>NW_026991715.1:6927459-9506151 GCF_029215605.1 Mirounga angustirostris | reverse complement strand
CTCCCTCGAACGAACAACACTGTGGAGAAGCCCTGCTTTGGCTACCGTCCACCTCTCTGAGGGAGGAAGTTTACCGTGCACCGTGGGGGAGAGCCGGGGGCGCGGGGTCCATTCGTAAATCCGAGGGAGACACAGGCCAGTGCAGAAGGCACTTCTCGACTCGGCTCCCGCTACCTGAAGCTAGCGCCACTGTTCCATGTGTGCCTGCAACGCTAAGTCCTGCACACGGACCTGAGAGGAAAAAAAAAAAAAAAAAAAAGTCTGTAAACAGTCCCAGCTTCAGCTCGTTTCGCCTCCTCCCAGGGTGGCAGCATTTCCTTCAACTGGGTTTGTGTGCCAACCTGGGGAAGTGGTCCCAGGTGAATTCGGAAGCAGAGAGAAGCACGGGCAGAAGGCCTCTCTCGACCCAGCACTTGTTTTCGGGGAGCTAGATCGGCTGGCCCAGTGTACGGGCCTCAGCACAGATCGCCCTCCCTGAGCGTGAAGTTCATCTGCTGGGTGCTTTTGTGAAAGCCTAAGAGAGGGGACCTGAACGTAACGCTGACTGACAAACAGGCCGGCAGGGAAGCCTACTCTCGAGTCACCTCTTGTTTTAGGAGGGGAGCACTGCTGTACTCTGTGTGCCTGGATGCCTAGGTCCCAGGCTGGCAACACAAAGAGGCAATGCTGTGGCGTCCCTGCGCTTTCCCTAACGTTGCCGTTCCTGAAGCTGGAGGGAATTTACGTGTCCGTCAGGGAGAGACCGGGGCGAGGGGTCCCCTACGTGAAATCGAGGGAGCAACAGGATCGCTCGCACGGCAGCTGTCAACTCACCTCTTGTTTCACGAGGCTAACACCGTTGCCCACACTGTGCGTTCAGGCCTAAAGGCAGCCCCCTAACTGCCAGCAACAGCACAGCAGCGAATCCATGTTTCAACCTCGGTAGCCTTTTCTGCGAGCGGAAGCAGTCTGTTGTGCGCGTGGGTGAGAGCACTGCAGTGAGTCTGCAACCTAATTCCGAATGAGGCTCAGGCCGCGGCAGAAGGCAGAACACGACTCGCCACTTGTTTCAGGGACGCCCTGTCCTGCTCTGAGGCCAGCTGCTGCCGGGGTCACAGGCTGACGGACCGCTGCAGAGCTTCACACATCACCTGGTCCTGAGAGCAGGGGACCAGACTAGACAGAGAGCCGACGAGTGTGACGGGGCTGACTGGCGTCTCCCCAACGGGCACGCTGACGTCCAGCCCCAGGAGCGTGCAGTGACCCCAGGTCAGGTCTCAGCTCACATTGCTGTTCTGGAAGCTGGACTTATTTTACAGTGCCCACGTGTGAGAGAATGGGGGACGGGTCCCAGATGCAAAAGCGAGTGAGACACAGGATGGCGCAGAAAGCAGCTGTCAACTCAGCTCTCGCCTCAAGAGGTTCATACCGTTGCCCAGTGTGTGTGCATGCAAGCTGAAAGCCAGCCACCTAACCCGAAGAAACAACAGTGCAGAGAAACCGTGCTGTAGCTGCCATGGACCTCCCTGAAGCGGAGGGCAGTTGACGGTGTACCGGGAGGGAGAGCCCGGGCAACAGGTGCCAGACGTAACGCGGAGGGGGAAACAGGCGGGTGCAGAAGGCCCTTCTCGAGCGAGCTCCAGGTTCATGAAAAGAGCGTTCCTCTTCAACGTGTGTGGGGAGGCGTACTATGCAGGCACCGCCCTCGAAGGAACGGCAGTGTGCAGAAACCGTCCTTTAGCTACCCTCGACCCTCTGAAGGAGAAAGCTGTTTACGGTGCACCGCGGGTGATAGCGTGGGGGACGGGTTCCATACATAACACCGAGGGAGAAACAGGCCCTTGCAGACGGCACCTCTCGAACCGGCTCTAGTTTCACGAAACTCGCCTTCCTCTGGCACAGCTGTGTGGAGGGCCCCTGTCCAGGCACCTCCCTCGAACGAACAACACTGTGGAGAAGCCCTGCTTTGGCTACCGTCCACCTCTCTGAGGGAGGAAGTTTACCGTGCACCGTGGGGGAGAGCCGGGGGCGCGGGGTCCATTCGTAAATCCGAGGGAGACACAGGCCAGTGCAGAAGGCACTTCTCGACTCGGCTCCCGCTACCTGAAGCTAGCGCCACTGTTCCATGTGTGCCTGCAACGCTAAGTCCTGCACACGGACCTGAGAGGAAAAAAAAAAAAAAAAAAAGTCTGTAAACAGTCCCAGCTTCAGCTCGTTTCGCCTCCTCCCAGGGTGGCAGCATTTCCTTCAACTGGGTTTGTGTGCCAACCTGGGGAAGTGGTCCCAGGTGAATTCGGAAGCAGAGAGAAGCACGGGCAGAAGGCCTCTCTCGACCCAGCACTTGTTTTCGGGGAGCTAGATCGGCTGGCCCAGTGTACGGGCCTCAGCACAGATCGCCCTCCCTGAGCGTGAAGTTCATCTGCTGGGTGCTTTTGTGAAAGCCTAAGAGAGGGGACCTGAACGTAACGCTGACTGACAAACAGGCCGGCAGGGAAGCCTACTCTCGAGTCACCTCTTGTTTTAGGAGGGGAGCACTGCTGTACTCTGTGTGCCTGGATGCCTAGGTCCCAGGCTGGCAACACAAAGAGGCAATGCTGTGGCGTCCCTGCGCTTTCCCTAACGTTGCCGTTCCTGAAGCTGGAGGGAATTTACGTGTCCGTCAGGGAGAGACCGGGGCGAGGGGTCCCCTACGTGAAATCGAGGGAGCAACAGGATCGCTCGCACGGCAGCTGTCAACTCACCTCTTGTTTCACGAGGCTAACACCGTTGCCCACACTGTGCGTTCAGGCCTAAAGGCAGCCCCCTAACTGCCAGCAACAGCACAGCAGCGAATCCATGTTTCAACCTCGGTAGCCTTTTCTGCGAGCGGAAGCAGTCTGTTGTGCGCGTGGGTGAGAGCACTGCAGTGAGTCTGCAACCTAATTCCGAATGAGGCTCAGGCCGCGGCAGAAGGCAGAACACGACTCGCCACTTGTTTCAGGGACGCCCTGTCCTGCTCTGAGGCCAGCTGCTGCCGGGGTCACAGGCTGACGGACCGCTGCAGAGCTTCACACATCACCTGGTCCTGAGAGCAGGGGACCAGACTAGACAGAGAGCCGACGAGTGTGACGGGGCTGACTGGCGTCTCCCCAACGGGCACGCTGACGTCCAGCCCCAGGAGCGTGCAGTGACCCCAGGTCAGGTCTCAGCTCACATTGCTGTTCTGGAAGCTGGACTTATTTTACAGTGCCCACGTGTGAGAGAATGGGGGACGGGTCCCAGATGCAAAAGCGAGTGAGACACAGGATGGCGCAGAAAGCAGCTGTCAACTCAGCTCTCGCCTCAAGAGGTTCATACCGTTGCCCAGTGTGTGTGCATGCAAGCTGAAAGCCAGCCACCTAACCCGAAGAAACAACAGTGCAGAGAAACCGTGCTGTAGCTGCCATGGACCTCCCTGAAGCGGAGGGCAGTTGACGGTGTACCGGGAGGGAGAGCCCGGGCAACAGGTGCCAGACGTAACGCGGAGGGGGAAACAGGCGGGTGCAGAAGGCCCTTCTCGAGCGAGCTCCAGGTTCATGAAAAGAGCGTTCCTCTTCAACGTGTGTGGGGAGGCGTACTATGCAGGCACCGCCCTCGAAGGAACGGCAGTGTGCAGAAACCGTCCTTTAGCTACCCTCGACCCTCTGAAGGAGAAAGCTGTTTACGGTGCACCGCGGGTGATAGCGTGGGGGACGGGTTCCATACATAACACCGAGGGAGAAACAGGCCCTTGCAGACGGCACCTCTCGAACCGGCTCTAGTTTCACGAAACTCGCCTTCCTCTGGCACAGCTGTGTGGAGGGCCCCTGTCCAGGCACCTCCCTCGAACGAACAACACTGTGGAGAAGCCCTGCTTTGGCTACCGTCCACCTCTCTGAGGGAGGAAGTTTACCGTGCACCGTGGGGGAGAGCCGGGGGCGCGGGGTCCATTCGTAAATCCGAGGGAGACACAGGCCAGTGCAGAAGGCACTTCTCGACTCGGCTCCCGCTACCTGAAGCTAGCGCCACTGTTCCATGTGTGCCTGCAACGCTAAGTCCTGCACACGGACCTGAGAGGAAAAAAAAAAAAAAAAAAAGTCTGTAAACAGTCCCAGCTTCAGCTCGTTTCGCCTCCTCCCAGGGTGGCAGCATTTCCTTCAACTGGGTTTGTGTGCCAACCTGGGGAAGTGGTCCCAGGTGAATTCGGAAGCAGAGAGAAGCACGGGCAGAAGGCCTCTCTCGACCCAGCACTTGTTTTCGGGGAGCTAGATCGGCTGGCCCAGTGTACGGGCCTCAGCACAGATCGCCCTCCCTGAGCGTGAAGTTCATCTGCTGGGTGCTTTTGTGAAAGCCTAAGAGAGGGGACCTGAACGTAACGCTGACTGACAAACAGGCCGGCAGGGAAGCCTACTCTCGAGTCACCTCTTGTTTTAGGAGGGGAGCACTGCTGTACTCTGTGTGCCTGGATGCCTAGGTCCCAGGCTGGCAACACAAAGAGGCAATGCTGTGGCGTCCCTGCGCTTTCCCTAACGTTGCCGTTCCTGAAGCTGGAGGGAATTTACGTGTCCGTCAGGGAGAGACCGGGGCGAGGGGTCCCCTACGTGAAATCGAGGGAGCAACAGGATCGCTCGCACGGCAGCTGTCAACTCACCTCTTGTTTCACGAGGCTAACACCGTTGCCCACACTGTGCGTTCAGGCCTAAAGGCAGCCCCCTAACTGCCAGCAACAGCACAGCAGCGAATCCATGTTTCAACCTCGGTAGCCTTTTCTGCGAGCGGAAGCAGTCTGTTGTGCGCGTGGGTGAGAGCACTGCAGTGAGTCTGCAACCTAATTCCGAATGAGGCTCAGGCCGCGGCAGAAGGCAGAACACGACTCGCCACTTGTTTCAGGGACGCCCTGTCCTGCTCTGAGGCCAGCTGCTGCCGGGGTCACAGGCTGACGGACCGCTGCAGAGCTTCACACATCACCTGGTCCTGAGAGCAGGGGACCAGACTAGACAGAGAGCCGACGAGTGTGACGGGGCTGACTGGCGTCTCCCCAACGGGCACGCTGACGTCCAGCCCCAGGAGCGTGCAGTGACCCCAGGTCAGGTCTCAGCTCACATTGCTGTTCTGGAAGCTGGACTTATTTTACAGTGCCCACGTGTGAGAGAATGGGGGACGGGTCCCAGATGCAAAAGCGAGTGAGACACAGGATGGCGCAGAAAGCAGCTGTCAACTCAGCTCTCGCCTCAAGAGGTTCATACCGTTGCCCAGTGTGTGTGCATGCAAGCTGAAAGCCAGCCACCTAACCCGAAGAAACAACAGTGCAGAGAAACCGTGCTGTAGCTGCCATGGACCTCTCTGAAGCGGAGGGCAGTTGACGGTGTACCGGGAGGGAGAGCCCGGGCAACAGGTGCCAGACGTAACGCGGAGGGGGAAACAGGCGGGTGCAGAAGGCCCTTCTCGAGCGAGCTCCAGGTTCATGAAAAGAGCGTTCCTCTTCAACGTGTGTGGGGAGGCGTACTATGCAGGCACCGCCCTCGAAGGAACGGCAGTGTGCAGAAACCGTCCTTTAGCTACCCTCGACCCTCTGAAGGAGAAAGCTGTTTACGGTGCACCGCGGGTGATAGCGTGGGGGACGGGTTCCATACATAACACCGAGGGAGAAACAGGCCCTTGCAGACGGCACCTCTCGAACCGGCTCTAGTTTCACGAAACTCGCCTTCCTCTGGCACAGCTGTGTGGAGGGCCCCTGTCCAGGCACCTCCCTCGAACGAACAACACTGTGGAGAAGCCCTGCTTTGGCTACCGTCCACCTCTCTGAGGGAGGAAGTTTACCGTGCACCGTGGGGGAGAGCCGGGGGCGCGGGGTCCATTCGTAAATCCGAGGGAGACACAGGCCAGTGCAGAAGGCACTTCTCGACTCGGCTCCCGCTACCTGAAGCTAGCGCCACTGTTCCATGTGTGCCTGCAACGCTAAGTCCTGCACACGGACCTGAGAGGAAAAAAAAAAAAAAAAAAAGTCTGTAAACAGTCCCAGCTTCAGCTCGTTCGCCTCCTCCCAGGGTGGCAGCATTTCCTTCAACTGGGTTTGTGTGCCAACCTGGGGAAGTGGTCCCAGGTGAATTCGGAAGCAGAGAGAAGCACGGGCAGAAGGCCTCTCTCGACCCAGCACTTGTTTTCGGGGAGCTAGATCGGCTGGCCCAGTGTACGGGCCTCAGCACAGATCGCCCTCCCTGAGCGTGAAGTTCATCTGCTGGGTGCTTTTGTGAAAGCCTAAGAGAGGGGACCTGAACGTAACGCTGACTGACAAACAGGCCGGCAGGGAAGCCTACTCTCGAGTCACCTCTTGTTTTAGGAGGGGAGCACTGCTGTACTCTGTGTGCCTGGATGCCTAGGTCCCAGGCTGGCAACACAAAGAGGCAATGCTGTGGCGTCCCTGCGCTTTCCCTAACGTTGCCGTTCCTGAAGCTGGAGGGAATTTACGTGTCCGTCAGGGAGAGACCGGGGCGAGGGGTCCCCTACGTGAAATCGAGGGAGCAACAGGATCGCTCGCACGGCAGCTGTCAACTCACCTCTTGTTTCACGAGGCTAACACCGTTGCCCACACTGTGCGTTCAGGCCTAAAGGCAGCCCCCTAACTGCCAGCAACAGCACAGCAGCGAATCCATGTTTCAACCTCGGTAGCCTTTTCTGCGAGCGGAAGCAGTCTGTTGTGCGCGTGGGTGAGAGCACTGCAGTGAGTCTGCAACCTAATTCCGAATGAGGCTCAGGCCGCGGCAGAAGGCAGAACACGACTCGCCACTTGTTTCAGGGACGCCCTGTCCTGCTCTGAGGCCAGCTGCTGCCGGGGTCACAGGCTGACGGACCGCTGCAGAGCTTCACACATCACCTGGTCCTGAGAGCAGGGGACCAGACTAGACAGAGAGCCGACGAGTGTGACGGGGCTGACTGGCGTCTCCCCAACGGGCACGCTGACGTCCAGCCCCAGGAGCGTGCAGTGACCCCAGGTCAGGTCTCAGCTCACATTGCTGTTCTGGAAGCTGGACTTATTTTACAGTGCCCACGTGTGAGAGAATGGGGGACGGGTCCCAGATGCAAAAGCGAGTGAGACACAGGATGGCGCAGAAAGCAGCTGTCAACTCAGCTCTCGCCTCAAGAGGTTCATACCGTTGCCCAGTGTGTGTGCATGCAAGCTGAAAGCCAGCCACCTAACCCGAAGAAACAACAGTGCAGAGAAACCGTGCTGTAGCTGCCATGGACCTCTCTGAAGCGGAGGGCAGTTGACGGTGTACCGGGAGGGAGAGCCCGGGCAACAGGTGCCAGACGTAACGCGGAGGGGGAAACAGGCGGGTGCAGAAGGCCCTTCTCGAGCGAGCTCCAGGTTCATGAAAAGAGCGTTCCTCTTCAACGTGTGTGGGGAGGCGTACTATGCAGGCACCGCCCTCGAAGGAACGGCAGTGTGCAGAAACCGTCCTTTAGCTACCCTCGACCCTCTGAAGGAGAAAGCTGTTTACGGTGCACCGCGGGTGATAGCGTGGGGGACGGGTTCCATACATAACACCGAGGGAGAAACAGGCCCTTGCAGACGGCACCTCTCGAACCGGCTCTAGTTTCACGAAACTCGCCTTCCTCTGGCACAGCTGTGTGGAGGGCCCCTGTCCAGGCACCTCCCTCGAACGAACAACACTGTGGAGAAGCCCTGCTTTGGCTACCGTCCACCTCTCTGAGGGAGGAAGTTTACCGTGCACCGTGGGGGAGAGCCGGGGGCGCGGGGTCCATTCGTAAATCCGAGGGAGACACAGGCCAGTGCAGAAGGCACTTCTCGACTCGGCTCCCGCTACCTGAAGCTAGCGCCACTGTTCCATGTGTGCCTGCAACGCTAAGTCCTGCACACGGACCTGAGAGGAAAAAAAAAAAAAAAAAAAGTCTGTAAACAGTCCCAGCTTCAGCTCGTTTCGCCTCCTCCCAGGGTGGCAGCATTTCCTTCAACTGGGTTTGTGTGCCAACCTGGGGAAGTGGTCCCAGGTGAATTCGGAAGCAGAGAGAAGCACGGGCAGAAGGCCTCTCTCGACCCAGCACTTGTTTTCGGGGAGCTAGATCGGCTGGCCCAGTGTACGGGCCTCAGCACAGATCGCCCTCCCTGAGCGTGAAGTTCATCTGCTGGGTGCTTTTGTGAAAGCCTAAGAGAGGGGACCTGAACGTAACGCTGACTGACAAACAGGCCGGCAGGGAAGCCTACTCTCGAGTCACCTCTTGTTTTAGGAGGGGAGCACTGCTGTACTCTGTGTGCCTGGATGCCTAGGTCCCAGGCTGGCAACACAAAGAGGCAATGCTGTGGCGTCCCTGCGCTTTCCCTAACGTTGCCGTTCCTGAAGCTGGAGGGAATTTACGTGTCCGTCAGGGAGAGACCGGGGCGAGGGGTCCCCTACGTGAAATCGAGGGAGCAACAGGATCGCTCGCACGGCAGCTGTCAACTCACCTCTTGTTTCACGAGGCTAACACCGTTGCCCACACTGTGCGTTCAGGCCTAAAGGCAGCCCCCTAACTGCCAGCAACAGCACAGCAGCGAATCCATGTTTCAACCTCGGTAGCCTTTTCTGCGAGCGGAAGCAGTCTGTTGTGCGCGTGGGTGAGAGCACTGCAGTGAGTCTGCAACCTAATTCCGAATGAGGCTCAGGCCGCGGCAGAAGGCAGAACACGACTCGCCACTTGTTTCAGGGACGCCCTGTCCTGCTCTGAGGCCAGCTGCTGCCGGGGTCACAGGCTGACGGACCGCTGCAGAGCTTCACACATCACCTGGTCCTGAGAGCAGGGGACCAGACTAGACAGAGAGCCGACGAGTGTGACGGGGCTGACTGGCGTCTCCCCAACGGGCACGCTGACGTCCAGCCCCAGGAGCGTGCAGTGACCCCAGGTCAGGTCTCAGCTCACATTGCTGTTCTGGAAGCTGGACTTATTTTACAGTGCCCACGTGTGAGAGAATGGGGGACGGGTCCCAGATGCAAAAGCGAGTGAGACACAGGATGGCGCAGAAAGCAGCTGTCAACTCAGCTCTCGCCTCAAGAGGTTCATACCGTTGCCCAGTGTGTGTGCATGCAAGCTGAAAGCCAGCCACCTAACCCGAAGAAACAACAGTGCAGAGAAACCGTGCTGTAGCTGCCATGGACCTCCCTGAAGCGGAGGGCAGTTGACGGTGTACCGGGAGGGAGAGCCCGGGCAACAGGTGCCAGACGTAACGCGGAGGGGGAAACAGGCGGGTGCAGAAGGCCCTTCTCGAGCGAGCTCCAGGTTCATGAAAAGAGCGTTCCTCTTCAACGTGTGTGGGGAGGCGTACTATGCAGGCACCGCCCTCGAAGGAACGGCAGTGTGCAGAAACCGTCCTTTAGCTACCCTCGACCCTCTGAAGGAGAAAGCTGTTTACGGTGCACCGCGGGTGATAGCGTGGGGGACGGGTTCCATACATAACACCGAGGGAGAAACAGGCCCTTGCAGACGGCACCTCTCGAACCGGCTCTAGTTTCACGAAACTCGCCTTCCTCTGGCACAGCTGTGTGGAGGGCCCCTGTCCAGGCACCTCCCTCGAACGAACAACACTGTGGAGAAGCCCTGCTTTGGCTACCGTCCACCTCTCTGAGGGAGGAAGTTTACCGTGCACCGTGGGGGAGAGCCGGGGGCGCGGGGTCCATTCGTAAATCCGAGGGAGACACAGGCCAGTGCAGAAGGCACTTCTCGACTCGGCTCCCGCTACCTGAAGCTAGCGCCACTGTTCCATGTGTGCCTGCAACGCTAAGTCCTGCACACGGACCTGAGAGGAAAAAAAAAAAAAAAAAAAGTCTGTAAACAGTCCCAGCTTCAGCTCGTTTCGCCTCCTCCCAGGGTGGCAGCATTTCCTTCAACTGGGTTTGTGTGCCAACCTGGGGAAGTGGTCCCAGGTGAATTCGGAAGCAGAGAGAAGCACGGGCAGAAGGCCTCTCTCGACCCAGCACTTGTTTTCGGGGAGCTAGATCGGCTGGCCCAGTGTACGGGCCTCAGCACAGATCGCCCTCCCTGAGCGTGAAGTTCATCTGCTGGGTGCTTTTGTGAAAGCCTAAGAGAGGGGACCTGAACGTAACGCTGACTGACAAACAGGCCGGCAGGGAAGCCTACTCTCGAGTCACCTCTTGTTTTAGGAGGGGAGCACTGCTGTACTCTGTGTGCCTGGATGCCTAGGTCCCAGGCTGGCAACACAAAGAGGCAATGCTGTGGCGTCCCTGCGCTTTCCCTAACGTTGCCGTTCCTGAAGCTGGAGGGAATTTACGTGTCCGTCAGGGAGAGACCGGGGCGAGGGGTCCCCTACGTGAAATCGAGGGAGCAACAGGATCGCTCGCACGGCAGCTGTCAACTCACCTCTTGTTTCACGAGGCTAACACCGTTGCCCACACTGTGCGTTCAGGCCTAAAGGCAGCCCCCTAACTGCCAGCAACAGCACAGCAGCGAATCCATGTTTCAACCTCGGTAGCCTTTTCTGCGAGCGGAAGCAGTCTGTTGTGCGCGTGGGTGAGAGCACTGCAGTGAGTCTGCAACCTAATTCCGAATGAGGCTCAGGCCGCGGCAGAAGGCAGAACACGACTCGCCACTTGTTTCAGGGACGCCCTGTCCTGCTCTGAGGCCAGCTGCTGCCGGGGTCACAGGCTGACGGACCGCTGCAGAGCTTCACACATCACCTGGTCCTGAGAGCAGGGGACCAGACTAGACAGAGAGCCGACGAGTGTGACGGGGCTGACTGGCGTCTCCCCAACGGGCACGCTGACGTCCAGCCCCAGGAGCGTGCAGTGACCCCAGGTCAGGTCTCAGCTCACATTGCTGTTCTGGAAGCTGGACTTATTTTACAGTGCCCACGTGTGAGAGAATGGGGGACGGGTCCCAGATGCAAAAGCGAGTGAGACACAGGATGGCGCAGAAAGCAGCTGTCAACTCAGCTCTCGCCTCAAGAGGTTCATACCGTTGCCCAGTGTGTGTGCATGCAAGCTGAAAGCCAGCCACCTAACCCGAAGAAACAACAGTGCAGAGAAACCGTGCTGTAGCTGCCATGGACCTCCCTGAAGCGGAGGGCAGTTGACGGTGTACCGGGAGGGAGAGCCCGGGCAACAGGTGCCAGACGTAACGCGGAGGGGGAAACAGGCGGGTGCAGAAGGCCCTTCTCGAGCGAGCTCCAGGTTCATGAAAAGAGCGTTCCTCTTCAACGTGTGTGGGGAGGCGTACTATGCAGGCACCGCCCTCGAAGGAACGGCAGTGTGCAGAAACCGTCCTTTAGCTACCCTCGACCCTCTGAAGGAGAAAGCTGTTTACGGTGCACCGCGGGTGATAGCGTGGGGGACGGGTTCCATACATAACACCGAGGGAGAAACAGGCCCTTGCAGACGGCACCTCTCGAACCGGCTCTAGTTTCACGAAACTCGCCTTCCTCTGGCACAGCTGTGTGGAGGGCCCCTGTCCAGGCACCTCCCTCGAACGAACAACACTGTGGAGAAGCCCTGCTTTGGCTACCGTCCACCTCTCTGAGGGAGGAAGTTTACCGTGCACCGTGGGGGAGAGCCGGGGGCGCGGGGTCCATTCGTAAATCCGAGGGAGACACAGGCCAGTGCAGAAGGCACTTCTCGACTCGGCTCCCGCTACCTGAAGCTAGCGCCACTGTTCCATGTGTGCCTGCAACGCTAAGTCCTGCACACGGACCTGAGAGGAAAAAAAAAAAAAAAAAAAGTCTGTAAACAGTCCCAGCTTCAGCTCGTTTCGCCTCCTCCCAGGGTGGCAGCATTTCCTTCAACTGGGTTTGTGTGCCAACCTGGGGAAGTGGTCCCAGGTGAATTCGGAAGCAGAGAGAAGCACGGGCAGAAGGCCTCTCTCGACCCAGCACTTGTTTTCGGGGAGCTAGATCGGCTGGCCCAGTGTACGGGCCTCAGCACAGATCGCCCTCCCTGAGCGTGAAGTTCATCTGCTGGGTGCTTTTGTGAAAGCCTAAGAGAGGGGACCTGAACGTAACGCTGACTGACAAACAGGCCGGCAGGGAAGCCTACTCTCGAGTCACCTCTTGTTTTAGGAGGGGAGCACTGCTGTACTCTGTGTGCCTGGATGCCTAGGTCCCAGGCTGGCAACACAAAGAGGCAATGCTGTGGCGTCCCTGCGCTTTCCCTAACGTTGCCGTTCCTGAAGCTGGAGGGAATTTACGTGTCCGTCAGGGAGAGACCGGGGCGAGGGGTCCCCTACGTGAAATCGAGGGAGCAACAGGATCGCTCGCACGGCAGCTGTCAACTCACCTCTTGTTTCACGAGGCTAACACCGTTGCCCACACTGTGCGTTCAGGCCTAAAGGCAGCCCCCTAACTGCCAGCAACAGCACAGCAGCGAATCCATGTTTCAACCTCGGTAGCCTTTTCTGCGAGCGGAAGCAGTCTGTTGTGCGCGTGGGTGAGAGCACTGCAGTGAGTCTGCAACCTAATTCCGAATGAGGCTCAGGCCGCGGCAGAAGGCAGAACACGACTCGCCACTTGTTTCAGGGACGCCCTGTCCTGCTCTGAGGCCAGCTGCTGCCGGGGTCACAGGCTGACGGACCGCTGCAGAGCTTCACACATCACCTGGTCCTGAGAGCAGGGGACCAGACTAGACAGAGAGCCGACGAGTGTGACGGGGCTGACTGGCGTCTCCCCAACGGGCATGCTGACGTCCAGCCCCAGGAGCGTGCAGTGACCCCAGGTCAGGTCTCAGCTCACATTGCTGTTCTGGAAGCTGGACTTATTTTACAGTGCCCACGTGTGAGAGAATGGGGGACGGGTCCCAGATGCAAAAGCGAGTGAGACACAGGATGGCGCAGAAAGCAGCTGTCAACTCAGCTCTCGCCTCAAGAGGTTCATACCGTTGCCCAGTGTGTGTGCATGCAAGCTGAAAGCCAGCCACCTAACCCGAAGAAACAACAGTGCAGAGAAACCGTGCTGTAGCTGCCATGGACCTCCCTGAAGCGGAGGGCAGTTGACGGTGTACCGGGAGGGAGAGCCCGGGCAACAGGTGCCAGACGTAACGCGGAGGGGGAAACAGGCGGGTGCAGAAGGCCCTTCTCGAGCGAGCTCCAGGTTCATGAAAAGAGCGTTCCTCTTCAACGTGTGTGGGGAGGCGTACTATGCAGGCACCGCCCTCGAAGGAACGGCAGTGTGCAGAAACCGTCCTTTAGCTACCCTCGACCCTCTGAAGGAGAAAGCTGTTTACGGTGCACCGCGGGTGATAGCGTGGGGGACGGGTTCCATACATAACACCGAGGGAGAAACAGGCCCTTGCAGACGGCACCTCTCGAACCGGCTCTAGTTTCACGAAACTCGCCTTCCTCTGGCACAGCTGTGTGGAGGGCCCCTGTCCAGGCACCTCCCTCGAACGAACAACACTGTGGAGAAGCCCTGCTTTGGCTACCGTCCACCTCTCTGAGGGAGGAAGTTTACCGTGCACCGTGGGGGAGAGCCGGGGGCGCGGGGTCCATTCGTAAATCCGAGGGAGACACAGGCCAGTGCAGAAGGCACTTCTCGACTCGGCTCCCGCTACCTGAAGCTAGCGCCACTGTTCCATGTGTGCCTGCAACGCTAAGTCCTGCACACGGACCTGAGAGGAAAAAAAAAAAAAAAAAAAGTCTGTAAACAGTCCCAGCTTCAGCTCGTTTCGCCTCCTCCCAGGGTGGCAGCATTTCCTTCAACTGGGTTTGTGTGCCAACCTGGGGAAGTGGTCCCAGGTGAATTCGGAAGCAGAGAGAAGCACGGGCAGAAGGCCTCTCTCGACCCAGCACTTGTTTTCGGGGAGCTAGATCGGCTGGCCCAGTGTACGGGCCTCAGCACAGATCGCCCTCCCTGAGCGTGAAGTTCATCTGCTGGGTGCTCTTGTGAAAGCCTAAGAGAGGGGACCTGAACGTAACGCTGACTGACAAACAGGCCGGCAGGGAAGCCTACTCTCGAGTCACCTCTTGTTTTAGGAGGGGAGCACTGCTGTACTCTGTGTGCCTGGATGCCTAGGTCCCAGGCTGGCAACACAAAGAGGCAATGCTGTGGCGTCCCTGCGCTTTCCCTAACGTTGCCGTTCCTGAAGCTGGAGGGAATTTACGTGTCCGTCAGGGAGAGACCGGGGCGAGGGGTCCCCTACGTGAAATCGAGGGAGCAACAGGATCGCTCGCACGGCAGCTGTCAACTCACCTCTTGTTTCACGAGGCTAACACCGTTGCCCACACTGTGCGTTCAGGCCTAAAGGCAGCCCCCTAACTGCCAGCAACAGCACAGCAGCGAATCCATGTTTCAACCTCGGTAGCCTTTTCTGCGAGCGGAAGCAGTCTGTTGTGCGCGTGGGTGAGAGCACTGCAGTGAGTCTGCAACCTAATTCCGAATGAGGCTCAGGCCGCGGCAGAAGGCAGAACACGACTCGCCACTTGTTTCAGGGACGCCCTGTCCTGCTCTGAGGCCAGCTGCTGCCGGGGTCACAGGCTGACGGACCGCTGCAGAGCTTCACACATCACCTGGTCCTGAGAGCAGGGGACCAGACTAGACAGAGAGCCGACGAGTGTGACGGGGCTGACTGGCGTCTCCCCAACGGGCACGCTGACGTCCAGCCCCAGGAGCGTGCAGTGACCCCAGGTCAGGTCTCAGCTCACATTGCTGTTCTGGAAGCTGGACTTATTTTACAGTGCCCACGTGTGAGAGAATGGGGGACGGGTCCCAGATGCAAAAGCGAGTGAGACACAGGATGGCGCAGAAAGCAGCTGTCAACTCAGCTCTCGCCTCAAGAGGTTCATACCGTTGCCCAGTGTGTGTGCATGCAAGCTGAAAGCCAGCCACCTAACCCGAAGAAACAACAGTGCAGAGAAACCGTGCTGTAGCTGCCATGGACCTCTCTGAAGCGGAGGGCAGTTGACGGTGTACCGGGAGGGAGAGCCCGGGCAACAGGTGCCAGACGTAACGCGGAGGGGGAAACAGGCGGGTGCAGAAGGCCCTTCTCGAGCGAGCTCCAGGTTCATGAAAAGAGCGTTCCTCTTCAACGTGTGTGGGGAGGCGTACTATGCAGGCACCGCCCTCGAAGGAACGGCAGTGTGCAGAAACCGTCCTTTAGCTACCCTCGACCCTCTGAAGGAGAAAGCTGTTTACGGTGCACCGCGGGTGATAGCGTGGGGGACGGGTTCCATACATAACACCGAGGGAGAAACAGGCCCTTGCAGACGGCACCTCTCGAACCGGCTCTAGTTTCACGAAACTCGCCTTCCTCTGGCACAGCTGTGTGGAGGGCCCCTGTCCAGGCACCTCCCTCGAACGAACAACACTGTGGAGAAGCCCTGCTTTGGCTACCGTCCACCTCTCTGAGGGAGGAAGTTTACCGTGCACCGTGGGGGAGAGCCGGGGGCGCGGGGTCCATTCGTAAATCCGAGGGAGACACAGGCCAGTGCAGAAGGCACTTCTCGACTCGGCTCCCGCTACCTGAAGCTAGCGCCACTGTTCCATGTGTGCCTGCAACGCTAAGTCCTGCACACGGACCTGAGAGGAAAAAAAAAAAAAAAAAAAGTCTGTAAACAGTCCCAGCTTCAGCTCGTTCGCCTCCTCCCAGGGTGGCAGCATTTCCTTCAACTGGGTTTGTGTGCCAACCTGGGGAAGTGGTCCCAGGTGAATTCGGAAGCAGAGAGAAGCACGGGCAGAAGGCCTCTCTCGACCCAGCACTTGTTTTCGGGGAGCTAGATCGGCTGGCCCAGTGTACGGGCCTCAGCACAGATCGCCCTCCCTGAGCGTGAAGTTCATCTGCTGGGTGCTTTTGTGAAAGCCTAAGAGAGGGGACCTGAACGTAACGCTGACTGACAAACAGGCCGGCAGGGAAGCCTACTCTCGAGTCACCTCTTGTTTTAGGAGGGGAGCACTGCTGTACTCTGTGTGCCTGGATGCCTAGGTCCCAGGCTGGCAACACAAAGAGGCAATGCTGTGGCGTCCCTGCGCTTTCCCTAACGTTGCCGTTCCTGAAGCTGGAGGGAATTTACGTGTCCGTCAGGGAGAGACCGGGGCGAGGGGTCCCCTACGTGAAATCGAGGGAGCAACAGGATCGCTCGCACGGCAGCTGTCAACTCACCTCTTGTTTCACGAGGCTAACACCGTTGCCCACACTGTGCGTTCAGGCCTAAAGGCAGCCCCCTAACTGCCAGCAACAGCACAGCAGCGAATCCATGTTTCAACCTCGGTAGCCTTTTCTGCGAGCGGAAGCAGTCTGTTGTGCGCGTGGGTGAGAGCACTGCAGTGAGTCTGCAACCTAATTCCGAATGAGGCTCAGGCCGCGGCAGAAGGCAGAACACGACTCGCCACTTGTTTCAGGGACGCCCTGTCCTGCTCTGAGGCCAGCTGCTGCCGGGGTCACAGGCTGACGGACCGCTGCAGAGCTTCACACATCACCTGGTCCTGAGAGCAGGGGACCAGACTAGACAGAGAGCCGACGAGTGTGACGGGGCTGACTGGCGTCTCCCCAACGGGCACGCTGACGTCCAGCCCCAGGAGCGTGCAGTGACCCCAGGTCAGGTCTCAGCTCACATTGCTGTTCTGGAAGCTGGACTTATTTTACAGTGCCCACGTGTGAGAGAATGGGGGACGGGTCCCAGATGCAAAAGCGAGTGAGACACAGGATGGCGCAGAAAGCAGCTGTCAACTCAGCTCTCGCCTCAAGAGGTTCATACCGTTGCCCAGTGTGTGTGCATGCAAGCTGAAAGCCAGCCACCTAACCCGAAGAAACAACAGTGCAGAGAAACCGTGCTGTAGCTGCCATGGACCTCTCTGAAGCGGAGGGCAGTTGACGGTGTACCGGGAGGGAGAGCCCGGGCAACAGGTGCCAGACGTAACGCGGAGGGGGAAACAGGCGGGTGCAGAAGGCCCTTCTCGAGCGAGCTCCAGGTTCATGAAAAGAGCGTTCCTCTTCAACGTGTGTGGGGAGGCGTACTATGCAGCCACCGCCCTCGAAGGAACGGCAGTGTGCAGAAACCGTCCTTTAGCTACCCTCGACCCTCTGAAGGAGAAAGCTGTTTACGGTGCACCGCGGGTGATAGCGTGGGGGACGGGTTCCATACATAACACCGAGGGAGAAACAGGCCCTTGCAGACGGCACCTCTCGAACCGGCTCTAGTTTCACGAAACTCGCCTTCCTCTGGCACAGCTGTGTGGAGGGCCCCTGTCCAGGCACCTCCCTCGAACGAACAACACTGTGGAGAAGCCCTGCTTTGGCTACCGTCCACCTCTCTGAGGGAGGAAGTTTACCGTGCACCGTGGGGGAGAGCCGGGGGCGCGGGGTCCATTCGTAAATCCGAGGGAGACACAGGCCAGTGCAGAAGGCACTTCTCGACTCGGCTCCCGCTACCTGAAGCTAGCGCCACTGTTCCATGTGTGCCTGCAACGCTAAGTCCTGCACACGGACCTGAGAGGAAAAAAAAAAAAAAAAAAAGTCTGTAAACAGTCCCAGCTTCAGCTCGTTTCGCCTCCTCCCAGGGTGGCAGCATTTCCTTCAACTGGGTTTGTGTGCCAACCTGGGGAAGTGGTCCCAGGTGAATTCGGAAGCAGAGAGAAGCACGGGCAGAAGGCCTCTCTCGACCCAGCACTTGTTTTCGGGGAGCTAGATCGGCTGGCCCAGTGTACGGGCCTCAGCACAGATCGCCCTCCCTGAGCGTGAAGTTCATCTGCTGGGTGCTTTTGTGAAAGCCTAAGAGAGGGGACCTGAACGTAACGCTGACTGACAAACAGGCCGGCAGGGAAGCCTACTCTCGAGTCACCTCTTGTTTTAGGAGGGGAGCACTGCTGTACTCTGTGTGCCTGGATGCCTAGGTCCCAGGCTGGCAACACAAAGAGGCAATGCTGTGGCGTCCCTGCGCTTTCCCTAACGTTGCCGTTCCTGAAGCTGGAGGGAATTTACGTGTCCGTCAGGGAGAGACCGGGGCGAGGGGTCCCCTACGTGAAATCGAGGGAGCAACAGGATCGCTCGCACGGCAGCTGTCAACTCACCTCTTGTTTCACGAGGCTAACACCGTTGCCCACACTGTGCGTTCAGGCCTAAAGGCAGCCCCCTAACTGCCAGCAACAGCACAGCAGCGAATCCATGTTTCAACCTCGGTAGCCTTTTCTGCGAGCGGAAGCAGTCTGTTGTGCGCGTGGGTGAGAGCACTGCAGTGAGTCTGCAACCTAATTCCGAATGAGGCTCAGGCCGCGGCAGAAGGCAGAACACGACTCGCCACTTGTTTCAGGGACGCCCTGTCCTGCTCTGAGGCCAGCTGCTGCCGGGGTCACAGGCTGACGGACCGCTGCAGAGCTTCACACATCACCTGGTCCTGAGAGCAGGGGACCAGACTAGACAGAGAGCCGACGAGTGTGACGGGGCTGACTGGCGTCTCCCCAACGGGCACGCTGACGTCCAGCCCCAGGAGCGTGCAGTGACCCCAGGTCAGGTCTCAGCTCACATTGCTGTTCTGGAAGCTGGACTTATTTTACAGTGCCCACGTGTGAGAGAATGGAGGACGGGTCCCAGATGCAAAAGCGAGTGAGACACAGGATGGCGCAGAAAGCAGCTGTCAACTCAGCTCTCGCCTCAAGAGGTTCATACCGTTGCCCAGTGTGTGTGCATGCAAGCTGAAAGCCAGCCACCTAACCCGAAGAAACAACAGTGCAGAGAAACCGTGCTGTAGCTGCCATGGACCTCTCTGAAGCGGAGGGCAGTTGACGGTGTACCGGGAGGGAGAGCCCGGGCAACAGGTGCCAGACGTAACGCGGAGGGGGAAACAGGCGGGTGCAGAAGGCCCTTCTCGAGCGAGCTCCAGGTTCATGAAAAGAGCGTTCCTCTTCAACGTGTGTGGGGAGGCGTACTATGCAGGCACCGCCCTCGAAGGAACGGCAGTGTGCAGAAACCGTCCTTTAGCTACCCTCGACCCTCTGAAGGAGAAAGCTGTTTACGGTGCACCGCGGGTGATAGCGTGGGGGACGGGTTCCATACATAACACCGAGGGAGAAACAGGCCCTTGCAGACGGCACCTCTCGAACCGGCTCTAGTTTCACGAAACTCGCCTTCCTCTGGCACAGCTGTGTGGAGGGCCCCTGTCCAGGCACCTCCCTCGAACGAACAACACTGTGGAGAAGCCCTGCTTTGGCTACCGTCCACCTCTCTGAGGGAGGAAGTTTACCGTGCACCGTGGGGGAGAGCCGGGGGCGCGGGGTCCATTCGTAAATCCGAGGGAGACACAGGCCAGTGCAGAAGGCACTTCTCGACTCGGCTCCCGCTACCTGAAGCTAGCGCCACTGTTCCATGTGTGCCTGCAACGCTAAGTCCTGCACACGGACCTGAGAGGAAAAAAAAAAAAAAAAAAAGTCTGTAAACAGTCCCAGCTTCAGCTCGTTTCGCCTCTTCCCAGGGTGGCAGCATTTTCTTCAACTGGGTTTGTGTGCCAACCTGGGGAAGTGGTCCCAGGTGAATTCGGAAGCAGAGAGAAGCACGGGCAGAAGGCCTCTCTCGACCCAGCACTTGTTTTCGGGGAGCTAGATCGGCTGGCCCAGTGTACGGGCCTCAGCACAGATCGCCCTCCCTGAGCGTGAAGTTCATCTGCTGGGTGCTCTTGTGAAAGCCTAAGAGAGGGGACCTGAACGTAACGCTGACTGACAAACAGGCCGGCAGGGAAGCCTACTCTCGAGTCACCTCTTGTTTTAGGAGGGGAGCACTGCTGTACTCTGTGTGCCTGGATGCCTAGGTCCCAGGCTGGCAACACAAAGAGGCAATGCTGTGGCGTCCCTGCGCTTTCCCTAACGTTGCCGTTCCTGAAGCTGGGGGGAATTTACGTGTCCGTCAGGGAGAGACCGGGGCGAGGGGTCCCCTACGTGAAATCGAGGGAGCAACAGGATCGCTCGCACGGCAGCTGTCAACTCACCTCTTGTTTCACGAGGCTAACACCGTTGCCCACACTGTGCGTTCAGGCCTAAAGGCAGCCCCCTAACTGCCAGCAACAGCACAGCAGCGAATCCATGTTTCAACCTCGGTAGCCTTTTCTGCGAGCGGAAGCAGTCTGTTGTGCGCGTGGGTGAGAGCACTGCAGTGAGTCTGCAACCTAATTCCGAATGAGGCTCAGGCCGCGGCAGAAGGCAGAACACGACTCGCCACTTGTTTCAGGGACGCCCTGTCCTGCTCTGAGGCCAGCTGCTGCCGGGGTCACAGGCTGACGGACCGCTGCAGAGCTTCACACATCACCTGGTCCTGAGAGCAGGGGACCAGACTAGACAGAGAGCCGACGAGTGTGACGGGGCTGACTGGCGTCTCCCCAACGGGCACGCTGACGTCCAGCCCCAGGAGCGTGCAGTGACCCCAGGTCAGGTCTCAGCTCACATTGCTGTTCTGGAAGCTGGACTTATTTTACAGTGCCCACGTGTGAGAGAATGGGGGACGGGTCCCAGATGCAAAAGCGAGTGAGACACAGGATGGCGCAGAAAGCAGCTGTCAACTCAGCTCTCGCCTCAAGAGGTTCATACCGTTGCCCAGTGTGTGTGCATGCAAGCTGAAAGCCAGCCACCTAACCCGAAGAAACAACAGTGCAGAGAAACCGTGCTGTAGCTGCCATGGACCTCTCTGAAGCGGAGGGCAGTTGACGGTGTACCGGGAGGGAGAGCCCGGGCAACAGGTGCCAGACGTAACGCGGAGGGGGAAACAGGCGGGTGCAGAAGGCCCTTCTCGAGCGAGCTCCAGGTTCATGAAAAGAGCGTTCCTCTTCAACGTGTGTGGGGAGGCGTACTATGCAGGCACCGCCCTCGAAGGAACGGCAGTGTGCAGAAACCGTCCTTTAGCTACCCTCGACCCTCTGAAGGAGAAAGCTGTTTACGGTGCACCGCGGGTGATAGCGTGGGGGACGGGTTCCATACATAACACCGAGGGAGAAACAGGCCCTTGCAGACGGCACCTCTCGAACCGGCTCTAGTTTCACGAAACTCGCCTTCCTCTGGCACAGCTGTGTGGAGGGCCCCTGTCCAGGCACCTCCCTCGAACGAACAACACTGTGGAGAAGCCCTGCTTTGGCTACCGTCCACCTCTCTGAGGGAGGAAGTTTACCGTGCACCGTGGGGGAGAGCCGGGGGCGCGGGGTCCATTCGTAAATCCGAGGGAGACACAGGCCAGTGCAGAAGGCACTTCTCGACTCGGCTCCCGCTACCTGAAGCTAGCGCCACTGTTCCATGTGTGCCTGCAACGCTAAGTCCTGCACACGGACCTGAGAGGAAAAAAAAAAAAAAAAAAGTCTGTAAACAGTCCCAGCTTCAGCTCGTTTCGCCTCTTCCCAGGGTGGCAGCATTTTCTTCAACTGGGTTTGTGTGCCAACCTGGGGAAGTGGTCCCAGGTGAATTCGGAAGCAGAGAGAAGCACGGGCAGAAGGCCTCTCTCGACCCAGCACTTGTTTTCGGGGAGCTAGATCGGCTGGCCCAGTGTACGGGCCTCAGCACAGATCGCCCTCCCTGAGCGTGAAGTTCATCTGCTGGGTGCTTTTGTGAAAGCCTAAGAGAGGGGACCTGAACGTAACGCTGACTGACAAACAGGCCGGCAGGGAAGCCTACTCTCGAGTCACCTCTTGTTTTAGGAGGGGAGCACTGCTGTACTCTGTGTGCCTGGATGCCTAGGTCCCAGGCTGGCAACACAAAGAGGCAATGCTGTGGCGTCCCTGCGCTTTCCCTAACGTTGCCGTTCCTGAAGCTGGAGGGAATTTACGTGTCCGTCAGGGAGAGACCGGGGCGAGGGGTCCCCTACGTGAAATCGAGGGAGCAACAGGATCGCTCGCACGGCAGCTGTCAACTCACCTCTTGTTTCACGAGGCTAACACCGTTGCCCACACTGTGCGTTCAGGCCTAAAGGCAGCCCCCTAACTGCCAGCAACAGCACAGCAGCGAATCCATGTTTCAACCTCGGTAGCCTTTTCTGCGAGCGGAAGCAGTCTGTTGTGCGCGTGGGTGAGAGCACTGCAGTGAGTCTGCAACCTAATTCCGAATGAGGCTCAGGCCGCGGCAGAAGGCAGAACACGACTCGCCACTTGTTTCAGGGACGCCCTGTCCTGCTCTGAGGCCAGCTGCTGCCGGGGTCACAGGCTGACGGACCGCTGCAGAGCTTCACACATCACCTGGTCCTGAGAGCAGGGGACCAGACTAGACAGAGAGCCGACGAGTGTGACGGGGCTGACTGGCGTCTCCCCAACGGGCACGCTGACGTCCAGCCCCAGGAGCGTGCAGTGACCCCAGGTCAGGTCTCAGCTCACATTGCTGTTCTGGAAGCTGGACTTATTTTACAGTGCCCACGTGTGAGAGAATGGGGGACGGGTCCCAGATGCAAAAGCGAGTGAGACACAGGATGGCGCAGAAAGCAGCTGTCAACTCAGCTCTCGCCTCAAGAGGTTCATACCGTTGCCCAGTGTGTGTGCATGCAAGCTGAAAGCCAGCCACCTAACCCGAAGAAACAACAGTGCAGAGAAACCGTGCTGTAGCTGCCATGGACCTCTCTGAAGCGGAGGGCAGTTGACGGTGTACCGGGAGGGAGAGCCCGGGCAACAGGTGCCAGACGTAACGCGGAGGGGGAAACAGGCGGGTGCAGAAGGCCCTTCTCGAGCGAGCTCCAGGTTCATGAAAAGAGCGTTCCTCTTCAACGTGTGTGGGGAGGCGTACTATGCAGCCACCGCCCTCGAAGGAACGGCAGTGTGCAGAAACCGTCCTTTAGCTACCCTCGACCCTCTGAAGGAGAAAGCTGTTTACGGTGCACCGCGGGTGATAGCGTGGGGGACGGGTTCCATACATAACACCGAGGGAGAAACAGGCCCTTGCAGACGGCACCTCTCGAACCGGCTCTAGTTTCACGAAACTCGCCTTCCTCTGGCACAGCTGTGTGGAGGGCCCCTGTCCAGGCACCTCCCTCGAACGAACAACACTGTGGAGAAGCCCTGCTTTGGCTACCGTCCACCTCTCTGAGGGAGGAAGTTTACCGTGCACCGTGGGGGAGAGCCGGGGGCGCGGGGTCCATTCGTAAATCCGAGGGAGACACAGGCCAGTGCAGAAGGCACTTCTCGACTCGGCTCCCGCTACCTGAAGCTAGCGCCACTGTTCCATGTGTGCCTGCAACGCTAAGTCCTGCACACGGACCTGAGAGGAAAAAAAAAAAAAAAAAAAGTCTGTAAACAGTCCCAGCTTCAGCTCGTTTCGCCTCTTCCCAGGGTGGCAGCATTTTCTTCAACTGGGTTTGTGTGCCAACCTGGGGAAGTGGTCCCAGGTGAATTCGGAAGCAGAGAGAAGCACGGGCAGAAGGCCTCTCTCGACCCAGCACTTGTTTTCGGGGAGCTAGATCGGCTGGCCCAGTGTACGGGCCTCAGCACAGATCGCCCTCCCTGAGCGTGAAGTTCATCTGCTGGGTGCTTTTGTGAAAGCCTAAGAGAGGGGACCTGAACGTAACGCTGACTGACAAACAGGCCGGCAGGGAAGCCTACTCTCGAGTCACCTCTTGTTTTAGGAGGGGAGCACTGCTGTACTCTGTGTGCCTGGATGCCTAGGTCCCAGGCTGGCAACACAAAGAGGCAATGCTGTGGCGTCCCTGCGCTTTCCCTAACGTTGCCGTTCCTGAAGCTGGAGGGAATTTACGTGTCCGTCAGGGAGAGACCGGGGCGAGGGGTCCCCTACGTGAAATCGAGGGAGCAACAGGATCGCTCGCACGGCAGCTGTCAACTCACCTCTTGTTTCACGAGGCTAACACCGTTGCCCACACTGTGCGTTCAGGCCTAAAGGCAGCCCCCTAACTGCCAGCAACAGCACAGCAGCGAATCCATGTTTCAACCTCGGTAGCCTTTTCTGCGAGCGGAAGCAGTCTGTTGTGCGCGTGGGTGAGAGCACTGCAGTGAGTCTGCAACCTAATTCCGAATGAGGCTCAGGCCGCGGCAGAAGGCAGAACACGACTCGCCACTTGTTTCAGGGACGCCCTGTCCTGCTCTGAGGCCAGCTGCTGCCGGGGTCACAGGCTGACGGACCGCTGCAGAGCTTCACACATCACCTGGTCCTGAGAGCAGGGGACCAGACTAGACAGAGAGCCGACGAGTGTGACGGGGCTGACTGGCGTCTCCCCAACGGGCACGCTGACGTCCAGCCCCAGGAGCGTGCAGTGACCCCAGGTCAGGTCTCAGCTCACATTGCTGTTCTGGAAGCTGGACTTATTTTACAGTGCCCACGTGTGAGAGAATGGGGGACGGGTCCCAGATGCAAAAGCGAGTGAGACACAGGATGGCGCAGAAAGCAGCTGTCAACTCAGCTCTCGCCTCAAGAGGTTCATACCGTTGCCCAGTGTGTGTGCATGCAAGCTGAAAGCCAGCCACCTAACCCGAAGAAACAACAGTGCAGAGAAACCGTGCTGTAGCTGCCATGGACCTCTCTGAAGCGGAGGGCAGTTGACGGTGTACCGGGAGGGAGAGCCCGGGCAACAGGTGCCAGACGTAACGCGGAGGGGGAAACAGGCGGGTGCAGAAGGCCCTTCTCGAGCGAGCTCCAGGTTCATGAAAAGAGCGTTCCTCTTCAACGTGTGTGGGGAGGCGTACTATGCAGGCACCGCCCTCGAAGGAACGGCAGTGTGCAGAAACCGTCCTTTAGCTACCCTCGACCCTCTGAAGGAGAAAGCTGTTTACGGTGCACCGCGGGTGATAGCGTGGGGGACGGGTTCCATACATAACACCGAGGGAGAAACAGGCCCTTGCAGACGGCACCTCTCGAACCGGCTCTAGTTTCACGAAACTCGCCTTCCTCTGGCACAGCTGTGTGGAGGGCCCCTGTCCAGGCACCTCCCTCGAACGAACAACACTGTGGAGAAGCCCTGCTTTGGCTACCGTCCACCTCTCTGAGGGAGGAAGTTTACCGTGCACCGTGGGGGAGAGCCGGGGGCGCGGGGTCCATTCGTAAATCCGAGGGAGACACAGGCCAGTGCAGAAGGCACTTCTCGACTCGGCTCCCGCTACCTGAAGCTAGCGCCACTGTTCCATGTGTGCCTGCAACGCTAAGTCCTGCACACGGACCTGAGAGGAAAAAAAAAAAAAAAAAAAGTCTGTAAACAGTCCCAGCTTCAGCTCGTTTCGCCTCCTCCCAGGGTGGCAGCATTTCCTTCAACTGGGTTTGTGTGCCAACCTGGGGAAGTGGTCCCAGGTGAATTCGGAAGCAGAGAGAAGCACGGGCAGAAGGCCTCTCTCGACCCAGCACTTGTTTTCGGGGAGCTAGATCGGCTGGCCCAGTGTACGGGCCTCAGCACAGATCGCCCTCCCTGAGCGTGAAGTTCATCTGCTGGGTGCTCTTGTGAAAGCCTAAGAGAGGGGACCTGAACGTAACGCTGACTGACAAACAGGCCGGCAGGGAAGCCTACTCTCGAGTCACCTCTTGTTTTAGGAGGGGAGCACTGCTGTACTCTGTGTGCCTGGATGCCTAGGTCCCAGGCTGGCAACACAAAGAGGCAATGCTGTGGCGTCCCTGCGCTTTCCCTAACGTTGCCGTTCCTGAAGCTGGAGGGAATTTACGTGTCCGTCAGGGAGAGACCGGGGCGAGGGGTCCCCTACGTGAAATCGAGGGAGCAACAGGATCGCTCGCACGGCAGCTGTCAACTCACCTCTTGTTTCACGAGGCTAACACCGTTGCCCACACTGTGCGTTCAGGCCTAAAGGCAGCCCCCTAACTGCCAGCAACAGCACAGCAGCGAATCCATGTTTCAACCTCGGTAGCCTTTTCTGCGAGCGGAAGCAGTCTGTTGTGCGCGTGGGTGAGAGCACTGCAGTGAGTCTGCAACCTAATTCCGAATGAGGCTCAGGCCGCGGCAGAAGGCAGAACACGACTCGCCACTTGTTTCAGGGACGCCCTGTCCTGCTCTGAGGCCAGCTGCTGCCGGGGTCACAGGCTGACGGACCGCTGCAGAGCTTCACACATCACCTGGTCCTGAGAGCAGGGGACCAGACTAGACAGAGAGCCGACGAGTGTGACGGGGCTGACTGGCGTCTCCCCAACGGGCACGCTGACGTCCAGCCCCAGGAGCGTGCAGTGACCCCAGGTCAGGTCTCAGCTCACATTGCTGTTCTGGAAGCTGGACTTATTTTACAGTGCCCACGTGTGAGAGAATGGGGGACGGGTCCCAGATGCAAAAGCGAGTGAGACACAGGATGGCGCAGAAAGCAGCTGTCAACTCAGCTCTCGCCTCAAGAGGTTCATACCGTTGCCCAGTGTGTGTGCATGCAAGCTGAAAGCCAGCCACCTAACCCGAAGAAACAACAGTGCAGAGAAACCGTGCTGTAGCTGCCATGGACCTCTCTGAAGCGGAGGGCAGTTGACGGTGTACCGGGAGGGAGAGCCCGGGCAACAGGTGCCAGACGTAACGCGGAGGGGGAAACAGGCGGGTGCAGAAGGCCCTTCTCGAGCGAGCTCCAGGTTCATGAAAAGAGCGTTCCTCTTCAACGTGTGTGGGGAGGCGTACTATGCAGGCACCGCCCTCGAAGGAACGGCAGTGTGCAGAAACCGTCCTTTAGCTACCCTCGACCCTCTGAAGGAGAAAGCTGTTTACGGTGCACCGCGGGTGATAGCGTGGGGGACGGGTTCCATACATAACACCGAGGGAGAAACAGGCCCTTGCAGACGGCACCTCTCGAACCGGCTCTAGTTTCACGAAACTCGCCTTCCTCTGGCACAGCTGTGTGGAGGGCCCCTGTCCAGGCACCTCCCTCGAACGAACAACACTGTGGAGAAGCCCTGCTTTGGCTACCGTCCACCTCTCTGAGGGAGGAAGTTTACCGTGCACCGTGGGGGAGAGCCGGGGGCGCGGGGTCCATTCGTAAATCCGAGGGAGACACAGGCCAGTGCAGAAGGCACTTCTCGACTCGGCTCCCGCTACCTGAAGCTAGCGCCACTGTTCCATGTGTGCCTGCAACGCTAAGTCCTGCACACGGACCTGAGAGGAAAAAAAAAAAAAAAAAAAGTCTGTAAACAGTCCCAGCTTCAGCTCGTTTCGCCTCCTCCCAGGGTGGCAGCATTTCCTTCAACTGGGTTTGTGTGCCAACCTGGGGAAGTGGTCCCAGGTGAATTCGGAAGCAGAGAGAAGCACGGGCAGAAGGCCTCTCTCGACCCAGCACTTGTTTTCGGGGAGCTAGATCGGCTGGCCCAGTGTACGGGCCTCAGCACAGATCGCCCTCCCTGAGCGTGAAGTTCATCTGCTGGGTGCTTTTGTGAAAGCCTAAGAGAGGGGACCTGAACGTAACGCTGACTGACAAACAGGCCGGCAGGGAAGCCTACTCTCGAGTCACCTCTTGTTTTAGGAGGGGAGCACTGCTGTACTCTGTGTGCCTGGATGCCTAGGTCCCAGGCTGGCAACACAAAGAGGCAATGCTGTGGCGTCCCTGCGCTTTCCCTAACGTTGCCGTTCCTGAAGCTGGAGGGAATTTACGTGTCCGTCAGGGAGAGACCGGGGCGAGGGGTCCCCTACGTGAAATCGAGGGAGCAACAGGATCGCTCGCACGGCAGCTGTCAACTCACCTCTTGTTTCACGAGGCTAACACCGTTGCCCACACTGTGCGTTCAGGCCTAAAGGCAGCCCCCTAACTGCCAGCAACAGCACAGCAGCGAATCCATGTTTCAACCTCGGTAGCCTTTTCTGCGAGCGGAAGCAGTCTGTTGTGCGCGTGGGTGAGAGCACTGCAGTGAGTCTGCAACCTAATTCCGAATGAGGCTCAGGCCGCGGCAGAAGGCAGAACACGACTCGCCACTTGTTTCAGGGACGCCCTGTCCTGCTCTGAGGCCAGCTGCTGCCGGGGTCACAGGCTGACGGACCGCTGCAGAGCTTCACACATCACCTGGTCCTGAGAGCAGGGGACCAGACTAGACAGAGAGCCGACGAGTGTGACGGGGCTGACTGGCGTCTCCCCAACGGGCACGCTGACGTCCAGCCCCAGGAGCGTGCAGTGACCCCAGGTCAGGTCTCAGCTCACATTGCTGTTCTGGAAGCTGGACTTATTTTACAGTGCCCACGTGTGAGAGAATGGGGGACGGGTCCCAGATGCAAAAGCGAGTGAGACACAGGATGGCACAGAAAGCAGCTGTCAACTCAGCTCTCGCCTCAAGAGGTTCATACCGTTGCCCAGTGTGTGTGCATGCAAGCTGAAAGCCAGCCACCTAACCCGAAGAAACAACAGTGCAGAGAAACCGTGCTGTAGCTGCCATGGACCTCTCTGAAGCGGAGGGCAGTTGACGGTGTACCGGGAGGGAGAGCCCGGGCAACAGGTGCCAGACGTAACGCGGAGGGGGAAACAGGCGGGTGCAGAAGGCCCTTCTCGAGCGAGCTCCAGGTTCATGAAAAGAGCGTTCCTCTTCAACGTGTGTGGGGAGGCGTACTATGCAGGCACCGCCCTCGAAGGAACGGCAGTGTGCAGAAACCGTCCTTTAGCTACCCTCGACCCTCTGAAGGAGAAAGCTGTTTACGGTGCACCGCGGGTGATAGCGTGGGGGACGGGTTCCATACATAACACCGAGGGAGAAACAGGCCCTTGCAGACGGCACCTCTCGAACCGGCTCTAGTTTCACGAAACTCGCCTTCCTCTGGCACAGCTGTGTGGAGGGCCCCTGTCCAGGCACCTCCCTCGAACGAACAACACTGTGGAGAAGCCCTGCTTTGGCTACCGTCCACCTCTCTGAGGGAGGAAGTTTACCGTGCACCGTGGGGGAGAGCCGGGGGCGCGGGGTCCATTCGTAAATCCGAGGGAGACACAGGCCAGTGCAGAAGGCACTTCTCGACTCGGCTCCCGCTACCTGAAGCTAGCGCCACTGTTCCATGTGTGCCTGCAACGCTAAGTCCTGCACACGGACCTGAGAGGAAAAAAAAAAAAAAAAAGTCTGTAAACAGTCCCAGCTTCAGCTCGTTTCGCCTCCTCCCAGGGTGGCAGCATTTCCTTCTACTGGGTTTGTGTGCCAACCTGGGGAAGTGGTCCCAGGTGAATTCGGAAGCAGAGAGAAGCACGGGCAGAAGGCCTCTCTCGACCCAGCACTTGTTTTCGGGGAGCTAGATCGGCTGGCCCAGTGTACGGACCTCAGCACAGATCGCCCTCCCTGAGCGTGAAGTTCATCTGCTGGGTGCTTTTGTGAAAGCCTAAGAGAGGGGACCTGAACGTAACGCTGACTGACAAACAGGCCGGCAGGGAAGCCTACTCTCGAGTCACCTCTTGTTTTAGGAGGGGAGCACTGCTGTACTCTGTGTGCCTGGATGCCTAGGTCCCAGGCTGGCAACACAAAGAGGCAATGCTGTGGCGTCCCTGCGCTTTCCCTAACGTTGCCGTTCCTGAAGCTGGAGGGAATTTACGTGTCCGTCAGGGAGAGACCGGGGCGAGGGGTCCCCTACGTGAAATCGAGGGAGCAACAGGATCGCTCGCACGGCAGCTGTCAACTCACCTCTTGTTTCACGAGGCTAACACCGTTGCCCACACTGTGCGTTCAGGCCTAAAGGCAGCCCCCTAACTGCCAGCAACAGCACAGCAGCGAATCCATGTTTCAACCTCGGTAGCCTTTTCTGCGAGCGGAAGCAGTCTGTTGTGCGCGTGGGTGAGAGCACTGCAGTGAGTCTGCAACCTAATTCCGAATGAGGCTCAGGCCGCGGCAGAAGGCAGAACACGACTCGCCACTTGTTTCAGGGACGCCCTGTCCTGCTCTGAGGCCAGCTGCTGCCGGGGTCACAGGCTGACGGACCGCTGCAGAGCTTCACACATCACCTGGTCCTGAGAGCAGGGGACCAGACTAGACAGAGAGCCGACGAGTGTGACGGGGCTGACTGGCGTCTCCCCAACGGGCACGCTGACGTCCAGCCCCAGGAGCGTGCAGTGACCCCAGGTCAGGTCTCAGCTCACATTGCTGTTCTGGAAGCTGGACTTATTTTACAGTGCCCACGTGTGAGAGAATGGGGGACGGGTCCCAGATGCAAAAGCGAGTGAGACACAGGATGGCGCAGAAAGCAGCTGTCAACTCAGCTCTCGCCTCAAGAGGTTCATACCGTTGCCCAGTGTGTGTGCATGCAAGCTGAAAGCCAGCCACCTAACCCGAAGAAACAACAGTGCAGAGAAACCGTGCTGTAGCTGCCATGGACCTCTCTGAAGCGGAGGGCAGTTGACGGTGTACCGGGAGGGAGAGCCCGGGCAACAGGTGCCAGACGTAACGCGGAGGGGGAAACAGGCGGGTGCAGAAGGCCCTTCTCGAGCGAGCTCCAGGTTCATGAAAAGAGCGTTCCTCTTCAACGTGTGTGGGGAGGCGTACTATGCAGGCACCGCCCTCGAAGGAACGGCAGTGTGCAGAAACCGTCCTTTAGCTACCCTCGACCCTCTGAAGGAGAAAGCTGTTTACGGTGCACCGCGGGTGATAGCGTGGGGGACGGGTTCCATACATAACACCGAGGGAGAAACAGGCCCTTGCAGACGGCACCTCTCGAACCGGCTCTAGTTTCACGAAACTCGCCTTCCTCTGGCACAGCTGTGTGGAGGGCCCCTGTCCAGGCACCTCCCTCGAACGAACAACACTGTGGAGAAGCCCTGCTTTGGCTACCGTCCACCTCTCTGAGGGAGGAAGTTTACCGTGCACCGTGGGGGAGAGCCGGGGGCGCGGGGTCCATTCGTAAATCCGAGGGAGACACAGGCCAGTGCAGAAGGCACTTCTCGACTCGGCTCCCGCTACCTGAAGCTAGCGCCACTGTTCCATGTGTGCCTGCAACGCTAAGTCCTGCACACGGACCTGAGAGGAAAAAAAAAAAAAAAAAAGTCTGTAAACAGTCCCAGCTTCAGCTCGTTTCGCCTCCTCCCAGGGTGGCAGCATTTCCTTCAACTGGGTTTGTGTGCCAACCTGGGGAAGTGGTCCCAGGTGAATTCGGAAGCAGAGAGAAGCACGGGCAGAAGGCCTCTCTCGACCCAGCACTTGTTTTCGGGGAGCTAGATCGGCTGGCCCAGTGTACGGGCCTCAGCACAGATCGCCCTCCCTGAGCGTGAAGTTCATCTGCTGGGTGCTTTTGTGAAAGCCTAAGAGAGGGGACCTGAACGTAACGCTGACTGACAAACAGGCCGGCAGGGAAGCCTACTCTCGAGTCACCTCTTGTTTTAGGAGGGGAGCACTGCTGTACTCTGTGTGCCTGGATGCCTAGGTCCCAGGCTGGCAACACAAAGAGGCAATGCTGTGGCGTCCCTGCGCTTTCCCTAACGTTGCCGTTCCTGAAGCTGGAGGGAATTTACGTGTCCGTCAGGGAGAGACCGGGGCGAGGGGTCCCCTACGTGAAATCGAGGGAGCAACAGGATCGCTCGCACGGCAGCTGTCAACTCACCTCTTGTTTCACGAGGCTAACACCGTTGCCCACACTGTGCGTTCAGGCCTAAAGGCAGCCCCCTAACTGCCAGCAACAGCACAGCAGCGAATCCATGTTTCAACCTCGGTAGCCTTTTCTGCGAGCGGAAGCAGTCTGTTGTGCGCGTGGGTGAGAGCACTGCAGTGAGTCTGCAACCTAATTCCGAATGAGGCTCAGGCCGCGGCAGAAGGCAGAACACGACTCGCCACTTGTTTCAGGGACGCCCTGTCCTGCTCTGAGGCCAGCTGCTGCCGGGGTCACAGGCTGACGGACCGCTGCAGAGCTTCACACATCACCTGGTCCTGAGAGCAGGGGACCAGACTAGACAGAGAGCCGACGAGTGTGACGGGGCTGACTGGCGTCTCCCCAACGGGCACGCTGACGTCCAGCCCCAGGAGCGTGCAGTGACCCCAGGTCAGGTCTCAGCTCACATTGCTGTTCTGGAAGCTGGACTTATTTTACAGTGCCCACGTGTGAGAGAATGGGGGACGGGTCCCAGATGCAAAAGCGAGTGAGACACAGGATGGCGCAGAAAGCAGCTGTCAACTCAGCTCTCGCCTCAAGAGGTTCATACCGTTGCCCAGTGTGTGTGCATGCAAGCTGAAAGCCAGCCACCTAACCCGAAGAAACAACAGTGCAGAGAAACCGTGCTGTAGCTGCCATGGACCTCCCTGAAGCGGAGGGCAGTTGACGGTGTACCGGGAGGGAGAGCCCGGGCAACAGGTGCCAGACGTAACGCGGAGGGGGAAACAGGCGGGTGCAGAAGGCCCTTCTCGAGCGAGCTCCAGGTTCATGAAAAGAGCGTTCCTCTTCAACGTGTGTGGGGAGGCGTACTATGCAGGCACCGCCCTCGAAGGAACGGCAGTGTGCAGAAACCGTCCTTTAGCTACCCTCGACCCTCTGAAGGAGAAAGCTGTTTACGGTGCACCGCGGGTGATAGCGTGGGGGACGGGTTCCATACATGACACCGAGGGAGAAACAGGCCCTTGCAGACGGCACCTCTCGAACCGGCTCTAGTTTCACGAAACTCGCCTTCCTCTGGCACAGCTGTGTGGAGGGCCCCTGTCCAGGCACCTCCCTCGAACGAACAACACTGTGGAGAAGCCCTGCTTTGGCTACCGTCCACCTCTCTGAGGGAGGAAGTTTACCGTGCACCGTGGGGGAGAGCCGGGGGCGCGGGGTCCATTCGTAAATCCGAGGGAGACACAGGCCAGTGCAGAAGGCACTTCTCGACTCGGCTCCCGCTACCTGAAGCTAGCGCCACTGTTCCATGTGTGCCTGCAACGCTAAGTCCTGCACACGGACCTGAGAGGAAAAAAAAAAAAAAAAAAAAGTCTGTAAACAGTCCCAGCTTCAGCTCGTTTCGCCTCTTCCCAGGGTGGCAGCATTTTCTTCAACTGGGTTTGTGTGCCAACCTGGGGAAGTGGTCCCAGGTGAATTCGGAAGCAGAGAGAAGCACGGGCAGAAGGCCTCTCTCGACCCAGCACTTGTTTTCGGGGAGCTAGATCGGCTGGCCCAGTGTACGGGCCTCAGCACAGATCGCCCTCCCTGAGCGTGAAGTTCATCTGCTGGGTGCTCTTGTGAAAGCCTAAGAGAGGGGACCTGAACGTAACGCTGACTGACAAACAGGCCGGCAGGGAAGCCTACTCTCGAGTCACCTCTTGTTTTAGGAGGGGAGCACTGCTGTACTCTGTGTGCCTGGATGCCTAGGTCCCAGGCTGGCAACACAAAGAGGCAATGCTGTGGCGTCCCTGCGCTTTCCCTAACGTTGCCGTTCCTGAAGCTGGAGGGAATTTACGTGTCCGTCAGGGAGAGACCGGGGCGAGGGGTCCCCTACGTGAAATCGAGGGAGCAACAGGATCGCTCGCACGGCAGCTGTCAACTCACCTCTTGTTTCACGAGGCTAACACCGTTGCCCACACTGTGCGTTCAGGCCTAAAGGCAGCCCCCTAACTGCCAGCAACAGCACAGCAGCGAATCCATGTTTCAACCTCGGTAGCCTTTTCTGCGAGCGGAAGCAGTCTGTTGTGCGCGTGGGTGAGAGCACTGCAGTGAGTCTGCAACCTAATTCCGAATGAGGCTCAGGCCGCGGCAGAAGGCAGAACACGACTCGCCACTTGTTTCAGGGACGCCCTGTCCTGCTCTGAGGCCAGCTGCTGCCGGGGTCACAGGCTGACGGACCGCTGCAGAGCTTCACACATCACCTGGTCCTGAGAGCAGGGGACCAGACTAGACAGAGAGCCGACGAGTGTGACGGGGCTGACTGGCGTCTCCCCAACGGGCACGCTGACGTCCAGCCCCAGGAGCGTGCAGTGACCCCAGGTCAGGTCTCAGCTCACATTGCTGTTCTGGAAGCTGGACTTATTTTACAGTGCCCACGTGTGAGAGAATGGGGGACGGGTCCCAGATGCAAAAGCGAGTGAGACACAGGATGGCGCAGAAAGCAGCTGTCAACTCAGCTCTCGCCTCAAGAGGTTCATACCGTTGCCCAGTGTGTGTGCATGCAAGCTGAAAGCCAGCCACCTAACCCGAAGAAACAACAGTGCAGAGAAACCGTGCTGTAGCTGCCATGGACCTCCCTGAAGCGGAGGGCAGTTGACGGTGTACCGGGAGGGAGAGCCCGGGCAACAGGTGCCAGACGTAACGCGGAGGGGGAAACAGGCGGGTGCAGAAGGCCCTTCTCGAGCGAGCTCCAGGTTCATGAAAAGAGCGTTCCTCTTCAACGTGTGTGGGGAGGCGTACTATGCAGGCACCGCCCTCGAAGGAACGGCAGTGTGCAGAAACCGTCCTTTAGCTACCCTCGACCCTCTGAAGGAGAAAGCTGTTTACGGTGCACCGCGGGTGATAGCGTGGGGAACGGGTTCCATACATAACACCGAGGGAGAAACAGGCCCTTGCAGACGGCACCTCTCGAACCGGCTCTAGTTTCACGAAACTCGCCTTCCTCTGGCACAGCTGTGTGGAGGGCCCCTGTCCAGGCACCTCCCTCGAACGAACAACACTGTGGAGAAGCCCTGCTTTGGCTACCGTCCACCTCTCTGAGGGAGGAAGTTTACCGTGCACCGTGGGGGAGAGCCAGGGGCGCGGGGTCCATTCGTAAATCCGAGGGAGACACAGGCCAGTGCAGAAGGCACTTCTCGACTCGGCTCCCGCTACCTGAAGCTAGCGCCACTGTTCCATGTGTGCCTGCAACGCTAAGTCCTGCACACGGACCTGAGAGGAAAAAAAAAAAAAAAAAAAGTCTGTAAACAGTCCCAGCTTCAGCTCGTTTCGCCTCTTCCCAGGGTGGCAGCATTTCCTTCAACTGGGTTTGTGTGCCAACCTGGGGAAGTGGTCCCAGGTGAATTCGGAAGCAGAGAGAAGCACGGGCAGAAGGCCTCTCTCGACCCAGCACTTGTTTTCGGGGAGCTAGATCGGCTGGCCCAGTGTACGGGCCTCAGCACAGATCGCCCTCCCTGAGCGTGAAGTTCATCTGCTGGGTGCTCTTGTGAAAGCCTAAGAGAGGGGACCTGAACGTAACGCTGACTGACAAACAGGCCGGCAGGGAAGCCTACTCTCGAGTCACCTCTTGTTTTAGGAGGGGAGCACTGCTGTACTCTGTGTGCCTGGATGCCTAGGTCCCAGGCTGGCAACACAAAGAGGCAATGCTGTGGCGTCCCTGCGCTTTCCCTAACGTTGCCGTTCCTGAAGCTGGAGGGAATTTACGTGTCCGTCAGGGAGAGACCGGGGCGAGGGGTCCCCTACGTGAAATCGAGGGAGCAACAGGATCGCTCGCACGGCAGCTGTCAACTCACCTCTTGTTTCACGAGGCTAACACCGTTGCCCACACTGTGCGTTCAGGCCTAAAGGCAGCCCCCTAACTGCCAGCAACAGCACAGCAGCGAATCCATGTTTCAACCTCGGTAGCCTTTTCTGCGAGCGGAAGCAGTCTGTTGTGCGCGTGGGTGAGAGCACTGCAGTGAGTCTGCAACCTAATTCCGAATGAGGCTCAGGCCGCGGCAGAAGGCAGAACACGACTCGCCACTTGTTTCAGGGACGCCCTGTCCTGCTCTGAGGCCAGCTGCTGCCGGGGTCACAGGCTGACGGACCGCTGCAGAGCTTCACACATCACCTGGTCCTGAGAGCAGGGGACCAGACTAGACAGAGAGCCGACGAGTGTGACGGGGCTGACTGGCGTCTCCCCAACGGGCACGCTGACGTCCAGCCCCAGGAGCGTGCAGTGACCCCAGGTCAGGTCTCAGCTCACATTGCTGTTCTGGAAGCTGGACTTATTTTACAGTGCCCACGTGTGAGAGAATGGGGGACGGGTCCCAGATGCAAAAGCGAGTGAGACACAGGATGGCGCAGAAAGCAGCTGTCAACTCAGCTCTCGCCTCAAGAGGTTCATACCGTTGCCCAGTGTGTGTGCATGCAAGCTGAAAGCCAGCCACCTAACCCGAAGAAACAACAGTGCAGAGAAACCGTGCTGTAGCTGCCATGGACCTCTCTGAAGCGGAGGGCAGTTGACGGTGTACCGGGAGGGAGAGCCCGGGCAACAGGTGCCAGACGTAACGCGGAGGGGGAAACAGGCGGGTGCAGAAGGCCCTTCTCGAGCGAGCTCCAGGTTCATGAAAAGAGCGTTCCTCTTCAACGTGTGTGGGGAGGCGTACTATGCAGGCACCGCCCTCGAAGGAACGGCAGTGTGCAGAAACCGTCCTTTAGCTACCCTCGACCCTCTGAAGGAGAAAGCTGTTTACGGTGCACCGCGGGTGATAGCGTGGGGGACGGGTTCCATACATAACACCGAGGGAGAAACAGGCCCTTGCAGACGGCACCTCTCGAACCGGCTCTAGTTTCACGAAACTCGCCTTCCTCTGGCACAGCTGTGTGGAGGGCCCCTGTCCAGGCACCTCCCTCGAACGAACAACACTGTGGAGAAGCCCTGCTTTGGCTACCGTCCACCTCTCTGAGGGAGGAAGTTTACCGTGCACCGTGGGGGAGAGCCGGGGGCGCGGGGTCCATTCGTAAATCCGAGGGAGACACAGGCCAGTGCAGAAGGCACTTCTCGACTCGGCTCCCGCTACCTGAAGCTAGCGCCACTGTTCCATGTGTGCCTGCAACGCTAAGTCCTGCACACGGACCTGAGAGGAAAAAAAAAAAAAAAAAAAGTCTGTAAACAGTCCCAGCTTCAGCTCGTTTCGCCTCTTCCCAGGGTGGCAGCATTTCCTTCAACTGGGTTTGTGTGCCAACCTGGGGAAGTGGTCCCAGGTGAATTCGGAAGCAGAGAGAAGCACGGGCAGAAGGCCTCTCTCGACCCAGCACTTGTTTTCGGGGAGCTAGATCGGCTGGCCCAGTGTACGGGCCTCAGCACAGATCGCCCTCCCTGAGCGTGAAGTTCATCTGCTGGGTGCTTTTGTGAAAGCCTAAGAGAGGGGACCTGAACGTAACGCTGACTGACAAACAGGCCGGCAGGGAAGCCTACTCTCGAGTCACCTCTTGTTTTAGGAGGGGAGCACTGCTGTACTCTGTGTGCCTGGATGCCTAGGTCCCAGGCTGGCAACACAAAGAGGCAATGCTGTGGCGTCCCTGCGCTTTCCCTAACGTTGCCGTTCCTGAAGCTGGAGGGAATTTACGTGTCCGTCAGGGAGAGACCGGGGCGAGGGGTCCCCTACGTGAAATCGAGGGAGCAACAGGATCGCTCGCACGGCAGCTGTCAACTCACCTCTTGTTTCACGAGGCTAACACCGTTGCCCACACTGTGCGTTCAGGCCTAAAGGCAGCCCCCTAACTGCCAGCAACAGCACAGCAGCGAATCCATGTTTCAACCTCGGTAGCCTTTTCTGCGAGCGGAAGCAGTCTGTTGTGCGCGTGGGTGAGAGCACTGCAGTGAGTCTGCAACCTAATTCCGAATGAGGCTCAGGCCGCGGCAGAAGGCAGAACACGACTCGCCACTTGTTTCAGGGACGCCCTGTCCTGCTCTGAGGCCAGCTGCTGCCGGGGTCACAGGCTGACGGACCGCTGCAGAGCTTCACACATCACCTGGTCCTGAGAGCAGGGGACCAGACTAGACAGAGAGCCGACGAGTGTGACGGGGCTGACTGGCGTCTCCCCAACGGGCACGCTGACGTCCAGCCCCAGGAGCGTGCAGTGACCCCAGGTCAGGTCTCAGCTCACATTGCTGTTCTGGAAGCTGGACTTATTTTACAGTGCCCACGTGTGAGAGAATGGGGGACGGGTCCCAGATGCAAAAGCGAGTGAGACACAGGATGGCGCAGAAAGCAGCTGTCAACTCAGCTCTCGCCTCAAGAGGTTCATACCGTTGCCCAGTGTGTGTGCATGCAAGCTGAAAGCCAGCCACCTAACCCGAAGAAACAACAGTGCAGAGAAACCGTGCTGTAGCTGCCATGGACCTCTCTGAAGCGGAGGGCAGTTGACGGTGTACCGGGAGGGAGAGCCCGGGCAACAGGTGCCAGACGTAACGCGGAGGGGGAAACAGGCGGGTGCAGAAGGCCCTTCTCGAGCGAGCTCCAGGTTCATGAAAAGAGCGTTCCTCTTCAACGTGTGTGGGGAGGCGTACTATGCAGGCACCGCCCTCGAAGGAACGGCAGTGTGCAGAAACCGTCCTTTAGCTACCCTCGACCCTCTGAAGGAGAAAGCTGTTTACGGTGCACCGCGGGTGATAGCGTGGGGGACGGGTTCCATACATAACACCGAGGGAGAAACAGGCCCTTGCAGACGGCACCTCTCGAACCGGCTCTAGTTTCACGAAACTCGCCTTCCTCTGGCACAGCTGTGTGGAGGGCCCCTGTCCAGGCACCTCCCTCGAACGAACAACACTGTGGAGAAGCCCTGCTTTGGCTACCGTCCACCTCTCTGAGGGAGGAAGTTTACCGTGCACCGTGGGGGAGAGCCGGGGGCGCGGGGTCCATTCGTAAATCCGAGGGAGACACAGGCCAGTGCAGAAGGCACTTCTCGACTCGGCTCCCGCTACCTGAAGCTAGCGCCACTGTTCCATGTGTGCCTGCAACGCTAAGTCCTGCACACGGACCTGAGAGGAAAAAAAAAAAAAAAAAAAGTCTGTAAACAGTCCCAGCTTCAGCTCGTTTCGCCTCCTCCCAGGGTGGCAGCATTTCCTTCAACTGGGTTTGTGTGCCAACCTGGGGAAGTGGTCCCAGGTGAATTCGGAAGCAGAGAGAAGCACGGGCAGAAGGCCTCTCTCGACCCAGCACTTGTTTTCGGGGAGCTAGATCGGCTGGCCCAGTGTACGGGCCTCAGCACAGATCGCCCTCCCTGAGCGTGAAGTTCATCTGCTGGGTGCTTTTGTGAAAGCCTAAGAGAGGGGACCTGAACGTAACGCTGACTGACAAACAGGCCGGCAGGGAAGCCTACTCTCGAGTCACCTCTTGTTTTAGGAGGGGAGCACTGCTGTACTCTGTGTGCCTGGATGCCTAGGTCCCAGGCTGGCAACACAAAGAGGCAATGCTGTGGCGTCCCTGCGCTTTCCCTAACGTTGCCGTTCCTGAAGCTGGAGGGAATTTACGTGTCCGTCAGGGAGAGACCGGGGCGAGGGGTCCCCTACGTGAAATCGAGGGAGCAACAGGATCGCTCGCACGGCAGCTGTCAACTCACCTCTTGTTTCACGAGGCTAACACCGTTGCCCACACTGTGCGTTCAGGCCTAAAGGCAGCCCCCTAACTGCCAGCAACAGCACAGCAGCGAATCCATGTTTCAACCTCGGTAGCCTTTTCTGCGAGCGGAAGCAGTCTGTTGTGCGCGTGGGTGAGAGCACTGCAGTGAGTCTGCAACCTAATTCCGAATGAGGCTCAGGCCGCGGCAGAAGGCAGAACACGACTCGCCACTTGTTTCAGGGACGCCCTGTCCTGCTCTGAGGCCAGCTGCTGCCGGGGTCACAGGCTGACGGACCGCTGCAGAGCTTCACACATCACCTGGTCCTGAGAGCAGGGGACCAGACTAGACAGAGAGCCGACGAGTGTGACGGGGCTGACTGGCGTCTCCCCAACGGGCACGCTGACGTCCAGCCCCAGGAGCGTGCAGTGACCCCAGGTCAGGTCTCAGCTCACATTGCTGTTCTGGAAGCTGGACTTATTTTACAGTGCCCACGTGTGAGAGAATGGGGGACGGGTCCCAGATGCAAAAGCGAGTGAGACACAGGATGGCGCAGAAAGCAGCTGTCAACTCAGCTCTCGCCTCAAGAGGTTCATACCGTTGCCCAGTGTGTGTGCATGCAAGCTGAAAGCCAGCCACCTAACCCGAAGAAACAACAGTGCAGAGAAACCGTGCTGTAGCTGCCATGGACCTCTCTGAAGCGGAGGGCAGTTGACGGTGTACCGGGAGGGAGAGCCCGGGCAACAGGTGCCAGACGTAACGCGGAGGGGGAAACAGGCGGGTGCAGAAGGCCCTTCTCGAGCGAGCTCCAGGTTCATGAAAAGAGCGTTCCTCTTCAACGTGTGTGGGGAGGCGTACTATGCAGGCACCGCCCTCGAAGGAACGGCAGTGTGCAGAAACCGTCCTTTAGCTACCCTCGACCCTCTGAAGGAGAAAGCTGTTTACGGTGCACCGCGGGTGATAGCGTGGGGGACGGGTTCCATACATAACACCGAGGGAGAAACAGGCCCTTGCAGACGGCACCTCTCGAACCGGCTCTAGTTTCACGAAACTCGCCTTCCTCTGGCACAGCTGTGTGGAGGGCCCCTGTCCAGGCACCTCCCTCGAACGAACAACACTGTGGAGAAGCCCTGCTTTGGCTACCGTCCACCTCTCTGAGGGAGGAAGTTTACCGTGCACCGTGGGGGAGAGCCGGGGGCGCGGGGTCCATTCGTAAATCCGAGGGAGACACAGGCCAGTGCAGAAGGCACTTCTCGACTCGGCTCCCGCTACCTGAAGCTAGCGCCACTGTTCCATGTGTGCCTGCAACGCTAAGTCCTGCACACGGACCTGAGAGGAAAAAAAAAAAAAAAAAAAGTCTGTAAACAGTCCCAGCTTCAGCTCGTTTCGCCTCTTCCCAGGGTGGCAGCATTTCCTTCAACTGGGTTTGTGTGCCAACCTGGGGAAGTGGTCCCAGGTGAATTCGGAAGCAGAGAGAAGCACGGGCAGAAGGCCTCTCTCGACCCAGCACTTGTTTTCGGGGAGCTAGATCGGCTGGCCCAGTGTACGGGCCTCAGCACAGATCGCCCTCCCTGAGCGTGAAGTTCATCTGCTGGGTGCTCTTGTGAAAGCCTAAGAGAGGGGACCTGAACGTAACGCTGACTGACAAACAGGCCGGCAGGGAAGCCTACTCTCGAGTCACCTCTTGTTTTAGGAGGGGAGCACTGCTGTACTCTGTGTGCCTGGATGCCTAGGTCCCAGGCTGGCAACACAAAGAGGCAATGCTGTGGCGTCCCTGCGCTTTCCCTAACGTTGCCGTTCCTGAAGCTGGAGGGAATTTACGTGTCCGTCAGGGAGAGACCGGGGCGAGGGGTCCCCTACGTGAAATCGAGGGAGCAACAGGATCGCTCGCACGGCAGCTGTCAACTCACCTCTTGTTTCACGAGGCTAACACCGTTGCCCACACTGTGCGTTCAGGCCTAAAGGCAGCCCCCTAACTGCCAGCAACAGCACAGCAGCGAATCCATGTTTCAACCTCGGTAGCCTTTTCTGCGAGCGGAAGCAGTCTGTTGTGCGCGTGGGTGAGAGCACTGCAGTGAGTCTGCAACCTAATTCCGAATGAGGCTCAGGCCGCGGCAGAAGGCAGAACACGACTCGCCACTTGTTTCAGGGACGCCCTGTCCTGCTCTGAGGCCAGCTGCTGCCGGGGTCACAGGCTGACGGACCGCTGCAGAGCTTCACACATCACCTGGTCCTGAGAGCAGGGGACCAGACTAGACAGAGAGCCGACGAGTGTGACGGGGCTGACTGGCGTCTCCCCAACGGGCACGCTGACGTCCAGCCCCAGGAGCGTGCAGTGACCCCAGGTCAGGTCTCAGCTCACATTGCTGTTCTGGAAGCTGGACTTATTTTACAGTGCCCACGTGTGAGAGAATGGGGGACGGGTCCCAGATGCAAAAGCGAGTGAGACACAGGATGGCGCAGAAAGCAGCTGTCAACTCAGCTCTCGCCTCAAGAGGTTCATACCGTTGCCCAGTGTGTGTGCATGCAAGCTGAAAGCCAGCCACCTAACCCGAAGAAACAACAGTGCAGAGAAACCGTGCTGTAGCTGCCATGGACCTCCCTGAAGCGGAGGGCAGTTGACGGTGTACCGGGAGGGAGAGCCCGGGCAACAGGTGCCAGACGTAACGCGGAGGGGGAAACAGGCGGGTGCAGAAGGCCCTTCTCGAGCGAGCTCCAGGTTCATGAAAAGAGCGTTCCTCTTCAACGTGTGTGGGGAGGCGTACTATGCAGGCACCGCCCTCGAAGGAACGGCAGTGTGCAGAAACCGTCCTTTAGCTACCCTCGACCCTCTGAAGGAGAAAGCTGTTTACGGTGCACCGCGGGTGATAGCGTGGGGGACGGGTTCCATACATAACACCGAGGGAGAAACAGGCCCTTGCAGACGGCACCTCTCGAACCGGCTCTAGTTTCACGAAACTCGCCTTCCTCTGGCACAGCTGTGTGGAGGGCCCCTGTCCAGGCACCTCCCTCGAACGAACAACACTGTGGAGAAGCCCTGCTTTGGCTACCGTCCACCTCTCTGAGGGAGGAAGTTTACCGTGCACCGTGGGGGAGAGCCGGGGGCGCGGGGTCCATTCGTAAATCCGAGGGAGACACAGGCCAGTGCAGAAGGCACTTCTCGACTCGGCTCCCGCTACCTGAAGCTAGCGCCACTGTTCCATGTGTGCCTGCAACGCTAAGTCCTGCACACGGACCTGAGAGGAAAAAAAAAAAAAAAAAAAGTCTGTAAACAGTCCCAGCTTCAGCTCGTTTCGCCTCTTCCCAGGGTGGCAGCATTTTCTTCAACTGGGTTTGTGTGCCAACCTGGGGAAGTGGTCCCAGGTGAATTCGGAAGCAGAGAGAAGCACGGGCAGAAGGCCTCTCTCGACCCAGCACTTGTTTTCGGGGAGCTAGATCGGCTGGCCCAGTGTACGGGCCTCAGCACAGATCGCCCTCCCTGAGCGTGAAGTTCATCTGCTGGGTGCTCTTGTGAAAGCCTAAGAGAGGGGACCTGAACGTAACGCTGACTGACAAACAGGCCGGCAGGGAAGCCTACTCTCGAGTCACCTCTTGTTTTAGGAGGGGAGCACTGCTGTACTCTGTGTGCCTGGATGCCTAGGTCCCAGGCTGGCAACACAAAGAGGCAATGCTGTGGCGTCCCTGCGCTTTCCCTAACGTTGCCGTTCCTGAAGCTGGAGGGAATTTACGTGTCCGTCAGGGAGAGACCGGGGCGAGGGGTCCCCTACGTGAAATCGAGGGAGCAACAGGATCGCTCGCACGGCAGCTGTCAACTCACCTCTTGTTTCACGAGGCTAACACCGTTGCCCACACTGTGCGTTCAGGCCTAAAGGCAGCCCCCTAACTGCCAGCAACAGCACAGCAGCGAATCCATGTTTCAACCTCGGTAGCCTTTTCTGCGAGCGGAAGCAGTCTGTTGTGCGCGTGGGTGAGAGCACTGCAGTGAGTCTGCAACCTAATTCCGAATGAGGCTCAGGCCGCGGCAGAAGGCAGAACACGACTCGCCACTTGTTTCAGGGACGCCCTGTCCTGCTCTGAGGCCAGCTGCTGCCGGGGTCACAGGCTGACGGACCGCTGCAGAGCTTCACACATCACCTGGTCCTGAGAGCAGGGGACCAGACTAGACAGAGAGCCGACGAGTGTGACGGGGCTGACTGGCGTCTCCCCAACGGGCACGCTGACGTCCAGCCCCAGGAGCGTGCAGTGACCCCAGGTCAGGTCTCAGCTCACATTGCTGTTCTGGAAGCTGGACTTATTTTACAGTGCCCACGTGTGAGAGAATGGGGGACGGGTCCCAGATGCAAAAGCGAGTGAGACACAGGATGGCGCAGAAAGCAGCTGTCAACTCAGCTCTCGCCTCAAGAGGTTCATACCGTTGCCCAGTGTGTGTGCATGCAAGCTGAAAGCCAGCCACCTAACCCGAAGAAACAACAGTGCAGAGAAACCGTGCTGTAGCTGCCATGGACCTCCCTGAAGCGGAGGGCAGTTGACGGTGTACCGGGAGGGAGAGCCCGGGCAACAGGTGCCAGACGTAACGCGGAGGGGGAAACAGGCGGGTGCAGAAGGCCCTTCTCGAGCGAGCTCCAGGTTCATGAAAAGAGCGTTCCTCTTCAACGTGTGTGGGGAGGCGTACTATGCAGGCACCGCCCTCGAAGGAACGGCAGTGTGCAGAAACCGTCCTTTAGCTACCCTCGACCCTCTGAAGGAGAAAGCTGTTTACGGTGCACCGCGGGTGATAGCGTGGGGAACGGGTTCCATACATAACACCGAGGGAGAAACAGGCCCTTGCAGACGGCACCTCTCGAACCGGCTCTAGTTTCACGAAACTCGCCTTCCTCTGGCACAGCTGTGTGGAGGGCCCCTGTCCAGGCACCTCCCTCGAACGAACAACACTGTGGAGAAGCCCTGCTTTGGCTACCGTCCACCTCTCTGAGGGAGGAAGTTTACCGTGCACCGTGGGGGAGAGCCAGGGGCGCGGGGTCCATTCGTAAATCCGAGGGAGACACAGGCCAGTGCAGAAGGCACTTCTCGACTCGGCTCCCGCTACCTGAAGCTAGCGCCACTGTTCCATGTGTGCCTGCAACGCTAAGTCCTGCACACGGACCTGAGAGGAAAAAAAAAAAAAAAAAAAGTCTGTAAACAGTCCCAGCTTCAGCTCGTTTCGCCTCTTCCCAGGGTGGCAGCATTTCCTTCAACTGGGTTTGTGTGCCAACCTGGGGAAGTGGTCCCAGGTGAATTCGGAAGCAGAGAGAAGCACGGGCAGAAGGCCTCTCTCGACCCAGCACTTGTTTTCGGGGAGCTAGATCGGCTGGCCCAGTGTACGGGCCTCAGCACAGATCGCCCTCCCTGAGCGTGAAGTTCATCTGCTGGGTGCTCTTGTGAAAGCCTAAGAGAGGGGACCTGAACGTAACGCTGACTGACAAACAGGCCGGCAGGGAAGCCTACTCTCGAGTCACCTCTTGTTTTAGGAGGGGAGCACTGCTGTACTCTGTGTGCCTGGATGCCTAGGTCCCAGGCTGGCAACACAAAGAGGCAATGCTGTGGCGTCCCTGCGCTTTCCCTAACGTTGCCGTTCCTGAAGCTGGAGGGAATTTACGTGTCCGTCAGGGAGAGACCGGGGCGAGGGGTCCCCTACGTGAAATCGAGGGAGCAACAGGATCGCTCGCACGGCAGCTGTCAACTCACCTCTTGTTTCACGAGGCTAACACCGTTGCCCACACTGTGCGTTCAGGCCTAAAGGCAGCCCCCTAACTGCCAGCAACAGCACAGCAGCGAATCCATGTTTCAACCTCGGTAGCCTTTTCTGCGAGCGGAAGCAGTCTGTTGTGCGCGTGGGTGAGAGCACTGCAGTGAGTCTGCAACCTAATTCCGAATGAGGCTCAGGCCGCGGCAGAAGGCAGAACACGACTCGCCACTTGTTTCAGGGACGCCCTGTCCTGCTCTGAGGCCAGCTGCTGCCGGGGTCACAGGCTGACGGACCGCTGCAGAGCTTCACACATCACCTGGTCCTGAGAGCAGGGGACCAGACTAGACAGAGAGCCGACGAGTGTGACGGGGCTGACTGGCGTCTCCCCAACGGGCACGCTGACGTCCAGCCCCAGGAGCGTGCAGTGACCCCAGGTCAGGTCTCAGCTCACATTGCTGTTCTGGAAGCTGGACTTATTTTACAGTGCCCACGTGTGAGAGAATGGGGGACGGGTCCCAGATGCAAAAGCGAGTGAGACACAGGATGGCGCAGAAAGCAGCTGTCAACTCAGCTCTCGCCTCAAGAGGTTCATACCGTTGCCCAGTGTGTGTGCATGCAAGCTGAAAGCCAGCCACCTAACCCGAAGAAACAACAGTGCAGAGAAACCGTGCTGTAGCTGCCATGGACCTCTCTGAAGCGGAGGGCAGTTGACGGTGTACCGGGAGGGAGAGCCCGGGCAACAGGTGCCAGACGTAACGCGGAGGGGGAAACAGGCGGGTGCAGAAGGCCCTTCTCGAGCGAGCTCCAGGTTCATGAAAAGAGCGTTCCTCTTCAACGTGTGTGGGGAGGCGTACTATGCAGGCACCGCCCTCGAAGGAACGGCAGTGTGCAGAAACCGTCCTTTAGCTACCCTCGACCCTCTGAAGGAGAAAGCTGTTTACGGTGCACCGCGGGTGATAGCGTGGGGGACGGGTTCCATACATAACACCGAGGGAGAAACAGGCCCTTGCAGACGGCACCTCTCGAACCGGCTCTAGTTTCACGAAACTCGCCTTCCTCTGGCACAGCTGTGTGGAGGGCCCCTGTCCAGGCACCTCCCTCGAACGAACAACACTGTGGAGAAGCCCTGCTTTGGCTACCGTCCACCTCTCTGAGGGAGGAAGTTTACCGTGCACCGTGGGGGAGAGCCGGGGGCGCGGGGTCCATTCGTAAATCCGAGGGAGACACAGGCCAGTGCAGAAGGCACTTCTCGACTCGGCTCCCGCTACCTGAAGCTAGCGCCACTGTTCCATGTGTGCCTGCAACGCTAAGTCCTGCACACGGACCTGAGAGGAAAAAAAAAAAAAAAAAAAGTCTGTAAACAGTCCCAGCTTCAGCTCGTTTCGCCTCTTCCCAGGGTGGCAGCATTTCCTTCAACTGGGTTTGTGTGCCAACCTGGGGAAGTGGTCCCAGGTGAATTCGGAAGCAGAGAGAAGCACGGGCAGAAGGCCTCTCTCGACCCAGCACTTGTTTTCGGGGAGCTAGATCGGCTGGCCCAGTGTACGGGCCTCAGCACAGATCGCCCTCCCTGAGCGTGAAGTTCATCTGCTGGGTGCTTTTGTGAAAGCCTAAGAGAGGGGACCTGAACGTAACGCTGACTGACAAACAGGCCGGCAGGGAAGCCTACTCTCGAGTCACCTCTTGTTTTAGGAGGGGAGCACTGCTGTACTCTGTGTGCCTGGATGCCTAGGTCCCAGGCTGGCAACACAAAGAGGCAATGCTGTGGCGTCCCTGCGCTTTCCCTAACGTTGCCGTTCCTGAAGCTGGAGGGAATTTACGTGTCCGTCAGGGAGAGACCGGGGCGAGGGGTCCCCTACGTGAAATCGAGGGAGCAACAGGATCGCTCGCACGGCAGCTGTCAACTCACCTCTTGTTTCACGAGGCTAACACCGTTGCCCACACTGTGCGTTCAGGCCTAAAGGCAGCCCCCTAACTGCCAGCAACAGCACAGCAGCGAATCCATGTTTCAACCTCGGTAGCCTTTTCTGCGAGCGGAAGCAGTCTGTTGTGCGCGTGGGTGAGAGCACTGCAGTGAGTCTGCAACCTAATTCCGAATGAGGCTCAGGCCGCGGCAGAAGGCAGAACACGACTCGCCACTTGTTTCAGGGACGCCCTGTCCTGCTCTGAGGCCAGCTGCTGCCGGGGTCACAGGCTGACGGACCGCTGCAGAGCTTCACACATCACCTGGTCCTGAGAGCAGGGGACCAGACTAGACAGAGAGCCGACGAGTGTGACGGGGCTGACTGGCGTCTCCCCAACGGGCACGCTGACGTCCAGCCCCAGGAGCGTGCAGTGACCCCAGGTCAGGTCTCAGCTCACATTGCTGTTCTGGAAGCTGGACTTATTTTACAGTGCCCACGTGTGAGAGAATGGGGGACGGGTCCCAGATGCAAAAGCGAGTGAGACACAGGATGGCGCAGAAAGCAGCTGTCAACTCAGCTCTCGCCTCAAGAGGTTCATACCGTTGCCCAGTGTGTGTGCATGCAAGCTGAAAGCCAGCCACCTAACCCGAAGAAACAACAGTGCAGAGAAACCGTGCTGTAGCTGCCATGGACCTCTCTGAAGCGGAGGGCAGTTGACGGTGTACCGGGAGGGAGAGCCCGGGCAACAGGTGCCAGACGTAACGCGGAGGGGGAAACAGGCGGGTGCAGAAGGCCCTTCTCGAGCGAGCTCCAGGTTCATGAAAAGAGCGTTCCTCTTCAACGTGTGTGGGGAGGCGTACTATGCAGGCACCGCCCTCGAAGGAACGGCAGTGTGCAGAAACCGTCCTTTAGCTACCCTCGACCCTCTGAAGGAGAAAGCTGTTTACGGTGCACCGCGGGTGATAGCGTGGGGGACGGGTTCCATACATAACACCGAGGGAGAAACAGGCCCTTGCAGACGGCACCTCTCGAACCGGCTCTAGTTTCACGAAACTCGCCTTCCTCTGGCACAGCTGTGTGGAGGGCCCCTGTCCAGGCACCTCCCTCGAACGAACAACACTGTGGAGAAGCCCTGCTTTGGCTACCGTCCACCTCTCTGAGGGAGGAAGTTTACCGTGCACCGTGGGGGAGAGCCGGGGGCGCGGGGTCCATTCGTAAATCCGAGGGAGACACAGGCCAGTGCAGAAGGCACTTCTCGACTCGGCTCCCGCTACCTGAAGCTAGCGCCACTGTTCCATGTGTGCCTGCAACGCTAAGTCCTGCACACGGACCTGAGAGGAAAAAAAAAAAAAAAAAAAGTCTGTAAACAGTCCCAGCTTCAGCTCGTTTCGCCTCCTCCCAGGGTGGCAGCATTTCCTTCAACTGGGTTTGTGTGCCAACCTGGGGAAGTGGTCCCAGGTGAATTCGGAAGCAGAGAGAAGCACGGGCAGAAGGCCTCTCTCGACCCAGCACTTGTTTTCGGGGAGCTAGATCGGCTGGCCCAGTGTACGGGCCTCAGCACAGATCGCCCTCCCTGAGCGTGAAGTTCATCTGCTGGGTGCTTTTGTGAAAGCCTAAGAGAGGGGACCTGAACGTAACGCTGACTGACAAACAGGCCGGCAGGGAAGCCTACTCTCGAGTCACCTCTTGTTTTAGGAGGGGAGCACTGCTGTACTCTGTGTGCCTGGATGCCTAGGTCCCAGGCTGGCAACACAAAGAGGCAATGCTGTGGCGTCCCTGCGCTTTCCCTAACGTTGCCGTTCCTGAAGCTGGAGGGAATTTACGTGTCCGTCAGGGAGAGACCGGGGCGAGGGGTCCCCTACGTGAAATCGAGGGAGCAACAGGATCGCTCGCACGGCAGCTGTCAACTCACCTCTTGTTTCACGAGGCTAACACCGTTGCCCACACTGTGCGTTCAGGCCTAAAGGCAGCCCCCTAACTGCCAGCAACAGCACAGCAGCGAATCCATGTTTCAACCTCGGTAGCCTTTTCTGCGAGCGGAAGCAGTCTGTTGTGCGCGTGGGTGAGAGCACTGCAGTGAGTCTGCAACCTAATTCCGAATGAGGCTCAGGCCGCGGCAGAAGGCAGAACACGACTCGCCACTTGTTTCAGGGACGCCCTGTCCTGCTCTGAGGCCAGCTGCTGCCGGGGTCACAGGCTGACGGACCGCTGCAGAGCTTCACACATCACCTGGTCCTGAGAGCAGGGGACCAGACTAGACAGAGAGCCGACGAGTGTGACGGGGCTGACTGGCGTCTCCCCAACGGGCACGCTGACGTCCAGCCCCAGGAGCGTGCAGTGACCCCAGGTCAGGTCTCAGCTCACATTGCTGTTCTGGAAGCTGGACTTATTTTACAGTGCCCACGTGTGAGAGAATGGGGGACGGGTCCCAGATGCAAAAGCGAGTGAGACACAGGATGGCGCAGAAAGCAGCTGTCAACTCAGCTCTCGCCTCAAGAGGTTCATACCGTTGCCCAGTGTGTGTGCATGCAAGCTGAAAGCCAGCCACCTAACCCGAAGAAACAACAGTGCAGAGAAACCGTGCTGTAGCTGCCATGGACCTCTCTGAAGCGGAGGGCAGTTGACGGTGTACCGGGAGGGAGAGCCCGGGCAACAGGTGCCAGACGTAACGCGGAGGGGGAAACAGGCGGGTGCAGAAGGCCCTTCTCGAGCGAGCTCCAGGTTCATGAAAAGAGCGTTCCTCTTCAACGTGTGTGGGGAGGCGTACTATGCAGGCACCGCCCTCGAAGGAACGGCAGTGTGCAGAAACCGTCCTTTAGCTACCCTCGACCCTCTGAAGGAGAAAGCTGTTTACGGTGCACCGCGGGTGATAGCGTGGGGGACGGGTTCCATACATAACACCGAGGGAGAAACAGGCCCTTGCAGACGGCACCTCTCGAACCGGCTCTAGTTTCACGAAACTCGCCTTCCTCTGGCACAGCTGTGTGGAGGGCCCCTGTCCAGGCACCTCCCTCGAACGAACAACACTGTGGAGAAGCCCTGCTTTGGCTACCGTCCACCTCTCTGAGGGAGGAAGTTTACCGTGCACCGTGGGGGAGAGCCGGGGGCGCGGGGTCCATTCGTAAATCCGAGGGAGACACAGGCCAGTGCAGAAGGCACTTCTCGACTCGGCTCCCGCTACCTGAAGCTAGCGCCACTGTTCCATGTGTGCCTGCAACGCTAAGTCCTGCACACGGACCTGAGAGGAAAAAAAAAAAAAAAAAAGTCTGTAAACAGTCCCAGCTTCAGCTCGTTTCGCCTCCTCCCAGGGTGGCAGCATTTCCTTCAACTGGGTTTGTGTGCCAACCTGGGGAAGTGGTCCCAGGTGAATTCGGAAGCAGAGAGAAGCACGGGCAGAAGGCCTCTCTCGACCCAGCACTTGTTTTCGGGGAGCTAGATCGGCTGGCCCAGTGTACGGGCCTCAGCACAGATCGCCCTCCCTGAGCGTGAAGTTCATCTGCTGGGTGCTTTTGTGAAAGCCTAAGAGAGGGGACCTGAACGTAACGCTGACTGACAAACAGGCCGGCAGGGAAGCCTACTCTCGAGTCACCTCTTGTTTTAGGAGGGGAGCACTGCTGTACTCTGTGTGCCTGGATGCCTAGGTCCCAGGCTGGCAACACAAAGAGGCAATGCTGTGGCGTCCCTGCGCTTTCCCTAACGTTGCCGTTCCTGAAGCTGGAGGGAATTTACGTGTCCGTCAGGGAGAGACCGGGGCGAGGGGTCCCCTACGTGAAATCGAGGGAGCAACAGGATCGCTCGCACGGCAGCTGTCAACTCACCTCTTGTTTCACGAGGCTAACACCGTTGCCCACACTGTGCGTTCAGGCCTAAAGGCAGCCCCCTAACTGCCAGCAACAGCACAGCAGCGAATCCATGTTTCAACCTCGGTAGCCTTTTCTGCGAGCGGAAGCAGTCTGTTGTGCGCGTGGGTGAGAGCACTGCAGTGAGTCTGCAACCTAATTCCGAATGAGGCTCAGGCCGCGGCAGAAGGCAGAACACGACTCGCCACTTGTTTCAGGGACGCCCTGTCCTGCTCTGAGGCCAGCTGCTGCCGGGGTCACAGGCTGACGGACCGCTGCAGAGCTTCACACATCACCTGGTCCTGAGAGCAGGGGACCAGACTAGACAGAGAGCCGACGAGTGTGACGGGGCTGACTGGCGTCTCCCCAACGGGCACGCTGACGTCCAGCCCCAGGAGCGTGCAGTGACCCCAGGTCAGGTCTCAGCTCACATTGCTGTTCTGGAAGCTGGACTTATTTTACAGTGCCCACGTGTGAGAGAATGGGGGACGGGTCCCAGATGCAAAAGCGAGTGAGACACAGGATGGCGCAGAAAGCAGCTGTCAACTCAGCTCTCGCCTCAAGAGGTTCATACCGTTGCCCAGTGTGTGTGCATGCAAGCTGAAAGCCAGCCACCTAACCCGAAGAAACAACAGTGCAGAGAAACCGTGCTGTAGCTGCCATGGACCTCTCTGAAGCGGAGGGCAGTTGACGGTGTACCGGGAGGGAGAGCCCGGGCAACAGGTGCCAGACGTAACGCGGAGGGGGAAACAGGCGGGTGCAGAAGGCCCTTCTCGAGCGAGCTCCAGGTTCATGAAAAGAGCGTTCCTCTTCAACGTGTGTGGGGAGGCGTACTATGCAGGCACCGCCCTCGAAGGAACGGCAGTGTGCAGAAACCGTCCTTTAGCTACCCTCGACCCTCTGAAGGAGAAAGCTGTTTACGGTGCACCGCGGGTGATAGCGTGGGGGACGGGTTCCATACATAACACCGAGGGAGAAACAGGCCCTTGCAGACGGCACCTCTCGAACCGGCTCTAGTTTCACGAAACTCGCCTTCCTCTGGCACAGCTGTGTGGAGGGCCCCTGTCCAGGCACCTCCCTCGAACGAACAACACTGTGGAGAAGCCCTGCTTTGGCTACCGTCCACCTCTCTGAGGGAGGAAGTTTACCGTGCACCGTGGGGGAGAGCCGGGGGCGCGGGGTCCATTCGTAAATCCGAGGGAGACACAGGCCAGTGCAGAAGGCACTTCTCGACTCGGCTCCCGCTACCTGAAGCTAGCGCCACTGTTCCATGTGTGCCTGCAACGCTAAGTCCTGCACACGGACCTGAGAGGAAAAAAAAAAAAAAAAAAAGTCTGTAAACAGTCCCAGCTTCAGCTCGTTTCGCCTCTTCCCAGGGTGGCAGCATTTTCTTCAACTGGGTTTGTGTGCCAACCTGGGGAAGTGGTCCCAGGTGAATTCGGAAGCAGAGAGAAGCACGGGCAGAAGGCCTCTCTCGACCCAGCACTTGTTTTCGGGGAGCTAGATCGGCTGGCCCAGTGTACGGGCCTCAGCACAGATCGCCCTCCCTGAGCGTGAAGTTCATCTGCTGGGTGCTTTTGTGAAAGCCTAAGAGAGGGGACCTGAACGTAACGCTGACTGACAAACAGGCCGGCAGGGAAGCCTACTCTCGAGTCACCTCTTGTTTTAGGAGGGGAGCACTGCTGTACTCTGTGTGCCTGGATGCCTAGGTCCCAGGCTGGCAACACAAAGAGGCAATGCTGTGGCGTCCCTGCGCTTTCCCTAACGTTGCCGTTCCTGAAGCTGGAGGGAATTTACGTGTCCGTCAGGGAGAGACCGGGGCGAGGGGTCCCCTACGTGAAATCGAGGGAGCAACAGGATCGCTCGCACGGCAGCTGTCAACTCACCTCTTGTTTCACGAGGCTAACACCGTTGCCCACACTGTGCGTTCAGGCCTAAAGGCAGCCCCCTAACTGCCAGCAACAGCACAGCAGCGAATCCATGTTTCAACCTCGGTAGCCTTTTCTGCGAGCGGAAGCAGTCTGTTGTGCGCGTGGGTGAGAGCACTGCAGTGAGTCTGCAACCTAATTCCGAATGAGGCTCAGGCCGCGGCAGAAGGCAGAACACGACTCGCCACTTGTTTCAGGGACGCCCTGTCCTGCTCTGAGGCCAGCTGCTGCCGGGGTCACAGGCTGACGGACCGCTGCAGAGCTTCACACATCACCTGGTCCTGAGAGCAGGGGACCAGACTAGACAGAGAGCCGACGAGTGTGACGGGGCTGACTGGCGTCTCCCCAACGGGCACGCTGACGTCCAGCCCCAGGAGCGTGCAGTGACCCCAGGTCAGGTCTCAGCTCACATTGCTGTTCTGGAAGCTGGACTTATTTTACAGTGCCCACGTGTGAGAGAATGGGGGACGGGTCCCAGATGCAAAAGCGAGTGAGACACAGGATGGCGCAGAAAGCAGCTGTCAACTCAGCTCTCGCCTCAAGAGGTTCATACCGTTGCCCAGTGTGTGTGCATGCAAGCTGAAAGCCAGCCACCTAACCCGAAGAAACAACAGTGCAGAGAAACCGTGCTGTAGCTGCCATGGACCTCTCTGAAGCGGAGGGCAGTTGACGGTGTACCGGGAGGGAGAGCCCGGGCAACAGGTGCCAGACGTAACGCGGAGGGGGAAACAGGCGGGTGCAGAAGGCCCTTCTCGAGCGAGCTCCAGGTTCATGAAAAGAGCGTTCCTCTTCAACGTGTGTGGGGAGGCGTACTATGCAGGCACCGCCCTCGAAGGAACGGCAGTGTGCAGAAACCGTCCTTTAGCTACCCTCGACCCTCTGAAGGAGAAAGCTGTTTACGGTGCACCGCGGGTGATAGCGTGGGGGACGGGTTCCATACATAACACCGAGGGAGAAACAGGCCCTTGCAGACGGCACCTCTCGAACCGGCTCTAGTTTCACGAAACTCGCCTTCCTCTGGCACAGCTGTGTGGAGGGCCCCTGTCCAGGCACCTCCCTCGAACGAACAACACTGTGGAGAAGCCCTGCTTTGGCTACCGTCCACCTCTCTGAGGGAGGAAGTTTACCGTGCACCGTGGGGGAGAGCCGGGGGCGCGGGGTCCATTCGTAAATCCGAGGGAGACACAGGCCAGTGCAGAAGGCACTTCTCGACTCGGCTCCCGCTACCTGAAGCTAGCGCCACTGTTCCATGTGTGCCTGCAACGCTAAGTCCTGCACACGGACCTGAGAGGAAAAAAAAAAAAAAAAAAGTCTGTAAACAGTCCCAGCTTCAGCTCGTTTCGCCTCTTCCCAGGGTGGCAGCATTTTCTTCAACTGGGTTTGTGTGCCAACCTGGGGAAGTGGTCCCAGGTGAATTCGGAAGCAGAGAGAAGCACGGGCAGAAGGCCTCTCTCGACCCAGCACTTGTTTTCGGGGAGCTAGATCGGCTGGCCCAGTGTACGGGCCTCAGCACAGATCGCCCTCCCTGAGCGTGAAGTTCATCTGCTGGGTGCTTTTGTGAAAGCCTAAGAGAGGGGACCTGAACGTAACGCTGACTGACAAACAGGCCGGCAGGGAAGCCTACTCTCGAGTCACCTCTTGTTTTAGGAGGGGAGCACTGCTGTACTCTGTGTGCCTGGATGCCTAGGTCCCAGGCTGGCAACACAAAGAGGCAATGCTGTGGCGTCCCTGCGCTTTCCCTAACGTTGCCGTTCCTGAAGCTGGAGGGAATTTACGTGTCCGTCAGGGAGAGACCGGGGCGAGGGGTCCCCTACGTGAAATCGAGGGAGCAACAGGATCGCTCGCACGGCAGCTGTCAACTCACCTCTTGTTTCACGAGGCTAACACCGTTGCCCACACTGTGCGTTCAGGCCTAAAGGCAGCCCCCTAACTGCCAGCAACAGCACAGCAGCGAATCCATGTTTCAACCTCGGTAGCCTTTTCTGCGAGCGGAAGCAGTCTGTTGTGCGCGTGGGTGAGAGCACTGCAGTGAGTCTGCAACCTAATTCCGAATGAGGCTCAGGCCGCGGCAGAAGGCAGAACACGACTCGCCACTTGTTTCAGGGACGCCCTGTCCTGCTCTGAGGCCAGCTGCTGCCGGGGTCACAGGCTGACGGACCGCTGCAGAGCTTCACACATCACCTGGTCCTGAGAGCAGGGGACCAGACTAGACAGAGAGCCGACGAGTGTGACGGGGCTGACTGGCGTCTCCCCAACGGGCACGCTGACGTCCAGCCCCAGGAGCGTGCAGTGACCCCAGGTCAGGTCTCAGCTCACATTGCTGTTCTGGAAGCTGGACTTATTTTACAGTGCCCACGTGTGAGAGAATGGGGGACGGGTCCCAGATGCAAAAGCGAGTGAGACACAGGATGGCGCAGAAAGCAGCTGTCAACTCAGCTCTCGCCTCAAGAGGTTCATACCGTTGCCCAGTGTGTGTGCATGCAAGCTGAAAGCCAGCCACCTAACCCGAAGAAACAACAGTGCAGAGAAACCGTGCTGTAGCTGCCATGGACCTCCCTGAAGCGGAGGGCAGTTGACGGTGTACCGGGAGGGAGAGCCCGGGCAACAGGTGCCAGACGTAACGCGGAGGGGGAAACAGGCGGGTGCAGAAGGCCCTTCTCGAGCGAGCTCCAGGTTCATGAAAAGAGCGTTCCTCTTCAACGTGTGTGGGGAGGCGTACTATGCAGGCACCGCCCTCGAAGGAACGGCAGTGTGCAGAAACCGTCCTTTAGCTACCCTCGACCCTCTGAAGGAGAAAGCTGTTTACGGTGCACCGCGGGTGATAGCGTGGGGGACGGGTTCCATACATAACACCGAGGGAGAAACAGGCCCTTGCAGACGGCACCTCTCGAACCGGCTCTAGTTTCACGAAACTCGCCTTCCTCTGGCACAGCTGTGTGGAGGGCCCCTGTCCAGGCACCTCCCTCGAACGAACAACACTGTGGAGAAGCCCTGCTTTGGCTACCGTCCACCTCTCTGAGGGAGGAAGTTTACCGTGCACCGTGGGGGAGAGCCGGGGGCGCGGGGTCCATTCGTAAATCCGAGGGAGACACAGGCCAGTGCAGAAGGCACTTCTCGACTCGGCTCCCGCTACCTGAAGCTAGCGCCTCTGTTCCATGTGTGCCTGCAACGCTAAGTCCTGCACACGGACCTGAGAGGAAAAAAAAAAAAAAAAAAAAGTCTGTAAACAGTCCCAGCTTCAGCTCGTTTCGCCTCTTCCCAGGGTGGCAGCATTTTCTTCAACTGGGTTTGTGTGCCAACCTGGGGAAGTGGTCCCAGGTGAATTCGGAAGCAGAGAGAAGCACGGGCAGAAGGCCTCTCTCGAGCCAGCACTTGTTTTCGGGGAGCTAGATCGGCTGGCCCAGTGTACGGGCCTCAGCACAGATCGCCCTCCCTGAGCGTGAAGTTCATCTGCTGGGTGCTTTTGTGAAAGCCTAAGAGAGGGGACCTGAACGTAACGCTGACTGACAAACAGGCCGGCAGGGAAGCCTACTCTCGAGTCACCTCTTGTTTTAGGAGGGGAGCACTGCTGTACTCTGTGTGCCTGGATGCCTAGGTCCCAGGCTGGCAACACAAAGAGGCAATGCTGTGGCGTCCCTGCGCTTTCCCTAACGTTGCCGTTCCTGAAGCTGGAGGGAATTTACGTGTCCGTCAGGGAGAGACCGGGGCGAGGGGTCCCCTACGTGAAATCGAGGGAGCAACAGGATCGCTCGCACGGCAGCTGTCAACTCACCTCTTGTTTCACGAGGCTAACACCGTTGCCCACACTGTGCGTTCAGGCCTAAAGGCAGCCCCCTAACTGCCAGCAACAGCACAGCAGCGAATCCATGTTTCAACCTCGGTAGCCTTTTCTGCGAGCGGAAGCAGTCTGTTGTGCGCGTGGGTGAGAGCACTGCAGTGAGTCTGCAACCTAATTCCGAATGAGGCTCAGGCCGCGGCAGAAGGCAGAACACGACTCGCCACTTGTTTCAGGGACGCCCTGTCCTGCTCTGAGGCCAGCTGCTGCCGGGGTCACAGGCTGACGGACCGCTGCAGAGCTTCACACATCACCTGGTCCTGAGAGCAGGGGACCAGACTAGACAGAGAGCCGACGAGTGTGACGGGGCTGACTGGCGTCTCCCCAACGGGCACGCTGACGTCCAGCCCCAGGAGCGTGCAGTGACCCCAGGTCAGGTCTCAGCTCACATTGCTGTTCTGGAAGCTGGACTTATTTTACAGTGCCCACGTGTGAGAGAATGGGGGACGGGTCCCAGATGCAAAAGCGAGTGAGACACAGGATGGCGCAGAAAGCAGCTGTCAACTCAGCTCTCGCCTCAAGAGGTTCATACCGTTGCCCAGTGTGTGTGCATGCAAGCTGAAAGCCAGCCACCTAACCCGAAGAAACAACAGTGCAGAGAAACCGTGCTGTAGCTGCCATGGACCTCTCTGAAGCGGAGGGCAGTTGACGGTGTACCGGGAGGGAGAGCCCGGGCAACAGGTGCCAGACGTAACGCGGAGGGGGAAACAGGCGGGTGCAGAAGGCCCTTCTCGAGCGAGCTCCAGGTTCATGAAAAGAGCGTTCCTCTTCAACGTGTGTGGGGAGGCGTACTATGCAGGCACCGCCCTCGAAGGAACGGCAGTGTGCAGAAACCGTCCTTTAGCTACCCTCGACCCTCTGAAGGAGAAAGCTGTTTACGGTGCACCGCGGGTGATAGCGTGGGGGACGGGTTCCATACATAACACCGAGGGAGAAACAGGCCCTTGCAGACGGCACCTCTCGAACCGGCTCTAGTTTCACGAAACTCGCCTTCCTCTGGCACAGCTGTGTGGAGGGCCCCTGTCCAGGCACCTCCCTCGAACGAACAACACTGTGGAGAAGCCCTGCTTTGGCTACCGTCCACCTCTCTGAGGGAGGAAGTTTACCGTGCACCGTGGGGGAGAGCCGGGGTCGCGGGGTCCATTCGTAAATCCGAGGGAGACACAGGCCAGTGCAGAAGGCACTTCTCGACTCGGCTCCCGCTACCTGAAGCTAGCGCCACTGTTCCATGTGTGCCTGCAACGCTAAGTCCTGCACACGGACCTGAGAGGAAAAAAAAAAAAAAAAAGTCTGTAAACAGTCCCAGCTTCAGCTCGTTTCGCCTCTTCCCAGGGTGGCAGCATTTTCTTCAACTGGGTTTGTGTGCCAACCTGGGGAAGTGGTCCCAGGTGAATTCGGAAGCAGAGAGAAGCACGGGCAGAAGGCCTCTCTCGACCCAGCACTTGTTTTCGGGGAGCTAGATCGGCTGGCCCAGTGTACGGGCCTCAGCACAGATCGCCCTCCCTGAGCGTGAAGTTCATCTGCTGGGTGCTTTTGTGAAAGCCTAAGAGAGGGGACCTGAACGTAACGCTGACTGACAAACAGGCCGGCAGGGAAGCCTACTCTCGAGTCACCTCTTGTTTTAGGAGGGGAGCACTGCTGTACTCTGTGTGCCTGGATGCCTAGGTCCCAGGCTGGCAACACAAAGAGGCAATGCTGTGGCGTCCCTGCGCTTTCCCTAACGTTGCCGTTCCTGAAGCTGGAGGGAATTTACGTGTCCGTCAGGGAGAGACCGGGGCGAGGGGTCCCCTACGTGAAATCGAGGGAGCAACAGGATCGCTCGCACGGCAGCTGTCAACTCACCTCTTGTTTCACGAGGCTAACACCGTTGCCCACACTGTGCGTTCAGGCCTAAAGGCAGCCCCCTAACTGCCAGCAACAGCACAGCAGCGAATCCATGTTTCAACCTCGGTAGCCTTTTCTGCGAGCGGAAGCAGTCTGTTGTGCGCGTGGGTGAGAGCACTGCAGTGAGTCTGCAACCTAATTCCGAATGAGGCTCAGGCCGCGGCAGAAGGCAGAACACGACTCGCCACTTGTTTCAGGGACGCCCTGTCCTGCTCTGAGGCCAGCTGCTGCCGGGGTCACAGGCTGACGGACCGCTGCAGAGCTTCACACATCACCTGGTCCTGAGAGCAGGGGACCAGACTAGACAGAGAGCCGACGAGTGTGACGGGGCTGACTGGCGTCTCCCCAACGGGCACGCTGACGTCCAGCCCCAGGAGCGTGCAGTGACCCCAGGTCAGGTCTCAGCTCACATTGCTGTTCTGGAAGCTGGACTTATTTTACAGTGCCCACGTGTGAGAGAATGGGGGACGGGTCCCAGATGCAAAAGCGAGTGAGACACAGGATGGCGCAGAAAGCAGCTGTCAACTCAGCTCTCGCCTCAAGAGGTTCATACCGTTGCCCAGTGTGTGTGCATGCAAGCTGAAAGCCAGCCACCTAACCCGAAGAAACAACAGTGCAGAGAAACCGTGCTGTAGCTGCCATGGACCTCCCTGAAGCGGAGGGCAGTTGACGGTGTACCGGGAGGGAGAGCCCGGGCAACAGGTGCCAGACGTAACGCGGAGGGGGAAACAGGCGGGTGCAGAAGGCCCTTCTCGAGCGAGCTCCAGGTTCATGAAAAGAGCGTTCCTCTTCAACGTGTGTGGGGAGGCGTACTATGCAGGCACCGCCCTCGAAGGAACGGCAGTGTGCAGAAACCGTCCTTTAGCTACCCTCGACCCTCTGAAGGAGAAAGCTGTTTACGGTGCACCGCGGGTGATAGCGTGGGGAACGGGTTCCATACATAACACCGAGGGAGAAACAGGCCCTTGCAGACGGCACCTCTCGAACCGGCTCTAGTTTCACGAAACTCGCCTTCCTCTGGCACAGCTGTGTGGAGGGCCCCTGTCCAGGCACCTCCCTCGAACGAACAACACTGTGGAGAAGCCCTGCTTTGGCTACCGTCCACCTCTCTGAGGGAGGAAGTTTACCGTGCACCGTGGGGGAGAGCCGGGGTCGCGGGGTCCATTCGTAAATCCGAGGGAGACACAGGCCAGTGCAGAAGGCACTTCTCGACTCGGCTCCCGCTACCTGAAGCTAGCGCCACTGTTCCATGTGTGCCTGCAACGCTAAGTCCTGCACACGGACCTGAGAGAAAAAAAAAAAAAAAAAAAGTCTGTAAACAGTCCCAGCTTCAGCTCGTTTCGCCTCTTCCCAGGGTGGCAGCATTTCCTTCAACTGGGTTTGTGTGCCAACCTGGGGAAGTGGTCCCAGGTGAATTCGGAAGCAGAGAGAAGCACGGGCAGAAGGCCTCTCTCGACCCAGCACTTGTTTTCGGGGAGCTAGATCGGCTGGCCCAGTGTACGGGCCTCAGCACAGATCGCCCTCCCTGAGCGTGAAGTTCATCTGCTGGGTGCTCTTGTGAAAGCCTAAGAGAGGGGACCTGAACGTAACGCTGACTGACAAACAGGCCGGCAGGGAAGCCTACTCTCGAGTCACCTCTTGTTTTAGGAGGGGAGCACTGCTGTACTCTGTGTGCCTGGATGCCTAGGTCCCAGGCTGGCAACACAAAGAGGCAATGCTGTGGCGTCCCTGCGCTTTCCCTAACGTTGCCGTTCCTGAAGCTGGAGGGAATTTACGTGTCCGTCAGGGAGAGACCGGGGCGAGGGGTCCCCTACGTGAAATCGAGGGAGCAACAGGATCGCTCGCACGGCAGCTGTCAACTCACCTCTTGTTTCACGAGGCTAACACCGTTGCCCACACTGTGCGTTCAGGCCTAAAGGCAGCCCCCTAACTGCCAGCAACAGCACAGCAGCGAATCCATGTTTCAACCTCGGTAGCCTTTTCTGCGAGCGGAAGCAGTCTGTTGTGCGCGTGGGTGAGAGCACTGCAGTGAGTCTGCAACCTAATTCCGAATGAGGCTCAGGCCGCGGCAGAAGGCAGAACACGACTCGCCACTTGTTTCAGGGACGCCCTGTCCTGCTCTGAGGCCAGCTGCTGCCGGGGTCACAGGCTGACGGACCGCTGCAGAGCTTCACACATCACCTGGTCCTGAGAGCAGGGGACCAGACTAGACAGAGAGCCGACGAGTGTGACGGGGCTGACTGGCGTCTCCCCAACGGGCACGCTGACGTCCAGCCCCAGGAGCGTGCAGTGACCCCAGGTCAGGTCTCAGCTCACATTGCTGTTCTGGAAGCTGGACTTATTTTACAGTGCCCACGTGTGAGAGAATGGGGGACGGGTCCCAGATGCAAAAGCGAGTGAGACACAGGATGGCGCAGAAAGCAGCTGTCAACTCAGCTCTCGCCTCAAGAGGTTCATACCGTTGCCCAGTGTGTGTGCATGCAAGCTGAAAGCCAGCCACCTAACCCGAAGAAACAACAGTGCAGAGAAACCGTGCTGTAGCTGCCATGGACCTCCCTGAAGCGGAGGGCAGTTGACGGTGTACCGGGAGGGAGAGCCCGGGCAACAGGTGCCAGACGTAACGCGGAGGGGGAAACAGGCGGGTGCAGAAGGCCCTTCTCGAGCGAGCTCCAGGTTCATGAAAAGAGCGTTCCTCTTCAACGTGTGTGGGGAGGCGTACTATGCAGGCACCGCCCTCGAAGGAACGGCAGTGTGCAGAAACCGTCCTTTAGCTACCCTCGACCCTCTGAAGGAGAAAGCTGTTTACGGTGCACCGCGGGTGATAGCGTGGGGGACGGGTTCCATACATAACACCGAGGGAGAAACAGGCCCTTGCAGACGGCACCTCTCGAACCGGCTCTAGTTTCACGAAACTCGCCTTCCTCTGGCACAGCTGTGTGGAGGGCCCCTGTCCAGGCACCTCCCTCGAACGAACAACACTGTGGAGAAGCCCTGCTTTGGCTACCGTCCACCTCTCTGAGGGAGGAAGTTTACCGTGCACCGTGGGGGAGAGCCGGGGGCGCGGGGTCCATTCGTAAATCCGAGGGAGACACAGGCCAGTGCAGAAGGCACTTCTCGACTCGGCTCCCGCTACCTGAAGCTAGCGCCACTGTTCCATGTGTGCCTGCAACGCTAAGTCCTGCACACGGACCTGAGAGGAAAAAAAAAAAAAAAAAAAGTCTGTAAACAGTCCCAGCTTCAGCTCGTTTCGCCTCTTCCCAGGGTGGCAGCATTTTCTTCAACTGGGTTTGTGTGCCAACCTGGGGAAGTGGTCCCAGGTGAATTCGGAAGCAGAGAGAAGCACGGGCAGAAGGCCTCTCTCGACCCAGCACTTGTTTTCGGGGAGCTAGATCGGCTGGCCCAGTGTACGGGCCTCAGCACAGATCGCCCTCCCTGAGCGTGAAGTTCATCTGCTGGGTGCTCTTGTGAAAGCCTAAGAGAGGGGACCTGAACGTAACGCTGACTGACAAACAGGCCGGCAGGGAAGCCTACTCTCGAGTCACCTCTTGTTTTAGGAGGGGAGCACTGCTGTACTCTGTGTGCCTGGATGCCTAGGTCCCAGGCTGGCAACACAAAGAGGCAATGCTGTGGCGTCCCTGCGCTTTCCCTAACGTTGCCGTTCCTGAAGCTGGAGGGAATTTACGTGTCCGTCAGGGAGAGACCGGGGCGAGGGGTCCCCTACGTGAAATCGAGGGAGCAACAGGATCGCTCGCACGGCAGCTGTCAACTCACCTCTTGTTTCACGAGGCTAACACCGTTGCCCACACTGTGCGTTCAGGCCTAAAGGCAGCCCCCTAACTGCCAGCAACAGCACAGCAGCGAATCCATGTTTCAACCTCGGTAGCCTTTTCTGCGAGCGGAAGCAGTCTGTTGTGCGCGTGGGTGAGAGCACTGCAGTGAGTCTGCAACCTAATTCCGAATGAGGCTCAGGCCGCGGCAGAAGGCAGAACACGACTCGCCACTTGTTTCAGGGACGCCCTGTCCTGCTCTGAGGCCAGCTGCTGCCGGGGTCACAGGCTGACGGACCGCTGCAGAGCTTCACACATCACCTGGTCCTGAGAGCAGGGGACCAGACTAGACAGAGAGCCGACGAGTGTGACGGGGCTGACTGGCGTCTCCCCAACGGGCACGCTGACGTCCAGCCCCAGGAGCGTGCAGTGACCCCAGGTCAGGTCTCAGCTCACATTGCTGTTCTGGAAGCTGGACTTATTTTACAGTGCCCACGTGTGAGAGAATGGGGGACGGGTCCCAGATGCAAAAGCGAGTGAGACACAGGATGGCGCAGAAAGCAGCTGTCAACTCAGCTCTCGCCTCAAGAGGTTCATACCGTTGCCCAGTGTGTGTGCATGCAAGCTGAAAGCCAGCCACCTAACCCGAAGAAACAACAGTGCAGAGAAACCGTGCTGTAGCTGCCATGGACCTCCCTGAAGCGGAGGGCAGTTGACGGTGTACCGGGAGGGAGAGCCCGGGCAACAGGTGCCAGACGTAACGCGGAGGGGGAAACAGGCGGGTGCAGAAGGCCCTTCTCGAGCGAGCTCCAGGTTCATGAAAAGAGCGTTCCTCTTCAACGTGTGTGGGGAGGCGTACTATGCAGGCACCGCCCTCGAAGGAACGGCAGTGTGCAGAAACCGTCCTTTAGCTACCCTCGACCCTCTGAAGGAGAAAGCTGTTTACGGTGCACCGCGGGTGATAGCGTGGGGAACGGGTTCCATACATAACACCGAGGGAGAAACAGGCCCTTGCAGACGGCACCTCTCGAACCGGCTCTAGTTTCACGAAACTCGCCTTCCTCTGGCACAGCTGTGTGGAGGGCCCCTGTCCAGGCACCTCCCTCGAACGAACAACACTGTGGAGAAGCCCTGCTTTGGCTACCGTCCACCTCTCTGAGGGAGGAAGTTTACCGTGCACCGTGGGGGAGAGCCAGGGGCGCGGGGTCCATTCGTAAATCCGAGGGAGACACAGGCCAGTGCAGAAGGCACTTCTCGACTCGGCTCCCGCTACCTGAAGCTAGCGCCACTGTTCCATGTGTGCCTGCAACGCTAAGTCCTGCACACGGACCTGAGAGGAAAAAAAAAAAAAAAAAAAGTCTGTAAACAGTCCCAGCTTCAGCTCGTTTCGCCTCTTCCCAGGGTGGCAGCATTTCCTTCAACTGGGTTTGTGTGCCAACCTGGGGAAGTGGTCCCAGGTGAATTCGGAAGCAGAGAGAAGCACGGGCAGAAGGCCTCTCTCGACCCAGCACTTGTTTTCGGGGAGCTAGATCGGCTGGCCCAGTGTACGGGCCTCAGCACAGATCGCCCTCCCTGAGCGTGAAGTTCATCTGCTGGGTGCTCTTGTGAAAGCCTAAGAGAGGGGACCTGAACGTAACGCTGACTGACAAACAGGCCGGCAGGGAAGCCTACTCTCGAGTCACCTCTTGTTTTAGGAGGGGAGCACTGCTGTACTCTGTGTGCCTGGATGCCTAGGTCCCAGGCTGGCAACACAAAGAGGCAATGCTGTGGCGTCCCTGCGCTTTCCCTAACGTTGCCGTTCCTGAAGCTGGAGGGAATTTACGTGTCCGTCAGGGAGAGACCGGGGCGAGGGGTCCCCTACGTGAAATCGAGGGAGCAACAGGATCGCTCGCACGGCAGCTGTCAACTCACCTCTTGTTTCACGAGGCTAACACCGTTGCCCACACTGTGCGTTCAGGCCTAAAGGCAGCCCCCTAACTGCCAGCAACAGCACAGCAGCGAATCCATGTTTCAACCTCGGTAGCCTTTTCTGCGAGCGGAAGCAGTCTGTTGTGCGCGTGGGTGAGAGCACTGCAGTGAGTCTGCAACCTAATTCCGAATGAGGCTCAGGCCGCGGCAGAAGGCAGAACACGACTCGCCACTTGTTTCAGGGACGCCCTGTCCTGCTCTGAGGCCAGCTGCTGCCGGGGTCACAGGCTGACGGACCGCTGCAGAGCTTCACACATCACCTGGTCCTGAGAGCAGGGGACCAGACTAGACAGAGAGCCGACGAGTGTGACGGGGCTGACTGGCGTCTCCCCAACGGGCACGCTGACGTCCAGCCCCAGGAGCGTGCAGTGACCCCAGGTCAGGTCTCAGCTCACATTGCTGTTCTGGAAGCTGGACTTATTTTACAGTGCCCACGTGTGAGAGAATGGGGGACGGGTCCCAGATGCAAAAGCGAGTGAGACACAGGATGGCGCAGAAAGCAGCTGTCAACTCAGCTCTCGCCTCAAGAGGTTCATACCGTTGCCCAGTGTGTGTGCATGCAAGCTGAAAGCCAGCCACCTAACCCGAAGAAACAACAGTGCAGAGAAACCGTGCTGTAGCTGCCATGGACCTCTCTGAAGCGGAGGGCAGTTGACGGTGTACCGGGAGGGAGAGCCCGGGCAACAGGTGCCAGACGTAACGCGGAGGGGGAAACAGGCGGGTGCAGAAGGCCCTTCTCGAGCGAGCTCCAGGTTCATGAAAAGAGCGTTCCTCTTCAACGTGTGTGGGGAGGCGTACTATGCAGGCACCGCCCTCGAAGGAACGGCAGTGTGCAGAAACCGTCCTTTAGCTACCCTCGACCCTCTGAAGGAGAAAGCTGTTTACGGTGCACCGCGGGTGATAGCGTGGGGGACGGGTTCCATACATAACACCGAGGGAGAAACAGGCCCTTGCAGACGGCACCTCTCGAACCGGCTCTAGTTTCACGAAACTCGCCTTCCTCTGGCACAGCTGTGTGGAGGGCCCCTGTCCAGGCACCTCCCTCGAACGAACAACACTGTGGAGAAGCCCTGCTTTGGCTACCGTCCACCTCTCTGAGGGAGGAAGTTTACCGTGCACCGTGGGGGAGAGCCGGGGGCGCGGGGTCCATTCGTAAATCCGAGGGAGACACAGGCCAGTGCAGAAGGCACTTCTCGACTCGGCTCCCGCTACCTGAAGCTAGCGCCACTGTTCCATGTGTGCCTGCAACGCTAAGTCCTGCACACGGACCTGAGAGGAAAAAAAAAAAAAAAAAAAGTCTGTAAACAGTCCCAGCTTCAGCTCGTTTCGCCTCTTCCCAGGGTGGCAGCATTTTCTTCAACTGGGTTTGTGTGCCAACCTGGGGAAGTGGTCCCAGGTGAATTCGGAAGCAGAGAGAAGCACGGGCAGAAGGCCTCTCTCGACCCAGCACTTGTTTTCGGGGAGCTAGATCGGCTGGCCCAGTGTACGGGCCTCAGCACAGATCGCCCTCCCTGAGCGTGAAGTTCATCTGCTGGGTGCTCTTGTGAAAGCCTAAGAGAGGGGACCTGAACGTAACGCTGACTGACAAACAGGCCGGCAGGGAAGCCTACTCTCGAGTCACCTCTTGTTTTAGGAGGGGAGCACTGCTGTACTCTGTGTGCCTGGATGCCTAGGTCCCAGGCTGGCAACACAAAGAGGCAATGCTGTGGCGTCCCTGCGCTTTCCCTAACGTTGCCGTTCCTGAAGCTGGAGGGAATTTACGTGTCCGTCAGGGAGAGACCGGGGCGAGGGGTCCCCTACGTGAAATCGAGGGAGCAACAGGATCGCTCGCACGGCAGCTGTCAACTCACCTCTTGTTTCACGAGGCTAACACCGTTGCCCACACTGTGCGTTCAGGCCTAAAGGCAGCCCCCTAACTGCCAGCAACAGCACAGCAGCGAATCCATGTTTCAACCTCGGTAGCCTTTTCTGCGAGCGGAAGCAGTCTGTTGTGCGCGTGGGTGAGAGCACTGCAGTGAGTCTGCAACCTAATTCCGAATGAGGCTCAGGCCGCGGCAGAAGGCAGAACACGACTCGCCACTTGTTTCAGGGACGCCCTGTCCTGCTCTGAGGCCAGCTGCTGCCGGGGTCACAGGCTGACGGACCGCTGCAGAGCTTCACACATCACCTGGTCCTGAGAGCAGGGGACCAGACTAGACAGAGAGCCGACGAGTGTGACGGGGCTGACTGGCGTCTCCCCAACGGGCACGCTGACGTCCAGCCCCAGGAGCGTGCAGTGACCCCAGGTCAGGTCTCAGCTCACATTGCTGTTCTGGAAGCTGGACTTATTTTACAGTGCCCACGTGTGAGAGAATGGGGGACGGGTCCCAGATGCAAAAGCGAGTGAGACACAGGATGGCGCAGAAAGCAGCTGTCAACTCAGCTCTCGCCTCAAGAGGTTCATACCGTTGCCCAGTGTGTGTGCATGCAAGCTGAAAGCCAGCCACCTAACCCGAAGAAACAACAGTGCAGAGAAACCGTGCTGTAGCTGCCATGGACCTCTCTGAAGCGGAGGGCAGTTGACGGTGTACCGGGAGGGAGAGCCCGGGCAACAGGTGCCAGACGTAACGCGGAGGGGGAAACAGGCGGGTGCAGAAGGCCCTTCTCGAGCGAGCTCCAGGTTCATGAAAAGAGCGTTCCTCTTCAACGTGTGTGGGGAGGCGTACTATGCAGGCACCGCCCTCGAAGGAACGGCAGTGTGCAGAAACCGTCCTTTAGCTACCCTCGACCCTCTGAAGGAGAAAGCTGTTTACGGTGCACCGCGGGTGATAGCGTGGGGGACGGGTTCCATACATAACACCGAGGGAGAAACAGGCCCTTGCAGACGGCACCTCTCGAACCGGCTCTAGTTTCACGAAACTCGCCTTCCTCTGGCACAGCTGTGTGGAGGGCCCCTGTCCAGGCACCTCCCTCGAACGAACAACACTGTGGAGAAGCCCTGCTTTGGCTACCGTCCACCTCTCTGAGGGAGGAAGTTTACCGTGCACCGTGGGGGAGAGCCGGGGGCGCGGGGTCCATTCGTAAATCCGAGGGAGACACAGGCCAGTGCAGAAGGCACTTCTCGACTCGGCTCCCGCTACCTGAAGCTAGCGCCACTGTTCCATGTGTGCCTGCAACGCTAAGTCCTGCACACGGACCTGAGAGGAAAAAAAAAAAAAAAAAAAGTCTGTAAACAGTCCCAGCTTCAGCTCGTTTCGCCTCCTCCCAGGGTGGCAGCATTTCCTTCAACTGGGTTTGTGTGCCAACCTGGGGAAGTGGTCCCAGGTGAATTCGGAAGCAGAGAGAAGCACGGGCAGAAGGCCTCTCTCGACCCAGCACTTGTTTTCGGGGAGCTAGATCGGCTGGCCCAGTGTACGGGCCTCAGCACAGATCGCCCTCCCTGAGCGTGAAGTTCATCTGCTGGGTGCTTTTGTGAAAGCCTAAGAGAGGGGACCTGAACGTAACGCTGACTGACAAACAGGCCGGCAGGGAAGCCTACTCTCGAGTCACCTCTTGTTTTAGGAGGGGAGCACTGCTGTACTCTGTGTGCCTGGATGCCTAGGTCCCAGGCTGGCAACACAAAGAGGCAATGCTGTGGCGTCCCTGCGCTTTCCCTAACGTTGCCGTTCCTGAAGCTGGAGGGAATTTACGTGTCCGTCAGGGAGAGACCGGGGCGAGGGGTCCCCTACGTGAAATCGAGGGAGCAACAGGATCGCTCGCACGGCAGCTGTCAACTCACCTCTTGTTTCACGAGGCTAACACCGTTGCCCACACTGTGCGTTCAGGCCTAAAGGCAGCCCCCTAACTGCCAGCAACAGCACAGCAGCGAATCCATGTTTCAACCTCGGTAGCCTTTTCTGCGAGCGGAAGCAGTCTGTTGTGCGCGTGGGTGAGAGCACTGCAGTGAGTCTGCAACCTAATTCCGAATGAGGCTCAGGCCGCGGCAGAAGGCAGAACACGACTCGCCACTTGTTTCAGGGACGCCCTGTCCTGCTCTGAGGCCAGCTGCTGCCGGGGTCACAGGCTGACGGACCGCTGCAGAGCTTCACACATCACCTGGTCCTGAGAGCAGGGGACCAGACTAGACAGAGAGCCGACGAGTGTGACGGGGCTGACTGGCGTCTCCCCAACGGGCACGCTGACGTCCAGCCCCAGGAGCGTGCAGTGACCCCAGGTCAGGTCTCAGCTCACATTGCTGTTCTGGAAGCTGGACTTATTTTACAGTGCCCACGTGTGAGAGAATGGGGGACGGGTCCCAGATGCAAAAGCGAGTGAGACACAGGATGGCGCAGAAAGCAGCTGTCAACTCAGCTCTCGCCTCAAGAGGTTCATACCGTTGCCCAGTGTGTGTGCATGCAAGCTGAAAGCCAGCCACCTAACCCGAAGAAACAACAGTGCAGAGAAACCGTGCTGTAGCTGCCATGGACCTCTCTGAAGCGGAGGGCAGTTGACGGTGTACCGGGAGGGAGAGCCCGGGCAACAGGTGCCAGACGTAACGCGGAGGGGGAAACAGGCGGGTGCAGAAGGCCCTTCTCGAGCGAGCTCCAGGTTCATGAAAAGAGCGTTCCTCTTCAACGTGTGTGGGGAGGCGTACTATGCAGGCACCGCCCTCGAAGGAACGGCAGTGTGCAGAAACCGTCCTTTAGCTACCCTCGACCCTCTGAAGGAGAAAGCTGTTTACGGTGCACCGCGGGTGATAGCGTGGGGGACGGGTTCCATACATAACACCGAGGGAGAAACAGGCCCTTGCAGACGGCACCTCTCGAACCGGCTCTAGTTTCACGAAACTCGCCTTCCTCTGGCACAGCTGTGTGGAGGGCCCCTGTCCAGGCACCTCCCTCGAACGAACAACACTGTGGAGAAGCCCTGCTTTGGCTACCGTCCACCTCTCTGAGGGAGGAAGTTTACCGTGCACCGTGGGGGAGAGCCGGGGGCGCGGGGTCCATTCGTAAATCCGAGGGAGACACAGGCCAGTGCAGAAGGCACTTCTCGACTCGGCTCCCGCTACCTGAAGCTAGCGCCACTGTTCCATGTGTGCCTGCAACGCTAAGTCCTGCACACGGACCTGAGAGGAAAAAAAAAAAAAAAAAAGTCTGTAAACAGTCCCAGCTTCAGCTCGTTTCGCCTCCTCCCAGGGTGGCAGCATTTCCTTCAACTGGGTTTGTGTGCCAACCTGGGGAAGTGGTCCCAGGTGAATTCGGAAGCAGAGAGAAGCACGGGCAGAAGGCCTCTCTCGACCCAGCACTTGTTTTCGGGGAGCTAGATCGGCTGGCCCAGTGTACGGGCCTCAGCACAGATCGCCCTCCCTGAGCGTGAAGTTCATCTGCTGGGTGCTTTTGTGAAAGCCTAAGAGAGGGGACCTGAACGTAACGCTGACTGACAAACAGGCCGGCAGGGAAGCCTACTCTCGAGTCACCTCTTGTTTTAGGAGGGGAGCACTGCTGTACTCTGTGTGCCTGGATGCCTAGGTCCCAGGCTGGCAACACAAAGAGGCAATGCTGTGGCGTCCCTGCGCTTTCCCTAACGTTGCCGTTCCTGAAGCTGGAGGGAATTTACGTGTCCGTCAGGGAGAGACCGGGGCGAGGGGTCCCCTACGTGAAATCGAGGGAGCAACAGGATCGCTCGCACGGCAGCTGTCAACTCACCTCTTGTTTCACGAGGCTAACACCGTTGCCCACACTGTGCGTTCAGGCCTAAAGGCAGCCCCCTAACTGCCAGCAACAGCACAGCAGCGAATCCATGTTTCAACCTCGGTAGCCTTTTCTGCGAGCGGAAGCAGTCTGTTGTGCGCGTGGGTGAGAGCACTGCAGTGAGTCTGCAACCTAATTCCGAATGAGGCTCAGGCCGCGGCAGAAGGCAGAACACGACTCGCCACTTGTTTCAGGGACGCCCTGTCCTGCTCTGAGGCCAGCTGCTGCCGGGGTCACAGGCTGACGGACCGCTGCAGAGCTTCACACATCACCTGGTCCTGAGAGCAGGGGACCAGACTAGACAGAGAGCCGACGAGTGTGACGGGGCTGACTGGCGTCTCCCCAACGGGCACGCTGACGTCCAGCCCCAGGAGCGTGCAGTGACCCCAGGTCAGGTCTCAGCTCACATTGCTGTTCTGGAAGCTGGACTTATTTTACAGTGCCCACGTGTGAGAGAATGGGGGACGGGTCCCAGATGCAAAAGCGAGTGAGACACAGGATGGCGCAGAAAGCAGCTGTCAACTCAGCTCTCGCCTCAAGAGGTTCATACCGTTGCCCAGTGTGTGTGCATGCAAGCTGAAAGCCAGCCACCTAACCCGAAGAAACAACAGTGCAGAGAAACCGTGCTGTAGCTGCCATGGACCTCTCTGAAGCGGAGGGCAGTTGACGGTGTACCGGGAGGGAGAGCCCGGGCAACAGGTGCCAGACGTAACGCGGAGGGGGAAACAGGCGGGTGCAGAAGGCCCTTCTCGAGCGAGCTCCAGGTTCATGAAAAGAGCGTTCCTCTTCAACGTGTGTGGGGAGGCGTACTATGCAGGCACCGCCCTCGAAGGAACGGCAGTGTGCAGAAACCGTCCTTTAGCTACCCTCGACCCTCTGAAGGAGAAAGCTGTTTACGGTGCACCGCGGGTGATAGCGTGGGGGACGGGTTCCATACATAACACCGAGGGAGAAACAGGCCCTTGCAGACGGCACCTCTCGAACCGGCTCTAGTTTCACGAAACTCGCCTTCCTCTGGCACAGCTGTGTGGAGGGCCCCTGTCCAGGCACCTCCCTCGAACGAACAACACTGTGGAGAAGCCCTGCTTTGGCTACCGTCCACCTCTCTGAGGGAGGAAGTTTACCGTGCACCGTGGGGGAGAGCCGGGGGCGCGGGGTCCATTCGTAAATCCGAGGGAGACACAGGCCAGTGCAGAAGGCACTTCTCGACTCGGCTCCCGCTACCTGAAGCTAGCGCCACTGTTCCATGTGTGCCTGCAACGCTAAGTCCTGCACACGGACCTGAGAGGAAAAAAAAAAAAAAAAAAAGTCTGTAAACAGTCCCAGCTTCAGCTCGTTTCGCCTCTTCCCAGGGTGGCAGCATTTTCTTCAACTGGGTTTGTGTGCCAACCTGGGGAAGTGGTCCCAGGTGAATTCGGAAGCAGAGAGAAGCACGGGCAGAAGGCCTCTCTCGACCCAGCACTTGTTTTCGGGGAGCTAGATCGGCTGGCCCAGTGTACGGGCCTCAGCACAGATCGCCCTCCCTGAGCGTGAAGTTCATCTGCTGGGTGCTTTTGTGAAAGCCTAAGAGAGGGGACCTGAACGTAACGCTGACTGACAAACAGGCCGGCAGGGAAGCCTACTCTCGAGTCACCTCTTGTTTTAGGAGGGGAGCACTGCTGTACTCTGTGTGCCTGGATGCCTAGGTCCCAGGCTGGCAACACAAAGAGGCAATGCTGTGGCGTCCCTGCGCTTTCCCTAACGTTGCCGTTCCTGAAGCTGGAGGGAATTTACGTGTCCGTCAGGGAGAGACCGGGGCGAGGGGTCCCCTACGTGAAATCGAGGGAGCAACAGGATCGCTCGCACGGCAGCTGTCAACTCACCTCTTGTTTCACGAGGCTAACACCGTTGCCCACACTGTGCGTTCAGGCCTAAAGGCAGCCCCCTAACTGCCAGCAACAGCACAGCAGCGAATCCATGTTTCAACCTCGGTAGCCTTTTCTGCGAGCGGAAGCAGTCTGTTGTGCGCGTGGGTGAGAGCACTGCAGTGAGTCTGCAACCTAATTCCGAATGAGGCTCAGGCCGCGGCAGAAGGCAGAACACGACTCGCCACTTGTTTCAGGGACGCCCTGTCCTGCTCTGAGGCCAGCTGCTGCCGGGGTCACAGGCTGACGGACCGCTGCAGAGCTTCACACATCACCTGGTCCTGAGAGCAGGGGACCAGACTAGACAGAGAGCCGACGAGTGTGACGGGGCTGACTGGCGTCTCCCCAACGGGCACGCTGACGTCCAGCCCCAGGAGCGTGCAGTGACCCCAGGTCAGGTCTCAGCTCACATTGCTGTTCTGGAAGCTGGACTTATTTTACAGTGCCCACGTGTGAGAGAATGGGGGACGGGTCCCAGATGCAAAAGCGAGTGAGACACAGGATGGCGCAGAAAGCAGCTGTCAACTCAGCTCTCGCCTCAAGAGGTTCATACCGTTGCCCAGTGTGTGTGCATGCAAGCTGAAAGCCAGCCACCTAACCCGAAGAAACAACAGTGCAGAGAAACCGTGCTGTAGCTGCCATGGACCTCTCTGAAGCGGAGGGCAGTTGACGGTGTACCGGGAGGGAGAGCCCGGGCAACAGGTGCCAGACGTAACGCGGAGGGGGAAACAGGCGGGTGCAGAAGGCCCTTCTCGAGCGAGCTCCAGGTTCATGAAAAGAGCGTTCCTCTTCAACGTGTGTGGGGAGGCGTACTATGCAGGCACCGCCCTCGAAGGAACGGCAGTGTGCAGAAACCGTCCTTTAGCTACCCTCGACCCTCTGAAGGAGAAAGCTGTTTACGGTGCACCGCGGGTGATAGCGTGGGGGACGGGTTCCATACATAACACCGAGGGAGAAACAGGCCCTTGCAGACGGCACCTCTCGAACCGGCTCTAGTTTCACGAAACTCGCCTTCCTCTGGCACAGCTGTGTGGAGGGCCCCTGTCCAGGCACCTCCCTCGAACGAACAACACTGTGGAGAAGCCCTGCTTTGGCTACCGTCCACCTCTCTGAGGGAGGAAGTTTACCGTGCACCGTGGGGGAGAGCCGGGGGCGCGGGGTCCATTCGTAAATCCGAGGGAGACACAGGCCAGTGCAGAAGGCACTTCTCGACTCGGCTCCCGCTACCTGAAGCTAGCGCCACTGTTCCATGTGTGCCTGCAACGCTAAGTCCTGCACACGGACCTGAGAGGAAAAAAAAAAAAAAAAAAGTCTGTAAACAGTCCCAGCTTCAGCTCGTTTCGCCTCTTCCCAGGGTGGCAGCATTTTCTTCAACTGGGTTTGTGTGCCAACCTGGGGAAGTGGTCCCAGGTGAATTCGGAAGCAGAGAGAAGCACGGGCAGAAGGCCTCTCTCGACCCAGCACTTGTTTTCGGGGAGCTAGATCGGCTGGCCCAGTGTACGGGCCTCAGCACAGATCGCCCTCCCTGAGCGTGAAGTTCATCTGCTGGGTGCTTTTGTGAAAGCCTAAGAGAGGGGACCTGAACGTAACGCTGACTGACAAACAGGCCGGCAGGGAAGCCTACTCTCGAGTCACCTCTTGTTTTAGGAGGGGAGCACTGCTGTACTCTGTGTGCCTGGATGCCTAGGTCCCAGGCTGGCAACACAAAGAGGCAATGCTGTGGCGTCCCTGCGCTTTCCCTAACGTTGCCGTTCCTGAAGCTGGAGGGAATTTACGTGTCCGTCAGGGAGAGACCGGGGCGAGGGGTCCCCTACGTGAAATCGAGGGAGCAACAGGATCGCTCGCACGGCAGCTGTCAACTCACCTCTTGTTTCACGAGGCTAACACCGTTGCCCACACTGTGCGTTCAGGCCTAAAGGCAGCCCCCTAACTGCCAGCAACAGCACAGCAGCGAATCCATGTTTCAACCTCGGTAGCCTTTTCTGCGAGCGGAAGCAGTCTGTTGTGCGCGTGGGTGAGAGCACTGCAGTGAGTCTGCAACCTAATTCCGAATGAGGCTCAGGCCGCGGCAGAAGGCAGAACACGACTCGCCACTTGTTTCAGGGACGCCCTGTCCTGCTCTGAGGCCAGCTGCTGCCGGGGTCACAGGCTGACGGACCGCTGCAGAGCTTCACACATCACCTGGTCCTGAGAGCAGGGGACCAGACTAGACAGAGAGCCGACGAGTGTGACGGGGCTGACTGGCGTCTCCCCAACGGGCACGCTGACGTCCAGCCCCAGGAGCGTGCAGTGACCCCAGGTCAGGTCTCAGCTCACATTGCTGTTCTGGAAGCTGGACTTATTTTACAGTGCCCACGTGTGAGAGAATGGGGGACGGGTCCCAGATGCAAAAGCGAGTGAGACACAGGATGGCGCAGAAAGCAGCTGTCAACTCAGCTCTCGCCTCAAGAGGTTCATACCGTTGCCCAGTGTGTGTGCATGCAAGCTGAAAGCCAGCCACCTAACCCGAAGAAACAACAGTGCAGAGAAACCGTGCTGTAGCTGCCATGGACCTCCCTGAAGCGGAGGGCAGTTGACGGTGTACCGGGAGGGAGAGCCCGGGCAACAGGTGCCAGACGTAACGCGGAGGGGGAAACAGGCGGGTGCAGAAGGCCCTTCTCGAGCGAGCTCCAGGTTCATGAAAAGAGCGTTCCTCTTCAACGTGTGTGGGGAGGCGTACTATGCAGGCACCGCCCTCGAAGGAACGGCAGTGTGCAGAAACCGTCCTTTAGCTACCCTCGACCCTCTGAAGGAGAAAGCTGTTTACGGTGCACCGCGGGTGATAGCGTGGGGGACGGGTTCCATACATAACACCGAGGGAGAAACAGGCCCTTGCAGACGGCACCTCTCGAACCGGCTCTAGTTTCACGAAACTCGCCTTCCTCTGGCACAGCTGTGTGGAGGGCCCCTGTCCAGGCACCTCCCTCGAACGAACAACACTGTGGAGAAGCCCTGCTTTGGCTACCGTCCACCTCTCTGAGGGAGGAAGTTTACCGTGCACCGTGGGGGAGAGCCGGGGGCGCGGGGTCCATTCGTAAATCCGAGGGAGACACAGGCCAGTGCAGAAGGCACTTCTCGACTCGGCTCCCGCTACCTGAAGCTAGCGCCTCTGTTCCATGTGTGCCTGCAACGCTAAGTCCTGCACACGGACCTGAGAGGAAAAAAAAAAAAAAAAAAAAGTCTGTAAACAGTCCCAGCTTCAGCTCGTTTCGCCTCTTCCCAGGGTGGCAGCATTTTCTTCAACTGGGTTTGTGTGCCAACCTGGGGAAGTGGTCCCAGGTGAATTCGGAAGCAGAGAGAAGCACGGGCAGAAGGCCTCTCTCGAGCCAGCACTTGTTTTCGGGGAGCTAGATCGGCTGGCCCAGTGTACGGGCCTCAGCACAGATCGCCCTCCCTGAGCGTGAAGTTCATCTGCTGGGTGCTTTTGTGAAAGCCTAAGAGAGGGGACCTGAACGTAACGCTGACTGACAAACAGGCCGGCAGGGAAGCCTACTCTCGAGTCACCTCTTGTTTTAGGAGGGGAGCACTGCTGTACTCTGTGTGCCTGGATGCCTAGGTCCCAGGCTGGCAACACAAAGAGGCAATGCTGTGGCGTCCCTGCGCTTTCCCTAACGTTGCCGTTCCTGAAGCTGGAGGGAATTTACGTGTCCGTCAGGGAGAGACCGGGGCGAGGGGTCCCCTACGTGAAATCGAGGGAGCAACAGGATCGCTCGCACGGCAGCTGTCAACTCACCTCTTGTTTCACGAGGCTAACACCGTTGCCCACACTGTGCGTTCAGGCCTAAAGGCAGCCCCCTAACTGCCAGCAACAGCACAGCAGCGAATCCATGTTTCAACCTCGGTAGCCTTTTCTGCGAGCGGAAGCAGTCTGTTGTGCGCGTGGGTGAGAGCACTGCAGTGAGTCTGCAACCTAATTCCGAATGAGGCTCAGGCCGCGGCAGAAGGCAGAACACGACTCGCCACTTGTTTCAGGGACGCCCTGTCCTGCTCTGAGGCCAGCTGCTGCCGGGGTCACAGGCTGACGGACCGCTGCAGAGCTTCACACATCACCTGGTCCTGAGAGCAGGGGACCAGACTAGACAGAGAGCCGACGAGTGTGACGGGGCTGACTGGCGTCTCCCCAACGGGCACGCTGACGTCCAGCCCCAGGAGCGTGCAGTGACCCCAGGTCAGGTCTCAGCTCACATTGCTGTTCTGGAAGCTGGACTTATTTTACAGTGCCCACGTGTGAGAGAATGGGGGACGGGTCCCAGATGCAAAAGCGAGTGAGACACAGGATGGCGCAGAAAGCAGCTGTCAACTCAGCTCTCGCCTCAAGAGGTTCATACCGTTGCCCAGTGTGTGTGCATGCAAGCTGAAAGCCAGCCACCTAACCCGAAGAAACAACAGTGCAGAGAAACCGTGCTGTAGCTGCCATGGACCTCTCTGAAGCGGAGGGCAGTTGACGGTGTACCGGGAGGGAGAGCCCGGGCAACAGGTGCCAGACGTAACGCGGAGGGGGAAACAGGCGGGTGCAGAAGGCCCTTCTCGAGCGAGCTCCAGGTTCATGAAAAGAGCGTTCCTCTTCAACGTGTGTGGGGAGGCGTACTATGCAGGCACCGCCCTCGAAGGAACGGCAGTGTGCAGAAACCGTCCTTTAGCTACCCTCGACCCTCTGAAGGAGAAAGCTGTTTACGGTGCACCGCGGGTGATAGCGTGGGGAACGGGTTCCATACATAACACCGAGGGAGAAACAGGCCCTTGCAGACGGCACCTCTCGAACCGGCTCTAGTTTCACGAAACTCGCCTTCCTCTGGCACAGCTGTGTGGAGGGCCCCTGTCCAGGCACCTCCCTCGAACGAACAACACTGTGGAGAAGCCCTGCTTTGGCTACCGTCCACCTCTCTGAGGGAGGAAGTTTACCGTGCACCGTGGGGGAGAGCCGGGGTCGCGGGGTCCATTCGTAAATCCGAGGGAGACACAGGCCAGTGCAGAAGGCACTTCTCGACTCGGCTCCCGCTACCTGAAGCTAGCGCCACTGTTCCATGTGTGCCTGCAACGCTAAGTCCTGCACACGGACCTGAGAGGAAAAAAAAAAAAAAAAAGTCTGTAAACAGTCCCAGCTTCAGCTCGTTTCGCCTCTTCCCAGGGTGGCAGCATTTTCTTCAACTGGGTTTGTGTGCCAACCTGGGGAAGTGGTCCCAGGTGAATTCGGAAGCAGAGAGAAGCACGGGCAGAAGGCCTCTCTCGACCCAGCACTTGTTTTCGGGGAGCTAGATCGGCTGGCCCAGTGTACGGGCCTCAGCACAGATCGCCCTCCCTGAGCGTGAAGTTCATCTGCTGGGTGCTTTTGTGAAAGCCTAAGAGAGGGGACCTGAACGTAACGCTGACTGACAAACAGGCCGGCAGGGAAGCCTACTCTCGAGTCACCTCTTGTTTTAGGAGGGGAGCACTGCTGTACTCTGTGTGCCTGGATGCCTAGGTCCCAGGCTGGCAACACAAAGAGGCAATGCTGTGGCGTCCCTGCGCTTTCCCTAACGTTGCCGTTCCTGAAGCTGGAGGGAATTTACGTGTCCGTCAGGGAGAGACCGGGGCGAGGGGTCCCCTACGTGAAATCGAGGGAGCAACAGGATCGCTCGCACGGCAGCTGTCAACTCACCTCTTGTTTCACGAGGCTAACACCGTTGCCCACACTGTGCGTTCAGGCCTAAAGGCAGCCCCCTAACTGCCAGCAACAGCACAGCAGCGAATCCATGTTTCAACCTCGGTAGCCTTTTCTGCGAGCGGAAGCAGTCTGTTGTGCGCGTGGGTGAGAGCACTGCAGTGAGTCTGCAACCTAATTCCGAATGAGGCTCAGGCCGCGGCAGAAGGCAGAACACGACTCGCCACTTGTTTCAGGGACGCCCTGTCCTGCTCTGAGGCCAGCTGCTGCCGGGGTCACAGGCTGACGGACCGCTGCAGAGCTTCACACATCACCTGGTCCTGAGAGCAGGGGACCAGACTAGACAGAGAGCCGACGAGTGTGACGGGGCTGACTGGCGTCTCCCCAACGGGCACGCTGACGTCCAGCCCCAGGAGCGTGCAGTGACCCCAGGTCAGGTCTCAGCTCACATTGCTGTTCTGGAAGCTGGACTTATTTTACAGTGCCCACGTGTGAGAGAATGGGGGACGGGTCCCAGATGCAAAAGCGAGTGAGACACAGGATGGCGCAGAAAGCAGCTGTCAACTCAGCTCTCGCCTCAAGAGGTTCATACCGTTGCCCAGTGTGTGTGCATGCAAGCTGAAAGCCAGCCACCTAACCCGAAGAAACAACAGTGCAGAGAAACCGTGCTGTAGCTGCCATGGACCTCCCTGAAGCGGAGGGCAGTTGACGGTGTACCGGGAGGGAGAGCCCGGGCAACAGGTGCCAGACGTAACGCGGAGGGGGAAACAGGCGGGTGCAGAAGGCCCTTCTCGAGCGAGCTCCAGGTTCATGAAAAGAGCGTTCCTCTTCAACGTGTGTGGGGAGGCGTACTATGCAGGCACCGCCCTCGAAGGAACGGCAGTGTGCAGAAACCGTCCTTTAGCTACCCTCGACCCTCTGAAGGAGAAAGCTGTTTACGGTGCACCGCGGGTGATAGCGTGGGGAACGGGTTCCATACATAACACCGAGGGAGAAACAGGCCCTTGCAGACGGCACCTCTCGAACCGGCTCTAGTTTCACGAAACTCGCCTTCCTCTGGCACAGCTGTGTGGAGGGCCCCTGTCCAGGCACCTCCCTCGAACGAACAACACTGTGGAGAAGCCCTGCTTTGGCTACCGTCCACCTCTCTGAGGGAGGAAGTTTACCGTGCACCGTGGGGGAGAGCCGGGGTCGCGGGGTCCATTCGTAAATCCGAGGGAGACACAGGCCAGTGCAGAAGGCACTTCTCGACTCGGCTCCCGCTACCTGAAGCTAGCGCCACTGTTCCATGTGTGCCTGCAACGCTAAGTCCTGCACACGGACCTGAGAGAAAAAAAAAAAAAAAAAAAGTCTGTAAACAGTCCCAGCTTCAGCTCGTTTCGCCTCTTCCCAGGGTGGCAGCATTTCCTTCAACTGGGTTTGTGTGCCAACCTGGGGAAGTGGTCCCAGGTGAATTCGGAAGCAGAGAGAAGCACGGGCAGAAGGCCTCTCTCGACCCAGCACTTGTTTTCGGGGAGCTAGATCGGCTGGCCCAGTGTACGGGCCTCAGCACAGATCGCCCTCCCTGAGCGTGAAGTTCATCTGCTGGGTGCTCTTGTGAAAGCCTAAGAGAGGGGACCTGAACGTAACGCTGACTGACAAACAGGCCGGCAGGGAAGCCTACTCTCGAGTCACCTCTTGTTTTAGGAGGGGAGCACTGCTGTACTCTGTGTGCCTGGATGCCTAGGTCCCAGGCTGGCAACACAAAGAGGCAATGCTGTGGCGTCCCTGCGCTTTCCCTAACGTTGCCGTTCCTGAAGCTGGAGGGAATTTACGTGTCCGTCAGGGAGAGACCGGGGCGAGGGGTCCCCTACGTGAAATCGAGGGAGCAACAGGATCGCTCGCACGGCAGCTGTCAACTCACCTCTTGTTTCACGAGGCTAACACCGTTGCCCACACTGTGCGTTCAGGCCTAAAGGCAGCCCCCTAACTGCCAGCAACAGCACAGCAGCGAATCCATGTTTCAACCTCGGTAGCCTTTTCTGCGAGCGGAAGCAGTCTGTTGTGCGCGTGGGTGAGAGCACTGCAGTGAGTCTGCAACCTAATTCCGAATGAGGCTCAGGCCGCGGCAGAAGGCAGAACACGACTCGCCACTTGTTTCAGGGACGCCCTGTCCTGCTCTGAGGCCAGCTGCTGCCGGGGTCACAGGCTGACGGACCGCTGCAGAGCTTCACACATCACCTGGTCCTGAGAGCAGGGGACCAGACTAGACAGAGAGCCGACGAGTGTGACGGGGCTGACTGGCGTCTCCCCAACGGGCACGCTGACGTCCAGCCCCAGGAGCGTGCAGTGACCCCAGGTCAGGTCTCAGCTCACATTGCTGTTCTGGAAGCTGGACTTATTTTACAGTGCCCACGTGTGAGAGAATGGGGGACGGGTCCCAGATGCAAAAGCGAGTGAGACACAGGATGGCGCAGAAAGCAGCTGTCAACTCAGCTCTCGCCTCAAGAGGTTCATACCGTTGCCCAGTGTGTGTGCATGCAAGCTGAAAGCCAGCCACCTAACCCGAAGAAACAACAGTGCAGAGAAACCGTGCTGTAGCTGCCATGGACCTCCCTGAAGCGGAGGGCAGTTGACGGTGTACCGGGAGGGAGAGCCCGGGCAACAGGTGCCAGACGTAACGCGGAGGGGGAAACAGGCGGGTGCAGAAGGCCCTTCTCGAGCGAGCTCCAGGTTCATGAAAAGAGCGTTCCTCTTCAACGTGTGTGGGGAGGCGTACTATGCAGGCACCGCCCTCGAAGGAACGGCAGTGTGCAGAAACCGTCCTTTAGCTACCCTCGACCCTCTGAAGGAGAAAGCTGTTTACGGTGCACCGCGGGTGATAGCGTGGGGGACGGGTTCCATACATAACACCGAGGGAGAAACAGGCCCTTGCAGACGGCACCTCTCGAACCGGCTCTAGTTTCACGAAACTCGCCTTCCTCTGGCACAGCTGTGTGGAGGGCCCCTGTCCAGGCACCTCCCTCGAACGAACAACACTGTGGAGAAGCCCTGCTTTGGCTACCGTCCACCTCTCTGAGGGAGGAAGTTTACCGTGCACCGTGGGGGAGAGCCGGGGGCGCGGGGTCCATTCGTAAATCCGAGGGAGACACAGGCCAGTGCAGAAGGCACTTCTCGACTCGGCTCCCGCTACCTGAAGCTAGCGCCACTGTTCCATGTGTGCCTGCAACGCTAAGTCCTGCACACGGACCTGAGAGGAAAAAAAAAAAAAAAAAAAGTCTGTAAACAGTCCCAGCTTCAGCTCGTTTCGCCTCTTCCCAGGGTGGCAGCATTTTCTTCAACTGGGTTTGTGTGCCAACCTGGGGAAGTGGTCCCAGGTGAATTCGGAAGCAGAGAGAAGCACGGGCAGAAGGCCTCTCTCGACCCAGCACTTGTTTTCGGGGAGCTAGATCGGCTGGCCCAGTGTACGGGCCTCAGCACAGATCGCCCTCCCTGAGCGTGAAGTTCATCTGCTGGGTGCTCTTGTGAAAGCCTAAGAGAGGGGACCTGAACGTAACGCTGACTGACAAACAGGCCGGCAGGGAAGCCTACTCTCGAGTCACCTCTTGTTTTAGGAGGGGAGCACTGCTGTACTCTGTGTGCCTGGATGCCTAGGTCCCAGGCTGGCAACACAAAGAGGCAATGCTGTGGCGTCCCTGCGCTTTCCCTAACGTTGCCGTTCCTGAAGCTGGAGGGAATTTACGTGTCCGTCAGGGAGAGACCGGGGCGAGGGGTCCCCTACGTGAAATCGAGGGAGCAACAGGATCGCTCGCACGGCAGCTGTCAACTCACCTCTTGTTTCACGAGGCTAACACCGTTGCCCACACTGTGCGTTCAGGCCTAAAGGCAGCCCCCTAACTGCCAGCAACAGCACAGCAGCGAATCCATGTTTCAACCTCGGTAGCCTTTTCTGCGAGCGGAAGCAGTCTGTTGTGCGCGTGGGTGAGAGCACTGCAGTGAGTCTGCAACCTAATTCCGAATGAGGCTCAGGCCGCGGCAGAAGGCAGAACACGACTCGCCACTTGTTTCAGGGACGCCCTGTCCTGCTCTGAGGCCAGCTGCTGCCGGGGTCACAGGCTGACGGACCGCTGCAGAGCTTCACACATCACCTGGTCCTGAGAGCAGGGGACCAGACTAGACAGAGAGCCGACGAGTGTGACGGGGCTGACTGGCGTCTCCCCAACGGGCACGCTGACGTCCAGCCCCAGGAGCGTGCAGTGACCCCAGGTCAGGTCTCAGCTCACATTGCTGTTCTGGAAGCTGGACTTATTTTACAGTGCCCACGTGTGAGAGAATGGGGGACGGGTCCCAGATGCAAAAGCGAGTGAGACACAGGATGGCGCAGAAAGCAGCTGTCAACTCAGCTCTCGCCTCAAGAGGTTCATACCGTTGCCCAGTGTGTGTGCATGCAAGCTGAAAGCCAGCCACCTAACCCGAAGAAACAACAGTGCAGAGAAACCGTGCTGTAGCTGCCATGGACCTCCCTGAAGCGGAGGGCAGTTGACGGTGTACCGGGAGGGAGAGCCCGGGCAACAGGTGCCAGACGTAACGCGGAGGGGGAAACAGGCGGGTGCAGAAGGCCCTTCTCGAGCGAGCTCCAGGTTCATGAAAAGAGCGTTCCTCTTCAACGTGTGTGGGGAGGCGTACTATGCAGGCACCGCCCTCGAAGGAACGGCAGTGTGCAGAAACCGTCCTTTAGCTACCCTCGACCCTCTGAAGGAGAAAGCTGTTTACGGTGCACCGCGGGTGATAGCGTGGGGAACGGGTTCCATACATAACACCGAGGGAGAAACAGGCCCTTGCAGACGGCACCTCTCGAACCGGCTCTAGTTTCACGAAACTCGCCTTCCTCTGGCACAGCTGTGTGGAGGGCCCCTGTCCAGGCACCTCCCTCGAACGAACAACACTGTGGAGAAGCCCTGCTTTGGCTACCGTCCACCTCTCTGAGGGAGGAAGTTTACCGTGCACCGTGGGGGAGAGCCAGGGGCGCGGGGTCCATTCGTAAATCCGAGGGAGACACAGGCCAGTGCAGAAGGCACTTCTCGACTCGGCTCCCGCTACCTGAAGCTAGCGCCACTGTTCCATGTGTGCCTGCAACGCTAAGTCCTGCACACGGACCTGAGAGGAAAAAAAAAAAAAAAAAAAGTCTGTAAACAGTCCCAGCTTCAGCTCGTTTCGCCTCTTCCCAGGGTGGCAGCATTTCCTTCAACTGGGTTTGTGTGCCAACCTGGGGAAGTGGTCCCAGGTGAATTCGGAAGCAGAGAGAAGCACGGGCAGAAGGCCTCTCTCGACCCAGCACTTGTTTTCGGGGAGCTAGATCGGCTGGCCCAGTGTACGGGCCTCAGCACAGATCGCCCTCCCTGAGCGTGAAGTTCATCTGCTGGGTGCTCTTGTGAAAGCCTAAGAGAGGGGACCTGAACGTAACGCTGACTGACAAACAGGCCGGCAGGGAAGCCTACTCTCGAGTCACCTCTTGTTTTAGGAGGGGAGCACTGCTGTACTCTGTGTGCCTGGATGCCTAGGTCCCAGGCTGGCAACACAAAGAGGCAATGCTGTGGCGTCCCTGCGCTTTCCCTAACGTTGCCGTTCCTGAAGCTGGAGGGAATTTACGTGTCCGTCAGGGAGAGACCGGGGCGAGGGGTCCCCTACGTGAAATCGAGGGAGCAACAGGATCGCTCGCACGGCAGCTGTCAACTCACCTCTTGTTTCACGAGGCTAACACCGTTGCCCACACTGTGCGTTCAGGCCTAAAGGCAGCCCCCTAACTGCCAGCAACAGCACAGCAGCGAATCCATGTTTCAACCTCGGTAGCCTTTTCTGCGAGCGGAAGCAGTCTGTTGTGCGCGTGGGTGAGAGCACTGCAGTGAGTCTGCAACCTAATTCCGAATGAGGCTCAGGCCGCGGCAGAAGGCAGAACACGACTCGCCACTTGTTTCAGGGACGCCCTGTCCTGCTCTGAGGCCAGCTGCTGCCGGGGTCACAGGCTGACGGACCGCTGCAGAGCTTCACACATCACCTGGTCCTGAGAGCAGGGGACCAGACTAGACAGAGAGCCGACGAGTGTGACGGGGCTGACTGGCGTCTCCCCAACGGGCACGCTGACGTCCAGCCCCAGGAGCGTGCAGTGACCCCAGGTCAGGTCTCAGCTCACATTGCTGTTCTGGAAGCTGGACTTATTTTACAGTGCCCACGTGTGAGAGAATGGGGGACGGGTCCCAGATGCAAAAGCGAGTGAGACACAGGATGGCGCAGAAAGCAGCTGTCAACTCAGCTCTCGCCTCAAGAGGTTCATACCGTTGCCCAGTGTGTGTGCATGCAAGCTGAAAGCCAGCCACCTAACCCGAAGAAACAACAGTGCAGAGAAACCGTGCTGTAGCTGCCATGGACCTCTCTGAAGCGGAGGGCAGTTGACGGTGTACCGGGAGGGAGAGCCCGGGCAACAGGTGCCAGACGTAACGCGGAGGGGGAAACAGGCGGGTGCAGAAGGCCCTTCTCGAGCGAGCTCCAGGTTCATGAAAAGAGCGTTCCTCTTCAACGTGTGTGGGGAGGCGTACTATGCAGGCACCGCCCTCGAAGGAACGGCAGTGTGCAGAAACCGTCCTTTAGCTACCCTCGACCCTCTGAAGGAGAAAGCTGTTTACGGTGCACCGCGGGTGATAGCGTGGGGGACGGGTTCCATACATAACACCGAGGGAGAAACAGGCCCTTGCAGACGGCACCTCTCGAACCGGCTCTAGTTTCACGAAACTCGCCTTCCTCTGGCACAGCTGTGTGGAGGGCCCCTGTCCAGGCACCTCCCTCGAACGAACAACACTGTGGAGAAGCCCTGCTTTGGCTACCGTCCACCTCTCTGAGGGAGGAAGTTTACCGTGCACCGTGGGGGAGAGCCGGGGGCGCGGGGTCCATTCGTAAATCCGAGGGAGACACAGGCCAGTGCAGAAGGCACTTCTCGACTCGGCTCCCGCTACCTGAAGCTAGCGCCACTGTTCCATGTGTGCCTGCAACGCTAAGTCCTGCACACGGACCTGAGAGGAAAAAAAAAAAAAAAAAAAGTCTGTAAACAGTCCCAGCTTCAGCTCGTTTCGCCTCTTCCCAGGGTGGCAGCATTTCCTTCAACTGGGTTTGTGTGCCAACCTGGGGAAGTGGTCCCAGGTGAATTCGGAAGCAGAGAGAAGCACGGGCAGAAGGCCTCTCTCGACCCAGCACTTGTTTTCGGGGAGCTAGATCGGCTGGCCCAGTGTACGGGCCTCAGCACAGATCGCCCTCCCTGAGCGTGAAGTTCATCTGCTGGGTGCTTTTGTGAAAGCCTAAGAGAGGGGACCTGAACGTAACGCTGACTGACAAACAGGCCGGCAGGGAAGCCTACTCTCGAGTCACCTCTTGTTTTAGGAGGGGAGCACTGCTGTACTCTGTGTGCCTGGATGCCTAGGTCCCAGGCTGGCAACACAAAGAGGCAATGCTGTGGCGTCCCTGCGCTTTCCCTAACGTTGCCGTTCCTGAAGCTGGAGGGAATTTACGTGTCCGTCAGGGAGAGACCGGGGCGAGGGGTCCCCTACGTGAAATCGAGGGAGCAACAGGATCGCTCGCACGGCAGCTGTCAACTCACCTCTTGTTTCACGAGGCTAACACCGTTGCCCACACTGTGCGTTCAGGCCTAAAGGCAGCCCCCTAACTGCCAGCAACAGCACAGCAGCGAATCCATGTTTCAACCTCGGTAGCCTTTTCTGCGAGCGGAAGCAGTCTGTTGTGCGCGTGGGTGAGAGCACTGCAGTGAGTCTGCAACCTAATTCCGAATGAGGCTCAGGCCGCGGCAGAAGGCAGAACACGACTCGCCACTTGTTTCAGGGACGCCCTGTCCTGCTCTGAGGCCAGCTGCTGCCGGGGTCACAGGCTGACGGACCGCTGCAGAGCTTCACACATCACCTGGTCCTGAGAGCAGGGGACCAGACTAGACAGAGAGCCGACGAGTGTGACGGGGCTGACTGGCGTCTCCCCAACGGGCACGCTGACGTCCAGCCCCAGGAGCGTGCAGTGACCCCAGGTCAGGTCTCAGCTCACATTGCTGTTCTGGAAGCTGGACTTATTTTACAGTGCCCACGTGTGAGAGAATGGGGGACGGGTCCCAGATGCAAAAGCGAGTGAGACACAGGATGGCGCAGAAAGCAGCTGTCAACTCAGCTCTCGCCTCAAGAGGTTCATACCGTTGCCCAGTGTGTGTGCATGCAAGCTGAAAGCCAGCCACCTAACCCGAAGAAACAACAGTGCAGAGAAACCGTGCTGTAGCTGCCATGGACCTCTCTGAAGCGGAGGGCAGTTGACGGTGTACCGGGAGGGAGAGCCCGGGCAACAGGTGCCAGACGTAACGCGGAGGGGGAAACAGGCGGGTGCAGAAGGCCCTTCTCGAGCGAGCTCCAGGTTCATGAAAAGAGCGTTCCTCTTCAACGTGTGTGGGGAGGCGTACTATGCAGGCACCGCCCTCGAAGGAACGGCAGTGTGCAGAAACCGTCCTTTAGCTACCCTCGACCCTCTGAAGGAGAAAGCTGTTTACGGTGCACCGCGGGTGATAGCGTGGGGGACGGGTTCCATACATAACACCGAGGGAGAAACAGGCCCTTGCAGACGGCACCTCTCGAACCGGCTCTAGTTTCACGAAACTCGCCTTCCTCTGGCACAGCTGTGTGGAGGGCCCCTGTCCAGGCACCTCCCTCGAACGAACAACACTGTGGAGAAGCCCTGCTTTGGCTACCGTCCACCTCTCTGAGGGAGGAAGTTTACCGTGCACCGTGGGGGAGAGCCGGGGGCGCGGGGTCCATTCGTAAATCCGAGGGAGACACAGGCCAGTGCAGAAGGCACTTCTCGACTCGGCTCCCGCTACCTGAAGCTAGCGCCACTGTTCCATGTGTGCCTGCAACGCTAAGTCCTGCACACGGACCTGAGAGGAAAAAAAAAAAAAAAAAAAGTCTGTAAACAGTCCCAGCTTCAGCTCGTTTCGCCTCCTCCCAGGGTGGCAGCATTTCCTTCAACTGGGTTTGTGTGCCAACCTGGGGAAGTGGTCCCAGGTGAATTCGGAAGCAGAGAGAAGCACGGGCAGAAGGCCTCTCTCGACCCAGCACTTGTTTTCGGGGAGCTAGATCGGCTGGCCCAGTGTACGGGCCTCAGCACAGATCGCCCTCCCTGAGCGTGAAGTTCATCTGCTGGGTGCTTTTGTGAAAGCCTAAGAGAGGGGACCTGAACGTAACGCTGACTGACAAACAGGCCGGCAGGGAAGCCTACTCTCGAGTCACCTCTTGTTTTAGGAGGGGAGCACTGCTGTACTCTGTGTGCCTGGATGCCTAGGTCCCAGGCTGGCAACACAAAGAGGCAATGCTGTGGCGTCCCTGCGCTTTCCCTAACGTTGCCGTTCCTGAAGCTGGAGGGAATTTACGTGTCCGTCAGGGAGAGACCGGGGCGAGGGGTCCCCTACGTGAAATCGAGGGAGCAACAGGATCGCTCGCACGGCAGCTGTCAACTCACCTCTTGTTTCACGAGGCTAACACCGTTGCCCACACTGTGCGTTCAGGCCTAAAGGCAGCCCCCTAACTGCCAGCAACAGCACAGCAGCGAATCCATGTTTCAACCTCGGTAGCCTTTTCTGCGAGCGGAAGCAGTCTGTTGTGCGCGTGGGTGAGAGCACTGCAGTGAGTCTGCAACCTAATTCCGAATGAGGCTCAGGCCGCGGCAGAAGGCAGAACACGACTCGCCACTTGTTTCAGGGACGCCCTGTCCTGCTCTGAGGCCAGCTGCTGCCGGGGTCACAGGCTGACGGACCGCTGCAGAGCTTCACACATCACCTGGTCCTGAGAGCAGGGGACCAGACTAGACAGAGAGCCGACGAGTGTGACGGGGCTGACTGGCGTCTCCCCAACGGGCACGCTGACGTCCAGCCCCAGGAGCGTGCAGTGACCCCAGGTCAGGTCTCAGCTCACATTGCTGTTCTGGAAGCTGGACTTATTTTACAGTGCCCACGTGTGAGAGAATGGGGGACGGGTCCCAGATGCAAAAGCGAGTGAGACACAGGATGGCGCAGAAAGCAGCTGTCAACTCAGCTCTCGCCTCAAGAGGTTCATACCGTTGCCCAGTGTGTGTGCATGCAAGCTGAAAGCCAGCCACCTAACCCGAAGAAACAACAGTGCAGAGAAACCGTGCTGTAGCTGCCATGGACCTCTCTGAAGCGGAGGGCAGTTGACGGTGTACCGGGAGGGAGAGCCCGGGCAACAGGTGCCAGACGTAACGCGGAGGGGGAAACAGGCGGGTGCAGAAGGCCCTTCTCGAGCGAGCTCCAGGTTCATGAAAAGAGCGTTCCTCTTCAACGTGTGTGGGGAGGCGTACTATGCAGGCACCGCCCTCGAAGGAACGGCAGTGTGCAGAAACCGTCCTTTAGCTACCCTCGACCCTCTGAAGGAGAAAGCTGTTTACGGTGCACCGCGGGTGATAGCGTGGGGGACGGGTTCCATACATAACACCGAGGGAGAAACAGGCCCTTGCAGACGGCACCTCTCGAACCGGCTCTAGTTTCACGAAACTCGCCTTCCTCTGGCACAGCTGTGTGGAGGGCCCCTGTCCAGGCACCTCCCTCGAACGAACAACACTGTGGAGAAGCCCTGCTTTGGCTACCGTCCACCTCTCTGAGGGAGGAAGTTTACCGTGCACCGTGGGGGAGAGCCGGGGGCGCGGGGTCCATTCGTAAATCCGAGGGAGACACAGGCCAGTGCAGAAGGCACTTCTCGACTCGGCTCCCGCTACCTGAAGCTAGCGCCACTGTTCCATGTGTGCCTGCAACGCTAAGTCCTGCACACGGACCTGAGAGGAAAAAAAAAAAAAAAAAAAGTCTGTAAACAGTCCCAGCTTCAGCTCGTTTCGCCTCTTCCCAGGGTGGCAGCATTTCCTTCAACTGGGTTTGTGTGCCAACCTGGGGAAGTGGTCCCAGGTGAATTCGGAAGCAGAGAGAAGCACGGGCAGAAGGCCTCTCTCGACCCAGCACTTGTTTTCGGGGAGCTAGATCGGCTGGCCCAGTGTACGGGCCTCAGCACAGATCGCCCTCCCTGAGCGTGAAGTTCATCTGCTGGGTGCTCTTGTGAAAGCCTAAGAGAGGGGACCTGAACGTAACGCTGACTGACAAACAGGCCGGCAGGGAAGCCTACTCTCGAGTCACCTCTTGTTTTAGGAGGGGAGCACTGCTGTACTCTGTGTGCCTGGATGCCTAGGTCCCAGGCTGGCAACACAAAGAGGCAATGCTGTGGCGTCCCTGCGCTTTCCCTAACGTTGCCGTTCCTGAAGCTGGAGGGAATTTACGTGTCCGTCAGGGAGAGACCGGGGCGAGGGGTCCCCTACGTGAAATCGAGGGAGCAACAGGATCGCTCGCACGGCAGCTGTCAACTCACCTCTTGTTTCACGAGGCTAACACCGTTGCCCACACTGTGCGTTCAGGCCTAAAGGCAGCCCCCTAACTGCCAGCAACAGCACAGCAGCGAATCCATGTTTCAACCTCGGTAGCCTTTTCTGCGAGCGGAAGCAGTCTGTTGTGCGCGTGGGTGAGAGCACTGCAGTGAGTCTGCAACCTAATTCCGAATGAGGCTCAGGCCGCGGCAGAAGGCAGAACACGACTCGCCACTTGTTTCAGGGACGCCCTGTCCTGCTCTGAGGCCAGCTGCTGCCGGGGTCACAGGCTGACGGACCGCTGCAGAGCTTCACACATCACCTGGTCCTGAGAGCAGGGGACCAGACTAGACAGAGAGCCGACGAGTGTGACGGGGCTGACTGGCGTCTCCCCAACGGGCACGCTGACGTCCAGCCCCAGGAGCGTGCAGTGACCCCAGGTCAGGTCTCAGCTCACATTGCTGTTCTGGAAGCTGGACTTATTTTACAGTGCCCACGTGTGAGAGAATGGGGGACGGGTCCCAGATGCAAAAGCGAGTGAGACACAGGATGGCGCAGAAAGCAGCTGTCAACTCAGCTCTCGCCTCAAGAGGTTCATACCGTTGCCCAGTGTGTGTGCATGCAAGCTGAAAGCCAGCCACCTAACCCGAAGAAACAACAGTGCAGAGAAACCGTGCTGTAGCTGCCATGGACCTCCCTGAAGCGGAGGGCAGTTGACGGTGTACCGGGAGGGAGAGCCCGGGCAACAGGTGCCAGACGTAACGCGGAGGGGGAAACAGGCGGGTGCAGAAGGCCCTTCTCGAGCGAGCTCCAGGTTCATGAAAAGAGCGTTCCTCTTCAACGTGTGTGGGGAGGCGTACTATGCAGGCACCGCCCTCGAAGGAACGGCAGTGTGCAGAAACCGTCCTTTAGCTACCCTCGACCCTCTGAAGGAGAAAGCTGTTTACGGTGCACCGCGGGTGATAGCGTGGGGGACGGGTTCCATACATAACACCGAGGGAGAAACAGGCCCTTGCAGACGGCACCTCTCGAACCGGCTCTAGTTTCACGAAACTCGCCTTCCTCTGGCACAGCTGTGTGGAGGGCCCCTGTCCAGGCACCTCCCTCGAACGAACAACACTGTGGAGAAGCCCTGCTTTGGCTACCGTCCACCTCTCTGAGGGAGGAAGTTTACCGTGCACCGTGGGGGAGAGCCGGGGGCGCGGGGTCCATTCGTAAATCCGAGGGAGACACAGGCCAGTGCAGAAGGCACTTCTCGACTCGGCTCCCGCTACCTGAAGCTAGCGCCACTGTTCCATGTGTGCCTGCAACGCTAAGTCCTGCACACGGACCTGAGAGGAAAAAAAAAAAAAAAAAAAGTCTGTAAACAGTCCCAGCTTCAGCTCGTTTCGCCTCTTCCCAGGGTGGCAGCATTTCCTTCAACTGGGTTTGTGTGCCAACCTGGGGAAGTGGTCCCAGGTGAATTCGGAAGCAGAGAGAAGCACGGGCAGAAGGCCTCTCTCGACCCAGCACTTGTTTTCGGGGAGCTAGATCGGCTGGCCCAGTGTACGGGCCTCAGCACAGATCGCCCTCCCTGAGCGTGAAGTTCATCTGCTGGGTGCTCTTGTGAAAGCCTAAGAGAGGGGACCTGAACGTAACGCTGACTGACAAACAGGCCGGCAGGGAAGCCTACTCTCGAGTCACCTCTTGTTTTAGGAGGGGAGCACTGCTGTACTCTGTGTGCCTGGATGCCTAGGTCCCAGGCTGGCAACACAAAGAGGCAATGCTGTGGCGTCCCTGCGCTTTCCCTAACGTTGCCGTTCCTGAAGCTGGAGGGAATTTACGTGTCCGTCAGGGAGAGACCGGGGCGAGGGGTCCCCTACGTGAAATCGAGGGAGCAACAGGATCGCTCGCACGGCAGCTGTCAACTCACCTCTTGTTTCACGAGGCTAACACCGTTGCCCACACTGTGCGTTCAGGCCTAAAGGCAGCCCCCTAACTGCCAGCAACAGCACAGCAGCGAATCCATGTTTCAACCTCGGTAGCCTTTTCTGCGAGCGGAAGCAGTCTGTTGTGCGCGTGGGTGAGAGCACTGCAGTGAGTCTGCAACCTAATTCCGAATGAGGCTCAGGCCGCGGCAGAAGGCAGAACACGACTCGCCACTTGTTTCAGGGACGCCCTGTCCTGCTCTGAGGCCAGCTGCTGCCGGGGTCACAGGCTGACGGACCGCTGCAGAGCTTCACACATCACCTGGTCCTGAGAGCAGGGGACCAGACTAGACAGAGAGCCGACGAGTGTGACGGGGCTGACTGGCGTCTCCCCAACGGGCACGCTGACGTCCAGCCCCAGGAGCGTGCAGTGACCCCAGGTCAGGTCTCAGCTCACATTGCTGTTCTGGAAGCTGGACTTATTTTACAGTGCCCACGTGTGAGAGAATGGGGGACGGGTCCCAGATGCAAAAGCGAGTGAGACACAGGATGGCGCAGAAAGCAGCTGTCAACTCAGCTCTCGCCTCAAGAGGTTCATACCGTTGCCCAGTGTGTGTGCATGCAAGCTGAAAGCCAGCCACCTAACCCGAAGAAACAACAGTGCAGAGAAACCGTGCTGTAGCTGCCATGGACCTCTCTGAAGCGGAGGGCAGTTGACGGTGTACCGGGAGGGAGAGCCCGGGCAACAGGTGCCAGACGTAACGCGGAGGGGGAAACAGGCGGGTGCAGAAGGCCCTTCTCGAGCGAGCTCCAGGTTCATGAAAAGAGCGTTCCTCTTCAACGTGTGTGGGGAGGCGTACTATGCAGGCACCGCCCTCGAAGGAACGGCAGTGTGCAGAAACCGTCCTTTAGCTACCCTCGACCCTCTGAAGGAGAAAGCTGTTTACGGTGCACCGCGGGTGATAGCGTGGGGGACGGGTTCCATACATAACACCGAGGGAGAAACAGGCCCTTGCAGACGGCACCTCTCGAACCGGCTCTAGTTTCACGAAACTCGCCTTCCTCTGGCACAGCTGTGTGGAGGGCCCCTGTCCAGGCACCTCCCTCGAACGAACAACACTGTGGAGAAGCCCTGCTTTGGCTACCGTCCACCTCTCTGAGGGAGGAAGTTTACCGTGCACCGTGGGGGAGAGCCGGGGGCGCGGGGTCCATTCGTAAATCCGAGGGAGACACAGGCCAGTGCAGAAGGCACTTCTCGACTCGGCTCCCGCTACCTGAAGCTAGCGCCACTGTTCCATGTGTGCCTGCAACGCTAAGTCCTGCACACGGACCTGAGAGGAAAAAAAAAAAAAAAAAAAGTCTGTAAACAGTCCCAGCTTCAGCTCGTTTCGCCTCTTCCCAGGGTGGCAGCATTTCCTTCAACTGGGTTTGTGTGCCAACCTGGGGAAGTGGTCCCAGGTGAATTCGGAAGCAGAGAGAAGCACGGGCAGAAGGCCTCTCTCGACCCAGCACTTGTTTTCGGGGAGCTAGATCGGCTGGCCCAGTGTACGGGCCTCAGCACAGATCGCCCTCCCTGAGCGTGAAGTTCATCTGCTGGGTGCTTTTGTGAAAGCCTAAGAGAGGGGACCTGAACGTAACGCTGACTGACAAACAGGCCGGCAGGGAAGCCTACTCTCGAGTCACCTCTTGTTTTAGGAGGGGAGCACTGCTGTACTCTGTGTGCCTGGATGCCTAGGTCCCAGGCTGGCAACACAAAGAGGCAATGCTGTGGCGTCCCTGCGCTTTCCCTAACGTTGCCGTTCCTGAAGCTGGAGGGAATTTACGTGTCCGTCAGGGAGAGACCGGGGCGAGGGGTCCCCTACGTGAAATCGAGGGAGCAACAGGATCGCTCGCACGGCAGCTGTCAACTCACCTCTTGTTTCACGAGGCTAACACCGTTGCCCACACTGTGCGTTCAGGCCTAAAGGCAGCCCCCTAACTGCCAGCAACAGCACAGCAGCGAATCCATGTTTCAACCTCGGTAGCCTTTTCTGCGAGCGGAAGCAGTCTGTTGTGCGCGTGGGTGAGAGCACTGCAGTGAGTCTGCAACCTAATTCCGAATGAGGCTCAGGCCGCGGCAGAAGGCAGAACACGACTCGCCACTTGTTTCAGGGACGCCCTGTCCTGCTCTGAGGCCAGCTGCTGCCGGGGTCACAGGCTGACGGACCGCTGCAGAGCTTCACACATCACCTGGTCCTGAGAGCAGGGGACCAGACTAGACAGAGAGCCGACGAGTGTGACGGGGCTGACTGGCGTCTCCCCAACGGGCACGCTGACGTCCAGCCCCAGGAGCGTGCAGTGACCCCAGGTCAGGTCTCAGCTCACATTGCTGTTCTGGAAGCTGGACTTATTTTACAGTGCCCACGTGTGAGAGAATGGGGGACGGGTCCCAGATGCAAAAGCGAGTGAGACACAGGATGGCGCAGAAAGCAGCTGTCAACTCAGCTCTCGCCTCAAGAGGTTCATACCGTTGCCCAGTGTGTGTGCATGCAAGCTGAAAGCCAGCCACCTAACCCGAAGAAACAACAGTGCAGAGAAACCGTGCTGTAGCTGCCATGGACCTCTCTGAAGCGGAGGGCAGTTGACGGTGTACCGGGAGGGAGAGCCCGGGCAACAGGTGCCAGACGTAACGCGGAGGGGGAAACAGGCGGGTGCAGAAGGCCCTTCTCGAGCGAGCTCCAGGTTCATGAAAAGAGCGTTCCTCTTCAACGTGTGTGGGGAGGCGTACTATGCAGGCACCGCCCTCGAAGGAACGGCAGTGTGCAGAAACCGTCCTTTAGCTACCCTCGACCCTCTGAAGGAGAAAGCTGTTTACGGTGCACCGCGGGTGATAGCGTGGGGGACGGGTTCCATACATAACACCGAGGGAGAAACAGGCCCTTGCAGACGGCACCTCTCGAACCGGCTCTAGTTTCACGAAACTCGCCTTCCTCTGGCACAGCTGTGTGGAGGGCCCCTGTCCAGGCACCTCCCTCGAACGAACAACACTGTGGAGAAGCCCTGCTTTGGCTACCGTCCACCTCTCTGAGGGAGGAAGTTTACCGTGCACCGTGGGGGAGAGCCGGGGGCGCGGGGTCCATTCGTAAATCCGAGGGAGACACAGGCCAGTGCAGAAGGCACTTCTCGACTCGGCTCCCGCTACCTGAAGCTAGCGCCACTGTTCCATGTGTGCCTGCAACGCTAAGTCCTGCACACGGACCTGAGAGGAAAAAAAAAAAAAAAAAAAGTCTGTAAACAGTCCCAGCTTCAGCTCGTTTCGCCTCCTCCCAGGGTGGCAGCATTTCCTTCAACTGGGTTTGTGTGCCAACCTGGGGAAGTGGTCCCAGGTGAATTCGGAAGCAGAGAGAAGCACGGGCAGAAGGCCTCTCTCGACCCAGCACTTGTTTTCGGGGAGCTAGATCGGCTGGCCCAGTGTACGGGCCTCAGCACAGATCGCCCTCCCTGAGCGTGAAGTTCATCTGCTGGGTGCTTTTGTGAAAGCCTAAGAGAGGGGACCTGAACGTAACGCTGACTGACAAACAGGCCGGCAGGGAAGCCTACTCTCGAGTCACCTCTTGTTTTAGGAGGGGAGCACTGCTGTACTCTGTGTGCCTGGATGCCTAGGTCCCAGGCTGGCAACACAAAGAGGCAATGCTGTGGCGTCCCTGCGCTTTCCCTAACGTTGCCGTTCCTGAAGCTGGAGGGAATTTACGTGTCCGTCAGGGAGAGACCGGGGCGAGGGGTCCCCTACGTGAAATCGAGGGAGCAACAGGATCGCTCGCACGGCAGCTGTCAACTCACCTCTTGTTTCACGAGGCTAACACCGTTGCCCACACTGTGCGTTCAGGCCTAAAGGCAGCCCCCTAACTGCCAGCAACAGCACAGCAGCGAATCCATGTTTCAACCTCGGTAGCCTTTTCTGCGAGCGGAAGCAGTCTGTTGTGCGCGTGGGTGAGAGCACTGCAGTGAGTCTGCAACCTAATTCCGAATGAGGCTCAGGCCGCGGCAGAAGGCAGAACACGACTCGCCACTTGTTTCAGGGACGCCCTGTCCTGCTCTGAGGCCAGCTGCTGCCGGGGTCACAGGCTGACGGACCGCTGCAGAGCTTCACACATCACCTGGTCCTGAGAGCAGGGGACCAGACTAGACAGAGAGCCGACGAGTGTGACGGGGCTGACTGGCGTCTCCCCAACGGGCACGCTGACGTCCAGCCCCAGGAGCGTGCAGTGACCCCAGGTCAGGTCTCAGCTCACATTGCTGTTCTGGAAGCTGGACTTATTTTACAGTGCCCACGTGTGAGAGAATGGGGGACGGGTCCCAGATGCAAAAGCGAGTGAGACACAGGATGGCGCAGAAAGCAGCTGTCAACTCAGCTCTCGCCTCAAGAGGTTCATACCGTTGCCCAGTGTGTGTGCATGCAAGCTGAAAGCCAGCCACCTAACCCGAAGAAACAACAGTGCAGAGAAACCGTGCTGTAGCTGCCATGGACCTCTCTGAAGCGGAGGGCAGTTGACGGTGTACCGGGAGGGAGAGCCCGGGCAACAGGTGCCAGACGTAACGCGGAGGGGGAAACAGGCGGGTGCAGAAGGCCCTTCTCGAGCGAGCTCCAGGTTCATGAAAAGAGCGTTCCTCTTCAACGTGTGTGGGGAGGCGTACTATGCAGGCACCGCCCTCGAAGGAACGGCAGTGTGCAGAAACCGTCCTTTAGCTACCCTCGACCCTCTGAAGGAGAAAGCTGTTTACGGTGCACCGCGGGTGATAGCGTGGGGGACGGGTTCCATACATAACACCGAGGGAGAAACAGGCCCTTGCAGACGGCACCTCTCGAACCGGCTCTAGTTTCACGAAACTCGCCTTCCTCTGGCACAGCTGTGTGGAGGGCCCCTGTCCAGGCACCTCCCTCGAACGAACAACACTGTGGAGAAGCCCTGCTTTGGCTACCGTCCACCTCTCTGAGGGAGGAAGTTTACCGTGCACCGTGGGGGAGAGCCGGGGGCGCGGGGTCCATTCGTAAATCCGAGGGAGACACAGGCCAGTGCAGAAGGCACTTCTCGACTCGGCTCCCGCTACCTGAAGCTAGCGCCACTGTTCCATGTGTGCCTGCAACGCTAAGTCCTGCACACGGACCTGAGAGGAAAAAAAAAAAAAAAAAAGTCTGTAAACAGTCCCAGCTTCAGCTCGTTTCGCCTCCTCCCAGGGTGGCAGCATTTCCTTCAACTGGGTTTGTGTGCCAACCTGGGGAAGTGGTCCCAGGTGAATTCGGAAGCAGAGAGAAGCACGGGCAGAAGGCCTCTCTCGACCCAGCACTTGTTTTCGGGGAGCTAGATCGGCTGGCCCAGTGTACGGGCCTCAGCACAGATCGCCCTCCCTGAGCGTGAAGTTCATCTGCTGGGTGCTTTTGTGAAAGCCTAAGAGAGGGGACCTGAACGTAACGCTGACTGACAAACAGGCCGGCAGGGAAGCCTACTCTCGAGTCACCTCTTGTTTTAGGAGGGGAGCACTGCTGTACTCTGTGTGCCTGGATGCCTAGGTCCCAGGCTGGCAACACAAAGAGGCAATGCTGTGGCGTCCCTGCGCTTTCCCTAACGTTGCCGTTCCTGAAGCTGGAGGGAATTTACGTGTCCGTCAGGGAGAGACCGGGGCGAGGGGTCCCCTACGTGAAATCGAGGGAGCAACAGGATCGCTCGCACGGCAGCTGTCAACTCACCTCTTGTTTCACGAGGCTAACACCGTTGCCCACACTGTGCGTTCAGGCCTAAAGGCAGCCCCCTAACTGCCAGCAACAGCACAGCAGCGAATCCATGTTTCAACCTCGGTAGCCTTTTCTGCGAGCGGAAGCAGTCTGTTGTGCGCGTGGGTGAGAGCACTGCAGTGAGTCTGCAACCTAATTCCGAATGAGGCTCAGGCCGCGGCAGAAGGCAGAACACGACTCGCCACTTGTTTCAGGGACGCCCTGTCCTGCTCTGAGGCCAGCTGCTGCCGGGGTCACAGGCTGACGGACCGCTGCAGAGCTTCACACATCACCTGGTCCTGAGAGCAGGGGACCAGACTAGACAGAGAGCCGACGAGTGTGACGGGGCTGACTGGCGTCTCCCCAACGGGCACGCTGACGTCCAGCCCCAGGAGCGTGCAGTGACCCCAGGTCAGGTCTCAGCTCACATTGCTGTTCTGGAAGCTGGACTTATTTTACAGTGCCCACGTGTGAGAGAATGGGGGACGGGTCCCAGATGCAAAAGCGAGTGAGACACAGGATGGCGCAGAAAGCAGCTGTCAACTCAGCTCTCGCCTCAAGAGGTTCATACCGTTGCCCAGTGTGTGTGCATGCAAGCTGAAAGCCAGCCACCTAACCCGAAGAAACAACAGTGCAGAGAAACCGTGCTGTAGCTGCCATGGACCTCCCTGAAGCGGAGGGCAGTTGACGGTGTACCGGGAGGGAGAGCCCGGGCAACAGGTGCCAGACGTAACGCGGAGGGGGAAACAGGCGGGTGCAGAAGGCCCTTCTCGAGCGAGCTCCAGGTTCATGAAAAGAGCGTTCCTCTTCAACGTGTGTGGGGAGGCGTACTATGCAGGCACCGCCCTCGAAGGAACGGCAGTGTGCAGAAACCGTCCTTTAGCTACCCTCGACCCTCTGAAGGAGAAAGCTGTTTACGGTGCACCGCGGGTGATAGCGTGGGGGACGGGTTCCATACATAACACCGAGGGAGAAACAGGCCCTTGCAGACGGCACCTCTCGAACCGGCTCTAGTTTCACGAAACTCGCCTTCCTCTGGCACAGCTGTGTGGAGGGCCCCTGTCCAGGCACCTCCCTCGAACGAACAACACTGTGGAGAAGCCCTGCTTTGGCTACCGTCCACCTCTCTGAGGGAGGAAGTTTACCGTGCACCGTGGGGGAGAGCCGGGGGCGCGGGGTCCATTCGTAAATCCGAGGGAGACACAGGCCAGTGCAGAAGGCACTTCTCGACTCGGCTCCCGCTACCTGAAGCTAGCGCCACTGTTCCATGTGTGCCTGCAACGCTAAGTCCTGCACACGGACCTGAGAGGAAAAAAAAAAAAAAAAAAGTCTGTAAACAGTCCCAGCTTCAGCTCGTTTCGCCTCTTCCCAGGGTGGCAGCATTTTCTTCAACTGGGTTTGTGTGCCAACCTGGGGAAGTGGTCCCAGGTGAATTCGGAAGCAGAGAGAAGCACGGGCAGAAGGCCTCTCTCGAGCCAGCACTTGTTTTCGGGGAGCTAGATCGGCTGGCCCAGTGTACGGGCCTCAGCACAGATCGCCCTCCCTGAGCGTGAAGTTCATCTGCTGGGTGCTTTTGTGAAAGCCTAAGAGAGGGGACCTGAACGTAACGCTGACTGACAAACAGGCCGGCAGGGAAGCCTACTCTCGAGTCACCTCTTGTTTTAGGAGGGGAGCACTGCTGTACTCTGTGTGCCTGGATGCCTAGGTCCCAGGCTGGCAACACAAAGAGGCAATGCTGTGGCGTCCCTGCGCTTTCCCTAACGTTGCCGTTCCTGAAGCTGGAGGGAATTTACGTGTCCGTCAGGGAGAGACCGGGGCGAGGGGTCCCCTACGTGAAATCGAGGGAGCAACAGGATCGCTCGCACGGCAGCTGTCAACTCACCTCTTGTTTCACGAGGCTAACACCGTTGCCCACACTGTGCGTTCAGGCCTAAAGGCAGCCCCCTAACTGCCAGCAACAGCACAGCAGCGAATCCATGTTTCAACCTCGGTAGCCTTTTCTGCGAGCGGAAGCAGTCTGTTGTGCGCGTGGGTGAGAGCACTGCAGTGAGTCTGCAACCTAATTCCGAATGAGGCTCAGGCCGCGGCAGAAGGCAGAACACGACTCGCCACTTGTTTCAGGGACGCCCTGTCCTGCTCTGAGGCCAGCTGCTGCCGGGGTCACAGGCTGACGGACCGCTGCAGAGCTTCACACATCACCTGGTCCTGAGAGCAGGGGACCAGACTAGACAGAGAGCCGACGAGTGTGACGGGGCTGACTGGCGTCTCCCCAACGGGCACGCTGACGTCCAGCCCCAGGAGCGTGCAGTGACCCCAGGTCAGGTCTCAGCTCACATTGCTGTTCTGGAAGCTGGACTTATTTTACAGTGCCCACGTGTGAGAGAATGGGGGACGGGTCCCAGATGCAAAAGCGAGTGAGACACAGGATGGCGCAGAAAGCAGCTGTCAACTCAGCTCTCGCCTCAAGAGGTTCATACCGTTGCCCAGTGTGTGTGCATGCAAGCTGAAAGCCAGCCACCTAACCCGAAGAAACAACAGTGCAGAGAAACCGTGCTGTAGCTGCCATGGACCTCTCTGAAGCGGAGGGCAGTTGACGGTGTACCGGGAGGGAGAGCCCGGGCAACAGGTGCCAGACGTAACGCGGAGGGGGAAACAGGCGGGTGCAGAAGGCCCTTCTCGAGCGAGCTCCAGGTTCATGAAAAGAGCGTTCCTCTTCAACGTGTGTGGGGAGGCGTACTATGCAGGCACCGCCCTCGAAGGAACGGCAGTGTGCAGAAACCGTCCTTTAGCTACCCTCGACCCTCTGAAGGAGAAAGCTGTTTACGGTGCACCGCGGGTGATAGCGTGGGGGACGGGTTCCATACATAACACCGAGGGAGAAACAGGCCCTTGCAGACGGCACCTCTCGAACCGGCTCTAGTTTCACGAAACTCGCCTTCCTCTGGCACAGCTGTGTGGAGGGCCCCTGTCCAGGCACCTCCCTCGAACGAACAACACTGTGGAGAAGCCCTGCTTTGGCTACCGTCCACCTCTCTGAGGGAGGAAGTTTACCGTGCACCGTGGGGGAGAGCCGGGGGCGCGGGGTCCATTCGTAAATCCGAGGGAGACACAGGCCAGTGCAGAAGGCACTTCTCGACTCGGCTCCCGCTACCTGAAGCTAGCGCCACTGTTCCATGTGTGCCTGCAACGCTAAGTCCTGCACACGGACCTGAGAGGAAAAAAAAAAAAAAAAAAGTCTGTAAACAGTCCCAGCTTCAGCTCGTTTCGCCTCTTCCCAGGGTGGCAGCATTTTCTTCAACTGGGTTTGTGTGCCAACCTGGGGAAGTGGTCCCAGGTGAATTCGGAAGCAGAGAGAAGCACGGGCAGAAGGCCTCTCTCGAGCCAGCACTTGTTTTCGGGGAGCTAGATCGGCTGGCCCAGTGTACGGGCCTCAGCACAGATCGCCCTCCCTGAGCGTGAAGTTCATCTGCTGGGTGCTTTTGTGAAAGCCTAAGAGAGGGGACCTGAACGTAACGCTGACTGACAAACAGGCCGGCAGGGAAGCCTACTCTCGAGTCACCTCTTGTTTTAGGAGGGGAGCACTGCTGTACTCTGTGTGCCTGGATGCCTAGGTCCCAGGCTGGCAACACAAAGAGGCAATGCTGTGGCGTCCCTGCGCTTTCCCTAACGTTGCCGTTCCTGAAGCTGGAGGGAATTTACGTGTCCGTCAGGGAGAGACCGGGGCGAGGGGTCCCCTACGTGAAATCGAGGGAGCAACAGGATCGCTCGCACGGCAGCTGTCAACTCACCTCTTGTTTCACGAGGCTAACACCGTTGCCCACACTGTGCGTTCAGGCCTAAAGGCAGCCCCCTAACTGCCAGCAACAGCACAGCAGCGAATCCATGTTTCAACCTCGGTAGCCTTTTCTGCGAGCGGAAGCAGTCTGTTGTGCGCGTGGGTGAGAGCACTGCAGTGAGTCTGCAACCTAATTCCGAATGAGGCTCAGGCCGCGGCAGAAGGCAGAACACGACTCGCCACTTGTTTCAGGGACGCCCTGTCCTGCTCTGAGGCCAGCTGCTGCCGGGGTCACAGGCTGACGGACCGCTGCAGAGCTTCACACATCACCTGGTCCTGAGAGCAGGGGACCAGACTAGACAGAGAGCCGACGAGTGTGACGGGGCTGACTGGCGTCTCCCCAACGGGCACGCTGACGTCCAGCCCCAGGAGCGTGCAGTGACCCCAGGTCAGGTCTCAGCTCACATTGCTGTTCTGGAAGCTGGACTTATTTTACAGTGCCCACGTGTGAGAGAATGGGGGACGGGTCCCAGATGCAAAAGCGAGTGAGACACAGGATGGCGCAGAAAGCAGCTGTCAACTCAGCTCTCGCCTCAAGAGGTTCATACCGTTGCCCAGTGTGTGTGCATGCAAGCTGAAAGCCAGCCACCTAACCCGAAGAAACAACAGTGCAGAGAAACCGTGCTGTAGCTGCCATGGACCTCTCTGAAGCGGAGGGCAGTTGACGGTGTACCGGGAGGGAGAGCCCGGGCAACAGGTGCCAGACGTAACGCGGAGGGGGAAACAGGCGGGTGCAGAAGGCCCTTCTCGAGCGAGCTCCAGGTTCATGAAAAGAGCGTTCCTCTTCAACGTGTGTGGGGAGGCGTACTATGCAGGCACCGCCCTCGAAGGAACGGCAGTGTGCAGAAACCGTCCTTTAGCTACCCTCGACCCTCTGAAGGAGAAAGCTGTTTACGGTGCACCGCGGGTGATAGCGTGGGGAACGGGTTCCATACATAACACCGAGGGAGAAACAGGCCCTTGCAGACGGCACCTCTCGAACCGGCTCTAGTTTCACGAAACTCGCCTTCCTCTGGCACAGCTGTGTGGAGGGCCCCTGTCCAGGCACCTCCCTCGAACGAACAACACTGTGGAGAAGCCCTGCTTTGGCTACCGTCCACCTCTCTGAGGGAGGAAGTTTACCGTGCACCGTGGGGGAGAGCCGGGGTCGCGGGGTCCATTCGTAAATCCGAGGGAGACACAGGCCAGTGCAGAAGGCACTTCTCGACTCGGCTCCCGCTACCTGAAGCTAGCGCCACTGTTCCATGTGTGCCTGCAACGCTAAGTCCTGCACACGGACCTGAGAGGAAAAAAAAAAAAAAAAAGTCTGTAAACAGTCCCAGCTTCAGCTCGTTTCGCCTCTTCCCAGGGTGGCAGCATTTTCTTCAACTGGGTTTGTGTGCCAACCTGGGGAAGTGGTCCCAGGTGAATTCGGAAGCAGAGAGAAGCACGGGCAGAAGGCCTCTCTCGAACCAGCACTTGTTTTCGGGGAGCTAGATCGGCTGGCCCAGTGTACGGGCCTCAGCACAGATCGCCCTCCCTGAGCGTGAAGTTCATCTGCTGGGTGCTTTTGTGAAAGCCTAAGAGAGGGGACCTGAACGTAACGCTGACTGACAAACAGGCCGGCAGGGAAGCCTACTCTCGAGTCACCTCTTGTTTTAGGAGGGGAGCACTGCTGTACTCTGTGTGCCTGGATGCCTAGGTCCCAGGCTGGCAACACAAAGAGGCAATGCTGTGGCGTCCCTGCGCTTTCCCTAACGTTGCCGTTCCTGAAGCTGGAGGGAATTTACGTGTCCGTCAGGGAGAGACCGGGGCGAGGGGTCCCCTACGTGAAATCGAGGGAGCAACAGGATCGCTCGCACGGCAGCTGTCAACTCACCTCTTGTTTCACGAGGCTAACACCGTTGCCCACACTGTGCGTTCAGGCCTAAAGGCAGCCCCCTAACTGCCAGCAACAGCACAGCAGCGAATCCATGTTTCAACCTCGGTAGCCTTTTCTGCGAGCGGAAGCAGTCTGTTGTGCGCGTGGGTGAGAGCACTGCAGTGAGTCTGCAACCTAATTCCGAATGAGGCTCAGGCCGCGGCAGAAGGCAGAACACGACTCGCCACTTGTTTCAGGGACGCCCTGTCCTGCTCTGAGGCCAGCTGCTGCCGGGGTCACAGGCTGACGGACCGCTGCAGAGCTTCACACATCACCTGGTCCTGAGAGCAGGGGACCAGACTAGACAGAGAGCCGACGAGTGTGACGGGGCTGACTGGCGTCTCCCCAACGGGCACGCTGACGTCCAGCCCCAGGAGCGTGCAGTGACCCCAGGTCAGGTCTCAGCTCACATTGCTGTTCTGGAAGCTGGACTTATTTTACAGTGCCCACGTGTGAGAGAATGGGGGACGGGTCCCAGATGCAAAAGCGAGTGAGACACAGGATGGCGCAGAAAGCAGCTGTCAACTCAGCTCTCGCCTCAAGAGGTTCATACCGTTGCCCAGTGTGTGTGCATGCAAGCTGAAAGCCAGCCACCTAACCCGAAGAAACAACAGTGCAGAGAAACCGTGCTGTAGCTGCCATGGACCTCCCTGAAGCGGAGGGCAGTTGACGGTGTACCGGGAGGGAGAGCCCGGGCAACAGGTGCCAGACGTAACGCGGAGGGGGAAACAGGCGGGTGCAGAAGGCCCTTCTCGAGCGAGCTCCAGGTTCATGAAAAGAGCGTTCCTCTTCAACGTGTGTGGGGAGGCGTACTATGCAGGCACCGCCCTCGAAGGAACGGCAGTGTGCAGAAACCGTCCTTTAGCTACCCTCGACCCTCTGAAGGAGAAAGCTGTTTACGGTGCACCGCGGGTGATAGCGTGGGGAACGGGTTCCATACATAACACCGAGGGAGAAACAGGCCCTTGCAGACGGCACCTCTCGAACCGGCTCTAGTTTCACGAAACTCGCCTTCCTCTGGCACAGCTGTGTGGAGGGCCCCTGTCCAGGCACCTCCCTCGAACGAACAACACTGTGGAGAAGCCCTGCTTTGGCTACCGTCCACCTCTCTGAGGGAGGAAGTTTACCGTGCACCGTGGGGGAGAGCCGGGGTCGCGGGGTCCATTCGTAAATCCGAGGGAGACACAGGCCAGTGCAGAAGGCACTTCTCGACTCGGCTCCCGCTACCTGAAGCTAGCGCCACTGTTCCATGTGTGCCTGCAACGCTAAGTCCTGCACACGGACCTGAGAGAAAAAAAAAAAAAAAAAAAGTCTGTAAACAGTCCCAGCTTCAGCTCGTTTCGCCTCTTCCCAGGGTGGCAGCATTTCCTTCAACTGGGTTTGTGTGCCAACCTGGGGAAGTGGTCCCAGGTGAATTCGGAAGCAGAGAGAAGCACGGGCAGAAGGCCTCTCTCGACCCAGCACTTGTTTTCGGGGAGCTAGATCGGCTGGCCCAGTGTACGGGCCTCAGCACAGATCGCCCTCCCTGAGCGTGAAGTTCATCTGCTGGGTGCTTTTGTGAAAGCCTAAGAGAGGGGACCTGAACGTAACGCTGACTGACAAACAGGCCGGCAGGGAAGCCTACTCTCGAGTCACCTCTTGTTTTAGGAGGGGAGCACTGCTGTACTCTGTGTGCCTGGATGCCTAGGTCCCCGGCTGGCAACACAAAGAGGCAATGCTGTGGCGTCCCTGCGCTTTCCCTAACGTTGCCGTTCCTGAAGCTGGAGGGAATTTACGTGTCCGTCAGGGAGAGACCGGGGCGAGGGGTCCCCTACGTGAAATCGAGGGAGCAACAGGATCGCTCGCACGGCAGCTGTCAACTCACCTCTTGTTTCACGAGGCTAACACCGTTGCCCACACTGTGCGTTCAGGCCTAAAGGCAGCCCCCTAACTGCCAGCAACAGCACAGCAGCGAATCCATGTTTCAACCTCGGTAGCCTTTTCTGCGAGCGGAAGCAGTCTGTTGTGCGCGTGGGTGAGAGCACTGCAGTGAGTCTGCAACCTAATTCCGAATGAGGCTCAGGCCGCGGCAGAAGGCAGAACACGACTCGCCACTTGTTTCAGGGACGCCCTGTCCTGCTCTGAGGCCAGCTGCTGCCGGGGTCACAGGCTGACGGACCGCTGCAGAGCTTCACACATCACCTGGTCCTGAGAGCAGGGGACCAGACTAGACAGAGAGCCGACGAGTGTGACGGGGCTGACTGGCGTCTCCCCAACGGGCACGCTGACGTCCAGCCCCAGGAGCGTGCAGTGACCCCAGGTCAGGTCTCAGCTCACATTGCTGTTCTGGAAGCTGGACTTATTTTACAGTGCCCACGTGTGAGAGAATGGGGGACGGGTCCCAGATGCAAAAGCGAGTGAGACACAGGATGGCGCAGAAAGCAGCTGTCAACTCAGCTCTCGCCTCAAGAGGTTCATACCGTTGCCCAGTGTGTGTGCATGCAAGCTGAAAGCCAGCCACCTAACCCGAAGAAACAACAGTGCAGAGAAACCGTGCTGTAGCTGCCATGGACCTCTCTGAAGCGGAGGGCAGTTGACGGTGTACCGGGAGGGAGAGCCCGGGCAACAGGTGCCAGACGTAACGCGGAGGGGGAAACAGGCGGGTGCAGAAGGCCCTTCTCGAGCGAGCTCCAGGTTCATGAAAAGAGCGTTCCTCTTCAACGTGTGTGGGGAGGCGTACTATGCAGGCACCGCCCTCGAAGGAACGGCAGTGTGCAGAAACCGTCCTTTAGCTACCCTCGACCCTCTGAAGGAGAAAGCTGTTTACGGTGCACCGCGGGTGATAGCGTGGGGGACGGGTTCCATACATAACACCGAGGGAGAAACAGGCCCTTGCAGACGGCACCTCTCGAACCGGCTCTAGTTTCACGAAACTCGCCTTCCTCTGGCACAGCTGTGTGGAGGGCCCCTGTCCAGGCACCTCCCTCGAACGAACAACACTGTGGAGAAGCCCTGCTTTGGCTACCGTCCACCTCTCTGAGGGAGGAAGTTTACCGTGCACCGTGGGGGAGAGCCGGGGGCGCGGGGTCCATTCGTAAATCCGAGGGAGACACAGGCCAGTGCAGAAGGCACTTCTCGACTCGGCTCCCGCTACCTGAAGCTAGCGCCACTGTTCCATGTGTGCCTGCAACGCTAAGTCCTGCACACGGACCTGAGAGGAAAAAAAAAAAAAAAAAAAGTCTGTAAACAGTCCCAGCTTCAGCTCGTTTCGCCTCCTCCCAGGGTGGCAGCATTTCCTTCAACTGGGTTTGTGTGCCAACCTGGGGAAGTGGTCCCAGGTGAATTCGGAAGCAGAGAGAAGCACGGGCAGAAGGCCTCTCTCGACCCAGCACTTGTTTTCGGGGAGCTAGATCGGCTGGCCCAGTGTACGGGCCTCAGCACAGATCGCCCTCCCTGAGCGTGAAGTTCATCTGCTGGGTGCTTTTGTGAAAGCCTAAGAGAGGGGACCTGAACGTAACGCTGACTGACAAACAGGCCGGCAGGGAAGCCTACTCTCGAGTCACCTCTTGTTTTAGGAGGGGAGCACTGCTGTACTCTGTGTGCCTGGATGCCTAGGTCCCAGGCTGGCAACACAAAGAGGCAATGCTGTGGCGTCCCTGCGCTTTCCCTAACGTTGCCGTTCCTGAAGCTGGAGGGAATTTACGTGTCCGTCAGGGAGAGACCGGGGCGAGGGGTCCCCTACGTGAAATCGAGGGAGCAACAGGATCGCTCGCACGGCAGCTGTCAACTCACCTCTTGTTTCACGAGGCTAACACCGTTGCCCACACTGTGCGTTCAGGCCTAAAGGCAGCCCCCTAACTGCCAGCAACAGCACAGCAGCGAATCCATGTTTCAACCTCGGTAGCCTTTTCTGCGAGCGGAAGCAGTCTGTTGTGCGCGTGGGTGAGAGCACTGCAGTGAGTCTGCAACCTAATTCCGAATGAGGCTCAGGCCGCGGCAGAAGGCAGAACACGACTCGCCACTTGTTTCAGGGACGCCCTGTCCTGCTCTGAGGCCAGCTGCTGCCGGGGTCACAGGCTGACGGACCGCTGCAGAGCTTCACACATCACCTGGTCCTGAGAGCAGGGGACCAGACTAGACAGAGAGCCGACGAGTGTGACGGGGCTGACTGGCGTCTCCCCAACGGGCACGCTGACGTCCAGCCCCAGGAGCGTGCAGTGACCCCAGGTCAGGTCTCAGCTCACATTGCTGTTCTGGAAGCTGGACTTATTTTACAGTGCCCACGTGTGAGAGAATGGGGGACGGGTCCCAGATGCAAAAGCGAGTGAGACACAGGATGGCGCAGAAAGCAGCTGTCAACTCAGCTCTCGCCTCAAGAGGTTCATACCGTTGCCCAGTGTGTGTGCATGCAAGCTGAAAGCCAGCCACCTAACCCGAAGAAACAACAGTGCAGAGAAACCGTGCTGTAGCTGCCATGGACCTCTCTGAAGCGGAGGGCAGTTGACGGTGTACCGGGAGGGAGAGCCCGGGCAACAGGTGCCAGACGTAACGCGGAGGGGGAAACAGGCGGGTGCAGAAGGCCCTTCTCGAGCGAGCTCCAGGTTCATGAAAAGAGCGTTCCTCTTCAACGTGTGTGGGGAGGCGTACTATGCAGGCACCGCCCTCGAAGGAACGGCAGTGTGCAGAAACCGTCCTTTAGCTACCCTCGACCCTCTGAAGGAGAAAGCTGTTTACGGTGCACCGCGGGTGATAGCGTGGGGGACGGGTTCCATACATAACACCGAGGGAGAAACAGGCCCTTGCAGACGGCACCTCTCGAACCGGCTCTAGTTTCACGAAACTCGCCTTCCTCTGGCACAGCTGTGTGGAGGGCCCCTGTCCAGGCACCTCCCTCGAACGAACAACACTGTGGAGAAGCCCTGCTTTGGCTACCGTCCACCTCTCTGAGGGAGGAAGTTTACCGTGCACCGTGGGGGAGAGCCGGGGGCGCGGGGTCCATTCGTAAATCCGAGGGAGACACAGGCCAGTGCAGAAGGCACTTCTCGACTCGGCTCCCGCTACCTGAAGCTAGCGCCACTGTTCCATGTGTGCCTGCAACGCTAAGTCCTGCACACGGACCTGAGAGGAAAAAAAAAAAAAAAAAAAGTCTGTAAACAGTCCCAGCTTCAGCTCGTTTCGCCTCTTCCCAGGGTGGCAGCATTTCCTTCAACTGGGTTTGTGTGCCAACCTGGGGAAGTGGTCCCAGGTGAATTCGGAAGCAGAGAGAAGCACGGGCAGAAGGCCTCTCTCGACCCAGCACTTGTTTTCGGGGAGCTAGATCGGCTGGCCCAGTGTACGGGCCTCAGCACAGATCGCCCTCCCTGAGCGTGAAGTTCATCTGCTGGGTGCTTTTGTGAAAGCCTAAGAGAGGGGACCTGAACGTAACGCTGACTGACAAACAGGCCGGCAGGGAAGCCTACTCTCGAGTCACCTCTTGTTTTAGGAGGGGAGCACTGCTGTACTCTGTGTGCCTGGATGCCTAGGTCCCAGGCTGGCAACACAAAGAGGCAATGCTGTGGCGTCCCTGCGCTTTCCCTAACGTTGCCGTTCCTGAAGCTGGAGGGAATTTACGTGTCCGTCAGGGAGAGACCGGGGCGAGGGGTCCCCTACGTGAAATCGAGGGAGCAACAGGATCGCTCGCACGGCAGCTGTCAACTCACCTCTTGTTTCACGAGGCTAACACCGTTGCCCACACTGTGCGTTCAGGCCTAAAGGCAGCCCCCTAACTGCCAGCAACAGCACAGCAGCGAATCCATGTTTCAACCTCGGTAGCCTTTTCTGCGAGCGGAAGCAGTCTGTTGTGCGCGTGGGTGAGAGCACTGCAGTGAGTCTGCAACCTAATTCCGAATGAGGCTCAGGCCGCGGCAGAAGGCAGAACACGACTCGCCACTTGTTTCAGGGACGCCCTGTCCTGCTCTGAGGCCAGCTGCTGCCGGGGTCACAGGCTGACGGACCGCTGCAGAGCTTCACACATCACCTGGTCCTGAGAGCAGGGGACCAGACTAGACAGAGAGCCGACGAGTGTGACGGGGCTGACTGGCGTCTCCCCAACGGGCACGCTGACGTCCAGCCCCAGGAGCGTGCAGTGACCCCAGGTCAGGTCTCAGCTCACATTGCTGTTCTGGAAGCTGGACTTATTTTACAGTGCCCACGTGTGAGAGAATGGGGGACGGGTCCCAGATGCAAAAGCGAGTGAGACACAGGATGGCGCAGAAAGCAGCTGTCAACTCAGCTCTCGCCTCAAGAGGTTCATACCGTTGCCCAGTGTGTGTGCATGCAAGCTGAAAGCCAGCCACCTAACCCGAAGAAACAACAGTGCAGAGAAACCGTGCTGTAGCTGCCATGGACCTCTCTGAAGCGGAGGGCAGTTGACGGTGTACCGGGAGGGAGAGCCCGGGCAACAGGTGCCAGACGTAACGCGGAGGGGGAAACAGGCGGGTGCAGAAGGCCCTTCTCGAGCGAGCTCCAGGTTCATGAAAAGAGCGTTCCTCTTCAACGTGTGTGGGGAGGCGTACTATGCAGGCACCGCCCTCGAAGGAACGGCAGTGTGCAGAAACCGTCCTTTAGCTACCCTCGACCCTCTGAAGGAGAAAGCTGTTTACGGTGCACCGCGGGTGATAGCGTGGGGGACGGGTTCCATACATAACACCGAGGGAGAAACAGGCCCTTGCAGACGGCACCTCTCGAACCGGCTCTAGTTTCACGAAACTCGCCTTCCTCTGGCACAGCTGTGTGGAGGGCCCCTGTCCAGGCACCTCCCTCGAACGAACAACACTGTGGAGAAGCCCTGCTTTGGCTACCGTCCACCTCTCTGAGGGAGGAAGTTTACCGTGCACCGTGGGGGAGAGCCGGGGGCGCGGGGTCCATTCGTAAATCCGAGGGAGACACAGGCCAGTGCAGAAGGCACTTCTCGACTCGGCTCCCGCTACCTGAAGCTAGCGCCACTGTTCCATGTGTGCCTGCAACGCTAAGTCCTGCACACGGACCTGAGAGGAAAAAAAAAAAAAAAAAAAGTCTGTAAACAGTCCCAGCTTCAGCTCGTTTCGCCTCTTCCCAGGGTGGCAGCATTTCCTTCAACTGGGTTTGTGTGCCAACCTGGGGAAGTGGTCCCAGGTGAATTCGGAAGCAGAGAGAAGCACGGGCAGAAGGCCTCTCTCGACCCAGCACTTGTTTTCGGGGAGCTAGATCGGCTGGCCCAGTGTACGGGCCTCAGCACAGATCGCCCTCCCTGAGCGTGAAGTTCATCTGCTGGGTGCTTTTGTGAAAGCCTAAGAGAGGGGACCTGAACGTAACGCTGACTGACAAACAGGCCGGCAGGGAAGCCTACTCTCGAGTCACCTCTTGTTTTAGGAGGGGAGCACTGCTGTACTCTGTGTGCCTGGATGCCTAGGTCCCAGGCTGGCAACACAAAGAGGCAATGCTGTGGCGTCCCTGCGCTTTCCCTAACGTTGCCGTTCCTGAAGCTGGAGGGAATTTACGTGTCCGTCAGGGAGAGACCGGGGCGAGGGGTCCCCTACGTGAAATCGAGGGAGCAACAGGATCGCTCGCACGGCAGCTGTCAACTCACCTCTTGTTTCACGAGGCTAACACCGTTGCCCACACTGTGCGTTCAGGCCTAAAGGCAGCCCCCTAACTGCCAGCAACAGCACAGCAGCGAATCCATGTTTCAACCTCGGTAGCCTTTTCTGCGAGCGGAAGCAGTCTGTTGTGCGCGTGGGTGAGAGCACTGCAGTGAGTCTGCAACCTAATTCCGAATGAGGCTCAGGCCGCGGCAGAAGGCAGAACACGACTCGCCACTTGTTTCAGGGACGCCCTGTCCTGCTCTGAGGCCAGCTGCTGCCGGGGTCACAGGCTGACGGACCGCTGCAGAGCTTCACACATCACCTGGTCCTGAGAGCAGGGGACCAGACTAGACAGAGAGCCGACGAGTGTGACGGGGCTGACTGGCGTCTCCCCAACGGGCACGCTGACGTCCAGCCCCAGGAGCGTGCAGTGACCCCAGGTCAGGTCTCAGCTCACATTGCTGTTCTGGAAGCTGGACTTATTTTACAGTGCCCACGTGTGAGAGAATGGGGGACGGGTCCCAGATGCAAAAGCGAGTGAGACACAGGATGGCGCAGAAAGCAGCTGTCAACTCAGCTCTCGCCTCAAGAGGTTCATACCGTTGCCCAGTGTGTGTGCATGCAAGCTGAAAGCCAGCCACCTAACCCGAAGAAACAACAGTGCAGAGAAACCGTGCTGTAGCTGCCATGGACCTCCCTGAAGCGGAGGGCAGTTGACGGTGTACCGGGAGGGAGAGCCCGGGCAACAGGTGCCAGACGTAACGCGGAGGGGGAAACAGGCGGGTGCAGAAGGCCCTTCTCGAGCGAGCTCCAGGTTCATGAAAAGAGCGTTCCTCTTCAACGTGTGTGGGGAGGCGTACTATGCAGGCACCGCCCTCGAAGGAACGGCAGTGTGCAGAAACCGTCCTTTAGCTACCCTCGACCCTCTGAAGGAGAAAGCTGTTTACGGTGCACCGCGGGTGATAGCGTGGGGGACGGGTTCCATACATAACACCGAGGGAGAAACAGGCCCTTGCAGACGGCACCTCTCGAACCGGCTCTAGTTTCACGAAACTCGCCTTCCTCTGGCACAGCTGTGTGGAGGGCCCCTGTCCAGGCACCTCCCTCGAACGAACAACACTGTGGAGAAGCCCTGCTTTGGCTACCGTCCACCTCTCTGAGGGAGGAAGTTTACCGTGCACCGTGGGGGAGAGCCGGGGGCGCGGGGTCCATTCGTAAATCCGAGGGAGACACAGGCCAGTGCAGAAGGCACTTCTCGACTCGGCTCCCGCTACCTGAAGCTAGCGCCACTGTTCCATGTGTGCCTGCAACGCTAAGTCCTGCACACGGACCTGAGAGGAAAAAAAAAAAAAAAAAAGTCTGTAAACAGTCCCAGCTTCAGCTCGTTTCGCCTCTTCCCAGGGTGGCAGCATTTTCTTCAACTGGGTTTGTGTGCCAACCTGGGGAAGTGGTCCCAGGTGAATTCGGAAGCAGAGAGAAGCACGGGCAGAAGGCCTCTCTCGACCCAGCACTTGTTTTCGGGGAGCTAGATCGGCTGGCCCAGTGTACGGGCCTCAGCACAGATCGCCCTCCCTGAGCGTGAAGTTCATCTGCTGGGTGCTCTTGTGAAAGCCTAAGAGAGGGGACCTGAACGTAACGCTGACTGACAAACAGGCCGGCAGGGAAGCCTACTCTCGAGTCACCTCTTGTTTTAGGAGGGGAGCACTGCTGTACTCTGTGTGCCTGGATGCCTAGGTCCCAGGCTGGCAACACAAAGAGGCAATGCTGTGGCGTCCCTGCGCTTTCCCTAACGTTGCCGTTCCTGAAGCTGGAGGGAATTTACGTGTCCGTCAGGGAGAGACCGGGGCGAGGGGTCCCCTACGTGAAATCGAGGGAGCAACAGGATCGCTCGCACGGCAGCTGTCAACTCACCTCTTGTTTCACGAGGCTAACACCGTTGCCCACACTGTGCGTTCAGGCCTAAAGGCAGCCCCCTAACTGCCAGCAACAGCACAGCAGCGAATCCATGTTTCAACCTCGGTAGCCTTTTCTGCGAGCGGAAGCAGTCTGTTGTGCGCGTGGGTGAGAGCACTGCAGTGAGTCTGCAACCTAATTCCGAATGAGGCTCAGGCCGCGGCAGAAGGCAGAACACGACTCGCCACTTGTTTCAGGGACGCCCTGTCCTGCTCTGAGGCCAGCTGCTGCCGGGGTCACAGGCTGACGGACCGCTGCAGAGCTTCACACATCACCTGGTCCTGAGAGCAGGGGACCAGACTAGACAGAGAGCCGACGAGTGTGACGGGGCTGACTGGCGTCTCCCCAACGGGCACGCTGACGTCCAGCCCCAGGAGCGTGCAGTGACCCCAGGTCAGGTCTCAGCTCACATTGCTGTTCTGGAAGCTGGACTTATTTTACAGTGCCCACGTGTGAGAGAATGGGGGACGGGTCCCAGATGCAAAAGCGAGTGAGACACAGGATGGCGCAGAAAGCAGCTGTCAACTCAGCTCTCGCCTCAAGAGGTTCATACCGTTGCCCAGTGTGTGTGCATGCAAGCTGAAAGCCAGCCACCTAACCCGAAGAAACAACAGTGCAGAGAAACCGTGCTGTAGCTGCCATGGACCTCCCTGAAGCGGAGGGCAGTTGACGGTGTACCGGGAGGGAGAGCCCGGGCAACAGGTGCCAGACGTAACGCGGAGGGGGAAACAGGCGGGTGCAGAAGGCCCTTCTCGAGCGAGCTCCAGGTTCATGAAAAGAGCGTTCCTCTTCAACGTGTGTGGGGAGGCGTACTATGCAGGCACCGCCCTCGAAGGAACGGCAGTGTGCAGAAACCGTCCTTTAGCTACCCTCGACCCTCTGAAGGAGAAAGCTGTTTACGGTGCACCGCGGGTGATAGCGTGGGGGACGGGTTCCATACATAACACCGAGGGAGAAACAGGCCCTTGCAGACGGCACCTCTCGAACCGGCTCTAGTTTCACGAAACTCGCCTTCCTCTGGCACAGCTGTGTGGAGGGCCCCTGTCCAGGCACCTCCCTCGAACGAACAACACTGTGGAGAAGCCCTGCTTTGGCTACCGTCCACCTCTCTGAGGGAGGAAGTTTACCGTGCACCGTGGGGGAGAGCCGGGGGCGCGGGGTCCATTCGTAAATCCGAGGGAGACACAGGCCAGTGCAGAAGGCACTTCTCGACTCGGCTCCCGCTACCTGAAGCTAGCGCCACTGTTCCATGTGTGCCTGCAACGCTAAGTCCTGCACACGGACCTGAGAGGAAAAAAAAAAAAAAAAAAAGTCTGTAAACAGTCCCAGCTTCAGCTCGTTTCGCCTCTTCCCAGGGTGGCAGCATTTTCTTCAACTGGGTTTGTGTGCCAACCTGGGGAAGTGGTCCCAGGTGAATTCGGAAGCAGAGAGAAGCACGGGCAGAAGGCCTCTCTCGACCCAGCACTTGTTTTCGGGGAGCTAGATCGGCTGGCCCAGTGTACGGGCCTCAGCACAGATCGCCCTCCCTGAGCGTGAAGTTCATCTGCTGGGTGCTTTTGTGAAAGCCTAAGAGAGGGGACCTGAACGTAACGCTGACTGACAAACAGGCCGGCAGGGAAGCCTACTCTCGAGTCACCTCTTGTTTTAGGAGGGGAGCACTGCTGTACTCTGTGTGCCTGGATGCCTAGGTCCCAGGCTGGCAACACAAAGAGGCAATGCTGTGGCGTCCCTGCGCTTTCCCTAACGTTGCCGTTCCTGAAGCTGGAGGGAATTTACGTGTCCGTCAGGGAGAGACCGGGGCGAGGGGTCCCCTACGTGAAATCGAGGGAGCAACAGGATCGCTCGCACGGCAGCTGTCAACTCACCTCTTGTTTCACGAGGCTAACACCGTTGCCCACACTGTGCGTTCAGGCCTAAAGGCAGCCCCCTAACTGCCAGCAACAGCACAGCAGCGAATCCATGTTTCAACCTCGGTAGCCTTTTCTGCGAGCGGAAGCAGTCTGTTGTGCGCGTGGGTGAGAGCACTGCAGTGAGTCTGCAACCTAATTCCGAATGAGGCTCAGGCCGCGGCAGAAGGCAGAACACGACTCGCCACTTGTTTCAGGGACGCCCTGTCCTGCTCTGAGGCCAGCTGCTGCCGGGGTCACAGGCTGACGGACCGCTGCAGAGCTTCACACATCACCTGGTCCTGAGAGCAGGGGACCAGACTAGACAGAGAGCCGACGAGTGTGACGGGGCTGACTGGCGTCTCCCCAACGGGCACGCTGACGTCCAGCCCCAGGAGCGTGCAGTGACCCCAGGTCAGGTCTCAGCTCACATTGCTGTTCTGGAAGCTGGACTTATTTTACAGTGCCCACGTGTGAGAGAATGGGGGACGGGTCCCAGATGCAAAAGCGAGTGAGACACAGGATGGCGCAGAAAGCAGCTGTCAACTCAGCTCTCGCCTCAAGAGGTTCATACCGTTGCCCAGTGTGTGTGCATGCAAGCTGAAAGCCAGCCACCTAACCCGAAGAAACAACAGTGCAGAGAAACCGTGCTGTAGCTGCCATGGACCTCCCTGAAGCGGAGGGCAGTTGACGGTGTACCGGGAGGGAGAGCCCGGGCAACAGGTGCCAGACGTAACGCGGAGGGGGAAACAGGCGGGTGCAGAAGGCCCTTCTCGAGCGAGCTCCAGGTTCATGAAAAGAGCGTTCCTCTTCAACGTGTGTGGGGAGGCGTACTATGCAGGCACCGCCCTCGAAGGAACGGCAGTGTGCAGAAACCGTCCTTTAGCTACCCTCGACCCTCTGAAGGAGAAAGCTGTTTACGGTGCACCGCGGGTGATAGCGTGGGGGACGGGTTCCATACATAACACCGAGGGAGAAACAGGCCCTTGCAGACGGCACCTCTCGAACCGGCTCTAGTTTCACGAAACTCGCCTTCCTCTGGCACAGCTGTGTGGAGGGCCCCTGTCCAGGCACCTCCCTCGAACGAACAACACTGTGGAGAAGCCCTGCTTTGGCTACCGTCCACCTCTCTGAGGGAGGAAGTTTACCGTGCACCGTGGGGGAGAGCCGGGGGCGCGGGGTCCATTCGTAAATCCGAGGGAGACACAGGCCAGTGCAGAAGGCACTTCTCGACTCGGCTCCCGCTACCTGAAGCTAGCGCCACTGTTCCATGTGTGCCTGCAACGCTAAGTCCTGCACACGGACCTGAGAGGAAAAAAAAAAAAAAAAAAAAGTCTGTAAACAGTCCCAGCTTCAGCTCGTTTCGCCTCCTCCCAGGGTGGCAGCATTTCCTTCAACTGGGTTTGTGTGCCAACCTGGGGAAGTGGTCCCAGGTGAATTCGGAAGCAGAGAGAAGCACGGGCAGAAGGCCTCTCTCGACCCAGCACTTGTTTTCGGGGAGCTAGATCGGCTGGCCCAGTGTACGGGCCTCAGCACAGATCGCCCTCCCTGAGCGTGAAGTTCATCTGCTGGGTGCTTTTGTGAAAGCCTAAGAGAGGGGACCTGAACGTAACGCTGACTGACAAACAGGCCGGCAGGGAAGCCTACTCTCGAGTCACCTCTTGTTTTAGGAGGGGAGCACTGCTGTACTCTGTGTGCCTGGATGCCTAGGTCCCAGGCTGGCAACACAAAGAGGCAATGCTGTGGCGTCCCTGCGCTTTCCCTAACGTTGCCGTTCCTGAAGCTGGAGGGAATTTACGTGTCCGTCAGGGAGAGACCGGGGCGAGGGGTCCCCTACGTGAAATCGAGGGAGCAACAGGATCGCTCGCACGGCAGCTGTCAACTCACCTCTTGTTTCACGAGGCTAACACCGTTGCCCACACTGTGCGTTCAGGCCTAAAGGCAGCCCCCTAACTGCCAGCAACAGCACAGCAGCGAATCCATGTTTCAACCTCGGTAGCCTTTTCTGCGAGCGGAAGCAGTCTGTTGTGCGCGTGGGTGAGAGCACTGCAGTGAGTCTGCAACCTAATTCCGAATGAGGCTCAGGCCGCGGCAGAAGGCAGAACACGACTCGCCACTTGTTTCAGGGACGCCCTGTCCTGCTCTGAGGCCAGCTGCTGCCGGGGTCACAGGCTGACGGACCGCTGCAGAGCTTCACACATCACCTGGTCCTGAGAGCAGGGGACCAGACTAGACAGAGAGCCGACGAGTGTGACGGGGCTGACTGGCGTCTCCCCAACGGGCACGCTGACGTCCAGCCCCAGGAGCGTGCAGTGACCCCAGGTCAGGTCTCAGCTCACATTGCTGTTCTGGAAGCTGGACTTATTTTACAGTGCCCACGTGTGAGAGAATGGGGGACGGGTCCCAGATGCAAAAGCGAGTGAGACACAGGATGGCGCAGAAAGCAGCTGTCAACTCAGCTCTCGCCTCAAGAGGTTCATACCGTTGCCCAGTGTGTGTGCATGCAAGCTGAAAGCCAGCCACCTAACCCGAAGAAACAACAGTGCAGAGAAACCGTGCTGTAGCTGCCATGGACCTCCCTGAAGCGGAGGGCAGTTGACGGTGTACCGGGAGGGAGAGCCCGGGCAACAGGTGCCAGACGTAACGCGGAGGGGGAAACAGGCGGGTGCAGAAGGCCCTTCTCGAGCGAGCTCCAGGTTCATGAAAAGAGCGTTCCTCTTCAACGTGTGTGGGGAGGCGTACTATGCAGGCACCGCCCTCGAAGGAACGGCAGTGTGCAGAAACCGTCCTTTAGCTACCCTCGACCCTCTGAAGGAGAAAGCTGTTTACGGTGCACCGCGGGTGATAGCGTGGGGGACGGGTTCCATACATAACACCGAGGGAGAAACAGGCCCTTGCAGACGGCACCTCTCGAACCGGCTCTAGTTTCACGAAACTCGCCTTCCTCTGGCACAGCTGTGTGGAGGGCCCCTGTCCAGGCACCTCCCTCGAACGAACAACACTGTGGAGAAGCCCTGCTTTGGCTACCGTCCACCTCTCTGAGGGAGGAAGTTTACCGTGCACCGTGGGGGAGAGCCGGGGGCGCGGGGTCCATTCGTAAATCCGAGGGAGACACAGGCCAGTGCAGAAGGCACTTCTCGACTCGGCTCCCACTACCTGAAGCTAGCGCCACTGTTCCATGTGTGCCTGCAACGCTAAGTCCTGCACACGGACCTGAGAGGGAAAAAAAAAAAAAAAAAGTCTGTAAACAGTCCCAGCTTCAGCTCGTTTCGCCTCTTCCCAGGGTGGCAGCATTTTCTTCAACTGGGTTTGTGTGCCAACCTGGGGAAGTGGTCCCAGGTGAATTCGGAAGCAGAGAGAAGCACGGGCAGAAGGCCTCTCTCGACCCAGCACTTGTTTTCGGGGAGCTAGATCGGCTGGCCCAGTGTACGGGCCTCAGCACAGATCGCCCTCCCTGAGCGTGAAGTTCATCTGCTGGGTGCTTTTGTGAAAGCCTAAGAGAGGGGACCTGAACGTAACGCTGACTGACAAACAGGCCGGCAGGGAAGCCTACTCTCGAGTCACCTCTTGTTTTAGGAGGGGAGCACTGCTGTACTCTGTGTGCCTGGATGCCTAGGTCCCAGGCTGGCAACACAAAGAGGCAATGCTGTGGCGTCCCTGCGCTTTCCCTAACGTTGCCGTTCCTGAAGCTGGAGGGAACACTTAATTTAGCCAAATCTAGAGAGGTAGGAATTTGTGTCATAATCACCCAAGCCCATGTTTTACAGTTTTTGCCTTTGCCAGTGATAGGAGATTCCTATTTCATTTTACTCACATTTCTTGGCATAGACTTTTTATCTTTAATTCATCCTTGGACAAGTACCAGATTTTCCATTGACAAACATCTACTGCACACTTAGGACCCAGAAATGTGGTAAGTTCTGGGTTACAAAAGACTCCCCCCAGGGTTGCCCTCATGTCCAGACACACAATTCAATTAACTAACTGATACTTCTTATTAAATGATTTGTGATAATCTAATAACTACTCTCACTGTACTCAACTCCAAACTTAGAAATGTGCTAAAATATGGAAATGAGAGAGAGACTATATGCATGAGTAGGAGAATAGAGGAAAATAAGTATCTGGCTTAGGAGGACAAACATGGGAGTCTGAGATACTTGACCTTTATGTATGCTTAAGATTTTTCTTAAACCGTTTAAAAGGTTCATAGGTCACTGTCTTTTACGTTATCAACTCCTTTCCCACCAAGTTTCCATTTCAGCTCACTGGGGGATTTTGTGCACATGTATAACAATCTCCATAGTAATCCGGTATGTCAAGAAAAAGACAAAAACAAGAAAACCCACAAACCAACACCTGCTCTTTATTGTCTGCCCTGGTCGGGTTCTTTAATGAATATAAAACTTGCTTTACACATGTATTTGCAAAGATCATGTTTACATTTTAGTTTATTAAAAAGCATGGATTGGGGCGCCTGGGTGGCTCAGATTGTTGAGCGTCTGCCTTCGGCTCAGGTCATGATCTCAGGGTCCTGGGATCGAGTCCTGCATCGGGCTCCCTGCTCCTTGGGAGCCTGCTCCTCCCTCTGCCTCTCTCTCTCTCATGGATAAATAAATAAAATCTTAAAAAAAAAAAAGCAGGGATCATATCTGTCATATTCACACTCCATCCCATAGTCTGATCCTTCAAAAGCCCTCATCTGCCCTTGTGCATTTATAGTTGGGATCAGAGATTTCCCTTTCCTGCCCAGGAAAACAAGTAGCCAACAGAAGGCAGCAGAGAGCCAAGAACCCAGACACTAGAAATAGGGTTTTGGGGTTTTTTTAATTTTTATTTATTTAAAAAAATTTTTTTTAAGATTTTATTTATTTATTTGACAAAGAGAGACACAGTCAGGGAGGGAACACAAGCAGGGAGTGGGAGAGGGACAAGCAGGCTTCCCGCCAAGCAGGGAGCCCGATGTGGGGCTTGATCCCAGGATCCCGGGATCATGACCTGAGCCGAAGGCAGATACTTAATGACTGAGCCACCCAGGTGCCCCAGTTGGGGGTTTCTTAAAGAGTTATTAGTTATTATTATTAGTCTGAACTAGCTAGGGAAGATTTCATAGCAATTTGAGATGGCCTGGAAAAATAAATCTACCTTTTGGTGAAACAAAATAGAAAGGGGAGTCTAAACTATTCCATCCTTCCTGTCTTCTGACCTTAACAAACTTCCTAGCCTTTGAATCAGTATTGTGATCTGTAAAATAGGGATAGAAGTACCTACTTCAGAAGGTTGTTGTAGCAGTAAAATGAGTGGTCTATGAAGGTAAGCATAGGGCCCAGTATGTAGCAAGACTAGATGTTAGTTTTTACCTGTTGATATTAACCTTAGCAAAGTCATGCTGGTGAAGATGCTGTGATGAGACTTGGTGGAATGGGAAATTTTGAGCGTAGTCAGAAATATGTAGGTAGAGAAGATGAGTCGTAATTGTTGGAATTTCAAAAGCCAAGCCAAGGATCCTTGCCAGGGTAAGCTAGAGGGTAAGGGGCTGGATTGGAGAAACTGCCAAATGCTGCTGAGAGTTCCTAATGGGATGAAGATTTCCCCTACCACCCAACAGTCTCCACTATTTCTGAGTTTCCTGGAACTGGAGTAGGTCCACCTACTTCCTAAAGACCTACCATGGTAGCTGTCAAAAGGCCCACAGGGCTGGAGACCTACACCTAGAGCAACCTAGCAGGACAATTCTGGGCCTCTTTATGGAGCAAGCATATTCCCTCCCAGCAGCCCCCACTTTCAGGGCCATCCAGAAAAGTCCAGTTTATTTCGTTCTTTCTGTGTGGATGAGTTGAAAGACACAGACAAGGAAAAGGGGAGAAATGGGAAAAGATTGAAGGCACATGCCATTTGCACATGTTACAAATCCGGGTATCCCAGACCAGCATACAAACCTGCTAAAATGTCAGAAATGTCATGGGAGAGTATTGAGTGGGCCGTGGGCATAACAGAGAATAAAAAATTGAATTTGATGAAATGAATAAATTTTAAAACTAGAGAAGGGACTCGCACAGACCAATCATGAACAGAAATGAACTGTGGAGTCTGATCAGCTCTGGGCATGAAATCCCAAACTAGTGTTTTTAATCAGGGCATGGAAGCATGTAATCAGGAAGGAAATAAGTCAGTTATGACCCAGATAAGGAACATTCCCACCACCTCATCCTCACAGAGGCTGGAGGAGAGAGATGGTCTATGGTCAGCCTAGCATTCATTTTACTCCTGGTCTCCTCACTTGTGAAAACTGGACGCAGGGTATGCTGTAAGCATTTGAAAAAAATAACTCTACTGTCCCTTCCTGTTTACCATCATAGTTTACACTATTCATTTTGCTTCCTTGAATTCTTGCCTTTGAGGACTGACTGATGTGGACTTCTCTGGCAAACTCATCCCAACTCCATCATAATGGGAGTAGGTAGGGGGCCGGGTCTCCTCATGTTCTCCCTGTCTTCAAGAATGTCCCTATAGGTCCTTCTGAGACAATTGCCAACTTTTTTCCAATCCAGGGCAAGGGAGCCCGTGGTTAAAAGAGCTCGATGACAAACATCTCCATCTCTGAACTCCAGCTATGTCCCAGGCCCAGGCCAAGGGCTTCAGAAATCAACTACGTAAGAAGAACAATGCAAGGAAGGGGTACTTGGGAGCATTTGGGGGTGGATACCTCATCACATGTTACATGGGCCACCTTCTCCAACTGCACTAAAAGCAGTCGAGAAAATACACTCTTTATCTTGACCTTAACTCACCCTGAAGATGGGCAGGATCTTCAGCAAAGACTTTGGAAACAGGACAAATCCAAATGCCATGAAAACAGGGTATTTCAGAGCCAGGAGAGAACTTTTGTGATCACCCCATTCTACCTTCTCATTTTAGGATGTGAAAAAGGGTCTCATATGGATGGGACTGGCTCAAGTCACAGAACAGGTCCCCACTCTGTTCAGTTATCTGCTTGTGGTCACTCAGAACAATGCAGCCCTAGAACTGAATCCTCATGGATTTCCAAGTGGTCAGCGACCAAGCCTATCTGGCTTCCCCTTGGATGCTTGACTCATGATGGGCCTCTCCAAGTCTGGGCTCTGCTTCTGTGCTGAGTACTGGTGAACAAAAGTCACTTTCTCAAGAGATTTCAGCACTCCCAATTCCATTCCTGGAGAAGACCAAGGCCCAAGAGAAACTTTGAGGGACATGAGCCCAGCCTCCACCTCCAGGTCAGATGAAGTGGGGAGATGGTCTGAAACCTTCATAAAACTGCCTGGAGTCCCCAGGTGGAAGATGCCACACTCCCCACTCCTTCAGTATCTTCTCTGTCCCTCTTTTGGCATGTTTCATTCCATCCTATCTGGGACACAGTACTTACATTCAATTAAATTTTGGGACCCAACGAACACACCAAGCTCCCTTCCATCCCTAGACCAACCCCAAGAGTGGATGACCAAGCTCCTGCCCCCATCAAACAGCTCATCCAGGATAGAAGTAAGGGCTGAGGGGTATGGGCCAAGGAAGGAATGCTGGAGGACCTTTCAGACCCGCAGAGGAAGGGTCCAGCAGAAAATGGCAGTTCCTTCTCCTGCAATGGGAACAGCAACGCTGTATCATGCCTTGGAGCCCTGGCAGGTCTCCCTGGAGCTGTTGCCAAGGACATCTGGCTTCAGGCCAGCTGGAGGCTCAGGGACCTCTCTCACTGGGAGCAGCCAACGAGCTCGGCTTATAGCCACTCCCTCCAGCGGACTTGCAGGCTCAGTTTCTTGGCACGACGAGGGTTACCCCGGGTTCCTGAGGGTTGCTTGCCTCCCTGGCAGCGCATTTGTTAGAAACCCTGGCAATAATGGCCCTGGTGGGAAGCAGGGTGCAGAAGGGTTTGGGGCTGGGGGGAGAGAGGATAAGTGGGGCTGAAGCCTGAGGAACAGGTTTCAGAGGGAACCCGGGGTAACCTCAACCCTCCCTGGGCATCTCATCCCACCTGGGAAGCTCCTAAAAGAACTTCAAGAGTGCCAGGCTCTGGGCCACTTGCTTTACATATGCTCTATCAGTTAAGAGGAAAACAGAAGTTTAGCCTGCAAGAAATGGGCCAACTCCCAACACTTTTTGTTTTCTTAGTATCATTATTGATGTTGATAATCACACTGACCTCAGCCCAACACCCCCAGCCTCCCCACCTCTTGTCTTCCACTAACCTTCTGATCTGATCAAACTTCAGATGTCCCCTCCCAGCCCTGCTCCATCACTGAGCACTTTTCATTGTTTTGTTGGCTGCATGCTGTGCCTTCCATTGTCCCTCTTCCCACCGTGTAAATGCGGGAGAGCAGGGTCCTTCTGTCTCCTTTGCTCCCCTGCTGTATCCCCTGGGCCTAAAACAGAGCCTACTTCCCTGACACACCTGTTGATTCAGTAAGCATTTCTCAATCCTGACTCGTGTTTTGAACATATTATTCCTTTAATCCTCCCCACCACCCTATAAGAAAGGCGCAATATCATCCTTTCTATGATGAGGAGGCCAGGACCTTAGGATGAAGCTTTACTTGCCCTGGAGCACCCTGACAGTGACAGACCACACACTCTCAACACAACTGTTCTGCAACCCTGAGTGCTCATAAACAAAAGGTTTTTTTCTAATTTAAAAAGACAGATATAGGAAGTAAAAGGTGAGAGCCCCCCCTCCACCCCACACCCCCACACCTCATGCGGCCACACCATGAGGTGGACATACTTATTTTCACCATAAATTCGATCACTTTATGCATCCACATTTTTTTCTTTCTTTCTTTTTTAAAGATTTTTTATTTATTTATTTGACAGAGAGAGACACAGCGAGAGAGGGAACACAAGCAGGGGGAGGGGGAGAAGGAGAAGCAGGCTTCCCGTGGAGCAGGGAGCCCGATGCAAGGCTTGATCCCAGGACCCCAAGATCATGACCTGAGCCAAAGGCAGACGCTCAACGACTGAGCCACCCAGGTGCCCCTGCATCCACATTTCATTTCTGTGACATGCACCTTTCACTTCTGAAATGTATCCCATGACAAGTTTTCCATTTTGGCCAATTTGGATTGGATGGCTTCCATCACACCATCCAACTTCTCCAATCTTGCAATAGCGACGTGATTTCTCTAAATTTACTCATACCTTTATTGCCTATACAACAATACAATCAGTAAGTTCAATTTCTAAGATGCAAGTTACATGTGTCCTAAGCTACATTAAAGAATTAGGTAAACAATAAGGATGCCTCTGGGTCACTGAAATTATTTTGCACACTACAATTGTCACCTGTGCATTCCCTAGGAGACAACTGCTTCCTCATGTTTTGGTTTTTCTGTTTTATTTTGTCTTAAAGTTTCATAACAGTTTTATTGAGGTACAATTTATATGCAATAAAATTCACTCATTATTAAGTGTACATTTCAATGATTTTTAGTCCAATATTCAGAGTTCTGCAACCATTATTTGAACCCACTTTTAGAACAGTTCCGGGGGGTGGGGAAAGATGGCGGAGGAGTAGGGGACTCTATTTCAACTGGTCCCCAGAATTGAGCTGGATATCTACCAGACCACTCTGAGCACCCACGAAACCAGCCTGAGATATAAGAAGATCTGGATCTCTACAAACAGAATATCTCAGGCAGTTGGTTTTGAGGTATGAAGCAGGGAACCGTAATTCCGCGTGCAGATATCAGAGGATAAACGGCAGCGGGAGGGTGCCTGGCCATGGGGATCCTACACCTATGGTGAGTGACAGTCTCGCGTGCTGCGGAGGGGGCACAGACTCGCAGACCAGTGGTGGCAGGGAAAGGACTTTAGGGCAGCCTCCGGGCCAGAAACCCGGAGCGGCGGGGTCCGGGGCTTGCAAACTGGGAGCAGCTGGCGGTTTTAGAAGCACAAAGGGCAGAGACGTGCCCCGACCTGGAGGCAGGACTGGGAGCACTGCGAAGGGGCACACAACCCAGGACACTGCAGTTTATAGCAGCACGGACAGAAACAGAGATGGTGTGGCCTGGAGAGCTCATTGAAGAACAGACTGCAATCTCTCTGGTCAGAGGCAGAGGGTTGGAAACGGTCTCTTCTGCTCTGACACGTGGAAGAGACACAGAAAGCCACCAGGGAAAGCCACCAGAGAACAAAAGCCCCAAAGACTGGTTCCCACTGAGCCCATCCCCCACCACAGGAGGGCAGGGCAACTCCACCCAAACAGGGTTGCCTGAGTAACAGCGTGGCAGGCCCCTCCCGCAGAAGACAGGCTGGGGAAACAAGAGGCCAGCAACCCTAAGGTCCTTAGAAAACAGGTGCATCTTGCTTGGGTTCTGGTCAATAATTTGGACTCTATACATTCCCTCAAACACCCATCAACAGAATGACTAGGAGGAAGAACCCCTAAAATAGAAAAGATTCAGAGATTATGACTTATGCTGCAGATTTACAAATGGATGCAGGTATAACCAAGATGTTGGAATTGGAATTCAGGCTAGCAATTGTGAAGACAATGGCTAGAAAGGAGAAATCAATTAATGGCAACATAGAGTCTCTAAGGACAGAAATAAAAGGTGAATTGGCAGAACTTAAAAATACTATCAATGAGATCCAATCCAATCTAGATAATCTAACAGCTAGGGTAACTGAGGCAGAAGAGCGAATAAGCGACCTGGAAGACAATATAATAGATAAAAAGGGAAAAGAAGAGGCCAGGGAAAAACAACTCAGAATCCATGAAAATAGAATCAGAGAAATAAGTGACACCATGAAGTGTTCCAATGTCAAAATAATTGGAATTCCAGAGGGAGTGGAGAGAGGGGACTAGAAAATGTATTTGAGCAAATCGTGGCTGAGAACTTCCCTAATCTGGGGAATAAAACAAACATTCGAGTCCTAGAGGCAGAGAGAACCCCTCCTAATATCAAGGAAAACAGGCCAACACCACGGCATGTAATAGTAAAACTTGCAAATCTTAGAACCAAGAAAACCATCTTAAAGGCAGTTAGGGCGAAGAGATTCCTTACGTACAGAAGGAGGAACATCAGAATAACGTCAGACCTGTCCACAGAGACTTGGCAAGCCAGAAAGGCTTGGCAAGACATATTCAGGGTACTAAATGAGAAGAACATGCAGCCAAGAATACTTTATCTGGCAAGGCATTCATTTAGAATGGATGGAGAGATGCAGAGCTTCCACGACTGGCAGAAGCTGAAAGAATATGTGACCACTAAGCTGGCCCTGCAAGAAATATTAAGGGGGGTTCTATAAAAGGAGAAAGACCCCAAGTGATATACAACATGATAAAAATTAATTCATATCTTTCAATAATCACTCTCATTGTGAATGGCCTAAGTGCTCCCATAAAATGGCACAGGGTTCCAGATTGGATAAAAAGACAGGACCCATCCATATGCTGTCTACAAGAGACTCATTTTGAACCTAAAGATACATCCAGACTGAAAGTGAAGGGATGGAGATCCATCTTCCATGCCAGCGGACCTCAAAAGAAAGCTGGGATAGCAATTCTTATATCAGACAAATTAGATTTTAAACTAAAGTCTGTAATAAGAGATACAGAAAGACACTATATCATTCTTAAAGGGTCTATCCAACAAGAAGATCTAACAATTGTAAATATCTATGCCCCCAACATGGGAGCAGCCGTCTACATAAGCCAACTGTTAACCAATATAAAGAGTCATATTGATAACAATACCTTAATTGTAGGAGACCTCAATACTCCACTTTCAGCAAAGGACAGATCATCTAAGCAAAAAATCAACAAGCAAACAAGAGCTTTGAATGATACACTGGACCAGATGGACCTCATAGATATTTATGGAACATTCCACTCTAAAACAACAGAATACTCATTCTTCTCGAGCGAACATGGAACTTTCTCCAGAATAGACCATATACTGGGTCACAAATCAGGTCTCAACCAATACCAAAAGATTGAGATTATTCCCTGCATATTCTCAGACCACAGTGCTCTAAAACTGGAACTCAATCACAAGAAAAAATCTGGCAGAAATTCAAACACTTGGAAGCTAAAGACCACTCTGCTCAAGAATGTTTGGGTCAACCAGGAAATCAAAGAAGAACTTAAACAATTCATGGAAATCAATGAGAATGAAAACACATCTGTCCAAAACCTATGGGATACTGCAAAGGCGGTCCTAAGGGGGAGATACATAGCCATCCAAGCCTCACTCAAAAAAATAGAAAAATCCCGATTTCACCAAAAAACTCTACACCTTAAAGAACTAGAGAAAAAGCAAAAAACGATGCCTAAGCCATGCATTAGAAGAGAAATAATTAAAATTAGAGCATAAATCAATGAATTAGAAACCAGAAACACAGTAGATCAGATCAATGAAACTAGAAGTTGGTTCTTTGAAAGAATTAATAAGATCAATAAACCACTGGCCAGACTTATCCAAAAGAGAAGAGAAAGGACCCAAATTAATAAAATTATGAATGAAAGGGGAGAGATCACAACTAACACCAAGGAAATAGAAACAATTATTAGAAATTATTATCAACAACTATATGTCAATAAACTGAGCAATCTGGATGAAATGGAGGCCTTCCTGGAAACCTATAAGCTGCTAAGACTGAAACAGGAAGAAATTGACCACCTGAATAGGCCAATAACCAGTAACGAGATGGAAGCAGTGATCAAAAACCTGCCAAAAAACAAGAGTCCAGGCAGGGCCTGATGGATTCCCTGGGGAATTCTGCCCAACATTCAAAGAAGAAATAATACCTATTCTACTGAAGATGTTTCAAAAAATAGAAAGAGAAGGAAAACTTCCAACTTCATTCTATGAGACCAAGATTACCTTAATCCCCAACTCAGGCAAAGACCCCATCAAAAAGGAGAATTTCAGACCGATATCCCTGATGAATATGGATTCCAAAATCCTCAACAAAATCCTAGCTAATAAGATCCAACAATACATTAAAAGGATCATCCACCACGACCAAGTGGGATTTAACCCCGGGGTGCAAGGGTGGTTCAACATTCGCAAATTAATCAATGTGATAGAACACATTAATAAGAGAAGGGAGAAGAACCATAAGGTCCTCTTGATTGGTGCAGAAAAAGCAATTGACAAATACAACATCCTTTCCTGATTAAAACTCTCCAGAGTATAGGGACAGAGGGAATATTCCTCAAGTTCATAAAATCCATCTATGAAAAACCCACAGCGAATATCATTCTCAATGCGGAAAAGCTGAGAGCCTTTCCCTTAAGATCAGGAACACGTCAAGGGTGCCCACTCTCACCACTGTTGTTCAACATAGTACTAGAAGTCCTAGCAACAGCAATCAGACAGCAAAAAGAAATAAAGGTATTCAAATTGGCAAAGAAGAAGTCAAACTCTCTCTTTTCACAGACATGATACTTTATGTGGAAAACCCAAGACTCCACCCCCAAATTACTAGAATTCATCCAGCAATTCAGTAATGTGGCAGGATACAAAATCAATGCACAGAAATCAGTTGCTTTCTTATACACTAACAACGCAACTGTAGAAAGAGAAATTAGAGAAATGATTCCATTTACAATAGCACCAAAAACCATAAGATACCTCGGAATAACCCTAACAAAAGAGGTAAAGGATCTATACTCTAGGAAATACAAAACACTAATGAAAGAAATTGAAGACACAAAAAGATGGAAAAATATTCCATGCTCATGGATCGGAAGAATAAACATTGTTAAAATGTCTATGCTACCCAGAGCAATCTATACCTTCAATGCCATCCCGATCAAAATTCCAATGACATTTCTCAAAGTGCTGGAACAAACAATCCTAAAATTTGTATGGAATCAGAAAAGACCCCAAATCGCCAAGGAAATGTTGAAAAAGAAAAACAAAGCTGGGGGCATCACTTTGCCCAATTTCAAGCTATATTACAAAGCTGTGATCACCAAGACAGCATGGTACTGGCACAAAAACAGACATATAGACCAATGGAACAGAACAGAGAACCCAGATATGGACCCTCAACTCTATGGTCAAATAATCTTCAACAAAAGCAGGAAAAAACATGCAATGGAGAAAAGACAGTCTCTTCAATAAATGGTGCTGGGAAAATTGGATAGCCACATGCAGAAGAATGAAACTCGACCATTCTCTAACACCATTCACAAAGATAAACTCAAAGTGGATGAAAGACCTCAATGTGAGAGAGGAATCCATCCAAATCCTAGAGGAGAACATAGGAAGTAACCTCTTTGCCTTCAGCCACAGCAACTTCTTTCAAGATACATCTCCAAAAGCTAGTGAAACAAAAGCAAAAATGAACTTTTGGGACTTCATCAAGATAAAAAGCTTTTGGACAGGAAAGGAAACAGTCAACAAAACAAAGAGGCAACCCACAGAATGGGAGAAGATATTTGCAAATGACACTACAGATAAAGGGCTGGTATTCAAGATCTATAAAGAACTTCTCAAACTCAACACCCAAAAAACAAATAATCAAGTCAAAAAGTGGGCAGAAGTTATGAAAAGACACTTCTCTGAAGAAGACATACAAATGGCTAACAGATGAAAAAATGTACATTATCATAAGCCATCAGGGAAATCCAAATCAAAACCACATTGAGATACCACCTTACACCAGTCAGAATGGCAAAAATGGACAGGGAAAGAAACAACAAATGTTGGAGAGGTTGTGGAGAAAGGGGAACCCTCCTACACTGTTGGTGGGAATGCAAGTTGGTACAGCCACTTTGGAAAACAGTGTGGAGGTTCCTCAAAAAATTAAAAATAAAGCTACCCTATGTCCCAGCAATTGCACTCCTGGGTATTTACCCCAAAGACACAGATGTAGTGAAAAGAAGGGCCATATGCACCCCATTGTTCATAGCAGCAATGTCCGCAATAGCCAAACTGTGGAAAGAGCTGAGATGCCCTTCAACAGATGAATGGATAAAGAAGATGTGGTCCATATATACAATGGAATATTACTCAGCCATCAGAAAAGATGAATACCCAGCTTTTACATCAACATGGATGGGACTGGAGGAGATTATGCTAAGTGAAATAAGTCAAGCAGAGAAAGTCAATTATCATATGGTTTCACTTATTTGTGGAACATAAGGAATAGCATGGAGGACAATAGGAGAAGGAAGGGGAAAATGGGGAGGTGGAATTGGAGGGAGAGATGAACCATGAGAGACTCTGAGAAACAAACAGGATTTTAGAGGGGAGGTGGGAGGGGGGATTGGTTAGCCTGGTAATGGGTATTTAGGAGGGCACATACTGCATGGAGCACGGGGTGTTACATGAAAACAATGAATCATGGATCACCACATCAAAAACCAATGATGTATGGTGACTAACATAACATAATAAAATTAAAAATAAATAAATAAATACCTGCAAATAATAAAAAAAGAACAGTTCCACTATCATAAATAAATATTTCCTGCATGCCCATTTGCAGTCTATCCTGGCTTTCTTCCTGCTTATCTGTCTACAGATATGACTTTTCTGGAAATTTCACATAAATAAATGGTAGGAGTGGAATTGCTAGATGGTAAGTTTACCTTTGCTATACCAAATTGTCAAACATAGAGTTTATACTATACATGCTATAGCCAGCAATTCCACTACCAGATATATACCCCCCAAAATAGAAAACCTGTGTTCACCTAAAAACTTGTACACAAATGTTCATAGTAATAATGTTATTCATAATAGGCAAAAAGTGAATGGGTAACCAAAATGTGGTATATCCATACAAAGAAATATTATTATTCAGCCATGAAGAGGACTGAAGTGATATATAGTATAATATGAATAATCCTCAAAAACATCATGCCAAATGAAACAAGCCAGACACAGAGAATTGTATGATTCTACTTATATGAAATATCCAGAAGAGGCAAATCCATAAAAACAGAAAGTAGATCAGTGGTTGCCAGGGACTGGGAGATGGAGGGAGTGGGAGCGACAGCTAACGGGGAGAGCGACAGGGTATGTTTTGGGAGTGATGAAAGTGTTCTGGAATTTAATAGTGGTGATTGTTGTTTAATGTGATGAATATACTAAAAACATATTAGAGATAAAATATACTAAAAACAACTGAATTTTACAATGTGATGAATATACTAAAAACATACTACACATAAAATATACTAAAAACAACTGAATTTTACACTTTTAAAAGGTGAATTTTATGATCCATGAATTTTATCTCAACTTAAAAATGCAACAAAGAAAACATACTACTGCTTGTAACAACATGAATAAATCTCAAAAATATAATATTAAGAAAAGTAATTCAGACACCAAAGAATACATACTAGGTGATTCTATGTATGTAAAGCTCAAAAACTGTTAGAAATCAGGATTGTGATAACATTTGCGGATAGTGGATATTGACTGGGAGGGAACACAAGGGGGCTCCGCTGGGCTGCTGGTAATGTTCTATTTGTTGATCTGGGTGATGATTACATGAATTTTAAAAAGCATATTAAAATATCAAGAGAAAAAATCAATTGACCCTAATGTAATGTCTGTTTTTGCACTATTATATGTCTGACTTTATACCACCCATCTTGATTACTATAGCTTAATAAGAAATGTTGAAATCAACATGAAATCTAATTTTGTTCTTTCTCAAAATTGTTCTGTCTAATCTAGGTCTATTTCATTTCTATATCATTTTTCAAATGAGCTGGTCAATTTCTACAAAAAAAGCCTGCTGGGATTTGATAGCAGTTGTGATGAATCTCTAGAACAATTTGGGCAGAACTGCCTTCCTAAAGAATAGACTCTTCCACTCTATGAATATGGACTGTCTTTTCATGTTATAGACCTTTATCTCCATACTGTTTTGTAGTTTTCAGAGCACAGGCTTGTAATTCTTTGTTTATAGTTTATATTTATTAAGTATTTTCTTCTTTTTGATGCTATTATGAATTGGATTGATGCCCCAATTTCATTCTTAATTGTTTATTGCTAGTATAAAGAAATACAATTGATTTTATATATTGATCTTATATTCCGCAATCTTTCCAAACTCATTTATTAGTTCTAATACAGGTTTATGTGTGTGTTTTTAAAGATTCCTTAGGACTTTATACATGCAAGAGCATGTAGTCTGCTAATAAAGACTGCTTTATAGACATCAGGGTGCATCCCTTTGAGTTAGTATTTTTGTATTCTTTGGGTAAATAGCAATAATATAATTTTTGGATCATAGGGTAGTTTATAGCAACATTATCAACAGTAGCCAAATTATGGAAACAGCCCAAGTGTCTATTGACTGATGAGTGGATAAAGGAGAAGTATATATAGAGAAAGAAATATATATATATATACAACTCAACCATAAAAAAGAATGAAATCTTGCTATTTGCAAAGACAGATGGGGCTGGAGAGTATTATGCCAAGCCAAATAAGTCAGAGAAAGACAAATGCCATATGATTTCACTCATATGTGGAATTTAAGAAACAAAATAAATGAGCAAAAGGGGAAAAAAGAGAGAGACAAGCAAACCAAGAAACAGACTCTTAACTATAGAGAACAAATTGATGGTTATCAGAAGGGAGGTTGGTCAGGGGATGGGTTAAATAGGTGATGGGGATTAAAGGAGTGTGCTTGCTGTGAAGAGCACCAGGTGATGTATGGAAGTGTTGAATTGCTAAATTGTACACCTGAAACTAATATTACACTGTATGTTAACTGAAATATAAATAAAAACTTTTTAAAAAAGTGTTTTACTTCTTCCTTTCCAGTCTGATGCCTTCAATCTTTTTTCTCACTTCCAGTACTGTGTTGAAATGAAATGTTGAAGATATCCTGGTCTCATTCCAAAACATTCAGTCTTTCACCATAAGCATGAAGTTTGCTGGCTGTAGTCTTTTGTACATGCACTTAATCAGCCTGAGAAATTTCCCTCCTATTTCTACTTTGTTGAGGGGGCTTTTTTTTCTTTAATGTAAGCTGCACACCCCACATGGGGCCTAGAGCGGGGCCTGAACTCATGACCCTGAAATGGAGACTGGGTCAGAGATGGAGACTGAGGCCAAGATGAAGATGGAAGCTGAGTTTAACAGCCTGACACTTAATGGACTTAGCCACCCAGGCACCACCAGGGCTCTTCTTTCATAGGCAGAAGTAGACAGGACTAGATAGAACCAGAATGAGGTGGGGGATGGGGGGTGAGCACTGAGGAAATGCTGAGTATGGAGGGTGGTGAGTTGACACAGTAGGACAGTTGATCAGGGGATGCTGGTTCTGGGGCAGAGCCATTTCAAAGTTTGCTCAAGGGTGGTCAAGGTCTGGGGGTCTGTGGGGAAGGGGAAGTTGACTGAAGTTTAGTCAACTCAGGTTAACAGGCATTTTGTCCAGATTGGTTAGTTCAGCTAGTCTTTCTGAGTCTGAGAGGTCATCGCAAGTCACATGGGGAAGGCTGGCTCCTTGTGATGAAGGATAGTTGGAAAGCTGGCAGGCAGGGACAAGCCCCCGCTCCAAGAGGAAACCACCCTTAAAAGGATTTTACACCATCCTGGAAGGAGCCCTCCACCCTTTCCCAGGTGACAAAAACTTGATTGGATGACAGGCGCAGGGAGGGTTAATCAGATTAAAACAGCCCACCAACAAGCCCATAAAAACCCCTAGACTTAGAAATTCCCATGGCAACCTTCTCAGTTCCCCTCCTTCCTCGGGAACTTTGCTATTGTTCAATAAACCTTGCTTTGCTGCCCACCATTTTTCTACCTCGTCATTCTTTGAAGGTGTGTGACCAAGAACCGTGGGCACAGTCGGAGAAAAAAATCCTGTAACACTTGCAGCAAGCCACTTCCTAGAACACAGGAGGGTGGGAAACTGCTGTTTTCCAGGAACACTCCATCAGGTAAAGTTCAGGGTCAGAGATCCTGGAGATCCTCTCTTTTTGGGCTGCAGGCCTGCAGCACTAAGGAAGCCTCTCCACAACCCAAAACATGATTCGAGGATGGTTTTTCTATCTCCCTGGGCCACCTGTCTTGCTTTCCCCTACTTTCTTTCAGAAATGCTTCCTACTGGGCGCCTGGATGGCTGTCATTAAGCATCTCCCTTTAGCTCAGGTCATGATCCTAGGGTTCTGGGATCGAGGCCCACATCGGGCTCCCTGCTCTGAGGGAAGCCTCTTTCTCCCTCTCTTACTCCCCCTGCTTGTGGTCCCTCTCTCGCTGTGTCTCTGTCAAATAAATAAATAAAATCTTAAAAAAAATTTTTTTGCTACTATCCAACCCTCTTTTGTCCCACCTTAGTTGATGGCTCAATTCCTCTGGGAACTGAGATCACCAGCTTTTATCTCTTCCTTCCTTAGGACAAAGGATAAAAATGAAGGGATTCAGAACTGTGCAGTGATGAGGTGCAAATCCACCCTGCTCTGCAGGAAGGAGCCTCTCCACCCTCCCACCTCCTACACTTGCCTCTCTAAGATGAAATGTACTTCCTCTAGTCCCTGGCCGAATGCCACTTCTTCCCGTCTGCTGCCAGAGGACAGTAACACAGAAAAGCTCTCTCTCCCCTGGCAGTTCTGAGAGGCAAGGTCAAAGCCTGACTGTCTGTGTGCTCAGCACATACAATGGATTAGGTCATTTGTCTTTTTTGTTTGTTGTTTGCAAACCTTTTTATTGAAGCCTAACACAAAGAAAAGCACACAAATCCGAAGTGTACCCCTCAATGAATTTTCACAAAGGGAACATATCATGTAACCCAAACCTGTATGGAGAAGTAACATATTCCCAACACCACAGAAGATCCTTCATGCCTGCCCAACCCCCTGGGGTTACACCCAAATGTAACTCCAGCCTGAGTTTTGCTTTTGAGCTCTAGGTGAACAGACTCATGTAGTGTTGATGAGGGAGCAGAAGGCTCGCTGAGGACAAAGAAGAAGCAGGCACCCTACACCCCGTTCCCCCCCCAACCCCCCCACCCCCCCCCACCCCACCCCACCCCCACCCCCGCCATGTGGTATGTGTGACATTCCTCAGGCACTCCTGGCTGCCCTAAAGGAAAAACAAATGGTTAACTGATAGAGATCACAGTCTTGCAGGACAGGAGTTTCCCTCAGTTTACTTACAAAACCCTTAGCAATAGCTTCTGAAAGGAAATGTAAATAAAACTGAATTTCTTCTAAACCTAAAGCCAATTGACAAGTACGTGTGATAGGAGGAATGTAACATCCCTTCAGGAAACTCCCAACGGTCTTCATGTTAGTGCTTCATTAGAGGGGAAAACAGCCTTGGCTTGACAATAACCAGACCTCTAGTAACCTGAGAGTTTTTAGCATATGACAATCCTTCTGAACACCCCCTTTGTCCTCACCTCCCCAGTTCCTGAGTGTATAATCAGCCGCCCCTCACAACTCCGGGGCAGCAGCTCTTTCTGCCCACGGGTCCGTCCCTGTGCTTTAATAAAATCACCTTTTTGCACCAGAGACGTCTTAAGAATTCTTTCTTGGTCGTGGGCTCCGGACCTCAGTTATATTCTAAAACTTCTAAAACTTCATACTGATGTAGCCTATATTTTTTTAAGAATCAGTTTGCAATATAGAGGGGCACCTGGGTGGCTCAGTCAGTTAAGCGTCTGTCTTCAGGTCAGGTCATGATCCCAGGGTCCTGGGTTAGGGTTAGGGATCTCTGGGCTCCCCGCTTTCCCTCTGCCCCTCCCCCTCTGCTCATGCTCTGTCTCTCACTTTCTCTCTCTCAAATAAATAAATAAAATCTTTTTTAAAAATTTGTAATATAAAAATAAATGTGCTGCAGGGTGCCTAGGTGGCCCAGTCATTTGAGCATCCAACTCTTGGTTTGGCTTAGGTCCTGATCCCAGTGTCCTGGGATAGAGCCCCATGTCAGGCCCCGTGCTCAGGGCAGAGTCTGCTTGTCCCTCTCCCTTCCGCTCTGCTCCTCCTCTGATACGTTTGCGTGCGCGCTCTCTCTCAAATAAATAAACAAAATCTTTTTTTAAAAAAAAAGAAAGAAATGTGCTGCTTTATGGACACAATAATAAGATACAGAAGCTTATCTGATAATTACTGTAATTTTCTAAATACTAAGGAGCATAAATGGTAATTCAAGGTATCTGCATCAACTACAGTGTAATATGAAAACGTCTGAGGTTTCCACTGGCAGTGGAGTTATGAGTCCTGTCAATCTTACTGGGGTCTGTAGCCTGCATTCATAATAAAAGAAAAGACTCGACTTCAGTTAGTGATGAGGAAAAATATGAGTGCTGATGTGAGAAACAAAGTCAGAGAAAAATTATTAAATTTCTGTACTACCTAGAGCCCACTGACAAGTCCTAGAAACAAGCAGAGTGACATTCCTCTAGGGACTCAACTGCCCCGATGTTAATACTTCGCTAAAGGCAAAATGCAATCCTAGCCTGAGCCACACCAGGATCCTCTAAGTCTACTTTAACATATAAAAATTCCTTTGGAAACTTCATTTATCTCTAAATGCTCCCTCCAAGATACATGTTGGCAATCATCTCCCCGCATACAACCCACCGATATACATCTGAAGGGTCTCATGACTAAGGTTTTATTAGATGGTAATAAATGACCTTTTCCCAAAAACAGCTAGCCTCTCAGGGTCCTGGAAATCTTGCTTCCAAAATTCCTTAGAGACTTATGCTATCCATAACCGCTGGCCCCAACTTGAATGTATATAATGGGCCACCCCTCGTGACCCCAGTGAAGCTCTTTCTGCCCACAGGTCCTGTCCCTTTTTAAAACTACCTTTCTGCACTGAAGACCTCTCAAGAATTCTTTCTTGGCCCTCAGCTTCATCATCTGCTGCTATTTTTTCCCATCCAGGTTCACAGACCCCTGACTGCTATTGACCACCCCTAGAGTAAGCGAACCTCTCTTCGTGTTACTTGGTTGAGTTTCTCACTTCCAAAGTTGCAACTACAGCCTGTCCACGGTAGAGGGCGCCAACAGCAAGGCACTCCCGCCCCGTGTTGGAAATAGAATCCGGAAGAACTGCAAAATTAGAGCCTGCAAGCTGTGATGGAAGAGCTTGCATTATGAGTATAACAAAGAATGTTTTCTCTAGAAGAGTGGTCGTATTTTACGAAATATGTGCATTGAGATAGGAAATTATTCACAAGGTTGGGAGGAATTAATTCTGTCCATACACCTGCCCCCTGCTCTGTCCAGGCAAGAGGGTGAGCAGGGCCTGGTCTTTGCTTATTTATTACCTCTGGTTTCCCCTCGTTTCCTAGCACTCACCGCGAGTGTCTATTCTGTTTTATTTCTCGCTGCAGATTCTGGGCTTTGTTCACACATCCCTTTGAGCTTGGTTAATGCAGTGAGCACAGAAGAAATGACCCCTTTCTGATGTTCCAGTGGTAAGGGGCGTGAGAGTCCTGACTAGTCGGTGTGCCAATGATCCTGGAAAGAGATGTTGGCAGCAATGGAGCTGTCTGGAGCTGCCTGGCGGGCATGTGAGTTGAATAGCTGGCATCATTTCCAGAGAGGGGGCTGTGCAGGAGATGCTGATTGGACAATAGAGAAGGCATGCATTTGTTCTGGTGTGGATATGGAGCTTGTGGGTCTGGAGAGACTTGGAATGGAAATGAAAGAGGAAGCCAGGGGACAGATCTGGGCTGGAGTTAAAAATCAAGAGGTGTTGATCCCACTGGCCACAGTGGCAGTGGGCATGAGAAGAGCAAAGGCCCAAGCCCATGTCCTGCAGAATCCCAACATTTAGGGCAGATGGAGGAGGAGAGTCAGACCCTCAGACTCAGGAGGTGGGATGAGACCACCCTATTGTATCCTATTACAAGTTCAGTGTGTTGATGCTTCAGATAACTGAAAATGATGGTGACTGTATAGTGCTCATGACTTTTACATGCTTGGAGGTCACTGGCCACCATTGTGAAAGCTGCGTTGGGTGATTCGTTCATCATCCAACAGGGATGCTGCTGCTTCCACCCTGCCTGAACTTGGGGTTACAAGATGATCCAGAAATCCCACTTCTAGATATATATCCAAAGGAAATATAATCAGTATTTCGAGAGATATCTGCATGCCCAAGTTCATTGTAGCATTATTCACAATAGCTAATGTGTAAACAACCTAAGTGTCCATTGATGGATAAATGAATAAAGAAAATGTGATATATTGGGGCTCCTGGGTGGCTCAGCTGGTTAAGCGTCTGCCTTCAGCTCAGGTCATGATCCCAGGGTCTTGGGATTGAATCCCTCAGCGGGGAGTCTGCCTCTTCCTTTGCAGCCCCCCATCCCCTGCTCATGCACTCATTCTCTCTCTCTCTCACAAAAATAAATAAATAAAATCTTTAAAAAGAAAGAAAAAATATATTTATAATGGAATATTATTCAGCCTTAAAATATAAGGAAATCCAGCCGTTTGTGACAACATAGATGAACCTGGAGGACATTTTGCTAAGGGAAATAAGCCAGACACCAAAAAACAAGTATTGCATAAGCTCACATATATGTGGAATCTAAAAATGTCAAACTCAAAGGAACAGGCAGTAGAATTGTGATTACCAGGGACTGAGAGGTGGGGAAATGGGAAATGTTGTCAAAGGGTACAAACTTTCAGTTACAAGATGAATAAGTTCTTGAGACCTAATGTACAGCCTAATGACTATAATTAATAATAATATTGTATACCTAAAATTTACTGAGAGTAGATCTTATGTGTTCTTACCATACACACACAAAATTAATTATGTGAGGTGTTATGATTGTGATGATTATTTCACAATGTATATATATATCAAACATCACATTGTACACCTTAAATATGTACAATTTTTAGTTGTCAATCCTACCTTGCTTGATAAAGCTGGGGGAAAAGCTAGATTATGGAATAGCACTCTTTGCAGGGTCTAGGGATTCAGGAGCTCACACACGGGGGAGAGCCAGATAATAAAAAAGAAAACCAACCAGTGACCCAGATGATTTTAGCTATTGATCAAGGCCTGGGTCAACATTTGAAAAACCAATCAATGTAATTCACCATATTAACAAACTAAAAAAAAATACCCATCCGATTATCCAGTAAATGCAGAAGAAGCATTTGATAAAATCCAATATCCTTTTTTTTAGGGACATTTAATAACAGGCTTTACTTACTCTCCAGTAGAAACTTACAAAATGTTTATGGTTATACAGCAAGATATAAAGATTATGCAAAACATTTTTTTGGATTCATAACTTTTTTATTGAGGTATAATTGACATGTTATATTAGTTTTGGGTGCACAACATAATGATTTGGTATTTGTATATTTGATAATGTAGTATATACTACATTAGTACCTGTTTTCACTAACCAAAAGAAATTCAAAGATTTTCCTTTTAAGGAAAAAGCCGTGACCATGCTAATGCAGGTCTTCTGTAAAAGCAAAGTCGTGTGACTCGAACTTTTGGAAAGTGGGTGATACTCTTCACTTTACGCCATTTTGGTTCACCGAAGTTTTCATGGGAACGTTCTACTTCTGGAAAGCAGGGAAATCTGTACTGCAAAATGATTACCAGAAGTCTAGTTAATATCCTTCACCATACATAGTAACAATTTTTTTTTGTTTTTTTCTTCTAATATCCATTTTTTATAAAACTCTCAGCAAACCAGGAGTAGAGTTGACTCTCAACCCTAGAAAGGGCTAAGATCATATTCAATGTTGAAAGACTGAGAGCTTTCCCCCAAGATGAAGAACAAGGATTTCCACATCTCACTACTTCTCTTCAGTATTGTACTAGACATTCTAGCCAGTGCAACAAGGTGAGAAAAATAATTAAAGGCATCTAGATTGGAAAGGAAGAAGTAAAATTTTCATTCGTCATAATGACATAATATCTGCGGGGAAAATCTAACAGACTGTCTCCACCCCGCCCCCCTCCAAATACTAGAACCAAATGTGTTTAGCGAGGTTACAGACACAAGATCAATATGGTAAAATAAATTGTATTTCTATATACTAGCCAAGAACAATTGGAAATTGTTTTGTTTTTAAAAAATAAAAGAAACTGAATTTTGTTGTGTTGCTTTGATTTGAGACATGACTGAAAAACAGAAAGTTATGCCATAGTTTCTGAAGAATTAAAATGAGGAAAATGGTGCAGATACTATCTGCATTTTGCAGGCATTTCAGAGTTACATTATGCCTCCTGGCTGAGTGCTCAAGGTTTTGTTTTGTTTTGTTTTTTGGAGAAACTGGCAATCAGTGAATCATTTCCCCAGGAGCTAAGCCAGCCCATTCAGGGCAGGCCCTCCACCTAGAACCCTACTTGGGTTTCTTTGAAGGTGCTGTGGACAAGTACCAAAAACATGGGTGTTTTTTTTAAAGTTTTTATTTAAATTTATTTAAATTTATTTAAATTCCAGTTAGTTGACATACAGTGTAATATTAGTTTCAGGTGTACAATATAGTGATGCGACACTTCCATACGTCACTCAATGCTCATCACAGCAAGTACACTCCTTCCTTCCCATCACCTATTTCCCCCATCCCCCATCCCCTCATCCCCCTCTGGTAACCATCAGTGTGTTCTCTATAGTTGTCTGTTTTTTGGTTTGCCTCTCTCCCTCTTTTTTTCCCCTTTGCTTATGTTTTGTTTCTTAAATTCCACATATGAGTGAAATCATATGGTATTTGTACCTCTCACTGATTTACCAAAAAACATGTTTAAATGAGCTTCTTTGGTTTAGTTCTTTTTTTTTTTTAAGATTTTATTTATTTATTTGAGAGAGAGGGAGAGTGCATACAGTAGGGAAGGGGCAGAGGGAGAGGGAAAGAGTCTCAAGCAGACTCAGCACTGAGTGTGGAGCCCAACAGCGGCGGCGGGGGGCTCAATACCATCACCCCGAGATCAGGACCTGAGCTGAAACCAGGAGTCCAGTGCTTAACCGACTGCACCACCCAGATGCCCCTGGTTTAGTTCTTTTTTTTCCCCAAGATTTTATTTATTTATTTGACACAGAGAGAGAGAGCACAAGTAGGCAGAGTGGTAGACAGAGGGAGAGGGAGAAGCAGACTTCCCACGCTGAGCAGACAGCCCGATGCGGGGCTTGATCCCAAGACCCTGGGATCATGACCTGAGCCGAAGGCAGATGCTTAACTGACTGCACCACCCAGATGCCCCTGGTTTAGTTCTTAAGGGCTACTTCTTCCCCAACCCCTTGGCCTATTGCTCTTTGTTTAAAATTTCATAAAAGTAGGGGGAAAGACCTCAATGTGAGACAGGAATCCATCAAAATCCTAGAGGAGAACACAGGTAGCAACTGTGACCTTGGCCGCAGCAACTTCTTGCAAGACATGTCTCTAAAGGCAATGGAAACAAAAGCAAAAATGAACTATTGGGATTTCATCAAGATAAAAGCTTCTGCACAGCAAAGGAAACAGTTAACAAAAGGAAACAGCAACCCACGGAATGGGAGACAATATTTGCAAATGACATTACAGATAAAGGGCTGGTATCCAAGATCTATAAAGAACTTCTCAAACTCAACACCCAAAAAACAAGTAATCAAGTTAAAAAATGGGCAGAAGACATGAACAGACAATTCTCCAAAGAAGACATCTAAGTGGCCAATAGACACATGAAAAAATGCTCCACATTACTTGCCATCAGGGAAATACAAATCGAAACCACAATGAGATAACCACCTTACACCAGTTAGAATGGATAAAGTTAACAAGACAGGAAAAAACAAATGTTGGTGAGGATGCAGAGAAAGGCGAACCCTCTTACACTGTTGGTGGGAATGCAAGCTGGTACAGCCACTCTGGAAAACAGGATGGAGTTTCCTCAAGAAGTTAAATATAGAGCTACACTATGAACCAATGGGTATTTACCCCAAAGACACAGATGTAGCGAAAAGAAGGGGCACGTGCACCCCAATGTCCATAGCAGCAATGTCCACAACAGCAAAACTGTGGAAGGAGCTGAGATGTCCTTCAAAAGATGTATGGATAAAGAAGATGTGGTTCATATATTCAATGGAATATTACTCAGCTATCAGAAAGGATGACTACTTACCATTATGTCAACGGGGATGGAACTGGAGGGGATTATGCTAAGTGAAATGTCAATCAGAGAAAGACAATTATCAAATGGCTTCACTCATTTGTAGAACATAAGGAATAGTGCGGAAGACCACAGGGGGAGGGAGGGAAAACTGAATGGGAAGAAATGGGAGGGGGAGACGAACCATGAGAGACTCTGGACTCGGGGAAACAAACTGAGGGTTGCAGAAAGGGAGGCAGGTGGGAGGATGGGGTAACTGGATGATGGGCATTAAGGGTGAAACTTGATGTGATGAGCACTAGGTGTTACTGGCAACTGATGAATCATTGAACACTACATTTGAAACTAATGATGTACTACTATATGTTGGCTAATCGAATTTAAAGTTAAAAAAACCCCTAAAATAAATTTGTGTTGTTTTTAGCCACTAAATTTGTGGTAATACACACTTTGGCTTAAAAACACACAGCTGTATAGAGTTATAAGAATCACGGGACAATCTTTATATTAAGAAATTAAGAGGGAGTGGGGCACCTGGGTGGCTCAGTTGGTTAAGCGATAGAATCGAGTCCCGCATCAAGCTCCCCGCTTAGCGGGGAGTCTGCTTCTCCCTCTGACCTTCCCCCGTCACTCTCTCTCACTCACTCACTCACTCTCTCTCAAATAAATAAATAAACTATTAAAAAAGAAGAAAGAAAGAAACTAAGCAGGAGAAAATAAATCTACTAGGATGGTGCAGTAATCCTAGTGTCCTCTACTCTAGCCCTGGCTACCCACCTGTGTTCAGATCTCCCATTAAAAGTCAAGGCCCCAGGGACGGAATCCAAGCTACTTTCATGAATTTAGACCCAGCCATTTAAATGAGGTTTGGGACGATTTAATGACATACAATCTAAGTTTAAAAAGAATGTTTCAAATCTGTATCTACAGCAGGTAGACATACTGGTGCAGGGGGAAATTAACGGAAAAAGAAACTGGAGGTTAATTCACCAAATATTGATAGTTATCTCTGAGGTTTTCTGGTGAATATTTTTCTATTTTTTTCCCTGGATATGCTGGTGTGGTTGTTTTTTTCTCTTTAATGGGTTTTTATAATAGGGAGGGAAGGGAAGATTCCCCCTATGGTATTCAATCAAGTGTGTTTTTTGTCAAGATCCGATATCTCCAGTTGGAACACTTGTTTAAAAGGATGGAAACCGGGGCACCTGGGTGGCTCAGTTGGTTAAGCAGCTGCCTTCAGCTTGGGTCATGATCCCAGGGTCCTGAAATCGAGCCCCGCATCGGGCTCCCTGCTCAGCGGAGAGCCTGCTTCTCCCTCTCCCTCTGCCTGCCACTCTGCCTACTTGTGCTATCTCTCTGTCAAATAGATAAATAAAAGATATCTTTAAAAAAAAAAAAAAAGGATGGAAACCTCAGGCAGCAGAATTGCACGGGTGGAGGCCTCTGAGATCACGATTGCCAGAATAAATAAATGAATAAATAAATAAATAAATAAAATAAACCTTATAGATTTTTTGAAAAATTGAGAGGGGGGTGCATGCAAGGTTTCCCTCTCCTTTATTTAATTTCTAGAAATAATACACACGGTTTAATTAAAAAAAAACAACAACAGGTGAGATTATAGAAGGCCTCCTCTGCGTTCACGCCCATTCCCCAAAGTGAAAGGTGGGAGTTGCTTGTTGAGAGTTTCCCAAAAGCAAGGCATAGGGTGTGCGCCTCGCGAATCCTTCTCTGTCAGCGCGCTGGTGGAGCCCAGTGGCTCTGGTCAAGCTAATCTTGCTGGTGGGGATACAATTCTGCTCTAACCTGTAGATTCTTCCCAACGCTTTCTTTTCCTGAAGACCCTTGGAAAGTTATCAGCAGTCAAATTAGACACCCCAAGCCCTCCTGCGCCGGGATAGTGTGGCCGAGCGGTCTAAGGCGCTGGATTAAGGCCCTAGTCTCTTTGGGGATGTGGGTTTAAATCCCACCGCTGCGAGCCTCTCAGCGCTTTGTGCGCTATTTTGCTGGGGATCACAAATAGCGGAACGAAGCGGGATTGGGCACTCTCAGTTTTCGGCGTCTGGAAGGAACTCCATTCTACCAGAGGGCGGCTGCTGAATGGCTGGGCTCTGTGCCTTCTGTGAGCTCGTGTCTAGACAGCAAGTGGGTTGGGATCAGGTATTACAGGCGTCCGTGGCTGAGGTGGAAAACTGGCGGTGTAGATACCCTTTTCTCAATCCCTGGAAGAGCTCCCATGTCTGTAACCAGGCAGAGGATGGTGGATGTCCTGAACTGAAGCCAGGTTTGTCCCACAGAGTCTCCAAATGTACATCAGTGTAATAAATTTCAAATAGTAGTTGATGGTGGATGGCTCATAGTCTCCAAATGTTAAATAGTAGGAAGGAAAAAATATAAAGCTATGGATTGTTTCCGCCCGGTTTCGAACCGGGGACCTTTCGCGTGTTAGGCGAACGTGATAACCACTACACTACGGAAACCCGCTGGTAGAGTACTCCCTGTAATACTCTTATTGTGAAGAAAGCCTTCCATTGGTACAGTGGATGCAAAGTTCTAAGCTGAGAAAAGATGGCACCACGTCCCAGATTGGCAGAAAACAACCACAAGCGGCTCTGCACCCAGTCTTTCATCGGTGACCCTCGGTTCCGGGGCGACTTACTCCTCTACCTACTCTTCTTCCTGAGCCTACTCCTCTACCTACTCTTCTTCCCCAGGCCACTCGAACTCCTGGGTATGCCATCTGCCCGTCCAAGACCCAAACCATCCATCTAAGAAGAAATGTAGCTAAAAAGTATGTAAAAGTGAAAAAGCGGGCTCGTCCGGGATTTGAACCCGGGACCTCTCGCACCCAAAGCGAGAATCATACCCCTAGACCAACGAGCCGCCTCATAGCTGCTTTTTTGGTTCGGTCCGTAATCTGAGTCGGTTGGGAGTAGTTTTGCCACCAACGGGTACTTTTATTTTTGATATATTGGAATTATCCTCTGGACCTCAGTGTCCCGCGCCCAACCTTATCCCTGCTCCGCAGTCTCCGCATCCGCCGTTAACCTCATCCGTAGGCAGCTCGCCCAGCGAAAACGCTCCATATCCCTTGGTCCCTCTCTGTGGTCTGGGAGAGCCTCACTGCTAGCGCGCCTCGGACAGCAAGCAGGGCCACCCTTCCGCTTTGGCCTGGGAGCCTCTGCCCAAGGGAGCCCAAATAAGGCCCAAGTCTGGAGGCCCGGGGTCTGGGCGCAGAGTCCGGGAGGAGCCGGAGGGCTCCTTGAAAGAAAAGAGAGCGGGGTTTGGTGGGGTCGCGGGACCGACTGTGTCTTGAGCCGCGAAATGAAACCGGAGTGGTGCCTTCGGGTGCGGCGCCTGGTAAAAGGACTAGGGTTTTTCTTTTTTCTTTCTTTTTTAAAGATTTTTATTTATTTATTTGAGAGAGAGAGACACAGCGAGAGAGGGAACACAAGCAGGGGGAGTGGGAGAGAGAGAGAAGCAGGCCTCCTGTCGAGAAGGGAGCCCGACGTGGGGCTTGATTCCAGGACCCTGGGATCGTGACCTGAGCTGAAGGCAGACGCTTAACGACTGAGCCACCCAGGTGCCCCTTTATTTTTTTTTTAATGAAAATATGAAAAGCAACACATAACTGCAACGCTATTTGCAAAAGCTTCAGAAAATGTAGGGAAGTGTAAGGCAGAAACGAGATGACTGGCTGCGGTGGCTGGGGGCACAGCTCGGGAGGCTCGCACCAGAGCGCGCGCACACTCGCCGCCCAGGCTAGGTGCCCCCGCCCTCCGCCCTCGAAGCGTTCTCCTGGGATTGCCCGGGAGCAACCACCACTCCCGCCGAACCAGGGTCCTGGGCTGTGCGGGCGCTCTCCTCCCTCCTCTTGGACCTGCTTTCCCCCAAAGGGCTTTAATTGCACTGGGATATTCAGTAGTAAAAACCAAAAACCAAACAAAAAACAGTGATTCTGATTCCCTGCTGTAAAATTCACGAAAATCCACTAAGACCTGGCCCAAAAATTCCCAGAAAAACTCCCTACACAGATGACTGTTACAAAACCAGAGGGGGAGACGAATGGTGGCTAACCCACTTCAAGGAAAAAAAGTGCTAATTTTTCCACTGCCACTCCACAATCTTGCTCAGCCCTCTGCGTTGACCGCTCCATTCGCCGCTCCTCTCGGCCTTTTCCTTGGAAAACAAGATGCTAACCGGCCTCTCCTCAACCGGCATTGTCCTCGCCTCCTTTCGCACGCACAAAGTGTTGGATGGACTCTGTCCTAGGCCACCGTGTATCCTCGCGCTCCTGGTTACTACCGCCTCCCTGTTGTAAGCATTTGCTTCTCTTCTCTATGGAATTATATAAGAAAAGTGAGAACAGACGTCCACAGTTGGTAACACCTGCCCCTAAAGCTTATAACTGCCACATTTGCTTCCTTTTTTTAACCATTTCGTTTTTCTTTTAAACAATAAAAGCACACAATTAATATATGCTAACCTTCTGGCTTTGATTTATTTATTTATGCTGTTCAAGGAAGTCAAGTATACAAAATGAAATTAAATCCCCAGAGAACAATGGGGGCCCTGCCTGATAGGCAGAGGCAGGCTCGCGGGGGGGTTTGGGGCACCCTCCCGCCACGGCCTTTGCCAGCACGACCCGACCCGACCAGGAGGCCTTGGCTCAGGCAGAGGCGCGACCCGGCCCCGCCGCGCCATCCCAGCCAGCTGGAGCCCTCTCTCCAGTCAAAGGGGACCTTCAAAAAGGTCCCCGCGTTGACTCCTGGCAGCGCTCTAGCGCCGTTTGGGTTTCGAGAACAACCCGGGCTCGGTGCACCAAACTGGAGAAAACCACTCGCGGAACCCTGGGGGAGACGCCGGAGAAGAGATGAATGGAGTAGTTGGGGAGAGTGTTGAATGGGGGCCACAGGCCTTCGCACCCGCCCGCTCACATCCAAAGAGCCAAGACCGCATTAAGACCCGAACGGACACGCCCCGGATAGGCCAGGAGCGCACCTACACCTTCCGGCACCTACGCGTCCCGGACTCCCAGGATTCATCGACCCCTATGTGCCTTGCCCTACTGGACGACTACCTCACCATAGAACCTAGATTGTGGGGACCAACGGCGAGCTAAGCGAGGGCTTAAACCTAGTCCCCTTCCCGACTAAAACAGATTCCCAGGATGCGTTGTGGGGAGGTGGGCGTAGACAGGTGGTCCCCACTAAACGAAGACGACAGAAGAGATGAGGACTCGGCCCTGACCTGAGTGGGGTGAGAGGAGGGGAACGTTAAGATCTGCCACAGACTTGCCCAGAGCACGCTAAGGATCCGAGGGACCGCTCTGGAGAAGTTGCGCGGAGCCAGCGGAGCCTGTGATCGCAAGGCCACGGACGCAGGGGGTCTGGCTCTTCGAGAAATAAGGCCACTTGTAGTTGGCGGGCATCTAAGGAGCCAAGAACAGTCAGTTCCACCTAGGGCCTGGCCTTCAGAAGGGCGGAAATTCGTGTTGGCTCACGCATCTTCCGTTTTTCCACCTTTCAGGAAGGGGTGAAAAAAATGAAAGTAGGCCCCAGCGAGATTTGAACTCGCGACCCCTGGTTTACAAGACCAGTGCTCTAACCCCTGAGCTATGGAGCCAACCACAACTTTGCTTTCTGCGCAAGAGCAGTTGACACCGCCACCGTCCGCCGCGCAGCCGCAAAGAACCACAGGGAGGAGCTAAGCAATGAGAGGCGGGCCGGAGCCTTTCGGCCGAAGAAGACATAATCTCGCCACTGCTGTCTCACCAGCGACGTCAGTAAGTGTCAATGCCGGCAGGCCAGGCCGCAAATCCTGAGAGAAAGTCCCGCAGAGAGACGGCAGACGGTGCGCTCCCCCGGGCTGTGAGGGATAGAGTGAGGGCATGACGCTACGCGGGCAGGGGCGGGGCCTCCGGCGGGCGGAGCTTAGGAGGGCCCGGGGTCTTCCGGGGGCTTAGGGGTCAGGGGCAAAGACCCGTTCGTTGGCTAGAGAGGTCCAAGGCTTTTTGTGTCTGAGAATGAGGATCCGAGGTCAGGGCTGCGAGGGAGGAGTTAGGGGAAGGGTGTCAATAGACCTGTCCTGAAGGAATCCAGGTACAGGCTGGTAAGGTGGACTGTCATTGGGCAGTAAGAGATCTGGGGGGAGGGGCGGAGAAATCAGAAGGTCGAGGCATGAGGAGGTGCTGGGCGGAGAAGGACTGGGTCAGGGCTGGGAGTCCCTAGCCCTTGCCGCACCTTTAGGCAAGTTAGGAAAAGGCAAACCTTGGGGCTCGCCTTAGCTCTTGTGAAACTGGTTCCCTAAGAGCCCTAAAAGCCCAGGGGATAAGGGGCATGGAGAGGGTGAGAGCCCAGGTGAGGGACAGGAGCCCTACCCTGCAACGATGAGAAAGTGGCGGGCTGTCCAAGATATGGAAGCTGCCCAGTGCCCATCATTGACGAATGGATAAAGAAGTGGTATATATACACAATGGAATGCTATTCAGCCATAAAAAATAATGAACTCTTGCCATTTGCAAGGACCAGATGGAGCTAGAGAGTATAATGCTAAAGAACATAAGTGAGAAAGATAAATACCATATGATTTCACTCATGTGGAATTTAAGAAACAAAACAAATGAGCAAAGGGGAAAAAATGAAAGAGAGAGAGAGACAAATCAAGAAATAGACTTTGAACTATAGAGAACAAACTGATGGTTATCAGAGGCGAGGGGGTGGGAAGAGGAGTTAAATAGGGGATGGGGATTAAGGAGTACACTTGTCATGATGAGCACAGGGTGATGTACAGAAGTGTTGAATTACTATATTGTACACCTGAAACTAATAAAACACTGTATGCTAACTAACTGGAATTAAAGACTTAAGATAAAACTTAAAAAAAGAAAGTGGTGGCTATAAGTGGTGGACCTTGACCTGGTGGCCCAACCTGCCCCATGGTCCCTGCAAGGCCAGGTGACTTGGGCCGGTGGGTACCCTCCAGTCTGCATGGTGAGGGGCCATGTGAGGGTCTGTTGTCAGGGAAATGGCTCATGCAACTCAAGGATCTGGGACTCATGGGTGGGATCAGAAGGAACCAAGTTAAGCCAGTCATTGCTTTCAGAGACCCAGACATCTCACAGATCTTAGGATGCCCAAAGTATGGGAGAGAAAAATGCACACAGTCACACATACTTCCACACCAGCATTGTGACATCCAAAGTCACTGCACTGTCCTAGTGACCAAAAGAGAACATCTCTTACCCTCAGTGTGTGATTGTTACTATAACTGTTGTGATATTTCTTCAGATACATAGACGTCTATGTAGTTAATCTGCAAACACACATACTCTGGTAGACACACAATCACATTCACAAACATAAGAGCTGAAAATATACACACAGACAGCCACCCTTGCAGTCCCCAGACCTGGCCCTACGGGCACCTCCACCAGACACCCCCCTTCTGTGACCTGTAATATGTGTTGCAGTCCTTCAGCACACTTGTTACGTGACTTTAACTGTGATACTCAGTCCAAAACCCATACAAGCCCAGATACCATTAGGGCTTGATGATAACATTAGCCAATTTAATTAGCAAGTGAATATTAAAAATGGGTTTTCCTTGTGGAAATTAGTGGTATTCAAATAACATGCATTGGCTACAATGTTCTAAAGCTACTCTCCATGTGTGAACACCACATAGGATTCACCCTCTGGAATGATACAATGATACTGTAGGCTGGACTCTTTTTTTTTTTTTTTAAGATTTATTTATTTATTGGAGAGAGAGAGAGAGAGAGAGCATGAGCTGGTGGGGGGGAGTTGTGCAGATGGAGAGGGAGAGAGAGAATCTTAAGCAGGCTCCATGCCCAGCACAGAGCCCCACACGGGGCTCGATCTTACCACTGGAGATCGTGACCTGAGCTGAAATCAAGAGCCAGATGCTTAACTGACTAAGCCACCCCTGTAGGCTGGACTCTTATATGATCCTATCCCCAGCCCATAAGCCACTGGATTCTGATTACCTGGTGCTGTGTCCATTGGGTCTGCCTCTAGAACAGTATCATGCCTGCCCTGTAAGACCCTTGTATGCCAAGTGTGCTTGAAGCATCTCAGGGATAGAGCACAGAAACTCTATGACACTTGCAGACCAGACTATTCAATTGTCACTGCCCTACATGCCAACATACCTGTCTAAACCTGTGCAGGACAGAAGAGGTCTGAGACTGGCTTTCATCTAGCCAGATAGCCAGGTAGTGGGGGAGGAAACCTATGGCCCTGACCTAAATATGGGGTAGCTAATATTTAACAACAAATGAAAAATAAGGTATTACCAAATTGACCGAGGTCTATTTGCAATACCCAAGCCCTATGCACATGCTGATAAATGCCCTCTCCAAAACCCACACACACCCCTGCCCCCCTCAATCTGAGATATAAACACATGTGCACACATTCCTCACACACTTAAACACAACTGCTCATCCAGTCTAGCAGAAACCTTTGCTCTTGCGCTCAGTCTGGGGGAGGCAAGAATGAGCTAAGCCACCCTAGAAATGAACTCAGTCTATTTCCATCTCCTCATCCCCTTTCCCTGGGGAGCACTAAGCATGGAACAGCCCAACACCCCCTCCCAGAAACCCACCCAAACAGAAGCTGGGGAACAATTAGCCAAGGGATAACATCCCACCAGGGCACAGGCTGAGCAGATCTTGGCACCAGGCTGCTGTTGGTGTACACTCGGCAAGTTCCAGAAAGGGTATGTCAGAAGCATCCCATGTGCCGTCCCATGCTGATGTTAGTTGCATCCATAAAATGATAAGTGCTGTTTTGTGTTTCAAAATTCCATAACCTTTGGTCTCCTTACTTAAGGGAGACTATGCTTTGGCATTTGGAAGGGGTTGAGGCATCTGTGAGCACACATGGCTGTCACTGTGGCTGAGAAAGTACGTATCACTCTGTATCATCAGGTTGAGGGGTACTGGAAAGTAGCCATGTCCTGGGCTTTCTGCTCATGTACAGGTCAAGAATCTCCTTCCAGTTCTGGCCCAGGCTGTTCTCTGAGCTGGGAGTACAGCACTCCTTCCTGAGTACAGACCTCAGGCCAGCTGTATCCAGGTGTCTGGAGGCAGAGCTGACAGCTGACAAGAAGGGAAAGCAGAAGTGATCATGAACCTGGCTGTCTGGGCCTGAACCTGTCCCATACACTGAGGACAGCACTGGGCTTGGTGTTGCTCCACAGAACCAGAGGCCCTGCTAAGCCCAGGCAGGTGGCCCCAGTGATGGGAAGTACCTCTGTGCATAGTTTGGCCGGCGTCCTCACCCACCTGCACTTCCTCACAGCTCAGGCCAGATCCACCTGCCCACAACAGGCAGAGGACTGGCCCCAGGGGTCCAAGGCATCTCCCCCTGCTCATTTGACCGCGGAACCCTTTTCCGCAATCGCCTGTTCTGCGGGCTCTAATGTTGTGGCCTGCAAGAGCCCCTCTAAGGCCGCCCAGGCCGAGTCTGGGGGTGGGGTGGGGGGCAGGCCCAAAGTAATCAGGAGGCTCCGACAGAGAGCACCATTGCTTCCCGTGGGCAGCCCCCGGACAAGGAGGAATGACCCCTTGACTGACTCACCCTCTCTGGGAGGCCGCCGAGGCCTCTCAAGGCCAGATTCGCAAGTAGGTGCCGGTGGAGCAGACGGAGAAAAGCGGGAACACGCGCTCGTGGAAATTGACGCGGAAGGTGTAGAGGTGGCGCATGTCCTCCGCGGCGTAGAAGGACACGGCGCCCACCTCCAGATCCAGGGCCACCCGCACGCGGGACAGGTGGCCACAGCTGAGGGGCGTCCGTTCGGGGCTAGTCACCGCCCAGTACTTGCCGCTGTTGAGCTGCAGCGCCCAGACGCCCTCCTCGGGGGTGAAGGGCGTGAGGCCCTTGCGGCGCACGCTCTCGCGCGCCACGCCCAAGGCCCAGCCGTCCTTGGGGCCCACTTCCACCTCCCAGTGGTGCCGCCCCGAGGAGAAGCCGCTGGACGCCAGGACCCGCGTGTTGGTATCAAAGCGGCGTGGGTGGCAGGGCAAGTCCTGGGCCCGCTGTCCGAGGCGCACGCTCTTCAGATCCAGGGAGAGGATGAGGCGGGGGTTGGCGGTGTCCGGGTCCAGGGTCAGCTCCACTGAAGGCAGACACAGGGAGAGACGTCCCATGCAAGCCCCTTGCTCACCTCTCACTGGTTACTTCTCCATCACCATTCCCCCACCAAGTATGTGGGAAAGTCAGATGGAATGTAAGAACCTAATTTGGATCAGATCCACAAATCCAATTTAAAAGACATGGGGGAATTTTGAACACTAGATATGAGAAGGAACCGTTACTTTTTCTAATTGTGACTATGGTTTTGTGGTTATGTGGTTTTTTTTTTTTTTTTTTTTGAGTCTGTCTTTAGAGATAACATACTAATATTTATGGAAAGGACTTATTTGTGATTTGCTTCCAGTGGGAAGATGGGGGTAAGGGTGTTCAAGAAAAGTATTAGCCGAAGGTGTGTGATGAGGACATAATATGCATTATGATCGTCTCTCTACTTTTGTGTATGTTTACAATTTTCATAATAAAAACTTAAAATTTGCACACTAAGTACTATCTGCCAGGACTGTTGTACGCCCCGGGAATCCCACAGTTCAGTATCCCTGTCCTCCTGCAGCTTCCTTTCTGGGGGGAAGGGAGGGAGAAACAATAAAAGATAAACACGGATGGTAAGAGGAATCAGGAGAGAAGGCTGTAATTTCAACCAGAGTGGCCAGGGAAGGCCATATACCTGACTGGAGGACACATATACCAGGCTGAGGCCCAGCCAATGAAGTGCAAATGCCGTGAGGTGCATGTGTGCTTGGTGCATCGCAAGAGCGGCAAGGAGGGCTTGTTGTGTCTGCACAGAGTAAGCCAGGGGGAGAGTGTGCAGTGAGGCCAGATCCCTAAGCCTGGAGGACCACAGTGAGGACTATGTGGAGTGAGAGAGGCTGTCCCAGGGTTCTGAGCAGAGGAAGGGCATGATCTGACTCAGCTGGTATAAATTCTTCCAAGGTAAATTCTGACTTAGCTTGTTCAGTCATCAGCATCAGGAATATGTGCCCTCCCCTCCCCTGCCCTCCTGTGGGGTTGGATCCCATTCACCCCCGAGCTCTGCAGTAATAAGAACCACCTCCCTTCCTCTCTTCAGTCTCCTCCTGCTTTCCCTGACCCCTGCACATAACCCCTGTCCACAGGAGAGGTCTCTGCCTGTCTGGGAGTGGGGAGAGGGGAGAGAGCCTGTCCAGGTGAGTGACCCACAATTTATAGGCCTACAGGTCCCACTGCAGCCTGAGGGAGCCAGAATTGGGAGGCAAGGATGAGGAAGCAGACAGCGAAGGCAGAGGTAGGCAGGATTCTTTACATGGCCAAATGATGGGAACTCACTATCACAAAAACCATCATACCTTTCTCCTCTTTCTCCAGCTCTCCCCGAAGATCCTCTGAGAAGGTGAAACAAAGCAGTGTATGTGTAAATGACTCAGAAGATTGTCTATCTGACAATGACAGTGATACCAAAAGATACCACCTCCTCTGACATTTATAGCCCCACTGGCTCACTCCCCAGATACCCCAGAGGCTGAGAGTTGATGTACAGACTCTGGGTCAAGCATGGGGGGTGGGGAAGGGGCAGTATCCTAGTTCTACTTCTTCAGCTTCCGCCTCTTTTGCCTGAGCTGGTCTGAGCTGAGCTCTTTTTCCTCATCCCTCTTTTTGCTAATACCCCTCTACCCTGACTGTCCCTGGGGAAATCTTTGTGCTGGGGACGTGGTGGTGGAGGGGGGAACTGTTGCTGAATGGATATGCTACTATCATCTCCCTGCACCATTCTGGCCTTGACACACCCTAGCTCCTACTTTCTCACATAGCTTTTGGAAAGGCACACCCTTGGGACCCCAAACTACCAGAAACACACGATGCCCACCAGCACTGCATGGCCCAACCCCAAGCACAGGCCCCTACCTTTGAACTTCTTGAGCAGCCCCTTTAAGACAAAGGTCTTGAGGGAAACATTCCAGACTTTATTCTTCATCTCAGAAGAGACTGTGGTTGGCTTGGGGCCAGGTACATTGCTGCATCTGCAGGACAAAGACCCTGAGGAAGGCCCACAAACACTGTCCTATTCCCAGTGGGCTGAGGCAATTAGGATGGCAAGGTCCTCTTGGTGGGGAGAGGTGAAGAAAGGAGAGGCTGATCTTGCACCAGAGTATCCACAGCCAGGCAGGTGGACATTTACCTTAGAAGGTACAGAGGTAAGGCAGTGTGGGAATTGGGAGATGAGAGGTCAGGGGTAAGGGAATGAAGAGAGAGAGCTCAGTGGAAAAGGAGAAGAGCCAGCTTGGAGAGGCTTAAGGAACTCTTAGGTCCACTCACCTGCTTAGTGTGTTTTTGAATTCCTGGAAAGCAAGATGAAAGAAAACCAACTCAGCATTAGGTAACTTCCAGTCACCTTTGACAAAATAAAACTGGCAATACGGTGTACCACGCCCTACCACCTGCATGGGCCCAGATGGCAATGGCTTTCTGCTGTGCCTGATTACTGGGTGTCTCATCACCTCCCTTCCCACAGCTTTGCAAATGTTCCCTTCATTACAGAATCACCACTGGAGCCATGTGCTGGGATCCAGAGCTGCATCTGCTCTCGACACCACCCCAGATAAGTCACAGCCCTTAGGCAATGACGGGTCACTCAGACTAGCCTCTTTTAAATGACTATACTTGACCCATTTGTGACTTGTGAAGTTTATTTGTGGATTGTGACTATTTCCAAAGGAAATAGAGTAGAAAATGTCAAAATGCATCACATGTACTAAAGATAAGTATTATTTTCCGAGACTTTTGTCACAAGGCTTAGATATGCCTTGTATATAGCTCTTTGGAACTCCTTTCTGTCTGCTAGATTGGATACTGCCCAATTCATGAATCCTTGAGTAAAGCCAATAAGATCTTTATTGTGGCTTGAGGTCAAGAAAGTTTTACCACATCTTTTTATGCCTTTAACCCCAGGAGAATCCGTGCAGTTTTCTCCAGTCGCCTACTGCTCAAGTATGTGATTCTAACTAAACTCACAGAATCTGACTCTGTTCTCACTTGCCATTTGTAATGCCTTAGGATAAATGATTCATACCTCTGGCCAATCCAGACTCACCTGGAGAAAGTCAAGGTCAGGCTTTCGAGTTGTCTCCTGGATCTGGCTGCTGAGCTTGGAGAGCTGGGTGATCTCACCCCCAAGCTGAGCTATGTTCTCATTCTGCTTCTGTGTCACCTCCCGGGAGAGCTCCTCCAGACGGCCCAAGAGCCGGCCCTCCTGCTCCACCAGGAAGGCCCGCAGTGCCTGGAACTCTGCACCCACCTTCTCTCGCTCAGCTGCCATCTGCTTCTGTCTCAGGAGAGGAGAAGTTGGAGAGGCAATGGGACATCAAGATGTAGCATTTGGGTAGTAGCCTCTGAGCCATCCCATGGGACAGAATTCCATCCACCTCACTGTTCAGGGGTCAGAGGCTCACCTACACATAACCGCCACGTACATCCTTTAGTTTAAACATTCCAACTCTGAGCACACAGCAGCTTCAACACATGCTGAAGAGTCCCCTGTCACAAATGTGCTCTCCCACCAACCTAGGGCAACTTCAAACTTGCCCCAGAACCACCCCGGGCTATAGCTGCCTCATTTGAAAAGTAGGAAGAATAAATTAGTGCCTCCCAGAGACACTGTAAGGATTAAACTGAGGTCACATCCTCCCCACCCCCAAACACATTTATTTCGAGTTAAAAACAAGACAACAGGCCCAAAATGGAGTCACCCATGCTAAGTCTCACCTCAGGAAACAGAGACTTAATTACCCTTTCAGTTTTCCCAGAAATAGAATTTTACACCAATCAGGAATCACCTGAGCAGTACTAGTTAAGTAACTGCCTGATAAACCCCTACACTCCCCAAGAGGCGAAGTAACTTTGCAATAACCAATCTGCTTTTTGGCCTAGTATAAATTCCTGGTTCCTGCTCCCTTCTGCTTATAAAATCTTTGCCTTGTATAGCTTTTCAGAGTTTTTTGTTTGTTTGTTGTTGTTTATTTGTCAGAGAGAGAGAGAGCATGCACAAGCAGGGGGAGCGGCAGGCAGAGAAGCAGGCTGCCCAACATGGGCTCAATCCCAGGACCCTGGGATCATGACCTGAGCTGAAGGCAGATGCTTAGCCGACTGAGCCACCCAGGTGTCCCTTCAGAGTTCTTTTCTATCTGCTAGATAGGATGCTGCCCAATTCATGAATCCCTGAATAAAGCCAGTAATATCTGCAAATTTTACTCAGCTAAATGTTCTCCTTTAACTTTTGTCATCCCTCCAATTTTCACTCTTCACTTTACTTCTTTTTAAAGAATGCACACACAGGGCCAGGATGGTGGGTGGTCCTCTGTTGTCACTCAAAGAGGGCCACCTGGAGGGTGCCCAGCTCACCAGGAGCTCCTTGCTCTCCTTCTCTTCGGTGGAACGAAAGACCTCATAGTCCTCCAGATCCTTCTTCAAGACCTTCAGCCTGGACTCCAGGAGCTCCTGCAGGAGGGTGAGAAGGAAGACATTATGGGAAGAGGACTCTGGAAACCCCAACTTGTGACTTCCTGGAGCCATCCAGGACAAAGAGAAGACCCTCTTCATTGAAGAGAAGGAGGCAGGGTTGAAGCCATATCTGGACATGGAGATGGCCACAACCTGCAAGGCACACATAGCGGAATAGGGCAACTGACCCGTGACTCCTAAGGCCCCAAGGTCTCATTTCCCCAAGACCATCTGTACACAATCCAAGCTGAAATGCAGGCCATGTAGGAGCCCAACCTACCTAGTCTTCCCCTCTGCTTTCCTCCTCACCATCAGAAAGCCGTCTGGGTGAGAGGGCTGGAGTGGAATGAGGAGTAAAGAAAGACTGGGGCCTGTGTGCCTGAAGCCTCTGTGGACACCCCAGAAAGGAGGCAGGGAAGAGACTGCCCCAGATCCGTATCTTTGACACAGCCCAAGACAGCTTCTGGTGCTCTGCTCAACCCAGGAGTCACCCACTGCCTTATCCCAACCTCTTGGGAAGGTCGTCCCACTGGGCCCCAGGACGCAAGGAGGTAGCAGAGCGCCACACCCAGGGAAAGGGCTGAGAGTGCGGGCAGAGGAAGTGTGGGTGTGACGGAGACACTGCTAGAAGCCAGGGACAGACAGAAAGAAAATCGCGAAGTCCGTGGAGATATCGCGAAGGCGGTCCAGTAGGGAGCCCAGAGGGCAACTCGAGGTGGGTGGGAGTGTGTTATTAGTGGTGTGGCAGTGACACAGCGAGAGTCGCACTCCGTCCCAGAGCCAGTGCTGGGTAGCATGGCAAAGGAAAAAAGAGGCAGGGTCTCACCTGGGCCTCCTGCCTGCTTGCCAGCCGCCTGCACTGCGTGCGCGGGAAAACAGAACCCGAGCTGGGTCCTGGGGATCTGCCCTGGGGCGGGGGGGGGGGGCGCGGGGAGCTCACCTTAGCTTCCTGCACAGCCTCGTCAAGCGGCAACACTGCGTGCGCGCGGTGTTCCCGGGCGCGGTCGCACACCACGCAAATGGCGCGTCCGTCGTCTTGGCAGTAGAGCTTGAGCGGTTCGCCATGCTGGACGCACGCAGCCAGCGCTGCCTCCGCGGGCTGGCGCTCCCCTGGCGCGGCCGCAGGTAGGCCGAAGCGCCGCAGCAGCGTGGCCACCGAGGCCAGCTGCCGGTTGGGCCGCAACTGGCCGGGACGCACGGGCTCTCGGCACTGTGGGCAGGGCAGCGGGCCGGGCAGCGCGCGGGATGCCGCGGGGGCTTCCACGCCGGGGCGCTCCCAGCAGCGCGCGATACAGGAGCGGCAGAAACTGTGACCGCACTCGACGGACACTGGCTCGCGGAAGAGCTCCAGGCATATAGAGCATGTGGTCTCGCCCTGCAGCTCTGCGGCCAGTGCCAGCGCCTCGGCCCCGGCGCCGGGGTCAGTCCGCGGCCCCACTGCCGCCATGCGCTCCCTCAGCGCACCTAAGTCCGGCGGTGCTGGGGAAGTCGAGGGGCTCGACAGTACGCGGCTCGGAGCGGTGAGGCCCGATCCGGCCTCCGAGCACCCACGGGGAGAGAAAGGGCGGGGCTGAAGCCGGGCTGGCGGAGACTCGAGCTGAGAGCTTGCCGGGCCGGGAAACGAGACGGGAGTGAGCGCGTTGTGGGCGGGCCAGACCTCACTTCTCGATCGGATCCAAGTGCGGGCCAGCTCCATGCGCCCCCGGCTCTGGGCCGCTCAAACACTGGTTTGGTCTGTGGCCTCCTTGGTCCCCTGGCGCCCCCTCTCCGTCACGCCGCCCCCCCTCCCCACCTCGCCCAGCCCCTCCGCAAGCTTCTCTAGGCCACCCCCACCCTGACCCAGTCAGCCGTGGGAAACGGGCCTGGACAAGTGGGCGCACACACTCAGCTGGGTGCCACTCCCGATTGCCGCCCAAGCCCGACCTAGCACGGCCGGGCCAAGGGCCTAGCGCCCGGGGCCACAGTGTCAGGTTCCCGGAGTGCAGGTTGGTCCTGGCCCGGTGCTGAGCTAAATTTAGTGTCTGCAACATGGCTCTTGCCCCCACCCCCAAGCGTGGCTTGTGTCCACTTCGGTGGCTACTTTTCCCACCGTTGTTCTGCCCCTTGTTTATTCTTTCTTTAATTTTTGGCTTTGAACAAATAATACATTTACAATAAATTTTCCCACTTTAATCTTCACCAAAATAACCCAACCCTCTACTGTCCCCCCAGAACTTACAGGAATATTTGCTTCCACCGCCATTCCTCATTCCCAAAGGGCACTCAAGGCAGGCTTTAGACACCACCCTCCTCAGAAACCACTCTTATCAAGGTCACCTGTGACCTCAGCAATTCTAACCCAAAGGCAAAGGCTCCTTCTCAGGCTTCACCTCACCTGCCCTTTCCTCTGATGCTTCCTCCTTGCTGGTACTCTTTCCCAGCACGTTCCAGGATGCTGTAGTCCCTGGCTCTCCTACCTTTTTCTTGGCCTCCCTTGTGGTTTCCTCCTCCTCTTCCTGCACTTGCTCAGTTCTTGGACCCACCCTGTCTATACTCACTCCTGATCTCTTCCACTTTCTTGGCTTGAAAGACCCTCTTCTTGCTGGTGCCACAGTACACATTCCCACCCCATTTCCCCGGCTATGCCTGGCTCCCACATCCAACTCCCAGTAGCATGTTCTAAGGGATCTCACACACTCACCATATCCACAGCTGTACTTCTAATCTGCCCCTCCAGCTGTTCCTTCCAGAGCCTTCCCCACCCCACCCCATTTAACAGCAACCCCATCCCTCCAGGTGCTCAGGCCAAACTGGGGAGTCCTCTGTGACTCCCAAGAGGAAAGCATTGCACACACTCCACCCTCGGTCCTCTGTGTGTCTTCACTCTCTCACACCCTCCACTGCACCACCTCCAGTGATCTCAGGATCACAACAGTTCTCTCCCATTCTGTCACACTGCCCTACCCTGGCTTCTCCACCCAAGTGTGAGAACAGTCCTGTTGACATGTTGAGTCAGATCAATTTTAAGTTCTCCTCTGCTCAAACCCTCCATTGGCTCCCGCTGCTCAAAGTGAAAGTTGAAGTCTTTACAATCCTCCAAAGGCCCTACCTATCCTTTGACCTCATCCCCTGGACCCAGCCTCTCTACCCGTATCTCCTATCCCTCTTCCCTGTTGACTCCTGTCTTGCCACAGGGACCTCCTTATTCCTGCAACATGCCAGCAAGAGCCTATTTCAGGGTCTTTGAACTGGCTTTTACCTTTACTTGGACCTCTCTTTTCCCATACTTGCATGGCTTACTTCCCACCTCCTTCAAGTCTTGTTCCAAATGTCACCCTCTCAGTGAAGCCTGCCCTGACAACACTGTTTAAAATCACCTCTTACCACATTCTGTCCTTCAAGCTGGCTCTATTTTCTCTAACACTTTACCTCCTCTGGAATTTGAGCTGTTAGAGGAGATGACTGTGTCAGTTTTGTTCGTGTTGGGACCCCCAGATTTCTAGAGCAGTTCTTGTTGCACAGGAAGTGATGGGTAAACTTTTCTTGGATTGAATTGATTTAAACGTGGTTCGAAATTCAGATATGCAGAGTGGTTCACAGCGAAAAAGGTGCCTATCGTCTACGCTCTAGTCTCCTCCTCATCCCAAGCGATCAACTTAGCAATTCTGAATTATTTTATACAAATATTATATAGTTTGCTACACTCCCCTTCTTCTTGTTTAACAAAGGTAGCAGCCTGAGCACAGTCTTCCTTACTTTCCTTTTTCGGCTCACTGTTCATTTGGGGGCATCGTGCCTGATGATTTCTCCTACGTTTTCCACTGCTGCCTTCAGGGGTTTATTCCGGCCCTGTTCTCCCCGCCAGTGTCCCTCAGTGGAGATCCGCTCGCCTGGAGTCAGTAGAGGATTCAACCACAGCTCTGGCGCTGCCCGACCGGCTTTGCAAACATCTGGCTTGTCTCTATCAGGCTGTTTGCACGCCCCCTCCCTATACTAATAAGCAGCCAAGGGAACGTTCAGAGAACGCTTGCGTAAGGTGGGGATGTAGCTCAGTGGTAGAGCGCATGCTTTGCATGTATGAGGCCCCGGGTTCGATCCCCGGCATCTCCAAGGCGGCCTTGTGTCTTCCTTTTTTTTTTTTTTTAAATCCTTACTAAATTTTCAAACGCTGAATGTTTGCAGAGCCCTGGGGGAAAATCCCGTATTTTGGAGTTTGCCCAGATCAGAAGGGGCGGTGGCGGGACCCACCCACTCCAATGCCCAGACCCTACCTCTAAACTCCTGATTAAAATATCACAAGGTGAGCATGCCAGTGGCATTAGGATGCTCATATTTTCCCTCCTTTGCGCCCTGCACTTTCCGGGAATGGAAAAAGGTTAGGTAGCTGGCAAAGCAGAGCAAGCAGAAAACAGACTTAGGCGGGAGGGGCGGTCAGGCACTATCTGCGGAGTTTGAGTTTCTGGGTCTGCCAGGCGGCTGGTTGTCGCAAAGAAACCTATTTCTGAGTTTGGAGCCGCATATAGTCTGAATCCTACCTTGAAGTAAGAAATGCTGAGACGCCATTGCTAAGCGCCCGGCTAGCTCAGTCGGTAGAGCATGAGACTCTTAATCTCAGGGTCGTGGGTTCGAGCCCCACGTTGGGCGTGGGGTCTGCTTTTGTTCTTCATCCTCAATTAAGGACAATTGGTTCGTTCCTTGACTCCCTCTGGGACAAATAAAGAAATTCTACTCTGCAAATTTCTTGTGTGCGGTATTCAAGTGGGCTTTTTTTTGTGGCTATACCTTTGTTCGTTGATTAATTTATGATTTACTGCTAACGAAATGAATTTTATATAAATATATGTAAATTATTAGTTTAAAAAAATTGTTAAAATATGCATAATAAAACTTACCGTTTCAATAATTTTTACATGTAGAGTTCTGTAGCTTTTCACACATTCATACAGTTGTGCAACCATCACCACCATCCATTTCCACAACTTTTTCATCTTCCCCAACTGCAAATCCACCCAGGAAATACTAACTCCCCATTCTGTCCTTCCTCCAGCCCCTGGCAACCACCATTCTACTATCTCTATGACTACTCTCCATTATATATATATAGACACGCTACATTTTTTTTAACCCTTCATCTGTCTATAAACACTTGGTTGGGTTCGTTCTACCTTTTTGGCTTTTGTGAATAATGCGGCTATTAGCATGGGTGTGCAAATATCTTTTCGAGTTCCTGTTTTCACCTCTGTTGAGGCTATACCTAGAAGTGGAATTGCAGAACATATGGTATTTCTTTTTTTTCTTATTTTTTTTCTAATTTTAATTCCAGTGTAACGTATGGTATTTCTATGTTTAATTTTTTGAAGAATCACCATAGCATTTTCCACAGAGTTCCACAAAATAAGTTTTTAAAACATCTTTTGAGTAGGTTGTACACTGTACTGTTCAAAAATTGAATCATACATAAAAATATTCAGTGAAAAGCATCTGTCATCTTCCCTCCTTAGGTAACAACTTTTGTACCTGTGTATATATTCTTGCACAGTTATATATCTTTTGATGCAAATATATTTCTATTTTCTTCTATTTTATATGAAAAGATAATTACAATTCTTATATTTGGAGATCTTTCCATCTCAAGATGTAGGAAATTTTCTAAGTCTTTTTTTTTTTTTTGCAGCTGCATAATATTCACCTGTAGATGAATCATAGTTTATTTAACAGATCACCTACTGATGGACATGTATATTGTTTCCAATCTCTTGTTATTATAATCAATTCTGCAGTTAATAAGTATGTAGTGTTGTTATTTTGCACTCATATCTGTGGGGTAAATTTCTAGAAGTTGAGATTGCTGTTTCAAGATTTATATGTGATTGTAACTTTATGGAAATAGACAAATCACTCACTGTAGTTGGAGTGAGGAGTAGAGGACTGTAGATCTTACAGGCTGATTGATATTCCTTCCTACCAGCCATGAACCAGATTGCCTTTTTCTCCACCGCTTTGGTGGCAATGGGCTGCTTTAACAAATCTAACATGACTCCACCCCCCCTTAAAATTCCCTAACTGCCTGTCCTACAAGATAAGATGATATCCATTGCAGGGCCTACAGGGCACTGCCTGACAGGAAGAGGGACCTTCCTTCTGCCCCTCACAGGAACATACTCAGGGAAAAGTTTCTGAAGATCACAGTGTCACTCTTATTTATGGCTTCTAATCCAATTCTATAGGACAACATTATTTTTTCTTTTTCAGGCTTGTCTCTGTGAAGGCTATCATGTTTTCTTCATTTGCAAAGCCATGATATCATTGGAAAGGTCTACTCAGTTATTTCTTGTTTTTTGTTTTTGTTTTTTTAGTTTTTATTTATTTGACAGAGAGAGAGCACAAGCAGGGGGAGCAGCAGCAGGAGAGGGAGAAGCAAGCTCCCTGCCGAGCAAGGAGCCCAATGTGGGATTCGATTCCTGAGATCATGACCTGAGCCAAAGGCAGACACTTAACCGACTGAGCCACCCAGGTGTCCCCTCAGTTATTTCTTTTTTTTTTTTAAAGATTTTATTTATTTATTTGAGACAGAGAGAATGAGAGAGAGAGAGAGCACATGAGAGGGGGGAGGGTCAGAGGGAGAAGCAGGCTCCCTGCCGAGCAGGGAGCCCAATGCGGGACTCGATCCAGGGACTCCAGGATCATGACCTGAGCCGAAGGCAGTCGCTTAACCAACTGAGCCACCCAGGCGCCCCCCTCAGTTATTTCTTATTCTGTGGATTTTTTCCCTTTGACAGAAAGAATCCAATCAAATATAAGAAGTTAAATTTGTATGTGATTTTCTACTTGGTCTTGATGTCATATGGGGCATATTTAAATTATTATATCATGCATGTGGCTTGTGGTTTATGATAATTATATATAATTTACATATAAATTATCAACCATCCACTTGAATATTTTTATTTAAAACCTCATTTGAAACCGAAAATTATCTCCAGGTTTAAGATATTAATGGCTATTTTCTAACTAGTCTAAAAATACTCCAATATCAGCTCTTTCTTTAATGGTCAGTGGTTTCCCTTTACTAGAGTTGGCAAAGTCATTCTAGGGTCTGTGTAGCATCAGGAGAAATGGTTCAACCATCATCAAATGCTACCCTGTTATTTCATTGCTGTTTATATTATATCACATTTGTTTAAGGGCACAAAGTCCCCTAAATAAAAGGCCAGTCTCAGTCACATGCTGATGTCCTGGGGAATATAAATTTGGGGCAAATAGGAAGACAAAATGTCAACCAGAGCAACCTAATTCTGGAGAACTGCATGCTAAAGGAAGAGTGGCCAAATAGATGACCCAGAATGACCTGCTCTTCCATTCTGTGTCAGGACCAACTGGATTAAAATCACTGGATATTTTGGGAAACTCTCTCTGTTGTCATTTGAGATGTTTAATGTCTAAGGACTAAGGAAGGTTTTTTAACATGGAAAAGAATACAAACTTGTTGTGTAATTAATATACAATTTATCTAGTTGTAAATATTAAAGCCTAGTTTTTCTCGTGGTTTGAAATTCAACTTACAAATATTGTTGTTTTTCTTATCAAACTAGCAATTTCTGGAACAGGAACAATCACTAGTTCCTTTAACTAGTTCCTTCACTAGTTCCTCCATGAATTATGGTTATCGAAAGGCGTCATTCTGAACATCTGAGCCACTGGTGATATTTTCTCTTAGACATTCCAGATGACAATTATGGACTTAGCTCTCTGAACCCTCACTGAGTGTGGAGGAGAGGGGGGCACTGATTAGGTCACAGCTGGAGTGCAGAGCCTGTACCTGAAACTCGGTTGCTGCTGTGGTCTCCCTGCTTTAACCACCAACTCATAGCAGTTAGAAACACCAGGTGTATTGTTTGTTTGCAATCTTCTGAATGAGCCTATGTGTTCATTCAGCTGTCCTTAAAAACGCCACCTTGAGGTCCTACTGTAGTTCTCATTAGCCTGGGAGTCCTCTAAGACTATAGATCCAGTGTCCTCCATACATTTTTCTATCCACAAAAACAGCAACTGGTGTAGATGGAGTCATCAGAATGCAGAGCCAAGGAGATATGGCTGTGGCTCCTTATCCTCCAAGTTCCGGATCTTCCTTTCCTCCTTGAACCCACCAAGCACACTCCTACTTCAAAGCCTTTAAACCCTCTGCTCCCTCTCCCAAAGGCCTCTTCCCTGGATCTTTGAAAGACTGGCTTCTTTTTATTTTCCTAAGCTCATTGTCACCTCTTCTGATACATCTTTCTTAGCCCTTCTCTGCTTGCCACTCAATCAGATCTCCCTCATTAATTTTCTCACAGTCCTTATCACCCTCTGAGATAGAGCCAGTGGGGTGGGAAGTGATGGGATTAGAGATAAAATTGGGATTGTGGAAGAGAGAAAATTGAAGCTGGAGGATGGGTACTTGGCATTTCCTAATACCATTATCTCTACTTCAAATTTCCTAATAAAAAGGTTTTTTTAAATAAAGCAAAAAGGAATGAGTGAGAGATTAAAAAGTTAGGTAGATAATTTTGTACAGTAACAATGTTGAGGCTTACTTGAAAAAAATGTAAAGATCTAGCAAGAGCTACAATTAAATAGAACCCTCAGTCTTAACTCATGTCCTTAAAACTATTTTCCTAGGGTATTCGGAAGAGGGGGAGCCAGAGACCTTGGGTTCCATGCACTGTCCTGGCACTTAGATTTGGCTTTTTCTTTTACTCTTCACTGTAAAAAAAAAAAAAAAAATGAAGCTCTCTGTACATTCTTCTGCGTCCTAAGGCAGGAAAAATTACAGATGGGTCCAAAGCACAAGTTGCTGCCAGGAAACAAGGATGCTTTCAAATTGTTGGGGCGATGCTGAAGATAAAGGAGCCAATGTGAAGGGGCTCCCACTGACAAGCAGCTACAATTTAAGCATCAGTAAGAGAATAATAGTTAGCATTAATTGAAATAAGATGAATCTAGGAAAGCTTTAAACCCAGAATGACAAGTTAGCATTAAGTGTAACCCAAAAGAAAACCGGACAACTTCCTGTGGAGCTTGTTGCCCAACCCAGCTGGTTTTTTGGTGTTCACTGTGCTGCTTTGGATTTGTTTACTGTGTCCACAAGGAGCAGGGATGAAAACTCTTCGGTTAGCTGAGGCACAAACCAAAATCCTTCTGGCAAGAGTAACTGAGTGATGGAGTTGACCTCCCAGAGTTCTGGGGCCACCAAGGAAGTTAGTTTGGAGGAAGTAAGGGAGACACTCTGGCAGTACAGAGCCTGGAGTGAGGGGCATGTACTGACTGACTCATCTCAACTCAGTAAAACATGAAAAACAAATCAAAACAAAACAACAAAACAAAACAAACAAACAAAAAACACAAAAGAAACTGGGTCAGCAGCAGCAGCAGAAGAATTCTCCAGGTGAGGTCCAGAATCCTTCACTCTTCAGTCCTCTGGGTCTCTAAGTTCCATGGTTAGTCCCTAGCCTTCCTGGTTGGGTGTTACATCTGTAAATTCTGGGAAAGTATACAAATAAGTATGAAAGAGCAATGATAAAGAAATGGGCATGAAGTTGATTTTTTTTTAGTACTTTATGCTGTTTTTGGTTATGCTTTGTCTGCATTTAAGATGTGTGAAACTTTAAAGGCAAAGTGATTTACAACCTTGATGTTTTATTTGGCTTCCCAGTTTGATAGAAGTGCTGGGAAAGAAGTTGCTTGTCAAATGTGTAAGTGTGTTCCGTCAGTTGTGAAAGCATGAGCCCTATTTTCCAGGCGTGAAAGCATGCTGCACTACAGAGGTTCACAGGTGTGCGTCTCTACCGACATCTCTCAAGCCAGGAGCACTGGGCTGGGGGCCCTGGAGCGCCGCTGGGCTGCTTCTCTGAAGACTTCACTGCCTTTTCCCCTTGAACTCTGGAGCCTGCTTCCCAACACACGTGCAGCATCCCACAGGCTCAAGGCCAACGAGCTGCATGTGAGGATCGGTGGAGAGGCTGGCCGAGACACCTCTGGAGAGACTGATGGTCCTTTTGACTGCTCTCCGCCACTGAGGACGCACTGGACAGTGGGAGGAATGCGGGGTAGACACCAGGTGGGTGTCTTAGGGGGCACGCAGGGAGCGAACAGTAGGGCGCCACTTGGAGGAGCAGAGGTGACCCCCTGAGGACAGGTGGATGGGAGGCCCCGAGCTGGGAGTGAAACCAGTTAGGGGAGAAGAATTTAAACTCGCTCGTGGTAGTGTCCCCGGTGTGGAGTTGCCGCCATCGCCGTTGGGTCCACGCATCCAATCACTGACAGTCCCGAGCAGAACCAAAGCTGTTTCCTCGCTGTGCTTGCTTGCATTTCTCTCGGTGCCCCGCTTCTTTCCCTCTTCTCCATCCTTGAGCTCCCATTTCTGTACCGCAAGTTTCCTCACCTTCTGTGACGTGTCTGTGCGTCAGCGGCGTCACCTGTAAACAATATTACGTACCTCCCAGGACTGTTAGGTTTCTTTGAGGCAGACACCTAAACCAGGACCGGACACCCTCAACACAGTGCGTTGTACATGGCGCGGTCATCACCCCCGCTACGATCTTCCCTGTGAATACTTTTCCCTGGCCTGACTTCCACCAAATATTTCCAGCTCATTCCTGCTTGCGCTTTTTAATATTTCATGGGTGGTTGCGTGGCATTCCTGCCTTTTGTTGCCTTTTAACCGGCCAGGATTCTAAGTTCTTTGAAGGAATGCTCTAAAGACATAGACCACCTTCTTACAACAGACCTAGAGACCTGGACTCTATTGGTTAAAGTGAACTGGTCATGAATTAGAAAAGACAAGAGTACGTGTAAAACTGTAAAGAGTATTCATATATATATATGCACATACATTCCAAAGACAGATGACTGAAGTAGACAAATTCAATTAAACTGTTTGAGGTAAAAGAGAAAAAAAAAACACAAGGAAACAGCCAACTTTACTTCAATTGTTTCCACCCCGTTTCGAACCGGGGATCTTTCACGTGGTAGGCAAACGTGATAACCACTGCACTACAGAAACAGACAACAAAAGAGCTTTTTTTTTTCCAGGATCCTTGTAAGACTTGTAGTCATGGGCATTGCCCGGGTCTCTTCACCCTACCTGCGAGGCAGAGCCCTTGGAAATATTGTATGTGGGCCCCCGGAAATATTGTCTAACTGCCGAGCGCGACCCATTAGTAGGTCGGGAAACCAGTCACATTCAGCAATTAAAAACAAAACAGTGAATGAAAGCAGCAGGCCTCGCAGCAAGTAAGGTAAATGTGGCTTTGGAGGTTTGAGACTAGATAATTCTCTCCATTTTGTCTCTTTTAGCGAGACAGCTGGAGGGTTTAAATTTTCACCCATTTTGTGCTGGATTGACACTAAAGATCTAAAGGATTAAGGAAATGATAAATACATTCAAAGAATACAAGATTTGAATATATTTCGTCAAAATGTACATATAAATAAGCCAAAAATTAGTTTTACATATGCTTTCAAAATGATTGTGTTTCTTCTAAATTATGTGGAATTATCTATTAAAAATAAAAAGGAAATTGAAATATCAAATTCTAAGTCATTGTTATTTAAATAAAACTGAAAATTTAAATTTTGAAATGTAATTAAATCTTTAAAATATTTTCTAAAAATAAAACCAATCAATACTAGCATTGAATGTCCAGAATTGGGATGAGGCTTAACACATGGTATATGTAGATCTCTATATATGCAAATGTAAGATTAGTATTGATGATTTAATATTGCCAAATATTTTTTCGGTTGCCTACACTGATTCTGGAAGACCTGCGGAGCCAGGAATTGGAATGGAGGCTGAGTCCTGCTGAGTTGGGATCCTTGAGTGTCTTCATCTTGTAAGCCCCTCTCCACCAGACCACTCGGCGGGAGGTCCTCTTGTCTAAGTCTAGTTCTCTGATCAAGGTCACCAGGTGCCTGCAGGTGGCCCAATCCATAGAGGCCTTGCCACCTTCCTTTACTAGACCGCATATGGAATTTGACTCTACCGATCTGTTCCTTTTTTTTTTTTTTTGCACATCTTAACTTCTTGACCTCAGTGGAAGCTTCACTGCTAGCTTTACTCCTATTCCGACTCCTCCATCTGTCTACCCAAGGCTATCTCCCTGGAGAGTCAATTGCGATTGACAGCTTGACCCAACCTCTACCCTGCCCGTCTGTGGCTCCAGCAATGACAGTGCTCCCCAAGCTTCAGATCCACATATCTTGGACATGTCCTTTTAGACATCTCCCAACCTGTTCAAGAGTAAACTCATTACTTCTCTCTCAGCCCCCCACCCCGCTCCTCAGTGTTAGAAGGTGGAGGAGAGTCAGTGAAGTACCTTCTGGACTGAGAAGGCACGTTAAGAGGGAAAAAATGAAGGAAGCCACTCCATATCGTACACAGAGTTTTATTCAGGGTAACTTACTGACAGGGAGTATGGTGGGGACAAACCATCCAGGCGGTGCCGGGTCATTCTCCACAGCTATTCTCCACCCAGTCCAACCTTAATCCCTAGATTTTATGGAATGAGGAGTATGGTGGTGAGGTCATAGGGTAGTTACCTAAAGTGGGGCCTTCTGCGTGCCACTTTAGGGAAGATCAGAACAAGCCTTCCCGCATTCCATGTCACGGCACACATTAACCTCCACAGGCCTGGAACATGTAGTGGGAGGGAGGTCACTGCTCTGGCTTGAAGAGGATGGAGGGCCAAAGGTGGGGTCAGTGTTGCCCCTACTCCTACACTCAGTCTTTAATTTCTGTTACTAAACTATCTAAAGCAGAAATGGGGAGCTCCCTCTCCTGTCCAGGTATAAACTGTGCACCTAGCTCCTTCACCCCCTTCTCCCATCTGGCTGCTGCCTCCCCACTGCTGTGCTAGCTGCTTCCGGTCTAGACCATGGCTGTGTACATCCAATTCCTCTCTATGACTCAGTCTCACTCCCATCACACATTCTGCTCATCGTTCCTGAAGGAATCCTTCTGAAATGTAAATCAGATAGAGTCCCTCTGCCTCCATCGCCAAGGAGGAGAAAGGCAAAAATCCTACTTTCCTTGTGTTTGCTGAATGTCTGAACTGATCAACTCTTGACTCTTTTGTGTTAAGAGCAGCAGATCACTTACCAAAGGGGATTCCAAATTGGGCCTGGCTAGAGGGGCAACTGTGGAAGTGGTGGAGAGGAAAGAGAAGCAGGAATTGTAGCAAAAAGCTCTGGTGGGATGCCCCTAGCTTGTTGGGAGATGGCAACAAGAAGCCTGTCCACTTTGGCTTCCCCTTAATGAAAGCCAGGATCTTTTAGGATGTTTTCCATTTCTAGTGAAGGAGGTTAAAAAAAAAAAAAGGCCCTGAAACTACAATTTGCAAACGAATCCATAAGTATTTGTGCAAGCGAAAATGTCAAAGTTGAAACTCCTGGGACACAAGCTTATTTAGACCCTTTAATTCCAAGATAAGACCATATTAGGACCATAGTAACCATAAGTTTCACATGATCGAGGTAGGACTGTACCAGCAAATCCTTCTATTTTACCAACTTTGACCAATTCCTGTCTAGACTGCCCTTATACGGTGTCATGCTAAACTTTCCCTAATTCCCGTCTTGGACACACTTCTCAGACTGAAGGCGATTCAGTCCTTTGCTTAGCAAGTTCAATAAACGAGCTTTACATGACTAATAGACTTCTCTTGCAATCTGGCGTGTATTAAGGGAGACTTCTACATACGGAAAACAGAAAAAGGGCTGAATTTGCAGGACTAAAAAAAGCAGTTCAATTGAAGTTAAGGAAGCATTTCCTGACAAGACCAGTAAACTGAGGATGTTCATGTTAGGGTGTTCCAAAATAAAGGATATTTTTACATTCCTCTCTGTGTGGGGCAACATTTCACAAAAGATGGACTCTTAAAAAGAGGAATATACTGAAGATGAGGGTCTCAGATTACGAAGAATACTCTTTTCTCACCGGAAAAAAAACCCGACCGCGGCGGCCACAGTGCGAGAATGCTTAGCCTCTAAGTCACCCAGAAAAAGTGGTCGCGAATCCGGCGGCCGTTGGGTCCCCCCGGCAGCTTCCGGAAGCGACGCCGCACCCTCCCCTCCCGCGCAGCGCGCCGCGGACACCCGACTGGCAGTCTGGTCAACAGAAGGCGCCCAATACGCGTTGACCGTGGGCAGTCGAACTTCCGCGAGCGGAATGGTGGCCCGAGGAGCAGGCCCTCCGGGGAACTTGTCCGCTGGCATCCACCCCTCCCTCACTGCCTTTCAGCCAAGCGAGGGCCTTTCAGTCTTTTGTTGGGCTACTGACAACCACCAGCCCAGTTTCCGCGCGCCCCGCCAGGAATGCCGAATTCCACCCGCTGTCGGTCTGGAGAGAACCTTGTTGCCTGACTTTGCATCAAAAGTTCTTTTGTTTTCCTCTTTTCAAAAGAACCTGCGCCCAACGTGGGGCTCGAACCCACGACCCTGAGATTAAGAGTCTCATGCTCTACCGACTGAGCTAGCCGGGCACCTACACATAGCTTCTATTCTATCCCAGAAGACTGAAATGCACGTGCAGGGATGAGGGCACACTTTTAAAAGCAATTATACAAATATGGAGCACCTACTGTGTGTCTGACTGTCCTAGTGACTAGGGCTGGAGGATCCAAAGCCTACGCTCCCTCAACCCGGGAGAGGTGGCTCTGCGGGCTCTTGCAGGGAAGAGGAAGAGATTAGCTGAGGAGCGAGACCTGAATTTATACCGGAGCATTTATGGAGGGCGTGTTCTGAGCTCTGTGCTGTTGCTGTCCCGTTTTACTGCCTGTCTCCAAAAAAAAGAGACGGCCATACACGTCCTTCCCTCTTTGTGACCACAGCCGGGGGGCCAGTCTCCTCGGGGTGCAAGAGAGGCGTGGATGAAGTGACCGTAGAAATGAAACGCAGACCAAAAGTTGTTTCCGCCCGGTTTCGAACCGGGGACCTTTCGCGTGTGAGGCGAACGTGATAACCACTACACTACGGAAACCCACACCAGCTAACTTTGACCAACACCACCTTGAAGCTACGCAGGGCGGGGAATGACTAGGTTGAACTAAGCCACAGTTCCAAGCGGCAGACGTTCCCTGCGCTGGCGGCTGAGCTGTGTTCTGGTCTGGTGGCCACACTTCTCTTGGCATGGCCTCGTATGGTTGTTCACCCACGAGGATTACTGGTTTTGGCGTGTTCGGCCACCCTTCTGAGGACGCAGGCGTCCACTGGGAGTTTCCCCACTGGCGGGAAAGCGCCTCCTGAACAGGGTTAGTTCTGCGTACGCAGCCCTGGTATCCCGCAGCCGCCGGCACTCACGGGCAATTCTGCACATGAATTACGTTCCTGTAACTGCCGCTGCAGGTTTTCCCTTCTTTTTTAATTAAAGGAGAAAATTTTCAAAAGCCTCAGGTATTATTTCTATCGCCAAAATAATTTGACAGAGATGCTCTGCGTACCAAAGCGGCATCTATAGTTCTACAGCCTGGATGGGATTCTCTCAAGTAAAATGAATACCACAAACCCAGTTTGAGCCCCTGCCCTTAGACTGGGACTCGTGCATACAGACCTCGAGGTAGTAGTTTGGGCACGTAGCGTGCGTGGTGCCCAGCTCAGAAAGTGTTGAATGAACCGACGGCACTGAACTCAGTTACTATGTGCTAAGCAACATACTAATCGCTTTGAAATTATATTAACTCTAACTTCACAAAACCCTCTGATAGGGACTATTACCCTTATTTTATATGAGTAAATACAGGACGATAAAGTTATCAAATACATCTAACACCCCCCTTTTTTACAGATGGTAGTACAGTCTACATTTTTCAGCACCTCGCTTTTCTCACCTCACAATACATCTTGAAAAGGATTCTCTTTTTACAGCTAAAGAACGTGATAATGTTCCACTGTGTGAATGTTCACGTAATGATTTCACCATTCCTTTACTGATGGGCCGTTAGAAAAGTTCATCTAAACGATACGACAGTGACCGGACGGCAGTTTCTCAAATGCGTGTGGAAATGCTAACTATAGTGGGGATGATTGGCAAGGTCTCCTAGAACTCTTGAGTTCCCAAACAACAAAGTCCTCGGCCTAGAAGGGCCGGAAGTACTTGAGGACGCTCACCGGGACCCGCCCCTCCGCTTCCGGCATCGGCCGTCCGGAGTCCCTGGTGCAGTCCTCAGTGCTCGGTTAGTAGGATGGCGCCGGGCCGACGCGGTCACAGCACCGAGAGCGGACGGCCGCTAAGCGCTTCCACCGTCCCCCGAAGTTTATCCCCAGTGGCGGGGGATGGGGGAGGCCGGTTCTTCCGGGTCGTCCGCGTTCCCTGCTCTTTCGTATTACAGAGACGTGGGCCTCCTTCGTTCTAGCCCTCACGCCCTGTTCCCGTGTGCCTGCTAGAGCGTCTCCTCGCCGTTTCCTGTCGCCCAGGGGCCCGGGAGGAAAGAAGGGGGCGTAGCGCTACGGCGGAGGGAACTCGCGAGCTTAGGAAATTCGCAGATACCGGAAGTGTTGGAAGGAAGGCCGGAAGTGAGGGGGCGGAGCCAGGAAGTGAGGAGGGGCGGGGGTTTATGAGGAGGCCAAGGGAGCGTTGGGACAGATTTGCACTCAGGGCCACCTGAGGGACTTGGCTGTAGCGCTCAGCTTTGTCCCCTCCCCTCGCAGAGACACGGTTGTCGTCTAGGAGTAGGGAACTCTGTGTGGAGGGGTGGGTTGTCGGGAGGACCTTCCTCTGCCTGCGCTTGAGGCAAGGTGTGGAGAGGCGGGGTGGGGGTGGGGCCGGGTCGTCAGGGCGTCTGAGAGGGAAGACCCCCGCCCCCCGCCCCCCCACCGCCCATCTACACTGGCTGACTGGACACTAAGATGGCTGCCGTTGCCATGGCACCCAACCCTGTGCAGACCCTTCAGGAGGAGGCGGTGTGCGCCATCTGCCTCGATTACTTCACGGACCCCGTGTCCATCGGCTGCGGGCACAACTTCTGCCGAGTGTGTGTAACCCAGTTGTGGGGAGGGGAGGATGAGGAGGACAGAGACGAGTTGGACCGGGAGGAGGAAGAGGAGGACGGAGAGGAGGAGGAAGTGGAGGCTGTGGGAGCTGGTGGGGGGTGGGACACCCCCATGCGGGATGAAGACTATGAGGGCGACATGGAGGAGGAGGTCGAGGAGGAAGAGGAGGGTGTGTTCTGGACCAGTGGCATGGGAGGGTCCAACTGGGACAACATGGACTACGTGTGGGAGGAGGAGGACGAGGAGGAAGATTTGGACTACTACTTGGGGGACATGGAGGAGGACCTGAGAGGGGAGGATGAGGAGGACGAGGAGGAAGTACTGGAGGAGGATGAGGAAGAGGAGCTAGACCCCGTCACCTCACTGCCCCCGCCTCCAGCCCCTCGGAGGTGCTTCACCTGCCCTCAGTGCCGAAAGAGCTTTCCCAGGCGGAGCTTCCGCCCCAACCTGCAGCTGGCCAACATGGTCCAGGTGATTCGGCAGATGCACCCAACTCCTGGTCGAGGGAGCCGTGGGAGCGAGCAGGGCATTTGTCCCAAACACCAGGAAGCCCTGAAGCTCTTCTGCGAGGTGGATGAAGAGGCCATCTGTGTGGTGTGCAGAGAATCCAGGAGCCACAAACAACACAGCGTGGTGCCATTGGAGGAGGTGGTGCAGGAGTATAAGGTGAGAGAAGTAGAAGAGGGGAGTTTAGTGGGGGTGGAGAGGAAGTATGAGGAGCTGGGAAAAGGAAACATGTCCCCTCCCCACCCCAAAACTTCATGCACTGGTGAGCTGATTTTCCTTTACTTAGCACTTACTGGCATCAAGGTGGGTTAGACTGAGAAGGATCCTGTACAGACAAAGCCGACCAGTGAAGAAGACCAGGAAGATTGGCTTCCTCAAAAGAAATTGGGCAAAGTGCATATGATACCGTATCATTGGGTTGCATCTCTTAGGGAAAGCACTGCTGTTTCACACTTCCACTGTCTCTAAGTATAGGAGTGCAGGTGACAATCCCCTCAGGCTTTACCACCAGTCTCATTTTCCTCTGGGTGAGTCTTCAGTCTATCCTTGACTCAGACCCCTAGAGTTGGGAAGGACTTGGGGCCTCAAAGAATAAGAAAGTGCCTTAAAGAGCAGGAATGTAGAAATGACTACTAGTGTCAGACCCAGATACTCTGCATTTGCCTTTTAATGGGTTTCTCACCTACCCCCTGATATGGCTTGTTTCTCCTCACGGACTTTTGTTAGATCTGAATCAGTCTAATGTACTGACTAGAACTTACCTTTCCTGAGAATGCAGAAAAAAGGGAGAGGCTTCTAAATCAGAAGACCGGGCTCTGCACTTGTGAATATTCACTCAGGCATCTCTAGAAGTCTTGGAACTTTAATTTCTCCAGGATTAAAAGTTAATATTTACTGAACACTTTACTTACTATGTACACCAGGCACTGTACTAAGCACTTCATGGACTCATTTAAAACTCAAAATAATCCTGTAAGTTTGATATGGTTTCTATCCCTGTTTTACAGATTAGGAAACAGATTTAAGTAACATACACGGGGCCACACATACTAGTAAGTGATGGACTTGGTTATGACCCCCTTCCCCTGCCCCGGTGCCCCAGCATACTGTTAACAGTGTCACCGCCATTTAGATGTCTTGTTAGTTTGACTTTCCTGACATGTGACTTCTTGGAGTCTGATTCTAGTTTGGATAATACTTTGCACCCTACTTCTGGCCTCACTCTTTTGGGATATAAGTAAGATTTGTCTGTGAGACAGCCAGCACAAATAGCATTCCTGGGATGGGTTTGAGATAGTGGGACCAGGAGGAAGAAAGGGTAGCCCTTATGTGGTCTGTGTGGAACTTCTTTGTGTTATGACTTGTGTTTTCATATATTGTCACACAGTAACCTCATTTAATTTTTGTCATTACCCTAATTTTAGAGTAACGAGTCTAGAACTTCTCAGCTATGAGCAGTACAGCTAAGACAAACTTATACCCTCTCATGACAAGTAACTGTTTCTTCCACACGGTGATTGTCCCAATTGCTAGGAGTTTTCAAAAGTACAGTGGGCCCTACCACTTGAGATTCTGAGTCAGAGACAGGGAGAATATCAAAATATCTTTAAGAAAGCCCAGCGTAGCATGGGGATCACTGCATTGGTAACATCACCTGTTTTTTAGGCCCTGTGTTGTTAGGGGAGGCTGTGATCTCATTTTGTCCTTTTTTTACCTCCTTTTGGCTCCTAGTTAACTGTACCCATCAATGGGCAGTCAGTTTGTTAACTGAATCTTGGGGTGGACTATTCATGGGCATTCCATCCCTTCTCCACCCTCCTCCTACAGGACTCTTCTGAAGAGCTTCTGAAACTGGATTTTAATTTGTGTTAGCCACATCTGTTGTATGCCAGCCCAGTAGGGCTCTGCAGTTTGAGGAGGCCACATAGATGCAAATAATCTGCCATTAACTGATCAGCAAATGTAAATACATAAGTTTTATTATATAAAACTAATTTGAGTGATTCCTTTTCTAACTTACAGGCTATTTTATGGGCAGGTAGTTTATCCCTTTCAAATATGTACACTAACTAGCACTAGCTTGGAACAGTGTTGTTTTTTAGAAATATTTCTTTATTGAATAGGTAATAATACAAATGATGTATAAATAATCTCCTAAAAAGGTGGAAGTCCTTGATAATTTCTCTTAAATAGTACTCTGTTTGGATTTGTGCTCATGAATTTTTTGTCAGTTATTTAGGAAAAATATTAAATGGAAATTTAAGCATCATAAATTCTGAATAGAGTTGGAGAAAAGGTAATATCAAAAGACAAAATTTTTTGTAGTTTATACTACTTTCATGTAAGGGATTGCCTTGTAATATTTTTAATGTAATTTTTTCAACAACCACTTATCCTGTGCAACAACTGCCTTTTGTACTCTGGGTCAGTAACCTCTTTAGTTCAGGGGTCATTATCAGGTTGTCACTGGCAGCTTAGACATAGGTAGAGAATACTAGATAACATTTATTGATCTTTGGTACATCCCAGACACTGTGTGAAGCATACTGTCCATAAGGTAGATTCTGTTATTCCCAATTCCCATGTAAGGTGAGGAAACTGGAAATGTGGCTCGCATCAGGTCATCTGGTTCCATTCAGGTTTAGATTGGAGTCTAGGCTTGAGCTCTTTTGCCCTGTACTATCTCTCAAGGAAAAGGAAGGAGAAAGGCAGAAGTAGTAGGAGACATTAAAAAGGAAAAAAAAAACAGGTTGGGCCCATCTTTGGTCTCTAACAGCCTTTTAAAGAAAAAGATTCTGTTACAAGTGATTGGAACATAGACTCAAATGCATATTGGCTGTGAAGGTTAAAACCTTAGGAAGAGACGGTTTTTGTTTTCCATTTAGTAAGTGAGTGGGAGAGAAATGGACAGAGAGACATAGAAATTAAGGGGGGCCCCTGCCCCCAGGAGCCCCTGTGTCCTGGGGGAGGCATACTTAAAAATCAGTGCCTCAGAAGTATTGTAAAGGTTGCATTCATGTTCCTTGGGGTGACAGAGGAAGTTGGAGGCAGGGAGGATCTGGACCATGGTCAGGTAGCTGGGTTTTAAAGGAAGCATGCCTTGGGCCAAATGGAGAAAGGCAATCCCAGGCAGAGGGAACAGCATGGATAAAGATACGGAATTACATTCAGGAAAAGACAGGTAGTTTTATGTGGCTAAAACTAAGAGTCTGTATTAGAAGGGGCAAGTGTAGGAGAGGAGGCTAGAAATGTAGAAGCAATGAGAGCCTCATATTTTGCAGGTGGTGGAGAACCACTGAAGGATCTTTAGCACAGGCACAAAATTGTCAGAGAAGTATTTAGAGATGAAAGTTACAAGGAAGATTGCTTATGAGGGGGAAGGGACCATAGGCAGGAACATTCATGTGGAAGGACTTTGTGTGGTGCGGGCTTCAGGCCAGGTCCACTCCAACTCTGAGTATGGGGCTCTGTAGTCCTCAGGATCCTACTTTTAGAGAACACACCCAGGGCTTCTGTACATGAGTGCAGGCAGAATGTTGGAGGCCTTTGTCATCATCTGAAGAGAAGAAAGGGGAGAAAGGGAGTATGATGTTTATTTGGTACCTGTGGTGGGGATCAGGCTTTGGGCCCCAGTGCACTGCAAGGAAGATGGGGGAGGTGGCCCCCAGGCACTGCAGGGAAGATGGGGGAGGTGAAAGCAGGTGCCTCTCCCATCCCAGGCCTCTAACCTTCCTTTCCCATTCCCTCAGGCCAAACTGCAGGGGCATGTGGAACCACTGAGGAAGCACCTAGAGGCTGTGCAGAAGATGAAGGCCAAGGAGGAAAGGCGGGTGACAGAGCTGAAGGTGGGTGAATGTCCTTGATGGGGTTGACTGGCTCTGTGATCAGGCAGGGAAGATGGGCTGCCCACTCTCAAAAGTGGTGGCTAGATTCCCTGAAGAGGGGCAGCCGAGGCCTGGGAGAGAAGTAGACACATTCCAGGATCCTGAAGAGAGAGGGGCTTTAGACAGGAGAGGGCGTGTTCGTTCCTAGGTTCCAAAATGGGAGTGGAAGCAGGCCTGGGGCAGAGGGGTTGGGTCCCTGGCCCAGGGCTGCAAAGCAGGCTTACCACCCAGAGACCTCACTCCAGGCCCAGTGCCCACCACACCGGATAGCACAGAGGGCAGAAATGGGCAAGGAAAATCCACATAACAGCCATCAGAGGAGCCCCAGTTCCCAGGACAAATGGCAGGGCAGCCCTGAGCAGGAGAGGGGGGCCAGAGTGTTTAATGGACAATAGGAATGTTAGCATGGCAGAGACTTAGTCTTTTCTAGTCCAGTGTTTCTCAGCTGTTTTTTTTTTTTTTTTTTTTTAAAGATTTTATTTATTTATTTGAGACAGAGAGAATGAGAGAGACAGAGAGCGCATGAGAGGGGGGAGGGTCAGAGGGAGGAGCAGACTCCCTGCAGAGCATGGAGACCATGCGGGACTCGATCCCGGGACTCCAGGATCATGACCTGAGCCGAAGGCAGTCGCTTAACCAACTGAGCCACCCAGGCGCCCTCTCAGCTGTTTTTCATGATTGATCACCCCTCCCCAAGGAGTATTTTTAGATATTTTTTCCCATAATATCAACCCCCCCACCCCCAACTCTGTACCTGTTTTTGTAAGGTCAGCAGGCACTGAGAATGGCCTGGCACTGAGCTTTGGAGACCAAGCCAGGACATCCTTCTTGTCTGACCTCTTCCCTCATCTCTCCCACGCCTACCACTCTGGCCAGTTGAGGGGTCTTGCCACTTCCCAGGGCTTGTGCTTACTCTTTGCCACCTACACATTAGGAACTCTGCTGCTGGCTACTGCCAGGCACTAAGTGGTGGAATCTGAGTCTGGGAGCCATGAAGTCCTCTTGCCTCTAGCCAGATGCTCTGGGGTCCTCAGTTACAGAGAGAGGATGTCAGATCTGAGTGTCTGTGGGGCAGAGGGTGAAACTGACTTCCTTTACCCACTTGGTCAGTCAGAACTTCCTTTCCCTCTCTGGCCTGTTATTCTTTGTCCCAAGAATGTCTCTAGTTGGTGGGTGGAAAGCATGCCCACTATCGGGATTCCCCAGCCCAGGCAAATGGGGTAAGAGTGGGCAGAAGTTTTCTGTCATTATATGTAGAAGTACCTACACAGTGATGCCCATGATTTTGCCTCTTGGCTCTTAAAGTATAAAATATAATTTGGCTGTTTACAGGAAGAGTTTGCTAGACTCCGATCTAGAAGGATTGGGTGACTTTCTGAGGTCTTTAGTGGTATAGTCAAGACCCTAACTTCATATCCTGATTCCTGAATTTTTAATTTATTCATTTCAAAAAATTCTAAGTACCTACTCTGTGGTTGGTGCTCTCCCAGGGTCTGAGGACCCTGTGGCAAACAGAGATTATGCAGTGGTGGAAAAGGATGTTAAAAGATACTTCAGTGTAAACATAACCTAAGATTAATGCCATGATATATAGTGATATTTTGGGGTGTGGTCCTGATTTAGATCTGGAGGGAATATTTTTAAGCTTAGACCTGAAGAATGAATCAAGTTAGTTAGCCAGGGTGGAGATAAAGTTACAGGCAGAAGTTGTTGAGTTTGAGACCACTGTGCTGGGGGTGTGGGAGTGGGGCCTGGTAAGGCTGGGAGGCGGGGAAGGGGACAGGGGCCTCTTTCCATTTGGGATGTAGGGCTCCATTACCTTGGATTGAGGGGCAGCAGTTGCAAAATTGGAAGTTTATGTTTCTGTGTGTTGAGGTGGTATCCACCATCCCCTTTGCATCATCCCAGAGCCAGATGAAGTCAGAGCTGGCAGCTGTGGCCTCGGAGTTCGGGCGGCTGACACGGTTTCTGGCTGAAGAGCAGGCAGGGTTGGAGCGGCGCCTCCGAGAGATGCACGAAGCCCAGCTAGGGCGTGCAGGAGCAGCGGCTAGCCGCCTGGCGGAGCAGGCTGCCCAGCTGAGCCGCCTGCTGGCCGAGGCCCAGGAGCGGAGCCAGCAGGGGGGCCTGCGGCTGCTCCAGGTGAGCAGTGCCCCCTTCCTTATCTCCCTGTCTCCCCAAAACCCTGTACTTGCTCTATCAGGCAATGCTTACCAAACGTCTGTTCAGAGCTGCCTCTCTTCTCATTGAGAGGAACCCACGATGATTTAACCTAAGACCAAAAGGTTTTTTGAGGCTGGGGACAGAGTTAATGCCAAATGTGGTGTACGTGTGATTATACCCAGTGAAAAGAAAGAAGATTCAATTGTAGAATGAGGGTTTTAAAGGAGAGTTGAGGAAAGAATTTTTGACAGTGATATCCTGAAAAAGATGACCAAGTCATGTTGTGAAAATTCTTTTACTGGGGTTGAAGATTCTGTTATTGGTCTTGCACAGGATGAGATGAATTAGGTGTGCTGAGGCATAGGGATTACTGAGATAGATACATGCTTATTGAGGGCCTTGAGGGTGCTCTTTCTTACTCCCTGTTCAAGTTCAGTCCTTTCTCTGGCTGGAATCAGATTGGGAGAAAGGAGCTGTCTCTGTGCAGCTGACTCTCTCTTTGTCTCTTTTTCCCTCTCCCTCTTTTTGTTTCTGTTATTCCCAGGACATCAAGGAGACTTTCAATAGGTGTGTTGCCACCCTTTTCCTCTCTGACCCAGTGGCATCTGGTTCCCCATCCCTACCTCTCTTGGATATCCCGCTCCTTTCCTTCCTTCCCCAGGACCCGAGTTTCTGCCTCCTGGACCCTCCTCTCCTTCCCCTCAGCTTTTGCTCTTCCCTCTGGGAATATCATGGTCCCACCCCCTGCCCGGTCCCCCTTCCTCCAGGTGTGAAGAGGTACAGCTGCAGCCCCCAGAGGTCTGGTCCCCTGACCCGTGTCAACCCCATAGCCATGACTTCTTGACAGATGCCATCGTGAGGAAAATGAGCCGGATGTTCTGTCAGGCTGCCCGAGGTAGGGAGGTCACCTGTACGACCTTCCTTTGCCTTTCCCTTTACAGACCAGAGATTGGGTTCTGAGGGGGTAGGTGGGTCCCAGGGGGGGCGAATGGGGCTGAGGTGGAGCAGGATACAGGTAGGCTGCTTGGGGCTTCAAGCCAAGAGTAGCTTTTGTCCTAGTCCAGGTAGGTGTTGGTGGTCGGGGAGGGAGGTGGGTAGCAAGAGCCAGGGCCAGCATTAGACCTGTCCAGTGTCCTGGAAACAATGGGGAAAGAAGTGGAGCCCATAGGAACTCAAGTTTGGCCTCTAGGATGGGGTGGGGTGAGGACACCTGGAAGGCTGGGAGGGAGGGAGGCAAAGGGGAGGGCAGGGGAACAAGTTGTTCCAGCCCTGGCATATTTGTCCTCCCCCCTCCCAAGTGGACCTGACGCTCGACCCTGACACGGCTCACCCGGCTCTGATGCTGTCCCCTGACCGCCGGGGGGTCCGCCTGGCAGAGCGGCGGCAGGAGGTTGCTGACCATTCCAAGCGCTTCTCAGCCGACTGCTGCGTCTTGGGGGCCCAAGGCTTCCGCTCTGGCCGGCACTACTGGGAGGTAGAGGTGGGCGGGCGGCGGGGTTGGGCGGTGGGCGCTGCCCGTGAATCGACCCATCATAAGGAGAAGGTGGGCTCTGGGGGGTCCTCTGTGGGCAGTGGGGATGCCAGCTCCTCGCGCCATCACCATCGCCGCCGCCGGCTGCACCTACCCCAACAGCCCCTGCTCCAGCGGGAAGTGTGGTGTGTGGGCACCAACGGCAAACGCTACCAGGCACAGAGCTCAACGGAGCAGACACTGCTGAGCCCAAGTGAGAAACCACGGCGCTTTGGCGTGTACCTGGACTATGAGGCTGGGCGCCTGGGCTTCTACAATGCGGAGACTCTAGCCCATGTGCATACCTTCTCAGCTGCTTTCCTGGGCGAGCGTGTCTTCCCTTTCTTTCGGGTGCTCTCCAAGGGCACCCGTATCAAGCTCTGCCCTTGATAAGCCTGCCACCCGCAGGGGCCCCTCTGGTTAGCACTTGGGGGGCGGGTGGTGGTGGAGGGTGGCCCGTAAGTTTGGGGGCTCAAAGGCTCCTTCCACTGTTTGTTGCTTCCTGCTCCCCTTTGACCCAGGCCCGCTTCTCCCTCTAGGAGCCTAAAGAACCCTGGCCTGCAGCTCGGCCTTCTCTCACCTGCAATGTCTGTCCAACAGGTCTGCATGGGTCCCTGATGAGAACAGCTGCCTGGTTTTCCTTCCCTCTGTCCACCCAGGGGTCTGAGTTTGAGTAGGGGATGAGCGGAGATTTAACTCCATTACTTAACTTCCCTTTCCCTGCCCCTGCTCTTCAACCCTGTCAGTTCCCAGGCTGGGGTACTTGAGCAAGACTCATGTCTGCCCCCATTTCAATTCCATTTTCTGATGCAAATTTTAGCTAAGGGATTTGGAAGCTTTTTTGGGGGGAGGCAGGTTGGGCAAAAGGGTAGAGCTGGGTAATAAATGTCTACTCTCCAGGGGAAGTAGGAGGGATTCTGAACTCCTTCCATCCCCAATTTCTACCTCCATAGACTGGCCAGAATTTAGCTTGAGAGCTCTAGAATGGTTGACATGGTTTAAACTACATACCATTATATATCACCCAATAAATTATTTTCCCCCCCTTCCTTTTTTCCAGCACTCAAACGAGTAAAGCTCACCCCATCCAACCCCTCCAGGTCTTTTCACTGCCAGGCTCCTTTCCCCTTTGTTCAATGGAGTTCCTTGTGTCAGTTTCCAGCCTCTTCATGTCTTTAGTTCTCCATTTGGTGAGCCCTGACCAGGAGCCTGGGGACAGGGGTTTGGATCCCCAGAAGAGCCTTGGGTATAATCTATTTTTCTAGTAATCCCCTCACCTTCTGTCACTTGTCAGCTTTTGTCCTCTACTTTGATGGCAGAGGTCAATTTATGTTCCTGGGGAAAAGGGAAGATGGGTTGTGTTGTGGAAATAAAAAGTTTATTTGCTTCTTTTGTGGAGTCCTTTCCTTTAGATGAACAAAAACAGGATGAGACAACATTTTTTTCCATAGTAAGCCAGTTTCTCTAATGTGATGCCAAAGAACAGGACTAATTGTACCTTCTTGTGATAACCTGCCTTTTGCACTGGTCACATTTGGTGAGCCCTCTTTCTCAAGCATGACCTTATTCCCATAGACTGATACTCATTCCCTAGACCCATCTGAATGACCTACAGTAGTTGTTTTTTTACTGGCACCCTCTTCAGGATGCACTTGAAGATGTTTGTTTGCTGCTATTGTGGCTTTAGGACTATGGTTTTCCCAAGAATCTTCACATTTCCAAAGTCTTTCTGTGTGATTTTATCTAGCTGAGATACCATAAAAGTTGAAGCTAAAGCCAGAGATCTCATTACCATTATGAGCTGACAGAAAAGGAAATAGAAGATCTGTACAGGCTACATCAACATGCTGCATGTTACTTACTTACCCACCACTTGAAGAAAAAAGTCAGCTGTGATTATATTTACAAATACCTGCAGACCACTCTGTACAATTTTTAGTGTCTAACAATGGAAGAAGTAAAAATTATTAAGCAGCAATTCTTCTAGTGAAGAGTTGCTTCATCATAGATGGATTCAAAAATCTCCAACAAAAAGACCCAACTCGACAGACTAACCTGAGGAGTTTCAGAATATTTGTTTTGTAATCGGGCTTTGAGGAATGACAAAATGCCTATTTGTTATTTCTTTATAAGCTAGGACTGAGGTTTTACTATTCCTGAAGAACATTTTCTCCAGGCTTAAGGGAGGCCTAGAGGATCTATACTCGAGACACAGGATATTGTGATGTGGCATAGCATTACAAAGTAGCTTTTTTTATCAGAAAAAGACACTTTCTAAAAGTCAGAAAACCAATGTTTTATTCCTAGAGCTCTGCCATATTTCTAGCGGGTGCCGATGGTCACCTGCCACACACGCACCAGGTTGTCTGTGTAGCCGGCAAACAGAGTCTGCAAGGGAGAAAGGACAATGATAGGTCATGTCAGAGCCACAGAACTCTGCATTTCTAGTAATAAAGATGGCCTTTCTTTTAAGATCCCCAATCTCCTAACCACCAGGTTGCAGGCAGTATATATTCCTAGAGAAGCCAACAGCTGGTATTAAGGATTCATACTTTTGTAAAATGGTTATCTAAGGTGTTAACTGAAGGCAGGTAATCACTGCCTGCTAGATCAATTTTCCTTCCAATTCGGGAACATGTACTCTATTCACTGGCACAGCTAATCTGGTCCTCCCAAATCACCCTGGCTAATTTTGTCATTTTACTTTATGTCAAAGACACACCAAGAGCATAAAGGGAGAGAGAAAAGGTAGAAGCCAAGTCACTTAAGGAGAGACCTACTTACCTGACCATCAGCAGACCAGGCCAGAGAGGTACACTGGGGTGGCTCTGCCTTGCTGCTGGTACTGATAACTTCTTGCTTTAGTTCATCTACAATGATCTTGCCTTCCAAGTCCTGGGGAAGGAGCAAAATCAAGATAAGGAGGGACTCTGTTACAAGCATTGGCGGGGAGCGGGGGGCAGGCAGGTAGAGGTTGAGGATGTTGCTGAACAGCCTAAAATGCACAGGCGTGCCGTGCCGTGCCTCCCTTCCTCCCCACCAGAACAATCTAGACCAACATGTCAACTGTGCTGAGTTTGAGTAAATTGTTGTAATTTGCCATCCCCTTTAGTAGACAAATATCTGCCACCACTGTAAATCCCAATCTTGGGAAGCTGTTAACTTGCTCTTCCTTGATCTCCACTGATAGCCCCATGGTTGTTCAGGAAGCTTGAATCCCATCAGTGACATATGAGGAAATCACAACATTGCCAGGGCTCAGAGTACAGCCAGGTGCTCGGCCTTAACTATAGCCCACACTCACCCAGATCTTGATGCTGGGGCCCGTGGCAGCACAGAGCCAGTATCGGTTAGGACTGAAGCACAGGGCATTAATGATGTCCCCACCATCAAGTGTATAAAGGTGCTTGCCTTCGTTGAGATCCCACAGCATGGCTTGGCCATCCTGGAAAGATAAGGAAAGGGAATTAGGGCAATATGAAACCTATTCCAGATGTTAATCTCAACAGTCTCAAAATTCTGTCCCTCCCCCCACAAATGTCCCAAAAGCTAAGGATTCAAATACCAATATTTCTCTCTGAAAGCCTTTCCTTTCATGCAGGAAACCTCACCAACGCTACGTCTCTGACAACTTCTAAATAACTACAATCAGTTCTAAAAACTGAAACCTACTAATCAATAGCTTCAAGAAACCAGCTTTACTGAAAATAATCTTTTTGTTCCAAACAGTATGCCTTATCTATGTCATTTCTAGAAAGCAATCTTAGGAAATCTTGGACTGCTATCTCATTATCATAAGTATTCTTTCTAAAACACCGTCCCCCACTGAGTAGTAACTCCCAGTTCCTGAATACCTTCCCTCCAGAAGCGCAGAGGGATCCATCTGGAGAGACAGTTACAGTGTTCAGGTAGCCCGTGTGGCCGATGTGATTGGTCTTTAGCTTGCAGTTTGCCAAGTTCCATACCTAGGTTTGGGAGGTTGGGGGGTAACAGGTGAAGAACCTGGCTCTGAATCCACTGGGGTCAGGAGGGCTCAGGACAAATGAAAAAGGCATGGCACCTTATTTAAAAGCATTCCAGACAGGGTGGCTATTTTTCATTCTATCAGTAACAAAAAGGTTAAAAGAATTTGTCTTGGTCACCCAAGGACAATTAAGATTAAAAAAAATAACAAATGTTCTGTGTGTTGCTTTATGGGGGACACTGGGCTTAATTAGCTACTTCAGAGAAAGTATTAAAAACTAATGGTCTGTACTTAGAAGACAGCCATAGTAAAAGCCAACTGAGGGACAAAGCCTTCGAAGTTAGAGCCTATGACCACCTGGGAGGCAGTGGGAGAATATTCTGGCTGGTAAAGGCCCTACACCCTGGTTCCAAGCTCACCTTGACCAGCTTGTCCCAGCCACAGGAGACAATAATGGGATTGCTGCTATTGGGTGAAAATCGGACACAAGATACCCACTCCGAATGGCTCTCGTCCTGCAGAAGACAGAAATCAGGAGAAACGATCCTGGTCCCCATGAAACCCACCACCCCTTCCCTCAGTTACATGGGAAGTATTCACACCCCCAGAACCCAAATCTTAGTATTAACAAAACCCTTTAGAGTCCAGGCCAGGCTTGAAATCACCACGTACTGGCAAGATGAGAAGAACAGGAGAGAATCTTCAACATGTGCTTTCTACATGTGCCTTCACAGTTACCTGGACAGTATACTTGCATACACCCAGAGTATTCCACAGCTTGATAGTTTTATCTCGGGAGCCAGAAACAATTTGCCGGTTGTCGGAGGAGAAGGCCACACTCAGCACATCCTTGGTATGTCCTACAAATCTGCGTGTGGTGGTACCCCTGAAGAGGAGGACTTGGTCAGTCTCTAAATGCCGCAAACATCCTTCACATCAGACTATTTCCCTGGCCTTTTCGTCTCACTGGAGCTGCCATTAATCACATGAGTCTGGACATGGGTCTGATCACAACAGGCCCACGGTTGAGCATATGCCAGAGAATCCCTTCAGAATTGCAGGACATGTCCTCACTCCCGCATGGGGATTGGCTGACAATGTCATCTGTCATCACTGGGATCCTCCATTATGCCTGACCATCCAAAGACTGAGCTCCCAAGCTTACCAGCTTCAAACACTTGCCAACTCCCCGCCACAGTATGTGGCAAAACTGCTCAACCAGCCCACTCCTAACAATTCTGCCTAACTAATTAAAAAGCAGCAAGGATGGAAACCAAACAAATCCAACTATCTTTTCTAGGTACTCTCTTGCCCTACAGTTCCCACAATGAACCTCACTGTCCCTTGGAAACCACCTCCCAACACATGTACATCATTTCTGCCCAGCTTTTTCCCAGTGCCCCAAAGTTAATCGACCAGCTACTTGCGTTGTGAGATCCCAAAGACGAAGAGTTCCATCCCAGGAGCCCGAGAGGGCAAACTGGCCATCTGAGGAGATCACCACATCACTAACAAAGTGGGAATGGCCCCGAAGAGCACGCTGCGGGATGCCATAGTTAGTCTCATCCCTCGTCAGCTTCCACATGATGATAGTCTTATCTAGGGGAGGTAAGAGAGAAAACCCAGTGAGGAATCCCATAGCCCCTTGCTGATCTACTGGATAATCCAGGATCCCTCAAGTTCATTGGTGGACATAAAAGATAACAAAGACACACAAAGGTGGAGGAGAACCACAGGCTGAGAGCCGTTATTAGTCAAGGATAAGTGATTGGCTATTCAAAAAACAGTCAAGTAGAACTGAGTAATGCCATAAAGATTAAACTCAGGGGTACAGAACTTTAGCAGATTTTGGATGCTCTTTTCTAACATTCAGATCAATTAAACATCTTTTTTGAGTCTGAGATCTGAGATCTAAAGCATAAACACTACTGCTTGGGTGTGGGAAGACTAGCTGTGAGATTCTTAACAATTGCTGCTGAGGGCTGCCACAAGTGCTGAATTTGGAAAAGTTGCTTTACACGCTACCAGAGTGGATGCTTTCAATGAAACATGTTAGACTGAACAAGCTTTCCAATTAAGCACCAAACATTACCCCAGCCTCAGCCTACTTTTAATAGTGTGGAGGCCAACAAAAGGCACAAGAGGCCTCGAACCGCTGCCAAGTTCAGAGAATGAAAAAACCGAAGGCAGGGGGGAAAAAAGGCACGGGCCAGCAAGGAGACTGGAGACACGACTTTCCCTTGGAGTCCATCCACTACCCACTAAGCACAGGGCCGGGCAGAAGCTCAGAAACAGCCTCTGGATCTCAGCACAAGCACTCAGATGGCATGTTGGGATCATCACTGCCCCGCCCGACCCCGCAGGCTTCTGTGAACACTCAGGCACACCTGCGAGAAGGTGGGTATGAAATAAAACTCCAACCCTGCAATCCTCCTGCCAGCCACGAGCTAATCTAGGTCTCCATCTCCGCCAAGTGGGAATGCCTCACGGGCTTATCCGGGCTGAAGCCTAGGCCCGGGTCCGCATGCCCCAACTCACACCGGGACGGAGTTTTCCAAGCCGCCAACTCGCGCGCCACTGGCAACGCCGGGCGACGCGCGCAACCCACTCATCCCTCAATCCTTTGCCCCGCACCTTAGCCCGTACCTCGAGAGGCGGACAGTATCATGTCCGGGAACTGGGGAGTGGTTGCGATCTGAGTCACCCAGCCGTTGTGGCCCTTGAGGGTGCCACGAAGTGTCATCTGCTCAGTCATGGCGGCGGCGAGTGCGGATGTCGCCGCGGCGACAAGGATGGAATTGGATAGTTCAGAGAGACCTGCAACACAGCCACTACCGCCCCGGCCCTGCGGAGGAAAAGGGAGAAAAGGCCCCCGCCGGAACCGGAAATACCCGCCCGTTCGAGCAAAAACGGCGGCCCCCATAATGCACTTCTGCTTAAGATGGCGGCGCCACGTAGGGCAAAGGGCGAGGTGAAAGACAAAACTTCATGGTTCCCTCGCTACGCAACAGTTTGGCAGTGCTATACAAAAACATGCTGAAACCAACCCCACCAAGCGTTTAAAAAGGCCCCTCAAACGTACACTGGGGCATGATGTGTAAGAAGCGGAAGACGGTAAGCGCACAGCATATTCCCATAAGGATCGCCCTGCGCCTTCACTGCCCCCACGTGGCACAGCGCGAGCCCCGCCCTTTCCGCTTGGTGCCTCGGAGGGCGACGCTGAGGGAGCTTAATTTCGAGGTGAGAACTGTGAGTAACGGTAAGCAATATGAAAAATATGGTAGTCAGCTTTTAAAGTACACTGCTCAGGTGAACTACTAAACCCTGACAGATTTCCATCGCAGTGGACAGCTGCTCCCTCAAGAGGTTTTTGCTCTGAGGGAATTGACTGAGGCACTCCCTGTCCGGAAGGACTTAGTCCAGGCAGAAGTTCAGACAGGAATGGGTTACGGAACGAAAAATCAGCCTGTGGGCTGCTTGTCGGCCACCCAGCTCTCGCCGTGGCAGGAGTGCGGAGAGGCGTCGCAGAAACTAGAAGGAGAGGAAAGGCCTCCGGGTTCTGACTTCTGCGGACTCGGGTCGAAAGCCGGCTCTGAGCCTCACCACCTCACAGAAAGGTCGGCCGGTCTGCGGGTCCAGGCGTGCCCCCAAGGAGGTGCCCTCAGACTGGGAAACAGTGGAACGTGGTTCCCGGGCTGCCTACCGGCCTCCCATTTAACCGCATGGTATGTGAATATGTGGTGCCTCCCACTACCGCACATCCTTGGTATTAAGAGATGATGCTGGCAGATAGCGCCCTTGTCACAAATTTTTTTAAAGGGGGAGAGGCACAGACCAGGGTGATAGCAGTCGCTGTCATCTATGCAAAATAAGGGGAGATTATACATACGTATTTATTTTGTTTGTAACACGTATTTTCACATCTGTGAAACGAGGTTGGAAATAATAGTACCTACCGAAAGTGGTGTTGAGGAGAGTAAATGAGTTAAGATAGGTTTAAGCGTCCAGAGCAATGCCTGGCAGAGTAAATGCAGGCAAACTTAAACTACCTAGCTCTTGTTTTAGGTCTTGGGGGATACAGCTGTGAGCAAGACGGTGAGGACTTGGTGTTCTTGGAGTGTACATTTGATGGGGTGAGTGGAAAGCAGATTGAGAGGGAAATTGGAGCAAAGAGGAAGGAGAAGTAGGAGACAGCCCTGTGGATATATGGGAGGATAAGGTTCCAGTCAGAGGGACCGAATATGACGGGGGCGGGGCGAGGTGGGGGGCGGGGAAGGAGTCAGTGCCAAAAGTCCTGAGCTGGAGTTTTGGAGCTGCTGAAAACCAAACAGTGGGATGGAGGTGAGGGGCAGTTGACAGGGCCGGCAGGCGTGGAGAAGGACTGTGGCTTCTCAGGGTGCGGGCCTATGTTTCAAGGGTCCCGGTTGTGTACATCACTTGTCTTTTCTCTTTAGCAACACTAAACTCGAACTGCACCCCGACTCACATGTTTTGTTTGTCCTGTGGTCATGAGAGACCCCTACCTTCACCCACACCAATATCCAGCTCGCTGTTCATAGCTCGGGTCATGCCAAGTACTCTGGGCGGTTGGGACAAATGGGGAGGTGAGAGATTCGGCGCATCTTCAAGTGGAGATGCGCAGTGCAAACACTCACTCCCCTGGCTGTTGGCCTGTACATGCAGAGGATTTGCTCTCAGTTCAAGAACACACTTCCTTTATCTCCTACCTATACTCTCTAAAGAGATCATTCCTTAGTCATATTTACCCCTCGAGAAACCTCATTTGGCTCTCTGTTTTCTTGAATGTTCCCACGGAGCCCCTGTGGAATCAACATCCCTGAGGTAGGGCCAGGAGTACAGGTTTATTTTGTTTGTTTGTTTATCAGAGAGAGCGTACAAGCAGGGGGAGTGGCAGGCAGAGGGAGAAGCAGGCTCCGTACTGAACAAGGAGCCCCATGCGGGGTCATGACCTGAGCCGAAGGTCGTCGCTTAACCGTCTGAGCCACCCAGGCATTCCCAGGAGTGCAGGTTTAAAACGAGCCTCCCAGGTCTCAGGCCTGCTCTAGAACGCGACCTTTCGGCACCGCCCGGCCCTTTTCCAGAAACGGTTGGTTCCCAGGCTAGCCCCGCCCTCCCCAGGCCCCCTCTGGGCGGACCCCTTCTTCGAGTCCTCCCCTCGGGCTACCGAGACCAGACCGAGATTTCTGTAGCTGTCTTTGGCTTCCCGCAACCCGAGGGCCTCGCCCTACGCCAGCCCCATACTCTTTGAGACGGTTCTGGCAGCGCCCCCTCCTGTTGGGCCGAGGCAGGAACTCGGGTTTTGCATTGGAGCCCACCAGCACCGATCTGGCAATGCCAGTGGAGAGGGAGGAATGGGATGTAATGGACTTCCGGACGACCGGACCACAGGATTGGGCTTTCCACCTCGGAAGTTTTCCTCCAATCAGTGCCTGGCCTCCCTTCTCTTGGAGAGGATGCCGGCAAGCCACAAAACCACCGAGGGGCCTTCCTGAATCGAGGGAGGCCTGGCCCTGAGTCTCCGGACACTTTGGGTGTAGTTGGGTGCAGGGGTTGGGTGCAGGGACCGGGTGCAGCGGGAGCCTTCCCCTCTTCAGCCCAAGCTAGAGTTAAGCCCCATACATGCCTGCTTCCCTCTGGGGCCCCGCAGCTCCCTGCTAGGCGTATGGGCCCACCTGGACTACTCACTCCTCAAGCCTGGCCCCTTCCAGTGGGATGACTTCTCTCGGCTGCGGGATGCATCTTAAGAATAAGCCGCCTGCTTCCCATAACAGTCTGCTGCCTCTGTAGGCATCGGTAGGGCCTCTGGGCCTTTTCATTACACGTGTCTTTGATCTGGCCTCTGGGAGGTGGAAACCTGCTGGAGGGCCCCACCTGACCTTGGGAGAAATTGGGGAAAGTTAATCTGCAGAGTCTTCTTTGTGCTCCTCAGGCCACCCCTCTGGTAAGTTCCCCACCCACTTCTGGTCCCATCCCTTGGGCTGCCCGTCCTCTCCCATGTCCCCACTGGTACCACCTTCAGGCCCAGACAAGGTAAACAAAGGAGAGAAATTGGAAATGCTCTTCTAAGGAAGTCTGTCCCTGGGGTGCCTGGGTGGCTCAGTCGTGAAGCGTCTGCCTTCAGCTCAGGTCATGATCCCAGCGTCCTGGGATTGAGCCCCACATGGGCTTCTCTGCTCATCAGGGAGCCTGCTTCTCCCGCTCCAGCTCCCCCTGCTTGTGTTTCCTCTCTCGCTGACTCTGTCAAATAAATTTATAAAATTAAAAAAAGGGGGGGTAAGTCCTTCTCACCATTCCTTTTCTGCTGGGAATCCCTAAGATCGACACAGCTGGAAGAAGCCCCTCTCGTTTCCCTGCTAGAGGCCTATGACCTCTTCTAGGAACAGAGGCCTCTATTCCCTCCTGCCAGCATTCAGGAGATGAGACAGGTCTTCCCTTCCATGAGGTGGTGAGGATTATTGTGGGTGATAGGTGAGGGGCTGAGGGAAAGGGCTGTGGCCAAGACCAGAGGGCCTCTGTCAGCTAAAGCAAGTGGCTTCCCTTCATTTTGCTGTTCCTCTGCAGATTCAGTGTGGTTGGCATTGGCATGCCCCATACTCCTTTTGTGGCTAGCCTGGCTCTCCCATGCTCTTCCAACTGTCAGTTCTCTCCCACACAGAACACACACATTATTCTGCCTGGAAGGCCCACCATATCCCACCCTCACTTTTCTTAGTTAATCTAAGTTTCCTTCAGGTCTCAACTTAGGTTGCCACATCAGGGAAACCCTCTTGTGACCCTCAAGTCTAGGTTAGGTTCCTTGTTTCATGCCCTCATGGTGATGGTGTTCGGGGCCTTCACAGCACTTAGTTCAATTTGCCCTTATTTGAATCCCTCAGGGCTTTTCCTCAGTGCCCTGAGGTCAGGGACTGGTCTGTTTGGGCTGCATTTGCTGGTGGAGGGTTTGGTTGTGGAAGATTCTAATCTTGGTGACTAGCGTCATAGGCTAAGTAGTTAAGGGCAAGTAGTTAAAGGGTGTTTCAGGCAGAGGGATCACCATGGGGAAGAGGTGTTAAGAGTGGTTTGCATGCAGAGGTTTGGGAGATGGTTTCAAATGGGAAGGTAGGATAGAGTGAAACCCAAGGTGATCAAGAAGCCCCTATCGAGGAGTTGACTAGTAAGGAATTTTGTCCTGAAGCCTAGGACTGTCTCTTTAGGATTATCGTAATCCCTCTCCTGCCTAGACTTGATTTTGCTGACGGTCATTTGTTGTCAGAGTGGAGGGTAGGTCGGAAGAGTGAGACTAGAAAGAAGAGTTTAGAAGCTGGACAGGAGGATCTGTAGGAGAGTCATGAGAGTCCTATAAAAGGAGGCACTGAGAACTTCCTACTGGCCTTATGAGTGAGTCAACATTTCATCTAATCCATATCTCTCCTCCCTACCCCACCTTCTTCACTCCAGTATCTAGAATTGGGCTCTGATTATAGAAACTATTTCATGATGAGACCTAAAGAATTAAGTTTAAAAAGGTTGGAAGGAAACAGGGGAAGTTCTATTCTTAGGTTCTGTTCCATTATTCCTGGTGAGAGGTAGGGATGTGATCTTAAATCAATGCCGGGAACAGATGTTATCAAAAAACCATGTATCATTTCTTTATGTCTCTTGATAAATATTTAGTGTCCATCTTAGGCAGAAATCTGAGGTCTAACAGTCCCCTAGAAAGCTGCTAAGGCATTCTGTTGTGTTTTCCCTGGGAGATGGACTGTGGGATTCCCCAGACCCTAGGTGCTTCAGCAGATATGCAGTCAGAGGTTGTGGAAGTGGGCATGACCCAGGCAGGTCTGGACTGTAGTCCAGGCAGAATTATAAACATGCTAGGAGAAGGCAAGCCTCTAGCTTGTTAAAGGATTTAGAACACCATTAGGTGGTAGGGAGAAACAAAAGGTGACCCAGGGTGCCCTTTTTTTCAGCTTTTTACCTGGAAGAGAATTTGATAAGAACTAGGGTTGGGAGAATATGTTGAAATGGAACTTTGAGGCTGGCTACTTACCACAAGATAAGAAGGCTGAAGAGGAAACAGTCCTTCCTGCTCATACTTGGGTTAAATAACCAGAGCTTGCTGAGAAATTCCATCCTCTGCTGGAGGGGGAGAGAGAGGATTCTATGTGCTTAAGAAATGCAGACAGAAAGGGGGTGTGACCTCCAGTGATCCTCTTCCAGGTGACCTTTGTCCTTCATTTTTGTGGGGCCCTGCTTGGTACCAAGTGGAATTGTCAATCAGAAGTCTCTGACCAACTCTGCATCTGAGTCCTTTAGGATGGGGTAAAAGATTAGGAAGGCCTAAGCTATGGACGAATAAGAATAAGCCCCTTCCTGTTTTTTAAGGCTATTTCTAGCTCATTTTCCTCCTTTGGGAGGGATAGAGGTGGGGAGAAGAGTAGTAACTCTTCCTTCCTTCTTTGCTGGTCTACTGTCACATCTCCTCCTCCAACTTCTCACATGCCAAGATGAGCTATTTCCCCCTGCCCAGGGTTCTCAGACTGTACCTCTGAGGACTATGGTTCGTGGGCAAAGACTATATCATTAAAAGTTAAATTTGTCACCACTTTTAGTTCTCACAGTCTCCTCCTTTTCAGCCCCGTTATTCCGAAAACCTCTCACTTCCTCTTTTCTCATTATCACTACCAGTACAGACTGCTTTCCCTTCTAGGACTCCATGATTTCTTTATCACCCTGTCAGGATTTAGGTGTGAGAGGAGAAAGGGAAGAACCCACTTACCTACTTTAATGCTAGGTTTTGCCCCACATCCCATTGTCAAAAAGTCAGGCACCAAATAAAACCTTATTTATTCTTATATTCCTCCTATTTTGAGGCCCCAGCCCCGGCTCTTTTTTGGGAAGAGGGTAAAACGGTTTGTTTTTTAGCTACTTCCTATTAGAGTTCTCCTCTATCACATTTCTCACATGTGATCCACATGAATCACAAGTGGAACTGGTTCAAGACTGTTTTAGTCACATTTTTAAAAAATACAAGAAGGCCTTCTTTTAAATATTTTCTTCTATGCCCCAAAATACCACCTTTGAGCCTACCTCTCTTGATTGGGAAAAGAGAGTTCCCACTTCTTTTTCATCTTCCCTGTGGACTTGCTTCTACTCCTGAGAGTCCTAGAAAGGACCAGAATTCAACCTGTCTTATTTCTATGGAACTGTACAATTCATTGTGATTTGACAGCCACTAGCCATGTATGGCTATTTCAAATTAATTAAAATTAAATACAATTAAAAATTCAGTTCCTGAGTTGGACTAGACACATTTCAAGAGCTCAAGCTCAAGGTAGCTAATGATACCTACTACATCAAACAGCACAGATTGAGAACACTTCCATTGTTGCAAAGTCCTTTTAGACCTGGTACAGCAGGCTGTCTTATGTCCCCCTATTTGTTACCCTATTTTAGCAGTTGGTAAATGTAATAACCTCACTATTACAGGATAACTTTCGGGGGCGGGGGGTCAGGGATTGGGGGTGGAGAATAGCATAGAACTCTAGGTCCTATAAAGATTTCTGGAGGCATGGCATAGGGGCCAGAGGTTGATGGCCAGTGGCAGGAGACCTAGGTTTTAAGGAAGTGCTTTAGGAGCTGATGTTATATGTGTGATTCCAGGGCCACACACACCAACAGGAACAGACAGGTTCTGGTTTTATAAGTTCTGCATAATACTTAAAAACCAAAGCAAAAAAAATGACTGTCAAAGTGATTGGCTCTGCTGAAACTGATGTTTGCTGAAGTGATTGCCTTACTCATCATTTCTAGATCTTCATTTCATATACTGCTTTATCTGTCATAGCCCCTGTTCTCCCAAATGGCAGTGACAGAGGCAGCTCTGGTTTAAAAAAAGGTCTGCTGACTCTGCCACCTGCCTGCCAAGAGCTGGGAGAAGTATGAGTCGTATCAATTAATCCACTAAGACTGCGTTTAATAAGGTTCTAGCTAGGTGGAGCTATTCTTCCATTCAACACTTTTAAACATGTAGGTCAGTCACTGGCTATAGGACATATGTAAAGCTGGTAATGGCACATCTGTGGATTTGACCACTTTCCCTGAGTAGAGACCAATGGTTCTCAACCACGGATGATTTTGTTTCTCTCACCCCTCTCCACAAGACATTTGGAAATGTTGGGAGATATGTGTGGTTTTCACAGCTGGTGGGGGAGTGCTACTTACATCTGGTGGGTAGAGTCCCGGGATGCTGCTAGGCATCCTACAGTGCACAGGACAGCCCCCCTCCCCCGAAAATAATTATCTTACTCAAAATGTCAATAGTGCTGAGGTTGAGAAACATAGATCTAGGCTACAGTGTGGATCAGTTCTTAAAAGTCCCGACTACTCATAAGGTCCAGGCTCAGTGGGATAATAATTAAGGCTAGCAAGTGTCTATTAAATTGGGAAGGAAAAAAATTAGGAGTCAGTGGAACTGTGGCCTCCATAAAACTGAAGGGCAGGTATAACTGGAGTGTGTTTGACTGCACTAGAAGGCTAAGAGCTAAGGTCATAGTGCAACTGGAGATGAGGATTTCAGATGTGTAGCAAGTCTGTGTAAAGATGAGGTCCCAGGTACAGCCACAGGAGTAGCGAGGAGCAAGTTTAAACAGTCTGACTTGTGATACAGCAGTCAACAGCTGAACCTAGTAGGGAAAACATTCATTAAACAGATGAGTATCTGGTGAATATGAATATACCAGTTTTTCTCAATGTTTTTGTAACCCATAGCTCTACTTCTCATATTACCTAAAAATCTCACATTTTCCCACCTTCAGTGCTATTTAAAATTTCACAATTAAGTATCATGACTAAAAATCAAAGCAACGGTAATTTTGTAAGGCAAAATTTATTCAGATGATGTGATAACCCAGTCACTGTTAAGCCTTAACTTTTCTTTCCTAGGTGGTGTAGAAGATGTAACAAAACACAAGCTGCTTTAACAATACTCTGGTACTGCTTTCTCCGCAGAGCTAGATATACCCCCTCCCCCCAAAAAAGCTTTTAAGATGTAAAGAGAAAACGGAATGAATTCTTCTCATCTTTTTAGACATTTTATATCCCAATTTCTCTAGAGTCTTTATCTGGAAGTTTCTAGTCAAAACAATCAGACTTTTGAGTTCTACATACTCCTCTTGAAGTTCTTTCAGTGAGGACCAAATATCAGTGAAAACATTCTTTCCAAAAGCTACCACGGGTAGATTTTAAGAACAACGTCAAGAACAAATAGTTCTGGATATTTCATGTTTTTTTTCTTGAAATAACTTTTATGAATCTAGTCCTTCAAAGATGGCCAAGCAAATTGGACATTTTTAGTATAAGTTTGCTATGTGTAGCTGGATTTTTGGTAAGTTTTGCTTAAAGTATTTCTTTTTTTTTTTTTGCTTAAAGTATTTCAAAACAAGCAGGGATGTTGGTGCTTGCATTTTGACATTTCATGGTCTATGTGTTTTAAGCTTCAATGCATTAAATTCTGCTGAAAGTTTTAATTTATGAAATTTTAAAGTACAGATTCTCTTTAGGTGGTGTTTCAAAATCAGAGGGTTGTTTTGTCATTGGTGTTCCAAAATCAGTTCTGTCCATAAATTCAGCTGAATACAGTTGACAACCAAGGAACCTCAGTATGTAACAGAAAATACTCTTCAACAGCATTCTGAACAGATCTTCAAAAATCAAGGCAAACTGGGATTGAATCTACCATTTTTCACAAAGGTTAACTGACAGAAAGGTGAAGATTTCCAGTAGATTATGGGCCAGTTGATGGAAGCTGATGCCTGGTGGTGATTGCTACAGTACATCTTAAACACAGTTTTCTTCAGTTTTTGCCAAAAACCCAGATTTAAAACACTACTGTAATGGATACCCTTATAATATTATAGTTTTCCTCCAACTCAGTTCATTTGCTACAGCTTCAAAAATACTGTCTTTAGTGGTCAAGTATTAGGCTTATGAAACCAGCACACTCAAGAGTTTTTAAAGCCTATTTTAAACATAAGCAAAGCACATTTTTATCAGATTCTTCTCAACTAAGCAAAGAAGGCTGAGCTGATGTTTTTAAAACATGAAGTTTGATATACTCAGTCATCAATCCAGAGTTAAGACTGCAGAAGTAGATGAAGAAAGTCTGGAATTCCTCAATTTCCTCTCAAAGTTGTGGCAGCACTTGGAATGCTAGGCTTCACAAGTTTCTCCATTTTTTTCTCCTTTGCAATTAAAAGGGCTATTTAATACTATGCTTTCATAGCCTTTGAAGATTGCTGTTAATATTCCAATACTGTCCAATCTTAAAGCTGCAGAGAATTGTGCTTTGCAGAATACTCCACTGTTGTTATAGCATAAATTTAACAGTGTTTGGCATGGTGTCACTGCCCAACATTTTCAGGTAACTCAGCTGAAGAAGTTCACCCTATCTTCTGCGTCATAACGTGAATATATACTTGATAAAAGCCTCAAAAAATTTTTTGGCTGCCATCTTTACCTACCTCAAAGGAGAAAACAGAAAAAGGAGTACCGATGGTGGAAGCATCTGGTCCTTCTTGGAGAACGATGAGTGATTTTATTGGCGGCAGCTGGGTGGCAGAGCAATATAGGCATCCAGTTATGCCTGAGCCCCAAGAAGTGAAATCTTTGTTCATTTCCTTTTTATACACCCATCTGCCGCCTAAAACCTGACACCATTTAATGGTGCCCTTGGTCAAATCTATAAATGATCTTACTTTCATAATCCTCTGATTCTAGCTTGAAGAGTCAAGATGAACTCTAACTCATGGGATGGACAAAATGGGAGATGCAAATAAGTAAGCTTTTCAGAGCTAAAAAGCCTCTTTTTATACAAAATTAAACTTTAAAAGAACATTGACCTCAAAACAACATAACTATCTTGGATATGCTATAAAAATAGCAGTATGTTCCCACCCACAGTGAACATCTGCAGCTACCCAACCTGTCATACCTCATTAATTATAGGCCTTACTCTGAATGCTGCTTGTTCTATCTTTGTACTCCCACCAGCCAAGGAGTTCTTTCCAACTTTATTTCTTATGAAATGTTTTTTCTTTTTAACATTATACACTATAATTTTGTAAACTATAACTCTTCGCCATATCTGCAATGCTAATATAATTTGTGAGGGAGAGAATGCCTTTCTCTCCTATTCCTAAAAATCACTGACTATTCCTTGAGTCTGTGAGTGACAACACTCTACTCAGTCCCTAAAACTAAAAAGCATGCTTACCTCCAAAGTAGATAAAAAATGTGTTGAATTGGTAGCTGACAAAAATTCACTGTACCCAGAACTGTGTGATGGATAATGCATAATATTAAATAAACCATTATACAAAAATAGTTTATTATAATGATTATTATTATGAGAGTTTATTCAGTAAAATTCTAAATTATGCTACTGTAATGTTATATGTTGAGCAATGAAAGGCAGTAACAAAACTATGTCATCAATTACTAAGTTTATACATACATAAAAAATTTTTACCTCTTCAATGTAATTCCTATGTTTGGCAACACCATCTACCTAAATTCTGGTATATGGTTGAACATAAAAGTTTTATTTCCCTTTAAATATTCTATATTTTGAAAGGGTTTATCCCCAATTTGTTTTACTTGGTTTTGGGGTTTATATTTACTGGTATGCTTTATAAGTAAGAGTGTTCTCTGGCTTCCCTGGTTGAAAAGACCATCTCTTTTCTCCTGTCTAAATTGGCTTTCAATTAAAATTTCAGTTTTGAAATCCTTTCAGAAAATTCTAACAGAGGATTGAAAGGTTACGTTCTTACATCAGCTTCAGTGTACTAAAACCCAGAAGTACAGGACATAGTTTCTCGGGGCAGCAACCTTTGTTACCCTGGGGAAAGCATGGTGCTAGGGTTTGTGCTTAAAGTCAAGTTCGTTTGATGAAATTAGCAGTGATTTGTAGTTAAGATTTGTGTCTTATGTGTCCACTTACCAGTAACTGTAAGTTGGAAGAGTATGATAGTAGCTAATGTACGATGTCTTAGGACAGTGTTCTGTTTATGTTTTGACTGCAATCCAGAGTAAGCAATACATTTTACTCTCAGACCAAGTATACACACATGTACATAAATTTAAAAGTTTCATAAGACAGTGTTTACCTTAATATGTTCCATGCACTCTGATATATTCTGTTTAATATTAAAATAATGCTGGGCATGACCCATTTATTTTAAGACCCACTAATTGGTCAACCCCCACAATTTGAAAACCACTGCTATAGGAGAACATGAGGAAATATTTTATAAACTGTAAAGTACACTGAAATGTGTATGCAGCTGCTAATGAATATCCAGGATAAGACTTTTACGGGCCTGAGACATTCTCTCCTTCCTTGGGTACTGCTAGGAGTCACATTCACCTAGGCTTTTGGTAAGGAAGACAGTATTCAAACTGTCATTGAGACAACTCTGTAGTAACTCGGCAATGTATTAACCAAATCAGAACCCAAAGAAAAGAAGACAAGTTAGAGGAATATGAAAAAAAGCATACATCTGCTTAGTGCTTTATGGTTTATAAAATACTTTCACATACATGATCTCTTAATCTTAAGCCTAGGGGAAAATAAGCTAAGAGGTAGAGACCTGCCCAAGATTAGACAGTAAGTGGCAGAGCCAGGTCATCTGTTCCTAAATCCCTCACTCCTTTCACTGTGATAAAATACCAGGAAAGGAGAGTGATCAGGGCATGAGGCTTCTGATCCATCAAAAAGATGTTTATGTCCTCTGCCTCCCTCTGTAGGGAAAACAGACCCTACTGATGGGTGAGGAAGCAACCTCAGACTTTGGGAAGGGGGTGTGTCCAGTTGCACTTAATTTGTCCAGGACTCAAACCTGGCATTTCAGCCTATCAATACCAGTCATGTTTTTTTGTATGTGTGTTTTTTCTCCAGTCATCTGTTTTGACACTGCTCTGAGTTCCCAAATGTCTATTATCTACAAGTATTATGGCTTTCCATTCCTATGTGTTAAGGGTCCTGGGATCTTGGTCACGTACACACTCAGGACTCAACAGAGGGAAATCAAATACTAGGGATATGTCACCTATACTCAGATTCAAAGGGAATAACAGTAGTAAGCTTCTGGTGACTGTTGTGTCTTTGCTTAGCTTCCCCGGGGAAGCCAGTCGGCCTCAACCAATTTGTCTCCTTTCTCTACATATGCCCATCTCCATTATTGTGCCCTCATCTCTCACAAAAAAGAGGTTCAACTAGCAAGTACCCATCTCTCCCAGCTCCCCTTTTCTCTCCGCTCCCTTCAACCCCTCACCCTCTTTCCCCCTTGTGCCTCTCACCTTGTACTCCTGCACCACCTCCTCCAATGGCACCACACTGTGCTGTTTGTGGCTCCTGGATTCTCTGCACACCACACAGATGGCCTCTTTGTCCACCTCACAGAAGAGCTTCAGGGCTTCCTGGTGTTTGGAGCAGATGCCCTGGTCATTCCCCCAGCTTCCTCGATAAGGAGTGGGGCACATTTGGCGAATTATCTGGACCATGTTGGCCAGCTGCAAGTTGGGACGAAAGCTGCGACGTGTAAAGCTCTTTCGGCACTGGGGACAGGTGAACTGACGTGGAGGGGCCGGAGGAGGCAGGTGGGTGTCAGGATACAGCTCTTGGTCGTCCTCATCGTATTCTTCCATTATCTCCTCTTCTGGGTAGACGTCAATTCTCAGGTCATGTCTCAAGCCTCCCAGGTAATAGTCCCGGTCTTCCTCCTCCTCTTCCTCCTGGTCCACGTTGTCCCAATTTCTGACGCCACCGTCACCAACCCAGAGTTCATCATCTTGGTCCTGGAACACCTCCTCATCAGCATTGCCCTGGTACAAAACCTCTCGAATAGAGTTGTCCCATCCACCGATGGCCCCCTCCACATCGTCGTCCTCCCATTCATCTTCCTCCTCTTCCCTGTCTTCCTCATCTTTGCCCCACAGCTGGGTCACACACCCTCGGCAGAAGTTGTGCCCGCAGCCTATGGACACAGGATCCTTGAAGTAATCCAGGCAGATGGCACAAACCGCTTCCTCCTGAAGGGTCTGCATGGGGTTAGGAATAGTGGCATAGCCAGCCATTTTAATGCGCAGTCTGTGTGTGTGGATGCCTCAGCTCGGAGCTGAGGAGCTGGGGGACTGCTTTGCGGGCCTGCCTCCAAGCTACGCTTGTGACCCAAGGCTGTTCTCAACCCTGCTCTTCCTCCTCAGGCCCGCAGAGATGCCTTCCTCCCTTCCCTCAGGCTTTTTCCAGCTCAAGGCGCGAAAGCCCGCGGTCCAGACTCAGCCGCCCTCCAAGGGCAGCGGGGGCTGAACCAGGCTGCAGCCTTCACTTTCCTTTGAGGCTCAACTTGCAAACCCAGATCCTGACGTTTCTTGCTTCCCTCCGGGTTTACCCGATCCAGCGGCGTCCTCCTCAGGTGTCGACACTCCTCACCCAGCCCGAGGCGACAGAAAATGACGCAGGCGCTCTAACCCACACTCGGGAAGGGGTAGACTGAGCCGACGGAGGACCACATTCTCTATGATGCCCCAGGGGACGCCACAGCTGGGAGCCCGGCCGGCCATGCAGCCAGCCCGAAGAAGAAAAGACTAGTGAGAATAAGTAGAGGTGGAAAGAATCAATTTAAGCCATTGAGCGGCTTACCGCCGCTCCAGTTAGCCAGATACATGAGATTCGGCGGTCTCACCGGAGCCGGTACGCAGGAACTGACCCAAAACGGGGGGGAGTGCGGCGGCCAAGCTCGAGCTCTGGTGCACTTCCGGCCCTTCTAGCCGGAGACCTTTGTGGTAGTGAGAACGTCTTCTCAGAGGCTGCGCTCGGGGGCGGGGGCGTGCGCTGCAGAAACGCAGCGAGGTGGGGCTTGCGGTGGCGCGGAGTTGCTGTGAGGGCTAAGGATCTCGCGTGGGGGCTCGCGTGCCTCCCAACTTTTCTCCTCAAAACGGTTAACCCCTTTATTTTTATATTTATTTATTTGAGAGACAGAGTGCAAGCGAGAGAGTATAAGCAGAGGGAGAGGCAGAAGCAGGCTCCCTGCTCAGCAGGACCCTGGGATCACGACCCGAGCTGAAGGCAGCCGCTTAACCGACTGAGCCACCCAGGCGCCCCCAGTTAACTCCTTTAGTGCTGCCTGCAGAGCCTCGGCCTCCTAGCCCTGATCTCTCCCGCGACTTTTACTTCTATGTCCATCAGCACTGTCCTGCGACCACTTAGATACCTCAGACTCAGCATGCCCTACACTGACTTCTGTAGATCTTTTTTGCCTTCATTGATAATGCTTCCATTCACCGTCCACTTACCTATCTATGCACGCATGCATGCATCCATTCATCCACCCAGCTACCCATTCATTTTAATTCCATCCATCATATACATACATAACCCATCCATTTATCCATCCACTTTACAGGAACAAAAATGTAAGGCATGATCAATCCCTTCAAGGAGTTCAGAGTTCTAAGTGTGTGGTTTTCCATAACCCAAGGTTTTACAAGGTTTACTCGACCCTCACTAAGAAATGCACTGCACATGTTAATCCAATACAGACTTGTACATATATAACAGAAACAGAATTTCCCTTATGGCATTCAAGGCACCCTGATATGTTCTGTTCTATTTTCCCTAAGTAAGATGCTGTTCAAGATCCACTGGTATGATTGAACCCCTCATTAATTGGTCACTGTTTGGTTTGAGGAACACCACCTGCCCTAATGGAATCTTCAAGGCACCCTGGAATCCCTCCTCTCCTTCTCTGGGCCCAAACTTGAATCGTAGGTTCTACAGAGCAAGGATGGTAAATGTGCTGTTAACATTGTACATGCAGCTTCTCTATCATAGTGCTGATGGACATATAGCAAGTACTTCTTACATATCTGCTGAGTAAATAATGAACAAACCCAACAAATTGCAACCATCAAGTCCTGCTGATTTTTATTTCCTCAAATCTAGGCCACCTTCTCTGTCTCTGTTCCTGCCATCCTAGATCTGACCCCATCAGGTTCTGGCTGGACAAAAAGTTTCCTAAAGGGTCATGTGCACTCATTTCAGTCCATCCTGCAGCCAGCAGAACCATCTGCCTGAAATGGAAGTCTGACACACACATGCCAGGCTGTTGCCTCTATGTCTTTGGGCATATTCTCCCACCTAAACGGCTTTTGTCTCACTGCTTCACCCAGATATAACTCCCTAATTATCCAGGTCTCTGCCTAGGCATAATCTGAAGGAGATTCTTCCACGAGGCTGGTCCCAGGCTGTTTTAGCACCCCAAATCTGTCACTTTCTGAGTGACCTTGGATTAGTTTCTTAACAACTGTGCTGCCATATCCCCATCTGCAAAATAAAGATGATAGTGGCACACACATTAGGGTTGTTGTGAAGTTGGTATTCCAATTCCAATTATTGACATCCGTAATTAGAACGGTGCCCAATGGGGTTATCCCCATTACCTACCATTATATTCCTTTCCTGTAGTAGACAAGCCATAGAAGAAACTCACCCCATCTCCTGTTCTCTTCCTCTTTGAATAGGATCAAGAGATTGGGACAGTCTGGTGAAAAGTAGCCCACCATCTGTCGTTTAGTGGTTCTGAGAGCCTTATGTTTGGAGAGGGAGGGAGTTGAAACCCAGCCTTGACATGCCTACAGTAGGGCACCTACTGGGAGTGTTTGTTAGGAAACTAACAAATTCCCAGTATGCAATCTGGGACACTTCCCAGAGGTCCTGACTGAGCCTGAGGAGCCATGAGGGAAAATCTGAGCAACAAGAAGTGGAACTGTGTTTCAGGGCTGGAATACTCACCCATCTCTGAATGCAGGTTCTACCTTACACAGCAGCAGCTGGGGAGCAGAACAAGGGAAGAGGGGGCTGCTCAAAAGCAAATTCTTGCTTGCCGTTGGGGGGGGTGTACTGAACCCAGGAAGGAAGGAGGAGAGCTGAAGGAAAAGAGCAAGGGGGAACATGTACAGGGAGAAGAGGGTGAGAGAAGGCTAGAGGGAGCATCTTGGAGGAACTGGTAAGACTTAAAAGGAGCATATAATGGATACCCATTCTGAAGAATACCTAGGTGTATAAGAATCTTTAATACCTATTTCTTTTATCTTCTCTAAATTACCGTTCCTCATATCCAAGTGCCAGCTGGAAGGGGCTTCTTTCATATTCCCTCAGGTTGTTGTAAAGCCTCTCTTTCCGGGTTAGAAGAGAGGCTTGGTTTTAAGCCCCCTTGCAAGCCTGGCATCCCTGCAAAAAGGCATGCTCCTATTTGCAGGACTGCTAGCTGTCTCTTGAATCCAACTTGGAGCTGTGGGTTGTCAGAACAGGTGACCTGGCACACCCAGGGCATCAGGCCACTTTCTCAGGGCATTGGGAAAATGGCAGCGGTGGGGGGTACTCACAGGCTGGAGCTTAGCAATGGTGGTAGCTGCTGGTGTATTTTTCACAGGACTTGCAGAAAACGTATCCATGGAAACTCACATCAGCTTTTTTTTTTTTTTCCCTAAGATTTTAAGTAATCTCTACACCCAAGGTGGGGCTTGAACCCACAACCCCAAGATCAAGAGTTGCATGCTCTTCCCACCAAGCCAGCCAGGCACCACTCACATCAGCTTTTTTAGGCTGGAGAAGCCCGCACAAGAGTTCAGGTGCAGGGGCACCTGGGTGGCTCAGTTGGTTGAGCGACTGCCTTCAGCTCAGGTCATGATCCTGGAGTCCCTGGATCGAGTCCCGCATCGGGCTCCCTGCTCGGTGGGGAGTCTGCTTCTCCCTCTGACCCTCCCCCCTCTCATGTGCTCTCTCTCTCTCAAATAAATAAATAAATAAATAAAAGGATTCAGGTGCAGATAATTTTTTTTCTTCTTTTTTTTAATTCATTCGAGATACAGAGATACAGAGAGAGAGAGAGAGAATACGAGCAGGGGGAGAAGTAGAGGAAAGGGGAGAAGCAGGCCCCCCGCTGAGCAGGGAGCCAGACGTGGGGCTCAGTCCCAGGACCCTGGGATCATGACCTGAGCCGAAGGCAGACGCTTAACCATCTGAGCCACCCAGGTGCCCCTTCATTTTTTTAAATTATGTTCAATTAGCCACCGTATAATACATCATTAGTTTTTGATGTAGTGTTCAATGATTCATTAGTTGTGTATAACACCCAGTGTTCATCCCAACATGTGCCCTCAATACCCACCACCCAGCGACCCAATCCCCCCACCCGCCTCCCCTCTGAAACCCTGTTTGTTTCCCGGAGTCCATAGTCTCTTATGTTTCATCTCCCTCTCTGATTTCTCCCCCTTCAATTTTCAATCCCTTCCCCTATGGTCCTCTGTGCTATTCCTTATATTCCACATATGAGTGAAACCATATGATAATTGTCTTTCTCTGACTGACTTATTTCACTGAGCATAACCCCCTCCAGTTCCATCCGTGTTGATGCAAATGGTAGGTATTCACTCTTCTGATGGCTGAGTAATATTCCACTGAATATATGAACCACATCTTCTTTATCCATTCGTCTGTTGAAGGGCATCTTGGCTCTTTCCACAGTTTGGCTATTGTGGACATTGCTGCTATGAACATTGGAGTGCATGTACTCCTCCTTTTCACTACATCTGTGTCTTTGGGGTAAATACCTAGTAGTGCAATTGCTGGGTCTAGGGTAGCTCTATTTTTAACTTCTTGAGGAACCTCCATCCTGTTTTCCTGAGTGGTTGTACCAGCTTGCATTCCCACCAAGTGTAAGAGGGTTCCCCTTTCTCCACATCCTCTCCAACATTTGTTGTTTCCCGTCTTGTTGATTTTTGCCATTCTAACTGGTGTAAGGTGGTATCTCATTGTGGTTTTGATTTTGTATTCTGCCACATTGCTGAAAGGACCACCTTTGCAGTATCCCATAGGTTTTGGACCGATGTGTTTACATTCTCATTAGTTTCCATGAATTGTTTAAGTTCTTCCTTAATTTCCTGGTTGACCCAATCATTCTTTGGTAGGATGCTTTTTAATTTCCACATGTTTGAATTCCTTCCAAATTTTTTTGTGATTGAGTTCCAGTTTCAAGGCATTGTGCTCTGATAACACGCAGGGAATAATCTCAATCTTTTGGTATCAGTTGAGGCCTGATTTGTGACCCAGTATGTGGTCTATTCCAGAGAAAGTATGCTCGAGAAGAATTAGCATTCTGTTGTTTTAGGGTGGAATGTTCTGCATATATCTACGAAGTCCATCTGGTCCAATGTGTCCTTCAAAGCTCTTGTTTCTTTGTTGATCTTCTGCTTAGATGATCTGTCCATTGCTGAGAGTGGAATGTTAGGATCTCCTACTATTAAATGTATTATTATCAATATGTTGCTTTATTTTGGTTAACATCTGGCTTATGTAGTTGGCTGCTCCATGTTGAGGGTACAGATATTTACAACTTTTAGATTTTCTTGTTGAATAGACCCTTTAAGTATGATATAGTGTCCCTCTACATCTCTTACTACAATCTTTGGTTTAAAATCTAATTTGTCTGGGCGCCTGGGTGGCTCAGTTGGTTAAGCGACTGCCTTCGGCTCAGGTCATGATCCTGGAGTCCAGGGATCGAGTCCCGCATCGGGCTACCTGCTCAGCAGGGAGTCTGCTTCTCCCTTTCCCGCTCCTCCCTCTTGTGCTCTCTCTCTCAAATAAATAAATAAAATCTTTAAAAAATAAAATAAAATCTAATTTGTCTGATATGAGAATTGCTACCCCAGCTTTCTTTTGAGGTCTATTGGCATGATAAATGGTTCTCCATCCCCTCACTTTCAATCTGGAGGTGTCTTTAGGTTCCAAATAAGTCTCTTGTAGACTGCATGTGGATGGGTCCTGTCTTTGTATCCAATCTGCAACCCTGTGCCATTTCATGGGAGCATTTAGGCTGTTCATGTTGAGAGTAACTACTGAAAGATATGAATTTAGTGCCATCATATTGCCTGTAAAGCCCATTTCTATAGATTGTAAATTTCTGGTCTATGTTACTCTTGGGGTCTTTCTACTTTTATAGAATCCCCCTTTATTATTTCTTGCAGGGCTGGCTTGGTGGTTACATATTCTTTCAGTTTCTGCCTGTCCTGGAAGCTCTTTGTCTCTCCATCCGTTCTGAATAACAGCCTTACTGGATAAAGTTTTCTTGGTTGCATGTTCTTCTCATTTAGTACCCTGATTATGTCTTACCAGCCCTTTCTGGCTTGCCAGGTCTCTGTTGACATTATTCTGATGTTCCTCCCTCCGTAGGTAAGAAATCTCTTCCCCCTAGCTGCTCTCAGGATAGCTGCCTTGGCTCTAAGATTAGCAAGTTTTACTATTATATACCGGGGCATTGGTCTATTTTTATTGGTCTTGGGAAGGGTCCTCTCTGCCTCTTGGACATGAATACTTGTTTCCTTCCCCAGATTAGGGAAGTTCTCAGCTATGATTTGCTCAAGTATACCTTCTAGTCCTCTCTCTCTCTCCACCCCCTCAGGGATCCCAATAATTCTGACTTTGGAACATCTCATGGTGTCACTGATCTCATGGGCTTCTAGTTGTTTACCCCTATCCTTGACTTCCTTCCTTTCTATCAGCTTATCTTCTAGATCATTAATTCGTTCTTCTTTCTCATTTGCCCTAGCTGTTAAGAGTATCCAGTTTAGACCACTTCCCTTTCATAGCATTTTTAAGTTCAGTGCAATTAGATCTCATTTCTGCCCTTAGAGATTCTATATTGTCACAAATGTTTTTTTCAAGCCTAGCTAATGATTTCATAAGTGCTACCCTGAATTCTATGTCTGACATCTTTCTTATATCCATATCTGTTAGCTCAGTGGCAGAGGCCATTGTCTCTGGTTCTTTTCTTTGTTGGGATTTCCTCCTCCTAGTCATTCTGTTGAGGGATGGTTGAGGGAATGTACAGAGTCCAAAATACCAACCACGACCCAGGCAAGATGCACCCTAGGAAAATCTGGAGTGGTCGGAAGCCACCACTGAAAAAACAAAGCCAAAATGAAACCCAAGAATAAAATTTATAAAATTAAAAAAAATTTTAAATTATAAATTTTAAAAAGGGGGTGAAGAGAAGGGGGGCTATAATCTCTCAGTGTGGGCAAAGTAGGATGTTTCAGTTCTTCTTGGGTGTATTTTGTTCTGTTTGTTAGAGGACACTACTTCCCAGAAATCCAGGGAAAGTAAAACTGGTATATATATAAAGGTAATATTGAATGGGGAAAGGACTACACTAAAGCATATATCTGTAAAAAAATGTAGGTGTGAGAAAGTACAAGTTAAAAAGCTACTATGAAATATAAGTTGATATGTTGAACATCTAGCTGAAATGAGAAAAAGGTAAAAAGAAAAAAAAAAACAGAAGAAGCGTAAGAGAAAGAATAAAAAGAAAAAGAGAGTTGTATCTGAAAAATTCACAAGCCATGAGGCAATGCCTGGAGCTCAATATACTATTTTCCCCTGGTGTTGGGGTTTTACAGTTTTTATGGGGCCCCTCGGGTTGTTACCCTCTTGTTCTTCCAGCCTATCTTCTGGGGGAGGGGCCTGCCGCGCTGTTTCTCAGGCAACCCGGCTTGGTCAGAGTTGCCTGGGTGGTGGTGGAGGGGGAATGGGCTCCTTGGAAACCGGTTTTTTGAGTTTTTGAGCTTTTGTTCTCTGGTGGCTTTCAGCGCCTCTTCCGCCTCTTCTGGGGGTCAGAGCAAAAATGGCTGCACCCAAACCTCTGTCCCGGAGCAGAGAAATCCGTCTGCTCTTCTCTGAACCCTCCAGAACACACAGTCTCCGTTTCTGTAAGCGCCGGTGACAACCGCAGCCTCCCCACGGTGCACGCTCACAGCAACCTTCACAGAGGTCGACCCAGGGGCCCCGGCCCGTCTCTGCCCTTTGTGCCTCTAAAAGAGCGAGTGGTCCCGGTTCGCGCGCTCGCCACCAGGCCCCCCCCCGGCGTCCCTCCCACCCCAGCTCCTGGATCCTGTTTGAGCCCCGCTCTAAAGCCCTGCCCGGTTGGAGTGTTTGCCCCTTTTGGAGCAGGACGCTTTCTGCGCTCGGTTGTTATAGCACTTTCCCGGCACCAGCTTATGGTGGCTCCCTCCCGCTTCTGTTTATCTTCCCATAGCTGCCCGCAGATTCACGATTCAGCCCTTCCTACCTCGCGCCTGGTGGCGTTTTTCTGCTTGTAGAGATCCAGATGTATCTTCTTACATCTCAGGCTGGTTTCGTGGGTGTTCAGGATGGTTTGGTAGATATCCAGCTCAATTCCGGGGACCAGTGGAAACAAGGTCGCCTACTCCTCCGCCATCTTGCTTCCCTCCTCCCAGTTGCAGATCATTAAATGCCAGTTTATGGTGATGAGGCAAGCTCTTGTTACACCGACACTGGGAGCATCTGTCAGAGGTACTAGAGAGGCAGTCTAGCATTGGCTAGGTTGCACAGGGGTTGTCAAATCTGGCCCTCGGTTTCTTTTTGCAAGTCCCAAGAAGTAAGAATGGTTTTTAAATTTTAAAGGAGTTATTTAAAAAAATAAAGATGAATATGTGGTTGGAGACTGTATGTGGCCAGAAAAATCTAAAATATTTACAATCTAATACTTTACAGAAAAAGCTGATGCCTGGGCTAGGATGCATGGAATAGAGGACCTCCAGAGTGCCTTTTGATGTTGGGATTCTGGCTTGTGTCTCTCCTCTGGGTTCAAGAGTCAGGCTCTTCCCCTACTCCTAGCACTCCCTTCCTCAGTCTGATTCCAGAAGTCCTGGCTGGACAGGGTGAGTGTAACCAGTGGGTCTGCCTTGAGTCTGGTTGTGGGTTTGTGGCTGGTTTCAGTGTTACAGACTCCAGGAAATACTGGTGGTTCTTTCTCTCTGCTCCACTTGAAATGTAGCATCCACACAGAAATGCACAAATCATAAATTTATAGCTCTGAAAAAAATTTCGAAGTGTACATCCAGAACAAGAAATGGAGCACCCCCGGAAATCCCATGTCCGCTCCCGTTCATTTTCCACAGCAGGCAAGCACTGTCCTCACTTCTTCAGCCGTGAATTCGTTTTGTCTTTTTGTGAATTTCACAGAAATGGAACATACGGTGTATGCTTTTCTGCTTGGCTTCTTTCATTTTACTTAATGTCCAGGAGAGATTCATCCATGCCATTGTATAGAGTCATAAATCCTTCATTCCAATTTGGTACAAATATTCCATTGTGTAAGTAGAGCAGATTTGTTGATCTGTTCTTCTGTTGATGGGCATTTGGGTTGTTTCCAGTGTGGGGCTGTTATGAACAGTGCTCTGAACACCAGAATCTGTCATTTGGTGAACATAAGTATGCAATTTTCTTCTCCCAGGAGTGGAGTTACTGAGCCAGAGGGATACATATGTTTAGGTTTTTTGTACATTTTTTTTTAAGATTTTATTTATTTTTTTGAGCAAGAGCAAGGGGAGAAGTGGATGGAGAGGGATGGAGAGCAGACTGCTTCCTGAGCAGGGAGCCCGATGTGGGACTTGATCCCAGGACCCTGGGATCATGACCTGAGCCAAAGGCAGATGCTTAACCAACTGAGCCACCCAGGTGTCCCAGTTTTTTGTACATCTTACTTAACTATTATTTAAACCTTGGAATTAAGAGTCCCCTGCACTTTGGCCATTGGTCAGAGTTGCCTGGGTGGTGGTGGAGGGGGAATGGGCTCCTTGGAAACCGGTTTTTTGAGTTTTTGAGCTTTTGTTCTCTGGTGGCTTTCAGTGCCTCTTTCGCCTCTTCTGGGGGTCAGAGCAAAAATGGCTGCACCCAAACCTCTGTCCCGGAGCAGAGAAATCAGTCTGCTCTTCTCTGAACCCTCCAGAACACACAGTCTCCGTTTCTGTAAGCGCCGGTGACAACCTGTCGCGCTGTTTCTCAGGCAACCCGGCTTGGTCAGAGTTGCCTGGGTGGTGGTGGAGGGGGAATGGGCTCCTTGGAAACCGGGGTGTGTTGGGCTGGACCAGAGTGGGACCCTGAGGCTGAGTGAGAGGCTGTAACCAGACCACTGGAGTGCTACCCCAGGCCTCTCCTTGCTGGGCATCTCCCCAGAGTAGGCCAGGCCAGCCGGCATGAGATACCAGTCTTCAGGCAGCACACAAACTTAGGGATCTCAGGAGCAGCGTGTTCTTATCTTCAGAGATTTTAGGGGAGACCTCAAGCTCAGCCTGTCCCCCAAATCATTTTTCTCAAGGGGCCTTCTCTTCTCCTTACCTTCTGCCCAGCTAGCCTTTAGAATTGAAGATGATGAGTGCCAGGCCCCTCATCTCTTGATGGGGATAGAGGCTGGATGGAGGACAGGTGATCCAGGACAAGTTCCCCCTGTGTCTTCTACCCTGGTGCTCAGGCAGAGAAGAGCAGGGAGGCTGTGTGATTAAGAATCCACCTGAGAGCTCCTGAGAAGAACCTCCCCTCCCCCCCACCCAGTCCCATCTGATTCGTGGTCAGGCAGGGGCCTAACCTGGATGAGAGACACCCCCCCCTTGGAGCCTGCAGGATTCTTCCCCTCCCAACCTTCCCAGGCACCCCCCAGCTCCCTCCCACTGGCTGGCTTCTCTGTTTCTTCCCAGGCAAATGCCTCAGGAGGTGGTTGCCAGCCTACTCTGCCTTCTCTCTGAGTTGGTGCTGTGAGCGGGAAGTGGATTTTGGTAACAGCCTTCCTTTCCCTTAACTCAGGCCCAGCTTCTCTCCATCCCTGCTGTGATTCGTTGACTCTTTGGGTCTCTCCCTGTCCTGGACTTGCTCTAGCAGATGGCTCCATCAACGTGGCCAGCAAGCAGGCCTGGAGAAGCCTGCCTGAGGGTCAGCCGTTTGGCATAGGGAGCTGGCAGGCTGAATCCCTTCTCTTCTGCTCTTTGCCTTGAGGTGATGCTGTGTGACTCCATTCTGAAACTTACTATTCAGTTATGTGGCAGCATAGGGACGAGGCTAAAAAGACACCGATGAAACAGCCTGGGTCTTTAGTCCTCTCCTGTGTACATTGGTCTGTGAGCTTCTTCAGGAAGTTAGAGGAGGGGGAAAAAAAAACAGCCAACCCCGGGTATGGGCCTTCCTGCTGGGCTTTGTTGCTGGCCAGACCCTGACTACCTGGACATGTCCTAGAGATAGCCCAGAGCCATGTGCTGTGGGCATCATGGGACCTCAGAGCAAGGATGGCTAGGAGGGCTTCCAGGAGGTGGCTTGAGCACAAGTCTCAGAGAGTTCCTGGAGGCTGTGGGGAGCACAGGCATGGCATTCTAGGACTGGAGCAATGCAGTTACTTGGGGGGACTGAGGCTGCATTGGAGATGGCTTGTAAGAAAGCCTTGTATTTGGGGACACCTGGGTGGCGCAGTTGGTTAAGCATCTGACTCTTGGTTTCGGCTGAGGTTGTGATCTCGGGGTCGTGGGATGGAGCTCTGTGTTGGGCTCTGTGCTCAATGTAGAGTCTGCTTTGAATACTCTCTCCCTCTGCCCCTCCTGCTCATTCTCTCTCTCTCTAAAATAATCTTTAAAAAAAAAAAAGGCTTGTATTTGGTGGGCATAGAATCTAATATCCTTCACTGATTATTAATTATTAATCAATGCATTTATTCATTTAAAACATCATCACAGCTGGGTTCCAGCCAGGCCACACTGAATTTTGCCCTAAGTATGGTTGGCCTAAAAAAAGTTGTGGTCTGGGACCAGACTCCAGAGGGTTAGCAGGTAAGGTTTGTGTCAGTGTAGGGGTATATCAGGGCGGCCTGAGGACTAGAAGGCTAGTAGCATTCCTCCCACAGGGGAGATGTCCTGGCCTCTGTGAGCGAGGATGGTCTGCACGTGGAGATCCCATGGTCATGAGCCAAGGCCAGCCCAGTGTGGGCTGAGAGAGGGAAGCAGTTCCCAGGAGCAGCTAGTGGAAGTAATGTCCTGCTGGGTGAAAAGGCTGCTTTTCCTGTAGGTCTGCATTTTTTTTTTTTTCAAAGCTGCTGTCCTGCCCCTGCCAGATTTGTAGGCCCCTTTACTGCTTCCAGGGGTGCTCAGAGCCCTCCTCATTTGCCCTCCTGCCCCTATCCACTGCTAAGACTGTGGTCGTTATTGGGGGGCACCCAGGGCAACACTTAAGGCTAAGATGAAGTCCCTCTGCATTTGCCTTCTGTCTTCTCACAAGCTTCTCTCCTGGAAAGAGTGCTGAAGAAGGAACCAGGGAGGCAGGCAGGCATCTGGGCTGGTCCAGCTGGGTCCAGGGCCCCTGTCTTTGGTTGAGATCACTGACCAGCCATTGATTGCTAAGCAGAGAAGCAAAAATGGGGGTGGGAGCAAAGCCCGGGTTAGGGCAGACTGCCATACTTTCTGGGCCTGTTCATCCCTCTGTGAAATTAGACTCAGGACACCCAGGTTCACCTCCCACCTGGCCGTGGGGTGCTGGTTGATCGTGTTCCTTTGCCTCAATTTTTGCAGGTGCACCAGACTTAAACCAATATGTGCTTGGGGTATGGGTGGAAGGTAAGAGAGAGAGGGGGAGAGAGATGTGCTCTGGAGAGAGCAGACATCCTGGACAGGAGGGACTCTAATGTGAGAGGCCAAGGAAGGCAGCATGATGGTGGTGGGGTGTGTGTGTGTGTGTGTGTGTGAGTGAGAATGTCAAATTATCAGGGGCTTGTAGAGATGCGTTAGGGTCCCTTTAGGTCTAAAAAGTATTCTATGGTTCCATGGGCAAAACACTGAACTAGCTTGTAAGGGAATACAAAGTAAAGCCGAAGCATTGCTCAGTTTCCAAGATCTCATAATGCAGTTACAGAGCAGATACTCCCTGAAGGTCAGGGTGGCAGTGCCCTTAGCAGCAGGAAGACCAGATTCTGTCAGGGGTGTGAACTGTTCTAGCAGAGGAAGGCACTCAGGAAAGGGGAGAACAGCCTCCCCACCATCTGCTTCTCCACCAATACCCTGGGCCCTCACCCTGCCTCAGGGAATTTTTGACCATGTGTGCCCTTCCATTGGTGGGGGCCAGACCCACTTTGTGCCCCAACTTTTTTTTACCGTACCATTAGACAACTGTAAAAATAAAACCTTTATTGTCACAAAACCTTATTAATACAGGTCCACAAGCCCTTACGTGAAACCCTTCGGGCCAGATATATTTAAGAATTTAGAATTCTTTGGGTTTTAGAAAGTGCCAAGGTGCAGATGCTGAACATTACATAACATCTCCAGAGGTTGTCTGGGGTGACACAATGTAACCAAAGACATCAGTACTTCTGTGGAGAATTGTGAAAAGGCCCAATGGCCCACAGGTAGCCTCATTTCACTTCAGGTTGGGTTTTGATGCCAAAATCAGGAAGAAAATTCTGGTTTGGGGTTTTGCATTTCAGAACCGCAGATAAGGGATTGCAGACCTGGACTTACATGCCCATTTCCAGAATGGCACAATGGCGGTTCAATGGTGAGGTGCCCAGACTGGAGCCAGACTTCCTGGCCTCCCTCCTGGCTCCAGCATGAACCAGCCGTAGGACCTTGGGCTTCCATTTCCTTTCCTGTAGCACAGGATTATTAATTCTCCCGCCCAGGTGTGCCATGAGGATTGAACAGCTTAGTACCTGTAAAGTGCTCAGAACCCTGTTTTGTACACATGGATCACGATGGCATTACGAGGAGAGGCAGACAGACATCTAAGACACATTTTCATTTTCAGTACAATCAGATAGTTCGGAGCTCCCTGCTGAGGCCCTTCAGGCCACCAGGGCAGATGAATCTTTTCTTAGTATCACAAATCTTTCACATCCTTGGGCTTGGGGCCTACCAGGGCTGCAGACAGGAAGGTTTCAGAAGTTCCAGAAGAGGCTCTGTCATACCTTGGGGTCCTACGAGGGGCCCAGCCTTGTGTCCTTTATGACGGTGGAGTGGTCCCGTTGCTGTGGCTCTGGAGTCCCCTCCCCTTGCACATCAGATGGCCATGAGACTGGAACTGCTTTCTGAATAAACAAAAATGTGTGCTCCCCAGGAGATTCTTGTTCACAAGGGAGATGTGGGGTTTCTGTTCCACTGAAAATTCGGAGGTGAGGCTGGACCTTCCCCAGACACACCCTTAACAAGAATCTTAACAAGCATTTCCACAGGACAAGGTGAAACTCCTCTTTCTCTTATTGTAAAACTTCAAACCATCCAAAAGGACAGGATGGAAAATTCTGACCATATTATTTCCCATCCTTCAGCTCCCCTCAGCTAACAGGCCCCTGGGCAGCCGTCCCTCTGAACTTGTCCTCATCCACAGAAAGATACCACCCACACACAGACCCTCACCCCCTCACACCACACACCTCCTCATACACCCTCACACCCTACACACCTGCACATACATCATGGACCCCCTCCCCCTCATGCTCCCAGAACCACACACCCTCACCACCCCCAACACTTTAATCACCTTTACAAAAGAAAATATACATACACACAAGAACACACTTATACAAAGAGGCAGGCATTTGGACACTTCTTCCAGATGCCAGCAGATGGGGTCAGGATGCTGCCCCCATAACTCCTTGACTGTTGTTCTGGTTCTTCCCTAACTGCCCAGAGACTCCATTTTCATGTTGGGGAACTGGAGGTGAGAATAACATCGCCAAACTTACAGAGTACCTGAGGGACTTAAGCAGGGTTTACACTGAACATGAAAGTATTCTGCAAATTGTCAAGCGTGAGCCGAGGAATTATTACCGCCCACCCCCCACCCCCCCAAACAGAAGACAATTCAAGTTTCAAAAGGACTTCAGGAAGATGGTGAAAGCTAGCTTAGTGGCACAGACTGCTTGTAACAAGGCTGATGGTGCCGTGGAGGGCTCCTTTTGAGGGTAGGGAGGGCCCTTCCCGGCCGGATCACCACGGCCAGCCAGCTAGCACCCTGGAGGCCCCCAAACACCCCACAAAACCCCTCGTTGACCTGTGACTGTGCACTTGTGTCAGCAGAGCAGCTGAGCAGCCTCCACTCTCACTGCAGGGTCCTCTCCACCTGCAGGGAGGAGGTAGGGAGGTGACCTGGCCTGCTCCCCAGCCCTCCCCCAAAGTCAGTGGTGGCTCCCTACCCCCTCCACCTGGCTCCTGGATGGCGGGAGGGAGCGAGGGATGGGGCCATGCTGGAGACAGACAGCGCTCACCCACCACCCTGCCTCCATCTTTGGTTCTCAGGCATCTTAGCCTTGCTTGGGAGCACCTGGGGCTTCCTCTCCCCAACCCGCCCATCCCACAATCACCTGGGGCTTTTTGGCAAGATTCCTGATTCCTGGCTGTGGGGAGAAAAAGAACACAAAACCAGAGATTAGGTGGGTGGTAGGCAGAGGTGGGGTCCTGGGTCCCCACCTTCCATTCCCTCTCCCCCTCTGGGGCCTTTCCAAGGTCAGACCTAGGGGTCTTCCCTGGCTGTGGGATCCGCAGGGTCCTCAGGACGATATATGGCTATGGGGGGGCAGATGCTTGGGCTTTTCCATAGATGGGGGCAGGGGCTCAAGAGTAGTTGCTGCTCCCCAGGAGGGAATCGTTCTGGTGGAAGGATGGGAGCAGAGCATTTCTCCCTACAGGGCTTGGCCAGCTGTGAGGGCCTCCCACCCCTGTTTTTCTTCCCTGCCTACCTTGAGAGTACTGCTGGATGAAGATCAACACTCCAGCCACTGGCAGGAAAGTGATGGTGAAGATGGTGGAGATAACCAGAGCACTGGTTATCCATGGATGAGAGGGTGCTTCTGCGGAAGGCAGAGGAAAGGGGGCACCAGCCTCAGGCCATGGGACTATCTCTGGGTCCCCTGGCACCCTCCCCTGCTCCTCCTCGTCCTCTCTGCCAAACCCAGCTCCTCACCCCAGGCCACAGTGAGAATATGGTTCAGGCCAGAGTGCTGCACATGGCAAGTGTACCGGTCCTCCATCCCGGCTGGCACCCGCACCGCCGCCCACGTCTGGTAGGTGCCATCTCCACTGGGGCGTGTCTCCACATACTCAGTCTCTAGAACCAGCTCCTCCTCACCCAGCCACCAGCTCAGTGAGATGTCCCGTGGGTAGAAGCCCCGGGCCCAGCATTTCAGTGTGATGCCCCCATCCTGGGCTGTGTGTCTTGTCACCTGCACTGTGGGCGGCTCTGCAGAGAGAGGTTGAGGGAGGAAGGCTGGTAAGAGGCTGCTCTCTGCCCATTTCCTTGTGTTTGATCCTGGGCTCCCCTAGCATCTTCCAGGGTGGAGGACAGGGAGGAGATGGAGACAAGGTTTCTCTCCAGGTAAGGCATTCAACCAATGTTTGAGGAAGGGATGACCCATTGCCAACCATCCCAAAGGGGCACAATCCTGTGACTTCCTGCCCCCAATCTCCAGGGAGGTCCTGGGTGGGACTGCTGGGTCCTATGTTGACAACCCCCTCCTTCCCACAGAAACCCTATGGTTTTTGTTTTGTTTTGTTTTTAAGATTTTATTTATTTATTTGACAGAGAGAGACATAGCGAGAGAGGGAACACAAGCAGGGGGAGTGGGAGAGGGAGAAGCAGGCTTCCCGCGGAGCAGGGAGCCCAGTGCGGGGCTCGATCCCAGGACCCTGGGATCATGACCTGAGCCGAAGGCAGACGCTTAATGACTGAGCCACCTAGGTGCCCTGAAACCCTATGGTTTTCTCAGAGACTTTACATACATCCCCCATGACTTCTTGCACATGGTAGGTGCCTAATGAGGTTGAGTGAAGGCAAGAATAATGGTTCTTCCCTCACTTTGGAAGGAGGTGGTCACCAGTGTAGCTCTGGAATCAGACAGCCTGGAATTAAAGCCTAGCCTGACTCCTGTCCACAATCCCCCAGTCCCTCAGGGCCTGATGGGGATTCTTTGTTCTTTTCTCTCAGGGTTGTCCCAAATGACATCATCCAGGTGTGGTTCATTTTATGTGTCAACTTTACTGGGCCACATGGTGCCTAGCCATTTGGTCAGTCACTATTCTGGGTGAGATTCACATTTGAATCAGTAGATGCAGTAAAGCAGATTGCTCTCCCCAATGTGAGTGGGCCCCATGCAATCACTTGAGGATCAGAACAGGACAAAAAGTCCCAGTCTTAAGAGGGAACTCCTCTGCCCAATCTCTTGCAGCTGGGGCATCAGTCTTTTCCTGTCTATGGACTCAAACGGAAACATTGGCTCTCCTGGGTCTCCAGGTTGCCAACTGCAAATCTTGGAACTCCCGATCCTCCACAGTCACGCGAGCTAATTCCTTAAATATGTCTCTTTCTCTCTCTCTCTCTCTCTCCACATCCTGTTGGTTCTGTTTCTGTGGAGATTTCTGACTAATCCACCAGGTGATAGGTGTATAATATATCCTGGTGCTGGATGAGAGCTCAACATTCATTTAAGACACCAGTATGGTGCTTCTGGGAGGCAGGGGCTATTGTGACCATCCCTGTAATAATGACAAGGACACTGAGGCACAGAAAGGGCAAGTGACTTGCCCAAGGTCCACAGCCAGCAAGTCCTGGAGCCAGGATGTAGATCTGGAGGCTAGGCTCCAGTGCCTGAGCTCTGACCCACCACACTCTGCTCTCATAAACACATCTCTTGATGTTATTTGCCCTGCTTTCCCTTCAAGGAATGTCCTCCCCCATTGCCTCAGCTGATTCACATCCTGCCACTCAATCACCAGACGTCCATGGTGTGTTGGGTGCTCTGACCAGCTCGACCCACTAGCAGCCAGCGAGACCTCTGCCGCAGCACCCCCAAGCACCCACCTTCCCTAGTGTCCATCCCAGTCCTTGTATTTCCAGCCCTGCTGGCTGGAGTCAGGAGAAGTATAGGATCCACCTAGAATCTGAGGAGCATGTTTAGCATGAGGGGTGTGTGGGGGCAGAGGGGCAAAGGGCCTCAGCTTCCCTGGCAGTCCCCAGTAGTCCAGGGACTGGCCTAGTGAGGGATGCTATCCCCTGGGGCCTGAGGTCCATTTCTGAAGGAGAATCACAGGATGTTAAACCCCCAGAGGGCCTTATGAGCCACCTAGTTTAACCTACTCTGTGGATGAATAAAATGAGGCAAAGAATCAGGGCCTCATTTACCAAGACCACAGTGTGGTCCACCTCACCTGGAATGAGGGCCCGAGGTCGAGGCTTCTGTCCTGCTCTACATGAGGAAGCCCTTGGCTAGTCGGCCTTCTTTCTGGGGCTCAGTGGGCTTATCTGAGCCAGGGGAACACAGTCTGCCTCCTCACCGCCCCTCCCCCCAGGCTCTTGAGCACGGGAGTATGGGCCCCTCTGTGTGGCCACAGGCTGCACCTTACCTTTCCGGGTGAGGCTCTGGCCTCCCAGCTCCAGGTACCTGCACAGGGAAATGAGGCAGAGGCCTTCCAGGTAGGCCTTGTCATACTCAGCATAGCAGCGCTCCATCTCCCACCAGCTCTTGGTCCGCATGGCTGCAGGTTTGGCTGACACCCAGCTCAGAGTCTCCAGGTCCAGGGACAGGTGGTCCTGCCCGTCAAAGCCAAACTGCCAGAAGCTGCTGGTAGAGCCGTCCTCCCTGATCTCACAGCCGAACATCCGCTGAGTGCTGTGCATGCCTGTGCACGTGGGCGAGAAGGCTGCAGTTTGCATAGGCTATGGGATGGATCCCTGAGAGCCGGAGAGAAGCCCAGCACCCTTGGGTGTCTCTGAGGGGTGGGGGGCAGGGTGGCGGCATTTAAAAAAACAAATGCCCCCCGGGTAATTGTCATGAGCAGCCAGGGCTGAGAAGCCTGTTGGGCCTCTCATGGGAGGACACTTGAGTTCATCACTAGAGACATCAGAAGAACTCAGCTACTTATGGATGGAAGAGGTCCTCATGGTAAGACTGGGCAAAATCAGAAATGTGAAAGACACGTTCAGATGTGAGCCTGGCTGCTAGCACAGCGACTGGGGGGCTGGGGGTGCTTATCCTGGGGCCCCTGGGCTAATGTGCAGCTCTCCCCAGTCTCGGGCTTTTATACCTACGGGATTTTATACCTACGTTTGGGTTTCCAGGCCCAGAGTGGGAAAGGGCTGGAACAGGTGGTGTGTTCATGCAGCGCTGGCAGCAGCCAGCAGGGGGCGTGAGCTTGTCCGTGGTGAGAGACGGAAGCTGGGGCCTGAGGGAAATGCTCCTCTTCCTCCTTGGCATTGGGTAGAGCAGAGGTCCTCAGCTAGGTTCTCTCTCCCACCCTGAGCTGTCTGCCTCGTTCAGGTTCATCTGGCTTCCCTCCCTGCATGGCAGAGTTGGTGTCTGAGAGCCTGGGGGTGGGTGTGAGGGAGGGAAAAGCCTCTGCCAGTCTGCTGGAGTCTGGAACCCTGGGTAGCTGAAGCGGAGGTGTTGTGGGGCCCAAGCTACTGTGGATGCTTGCTGTGCTGGCCCCATGGGCTGGCTACTGAAGCCACAACAAATTCTGCGGGCCCCCGCTTGGCTGTGGGGATAGAGCTATGCACCAGGAGCATGCCTTGCACCCTCTTCCGGGCTCAATAGGGTGGCCTCTGTCCCCTAATGGAAGGGCATGGCTGCCTAGAGGGTCTGCATGCAGAGTGTGAAGGAAAGAAGAGGTGGGGCAATAGGAGCCTCTGACGCACCACTGCTCTGGTTGTGGTAGCCCATCACGGTCCACGTCTCCACCTGCTGCACCTTTGCCCAGGCTCTCTGCTTCTGGGTCTCTGTCTCCCAGTACTGGGCGCCCACGGTTGCCATCCACGGGGCCTGGGGCTTGGCCCTGTCCACACGACTGTCGTAATGGATGAAGGGCTGGTTGTCCACGTAGCCTATAGCCAGGAACTGGGGAAGGCCCGGGCCTGGCTCTGACAGGGCCAAGTAGTGGTAGTGGAGAGAGTGTGTCCCTGTGAAGACACAAAATAGTCAGGCTCACGTGCCAGGATTGGCACCATAGGCTGGTGTGACTGATGGGGACGGCGGTGGAAACCTATCCAGAGTATTTGCCATCAGTAAGAGCAAGAACTGGGGATTTCAGTTAAAAATATAAGGGCATCCAAATAGTTTAAATAAAGAATCAGTCAATCAATCAGTCAAACATCGAGGCCAAAGTTCATGTGCTAAGACTTGTGGGCTTTATCTCTATTTCTAGGAAGTTTTCCACCCCCATTCCCTCCCCTGCCCCCACTCAGGGTTTACTTACTTATACTTTACACTCTTCTCTGTAAGTGTGATTATCTGGTTTCCCATCTCACAATTAAAAAGGTATGATAAAAAAAATTGTTTGGCAGTTTAATTTTTGTGGAATTATTCATTCTCCAGAGATACCTGATAAAGCGGGGCCATCATTCCTAGCTTGAACCATTGCTGCCAAGTTGGTGGCATCTTGACTCCATTCCCCGCTCCCTCCTGTTCCTACACCAGACATTGCTAGTCATCTCTTCTCTTTAAGTCCAAATGCTGCCTCAAGGTTTGTTCTCCACCATCTCTAGAAGCACCAGCTTATCCACTCAACTTGGTGCTGGAGATGAAATCTATTTAGCAGCTTGCCCTGACTCCAGCTATGAAAACAAGTGCTGTACCTTTAAAAAACCTACCCCACCTTTCTCAGAGGCTCACCCACAGCTCACTCCTTCATTTTCTTTCTTTCTTTCTCTCTTTCTTTCTTCATTTTTTCCAAATAGGCTCCACACTGTGGAGCCCAATGCTGGGCTTGAACTCATGACACTGAGATCAAGACCTGAGCTGAATTCAGGGTCTGATACTTAACCGATTGAGCACCCAGGGCCCCCTCCCTTACTTCATTTTTTTTTTAAAAAAAGGTTTTGCTCGGGGGCCCCTGGGTGGCTCAGTTGGTTAAGTGCTGCCTTCGGCTCAGGTCATGATTCCGGAGTCCAGGATCGAGCTCCACGTCACGCTCCCTGCTCAGCAGGGAGTCTGATTCTCCCTCTGCCCCTCACCCTGCTTGTGCTCTCTCATTCTCTCTCAAATAAATAAACAAAATAAAAAAGGTTTTACTCAAATGCTACTTTCTCAGCGAAGCCTTCCTTGCCCACTCTGTTAAATATTTACATTCCCAGCACTCCCCCTAGTGTTTTCTCTAGAGCATTACCACCATATAGAGAATACGCACTTCACCTGTTTCTCTTTTTTAGGATTTTCTTGTTAGAGAGAGAGAGAGAGCACAAGCAGGGGGAGCTGCAGGCAGAGGGAGAAGTAGGCTCCTGGCTGAACAAGGAGCCCGATGCGGGACTCGATCCCAGGACGCTGACACTGGGATCGTGACCTGAGCCAAAGGCAGATGCTTAACCCACTGAGCCATCCAGGTGTCCCTGTTTCTCTTGTTAATAGTCTGTCTCTCCCCTGTAATGTCAGTTCCCCAAGGGCAGAGATGCTTGTAAGGATCCTTCTTTCCCAACCTAGAACAGCTTCTGGCACACAGTGGATGCTCAACATTTGAATATTCAAATGTGAAAGGACTCAAGCGCATCTCCACCCTCACAGCTCCATTTAAGCTCCCTTGCAGCCACAGCAAACTGCCCCAGCCCTTTGTACCTGCAGTTCCTTCGGCCCCAGGCTGCTCCCTCTCTTCTCTCAGCCAATGTCCCTCATCCCTCAGGTTGCAGCTCAGGTGTCCCTTCCTCCAAGAAGCCCTCCTGCTTCCACCCTGACATCCCTCAGAGCAGTCTCTATGCTCCCTGTGAAACTGTGGGCTCCATGGGGCGGGCAATACATCGGACTGTGTCACCACTGTTTCCACAGGTCTTGGGGAGAAAGAATGTCATGCTTGGCACACAGTGGATACCGCCGGCATTTATCGAGTTGGACAAAAAACAAGAGCATGAAAGGCAAGGATGATGATCACAGCTGTCATTTTTGGAGAGTGACTGCTCTGTGTCCTGCACCAGTCTAACTACTTTTCATTCATTATTTCAGTTGGTCCTTAGTATAAACCTAAGACGTTGGTTTGGCCCCATCCCACAGATGAGGGAACTGAGAAGCCCAGGGGAGGGCGAGTACAGTACCCAAAGCCATGCACTAGAAAGAGAGGAGCCCAGATTCTCTCCCCAGAGCCTGCTTTTTCTAAGCTTAGGAAAAGGACGAGGAGCTCTCTTCTTGCACTGGTGACACCTTACATGAGGTGAGAGGGATCAATGTTGAAAGTGAGTGAAGGGCTGACATCAGGCCTGGGCTGGTGTGGGCCTCTGGGGAAATGACGGACTCTCAGGGTGCTGTTTCCTTGCAAACCACTGAGTTAAGATTATTGGGGGTGCTCCTGGGCTGGGAGTTGTGAGTAGGCATGTAGACCTTGAAAGGAACAGAGGCTACGGCTTCTCTACGCTAAGGTGACCGACCACCTGCTCCTTGGCTCCTATCTGCAGCAGCTGTCTGTCCTGGGTGTGAGGGAGGGCAAAGAGCCTGTGTCCTTGGGTAGTTGCCTCCTGGGTGGTGGAGAAGCCATGCATGTTGTATGTTCTGTCCTGTCTCCTCCTCAGCTAAGGGTGCACAGTGTGGTAGGCTGAATTCTGGGCCCCTAACATATCCCTGGAGCCTATGAATGTTACCTTATATGGTAACAGGGATTTTGTAGATGTGATTAAATTAAGGATCTTGAGATGGGGAGATTATCCTGGATTGTCTAGGCAGGCCCTGAATGTGTCATTATGAAAGGGGACAGAGGGACACTCCATGACTACCAGAGAAGGGGATGGGAAGATGGAACAAAGAAAGAGGCAGAAGGTGCCATGAGCCAAGGAATGCAGCTCTAGAAGCTGGAAAAGGCAAAGAAATGGGTTCTTCCTGAGAGCCCCTGTAGGGAACTGTCCCGCGGCACCTTAGTTTCAGCCCAGAGAAGCCCATTTTGGACTTCTGACCTCCAGAACTCTAAGAGAATAAAAGTATGCAGTCCTTAAGCTACCAAGTTGTGGTCCCCTTGTTACAGCAGCTATAGAGAACAAATACACATACTATGAGACCAAAGTCTGTTGTGTCTTGTGAGTTCAGTGGACAGTTCAAACCCAGGAGCCCTGGAGGTCCTGCTATCCTGAAACAGAGAGAAGGATGCACAGTCCAGGGAGAAGAATGTCCTCCGAAAGCTGTGCTCCAATGGCCAGTTACTTCTGGTTAAAAATGAAGGGAAGTCTATCCATGTCTTATTTTGTAAAGTTACAAAATAGTTCTAAAGCACTTAGGTGCTGGGCCCTGTCCTAAGCACTTTAGAAATTTTGGCTCTGTTAACCCTCATAACAATTTTACCGGGCAGGTATTATTGTGCCCATCTATGACCAGTGGGGAAACTGAGCCCCAAAGAGGCCAAATCACCTGCCAAGTAGCGGAAAGCAGGGCCAGACCCGGATTCTCAAGATGTCCCCTGGCCTGCACCTGCCCTTTAGTGAACCCATGAAGGGCTGACACTATATGGCTGGCTGGGGACACACGAGCAGCCCTCTCCCCATGGCATCTCCCCACTCTCTGCCCTCCACAGACACCACCCTGGACACGGTTCCAATGGGCTCAGCTCTGCCCAGCCTTGCCCATATGGCCAGGCGGGGCCCGCCCTGTGGCCCCATTCAGCAAGTACTTTCTGAGCACCTGCTGTTTATCTGGCCCTCTCGGAGGCCCTGAGGATGCTGGGAAAGCAGAAGAGTTACAAGTGCCTGCTCTTAGGAAGCTTCCATGAATGTAGGATAAGCAAGATAAATGAATAAAATGTATGCCAGGCTGACCAGCAATAAGTTCTGAGGGGAAAAAAAAACAAAGCAGAGACATACAAAGTATTAGGGGTGGGTTTAAAATTTTAGATAGAATGGACGGGGAAGCCCCACTCCCCAAGGAAACTCCTGAATGAAGACCTAAAGGAGCCAGCTGTGTAAAGGTCTAGGAGAGAGCATTCCGGGTCTGCAGAAGGGAAAGCCAGTGGAAAGGTCCTGGGGCAGTAGTATTCTTCTGGTGTTCTGAGGCTTTTGCAATAACATGGGAGAAACATAAAATGGTGGTGTGACTCAGTAGCTGTAGGTGATAGCAGTAGGGGGTGAAAGAAGGGGTTGAATCCCAAATCCTTCCTAGGCTTGTCCAGATGGTGCCTGGAATGGCCTGGATACAGCCTCTGGGCTACCCCTCCCTGCCATGGGAGCTCTGGTTTCTGGCATCGGCTCTGCCTTGGACTTTTTCACCCATGGTCTACAGCCTGGCATCTGGTGCCCATCCTGGGAGTTGGAACTATTCAAAGACAAGTTCATGATTGTGGCCCCGTCATTCAGCTGGCTTCCAGCTACTGCCTCCCACATACCCAGTGAGGGACCACCATCCCTGAAAATCCCACTGCTGTCTACTCTGCCTACTAGACAGTCCTGGGAGCCCAGCCTGCTCTCTGTGGGGGCTCACAGGCTGCCCACACTTGTCTTTTTGCTCCAGGAGGACAGTTTGAGCTGGGACTAGATTCCTCCTTGCTAACTGGATTCAGGAGGGATCCTCATGCCTGGGGCTCCAGCCCAGAGTGAGGAATCATCAGGCTACCTCTGTAGTTTTGGAGGAAACACCCCTGCCAGCCTCCGGTCAGTGCCAGGCATGGTGAGACCACAGCAGGAGGAAGTGGGGGCCATATGGCAGATGTCCCAGAGGAATCTGCTCATGCTGTGACATGGCCTAAGTGGCCACATGCCCTTTGCTGCCTCAGGCCCCATGTCATCAGCCACCCTTTCTTCCCTCACTGCTGCGTCCTGGTCACTGGGCCACATCTCCAGCCCCACAAAAAGGGGCAGTCCTGCCCTCTTATGCACAGCCTCCCTCTTTCTCTGACTGGTGGGAGAGGGAGGTGCCCCACCCCTTTCCTACAATCCATGTGGCATTGCCACTGTCTAGCTGTGTGGCCTTGTTCCACAGCTCCAGGCTTTGATTTCTTCATCTGTAGGTGAGGGCACTTGCTTGACCTGGTCCACAGTGCTGGAGCATTCGGCGAGGTAATAAACATAAAGAAGTGTAGGCATGAAGGAAGGGTTCTGCAGACATCATTTGCTTAGCCTATCTGGAAGGGAGAGGTGGGCACGGGGAAAAGAGAGCTAGAGCGTGTGTGTTGGGGGGGTGAGGGTGGGGAAAGATACTTGAGTGAAGAAGCCCCCTGGGGCACCCTCCAGAGGGTCTGGTCTCTGTGTCCTCCACCTGAGCAAAGGCAGTCTACCAGATTCCCAGACTGTGTAGTTGCCCTCCTGCATGCTGGGGGCTCCTGGCCTCTGCCATCTTGCCCCCTTTTTCAGCAGGTAGGCAGTGCCTTACCTCCAGGCCATGGCTTGTTTTCTAACTTCAGGTCGGCTAGTTCTGCCATCACCACCTTCGCTAAGGAAGCCGGGCTATCGGCCACCACAGGCAGCCCCCAGGGACTCTCTGCAAAGGGGAAATGGAAAAGGGAAATATGAATCCCAAGGCATAAATACCCTACACATCCTTGTCTCTGCTTAGAGGGATGGTATGAAATGACAAAGAGAGGCATATTGGAAGGGAAGAGGGACGTGGGAGCCCTCTCTCAGGATTGCCTGGAAACTTCTATAGCACGGAGGTATAAAACCAACAGCGCCGAGTTCTGGGTCTTGGTGCCAGAGCTTTAGAAATATTGATTCATGGCATTTTTACTGCATTCCTGTGAGGTAGGCCCTGACTCTTCCCACTTAAGAGGGAAGCCAGGACTGGGTTGCCTTTCCCTCTGCCAGAGGTTCTCCAGCTCCAGCCCCTCCTGGCAGCTTTGACACTTCTGCTATTGATAAATTTAGTTGGTTTGGAGGGAAGAGGAGAGGACACTAGCAGGCATTGAAACTTCCCAGGTGATGCTCATATGCTACCAGGTGGAGAACCCATACCCTCGTGGTTCTGCCTGGTCCTGCCCAGCTCTGTCCACTTGCTCAGCTGTGCCCTTGCAATATTACCCACTTGGCAAACAGCTGTTGAGCACCTACTACTAGCCAGGCACTGAGCCACGTGGGGGTGTATGTGGGGACAGAGATAAACCAAGACGGTCATGGGCCTGAAAAAGCTCAGGTCTGACAGGGAGGATGCAACTGAACAAATAAATAAGTAGGTCCAATAAGGTGAGTGGGGCTGATGAGTGCTGTGGTGCAGGAAGTCCCAGGCATCAGAAACACACCGGGGTGGGAAGGTGTTGGGGTCAGGGGCCTTATAGGCTGAAACCTGAAGGGGACCTCACCAGCTGTGAGTTACGAGGCAGTGGGGTGGGTAAGGAGGGAAGAACATTCTAAGTTAGTGAATCTAGTGTGGTTCCAGGACCAGCTGCATCAGCATCACCTGGGAACTTGCTAGAAATGCAAATTCGTAGGACCCAACCTAGCCCTACTGAATCCAAAGCTCTGGGGGTGGGGTCCAGCTTTCTGTAGTTCAACAAGTCCTCTGGGTGATTCTAAAGTTTGAGCCACTTCAAACTTCCCTGCTGCAACACTCATGATATCTGCCGCATGAAAGCCACTTCCTCACTCCCTAGCTTCTGAAGGGAAAGCCTGGCATCCAGGAGTATTGTGAGGGGCCTGCCCCAAACCCCTGGCTACCTCCCTTCCATGTGCCATCTCTCTCCTGCAGTTGGGTACATCCCAGGGTTATCTCTCCACTCCTTCCCTCCTCCTTGGCTTGGGGTCCCCACTCCCTAGGTCAGCCCCAGCCATTCCCTCCATAAGGAGACAGGGCCTATGTGCAAACACCCATGACTATCCCTCCACACAGAATTGGAATCACCTGTATGCCCCTATATTATGCCCAGGGAGGGTTGGGGGGACTGTATGAACCTAAAAACCAATACAGTCTTGGCCCAGAGACACAGTGGTCCATGCCCCATGGGGTCCTGTCCCAAGGACTAAACTCTCCCCCAATCTTTCCAGACATCCAAGGTGATTCTCCTTCAAATGTTTTCCATGGGGCGCTGAGGGCTGAATCCTCCTGAAGGTCCATCCTGCTGACTTCAGGAGCCTCAATTTGGAGGGAAAAAAGAACCTCTTTACTTTCACTAAGGCTGAAATCTAGCCTTTCTCCTATGGTGAAGGCAACAAAGCTCAGCAGGATTAGCAGAACCCCTGCTTTGGATTTGGACAGAAGCCACAAGTGCTTTTGTGGTGACAGTTGGTGCAGACACCTGGACATATGCTTTATTCTAATTCCCAATTCTGGGAATTGTTGCTATTTGGTGCGTTATTTAATGTGTTAACTTAGAAGCACACATACTACATCTCACACATTTATATTTCTAGTTAAAAAGTTTTAGTAGCTTTATAGAAACGTAACTAGATTCCTTTGTAATCCTATGTATTTCTGTTTATGTTTGTTTATTTAGAGAGCACGCTAGCGCGGGAGGGGCAGAGAGAGAGCGAGAGTGAGAATCTTAAGCAGGCTCCACCTCACTCTCAGCGGGGAGCCTTACACGGGGGCTCCACCTCATGACCTGAATGAACCGAAATCAAGAGTCCGAAGCTTAACCCACTGAACAACCCAGACGCCCCCCCCCCCAAATGTATTTCATTTGTTGCATTAAAAACATTCTGAGACCGGGTCCAAGGCATAAAAAAGGTTAAGAACTCCGACTTTAGATCCTGCCAGGAAGCGTCCTCTCCGCGCCCTAGTTTAAATCTGTAAATAGTAAATCGAGGATTGTTCTGTGAGTTGAAATGGCTTCTTGTATGTGAAGCACTTAGAACAGCTTGGAGCGAGGGTGACCAGCCACTGTTAACTGCTGTGACGGTGGACACTTCCGCATGTGTGCTAAGTGTTCCGGCATCTGTGTGGCCGGGAGGGGCGGTGCCCCATGGCAGCGGGCGGGGGGAATCCAGGAGGAGGTCAGGCTCAGGTACCAATGCCAGAAGAATTAAAACTGGGAAAGAATGGAAATTCCGGGCCAGGTCAGAGAAATCCTCGTTGCACCTCCTCCCCCAACACCCACCGTAACTCGGGAGAGCCTCGCCACGCCTCCAGGGACGCCCACCATGAAGGGCGGGCGCTGCCCGAGCTAGCTGGCAGGGGACGCGCCAGCCCTCTCAGATTTCTGCCCCCACAGAGGTTCCCTAAGGACCTTCCTGGAGGACCCAGCCCCAGGAACCGAGCGGCGTCCTACGGAGGGGAGGCCACGGGGACCCCGAGGAGCTACGGCATCGGCTGCGTCCAGGCGGGGGTCACCGCCAGCCCTCCGCGTCCCGCCGGCTTCCCGCAGGACTCTAAGCCAGATCCGGGTGCCACGTGGAGGCCGCAAACGGGGGCTCTAACCCAGGGCTCAACGCCACCTGCGGTCCTGGGTCTGCTCCCCAGCTCACCATCCCCGGTCCCCAAACCCGGAAGTGGCCTCCGGTCGCTTCCTGCCTCCCTTAGCCCCAGCCACGCGCTGGCGGGCGGCCCCTGGGGTTCTGCCCCAGGGCCCCCGCCTCTCCGCCCCCCCCCCCGGCCCCCGCCCCCGGCCTCTCCGCCCAGTCACCTGCCGCGAGCTTCGGCACTAGACGCAACAGCTGCAGGAACAGCAGCATTGTCCGCAGCGGCGTCCAGGCGCGCGCGCTCCCGAGGACCCGCGAGCCCGGGTCAGCCAGCCTGGCGCGCAGCCCCCGGGCGTCGATTTAGCAGGAGTCGGTCCTCAGCTGTGGGGCGGGTGGCCTGGAGCTAACCCCGGAGAGCCAGCGCTCAGCGTCGGGAAGGCGGAGCATCTGCGACCTCAGGCGGCTCCGCTCGGCTCCGGCTCCGCCCTGCCCCGCCCCTCCCCATCCCGCGGGGCTCGGGCTCCCGCTCGGGCTCTGGCTCCCAAACGCCATCGTCAGCCCCCACCCCACAGCTCCCAGATGTCCCCTTTGCTGGGTCTCTGAAGTAGAACCCCCCCAAATTACATATGTGTATGAAAAGCAATCTTGTTGGTAATTGTCAAGTATAGCTTATAGGGTACTTCACTCCCTCATGAAATGAGACCCAGAGGTGGAGCTAACGTTACTGTCGTTTGGAAACTTAGGGTGTCTGCAACAACTATCATGTGATTCGAAAACACCTGTGGTGGGGCGCCTGGGTGGCTCAGTCGTTAAGCGTCTGCCTTCGGCTCAGGTCATGATCCCAGGGTCCTGGGATCGAGCCCCGCATCCGGCTCCCTGCTCCGCGGGAAGCCTGCTTCTCCCTCCCCCACTCCCCCTGCTTGTGTTCCCTCTGTCGCTGTGTCTCTCTCTGTCAAATAAATAAATAAAATCTTAAAAAAAAAAAAAAAGAAAACTGTGGTTTCCACTGAGGACAAAAGCACAAGTCTTGCTAATACTGAGCTTTGCTACCTCCATTCATTAGGGGAAGAATGGCTAAATTTAATAAATAAAATAAATATTTAAAAAATAAATTTATTTTTCCCATCCAGGTTCACAGACCCCCTGAATTCTCACCAGGGACCCTCATGTTTTGGATAATAGTTTTCACCTGGGTGGTTTCTGATATTTGAAAACTGACGGGGAAGGGGGTGCCTGGGTGGCTCAGTCGTTAAGCGTCTGCCTTCGGCTCAGGTCATGATCCCCGGGTCCTGGGATCAAGCCCCGCATCGGGCTCCCTGCTCCGCGGGAAGCCTGCTTCTCCCTCTCCCACTCCCCCTGCTTGTGTTCCTGCTCTCGCGCTCTCTCTCTCTGTCAAATAAATAAATCTTAAAAAAAAAAAAAAAAATTCACGGGGAGGACTTTGGTGGCCCTTATTGGGGTGGGCTGGGGGAGCTCCTCACCTGTCAGGGGCGGGGCCAAGAATGCCAGAAGTCTAGCCCTACCGGGTCTTGAAGCCAAGATGCCCATGGTGTCTTGCCAGGCCTTCACCAAAGAAGAAGCCCGATTGTAATGATCTGCGTCGAGAGCTCATTTGTCGCGTTTTAATATTGTCAAAGGAACACTCAGAGAGGATAGAGCAGAGTTGCAAGGAAGGTGGGCATCAAAAAGTCTGGTTAATCAAATAAAAATGTTTAAGGGAAAAAAACCTGTAAAATTAATGTTTGCATTATGATACGATTGTTATAGTCACAATGGTTGTGACATATCTGCAGATTAGCATTGCAAAAATCAAGGAGAAAGTTATTTTTCTAGGCAATCCAGGTTTATTTTGGGGGCCAAACCAAATAGAGAAACCTGGTTAGTCTTGGTTTGTTTCAAGGTATAAAGCAGGATGATCAACTTGTCCCAGTTTTAGCACTGAAAGTTCTGCATCCTGGGGCCCCCTCAGTCCTGGACAAACCAGGACAGTTGGCTGTGGGGAATGATGGGCCTCATCATAAGGACACAGGCAAATAGCGTTTTTGCTTTCACAGTAGACGCTGAATCTTCCAGGAAGGTGGCTATGCTGCAGATGGAAGGAAGGTGGTAGTTCATAGTGTCGGCTACTTTGCTGAGAGTGGCTTACTTCCTACAGCACCGTGTCCTTCCCACAGCTGAGTTCTGGATTGCCCACAGCACGCTTGATCAGTGGCATTTGTAGCTGTTGTATTTATAGACGTTTTGCATATCCATTCAAGTGCCTGATTAATCATGTTTTCTATATAGTCAAGCCAAACATTTACATATTGAGACATATGTTATGACTGTATTATGATTTAATTGTGAATACTTTTTGTTACAATTAGGGCATTATATTCATTTTAATTTTTAATTCTGTGGGTGTGTAGGTTAAATTATCTTTGGAGTTCCCTTAAGGACAGGAAAAGATGTTACAAAACCTTTGTGATAAGGAGAGCTTTTCTGGTGGGGCTCAGACACACACCCACACCCACCACAGGTGAAACTTGCACCCTGAGCAGGAAGAAGAACCAGGTAGTGGAAAGTCTCTCAGAGGTGGTGACAGTTGACCCCAGTCCTGACAGAAAGGGTAAGGAAGATGAAGGTAGGATGAAAAGCAGTTTTGGGGGCGCCTGGGTGGCTCAGTTAGTTAAGCGGCCGACTCTTGATTTCAGCTCAGGTCATGATATTAGGGTCCTGGGACTGAGCCCTGTATTGGGCTCTACGCTCAGCGCTGAGTCTGCTTGAGGATTTCTCTCTCCTTCTCCCTCTGCCCCTCTCTCCTACCCCCCCCACTCATGTACTCTCTCCCTAAAATAAATCAATCTTAGAAAAGACAAGCAGTTTGGGGGAGGTAAATACAGCTATACCTCAAGGCCAGCAGAGAGGTGTGTGGTGAACTGAGCTGCTGGGGAAAGAGAAGGCCATGCGTCTGAGCAGGTTGTCAAAGCCCTACCCCAGGAGGCCCGCCTCGCGAAGCATCTTCATCGATAGGGCTTTCTGAGAGGTCTGGGGACCCGGCCAGGCATCCTGCTGTGCACTCACTGTTTCCTCTAGGGTAGGCAGCAGCTCTGGAGCTGGTCCTGGGCCCCTCCTGCTTGCCTGGTTATAGTCCTAGCCCAGAGACACAGTGACCCACTCCCCTGGTGTCTCTTTTCCAGGAACGTTGTCCAAACTCCCCCCTATCCCTGGCTCCACTCTCTCCACTGACCTCTTGCCCAGGCATTCAGGGTGATTCTCCTTCAAGTTTTTTCCCACAAGGAGCTGAGGGCTGAATCCTCCTGTAGGTGCACCTGACACTTTTAGATCCCAGATCCCTCCCTGTGGTGTAGCTCACCTTTCAGGACTGAGGGCCCAGGCACTGGAGCAGAATCCTAGGCTTACTCCTAGCAGGGTGGGGAGGCTCATCATCAAAGTCAAGTTGTTAAAATCAGTTACCTTGTAGCTCAAACAGTAAGCTAAAAACAAGTCCATTAATAAGATAACCAACAATTCTAAAGTTAGCAATAAAGGCAGGGACAACAATAATTAGTTTTACAGAGTGTACTGGGCCAGGATTTCTGTGGGTGAGCCCTTTCATAGGCTTCTGCAGCACCTGCCAGTCTCTGCTGAGAGACACGGATTCTCTGAGACCTCTTTTGATTGTCCAAACCCCTTGTTGAAGGAAGAAAGCACCACTCAGAAGCTGAGATGGAAAGCTGAGTCTATTTGGTGCTTAAGCACTGGAGAGCTTGTAAGACACAGTCTCTTTGAGCAAAGCAGAAGTGACCTGATGTAGGGTTTTGGGAAGCACGGTGTCAGGGATTGCGGGATTTTCAGAGTCGAGAGTTTACATCCAGTGGTGGCTGATGTGTATCTGTTGCTGATGAGCTGACTTTCAGAAGTGTGGTCACTGGGGCAAATCTTCGCTGATGGATGATCACACAGCTTGAAAACAGGTTCTGGGGGTTCCATGTGGGAGTTACAAATTCTCATCCTTCACAACGTTTGGCTAAGGTGTCATCTACCAATAATAGACTCCTTGGCTAATGTCTTCACTCCTGTGGCCTGAGAGCTTCGAGAGAAGGAAGAAGCATGGAAGATGGCAAACAGGACACATTTCTCTTAGGTAGTGTCTGCTGGCTCCAGGGAGTGAGGTGCTGTCTACATTTTTGCCCAAGAGCAGGAAGAAACCACAAAATGCTTTGGGCTACAGCCCTTGCCCTCTCTCATGCCTCTCTCACCCCAGGGTCTACTTAGCCACCTTTAGAGAAGGATGAGGCAAGAGAAGAAATACTAAAGGTTGTCCAGGTCCCCAAGTCAGGAGGGATGCTGGAGGATGGGTGGGGTGGAAGGAGAGAAAGGAGTGGAAGTGGATGAGGGCTCCTGGCTGGTGAGGATGTAAAGCTAAAGTGACCTCGTGCTTGATGGCAGCAAGCCATCCCAGGATGGCAAGGGAACATGGCTGGGACCCTCCAACCCTGATGGGACACACAGCCTTGTAAAGCTCACGGACCTCTTGGAAGGGCCAACTCCACATCGAAAGGCAAGCCTGAGTTAGCACTCCTGCCCCCACGATGGCCTGGCCACCTCTATTACAGGGCTGCCCCTCAACACCTATGTTTGGAGGAAGGCACTTCTCTCTGACCCTCCAGAGAGGATGGGGGCTAGGGGGAAGGGAGGGACAGGAGGACTCCGAAACTGTGGGCAGCCTTGCCTGAGTGTCTGCAGCCCGGGAAAATCATCCTGTGCTCCTGTGACCCCAAACAGTGACTCTACCTGGCTGCTCCATGATGCAGCCCACACTGGTTTCCCACAATGTGGGGGAGAGGATGGGCAGCTGGTATGGAGATGAGAAGAAGAAAGAAATAGGAGTGTTTCTGGCTCATGTGGGGAGGCTCACAGGGCACTGTGCAAGAGGACTGTGCAAGAGGACTGTGGTCATTGACCATCTGTAGTAGGAGGTCACTCCCCTGCAAGAAGGACCCTGCCCCTCCTCCTCTTTGGTAGAGCCCTCCTTCTCATACATTTCAAAGCACCCCAATACAACAGGTGGAAAAAGAGGACAAATAGGACAGAAGGACAGGAGTATAGGGAGGATTAAAGGAACAGGACAGGAGGGTGAAGTGGACGGAATGACAGGAGGACAGAAAGACAGGCAGATGAGGTGGACAGGAGGACAAGAATGACAGGTGACAAAGAAGACAGAAGGACAGGAAGACAAAATAATGAAGAGGATGGGAAGATGAGGAGCATGAGGTGGACAGAATGACAGGAGGACAGAAGGACAGATGGATGAGGACAGGAGGATAAGAAAGACAGAACAAAGAGGACAGGAGGACAGAAGGACAGGTGGATGATGAGGACAGGCAGACGAGGAGGATGAGGACAGGAGGACAGGTGGTGGAGGAGGACAGGAGGAAGGGAGAGGAAAGGAGAATGAGTGACCCACTGCTGGCCAGCAGCTAAAAGGAAGTGGTTCTGATAAGGAAAATCTGTGTCCTAAGATGGCCGACCGAGCCAGCGAGAGAGTCCCGGTCCTTGCCCCGGGGCTCTTCTGTGTTCTTCTCCCTGTTCTGCATCCCGCACGCACCAATCCAGGTTCTTCCCCCTGCCCCGCTTCACGCACTCGCCGAAAGTGCCAAGTATGTGGAAGTAGAAGTGTATAAATTGCCCCCTTTGTTTGTGCTCGGGGCTCAGACCTTTGGACACCACTCTCTTCTTAGCCCACCAGCGTTAAATAAACCTCTTATCCTCCAAGATCTCCGAGTGCCACTTGGTTCTTCCGTCGGGCTATCCAGTCCAGGTTCCGTAACAGTCCCACCGAGACTCCAATAAGGGCAGGAGGACAGGGTAGTGATTTCTCCCTCAGAACCTAGTCCTTACCACAGAAGGTATTATCAGGCAGATGGCTGACCATGTGGTCAGGCTCTGGGACAACCTGGAGTCCTTCTGAAGGGAAGGAGACTCGGCCTTATGGAGATCTGTCCAACCAGTCCAGGAAGGGTGCCTTCTGACCACCCCTGGGACCCCACAAGGAGCCCCTACATGTGAGAAAGCAGACAGGACCAGTGGTCCTGCAGATACGCTATTTTCAAGATTTGGCTGTTTGCTTTTCTGAGCAATCATTACACTTACTTTTTCCACCTCTGGTATTTCCTACATGTGAAAATTAGCTCTGGAGTTCACTTTTGCTTTCTGTTTTCTAATAATTATTGTCATTGAAGGAGACTGATTTTGTTGTTGTTATTTACTCAGATGCTATTTATAACATTCTTGTCCCTGGAAGAGCTGAGGCCAGAACCTGGGATGTTTCCCAAGAGAAAGAAAGAAAATTGATTCTAACCAGGTCTCCTGAGTTCTGTGGCTCCAGGGGATTTAGGAATCCTCTGAAAGTGTCAAATGTTGCATGTGTGCTTTCTTGGAAGGGGGCGGGGGGGATGTCGTTGGTTAAAAATTTAACAATATTCTCAAAATGTATTTGACCAAGAAAAGGTGACAACTGGCTCAGAAAGATGCTGCCCTAAATCCTCTCAAATGAAACAATTCTGGGATCCCATGGATAAAGGCGAGAAAAGAGAGGACGGAAGTGAGAGGAGGCGGGTAGAAACAGACAAAGACTGGGAGGAGAGAGAGAGTTAGGGACAAGGTAGGCACTGTGACTCAGCATCCCTCAGGACAGGCAGAGGTAAAACCCTGCTGTTAATCTCAGGCTTCTGGGACCAACTGGTGTCTTAGGTCCAAACCCCGCCTCCGCTTGGGGACAGCAGTGAGTAAAAAAATCAGCCCTGGGACCAAGGATTGGCCCAGTGGGAACCACGTTGTCCAATGAAAGGCAAAAGCCAAACTGATCATGCATCATCAGTTACCAGACAGATCAGGCCTAATAACTACATTCCTGAAATGTGAACACATCCTCAGTTCTCCGGTTGGATTGGTCCTAACAATTTAGAAAAAAGAGAGTCTGTTAAGTTTGTTAATTTACTCATTTGTGGGACTATTTATTTGGTTAGCTGCAGTTAGTCTACCAAGTACGTGAGCAATAAATGAACTTTTGCTTTTTCTGGTATACAGCCGTCTGACAACTCCAGCGTCCTAGAACTCCACTTCTCTCCCCCAACATTCGCTTGGTGCTGGAGTATTTGTTTTTATCCCTTCTGTGAGAAAACGATATCTGTGGATGCCGGAAAGGGGATAGGAATGCAGAAATGGGGTTTTAGGGGCACCATCGAAGCATTAATGGGGACCATTGGTTTCTGGGAGGAGGCCAAGAAAGGGTTAGATTGTCCCAAGGTGGAGCTTTCAGAGTGGCAGATGTGTGTGTGTGCGTACGTGTAGGATATCTGAAGATGGATCAACTGCCTTCAGGTGGAGGAATGGTCCGGTCCCACGTGGGGGCTAAACGTATTGTGATGGGGAAAATCAGGCTCAGGTCAATGAGCCTCATGTGGTTCCAAGGGTGTTTAAAGGTCCGGGTGGAACTGGGGGTACAGCACCCCAGCATCAGGGGGATGTGTGTCCATGCATGTGGGGAAGCACAGCTCTGATGGCTTCCAGCTGGAGGATAGCCGTACAGCACCAGAAACCACCTGGACGTGAGGGTGCACTGGCGGGTCAGGAGAGGGGAGGGACAGGGAGCCTAGCAGCAAGAACCCCCAGGTTCTTGCCTGCCTTGTGCTGCAATCCCAGATCCCTTCTCCTCCTTCTTTCTTTTCTTTCACTTCTTCCCACTCTCCACCCTGGGCTACGGAGAGGTTCCTACAAGGCCTGGGTGTGCCACCAGGCAGATCTATCTCAGCTCCTCCTTGGGTACAACCTCCACTGTCGCTCACTTCTAGTAGGTGCGTCTGGTGTCTGGAGGCTCCTCCTAGGCCATGTCTCCATGGACTCTGGATCTTGGGTCAGCCCTTTCCTGTCTAGTAGTCATCCAAGCATGACGTTTTGAGGGAAGGAGCCAAGAGCTCAGGCTTTAAAATGGTTTCTTCTGCGTCTTGGTGAGTGTGTGCTCGTGTGTGTAGTCACCTGTGCTGATGGGGTTAAGGTGAGCACAGACTGGAGGGGCTGTACCCTGGAGCTTTACCCACCTCCAACTCTCATAAGCTGGAAAATAGGGGGCTTGATGAGGAGAAACCTCTTCCAGAGCCAGACTGTTTTCTAGTCCTTGGCCCCTATTAAAGCTGTGGCCCACGCTCCAGATTAAAGGAGGGGTGGGGAGTCAGAGCTGGCCGCTCGAATAACCAAACATCATTCATTATAGTTTCAGTGTCGATGGAAACAAACGCAAAGTACATCTGCGGGGGCTGTGTAATATCAGTGTAATATCAATTAACATACAACGTAATATCGGTTTCAGTATCAGCAGAATTTAGTGATTCATCACTTACATACAACACTTGGTGCTCATCATAACAAGTGCCCTCCTTAATGCCCATTCCCCATTTAGCCCATCCCCCCCGCCCACCTCCCCTCCAGCAACCCTTTGCTTGTTCTCTTTAATTAAGGATCCATTTTATGGTTTGCCTCTCTTTTTTTCTCCTCATGTTCATCAGTTTCGTTTCTTAAATTCCACACATGACTGAAATCATATGGTATTTATTTATCATTTTAAAATTGAGGTGAAATTCACATAGCATAAAATTTACCTTTTTAAAATGACCAATTTGGTGGCATTTAGTACATTCACAATGTTATGCAACCTCTATCTAGTTCCAAACATTTTCACTGGAAATGAATATTTGGAAAGTGTTCCAGAATTATTTTCATCACCTGAAAAGGAAACTCTGTAGCCATTAAGCAGTTGCTCCTTGGTTTGTGGCAGCCTCACCCCAATCCCTGCCTACTTCTGTCTTCACGTGGCTGCCTTCCTCTGTGTCTCTTCTCTTTCTATAAGGACACCAGTTATGGAATTCAGTACATCAGCAAAGACCCAGTCTCCAAATAAGGTTACATTCACAGGCACTGGGGGTTAGTTAAGGCTTCAGCATGTCTTTTGGGGGACACTGTTCAACCCATTCTGCCACCAATATGCATTCTGTCTCTGGATTTACCTATTCTGGGTATGAGATTTTGCATCATAAATACTAATTAGGAAGTTACCACTCATTCCAGAATGAAAAGCCACTGTACTTTGAACTCCTAATTTGCTCCAATAGACTTTCCTTTTTTTTTTAAGATTTTATTTATTCATTTGAGAGAGAGACAGACAGACAAACAGACAGAGCACAAGCAGGGGGAGAGGCAGAGGCAGAGGGAGAAGCAGGCTCCCAGCTGAGCAGGGAGCCCGATGTGGGGCTTGATCCCAGGACCTGGAGATCAATGACCCGAGCCGAAGGCAGATGCCCAACCATCTGAGCCACCCAGGTGTCCCATGGACTTTTCTTTTATAACAAGTCCTCCCACCTTCCCCCTTTTCTCTATAAAACAGTATTCCTCTCCTTTGTTCTCCAGACTTGCCTATGGTTTTGCCATAGCTTGCTTGTCCTGAATTGTAATTCTTTGCTATTCCCCAATAACCCATTTTTTGCTGATAAAATAACTGACGGTTTTATTTTTAACGTTAACAGCTCTTTAGTAAGTCAAGTCCTATTCCTGTTCCATCTCTTCATTCTACTCCTCTCTCAAACAATGCTATTTGTCTGCTTTGACATGTACCATTAAATTCATTTGCATCTTTGGTAAGTCTGTGTTGTAGTTTGTGTTTTTATGTTAAATTTACACAACTAGTACAATTCTCTGGAACAGGTTCTTTTTTTACTTTTTCCACAGCATTGTATCTGTCTATGTCCATTTTGCCGTGAGCACAGTGGGAATAGAGAGTTACAAAATAGAGTTACAATTGCTAGGGGGTCCCAAAATGGAGCCAGGAGGTCATTAGAAAAACAGAGCTTATGCGCTTCCACACCCATATGGAAATTGAATTCTCACACCTGAGCCTTAACCACATAACCACATCCTGCAACATTTCTATATATGAGATAGCTCAAACTTTCTCAGCATCAATCACAATTCTTTCAACAACAGTTTATATAATCTTGCAGTTTTGGCCTTTATAACCCCTAATTTCTCTCCCAAGTTCAATTCCTCGTGAATCTGTGTCTCCTGAATTGCAACTCCTAAGACCCCAAATAAATGCATTGCTGGTTTTTACAGCCTCAGTCTGAAATTTGTTAGCAATACCTACATGGTATTTCATGGTGGCTCTTTCTGCATCATCTCTCCTCACACATGGCCATGGAGGAGTGCCCCATGTTTGTTTTAATTTCCATTTTTCCTCATGACACTTGATTTTGAGCAACATTTCATATATCTATAGGCCTTTCAGGTTTCTCCTTGTGTGGATTGTCTCTTCATAGTCTTTATTTTTCCATAGTGCTTCCTGTTCATTTCTTCTCAATTTGTAGAATATGTTCTGTCCATTGACAGTTGTTTTAAATATCTTTTTCTCAGGAGCGATAAAAGAAGGAAATTTGGAACATGAAAAATGAAGAAAGAACAGCAGAAAAAGTGAACTATAAGGAGATATAAAAACTATCCTCCTCCTGAGCTTTCTAAATTGTGTTAGATGCTTAAAGCAAAATTTTTGTCTGATATGATTCTCAGTGTGTGTAGAGGAAATATTTAAGACAATTTTAGTCTAAAGTGGGGGGGGGGGCGGTAAAGGGGCCCAAATGGAAGTAAAGCTTCTATACTTAAAAAAATATATCTTTTTCTTACCTGGCCTCTTCCGTTGTATATATGATGACTGTCATTGAAGAGAAACCTTCAGTTTTGATGTCATCAAAGCCAACCATTTTCTTCTTAGGTTTTTGCTTTAGGGATTAAAAAAATCATCTATTTTATTTTTTCATAAAACTTTACTTTTGTAGATAATTGTAGATTCACATATAGTTTTAAAAAATATTTAATTCAAGTATAATTAGCACACTGTGTTATATTAGTTTCAAGTGTACAATATAATGATTCAGCAATTCTATACACTTCTCAATGATCATTAAGATAAGTGTACTTTTAATCCCCTTTATCTATTTCATCCATTCCCCCATCCAGCTCCACTCTGGCAACCACCAGTGTGTTCTCTATATTTAAGAGTCTGTTTTTTCATTTGTCTCTTTTATTCTGTTCTTTCATTTCTTAAGTTCTGCATATGAGTGAAATCATATGGTATTTGTTTCTCTGAGTGACTTATTTCGCTTAGCATAATACTCTCCAGCTCCATCCACATCATTGCAAATAGCAAGATTCCATTCTTTTTGATGGCTGATTGTGTATGTATGTGTGTGTGTGTATATATATATATACCACCTCTTTATCCATTTATCAGTGGGTGGACATTTGGGTTCTTTCCATTGTTTGACTCTTGTTGCTATAAACATCAGCTACACGTATCCCTTCAAATCTGTATTTTAGTATCCTTTGGGTAAATACCTAGTAGTCCCTGTGCAGTAATTTTCATCTCCATAACTTATTTATTTTATAACTAGAAGTTTGTACTTCTTAATCCACTTCACCTATTTCACCTATTACCACCTCCCCTCTGGCAATCACCAGTTTGTTCTCTGTATTTGAGAATCTTTATGTTTGTTTTGTTTTTTAGATTCCTCTCTGAGTGAAGTCATATGGTATTTGTCTTTCTCTGACTTATTCTACTTAGAATAATACCCTCTAGGTCTATCCACGTTGTTGCAAATGGCAAAAATCTCATTCTTTTTTATGGCTGAATAATATTCCACTGTATATAGACCACATCTTCTTTATCCATCTATTGATGGACACTTGGGTTGCTTTCATATCTTGGCTATTGTAAAGCTATTGGAAATAATGCTTCAATAAACATAGTGGTGCATATCTTTTCAAATTAGTATTTTCATTTTCTTTAGGTGACTACCCGGTAGTGGAATACTGGATTATATGGTATTTCTCTTTTTGACTTTTTGACCTCCATACTGTTTTCCAGAGTGGTTGCACCAATTTACATTCCCACCAACAGTGCATGAGGGTTCCCTTTTCTCCACATCCTGGCTAATACTTGTTATTTCTTGTCTTTTTGATACTAGTCCTTTTGAGAGGTGTGAGGTGATATCTCATTGTGGTTTTGATATGAATTTCCATGATAATTAGTGATGTTGAGCATCTTTTCATGTGTCTGTTGACCATTTAATTGTCTTCTTTGGAAAAATGTTTATTCAGGTCCTCTGCCATTTTTAAATTGAATCGTTTGTTGTTTTTTTGGTGTTGAGTTGCATAAATTCTTTATATATTTTGGATATTAACCCCTTATTGGGTATATCATTGGTAAATATCTTCTTCTGTTCAGTAGGTTGCCTAGTCATTTTGTTGATGGTTTCCTTTGCTGTGCAAAAGATTTTTATTTGGGGGGCACCTGGGTGGCTCAGACAGTTAAGTGTCTGACTCTTGATTTCAGCTCATGTCATGATCTGTGTCGTGGGATTGAGCCCTGTGTTGGGCACTGTACTTAGCATGGAGTCTGCTTGAGATTCTCTCTGTCCTTCTCCCTCTGCCCTCCCCGCTACTTTTGTTTTCTCTAAAAGTAAATGAATAAGTAAATAAATAAAATCTTAAAAAAATTGAAAAAGATCTTTATTTTGTTATAGTCTCAATAGTTTATTTTTTCTTTTGTTTCTCTCACCTGGAGATGTATCTGTAAATACATTGCTAAGGCTGATATCCAAGAGATGACTATATTTTCTTTTAGGAATTTTATGGTTTCAGGTCTCACATTTATGTCTGTAATCCATTTTGAGTTTATTTTTGTGTATGATGCTAGAAAGTGATCCAGGTTTATTCTTTTGCATGTAACTGTCTAGTTTTCTCAACACTATTTATTGAAAAGACTGCCTTTTCCCATTTGTATATTCTTGCTTCCTTTGTTGTAGATTAATTGACCATGTAGGTGTGAGTTTATTTTTGAGCTCTCTATCCTATTCTATTGATCTATGTGTCCATTTTTGTGCCAGTATCATACTCTTTTGATTACTGTAACGTTGTGGTATATCTTTTTTAATTTTTATTGTTATGTTAATCACGATACATCATTCGTTTCTGATGTAGTGTTCCATGATTCATTGTTTGCATATAACACCCAGTGCTCCATTCAGAACGTGCCCTTTTTAATATCCATCACCAGACTAATCCATCCTCCCATCCCCTCCCCTCTAGAACCCTCAATTTGTTTTTCAGAGTCCATTGTCTCTCATGCTTCGTCTCCCCCTCTTTTTCCCCCACTTCATTCTTCCCCTCCTATCTTCTTCTTCTTTTTTTTTTTAACATGTATTGTTTCAGAAGTACAGATCTGTGATTCAACAGCCTTGCACACTTCACAGCGCTCACCATAGCACATACCCTCCCCAATGTCTATCACCCAGCCACCCCATCCCTCCCACCCCCCACCACTCGCAACCCTCAGTTTGTTTCCTGAGATTAAGAATTCCTCAGTGAGGTCATATGATACATGTCCTTCTCTGATTGACTTATTTCGCTCAGGATAACACCATCCACGTCATTGCAAATGGCCAGATTTCATTCCTTTTGATGGCTGCATAATATCCCATTGTATGTATATACCACCTCTTCTTTATCCATTCATCTGTCGATGGACATCTTGGCTCTTTCCACAGTTTGGCTATTGTGGACATTGCTGCTATAAACATCGGGGTGCACGTAGCCCTTCGGATCCCTACATTTCTATCTTTGTAGTAAATACCCAGTAGTGCAACTGCTGGGTCATACGATAGCTCTATTTTCAACTTTTTGAGGAACCTCCATATTGTTTTCCAGAGTGGCTGCACCAGCTTGCATTCCCACCAACAGTGTAGGAGGTTTCCCCTTTTCTGCATCCCCGCCAATATCTGTTGTTTCCTGACTTGTTAATTTTAGCCATTCTGACTGGTGTGAGGTGATATCTCACTGAGGTTTTGATTTGGATTTCCCTGATGCTGAGTGATGTTGAGCACTTTTTCACATATCTGTTGGCCATTTAATACCCATCACCAGGCTAACCAACTCCCCCTCCCCCCTGCCTTCTAAAACCCTGTTTGTTTCTCAGAGTCCATAGTCTCTCATGGTTCATCTCTCCCTCCGATTCCCCTCCCCTTCATTTTTCCCTTCCTTCTCCTAATGTCCTCCATGCTATTCCTTATGTTCCACAAATAAGTGAAACCATATGATAATTGACTTTCTCTGCTTGACTTATTTCACTTAGCATAATCTCCTCCAGTCCCATCCATGTTGATGTAAAAGTTGGGGATTTATCCTTTCTGATGGCTGAGTAATATTCCATTGTATATATGAACCACATCTTCTTTATCCATTCATCTGTTGAAGGGCATCTCGGCTCTTTCCACAGTTTGGCTATTGCGGACATTACTGCTATGAACAATGGGGTGCATATGGCCCTTCTTTTCACTACATCTGAGTCGTTGGGGTAAATACCCAGGAGTGCAATTGCTGGGTCAGAGGGTAGCTCTATTTTTAAATTTTTGAGGAACCTCCACACTGTTTTCCAAAGTGGCTGTACCAACTTGCATTCTCACCAACAGTGTAAGAGGGTTCCCCTTTCTCCACAACCTCTCCAACATTTGTTGTTCCTTGCCTTGTCAATTTTTGCCATTCTAACTGGTGTAAGGTGGTATCTCAATGTAGTTTTGATTTGAATTTCCCTGATGGCTAATGATGATGAACATTTTTTCATGTGTCTGTTAGCCATTTGTATATCTTCTTCAGAGATGTGTCTTTTCATGCCTTCTGTCCATTCTTTGAATTGATTATTTGTTTTTTGGGTGTTGAATTTGAGAAGTTCTTTATAGATCTTGGATACCAGCCCTTTATCTGTAGTGTCATTTGCAAATATCTTCTCCCATTCTGTGGGTTGCCTCTTTGTTTTGTTGACTGTTTCATTTGCTGTGCAGAAGCTTTTTATCTTGAGGAAGTCTGAAAAGTTCATTTTTGCTTTTGTTTCACTAGCTTTTGGAGATGTATCTTGAAAGAAGTTGCTGTGGGCGATGTCAGAGGTTACTGCCTATATTCTCCTCTAGGATTTTGATGGATTCCGTCTCACATTGAGGTCTTTCATCCATTTTGAGTTTATCTTTGTGAATGGTGTTAGAGAATGGTCGAGTTTCATTCTTCTGCATGTGGCTGTCCAATTTTCCCAGCACCATTTATTGAAGAGACTGTCTTTTTTCCATTGCATGTTTTTTCCTGCTTTGTCAAAGATTATTGTGGAAAGAGCCGAGATGCCCTTCAACAGATGAATGGATAAAGAAGATGTGGTCCATATATACAATGGAATATTACTCAGCCATCAGAAAGGATGAATACCCAACTTTTACATCAACATGGATGGAACTGGAGGAGATTATGCTAAGTGAAATAAGTCAAGCAGAGAAAGTCAATTATCATATGGTTTCACTTATTTGTGGAACATAAGAATAGCATGGAGGACATTAGGAGAAGGAAGGGAAAATGGGGGGGGGGGGAATTGGAGGGAGAGATGAACCATGAGAGACTATGGACTCTGAGAAACAAACAGGGTTTTAGAGGGGAGGGAGGGGGGATTGGTTAGCCCAGTGATGGGTATTAAGGAGGGCACGTACTGCATGGAGCACTGGGTGTTAGATGAAAACAATGGATCATGGATCACCACATCAAAAACCAATGATGTATTGTATGGTGACTAACATAACATAGTAAAATTAAAAAAAAAACCAACAACTCTTAGTTTTGTTAATTCTATTGTCATTCTATTCTCTATTTATCTCTACTTTAATCTTTATTATTTCTTTCCTTCTGCTAACTTTGGGTTTAGTTTATTCTTTTTTCTAATTTCTCGAAGTATAAATTTGGGTTGTTGATTTGAGATCTTTTTTTTTAACGTAAGCATTTACCACTATAGTCTTATACCAGTGTTCTTTCTGTACTGCTGTCACTTCATCCGTAAGTTTTGATGTGTTGTGTTTCATTTTCATTTGTCTCAAGATACTTTCTCATTTCCCTTGTGATTTCTTCTTTGACCCATTGGTTGTTTAAAAGTGTGTTGTGCTGGGGTGGGGGTCTATGGTGTGCAAAGTGCAATAAACTCTCTTAGCTACTTTGATGCAATTCTTCTTGGCTTTGTACTTGCCTGGGGTTCTGCCACCTCTTAACCAGTTTCTAGAATTCTCATAAAGGTGATTTGGTTCATATATTATTATCTCCATTGGAGAAAAAGAGCCTGGGTCTTCTCATTTCACCATCTTGCTCAAGTCTACTAGAGTAGTGGTTTGTTGTTTATAAATTTGTCTATTTCATCTAAATTATTTATTGACATGTTATTGATCTCAAAGAACCAGGTGTTTCATTAATTTTCTGTTTTCCTGTTTTCTATTTCAGTGATTTCTGTTTTGATCTCTAAACTTTACAATATCAGTGAGTAATCCCACTCCAATAAATCTACCCAAGAGACATGAAAACATAGGTCCACACAAAAGCTGTACATGAAATGTTCAGAGCAGCATTATTTATAGCAACCAAAAAGTGGAAACAATCCAAATGTCCATCTGGAAAGATAAGTGTGTAGTATATCCACAAAATGGAATACTATTCAGCAACAAAAATAAATGAAGTATTGACACATGCTACAACATGAACCTTGAAAATATCATGCTAAGTGAAAGAAGCCATTCACAAAGGTCACAACATATTGTAGGATTCCATTAATATGAAATGTTCAGAATGAGAAAAATCTATAAGAACATAAAGCAAATTAGTGGTTTCCTAGAGCTGTAGGGATGTAGGCATTTAGGAATGATAGCTGTAGGTTTTCTTTTTGGGGTAATGAAAACACTGTAAAATTGTGGTAATAGATGCACAACTCTGAATATACTGAAAGTCATTGCCTTGTAAACTTTAAAAGGGTGAATTTTATGGTATGTGAATTACATCTCAATAAAGTTTTTTTTTAAATCATGCCCCCCCCCCTTAAAATAAAACTATGAAAAGTCAGACTTCACCATACTCTAGCTAGCTAGTTTCATGGATTCTAGTGGAAGACCCAGACTCCCAGATCATAGAAAAGGGACTTTATTACTCATGATACAACAGACAACATAAGCTTCTTGTTCATGGTTCTCCATATGCCCTGCATCACAAAGGGGTGACATGGAAGTGGGATGGGGTGGATAGGTCACAATGGGTTTGTGTCACAGCTGTGGATCTCCAAGCCTAAAAAATCCCCAATCTTTCTATAGGAGCTACAGGCAAACCTGCCCAAATTTTGTCCTGGAGAAAGACATTCTCTAATATCCTAGAAACCAAACAAATCTGCTCTCTGCCCCAGAGGAAGACACTCTATCTGCCAAGGCTTCTTGTTAAACAAATCTCAAAAGGACTGTCCAAATCAAAAGACAAGATCCCCCAAGAGACCTGTCTCCCACACCTGGAGTGCTCTTCCACCTGACTGCAGTTTTAGATTCTATAACAAAAATACAAATGTAACTCTGGACTCATTTTTCCAGTTCAATTTCTTGAGGGAAACAAAGGCTGAGTTTGAGTTCTCTACACCGGTCCTGATATCCTCTGTCCTCACAAATAAACAAGGTGTATGTTTACAGTTAAGTACTCATGTTATAACAAATGACCCAGGGAAAGAAATCAGACCACAGTTTGACTATTTCTTTGACAAGAAAAACCCCATTTTCTACAGCTTCCCATGCCATTTTCACATTCACAGAGTTTTAAGGGCCAGGAAACCATTCCTGAAGCCTCTCTGTCCTGGGGTGGGGTGGTGATGACCAAATTTTGTTCTCCGTATACACTAAGCTGTGACTTCCAAGTAAAGCCTCATCTACACTGCCTGTAGAGACTATTTCTCCCCTGAGCAAATCCTATGTCCTACAAAGGCTTGCTTCCATCTAAAGCCTCCTCAATACTCCCTAGACATAAAGACTTCTCCCCCGAGTGTCTCTTCTGATGTGTGATGAGATCTGACTTCAGGCCAAAGCCTTGCCCACACTTCTTACACACAAAAGGCTTCTCTGCTGAGTGTGTCTGCTGGTGTCCACTTAAGGGCCCCCTTACAGCTAAAACTTTTCATACATTCCCTGCACACGAAGCACCACTGCTCTTTCCCTGGTGTGTTCTCTGGTTTGTGAAGAGCGCTCCCTTAAAGCTGAAGCCCACACACCCTGCACACAAAGCATTTCTCTCCCAAGTGTCTGACCAGAGCTTACAGCTGAAGCTGAACCCACACTCCATGCACATAAGGCACAGCCCAGCAATATGTGTGCACTGGTGTCTGAGGAAGACTGGACTTCAGTCAGAAGTCCTGTCCATATTCCCGGCACACAAAAGATTTCTCCTTTGAGTGTATTCTGTGGTGTTTCACAAGGATTGACATTTCTAAAGCCATGCCCACAATCCCTACACACATACAGCTTCTCCCCTGTGTGTCCTCTGATGTGCAATGAGGGTTGATTTCTTAGTAAAAGACCATCTACACTCATTGAACAGAAAACACTTCTCCCCTGAGGCTGACTTCTGATGTCTGTGAAGATTTGACTTCCATGTTCCCGGCACATGAAAGGCTGCTTACCCAGGTGCATCCTCTGGGGTCTCTGGAGGGATGACTTACTGCCAAAGCCTGCCCATAAGTCCTCTCCTCGGAGTGTGTCCCATACAAGCGAAGTATGAGTGCTAGCTAAGGCTCTTCTCACACTCTGCCCAACTGACTACTCCACATCCCAAAAGTCTACCTCCTTCAGAGGTGTCTGCCTCCTGGGGGTTTGCCCTCTTTAACAGGCTGAGCTCTATGCCTGCCACTCTTTGTTTCTAGGGCCTCCCCTAATGTGTAGAGGCTGTCCTAGCAGTGGGCTGCAAAGCTCCCCTTTAATTTGTCCTCCATAACTAGGACTTGGTATCTTCTTTCTCATGTACTTCTGCTCTGTCGCTCCAGCAGCTTTGTGCAGAAAGTTGTTGCACTTGTGTCTTTGGATCCTCTTGGCAAAGATCCCTTGGTTGAAGGTGATTTTCTGCACCCAAGACTGGGATGGTCCTAGGGGGATGGCTGTGCAGAACATGTTGGCTGAGGAAGGGTTGGTTGCAGAAGGCCAGGGGGCAGTCGACACAGAAATGGATTTCTGGCTTTGGCTCTGCTCAAGAGAAAGCAGTTTTGGGGGGCTTGGGTGGCTCAGTTGGTTAAGCATCTACCTTCAGCTCAGGTCATGATCCCAGGGTTCTGGGACTGAGCCCCACATCAGGCTCTCTGCTCAGCAGGGAGCCTGCTTCTCCCTCTCCCTCTGCCTGCTACTCCCCCTGCTTGTGCTCTCTGTCTCTGTCAAATAAAATCTTAATTTAAAAAATAGAAAGCAGTTTTTGTGCGAGTAGTCATAGGTGGGGCAGCCCAGGCTACTCCTCCCACCTTAAGATGCGACGTGCCCCCCCCAAGAAACATGTTTCAGCTTTCAAACAAAAGCTCTGTGTCCCACCAATATACCCTCTACAGGAACTATTTTTCATTCCTCTATTACCCATAACTAAAATCCAGAAAATCCATACCAGTAGAGTTTCTATGTGTTATCCAGACAAGAAACCTTTCAAAAAAACAGCAGAGGTCATTCTGTAAATAGCTACAATTACAGTTGGCCTTTTTGCCCTGCTACACGTATTTGTGATATAAATATCTGACACAACTGTTTTCTCCTACCGAAGATAACAAACTATAGGTAGAAATGTTCACATGGAACTTCCCTATAAGAAAGGTGACTGACGGGCATACAGATTGCTTGGTCTGGAAGCACCCCTCCCCTCAAATGTAAGAGGCAGAACAGGAGAGTTGTTCAAGAAATGTATGCACTAAATCTGACTTGAAGTCTCCAGGCTCAAAACAGTATGTGAGGGCCACTGGGGACAGGTGGACACTCAGAAGACAGATATGGTCCAGGGCCCGTCTACTGAAAGGATTTTGACTCCTGATGCCCACAGAAATTCTAATTTTTTTACAAATCTAAAAGAAAAATCCAGAATTCCAGACCCAACCTCGTCATAATATGTGCCCAATTAATATTAGATGAATAAGTTGTTTGGGTTTTTGCTTTTATTTTTTTTTAATTTTTATTTAAATTCCAGTTAATGTACAGTGTAAAATTAGTTTCAGGTGTATAATATAGTGATTTCAATGCTTATATAGAACACCAGTGCTCATCACAAGTGCCCTCCTTAATCCCCATCACCTATTTCACCCATCCCCCACCCCTTCCCCTCTGGTAACCATCAGTGTGTTCTCTAGAGTTAAGAGTCTGTTTCTTGATTTGTCTCTCTCTCTCTTTTTTTCTCCTATGATCATTTGTTTGGTTTTGTGCATTCCACATGAGTGAAATCATACGGTATTTGTCCTTCTCTGACTGCCTTATTTGGATGAATAGTTTTTTAAAAAAAGAAAAGTTTTATCAAAAAACTTTATAAAACTGAAGGTTTTATAAAAACTCCTGAATGTGTCATGAGAATCAGCAACAGATGAATGGACGGCTATGTCACTGAGCAACTGAAGTAGGCCTTCCTCACAGAAACAACATAACATGGGGAGACTGGGAATCATTAATGTTTCAGAAGGATGGAATGGAACAGGCAGACGAGAAGTGCTAGTCAAGGGAATACTAGAGGGAATTTCCTTTATTTAAGGAAAGATACCTATAGGATTGTTGCAAAACACACATGCCCAGAAAAGACAAGAGTCACAAGTGTTGGTGAGGATGTGGAGAAAGGGGAGCCCTCTTGCACTGTTGGTGGGATTGCTAACTGCAACAGCCACTCTGGAAAACAGTATGGAGGTTCCTCAAAAAAGAAAAAAATAGAACTACCACATGATCCAGAAATATCACATCTGGGTATATATCTGAAGGAAGTGAGATTAATATATCAAAGAGATATTTGCACTCCCGTGTTCACGGCAGTGCTGGTTACAATAGCTGAGACATGAAAACCACATAAGTGTCCAAGGACAGATGAATGGATAAATAAAATGTGGCATATATACAATGGAAACTATTCAGCCACAGGAAAGGGAAATCCTGCCATTGGTGACAATATGCATGGACCTTGAGGACACTATGCTAAGTGAAACAAGTCAGACAGAAAGACAACATACTGCATTATATCACTTCTATGTAGAATCTTTAAGAAGGCAAACTCATAGATAGAAAATAGAATGGCGGTTGCCAGGGGCTGGCAGGTGGAGGGAATGGGGAAATGTTAGTCAAAGAGTACATCTTCATCAGTTATAAGATGAGTAAGTTCTGAGGATCTAATGTACATCATGGTGAGTACAGATAAAAATACTGGCTTATATACTTGAAAGTTGCTAAGAGTAGATCTTAAATGCTCTCAGCACACACAAAAAGTGAAATTACGATGTGATGGATGTGTTAACTAACCTTATTGTGGTAATCATTTTCATTTATATGTGCATCAGATCACCATGTTGTACACCTTAAACTTGCACAATGCTATATATCAGTTATATCTCAATAAAGCTAGGGGGAAACCCATAGACTCAAAAATAAAATAGAATGCTGGGTTCCAAAAAAATATATACCCTAGCCAAAAGAAATATCTTAAAATGATAATAATACATATGAACAATAAGAATATATATGAACCAAGAGTGGGTAAAAATGCAGTGAAAGTTAATACTTAAATATAGATGGGGTGAGGTAAGATGGCAGCAGAGTAGGAGGACCTGAGGCTCCTCCGGTCCCATGAACACAACTAGATAACTATCAAATCATTCTGAATACCCCAGAAATCCACCAGAAGACTGACAGAACAAGCTCCACAACTAGAGGGAGAGAGGAAGCCATATGGAAGAAGGTAGGAAGTAAGGAGTCACAGTTTGGGGAAAACAGGAGGGGCTGAATTTCCTGAGTCCTTGCAACCAGCAGGGCTTGAAGACTGGAGTTTTAAAGGTCAGAGGGCTTGGCTAGGATACAGACCTGAGGGTGCTTCCTTACTCCTGGAGGAAAGGTAGGCAAACAACCCTGGGGCAGACAGCATGGTCTGAGGAACACCTGGGGCACACAGGGGGAAGATTATTTGCTCTTCTTGGAGCAGTCCCTGAGGAGTAGATTTCAGGGAAACACCTCTCCAAAGACAAAGGAACCAGCAGGTGCCACTTCCCTCCTGCACCCCTCAGCATAAACACAGAGCTACCTGCAGAGAGCAGCTCAACCCCAACACAGGCTGCCTAACCTGCTTACACTAAGTCCCACAGCCCTGCACTCTGAGCATGACAGCCCTTCTCTGTCAAGCTTGCCTCAGTCCCAGCAAGGTGGAACCCTCCCCCAGAAGATGAGTGCAGGCCCGTGTCCACACCATATCCTTAAAGCCTGGAGTTTTAAAAATCAGCAGGCTTGATGGGGATAGAGCCCCGAAGGGCACTGTGCTTCTCCTGGAGAGAAGGTAGGCAACCAACCAGGAGGTGGACAGTGTGGAAAGAGCAATCTGAAAAACTCCTGGGACATGGGGGTGGGAGGTGGAGGCAGGGAATATTCTCTCTTCTCAGAGTGCTTCCCTGAGGAGCAGCATCCACAGAGGCACCACTCTAGGGCCAAAGGAGCTGGTTGATGCAATACCCCCTGACCACTACCACCACCACCAGCAGAAACACAGAGCAGCCTGCAGCAAGCAGCACAGCACCAACACTGGCTGCCTAACCTGCTTACACTGAATTCCACACCCCTCCACTCTGGCAGTACCACCTTTCTCAGTCAAACTTGCCTCAGGCCCCGTGCAGTGGTGGCACTCTTCCCTAGAAGACCAGCAGAAATCCCTGCCCACACCATGTCTCCCAACCAGAGTTCTGCAGGGCTTCAGTTCTAGTGGAGTAGTATCAGGTCTCATTTAACAAGCACACCAGAGCACACCTAGTTAAAACTTATCATGTTTTGGCCCAGACCAAACAGTGCCCACTGCAGATAAGGAGAGCCTCTGCAGACAACTGACTTGAGGGATACACCAGCCAAAATACAACAGCTGAGTGCACATAGCACACATCAGAGACACTCCCTGAAGCACCAGGCCCTGGATACTATATGACTTCATAAAGCCATTAGTCTCAAGAGCGGGAAACATAATGGGCTTTTCTAATACACAGAATAAGGCAGAGACTTAGAAAAAAGGCCAAGATGGAGGAATTTATCCCAAATGAAAGAACAAGATAAGGTCATGGCCAGGGAGCTAAATAAAGCAGACATAAGTAACATGTCTGATGGAGAACTTAAAGCAACAATCATAAGGATACTCACTGGGCTTGAGAAAAGAGTGGAAGACATCAGGGAGACCCTTACCACGGAGATAAAAGAGTTAAAAAAGAATCAGAAATGAAAACTACAATAACTGAGATTGGAAACAGATTGATGCAACAAACACAAGGCTGGAAAGAGCAGAGAAATGATAAGTGATATAGAGGACAAAATAATGGAAAATAAGGAAGCTGAACAAAAGAGAGAAAGAAGAATTATGGAACACCTCAGTAGACTTAACAAAACTCAGTGACTCCATCAACATAATAACATTCATATTATAGGAATCCCAGAAAAAGAAGAGAGAGAAAAGGGGACAGAAAATTTATTTAAGGAAATCATAGCTGAAAATTTCCCTAATGTGGAAAAGGAAACAGACATCCAGTTCCAGAAGCCACAGAAAACTCCCATCAAAACCAACAAAAGCAGGTCAAAACCAAGACATATTGTAATTAAATTTGCAAAACATAGCGATAAAGAAAAAATTTTAAAAGCAGCAAGACAAAAGAAGTCCTTAACTTAAAAGGGAAGATCCATAATGCTAGCTGAAGATTTCTTGGGAGAAACTTGTCAAGCCAGAAGTGAGTGGCATGATATATTCAACATGCTGAATGGGAAAAATCTGCAGCCAAGAATACTCTATCCAGCAAGGCTATCATTCATAACAGAAACAGAGATAAAGAGTTTCCCTGACAAAAAGGAAAGGAGTTCAGGACCATTAAACCACCCTGCCAGAAATATTAAAGGGGACTCTTTGAGTGGAAAGAAAAGACCAAAAGTGACAAGACAAAAAAGGAACAGAGAAAAACTACAGAAAATAAGTAATAAAGTGACACCAAATACATATCTATCAATAATTACTCTGAACACAAATGGACTAAATGCTCCAATCAAAAGACATAGGGTATCAGAATGGATTAAAAAAAAAAAAACCAAGACCCATCTATATGCTGCCTACAAGAGACTCATTTTAGACCTAAAGACACATGCATATTGAAATTGAGGGGATGGAGAAACACTTATCATCATCAAATGGAAGTCAAAAGAAAGCTGCAGTAGCAATACTTTTATCAGACAAACCAGATTTTAAACCAAAGAATGTAACATGAGATGAAGAAGGGCACTATATCATAATATGGGGGACTATCCAACAAGATCTAACAGTTGTAAATATTTATGCACCAAACATGGGAGCACCCAAATATATAAAGAATTAATAAGAAACACAAAGGAACTCATTGATAATAATACAATAATTGTAGGGAACTTTAACACACCACTTATGTCAATGGACAGATCATCTAAGCGAAAAACCAACAAGGAAACAATGGCTTTGAATGACACACTGGGCCAGATGGACTTGACAGATATATTCATAACATTTCATCTCGAAGCAGCAGAATACACATTCTTTTCCAGGGTACATGGGACATTCTCTAGAACAGATCACATACTAGGTCACAAATCAGCCCTTAACAAGTACAAAAAGACTGAGATCATACTATGCATCTTCTCCAACCACATCACTATGAAACTTGAAGTCAACCACAAGAAAAAATTGGGGAAGACCACAAATACATGGAGGTTAAACAACATGCTACTAAACAATGAATGGGTCAACCAGGAAATCAAGAAAGAAATAAAAAAGTACATGGAAACAAATGAAAATGAAAATGCAATTGTTCAAAACCTTTGGGATGCAGGAGAAGCAGTCTGAAGCGGGAAGTATATAGCAATACAGACCTACCTTAAGAAACAAGAGAAATCTCAAACAACAACCTAACCTTATACCTAAAGGAGCTAGAAAAAGAACAAATGAAGCCTAAAGCCAGCAGATGAAGGAAACTAATAAAAATTAGAGCAGAAATAAATGATATAGAAACAAAAAAAAATAGAAGAGTAATGAAACCAGGAGCTGGTTCTTTGAAAAAATTAATAAAATTAACAAATCCCTCGCCAGACTTATCAAAAAGAAAAGAGAAAGGACCCACATAAATAAAATCATGAATGAAAGAGGAGAGATCCACAACCAACATCACAGAAATACAAACAAATACAAACAATTATAAGAGAATATTATGAAATTTATATGCCAACAAACTGGACAACCTGGGAGAAATGGATAAATTCCAAAAATATATAAACTACCAAAGCTGAACAGGAAGAAATAGTAAACTCAAATAGACTGATAACCAGCAAAAAAAAAAATCAGAAATCAAAAATCTCCAGAACCAGACGGCTTCATAGGTGAATTCTACCAAACATTTAAAGAAGAGGTAATACCTATTCTCAAACTCTTCCAAAAAATAGAAAAGTAAGAAAAACCTCCGAATTTATTCTATGAGGCCAGCATTACCTTGATACCATAACCAGATAAAGATTCCACTAAAAGAGAACTACAGGCCAATATCCCTAATGAATATGGATGCAAAAATTCTCAATAAAATACTACCAAATCAAATCCAGTATTACATTAAAGGAATCATTCACCAAAATCAAGTGGGATTTATTCCTGTGCTACAAGGGTGGTTCAATATTCACAAATCAATCAACTTGACACACCACATTAATAAAAGAAAGGATGAGAACCCTATGATCCTCTCAATAGATGCAGAAAAATCATTTGACGAAGTACAACATCCATTCATGATGAAAACCTACAACAAAGTAGGGTTAGAGAAAATATACCTCAACATAATAAAGGCCGTATATGAAAAACCCACAGCTAATATCATCCTCAATGGGGAAAAACTTGAGAGCATTTCCTCTATGGTCAAGAACAATACAGGGATGTCCACTCTCACCACTTTTGTTTAAAATAGTATTGGAAGTCTTAGCCACAGCAATGAGACAACAAAAAGAAATAAAAGGCATCCAATCAGCAAGGAAGATATAAAACTTTCCCTATTTACAGATGACATAATACTCTATATAGAGAACCTGAAATACTCCATCAAAAAAACCTGCTAGCACTGATATACAAATTCAGTGAAGTCACAGGATATAAAATCAACATACAGAAATCTGTTGCATTTCTATACATCAATAATGAAGCAGCACAAAGAGAAATTAAAGAATCAATACCATTTACAATTGCACCAAAACCCATTAGATACCTAGGAATAAACCTAACCAAAGAAGTGAAAGATCTGTACTCTGAAAACTATAGAACACTTATGAAAGAAATTGAAGAGGACCCAAAGAAATGGAAAAGCATTCCAGGCTCTTGGATTGGAAGAACAAACACTGTTTAAATGTATATACTACCCAAAGCAATCTACACATTTAATGCAATCCATATCAAAATACCATCAGCATTTTTCACAGAGCTAGAGCAAACAATCCTAAAATTTGTATGGAACCACGAAAGTCCCGGAATAGCCAAAGCAACCTTGAAAAAGAAAAGCAAAGTTGGAGGTATCACAATTCCAGACTTTACATTACAAAGCTGTAGTAATCAAAACAGCATGGTATTGTCACAAAAACAGACACATGCTTCACATCGCTGGTGGGCCTGGGAATGCAGCCACCTGCAGGGAGCGGGAGAAGGGCTGGGGGCAATGATGGAGGCACCCTATGCAAAGGCCGCGGTTTGGGGCCCCATTTCCTGTGAAGGCCTTTGCCCTTTGAATGGTCTTGTTTCCTGCAGATCAGCTAGGGCTGCAAATTCCAGATAGGGCATTGCATGGCCCAAGAAGTCAAGGACTAACAAAGGCAGTCCAACTACTATTTGGAGCAGAAAAGACACTACAGGACCAAAGAAGATCAGTGGTACATACCTTTGAGTGGGCTGTCGGGATCCTTCCTCCCAGCAAGCCGTTCTTTCCAGGGGAAGAGAAACTCGGTTGCTAGCCCCAGGACTGTCACTGGGTTTCCAGACTCCAGGTTGGAAATCTCCAAGCCAAAACTTGGGGGAAAGGGGGTTTTGGGGGGACACAAGGGGTGAATGGTGTCAGAAGACCTACAACAGAAGGATAAAACCCTTCAAAGCTTCTAGATTAGTTAGGACTAGGCACCATGGAACACAGCCTTCTTGGATGTGCTACAGAGTAGAATCCATTCTCTCTGTGGCTCCAGTACCTCAAGGTTTATTATAAATAATAAAAGTTAACACTCTTTGAGGACTTACTATATACCAAAGAATGTTCAGTCACTGTATGAGTTTTGTCTCACTTAGGCCTCTCAACAGCTCTGTTTATCATCCAATCTCTTTACAGATGAAGAAACCAAGTCACAGTAAGCCCAAGTATCTTGCTCAAAATAGCTTGGCTAGAAAGTCTTAGCCTGGCTTTAAATTCTGGCTGTAGAAGGTCATGCACTTAACCAGTCAGCCTAGCTGTAAGTCAGTCCTCAAGTGAGGTTGGGGGTTTGGATATAGCAAGATTGGCCATGAGTTGATAAGTGTGGGATCTGGGAGATAGATTCATGAGGGTACCTTGCATTACTTTCTCTACTAAAGTGAACGTTTGAATTTTTTCCATAATATAAAGTTCAGGGGCACCTGGCTGGCTCAGTGGGTAGAGCACACCATTCTTGATCTCAGAGTTGTGAGTTCAAGCCCCAGGATTGGTGTGGAGCCTACTTAAAAAAAAAAAAAAAAAAAAAAAAGTCATAATATAAAGTTCAAAATAAAGGTCCCAATGCCCGAGGTCCACCAGAGACGCCTATATCAGTGAATTAGGTGTCAGCTAACAGCCACCAGGGGCTGTGACAAAGAGGTCTAGACCCAGTGGCCATCACCCTACCTCCCCCACCCACCCATCACCGAATTCACAGTCCTCACAGTCCTCACCCTGAGAGTAGCCAGTTAACACCCACTGTCTAAAGAGGAACCAGGCAAACCAAACTGGTCACCCAGGTTTCCAGCCAAACCCAAAGACCTTTGAACCAAGCCAATATCCCCCACCAGAAACAAAGCATAGGGCAACAAACCTGTAGAAAGTAAGTTGCCCTAACCACCCAAAAACACCCTACATACTCCCCACCTACTCCCACTCCAACCCATTCACACCTGGGAACGTTTAGCAGTTTCCTCTAAACCAAACCTTGTCCCACTCTCCAAAATCCCGGGGACCCATGACCCAAGCAACCCCCTTTTCCCACAACTGGGCAGTGGGTGCTAGCCCGAGGCTAGCAAACCCCTTGACTTCATTTAGGTCAGAGCTCCAACCCCGCCCAGGCTTCATGCCCCTCTCCTCCCATAAAAACTCTGGGGAATCACACCGCCCCTCCCCACTACCAGGGGATGTTTGCTCACAAACCAGGGCTATGTCAACCCCACAAAAACCTTAGGGTCTGCCCCACACCACGTGAACAGAAAATTAGAGCCGGGCCACCACTACCACCAATACGGTGGCCGAGAACAGACCCGCACCACCCTCCAAAAAAGAAAATCCTGGACCAGCAGTCCTGGGGCCCCTGCTCAAGGCAGGCCCTGCAACCCAAGGATTGACCGCCAAGCCTCGCCACCCCAATTCATTCCTCTAATTCACTCCTCAAGCTGCGAGTTGTTAACCCTCCCCCCAATGAAAAACAATCGAGATCGCCACCATAAGCCTCGCCAGAGACCCCCAACCGCAGCCTCTCCTGACTCTCCTCCACCCCCACCTCGCTCACGCCCCAAAGCTGAAGGACAGTGGGTGGGCCAGCACCCTTCACTGCCCGGCTTGCAGGAGCACCGGGACTAAGTCCCCACAATCCTTTGAGGGCCTGGACCGCCGTGGGCGCTTCTGAGAGGACGAGGCCACGCCTCCTGAACTACAGCAGCTGGTGGCTCCTTTGCTGTTTTCTCAAAACAAGGCCGGTGGTGGGCTCTCAAGTGAAGCCCACCCTCTTCAAACTCCTTCGCCGCAAAGACTTACACTCCCCCCGAGTCCCTTGCGGTCGCTTCCGCCTGCCTGGCCCTCCTGGCGGAAGTACGCAGCGCGCCTGCGCAGCGTTTTCCTGGTGGTGGTGGGTTTGGCAGTGTTTGTTTGGGCTTACGTCCGGGCGGGGCTTGGTTCTCCCGCTTAGCTCCGTGGGCTTCCACTTTACATTTGGAAGCTTAGGTTGGAAAAGGTATAGCCATCTCGCCGCGGTCAGCCATTACAAGGTAGACCCAGGACGCAGAGCCTGCACTCTTGGCGCTCGTAGCCTCTTTTCGAAAGACCCACGGTTAGTGCCAAACATTCAACCCAGCTGCTGGGAGCGGGGTCTCACTCTTCCTGAGAATTGGGCTGCGCTGGCGCCCTCTGCCACCCTGTCCCCAATTCCGTAACCCTCTTCAGCGCATAGGGAGGGCGATCCACCCAGGCACCCCAGGCCCGCCTTCTCCAGGGGAGAGCCGGATAATGGCCGTAGGGCCTCTGAGGGCCAACGTCCCTGAAACTCCTTCCCGCCGCGCCTGACAGTAGGCCCATTGCCTCCTCTTAGGCTGGAGGCAGCCTTGCTGGGACCGGGCAAAGACAGCCCTGGAGGGGTCACCCATCTTATCTGGTGCCTCCCTAAAAACCAACCCTAATCCAGGTGTGACACACGCAGCAGTGAACGGCGACCAGCCCACGCTAGAGCAGGTTAAATGAAAGCAACGGGACATCCATGCCTAAATGCCCTGTGACAAAAGTCAAGGACAGAGACTGCAGAGTTGGCTGAATCCTGGAGAAAGTGGGTGTGCAGGAGGAGAAGCCGTCTGACGCACCTTCCGCGAGGCCGAAAACCCACGGTCCCAGTCAGAGGCTGAGCCCTGGCCGCTAAGTGGGGGGTTGTTAATGGCCAAAAATCCGTTCTGTGTGTAGAACCGAGAAGGCCAACTCTCTCCGCTGGTTTTGGCCTGTATTTTGTATTTGCATTTTCAGTATTTAATCACGGAAAGTTTCTACTTAGAGCTCTGAACTCTCTGAAACACAGAACTTCTCTGAAAACTTCTCTCAAAACAGCCATTTCCGCGCACTCATCTTCATTATTTCCTTCTGCTGGCTTTAGGCCGCTGTTTGTTTTCTGCCCTGGAGTTCTCTGGTTCCCAGGAGGTTTGAATACAATGTTTCATAGATAAAAATACGGCTTTTTCTGCTGATGGCAATTTATCTATATTTGCTGCTACGGGTGTCACTGCCTCTGCTCCCCCAGTTCTGCACCTACACACGACCCCTGGGGGCGCCCCCAGATCTGGCGAGTGGGGGTACTGGGGTTCTCCGCAGAGACTTGCCCTAGGTGCCCCAGGGACCGTGAGCAGGAGGCGCGGACACACCCCCTCTGCTGGCTCGGGGTCCCCGCCTGAGCTGTAACTCACCAGGGTTGAAAACAAGAGTTGGGGGCGAGAAAAACGACTTAAGAGACCAGAGTCCCGGCCTCTTATCCTGCTTGGAACTTTGCATTCCCGGCTCTGAAAGGCAGCTGGCTAGTGTGCGGCCCAGGACATTGACAGGGGAACAGCGCCCCTTTGTGGTCAATGTTTGGTGGCCTCGAAGGTGATGGGAAAACCTCACAAGTTGGTGAAACTCCCTAATAGGCGAATCACAGAGACAGCGGGGCATATGAATACCCTTATGAGCAAATTAGAGCAATGGAACATTGTTTCTCCTACCAGACTGGGAAAAGTTATAAAAAATAGATTATGGCCATCATAAACTGCCAGGTGGGAAATTAAAAATGAGATGCTCTCCCTGGGAGCTTTTTGGAACAAGGAATCAAAAGGCTTTCTTAAAAGTGCATCCACTTTGATCTAGCTATTCCTTTTTTTATGGATTAATCTTTAAGTAGGAAAAGGGGTAGTAAGTTAAAGGATTACACAGAAGCATTGCTTATCATAGCAAAATTAAGAAAAATATGCAATTGTTTAAACATATTAGTAATATCCATATAATGGACAATGATGCAATTATTAAAAATGATACTCTGACTATTTTGTCATTGAAATGACTACAAACGTTGCTAAATTAACTAAAACAGGGTTTAAAACAATATGTTCACTCTTGTCACAGGCGGGGTTCTTCAGAGCAGATGGAGAGACCATGGGTGGGGAGAAGCAGCAATTAGGGATACACATCTGTGAAAGAAGTCAGCAGAAGCCGGCTTGGGCAGAGGGAGAAGTTAAACCATAATGCAGGCTTAGCAGAACCTCAGCCAGCCAACAGGGACTCCAGAACAAGCATGACCCATCAGTTGGCTAGGTCAGCACGCGGTGGCCAAATCTTTATACCCACGCTTCTCCCAGGCACAGGAAGGGGCTGCCAGGGAAGGGCCTGACCTCAGGAGCCATCCCTCTGCCGCTGAAGCCAACTGCTGAAGCTGATAGCCAAGGGCTGTGCAAGGAACAAACTCCTCACAGGTGAGCAAGCAAGTCCCCCCTTCAAGGTAGTGCATCTCTGCATCCACCACATTATATGTGTCTATGATATATGTTTTCAGAAAATAAATTACACCTGTCTGGACCCATGGAAAAAAATCTGAAGGAAGATAAAACAGGGACTCCAGTAAAACAACTCTCAAAAAGTGAAAAGGCCTGTGATGGTTAATTTTATGTGTCACCTTGACTGACCATGGTGATGTAGTTTTGGAATGTCTTAATGAGGTCTGGAGCGGTCGGCCAAGAAAGAATTGTTGAGATGTCTTTGGTGCAAAAAGGGTGATTTTATGAAAGCAGGGGAGACAGGACCCGTGGGCAGAAAGAGCACTGGGGCTGTGAGGAATGGCTGATTATACACTTGGGAGTTGGGGGAGGTAAGGACAAAGGGAGGTGTCCAAAAGGACTTTCATATGCTGAAGAAGATTCAGGATTCTGGAGGTGTTGCTATTGCCAAGTTAAGGTCGTTTTTCCTTCCAGTGAGGCATTAACAGTAAGACAGTTGGGAGATTCCTGAGGAATGCTGTACTCTATTACAAGTCCATGTCAATAGGCTGCAGGTTATAAAGAAGTTTAATTTTATTTACATTCCCTTTTACCTCTGTTTCCCACGTCACTGTGGAGGGGAGGGTGATGTTAGGACTCCAGGAAATTGGTTCTCTGGGTCTCTGGAAGTTAGGTTATTGATAAGAATGCTTTTTCCTTGTAAATCACTAGAACACTGGTAAACTGATAAAGACTCACGTCCTCTGATTTTTATCAGTTCACCATTTGCTTTTCCCTTCCTTAGCTTTAGGGCAGCCAGAACTGCCTAAGGAATGCCACACACAACCCACCCTGTGGGGGCTGGAGTGAGGTGTCGGCTCTGGGAGGGATAGGCTCAAGGCCGAGTCAGAGTTCTGAAACTGAGCCTCCTGTTACAGGCTGATCTGCCCCACTGAGTAGAGCTCCAGCAAGACTTAAGAGAGGCATCCTTTGTCTTCCAGGCAGCCCCTGGTATCCATAGCCTCAAGCACCATCCCACCAGGACTGAGTCCTGAATACCAGCCCCACATAGAAGTCTAGTCTCCAGGAAATGCTATTTTAGCTGGAGGCCTTTGTGCCTGCTGCCTGAGCAGGGCAAGTGCTCCCTCCTTCCTCTGTCCCAAGCAGAAAGTCTCCTGACTACCCAGAATAAAGGGATCCACAGACATCTCAGGAAAGGGTATCCCGCAGAACACAGCCAACGGCCATGAGATCCCTGCCCCCTGCCTCAGTTTCCCCATGCATATAATGGGGTCCTCAAGGTACTGTGGATACAAAAGTGAATGAGGCAGAGCCCGTGCCCTCAAGGCAGTGGGAGCAGGACTCGAATGCAAATACAATGATGACACTGCATGACATGAGTTAGGTGAAGGTATAGGAAGGGACGTGGCAGTTACAGTCGGTAGGTCATGTGGGGGCTATTGCCCTGGGGCCGCACCAGATGCCAGGTGGAGATTCGGGATCTCAGGGTCTGAGTGCAGCTTGCTTGGAGAGGATGAAGCAAAGCAGTGGGAGGCCTCCCACAGGCCTCCGGTTACAGAGAACCCTGCCCCACCCCCAGAGCTGCCAGCCAGCGGGGGCTCGGGACCTCAAGCTTCCTGAGATGGGGAAGCTCAGCAAGCCTTCTGTGGTAAGCTTAATGATGTGTGTTGTTTTAAGCCACTAAGCTGGTGGTACTTTGTTCCAGTGGCAAAGCAGAGAGCCTTCAGTCTGCCCCCTAGGACTTGGATCTCCCTGGTTTCGCTCCCGGTGCAGAAGTAGGTAGGGGCCTTAGAGAGATGCGGGACCAGGGCCTCAGGGGAGGGAGGAGATGAGAAGGTCCAGGTGAGAAGGTCAAGGAGGGGAAGTGGAGGAGGAAGAGGAGAGGAAGAGGAAGAAGTGGGGATGGGAGAGGAGGGAGTAGGGGGAAGGGTGGAAGCTATGTTCCTGCCCCCTCTCTGGCTGGGGGTAGAAACACACAGCCTGTGGGTGCACTCAGATACTGGAGCCCCAGCAAACTGCCCTCTGCCTGGGAGAGAAAGAGAGTCCATGAGCCCAGCGCTGGCCAGGGGATGGTCAACTGCCCTTCTGTTACCTGTGCCCCCATGAGACCTCTGCCCCCTGGTCTCCTTGGTTACAAAGGCTGCCTCCCACAGGCCTCCGGTTACAGAGAACCCTGCCCCACCCCCAGAGCTGCCAGCCAGCGGGGGCTTGGGACCTCAAGCTTCCTGAGATGGGGAAGCTCAGCAAGCCTTCTGTGGTAAGCTTAATGATGTGTGTTGTTTTAAGCCACTAAGCTGGTGGTACTTTGTTCCAGTGGCAATAGGAAACCCACATTCCCCCTGGGGAGCAGTGTTCTTCCCCTCAAGGTGCCTGGAAGCCACTCCCTCTGATCTGCCCTAAGGCTTCCTATTACTGGCTGCCAGGCTCCCTTTTGGCCTGGGGAGGAATGGTCACTGCCCTCCTCTCTCCACTCAGACCCAGCGACCCAGCGGAGCCCCAGGCCTTGGCAAGCTGGCCAGGCCTGCCTGCTGGTCCTCAGCTGCCTTGCCAATGGGACACCTTGCTGGACTTGAGATGGTGGAGGAGATCAGAGATGCATTCAAGCTGCTGTGAAACCAGGATCTCCTGATTAGGGGTTTGGTTTAAAGATGGGTAAGACATGTTCAGCTTCAAAACCTTAGAAACACCTTGAATTTCCCTGTAGACCGCAGGAGAGAATCTCTGTCCCATGGCATATTAGAATTATTTGGCCTTCCAGAGGAGAGTAAGGCTGCAATGAAAGACCTGGGACAGAGTGGGGCAGTGTTCCTGGGGGGGTTGTGCCTCCTCTCCAGGATCTCCCTCCAGGGTTGACTGGTTGCATTCTGGACAAGCACAGGTCCACCTCCTGGAACTTGCACTGCTCTGCTTCCCAAGCTCTCTTCTGCCCTTAGACCTGAGCCCAACCTCCTAGAACCCCCAGTGCAGCTTCCTTCTGGATGCTGTGAGCACTAAATGGCCACCTCTGCCCCAGACCCCAACTCCTTGACTTCCTTCCTCCCTAGAGAGCGTGACCAACGAGCGGGCCAAGCCTCACCCCACCAGGCTGTCACTGCGGGCCTGGGTGGGCGTGCCTGTGAGTAGGTGCAGGAGGCCCGCCTTTATTTTTCCCCTGCCCTGTTCACACTCCCACCCTCCTTTTATCCTGTTCTCCCCATCTTCTCTAGAAATTGTCCACTTTTCTCCATTTTCACAATGCTTTTTAAATGGGTTAGCTCTGTGGGGCACCTGGGTGGCTCAGTCTGTTAAGCGTCTGCCTTCGGCTCAGGTCATGATCCCACAGTCCTGGGATGAAGTCCCGCACAGGGCTCCAGGGAGCCTGCTTCTCCCTCTGCCTCTCTCTCTCTCTCTCACGAATAAATAAAAATCTTTAAAAAAAAAAAAAAAGATAAAAATAAATGGGTTTGCCCTGTGCCTTAATGCAAGGAGCATTGCTGTCCCCTGAGGGCCCTGTTGGGGTCCTTGGGTCCTTGGGTCCTTCTGGGAGGACCTTGGATCCGTCTGGGAGAGCACCTCGGACTTTCACTATAGCAGGAAATTCCCCAACTACAGTTCAGTTAGCAGAGAGGTGGCGCCGGGAGAAAGTGCCCCTGGGGGAGAGATTCGTATGTAAATGATATGCAAATGAGCTCAGAACCCGCTCTCCAGATTGGTGCCTCTCGGTCCCCAGGTAAGGCCCCGAGAGAAGCTCCCCAGGCAACCTGGCGCCTCCGGGTTGAGTGCGGGACTGTACCCAGGGCACCCTGCCATCCGCCTTGCTTCCTTCTGTGTCTCCTCTCTCCTGTAGTCCGGTTTAACACTCTCTGAATCCCCTTCCATGCTACCTTGCCTGTTCTGACCCCCGTTCTAAATTGCCAAATTCTCCCGTCTTGGGTTTCCCACCCCCAGTGAAACAGACAAGTCCCAATGTTTAAGGTACAGGGAAGCTCACTCAGAGAAGCAGCCCGCGTCCACAGTGCCCCCTGACCTGGGCACGTCCGACTCATACAGCGGAGATCACGGGGTATATGGCAATGAGCGCTGGGAGTGGGCGCTCTGGTCTGGGTGGCACCAGGAGAGAGACCATCACTCTCCCTTAATGAGCCCACAGCCTGTCCAGGTCTGATGCTCTTCTAGGGCCTCACTCATTTCCAGGGGGCGGCCCACAGGGGATGCTCTGAGAACGTTAGCATGGGGGCGGGGGCTCAGAGCCACCTCTTCCCAAGTCTCCTCCTCTGCGGATGGGGACCCCGGGGGGGGCGGGGGGGGCAAGTTCCTGGGCGCCTTCAGCCCTTTTAGGTTTAGGAACGAATGGGTGCGACCTGTTTTCCCACCCAGCTCGCCTGGTCAATGGCTACTTCAAATGGAGAGAAGTTGGAGGTGATAAATCCTATATCTGGTGGATTACAGGAGGAAACATCTTTCAGTCCGTTTTGGAAAACAATTTGGCAATGTCTCATAGCATTAGAATATATCTATGCTTAGGCCCTATAGTCTCATTCTTGGATATCTATTCTGAGGAATTAATCACTAATTAAGATCACATACAAGGATATTATTGCAAAAAAATTTCCGGTGCTCCTCAATAGTGAGGGGTACATTGCAGTTTATCTCCCCCCCCAACCCGGGGATTAGAACCTCAAGTCAGCATTAGGGTTGGTAGGATTAGGGCATGGGAATTAGGGTTCTGGTGAGGGCCCTAATATTAGGATTGGAGTTAGGGCCTTAAATTTAAGACCTTAAGGTTAGGGCTTGGGTTGATACTTTAGGGTTAAGGTGACACCCAGGATTAGGGTCTTAAAGGGAATGTGCTATATCCCTATTAACTGATTCATGCAGATCTCTTGGATGTGTTAAGAGGCAGAGAACGTATACATTATAACCCCATTTTTGTAAAGCAGATGGTGATCAACTTTTTCTGTGTGCCATTTATGTGTTTACATATACATGCATTTGAGAATGTTGTTAACATTGGATAAATGCAGGGGGAGAAGGGGAAAAAAGATTTTTTTTTAAAGCTGCCTTATTAAAGAAGGTGTACCTACCTCTTTTGACTCCACTAACTTCACAGGGAAATAAGCACTGATCCCCAGGTTTCCCTCTTTTGCTTGGCTCCCATCTACCTTTACAGCCACTCACTTGTCTATGGACACCTTGGTTTATAAGATGTGGGATACAAATGATATCCACACCCTTCAGGAAAGATCCAGACCCTGCCTCTCATGGTCACAAGAGAATAGAACACAGTACAAAATGCCGCATCTCAGATAATAAACCTAAGGCCTCTGGGAGAGAGTCTCACCTGCAGAAGCGAGAGCATTGTGTTTTTTCAGGAGACCATTCAGAAGTGGCAGCAGGGGGGACCCCTGCCTTAGGTCAGCACTGGCCTCATCCAGAAGGCTGCCACTCCAGGAGCCCAGGATCTCTCAAGCTGTGCTAGACGCTCCCCTTGCACATAAGCCATGTGGAATTTGGCATGTCCTCTGAATCATCCATTATATCTTGAGGTCCTGAGCTGAGGGCCAGCCTGTTGTGTATCTATTTGATCACTGCTAGGGGAAGGACAAGGAGTTCTGGACACAGCCAACTCTCCCAGTCCCCTGGTGCTGCCATCCCCTGATGCTCAGCATTAGTTGTAAATAAATGTCAGGCTCCAACATTAAGCAGTAAGGGTCTTACTGTGCCTGTCACATGTCTGTCATTCCACAGTGAATGACTCTAGCCCAAGAGATGCTGCTATAGGACCTCCTCCTCTTTAATACCCTTAAAAGGAACTTGGCGGATCATTTCTTTCTCAGCCTAACACTAAGCTCTCCTCTCAGCAGATCTGTCTCTGTCCCAATCTAGAACAATGTAGCCCTCCTCTGGCACTGGCTTCACAGAGCCCTCTGTTCTGGTGCTGGTGGCACACCTTGCCTCAGCTTCCCCCTCCTCTTTCAGGACTTACCTCTGATTCAGGTCTCAGGTACCTTGTTCTCTTTTATCTTGAACTGTTGAAGCTCTGCCCTGTGGCTCTCAGTATCCTAAAGCAGGAAACTAAATTTGATTCAAGAAAGCTAGCAATGGAGAAAATGAGTGGCTGGAAGTGGGACAATGGAGAAGACAAGGGAAATTTGGGGGAGGGGACAGAGGCAAGACAGGAGGAGGAGGGTGTGTGGGGGATGGCAGATTGACATCTCTCCTCAACGTGGTCCCATATACTGATCTGAGCACCTATGGAGAAGCTCATGGTGTTACTGAAAAGAGGCTTTATGATGCTCTGGACATAAATGCAGATGCTTCCATGTCATGACACAGAAAGTAGATCTGGAAGGAAGAAGAGGTGCTTCCCCTGGGCTCTACATAGAGGCTAGCACCACTGTTGGCACCTTGAGGAATGAAAAGTTGAGAAGCATCTGGGCTAGCACCTCAGCCAACACATGAGCATTCCCATGACAGCCAAGGGGAATGGGAGGATTTTCTAAGGGAGTGTGAGGCCACAGATGTGGCCAGCAGAGGGGGAAGAAATCATAAGGGAGAAAATGTACTGAACACAAGTATAAGTCACATACTACCGTTAGCACTTTAGATGATTATCTTATTTAAGTATCAAAATGACCCTACATGAAATGTAATATTGCACTACAAGCACAGAGTAAAGCCTAGACACTCAGATTTGAGGTTGAGCCCATATGCAGATGAGTCATGATGTCACTGTCCTCAAGTTTGCTCTGGATCTGAGCTCCATCATCTGTAAAAGACAGAAATAATAGTGACTACATGAGGAGTAAAAAGGGTAATAATGGCGAAAACTTGACATCGTGGAGGACTTATGTAAGCATTCTGTAACTCTCACTTATGATTATCCCAATTTTATCTGTAAGGAAACAGGATTAATAACTTACCCAACACACATGAGTCCACATTTGAATGACTGACCATGCCACCAGAACACAAAATCTTATCCATGAGAAAGTACTTGCCCAAAGATTCAAAACTTATAGTGACTTCAGATAACCCAGCCCTAATATCAAAGTGGTAAGGGGATTTATGTATCAACCTAAAACTTTATACCTATCAAAAGTAAAGACTAAAAAAGTCATGAAGATACAAAATAATTAAGAAAGCTTACTCCCATACAGCCTCACTAAAGGAACTATTGAAGAATCATTTCAGCAAGAACAAAGGTGAACCTAGAGAACAGACCAGGAATATAGGGGAAAAATGATCCCCAAAATGTTTAATTATGTAATATAATTAGTTTCTTTATCCATTTAAAAAACAGATTTTAAGTAACAATTAAAATTCATGGGGCTGCCTGGGTGGCTCAGATGGTTAAGCATCTGCCTTCGGTTCAAGTCATGATTTCAGTGTTCTGGGATCGAGTCCCGCATTGGGCTCCCTGCTCAGTGGGGAGCCTGCTTCTCCCTCTCCCTCTGCCTGCTGCTCCCCCTGCTTGTGCTCTCTCTCTATCTTTCTGACAAATAAATAAAATTTTTAAAAAGTCTTTAAAAAATAAAAAAATAATTTAAAAAAATTCATGGGAATACTTGATGGGTATTGGGACTGTGCTAGGACCCTTGAGAGGAGGATACATGTATGGAATAAATGAGACTTTTGTCAGGTAATTTACAATTAAACTGATTTGGGGATGGGACTTCCAGAATGGCAGAGTGAGGTGGTCAGCAAAGCCTCGCCTGAAAAAGCAATGTTAGAGACACCAGCGCCATAACAAGATGATATAAACTTACTATTCCCTGCTTCTCCTTTCTAATGCAACAAGATACGTCAGAAACTATTATACAGACAACAGTAAAAAGGCACTCTGAAGCCTGGAAAAATAAAAGTGGACTGACTAGGAACCTCATGATTTGAGGAGTGACCTGTAGTGAGTTCCCTGTGTGTGTGTGTGTGTGTGTGTGTGTTTAATCTCTCATATATATCCAGGACTTGGTGCCAGAGAGGTTTGGAACCTGGAACTACCAATGGGTGTATACAAAACAACCACAGTAATAAAATCCTGCTTTCACTGGTCAAAGGACAAGAAAGGAGAAGCCCAACAGAGACTGAGTGGGGAGATTCAACCCTCACTCCACAACTGAGTCATCAGCAAGCAGCCCCAACTGCCCATGGCCACAGCAGCAGCAAAGCCCTTGGTCTCCCTGCCCTTTACCAGTGGCATAAGGAGACCCAAGAGAAATGGCCTCTGACCCAACACCCCTCTTCAACAGAAGGTGGCCCAGGGACACCAGGAAACCCAGTGAACACTCTCTGTCTTCACAGACAACACCAGCAGGAATTGAGCAGGAGTCCCAGGAGCCCCAGAAGAATGAAGCAGATCAGCACAGCATTACAAGGCTCTGAAAGCTACACTGTCAAGCTCACAGAAAATAGGTCAGAATTTAAAGGCTAACCCTAAACATCAAAACTACCTGCTAAATAGAAGATTAGAATAGGGTAAAGAATCTCAACATCATAACAGAAACATTGAGGATATAACAGAAAAATCGTTCCTCATAGCAAGAACCAGTGAAACCACAATTTAGATAAGAAAAGACAGCTGGCTGACACCAATACCAAGACAACTAATTTGGATTGTCAGACAAGGATTTTGTTGTGTTTTTTAAAAGATTTTATTTATTTATTTGACAGAGAAAGTGAGAGAGAGAGTGCACAAGCAGGAGGAGTGGCAGAGGGAGAGGGAGAAGCAGGGTCCAAGAAGCCCAACGCTGGCCTCAATCTCAGGATCCTGGGATTATGACCTGAGCTGAAGGCAGACGTTTAACCAACTGAGCCACCCAGGAATCCCAATGAACAGGGATTTTAAAGCAGGCATCATAAATATGCTTCAATAATCAATTACAAATTCTTTCTTAAAACAAATAAAAAAATAAAATTTTAAGCAATGAAATAGAAGTTATAAATAAAGAACAAAATGGGGAAAAAAGAACCAAGTGGCAATTAAATACAATAAAATTTTAAAACGTGCAAGACAGACTGAATAGTAAGTGAAGATGACAGAGAACAGAATCAATGAACTTGAAAACAGATCAGTAGAATTTACCCAGTCCGAAAAAAGAGAACATAGTAGACCAAAACAAACAAACAAAGGAACGACCCTCAGGAACTAAAGAGACTATAGAAAAAGGAAGTCTAGCATTCATAGAACTCATATTAGGAGAGCCCCAGAAGTAGCAGAGGACAAAGTGTGGAAATGAGTATGTATTGGAAGAAATAATGGCTAAAAAGCCCATTGGCAAATCTGGCAAAAGACATAAACCTACAGATTCAAGAAGCTGAGAAAATCCCAAAAAGGATAAAAGAAAAGAAAAATCCATGCCAAGACACAGCATAATTAAACTTCTAAAAGCTAATAATTAAACTCCTGAAAACTAGCAAGGAAACAATTTTAAAACAGCCAGAGAGAAGCAAGAATATTGCATAGAAAGGAGCACCAATTTGAATGACAACAGATTTCTCATCTAGAACAATGGTGGCCAAAAAGAAATGGCACATTTTTTCAAGTGCTGAAAGCAAAGAACTGTCAGTTTTGAATCCCATGTCCTTCCTTCAGGAATGAATGGGAAATAATAATGATCTCCTAAGATGAAGGAAAGCTGAGAGAATTTATTAACAGAGAGGGAGCTCTCCAAATAGAAAGAAAATAGTAATAGAGGGAGGTTGAGACCTTCAGAAAAGAAAGAATAGAATGGGTAAAAATAGAAGTGAATATAATACACAACCTTCACCTCATGGGTTTCTTTAATCACATTTTATGGTTGAAGCAAAAGTTGTAACATCATCTGATCTGGTGTTCAATGTATATAGTGGAAATATTTATATTTTAAAAGTAGGAAGGATAAGTAAAGTTTCTACATTTCGCTTAAAATGGCAAGATATCAACACCAGTAGGCTGTGGTTACACATGTTTAAGATTATACCGAGCAACTACAAAGAAAATTATAGAAAAAGTAGTGTGCTGGAGAACATTATAAATAAATCAAATTGAACTCTAAATGCTCAGGTGACTAACAGGATGGAAGGAAAAAGAAAGAAAAAATGAGAAATATAGGCAACAGACAACAAATAATAAAATGACAGAAGCATGCCCTAACATACCATAATTACTTTAAATGCCTATGGTCCGAATACACAAATTGAAAGAGCTTGGCAGACCTAAGTGTATGTTGCCTGCAAAAACTCACTTCAAACACAATGACATACTTAGGCTGGAAAGTAAAAGGACAAAGCATGCAAACATTTTTTTAATCAGAAAAGGCTATATTAATATCAAATAAAGTAGACTTTGGTGCAAAGAAAGTTAGTAGGGACAAAGAGGTACATTATATAACAAAAGGATCTATCGATCAAGAAGATACAGCAATTCTAAATGTGTATGTACCAAATAATAAAGCTTCAAAATACATGATGCAAAAATCTGAAAGCTTAAAGGAGAAATAGACAAATTCACAAGTATAGTGGGGACTTCAGTCCTCATTTATCAATTGATACAATTAACACAAAATCAGCAAAATAGAAGAATTCAGTAATGCTATCAACAAAAAGACAGTAAAATACACATTCTTTTCTGACATCCATAGAACATTTATCAAGATAACCCTTATCTGGGGTCATAAAATAAGCCTTAATAAATTTAAAAGGGTAGAAATCGTAGAGTATGTTCTCTGACCATACGAGACTAAAACAAGAAATCAATTACAGAATGACAACCAAAAAAATCTCCAAAAATTTGGAAATTAGACAACCTACTTCTAAATAATGCATGAGTCAAAGAGGGAGTCCCACAGGAAATAAAATTGAAAGCACAAGGTATCAAAATTTGTGGGATGCAGCTAAAGCAGTGCTCAGAGAGGTACGTAGAGCAATAAATGCTTACATTAGAAAACAGAACTCAGTAGAACTCAGTAATCTAAATTCCTGCCTCCAGAAATTAGAAAAAGAACAAAAATAAACACCAAGCAAGCAGAGGGAAAGAATTAATAAAGATAAAAGCAACAACCAATGAAATTGAAACAGGAAAATAGAGAAAATTAATTAAACAAAATCTTTTCTGAAAAAAATAAAATCAAAAACTTTATCAAGATTGATATGACATTAATCACCAATTATTAGTAATTAAAGAAAATATCACAACAGATCTTGCAGCCATTAAAAGAATAATGAGGGAATACTATGAACAAATTTATGCTCATAAATTTGACAACTTAAAAGAATGGAGCAATTCTTCAAAACCACAAACTACCAAAATTAAGCCAAGATGAAGTAGATAATGTGACTATTCCTAAAACTATTAAATTGGATCTGTAACTATAAACCTCCCCAAGAGAAATCCTTGAGCCCAGATAGTTTCATTGGAGTATTTTACCAAATATTTCAGGAAGAATTAATGCCCATTTTATACAATATTATCCATAAAATATAAGAAGGGAATACTTCTCAAATCATTTTTTGCAGCCAGTGTTGTGATACCAAAATCAGATAAATCCAGCACATAAAAGACTAAATCTCTCATGGAGGTAGATACAAAAATCTTCAACAAAATTTTAGCAAATCAAATCCAACAAAGTATACAAATAATAATACATCATGAAGGAAGTGGGATTTAATTTATTCCAGGTATGCAAGCCTGGTTCAATATTCTAACATCAGTCAATATAATCCACCATATCTGCACAGCCTAAAGAAGAAAAATCTTGTATGATCATATCAGTTGGCACAAAAAAGTATTTGACAAAATTCAACAGCTATATTCTTGATTTAAAAATATATCTTACTACAATAGGAAAAGAAGTGATCATCCCCAACCTTATAAAGACTACCTTACAAAAAAATCTACAACCAATGTCATAATTAATGGTAAAAGACTGAATGCTTTTCCTCTAAGATTAGGAACAAGGCCAGAGTTTTGGCTCTCACTATTATTCACCGTGGAAAGGTCTAGCCACTGTAATAAGGCACTTAAAAGCAATAAGAGGGGTATTGATTGAAAAGGAAAAAATAAAACTCCATTTCCAAATGGCATGATGGTCTATGTAGAAAATCCCACGGAAAATCTGCAAAATAAATCCCCCTAAGGCAGATTATTGAGCTTGACCTGCTCTCAGGATACTAGATGAATACACAAAAATGAATTGCATTTTTATATACTAACGGTGAATAGGTAGAAACCAAAATCAAAGCCACAATACCACTTATAATTGCTTTGGAGAAAATGAAATACTCAGGTATAAATCTAACAAAATATGAACAGGATCTGTGTGATAAAAATTACAAAATGCAAATGAAAGAAATCAAAGATGACCTAAATTCTTGGGGAGACATACCACACGCAAGGACTAAAAATCTCAACATAATAAAGATGTCAATTCTCCCTGATTTATAGGTTATATTGTTCATTGGGTTTTAATTTTTTTTAATTTTAATTAGAGTGTAGTTAACATACAGTGTTATATTTGTTTCAGGTGTATAGTATAGTAATTCAACAATTCCATATACTACTCAGTGCTCAGTGTATACTCTTAGGGACACCTGGGTGGCTCAGTTGGTTAAAGCGTCCAACTCTTGATCTCACCTCAGATCATGATCTCAGGGTCCTGAGATGAAGCCCCACATCAGGCTCAGTGCTCAGTGTGGAGTCTGCTTGGGATTCTCTCTCTCCTGCTCCCTCTGCCCCTCCCCACTGGCTCTCTTAAATAAATAAATTTTAAGAGAAATGTCTACTCTTAATCCCCTTTACCTATTTCACCCATCCCCCCTCCCCCACTTCTCCCCTAGTAACCATCTATTTGTTCTCTACAGTTAAGAGTCTGGTTTTTGGTTTGTCTCTTTTTTATTCTTTGTTCATTTCTTTTGTTCTTAAATTCCACACCTGAGTGAAATCATATGGTATTTGTCTTCCTCTGACTGGCTTACTTCACTTAGCATTATACTCTCTAGATCTATCCATGTTGTTGCAAATAGCAAGATTTCATTATTTTCTTTGGCTGAATAATATCCCATTGTATATATCTACCACATCTTTTTTATCCATTCATCTATCGATGGACAATTAGATTTTCCATAGTTTTACTATTGTAAATAATGCTGCAATAAACATAGGGGTGCATGTATCCCTTTGAATTAGTGTTTTTGTATTCCTTGGTTAGATACCCTATAGTGTGATTGTTGGATCATAGGGTGGCACTATTTTTAATTTTTTGAGAACCTCCATACTGTTTTCCACAGTGGCTGCACCAGCTTGCATTCCCACCAAGTGCACAAGGGTTCCCTTTTCTGCACATCCTCACCAACACTTGTTGTTTCTTGTGTTTTTTATTTACCCATTCTGACAGGTGTAAGGTGATACCTCATTGTAGTTTTGATTTGCATTTCCCAGATGATGTGTGATGTTGAGCATCGTTTCGTGGTTTCTTGGACATCAGTACATCTTTGGGGAAATGTCTTTTCATGTCTTCTGCCCATTTTTAAATTGGATTATTTGTTTTCTTTTTTTTTTTTTTAAGATTTTATTTATTTATTTGAAAGAGAGAATGAGAGACACAGAGCACGAGAGGGAAGAGGGTCAGAGGGAGAAGCAGACCCCTTGCTGAGCAGAGAGCCCGATGCGGGACTCGATCCCAGGACTCCAGGATCATGACCTGAGCCAAAGGCAGTCGTTTAACCAACTGAGCCACCCAGGCGCCCCTGGATTATTTGTTTTCTGAGTGTTGAGTTGTATCAGTTCTTTATATATTTTGAATACTAACACCTTATCCGATAAGTCATAGGCAATAATCTTCTCCCATTCCATAGGTTGTCATTTAGTTTTGTTGGTTGTTTCCTTTGCTGTACAGAATCTTCTTATTTTAATATAGTGTCAGTAGTTTATTTTTGCTTTTATTTCCCTTGCCTCAGGAGACTTATCTAGAAAGATGTCGTTATGACCAATGTCAGAGAAATTACTGTGTTCTCATCAAGGATTTTTATGGTTTCAAGGTCTCACACTTAAATTCTTAATCCATTGTGAGTTTACTTTTGTGTGTGGTATCAGAAAGTGGTCCAGTTTCGGGGCGCCTGGGTGGCTCAGTCGTTAAGCGCCTGCCTTCGGCTCAGGTCATGATCCCAGTGTTCTGGGATCGAGCCCCGCATCAGACTCCCCACTCGGCGAGAAGCCTGCCTCTTCCCCCTCCACTCCCCCTGCCTGTGCTCCTCTCTCACTGTGTCTCTCTCTGTCAAATACATAAATAAAATCTAAAAAAAAAAAAAAAAAGAAAGTGGTCCAGTTTCATTCTTTTGCCTGTAGGTGTCCAGTTTTCCCAACACATTTTGTTGAAGAGTATGTATTTTTCCCAATGATAGTCTTGCCTCAGTTGTTGAAGATTAAATGACCATATAATTATGGGTTTATTTCTGGGCTTTCTATTCTGTTCCATTGATCTATGTGTCTATTTTTGTGCCAGTACCATACTGTCTTGATGAATACAGCTTTGTAATACAACTTGAAGTATGGAATTGTGATACCTCCAGGTTTGTTTGTTTTTTTCTTTTTCAAGATTGCTTTGGTATTCAGGGTCTTTTGTAGTTCCATGCACATTTTAGGATTGTTTGTTCTAGTTCTTTTAAAAAACGCTGTTGGTGTTTTGATAGGGATTGCATTAAATGTGTATGTTGCTTTGGGTAATATAGACATTTTAACAATATTGGTTCTCCCAATCCATGAGTATGGAATGACTTTCCATTTCTTTGTTCATCTTCAATTTCTTTCATCAATGTGTTATAGTTTTCAGAGTATAGATCTTTGACCTCTTTGGTTAAGTTTATTCCTAGGTATCTTACTATTTTTAGTGCAATTGTAAATGGGATTGCTTTCTTAATTTCTTTCTTTTTTTTTTTAAAGATTTTATTTATTTATTTGACAGAGCAAGACACAGCAAGAGAAGGAACACAAGCAGGGGGAGTGGGAGAGGGAGAAGCAGGCTTCCCGCGGAGCAGGGAGCCCGATGTGGGGCTCGATCCCAGGACCCTGGGATCATGACCTGAGCCAAAGGCAGACGCTTAACAACTGAGCCACCCAGGTACCCCCTTAATTTCTCTTTCTGATGCTTCATTATTGGTGTATAGAAATGCAATGGATTTCTGTACATTGATTTTGTATCCTGTGACCTTACTGAATTGATGTATCAGTTCTAGTAGTTTTTTTGTGGAATCCTCAAGGTTTTCTATATACATATATATATAGTATCAGGTTGTCTGCAAATAGTGAAAGTTTTACTTCTTCCTTACCAATTTGGATGCCTTTTATTCCTTTCTCTTGTCTGATTGCTGTGCTTAGGACTTCCAGTACTATGTTGAACAACAGTGGTGAGAGTGGACATCGTTGTTTTATTCCTGACCTCGGAGGAAAAGCTCTCAGTTTTTCACATTTGACTATGATGCTAGTTGTGGTTTTTCATATATGGCCTTTATTATGTTGAGGTATGTTCCCCCAACCCTACTTTGTTGAGGGTTTTTATCATGAATGAATGTTGTACTTTGTCAAATGCTTTTTCTGCAGCTATTGTAATGATCAAATGGTTTTTATCCGTTCTTTTATTAATCATGTATCATGATTGATTTGTGAATATTGAACCACCCTTGAATCCCAGGAATAAGGATTCAAACCCCACTTGATCATGGTCAATGTTGTTTGTTTTTTTTTAATGTATTCTTGGATTCAGTTTGGTAATATTTTGTCGAGGATTTTTGCATCTATTTTCATCAGGGATATTGGCCTGTGGTTCTCTTTTCATATGGTGTCTTTATCCGGTTTTGGAATCACGGTAATGCTAGCCTCATAGGATGAATTTGGAAGTTTTCCTTCCTCTTCTATTTTTTGGAAAAGATTGAGAAGAAGAGAAATCAACTCTTCTTTAAATGTTTGGTAGAATTCATCTGTGAAACCATCTGATCCTGGACTTTTGTTTGTTGGAATTTTTTTGATTACTGACTCAATCTCCTTGCTGATAATTGGTCTATTCAACTTTTCTATTTCTTCCTGATTCAGTTCTGATAGATTATATGTTTCTAGGAATTTTTCCATTTCTTCTAGGTTGTCCAGTTAGTTGACATATAATTTTCATAATATTCTTTTAAAATCCTTTGAATTTCTATGGTGTTGGTTGTTATTTCTCCTCTTTCATTTCTGGTTTTTTTGAGTACTTTCTTTTCCTTTTTTCTTTCTTTCTTTTTTTTTGATGAGTCTGGGTAGAAGTTTATTAATTTTGTTGATCTTTTCAGAGAACAAGCTCTTGGTTTCATCTATTCTATTATTATTATTTTTTTTTTAGTTTCTATATCACTTATTTCTGCTCTAATCTTTATTTTTCCCCTCTTCTGCTGGCTTTAGTCTCCATTTGTTGTTCTTTTACTAGCTCCTTTAGGTGTAAAATTGGGTTTTTTATTTGATATTTTTCTTGCTTCTTGAAGTAGGCCTGTATTGCCATTAACTTCCCTCTTAGAACTGCTTTTGCTGCATCCTAAAGGTTTTGGATTATTGTTTTCATTTTCATTCGTCTCCATGTATTTTTTATTTTCTCTTTGATTTCTTGATTGAACCATGTATTGTTTAGTAGCATGTTATTTAACCTTCATGTATTTGTGCTCTTTCCAGATTTTTTCTTGTGGTTGAGTTCTAGTTTCATTGCATTGTAGTCAGAAAAGATGCATGGTATAACTTTGATCTTATTGAAATTGTTGAGACTTGTTTTATGACTAATATGTGATCTATTCTGGAGAATGTTCCATGTGCACTTGAAAAGAGTGTATATTAGGCTGTTTGAAGATGGAATGTTCTGAATATATCTATTAGATCTTTCTGGTTTAGTGAGTCATTCAGAGCCACTGTTTCTTTGTTGATTTTCTGTCTAGATGATCTGTCCATCAATGTAAGTGAGGTGTTAAAGTCCACAACTATTAATGTGTTACTATCAGTTAGGTCATTTATGTCTATTATTAACTGTTTTTTATATTTGGGTGCTGCCATGTTGGGTGCATAAATATTAACAATTGTTATGTCTTCTTTTTGGATTGTCTCCTTAATGATTATATAGTGTCCTTCAATTTTGTCTTATAGAAGTATTGCTACCCTGGCTTTCTTTTCACATCCATTTGCATGATAAATTCTTCTCCATCCCTTCACTTTCAATGTGCATGTGTTGTGAGGGTCTTAAGTGAGTCTCTTGTAGGCAGCATATAGAAAAGTCTTGTTTTGTTTTGTTTTATTTAATCTATGCTGTCACCCTATGTCTTTTGATTGGTGCATTTAGTCCATTTACATTAAAAGCAATTATTGATAGGTATGCATTTATTGCCATTTTGTTACTTGTTTTGTGTTTGTTTTTGTGGATTTTCTCTGTTCTTCTTTCCCTTGCTGTCTTCTCTCACCCTAAATTTGCTGTCTTTAATGATATACATGGATTCCTTTCTCTTCATTTTTTTGCATATCTATTACTGTTTTTTGATTTGTGGTATGTATATAACATCTTCTAAATACAGCAATCTTAAGTTGATGTTCACTTACGTTTGATCACATTCTTTATTCCTCCCCTCCCCATGTTTTAGATATATGGTGTCATATTTTACTTCCTTTTATTTTGTGAGTCCCTTGACTGATACCCTTATTTGTACTGCTTTTATGCTTCCTATTTTTCTCTTACTTATGGCCTTTCCCTTCAATTTACAGAGTCTACTTTAACATTTTTTGTAGGGCTGGTTTAGTGGACATGAAGTCTTTTAACTTTTGTTTGTCTAGGAGACTCTGTATCTCTCCTATTTTGAATGACAGCCTCACTGAATAGAGTATTCTTGGCCTCAGATTTTTCCTGTCAGCACTTTGAATATATTATGCCATTCCCTTCTAAACTGTAAAGTTTCTGCTGAAAAATCCCCTTACGGAGTTTCTCTTATATGTAACTGTCTTCTTTTCTCTTGTTGCTTTTTTTTTTTTTTAAAGATTTTATTTATTTATTTGACAGAGCAAGACACAGCAAGAGAAGGAACACAAGCATGGGGAGTGGGAGAGGGAGAAGCAGGCTTCCCACGGAGCAGGGAGCCCGATGCAGGGCTCGATCCCAGGACCCTGGGATCATGACCTGAGCCGAAGGCAGATGCTTAATGACTGAGCCACCCAGGTGCCTCTCTCTTGTTGCTTTTATAATTCTTTCTCTATCTCTGCTTTTTGCCACTTTAATTACTATGTGTCTTGGTGTGGACTTCCTTGAGTTGCTTTTGTTGGGAGATCTGTACCTCCTGGATCTGAATTTCTGTTTCCTTCCCCAAATTTGGGGAGTTTTCAGCTATTATTTCTTGAAGAAATACATTTCCTGTCCCCTTTTCTCTCTTCTTCTTCTTCCAGGATCCCTATAATACAAATGATTTTACATTTGATGGAGTCACTGAGTTCCCTAAATCTATTCTCATTTTGCATAATTTTTTTCTCTCACCTGCTCAGCTTGATTACTTTCACCTTCTCAACTTGATTACTTGATTACTTGATGGAAAGTAATCATGCTCCAGGTTGCTGATTCATTCTTCTGCTTCTTCTAGCCAGCTATTTATTCATTCTAGTGTGTATTAACTTCAATTATTGTGTTCTTCATATCTGACTGGTTCTTTTTTTTTTTTTTATCTCTTTGTTAAGGATCTCACTGATGTGCTCCACTCTTCCTCAAGTCCAGTGGGTATCTTTATGATCATTACTTTAAATTGCCTATCAGGCATATTAATTTTCTCTGTTTCTCTTAGGTCTCTTGTTGTGATTGTGTCCTGTTTTTTCATTTGGGACAAATTCCTCTGTCTTCTCATTTTGCCTAACTCTCTGTGTCTGTTTCCATGTGTTAGGAAAGTCAGCTACCTCTTTGCTCTTAAAAGAGTGAGCGGGGCATGCACTTTGAATAAGATGGTGCTGGTCCTCTTAAGTAAGTGAATTCTAGGGCCATGCTGGTTCCCAAAGGTGGCCATGTGTTTATGCTGGGGTGCAGGGGACAGAAATTGCACTTGCCAGCTCCTTTGTTCCTGGAGAAGTCCTCCAGTGAACTCTGAGATTAATAAATTACTCTCCCTCCTGTATGCCTCAGGCATTTTTCAAATTTCTGCTTCTATGCTGTATCCCTGCAAGCTGTTGTGCTGTCTCTTTAAGGGCAGGGACTCAGCTTTTTATCATCCTCTGGGCTCTCCCAGAGTGAGCCTACTGATTTTTAATGTTCCAGGCTTAAGTCCCTCTGTTTTTAAGAACTTACAAAATTTGGTTTCCACGTATTTTTTAATTTCTTCTTTAATTTCCTGGTTAATCCATCCATTCTTTTGTATGGTGTCCTTTAACCTCCATGTATTTGTGGTCTTTCCAAATTTTTTCTTGTGGTTGACTTCAAGTTTCATAGCAGTGTGGTTGGAAAAGATGCATGGTAAGATCTCAATCTTTTTGTACTTGTTGAGGCCTGATTTGTGACCCAGTATATGATCTATTTTGGAGAATGCCCCATGTGCACTGGGAAAAAAAGTGTGTAGTCTGCTGCTTTAGGATGAAATGTTCTGAATATATCTGTTAAGTCCCTCTGGTCCAGTGTGTCATTCTAAACCATTGTTTCCTTGTTGGTTTTCTGCTTTGATGATCTTCTCATTGCTATAAGTGGAGTGATAAAGTCCTATACTAATATTGTATTATTGTCAAAGGGTTCCTTTGTGTTTGTTATTGTTTAATATATTTGTGTGCTCCTAAGTTGGGGGCATGAATATTTACAATCGTTAGATCTTCTTGTTGGATAGTCCCCTTTATTATGATATAGTTCTCTTCTTCATCTCTTGTTGCAGTCTTTGGTTTAAAACCTAGTTTGTCTGATATAAGTATGGCTACTCTGGCTTTCTTTTGACATCCATTAGTGTAATAGATGGTTCTCTATCACCTTACTTTCAATCTGCAGGTATCTTTAGGTCTAAAATGAGTCTCTTGTGGGCAGCATACAAATGGGTTTTTTTTAAATCAATTATGATACCCTATGTCTTTTGATTGTAGTGTTTAGTCCATTTACATTTAGAGTGGTTATTGAAAGATATGAATTTAGTGCCATTGTATTACCTGTAAAGTCACTGTTCCTGTAGATTGTCTCTGTTCCTTTTTGGTCTTTGTCACTTTTGGTCTTTCTCTCCAACTCAAATGATCCCATTTAATATTTCTTGCAGGACTTGTTGTGGTCATGAACTTCTTTAATTTTTGTCTGGGAACTTCTTTATCTCTCCTTCTATCCTGAATGACAGGATAGAGTATTCTTGGCTGCTTATTTTTCCCCTTCAGCATGTTAAATATATCATACCACTTCTATCTGGCCTGCCAAATTTCCGTGGAGAGATCTACTGCTAACCTTATTTGTCTTCCCTTGTAATTTAGGGATTTCTTTTGTTTTGCTGCTTTTAGGACTTTTTCCTTATCTCTGTATTTTGCATCTTTTGTTATATTTTGTCTTTTGTCCTCAGTTCCTCAAATAGCATCAGAACAATAAAGGTGAAAGGAATGTTTTGTTATTCATAACAAGCCCCTTCCCACCACACCTCAGTATGTTAAAGAAGTGACTTTTGGAAAGCTCTTAAGTATCTATGAGTAGGGGCTGGCTGCCAGGGCATTAGAAATTTCATCCTCATCCCCTGACCACTAGGAAGGGGAGAGGGGCCAGAGATTGAGTTCAGTCACTAATGACCAATGATTTACTCAATGGTGCCTATGTAATGGATTCTCCATTAAAAACCCAAGAGGGCAGGATTTAGAGAGTTTCCAGTTTTGTGAACACATCACATGCCTGGAAGGTGGCACATGCCAGTTCTACAGGGATAGAAACTACTGCACTCAGGACCTTTCTGGACCCCAGCCTATATACTTCTTCATCTAGATGTTCATCTATATCCTTTATAATAAAATGGTAAAAATAAGTAAATGTTTCCCTGAGTTCTGTGAGCCACTCTAGCAGATTAATTGAACCTGAGTAGGGGGTTGGTAACAATTTGGACTTGTAAATGGATTCTGAAGTGGGGACAGTCCTGTGGTACTAAACTTTCAATCTGTGGGATCTAATCCTATCTCCAGGTAGCTAGTGTCAGAACTGAGTTAATAGTTTGGTGGTATTGGAAAACACACAGCAGAGATACATAGTGCATGACCATTTATCTAACATTTGTGAAATAACAATTATAAAAATAGAGAACAGATTAGTGGTTTACGGGGCTTAGGGATGAGGTGTAGTATGATGGTCTTGTGGTGATTGTACAGTTTGTATACTAGACGTAGTGGCATTTACATAAAGTTCATGTGCTAAAACTGCATAGACCTATATATATACACACAAAATGAATTCATGTATAATTGGTGAAATATCAGTAAGCTTTGTGGATTGTACCAATGTAAATTTCCTGTTTTTTTATATTGTGTTATAGTTATTTACAACATTAACACTGGGTGAAAAGTACACAGGACCTTCCTATACATTTCCTGTAGTATATTATTAGTTAAAAATTAAAATATTTTGGGGCACCTGGATGGCTCAGATGGTTAAACATCTGCCTTCGGCTCAGGTGATGATCTCAGGGTCCTGGGATCGAGTCCTGCACTGGGCTCCTTGCTCAGCGGGGAGCCTGCTTCTCCCTCTGCCTGCTGCTCCCCCTGCTTGTATGCTCTCTCTATTTACTTGACAGAGAGAGCACAATTTATTTATTTGACAGCGAGAGCACAAGCAGGGGGAGCAGCAGGCAGAGGGAGAGGAAGAATAGGCTCCTTGCTGAGCAAGGAGCCCAATGTGGGGCTTAATCCCAGGACTCTGGGATCATGACCTGAGCCAAAGGCAGACACTTAACCAATTGAGCCTCCCACCTTTTTTTTTTTTTTTTAAGATTTCATTTATTTATTTAAGAGAGAGAACAAGTAGGGGGAGCAGCAAAAATTAAAAAATTTTAAAGCAATGATACAACTAGATCAAACTGTCATAAATAAGCTTCAAGACTCTAGTAATCCACCAGAGGCATACAACAAATTGAGAGGTATCAACAAAAGCTACTGAACCCCAGGTGAGAACAATAGGAATCTGCTGCATTTAGCCTGGAGTACTCCCATCTGCCCACCCCTAGATCTATCAGAACAGTATTTCTACCTGGAGAGGGCAAGGTGTGAAAACCATAAGCTTTTACACTGGTAGTGGCTGACTTGATTTGGAGCAGAGAACAGAATGACCATACATGAGTGTGTTGTTGGAAACAGTAGCAATCTTGGTGGAAAACAAAATGGAATGGCCAACATCACAGCAAGCCTAGGGTTAGATTCCTTGGTTAGAGCAAGCAAGACTAGAATAGTCAGAAATTTAAATTCTAGTTAGTTGACATATATGGTAAAATTGGTTTCAGGTGTAGAATTTAGTGATTCATCACTTATATTTAACACCCAGTGCTCATCACAACAAGTGCCCTCATTAATACCAGAGTGGCTGGGGCGCCTGGGTGGCTTAGTCGTTAAGCGTCTGCCTTCGGCTCAGGTCATGATCCCAGGGTCCTGGGATCGAGCCCCGCATTGAGCCCCGCATCGGGCTCCCTGCTCTGCAGGAAGCCTGCTTCTCCCTCTCCCATTCCCCCTGCTTGTATTGTCTCTCTGTCAAATAAATAAATAAAATCTTAAAGAAAAAAATACCAGAGTGGCTGTATAATTTTGTATTTTGACTAACAATGTATGAATGACCTAGTTTCTCTGTATCCTCACCAGCATTTGATATTATCACTACTTATTTTAGGCATTCTAATAGGTGTGTAGCAATAGCTCATTGTGGTTTTAATTTGCATTTCCCTGCTAGCTATGACATTAAACATCTTTTCATGCGTTTATTTGCCATCTGCATGTCCTGAGGTAGATATTTGAAAATTTAAGGTCCATATTGTAATTCTTAGAGCAACTACTATGAAAATAACTAAAAAAAATAGTAAAAATAAAGGGGGAAGAGAGATTAAAATGACACACTAAAAAAAATCTATTTAACACAAACAAAGGTAGTAAAGGAGGAACAGAGAAGCAAAAAACAAAAAACACACATGAGACAAATAGAAAATAAGTCACAAAACTGAAAAAGTAAATCCAACTATGGCAATAATTATAATAAATGTGAATAGATTAAAAAGCCCAAATAAAAGGGCTGAGCCTAGGTTTTATTTTTTTTTTTAAGATTTGATTTATTTATCAGACAAAGAGCACAAGCAGGGGAAGCAGCAGGCAGAGGGAGAGGGAGAGGGAGAGGGAGAAGCAAGCTCCTCGCTGAGCAGGGAGCCCCATGTGGGGCTTGATCCCAGTATGCTGGGGTCATGACCTGAGCTGAAGGCAGAGGTTTAACCTACTGAGCTGCCAGGTGCCCCCAGAGCCTAGATTTTAAAAAGCAAGACTCAACTTTGTGCTGACTCTAAGAGACACAGCTTAGATTCAAATATACAAATAAGTTGAAAGTAAAAGAATGGAAAAAAGATATTAATTGCAAACAGTATCCATAAAAGAGCTGGAGTAACTGTAGCAATATTTGGTAAAGCTGACTTTAAGGCTAAAAATAGTATGAGGGAAAAAGAGGTGGGGTGCATGTGTGACTCAGTCAGTTGAACATCCAACTCTTGGTTTGGGCTCTGGTCATGATCTCATGAGTTGTGAGACTGAGCCCCAGGATAGGCTCTGCACTCATTGGGGAGTCTGAAGTCTTGAAGATTCTTTCACTCTGCCCTTCCCCCCACTCATGCACATGTGCTCTCTCTAAAATAAATCTTAAAAAAAAAAAAAAACAAGGGAGAAAGAGGGACATTTCATAATGAAAATAGACAATAAGACAACTAATAGTTGAGTATTTTAAGACTCCATTCTTAATAGCTGATAGAAAAATTGGACAGGAAATTAATAAGAATAAAAAAGACTTCAACAACACTGTCCAAAAACTTGACTTGACATTGATTGAACACTGCCCACAAATAGCAGTTGACTGTGGAACACTTTCCAAAATAGAGCATATGGTTGGCCATAAAAATGTCCCAACAAATTTAAAAGGATTGGAAAAAAAAATTTTTAAGGATTGAAATCATTAAATGTAGGTATAAGGCCACAATGGAATATAATTATAAATCAAAACTAGAAAGAAATGTGTAAAAATCCCCAAATATTTGGAAATTGAAGAACATACTTCTAAACTGTAGGTCAAAGAAAAAATCATAACAGAAATTAGAACATATATTGAACTGAATGTTATCCAAACATAGCATCAACATTTTTCTAATGCCAATAAAGGGGGAATTTGAAGCTTAAAATACCTAAATTAGAAGAGAAAGGTCTCAAATCCCTAATCTTCCATCTTAAGAAACTTGTAAAGAAGAGCAAACTAATCCCAAAGGAAGCAGAAAGAATTAAATAAGAACTAAATCAATAAACATAGAAAACAGCAAAATGGCAGAGGAAGTAAAAACCAGAAATTTGATTTCTTTAAGAAATCAACACAATTGGCCAATCTTTAGCCACACTGACCAAAAGGAAAGCAAGAATGTAGAATAGGAGACATTCAGATGGATATACAGAGAAAAGGCATAAAGTTAGAAATGGAAGAGAGGGCATCATTTTCTACCTTACAGATATTAGGATGATAAGGAAATATGAATAATTTTATGCCAACTCATTAGACAACTGATATGAAACCGGCAGATTCCCAGAAAGATACCAATTACAGAAACTGATTCAAGAAGAATTAGAAACCTTAGTAGACCTACAAGATTGAATTAGTCATTTTAAGTCTTCCCATAAAGAGAAACCCAGGCCCGCATGGCTTCATTGATAAACCCTCCCAAGCATTTCAAGAAGAAATTATACCAATCGTACAAATTCTTCCAGGTATCAGGAGGGAGCCCTTCCCAACTCATTCTATGTGGGTAGTATTACTCTGATACCAAAACCAGATAAAAACAACACAAAAAAATAAAATTTCAGACCAATATCTCTCATGAACACAGACATAGAAATTTTCAATAAGGGGCACCTGGATGGCTTAGTTGATTGAGCCTCTGACTCTTGGTTTCAGCACAGGTCATGATCTCAGGCTCATGAGATTGAGCCCTGAGTTGGGCTCCATATTCAGTGTGGAATCTGCTGGAGATTCTCTCACTCTTCCTCCCTTCCTCCTCTCCCTCCTCCTCTGTTCCTCCCCAGGCTCCTCCCCCCTCCCCATGCTCTCTCTCTAAAAACATAAATAAATAAATAATCTTTTTTTTAAAGAGATACTCAAAATATAAGCAAACTGTACACCAAAAAGAATGAGTTTACTCCTTGCAAATTAAAATCAACTAGATTGTTGGAGGAACCCAAAATGGAACGCAGATTGTGAGAAATGAATCTAGGTGTGGTACAAATGGATCACATAACCTCACCAAAAGGAACTGAAACCTGAACCCAATGATTTTTAAAAGCAGTGTTTTAGTTAAAAGCAGTGGATACTGTAAGGCTAAACAGAAATAATTGTACACAAACACTTTGGTAAGTTGCCCACAGGGTTAGCAATTCCGAAACTACAACACATGTATTGTAGGATTAGACAAATAAATAAATATATTATAGATAATATGTAAGTATATTAAACTGGACAAATTTTGAATTTGGACAACTTAAATTGGAAAAATAAGTAAATACAGTATAGATAGATTAGACCAGGTTTCTCTGGAGAAACTGTTGGAGAAAGAAGTTACACATAAGCAAAGGGGGACATTTCTAGAATGAACCCTGTTGTTCTGAATTACAGTCTGAGGTATCAGTATAGATTCATTTGTGCACACACATACACACACAAAGAAATATAGAAATATAGGTTAAGTATGTATAAACAGAAACGTATACTTCCTAATTCTGTCTCCTGAGAGGACCTAGAATAACTTCACAATGGTGAAATTTGGAAGAATTTGGGCAACAAAATTAATGGTGATAATATTAGGTAATAGCCCAAAGAACAAAATAACTATTGATGAGCCCATCCAGATTTAAATGATTGAATAAACAAATAAATCAAGAGAACCCTTTCCTAGAGAAGAATTTCTAATTAAATGTAGAAGAAACAAAGGAAGTAAAAAATCACCATTAAAACAGCACAATAATAATTGCTGTAGGCAAGATCCACTGATGATGCAAAGATCAAGGATAAACAGGATTTTTTGGTAGCATCAAAGTATGACTCCCCCTCTCCCAATATTTATTACACAGGGAAAAATAACTGTACAGTGGAGAACCCTGGCAGACACCACCTTAACCAGGTGATCAAAGTTAACATTTCCCATAATAAGACATATAGATATTATGTGCCCCTGAGATGACATGCCAAGAAGGGTACATCACCTCTGTGAGATTTTTCTTAAAAATCCATAACCTCAATGTTCTTCTGAGAAAACAGGGAAATCTAAACCCAGGGAAATTCTACAAAATACCTAGTGAGTACTCTTCAGACATATCAAGGTTACACAAGGCATTAAGACAGAAAAGGTCCGTTTGGAGGAGACTAAGGAGGCATGACAACTAAATGCAATTTGGGATTCTGGATTGATACTGGGACAGAAAGAAAACTTTACTAGAAAAACTGGGAAAATCCAATTAAAGTCTGAATTTAGCTAATAGCATCATATCAATATTAGTTTCCTGGTTTCGGTAATTGTTTGGTTAGATGGTAACATTAGGAGAAGCTCAATGAAGACTAGATGGGGATTCTCTGTACTCTTTGTAAACTGTCCTGTAAGTCTAAAATTGCAGCAAATTTAAGAATTAAATAAAGACAAAGACTAAATTGTCACACGTCATTTCTTAACATATAGTAGGCATGATCGAGCCCATAGTGATGTCAGGTGGACAGGTGAGAAGCAGAAATGGGAAAAGGCTAGTGTGTGGGTTGCCCTCCCATGTACTCAAACACAAAAATCAGGAGTTAGCCTCTAGAGGCATAAAGTGGTGCTACTTCCCCATCAGCTGAGCCATAGAAAAGCTGACACAGTTAAGGCTAGCTACTTATACAAGTCCATTTTTCCTCCACTATGTTCAAAGAGCAAAGACATGGAACATTTGGCAAATTAACAAAAAGTCACATATATATATATAGTCAATATCTATTGTCATATGTAATATAATACACCTTATATATTTTATATGTAATATATTATACATATTATATATGTACATTATTACATATCACCTATATATTACACACATATATAATATACATATATTATATATTAATTATATATTCTATTTACATTATAATTATGTATTATATATTATACATATATATTATATATTATACATATATACTGTATGTTATACATACATATATATTATTCATATGTATTACATACGAGTATATATTATGTATATTACACATATATTATGTAACATATAATATAATATACATGATATATATTATATGACTATATATAAATATATATGACTATGTGTGTGACGCATATAACTTTGTTCATTTCCTGAATGTTCATGTGGTACCAAGTGTTCATATGTAGAAAGGAGAAAGACTGACAAGGGTCTAATTAAGCAAATGGGGAAGGTGGGAAAGGACAAATATGGCAGCAGTGTGTGTCTTGCCTGCTCCTTCCTGGAGAAAAACTGGTCCAAAGCTTCCCTCTTCTGTTGCAGGGATCCTGACCACTGGGTGGGCCAGCCTCACAAACTCCAGCCACCCAATTTCTAGGGGCACATCTGGCAAAAAGACGATGGGAATGGAATATTGTATCTACGGAGAGAGCTAACCTACTTGATGGGGGCACTGGTACCTCTGGGTCCAGTGCCCTGGGCACAGCTGGACTTGGATGGTTTCCTACAATTCTCCTCCAAGGAACCAGTGAGGCCCAGCACAAAGTACTGGGGAATAGACCCTGGGTGCGCCAGGGATAGGGGACCAATTTTTCACAGCCAAGCCAAGCAAGGCAGAGGTTTTGGGAGAACCAAGAAAAAGAGCCCATGGAGGTGCCCCTCCATCCGACTACGGGAAGGCCCCTGGGCCTGGTGCGTGCTGCATCTGCCAGGAGCTCTTCTGCCGGGGGCCGGCGGGGGAAGTGTGGACAAACAGGAAAGCTGAGGGGCACTGCAGTCAGAGATGGCCTCAGTCTTACCCTTCTAAGACCTTGTTGATCCACTGGATCGCAGCTCTCTTCTCTAAGTCAAGGTCTTCAGCAGTGACTCGATAACCTAGCTGGGGCGGTGGGGGCAGGATCTGTGGGTCATTTCGCCTCGCCGACAGCAATAGAGGAATCTTGCGCTGCCGGGGCCTGGAACCATCAGATGGAGGTGAGTGATTCCTCAAACTTTGCTTCTGCCCAGAAGGTGCATCTGCAGCCTTTTCATTCGTGATCTTCCTTTGTGGTTCTGCTGAGGCTGAAGAGCTAGAATGATAGCTCTCGCTGGCTTTCTTCGTGGGCAGCCGGGGCTGGGATGAGGCTGGTACCCAGATCGCGGCAGCGCCTCGACAGCATCTCTGCGGTGATGGGAAACCTCGAGTCGAGCTGTAAGAGCTCGTGATGGCATTGCGTTTGCTGCAGGAGCTCAAAAAGCAGGTGTGGGATTTCTTAATCAGGCTCTCTTCTAAGCTCGTGCAACAGAAGTCTCTCTTCAGAGGCCCAGGCCTGGGCACGAAGGCAGAGAGGACTCCGTTGACCATCAGCCGCCTAAACGCTGACTGCAAGCTCCGGCTGCCCTCGGCGCCTCTTCTCAGATCATCCTGCCTCTCGGGGCCTGGGTGCCCTTCCTCTGACTTTGCCGGCCCTTCCCTGCTCTCGACCAAGGAGGTCAGGTTCTTCTCTGCCTTGGCTCTCACTTGACCATTCTCTTCGAGGGCCCTCACCAAGGTCTCCCTTACACACAGATTTGGGAGGTGACCAGACGGTGAAGACCACATACAGATGACTGTCTGCTTCAGAGCCAAACCGAGCGTCAGTTTGCCCTTAGCCGATGCCATCTTCAGGATCACTGAGGTGCAGAGCATCTTGGAGCTGCAAGCAGACAGCACTGGCTTCGGATGGCCGGTCTGGGGCACAGAGGAAAAGACCGCCAGAAATAAACACCGGGCCTGCTGGATTGGGTATTGCCGCCGATGGATTGTGGCAAACCGCCGATGGTGTCGCCGCCGCCGCCGACGTGGTGAAGCCACAAGATCCTCATATGACAGCCTGCGAGCTACGTCCAGGGTCGAGGCCGCTGAGTGAACCCGGCCACCCCGGGGAACACCGCGGGCGGGGTGCGCGGGCCTGGGCCCGAGGGTCTCGGTTGTCTCGGGCTGGTCCCCACCCAGCAGAGAAGGGGAGGGCAGCCGAGGGCGAGGCCGGCTCAGGTAACTGCCCATGAGGAGCAGTTCTGCAAGGTCGGATCCTTCAAATGGAGTCAGTGGCTCAGAGAAGTTTCCGTTAGCTGCCAAAGGGGCTCCAGGCAAAGCGCGCACTGTTAGGTGTGCCGCCTATGACGCGTCCTTGGAACGTGTGAGCAAAGAAAGGGGCGCGCGAGTACTGCACGAGGGAAGGGTGCGCGCACCCGGGGCGCTTCCCAACCCCTGCATCCCATCGAAGGTGTTGGCACGAGGTAGACAAGCTCATTGCGGGCGCAGCCGCCCTTCACGCAGCCAGCCCCCAGCTCCGTTAGCGGACGGTACAGGACCGTCGTTCCAGAGCCCAAGAATCGCTCCAGGCTCAGGAGTGCCCACTCCAAGCGGGAGATTCAGAGTCAGCACCAGGCTCCACCCGTGCTTCCTCTCGCCCCCCGCCCCCGTACCCAGGGGTCAAGCAGCTCAGAGCCCGTGCTGCCCAGATCTTGAGGGATGGTACCTGAATGTTCAGGAGGCGGGAGGACCCCAAGAGGGAACTGACTAGGCATGAGATACCAGAGCGCAGTCGCTAATCTACCCTCTTTCCTTTCTCTAGAATTTTACTTTCCAAGTATTCCTTCCTGTCTCTCCCTCCCCTTTCCTAGGAAGCAAGGATTCTAGATACATTTTATAAAATCAGAACTTATAGACCCCCAAAGAGCCAAAGCAATCCTGAGAAAGAACAAAGCCAGAGACATAATGCTCCCTGATTTCAAACTATATTATTACAAAGCTATAGTAATCAGAACTGTATAGTATTGGCATAAAAAAGACAACTCAAAGAACACAATAGAAATCCCAGAAATAAACCCATGCATATAGGGCCAATTAATTCACAACAAAGGAGTTGGTGTTGGGAAAACTGGGTAGCCAGATGCAAAAGAATGAAACTGGACCACTTTCTTACACCATACACAAAAATTATCTCAAACTGGATTAAAAACCTTAAACCTCAAAACTCCTAGAAGAAAACATAAAACATAGGTGGTAAGCTCCGTGACATCAGTCTTGGCAATGATTTTTTGGATTGGGCAGCAAAAGTAAACAAGTGGGACTATCAAAATAAAAAACTTTTTTTGCATAGCAAAGGAAACATCAACAAAATGAAAAGACAACAAACTGAATGGTAGAAAATATTTGCAAATCATATCTTTGATAAGTTGATAAGAGGTTAATATCCAAAATATATAAAGAACTCACAACTCAATAGTCAAAAAATCCAATTAAAAAAATGGGGAGAAGATCTGTATAGATATTTTTCCAAAAAAGACATACAGATGGCCAACAGGTACATAAAAACATGTTCAAGGTCACTAATCATTAGGGAAATGCAAATCAAAACTACAATGATATATCACCTCACACCTGTTAGACTGGCTGGAATCAAAAAGACAAGAAATACCAAGTGTTGGCCAGGATGTGGAGAGAAGGGAACCTTGTGCATGAGCAGTATTGTGCATTGTTCCTGGGAATATAAATTGGTGCATTCATTATGGAAAACCATTTTAATTTAGTTTAAAATTTTTTATTTTATAAAACTGCCATATGATCCAGCAAACCAAAATATTTCTGGGTGTTTATCTGGAGAAAACAAGAACACTAATTTGAAAAGATTTATACACCCCCATGTTCTCTGCAGCATTATTTACAATAACTAAGATATGGAAATAACCTATATTTTCATCAATGGATGACTGACTGAAGAAAATAGGTATCTACACACAATGGAATATTTTTCAGCCATAAAAAAATAAAATAAAGTCCTTTTATCTGTGACAATATGAATGGACGTTGAGGGCAGTATGCTAAGTGAAATAAGTCAGTGAGAGAAGACAAGTACCATATGATCTCGCTTACCACATGGAATGTAAAATTAAAAAAAATAAAAAATAAAATTTAAAAACACTAAGCTTATAGATACATAGGACAGATTTGTGGTTACCAGAGGTGGAAAGTGCAGGGTGGGCAAAAGGGATGAGGGAAGCCAAAAGGCACAAACCTCCAGTTATAAAATAAATAAGTCATGGAGATGAGATGTACAGCATGGTGACTATGGTTAATAATGCTGCATTGCATATTTGGAAGTTGCTAAGCAACTAAATCTTTTTTTTAAATTTTATTTTATTATGTTATGTTAGTCACCATACATTACATCATTAGTATTTGATGTAGTGATCCACGATTCGTTGTTTGTGTATAACACCCAGTACTCCATGCAGTACGTGCCCTCTTTAATACCCATCACCGGGCTAACCAATCCCCCCTCCGCCCTCCCCTCTAAAACCCTGTTTGTTTCTCAGAGTCCATAGTCTCTCATGGTTCATCTCTCCCTCTGATTTCCCTCCCTTCATTTTTCCCTTCCTTCTCCTAAAATCCTCCATGCTATTCCTTATGTTCCACAAATAAATGAAAGCATATGATAATTGACTTTCTCTGCTTGACTTATTTCACTTAGCATAATCTCCTCCAGTCCCATCCATGTTGATGTAAAAGTTGGGTATTCATCCTTTCTGATGGCTGAGTCATATTCCATTGTATATATGGACCACATCTTCTTAATCCATTCGTCTATTGAAGGGCATCTCGGCTCTTTCCACAGTTTGGCTTTTGTGGACATTGCTGCTATGAACATTGGGGTGCATATGGCCCTTCTTTTCACTACATCTGTGTCTTTGGCGTAAATACCCAGTAGTGCAATAAAAGTTGTTTTCACAAGAAAAAAATTCCGTTACTATGTATGGAGATAGATATTAATTAGACTTTCTATGGTGATCATTTTGCAATATGTCCAAATATCAAAACATTATGTCATACATCTGAAACTAATATAATGTGATATGTCATTTATATCTCATTAAAAAAAAGTATCCATTCTATTAAAAAAATCAGAACTTAGAGGTAGCAACTTGATGTATTTTGAGACAGCCAGGAACAGTATTATCTGGGAACTAAAATTGGATTCCTGTTTTCAAGGTCATGTTTTACCATCACTTTAATCTTTGTTTTCTGCTCCTTAACATATCCTATGTGGGCCTCTGTGTCATTCTTTTTCAATAAGTCTGTGTCTGTAGGATAAGAGAGATGACCTGGCAATTCAAGGTAGAACTCAGAATTTACCTCCCTGCAAACATTCTGACTGAAGTTAATATTATTAGTTCAGTGGTGAACACATTAGAATATTTAGACTACTGCAGAGTTTTTGATGTTCTTGTAATTACCCCCACTTCTTTTGTTGTTTTTAATCTTTTTGCCTTCACTGGGATTATTATCACTTAACGAATGACCAAAGTCATTTTGTTAGGCCAGGTAGTTTTTCAAAGTAGTTATTACAGGGATTCCTGGGTGGCTCAGTTGGTTAAGCATCTGCCTTTGGCTCAGGTCATGATCCCAGGGTCCTGGGATCAAGCCCCTCAGTGGGCTCCCTGCTCAGCGGGCAGTCTGCTTCTCCCTCTCTTTCTGCTCTTCCTCCCACCTGCGCTCTCTCTCAAATAAATTAAATCTTCAAAGTAGTTATTACAGTCTGTACAGCTCTCAGCAAGCAGAAGGAAATACGAGTTTGTATAACCAATATCTAAAGGGCTGTACATTAATGAGATATACAAATGGTTCTAAAATCCAGGAGTTGGACTATTGTTTTTAGGCAAAAAAAATTGACAATATTGACTTCTCACTGTCCCAATGTTTAATCAGCCAATTGTGCTTCAAAGCCCTTTTTAAAAAGAAATAAGAGAAAAATTCATGATACTACCACAGTATGAATGCAATTATCCTAGGTGTTTAAAGGTAACCCACTATTGTATTGAAGAAATAAATCTTAAGTATAGACACATTAAAATAAAACATAATCATGTTTCTGTGATCCAACAAGTATCATATTCAATAATTCTTTTCAACCATTAAGTTTTTAAACAGCTTTATTGAGATATAATTTACACACCATAAAATTCACCTATATTAAGCTTACACTTCAAGAATTTTTAGTAACTTTACAAAGTATGTAACTTTCACCCAAATCTAATTTTATAACATTTCCAATAACCCAAAAAGAAAACTTGTGCCTGTTTGCAGTCACTCCCCATTCTTACTCGCAGGCAACCACTACTATTCTTTTGTCACTATAAATTTGCTTTTTCTGGACATTTCATATAAACAAACTTTTTTTTAAAAGATTTTATGTATTTATTTGACAGAGGGAGACACAGCAAGAGAGGGAACACAAGCAGGGGGAGATGCAGGGGGGAGATGGAGAGGGAGAAGCAGGCTTCCCGCCGAGCAGGGAGCCCGATTCGGGACTCGATCCCACCTGGGATCATGACCTGAGCTGAAGGCAGCTGCTTAATGACTGAGCCACCCAGGCGCCCCCATATAAACAAACTCTTATAATGTTCTCTTTTGTGTCTAGTTTCTTTCACTTAGCATATTGTTTTTGAAGTTCATCTATATAATAGAGGTTCATCTATGTAGTAGTATGTATTAATACTTCATTATTGCTTTTTGGCTTAAACGGAAACTTATTTGCTCACAATTCTGAGATCAAAGTGTCAGCATAGTGGATGTCTTCTGACACCTCTCTCCTTAGCTTGTAGATGGCTGTTTCCCCCCAACCCCCCCGGGTCCTCACATGGTCTTTCCTTTGTGTGTGTCCTAGCCTCCTCTTCTTATAAGAACAAGTCATATTGGGGGTGCCTGGGTTGCTCAGTCATTGAGCATGGGACTCTTGGTTTCAGCTCAGGTCATGATCTCAAGGTTGTGAGGTAGAGCCCCACATCAGGCTCCATGCTCTGCATGGAGTCTCGTTGAGATTCTTCCCCATCCCTGCTCCTACCCTGACTGGCGCTCTCTCTAAAATAAAATGAATAAATAAAATCTTTAAAAAAAGAACAAATCATCCTGGATTAGAACCCACCCAAATGACCTCATTTAACCTTAATTACCTCCTTAAAAACTCTATGTCCAAATACATTCACATTCTGAGGTACTCAGCATTAGAACTTCAACATATGAATTGTGCAAGGACACAATTTAACCCATAGCACTCCATCCTCTGGTTCTTCCAAAATTCATGTCCTCACATGCAAAATATATTCATTCACCTTATCCCAACAGCCACAAAAGTCTTAACCTATTCCAGCTTCAGCTTTAAGTCTAAAATACCATCTAAATAGCATCAAAATCAGGTATGGTTAAGATTAGAGGGATGGTTAATCCTGAGGCAAAATTCCACTACAGTGGTGAAACTGTGAAACCAAACAAGGTATCTGCTTACAAAACACAATGGTGGGACAGACATATGATAGACATTTTCATTCCAAAAAGAAGAAATTGTAAAGAAGGAGGGTGACAAGTCCTAAGCAAGCCCAAAACCTAGCAGAGCAAATTCCATTAGATTTGTAAGTTATTCAAAGATTTAGTTTATTATATCAACATCAGCCCTAGCATCTTTGATTCTTCAGCCTGCAAAACTTCTACAGAACACATTTATAAACATTAATATATGTGGCTAATCTTAAGATGTTTTTGTGGAAAATTCCATTCGATTTCAAGGCTAGAGAATAATCCTCCTTGGCTCAAATGTTCTGACCTCCAGACCATTCAAGGTAGTGGCCCTGCTCCCTCACAGCCCTGAGCTGCAGCCGCAAACCCTCTGGAACCAAGAAGGAGACAGTCTTGCTGGCTGGGCGTGTGCAGTGGCAGCCACTTTTGGGATCCTTTTTCCCTGTTACTAAAGGATGACATGTGTTCACATCCAGACAGCTATGTCATTCCAAATCCTGCCTGTGGAATTCCAGAGGTCTGACAAGCTTTCTTCATTTCATCCCGACTCTGTTCCTCCTCAGTCCAAGCTGCAGTGCTTCTGCTGGGATGGTTGATTGGATCCATACATTGCACACCCATGATGTCTTTAGTGGAGGTTGTCCAGCGACACACCTATGGTGTTCTTTCTTGAGCACACCTCATTTTTTGCAAATATGGATTAACTGAGAATTTTTCAAATCTTCCCATTGTTTCCTTTTTGCTTGGTAATTCCTTTTCCAGTTATTTCTCTCCTCTCACATTTTACTATAAGCAGTCAGGAGAATGCAAGCCATGCCTTCAACATTTTTCTTAGAAATACCTTCAACTAAATATCCAAATTCATTCCTTACAAGTTCTACTTTTCACAACACATAGGAACACAATTTGGCCAAGTTCTTTGTCACTTTATAGCGAGGATTGACATTCTTCCAGTTTCCAATAACAGGTTCCTCATACCCATCTGAGACTTCACCAGGAGAATTTCTCAAGTTCATATTTCTCTAGAGAGGGGAGAGGAGCTGGAAATGGAGTTAATAATTTATAATGCCTGTGTAAGGAAAACTCCATAAAATGACTATAGTGGGGGTTTGGAGAGCTTTGAGGTCAGTGAACACATCCACATACCAGGAGAGTGATGTGATCCAACTCTATGAGGACAGAAGCTTCTACTCTCAGGACGCTTCCAGACCTTGCCCAGTGTATCACTTTATCGGGCAGTTCATCCTTATCCTTTAGAATATCCTTTATTATATAATAAGCCAGTAAACATTAGTGTTTCACTGAGTTCTGTGAGCTGTTCTAGCAAATAATCAAATCAAAGAGGAAGGAGGTGATGAGAACATGTTATTTATGGCCAAGTTGGACAAATGTTGTGGGTAATCTGGGGACCTACTATTTGTAATTAGCATCTAAAGTGGGGGTGGTCTTGGGGGACTGAACCCTTAACCTGTGGGACTTGACTCTATCTCCAGATAGGAAGTGTCAGAATTAGAATTAAATTATAGGAAACCCAGATGGGGTCACAGAATTGCTTGGTGTTGGGAAAACCCACACACATCAGGAGTCAGAAGTGTGACTGTGTAGTCACGTGAGAGTAATGGAGAAACACACAGGAGAGAGAGGATTTTTCCTACATACAAGGTTTCAAAGGTTTCCTCTTGTGTTTTTGTTTTTGTTTTTTATCTAGGAATTTTGTAGTTTTAGCTCTTACATGTAGTTATATGATCCATTTGAATTAAATGTTGTGTATTATGTGAGGTAATTGGCCAAAGTCATCTTTTTGCATGTGGCTATCCAAGTGTACTAGCATCATTTATTGAAAAGACTATCCTTTACCCCACTGAATTGTGTTGGTACCTTTGTTCAAAATCAATTAACTATAAATGTAAGGGTTTATTTCTGGGCTTCTCAATTCTATTCCACAAGCCTGTGTATCTTTTCTTATACCACTATCAAACTATCTTGATTACTGTAGGCTTGTAGTTTTGAAACTGGGAAGTATAAAAGACCCCAAATGGCAAGCAATCTTGAAAAAGAAAAACAAAACTGGAGGTATCACAATTCCAGATTTCAAGTTATATTACAAAGCAGTAGTAATTAAAACAGTATGGTAGTTGTTGTGTTTGGCCAGCAAACTCTGAGACAGATGAATGGAAGGATTTTCCTCAACACCTTAGTAGGAGAAAGGAGAGGCCTGAGGGCCAAATGCTCTGGTGTCGAAAGGCCTCGAGCCAAGCTCTGTCTCTGTTTTTATTGTGAGTTTAATTAATAGACCACGAGCAAGGCAAGGAGTTCCTGAAGTATGTGACCCCTACAGGGGCCTGCATTTAAGCATTTACTCCCTCGATGAGATCCTTGAGCCACAGTAAGAATCTGGCCACATTCAGCCAAGAAAATTCAGAGGAGGCCCAACATTCTGGGCACTCTTCCTTTGCTTTCCAATTAGTCTCATCTAGGGAGGCATACACAAGTCAGGTTTTATCTATCCAGGCACTGTGAATTCCCACAGGTAGTGGCACAAAAATAGACACATAGATCAATGGAATAGAACAGAAACCCAGAAAAAACCCACAATTATTTGGCCAATTTATCTTTGACAAAGGAGGAAAAAATATCCAAGACTGTCTCTTCAACAAATGGCGTTGGGAAAACTGGACAGCAACAAACAAAAGAATGAAACTGGACCACTTTCTTATGTCACATACAAAAATAAACTCAAAATGGATTAAAGGCCTAAATGTGAGACCTGAAACCACAAAAATCCTTGAGGAGAACACAGGCAGTAAGCTCTCTGACATCAGCCATAGTGACATTTTTTAGATATGTCCACTCAGGCAAGGGAAATAAAAGCAAAAATAAACTATTAGGACTACATTAAAATAGTATGGAGATACTCCAACAGTATGGAGATTGTTTACTTCTGCACAGCAAAGTAAACAATCAACAAAACTAAAAGGCAACCTACTGAATGGGAGAAGATATTTGCAAATGACATATCCAATAAGGGTTAGTATCCAAAACAAAAAGAATTGATATAACTCAACACCCAAAATATAAATTATCCAATTAAAATGGGCAGATGACATGAACAGATATTTCTCCAAAGAAGACATACAGATGGCCAACAGACACATGGAAAGATGCTCAACATTACTCATCATCAGGGAAATGCAAATCAAAATTACAATGAGCTATCACCTCATACCTGTCACAATGGCTAAAGTCAAAAACACAAGAAACAACAAGTGTTGGCAAGGATGTGGAGAAAAAGGATCCCTCTTGCACTGTTGGTGGGAATGCAAACTGGTGCAGCCATTGTGGAAAACAGTATGGAGATTCCTCAAAAAGTTAAAAATAGAAATACCCTATGACCCAGGAATCACTCTACTGGGTATTTATTCAAAAAAGTACAAAAACATGAATTCAAAGGGTTACATGCACCCCAATTTTATAGCAGCATTGCTTACAATAGCCAAACTATGGAAGCAGCCCAAGTGTCCATAGATGAATGGATAAAAAAGATGTATTTTATATATACACACACACAATGGAATATTATTAAACCATAAAAAGAGTGAAATTCTCCCATTTGCAACAACATGGATAGAGCTAGGAGTGAGAAATAAGTCAGAGAAAGACAAATACCATATGATCTCACTCATATGTGAGATTTAAGAAACAAAACAAATGAGCAAAGGAAATACAAGAGAGAGACAAACCAAGAAACAGTCTTAACTAAAGAGAACAAACTGATGGTTACTGGAGGGAGGTGGGTGAGGGGGTGGGGGAGATAGGGGATGGGGATTAAAGAGTACATTTATCATGATGAAATTAAATAACTAAATTAAATTAAAATAAAATAATAAAATAAAATAGGGAATTAGATGTCCTCCAACTTTATTGGTTTTTTTTAAGATTATTTTGGCTATTCTTAGTTCTTTGCATGACCATATGAATTTAAGGATGAGCTTGTCAATTTCTGAAAAAAGGCCAGCTGGGATTTATTAGGGATTGCATGAATCAGGAGATCAACTTGGGAATATTGCCATCTTAAAACTATTAAGTCTCTAAACCATAAACATGGGATATCTTTCCATCTATTTATGGCTTCTTTAGCTTCTGGCACAAAAGTTTCGTAGACTTCAGTGTACAAATCTTACATATCTTTTGTTAAATTTATCCCTAAGTAATTTATTCTTTCTGCTACTTATGTGAGTAGAATTGTTTTCCTTAATTTCATTTTCAGACTATTCACTGCTTCTTTATAGAAATGCAACTAATTTTTGTATATTCATCTATCCTGAAACCCTCTTGACTCCTATTTTTGTTGTAGAAGCGTGTGTGTGTGTACGTGTGTGTGTGTCCTAGAATTTGCTATATAGAGAAGCTTGTTTTGAATAAAGATAGTTTTACTTATTTTCCAATCTGAATACTCTCTTTCTCTCCATAATTGCACTGGATACAATGTCCAGTGTGTTGTTGAGTAGAAGTGGTGAGGATAAACTCTCTTCTTTTGTTTCTGACTTTGGGGGAAGTATTTAACCTTTCACCACTAAGACCACTAAGAATGTTGTCAGCTGTAGGTATTTTGCAAATACCCTTTATTATGTTGAGGAAATTCCCTTCTATTTCTAGTTAATAAAAAGAATTTTATTATGAATGGATGGTAGATTTTGTGAAACATTTTTATGCGTCTACTGAGATGATCTTATGGTATTTGTCCTTTATTAATATTATGGATTATATTCACTGAGTTTCAGATATTAAGCCAACTTTGTCTTCCTGAGATAAATCCTATTTAGTCATGGCGTGTAATCAACTTTATTTGGTCAGACAAGGTTTGCTTATATTTTGTTGAGGTTTTCTTGTGTCTACATTCATGAAAGATATTGGTCTATAGTTTTCATTTCTTGTAATATCTATCTAAATTTGGAATCAAGATAATCATGGCTTCATAGAATGAGTTGGGAATTGTTCCCTTCTCCTCTATTTTCTGGGTAAATTTATGAAGGACTGACATTATTTCTTACTTAAATTATTGAAATAATTCACAGTATATCCATCTAGGCCTGGGCCTTTTTATTATGGGAACTTTTAAAAAACTTTTTGTTTTCAAATAATAATACATTCAAAGGAAGTTGCAAAAAAAAAAAAAAAAGTGTACGGGGGATCCTGTGTACCAGTTTCCCCAAATGGTAATACTTGAATAAGTATAGTACACTATTAAAGCTAGGAGATTGACATTGGTACAGTGCACAGAGCCTACTCAGACTTCACCATTTTACATGCACTCATTTATGGGTGTTTGCTCTTGCACAGGTATGTGCAGCACTATGCAATTTTATCACATGTAGATTCACATAATCATCAACACAAGACTCAGGACTCCAGCATCACCACAGGCCCTCTGATTTCTATCCTTTAGTAACCACATTCACTACTTTGGGAAGATTTTTAATTGCTATAAATATTTACTTCTTACAGGTAGATTTAGGTTTTCTATTTCTTCAGGATTCAGCTTTGGTTTTTTTTTTTTTTTTTTTTTGGCTTTGCACTTTATTTTTTCTTGCCAATTTTTTATTGAAGTATAATTAACATACAGTGTTATATTAGTTTCAGGTGTACAATATAGTGAGTCAACATGCTCATTATATAAATGTACTCTTAATTTCCTTTATTTAGTTCACCCATCCACCACCACCACCTCCTCTCTGCAACCATCCATCTGTTCTCTGTATTTAAGAGTCTTTTTGTTTGTTTGTTCATTTGTCTTGTTTTTTTAGATTCCACATAGATGTGAAGTCATATGGTATTTGTCATGCTCTGACTTATTTCACTTAGTGTAATGCCCTCTGGGTCTGCCCATGTTGTTGCTGAATTCAGTTTTGGTAAATTTGTGTCTTTATAGGAATTTTCCATTAGATCTTAGGAGTCTAATTTGTTAGCATAAAGTTTATAGTATTCCCATAAAATTCTTTTGCTTTCTGTAAGGTCGGTAGTTATTTCTCTTTTTCGTTCCTGATTTTGCCAGTTTGTATCTTCTCTCATTTTTCTAGGTTAAGCTGGCTAAGTTTTGTCAATTTTTTCATGTTTTCAAGAACTGGCTTTTGGTTTCATTAATTTTCTCTATTTTTTTCTGTTTCCTATCCAGCTTATTCCCACTATAATCTTTTCTTTCATTCTTTCTGCTGACTTTGAGTTCAGTTTCCTCTTCTTTTTCTAGTTTCTTAAGGTGGAAGTTTAGATTATTGATTTGAGATCTTTCTTCTTTTCCTAATAAGTGTTTCAAGCTATAAATTTCTCTCTAAACACTGTTTTATCTGCATCCCATAAACAAACAAAACAAAAACCTTTTAAGTCAAAATTGTTATAAGAGATAAAGAAGGACATTTAATGTTGATGAAAAGGAAAATCTCTAGAGATTTTATATAACAATAACAAATATATGTACCTAAAAGAGCCCCAAAATATATGAGACCAAAATTGACAAAATTGAAGGGAGAAATAGATAGTTATACAAAAATAGTTAGAGATTTCTCTACCCCAACATCAATAATGGATGGAAAATTCAGACATAAGGTCAATAAGGAAATGGAGGACTTGACCAATGAGACCTAGCAGACAAATACCAGACACTTCAACCAAAACAGCAGAATACACATTCTTCTCAAGTGCACATAAAACATCCTCCAGATTACACCATACGTGAGGCCATAAAATAAGTCTCAATAAATTTAAGAAGATTGAAATCATACAAAATAATTTCACCAAACACAATGGCATGAATTTAGAAATCAATAAGAAAAGGAAAACTGGAAAATTCACAAATACATGGAAATTGAACAAATGAAAATAATACAACATACCAAAACATGGAATGCACTGAAAGCAGTGTCCAGAGAGAAGTGTAGAGCTATAAACACCTACATTAATAAAAAGAAAAATCTCAAATCAATTACCTAACTTACCACCTTAAGAAACTAGAAAAAGAAAAGCACATGAAATCCAAAACTAACAGAAGGGAGAAAACAAGAAAGATCAGAGTGAGACACAAAAAACAGAGAGAATAGAAAACAATGGAGAAACCTAACAGAACTAAAAGTTGTTTATTTTAAAAGATCAACACTACTGACAAATCCTTAGCTACAGTGACCAAGAAAAAAGATGACTTAAATTACTACAATCAGAAATAAAAGTAGAGAGGTGCCTGGGTGGCTCAGTCGGTAAGCATCTGCCTTCGGCTCAGGTCATGATCCCAGGGTCCTGGAATCGAGCCCTGCATTGGGCTCCCTGCTCAGTGGAGAGTCTGATTCTCCCTCTCCCTCTCCTTCTGTGTGCTCTCTCTCTCAAATAAATAAATAAAATCTTTTTTAAAAATAAATAAAAGTAAAGACATTACAACCAAACTTACACAAATAAAAAGGATTATAATATAATGCTATGAAAAATTGTATGCCAACAATTCAATACATAGATGAAACAAATTCCTGGAAACAGAAAAACTATTTAAATTGACTCAAGAAGAAATAAAAAAGCTAAACAGACCTATAAGAAGTAATGAGTTTGAATCAGTAATCAAAACTTCCCAACAAAAAGAAGCCCAAGATCAGATGTTTTCAGTAGTCAATACTACCAAACATTTATGGAGGCATTAACACCAAATTCTTCTCAAACTCTTCCCAAATATAGAAGAAGAGGGAAGATTCCTAACTCGTTCTATGAAGTCAGCATTACCCTGATAGCAAAACCAGATAAAGACACCACAAGAAAACTACAGTGCAGTATCCCTTGTGAACATAAATACAAAATCCTCCACAAAATATCATCAAACAATATCCAGAAATCCAAATCCAAAATCCTCCACAAAATATCATCGGACCATACTACAAGGATTATACACAATGACCAGGTGGGATTTATCCCAGGAAAGAAAGCAAGGGTGGTTCAACATTCAAAAATCAATGTGTACCACATTGATAGAATGAAAGAAAAACTATAATCACCTCAACTGATGAAGGAAAACATTTGACAAAATCTAAGAAATTTTCATGATAAAAACATGCAACAAGCTAGGAATAGAAGGAGTCTTCCTCATCATGATAAAAGGCATCTACAAAAAACAAACAGCCAACATTGTACTTAATGATGAAAAGCTGAAAGTTTGCCCCCTAGGATCAGAAGTATGATAAGGATGCCCACTCTCACCACTGCTACTCAACACAGTACTGGAAGTTATAGCCAGAACAGTTAGAACGGAGAAAGAAATAAAAGCATTCAAGTTAGGGGAAAAAAAGAAAAAGAACTAAAATTATCTCTATTTGAAGGTGATATGACCCTATTATAAAAACTACTAGAGAATCCATAAACACACACACACACACACACAAATGCTATTGGAGCTAATAAATGAATTAAGCAAAATTGCAGGTACAGGATCAAGACATAAAAATCTGTTGTATTTCCATACACTTGCAATGAACAATCCAAAAAAGGAAATTTAGAAAACAATTCAATTTATAACAGCATCAAAAGGAATACATAGGAAAATATTTAAGAAGTGTAAGACATATACATTGAAAACTAAAAAACATGCTAAAGAATTTAAAGACCTGAATAAATAAAAAGACATTTCATGTTCATGAATTGGAAGACCTTTTTTATGAATTGGAAGATTTAATATTGCTAATATCTCAGTACTCCCCAAAGAAATCTACAGAGTCCATAAAATCACTATCAAAATCCCATGGCAGCTTTTTTTGTTTGTTTGTTTTTTTAAGAAATGGAAAAGCAGGGGTGCCTGGTTGGCTCAGATGGTTGGACATCTGCCTTCAGCCCTGGTCATAATCTCTGGGTCCTGGGGTTGGGCTCCAGGCTCAGCGGGAGGTCTGCTTTTCCCTCTGCCTCTCCCCCTCTGCTTGTGCTCTCTCTTTCTCTGTTTCCCTCTCTCTCTCTCAAATGAATACATAAAATCTTTTTTAAAAAATAAAGAAATGGAAAAGCAAAGCCAATCCTAAATTCATATGTAATTGCCAGGGAACTTAAATAGCCAAATACTCTGAAAAGAAAAACAAAGTTGAAAGACTCACACTTCCTGATTTCAAAACTTACTACAAACCAACAGTGATCAAGACACTGTGGTGCTGGCATAAGGATAGATACAGAGATAAATGAAATAGAACTGAGAGTCAGAAATAAATGTATACATCTATGGTCAATTGATTTTCAACCTGGGTGCCCAAGACAATTCAATGGGGAAAAATAGTCTCTTCAATAAATGATACTGAGACAACTGGATATCCAACATGCAAAATAATTAAATTAGATCCCTATCTCACAGCATAAATAAAAATTAACTCAAAATGGATCAAAATCTAAATGTAGGAGTTAAAACTATAAAACTCATAGAATAAAAGATAGTAGTAAATCTTTATGAATTTGGATTTAACTATGGTTTCTTAGATACGACATCTAAAGCATATGTGACAAAGAAAAAAAACTGGACTTCATCAAGATTTAAAATTGTTGTGTTCTAAAGTACACTATCGGGGTGCCTGGGTGGCTCAGTCGTTAAGCGTCTGCCTTCGGCTCAGGTCGTGATCCGGGGGTCCTGGGATCGAGCCCCGCATCGGGCTCCCTGCTCACCGGGAAGCCTGCTTCTCCCTCTCCCGCTCCTCCTGCTTGTGTTCCTGCTCTCGCTATGTCTCTCTCTGTCAAAAAAATAAATAAAATCTTCTTTAAAAAATTTAATTAGGGATGCCTGGGTGGGTCAGTCCGTTGGGCAACTCTGCCTTCGGCTCGTTTATGATCCCAGGGTCCTGGAATCGAGCCCCGTATTGGGCTCCGTGCTCCGCGGGAAGCCTGCTTCTCCCTCTTCCACGCCCCCTGCTTGTGTTCACTTTCTCAGTGTCTTTCTCTGTGAAATAAATAAATAAAATCTTAAAAATAAATAAATAAATAAATAAATAAATAAATAAATAAAGTACACTATCAAGAGACAAAAAAAAAAACACAGAATGGGAGAAAATATTTGCAAATCATATATCTGATAAGGTTCTAGTATCCAAAATATATAAAGAGCTCCTACGAGTCAATAGCAAAAAGACAAACTACTCAAATTAAAACATGGAACAGGGACTTGAAATAGACATTTTTCCAAAGAAGATATACAAATGACCCATAAGCACATGAAAAGAGGCTCAATGTGATTAGTTATTTGGGAAATGCAAATTAGAACCACAATGAAATACCACTTCACACCCACTAGAATGGCCATAATCAACAAAATAAATATCAACTGTTGGCAACACATGGAGAAACTGGAGCCCTCATACATTGCAGATAGGAATGTAAAATGATGCAGCTGCTATAGGAAACGTTTGACAGTTTCTTAACAAATTAACTTAGAATGACCATATCACCTAACAATTCTACTCCTAAGCATGTGCACAAAGAATTGAAAACAGGTATTCAAACACATACATGTACACACATGTTCATAGCAGCTCTATCTATCTAGCCAAAAGGTGGACACACCCTAAATGTCCATCAAAGGATGAATGAATGAGCATTATGCAGTCTATCCATACAATGAAATATTATTCAGTCACAAAAAGGAATGAAGTACTGATACATGCTCCAACACAGATGAACCTCAGAAACTATGCTAAGTGAAAGAAGCCAGACACAAAAGGCATATACTGCATGGTTTTATCTATATAAATATCTAGAATAAGCAAATTACAGAGACCAAAAGCAAATTTGTGGCTGCCAGTGGATGAGGAGAGGGGAAATCCGGATGCCTGCTTTATATATAAAGCATCTCCTTTTGGAGAGATAAAAATGTTATGGAACTAGATGGTGGTTGCACAACATTATAAAGTACAAAGTCCCACTAAATAGTATACTTTAAAGTGGTTAAAATAGTGAATTTCATTATGTGAATTCTACCTCAATAAAAAGGAATGGATTACTGATACAATAACTTAGATGAATCTCAAAAGCATTACGTTAATTAAAAGAAGTCGCTTCAAGGGGCTACCTACCTATTGTATGACTGCATTTGTATGATATTCTGAAAAAGGCAAACTAGACTAGTGGCTGCCAGGGGTGGGGCTGTGGGACAGCATGAAGGAATTTGGGTGAGTGATGGAATTGCGTGTCAAGGTTAGGGTAGATGATACACCCATCTATGCATTTGACAAGATTGATAAAACTATATATCACAGAATTTCATTGTAACTAAATTTTAAAATAAATTTTCAAATGGATACAGTATTAATCATGTCTTTTATTTTCCACACTCTGATGCTTTGACATCTGGAGCTTTGTTGACTCGGGAGGGACTGCCCCAGGGTTAGCCGATTTCTAGAGACAGTCAACAACTCCCAGGAGTGCAAGTGTACCTTTCATATGCAAACCTCATAACCCAGAGCCTCCACCCCCAACCACCTCCTTTATAGGCTTTCTGCACTCTGTCACCTGCCCTAATCACCCAGACATGTAAGGGGCAGCCCCTACGCCCTAGAGCCCACTGAAATTACTCAAAACTAGCCAATCCCAAATCTGCTGACCCTGCCTCACCAGAAAAACTGGTGGAAACTATTTTAAAGGCTCTTGCCCACAGCTGCTGCATTTCCCTCAGCCTCCTGCCAGACCCCGTGCTTCTCTGTGTGGCCCCCTTTGTGTGGCAGCATGTTCCCTCCTCCTGGGATCTTTCCAATGGCAGTCACCTCATCATCTGTCTGCCTAGCCAAACATATATAATAAGAAAACCTATATTTAGAATTTTTTTAAAGATTTATTTATTTGATCGAGCGGGGAGGAGAGGGGCAGAGGGAGAGAATCATCAAGTAGACTCCCCGCTGAGCATGGAGCCCTACAATGAGGTTCCATCTCATGACCCACGCTGAATAGACTGAGCCACCCAGGTGCCCCAAGAAAACATATTTAAGAAAACAAAATTTATTTGGAATCACCAAGACACTCCCCCCAAAATAAAGAGGTGTCATTTGCCATACCCAGACATCAGGATTTATTCCTGATTATTCCTGATTATGCCATGATAATTAGGATGGTTTGGCACAGAGATAGATGAACAGACCAATAGAATACAGCAGAGAGCCCAGAAACAGACCTAGATCATACGCAACTTTAAAATAGATCCTAGGTAACAGAGCTTAACAGTCCTGAGGGTCTGGGGAGGCTTCTCAATGTCTGTATTTTAAGTATTTTGCATTTTGCGTAAAGATACAACTGTCTTATTTAATTTCCTGAATGGAAGATTCATTTCTTTGTAGGTCTTCTGTGTTTTTCTTCAAATATAAAAGGAAGCTTGACTTGTTGCACTGGCTGGTTTACAAGGGCTGAGCCCCTGTCACTGAAACATAGAAGCTGAAGCAGAGGGTCCTGTGCAGGGCTGGAGGGCAAGCTGCATCATCACCTCTCAGGGCCCTTCCAACTTAAGGTTCCTACTCAGTAGCCCTGATAGGTCATCCATACATGTGTCTCGAAGAGCTCCTTACACAGGACTGATGGGTCCCTGTTGAGTGAGCAAGTACATAGAAAAGCCACAGACAGTGGGGGTGTGTGGCGATCTCCTGGCATGCCAGGCAGCACTGCTCACATCTGTGGCCCTTCCTGATTGCATGATGCATCCCCCAAGACATGGTCTCAGCTTGGGACCATGGATGGCAGAGGCATCTCCAAACCAGCGACAGAGTAATGCTATGCAGCAAGTCCGTTCCCACCAAGCAAAGTGAAGATGAATGTAGTACCTACCTGGCAGAGCTGTGGTGAGGCCAATAGATTATAAAGGAGCAAGGAGCTCCTACTCATTCACCCCTGTACCTGAGTTCCTGTCACATGGTAGGAGTGCAAGATGTAACTTTTGAATAAATACACAAATAAGTGCACGGAGCCTTAGCATGGAGTGTCAGTTCCCTGTCAGTACCCAGTAAATATAGCTGGATCAGTCACCTTCTCTAAGGAGGGCTTTTCTGCTCTGGGCACAGGCGGAAAGGGGAAAGACGCACCTTCTAAACTCACAGCGTCTACAAAGCTCTTCCTTGAAATAGCTCATCTCATCTCTCCTGGTGAGCTCTTCTCTATAGATATAAATTATGTGAATCTGAAAGTGCATGTTATTGAGCGGCCGACTCCTGATTCAGCTCAGGTCATGATCTCAGGGTTGTGAGATCAAGCCCCTCATTGGGCTCCACACTCAGCTGGGAGTCTGCTTGAGGATTCTCTCTCTCTCTTCCTCTCCATCTGCCCCTCCCTCTGCTCGTGTTCTCTTTCTCTAAAATAAATAAATCTTTTTAAAAAGTGCATGCTCAAAATCATCCATAAGGCCTCACTTTGTGCACAATTTTTGAAAATAATGTGAATCCCTCTAAATTAAAAAAAAAAAACTATTGGGGCAGTGATTTTTGTTTGTTTGTTTCTGGATTTATTTTTTTAAGCTTTTATTTAAATTCCTGTCGGTTAACACACAGTGTAATATTAGTTTCGGGTGTACAATATAGAGATTCAACATTTCCATACATCATCTGGTGCTCATCAAAAGTGCTCTCCTTAATCCCCATCACCTGTTTCATCCATCCTCCACCCCTCTCTGATAACCAAGCTTGTTCTCTATCATTAAGAGTCTGTTTTTCTTGGTTTGCCTCCTCTCTCTTTTTCTTCCCCCTTTGCTTGCTTGTTTTGTTTCTTAAATTCCACATATGAGTGAAATCATATGTTGTCTTTCTCTGACTGACTTATTTCACTTAGCACAATACTCTCTAGCTTCATCTAAGCCATAGCAAATGGCAGTGATTTTGAGATACCCGGTCTTAGGCACATGGCCACATGGCACAACACAGCCACACGATGGCGCCCTTGAGGCAGTAACCAAATTGTTGCAGCAGTTGCTTAGGACCTTATAACCCAGGCTGCTATAGCCCATATCGTCACCTGCAAGGGGTCTGTGTGATACTGTTTTTTTCTTTTCTTTCTTTCTTTCTTTCTTTCTTTCTTTCTTTCTTTCTTTCTTTCTTTCTTTCTTTCTTTCTTTCTTTCTTTCTTTCTATTTCTTTCTTTCTTTCTCTCTCTCTCTTTCTTTCTTCCTTCCTTCCTTTTTCTTTCCTTCCTTCTTTCTTTCTTTTTCTTTTTCTTTCTCTCTCTTTCTCTTTCTTTCTTCTTTCTTTCTTTCTTCCTTCCTTCCTTTTTCTTTCCTTCCTTCTTTCTTTCTCTCTCTTTCTTTTTCTTTCTTTCGTTCTCTCTCTTTCTCTCTCTTTCTTTCTTTCTTTTTCTTTCCTTCCTTCTTTCTTTCTTTTTCTTTTTCTTTCTTCCTTCCTTCCTTCCTTTTTCTTTCCTTCCTTCTTTCTTTCTTTCTCTCTCTTTCTTTTTCTTTCTTTCATTCTCTTTCTCTCTGTCTCTTTCTTTTCTTTCTTTCTTCCTTTTTCTTTCCTTCCTTCTTTCTTTCTTTCTCTCTCTCTTTCTTTCTTTCTTCTTTCTTCCTTCCTTCCTTCCTTTTTCTTTCCTTCCTTCCTTCCTTCCTTCCTTCTTTCTTTCTTTCTTTCTCTCCCTCTCTTTCTCTCTCTCTCTTTCTTTCTTCTTTCTTCTTTCTTTCTTTCTTTCTTCCTTCCTTCCTTCCTTCCTTTTTCTTTCCTTCTTTCTTTTTCTTTCTTTCTTTCTTTCTTTCTTTCTTTCTTTCTTTCTTTCTTTCTTCCTTCCTTCTTTCTTTCTCTCTCTTTCTTTTTTCTTTCTTTCATTCTCTCTCTTTTTCTTTCTTCCTTTCTTTCTTTTTCTTTCCTTCTTTCTTTCTTTCTCTCTCTCTTTCTTTCTTCTTTCTTTTCTTTCTTTCTTCCTTCCTTCCTTTTTCTTTCCTTCTTTCTTTTTCTTTCTCTCTTTCTTTCTTTCTCTCTCTCTTTCTTTCTTTCTTCTTTCTTCTTTCTTCCTTCCTTTTTCTTTCTTTCTTTCTTTCTTTCTTTCTTTCTTTCTTCCTTCCTTCCTTCCTTCCTTCCTTCCTTCCTTCCTTCCTTCCTTCCTTTTTCTTTCTTTCTTTCAGTCCATGACTATGCTGTTTTAAAATTCTGATCACACTGCAAGCCATATACCACAGAAGTGCCACAGTCGGTACCACATTCATCAGGGGGCAGCATTAGTGCCAGAGCTGAGAGATGCAAACAAGAATCAGTGCTTGAAATCACATGTGCTACAATGTTATGAAGCCAATGTTATGAAGCCGCAGTAGGCCATGCTATAATCTCAGAATGTGTCTGAGGTGAAAGAGATGACATGGAGGAGAGAAAAGACAGTATGAAAAGTTGACATGCACGACAAGAGCCATAGAGAGGTGGGCACCAAGAAAACATACACTCACACGTGCATGCACACACACGCATGCACACATACACACATGGTTAAGGGAAAAATTAGCCTTGATAAACCTACGTTTTCAATTATGCAGGGTCCTCAGAAGCACATTGTTTCCAACAAAATGGAACCGCTTGAAAAGATTTTGTTCCTAAATTGGCCCCCCAGAGACAGACGGCCCCCACAATAGCCCATTAGGTACTTGAGCCCCGGTACTGTCCCCATGTGGGCCAATCTCAGGGGGAAATGAAGTCACGGCCATGCCCTGTGCAGTGGGAGGGAATGAGGACGAACAGGCAGGTTGGTCTGTAGGGTGGGGTCGGGGCTGCTGGTATGCGTGGGGGGAGGGGCTCCACCTGCGCGTCTTCCTTCCTCCATCCAGGTGGGCCCTTAGGCCTGGAGCGGCAGCATCCTGACCATGAGACAGTGGCAGAACTGGCAGGTCGTTGGATCTATTCATCCTCCCCACCTGTCTCCCTGCCTTCCTTCCTTCCTTTTTCTCACACTATATGTTTGCTCTGTCATTTCCTTTTTATTCTTTTTCACTTAATCATATCTCTTGGGTATCTCTCCATACAAGTGCATATAAAGCAATCACCTCCTATTAAATGCTGTCTGGTATTCCACGATCTGAAGCTCTATTAATTTACTTAATCAAATCCCTTCAAGGCTTTATGCAGAAGTTTTCACATGGACACATTGTAACTCAGAGGCAAAGAAATGCATTGTTCTTGGGACTCCTGGGTGGCTCAGTTGGTTAAGAATCTGGTCCTGGGATCGAGCCCCACATCGGGCTCTCTGCGCAGTGGGGAGCCTGCTTCTCTCTCTCCCTCTGCCACTCCCTGTGCTTGTGCTCTTGCTCTCTCTTACAAATAAATAAATCTTTAAAATTTTTTTTAATTTTTTATTGTTATGTTAATCACCATACATTACATCATTAGTTTTTGATGTAGTGTTCCATGATTCATTGTTTGTGCATAACACCCAGTGCTCCATGCAGAACGTGCCCTCTTTAATACCCATCACCAGGCTAACCCATCCTCCCACCCCCCTCCCCTCGAGAACCCTCAGTTTGTTTTTCAGAGTCCATCGTCTCTCATGGTTCGTCTACCCCTCCGATTTCCCCCCTTCATTCTTCCCCTCCTGCTATCTTCTTCTTTTTTTCTTAACATATATTGCATTATTTGTTTCAGAGGTACAGATCTGAGATTCAACAGTCTTGCACAATTCACAGTGCTTACCAGAGCACATATCCTCCCCAGTGTCTATCACCCAGTCACCCATCCCTCCCACCCCACCCCCCACTCCAGCAACCCTCAGTTTGTTTTCTGAGATTAAGAATTCATCATATCAGTGAGGTCATATGATACATGTCTTTCTCTGTTTGACTTATTTCGCTCAGCATAATACCCTCCAGTTCCATCCACGTCATTGCAAATGGCAAGATCTCATTCCTTTTGATGGCTGCATAATATTCCATTGTATATATATACCACCTCTTCTTTATCCATTCATCTGTCGATGGACATCTTGGCTCTTTCCACAGTTTGGCTATTGTGGACATTGCTGCTATAAACATCGGGGTGCACGTACCCCTTCGGATACTTACATTTGTATCTTTGGGGTAAATACCCAGTAGTGCAATTGCTGGATCATATGGTAGCTCTATTTTCAACTTTTTGAGGAACCTCCATACTGTTTTCCAGAGTGGTTGCACCAGCTTGCATTCCCACCAACAGTGTAGGAGGGTTCCCCTTTCTCCGCATCCCTGCCAACATCTGTCGTTTCCTGACTTGTTAATTTTAACCATTCTGACTGATGTGAGGTGGTATCTCATTGAAGTTTTGATTTGGATTTCCCTGATGCCAAGTGATGCTGAGCACTTTTTCATGTGTCTGTTGGCCATTTGGATGTCTTCTTTGGAAAAATGTCTGTTCATGTCTTCTGCCCATTTCTTGATTGGATCGTTTGTTCTTTGGGTGTTGAGTTTGATAAGTTCTTTATAAATTTTGGATACTAGCCCTTTATCTGATATGTCATTTGCAAATATCTTCTCCCATTCTGTTGGTTGTCTTTTGGTTTTGTTGACTGTTTCCTTTGCTTTGCAAAAGCTTTTTATCTTGATGAAGTCCCAATAGTTCATTTTTGCCCTTGCTTCCCTTGCCTTTGGCGATGTTTCTAGGAAGAAGTTGCTGCGACTGAGGTCGAAGAGGTCGCTGCCTGTGTTCTCCTTTAGGATTTTGATGGACTCCTGTCTCACATTGAGGTCTTTCAACCATTTGGAATCTATTTTTGTGTGTGGTGTAAGGAAATGGTCCAGTTTCATTCTTCTGCATGTGGCTGTCCAATTTTCCCAACACCATTTGTTGAAGAGACTGTCTTTTTTCCATTGGACATTCTTTCCTGCTTTGTCAAAGATGAGTTGACCATAGAATTGAGGGTCCATTTCTGTGCTCTCTATTCTGTTCCATTGATCTATGTGTCTGTTTTTGTGCCAGTACCATACTGTCTTGATGATCACAGCTTTGTAATAGAGCTGGAAGTCCAGACTTGTGATGCCGCCAGCTTTGCTTTTCTTTTTCAACATTCCTCTGGCTATTCGGGGTCTTTTCTGGTTCCATACAAATTTTAGGATTATTTATTCCATTTCTTTGAAAAAAGTGGATAGTATTTTGATGGGGATTGCATTGAATGTGTAGATTGCTCTAGGTAGCATTGACATCTTCACAATATTTGTTCTTCCAATCCATGAGCATGGAACATTTTTCCATTTCTTTGTGTCTTCCTCAATTTCTTTCATGAGTATTTTATACTTTTCTGAGTACAGATCCTTTGCCTCTTTGGTTAGATTTATTCCTAGGTACCTGATGGTTTTGGGTGCAATTGTAAATGGGATCGACTCCTTAATTTCTCTTTCTTCTGTCTTATTGTTGGTGTATAGGAATGCCACTGATTTCTGTGCATTGATTTTATATCCTGCCACTTTACTGAATTCCTGTATGAGTTTTAGCAGTTTTGGGGTGGAGTCTTTTGAGTTTTCCACATAAAGTATCATATCATCTGCAAAGAGTGAGAGTTTGACTTCTTCTTTGCTGATTTGAATGCCTTTTATTTCGTTTTGTTGTCTGATTGATGTGGCTAGGACTTCCAATACTATGTTGAATAGCCGTGGTGATAGTGGACATCCCTGCCGTGTTCCTGACCTTAGGGGGAAAGCTCTCAGTTTTTCCCCATTGAGAATGATATTCGCTGTAGGTTTTTCATAGATGGCTTTTATGATATTGAGGTATGTACCCTCTATCCCTATACTCTGTGAAGAGTTTTGATCAAGAAAGGATGCTGTACTTTGTCAAATGCTTTTTCTGCATCTATTGAGGGGATCATATGATTCTTGTTCTTTCTTTTGTTAATGTATTGTATCACGTTGATTGATTTGTGGATGTTGAACCAACCTTGCAGCCCAGGGATAAATCCCACTTGGTCGTGATGAATAATCCTTTTAATGTACTGTTGGATCCTATTGGCTAGTATTTTGGTGAGAATTTCTGCATCCATGTTCATCGGGGATATTGGTCTGTAATTCTCCTTTTTGATGGGGTCTTTGTCTGGTTTTGGGATCAAGGTAATTGTGGCCTCATAAAATGAGTTTGAAAGTTTTCCTTCCATTTCTATTTTTTGGAACAGTTTCAGAAGAATGGGTATTAATTCTTCTTGAAATGTTTGGTAGAATTCCCCTGGGAAGCCATCTGGCCCTGGGCTTTTGTTTTTTGGGAGATTTTTGATGACTGCTTCAATTTCCTTAGTGGTTATAGGTCTGTTCAGCTTTTCTATTTCTTCCTGGTTCAGTTTTGGTAGTTGATACATCTCTAGGAATGCATCCATTCCTTCCAGGTTATCTAATTTGCTGGCATAGAGTTGCTCATAATATGTTCTTTTTTATTTTTATTTATTTTTATTTTTTTTAAAGATTTTATTTATTTATTTGAGACAGAGAGAATGAGAGAGAGAGAGCACATGAGAGGGGGGAGGGTCAGAGGCAGAAGCAGGCTCCCTGCCGAGCAGGGAGCCCGATGCGGGACTCGATCCAGGGACTCCAGGATCATGACCTGAGCTGAAGGCAGTCGCTTAACCAACTGAGCCACCCAGGCGCCCGCTCATAATATGTTCTTATAATTGTTTGTATTTCTTTGGTGTTGGTTGTGATCTCTCCTCTTTCATTCATGATTTTGTTGATTTGGGTCCTTTCTCTTTTCTTTTTGATAAGTCTGGCCAGGGGTTTATCAATCTTGTTAATTCTTTCAAAGAACCAGCTCCTAGTCTCGTTGATCTGTTCTACTGTTCTTTTAGTTTCTATTTCATTGATTTCTGCTCTGATCTTTATTATTTCTCTTCTGCTGCTGGGTTTAGGCTTTATTTGCTGTTCTTTCTCCAGCTCCTTTAGGTGTAGGGTTAGGTTGTGTATTTGAGACCTTTCTTGTTTCTTGAGAAAGGCTTGTATTGCTATATACTTTCCTCTTAGGACTGCCTTTGCTGCATCCCAAAGCTTTTGAATAGTTGTGTTTTCATTTTCATTGGTTTCCATGATTTTTTTAAATTCTTCTTTAATTTCCTGGTTGACCCATTCATTCTTTAGTAGGATGCTCTTTAGCCTCCATGTATTTGAGTTCTTTCAGACTTTCCTCTTGTGATTGAGTTCTAGTTTCAAAGCATTGTGGTCTGAAAATAGGCAGTGAATGATCCCAATCTTTTGGTACTGGTTGAGACCTGATTTATAACCTAGGATGTGATCTATTCTGAAGAATGTTCCATTGACACTAGAGAAGAATGTGTATTCCGTTGCTTTGGGATGGAATGTTCTGAATATAGCTGTGAAGTCCATTTGGTCCAGTGTGTCATTTAAAGTATTTCCTTGTTGATCTTTTGCTTAGATGATCTGTCCATTTCAGCGAGGGGGGTGTTAAAGTCCCCCACTATTATTGTATTGTTGTCGATGTGTTTCTTTGCTTTTGTTATTAATTGCCTTATATAATTGGCTGCTCCCATGTTAGGGGCATAGATATTTACAATTGTTAGATCTTCTTGTTGGATGGACCCTTTAAGTAGAATATAGTGTCCTTCTTCATCTCTTATTACAGTCTTTGGTTTAAAGTCTAATTTGTGTGATATAAGGATTGCCACCCAGCTTTCTTTTGGTGTCCATTAGCATGGTAAATGGTTTTCCACCCCCTCACTTTCCATCTGGGGGTGTCTTTGGGTCTAAAATGAGTCTCTTGTAGACAGCATATCGATGGGTCTTGTTTTTTAATCCAATCTGATAGCCTGTGTCTTTTGATTGGGGCATTTAGCCCATTTACGTTCAGGGTCACTATTGAAAGACATGAATTTAGTGCCATTGTATTGCCTGTAAGGTGACTGTTACTGTATATTGTCTGTGTTCCTTTCTGGTCTGTGTTGCTTTTAGGCTCTCTCTTTGCTTAGAGGACCCCCTTCAATATTTCTTGTAGGGCTGGTTTCATGTTTGCACATTCCTTTAGTTTTTGTTTGTCCTGGAAGCTTTTTATCTCTCCTTCTGTTTTCAATGACAGCCTAGCTGGATAGAGTATTCTTGGCTGCATATTTTTCTCATTTAGTGCTCTGAATATATCCTGCCAGTCCTTTCTGGCCTGCCAGGTCTCTGTGGATAGGTCTGTCACCAATCTAATGTTTCTACCATTGTAGGTTACATATCTCTTCTCCCAAGCTGCTTTCAGGATTTTCTCCTTGTCTCTGAGACTTGTAAGTTTTACTATTAGATGTCGGGGTGTTGACCCATTTTTATTGATTTTGAGAGAGGTTCTCTGTGCTTCCTGGATTTTGATGCCTGTTTCCTTCCCCAAATTAGGGAAGTTCTCTGCTATAATTTGCTCCAATACACCTTCTACCCCCCTCTCTCTTTCTTCTTCTGGGATCCCAATTATTCTAATGTTGTTTCATCTTATGGTATCGCTTATCTCTCGAATTCTGCCCTCGTGATCCAGTAGTTGTTTATCTTTTTCTCAGCTTCTTTATTTTCCATCATTTGGTCTTCTATATCACTGATTCTCTCTTCTGCCTCATTTATCCTAGCAGTTAGTGCCCCCATATTTGATTGCACCTCATTATAGCCTTTTTTATTTCGACTTGGTTAGATTTTAGTTCTTTTATTTCTCCAGAAAGGGTTTCTCTAATAACTTCCATGCTTTTTTCAAGCCCAGCTAGTATCTTTAAAGTGATGATTCTGAACTCTAGATCTGATATCATACTAATGTCCGTATTGAGTAGGTCCCTGGCAGTCGGTACTACCTCTTGTTCTTTTTGTTGAGGTGATTTTTTCCATCTTGTCATTTTGTCTAGAGGAGAATAGATTAATGAGAGAACAAAATGCTAATGGGGTAACAATGTCCCCAGAAAATATACTTTAAAAAATCAGAAAAGACCTGAATCAGGGGGAAAAGAAAGGGAAAGAGAGAAAAAAGAAAAAGAAAAAAAAGATAAAGATAAAGATAAAAACAAACAAAAACAGAACAAAACAAAACAAAAAAAACCCAGAATATGATCAAATATGATCAGGCTGGTACTTAGATCAGTGCCCCACACTAGATTTTGGGTGTATTTTGGTCTGTTAGAAGAAAGTGCCTCCCAAAATTTTAAAGAAAGAAAAACTTATATATGTGCAAAAATAAGGGTTGATATGATGAAGGGATGGAATATGACTGTAAAGATGAAAATTAAAAAAAATTTAATAAAAGGAATTGATAAGAAGTTGTTTGAAAAAAGAAAGAAGAGGATTAAAAAAAAAAGAAAAGAAAAGGGAGAGAATGTGATCAGGCAGGGGAGTAGAAAAAAACCATACACTAGAGATTTAGGGTATATTTTGATCTGTTAGAAGAAACTATCTCAAAATTTTAAAGAGAGAACAACTTATAAATATATATATGCCAAAAATACGGGTAACTACTATGAAGGGATAGAATATGACTCTAAAAATGAAAAATAAAAATGTTTTTAAAAAAAGGGATTGATAAGATGTTGGTTGAAAAAGGGAAAAAGAAAAATTCAAAAAAAAAAAAAGACAGTTAAAAAAAATTTAACTTTGAAAGACTAAAGGATTGTGGTAAAAAAGCCATGGATTCTATGTGCAGTATTCCCCTAGTGCTGGAGTTCTGCCGTTCTCATTGATGGGTAAACTTGGTCTTGGCTGGCTGTTCTCGCTGATCTTCTGGGGGAGGGGCCTGTTGCCGTGGTTCCCAAATGTCTTTGCTGGAGGTGGAATGGCCCTGCCCTTGCCGGTGGGTGCTAAGTAATCTGCTAGGGTTTGCTCTCGGGAGCTTTGGTTCCCTGCAAGCTTTCCCTACAGCTTTGGAGGCTGACAGTGAAAATGGCGGCCTCCCAATCTCCGCTCCCGAGGAGCCAAGAACTCGGGGCCCCGCTCCTCAGTGAGCCCCCAGAGAAAAGCTGTCAGTCACTCCCGTCTCCTGGGTCTCCGGCCGCACTCCATGCTCACCCGGCCTGTGACCGAGCATTTCTATCTCTGGCACCTGACTCGTGTGGGGTCTCCAAACCCCGCAGCTCCCTGCGGTGCGCTCCCGCGCCTCTCCTCCCGGGGGAGGAAGGTGAGTCTCCCCGGATCTGCCGCTTGTTGGGTCCCTGCTGGAGGAGCAGTTGCCCGACTGTGCTGCGGATCACGGTTTATGACAACCCTGAGCTGAGAGCCCGTGCCTTGGCTCCATCTCTGCAGCTGGCTTCCCCACTCCAATACCTGGGAGCTCTGCCGCACTCAGGCACCCCTGGTCTTTCTGTGACCCCGAGGGTCCTGAGACTACACTGTCCCAGTGGGTGTTCCACCCCCTGCTTAGCCACTGGAGTGACGTCCCTCAGAGGAGCAGACTTCTAAAAGTTCTGATTTTGTGCTCTGTGGCTCTATCACTTGCCAGAAGCAGCCAACGGAAGCCCCCTCCCCATTGTCTATCCTCCCGAATATCGCCTCAGATTCACTTCTCCGCATGTCCTACCTTCCAGAAAGTGGTCCCTTTTCTGTGCAGAGAGTTGCTGCTATTCTTTTCTTCCATCTCCTGTTGAGTTTGTAGGTGTTCAGAATGGTTTGATCCCTATCCAGCTGAATTCCTGAGACTAGACGAAATCCAGGTCACCTACTCCTCTGCCATCTTGCTCCACCCCCCAATAAATCTTTTTTAAAAAGAAATACATGGTTCTTTATCCACAATTGAATGAAATTACTATCGGGCAACATCCTCCATTTCCACAGATATTGTAAACAAACCGTGTGCACACGTTTCTTTAGCCATTTTTAGATTGAATCTCAGATCCCTCCAAGCTAACTCAGGCTCCTTTAGGTAAAGGCTTGGTCTGTCAAGGCTCCACAGCTCTCCATCATCTCCCTCTTCCCTGAAAGTGATCTAAGTTTGGAGGTTGTAGAGGCTCCCCGGAGTTCACTCTCCACCCTCAGCCGCTCTGGGCAGAGTTAGGGCCTCCCCTGTCTGTGATCACTGGCATGTGGCCAGCTGGCCTGGTTCCAAGGTCCTGCTGTTTCCTCCTGTTGTGACCCTGGCTCCCCCAGGCCACACCTGCTGCGGTGTGTGGTGGAAACCAGTTCCAGGACCTCTCTTCAGCCTTCTTGGCATGCACTGCCTGGGCCCTCTGGGAGGCTGCCTTGGGCCTGTCACTTAGGGCATCTCCTTCAGCGCTTGCTTGTCTACCCTCTGTAGGCTAGGGGCCTCCAGCACCGTGCTAGATGTGGGCTTCCCTTTGCGGGGCTCATGTTATTCCCAGGCTATTAATTAGGTCTGTTAAATCCATCTGGTCTAGTGTGTCATTCAAAGCCATTGTTTCCTTGTTGATGTTCTGTGTTTTTTTTTTAATTTATTCATTTGAGAGAGAGAACATGAGCAGAGGGAAGAGGCAGAAGGAGAGGGAGAAACAGACTCCGCACTGAGCAGGGAGCCTGATGCAGAGCTCAATCCCAGAACCAAGGGATCATGACCTGAGCCAAAGGCAGACGCTTAACCAACTGAGCCACCCAGGCACCCCTGATGCTCTGTTTAGATTATCTGTCCATTGATATAAGTAGGGTGTTAAAGTCCCCTACCATTATTGTATTATTATTGATTAGTTCCTTTATGTTTGTTATTAACTGTTTTATGTTTTTGGGTGCTCCAATGTCAGATGCATAAATATTTATAATTGTTAGTCCTTCTTTTTTGGATTGTCCCTTTTATGATTATATAGTGTCTTTCTTTGTCTCTTGTTACAGTTTTTGGTTTAAAGTCTATTTTGTCTGATATATTGCTATTCCAGCTTTCTTTTGACATCCATTTGCATGATAAAAGTTTCTCCAACCCCTCACTTTTAATCTGCAGGTGTCTCTAGGTCTCTCTGATAGGCAGCATATAGATGGGTCTTGTTTTTTTGTCCATTCTGTCACCCTATGTCTTTTGATTGGAATGTTTAGTCCATTTACATTTAAAGTATTAATGATGTACTGTCTGGTGACTAACATAACATAATAAAAAGATAAATAAACAATTTTTTTAAAATGAAGTATTTATTGACAGATATGTATTTATTGCATTTTATTACTTGTTTTGTGGTTATTTCTGAAGATTTTCTCTGATCCTTTCTTGAGTCTCTTTCATGATTTGCTTATTTTTCTTTAGTGAAATATTTGGATTTCTTTCTCTTTATTCTTTGCATATTTATTAGTGGTTTTTGATATATGGCTACCATTAGGTTTGTATATAACCTCTTCTGCATATAGCAGTCTATATTAAATTGATGATCATTTAAGTTTGAACCCATTGTTTGCTCCTCTCCTCCCCACATTTTAGGTATATGTTATTATATTTTATATATTTTTTGTTAGTTACTTGACTTATTTTTTACAGAAATATTCATTTTTACTGCTTTTGTGTTTCTAATTTTATGCTATCACGTTTGGTTTCTCCTTTCCACTGAGTCCCCCTTAATATTTCTTGCAGGGCTGGTTTAGTGGTCACAAACTCCATTAGTTTTTGTTTGTCTGGGAAGTTCTTTATCTCTCCTTCTATCCTGAATGATATCTTGATGGATAGAGTATTTTTGGCTGCAGATTTTTCCCTTTCAGCATGTTGAATATATTGTGCCACTCCATTTGGCTTGCAAAATTTCTGTTGAAAAATCTCCTGGTAGCCTTATAGGTTTTCCCTTGTAAGTTACTGACTTCTCTGGTCTTGCTGCTTTTAGAGACTTTTTTCTTTATCACTGTATTTTGGAAATTTAATTATAATATGTCTTGGTATGGGTCTGCTTCTGTTGATTTTGGTAGGAATTCTCTGTGCCTCCTGGATCTGCATATCTGTTTCCTTCCCCAGATTAGGGCAGTTTGAAGTTATTATCTCTTCAAATAAATTTTCTGCCCCCTTTTCTCTCTTCTTCTTCTGAGAGTTCTATAATAAGAATGTTATTATGTTTGATGGAGTCACTGATTTCCCTAAGTCTATTCTCATTTTGTGTAATTCTTTTTTTCAGCTTGGATTACTTTCCACTACTCTGTCTTCTAGGTCACTAATTCTTTCCTCTGTTTGCTCCATCCTGCTGTTCATTCCATCGAGCATGTTTCTCATTTCATTCATTGAAATCTTTATCTCTACTATGTTATTCCTTATCTCTGTGTTAAGGGTCTCACTGATGTCCTCCACTCTTTTCTCAAGTCCAGTGAGTATCCTTATGATCATTGCTTTAAATTCTGTATCAGTCATGTTACTTATATCTGTTTTGCTTAGATCTCTGGCTGTGGTTTTGTCTTGTTCTTCCATTTGGGATAAATTTCTCTGTCTCCTCATTTTTTCTGCTTCACTCTGTCTGTTTCTGTGTGTTAGGAAAGTCATATATGTCCTCTGCTCTTGAAAGTAGTGACTTCATGAAGAGGAGTTCCTAGAATGTCCTGGTGTGTAGTGTCCCCTGTTCACCAGAACCTAGTGCTTCAGGAGAGTATCCTATGTCTGTTGCTTACACCATGCTGCTGTGTCTGAGTCACTTTTCCTTTCAGTACAGTTGTCTTACTGACTCTGCCTGTTGTGGGCCATACTTGCTCTCTGTTGTATTAGTGGGACCCATGTAGGCCAGCTCTGAGGGGGCATGTGCACCAGGGATCTTGGGAGCCTAGTAGCAGTGTTAGCAAAATTTGCATTGAGCCCCTAGTTCTATGCCAGATCTATCTCCCATTTGCCCTGGCATTATGTCAATGACCATTTTTATATTGTCTCTCTGTGCAGGCTGCTCTCTCTTTAAGGGTGGCAACCCAGCTATCATTCACCCTCCCTGCTCACCAAGTGCTGAGTCAGTTGACTTTTAAAGCTCCAGGCCCTAAGTCTCACTTATTTTACAAACTCATGGAATTCAGCCGCTCAGGTTTGTTCTTTTTTGTTTTGTTATTTTAGAGAGAGAGAAAGAGAGAGAGTGCATGAGATGGGGGAGGGGAGGGCAGAAGGAGAGGGAGAGACTCTTAAGCAGGCTCCATGCTCAGTACAGAGCCCAATGCGGAGCTCAATCTCGCAACCCTGAGATCACGACCTGAGCCAAAATCAAGAGTTGGACTCTCAACCGACTGAGCCACCTAGGCGCCCCTCAGCCCCTCAGGTTTTTAAAGCCAAACATTATGGGGATTAATCTTCCCCATGTGAGCTCCTGGGTGGGAGGGCCCATTTCTCTGCCCTCTCCATGCACATAGCTCCCTTCCTTCTGCAGGCAGGCTCCCTCAGCCTCTCTGGCCTTCCTAATCTTTCTTTTTTTTTTTTTTTAAAGTAGGTTCTATGACCAATATGGGGCTTGAACTCATGACCCTGAGATCAAGTGTCACATGCTCTATCTACCAACTGAACCAGCCAGGTACCCCTGACCTTCCAAACCTTTTATCTGCAGCTTCTTCTCTATATTTAGTTGTAGAGTTTGTTCTGCCAGTCTTCAGATCACTCTCTGGTTTATTGACTTGGATATGGATGATATCTAGTTGTAAACATGAGATGGGGTGAGCTCAGGATTCTCTTACTCTACCATTTTCCCCAACACGTACCTCTGCTCTGAGCTTTAAGACATTGAATTTCAAAGTCAAAGCAAAGTCATTATTTGGTGATCCTTTGGCTTCCCATCCTCCAGAAGACTGTTTTGGGCATGTACACGGGTGGCGGCAGGTTCTAAGTGCACAAAGAAAAAAAGTTTTCATGCCGTTAATTTTGCTGAATTCTTTTGGCTAAAGTAAGACAAGAGAATCAAGGGAGAAGAAATCAATATCAACTCTTGATGGAAGAAGCTACAAAGTCACATTGTAAAAGTGCATGAACAGAGGGACAAGTAAGGGATGGTGGCCATCTTTGCAATTTACCATATTAATAGAAGAGAAAAAATGTAATAATAGAAAAAAAACACTTAACCCAACTTGAGCTACAGGTTCAATGCAATCCAAATCAAACTTCCAGCAAGCTATTTTGTGGGTATGGACAAACCGACTTTAATGTTTAAGTGGTGAGGCAAAAAACTCAGAATAGTCAACTCAATATTGAAGGAGAAGAACAAAGCCAGAAGTCTGACACTACCTAACTTCAAGACTTAGTATAAAGCTACAGTAATCAAGATAGTGTGTATTAGCAAAAGAATAGATAAATAGATCAATGGAACAGAATAGAGAACCCAGAAATAGACCCACATAAATATAGTCAACTGATCTTTGACAAAGGAGCCAAGGCAATGCAATGGAAAAGAGTCTTTTCAATAAAAGGTGCTAGAACAATTAGACATCCACATGGAGAAAAATAAATCCAAACACAGACATTACACTGTTCACAAAAATTAACTCAAAATGGAGCATAGACCTAAAGGTAAAATGAAAAACTATAAAACAACTGGAAGGTAACATAGGAGAAAACCTAGATAACCCTGGGTATAGCACTGACTTTTAAATGCAACAACAAAAGTGTGGTCCATAAAAGAAATAATCAGACTTCATTAAACTTAAATTTTTCTTATCTGTGAGAGGCAATGTGAAGAGAACAGTAAGACAAGTCACAGACTGGGAGAAAATATTGGCAAAAGACACATCTGATAAACAACTGCCAAACAAAATATAAAAAGAACATTTAAAACTCAACAATAAAAATAACTCAATTAAAAAATGAGCCAAAATCTTGGACACCTCACCAAAGATGATATACGGATGGCAAGTAAGCACATGAAAAGATGCTCAACATCATATGTCATCAGGGAATTGCAAATTAAAACAACAATGAGATACTACTACACAACTATTAGAATGGCCAAAATCCAGACCACTGACAACACCAAATGCTGGTGAGGACATGGAAAAGCAAGAAATCTCGCTAATTGCTGGTGGAAATGCAAAATAATACAACCAACTTTGAAAGAAAGTTTGGTAGTTTTTTCAAACTAAACATACACTTACCACATGATCCAACAAGGAGTTGAAAATGTATGCCCACACAAAAACTTGTACACAGATGTTTATAGCAGCTTACTTCATCATTGCCAAAACCTGGAAGCAACCAAGATGTCCTTCAGCAGGTGAATGGATAAACTGTGGTCCATCCAGGCAATGGAATATTATTCAGTACTAAAAAGAAATGAGCTATCAAACTAAGGAGATATGGAGGAAACTTAAATGCATATCACTAAGTGAAAGAACCCAATCTGAAAAGCCTATATGCTGTATGATTCTAACTATGTGACATTCTGGAAAAAGCAAAACTATGGAAACAGTGCAAAGATGAGTTGTTGCCAGAGGTTAGGAGATAGGGAAGTTTGAATAGACACAGCATAGAGGATTTTTAAGGGCAGTGAAATTAGTCTATAATAGTGGATATTTGTCTACACCCATAGAATGTACAACACAAACTTTAAACCCTAATGTCAACTATGGGCTTTGGGTGATAATGTGTTAATGTAGGTTCACCAATTGTAATAAATGTACCAATTTGGTGGAGAATGCTGTTAGTGGGGAAGGCTACACATGTATGGAAGCAGGGGATATATGGAAAATCTCTGCACCTTTTCTGTGAACCTAAAATTACTCTAAAAAATAAAATCTATTAACATTTCATTGATCCATAAAAAATAAGAAAGATGAAATAAATTAACAAAAACAGGACAAATAGGAAATAAATGACAAGATGATAGGCATAAATACCTTAGTCATTACATTAAATATAACGGCACTAAAGTCAAAGATTGTCAGTCTAGTTTTGTTTTTTTTTTTAAGTCAACTAAATGGTGTTTATCAAACATTTTAAACATAAGGGAACAGCCACAGTCAGTTATGCTATGATGCTTGTTTTGAATATTTGAATTTTATTCAACAAATTGATATATTAGGAAACAATTTGACCATAACACAAATTTTGCATTTGCTCATGTGTGATTTCATTTGCAAGAAACATTAGTAAACGCAGAAAATTGTACCCAGTCCCAGCTGATTCAGCCATGTAGAAGTGCACAAAAGCACAAGGGCCCAAACACTTCCAACACCTAGCAGCCACCTTGCTTCACCATCTGTTTTATGAGCCATATCCATGATATTTGGTGTAACAGCTTCTCATTCCATCTGATTTCAGATAACCTCCCTTCCACCACTTCACCCTGACTCATAAGCTGCCAACACTGCCAACACTGCCAACAACCATTTCCACAAGCAACTTTGAGTCTTATTCAGGGTAAAATGCCATATTTATTATAGTGTTTATCTACTTCTTAACTATTTAAGATGTGTAAAACTGTGCTACTAATTCACATACTATACAATTCATCCATTTAAAGTATATAATTCAATGCCTCTTGGTATGTTCAAACAGTTGTGCCACCATCACCAGAATCAGTTTTAGGTTTTATCACTTTAAAAAGAAACCTAGTACCCTTTAGCTATCACTCTTTTATGCTCCCATGCACCAGCCCTAAGCAACTACTATTATACTTTTCTGTTGCCATATATACATTCTGGACATTTTGTATAAATGGAGTTGTATAATATATGATCTTTTGTGACTGGCATTTAGCATAACATTTCAAGGTTCATCCATGTTATAGTATGTATCATTACTTCATTCCTTTTCCATAGCAGAGCAATACTCCATTGTATGGGTATATCCCCATTTAACCTATCCATTCATCAGTTGGTAGAAATTTGGGTTGTTTCACCTTTGGACAATTCTGAATAATGTTGCTATGAACATTTGTTTACACATTTTGTGTGGATGTATGTTTTCATTTCTCTTATATATATACCCACCAGTGAAATTGTTGGGTCATATGGTAATTCTTTTAATTTTTTGAGGAACTGCCAAGTGGTTTCAAAGTAGTTCCCACCAGCAGTATATGAGAATTACAATTTCTTCATTTTCTCAGTGAAAATTATTATTTTCCATTGTTTTGATCATGGCCATCCTACTAGGTGTGAAGTAGCATTTCATTTTGATTTTGATTTGCATAACGTTGATGTATGGGGATGTTGAGTATCTTTCATGTTCTTATTGGCCATTTGTAGCTCTTCTTTGGAGAAATGTCTATTCAGATCCTTTGTTTAATTAATTAATCCCATGCATAATTGAATTGTCTTTTTATCACTGAGTTTTAAGAGTTCTTTATAGATTCTAGATACAAGTGCCTTATCAGATATATGATTTGAAAATATTTTCTCCCATTCTGTAATCTGTCTTCTCACTCTCTTTCTGGTGTCTTTTTGTATACAAAATTTCCTAATTTTTTTTATTAAGTTCAATTAACAAACATATAGTGCATCATTTAAAGTATATAGTTCAACGCCTTTTTGATATAGTGTTCAATGATTCATTAGTTGCTTATAACACCCAGTGCTCATCAGATCACGTGCCCTCCTTAATGCCCATCATCCAGTTACCCCATCCCCCCTGCCTTCTGCAACCCTCAATTTGTTTCTCAGAGTCCAGAGTCTCTCATGGTTTGTCTCCCTCTCTGATTTCTTCCCATTCAGTTTTTCCTCCCTTCCTCGATGGTCCTCCGAGCTATTCCTTATATTCCACATATGAGTGAAACCATATGATAATTGTCTTTCTCTGCTTGACTTATTTCACTTAGCATAATACCCTCCAGTTCCATCCATGTCGATGCAAATGGTAGCTATTCAATCTTTCTGATGGCTGAGTAATATTCCACTGTATATATGAACCACATCTTCTTTATCCATTCATCTGTTGAAGGACATCTGGGCTCCTTCCATAGTTTGGCTATTGTGGACATTGCTGCTATGAACATTGGGGTGCATGTGGCCTTTCTTTTCACTACATCTGTATCTTTGGGGTAAATACCCAGTAGTGCAATTGCTGGGTCATAAGGTAGCTTTATTTTTAATGTCTTGATGACTCTCCATACTGTTTTCCAGAGTGGCTATACCAGCTTTCATTCCCACCAGCAGTGTAAGAGGCTCCCCGCTCTCCACATCCTTGTCAACATTTGTTGTTCCTGTCTTGTTAATTTTGGTCATTCTAACCAATGTAAGGTGGTATCTCATTGTGGTTTTGATTTGCACTTCCCTGATGGCTAGTGATGTGGAGCATTTTTCATACGTCTGTTAGCCATTTGTATATCTTCTTTGGAGAACTGTCTGTTCATGTCTTCTGCCCATTTCTTGACTGGATTTTTTGTTTTTTGGGTGTTGAGTTTGAAAAGTTCTTTATAGATCTTGGATATCAGTCCTTTATCTGTTATATCATTTGCATAAGCTAAATTACAAAGCTGTGATCATCAAGACAGCATGGTACTGGCACAAAAACAGACACATAGATCAATGGAACAGAATAGAGAGCACAGAAATGGACCCTCAATTCTATGGTCAACTAATCTTTGACAAAGCAGGGAAGAATATCCATGGAAAAAAGAGAGTCTCTTCAATAAATGGTGCTGGGAAAACTGGACAACCACATGCAGAATGAGACTGGACCGTTCTCTTACACCATACACAAAGATAAACTCAAAATGGATGAAAGACCTAAATGTGAGACAGGAATCCATCAAAATCCTAAAGGAGAACACAGGCAGTAACCTCTTCGACGTTGGCTACAGCAACTTCTTCCAAGGCATGTCTCTAAAGGCAAGGGAAACAAAAGCAAAATTTCCTAATTTTGATAAAGCTCAAATTATCTATGGTTTTCTACTGTTGCTTGTGCTTTTGGTGTCAGATCTAAGAATCACTTACCAAATCCAAGGTCACAAAGATTTACCCCTATGTTTTCTTTCAAGAGTTTTATAGTTCTGGCTCTTACATTTAGGTCTTGATACACTTTATTTTTTTATATGGTGTGAGGGAAAGGTCCAACTTGATTCTTTTGCATGCAGCTATCCAATTATCTGAGCAGTTTGCTGACTAGACTATTCCTTTCCCATTGAATGGCCTTGGCACCCTTGCCAAAAATCAATTGACCCCTGTCAAAAATTAATTGACCATATACAAATAAGTTTATTGTTGGACTCTCAATTCTATTCCATTGATCTTTATGTCACATTATGCCAATGAATTATCATTGCTTTGTGGTAAATTTTGAAAACAGAAAGTTATGAGTCCTTAAACTTTGTTCTTTTTCAAGACTGTTGGCAATTCTGGATACCTTGGGTTTCCATATAAATTTTAGAATCAACCTGTCCATATCTGCAAAAGGACCATTGGAATTTTATAGGAATTACATTGAATCTATAGTTCAGTTTGGAGAGTATTGTCATCTTCATAGTATGTCTTCCAATCCTAGAACATGTAGTATCATTCCATTTATTTCAACAATATCTTGTAGTTTTCAGAGTACAAGTTTTTCACTTCTTTTGTTAAATTTATTCAGGAATAAATACTTAGGAATGTATTTTGGTTTTTATACTATTATATATGTAATCGTTTTCTTAATTTCATTTTCGATTGGCCACTGCCACTGTATAGAAATAAAGTTGATCTATGTATATTGACCTTGTAGCTTATAACCTTGTTGAGCTTGTTTCTTAGTTCTAATGGGTTCTTTTTAGTGAATAGAGAAATTTTACATCTTCCTTTCCAATCTGGATGACTTTTATTTCACTTTTGCCTTATTTCCTTGGCTAGAACCTCCAGTACAATGCTGAATAGAAGTGCCAAGAGTAGAGATCTTTACATTTTTTGTATTTTTTATTTGAGTATAGTTGACACACAATGTTATATTAGTTTCAGGTGCACAACATAGTGATTAGACAAGTTATACATTATGCTAAGTTCACCACAAGTGTAGCTACCATCCGTCCACACACATCACTATTATAATATCTTTGACTGTATTCCTAATGCTGTGTCTTCTATTCCTGTGACTTACTTATTCCATAACTGGAGGCCCATTCTCCCAGTCCCCTTCACCCATTTTGCCCAACCACCCTACCACCCTCCCCTCTGGCAACCATCAGTTTTTTCTCTGTATTTATAAGTATGATTCTGTTCTTTGTTAATCACTTGGGGTGAATGAAGTCATATGGTATTTGTCTTTCTCTTACTGACTTATTTCACTTAGCATAATACCCTTTAGGTCCATCCATGTTGTCTCAAATGGCACAATCTCATCCTCTTATATGGTTGTGTAATATCCCATTGTACATATATACCACTTGTCTCTTTGTCTATCAATGAACACTTATGTTGCTTCCATTTTTAGCTATTGTAAATAATGCTGCAATAAACATAAGTGTGCCTATATCTTTTTGAATTCATGTTTTCATTTTCTTTGGGTAAATGCCTAATAGTGTAATTATTGGATCATACAGATATCTTTCTATTGTTCCTTATGGAGACAAACCCAAATCATCCAGTCTTTCACCATTATGGATCCAGCTGGTTTATAGTGTCACTCAGGTCTTCTATTTCTTTGTTGATCTTGTGCCTACTTGTTCTATCCATTGTTAAAAAGTCAGGTTTAGGGGCACCTGGGTGGCTCAGTCAGGTGAGTGTCTGACTCTTGATTTCGACTCAGGTCTTGATCTTAGGGTCATGAGTTCAAGCCCTGTATTTTTTTTAAAGTTAAAAGTAGGGTTTAAAGTCTCCAACTCTGCAGTTAATTGTCTATTTCTCCCTTTCTTGCTGTCAGTTTTTTATTCGTGTATTTTAATGCTCTGTTGTTAGGGGCATTTGTTTATAACTGCTATATCTTCATGATGGGTTGATCCTTTTATCAATATAAAATGTTCCTCTTTATCTCTAGTAACATCATTTGTTTTGAACTCTATTTTGTCTGATATTAGCCTAGCCACTCCGGGTTTTATATGGCTGCTGTTCACATGATGTATCTCTTTCTATCCTTTTACTTTCAATCCATTTGTGTCTTTGGATCTAAAGTGTGTATCCTTTAGACAGCCTATTATTGGATCTTGTTTTTGTACACTCTGATCATCTCTACCTTTGGGTTAGATCATTTAATTCATTCACATTTAATGTTATTATTGATATGATGGGTTTATGTTTGCCACCTCATTTTCCTGTTTTCTATCTGTCTCATGTCTTTTTTTGTTCTTCTATTTTCTTCTTCTATTGCTCTTCTATTCTCTTTTATAACAAGTGACTATTTACTTTTTTAAAAAGATTTATTTATTTATTTTAGAGAGAGAATGATCATGAGCAGGAGGGACAGAGGGAGAGAATCCAAAGCAGACTCTGCACTGAGTGCAGAGTCCAACTCGGGGCTTGATCTCATGACCCTGAGATCACGACCTGAGCCCAAACCAAGAGTTGGACATTAAGCTGACTGCCCCTAAGGCGAATATTTTCACCTCTTTCACCCTTTCACCCTCAGGTACCCCTAAGTGAATACTTTCTTATGTAACATTTTAATTTCTTTAATGATTTTTCAAACTACTTTTTTTGTTATTTCCTTAGTGATCACTCTTGGGTTTACACATACATCTTAACCAATCAGAATCTACTCACATTTATACTAACTTAATTCCAATAAGATACAGGAATGTTACTATTATATAACTCCATTCCCTTCCCCCCTTTTTTATTTTTATGATATTTAGTTATACATATTTCATCCCTGATAAAAATATAATACACTGTTAAAACTTTAAAGTTTTAATTAGAACTTTATATCATTTTTATGTCTTTTATTTTATTTTTTTAATTAAATTTCTTATTTTAATTCCAGTATAGTTAATATACAGTGTTAGTTTCAGGTGTACAATACAATACAATATGATATTGTGACTCAACAATTCTATACATTGGTTTAGTGTTCATTATGATAAGTGTACTCCTTAATCCCCATCACTTATTTCACCCATCTTCCCACCCACCTCCCATCTTGTAACCATCAGTTTGTTCTCTAAGACTCTGTTTCTTGATTTGTCTCTTTCTCCTTTTTTTTCCTTTGCTCATTTGTTTTGTTTCTTAAATTCCATAACTGAGTGAAATCATATGAGATTTGTCTTTCTCTGACTGGCTTATTTCACTTAACATTATACTCTCTGGTTCCATCCATGTTGTTGCAAATGGCATGATTTCATTCTCTTTTTATTCTTGTTTATGGTTGAATAATATTCCATTGTATGTATATACATCACATCTTCTTATTCACTTTATGTCTTTTAAAGAAGCTGAGATAAGGGACATCAAGTATATAGTTATAGCTTCTGCCATTTTAGCCTTCCTGTTTACCATTTCTGGCTCCCTTTATTTGTTACTGTGGCTTCAAATTACTGTCCAGAGTCATGTCTTCAACCCAATATAGCTTTGCTCACATGCTCCTCCCTTGTGCTATTACTGCAAATATGTTACATTTCTATATGTTAAAGGATCAACAAGTAATCATATACATGTTGTTTTATATAATTGTTTTTAAAATTGTTAGTAGTAGAAAGGAAAAGAAATATGCATTTATACTGTCTTTTATACTTACCTTTATTGGTGTTCTTTGGTTTTTCATGTGGAATTGAATTATTATCTGTGATCACTTGCTTCCAGTCTGGAGAAATTATATAGTGTTTTTGTAAGGTGGATTTTCTTTCTTTCTTTTTTTTTTTTTTTTAAGATTTTATTTATTTATTTGAGAGAGAGACTGAGAGAGAGAGACCATGAGAGGGTGGAGGGTCGGGAGGGTCAGAGGGAGAAGCAGACTCCCCGCCGAGCAGGGAGCCCGATGCGGGACTCGATCCAGGGACTCCAGGATCACGCCCTGAGCCGAAGGCAGTCGCTTAACCAACTGAGCCACCCAGGCGCCCAGGTGGATTTTCTAGCAACAAATTCTTTCAGATTTTATTTATTTGGGAATGTCTTTATTATGCCTTCATTTTCGAAAGAAAGTTTTATTGTCTATAGGATTCCTGGTTGACAAGTTTTTTGTTTTTTTTTCTTTAAACACTTGGAATATGTCATCCAAGTGTCTTCTGGCACCCATTTTTTCTGCTGGGAAGTCAGCTGTTAATCTTACTGGGGAATTTCTGTAGGTGATGATTCATTTTTCTCTGGCTGCTTTAAACATTTTCTCTTTGTCTTTGTCTTTCAACATTTCTACCAGGATATATCTGCTTGTGGACATCTTCATGTTTATCCTACTTATAGTTCATTGAGCTTCTCAAATGTGCAGTTTTTCTTCAAATTTGGAAAATTTTCAGCCATTTTTTCTTCAAATGTATTTCTTCCTTTCATTTCCTTCTCTTTTTATGGCATTTTTACACATACGTTGGTACATTATTGGTGTCCCACATTTCTATGAAGGTCTGTTCAATTTTCTTCTTTTTTCTCTGTATTCTTCAGATTGCATAATCTCTATCCATCTATTATCAAAATTACTGATTCTTCTGCTAGTTCAAATCTAGTGTTAAGCTGTAATAGTAAAATTATTTCAGATATATATATACTTTTCTGCTCTAGAATTTCCATTTGAATCTTTTTAATCATTTCTACCTCTTCTTGGATTCTCTATTTGATAAGACATTCATTATCATATATCCTTTACTTTTTTAATTTAAATTCAATTAGCCAAGGTATAGTACATCATTAGTTTTTGATATAATGTTCAATGATTCATTAGTTGAGTATAACACCCAGTGCTCCTCTATCCTTTACTTTAAGCATGATTTAGTTTAGTTCTCTGAGGATATTTATGGCTACTTTGAACTTTTTAAATCAGACACCTAGTCTTTCTCACAAAAAACTGTTTGCACTGTCTGCTTTTTTCCTCCATGTGTGAGTCAGACTTTCCTGGTTTTTTGCATGTCTTATAAATGTTTCTGTTGGAAACTAGGAATTTCAGGGAATATATTGTAGCAACTCTAGGTACTGGTCTCCACCCTCTCCTTCCCCAAGATTTGTTGTTGTTTGTTATTTATTTGTTTAGCAATTCACTGGATTATTTTAGTGGCTTCCATTTTTCTCCAGCAGTGTGAACTTTATATTGCTCCTTGGCAAGAACAGCCTAGAACATGTACAGTTACCCTGGGATGACAGGGATTTTGGCCCTTTTGATTGTCTCATTCCCGCCCACATCCAGATGTTAAGCTCCATTAATTGCTGACTGAATGCTCTGTTGTTTTTAACAATGCTCTGGGTCTTCAATTGCTTCATAGACTGATCAAATTAGATCTGGGCTCCATTACAGTGATAGATTTTGAAGTCAGAGATTTGTTCTGACCTCAGAAGAGCTCTTCTTAGCCCTTGTGGTTTAGCTTAGATCTCTAACAAATCTATGAGTGTCTCCTTCTCTTATTTTCCCCCAAACCTCCATTGTTTTTGAGCATACCCTCAGGCTTGATCTTTCCTACTTTCTGTTGTGAATGAATTTAGTTCTTTTTGGAAGAGCTTCAAAGTACTGTTTTACACCTACCTCTCCCTCTGGGCAAAAATCTCTGAGCCAGACTCTAGAGCTAGGAGTGGAGACAGTGGTATGCTTCTTTCTGGGAAAAATACCTGCTTTAGGAGTTGTGTGCTCCATAGAAGAGGAGGAAAAGCTGCAGCTTCTGCTCTTCTTGCTTTGCCTCTCCTATCATGAACTTTACAAACTAGCTGAGGTGAGGGCAATCAGGGCCCCTGGATTCTCAGTGCACCACACCTGAGGTAGACCCTCTGTCTTATGAATGGGGGCTGGGCAGAAGTTGTGGGCCTCACCTCTTGGCTACCTACACTCACCCAAAACCTAACCTCTGCAACAGGTAGCCAAGGGACAGGATGAGAAATGTTGATATCCTGCCCCTCCTGGAAAGAAACCATGGGACTTCAATTGAGAGCTAGAGGGGATGGTACCCTGTATTCTTGGGTACACATGTCTGGAGTGTTATTTCCATCACTCTGAGCTTGGGGAGGGGAGGGAGGATACAGGCTGTACTTCAGTGGCCAGAGACTCTGTTTTTACCGAATTTTTATAGGTTTTCTTGAATAAATATTTCTTCATTTTCTGTATACCCTTAAGACCATTTCCAGAGACTTTAAATGATTGTTTTACAATAATTTTCACCAGTGTCCACAGACTCCTTATGTTGCTATGCCAAAAGTAGAGACTCTGCTACCATTTTTACTAGGTTCCTATCTTTTTTTCTTTTTTTAATGTGTCCTGCTGAAGTTTTTGAGTATTATGCCCCTGGTCCCATTTCCCGCCTACACTGTGGTTTTTGTCGTGGGATTTGTGTAGTCTGGTGATTTTTAGCAATGCATATGTTGAATTAGAGGAGAATTGACTGTAAGTTGGAAGAAAAAGGATAGTAAAAGATTGACCAACACCTTCTAGTCAACAGAGAGTTGGTGTGGCTATAATGTCAGGCCAAGTAGACTTTACATTAAGATGTATTACAAAAGATAAAAGTTACAAGTAATACATAAAGGGGCACTGGGCTGGCTCAGTCAGTAGAGCATGTGACTCTTAATGTCAGGGTCCTGAGTTCAAGCCCCACACTGGGTGTGGAGCCTACTTAAAAACAAAACAAAACAAAAAACAAATATTATATACAACTAAAAGGGTCAATTTAACAGCAAGTTATAACAACCTTAAATTTGCATGCCCCCAATAATATTCCTTCAGAATACATGAAAAGAGGAGCTCCCAATCACATTGTAAGGGGTATGGACACAGAGAGAAATAAAGAATGGTGACCATCTTTGCAATTTCCACATTAATAGAAGAAAAAGTGTAAAAAACACTTGACTAGTCTATTAAAAAGGAAAAAGAACCACTTCATTAGCCCATAGAAAACAAATATGTAAATATATAATAATGTACATTCAAATCACATAAAGCAAAAATTAACAAAACTAAAAGGAAAATTGACAAACCCAAATTGTGGGTATAACTTTAACATACCTCTTTCAGTAACTGACAGAACAGGGGGAAAAAAACCCCAAAAAGTTAAAGATATAGGAGATCTGCATAACATGATTAACCAACTTGATTTAGATGCCATGTGTAGTGCCACGCTACACTAAACAACATTTTCAAACATATTATTTCCAAGTACATATGGGATGCTTACCCAGATAGACCACATCCTGAGCCTAAAAGGTAGTTTCAATAAATGTCATTGGATTGAACTCACTGAGAATACATTCTCTGATCAAAGACAAACCAAACTTAGTATCAAAGTTAACTAAAAGAATCCCCAAATATTTATAAATTAAGTAATGTATTTCTAAATAGCTCATAATTCACAGAAGAAATCACACTGGAAATTTAAAAATGTTATGATCTGAATTATAATAAGTATAGCAAATCAAAACTATAAAACATTAGGGATAGAAATAAAAGATTAGATAAATGGATGGACATGGTTGAAAATTATTAAGATGGTAATTCCTCCAAATCTATTCAATGGAATTCTGATCAAATTTCTGGCATATTTTTCATTTCTGAAAATTGACAAGCTGGTTCTAAAGTGAATATAGAAATGCAAAAAACCAAAAAAAACGTAGACACTCTGGAAAAAGAAGCAAGAATTTTAAGCACTAACAATATCACATATTAAAATTTGTTATAAAACCACAGCAATTACAACTGTGTGGTATTGGGACAAGGATATGCAAGTACACAAATGAAACATAAGTCCAGAAACAGACCCCTCCATGTAAGGTAACATGGTTTATGACAAATGTGCTTCTACAATGCAGGGGGGAAAGGTAGTTATTTCAACAAATTATATTAAGCCAATTAAATAACAATATGAAAAAAATGAATATTGATACCTATCTTATACCATACACAGAAATCAATTCTAAATGGACTGGCAATTTAACTGTGAAAAGGGAAAACTAACGTATTGAGCAAAAAAAAAGTGGAGGAAAAAAAGTTTTTTTTTAAGATTTTTATTTATTTATTTGACAGAGAGAGAGAGCACAAGTAGGGGGAGTGGCAGGCAGAAGGGGAGGGAGAAGCAAGTTTCCTGCTGAGCAGGGAGCCTGATGCGGGACTCAATCCCAGGACCCTGGGATCATGACCTGAGCCAAAGGCAGACACTTAACAACTGAGCCACCCAGGCATCCCTGGAGGAAAATATTTCTGAGTTTGGAGTAAGCAGAAAATTTTTAGAATAGAACACAATAGAAGGTTATGCACAAAAGGAAAAGATTATAAGAAGGACCATATTAAAAACTGTAACTTCCATTTATCAAAAACAGCATTAAAATAATGCAAAGGCTAATTATTTACAATAGCCAAGGTATGGCAGTAACCCAAGTATCCATCCATAAGTGAATGGATAAAGAAGACGTGGTATGTATACAATGGAATATGACTGGGCAATTAAAGAGAATGACATCTTGTCATTCGCAACATGGATGGACCCAGAGGTCCAATGCCAAGTGAAATAAGTCAGTCAGAGAAAATGATTTCACTCATATGTAGAATTTAAGGAACAAAACAAATGAACAAATGAAGAAAAAAAGAGACAAACAACAACAAAAACTAGACTTAAATTCAGAGAACAAACTGGTGGTTGCCAGAGGGGAGGTGGGTAGGGAAATGGGTGAGATAATAAAAGGGGATTAAGAGTACACTTATCTTTTTTTTTTTTTAAGATTTATTTATTTGAGAGAGAGAGCAAGCATGCAGGGAAAGGACAGAGGAACAGAATCTTCAAGCAGATTCCCCACTGAGCACGGAGCCTGACCCAGGGCTTGATCTCACAACCCTGAGATCATGACCTGAGCCAAAACCAAGAGTCAGATGATCAACCAACTGAGCCACCCAGACGCCCCAAGAGTATACTTATCTTGATGAGCACTGAACAATGTATTTAATTGTTGAATCATGTTCTACACCTGAAATTAATATAACTCTGTATGTTAATTATACCTCAATTAAAAAATTAACTCAAAATCAAGTAAAGACTTGAACCATGAAACTCCTAGAAAAAAAATATAGACAATAAACTCTGACATTAGTCTTGGCAATGACTTTTTGAATGTGACACCAAATGCAAAAACAACAAAAACAAAAATAAACAAAGGAAGGAAACCATCAACAAAATGAAAAGGCAGCCTACTGAATGAGAGAAAATATTTGCAAATCATATATCCAAAATATATAAAGAATTCACAAAACTCAACAGCAAAAAATAAACAATTTGATTTAAAAATGGGCAGATCTGAGTAGATGTTTTTCCAAAGAAGATATACAAATGTCCAAAGTTACACAAAAACATGCTTAACATTATTCAACTCCAGGGAAATACAAATCAAAACCACAATCACTTCACACAGGTTAGAATGGCTATTATCAAAAAAGATAAGAAATAACAAGTATTGGCAAGGATGTGGAGGAAAAAGAACCCTCAATTCAGGGACTCAAAAAGATATTTGCACACTCATGTTCATAAAAGCATCATTCACAATAGACAAAAGGTAGAAGCAACCCAAGTGTACATTGACAGATGAGTGGATAAACAAAATGTGGTATAAACACAATGGAATAATAGTCCACCTTAGAAAGGAAGGAAACTGACACATGCATGCTACAACATAGATGAACATTGAGAAAATTATGCTAAGTGAAATAAGTTAGTTGCCAAAGGACTAATACTGTATGATTCCAATTATAAGAAGTACCTAGAGTTGTCAAATTTATATTTATTAATTTATAAATGTCCATTTATATATGGAAAGTACAGCAGTGTTTTCAGGGGTTGAGGGGAGGGGGAGAGGGGGAGTTATTGTTTAATGGATACAGAGTTGGGGTTTTGCAAGATAAAAAGAATTCTGGAGATGGATGGTGGTGATGATGGCCCAACAATGTGAGTAGCCGCTGGACTTAAAGATAGTTAAGATAGGGACGCCTAGGTGGCTCAGTTGGTTGAGGGACCAACTCTTGATTTCAGCTCAGGTTATGATCTCAGTCAGGGTCATCATGATCTCAAGCCCCACCTGGGGCTCCACACTCAGCAGGGAGTGTGCTTGGGATTCTCTCCCTTTCCCTCTGCCCCTCCCCCCCACTCACGTACTTGCACTCTCTCGCTCTCTCTCTTTCAAATAAATATTTTTAAAAATGTGCTTGGGCACCTGGGTGGCTCAGATGGTTAAGCATCTGCCTTCAGCTCAGGTCATGATCCCAGGATCCTGGGATAGAGTGCCACATCAGGCTCCCTGCTTGGCGGGGAACCTGCTTCTCCCTCTCCCTCTGCTACTCCCCCTGCTTGTGCTTTTTTGCTCTTTCTCTCAAATAAATAATTAAAATCTTTTTTAAAAATAAAATAAAAATAAAAATATGCTCAACCTCAACAGTAATTAGGGGAAAGCTAATGAAAGTCATAATGAGATGCCACTACAAGACAACCAGAACGGCTAAATTTAAAAAATCAAAACTGACATGTCCGTAAAGATGCAGAGTTCAGGGAACTAGTTACATTGCTCTGGAGTCCAAAATGGTACAAATAACAACTACAACAACAACAACAACAAAATAGCTGGCACTGTCTACGGAAGTTGAAGATACACATTCTCTGACCTAGCAGTTTCACTCCTCGACACACATCTAAAAAACAGATCATATGTACACCAAGAAACATATACAAGCATGTTCGTAGCAGTAAAAAACTGGAAATTGATAACAACTCAAACTTCCATCAACAGTAAATGGACGAATAAACTGTGGTTACCACACCGCTATGAAAAGGAGGGAAGCATGGATCATCATAGTGGTATAGGTGAATCTCACAAAGGATGCCCGGCAAAAGAATATATGTGGGATGAGTCCATTTAAATAAAGTTAAAAAACAATCAAAACATATATTTGGGTAATAAAAAGATAAAGAAAAGCAGGGAAATTGATAAAGCCAGGATTTGGGAGTGAGGGAAGGGTTTGTGATGGGAAAGGGTGGGCACTTCTGGAATGTTGATGCCATTCTGTATCCCCTGATCTGGGCGGTGGAGACATCGATTTTTAAATTTCCATTCATAAATTTCCATTCCATTGACATATACTTCTTTCCATATGTGTGTTACACCTTACAATAAGTTTCTATTTTAAAATAAAAATATTGGAAGACAATATATAGCTGCAAAAAAAGTCTAACTTCATTTATTTGGTTGTCTCGTTCCTCCAACATCATTTTTTAAGTCATCTGAACTATCCCCACTGATTTGTGATTCCAACTTTATAACATACTTAATACTCGCAGTTGAGAGTTGGTAATGGTTGTTATCAACAATCCGGTCTTGGTCTTTGGCCAGGATGAACGGACTTTTGCGTACAGGGTGGCGCTGGAGTGTGAATAAAGTAGACTAAAAGCGGGGGAGGGAGGCCGTGGTAGTCCTCGTCCTGGGGTTTATTTTTAAATAGGAAAATTCTAGAGACAGAACTGAAAAGAGAAAGGAAGTCTGCGAGAGGGTTGCCAAGTCAGAGAGTAAAGTGTCACCTGATACAAGGACTTATGAATGAGCTCAGAGTAAAACTATTTGGGGGAGCTCTTAAGAAGAGGCCAGGCCTGCGAGGAGGGTGGGGGGAGATTTGTTATACTGGATGCCTCCCCCAAGGGTACAACCTCATCCACACCACGTAGGTGGTAAGATAAAGCTTGCTGAACGTTCTCAAAGATTTGACATACTGTTATCTTTAAGTTGTATTCATTGTTTTTTTTTTCTTACTTTAAACACTGTATTTATTGATTAAAGGAAATTACAGAAAAATACACTCTGACACATTTTGTCTAATCTTGACCGCTGCGGAGTTCATTGCCTTTTTAGCGCGCAGTGGAGGACTGGTGCATTACCTGCATTCCCCGTCCGCCCAGAGCTGCCCCGGGGGTCTCGGAAGTGAGACACTAACCAGCCTCCAGCCGCTGAGCGAGACGCGAACCCTCGGATCAAGCCAGCAAGCTCCCCGGCCGGGGGGGGGGAGGGGGGAGCGGGACTGATAGGTGCGAGGGGCGGTCCGACGGGCCTGGCTCCGCCCCTGGGGAAGGGGTCCCGCCCAGTCCCCGCCCCGCCCGCGCCGGGCCCCAGCCCCGCCCGCGCTCGCTCTGTGCGCCCACACTTTGAGCCCCGAGCCGCGGCCACGCAGGTCAGACCCGCGCCGCAGCGGCCGGAGATGCAGCGGGGAGCCGCGCTGTGCCTGCGCCTGTGGCTCTGCCTCGGACTGCTCGACGGCGAGCGCGGTGAGCCCTCTGCCCGCACGCGTGCGCCGCTGGCCGCGATGGGGGCCGCTTTCCCGGGGCGACGGGGGACGGGCGGGGCACTGGACCCCCGGGAGCCTGGGGCTGCAGGGGAGATGGGGCTGGGAGCCAGGGGATACGGACCCCGGATGGAGCCGGCCTGGGCCCGCGGGGCTGAGGAAAGGGCGGGCGGAGACTGCAGCTGGGTCGGGGACTGGGCACCGTCTGCACCGCAGCGCAGGGATTGTGCTCGGGGTCCTCGACCACCCTCCACTATCTGTCCTTTGGAGCCGGGCCCCGTCGCACCGCATCCTCAGCTAGGATCCTTCGCTTGCTTACTGGCTTCCCGGGGTAGGTGTGCCGGGGGTGGGGAGTCCCGGGGCTGCACTGCGCTGCCCTCCCACCCGCGCCACGGGGACGGTACCCCGGCAAATCCCCGCCGGGCCGCAGACCTGGGTGCGCACTTCCCGACGCCTCCCAGCTGCGCTCGAGGTCGGTCCCCCAGAGGGCGCTCCGGGCAGGTGTCCACCTTCCCCAGGCCAGAGATTGCGGAGGCAGGGGTTCGGGGACCAGCAGAGACAGGCGCCGTTGGGCAGATTGGGCGCAGGTGCACAGGGGAACTTGGGGATCTTGAGTTGACAATCCAGGAGAGATCAACGTGGCAGAAGAGGCAGAATGCCGGCGCTCCCTGTATTTGACGGGGCAGGAGCCTTTGAAGGCCCAGCTCAAGAGCTTGGACTATCCGGCAGGAGAAGCCGTGGAAGCGTCTTAAGCACATCTCTGTGGCAGGGTATGGTCTGTGACAGGAATATGACCAGAAGTTGTCCCCGTGCGGTTGGAGAAAAGGGAGTGTGGGAGATGAGAAAAGGAGCAGAGGAGTATTGTTGTATAGAGATGTCAGAGGATGGGTAAGGATGAGCTGGACGTCTATACAAGATCTGGTGACCCAGAGAATCAGAAGGTAGAGAGAGGGTCATGGGTCCCCAGTGGTTGGAGGAAAAGTGCTGGAAGGGCTGGAGGGGGTCCAGATTTTTGAACACGGCAGATATTAAATACTGGCTTCACATGCTTCATCCCTTTTAATAATCCTCACAAGGGAATATTAGACCCGTTTTACAGAGGAGAAAGCATAGAACAAGGACATCTGTAATTTCTCCAAGGTTCCCAAAGGCCAGCAGTAAGGGAAATGGTCAACCCAGATCTGTAGGATAACAGAGCCCTGTTCTCTATGCCTTCACAGACTGAAGGGCAGAGGACAGGGGAGATGAAGGAGGTGTGGATGAATCTAGAGGCAGGATGGAGGAAGACATCTGCCTGGGGCCTCTGAGGCAGGTCAGAGAAGAGGGGCTGCCCCTTTGCCCTTCCTTGCTCCCCTGCATCCAGCCCAGGGCCAGGCTCTCACCAATACTTAGTGTGTTTGCTGAGTGACCGAATGAGTGTGGAGAGAGAAGTGAAGTGGATCAGGCTGAGGAGGGGGAGACCCCACCTTGAGGAGACATCCGGCAGACCATTGGGTGTAGTGTCTGAAGCTCAAGAGAGGCTGGGCTGGGGAGCTGGAGAGGAAGCAGAGCAGAGTCCGGGCTGCATTTCCCCCACACCAGGGAGGGAGCCAGAGGCTTCCAGGGAGACAGGGAACGTACTGCAAGGTGTGAGAACGAGGAGAGCCTGAGGTTGGGTGCTCCGGAGGTGGAGGAGGGAAAAGGGATGAGGCCAGTCTTACGGGGAGCTCAGGTGGTTCATACAGAGTCAGGCAGTGAAGAGGAGGAGAGAGGATGTTAGCTGAAGGGGCCCATGGAGGAGGATGGCCCAGCTGGACCGTGACACGGCTGGTGGGAAATGTGCCCTGCATTTGCCCTGGGGAGCTCCCCAGCCTGATGAGGGATGCTGGAGCAGAAGCATAAACACTTCAGTTGCAGCCAAGTGTCAGGACAACCAGACTGGGTGGCCAGGTACTGGCAGGTGAGAATCTCGGGGAAGATGAAGCTGACCCCTCAAAAGTATGCAGTTAGCCCTAGATTCACATTTTTGTGGATGCAGCTCTGCCCCTAAATTCCTGGCTGTGTGGCCTGGGTCCCAACTTCCTCTCCCTGCACCTCAGTTTCCCCATGCATAGTAGTGCAAATGAGCAAGCACTTGAGGGGCTGTGCTTGGGCTGGACTTTATGGCTTGGGGTCCCGGTCTAGTTTCAAAAAGCAGTTCCTTGGCAGTGTCCCTGTGGAGAGGGCAGGTGGCAGAGGACAGGCCCAAGAGGCTTTGTTTGGGGGGCTTAGTCTAGAGAGAGGCTGTCTGTGCTGCTGGACAGTGGGCAATCAGCTCAGGGACATGTAGGGGAAGCAAGTGACAGCCGGGCAGCTGGTTGCCCTGGCCTGAGGACACTGGCCCCTGCCGTGGGCTGAGTCTCGTGTGGCCAGCCATTCAGTTCTCTGCTGTCCCTGTTCCTCAGCCCTGAGCCAGACCCAGGTGTGGACAGAGCAATGGGGGAGGGACGGGGCATGCCAGTGAGGCAGGATGTGGGGGCTGGGCCACCTTACTGGGGTCCTGTGGGCCACTGGCCCCATCTCAGTCACTGTGGCTTAAGGGCTCTCTTCCTCCTCAGAGCACAGAGCCCACACAACCAGGCACTCGACTGAGAATGAGGTGTGACGAGGATTATCTGGCCAGCTCCACCCTGTTCCACCCCCACGCTGCCCCAGGCAGTGGGACCTCAACCTAGGGAAGGAGACTGCAGTTCTATGCCAGTCACAAGCTCTGGTGCCTGTTCAGGGTGGCTCAGGGAGGATTTGGACCAGCCCCATCCTGCAGGGGTTTTGCTGAGTGCCAGACTGGCTGGGACACAGACATGGTATCAGATATCTGTATCATAGGGACAGAAGTGCTCAGGACCCCCACGAGGCCCAGCTGGTAGCCGTGGGCTGCAGAGGAAGGGGGCATCACTTCTAGCTGGGGGCTTCTTGAAGGGATCTGCAGAATCCAGGGAAGGGAATTCCAAGTAGGGCAAAGAACCCCTCCAAGGCTCAGAAGCAGGGAAGTCCAGATGGTATATGGGGACTTGTGGGTAGTAGATGAGGCTAGAGGCTCGAGGGGGCTGGGGGTAAGGTGGGGGAGGTGAGGCAGTTGGAGGGGGCAGGAGTCAGCGGCACACCTGGAAAAGAGAAGTTCTGGGCAGGGAGGCTCCTGGTCAGGTCCCCTGAAGGCACTGCCAGAGGTGCAAAACAAGGTGGGGGCCCACAGCAAGGGGGTACCACAGGGGAGGAGGCAGGGGAGGGCAGGGATGTGTGCTAGTCTCTGGCCTAAGTCACAGAATGGGTCATGAAGGTGGTTTACCAGATGGGAACCCTGGGAGGAGGGGCGCAGGTAGGGACATGAAGGCTGCTCAGGGAGCCAGGTCCTCCAGGAGGAGGTGCCCTGGGGACTTCCTGGGAGACCCCAGTTGATACAACTGGGCCAGATAAGGAAGGAGGAGACTTGGGAGCACCTGACTGTAATAGGGCAGAAGGCAATCCGGGAACCCAGGAAAATTAAGTGGGGTCTTAGCCTGGAGGGAGAAGTTCTCTGTGTCTAGCTTACACTCCTCCCGCTGTTGGTTTGGGCGCTTTCCCCCACAGGGCAGATTTCTCGCCACCAGGGCCTCGCCGGCACCCTCCCCCCCCCCCCCCCAAGCTCTCTGAGAGGCCTCTCCGGGAGGGAGGTGGGCCGGGGAAAGGGTCTGGAGAGCCCCTCACGCTCCCTGCGCTGACTTCGGAGCCAGAGGCAGCCGACGTGTCCAGCTGGAGCCAGGGATTCCTGAGTTTCGATCCTTTTCAGACACTGGCTTCCTCTGGGATCTCAGTTTTCCGGTCACGCCGAAGGGAGAAGTCTGCGAGCAGGAAGGTGCGGGCATTCAGGGCTGGCAGCGGCTGGGCCTGGGTGGGGCAGCCGGGCGCGCCCCGGCCGCGCTCCCGCGCCGCGGGTCACCTCCGCCACCCCCCATCCCAGGCCAGGCCAGGGTGTAGGTGGCCCCGCGAGCAGGCGCAGGTCAGGGTGGCGAGTGGGGGAGCCCCGCCACGTGGCCAGCGAGGTCAGCAGGGGTTCATGGGAAAGGACTTGTCGGCCACAGGAGAGGACATCCTGCCTGCGTTTCCCTCTTCCTGCGGCAGGAGCCCACGGCCCCGATTTAGCAGCGCTCGGGGGCCTCCTCTGAGCCAGCTGGGCTGTCTGATAACACGGCCCGTCCTGCCGCCCGGGAGCGGAGTCCTGACCCCAGGCGGGCGGGCTAACTGCCTGGCACAGCTGGCTGCACCCGCAGCTGGGCTGCGCTCGGAGCTCAGCGTCTGCCAGGGTGCCCCTCCTCCCCGTCACCCTCAGGGGGTCCTCCGGCAGCCCATGCTCCCACTCCGCCCCACCTCCCTCCCTGCTTCCAGCGGGACCTTTCTAAAACACAGATCTGAGTTTTCCGTGGCACCCCCTCCCCCCGCCCGAGCGATAAAGCACCAACTTCTTGAGCTGGTGGTCCAGACCCCTCCTGCTATGGTCCCAAGGGCATCCCTAACCCCGTGTCCACCTAGCCTGTACCCACCACACACCCCAGCTCCCAGCACATGACCTTCCTCCTGCTCTAGATACGCCCTGCCTTTCACCCCACCTTTGGAGGGGTTGCCAAGAACTGCAGGTAGGGGATGGTGCTTCTCCAAGTGGGTGGGTTCGAGGGGGCTCCGTTCCCACACGCTGCCCCCAGAGCATGGAATGCGGGCTTTCAGGCGGGTTTGGGGGAAGCCCTGATCCTCACCCTTAGTGCAGAGCTTCATCCTCAGAGCTACACTAAATTCTACCCAAGGGAGATTTATTCGTATTAGGCGGCACACACATGTGCATTTGGAGTGTCTGGCGGTGGAGCCTCACCTCGGTGTCAAAACGGCTAATCAAACTACTTTACTCTAGGGTATGCGAAGGTTTTAGCTTTGTGTCATGGCTTACTGTGTCCACCTTGGACATTAGGAGTTAAGGCTGGAGGGTGAAATGGCTCGCTTGGGCAGCTTTGAAGGAGTGTCGGGTGTCAGGTATCTGGTCCCAGATGGCATGGGGGCTAAGGGGTCAGAAGGGGCAGGTGGTTGTCCACATTCCCCAAGGAAGGGTCTGGTGGGGTGGGCAGGTGGGGTCCTAAATTTTTTACCACTTCTTGGACATTTTTATCTTAATTGTCCCAGAGACCTTTCAAAAGCGGCATGCCCTGCAGACACATGGCCTTTCTCCCAAGTTTCCCCCCGGCCAACGTGCCTACCTCAGTGCAAGACATCTCCACCTCTGTTGCTCACCTCCACACCTGCCCACACACTCTGTGCTCTCCCTTTGCTCCCCAGACCCTCAGGGAAGTCGGGGCAATCACGCCAAGTCTCATGCTGGGGACACCACCATGAAAGGCAAGCATAAGCCCCTCCTCCTTGCACTAAGCAACTGCCAGATGCAATGAGCCAACCACTGCATGGAGCTGCAGAAACATGCAGCAGGGGCCCAAGGAGGGGGCCTCAACTTGTGACTCTAGGGTTGGAGGGAGCACCAGTCATCTGTAAGGCCATGCCAAGAACGCAGCTTCTGCCCCCAAGTAGCATAGTGGTTTTAGTCAGGAGAGGGACTTGTATTCTAGAAAGATAATCTAACCATTGGGTAACCCTGGACCAGTGGGGAGACACTGGCGTGGCAAGCCAGGGGATGGACGTTGAGGCCGGCCGGACGGTGGGTTGAAGAAGCAGGGGACTGGACGGGGGCTGTCCCATGATCTGGCTCTCTGGGCAGAAGGAAGGCGTCCCCTGCTAGGTGTCTGAGTGCTGTAAGTGCGAAACACTTTGCTCGGGGGGAGGGGCAGGGAGAGAAGAGGGGCAAGCCTGGAGCTCCCAGCTCCCCACCGGCCGTTGGTGCTGCCTCTGAGGATGGACATGACTTCGTGACCCGTTGGCTGTGGGGGCTGAGTGGAGTCAGGAATGCCTGACAGGTGACCACCACTACGATGGCAAACAGTGGAAGGGAGAGCCGTGCTTCCAGGGCTGATGGAGAAAAGATGGTTCGATCTGCAGAAACGCAAAGAATGCAGACATGCACGGAGCAAGGAGTAGTTGCCGTGATCCTGCACCCCAGAGATAATCTCTGAGCAGCATGTTAACACCTGTGCCTTTAGTTTTCTCAACTGCAAAATGACAAGAACAGTACCCACCTCAGGGGGCATGAGTGGGGTGTGGGGTGCGCAGGTGCGCAGGCCTGGGCTGGTACACAGAAAGTGCTAAATCCGTGTTTGCTATTATTATCCTAACAGGATGTATGGGGTAAGCAGAATTTGGGGGTCAAAGAGTATGAGCCTTCGTTTAGTGCTATGAGTGCCTATTTGCCTATTTGCCCACATCCTTGCCAATACTGGGAATTGCCTATCTTTTAAACACGTGCTCATCTTGTGGGGTGGGGAGTTGTGCGCTCTGTGGCTCCAGTTGTCCTGCCCCGCGGTGGGTGTTGTCTGGTCTGAGGGGTGGGGCGGGGTGCCCTCCCAGAGACATGCTGGAAGCATCTCCCCCGCCCCAGGTCCAGAGCTCAGGAAAGCTGCCAGGGAGGGTGGAATAGCTCAAAGGTGGGCCTGGAGCCCTGGAGGGTGCCATCACCAGGAGGAGGGAGCACACTGGTGAGCAAGGCCAAGAGCCTCAGGCTGGCCTGTGACCGAGGACCCTTTTCTGTGGCCTCCTTGCCCCACATCTGTTCCATCTACCTGACAGCCCAAGGTCCCCCATATGCTAGCCTTGCACGTCCTGTCTGTCCTGTGTTTTCTCCTGGGCCAGCAAGCTCCTGCTCAGCCTACCAAGCACGTTTCAGCTCACCCCGTCCTACCAGCAAGGCCTTCTCGGTCCACCCCCTCCCACCACCACCACCACAGCTGTGGCATGCAAAACACTTAGCAGGCAGTGACGGCCATGGGCTCAGCGTGCATGAGCCAGCAACAGTTTGTTCTTGCGACGGTTTGTAACGTGGTATTATGTTATGTGTGGCTCCCTATCATCCTGGGGACAATTCTCATTTTGCACATGGGAAAACTGGGGCTTGGAAAGAGGAAGGGCCTTCCTCGAGGCCATACAGCCAGAGAGTGGCATTGTGGGGCACGCAGCCCGGCTCAGGGAACGCTCTGGGAACAGCCCCTCTTATCCCAGCTATCTCAGTCTTGTAGGGTCAGGGGACTGTGGCCTTTTGACCCTCACCCTTGACCTCTGGAGGCACAGAGGTTACCAGCCAGTTTTGGGGGGTGCGGGGGGGAGGACTCTAGGACTGAACACCCTTGTGCCTCCCCTCCAAGAGTGAAGGGAGAGGGAGGACCTGGAGCAGGTCTCCCCAAATCTGCCCAGCTCTAGGACAGATGCATAGAGACCCCAAGCCCGGCCTCACCTGGCCAGCTGTCCCCCATGTTTCTCCTTCAGCTTGCCTCGAGTATGTAGCCTGGCCCCTGGATGCCTCTGTCGTCCTGGGCACAGCTGCTAGGGAGAGTGTGGATCAGACTGGCAGGACTGCCACATAGTACCCATCACCCACAGGGTGACCATGACAGCATCTGCGGTAAGAAATTGTCAGTGTGTGGAGAGGCACCCCCGAGCTCACCGACCATCCCGACTTCATCCCTGGGTTGCCGTACTGGACCCGAGGATAGAGCCGTGACCAAGGACAGGGCCAGGGGAGGGACAGAGCACTCAGACTCCAGCCTCCAAGCAGGATCAGGGATTCTCCAAGCACAGAGAGCAGGAAAGGACAAAGGACACAACCTGAGGCCAGCAGGGAGGTGGGCAAGGACCTGGTGGATGCTGGAGGTGGCAGGGGCACTGGGAGGTGAAGCCGGCCAGGAGGGCAGGACCTGTTGGGATGGGCTTCACCCTGGAGGCCAGGCCAAGGGTATGCACAGCTCCAGAGGGCCACAAGGAGCCAGTGAAGGTGTCCTCAGGCCACGACAGCCCTCTGGGCTGAGGGACAGATTGGAGACAGGAAAGGAGGCTGCTGGGGAGCAGAGAGGCAGGCACTCGGGGTTGTGCTGGGAGAGAAGGGGACAGAGAGATGTGAGGACTGGGAACTGGGCAGGGATGTGCCTCTGTGGGTCCTGGAGCCTCAGTTTCCTCATTGCCGACTAGACTCGTGATTCTTCCCTTCCTCCCAGGTTGTGTGAGGATCAAAGGAGGCAATGACCTCAAGGCCATGGTCAGTGCCTAATGCACAGGACTCCCCACACCCCAGCCTCCTGCCACTCGCCCCTCACCCAGGATCCCAGCGCTGCTCCCACAGCTGGCCGCCTGTGGCTGACGCCAGGGTCCTCACTGCCCAAGGCTGCTGACAGCACAGAGAAGAGGAGGTGTGCACTCTGGCCTCCCTGACCTCGGCCCGGCGCCTGCCGCAACTGCTCTGTTGAGAGCTGGGGGGCCAGGGCCGCCGGCCAGGGGAAGGAAGAAGCTAGTTCCTGGGCCAGGAACAGGAAGGCAGGGGGAGTGCGGCAGAGGCCAGGATGACAGCGCTTCCTGCTGTGGGAAGGGAAGGACAGTGGGGACAGACAACAGCCCGGCAGGAAGGATGCATCTTCGTTGGGGTCGCAAGTGGGGGCTGGGCGCATGGAACCTCTGGGCAAGACAGTCATTGGGTCAAATCTGTCTTAGCTACTGAGCATTCTGGGGTACACATGGTCACCAGGGAGCTTGGTCTTTAAAAATGGAAACATATCTTCCAGAGGAATGACAGGGTCTGACATAGTTCCAACATAAAGGAAAACGTGAGGCCTGTTTAGCCAGCCAGTCAGCCATCCACCTATCCTTCCATTCACCCATCCATTCAACCATGTATTTATCCATCCATCCATCCATCCATCCATCCATCCATCCATCCATCCATCCACCTATCCTTCCATCCATCCAACCATTCACCCATCCTTCTATCAGTCTGTCCATCTATCCTTCTACCTAGTCATCCCTCCTTCCATCCTTTCATCCATCTTTCCATCCATCCTTCCATCTACCCATCCATCCAACCATCCATCCATCCATCCATCCATCCACCCATCCTTCCATCTATCCATCCTTCTATCCGTCTGTCCATCTATCCATCTATCCTTCTATCTAACCATCCCTCCTTCCATTCTTTCATCCATCCTTCCATCCATCTTTCCATCCATCCATCCATCCATCCACCCATCTTTCCATCTATCCATCCTTCTATCCGTCTGTCCATCTATCCATCTATCCTTCTATCTAACCATCCCTCCTTCCATTCTTTCATCCATCTTTCCATCCATCTTTCCATCTATCCATCCGTCCATCCATCCATCCACCCATCCTTACATCTATCCATCTTTCTGTCTGTCCTTTTATCCATCTATCTATCTATCCTTTTATCTAGCCATCCCTCCTTCCAACCTTTCATCCATCTTTCCATCCACCTGTCCATCCACCCACCCGCCTATCCATCCATCTACCCATCCTTCCATCTATCCGTCTGCCTGTCCATCTATTCTTCTATCTAGCCATCCTTCCTTCCATCCATTCATCCATCCATTCTTCCATCCCTCCATCCTTCTATCCATTTGTCTGTACATCTCTTCTTCCATTTAGCCACACTTCGTTTCAACCATCCATCCATCCTTCTATTCATCTATCTGTCCTTCTATTCATCTATCTGTCCATCTGACAATCCAACTAGCCATCTTTCCATCCATCCACCCATATTTCCATCCATTCACTCATTCATTCACCCATCCACCCATCCGTCCATCCACTCATCCATTTATTCATTCAACAAATATTTATGGAGTCTTGATTCTGCGTGAGATGCTGTGCTAGACATGCGGTGGGGTAAAAAGGAGACTGTCCTGGTCCTTTGAAATTTACCCCCACTGAAGTTTACTGTCTAGTAGAGGAAATGGAAAAACACAAGTTGAGGGGCACCTGGGTGGCTCAGTCGGTTAAGCGTCTGTCTTCAGCTCAGGTCATGATCTCCAGGTCCTGGGATTGAGGCCCATATGGGCTGCCTGCTCAGCGGGGACTCTGCTTCTCCCTCTCCCTCTGCCTGTCACTCCCCCTGCTTGAGCTCTCTCTCTCAAATAAATAAATAAAATCTTTAAAAAAAAAACATAAGTTGAACAAACAAATAAATAAAGAAGATAATTACAAATTGTGACAAGAAGGATGAAGCAACCAGGAAGTTAAGATGGATATTAGAGGGGGACTTAGGTTTTGGAGGGGGTGAGTAGTCATGACTAAGCTAAGGCCTGAGCATGAGAAGAAGCCAGCCTGTGCAGGGCATGTGAGAGGAGGCAAATCAGGAGGAGTATGTGCAAAGGCCCTGGGACAGGAAGGAACATGCATGTTATGGAACAGCCTGAAGGGCATGATGGCTGAAGGACATGAACACAAGGTGAGAGTGGCCCAAGAGGGTATGGAAAGGGGGTCAGGGACCCAGCCACAAGTTTGGATTTTCCTGAAAATGCAGTGGGAAGTCACTGATGGGATTGAAGCACAAGCATGATATGGCCCATTTCTGTTTCTTAACTGTCACTAACAACTATGTGCAGGACTGAAGGAGGGTAAGAGTAGGCCCAGGAGCCCCCACTTTGGGGCTGAGTGCAGTTGGGCAGGCCCCATTGGGAGAGCAGGGGCTGGCTCTGGGATGCTTTGGTGGTGGGTGGTTAGACAGGGTGAGGAGAAGCGCATCCATAGCTGGTCCCATACAGGAGATGGGAGCTATCAAGGAGAAGCCTTGGGCGGGGTGAAGAGAGTGTGAGTCTGGAGTTTAGCATCAGAAATATGGGAGCCGGGGTGTCTGTAGGATGGCCAAGTGCTATGGCAACTGGATAATTCAGGCTGGAGTTGAGAGAAGGACAGGAGGTAGAGACTCTGGAGGTATCTGGACACTTAGGGGAGATACATGTGGTGCTGGGCAGAGGGGAAAGAGGAAGACAAGGAGACAGTGAGCTCACAAAAGGTGGCAGAGGAGGAGTGCCCACTGGTACTGCAGCATGGGGGTCATGGGAATGCCTTGACCAATGGCTCCATAAAACAGGGGTGGCATCTGCACCCCAGAGGGAGGATGAGCAAATGTGGGAGGAGGGGACAGCAAGCAGAGTTTTTGCTGTGGAGGGAAATAGGAAAGGGAGCAGGGCTGGAAGGGAATAGAGGATCAAGGAATTTGGGAGGGGTAGGGTTGTTTATAGGATGGAAGATGGAGGGTTTGGACTTGGGAGGGGGAAGCGTCAGAAGGTTTCCAAGGCCCAGGCAGGGAGTGAGGAGTTTGGATGTAGGAAGATGATCTCCATCTAATGGCTTTACTTCATTAATGCTGACAGTGAGGGAGGAGGGAACACCCTGAAAACTTCAGTCCAAGGGCCCATTAGGGTCTGCCTACAAGACAAGAAAGGGAAAGAGCTCTGGCTTTGCACTGCACGCTGAGCCAGTGGGGGCCATGGTGGTGCTGCAGTGTTGGGCTGGAAGGTGAGAGGCAAGGAAACAATCCGAATCATGGGCCAAGGGCCACATGGGTGAGGCCAGGAAGAGGTATCTATGGGGAGGGGTCCCTGGACTGGAAGTTTTGATGAGGCTTAAGAACTTAGAGGCTGTCGGACAAGGGCACCTAGCAAGAGGCAGAGGGGATGGGGAGAGCAGCACAGGAAGGCAGGAACTCGGTGATGGCGTAGCTTCTGGTAAGGACCAGGTACAGGGTGTGCCCAGGAAGTGAGTGGCTGAGAGGAGGAGGGAGGACAGTGGAGATGAGGACCACAAGGGCCAGGACACTGGTGAGTCATCTCTGTGGATGTTGAAACCATGGGGAATGGCCTGAGTTGGGGTGGCGGGAGCTGGAGAGCCAGGAGCAAAGAATGAGGGGAAGTAACCAGGACAACAGCTAATGACAGCTTTAGCAGGGAGCAGGTGGTACCATCAGAGAAGGGAGATGACCACAGGAAGCTCTCCGCTGCCAGGCATGTGCCATGGAGAGCACTACTACCTCAAGGGGCAGTGGTGCTTCAGAAAGCCAGGTTTCAGTTAAGGCAGAAGGGATGGAGGAGGACAGTGAGGTCTACAGCACAGTCTGCTGATCATACAGGGCCTGGTGGATGTGAGTGAAGACAGGGCCACTGGAGCAAAAAAGGAGAGACTTGCACAGATGGATAAAAGTGTTGGCAAGGACAACAGATGGTCTATCTGTTTAGTACAGTGATGCGGATGCTTCCTTTGGTGGTATGGTGGCCTCTAGGGAGGAAGATCCTACAGGCCCCATTCGCCATCCATCAACCCACTCCAGCATCCACCCTTCCACCCATCCACCCCCATCACCTATCCACTCCCATCCACCCATCCACCCACAATCCAACCATCCACCCCCCCATCTACCCATCCACCTCCATCCACCCATCCGCCCTCTGTTCACCAACCCACCCATCCACCCATCCTCCCACAATCACCCACCCATCCACCCCATCCACCCATCCACTCCCATCCACCCATCCACCCAAAATCCAACCATTCACCCTCATCCACCCATTCTCCCACAATCCACCCACCCATCCACCTGTTCACTCCCATTCACCCATCCACGCTCCATTAACCAACCCACCCATCCACCCATCCTCCCACAATCCACCCACCCATCCACCCACCACCCACCCATCACTCATGCATCATTCCATCCACACTCCATCTACCCACCATCAATCCATCCAACTATCCATCCACCCATCCACCCTCCCACCTACCCACCCATTTATTCATCTGATCATCCATCCCCCATCCTACCATTACTGAATTCATCCCCTACACCTTCGGTGTGCATCTCCTCTGTACTGAACTTAGGAAGGTGAAGAAAATACAGCCTCTTTTCAGATGTGACCAGAAAACCACAATTCAGTTTGAGAAGTGTTCTAACAACAGGGGCCCAGGAGGCCGAAGCTGCCTGAGTAACGTTGATTGCCCCACCACAGGGACGGGACATGTGAACCAGGCCCTGAAGGGGGGGCTCCGCAGGAAGAAAGGAAGTACAAATGTCCAGGGCAAAAAGATAGGTGAAGGCAAAGACTTCAAGATATGAAAAGCCTGGGGGTGCCTGGGTGAATCAGTCAGTTAAGCATCTGCCTTCAGCTCAGGTCATGATCCCAGGGTCCTGGGATTGAGCCCCGCATCGGGCTCCCTGCTCAGCGGGAAGCCTGCTTCTCCCTCTCCCTCTGCCCCTTCCCCACTGCTCGTGTTCTCTCTCTTCCTGTCTCTCTCAAATAAATAAAATCTTTAAAAACAAATGATATGAAAAGCCTGGCCCTTTGGGACAATGGTGAGAGCTATGTGTCTCTCAGAGATGTGTCAGGAGATGAAGTGGGGAGAAGGGCAGTGGGCAGAGTCCCGGCGTGCCCCTACTTCATCTTGGAAGCAAAAGGGAGCTGCGCAAGGAAGCTGTGCTGACATGTGCCACAGCTCCATAGCCAGGGGTGCCAGGGGTGCCAGGGATGTACCCAGGATGTATACCCCAGAGAAGGGGACCCTCGGCCTCCCCGGGGGTCCTAGGGCAAAGCTGCAGGCCTCAGCCTGGGGCAGATGGGTGCTGGCAGCCGTGCCTCTCCTCTGGTGGCCACACACTGGCCTCAGGCCTAACCCCTGACTGGTCCACTGGGAAGGCAGTTATTTCATCCCCTGCAGGTCCAAACCCAAGCCCGCTGTCCTTCCTCTTCTGTTGTCAGAGGCCAGTTGTCTGCTTGCTGTGGCTTTATTCACTTTCCACTTCCTGGAAAATCCTATTTCTCCTTCAACACCCAACTCAGAGGTGCCCTCCGGGATTTCTTCCTAGCTTCCAACTACCCGAGGGGAGCCTCCCCTTTGCAGGGCACCCCCTTCCCAGCAGCCTTGGGGTGTGCAGTGGAGGCTGGTGTGCATGGAGGGCTAACACTCACCCTGGGGAAGATGGAGCTGGTGGCAGGAGGGGGTGCTCTGGGTTCAGGCTAAGGAGGGATTTTGCAGTGGTCACAGCGGCCAGGCGAGGAGTTGCCTTCTGAGATGGGTGCTGCTGTCCAGCAGGAGGGCCTCCATTTCCCTGTCTGTGCAATGGGACTAGGTGCTCAGTGAGGACCTTCTGCCTCTGACCTACAGTGCTGTGGTGCCTAGAAAGTTTTGGCCAGCAGGCAGCATGGAAGGGAGGGACAGGCCAGGCCCTGGCTAGTGGCTGCCTTGTCCATAGGATGCCGAGAAATGAGATTTTGGTGTACAGAACGTGCCATCCTGGTACTGTTTCCTAGGGCAGGTCAGGGTCAGGGTGGTATAAAGCCAAGTACAGTGGGAGGCCCTGGGATCCACGTCCCACAATTAGCTGCCAGGGCAGGACAATGGGCATCAGAGGACTGGGGAGGATGGGGGAGGGATCTGTGGGACCGGAGAGGGCTGCGGGCTGGGGCCGATAGTGGGCTGTGCCCCCCAGGAGGACAGGGACACAGGGGGAGGGACAGGACACAGCCCTGGGCCTCCAGCCACACAGTCCTCTCTTCCTGTTGTCTCAGGATGGTCCTGGCAGGATGCATCTGCCAGAGTTCCAGGTCCAGGCCTCCCCCAAGGCCTGCTCCCACCCCCACCGGGATCTCACACACACGCACACACACGCGCGTGCACACACACATACGCACACACGCCCATGGGCACGCACATACTGACCTGTCAAAGATACATGCATACACATCCGCACACAAAGCCACACACACCACTTACACACCAGCCCCACAAACATGTGGGTCCACGCCCACAAACACACACACACACACACACACACAAGGACCCACACCTATCGACATGCACACACCCAGGCACACGCTATCCTGCTGGAAGGAGGACGGTAGGCTGGAAGCTGCAAGGGCGGCAGGAGGGCTTTCAAGCAAGCAAAGCAGGGTTATTTGTGTGTCTGGGGTCAAGCCCTGGGGGAAGGATGAAGGAAGAAGGCCCCGGGACTGGAGGGAAGCTAGGGCAGCCAGAGGGGGCTGCGAGGGTGGACAAAAGCCGATGGAGCCAAGGACATATGAGGAAAACGCCACGGGACCCGGGAGAGGGTGAGCTCATGGGCAGAATTTGGTGGGAAAGCCAGGGCCCTTGGTTCTGGGCATTTGGGGAGGGGCCGCGCAGTGCGAGACGCCCCCCCTACAAGCAGCCGCAGTGCATCTACAGTGCAGGATGGAGGGGCCTTCCAACAGACATGTGAGGCTCACACACTCCAGGTCTCCCCCAGTGTAGGATGAGGCCTGCAGTCTCCCCCGTCGGCTTCATGCTGGCAGCTGAGCCTATGTGCGGCCAAAGATTGGGGTTCGGTTAGGTCAGGGTTCACTGGGAGCTGGGACCAGTCTGCTGCCAGGGACCAGGGCCAGGGGCACCTGAGGTAGAGATTACTGATTGTCTTGGGGCCTTGCAGGTATGGCCCAGGGCCAAGAGCTCGGGCAGCCCCTGCCCTAGGGAAGAGTATGGTATTATGGGCAGGGAAGGTCCATCAGGACCCGACTGACGTCACCATGTCACCATGTGATCTCACGACCCAGCGCCATACTAACCCTGTCTTCCACCCCAGGCCTGGCGAGTGGCTACTCCATGACCCCCCCAACCCTAAACATCACGGAGGAGACACACGTCATTGACTCCAGGGACAGCTTGTCCATCTCCTGCAGGTACTCAGTCCTCAGCCCGGGGGGACAGGGGCCTGGGTCTCCCCAGGCCAAGGGGACCAGAGAAAGCCAAGGCAGGAGATGGTAGAGGAGAACCCATGGAGAATCCCTACCAACCAGGAGATGGTAGAGGTAGAGGGCAGAGGGGCCTCAAGGCTTAGTGGGGCTCCCTGGTCACCTGGGTGTGGGTGCCTGGAGGCACGGACCATCCCTGGCCCTGCAGACACCTTGTGCCCACCCCTACTCCTGGGTCACTCCACGCTGACTCCAGGCCAGTCCCTGCCCACCTTCCATGTTACCCTGCATGGACCCCAGGTCCCCTACACCTACCCCCAGCCACCCTCCACTGGCTCTAGGCCCACCACACAGAGCTCAGACCCATTATGGTCCCTGCAGCCCGGGGATGATCAGCAGGCTTCTCTGCAGGCCAGCCTACCCCACGTAGGCCTTGGAGCCAGGCAAAGGCCCCGAGGGGCCTCAGGGAGCACCCTGCCCCAGACTGGGTCCATGGCGTGTGCCCCCAAATTGGGCTGTTCTGACCTCTGGGTGAGACAAGCTACGGGCAAGGCTTGTGACCCGGGGCTGCAGCTGGGGCCCCTCTTGTGCTCTCGTGTCCTCTGCCAGGGGGCAGCACCCCCTTGAGTGGTCCTGGCCAGGGGCTCAGGAGGCGCCGGCCACAGGGGAGAAGGACGGCGAGGACACAGGGGTTGTGCAAGACTGCGAGGGCACGGACACCAGGCCCTACTGCAAGGTGCTGCTGGTGCGTGAGGCCCGCGCCAACGACACGGGTAGCTACCGCTGTTCCTACAAGTACATCAAAGCCCGCATCGAGGGCACCACGGCCGCCAGCACCTACGTGTTCGTGAGAGGTGAGGGGGCAGGCCGCCTGGCCCTGCAGCTGCCCAGGAGGCACAAGCAGGGCCTGGATCCTGGAGGGCATCTGGCACCTGCAGCCCCGGGGCCCAGCCTGCGGGCCTGGGCGGGGGGGCTGCCCCACTGCCCCTCACCTGAGTCGAAGCCCCGCCTTCCCCTCCCACAACCTGCCCCCTCCCCTCAGACGTGGAGCAGCCATTCATCAACAAGCCAGACACGCTCCTGGTCAACAGGAAGGATGCTATGTGGGTGCCCTGCCTGGTGTCCATCCCGGGCCTCAACGTCACGCTGCGATCGGTACGGCCCTCCTCCTCCCCGACCCCCGCCCCGGGATCCGGCCCCCTCCTGTCCCGTCCCGGGGAGAGGCAGTCCCTGGTCTGGTCAGGAGAGAGGGCACTGACAGCCACCATGTCCCCGCAGCAAAACTCAGCCCTGCGGCCTGACGGGCAGGAGGTGGTGTGGGACGACCGCCGGGGCATGCGTGTGCCCACGCCCCTGTTGCGCGAGGCCCTGTACCTACAGTGTGAGACCACCTGGGGTGGCCAGGACTTCCTATCCAACCCCTTCCTCGTGCACATTACAGGTACGCACTGTCTGGTGCAGAAGGAGGATGGGGCATCCCCCAAATCCCAGGGACGGGGCTGCAGGGGCCATAGCCGGGCCCAGTGGGCACCCCGTGCCCTGTGCTGTGTGTGCCATCCTGTTTGAGGGGCGTGGGGGTCACTGTGCATGTGTCACCAGGCAACGAGCTCTATGACATCCAGCTATTCCCCAAGAAGTCGCTGGAGCTGCTGGTCGGGGAGAAGCTGGTCCTGAACTGCACCGTGTGGGCCGAGTTCAACTCGGGTGTCACCTTCGACTGGGACTATCCGGGGAAGCAGGTGAAGGCGACGGCCCCAGCAGGGCCATACTGGAACCATCCCCCGGAGTCCCCGTCACTGCCTCCACCTGCCCTATGCCCACACAGTCCCCAGGAGTCCCCATCACTGCCCACGCCCACCCGGCCTGGTGCACATTGGCCTCTGAATAGGTGTGGACCCAGTCCTGCCCCAGGAGCCCCTGTCTGATGAAAGGGGCTGCCCCAAGGAAAATTCTGGGTCTGGGTGCAAGGCTTCCAGAGCCACGGCTGGGCTGGGGTATGTGCCCTTGGTGCTCAGTTCTGCCAGAGCCCACCTGCTCTGACCCTGGGCTTCCCCTGGGTGTGGGTAGGCAGAGCGGGGTAAGTGGGTGCCAGAGCGGCGCTCCCAGCAGACTCACACAGAGCTCTCCAGCATCCTGACCATCCACAACGTCAGCCAGCACGACCTGGGCCCATATGTGTGCGAGGCCAACAACGGCATCCAGCGGTTCCGGGAGAGCACCGAGGTCATTGTGCACGGTACGGCCTGGGGCTGGGCCGGGCGTCAGTCATCAGGCCTGGGGAACAAGGGTCCATGTGCAGTGTGGGCGGGGGTCAGAGGTCAGGGTGCACCTGAGCAGTGTGGAGTCTAGCCAGAGGGAAGAGAGGGCAATGAGTGGACCCCCGGAGGGCAGGGCGAGCCCCAGTCTGCAGGCGTCTGGCTGCTGGGGGTGCCGGACCATGGCTGGGCGTCCCTGGGCAGTGGTGGGTCAGTGACTCCAGGCCCTGGCTTTACACGGATGCCTCCCATCTGGCAGAAAAGCCCTTCATCAGCGTCGAGTGGCTCAAGGGTCCTGTTCTGGAGGCCACGGCAGGAGACGAGCTGGTGAAGCTGCCCGTGAAGCTAGCGGCGTACCCCCCGCCGGAGTTCCAATGGTACCAGCCCTGGCCCCTGCCCCCCGCTACCCCCTAGGCCCAGCACGAGAACAGACCACAGGGCGGAACCTCTCCTCTGAAGACACTCTAAGGAACGCGCACCTAATACAATATTTAAGCCAGAGGGAAAGTTATCTTGCTACAAAACTGCGCAAGCTTGCACCTGCCAGTGGGCTGTCGTGTGTGGGTGTGCTGGGCACCCTGCTGGGCTTCATCTAACCGATCCCTGCACCTGCTTGGTATCTCCGAGGGCCCCGCCAGCAGGACGAGGTCCTGGAGCTCTGGCCTGCCCAGCAGCAATGGCTTTGGGTTTCTCAGGCCTCCCTCTGAACAGGTTGCCACCCCCACCCCAGGCCCTCTTATCCAGAAATTCAGAGATGCCACAGGGGTTCCACAGACTGCTGTAGAGCCAGGCTCTGGGGCAGGCCTGAGCTGTGTGGCAGAAAGCAAGTTTCCAGAAAGCCCACAGGCTCCAGAGCCCCAGCTCTGGCCTGTGACCTGAGAGTAAGACCTTCCCTATGGGTGTATCAAGGGTCACTGAGGGGGGTCCACCCTTGCTAGGTGTTCCCCAAAAGCTAAGAGCTCAGGTTGGCATTGTACGCCCACACACACCCTTGGGTCATCTGAGCCTTCCGCATGGCCCAACGCTGGGAGGTCACACTCTAGCCTGACCCCCATGGTGCAGACGAGGAAACAGAGAGGTGGGGGAGGGGACAGGGCGTTCCTACCTGAGCTCTGAGCCCCCTGGGAGGGCTCTGCGTCATCCTTTCCCAGCTGGTCATCCTTTCCCAGCTGGCTGGAGGAGCCCTGCCCTTCGCAGCCTGGGAGAGCTCCCTCCAGACAGGATGACCTTTTCGGAAAGCCTGGGGCTGAGTGAGCGGAGGCCCCAGACATTCTCAGCTGGGATCTCACTGTGCTGGCTGTAGGCTGGCAGCAGGCTTCTCCTGGGGGGACCTCAGGAGGCCCTGGGCCTGGACCTGGTATAACCCTACCTCTGAAGCCACAGGCTTTGGGGTCCATTGGGGGCACCTGGACAGGACGAGCATTAGGGAGGGCAGGAGGCAGCCTGGAGCCTCCCTCACACGTCGGCCTCCTGGAGACCACTGGGGCTCTGTCCCCTGCCCTCCAAGCCCAGTGGGACTCAGGCTGTTCTGCGAGGGGAGCCCAGCTCTGCTGCCTCCAGGGTCTGGCCCAGGCCTGATGCTCAGGCAGCTGGCTGCCTCTCACCATTCCCACTGCATCTGGCTTTTCTCCGCTTATTTGGCCAACATCTGCCTCCAAGAAGTGCTCACTGGGCCCACTGTCCACTGAGACACCAGCCCCGGGGCACTAGTAACCACCACAGCCCCACAGGGGACTCTTCTAGGCTGTCATGTGATGATTATAAATGAGTGGATGGAGATCTAGCCGACAGATAGACAGGCTGGTCCTCCGCTCCTAAAGCACCCTTTGTGTCCAGCCCGGTGCACACACTAAATGCTGTAACTCAGTTAAACCTCAAGACCCCTGCAAGAAAGTCCATTTTGTTTCCCCAGTGTTTAGACTGGGGACCCTGGGGGCTCAGGGCCGTGAAGGGGTTTGTGTAGGATCACTGATGCTGCAGGTGGTGGACTCAGGAGTTTGCATCAGAGCCTGGCAGACGACACAGCCTCGGGTTTACTCCGCCCTGTCCTGCCGTGGGACCCCGGCTGAGTCAGGTCCCTCCCTTACACCGCTGGCTGAATACCAGGGGAAAGACCATTTCCAGGTAGAGCCCGGCTTGCAGAGTGGCTGCCTTGTAGCACTCCCAGCTCAGGCCTGGGCAGGTGCCACCCCTTGGGGTGGAAGGCATCCGTTTATTTGCATGTGCATTTGTTTGCATATGAATATGCACTGAGGACTGCATGTACTGCTCTCCCCTAGTACGGGGACAGGGGGACAGTCTCTGCACTGCTCCATGGGGGTGACGGATGGCCAAGAGACTCACGTGTGAAAAGCAGGGTGCTCATGAGCAGGCAGGTAGAAGCAGGGCAGAGGGCAGGAGCTGGTTCCTAGGGCGGTTGCTCTAATGAGTGGGTATTTGTGTATGGGAGAGAGGGAGCCACGCAGGTGTCTAGAGGACTGAGCATCCAAGCAAGGTGGGGACAGCGAGTGCCCAGGCTCCAGGTGGGAGTGTGAGGACAGCAAGAAGGTCCTGTATCTGAAAAGCTCCAGAAAGGGCAGAGCTGGGGTCAGAAAGTGAGGCAGGGCCCCCCAAGGGTTAAGGCTGTGCTTCTAGGGGACCACACCTACAATCCTTCCCAGCACACACCACTCTGAGAGGCAGGGCGTACAGGGCGCTGTAGCTGGTCCCGAGCCTGCAGGGGCCGTGAGACCAGGGCAGACCCTGCAGACCATCCCCATAGCCCTCCGGTCGGCAGTCAGCTGCCCCAGCCCGAACCCCCGCCTGGTCCAGTGCAAGAGGTGGCTCTTGCTCGAGCCGGGCCCATCAGGACTCTGGCGCCAGTCTCTTCTGCCCTCTACTGCCGTTGTTGGGGCCTAGGTGCGGCAGGGGAAGAGGGCCAGGATGGGGCAAGAGTGGGGTCCACACAGTCCCCTGAACTCCCTTCCTGCCAGGTACAAGGACAGAAAGTCAGTGTCCGGGCGCCAGAGTCCGCACGCCCTGGTGCTCAAGGAGGTGACAGAGGCCAGTGCAGGGATCTACACCCTCGCCCTCTGGAACTCCGCGGCCGGCCTACAGCGCAACATCAGCCTGGAGCTGGTGGTAAACGGTACAGGGGCGGGATGGGGGAGGGGGCACCGGGGGGCTGGCTGGGGGGAGGGTGGGGGGTGTGCTGACGGGGCCTGCTGACCAGCCGTCCGCCTCCGCCCCCAGTGCCCCCCCACATCCACGAGAAGGAGGCCTCCTCCCCCAGCACCTACTCCCGCCACAGCCGCCAGGCCCTCACCTGCACGGCTTATGGAGTGCCGCCTCCTCTCAGCGTCCAGTGGCACTGGCGGCCGTGGACGCCCTGCAAGGCCTTCGCCCAGCGCAGCCTGTGAGTGTGACTCCAGCCTGTTCCTTCCCCGCTTCCCGGCCCCATCCCCAACCTTGGCGTGACCCCCACTCCCTGCCTGCGCCCCTCCCCAGGGCCCTGCTCTAAGCTCGAACCCCGCCACAATTCAACGAGAGCCAATCCCTGACCTCACCTCGCCTGAACAAGGCCCAGACCCTCTCTCGCATGAGTCGGGCTGGGCCAGACACTGGGGATGGTGCAGCCCCCACCAACCCCCCTTGAAAATAAAGCCCCCCAGGACCCATAATTGCATCATCCAAGAGGACACGGGACCTGGGCTCCAAGTGGGCGGACCTGAGCTAGTTTTATGAGCCTTGTACTGAGTTCCGCAACACACCAACCATGCCCAGTTAGCTTTTCCTGAGCCCTGTTCATGATGACCCCTTATAGAGGAGGCAACCGAGGGTTGGAGGAGAGACCTGCCTCTCCCAAGGTCACGGCTGTAAGCAGCAGAACCCACCTGGGCCGTGCTCCTCTGTGCTGAGCTGGGTGCCAACAGGACAGAGAGGCCCGGGAGTATGCTCCGAGCAGGGACAGCTTGGACAAGCAAGAGATGGGAGAGGGTGCCAAGGTGGCCAGTGGTCTGGAGGGCACTAGGGAGCCGTGAAGGGCGCTGAATGGGCAGGAGTGGGGGGCCACATTTGCCGTTCAGCTAGAGATCCTTGTGGGCAGGGTAGAGGGTCACAGGCTGGGCAAGGATGGATGCTGGGAACCCCAGGAGGAGACAGAGCGGCTGCACCCGGAGGCGGGCCATAACCCCAGCATGGTCAGAGGAGGAGGTTCTGTAGGGGTGGCCTGCTGCCTCCAAGGCTTGTAAGAGATTCTTCTACACCACCAGGCACTTCCAAATTTGCCTCCCTCTGATGCTCTACCTTTATGCTCTGGACCACCTGACAGAACCCTGGGGTCCTGCTCTGCTCTGCTGGAGGCAGACAAGAGCCTCCCTTGGGACCCGAGACCCATGTCCCAACAAGAGACCAAAGGTGCTGGGGTCACACTCAGCCCAGGAAGGGGCTGCAGCTCTGGAAGGAGGAGAGAGAGGGTTTCCTGGAACAGGAGTGGTGGCTCTGCTGCCCCCCGACCCTGGGAGATCTAGGTGGACTTTGCAGGAAGGGGCACATCTCGAGTAAGGGATGGTGGGCGCTGCAGGCCAGAGGGGGACCGTGGGGCCACAGGTGTGAGCTGCTTGACGGGCAGCAGCCCCGAGCCTACCAGGGAAGGCTGTGTCCAGCAGCCCTCACAGGACAGGCTGTTCCCAGCAGCCGGCGGCAGCAGAGAGACCACATGCCACAGTGCCGCGACTGGAGAGAGGTGACCACGCAGGATGCCGTGAACCCCATTGAGAGCCTGGACACTTGGACCGAGTTCGTGGAAGGGAAGAATAAGGTACACGCACCAGCTGGTGCCACTGATGGGAAAGGAGAAGGGAGAGGGGGAGGGGCCCTCTTCTGGCCTTCTCCACCTCTACCAGGCCTGCAGAGTCGCTCTGCAGTGTCTCTGGGCCTCAGCTCCCCTTCCTGCCTGTGGATGGTGGGCTGAGGGGTGTGGGGACCTCCAGCTGCTTCCCAGACAGGGAAGCTTAGATTGAAGGCAGCCTGGCCAGGCCCTGGGCCCCAGCCACCCACAGGCCCCAGGGCTGGGAGGACCAGGCCTGGGGCCAGCCAGGTCCCCACCGAAGACAACTGAGCTGCTGGCCCAGCCTGGGGGCAATGCCTAGAAGAGGCCAGGCGGGGGAGGGGACTGAACAAAGGCACCCACTTCCTACAGTCACTTCCTGTTTTCCTACACACCTCCAGAGCCTCTTCCTGTTCCAGGCCTGGCCAGGAAGTGCCCAGCTTGGAATGGGGTGGGGGGGTTGTTTGGATGGTAGGCAGGGCCTACAGCGGCCCTCTCCCCTCCCCCTGCCTCCAAGTGTCCTACTCCCCAGGCCAGAGTCCTTCAGGAGACCTGGGACCCATTCTCTTCCCAGGCCACCACCCAGGGCCCTGAGAGAGGGGCCGTGAGCAGCCCTGGGGGGAAAGTGGCCCATCACAAGGATCTCATGCAGTGATCAGCCTTGCTCCACACCCCAAATCCTAGCCCTGGCTCGCACTGCCCATTGCTAGACTGGGCCTGTCCCCTGCCCCACGTGGCCACAGCCCGAGCCCATCCACACCCAGAGGCCTCGCTAGCCCAGCCTCACGTTGCCCTCCGACCTCAGCCTCAACCGCAGCTGCTCCTAGCCATGTCCTTGATTGTCCCAGAGGGGCCACCTCTGCCGTGCCAGGGCTCTGCCTCCTGCGCCCCACCAGAACCTTCCTGGTGCTGTCTCTGAGCCTTGGTCCTCTTCAGCTCGGGGCCTCAGTTATCCCCACCCCGCTGCTGGGCGCAGAAAGGGAGGACGGTCAGGGTGGGAGGAACTTGGGCAGGCAATGGAGCCCTGTGCTCGTGCTCTGCGCAGACGGTGAGCAAGCTGGTGATCCAGAATGCCAACGTGTCCGCCATGTACAAGTGCATGGTCTTCAACAAAGTGGGCCAGGATGAGCGGCTCATCTACTTCTACGTGACCAGTGAGTGACCTGGGTGGGTCGGGAACCAGGTGGGCACAGGAGGCTGGAGAGAAGGCCTGGGAGAGGCCAGTGAGGCCAGGTGGGGCCCAGTGAGTTCTGATGCTGTGAGGCACTGGGACCCTGGGTTTGGGCGGGAGGGATAGATTTGGAGGTCATCAGCATATGGGCCGGGGTGCTGGTGTGCTGGGATGGAGGGGCACACTCTGCCCCTAACCCTGAAGGTGCCTCCCCACTGGGGTCCGTCCACTCCTTGTGGCTCCATCACCCTCCAGCCCCCTTCCCAACACAGCAGTTGGCTCACAGGCACACTCTTCCTGGGGAGACCACAGGAAGCTTCCTCCGATGTTCAGATGCGCTAGTGACCCCAGGAAAGCTAAGAAGCCCATTGACGGACAGTCACTGGGCCCAGGAGTGTAGATGAGGGCACCCCGAGGAGACACGGGGCCAGAGAGAACCCTCTGCAGGAGGGAGCCGGGAGAGGAGCCCAGGAGCCCCACAAGGAGTGTGGCCAGCTGGACAAGAGGAAATCAGGAGCAAGGCGTTGCCACAAACTAGTGAAACAATGAGATTATTTCCAGGAGAGGACAGTGGTGGAAGGTGGTCAGCAGCGAGGAGGATGGGACAGGACCGCACCAAGTGTGCTGATATGGACTGCACCGATGGTCTGGGCTCCTGGGAGCAGTAGGGGCGGCAGCCCGGGTGGGGCTTGTCCAGGAGAGGGCTAGAAGGTGAGGCAGGAGGAGTCAGTGGGGCTGACTTCAGGGAGCTGGTCCCACTGGTCAGCGGTGGGGAGAAGAGGGGTGAAGAGGGCTCCCTGGTGGGGTACCCAGCCCAGATACACGTGATGCATGGTCCTGGTTGAGAGCAGAGTGAGTCCAAAGGCAGTTGGGAAAGGGAGAGCAAAGGGAGAGCGGGCACCACGGCAGGCAGGGAGGTGAGCCAACTCTGGGCGAGGTGTCAGGCAGCCTCCTCCTGCCTCCCCAGACATCCCCGATGGCTTCAGCATAAAATCCGAGCCATCGGAGGAGCCCTTAGAGGGCCAGGACGTGCGCCTGAGCTGCCGGGCAGACAACTACACCTACGAGCATCTGCGTTGGTACCGTCTCAACCTGTCCACGCTGCACGACGCACACGGGAACCCGCTGCTGCTCGACTGCAAGAACGTGCACCTGTTCGCTACGCCTCTGGCCGCCCACCTGGAGGAGGCAGAGCCAGGGGCGCGCCACGCCACGCTCAGCCTGACCATCCCCAGCGTGGCGCCTGAGCACGAAGGCGACTATGTATGCGAGGTGCAGGACCGTCGCAGCCATGACAAGCACTGTCACAAGAAGTACCTGTCAGTGCAGGGTGAGGCCGGCGGGGCTGCAGGGGAGGGCTGGCGGCGCTGTGCAAGGAGCCTTTCTTCCCTCCCAGAACGCGCCTGGGCTGCCACTCGGGGAGCCTGAACCTGCAGGAGGGTCCTCCCCCCACCCCCGCTGTGGAGGTCCACAGCCCTCCCCACCCGTGCGCCCAAACCGGATCCTTCCTAGAGCTTGGCGCCATCCGTCCCCACTCTCTGCTCCTAGCCCTGGAGGGCCCCTGCCCCGCACGCCCTCCTGCTTTCTGCAACTCCACTTAGCTCCCTCTCCACGCCCCCACCCCCCAGCCCTGGAAGCCCCGCGGCTCACGCAGAACTTGACCGACCTCCTGGTGAATGTGAGCGACTCCCTGGAGATGAGGTGCCCGGTGGCCGGGGCGCACGTGCCCAGCATCTTGTGGTACAAAGATGAGAGGCTGCTGGAGGAAGAGTCTGGTAGGGTGGTGGACGCGGGCCAAGGGCGGGGGTGCAGAGGCTCGCCAGGCCGAGGCCCCAGAGCCCTCTGAACTCAAAGCAACCCGCCGTCCCCTGCAGGAATCGACCTGGCGGACTCGAACCAGAGGCTGAGCATACAGCGCGTGCGTGAGGAGGACGCGGGCCGCTACCTGTGCAGTGCGTGCAACGCCAAGGGCTGCGTCAACTCCTCCGCCAGTGTGGCCGTGGAAGGTCCGCCCCCCGCCGCGCCCTGCCACCCACCTGCCCCACCCCCTGCCCCGCACTCGCCGCCTTCTCAGAGCCACCTCCCTCAAGTCGTGCCCACCAGAAGGGGAGCTGCTCGCAGGGCGCACCCTCCTCCCCCTAACACACACACACACACGCACACACAAGACTAGCCCCTTTCTGTCCACTCAGGCTCTGAGGATAAAGGCAGCATGGAGATCGTGATCCTTGTCGGCACCGGGGTCATCGCTGTCTTCTTCTGGATTCTCCTCCTCTTCATCTTCTGTAACATGAGGAGGGTGAGCTCTCCTCCCCCAACTGAGCCTCTCAACCACTCCTTGTGGGGTCTCTGTTCGCCCTGCACAGCCTGTAAGATAAGGAATAAGGTCCTCAACCGCCCTGGCTCACCTGGCAGTCTCACCTCCTGGGAAGCCTCGCTGAGCCCTCCATGCTGGGCTCTTGCACAACCAGAGGTTGTCAGTCCGTCTGTCCCCTCCTTGCTTGAGAGCCCCAAAGGAGATCCCATCTGTCCTGGGGAAAAGTTCACCCAAGACCGTGGTATGGCCAAATCAATTAGTTGTCCCCACCCCCACCCCAGCCAGCCCACGCAGACATCAAGACGGGCTACCTGTCCATCATCATGGACCCTGGGGAGGTGCCTCTGGAGGAGCAGTGTGAATACCTGTCTTATGATGCCAGCCAGTGGGAATTCCCCCGGGAGCGGCTGCACCTCGGTGAGGCGGTCCCCCAGTGCCCCCCACCCTACCCTGCGGCCCGCATAGACCGCTTCCCTCTCAAGTGCTGAAATCCCTCCATTCTCAGGCCAGAAAGTCATGCCTGGCCCCCACCTGGCCTGACCTGCCCATCTGGGCGTGCATCCTAAGAACAGGAGCCAGGGTTCCAGTTCTCAGGCCCCCCGGGGTCACTTCCCGCTGCTCTGAGCAGGGCGGGCCCATCACACCTGCTGGGAGAGGATGCAGGCCTTCCTGTCCGCCTCTCCTCGCCCTCTCTCTCTCGCTCCTGCTCTCCTTGCTCTTCCTGTTTGGCCGAGAGGGCTCCCGAGTTTCCTCCCCGTCCTGGGCCTTCCTTCCTGGCCCTCCAGGCAGGTCGCCCCTGCTGCCCGTCCCTCTTCACCCTCGCCCTTGAAGAGCTCACCTGGACCCGGCTCCCTGCCCCCCACAGGGAGAGTCCTTGGCCATGGGGCCTTCGGGAAGGTGGTGGAAGCCTCGGCTTTTGGAATCCACAAGGGCAGCAGCTGCGACACTGTGGCTGTGAAAATGCTGAAAGGTGTGCGGTCAGCGGGTGGAGGCGGCGGCGGTGGGACTGGCGGGGGCAGCGACTCTGGGTGGGCTGGTGGGTCTGTGGTTCGGGAGGGGAAACTGACGTTCAGAGCCAGAGTCTCCCCCAGGGTTCTTCATGGAGGCCCTGGGCTCGGATCTGAGGAATTCTTCCCAGTCCCACCGGAAACATCAGCCTCCAAGGGGCGAGCGGGACGAGCTGGGGACCCTACGCCCCCACGGGCAGGAGCTCTAGCTGCGCCTTAGCTAAGCCAGTGGCCGGGAAGAGGGACGCGCAGGGGTTGGGGGGCGGCGGGCCCAGCACCACGCGAAGCCCCCATGTCCCCTCCAGAGGGCGCCACAGCTAGCGAGCACCGCGCCTTGATGTCTGAGCTCAAGATCCTAATCCACATCGGTAACCACCTCAACGTAGTCAACCTGCTGGGGGCGTGCACCAAGCCCAATGGTACGGAGCTCGCGGCCCCTGGCTCCCTAGTGGGTGGGGCCTCTTGGGCCTGTATGGGAGGGGCCGGGCCGGGGCGGTGCTGGAGGGCGGGGGGGAGGGGTTGTTGAGGTGCCTGCGCTCGGGCCTGCCCTCCGTCACCAAGCGCCTGGCTCCTGCCCTGCCCTAGGCCCCCTCATGGTGATCGTGGAGTTCTGCAAGTATGGCAATCTCTCCAACTTCTTGCGTGCCAAGCGGGAGGCCTTCAGCCCCTATGCGGTAAGTGGGAGCCCTGCCAGTGGCCCAAGCTCTGCTGGGAGCCCGCAGGACGCCAAGGTGGGCTGGGGGGAGGGGGAGGGGGAGTGGAATGTCTGCTGTGGGTGGCCGAGCCCCCCTCAGACCCCCTCTATGCCTTCGCAGGAGAAGTCCCCTGAGCAGCGAAGGCGCTTTCGCGCCATGGTGGAAGGGGCCAAAGCTGACCGCAGGAGGCCAGGAGGCAGCGAGAGGGTTCTCCTCTCCCGCCTCTTGATGGGCAAGGGCGGCGCAGGGCGGGCCCCTCCAGTCCAAGAAGGTAAGAGCCTGGCTTCCCCTTGCCGGAAGAGGTTTGGCTGGCAGGAGGATGCCTCATGATCAGGGGACTGTGGGAGAAGCTGGCCTCAGGCCCTCCTGGAGGGGCTTACCTAGGAGACTGTGTAATGGGCTCTTCCTTTGGGAGGGAGGACACCACAGGGACAGTTTCCACAGAGACGGTTGACATTTGATTGGGCATCACTGGCTATCTAGGCCTTTGCCTTCCAGACAAGGGTGGGAGTAGCAGGTGCAAAGGTCTAAGGACGCAACAAGATTCCTGGTTCTGGGAGTGGTTAGTGGGTGTTGCAGGGAGAGTGGGTGCTGAGGGGCAGGCGAGGGGGCCCACATGCTTGTTAGCTAGCACCAGGGGCCTCAGGGGCCCAACCAGGAGGAGGTGAACACATGGTCCCTTTGGGGAAGGGTAGAAGATGGGAGCCATGGAAGAGGCCCCCTCGCCCTCCGCTGAGCCTGTCTTGCTCCTTTGTGCAGCCCAGGACCTGTGGCTGAGCCCGCTGACCATGGAGGACCTTGTCTGCTACAGCTTCCAGGTGGCCCGAGGGATGGAGTTCCTGGCCTCCCGCAAGGTGACTGCCCCAGCAGGCCCCTCAGAGGGGAGGAGGGTGCAGACCACCAGCATACCAAGGCAGGCCCTGTCCTAGCTCGCCACACAGCAATGCCGTGGTCAGTGCGCGTTTCTCCCACTTTGCAGAGGAGAAAACTGAGACCAGGGTGTGGAAGTGATTTCCTGAGATCTGTAGCTAGTCAGTGACAGGGGAATGTGGAATCTGTCCCACCCCACAGCCTTCTCTGTCCCCATAGTTCCATGAGCCCTCTCCATGGAGAGTCCTGGGGGAGCATAGAAATCGCCCCATGAAAGAGCAAGGCTCAGGCATGGGTGGGCCCTGGGGACCGGTGCTGACCACCCCCTCGCCCCTCCCCGTCCTTCTAGTGCATCCACAGAGACCTGGCCGCTCGGAACATCTTGCTGTCAGAAAGCGATGTGGTGAAGATCTGTGACTTCGGCCTGGCCCGCGACATCTACAAAGACCCTGACTACGTGCGCAAGGGCAGTGTGAGTGCAGGCCATGGAGGGAGGGCGGGATGGGGGCACGGATCTCCCATCCAAGAGCCATCTCCATGGAAGGTTGCAGAGCCCACACTTACAGGGACCTTAGTGGCCCCACCAGGGAGTAAAGACAGGAGCCGACGGGCAGGGACCCTGGTGCTTCATCTGGAGCTTGTGTTGGCCCCCTGCCTTTGTCCATGGGGCAGACGCTGACTGACCCCACATGCCTGCCCTGCAGGGGCTGGGCATCAGAGGTGGACCCTGCATGGTGCAGTCACAGAAGGGCACGTGGGTGCTGGGGGCAGTGTGCATCTCATCGGTGGTGCTCAGAGGTGGCCAGGCTGGCACTTGAATGAACACTCAAAGCCAATTGGGGGTTTGTGCCCCGGAGGAGGAAGGAAGAGGCTTGGAGAGGGAGACAATGGGCAGGATGGGTCTAGGATGTGGTGGGCCACCCTGTCAGCCTAGCCACCTTGAGGAAGGCCTTTGCCCTTCACTCTAACTCATGGCTGAGTGGAGGCGGGTGGATGGGAGAGTCAGGTGCACCTTCCAGAAGCCCCCTCTGCAGGCTGTGAGGAAGAAGGAGGGGGTGTGCTGGGCCGGAGGCGGCGGCCAGTCAGGAGGGGCCAGATGCCCTCAGGGCTCCCAGGTAGAGGCCCCAGGAGGTAGAGAGACAGATGATGGGGAAGGCACATCATGAGCCCCAGGACAAGCGGTCAGAAGTGATGCCCGGCTTCCAGTGTGGGGACCAAGCTGAGGTGGGGATGGTGAGGGGGTGCAGGGTCCCGATTCCTCCAGAGGCTAGGCCTGGGGTCTGGGGGAGGAGGGCTTCCAAGTGCCCCCCAAGAGCACACAGGGGAAGAAAGGGGCCCAGACAACCCAGGAGAGCAGCAGGGCAGAAGCCTTCAAGGAAGACACCTGGCACCTGCAGGGTGGGGGCCAACTGTGAGAGTCTTGTGAACACACAAGGGGCAGATACGGCCCAAGGCCTTTCTTAGGGTGTGGCTCCAGAGTTCTGGGCAGGCTGGGGGTGAGAGAAGGGGCTGCCCACGTGTTTGGCCTTCTCCCTCTCTTCCCTCCCTCCATGGAGACGTGCTTCCTTCTGCCTCCCCCAGGCCCGGCTGCCCCTGAAGTGGATGGCCCCTGAGAGCATCTTTGACAAGGTGTACACCACGCAGAGTGACGTATGGTCCTTTGGGGTGCTGCTCTGGGAGATCTTCTCCCTGGGTAAGTGCAGGGCAGGCTGTGGGGGAGGGGAGAGGCAGGATCCTAGGCTGCTGGTCACGGCAACCTGCCCTTCTGAAGCAGGGGGCCAGATGGCCCAGAGCTGTTGCACCTGCAGCAAGTGGTCCAAGAGCCCTCCACCTCTCCCCTCTGCCTCCACCATGGGCCCCCCTGGCGCCACCTCTGCAGGGTGGTGTGCTCTGGCCTCTGACGGGTGACAGGGCACGGCCTGTGTTTCCCGGGCAGTCCCTGGGATCAGCATAGGTCCCAAGAGGAGAGGCCTCATGGGTCCCCCAGATCTTCACCTCCCTGGATGAGCCCCCTCCTCAACCTGTCACTGGGGAGGCCGTTCCTGCCTTCAAGGGCTGGGGAGCGTCCCGGAGGAGACTGGATGCTCACACACAGGTGTACCTACTTATGAGAGCTCCACGTGGGCCCCTGGGCCCCGCTGGGACCAGGGTGAAGCCCCCACGCTAGGCCGGAGCCGGGCAGTGAGCCAACGGAGAAGCAAAGCACCAAAGATCCACCAGGATGAATGCTGTCACTGCAAACACAAGGGCCTGGAGAGCGCAGGGAGGGCAGGGCTGTGTGTGAGCTGGAGGGGAGGGCCCAGCTAATGAAGGGGCTCGCTGGGGAAGACAGCAGGCCAGGGTGAGGGGGCAGCCAGGCTCCTGGTCCCCGCCCATTGGCGGTGGGCCGGGCGTGGGCAGGGGGAGTCAGGAGGTGCAGCCAAGGGCGGAGGGGAGGTCCATGCAGCCCCTGCAAGCCGGCCAGGGGGAGGACCCGGACTCTGAGTCCCAGGGGAGCCACTCAGGGCTTGGAGCAAGCGAGAGAGCAGCGTGACTTGTCTTACGAGGATCGCCCTGCTGCGTGCGGCTTGCCCTCGGGGGCCCAGGGGGACCGAGAGGCTCTTTGGGGCTGTTTCTCCTGTGGCCAGGTGCTGCAGGGCTAGGACAAGTTAGGTCCCGGGTGTGTTGGCAGGCAAAGCCACGGGATGTAGGAAGGGGTTCAACTGAATGGCCAGGGAGGGTGTCTCTGAAGAAGGGTGATTGTGACAGGCCTGGCTTGATTGGCTCAGTGTGGCTCCCCGACCCTGGTGATCCCCCATGTTTTCATCTATCATCCTCTTTTAACCAAATGAAGAACTATCATTGGGAGACAAAGTGCCTTGGCCACCCCCGCCCCCGGCCCCAACCCTGGCCTGGGAGCAGCAGGGCCAGCCCCCTGCCATAGGGGGCCAGGAGAGAGGCAGTTTGGGGGGCTGGGCTGGGCAGCAGGTGTCTGCTCCCCACTCACCCCTACCTCATCCTGTTCTGCCATCAGGGGCCTCCCCCTACCCAGGAGTACAGATCAATGAGGAGTTCTGCCAGAGGCTGAAAGAGGGCACACGGATGCGAGCCCCAGAGCTGGCCACCACTGCCATGTGAGTTTCCCTGCTGGCTCTGCTGGTGGTGGGGGGTCGGAGGGGGAGGGAGGTTGCCATGGGTGGGGGGTCTTGTATGCAGGCAGGGGGCAGGAATGGGGAGGGGCTGCAGGCACGGGGTTGGGGTAGAGACCTGCAGATGAAGTCTCCTACTCCACCCCTGACCCCTTCACTGGTCCATTGACAGCTCTCCTCCCCCCACCCCCAGGCAGAAGAGACTGGGTGGGCTGGTGGAGGGTTGTGAGGGACCGGGATTAGGCAGGGGAGCTGGGGTCTGCTGGTGCAGGGTGCAGGCGTGCTCAGACCACAGGCCAGCAGCCAGCTTTACCCACAGACGCAGCGTCATGCTGAGCTGCTGGTCAGGAGACCCCAAAGAGAGGCCTGCATTCTCAGAGCTGGTGGAGATCCTGGGGGACCTGCTGCAGGGTGGGGGCCGACAGGTAAGTGTACCTCTGTCCTCCCGGTCGGGCTGCAGCAACCTCTGGCCCCCAGCCCCAGGGCCCTTAAGCAGCTGACCAGGGCCCGTCTTTGGCCAGGAGGAGCCCCAGGCTGGTCTTCGGGGGGTCTGCAAGGAGCCCCTGTCTCCAGCTGAAGGATGGTGTGTCCCTCCCTCCACCTTCCTCTTTGCGCTTCTGCTTCCTACAGCCCCGCCCCCCGCACCCACCCCTGACTTCCGTCTCCCTCCCTGGGGGGTGCCCGGGGAGGGGGCCGTGCAGGGAGCACAGCCAGCTCAGGTCTGCCCTGGTGCTCTGGGATCTGGAGGAGTGAGCAGGAGCTGCCTGCAGCACTTGGGAGTCCAAGTCTGCCCCCAAAAGAGGGGACCCTGGATTGGGATTGCCCCTGCCGCACCTCCCTCATTGTAAGTGGGGTACCTGTTGGGAGAATTTGCCAGGCAGGCTCATTTAATCCCCAGAGCACCTTGGAGCGCAGAACTTCCCCAGTCAGGAGCCCCGCTGTCCTGAGCGCGGAGGTGGGGGCCGGAGGTGGGGGCCGCGGGGGCATGGTGGTCTCTGACCGCCGCGGCCTCTGCCGTTCCTGCCAGGAGGAGGAGGACTGCATGGCCCCCTGCGGCTCTCAGAGCTTGGAGGAGGGCAGCTTCTTGCAAGCATCCACCACGGCCCTGCACGTGGCCGAGGCCGACACCGAGGACAGCCCACCGAGCCTTCACCGGCACAGCCTGGCCGCCAGGTCAGCCGCCCTTGCCCGGGGGCCGGGATCCCCCGGGGCAGGGAGAGAGCAGCTTGGACGCGGTCTATTTTATTCCCGCCAGTCATCAAGGACCAGCAAACTACAAGGACTTGAGAGATCTTTGTACACCAACTGAAAGAGCACAGTGGTTTTTTAAATGACAGTACTCGGTCTGGGGCTCCCTGGAGGGCCTGGCGAGCCTTGGGGCCCCTCCAAGACCATGTAGCCTGTGACTTCGCTTTCCTCCGTGCCCCCTCAGACCTTCCCTCTGCCCTGCAGCCTCCTCTGCTTCGGGCACTCACGGCCCCCAAAAGCCCCTTCCCCAAATTTGAAATTTGGGGTCCCGGGAGCAGGGCGGGCCAGCCACTCACCCGTATTCAGGATTTAGAACATAGCTTAAGTTCCCAGAGTTCTAGACCCGAGGTCTCTTGCCAACAGCTATTTACACTCCGGGAAGACCGTTCACATTCCCAATGGGGTTGCCGAGAGAAGGACTCCAAGAACTGCCACCCCATGTGCCCCAGCGGAGGGGAGGGCTGGGCTGGGGGACAGGGTGCCCACTAGGCTCCTTCCACGAGCCACCCCAGCGCACACGCAAACATGCACACACACGGCCCCGCGCACACAGGCCAGGTGGCGGCTTGCACAGAGGGCCCCCTTCTGGGGTGAAGGCCCCCCCATCTCACCAGCCCCATGCCACACCCAGGCTGGGTGTGCTCCACTCACCTCCCACACCCTTCCCTGGAGGCGCTCTCCTCTTGCACAGGCGAGGAGACATCCTGGCACAGGGGGGCAAAGCAGTGGATAGCGACAGCGCCCCCTCCCCCGGGAGGAACTCAGACCAGCACTCAGACCCAGGTCCCATACTCACAGCCCAGGCCTGGGGTCCTTCTGGGAGGAGAGGGGGCAGAAAGAGAGGTGGAGAGAGCTTTCTTCAGCACTCTGTTTTCTCCCCACAGATACTACAACTGTGTGTCCTTTCCGGGGTGCCTGGCCAGAGGGACTCAGACCCAGGGCTCTTCCAGGATGAAGACGTTCGAAGAATTTCCCATGACCCCGACGACCTATAAGGCCTCTGTGGTAAGTGGGGAGCTGGGCCTGTGCACCCCAGGTCAGGTTTTCTCTGCTGGGAGGAGGTATCAGGACCTCCGGAGGCCAGCAGGGGAAACCAGCTCAGGAAGGGGCACCACATTGAAATGTCAAGTCCATCGTTGGGGCGCCTGGGTGGCTCAGTTGGTTGAGCAACTGCCTTCAGCTCAGGTCATAATCCTGGAGTCCCGGGATCGAGTCCCGCATCGGGCTCCCTGCTCAGCGGGGAGCCTGCTTCTCCCTCTGACCCTCCCCCATCTCGTGCTCTCTCTCTGTCTCATTCTCTCTCTCAAATAAATAAATAAAATCTTTAAAAAAAAAAAAAAAAAAAAGGAAATGTCAAGTCCAGATTGCCGGTCGGGCATGTTGGGGTCTGTGTGGCCCTGTGATGCCACCATCTCTCAGCTGCTTTCCCCCGTGCCCTCCTCACACACACCGGTCTCCCCTCCACACAGCAGAGAAACCCAATGGAAAGACAGCTTCTCCTTCCAGGTGATTATCTTTGGATTAGCCTGAGTCAGGGCTTCCCTTTGGTGGCCACCAAGCCATGTGGCCAAAGAGAAGGGGACGGTGTCCCTCGAGGAGGAGCCCGGGGTACGGGGTACACGACACAGCGGTGTTCTCAGATCTACTCAAGCAGAGTGGACCTCTCAGGGCACTGGGAGGCTGGAGCCCGTGGGTCCATTTTGCAAAAGCACAGACTCATCCTCCGCCTGGAACCTTCCCGCCCCGGCCTCCCTGCAGACAGGCCTGCTCAGCGATTGCTGGTCCCCGGCTCCTGTCCCCCAGGGCAGATGGAGATGCTGGGGGGACCCCAGCTGTGACAAGAGTGCTGTTCCCCTCCATGTCATGCAAAACGAAAACCATGCCAAGTCATGCACCATCGAAGGGCAACAGAGCCCTGCTAAATGTGGGATGTGTCTGCGTGAGGACCATTTTGTTACCCCATGAGCTGCCAGATTCTTTCAAGAGGCTCCCTGTTTCTCTCTGTGTTCCTGCTCTGCCTGCACCCTGAGCCTCAGTTTCTCCCTCCCTGGCAGGGGTGTGTGACCCTCACCTGCATGCTTCAGCGAGGAATGGACACGTGCTTTCTGCTCAGTTTCCACAGGGCGGGTCTCAGGCCTGCAGAGAAGGTCCATGCCACGCCATCCTGGCTGGGGGGTGCAGGGGGTGCTGCCTGCAGACGGGCTTGTTCTCTCTGCACAGGATAACCAGACGGACAGTGGGATGGTGCTGGCCTCCGAGGAGTTTGAGCAGCTGGAGGGCAGGTACAGACAAGAAAGTGGGCTCAGGTAAGGCTTCCAGAGCCTCTTTCCCTGCGAGGGGCCGGGACGGGGAAGCTGGGCCTGTGTGTGCCCATCACTGACTCACCTGAAACCTCTTGTGGCTTCTTATTACCTTTTTGGGTGTTTAAAGCAAGCTGCTCTGGGACTCAAGACCTTTGGCCACCTGGGAAGCCCCCTCCCCCATCAGCATCCTGGCCCAGCACACCTGGTGCTGGTCCCCACACTTCCCTTCCATGTTACAGGTGCTCAGAGGCCACCTCTTTGTGAACCAAGTATGATCTCGCATGCCCACTGTGCCTACGCACCCCTCCCACAGCCAGGGGGTGCCACCACCATCCCCAGCCGACCCACCCTCCCCCAACCTCCCATTTAAGCTCCCCTTTGAGCTCTGAGGCCTCAGGAGCCAGACAGATCATGTGACCTGGAGCTGGCTGGTGTCCTTTTTTGATACGAATGCAGTCACAGAGAAATCCTCACATACCTGTACAGAGGGTGACCTCCCTTTGTCCAAGAAGATAGCCACCCCCCCAAAAAAAGCCCTGAATGTTTAATCTTTTAAGGGTATAGATGAAATAATTAAACGTCTACCTACTTACTCTAGTAGTCAACTTGCACATAGCTGTTTAAATGACAGAACCTATGGGGCGCATGGCTGGCTCAGTCGGTAAAGCATGGGACTCTTGATCTGTGTCTTTGTCGGGAGCCCCTTTTTGGGGTCGTCCGACACAGTTTTCCGGAACGAATCCTGGCCTCTGCCTGTGCTGTTTTTTAATCAATGTGTGATGTTGTCACTGAGTTTTTTTTACCCGAGACCATAAGTATTTATTTGTATCACGTTAGGATAGTTGATGTGATTCTTAGGTGTGTTTATGATCTCTGCAGCTGAACCAACTAGCGGTTATTTTTCCAGCAGCCTACAAAAAGTGTGTTTGCTGTGGGTGCTGGTGGTTTGTGGGGCACATACCCAGCTGTACCGTGCATCTTGGCCTCCTTGATCACCCATCGGGTGATCTCTGTTAGTAACCTAGTTTTGGAAAATGAATGCTAATTGCATTATTTGAAATAGTGTCTGGCTAATGTTTCTTTACCCAACAGTATTTTATATCTCAAGAAAAAAAAAAAAGGTAATTCAGTAAGAGGGTGAGCCGGGGGATGGTTGCTACTTAAGTTCTAATCTCCACACGTCTTCATAAAGACAGCCCATGGAGGCAGGCCCCTCAGAGCCCACACCTGTGCCATAAGCAGGAGAGAGAGACTCAAGTTTATGCGTGAGTAGGAAACCCAGCGCTGGGACCAGCAGAGCCGTGCCTGAGTCACGCGGAAGGAAAGGAAGATGCGGCCCGCCCGGGAGAGAGGAGTATCTCGAGGTCCTTGGGACAAACCAGGGAGATGAGGGAGGAGGCAGAGGTCTGGTGGAGGAGGCTCCAGGGGCAGCCGTCTGGGGAAGGCAGTGCTTCTGAATGGCCAGTGAGCAGGATGCGAGCGCTTAGTGCTGAAGGAAGAAGAAAGTTGCAGAAGATAAGAGTCCTCCAGAAGCAAGAATCCAGAAGACAGATCCACACCCAAGGGAACCGTTTATTACAGAAACTGCACCTCACAATAGCAGCAATAGAAAGTACTCTTGTCCACACAGGTTCCCTTGGAAACACATCATGACCAGCCACTGAGAGGTGCACCTGCATTCGCTTGGCGTGTGGAACAGTCTCCAAACAGGTGCAAGGATAGAATGTGCCTTGGATGGCTCTGTGGGGGAGAAGTAGGAGGGGGTCTCTCTGCCCAGTCCTTTCCCGTCTCCTTTGAACCACCCCACAGTGTCCTCACTTTCAGGTCATTCATCCGGCCCTTTCAGCGGCCGCACAGGATCCCACATCCACACCCTGCAGGGTGGCGTCTCCTCCAAGTGTGTAGGCAAGAGGAAGATCTGGAAGCCCTCGGCTTGTGGTAGGTCGGCATGGCTGCGTGGCAGCACTCCCAGCAAAGTGACTGGTTGGTTCCTGGTGGCAGTACAACACCATAACACGAATGGAGCCTTTGCAAAGAAGGATGCAGTTGAAGGAATTCAGGGTGATGCCAAAGATGTGGGTCTAATGCAGCACGGCTAAATGAGGAAGCCTCCAAAGCCACCCACGTCCCAAGCCCCTTCCATAGGAGAACCAGATATTTCTAGTCCTGGAAATCCCAGCACGAATCATCATGAACAGAAAAAATAAGCATAGGACGCTTGGGTGGCTCAGTCATTAAGCGTCTGCCTTCGGCTCAGGTCATGATCCTAGGTCCTGGGATCGAGCCCCAGCATCGGGCTCCCCGCTCAGCGGGAAGCCGGCTTCTCCCTCTGCCCCTCCCACCCCGCTCATGCTCTCTCTGACAAATAAAATCTTTTTTAAAAATTTTAAAAATATCCATACACTATTCATACAGTTATTATAAGAATAAAAAAAAATAGAATGAAAACTTTTCAGTAGCTGTCAACACTCAAAAAAAAAAAAAAAATGAAGCAGAGAAAAGCTGATACACTACTCTGACGTGAATTAAATACATAATTAAACAAGGAGCTGCACCAGGAGTCGGAAATTCAAACATTCAGAATGGAAATGAACAGTGCGAAGGTATCAAATGGTGGCTGACTACGTTTAGGAAAGAAATTGAAATAAAAGACATCCCCTCAAAAATCAAGACCAGGGTCGGGGGAGGCCCAAGGATCAATAGATACAATCAATGCTCCCTTACGGGGAAAGACACAGAAGGTGGACATGAAGAGACAAAAGAAAAGAAAACCAAAATAAATAAAAAGGTAAAGAAGACCAGAAACGAAGTTGGCAAGTACACTAGTGCAATATTTGAGTAGAAAAGATCCAGTATATATAAAATTGGAGTCTCCGAGGGAGACAATGCTGGCCATGGAACAAAACTAATATTTTAAAATTGTAAGTCAAGGGACTCTCTCAAATAAAAGAACTGAATCTACATCGCAGAAGAGGGCCTGGGAAAACTACCCCAGAGCGGTAGACTTGGCTGCATATCTGAGTTGAACTGTTAGATTTTCAAGGTAAACATTCTGGAATTCAGGCAAAAAGGCTGAGTCATTTAATGAAGGAAAGAAAAAAAAAAAAAAAGGTTGGCACCAGGCTGAGCACCATGCACAGCAAAAACAAAATCAGAAGAAATGAAGCAAGGTCTTCAAAAATCTCAAAGAAGGGGGCACCTGGGGGCGCAGTTGGGTAAGCGTCCAACTCTTGGTTTCGGCTCAGGTTGTGATCTCAGGGTCATGAGCCCCAGCTCCGCGCTCAGTGGGGAGTCTGCTTGAGGATTCTCTCTCTCCCTCTCCCTCCCTCTGCCTCTCTCCCCGCTGGTGCTCTCTCTCTCAAATAAATAAATAAATAAATAAATAAATAAATAAATAAATAAATAAAATTTTTTTAAATCTCAAAGAAAGTGAGAGCTAAGTAGGAGCATCCTACGGCCGTCGGGGAGGAGGCAGGGGTGGGGGCTGGCACCTCTCTCAGGGTGAGAAGCTCGGTGCTCATTCTGGGAATGATGAAGAGCCACTGGGGGATCTGTCGGGAGAAGGACATTCTCTGGCAGAAAGGATCTCTGAAGCAGCGTTGGGAGAAGAGGGACGGGCCAGGAGAGTGCAGAGCGTCAGAGTTGGGCGCTCACTCTGGACCGGGGCAGGGCATGCAGAGAGGGGCTCGGGCCCATTCTGGAGTCAGCACAGACAAGACTTCTGGATAGACTGGATGTGAGGGGTTTGGGGAAAGGGAAGAGCAAGGATGATGCCCAGGGCCCTGAGCCACGGAGTGGTGCGTTTACAGAGATGGGCGAGTCTGGGAGAGAAACAGGTCTGGGGGCACGAGGTGGGCATTCTCCGTCGTCCCACGTGCCCAGGCTGGGGACAGAGAAAGCTCCAGGGTTTGCCAACCCTCACGTCAGTCCGGTTCACTGTGTAAGTCAGGTCTGTGTCTCCGAGGGCTCTGAGCTCGCTTGGAGCTCCGGTCGTGTCTTTGGTGACTCCAACCAGACCCCGACTGGGGTCCTGTGCCTCTTCTCTTCTTGTCTTACTGACCATCACCTTCCCTGTCTCGGCAGCTGTAAAGGACCGGGCCGGAACGTGGACGTGACCAGGGAGCACCCTGACACTCAAGGGCGGCGGCGGCGGCCAGACCGGGGGGCACGGGGAGGGCAGGTGTTCTACAACAGCGAGTACGGGGAGCTGGTGGGGCCGCAGGATGAGGGCAACTGCCCCCCGCCCGCCCGAGCACCCTTCTTCACAGATGACAGTTACTGAAGCAGCCCCGGGCAAGGCCCCCGAGCCCCCGGGTCTGACAGCTGGTGGGGGCCGTGCCTGGAGGCGAGCAGAGGGCTGGGTACTCCTCTCCCTCAGCTTGGTCAGCACATGTTTCCTCCTCCCTAGTTAGGAAGATCAAGACCCAGGCTCCAGGGCTCCCCAGACTCCATCACCACACCTGCCCCGCCAGGCCACCCTGACGATCCCCCAGGGCCTTCTTCCCTTGAAATTCAGATTCCATGCAGCCCCATACCCACGGGGCCGGTCTGGATTGCCTCCTCCCACCATGGTGGGTGGGGGCATGATCCCCATTTTCTGAGGAGGACTCTGAGGGTCTGAGAGTCACAGTGTTGGACGCGAAGCCAGACTTGAGCTTCGGTCCCCAGATCCCACCCCACTATCCCCACTCATTCCCGTGGGAATGGCTTTCTTGGCTCTCCAAGGCAGAGAGAGGGCACCATATTTCCATCTCAAATGACAGATAAGGAGTTGGGGGGGATGGGGTGTCCTCTCCAGAGCCCGGCCAAACAGCTCACCCTCCCAGGGGCCGTGGTCTCTGCTGGGCCAGGCGTCACGGTGTACCTACCCCTGGGTGTTGACAACTATTCAACAGATGCATTTTCATTAGAACTTCAGAGACTCTTGGAGCTGCTGTGAAGAATTCACTTTTCAAGACGTTAATCTGAGGGGAGCCCAGGGAAGGTCTTTCTGAATCTAGATGATTCTCGCCTCTGACCCCCAGGCAGGTGCCGACATAGGACAGGCCACTGTGGCCCCACCTGCCTGGCCCAAAACTGGAAGAAGCAGCTAATGGTCCAGAACAGCCCAGTTTGAGAAATGGCCGGTTCTTCCCTCAGAGGCTGGGATCTGCCACCCAAAGCCAGCTTCCAAGCTGTGAATGGCCTTTTGAGAAGCAAACACCACGGGACCCACTGAGGAAGGTCTTTGGTGCTGGCCCAGAGGAGCCACCACGTGTGCCAGGAGGCTGTCAGCAGATGTTCTGGTGGCCCCAGGGGGCCCCTGTGTTCATCCCCCCCGGTCTGTGCCTGATGTCGGCGCCCCGGCAGATCAAGCCTCTGGCCTCCCAGGAGAGTGGGCAAGAGCCCCCTGCAGGCTGGAGCTGTTCTGCCCAGGGCCCCCCATTCCAGCACCCACTGCCCAGCCACCCCTACCCCCAGCCGGAGAGGGACCCTTCTCCAGTTAGCACCGTGGAGATGGACATCCCACCCCCACCCCACGAGACGCTTGCAGGACAGGCGGTCGTTCAGCGAGCAGGGGCTTGCCCGGCAGAACAGCCCCTCCCCCCACCGCCCCTGTGTAGTGTGCCTTTAAGATACGTCGAACACACGTGTCTCTGCACTCCTCGCTGTCCCCAGTGGCCCTCCTCCTCTGATGTCACCTGACCGGGAGACATAGTTCTCAGGTTTAGCTGGTGGAAGTCCAGAGGCTGTTCTCACCCAGAGGACCAAGGCCCATGATGCAGGTGCAGGGGCGCCCCCCCCAGGGCCCTCCCTACATGCATACCACCTGTTTACGTCCCCTCCCCCCCGTCACATGACTGCACCCGCTAAAATGTACTGGGAAGAAAACCCACCACAGCCTTGTAGACCATGTGTTCTGAAAAGATCTAAAATATTTAACAAACGATAATAATAAATTTGATGCCAGTCTTTGAGTTACAATGAATGGGTTCTCAGCTAAGTCCCAGCTCTCTGTGAATATTGGATTCCGGCGTCCTCCCACGGGATCGTCAGCCCCACCAGGCCACTGGGCAGGCCACGCCAAGGACCAGACAGCAAAGGCCTGAGCTCCGGGTCCTCCCTGCCCCCCCAGCCAGTTGTGCAGTCCCCCAAGGCCACCAGCAGAGGGCGCTCGGGAAGCACCAGGCGGCCGGGCTCCTCTCCCCATGCCAGGAAGCGCCCAGCCTGGGAGCCACAAACCTGTCCTGATGTCTGCTTTATGGTAAAGTGACAAGGCTCTCTGTCCCCGCCTCCTAGAGCCAAATGCTGCCTCCGGCCCTGAATATCAGTGACACAGGGGCCTGTCTCCCCGGGCCCAGCAGGTGCCTTCGACCACCCCCATCCACACCCAGGGGGACAGGCCCAGCTCGGTGGACTCCGAGATCAGGGAGGTCTGAGCTGGGACTCCAGCTTCATCACCCCGGGGAGATGCGCTCCAGCCAGGCGGGCGTGGCAGGGCCCTCCACGAGCCCTGCCCTGCCACGTTTGTGTGATTTCCCTTCACATGTGAGTGGACGGCATGGGGGGGGCTGCAGATTGGGGCGTGACACTGGCCATAGGGATGTGGCCCATCAGCAGCTTCAGGGGTTCGCGGGGCAGGGTAGAGACCTGGCTTTGGGCTGGGCCCAGGGAACACCTCACCCAGGGGAGCAGATAGGATGGAGCCCAGCAAAGGTCAGGAGCCAGAGGCCATCCTGTATCCAGGCCTCTCCCAGGCTGGGGAGACTTCTGGGTGCCTGCACCCCTCCTCGGGCTGTGATGCCCACTGTCCTGGCCTCATTTTCGACACCAGTGGGAAGAGCCCCTCCCCACAAAGGCAGCTGGCAATGATGGGCTTGTTGTTTTTACTTCTATAATAAATCTAAATGTGAATACAGAAAAGACACACACCCCCTTTAGGTTTGGACATTTTAACTCTACAATTTCATCGGTTGGATGTAGCCACTTCCCTGGATAGATACCCCAACCCAGGTGTCAGCCATCAGGCTGCCTGCCCGGTTGCCTGGCCCAAAGCACGGCCACACGCGGTTCCGGGCAGGGCTGTGCTCACACTTCTCGGCTCTTCTGGTCCTACCTGGGCTGGACGCCCAGGGCCGCACTCACTGTCCCAAGGTCCCAGCCCTGTGTCACTCCCCAGAGCATCAAGGTCTCCAGGTATGAATGGGAACTCAGCCAGCAAGGGGTCCCTCGGCCCACCTCCCCCTCTGCCCCAGCCCCAGCCCCATACACCTTCTCTCAGGGGCATCGGGTCAAGGGCACACTGGAGTGTCCCTTGATGCTATTGATTCCATCCTGACATCACCCCTGCAGGCCAAGGGGCCCACACCGTGCAGCCACACATCATCCTAGGCCATGGGACACAGGAGAGTCCCAGTCCTCACCGAATTCACAGGCCTCAGGTCAGAAGGAAGGAGGGGCCGGGGGGTGGGGAGGTGAGGAGGAAAGGCCCCATCCCATCAGGCCTGGGAGCCCAAAATTAGGAGGCGGTTTCTTATTTTAAGGCCAGAGCAAAGTTTTGAGGAAGGGGTGATGTGCTCTGACTTACATTTAGGTTCTTGAAGGAGCAGAGTTGGCCCTCCGGGAGCAGGGCAAGGCGTGGGTGGGGAGAGGCTGGGCTGCCCCAGGGTGGTCTCTGAGCAGGAGAAGAAGATGGCTCTGGGAGACACAGGAGCAGAGAGGAGCTCAGCTGTGAGCTGGGTCCTTATCCAGGTTGGATATGCAGGAAAACAAAAACAAAAACAAAAAAAAGCTTTTTCCTCTGTGATCTTCTACAAAAGTGGGTGCCCAGACCTGCTGCACCCCCATCGCCTGAGGCCCAGGGGCAGGCCTGGAGGATAGGGGCAGGACGGAACACAGACCCAGACCCACATCGGAGGGTCTTCCTGGCTTCCTCAGGCTTGGGAAGGTGCCGAAGCCCAGAAGAGAGAAGAAAAAGGTTCGACAGGGCCAGGAGAGCTGGTTCTAGGAACAACCAGGCAGGCTCATGGGAAGCCAGGAACAGGTCTACTCCGACCACCACGGGCCAGAAGGGGGCACGCAGGAGGGGGTGGGTACTTTAAAGGTAAAGAAGTGCAGGAAGGGGACACGGCCAGGAAGCCGGGGCTGCCAGGAACCTGCAGATTGCCTGCCTCCCCCTCCTCTGGCTTCACTCTGGTCTTTCCAGGCTGTCAGTTTTCTGTGTGCACGGCGAAGGCGTCCCCAGCTCAGGTCCCAAGGTCTACGCACGCTGATCGCTCGGGTCAAGGCCAGCACCTCGGGGGCTCCAGTGCAGAATCCTGGGTGGGGCCCCGGCTCGCGGGGGTCCCCGCCTGGGTCGGTGAGATTCTCTCCAGTCAGCTGGGGCTGGGCTCAGCCCCCTTGTCGAAACAGGGTAGCTGCCTCGGTGCAGAGGCCGACTGGGGGGCAGACAGGCCAGCAAAGCAAACATGACCAGGCGACCATTCTCAGCTCTCCCCGCACAAAGAACAGGACCCTCCCCTCTTCGGTTAGCCTCCCCTCTGTGTGGCCCTCTTCAGGATGCCACGGTCAAAAACCACACAAGAAGATGTTCCTCATCCGGACCGGGCTTGGGGTGTTGGCAGGGGTCCGGGGATCACCTGCCCCTGTGCACCCCACACTGACAGTGAAGCAGGGGGCATGGGTTGGACTTGATCAACACCCTGGAACCTGGAGCGAGTGTCAGGGGCAGAGCCGGGCGCGGAGCTGGGCCCCAGTGCCTGCCCACTGCACACCAGGCTACATGGGCTCAGGCAATGCCAGAGTGCATGGGCAGCCTCACTGCGAGGGTGGGGTGCAGAGCAGTAGGTGATCCCCTGCACGCCCCACCCCGGTCCAGATGAGCAATGTTTTCCTGCATCATTTTTGGCAGTGACATTATGAAGAGGGCTCACGGTTTCTGTGACCCTGCACTAAATTGTCTCCAGTTACTTCCATTAAAGGCTGATGGCTTCTGCGCCAGGTGCAGGAGGCCCAGAGCTGAGGGCCGGTGAGGCACTCAAAAAGGTTTTCATTTTAGTGTCTCTTTAAATAAGAAAATGTAATATGATGATAAAGAATATGTATAATAATGGATCCAGCCTGAATTCAACAATGCAGTCATGAAATATATATATTTTTTAAATTTATGGAAGAAGACATCCACCCTCCAAGGCAAAAGTACTGAGGGCCCCACAAAAGGCACACTGCAGGCCTGCCTCCTCTTAGAAGTAATCGTCATGGACGTTGTCACAGGCATTTTTGTTGGCTGGTTATGTCTGTAGGATTAACTTCTAGAATTAGATTTGCACACAGGGAGATTAACGAGATGGGGGCTTGACCCCTGAGGCCTCTCAAACCCCACGAGGGATTTCTGTTGTCTACAGAACTTCGTAAACCCTGGCAATTTCCACCCCCGCCCCAAGTATTCTCTCATCTTCTATCAATAAACCACTAAACTTTTCAAAACAATTTTAGTCATTCCTTGTTTGAGAAAACATGGGGCTTGCTTTCTCCATGCTTGCCTTGACAATGGTCATTAAAAATGAGAAGGTTAGTGCCCATCAGTGAGAGACCAGGAGAACCAAGCTGGTAGGAAGACACCTTTTCAAATGTAAACCTTGTGATTTCCCATTAAGCACATGCATTGATTTTGCTCTCTCCCAAGTTTCTACTAAAAATGGACTAATAATAATTGTTTCAAGTTGTAAACCCACAAAGGCAAAGAAAACTGGCCAGAAAACAACAATGATAAAACAAGCCAAAAAATTCTTAAATGATAAAAAGTGGATAAACTGGATACCCACATGCAAAAGAATGCAGTTGAACCCCTACCTCACACCATAGACAACAACTAACTCAAAATTGATCAATAACCCAACTATAATAGCAAAAAACATAAAACTCCTAGAAGAAAATATCAGGGTAAATCTTCACGACCAAATCTTGGCTTTGGCAATGGATTTTTAGATATGACAACAAAAGCACAAGCAAGAAAAGAAATCATACGTAAATTGGACTTCACCAAATTAAAAACATTTGTGCATCAAAGAACACTATCAAGAAAGTGGGAAAAAGAACCTACAGAATGGGAGAAAATGTTTGCAAACCATTTGTCTGATAAGGGTCTAGTATGCAGAATATATAAAGAACTCTTACAACTCACAACAAAGAAAAAGAACCCAACTTAAAAATGGGCAAAGGACTTGAGTAGAAATACCATCAGTCATTAGGGAAATGCATATCAAAAACATAATTAAGGTACAATTTCACATGCACTAGGATGGCTAGAATAGGGGGAAAAATGTGTTGGTAAGGATGTGGAAAAAATGGAAACCTCATATAAAATAGTAGAAACAGTTTAGGGTTCCCTCAATAGGTTAAACATAGAATAACCATATGATCCAACAATTCCATTCCCCGGGTATCTACCGGAAGAATTGAAAACAGGTATTCAAATAATTACTTGTATACACATGTTCATGACAGCACTATTCACAATAACCAAAAGGTGGAAACAGCTCCCATCAGTGGATAAGTGGGTAAGCAGGTGGTGGTCTGTACATACAATAGAATAGTTGGCCATGAGAAGGAATCGACACCTGCCACAACAGGGATGAACCTCAAAACATGCTCAGTGAAAGAAGCCAGACACAAAAAGTCATGTGTGGTATGATTACATTTATATGAGACAACGAGAAAAATCAAATTCATAGAGACAGACCACAGACTGAAACTTTGGCAGGAGGCGGGGAGGAGGCAGGAATGGGGAGGGACTGCTTAATGGGTATGGGGTTTCCTTTTGGGGTGATGAAAATGTCTTAGAACTAGATGGTTATGGTTGCTCAACATTGTTCACCTTGAAATGGTTAATTTTATGTTATGTGAATCTCAATAATATTTTTTTGACTTTATCAGATGAACAATAGAATAATCATTTCCGGGGGTGGGGTGGTGGGTGGTGGGATTGGCAGTGCCAAGGAAGGGGAACCCCACAGTCTGTGTGGGCACTGCCCCACGTAGGGCTCAGAACGGGGAGGCCGGGCAAGGGATGGAAATGGGCTGTCTGGTTGACAGTCTTATGAGCAGAGCAGCTGAAACCCTGGGCCCCCCCTCAACCCCACACAGCCAGTGACCACCCCAGCCCCATCCTGGCTGGAGGCTGACGTTGACTTTGATCCTCCAGGGAAACACACAACCCAGGAGGAGGTGATTTCCAGGACAAAATTCTCAGGATGGGGCAGAATTTGGGAAGAATCAGCAAAAGCAGTAGACAAAACTTAGCAAATAAAAGTATGAGGCACTTGTGTTTGATATCAGGAAAAAAAAATTACAAAAATAAACGTTAAACGTGACCTCATGAACTACTTTTATTGCTCTCTCTTTTCTCGGATGTAATGAATATTTGTGGGGGCACTTGCCATGGGCACCAGAAGCAAAGATGAGAGCCCATCTGGGGACAGTGACCAGTGGCTTGGCTCTGGCCAAGAAGGTCAAGAAGGTTCAGATCTCATGTACCCAGGCTCCATCGTGATTCAGGGTGAACTCTTTAAACCGTCTTCTCTGGTTGGGCCCTGGTCCTCCTTGAGTGCATTTGAGGTCAAGCTCAAGGAAAAGCCATCTGTCCCTGTCCCCCAGTGTTACGATTGCAGTGCCATTAGAGGGGTCTTGGCCAAGAGCCCAAGGAATTCTGCCTTGCTTCCACCATCCCTTTGGGACCCCCAAAGGAGTAATGGCAGACAAGAACAAGACACCAGAGTACTTTGGGCCCTGAACCACAGAGGCCTGAAGGCTGGGCCAGATGCTTCCCTGGCCCGTACCTGTGATAGAGGAGAGCCGAGGGGCAGAGAGGACCAGCACCGGCTGACCCACAGCCACTTGGACAAAAGAGGAAGAGCAGTGGGCTCACCAACGAGCAGGACCCCTCAACCATGCAGGGCGTGAACCAACTGGCTGGAGCCTTTGTTGCTGGGGGCAGCGGTGGGCTGCGGGCAAGCAGAGGCCTCGAGGAAATGTGGTCCATCCTGTTCTTTCTTCTGTAAACACACACTAACAGGTAAAGGTGTGGGTGACCAGGCGTGGCGAGCCTCTGGACCTCCTGAGCCCTGCTGTCAATGACAGGCGCAGTGCTCCCTGGCATCCTGAGCCCTGCTACCAACAAACAGCCCCCGGAACCGTGCAATGGGTGAGTAATGAGGTCGACTCTGAGCACCACTCCCCCAGCATCCTGCCCTCTCCCAGTTGTGATCCGGAACTATGTTCCACTGTGCTGTTCAGGCTGTGCAGACAGGGGTGCGCTCTGGCCGCCGGCAGCCACGGGGTCTGGGTGAAGCCAGCAATGCGGGCACGTGCTGAGTTTGACCAAGAAGAGAGCGGCCCCATCCGTCTTTCCCACAACCAAATGTTAGTTGAAAGTCACGGCTCAAGTCCCCACGGAGAATGGAGCCTGACCCCAGCCCTCCTCCATCTCTCCTCGTGGTTCTCCCCCTGAGATTCCCCACGCCCACCCCCAAGGCTCCGGTGGGTCTGGGGTCCTTTGGCTGCGGCTGCACCTGAGCGGTTGGGCGACCCTGGGATCCTGCAGGCTTCCTTCCAACCCCAAGCTGGGAGGAGCCACACCTGCTCTTTCGAGATCCACGCGTCCAGGTCTCAAAGGAACAAGAGGCCTCTGAGAACATTCCAGCAGCACCACCCACCCCACCCCGACACACACACAATCCTCAGCTGCCTCAGCTTCTCCTCAAAGTATGTGACCTCACTCAAGTGCATGACTTCACAGAGAAACAAACCCTTCCGATCTCCCCCCCTCCCCCGGCCCCAGCTCCCTCAGCCTGTGGTGGGAAGAAGGTAATCCCACCTGCCCGCCCAGGCTTTGCAGGGAGGGCGCTGGCCAGAGAAAGTGTCCCCTGGAGAGGACGAGGCTCAGGGCACCATGGGCACAGCCCGGGGCGAGCTGCCCTTCCCACCCTGCTGCCCCTTTAACCCCGCCCTGCTTTCGTCAGGTCTTGTCCCAGCATCCCTTCAGAAAAAATCCCTCGAGGGTCAAGTTTTACATGTTGAAATGCATTTCCTATTGAAATTACTTCCACAATGATCAACAGAACATACATTTATAATGCAAACCCCCCCCCCCCGCAAACAGCCAGGGGAAAGTGTAAGAACTGCGTGAAGACCACACGAATGTGCACGCGCTGATCACGGCTACTACTGAGCCCCATGCTGTCTGCAGGCAGGAGGGTGCAAAGCACCTGCACAGGGTGCATGGGGGCCTGGGGGCTCAGGAGTGGCTGGACACCCACTGGGCTGCAAAGGTCAAGACCCCCTCATAACCAAAGTGGGGGTATTCCGGGACACTCCCTGAAAACTCAGATCTTCCCACTGATGAGCCTAAATGTCACGGGGCTAAATATGTTTTCTTATCCTCCACTGTCATACTCTGTAGTGACCGATGTGTGAGGACTTTTAAAGAAACTTTTGGCATGGAGACTGATTGCAAAGATGGAAGCATGTGCCGGGTCCTTCTGTTCTCACTGGTAGCTGCCTGTGGCCCCACCAGGGAGGTGACCAGGAGCAAGGCCTAACCTGGGGGGAGGGGATTGCTGCTTGGAGTTTCTTCTCTGCCTCTCCAGGGCCCGGGAAGCCAGGAGGACCCCCACTGCATGCCATTTCCATGGTCACACATCTGCCCCTTCCTCACCCTGGCCCACAAGCACGGCTGGAGGGCCAGATGGGGTCAGAACAGAGAGCTCTCTGTAAAGGCCAAAGCCTGGGTGAGCCTTGTGCCCACAGAGCGCAGAATGCATTCCGGCTCTCACGGAAGTGCCCAGCCCTCGTGCCCGGGGGCCCTGCCAACAGGAAGTCCCTGAGACCCAGGTGGGGTAGGGGGACACAGGTTTCCCAGCGCTCACCAGCCCGAGCAGGAAGTTGGCCAGGGCTCCACTGGCAGAGCAAACAGCACATTTCTCAGGAGGATGTGGTGGGTGAGGCCCCAGCCCGGGCGAGGGGAGAGCCCAGGGTACATGATGCCCACAGCAGAGCCTGTCTCTGTTCCCAGGAGCCGCCACGGAGCCAGTCCACCCTGAAGCTCACCGCTGCCTTCCTGGCGCTCTGTGTGGCTCTGCTCAGCCACCCCAGCGAGTGCCTGCAGGCCTCAGTTCCCAGCTCCTTGCCACGGGGGCCTGGCGGTGGCTCTGCTCGTCCCCTGGCCCCAAAGGTCCTGACCCTGTCGCCTCTGCCTTGGGCACCAGGCCACTCCTCTGCTTACTACCCCCTAGGGCTCCCCATCCCTCTGGGCAGGAAGTCCGGCTCCTTCCTGGGGCCTTCAAGGCCCTCTGGGGGCTGCCCTGCCCAGGGCCCTCAGGCTTCCTCTCATGTCCCTACCGGCCCTGGTTTCTCCTTTTTACCCAACTCCAGGGTGGGCTAGTGCCAGGGCTGACCCTGGTCTGGAACGACCTGTCTGCTTTCTGCTTCATCCTTCAAGGCACAGCCCAGGTGTCCCCTCCTCCGAGGAGCCTGCCTGGGCCGCCGCTCAGAGCTTTCCTCTCCTCCCTCCATGCTGGGGCCGCCTCGTGTGTGCCTCTGTCCAGCCACCTGCTTGCTGGGCCACGGCGATCTGTTGACGTGGTTGCCTCTCCCAACCAGCTGGGACGCCCCAGCTCAGACTGGGCAGCTGTGGGCAAAGGAGGGAGTGGGGGTGAGGGGTGCATGGCACCTCCTGGAGGAGCCAGGCCCTTAGCTGGTCTCCACGGAGCACCAGTCCCGATGGTGCGGTTCTTGTGTTTGCGGCCGCCGCTTTCTTCGTGAACTCCACGGCCAAGCCTGTGGCCTCTGCTTTGAATGCCCTCAACCCTGCTGCAGAGGCCAGGGCAGGGGCCAGGGTCCACCCCTTCCTCGGAGGCTTCAACCTCCTGAAGTTTATGCTGAGCATGCTGGGGATCCCGGTGGAGCATCTGGTGGAGGGTTCCAGGAAGTGTGTGGCCGAGCTGGGCCCTGAGGCCGTGGAGGCCATGGGGGCCGTGAAGGCACTGCTGGTAATGTGGGCACCCTGGGCACTCCCTGTGAGGGCGGCCCTCCCGAGCCCCCCACACAATGGAAACACCTCACTCCTCAAAATGCTACGAAGGTGTCCTGGCCCCATGTCAGGGAAAGCTCATGGCCCATCCCCAAGAGAAGCAGGATGGCCTTGGGTGGGAACCGGGTTGACCCCATGTGAAAGGCAGGGAGGCTGCAGAGGGCCCCTGGGGGTAAGGTGTGACCCCTCCAGGAACTCTGCCCTGAGTCCCCTCAGGTGCTCGGTGGCAGTGGGCTGGAGGAGAGCACAAACCTGGCTTCTCCTTTGCAGGGGGCCCTGATGTACCTTGGCTGAGCGGAGCCTGGAGTATCCCTGCCCGGGGACAAGATGCTGCCATCTGCAGGCTGGGGACCTGCCACCCAGCCCTGACCACCCAAGCCCTTCCCCTGCTCTCCCAATAAACATGGATAACAGCAGCTTTGGGGCTGATTTCTTCTTGCCTTGATTCCAATCCCCTCCTAGCCCTGCTGCCTCCTGCCTCTGGAGCCTCCGAAGCAAACACTGGAGGGGGAGTCCCAGCACTTAGTAGAAGAGGGAGACCCTGAGTGACATTTGAAGCCCCGAGGTTAACTCCATCGGTTTCCTCCCCCCTATAGATTCCTGCGAAAAGACCAACCATCATTCCCCACGTAAAGAGGGAATATGGTGGAAAGCTAGATTTCCTTAAATATCTTATTTTGCCCATTTGACTTGGTAACTATGTAAATATTTTACATGATTCTAAAAGACCAAAATTTTTTTTTAAAAAACTTCTAAAAATTGAGATAATAAAAAATGAGAAACGAACCTAATTTTGTTTCCAGTGGTGGTAGAATCACCAAAGAGTAACTCTTCCAGGGCACCTGGCTGGCTCAGTTGGAAAAGCGTGCGACTCTTGATCTCAGGGTCGCGAGTTCAAGTCCCACAGTGAAGGTGGAGATTAGTAAAAAAAAAAAAATAGACTTAAAAAAAAAAAGAGTAACTATTCCAAATAACATGAAAATACAGTAATTTAACTCTATATTCTGGGAGGGGGTGGGTAACATCCCAAGGATTAGAAGAACTGTAAAAACCATCAAACTTTTCTTGGTGGTGGTGGTGCCACACTGAGGCCGTTCTCTGTATATTCTGCAGAATATTTCCATGTAAATCCATTATACCCGTCAGATGGCCAAACTCAAATGAGTAATTACATCAGTGTCATTGAAACCTGAGATGCCTGGCAAAGTAGAAAGGAGGTGCTGACATAAGATTAAGGTTTCATAAAAACTTTAGAACTCAAAATTCTAACAAAAAGTACAATTATAATTGTTTGGTGTATTTTATCTGTAAAGGGAAAAAACTCTCTTATCTTCATCCCCTGAAAGTTTCTAGAAACTGACCAATCCAGGAGCAAGGAGAATCCTTGTATCCAGACTGTGGCCTCCAGGTACCATTTCTTACTGAAGGAACCAGGAGTCTTCAGAGAAATGGCTGGTTCCAGATACAGAGCAGGAAATATAAAAGATGAACCTTGAACATCTTTTTATACCAGAATAGAAGCTGCTGAAGACTACCAGGATTGTGCCAAAAAGACACAGGGATCAGTCTGAGTAAGTCACTGGCCAAGGATGAGGTAATTTGATCATCAGTAATGGTAGTAAGTGGAATGGATGACACTCATCAAATATGCTTATTCTGTAAGTTTTTGATACAGAGGGAAAAAATAGACTGTTTGGTAACCTTTGGAGGACACAAGAAAATCAGTTCATTATTCTGAAAACTGGGGCACCTGGGTGGCTCAGTTGGTTAAGCGTCTGCCTTTGGCTCAGGTCATGATCCCAGGGTCCTGGTATCAAGTCCCACATCCGGCTCCCTGTTCAGAGGGGAGCCTGCTTCTCCCTCTCCCTCTGCCTGCCACTCCCCCTGCTTGTGCTCTCTCTCTGTCAAATAAATAAATAAAATCTTTTAAAAATCATTATTTTGAAAACTGAAAAATATTTCAAAGTACAAAGTTAAAAACATTAAAATATTAAAAGACAACTGAGGAAAGATATGCAATACACATTAACCAATAAAGGGTAAGTACCCTGAGTACATAAAGAATCATGAATTAACCAGAAAAGGACAAAATCCTCAACAGACATAAAATCATAAAAGGAACTCGAAATAGCAAAAAAATATGCCATTAATAAGGGAAATACAAACAGAAATCATGATGGGTTACCATTATACCCATCAGATTGCCAAAAACTAAGTCAGACAAAAACGAGCATTGGCAAAGTTGGGGAACAATGGCAAAATCTTATAAACTTCTGGTGGGACAGTAAGCAGAAATACTTTGGACAGGAGTAAGCATATCTAGTAAAGTCAAACACACGCGTGCCCCAACACCTAGCAATTCCAACCCTCAAGATTATACTCCAGAGATGCTCACAGGCAGTGGCACCTACCAGAATGTTCAGAGCAGAGTGGTTTGTAAGGGTTGGGGGAAGGAGGAAGAAAACTAGAAACGATTCAAAGATACTTGCAGGGAAGGGTAGAGTTTGGAATGTTCATACAATGCAATATCACAATGCAGCTTACAACTACATGCGTTAACATGAGTGAATCTCAAATAATTCAAGTCCCAGAAGAAATCATACAAAATGATATCGTTTGTTTTTTTGAGATAATTCATATACTATAAAATTTACCTTTTTAAAGTATATAATTTAGAGGTTTTTAGAATATTCACAATGCTGCGCAACCATCACTTCTATCCAATTTCATAACATTTTTATCACGCCAAAGAGAAACTCAGGTCTTCTTTGGAGAATGTCTATTCAAATTCTTTACCCATTTTTAAATTGGGCTCTTTTTTCATTGTTGAGTTGTAATAGTTCTTTATATATTCTGGAGACTAGACTCATCAGATACATGGTTTACAAATATTTTCTCCCATTCTATGGACTGTGGTTCCACTTTCTTTTCCTTTGAAGCACGAAAGTTTTTAATTCTGATGAAATCTAATTTATCTCTTTTCCTCCCTTTGGTTGCTTGCACTTTAAGATGTCTTATCTAAGAAACTATTACTCAACCCAAGGTCATGAAGATTTATACCAACGTTTTTTCCTAAGGGATTTTAGTTTTAGCTCTTACATTAAAAAAAAAATTTTTTTTTAAATTCCTTTTACTTATTGTACATGGTGTGAGACTGAGGTCCAACTTCATTCTTTTGCTTGTGGATATTCAGCTGTCCAGCCCCACTTGTTGAAGACACTATTCCTTCCCCTAATAAGGTGTCTTGGTTACCTGTGTCTCAAATCAATTGACCATAAATGTAAGGGTTTATTTCTGGTCTCTCGATTAAATTCCATTGATCCATCTATGCTATCCTTAGGCCAATACCAGACTTCTTGATTACTGAAGCTTTGTAGTACATTTTGAACTCAGGAAGTTTAAGTCTTCCAACTTTGTTCTTTTTCAATATCGTTTGGCTCTTTGGAGTTCCTTGGATTTGCATGAATTTTAAGGTCAGCTTGTCAATTTCTCCAACAAACAAAAAGCCAGCTGGAACTATGATAGGACTACAATTGAATCTATAGATCAATTTGGGGAGTATCACCATCTTAATAGTATTAGGTGTTTCAGTCCATGAACATGAAAAGTTTTAACACTTACTTAGGTCTTCTTTCAATGTTTTATAATTTTCAGTGTACAAGTCTTCCACTTTTTTAAAAAATACTTTTATTTATTTATTTGAGAGAGAGAATGAGAGAGAGCATGAGAGGGGGGAGGGTCAGAGGGAGAAGCAGACTCCCTGCAGAGCAGGGAGCCCGATGTGGGACTCGATCCCGGGATTCCAGGATCATGACCCGAGCCGAAGGCAGTTGCTTAACCAACAGAGCCACCCAGGCATCCCGTCTTCCACTTCTTTCATTAAATTTCTTAAGTATTTACTCTGTTTATTATTATTGTAATGCAATTGCTTTTATTTTTTATTTGTTCTTTGCTAGTGAATAGAAATACAATGATTTTTGTATATTGATCTTGTTTCTAATAACTTTACTGAATTCATTAATTAGTTGTAATAGGTTTTTGGTGTGTGGATTACTTGGGGTTTTCTATGTACAAGATCATGTCATCTGCAAATATAGATTTACTTATTCCTCTCTGATCTTACTACTTTTTATTTCATTTTCAAGCCTTATTTCCCTGGCTAGAACTTCTGGTACAATGTTGAAGAGAAGTGATGAGTGAACATCTTGTCTTTTTTCTGATCTTAGAGGGAAAGCCTTCACAGTAGGATGTCAGTTGTAGGTTCTTTGTAAAAGCCTTTTATCAGGCTGAGGAAGTTCTCCTCCATTCCTAGTTTGGTGTTTCATTGTTGTTTTTAAATGAAAGGTTATAGAATTTTGTCAATACATTTTCTGTGCCTAATGAAATGATCCTGTGGTATCGCCCTTCATACTACTGATAGAGTGTATTATATTAAGTGGGGATATTAAACCAACCTCACATTTTTTAGATAAATCCCATTTGGCCATGGTGTATAATCATTTTACATATTGCTGGATTCGGTTTTCTGGTATTTTGCTGAAGATTTTCCTAGCTTTATTCATAAGCAGGATTAGCATGTAGTTTTCTTTCCCTGTGACATCTTTGGCTTTGTTATCAGAGGTAACATTGGCCTTCTAATTTTTGGAAGGGATTGTGAAGAATTATTCTTAAGTACCTGGAAGAAGTCACCAGTGAAACCATCTGGACCTGGGCTTTTCTTTCTATATAGTTTTCATTTTTAATTCAATTACTTGTTATACATTTATTTAGATTTTCTATTTCTTCTTGTCAGTTTTGGTAATTTATCTAAGAATTTGTCTATTTGATCTACACAATCTGTCATTAGACAAAAACTGTCCATAGTACTCCATAATAATCCTCCTTATTCTGTAAGGTTGGTAGTAATGTCCCCCCATTTATTCTTGATTTTAGTAATTTTTTTTTCTGCTCAGTATAAGGCTCATCAATTTTGCTGATCTTTCCAAAGAATCAACTTTTACATCTGTTGATTTCTCTGTTTTTCTATTCTCTATTTCATTATTTTCCGCTCCAGTCCTTATTATGTCCCTTCTTCTCCTTGTTTTGGGTTTACCTTGCTCTTTGTTTTCCAGTGTTTTGAAGTGGAAGATTAGGTTATTGAGATCTTTTAAAATGTAGGTATTTACAGCTACAAATTTCCCTTTAAGTACTGTTTTCACTGCATCACGTAAGTTTTGGTGTGTTATATCTTTTCATTTATTTTGAAGTATTTTCTGATTTCTCTTCAGATTTTTTTCCTTTGGCCCATTGTTATTTAGGAGTGTAGTTTAACTTCTACATATTTCCAAATTTCCCAACTTCCTTCCTAGCTTCCCTTCATTATGATCAGAGAATATACTTGGTACAATTTCAATTCTTTAAACTTCTTGGTTTGCTTTATGGCATAGCCTATGGTCTACTGGGGAATGGTCCATGTGCCCTTGAGAATATGCATTCTGGTATGATTAGGTAGAATGTTCTATACATGTCTGTTACGTCTACTGGGCATAAGCCCAGTTCAAGTATCCTATTTCCTTGTTGATCTTCTGCCTAGTTGTTCTATCCATTGGGAATGGGGTATTGGACAACTATTCATGTTGATTGTCTATCCCTTTTATTCTGTTAGTTTTGCTTCACGCAGTTTGTGGTTATCGTTTAGCATTGCTCATGATTATAAAAAGTTCTTTATCTTTAGTAATGTTTTTTGTTTTCAAGTATATTTTGTCTTACTAGTATAGCCACACAACTTTCTTAGTTTGTTTGCATACCTTCTTCCATCCTTTTATTTCAACCTGTTTGTGTCTTTGAATCTAAAGTGTATCTCCTCTAGTTAACATATGGTTCGATTATTTTTATCCAGTCTGACCTTGCTTCATCTACTCACATTTAATATTATTGGATTTATGCCTGCCATTTTTTTCAGTCTCATGCTTTTGTCTATTCCTCCTTTACTACTTTTTGCATTAATATTTTCTAGTGTAATATTTTAATGATTTTAACAATTACATAAAACATAACTGAAAAAGTAGATTCATATATCCAAATTATCCCAAATACACTTGTTTTCCCACAAGTGAATCATCAAAAGTCATTAAAAATTTTTCTGAAACCACATCAACAAAACTGGTTTATTCTTTTATAATCTATTTAACTTTGTAGCAAAAGCTTATCAACTTCTCTCCAAGTTAAGAACATTTTCATTCCAGTACTCATTAATTCTTATGTCTGCTCTAGAGTAACATCAAATTCAAATTTGCGTAATTTGAAAAGCAACTCTAACTTACCAAGGTATCAACAGAGCGTTCTTCCAATTTTTCTTGTAGTTTTAGCAGCCAATTTACAAAATGTGATGACAGTTAAAATTTGTTAGAAAATATACAAAAATCCGTGTTCTTGGTTTGTATCATGAAGTTCAACATAAATTCTTGGACCTGCCTGTGAAGGTCACGAATACTCTTTCCTCTCCTTGGAGCTTCAGTTTTGGTTCACCCATATGCAGACTGATACTGGTAAGAAAATGTGTATCATAGAGACATGGTTTGCTTTTGATTACTGAATATTTAGCAAGCATTTCTTTTGTTGCAAGATAAACTGGTATTAAACGAATAGTGAACCATTGCTAAAGTTCCTTCATAATTCAACCAATGGGCATCAGTAAAGAAGACAAGATCATTAAATTGCCTTCTATCCCTCTGAATAGTCTTCACAAACTGGTGATGGTTTCTTGATTTGAAATTATATAAACTTAATTTTAACAACCATGACACTTTTCAGTCTGTTTCAGAATAGTAAGCGCAACTATTTTCAATAAGCATCATAAGGTGAAACGAAACAATAAAGGAAATCCAGGTTCATTAAAATTCTAATAAACCCAGATTTTTGACCTAACATAGCTGAGCACTATCTGTAGTGACAGAAACGATCTTTCTTCGTATCTAGAAGAAATTCTTTGGCAGATGTAAAAGATGCAAAAATATCTATGTCGTCAGTCTGATTTTAGGCTGAGAGTTCACATTTCTTTGTAAATTTGGAAGTCCTTTAAGAAAAAGCATCAACTGCTGCCTTTTATATCACACAACTCATCTAAGGCTAGTAAGTACTTTAAACTTTTACATTCTGAACCGTCTTTAGGAGTATTAGGGAGGTCTTATTAGGTAACTGTTATAACTGAAAATATTTCATTTTTGTGTCTTCATTTTCTAACAAAATTTCCCTAATACCGTATCTCCATTAATTTTTTTTTCCTGTGGAAGAATACAAGCCCTTTTGGGGCGCCTGGGTGGCTCAGTCGTTGAGCGTCTGCCTTTGGCTCAGGTCGTGATCCCAGGGTCCTGGGATTGAGCCCCACATCGGGCTCCCTGCTCCGCGGGGAGCCTGCTTCTCCCTCTCCCGCTCCCCCTGCTTGTGTTCCCTCTCTCGCTGTGTCTCTCTCTGTCAAATAAATAAATAAAATCTTTAAAAAAAAAAAAAAGAATACAAGCCCTTTTATAGCTGGCCAAATCCACAAGCTCATATCCTGTTATAGTTAAAAAAAAAAATCTGTTGGACCTCTAATCCTTATTTCAGGTGATTAATTTCATCTATTATTCTTTTTTGACTGTTGACAGGAAACATAAAATTCAGTAAATATTTGAAGAAAATGTATCCTACTGTTGCTCACTTCACTACCTTTAATTTTTTTACACTGGTTTTTCCTTTTCCTCTGGTGCAACAAATTGCAATCATCATTCATCATGAAATTCGTGACGAATTCTAGTCTTTTTTTTTTTTTTTTAATAATTTTTTTTTAAAGATTTTTTTTTTTTTATTTATTCATTTGAGACACAGAGATACAGAGAGAGAGAGAGAGAGGGAGAGAGCATGAGAAGGGAGAGAGGGAGAGGGAGAAGCAGGCTCCCCGCTGAGCAGGAAGCCCGATGCGGGGCTCGATCCCAGGACCCTGGGATCATGACCCGAGCCGAAGGCAGACGCTTAACCATCTGAGCCACCCAGGCGCCCCGAATTCTAGTCTTTATTGTTCCAGTTGTGGGACTAGCTCAGTTCTGAATCAGCACTGATTTTAAATTTAATAATTTGCCCATACTTATTTTTTTAAACAGAAAAAGAATTTATATTAAAATGAACAAAGGCATCCCAATCACTAATGATTTACACAGGCACAGCAAGTCATGCTGCTGGCAGAAAGTACTCAAACATATTATGGTTACTTTGGTTAGTAAAATATTGTTAGGATGGAATCAGTTCTTTGACATCAACTGGAGATGTGTAACACAAGCAATACATTGGTTTCACATCTTACACAATGTGTCAGATAAAGGGAAATTTGGTCCTAGCACAACAGTACAGTTTCACTGAAACCGAAAAACGTCTTACAATCCCAGTCCCACTAGGCATATTTCAAGAGCTCCAAAGGCACATGTGGCTAGAGGCTAGGCTAGAGGCAGAGGCTAATCCTCTGCATGACGGGAAACTTAGAATTCTCGGATTCCTTCCATTTGTAATGGGTTGCTCTATTAAAGTATCTTCTAATGCCTATTAATTACTTAACTATTCAGTTAGGGACATACTGGATCTCTTTTGCAGACTAAACTCTGAATGAAAAATAAAGCAAAATGAAGTGAAGTATAGCTTGAGAAACAAAATTCTTTGCCTAAATGTTTTTGTGAGGTCAGTAAAGGAGAAAGGAGGGCCTTGGCAGCAAACACCATAAGGGACGGTAAGTCAGGGTTTGCCTAATGAAAGTAATGAGTGACTGAACAAAACTCACTTACCTGTCTTTTCACCCACAAGTGATGAGGGACAAATCAAGATTCTTATTGATTCTATTTCCTGAACATTTCAAGTTCTCCTTCCTTTTTTCTCTTACTTCCTGGCATGCCATCCTCAGCTTATCCTGTCAACTGGACCATGCCAGAAGCCAGTTAACTAGTTTTCCTGTTCTAATCCACCCTCCAGAGCACTGCTACAGCAACCTTTCTGAAACATAAACCTGGTAATGTTGCTCCTATTTAAAACCCTTACCTGGCTCTTTATCACCACCTGCAGGATTAAGTTCAAACTTTAGCACGTGGCTCAAGGTTCCAAAGGCATCCAGTGTTCCAGACACTCCACCAGTGTGCTTCCCACTGAAGACCCCCTCCTGTTTCGAAATTCGTAACTACGCAGGATTTCACAAATCTGGGATGAATAATTTGCTATTATTCATCTGGGAAACAAGTTCTTAGTCCTACAAAACTAACTCTAAGGTCGCCTCTGTAAAACTGTAAAGGCTCATGCAGACAGAGATTTGCTCCCTCCGTACCTGGTATACATTTCCAATCTTAGCGCAGTGTCTGACGAGAAGAAATTGCAAATAAGTATGGATCAGTATGGTGACCAAGAAAAGTACATTAAGAACTCTGATCACCAAAATGGACCAACTACACACAGCGCCCACACCATCGGGGCTGTTCAAAGTTATCACTAGCAAGCATCATGTCAGGGAGTAGAGGAAAAAGGTTCTGGTAACTCACAAAGCTCCCAATGTTGAGCACATGCCCCTCACACGTACGTCACTGCCCTGAGAACCAGCCACCCGCACCAGCGTGAATATTAAACGGGAAGCAAGCCCTGCATCCTGCAGACTTCTACCTGGTTTTGGTCACACCATCATTCCTCCTCAGTGTCCTTAACAGACCAGGTTTTCAAGAATTACATGAAGTTGGGGAACAGTATAAGTTAGTAGGTGTGCCGCACAGGGAAGATACTGAACTCACCGGGCTGTAGGGCTGGTGGATGAGGCATTAACTAAGACACCGTTGTGCTGACGGGCTCCTTGGGGCCTGCAGCTTACTCACTGTGCTAGGAAGGTTGACAATATCTGGCAGTAAAAACTCTCGAGCCCGCCCGCCTCTGGGCACATTGGTGTAGTGAGCAAAATTTCTTAGGACAGGCCCAAAATAATTTAACAGCTTTTTAATGCATTAGAGTGATCTGAAGTTTGCCGACTTTAAAAACTGCCATCTCCTTATTTATTTGATTAAAAATGTTAATGTAGCTAAAGAAACCACAGAAACTGGTTCACAGGCCACCTTGTCATCCAGCAGTTTTCCCAATTCCTATAGACTGGTGGGTTAGAGTCATCTGGGAAGCACTCAGAACATTTTATGTTTCACTATTTGGAGGAAATTAACTTAGATATTTCTCAAACTCTTGTAAAATTCTACTAAACACTATCTTAAGAGTCTTCTAACACATAATCTGTTTATTAAAATTGTCTTTATAGTACTTATGAAACTTAAAAATCAATTTAAACTTGAACACCTAAATAATACTCCAAAATGGGAATTCTCAGTATATGCAACATTAATAGAACACAAAAGCATTATTCTAAATATATTTCACTTTTGTGTTCCCTTAGGTACCTGGTTCCTCTCAAGAACATAAACTAGAACTTATAAAGTAACATGGGCATTTCATTTACTTTTTCATACACTTACTTTTTGACAATTATAAAGAGGAACAAGACTTCTGTTACAGAGGTAAAATTATATATTAAGGATTAGGTAGAAAATGCCTACTTTAAAAAGTGGACATCTTGGGACGCCTGGGTGGCTCAGTCAGTTAAGCATCTGCCTTCAGCTCAGGTCATGATCCCAGAGTTCTGGGGTCGAGTCCCATATCGGGCTCCCTGCTTGGTGAGGAGCCTGCTTCTCCCTCTGCCTGCTGCTCCCCCTGCTTGTGTGCTGACAAATAAATAAAATCTTTAAAAATTAAAAAATTTTTAAAAAAAGTGGACATCTTGGCAAACACTGTCATCTGATTTTAAGTGATTTTTTTCTAGCATCTACATTAAAAATTCACATTTGTCATAGAAAGCAGTTTCTAAAATACAAATGGACTTTTTCTGAAGAGTTGGGAAGTCACATTTTTAAAGTTTATATATACAATAAAATATACATGTGAAAAGTAAAACATCTAATCAATTAGTAGAACCCCACCAACACAATGTTTGTCACCATATTTAAAAGCATTTATTTAAAATATGTCAAAACTCCTTCTAAAAGACGAAGACATGAGCCCATTTCTTGTATTAACGAGGTATATGGTAACAATGACAAAATTCCTAAATGCATATGGACCATCAGTTGCCTAAATAAAAAAATGAACTTTGGCAAAGATGTAAGTGTTCTACAGAACAACACAGCCAATGCAGCATCTCCCCATATCATGGCCCTCGTCCCCCATTCACCCTTCCCCCTTTCAAAGGGTGAGTTACAACCCTGCCCCAGGTGACTCAAAATTTTAATTATGTGGTCTGCTAACATTTATTTTTCTCGAACCTCAGTACTACAGCTATACAAATTACACTTTTAAAATATTTGAAACAGATATTGAATTTATTGGTTGGCTATGAGTAGGAAAATACATCAGTAAAGAAAAGAGACCCTGTATATAAATATAATACTAGCTAGTTACAATTTGACCAAGAAGGTTCCACTGAAAAGAACAGTAAAAGCCCTTGTTACCACCAGTCCATAGGTACATATTCGGTTTCCCATCACCCTTATCAAAGAGCTGCCTAGGCAAATGCGACATTCTTTGAGCTTAGTGCAGATAATGTGCTGGGTTTTGTTACATGAATGGTAAACAAAAATTAGTCCAGTGCATTACACAATATAATGTACTGTGAATAAAGACTAGATACTCTATTTTAGACACTACTTCAACATACCGGTTATTAAATTTTATGTAACCAAAAAGAAGAGCAAAGTGAACATCTTAAAATACTGTTTACGAGTAGGGGAGAAACACTTGCTAAAGGTGTTCTTTGAATTATCTGCAGCATTTGTACTGAAAATTCTGACTGGTTCATCAAAAGAACAAACTGCTGTAACTATTCTGCCTAGGTTGGCTTTTGTCTTAATATGACATGACCCCCAAACCTTAAGTCACTATGGAAACTAATTCCATGAATTTAAACAGTAAAAAAAAACGGAATAATACAACTGGAATTTATTACTGAAAACCTGAATCTTAGAAGAGCTTTGAAATGTTAATTTCAACATTTAGAAGTGCATCCCACCCAATTTAATAATGTCCTTAGGTTTCAAAGTGCTAACTCAATATAAGTTTTCCTGGCTGTCACCAAATCAAGAATAAAAACACATTTCTTGGAGATGTTCCTTGACTGTCTTCTAGGACTAGTAAAGTTGCAATCAACAATTTATTTCTACTTTAGTTTAAATTATGCCATAAATTAATTTTGATGAACATTATTTAAATTCTCAACGCATAAATAATTACCAATAACACGGTAAAATGTACTTCAAGAGATTTACAACAAGGAATTGTGTGCCTCCAAATTTCTGATCAGTAAAAACAGAAAACATACCCCAAATTTTCTGTAAAACATTCATAAAATGGATTTATCCAGCAAGAACACTGAAATTACATTATGGCAACACCACATTAAATAGATCTGTTACAGAATTTTGAAAAAAAATCTATACTGAGAAAACATACTAGTTTTTATTGCATTTTAAAGAGTTTGGATTACTGGAAATTATCCAGGACACAGAAGATATTTAGAACACAAAACCTTGCTTAACAAAAGTACCAATCTATTTTGGTGTGACTGTTTATTCCCTACAGACCCAAAATATTTCTTCCTCTTTTGAAGGTTACAGTTGTAAGTCTACACTCTTGGTTCAATTTATCACTGTCTAAATAAGATGGAGAGGTTGTTCAAACTGACCCACAGAATGCAGTGTGCCCAGAAGAGGCAAGAACAAATAGTCTCAAGACATAACAGGCCCTTATATCTTACTATGCTGCCCCCAAATTCAAATATATTGCAGACAATAACAAATACAGATGAAAACATTTTTGTGTAAAGCTCAAACCTTTAGCATCTAACAAGTGCACTCTAGTTCCAGCGTCTATGAAAAGAATACATCCTCCATTAACAAATACAAACGGGTAAGTGCTTCTCCCCTCCCTCTCCATAAAGCTCTCTGGACCTGTTATCACATAATGCAGATCATAGGAAAAGCGGTCTCATTGCCTCATCAGTCCAACCAGCTCCAGCTCACCTTTGCTGGAAATTGTCATGATGCACATTACCAACACAGTGTTTAGGAAAAATGAGTAAACACACCTTTTATTCACACCTTACAATAAAATAAAATAAAATAAAATAGAATAAAATAAAATAAAATAAAATAAAATAAAAACAAAAACCCCATAAAGAGTTATGCATTGGTTCTACATCAATAAAACCAGCTTTCCAATGTACTGATTATAAACTGGACGTGTTTGGTGTCAGCACAACCTAAACAAAAAAGCAAAAAATAAAAAGCCATCACAACAAAATCTTAAAAAAACCTCAAAGGAAAAATCAGGTCCCAGACAAAGATTCAAGATCAAAACCTTTTGGAAAATTCTTTAAAAAAGAAAAAAAAAAATCATTTATTTAAACAGTATGTAATTTTATTTTCTCTTAAAAACAGAGTAAGCACATTTAAGTGCTGAATATTTTTCATAAAATTTTAAGTCATTATTCAAAATGACTCATTTTCTGTATAAAAATTGTTAATAACATTTCAACATGTTTTTCTTACTGCTCACATGTTGTCCTTTTGCTCCCCTGCCTGCAGTTGAAACAAAAGCAGTTAGACCAAGTTCCCTCTGAATTCATTTGATTTTTGAGAGAAGAATGAATGAGAACAGAATACATACAAGTTAACTCTGCAAAGTTAAAAGCTAGCTTTAATCTCGCATCTACTACTGATGTTATGGGCAAAATACAGGGTGCAACAGAACTTTTACCTTGGCTGACCTATTAAAATGACTTAGTCACTTTATAAATGATCTGAAGAATTGTCTCAGGGACCTGTTTTGAAAATACATCTCATTTACACTGCTTCATAAATGGAAAATTATTTAAAAAAAAAAAGAAAGGAATGATTTTTAAAAAAACACGGAGATGAAGGAATACGTGGAAAACAAAGAATTCACATGATAGTAGTATTCCGGGTGACGGACGGCATTGTGCAATGACACCAAGAAGCAGTGCTTGGGTCTGGTGAGCAAAGACCCAGGGACCCACCTATGAACATGTTCCAAAATGTGATATTCAATGCTTCACAATGGAAAAAAAAAGCCACAGCTTATACAAAAGCGTTTTCATAAAATTCTCACAAATGTTAAACAGTATTTAAAAAATATAAAAGAGGCTGCACAGATCTTCTCTGCATGCACAGGCAGTGCTTGGTGAGAACAAATTTAGGCAGGCACAGTGGAGATAGGACAGGAAGTGTCTCAAAAAGGAGTTAAGAAGCTGCATCCAAGCAGCTGTAATTTTTTAACTTAAAAAAGTTAAAGATTTAAAAATATCAGAATGTACATATATCAACCATTACATTCAGTCCATAAATGCCTACAGATCATTCACTGCTCAGCTTATCTGTCCTGGTAGATAGCTTTTATAAAAACCCAGGAATTCATGGATAAGTTGCCTCTGGTCTGAGAAAATGTCCAAAGCTTTAAGCAGATTTAGATTTAAAGAGCAATGTTCTCAGTTTAAAAATAAAGTAGTACAAAAGGGCCAACAAAACCCTAACAGTGCAAATCATCAGCAGAGAAAGTCTGTTGCAACTTCTTTTACAAGCTGGCCTTTATAACACATGAAACAGTAAAAAAACTTAGCCTTAGTTTACAATACAATCATTTCCAAATCTGATTTTTTTTAGTACAAAATTTCATAAATCAGGTCTTCTGTGGATCATATACAATCATAAAGGCTAAATTCAAAGTCTCTATTTTACAAACAAGTCTGAAAAGGGAGGGAGTAAAGTATGGAAGAATGGTCTCTGGATGTTATTACTGGCCTCAAAAAAGTAGTGCTACAGATTTCTGTGCAAAGAGAATATGCTGTTCAAACATTTTCCTATTTCAAGGCATGAAAATATTATATTGGATAGAAGAAACAGGAAAATCACTTGTAACAAATTAAAGAGAGGTGTAAACACACCAATCCCTGTCTAACAGTATATAAAGCATATTGGGCTCAGAATTTGTTGCTAGCACCTGGCTTTCATACTATATCCTTATCAAATAATCAAGATTGAAAATTCAAATCATCAAGAAAGAGGAAAAAAAAGAAAAAACAAAACAAAACAAAAAACCCTGGTGGCCATACCTCACTCCCCTATAATCAGATTTTATGAGTTTACAAGTGAAACTGAGGTCGTCCTCTGAAGGTACTTAACTACCTCCTGCCAGGAAGGTGAATGCCGTTAACGTGGGGCAGGAAAGGCAGTAAGAGCTCCAGTTGTGCAAAAAGTGAGAAGTGGTCGGAGGGGATGAGTGGGTGTGGGCAGCCACTGATATTATTCTCAACTAGCCAATGGTGGTCCAGAGGTCCCAGGATGCCTAAAGTGTTCAGCTGAGGTTTCGAATAGAAGATGTAGTCAATGATACCCTGAAAAACAAGGAAAAAAAGATGAGGCCTCACATAAGCTAACACTGAAACACTGAGAACTTTCAAGACGTACCCTCACAGTCATGCTTGATAAACATGTGGGAAGAGGCAGTACTACATAAACCAAATGGTCCCCCACATGTCAAATCTAGCAGAATGAAAACAGTTTAGGGATGATAATCATTCATTCTTCCTCATTTCTGGACTTTTTCACAATCTTTTTTTTTTTCTTTTTTTAAAGATTTTATTTATTTATTTGACAGACTGAGACACAGAGAGAGAGGGAACACAAGCAGGGGGAGTGGGAGAGGGAGAAGCAGGCTTCCCGCAGAGCAGGGAGCCCGATGTGGGGCTCGATCCCAGGACCCTGGGATCATGACCTGAGCCGAAGGCAGAGGCTTAACAACTGAGCCACCCAGGCGCCCCCTTTTTCACAATCTTTAATGAGACCTACAAGATCCTTCATGGTGTGGCCTCAGCTTCTCTTTCCTAACTTGATTTGTACTATTTTCCCATGCTGACTACTCCATTACCACACTAGCCCTTTTTTTGGGGGGGGGGGGGTGTTGGGAGGGGAGAAAGACATTCCTTGTAGGTGCCAAGCTCCTTCCTGCCCCAGGGCCTCCACACATGCTCTCCCTTCTGCCTGGAGCACTTTCTTCTGTGTCATTTGGCTAATTTCTTCTCAATCTTTATGTCAAGTTCATTCACCTTCCCAAGTCCTTCCTGAATCTTGCCCCCACCCACTTACTACCCGCTACCACTTCCAAGTCTCTTCTCTTGCTTATGCGCACCCTGAGGTGTAACTGCACACTCATTTGCGTCTCTCCCACAGGACTGCGAGGTCCACGAGGGCCGGGACGTCTCTGCCCTGCACACTGCCAGCAGCACCCAGGCCCAGCACTGGGCACCCAGGTAAACACCTCTCAGTTTGCCCCTCTCCTCCCTGTAACTTCAGCCTCTCCTCCACATGCTTTCAGCCAAAAATATTTAAGCACATTCAAGTGTCTTCCTCTTATCTCTATATCAGCAACAGGAACAGAGAGAAAAAAGAATCCCTAATCTCTCCTACCTTTTCGTTATCACCCTCACCTCCTCTTCAATCAATCTGCTTCAAGTAAGAATCTCAACGTTGGTTTTTACTACCTCCTTGCCCAGGATTATTCTTTAACTCTCCACATTCTAGTCTCTGTGCCTAGCTCACCAGTGAAGCATCTCTCACCAACAGTTTCTGGAAGCTGAAAGCATGCTTCTTTTCCCCAGAAAGGCCTTCTGCCTTGGCAGTTGGGCTCCTACACTGTCCTGGTTTACCTCCTCTCTCTGGCCACTCTTCCGTCACTTACATGTTCCTTTTCCCCAGAGTCTGCTTCAGCCTCTCTTCATCTCCACACACTCATCTGTTCCCAGGGTTAAATCATTATCTACAGCACTGCGGCCCCTCCAAAGTCAAATTTAAAAAATTTCAAGCTTCTCAAGTTTCTCAAAGAAGACTAACAAACAGCCCTCCCCTCCGAAATTAAGACCCAGTTATCACTAGTATTTAACACTCTAACACACAATCTAACCTGAATGATTCTTTTTCCAGGAGGTTAGAAACTAAGATTCAAGAGCAGAAATGCAAAAGATAAAAAGAACAGATGAATGCAAGTCCTAAACAACCACTGATATTAAAAATGAGGAGAAGCACTATGGCAAGGCTCCATATTATAAGCCGTTAACTGTGTCTGAATGCATATAAATAGAAGATATATTTTTAAACGGCTAATATAAACCACATTTTGGCACTCGAGGAGTACAATTTCAGTTAAAATATGAGAGATGAAATATGTCACTCCAACGGACACCAAATTAGATAGTATGGTACCTTCTGAACAGCTGTTAGCAATGAGCATATGAGAAACATAATTGCCCCAAAACAGTGACAGTAGAACTCAGGATTTACTATCATTATTTCATCTGATTTCTTACACTGGAAACGACTCTAAGAGGTAACTATCAAGTAGGAACGGGACACCAATCACAGAAGCGTAATAAGAGAATACTGCTGTCAACTAATTCAAGATGGCTTACTTCCGGTCTCAACACACATCCACATTTCAAAGATATAATAAAGTTACAAGACTCTCCCAAAAAATGGAGGTTTACAAAGTTTCTCAATCTCAAAAGTCACCTTGAAATCGAATGTCCATCAACAGAAGAATGGATAAAGAAGATATGGTGTGTGTGTATATATATACACACACACCATATATACATACACACACAATGGAATATTATGCAGCCATAAAAAAAAAAACAACCCACGATATCTTGCCATTTGCAACGACCTGCATGGAACTAGAGGGTATTATGCTAAGCGAAATAAGTTGATCAGAGAAAGAAAAGTATCATATGATCTCACTGATATGAGGAATTCTTAATCTCAGGAAACAAACTGAGGGTTGCTGGAGTGGTGGGGGGTGGGAGGGATGGGGTGGCTGGGTGTTGGACATTGGGGAGGGTATGTGCAATGGTGAGTGCTGTGAATTGTGCAAGACTGATGAATCACAGACCTGTACCTCTGAAACAAATAATACATTATATGTTAAAAAAAAAAAAAAATAGCAGGAGGGGAAGAATGAAGGGGGTGGAATCGGAGGAGGAGACGAACCATGAGAGACTATGGACTCTGAGAAACAAGCTGAGGGTTCTAGAGGGGAGGGGGGTGGGGGGATGGGTTAGCCTGGTGGTGGGTATTGAGGAGGGCACGTACTGCATGGAGCACTGGGTGTTATACGCAAACAATGTATCATGGAACACTACATCAAAAACTAATGATGTATTGTATGGTGACTAACATAACATAATAAAATAAAATTAAAAAAAAAAGTCACCTTGAAATCGAACGTGTAATTTGTGTAAGGCATCAGGCCACTCTCATAGGCACTCTTTAACTTGAAACCATGCGTGATCCTTCCATTGGTTGTCCCGTTTTTCCCATTACAGCTGAAGTTTGTAAGACTTTCATTATATCTCAGTTCCTTAAAGTCTTTATGATTTGTTTCCACTCCACCGGTGCTTAAATACTCTACAACACCTATAATGAAAATACAGGTACTTTGTTCATTGTCCAGTATAATATGCAGTGTACAAAACTGAAAAAATGTAATAGTAACTACTTTAAAACACACAGTCCCCCTTTCTAAAATGTTTGTTATTGTTTTGTTTGTTTTACATTTCCCAGAACTTATCTAAGTCCATTTTTACATGGTTTTGATCCTAATATATTGAATACTTTATATTTTGCTGTGCTGGCGTTTCATATTTGTTAAACTAGTTCCTTATTTCTTAAAAAAATTCAGCTTGTTTTTACCTTTTTTTAAAAGAGTTTATTTATTTAATTTATTAGAGAGAGAGCACGAGCAGGGGGAGGGAGAAGGTTAGAGGGAGAAGCAGACTCTCCACTGAGCAGGGAGCCCAAAGCGAGGCTGGATCCCAGAACCCTGAGTTCATGACTTGAGCAGAAGGCAGATGCTTAACCAACTGAGCCACCCAGGCATCCCTTGTTTTTACTTTTTAAAAAGAGTTAACTCCATAATCAACATCTTAGTATCTAGGTTTCTGCCTATGTTGAATTATTTACTTGGTATAAAATGCCAAGATTAGGATTAAATGTGCCCTTATACATACTGTCAACCATGGAAGAGAATGCCATCAGCTAGACGGGCTCTGCAAATAGTTATTTTACTTTTCATTTAATTAGTTAGTAAAGTTGGACATTTTCCCATGTGTTTGCTATTAAAATACTGTATCTTTTTTTTAACACTGAAATGAGGCTTAGTATGTATTATTTGACTTTGCCCCTTAGATACTCTGTAGTTAAACAGAAGGCAGAACACATGAAGAGAAACTGTCAGAGAACAATCCCCCACTGCTTCAGCAGCAGTGATCCTGGAGAGCTCTAAGAGATGGGCCGAAGAATTATGGATCTCAGATACCTTTACCTGCCCTGAAAACAAATTTTGACAGTTTTTATCTTCTTCCTGGCTCTCATCCATCATGACGGCAATGAACTGCAAGTGAACTGAACCACTCCAAATGTATTTATACTTACGTGCTCAGGCACATGTGCAAGGGCAAGGAAAAGTACTTTGTGCCAGTGACAGAGTACAAACGAAGAGGTGAAATACAAAAAGGAATACTTAGTCTGACATTATAAGAACTATGGTTTTGTTCACTGTGCTATCCAATGGAAAAGTATTCAAGGATAAGCCTTTCTGTATTCTTCTACATTGTAATAAAAATCAAGATCCCTGTTCTTTTTTGTTCAAATCACTAGCCTGATCTGTGTAAATAAAGGATCTCAATTTCCACCTAAGGTGTATTGGTATCAAGCCCACCAATATTAAGATCCTGTAAACAGCCATTTACACTGCATCCTATTACTACATGCTGGAATCCCAGAGAAGCTATCTTAATAACCTTCTCAGAGTTTGCATTATATGTGACTTGGGGATAATGAAATATAATCATATGTTCTTTAACAAGTTATTTCAAGTTATCAACTACATGTTTATCGAAGATGATTAATGTCCTTCCTCCTTAGGTGTTCATAACATCATCTCATTTTCCAAAATAGTCTCCCTAACTACACACACAAAAATGCTAAATCTGATTCATAGCTGCTGCTATAAGCTGAATTTTCATTTTGACTAAATTTGGAATTACCAAAAACAATATATTACAAAAACAATTTAGTCAAAAAAAAAAAAAAAAAGCATTCTACATAAAATATCTTTTCTTACCAGAATCCGGCAAAGAATTAAGATCTGCACATAACACCAGTGGAATAGTTCCAAATTCTCCCACTACACTGGACTGGAGGTTTCGTGAGGCTTTATCAATAATGTTCTTCACTTCTGAGAGGAACATCATAGTTTGAACCAACTTCACATCAGAGTATTCAGGGTCCCAATGCATATGAGCATTAGCCACAAGAATAAGTTGTTTTTCTGTTCCAAGATGTGGCTTTCCAGCTATATTAGATAAAAAGAAAACAAAGAGACAGACAAAACCCGCCCATCAGCCCATATAGTCTTACAGGATCTGAAAGCAAGTAGTATATCTCAGAGTCTCAGGAACAAAAAAGGACCCTAAAATTTACCTAACAATCACCCACCTGATGACTAAATCTACGGTAGCACAAACCTGAAAAACAGTCCTCTATGCTCTGGTTGAATAGTCTGAGGTAGGGCATTCAGTACTTGAACACACACAGCCCATTCTATTTGGGACAGCTTTATTTTTAAACAGTTGTCTCCTTAAAACTTCTGGCTTCATTCAGATGTCCTAAATTGGGTCTCACAAAATTAAATCTACATCCTTTTTCTTAGATATATTTAATACAGGCACTAAGTTCCATCTTTATTTTCTCTCCTTCAGGTTAAACATCTCCAGTCCCAATTGTTCCTCAAGTGACACAAGTTTCAGTTCTCGGCATGATGGTCACTCTAAATGTACTTTCAATTTGAAATAAGTGGTCCATTTATCCAAAACTCAGAACATTTAAAATAATGATTACAAGTAGGGCAGGAGGAGAAGTTAGCTTACAGAGTATCCTTGCTGCCACGAAATTATAGAAGGGTATGGAGTTCTTCTCTCTGAGCAGTTATTTTAGTTAATATTTATTTCAACATTTCTTTTATGTAAAAAATTATTGGGAGCAAAAAAACCCCATTTTTTTCTTTGGCTTTATGCCTTTCAAAGTTTGAAATACTTTTCTGGGCACTGTGTTCTCATCTTAAGCTTTGTGGTAGAGAAAAAGGGATATGGTATTCTAGAAATGACTTAAATTCTCACTGAGTTTCTTCAGGTGTTAAATAAGACTATTAATACATAACAAATTTTCTGCTTTCTATTAAATTTTGGAGGTCAATTTTACAGGAAGTGAAAAGGTCACTCACATGACATTTCAATCAATTCCTTTCGAAGTTCTAGCAGTACTGCAACTCCAATGTTATCTTTTGTCATGACTCTGTTCAGCATAGCTTCAGACCCTTCTGAATTTGCCATTGCTAGCTGATTAAATTCAACAGTGTGTTTCTGAACCAAAGTAAATCTAAAACACAAACAAAAACACACACACAAACATAGAATTGGGAATACCAAGGTATTAGCTTTGTGGGAAATGCAGTTTTCCCAAACTTTCTTAACAAATATGATGGCATGTAAATCACATTATGGAAAATCCTCCACACTTCACACCAAGCTTCCCACATCCGTTTCAAGTTGTTCTCAGTCTGTTACTGATAAAAACAACATCTTGAAATACTTTTACAACTTAAGACAATGTAGTCATCTTCTGTTTTAAGTTTCAAGTTGGAATATTCCATCTTATAATTTTTAAATAATTCTTTTCCAAACTATAGGTTTAAGAATCCCTCTACCATCCTAGAGGGAATGATAATTACGAGGTGTTTCAATTACCAATTGGAGTTAAACCCTAGTGAACACCTGAAGAAACAGCAGCACTTTCAACAAGTCTCCCAAACAAGATCACTTCTGATGCTTCAAAACCAAACCCTTCAACACTAAGAATACAACACTTCAGTGTCCGATTTGCCAACTAATTTCCACACCCCTGACTCCCTGCAAATACTGAGAAAATTTTCTTTTTTAAACATAAGATGACTTACTTTTCTGTCTTGAAGAATATTGCACAGCCATCGACATGTTTTCTCTCTTGTTCTGACATTGTCCGAGCTCTAGACTTAGGACTAAAGAATCCATTATAGCCACGTTCTTTCAGTTCTACCAGAAAAAAACTGTAATACTGTTCTGTTTCAACCTCCTGAAAAATTGCAAATGGCAAAGTTATTCATAAGACAAAAATCAGTCCCATGCATTAACTTTACATGTACAGTTTGAGGGGCTGAAATAATTTCAAAGGACTAATCTGCAGAATAAGGAACATAACGTCTTTCAACGTACATACACCTCGGTGTGTGTGTATTTTCTTCTATTTTAGAACTGATGGGGAGTAAGAATCAGAGAGGAGGAACTTCGCAGATTCTAAATGCAGACCACAGGTAGGAAGTGACTTGCCCAAGGTCGTGTAAATTATTATGAGAGTAGGACTGAGACCCCAAGTTACTGTGCGTCAGGTTCAATGCGCTTTCCACTATGCCCTAATTATTCTATTACTGCTGATGGTAAAGCAAAACTATACCTTGACAATGCCATAATTTCACTAACACCGCCACCCCATTAAAAAACAGTGCCAAGCCATCTGGGAGAGAAAGATGAATATTTAACTGTCATAGCAAATGCCTAAAACCCAAATTAACCCATTTGCTTCATTTGGCAGCACAGTGGCTGCAAAACAAAGCAGGCAGGGAATGCTCCCAGGATTTGCTAAAAACAGAGCCAATATTTTAAGAATTGCTGAGCTGGAACTTCAAATGTGTTAGGGTAATGTGTTCCCAGTCTGTCCCTTGCTTATCAACATTGAGGCATGTGCACTTTACACAAACACTTCTTCTCATGACTTACCTGAAGACTTATGATATCAGCATTGCAGCTCAAAATTTCTTGAATAATGGCCTTTTTCCTGTAGTCCCAATTTAGTGCCCAAGATGGACAGTAGCCGTATAACTGCCGGGTCGCATATTTATCACAAAGAACATTATAGCACATGACAGAAAACAAGGCTGTAGGAAAGATAACTTTACTTATTCACACACGTGGCAGAAAAAAAAATAATTAATTTCAATAGTTTTTACTTAAATGCTAAGTTTGACTTTATTTCACTCAATATATATTCACTGAAAAGCTACTATATGCCAGACATAATGGATAAAAGTAAAGTTGAATAAGGAAGGAAAGACAGATAGCTGAATAAATAATGATACGATGTGTTATCTGCTATAGAGATACCCACAGAAGGTTCGAAGCTAAAAGACTAAGATCTCGAGCCTCTCTGTCCCTAAGACCAGGGCTCATCACATCTGTACTCCCTCCACCACTCTGCTAACTGCTAATGCAGAATGTGGAAAACTGACAGTTTTCCTAATAGGCATGGCTAATTTTCTTCTATAGAGCAACTATTATTAATCCAAGTGAAAGGAAAGAGGTATCATAGACCAAATCCTGTTACACGTATCATGTAATTCCCAAACTATTTTCATACAAGTTAAGTTAAAAAGAAATCAGAGGGGGTGCCTGGGTGGCTCAGTCGTTAAGCGACTGCCTTCGGCTCAGGTCACGATCCCAGGGTCCTGGGATCAAGCCCCGCATCGGGCTCTCTGCTCCGCGGGAAGCCTGCTTCTCCCTCTCCCACTCCCCCTGCTTGTGTTCCTGCTCTCGCTGTCTCTGTCGAATAAATAAATAAAATCTTAAAAAAAAAAAAAAAGAAATCAGAGGCCATTAGTTCATTTTCTCTCTCAAGTAAGTGTTCTGGCTGTCTTACAATTCTGTAGTATCAAATACATTTGGAACTTGCAATATAAAGATTTTGGTGTCTTTATTATAATAAATGAGTTTGGTCAGTACTTGACAGCGGAGCTTCTTCTCAACAGTGGCACGACTGACATCATGGGTGGGTAAATTCTCTGCTGGGGGCGGGGGGCGGGGGGGGCGCTGTGCTGTGCAATGTAGCATGCTTAGCAGCATGTCTGATCTCTAACCAGGGGCTGTCAAGAGCACTTCCCCCAGCTGTGACAATCAAAAAATGTCTCCAGACATTGCTAAATGTCCCTTGGGGGATGAAAATGCCTCTGGTTGAGAAGCACTGCTCGACAGCACACTTTTGCATAGTAGGAAGACCAGCTAAGCAACAATTAAGTCTTTATTATTCTCTCTCAAACCAAATCAGGTCTTAAGCATTCAACTGTAACACAGCCCATAATCTAACCCATGCCAACACACTGTTAGATTTATAATACCAAGTAAAAACAAGTTAAAAAAATATAAGGCTACCAACCAGTTGGCCTTGTTCTGTCTGGTTCTTGCAACATAATCCAAGATCTTGGAGGTGGCTGTTCTGTTGAAACTAGTTGAATATAAAACACAAAATTAAGCAATATTCTTACACATCTTCCTAAAAAAATTGTTTGAACAAATGACCACTTACTTCTTTTTGCAGTACCTGCCAAATTATCAAGCAAATAGTTCAGTAGCCTTCTTGTTCCATCTGGTTCCAGATAGAGGTTCAATATATCCTGGGTAAGTGGATTTCCTGGAAATATTTTTTAAATAGGTAAAATGAAACCAAGAAAGGTAACAAAATATTTCGAAAGTAAAAAAATACCGAAATTATCAGATCATCTATAACAATGTATACAATTACTTGTAATATACCAAACCCGAGAAAATATTTTTCCAGTTTTTGATAAGAATAAAAATGATTCATACCATGTTCTACAGAAGTAGTCAGAAAATGATTATTGTGGACTGATGTCAATCTAGAAGAGATCTAATAGTGCTCTGTATCTGGCCCTGCCTCAACAACACTTTTATGACAATCAAACCCAAGTGAAACTAGAAGGGGAAGAGTGGGAAGGAGGGTCAGACAAGGGAAAGAGGACAGCCACTATGATGAATAAGAGAATCAAAACTTAAGAATGCAACAAAGCTAACAAGATATCCTAATGACAAATGTAGTCTGCACTTAGATTTTTAAAAATTCTACTAAATAAAGTAATAACAAGATGAGACAGATTTGGTTTAAGATTAAGTCACTAAGGAAAGGGGAAAACCCCAAAGCTGTGAGCCATCCGTAAATTCAGTAACTCTTTCCTAAGTGCCAAAAATGAAAGCAAGTGCAATGATTTACATATATCTACAAGAGTCTCAAATCCTCTCAGAAGGATTTCTTAAGTGCTTATGAAAATTAACAGTACAATGAACTGCTTGAACAGTGCAGTTCCTACCCACACCACACAAGGGGTATATATATTGTTCTGGATGCCACAGCCCCACTTTAAGAAAGACTAATACATTTTATAGACTGAAGAAGACAAACGATTTCTAAATCATTATAAAGTGATTATAAGATCTTAACCATGCCAAATGAAAAAAGATTTTCAAAAGATATTGCCCCCCTCACTTTCTCTGCCAGAGAAGTGTTAAAGAGAAAGCCAGCAAAAACAGAAGGCTGAGTAAGATTCAGAGTTTCATAATGTAGTATGACTATGTCCAGTTTCAAGTGAAAATCACTCATCATACCGAAGATTTCAAACTAAATGAAGAAAGATAAACAAGATTCCAACACCAAGATGACAAAAACATTAGAGTGATCTGATCTAAATACAGCAGGCATGACAAAAAATGCTTAAATGAGAATTAACAAAAACATGTTTGAAATAAATGAAAAAACAGGAAGACTCAGCAAAGAAAAACAAAGTTTTGGCAAATGAACAAAACATGTTTTTGAAAATGGAAATATTAAAACTGAATAACAGAATAAATGAAATAAAAAGTTCAGTGGATGGGTTCAACAGCAACACAGAGGGTCAGAGGAAAGAATCAGTGAACTGAAGACAGAACGGTAAGAATTACCCAATCTGAACAATAGAAAGGGAACTGAAAAAAATGAACAGAGCCTCAGGGACCTGTGGGACCACAACAAAATTCTAAGGTTCGTGTCCTCAGAGTTGTGGAAGCAGAGAACAAGAAGCACTGAGCTGAAACAGTACTCAAAGAAATAATGGCTGAAAAACTCCCCAAATTTGGAGAGAAAAACAAACCTGTGGATTCAAAAGTCTGATAAAACCCAAACAGGACACACTTAAAAGAATCCACAGCAAGCCACACCATAATTAAACTTCTGAAAACTAAAGACAAAGAAAAAGTCTTGAAGGCAGCCAGAGAAAAACACCTTACCTCTAGGGAGAACATGCTCTGAATAACAGCAGACTTCTCATCACAAGCCACGGTAGTCACAGGGAAGTGGCACAAGATTTTTAAGTGCTGAAAAAAAAGAACTGGCAACCCAGAACCAATATCCAGTGAAAACAGCCTTGAGGAAGGAAGGAGAAATAAAGACATTCTCAAGAGGACAGAAAACTAAGAGAATCTATTGCCAGCAGATCTATCAAAAAAGAATCAGAACAGAAGTTCTCTAAATACAAAGGAAATGATGAAAGAAGGAACCTTGAACATTATAAAGAAAAAAGAATATGATCTTCAAAAGGGGGCAAATATAATAGGCTTTCCTTTGCTTAAGCTTTCTCACTCATGTTCAGCCATTAAAATATTTTTGCAATACTGGTTTGGTTCTAAATAAATGTAGAGAAAATATTTAAGACAATGATACTATAAACAGGGAGCAAATAAAAAGTCATCAAGAGAGTTAGGGATTATATATTTCACTCAAAATGGTAAAATGATAGCACTAATAGACTTGATAAGTTCTGTATGTTGTCCACAAGAAACTCACTTGAAATGTAACACTATAAAAGCAGGTTGAAAGGAAAAAGATGGAAAAAGATGTCATGAAAACAAAGGAAAGCAGTAGTGACTAATTAGTATCAGATAAAGTTGGTATCAGAGAAGATAAATTTACTAGAGACACAAAGTGACATTACATAATGTAAAGCAGAACACATAGCAATTCTAAACACGCATCCACAAAATGACAGAACTGAAAAATATTTTAGGCAAAAACAGAACTGAAAGGACAACAGAGAAATCTCCAATTATGCTGGGAAACTTTAACACTCCTCTCTCAACAACTGACAGAACCAGACAAAAAAACTTCCAACACCATCAATCTAACAGACACTAACTAGGTTAATATATAGGATCCAGTTGAGATTTATAGACCATTCTACCTAATAATACCACAATACATATTCTTGTGCATGCCCAAGGGACATAAACTATGTAAAGACCATACCCTGGGCCATAAACCACCAAACATCAACAAATTTAAAAGAACTCAAATCATACAGAATTCTTCAACCACAAGGGAATCACACTAAAAATTAGTACTGAAAAGACAAAAGGGAAATCTGGAAACACTTGGAAAATTCTAAACAATCCATGGATCAAAGAGGAAGTTTTAAGGAAAATTTTAAAATGCACTGAATTAGTGAAAACGAAAACACACCATATCAAAATTTATGGCTGGACACAGCTAACATAGAGCCAAGAGGGAAATTTATAGGACCTAATGCATACGTTAGAAAAGGAAAAATCTCAATTCAATAATCTAAACTCTGATCCTAAGAACCTAGAAAGAAGAAAAGCAAAAAGACAGATTAAAAATACTAAAGAATAGGAATCAATGAAATTAAAAACAGAAAAAAGGAATTTTTTAAAAAGCTGTTTCTTTGAAAAGATCAATAAAATTAGTAAACCTCTACCAAGACTGACAAAGAAAATGAAGACAAAAATTACCCATATAAAAAGTGAAAGGGGATATCACTACAAACCTTACAGAAATCAAAAGGATAAGAGAATACTATGAATAACTCTACATACATAAATTTAACAACTTATATGAATGGGCCATTTCCCTGAAAAACACAAACTGTCTGAACTCACTCAGTACATAATTTAAATAGCCCTATACCTATTAAAGGAAATGAATTCATAATTTAAAAACTACCAGAAAAGAGGGGCGCCTGGGTGGCTCAGTCAGTGAAGCATCAGATCATGATCATCTCAGGTCATGATCTCAGGGTTGTGGGATCAAGCCCCACGTCAGGCTTCATATTCAGCGTGGAGTCCACTTGAGATTCTCTCTCCCTCTTCCTGTGCCCCTACCCCTGCTCACGGCGTGCTCTCTAAATAAATAAATAAAATCTTAAAAACTGCCAGAAAAGACCAAACTGTTTTGCAGGAAAATTCTACTAAACACTTAAAAGAATTAACTCTAATTCTACAGAATGTCAGAAAACAGAAGATGAGGGGGCGCTTGGGTGGCTCAGTCATTAAGCGTCTGCCTTCAGCTCAGGTCATGATCTCAGGGTCCTGGGATCGAGCCCCGCATCGGGCTCCCTGCTCAGCGGGAAGCCTGCTTCTCCCTCTCCCACTCCCCCTGCTTGTGTTCCCTCTCTCGCTGTGTCTCTGTCAAATAAATAAATAAAATCTTAAAAAAAAAAGAAAAAAAAACAGAAGATGAAGGAACACTTTCAAATTCATTTCATAAAGCTAGTATTACCTAAATACCAAAACCAGACAGTGAGCATACAAATAAAAGACAAATACCCCTCATGAATATTGAGTCAAAAATCCTTAAGAAAATATTAGCATACAGAAGTAAGCAATAGGACGCCTGGGTGGCTCAGATGGTTAAGCGTCTGCCTTCGGCTCAGGTCATGATCTCAGGGTCCTGGGATCGAGTCCCGCATCGGGTTCCCTGTTCAGTGCAGAGCCTGCTTCTCCCTCTCCCTCTGCCACTCCCTCTGCTTGTGCTCTTCTGTCTATCTCTCTGTCAAATAAATAAATAAAATCTTTTAAAAAAAGAAGTAAGCAATAAATAAAAAGAATGAGAACCATAACCAAGTGGGGTTTATTCTAGGAATACAAGGCTGGTTCAATATGCAAAAATCAATTATAAGGCTAAAGGAACAAAATTATATAATCCTATCAACTGATGCAAAATAGGCATTTCACAAAATTAAAAACCCATTCATGATTAAAAACTCCAGAAAAAAAGAAATAGAGGGAAACTTCCTCAAATTGATAAAAGACAATCCACAAAATACCTACTGTTAACTTTATACTTAACAGTGAAGACAGAATACTTTCAAAGATCAGGAAAAAGGGATGTCTGTTCTCACAACTCTTATTCAACATAGTGCTAGAAGTTCTAGTCAGCACAATAAGGCAAGAAAAAGAAAAAGCAGACATATTGGTAAGCAAGAAATAAAATCATCCATATTTGGAGATGACATAATTTTCTACTGCATGGAAAATTCCCCCCAAATTAAAAAATTTACCAAAAAAAAAAAAAAAAAAAAGCAACTCCTAGAACTAGAAGTGAATTCAACAGGGTGGAGGACACAAGATAAAAATACAAAAATCCAATTCAAAAAGATATATGCACCCCTATGTTTACTGCAGCATTATTTACAATAGCCAAGATATGGAAGCAACCCAAGTATCCATCCACAGATGAATGGATAAAAATGTGGTATATATGTACAATGGAGTATTACTCAGCCATTAAAAAAAAGAGAGATCTTGCCATTTGCTACAACATGAATGGACCTACAGGATATTATACTAAGTGAAATAAGTCATACAGAGAAAGAAAAATATGATATCACTTATAAGTAGAATCTAAAAAAACAAAACAAATGAACAAGCAAACAAACAAACACCAGACTGTTAAATACAGAAAACAAACAGGTGGCTGCCAAAGGGAAGGGGGGAATGGGAGGATGGATGAAAGAGGTAAAGAAAACAAAAAAATCCCCATTGTATTTCTATATGCCCAGGAATGTACACATGGACAGCAAAATTTAAAACACTATCAGTTACAATCACTCAAAAAAACCCACCACAAACAAAAAGAAATAAATCTAACAAAACATTTACATAACTTATATACCAAAAACTACAGAATATTGATGACAAAAATCAAAGCTCTAAATATAGGGAAAGATATGGCATGTTCATGGATCAGAAGATTCAGTTCTCCCCAGTTTGATCTCCAGGTTTCACACAATTCTGATCAAAATCCCAGCAATATTTCTTGTAACTAGAGACAAGGTTATTCTAAATGCATATGGAAAGGCAAAGGAACTAAAACAGTTTAAAATGTTTTGAAAAAGACAACCATAGTAGAGGAATCAGTCTATCCTATTTCAAGACTTAATTACCCTATTTCAACTTTCAAGTAACTACTGGCAAAGGAATAGACACATACACCAATGGAAAAGAGAGAATCCAGAAATAGATCCACACAGATATGTCCAACTGATCTTGGGAAAAGGTGTAAAGGCAATTCAATGGAGGATAGACTTTTCAACAAATGGTGCTAGACCAACTGGACATTCATACACTAAGCATGAACCTTCAACTAATCCTCGCTTCTTTTAGCTCAATTTTAACTCCAAATAGATCACAGACTTAAATGTAAAACATAAAACCATGAAACTTTTTTTTAAAAAAGATTTGTTTATTTTAGAGAGAGAGTGGGGGGGAGGGGGAGAGGGAGAGAGAATCTCAAGCAGACTCCCCACTAAGCACAGGGCCTGATGTGGGGCTCCATCTCACGACCCTGAGATCATGACCTGAGCTGAAATCAAGAGTCGGACGCTCAACTGACTGCTGCACCACCCAGGCACCACAAACCATGAAACCTCTAGTACAAAACACAGGAGAAAATCTCTGGGATCTAGAGCTATTCAAAGCATTCTCAGACTTGACACCAAAAAGCAAGATCCATAAAAGGAAAAATGATAACAACTTTATCAAAACTAAAAACTTCTGCTACATACAAGACCCTGTATGATATTGTGATTTATAATAAGAAATATATATATATGTATCTGGTCTTCATCCACTTTCTTAAAGCTCCTAAACCCCTTAAAATTTCCTATGTGAAGAAGTTGTAGAGGTGTCTCTTGTTAACAAAGTAACTTTCAGACCCCACCTAAGGACTGGAGACTGCTTGACAGAGAAACCAACCATGTGACCAGAGAGCTGGAATTTTCACAGTCCCACCCTAGAGGAAAAGGGGACTGGAAGTTGGCTCAATCAAGGCTAATGATTTAATCATACCTATATGTTATGAAGCCTCTGTTAAAAACTCAAAAGCATGGGTTCAAAGAGCCTCCAGGTTGGTGAACACATGGAGATTCAGGGAGAATGGCGTGCCTGGAGAGAGCATGGAAGCTCCATGCCTCTTCCCCATACCTTGCCTTATGCATGCATTTCTTCCATCTGGCTATTCCTGAGTTATATCCTTTTATAAAAAACTGGGAATCTAGTGAGTAAAAGGGTTTCCTGATTACTGTGAGCCACTCTAACAAATTAATGGAACCCAAGAAGGGGTTGTGGAAACCTTGGTCAGAAGCACAGGCAAGGAGCCATCGGGTAGGACTGAACCCTTATCCATGGAATCTGATGCTATCTTCGGGTACGTAGTGTCAGAATTTAGTTGAATTACAGGACATCTAGCTGGTGTCCTAGAACCGCTTGTTGGTGTGGGGGAAAGCCCCCCAGCGCTGGAACTGGGCGTGTTAAGGGGATGAGGAGACTACATATTGGGAAAATAATGTTTGCAAATCACATCTTGGTCAAAGGCCTAGTATCTAGAATATATAACAGACTCCCAAAACGCAACAGCATAAAACAGTCCAATTGGATAGAACGTGGCAAAGACATGAAGACTATACCACAGATGATGACATACAGATAACAAATAAGGACATGCAAAGATGTGCAATATCTTCAGCTAACAGGGAAATGAACATTAAAACCACAATCAGATATCACTACACATCTATCAGAAAGGCTAAAGTAACAACAGTGACAACACCAAGCTGGTGAGGATTCAGAGTAACTGGATCACTCATTTATTACTGGTGAAAATGTTAGATAGTACAGCCACTCTGGAAAACAGTCTGGCCGATTCCTACAAAACTAAACATGACACTAACGTGTGACTGAGCCAACTGTATTGCTGGGCATTTATCCTAAAGAAATGAAGACTTATGTTCACATAATACCCTGTACGCAGCTCATAGCTGCCTCATCCGTAATAGCCAAATATTGGAAACCAGCCAGATGTTCTTCAACAGGTGACTGGCTAAACAAACCATGATACATCCACACCATGGAACACTGCTCATCAACATAAAGGAGCAAACACGCAACAACCTGCGTGATTCACCAAAGAATTAACCTGAGTGGAATAAAACCGATCTCAGAAGGTAACATACAGCATGATTCTACTTATACAATATTCTTGAAATAACAAAACTATAGAAATGGAAAACATATCAGTGGTTGTCTGAAGTTAGTAAGTGAGCTGGGGCAAGCTCAGAAAAATAAGAGGATTTGTCCAAAAAAAAGGTATAATCAGTGAAACTATCCTTCCGAGAAAGAAACATAAAACCTAGACGTCAAACATTAGAGGATCTTTCTGAAATGGAAGAGCAACAGATCCTCAAAAACTAAGGTGCCACAAAGACTGCCCTTCCCCTCCCCCAAACACTTCAAAGGCTTTCATACACATCAACTCATGTGAAAATCCGTGACCAATGACCGTCATTTCAAATAAAGTTTGTGAATCCTTAGAGAAATGAGTACAGTCAAAGGTTTGTAAAATAAATACTGCAAGATTATAAAACCTGAAAGAACATAAAAACAGTAGCTGCCTCTGGGATGAGAAAGGGCCCTGAAGAAGAACAAAGAGGGTTTTCAGACTCTGTAATGCCCTGTTTCTTTTGCATTAGAAAACGGACACAAACGTGACAAAATATTGTTAATGCTTATGGTCAGTATACAGATACACGTTGCTATGTTTTACATTTTTGTTTTAGAAAACGGACACAAACGTGACAAAATATTGTTAATTCTTATGGTCAGTATACAGATACATTTTGCTATGTTTTACATTTTTGTTTTTCAAAGTTAAAACAAGAAAATTTAAAAAAATAGGGAGACAGAAAGATCTACAGCTCACATTTCTCTGACCTCTATTTTAAGAAGCCTCAGCCAAGTCCATCCCACACAGAAAAACACTTTTCCAAAGAACCATTTAGAAAGCTGATATTTATTGAGTATGGTTTTATATACATCTGTAAATGTATTATTTATATTTTTCGATTTCATTTGTTTTTGTGAAATTACTGTTAACCTTTATGATATGAAATGGATTTACAGGAATAAAACCTCATTTTACAATCTGCATACTCTTAAGAAATAAAAGTACAATTCTTGAAGACTTCATTATGTGACTGTTTTTTTAGGAATTGATTCTAGAGTAAGGTGGATACAAGATTGGCAAATAATCACTTAATGTGATAAAAAAATTCTAGGTATTGACATATTATTAAAATAGGACTTTCAATCTTGCTGCTTTAAAAAACATATTTCCCAATAGTTCTCACTGGATAAATTATGCCCCCAAATTCTAATAGAGTAATGAAGTCCTCATAAACCAAGTTTTAAAAAATGATCAAAAACTGTTATTAGCAGGTCCAAATGGCTCACTAATTTTTTACTCAATGATTTCTGCACTTTGTGAGTCTCCCCATTTTTTCAGGTTTGAATACAAGGGGGGGAAAAGCTGTTTATAGTATGATGAAATAAAGTATGACCTCAGGATGCATCATCAGAACACAGAACTGATCGAAACAAAGGATAGAGAGCAAAGCTGGGCTAGGAGTGAAAAAGAATACGAAGATTAAGAGACAGTCTACAGGTGGACAAGAGAGAAAATCACTGGAATATATCTAAGGAACTGATGAAGTTTGGGGAAGAGTGAGCCTGCAAATCCCTGGCAAAAGGATTCCCTTTTACAGCTTCTCTAGACTTAAAGACATACATACAAACCACAAGAAACACAAATAGGGGAAGTCATACCTTTCAGGCCTAAAGTCTGCAACTGAAACAGTTTTCCCAGCTCAAAAGGCAGAACTCGTAACAGGTTGTTATTTAAATGGAGTTCCCTGTGGATGTAAAAGTTCCATGTCAGAAGATATATAACCTTTTAACTCATAGCTAAAATCAGCAATATAGTTTCTAAAGAATATAATCTTGTAAGAATGACAAAATTGTATAGTATATTCTAATGTCAGTGCATTAGAATATACTATAGTGTGTGTATTACACAGTGAAGTACAGTGCTTCTCAAACGATCGATGGTAAAAAAACAAAACATAACAAAATAACCCCAAACTGCCACAGACCAATACGTTTTTAAAACACAAGGAAAAAATTAATTAGAAAAATGAGATGAGAAAAAAGACAAGACCAACAAAACACAAGCCCTAATTTTTAAAGAGCATTAAATTTAACAGATACAAAACTACTCTCACACACTGTATATGTGACTGCAGGCTGACGACACAGCAAACGGGCATGGTCCATGCACCACCCCTGGAGCAGCACTGACCCAGCACATGTGGAGTCTACCACACAGCTTTAAGAAAGTGGAAATGAGAAAACAAACTAACATGTGAATTGTTAAAGGAGAATTAAAATGATCGTGTAGCACCAACTGAAAATAGCTTATGTAGCTGCAAAATTAAGTCCATCGTTAACATTTCTCCAAATTGACTAAAGTTTCACTTTAGAAATAATGGCAGCTATACTAACTACCAATGATTATTTTAATGATTTTTTTGGTACAGATAACTACAACTATCAAAGGAATCTCCAGGGGCGCCTGGGTGGCTCAGTCGTTAAGCGTCTGCCTTCGGCTCAGGTCATGATCCCCGGGTCCTGGGGTCGAACCCCACATTGGGCTCCCTGCTCTGCGGGAAGCCTGCTTCTCCCTCTCCCACTCCCCCTGCTTGTGTTCCCTCTCTCCCTCTGCCTCTGTCAAATAAATAAATAAAATCTTAAAAAAAAAAAAAAAAAGGAATCTCCAGTAGGAAAAAAAAAGACCCAACATTGAGACACTTAAATTTCCTCCAATTAAGTTTTATTTATCAATTTTTAAATGTAAGTACTACTTCCATAATCCCTGGTTCTTGGAATTTAAATGAACCTTGGTGGGGCGCCTGGGTGGCTGAGTCGTTAAGCATCTGCCTTCGGCTCAGGTCATGATCCCCGGGTCCTGGGATCGAGCCCTACATCAGGCTCCCTGCTCCTCGGGAAGCCTGCTTCTCCCTCTCCCACTCCCCCTGCTTGTGTTCCCTCTCTCTTGCTATGTCTCTGTCAAATAAATAAATAAAATCTTTTAAAAAATAAATAAATGAACCTTGGTTATTACTTAGTGAACCAGAGGTTGGTGAGGCCATAAACTGAACAAGAACAACTAGTTCTAAATAATTTGTTCCCATTTATTTCCACATATATCACATGGGAAAGGAGGTCTTTTAAGGAGATTAAAACTGATCACAGTATATACTCAGTAATTAAGCCTAAAACAATGTCAAAAAGCTGGACTAGGAGCAATAAAGAAACTGTCACAAGGTCCTTATTCCTTTTTACTATGCAGCAAATGGCAGAAGGCAACATAAAAGCCAGTGGAATCAGAAAAAAGGCAGGTAACATGAAATGGGGGCAAGATTTTCATTAGGATTAATATAATAACTAGAAATTAGCTTTATATTCAACTTGAGTAGGTTCCATCTACGTTACAAAACAGACATAATAAAATAAATAGCAATTACCATTTATTAAATACAGTATGGGTCAGGCAGGGCGCGAGTAGCTTCTTACTCATTCTTTCAGATATATCTAATCTCAGCCCTGGCTAGGTAACTACTATACAGTAACTGCATACAGGACAAAACGCTCAGCAAGGTTAAGGAGCTTGCCCAAATTCACACACCTTGCAAATGGCAGTGTCAGGATTCCAAATTGAACTGTGTGACTTCACAGCCTATCTACCTCCTATACTCCACATTACAGTCCACCAAATCTAATGACTAATTTTAGCTTCTTTCAAGTCCAGACTTTATTACTATCATGCATACAAGCCCAGGGATGGCCAAGAAGTTTTTGCTCATTAGCAATGGTTTCTGGGACCCTGTGTTAGCCATGGTGTGGTGCCCCAGAATTTCTGAAGAAAAAGCACCACGACCATCTGTCATTATGTGGGATAACATAACTGCCTTCTATTTGTTGACCCCCACTTTGTCCAAAAATCTTGTTTAAGAATAAAGTATATTACACAAAATATAGCAATAAAACAAATTTTAGGCAATGAATCTACTGGATTTATTATTTGTTGGTTGACATTCAATTTTCCCAGAAAACTTTATAGTTATGTTTGTTTTCGTTCAAATACCATTTAATTAGTAGTGCTGTTTCCTGGCAAATAAATGCTCTATTTTGTTTTTAGGGGGTATAAAGTCACATAGGAAATCGAATCTGCACACCTGAGTGATACCATGTTTCCGAGTTCTGCCGGTAAACTCCGGATTTTATTAGAGGACAGGTCCAGATATACCAGATTGTGGAGCTTGGCAATGTCTGAAGGAATGCGGGACAGAGAATTGTCACTCAGATGCAAAGCTGTCAAGTGAGTGAGGGACCACAAAGATGAGCTTAAGCTTCTTACTTTTCCTGTAAGAGAAGAAAAAAATGGGGAAAGGATTATATAGTGGTCTCTACAATCTGGTCCCTGAATTAAGGAACATTTAGATGTTTCAATGAGAAATAATTTATCACTTAAAAAATTGTGAGGAAGGGTTTAACAGGAGAAAGCTTAACTATTCTAAGGACAATACACTGTTACGACTAGGTTATAAATTTTCCCTAGCAAACTAAAAAAAAAACCTCAACGTTTAGATTGCATCATCATTTTTAAGAGCACAATAGTTAAGACTTTATCCTTTAAGGTTGCCTTAACTATGACATGAAAGAAACGGTACAAATAACTTATACTAATGATAAATCCAGTATTTTAACATGATTAATTTAAAATTATGCCCCCAAAAAATCAAATCCAGTATCTCAGATGCTTTTCCTAGCTATACTCTAGAAAACAAGAATTCTGACTGAAAACAAACGATAAATAATATATTCTCAGCTTAGCGAAGTTTTAAGACCAGGGTACCCAAGTGGTAATTCCATCAAGAATCATGTAACAAAAAAAAAGCTGTACTGAATAATTACAAGTAAAAATACTTGCCCAGAAATATTACAGATATGAAATCATAAATATATGATCAAACAGTAGTAGACACACGATTCAGTAACTAAGAAAAGAATAATTTCTTTCAATGCAACATTAAATCAGTACTTTGGTACATTTTGATAAGATGACAACCATTTCTACAATCCATCTAAGAACTAAGAACTTTCCCCCAATCTCTTTAATGGTCCAGGATCTAGTCTGAGATAGAATGAAACAAACAGATGTAATGGAAACACACTAGTCTTTACAAACTGATTTTCTCTTGGCTGAAAAACCAATCTTGAGACTTCTAATCAAGATGGAGTAACAGGGACCAAATTTACTATCCTACCTGAACAACTACCATACCAGACAATATACATGAATCAACAAATTTCAGAGATCAGACATCAACCAGTGCATAACAGTGACCCCTGAAGGATCACTAACAAGGCAGGCCCTACAACTGTCTCAGCCTGTGGACAACAGCACAGGGAGGGGATCCCGGGGGCAGCACAGTGATCTCCCCCAAGTTCTGGAGACAGAGAAGCCAAGATGACTAGAATTTACAAAGGCAGAGTACCAGAAAGAAGAGAGATGAACAGATAAAGAAGTCTGGAGATGGGAAAAAGGTCTCCCCTCAAGTTTTCAGCTGAGTATTGATCAATATAAAAATGGGAGAAATTGCCTAAGCCAGAGGAACACCCAAAAGGAGAAGAAACAACAATCCCCAGGTTTACACAGAACTGAGGCTAGCTGGTGTTCTCAACTACAAAAGGAAAAGACCTCATAATTCATAAGGTGCTGGACTTAGAAAATCAGCCCTAGACTAGAGACCACTCTGCTCTCACCTAAGAAAGTTAAAAGAGCAAGCCTCAAAAGAATTACACTGATTCTAACTGTATCCCAAAACAAAGCTCAATATAGGTTATAGGAATACAAAAATATGCATCACCCAACAAGGCAAAATTCACAATATCTGGCACCCAATAAAAAAATTACCAGGCATGCAAAAGAGGAAAATAACAGCAATAATGAAGAGAGAAAACAATCAAAACCAGTTAAGAGAGAATGATGATAAAATTAGTAGACAGTTATTGGAAGCTACTGTAACTGTATTCTATACAGTCAGAAACTAGAAGACTAAACTTGTTAACCAGAGATACAAGATAGCATAGACACCCAAACTGAACTTCTAAAAAGTTGAACACCATGTCTAAAATGAAGATACAGCAATAAAATTACCCAAAATGAAACAGAGAGAGAGAAAAATACTGAAAAAATTCACATCCATGGACTCCTCGAAACTTTAAACAGCCTAATATATTTGTAATTGAAGTCCCCAAAACAGGTATGAGTTGGGGACAGAAAAAAAAAAAAAACTTAAGAAATAAACCCAAAAGACAACTACATATCCACATGCAAAAGAATAAAGTTAAACCCTTACCTCACACCATATACAAAAAGTAACTCAAAAACTCTTGGAAGAAAACAGAGGCATTAATCTTCATGACCTGATAATATGCAATGGTTTATTAGATATGACACTAAATAGCACAAGCAACAAAAAAATATGTTAAATTGTAATTTACCAAAATTAAAACCTTTTGTGCCTCAAAGAACACCATCAACAAAGTGAAAAGACAATCCACAGGAGAAAATATTTGAAAATCATAGATTTATTAAGACATTTGTATCCAGAATATATAAAGAACTGATACAATTCAGTAAAAAAAAAAAGACAAATAATTCAATTTAAAAGTGGGCAAAGAACAAACAGGTACTTCTCCAAAGAAGATACACAAGTGGCCAACAGGCACATGAAAAGATGCTCAGTATCGCCAGCCATCAGGGAAAGGCAAATCAAAAAGAACAATGATACACTACTTCATATGCGCTAAGAGGACTATAATAAAAAAGACATAGATGATAACAAGTATTGGCAAGGAGTAGAGAAACTGGAACCTTCATACACTGCTGGTAGAAACATAAAGTAATGAAGCCACTTCGGAAAACTGTATGGCAGCTCCTCAAAAAGGTTAAACACAAGTTACCACATGAGCCAGCAATTCATTCCTACATATATACCCAAAAGAAAGGAAAAAATGAGTCCACACAAAAACTTACACACGAGTATTCATAGCAGAATTATTCTTAAGAGTCATGAAGCAGAAACAATTCAAATGTCCATCAACAGTTCAATGGATAAATAAAATGTGGTATATTCATTCAACAATATATGAAATATTAATACATGCTAAAACATGCATAAATCTTAAAAACATTTTGCTAAATGGAAAAGCTGGTGACCACATATTATGGGATTCGATTTACCTGAAATGTCCAGGAGAGTAACAAATCCACTGAGACAGAAAGAAAGATAAATGCTTACCAAGGGCGGGCTAGTTGAGATGAAATGGGGAATGGCTGCTAATGTGTACAGGGTTTCTTTTGGGGACAATGAAAATGCCAAATTGTGGTAATGGGTGCACAATTCTGTGAATATACAAAACCACTAAATGTGCATTTTAAGTGGGTGAATTATGTAAATTATATCTCAAGCTATTACCAAAAAGAAAAAAAAAGAAGTTGATGAAGAGAGGCAGAAAATTCTCCACTTCTGATGAAAAGTATAAACCCAGACACAAAAAGCTCAATGAACCCCAAGTACATGAAAACTCCATGAAGAGCAAGAAAGAAAACTACAGGAAGGCACATCTTCATCGTCAGCTTAAAACAAATGATAAACAGAAAATCTTAAGAGCTGTCAGAGGAAAAATAATTACACAGAGAAACAAAGATAAAAAGGTCTACAGACTTCTACTTGTAAACAATGCAAGAGAGAAGACAGCAGAGCAAAATCTTTAATGTACTGAAAGAAAAAAAATCCTACGAACCTAGCAACCCAGCAAAAATATCTTTCAAAAATGAAGGCAAGTTACAAGATAAAAAGAGCTACGGAGATGGATGGTAGTGATGGTAGCACAACACTGTAAATGTATTTGATAAAAACCTTCCCACAAACAAGATTCGAGAACCAGAGATGCTCACTGGTGAATACAACCAAACATTTAAGGAAGAACTAGTAACAATTCTACAGATTGATCCAGAAAACTGAAAACAAAAAGATACCTTCCAATTCATTCTATGAGGCAAACATCACTAGTTTACCAAAACCAAATAAAACTAGTACCAAAAAAAAAAAAAAAATACAAATCAAATCCAACAACATATTAATAGGATAATGACCAAGTAAGATTTGTGCCAGGAAATCCAAGGTTTGTTAAACGTTTGGGGAAAAAAAAATGATTCAAAAAACTTTTCTTAGAAAAGAGAATCATCTACGTAAATAGAAAACACCTGACAAAATCAACATTTAAAATCAGCACTTAATCAAATCAAATCATGAATTAGATTTAAAAAAAAAAGCTCTCTCAGTAAGCTAAGAATAGAACAGAGCTTCTTCAATCTTGACAAAGGGCATCAATAAGAAGGTTAGTGGGAAGAGAATAAATGTTTTCTTCCTAAGATCAGAAACAAAGCAAGATATGTTCCACTATCACCACTCCCATTCAAATTACACTGGAAGTTTCAGCCAATGCAATAAGACAAGAAAAATTTAAAGGTGGAAAGACAGAAGTCATGTTTATCTACAAATGGCACAATCATCTATGTAAAATCCTAAGAATCTACAAAAATACTACTAATAAGCGAGTCTAGCAAGGTTGCAGAATAAAGTATCAATATACAAAATATCTACTGTATTTTTATATATAGCAACACACAATCAGAAACTGGTATTTAAAATAACATTTACAACAGAACGAAAATTATGAAACAGAGGCAAATCTGACCCCCCAAAAATGTGCAGGACCTGTGTACTAAGAACTACAAAACACCCTGAAAGAAATCCAAGAAGTCCTAAGTAAGTAAAGAGATACACAGTGTTCACAGATCAGAAGATTCAGTATCATTAAGATAATTGTATCTCCCCAAACTGATTTACAGAGAGTCAACACAGTCACAATCAAAATGCCAGCATGTCTGAAACTGGCAAGCTGATTCTAAAATTCACACGGAAATTCAAAGGCCTTACAAAATTCAAAACAACTTTGAAAAATAAGAAAGCTGGAAGACTAACACTACCTGAGTTTAGAACTTATTATTTTTTTTTAATATTTTATTTATTTGTCAGAGAGATAGCACAAGCAGGGGGAGAAGCAGAGGGAGAGAGAGAAGCAGGCTCCCCACTGGGCAGGGAGCCCAATGGTGGGGCTCGATCCCAGAACCCTGGGATCATGACCTGAGCTGAGGGCAGTCGCTTAACCAACTGAGCCCTACCCGGGTGCCCCCTGATTTTAGAACTTATTATATAAAGAACTCTCAAAACTCAATAATTAACAACCCAATTTTCAAAGATTCAAGATTTTATTTATTTATTAGAAAGAGCATGTGAGAGAAAGAGCGAGAGAGGGAGAAGCAGACTTCCTGCTGAGCAGGGAGCCCAATCCCAGGACCCTCAGGATCAGGACCTGAGCCACCCAGGCTCCCACAACCCAATTTTCAAAACAGGTAAAACATTTGAACAGACACTTCACCAAAGATGACATAAACATGGCATATAATCACATGAAAAAAATGCTCAACATCAGCATCGTTAGGGAAATGCAAATTAAAACCACAATTAGATACCACTAGCAAGGTTGTAAAATAAAGTACGCACCCAGAAGAATGGCTAAAACTAAAAAGACTCACCTTGTCAAGTGTTGGTGAGGATATGGATCAAAGATATCTAGTAGGAATGTAAAATAAGAAAAACTCTGCAAAAACAGTTTGAGTTTTTTAAAAAACCTTAACTTCCTGACGATCAGTTTCATTCTTATGTATTTGCCTAAGAGAAATAAGTTACACCCTCTACAAAGAATTGTACATAAATGTAGCTTTATTTGTAATAGCCAAATACTAGAAACCATCCAAATATGTTCAACAATAAGTAAATGGATAAACTAACGCTGCATGTCCAAATAATGGAATAGTAATAAAAAGAATGAACTATTAAAAACTCAACTGAGTGGATGAATTATCAAAATAAGTAGAGAAGCTAGACCAAAAAGAAAAAAAAAGGACATACTGTATCACTTCCTTTATATAAAAATTCTACAAAATGTGAACCAATCCAGAAGAGTGGTTGCCTGGGATCGGGGAAGGGGATGGAGAAATGAAGGAGGTAGGGGAAAGGAATTACAAATCTGGGGGAATGATGGATATGTTCCTTGAATGTGGTGATGGTTTCAAAGATGTATACATAGATCCAAATATAGCATCACATCATTCACTTGGCATACATGCAGATTATTACATGTCAACTATACCTCAATACAGCTGTGTAACAAAATCTATCTTGATCTGAGAAAGTGTCTTTCCTTACTGTATAAAAATTAGAATTTACAGCATAGCCTATTTGTAAAACAAATTTACTTTTTAGTTCATAAAACTAAGCACACAGCTAATATTCAATATAAACACTTAAAACATCACAAACTATTGAGTGCATGTTTTGCATGTGTTTCATCCTCAAGACACCACTTAACAAAAAAAGGTAGAAGGACTTGAGAAATGCATTTTTATACCTGAACTTAATAGGAAGGATACAAAATTCTCAATCAAGAAGGTAACCAGAAAGGAAACCAAGAAGTCTGTGAAGAAGGGAAGGGGGGGGGGTGGGAATCAAGTATAAGGAATCATGTATAAATGTATCAATCATACAGGGCGGAAGGGAGAGGGAAGACTCAGATCTCTACCATATACAGAGAAGTAAAACTGAAATAAATCTCTAAATGCCAAAAAACCAGAAAAGTAATGGAAGACAGTATTTCTAAACATAACTCAAATCCTAGAATCCAAAAATGAAAACACAATTCATTTAAATTCAAAACCTCTATAATGTGGAGATGCCACCACGTATGGCAGTCAAAGAGATAACATTCATTTATTCAGTCAACTTTCAGTGACTGGTGTGCTAGTGTGGGGACAGAATGGTAAATACAAAGTCCCTATGCTCAGGATTTTTTATGTGAGGTCCATGATGAAAAATAAAAAGTAAAACAAAATTAGGAAAATGAACAACAGATAAGAACAAGTAAATTATTCAAGAACAAACAAAAGGGTCAGTTATAAAAAAATGTTGATTTCAGTAATAAAACATATGCAAATTTAAACAATAAAATATTCATTTCTACTTAGGCAAATAGCAAAATAAGATTAGTATCCAGTATCCACAAGGCTAAGAGGGTTTACAGATACACTCATTCATTATGAGGAAACTACCACTATATTTTGAAACCAATCCTACTGGTTTCCTACTAAAAGTTTAAATATGAATATCCTTTGCCCCACCACAATTCCTCAATTAGATAAATCTCTACTGGTGAACTATGTAATCCAAGAAATTAAGGTCTCTAATTTTTGAGAGAGGTCAATGAACAAAAGACAGTTACCTTTTGAAATTCTGAGGTTATCTACTTACTTCTCCATAAAATTGTACATTTTCATATGCACCCAAAAATTTACATTCAATTTTAAGCAGCTTTGTGACTTGAGAAATGCAGAGATTATCCTGACCTAAATTAAGAGGTGTGTTTTGAGAAGTAATTCCATTCTAAAGTGTCCAGAATCCTTTATTGTTAAATACCAGGAGACAGGGGGAATCTAAATAGTGTTCCCTGAAATCAGAGGGGTGATCAGCAAACACTAAAGGGACCAGGTGTAATTAACATACCTACGAAGAAATCAAAATTATTACCTCCACATACGTAGATTTAGAAAAAACAAGAAAAAATCTTGAGTGAATCTCTAAAACTGGCATTTTAGAAGAGCAATTACAGTTGATCTCCATTTTTCCTAGACTCTGTATTTGTGAATTCTACTCCCTCAAGTTTACTTGTAAACCCAAAAGCAACTCCTGTAGCTCTGTCACTCATTCACAAACAGGCAGAATAGCAAAAACAGTAGTCACCCAGAACAGTTCTGAGATGAGGTCCAACAAGGCAACACTCTGGCCTCTTGCTCCACCTTTCACAAAGTGAAAAAGTGTCTTATACACTATTGAGTGCCACAGTTTTTGCATAATTGTGCTTTCTGTGGGTGATTTGGGGTTTACATGGCCCCCAAGCATGATGCTGAAATGCTAAGTGCAAGGCTGTGATGTGCCCAGTGTTTTAGGTAAGCTGCCTTCAGGCATCAGTTACAGTGTCCATGTGTTTAAGGTTAAGGAGATGACGATATACATTAAATAAGGTGTCTTCAAACCTAACACAAGGGATGCCTGGGTGGCTCAGTTGGTTAAGCATCTGCCTTTGGCTCAGGTCGTGATCCAAGGGTGCTGGGATCGAGTCCTGCATCGGGCTCCTTGCTCAGTGGGGAGCCTGCTTATCCCTCTGCCTGCCCCTTCTCCTGCCTGTGCTCACTCTGACAAATAAATAAAATCTTTAAAAATAAATAAATAAACCTAATACAAGCTTACGTATTGATCAGCTGATGAAAATGTTGTGGCCATAAGTTCATAGGAACCTAACCATGTATCTCCTATGGGAGCAAGTATCTGGTAACACCATCCTCCAGGTGACTATACAGAACTTAACCACTGTGAGTAACAAGACTCCACTGTAATTGGAAAAGGTGGCCAGTTGAAATTTTCCCCACTCACAACTCCTGATGAAGTCAGAGACCAGGATTTCAGGCTCGTAGCTAGGTAAACTGCAACTTTAGAAAAGGAAGACTGTGTTGTAAGAATGGCAAACTGGATTACAAGGGAGAAAAGGGCCCCAATTAAGTTACATGAATTACAGGAAGGGCACTAAGGAGAACAGTTGGCAGATCAAATACCCTGATAGTGCTTAATTTAAACACTGTAAAGTTGATGGGGAAGGAAATGTACTTAACACACCAAAGCATGTGAGTTAACAAATGGAAGTTCCGATCCATGAAGGAAAACACAACTGCAAAGGTACACTCATTAAGCTTTGGTGGAAAGGAATTTCAGTCTTAAATGCAATGAAAGAATGCAGCTTGCTCAAATTTAACACTAGCTTAAGTAAAATAAGGTTAGACAGGAAGGTAAAAAGCCTAGAACCTGAAAATGGAAAGACTGAGGCAAGTATTAGGAAACAGAAAGCAAGAGAAAGGTGAGGCTCTCAGGTTCGACAGAGAACAACTGCTGCGGTGTGATGCAGATGACCACAGGGACGCACTCGCATCAGCGGACTCCTGCTGCAGTCTGTGCTCTACCGCCAAGGAGCTCTACCATTTAGTAACTGTTTAACCCGAGCAAAAGGAAATGTTTGTTGCAAAGCTCCGTGACTAACACCTAACCAGTTATGCCCCTCATGCTTTTCTAAAAAACTTAATTTTTTTTAAGATTTTATTTTTAAGTAATCTCCACACCCAGCTTAGGGGCTTGAACTCACAACCCCAAGATAGAGAGTCACGTGATCCATCGACTGAGCCAGCCTGGTGCCCAGTTAATAAATTTACTTTTTAAACTAACGTGCTTTAAATAGTTCAGCACTGTTTAAAAATACTAAAATTCCATCACCCAGTGTAACTACCATTACATCACATTCGTGTTAATATAAAAAAATAAACAGGAATCAAAGTGAGTCGAACTATACATGATTCTTTAATGTGATTTTAAAAAGAAAAAAGTGAAAAAATGATGGAATGATAAGACTGTCAAACTTTTTTTTGCTATAAAAGATTCTCTAACACCGATCTAAGGTTAAGAGAGATTCTAAAAACATTAAAGGTTAGAATCCTTACAGTTTTAACTGCATGTTTCGCTTTTAAACTTGATTCCCTACAATGAAAGGGAAATAGATCATTTTACACTTCCCCCATCCACTCATTACCTACTTTTTCATTATCAAAAGTTCATATCATCTCCAAGGAAGATAAACAAACGGCCAATAAGCACATGCAAGGATGCTCCATTTCATGAGCCATCAGGGAAATGCTAATGAAAACCACAATGAAATACTTCTTTTACCCCCACTAAGATGGCTAAATCAAAAAGAGAGATGTAACAACTGTTGCCAAGGAGTGGAGAAATTAGAACCCTCCTAACAAGTCTGGTTTAGAATGTAGAATGATGCAGAAACTTTAGAAAACAGTCTGGCAGTTATTCAAAAAGTTAAGCATTTACCATATGATACAGTAATTCTACTCCTAAGTATCTACCTGAAAGAAATGAAAACGCCCACATAAAAACCTGTACACAACTGTTCAGAGCAGCATTATTCTTTAGAGCCAAAAAGTACAAACAATCTGTGCTATTTTGATTTATAACAAGAAATACATATTTGAGCCACCTAGGTGGCTCAGTCAGTTAAGCATCTGACTCTTGGTTTCAGCTCAAGTCATGATCTCAGGGTCCTGCGACTGAGCCCCATGTTGGGCTCCCTGCTCAGCACGGAGTCTGCTTGTCCCTCTCCCTCCCCCCACTTGCCCGCACTCTCTCTCTTCTCTCCTTCTCTCAAATAAATACATAAAATCTTTTAAAAAAGAAAGAAAGAAAGAAATATACATTTGGTCTTCACCTCTGTTTCCAGCACGGAGCTCCTAAAACCCCCAGAATTTCCTAAGTGATTGAGCAGTAAAGTGTCTTTTGTTATCATAGGTGCCCTTCCAAGGACACCAGAGTTTAACGTTAAATGAGGTGACTTTTTTAAAGCCCCCACGAATGGGGGCTGGTTGCCAGGGAAGCCAATCAGGATAAGAGGGTTGAAACTTTCAGTCCCTCACCAAGCCCCTTCTCCCCCTCCCCCAACAACAACCAGGGAGGAGAGGAGGCAGGAGGTTAGATCAATCACCAGATTTAATCAACCGTGCCTAATGAAGCCTCTGAAAGAACCCCTCAACTATGGAGTTCTGCGCTTCCAAGATGAAGAATACAGGGAGGTATGGTGAGGGGTCTAGAAAGAGCATGGAAGTTTCTCGTCTGTTCCCTACACCCTGCCCTATGCATCTCTTCCATTTGGCTGTTCTTGAGTTTTTATAATAAACTAGTAATCTAGTAAGTAAACTCTTTTCCTGGTTCTGTTGAGCCGATACAGCAAATGAAACCCAAGGAGGGGTTCCTGGGAAGGTCTGGGTTTAGAGCTCCTCAGTCAGAAGCACAAGTAACAACCTGGACCTGTGACTACTATCTGAAGTTGGGGGCGAGAATCCCATGGGACCGAACCTGTAACCTATGGCACCTGACACTACTGTCAGAATTGAGATGGTGTCAGAGAATTGCTGGATGTGTGGAAAACCCACACATCCAGTGTCGAAGTGAAGGAGGGTTGTAACAGAGTACTGAGAGTAGAGGAGACACACAAGAGTGTGTCCTTCCACAGATAAATAATGGCATGATAGCCGCACATGGAATATTATTCAGCCACTCAAAGGAATGGAGTACTGACCCCTGCTACAACACGGATGAATCTTGAGAACATTATGCTAGTGAAAGAAGGCAGGCACAAAGACCACATGTATGATTCCATGTATATGAAATATTCACAACAGGCAAATCTACAAATGTAGAAAATAAATTACTGGTTACCTAGGGCTAGGGGATTGGTGGGAAATGGGAAGTGACTGCTAATGAGTTCAGGGTTTCTGCTGGGGTGCTAAAAATGTTTTCAAAGTGACTGTGGTAATGGTTGCACAACTCTGTGAATACACTAAAACCCCCTGAACTGTGCACTTTACTGAGTGAACTGAAGGATATGTGAATTCTATCTCAATAAGACTGTTACATAAAAAAAAATTTTTACAGCATTAACAAAGAACAAACAAAATTACAGAGAGACAACAATAATTTGTATGTGTACAATAGTCAGATGAAAAAATAACAGAAGACCCTATTTATAATAAGAATCAGAAAATAAAATACCTAGGAATAAATTTAATAAGAAGTATATTATCCTTAAGGATACAAAAAGGACAAACAGAAAGATTCCTATAAATCATCCTAATTTATAAAACAACAGGATCATGATAAAAATGCCAGGACTAGGTAAGTTGATTCTGAATTTCATTATTTAAAAAAAAATAGTCAAGTATCATCTGTCAAAATTATAAAGGCATATACCCTTTTGACCTACAGATGTATTAGATGCAAACCAATCTACAAGGTTATTCACTGTAGCTCTGTTTGTCACGGACTGACCATCACTATAGTACCACTTAAATTACAGTGACAGAAATATTATGGTTACAGGAGAGCTGTCTATATCCTTATTTAAAATAGAAATCTCTCCACAATACAATATTACATGAAAAAAAAAAGCACAGTGCAGAAATATGTATATATTCTCTTTTGAATTAAAAATTAGGTGTGGAATAAGAATCTGTATTTGTATATGCACAGAAGGAGCAGAAGAACCTACTAACCCTGTGTGTGAATGCATTAAGCATGTGCATGCTGGGAAGTGTAATGGGGGAGGAGGGGTGAAAGGGAGACCTCCACTGTATGCTTTTTTAGGTTCTCCACGTCCCCTCTTCCTGAGATGTCCTTAACTCCACTTTCCCCTGGCTAGTATCATTAACTTAGTAGTCAGCTATTCTAGGATGCTTTCCCTGATCCTGCCAGGCTGGCTAAGACCGTCTTAAAAGAAAAGATAATAGGTCAGGCTTTTTGTCCTGTATTTATCATGGTTTTACAATCATCTTCTTGTGGGAGTCTTCTCCTACAGCCTGTAAGACTCCTGAAATCTTAACGTTCCATCACCTACCTCATCAGAAGTTTCAGAATCAATGAGTGAATAACATGTAAGTGATTTCTAGTAAGTACATGATGGCCTCAAAACTCCTATTCCAGATGTCCTGCCTCCACTTGAGTTTCCCTCCTCTCCTGTTTACCTGTCCCCACTCTAAACTTCCACAAAGCAGACACCAGGGTCACCCAGAGGGCAAACAGCTGCATAAGCTGATGACATATGGAAAGCTGCTTGACTCTGGAGTGGCATTTACCAAAAGTTACACTTACCAAAAAGAGCTAAATGTAATATTCTCTTTAAAAAAATCAGAAGAATGTGATCCAGCATTTGAGAGACAGGGTCTACCACTCTTCCATGGGAAAACATGAATAGAACTCAAACTAAACTCAAACTCAACTGAAGCCTTCAAAATGTCAGAAAATGTCACAAACTAGAAAAGGCTAACGTGTGGCTCTATACCTACGGCACCTGATTGTGGTGTCATTTAAAGACTACCGCGGAGGCCTGCCACCATCTGCCAGGGACGCAGCACCTGCACCTGCTCTTCTGGGTGCCCTGCAGGCCAAGGTGCCAGAGGACAGGCTGAGAACAGCGGGTCGCCATCTGCTAGCTCAAGTGGCTGCCCTGGGGCGGCTACTCTTCCACCGAGGACGCACCTCCAACTGGTGCTGGACCAGCGGTGCGTGGCCAACACCAAGGAGCATGAGCAGATAAAAAAATCTCAACCTTGGTTTTGCCAAGCTGAAGACGCTTGTGCCATTTCTTCCCCAAAGCAGGAAACCTAGCAAAGCTGATATCCTTCAAGGTGCCACTGAGTACATACAAGTTCTCAGTGATGTTTTCAGAGGAGCCAAAGACTCTGAGACACAAAATCCAGATCACCAGGACTACAGCAACCATCTTCTGAACCACATATCCTTGGCTAGAAATCCATCGAGAAACATCACCCAGCAGGCCAGCTGTACTGTGGGCGTGAAGAGCGGGGAGGAAAGGCCCGGGGCAGACGGCGGCAGCGGCGAGTCAGCGTATGCGTGTCACCAGAGCGTGAGGTCTACTACTGCAGGTATCTCCCCAACCAGGAGTATGGAGAGATTCCTAAAAGTGGAAGCCCTGAGTCACAGGCTCCCCCAAGTATGAAAAGTGAAAAGGCCAGTTCAGGGCTACCTTCTAGAGACAAATATATACAGTCTTGAAAATGGGGGGGAAAAAAAAGACTAGCCCCTTTCCCTTGGAAGGTTCCTGAGTGTGGCTCTGGTTAGTATGTTTTTCCCTACCCTCCACTGCCAGCTCAAGGGCCTGGAACAAGTAGCTGTTCTGGGCTAGGCGTACCTCAAAAGCAGGCAATTACAAGGCTGCCACCATGCAATGAAACAAGAGAAACATGAAAATTGTTTGGTATCTGCAGATTCTTTAGGCAGAATTTAAAAATTTGTATGCATCTGAATTTCAGCTTGCTGTAACAAGAGAATAATTTGTTGTTGACCAATCATCCTCCTGAGAGAAAGAAAAACTAGATGAAAATAGGGTACAAAACACAAAAATAAATTTGAAAGCACTGGAGAACTACAAAGACAGCGAAGAAATGAGAGACAAAGAAGTGAGAAGAGGAGCAAAGAGAAGTAGTAGTCAGGACAGATCCCACATTACCTTTGGCAAATATGGAGAATCACAAGCAGCAAAGGCAAGTACGTGAGGTGAAAACAGAGACGCTGAGGAGCTAAAAGCAAAGCTTTAATCCCTTTTCCACCACTGGGGAAACAACACAGGAATTCAGGAAATACCAAGGAAAAAGACCCTGCTAAACCACCAAGATTCCAGTTAGGACCTACTAATGGAGTAAGTGTGACCTGAAGTAAGCCAACCCACTGAACACCTCCCTCAAATGAGATGGATTCCTGATTAGATGATGGGGAGCTGCTCCTACCATGACTGCCTGCCAAGGACAAAAGCAAATCCACTCCAAAGGAAGAAAACACCATCCAGACAGACCATCAAATTATTCTACGATTTCCTATAATTCCCAGCATTCAGTGAAACTTACCAAAGGACTGAAAACCAAAAGAAAAAGAGAAACAACAAAAGAGAACTCCCAGGAGATTCAGATACTAGACTTACCAAACACAATCTTTAAAAAAAAAAACTATATTGGACTTACACTTTAAAGTAGAGTGACACAGACTGAATTTACCCTCCCACATAAAACAACTAAAAACCAAACAAATATATGAAAAACTGAGTTTCAGACACCACACACCAGGTAGCACAAGACAATAATCATTGACAGATGGGAAACAAACAATGTGAGCCTTTGAGATTGTTCAGCCTGGACAGTTTCCTCAGAGTAGTGCAGGGGGATGGAACTCAGGTGGAGTCTGGCAGTCTATGCGAACTGAGGAGACAGACCCGCACAGAGAGAACACTAAAGATCTGAGGACCCTCCTGAGTCTTCAGCTGAGTAGTAATAAGCAAATGCATGTGAAGAAAACCTGAGGCCAGAAATGGGGGAGTGAGGACAAACTGAAAAGGGCAAGGGGAACAATCCTTAGGATCAGACATTCCACCAGATGGAAAATTTCATAACTCAGGGAATTTAGAGAGGTGGTACTTAAAAGCAAACCTCGAGAGAATCCAACGGTTTCCAAATGATTTAACTGCATCCCAGAACAAAGCTCAGGAGTATTTACAGGAGTATAAAAACATCCAGCACCCAAAACAGTAAAATTCACAAAGCAATGTGTCTAATAAAAAAATACCAGGCATGCAAAAAGAGAGAAAAAGAGAAATGGGTAGGGGGGAGTGGAAAGGAATCAAAGCAACCCAGAAATGAAAAAGATAGAATTAGCAAATAAGGACACTGAAAGTTATTATAACTGTATTACATACCCTCAAAAAGGTGGAGGCAAAATGTTAAGTAAAGGCATGGAAGATTAAAAAAAAAAAAACTTTTAAATTCCAGTTATGAAAAATATACTATTACTGGATGAAATTAACAGCAAATTAGATACTGTGAAGAAAGGATTGATGAAACTGAAGATACAGCAATAAAAACTGTCGGGGGGGGGAATGGAACAAATTAAACAGAGAATTAGTGAGCTGTGGGACAACTTGAAGAAAAAGTAACTGTATTCCCAAAAAAGGTGGGTGGGGGAGGGGAAAACATAAAAAATTATTTGAAGAGTGACCCAAACTTTTTCAAATTTCATGAACACTATAAACCTACAGATCCAAGAGGTTCAACAAAACCTAAGTACAAGGTAAAAAAAAAAAAAAGACACCAAGGTACATCATAATCACATTGCTTAAAATTAGTAATAAAGTCTTAAAGCAGCTACAGAAAAAGGACAAACATAAAAGAAAATAGGATAAGAACGACAGCAAACTTCTCATCAAAAACAATGCAAGCAAGAAGATGGTGGAACAGGATCTTTAAAGTACTGAAAGATGAAAACTGTCAAGCTAGAACTCTATACCCCAAAAAAATATCTTGCTAAAAAATAAGGCAAAGTAAAAGACGTTTTCAAACATGAAACCTGAATTAAAAAATCACCAACAGACTTCCATTACAGGAAATATTAAGGGAAGTCCTTCAATTGGAAGGAAAAGGGTAACAGAAACTTGCCTATACACAAAGGAATGAAGAACACTGGAAACATGGGTACATGGGTAAATAAAAACAACTTTTCCCAAAAAAGCCAAAAAAACAAAAAAACTTTTCCTAATCCTTCACCCTTTAAAGGAAAAATAACAATACAATGTGAGATATTATAACATGGATAAGGAAAATATATGACAGCAATGGCACAAACATCAGGAGAAAATAAACAGAAGTAGATTGTTAAGACTCTTATACCAAATACGAAGTAATATATAAATATTCTTGATACACTTTATATTATAAACCCTAAAGCAACCATTATTAAAGAATAATAGCTTATTAGTCAACAAAGGAGATAAAATGCAATTTTACCAAAAGTACCTAGTTAATTCAAAAGGAAAGAAAAGGCAACAAAAAACAGATAGGAAAAGAGAAGATAAATCACATGACAACATATTTAAACCCAACTACCAGAACTAAAAAGAGAGAAACCAACTAGTATCCACTAGATGCACCTATCTGAGAACATCATTGCAACTGGGAGGAGTTTAGTGTAATTCAGTTATGAGTGCAAACCGTCCACAGTAAGTCTGAAAGCAGTCTGGACCCCAGGAACTCCACAAACTGACCAGCCAAGGCCCCTGAGGAAAAAAACCTCCAGAAATAAATTAAAATTTAGTGAGAAAGGCATAAAAGAGATAAAGGGGTGAAAAAGGTCCAGATAAAAATGAGAGAAGGGAACAGAATCAGAAAGTTTCACTGCAAAAACCAGAAGAGGGAGCTCTGAAGTTAGAAAAACAATCCTGAATCACACCTCCGGGAACTTCATAAAAACTAAGTTTAAATAAAAATGAAAAGTTTATATGCTCAAATCTCATAAGTTATTAAGTATTTTTAAAAGTTACCAAAATAGGGCACCTGGGTGGCTCAGTCAGTTAAGTGTTCGACTCTTGGTTTCGGCTCAGGCTCAGGGTCATGAGATGGAGCCCCAAGCTGGGCTCCGTGCTCAGTGGGGAGTCTGCTTGAGATTCTCTCTCTGCCCCCGCACCCCCCACGCTTGTGTGCTCTTGCCCACGTGCATGTGCTCTTTCTTTCTCTCTCTCTAAAAATCAATCTTAAAAAAAAAAGTTACCAAAATAACTCCCCATAGACAAGGAAAGCATACCATAAATGCCCCAAAAACTATTACTTAAAATTTCAAACTGAGCTAAAAGTCTGGCATTAAGAAAATGATAAAAGCAATAAAAGAACATAAATAAGAATTAGAAAAGCTCAGTAAAGGAAAACTAAACTACCAAGAACTTAATAATGAATAACCACAAAAAAGAGAATGCTTTTAGAGAAGGAAGATATTTTTAAAAATCACAAATAAATGAAGAACTACAGATTCAAAATCAATTCTTTTCTTATATACCAGCAATGAACAATTGGAATTTGACATTAAAAACAAAACCACTAGTACCCCAAAAATGAAATAACTATCGAACAAAATATACACATGATCTGTATGAGGAAAACTAAAACTCTGATGAAAGAAATCAAAGAACTAAATAAATGGACATATATTCCATGTTCATGGATAGGAAGACTCAATATTATCAAGATGTCAGCTCTTCCCAACTTGACCTATAGATTCAATGCAATCTCAACTAAACGTCCAGCAAGTTATTTTATGAATATTGACAAACTAATTTTAAAGTTTATAGGCAGAGGCAAAAGACCACAGAATAGCCAACACAAAACTGAAGGAGAAGAAGAAAGCTGGAGAACTGATGTTAGCTGCCTTCAAGACTTACTATAAAGATACAGTAATCGAGACAGTGTAGTACTGGCAAAAGAATAGACAAACAGATCAACAGAACAGGGCCCAGATCTTTGGGCAGTCAACTGATCTTTGACAAAAGAGCAAAGGCAATACAACGGAGAAACACTTTTCCAACAGATGGTGCTAGAATAACTGGACATCCACAAGCAAAAAAAAAGATACCTTACACTCTTCATAAAAACTAACTCAAAATGGATCACAGAACTTTATGTAAAACACAAAACCATAAAAATCCTAGAAGATAACACAGAAGAAAATCTACTATGATTTAGGTTTGCAATGACTTTTTAGATATAACAACAAAAGCACAACCCATGAAAGAAATAATAAGCTGGACTTCATCAGAATTAATAACTTCTGCTCTGTGAAAGACACTGTCAATGACGAGAATCAGACAACAGAAAACATTTGCAAAGACCTATCTGGTGAAGGACTGTCATCCAAAATATACAAAGAACTCTTAAAACTCAACAATAAGAAAATAATCCAATTTAAAAATGGGCAAAAGATGTGGACACCACACCAAAGTAAATATGCAGATAAGTATATAATAAGCATATGAAAAGGTGCTCTTAATCATATGTCATCAGGGAAATGAAAATTAAAACAATGAGATACCACTACATATACCATTTAGAATTGTCAAAATCCTGAACACCAACATCAAATGCTGGAAAGCATGTGGAGTAACAAGAAGTCTCATTCACTGCTAGTGGAAATGCAAAATGATATAGACATTTTGGAAGAGTTTAGCAGTTTCTTACAAAACTAAACATATTCTTACCATATGATCTAGCAATCACACTCCCTAGCATTTACCCAAAGGAAGTGAAAACTTACATCCACACAAAAACCTGCACATGGATGTTTATAGCAGTTTTATTCATAACTTCCAAAACTTGGAAGCAACAAAGATATCCTTCAGTAGATGAATGGATAAATAAACTGTCGTACATCCAGACAATGGAATATTATTTAGCACTAAAAAGAAAGTAACTATCAAGCTATGAAAAGACATGGAGGAACTTAAATGCACATTACTAAGTGAAAGAAGTCAATCTATAAGGCTACATACATATGATTCCAACTATGTGACATTTTGGAAAAGGAAAAACTATGGATCACAGGTTGCCAGGGGTTCAGGGAGAGGGAAGGAGGATGAAATGGCAGAGCACAGAGACTTTTAGGGCAGTGAAAATACTATGATTTATAATGGTGGATATATGTCATTATGTATTTGTCCAGACCCATAAAATGTACAACACCGAAGAGTGAACCCTATAATGTAAAGTATGGACTTTGGATGATAATGTGTCAGCCAGTGTAGGTTCATCACCTGTAACAAATGCACCATTTGGTAGAGGACGTTGATAGTGGGGGAATCATGCACAATACTGTGTCACATTTGCTGTGAACCTAAAATGGCTCTAAAAAATAAAGTCTACTTTAGGGACGCCTGGGTGGCTCAGTCAGTTAAGCGTCCCATTCCTGACCTCGGCTCAAGAGGTCATAATCTCAGGGTCCTGGGATGGAGCCCCACCTCAGGCTCCATGCTCAGAAGGGAATGTTCTTTTCCCTCTCCCTCTGCTTTTCCCCACCCCCGCTCGTGCTCTTTCTCTAATAAATAAAATCTTAAAAAAAGGTGCAGGGGGAAGTTTTTGGGGGGTGATGAAACTCATACTGTATCCGTGGTGGTGGTTACACAAGTGTTTGTACTTATAAAAGAACTATACAACAATAAAGGGTGAGTTTTACTGCATTTTATTTTTATTTTCCTGTAAATTATACCTTAATTTTTTTAAGTTTTAAAAATGATTCAAGAGACAAATATGCAAATTCAGAGAATAAATCTCTGAAAAAACACAAAGGAATCAGAATACTGAAAGTTATTATCCAAACTGTCCTGAAACTAAAAGAAAAAAAACTCATACTACACATGTACACGTTTTTCTTAATATAATGTACCTATGAATATCAAGTTAGAACAAAACCAACACCAAGATATATTCCAGTAAAATTACTGATTTACAAAAAAAAATCCTTTGGGCATCTAGGCAAAAAGAGCAACTAATTAGTAGGTGAAAGAAAATTAGACTGTCATCAAAGTCTACTGCAAAACTGAAGCAACATATTCAAGATATTTCAGGAAAGAACGTGAGCTACTGATTTTACATTCAGCCAAACTGACATTCAAATATAAAGGACAAAAACTGTTACCAACATGCAAGAAACTCAGGGAATATTGCTCCCATGAGCCCTTCCTAAGGAAACATCTAGAGAATAAGATTCCAGAAAACCAAAATGATTAGAGATAAATGAACTAGTGGGAAGCACTGAATATATACTTACTTAGAAAACAAAGTCCAAATGGAGATTGTATGCAGGTTAAATGGGAAGCCTGACAGTATGTAATGAAAACATACTCTCACAATATAGAGTACAACTATGTAATGGGAGTGGGGTGGGGAATGGGAATAATATTCCAGTCAGTTATACCTGCTTTCAGGTCTCATATTAGTGGTAGTATTTCTCGTACCGTTATTCTGAGACTGCAATGTAATATGGGATAAACCCAGTAAGTAGTTACAGGATATTCAAATTCCATCATCCCACGTCCCTAAGAACTAGGACACTCAGTGTTAAAGGAGACACACATGTAATTATAGAAAAAGTTAACTAAAAATCCCTGTTATTCTAAATCTGAATCAAAAGTATCAGTATATTTTAACAAGATATCTTAACTGTAAATATACAAATATATTTTATATATTTAAAAATATTTTATATTAAGCATGTAAATATCATATAAATATGTATCTTCCCATCATAAATATGTTTGACTTTCTTTCTCTCTCTCTCTCTACATATATATGATGAAAAGATATGATATGTATAGTCCTATTTCCTAGCTCTGTCCAGTGGAAAGACCTAGAAACAATGACCAACCCAATAGCAACAAGCATCCCTAGCAACAGATATTTTGGTCTTGAAATATCATTTCCAACTAAAAAAAAAAAAAAACACCAGATTTCTTGGAAAAAATTATATATTCCAGGTTGGTACATAAATACACAAGACGAGTCGAGAAAATCTTGCTATACCAGACAGCAAGGAAACTACCAAAGACAATTAGGGTTGTATCAAAAACCCAGAAATCATTTAAGAAGCTCTCCCATTAGTCAACAACAGGACAATTTAAGCATCACAATAAAAGTAATAACTACAATTCATGACATATATCTGAAACCCAAATGTTTAGATACAGTAATAATGACACTTTAAAAAACCTAATTAGTCACCCTCAAAGGATGATAGTTTATATTGAAAACTAGTAAATAAAAGGAAAGAAACAAACTTTCTTTTCTGCCTTCCCTATATAAACTGTACACTGGGTAATCAATCTGTAAGTAAGGAAAAGCATCTCTTTTTGTTTGTTTGTTTGTTTTTGTTTTGTTTTGGTTTTTTTTTAGCATCTCTTTATAGATGTAGCTCACTTAATGGGAGAAAAAAAAAATGACAGAATTAGAATATCACTATTTTGCACCCTGAAGGAATTAATGGCTCTAGGCATTGAACATCAGTAGAAAAGAAGACCTTCGGACTTTATGTGCTGTCTGAAGAAAAAGCACAGCACTACTTTGAGCCCTGCCCAGGGGATAAATAGGAGCCTGATCAAGCCTCTGCATCCAGATGCCCATTTGCAGAGGATGAAAAACATGTTGAACTGTATGAGTCTCAGTAAGAAAAACAGAGACTGTGGGGAAACAAGTCAAACCACTCAAGTTCAACATAGAGGGGGGAACCTGTAAATTAAGACATACTAAATAAAAACGGGGTAGGGGACTAAACTATAATGCTTAGATATACATAATTTGGTATTAAAGCTCAATGGAAGAGGCTCCGGGGTAGATGAAAAAGTTCTAATTCTTGACCTGGATAGTGGTTTTACAAGGCTTTTGGCCTTATAATAATTCATTAATAGATTTGTCTGTGTGGTTTTCTTTACGTGTTTCATTTTACAGTGGGGAAAAAAAAAAAAGCTTTCTTTAAAAAGTAAATGATCAGGGCACCTGGGTGGCTCAGTTGGTTGAGCAACTGCCTTCGGCTCAGGTCATGATCCCAGGGTCCTGGGATCGAGTCCCACATCGGGCTCCCTGCTCAGCGGGAAGCCTGCTTCTCCCTCTCCCACTCCCCCTGCTTGTGTTCCCTCTCTCGCTGTGTCTCTCTCTGTCAAATAAATAAATAAAATCTTTAAAAAAAAAAAAAAAAGTAAATGATCAATAGTCATTTGACTATCTGGTTACCTCCAAATGGCAAAAGGAACTCACCACCCACCCATTCCCCCTGGAACCAGAGGAGTGCATGAGATAACTGTGGGTCTAGGGTTCAATGACCTCAGATCCCTAGAACTTTGCATCACAGAATCTTAGGGAACTTGGTGCTAAAGCATATATATGAACTGTCTTTGCATGAACTGAAGTCAGTCTTGACAATTTCTACACACAGGAGCTTATGTATTAAAAACTGGCTAAGACAATAAAGTGACCTTCCTGATTGTGGCTTTATTACTAGACCCTGTTCCATAGACCTATTTCAACCAATGGTTTATTCGAAATGATACTAAATACTTCCTTCCTATCTTGTATACAGATTTCTTCCCAAAGCTCATTTGCAAGGAGTTCCCAACATGAGGTAGAGGGAGGAAAGAGTAAAGAAAAATCCCCTTAACCTCAGAGATATAATCTCACTGAGTACTTTCTAAGCTTATCCTGACATTGTAAGAAAAAGGAAACTTCCTATAAGCCAAGGACATACAATTCAAAAACTGCTAATACAGGCTGAAAAAAGAGAAAAATACAATCAAATACCAATCCTGAAGAAATTCAAAGGGGAAAGCAGGAATGGGTAACTGCCTAAGCTTTGAAAGTAACTGGTAAATCAGAGAGCGTATTTCCCTTTGGGCTACCCTGACCCAGAAAGTTAAATCTGACAAGAGGGGAAAAAAGAAAATTTTTACTCTACCACACCTACTCTATGAAACTGAACTCAACTTAATTACCACCACCAGCACTCTAAAAACCTTGAGAGAGGGAAACCAGGAGATACTAATGTGGGTACCCAGGGAGAGTGTTTAGGTACTGAATAGGTTAACCAGAAATTTTGAGCTGACAAGGGAAGAATATTACTATTATTACTTAATTTTTTGCTTCCTGTAAATACTTTTCTATCTAGACTGGCAGTTAGATTTTGTCTATTAGTTATTTATACTGGTATACTCTGTTCTTCTCACTTCCTAATATGCATAAGCTCCAGGATGACAGAGACCATGTTTTTTTTTCCATCTGTCTATCTTCCTGACACCTACTACAGCACCTAGCAAAATGTTTTACACATAGCATATGCTCAGCATGTTTGCTGCATTAAATTTAAAAAAACAAAATCCAAGGCAGTCAGGAAAAAGAAGAGAAAACTTGTTCTTCATTATTTCAGAAGGCAAAAATCAAGACAGATTGGAAGAAAAGTATGGGGAGGCCTATCAGGCCAACATTAACACAAAACTTCTTTAGCACTAGTTGCCTTGAGAGGTAACAACGTCCCCTTACCACCTCTGAAGTATTAAAAAAGAGGCTGCATTGGGGCCAATGCGCCTGGGTGGCTCAGTCGTTAAGCATCTGCCTTCGGCTCAGGTCATGATCCCAGAGTCCTGGGATCAGGCCCCACATCGGGCTCCTCGCTCAGCGGGAAGCCTGCTTCTCCCTCTCCCACTCCCCTCACTTGTGTTCCCTCTCGCTGTGTCTCTCTCTGTCAAATAAATAAATAAAAAAAGAAAAAAAGAAAATCTTAAAAAAAAAAAAAGAGGCTGCATGCCCACTGGCAGGGATTATGGGGTGTCTCTGAGGCTCATCTATTTCTCTATGTCTAGACTGCATTAAGGTAGAAGGGAACTTTGAGATCTGCTTTAAATTCTTTTAAGATTTTGTGTTCCTGAATAAGGCCATCCCTGGAGACTCAGACTGAAAAACAAATGAAAAAAATAAGGAGAAGGAAATCTATCACATAACCTATACTAGAATAGGTATTTCCCACCCCACTGGAAATCTGTTATTTGATAATATAAAAGCTCGAGCTACTTTATCAGAGAATTACCTTATCAGAACAAACCTCTGCACACTAGGCATTTCACATGTGTTATTCTCATTTCATCCTTGTTATCACCCCCATTTTATAAAAGGACACGGATACTTAGAGAATAAGCAATGAATGGGTTTTGAACTTTGAAACCATGTTCCTTCCACTGAACCTTCCCACCTCTAAGATAAATTAGCACTGGCAAAATACAGCATTGCCTCTTTTGTGTACTGGCATTAGAAAACTTAATTTTCTACCATATCTTGATTCCATACCATAAATTTATGTATGCAGGTCTTACCACTTATTTCAAGCTCTGCCCAATGTGATTTCTTTCCATTTGCTGCTTCCTCGGAGGACATAATTGTGTACATCCTCCTAGGGTCAGGGGGCTCGTATTTTTCTTTGGGCATGCCTGTTGAATTAAAAAAATCCAATCAGTATTCTGAAGAACCAAATAACTGAAAACAACGATGTCTTTTTAAAAATAAACACCCATATTATGATCTCTAAATACCATTTCCCACGAAAAAGAACTAGGCGCTTCTTGGAGAAATGGAGGATTTCAGGTCCAGGATCAGAAAAATAAAAAACAGGGCTGGATGCTAACAAAGACGCTGTGGCTGTGGAAGACACAGCAGACAGCCTGGAGAAGCAACCAGTGGCCACAGATAAGACATGGACATCAAAAGAATGGCTCTGAGTCATTATATATTGCATGAATTCAAAACTTTAATTAAAAAAAATATATATCTCAGTCACCTAAAAAGTGGGAAAAGGGAAAGAATCAAGCATTTAGCCTGCATTTCTGGCCGAAACTAGATAAGGGAATGTTCTTGACAGAATTTCAGCTAATAAATGCAAAAGAGTTACATAATTACAAAATCACCATTTCACAACCCCTAATGAAAAAAAATGGTCTAGGCAATGATCACCAATGATTAATAAAAGCATTAGGTGAGGGGCGCCTGGGTGGCTCAGCGGTTAAGCATCTGCCTTCGGCTCAGGTCATGATCCCAGGGTCCTGGGATCGAGCCCTGCATCGGGCTCCTTGCTCAGCGGGAAGCCTGCTTCTCCCTCTCCCACTCCCCCTGCTTGTGTTCCCTCTCTCGCTGTGTCTCTCTCTGTCAAATAAATAAATAAAATCTTCAAAAAAAAAAAAAAAAAAAGCATTAGGTGAAAAAAAAATCCAATGGATAAATTATAAATGCATATCTAGGCTATAAGACCTCAACCCAATGGCTAATCTCATCATTAGGACCAGATCTATGTGCCAACACTACTATGCCCTTGCCCCCTCATCAAAACATATTAAAAGTAAATTGAATGTGAGGTGGCGCCTGGGTAGCTCAGTCGTTAAGTGTCTGCCTTCGGCTCAGGTCATGATCCCAGGGTCCTGGGATCGAGCCCCGCATCGGGCTCCCTGCTCAGCCGGGGGCCTGCTTCTCCCTCTCCCACTCCCCCTGCTTGTGTTCCCTCTCTCGCTGTCTCTCTCTCTGTCAAATAAATAAATAAAATCTTAAAAAAAAAAAAATTTGAATGTGAATCATATCAAGCCCTTCTACGTCTGGCACCAGTTGAACAAAATAAAGGAGATAGAGGACTATGTTAAAAATAACACAAGACACAACAACATGAACACACTGAACACTACTGAACCATATACTTAAAAATGGCTAAGGCATAAATTTTGTTATATTTTAACCACAATTAAAAAATTTTTAAAAATCGTAAATAACTCCACAAAAATACAGCTGGCCAGATGCAGAATATGCAAAGTTCTACATGAGAAAGACCTAATTTCTTCAACAAATAAATGACATGAAAATAAGACGAGAGGAAATTGACATGGATTAAACAATTTACAAGGCACAGCAATCAAATGTACTATATACACTATATACACCAATATTTGGAAAAACCAAGTGTAAAAACCATTTCTGAGAATCAGACAATCTGAAGTACTAAATATAAATTGATACTGAAGGACTATTGTTCATTTCACTTGTGGTTATTTCCTTAATCCTTTGTTATCAATACATTCAGAGAATATTTAGGTGAAATGAAGTTTCACGCCCTTTGCATATTCCTCCAAACTCCTTGACTGAGTCTCACTTGACCTTACTCACTTAGATGAGCTCAAACCCACTTCAGCCAACTCTCCACCTTCTCTGGATACCTACTCAGCTAAATATAGCTGGAGAAGAACTTAAAGTGAGCCAGTCAGCAGCAATCATTTACCTCTAATGGACTATTTGTGCTGCCAGGAAATTATACTGTTAATTCTCCTAGTCCCTTCTACATGACTTCTCCCTTCGAACCTCTAACATTTTACTCCTCCATCTTCCCTTTCTTATTTCTATTTTCTCGCTGAAACAGAAAACACAAGAGACCTTTCTATGAACTCCCACCTCCACCCATCTACACTCTTTTAGTAGGACAAACTGCTTGCCCTCTGAACACTCAATCCCACCCCATCATCTTGCCTATTCAAGGACATTACTTGGCAATTCTCTCCTACATCACTTTTTCCCTCTATACCAGATCTTTACTTTCAATATACACATACATGGTATTATCTCCTCTATTTAAATATAATGAAGTCCTGACCCCATTTCTCCCTCCAGTTACTTTTTTCTCATTCTCTTCACACAAAAAAATTATCCCCAGGAGTTGTATATGCTGTCTCCTAGTCCTCTTTTCCCAGTTAGAGTCATTCAAATCAGTATGTGCTTTTAACATTCCACCAAAAACTGCCAAGAAGAAAACCAGTGACCTCACATTGTTATATTCAATGGTCGTTTCTTAGACCTCCTTTTGCTTGTCCTATGATCAGTATTTGATGTAAAGGATCACTCCCTTGTAGACACACTTATTCATTTGGCTTCCAGGGTATCTTTTATCTTGGTTTTCTTCTTATCTCAATAGATTTAGTCTTTTGCTAGTTCTTCCTGCAGTCAGAATTAACTCCATTTTACCAACAGAAACCTGAAGCCCAAAAAGGCTTAAGCAATTTAACCAGTATTATAAGGCTGAGAAGTAGCAGAGTCAGGCTTTGTGTCTAATTAAAAGTTAAAGCTACTTTCTAAGTGAAATAAGCCAATCACAAGACAAATATTGTATGATTTCATTTACATGAGGTACTAATGTAGTCAAACTCAGAGAGACAGAAAGTAGAATGGTAGTTGCCAGGGCTGGGGAAGGGAAGTTACTGAACATGTGTAGAGTTTCAGTTTAAAAAGAAGAATTATGGAGATGGATGATGGTAATGGTTGCACAACATTATGAATTTATATAGTACTACTGACTGCTACACTTAAAAATGGTTAAGACGGTAAATTTTATGTGTATTTGCCACAATAAAAAAAAGACTGGAAAAAAGTCAAAGCAACTTTCATTATGCTATGTTGCCCCCCTAGTGATGGGGAGTAGAGCTATTTTTGAAACAAATGGGCTCTGACTGGGTAGTCAAAACACAGAAGGAGGTAAATAATCCTTAAAAAGCTGCTTGGAAAAATATAAATGGTGAGATTAATCATCTGCACAAAAAACAGCACATCTATTTTTTGTTTTGTTAAATATTATTGATAAAACAAACTGTTCTCTTACATGTTAACTTCTTGAGACTAGAATACAATGACTAAAGTTTTTAGACTGATGATACAAAATACCTAACAGAGAACTACAGAGTCAGAAACTGTTCCTATTCTAGAGGACTACCTGGCAAAGCAAGTGCCCTTTTTGAATGATATGAATATTCCAGAAACAACCTAGAAAATATAAAATGTTGTCAGGCTACCAGAGCTTGATGAGTACAGACCATCACCCAAATGCCATTATTCTAACGAGATTCTACTTAAAAAAAAAAACAAAAACCAACCATCTGATCTTTATTGACTTTTCCCAAGAAAATTTAACAATGGTAAGAAACTGGCTCTGTCCAGCTGAGGTTAGTATTTTGGTCCTATTATTAATCATTTGACTTCTTAGTGGAAGTTGAGAAGTCTGATTTATCAACCTCATGTGAGCTTAGTTAGTTTGAATCAAGGTCCAGAGTTTGATCACATGTCAGAGAATGGATAAAAGTGTTACTGAGCTAAGAAATCTGAAAACCAGGGGCGCCTGGGTGGCTCAGTCGGTTAAGCATCTGCCTTCAGCTCAGGTCATGTATTTTTGAAGCAGGGAGCCTGCTTCTCCCTCTCCCTCTGCTGCTCCCCCTGCTTGTGCTCTTGCTCTCTGTCAAATAAGTAATAAAATCTTTAAAAAAATTTTAAGAGACAGTTCATTAAACTCGAAAGCAGCAAGGAGACCATCTTTATTTCCAAATCCCTGACAGTAAGGATTTGGAAGTAGGGGGAAAAAAGAGTACAACAGAATAAAAGAAATGGTAGCCCGTAAATTGTCCAATCACTACAGTGTACACCTGAAACTAATGTAACACTGTTTGTCAACTAAAGTCAAATTAAAAAAAAAAGGTAGCAAACTGGACAAACTCTTTCCAGGAGCAGCAAGAGGAGCACATCTGCCCACTGAGCAACGCCCTTCCCCTATTTTTTTGGGAGTCTGGCAAAACACAGTGTTGGTGGAGAAAAGGATGTAAGAATGCATACAATTTAGGACGTTTCCCAAGACTTTGAAATCAACAAGCAGATCTCTCCTCTAAATAACGTGCAGTGACATACCGTGTTTTTATCTAAGAAGACTAAAAGGTTTCCAAAACAGACTTGAAGACTGCCAAGGATTACAAAAGACTTTTAAAAACAGCTACGCCAGAGTCAGCAGGTATGTAGCACCTGACTAGTCAATCCCCTATTCCTCCAACCCAGGGCCCGGCGTCACTACTGATCCTGGCAGCATAAAAAAGCCCATCCCCACTCTAGATCTCAGAGAAACAGTTTTCAGTATCTTAGAAGAAGTATTTACCTTAAACACAGGACATTATTTACCAACACAGAAAGATATGCTTTCATAATTAAATATTGTAAGGAATGGTTTAAAACTACATAACTATAGCCATCGTGGGAAAGTTAGTGTTGCAAAGCAGAGTTACAAACCATAACACAACTAATAAGACTATCCTGGAGCACTTAAACTAAGAGTAACCTAACTGCATACCATAAACTTAGAAAAACTGCCATCTAGATAGGGAAAAAAATTTAGAAATCCACATATTCTCTACAATTCCAGAAATGCTACACGCGAGTGTGTGTGCGCACGTGCGCATGTGTAGGTGCAGTGAAGGGGATGGGACAGGAATCACTGGGAGAGTTTTTATAAAAACCCATAGGGAGGGATTTATTAGAATCTAAGGTAGAGAAAAAAGAAAACAGAACTACAGAAGCAGACTAGAATAAATATATTCACAAAGGTCCTTGCAAAAAGTTATACCCCACCCCACAGCCCCAAACAGATTCACAGTTCCCTAATTACAGCCTTTATATTAAATCTATTTTAACCATCCTCTGACTAAGAGTGGAAAGAAAACAGGTGCTGGAGGCAGGAACATAAAGCAAGGGATAGGAGCCTCTCTGGTCTATTTTTCTGCCAGGAATCAAACTTATACTCAGTCAAAATCAGGGACAATCAAATATCTGAATGTTCCCCAAGGGAAAAAATATGTAATTACAAAAACCACCAATTGGGGGCTGAAATCCACTAATCCTAACAACGCACAGACAAAAGGTGTGCCAACAGCCTGCCTCTTTGAGGGGAAACCAACAGAAGTGCCTAAGAACCCACCCAACCATACCTGAATAAAAAGCAAGTCAACATAGAGTGGTCAAACACAAGTTAAGTGTAACACACACAGCACAATGATTATACAAAATCACTGGGGAAGGAAGGAAGGAAGGAAGGAAGGAAGGAAGGAAGGGAGGGAGGGAGGGAGGGAGGGAGGGAGGGAGGGAGGGAGGGAGGGAGGGAGGGAGGGAGGGAGGAAGGGAGACAGACTATAGAAATAGAAAAATATTCCACAAAAAATTGTTTCTTGTGCTTAAAGAAGTTAAAGAGAACAACACTGATAAACAAAAACTATAAGTAAAGAAGTCAACTGTGGAACAACACAAACAGATAAAAAGGTAAGAGTGCAGCTAGCAGGGGAAGAAGTATTTGAGTATTAGAATCTCTAAAACAAGATTGGGGCAAAAAAGGAAAGTCACAGTATACTATAAACATAATTCTTACTAAAACAAAAGGCAAACATTGGCAAAAATTAAACATACTTTTTTGTGGAAAAACAAAAGAGATGATAACGTAATATCTAAGAGAGTAATTACATAGGCTGTAACTCAGTAAATGTATTTCCACAAAAATACATTTATATAAATGTGCAAAATAGTTTTATTCATAGTTGTCAAAAATTGAAAACAACCGAAATGTCCATCAACAATGAAAGGATAATCAAATTGTGATATATCCATACAAATACTACTCAGCAATAAAAAAAAGAATGAAGTATTGATACATACACATATATAGATGAATCTCAAACATTACACTGAATGAAAAGACCCAAAGATTTCATTTACATGAATTTGCAGTGGTTACAGTGGCTGCCCTTATGGAAATTGATGGAATTATTCAGTATCTTAAATGAGGGTGATTTATATTGGCATATATATTTATCAAAACCCAAACTGTACACTGAAGGTCTATATATTTCAGTTTATATAAATTTTACCTTAACTAAAAAACATTCTGTACTCAAACACTTGTTCAAGTGTGAAGACAAAGAAAAGGACATTTTCAGACAAGCAATACTAACAAAACATACAACCATGTACTTTTCTGAATTACTCATTACAGCACTGTGTATGAAAGTACAAACAACTTAAGTGACCACTAATAAGAATGTATGGTTAAATGAGTTACTGTGCAGCCATACTATGGAAAACCATGCATCTGTGAAAAGAATGATGTGAACTATTGGTATTATACTGGATTATTCACTTCCCAGTTTAGGATTAAGCAAATAAGTACTTAGGTTAAAGATGTTAGGAACCAAGCTTTTCAGGGTAAGAAAAGGTTTATAAATCAAAGAAATTAAGTGAAAACAACACCAAAGTTGACTTGAGAATATCAATATAAATACACTATCTTATTTTTTAAGATTTTACTTATTTATTTATTTATTTGAGAAAGCCCGCACAAGGGAGAGGAACAAGCACACTCTGAGCTCAGAAGGGGGCTTGATCTCAGGACCCTGAGATCATGACCAGAGCTGAAATCAAGAGTCGGACGCTTAATTAACTGAGCCACCCAGGCGCCCCTACACTCATGATTTCAAATTTGTTTTTAATTACACAGTGAAATGTTCTGGAAACAATGTTATCTCTGGACTAACAACACCCCTAATCCTCAGTTTTGAGAAAGCAAAGTTCTTTGTAAAATGGCCAACTACAAGGTTGGGGCAAGAAATGTATAAAATGTATAAAGCCTGAGACATCCTTTAGGGCCAAAAACCTAAGTCAACATGACACAGGAGCCAGCTAAAAGGGGTCCTCGCTGGCCAAAGCTGTGGCAATTGGAGCAAAAAGAATCATGATTATAATGGAATGAAATGGAATCAAAAATTTGTGGATAACAGGATCATCATCGGTGCTGCAGAAAACAGAGCGGGCAGTGCTGTAGAGGGGGATTAGCAGCAGGAAGGAACTACTGCAGTCACGGGGGCATGAAGAAAGCAAGAGGGGAGAGGTGAGAAAAGGGAAGGCATTAGGTGCACGTCAGCCACCATCTGACACAGCTTTTTTTTTTTTTAATTTTTTATTGTTATGTTAATGTGACACAGCTTTTAAACTAAGAAAACTCGTAACTAAAGAGAAAGATTTAAGTGTTTATATTTTCAGCAGGTACCGCACTTCAGAGCTGACCAAACAGCCCCAGCTGAATAGTCCTACTTTACAAAAGAATGACAGCTAATAAATGAAGAATGAAACAAATAAACAAAAAGCAACCTCATTTTATAATTCCTTTTTTAGGCAAGGATTATAAATTGTGTTTAAACCATTAGATGAATCATTGGCACTGGTGTAATGCTAAGGTAACACCATCACCCAAATTGTTTTCTGATCATAAGGGAGGAATAAAAGGTTACCTTCTTCATCAACGGGTGGAGAACCAGATACTGACTCTGTCTCTTAATATGATGATACGACGGAACATGAAGTACACATCAACAATGTTTACCTTGGTTAAGAATTAGAGGAACTGGCCAGATGAAAACAAAGCAGCAATCAGACAAAATGAGAATGGAAGACTTTCTTGCAGGATAACTGGTCTGCTGCCTTCAACAACCTGGTGTCAAGACTATTTTAGATTTGAAAAGAATTAAGGGATATAATCAGATGCAATCAATGGTCCCTATATAGGATCCACAAATCAGCAATGAAAGACATTTTGTGGACAGCGGAGAAACATTTAATACCTAGTTCATATTTAAAATATTAATGAATAATTATGAGATCATGTTATTTTGGCCATATACAAAAATGTTTGTTAAAAGGCACTCTGAAGTTAAATAATTTATTTTAATTATATTGGCCAGATCTTTCTCAAGGAAATGGGAGTACAGCCATTCTCAACTGACAAAATAAAATGCTAAATTTTACATCTCTTCTTTTCCTTTTTACATTTTCTCTTCCATTCTTTGTGTTTTACTTCTTTCCCAAACATGAAGGAGAAAAAAAGAAGAGGGACAGAGGAAAGGAAAGGAGGGAACCAGGAAGAGATCAACTCATGTGCAGAAAGACCCTTTCAAGGTCAGGCTCCTCTTAGAGCTATGAGTTAAAATACACAGTTGACCCCTGAACAACACAGCTGAAAATCCACATGTAACTTCGAACTCCCCAAAAACGACCAGTAGCCTACTGTCAACCTCAAGCTTTACCAATAACATATTCTGTATGCTGTATGTAGTATATACTGCATTCTTAAAATGAAGTAAGCTAGAGAAAAGAAAATGTTAAGAATATCATTAGGGGGGCGCCTGGGTGGCTCAGTCGTTAAGCGTCTGCCTTCGGCTCAGGTCATGATCCCAGGGTCCTGGGATCGAGCCCCGCATCGGGCTCCCTGCTCAGCGGGAAGCCTGCTTCTCCCTTTCCCTCTGCCTGCCTCTCTGCCTGCTTGTACTCTCTCTCTCTGTCAAATAAATAAATAAAATCTTAAAAAAAAAAAAAAAAAAGAATATCATTAGGAAGAGAAAACGCAGTTACAGAAGTGTACTGTAAAAAATCCACACATAAATGGACCCATGCAGGTCAAACCCTGTTCAAGAGTCCACTATATTCAAAAAGGTAGTGACACTAAACTCGGCACCAATTTATTTCTTCCAAACTAATTTTTCACTAAATCCAACTCATTTTTACCTCTTCGGGATTTCTAAATCTGTTCTCCATTTTCACTGCTACTGAAGTTAATTTAGACCCTCATTTCTCAGCTTCTAGTATTAAACAATCTTCTCTACATCCACCTTCCAGATAAATGCCTGCTCATATCACTCTCCTGCTTAAAAACCCAAGATGGCCCATCTACCTGTCTTCCTAAAGTCCAAACTTCAAAGTCCCTTACAATCTAGACCTAGCCAACTATTTTCTCACTCCTCTTCACCCACTTACACACATACCACCCTATAAAGTCCTAAATTGATTGAAGCAAACCTACTTCTAAGGCGTAGTCTTTCAATATGTGCTAATTCCTTCACCAGACAAGCTTCACCCTCAACTCCTACTCGAACTTCAAGCAAACCTGACAAGCGAGCTCAAGCCACATGGTGGAGCCTTTGTAAGCCCTTCCCAACAAAACACATGGTGTCTACTCTCTCCTCTGCATACCAAACATTTACTCCAGCATCTATCACCCCACACAGTATGCATCTCCCAGCGTCTTGTGTAAGCTCTAGCACACGAGACTAATGAACTGGACTAAACATTCTTTCTTTCATGACCCAGCATCAGGTATTCCTAAAAGAGAAATCCAAAAGCAACTCAGTACATCCGAACCATGCTTCCTTGCGGAGTTTTCTTTATGGAATCATTCATTCAACAAATACTTACTCATCACCTATGCGCCAAGTACTCTGCCAGGTGCTAGGAATAAAAATAAGAAATACATGATCATGGAGCTTTATCTACTGGGGGAGCAAACAGAAGTTTCACAACCATGTAATCACACTACAACCCTTTCTTATTTTTACAAACATCACTCTAAGTTAGGACTTTATTTGCATTTTTTCAACTAATATAACGGACTCTTATTATTGGTATTTATGCTTTTAAGATTACAACTAACCTACGTATCACTCTCAAATTATTCTTCCTAAAGTCGAGTTCTCATTATACTGCAAAATTCAGGAAAAAGAACCACTCTTTGTAAAGAACTGGAAAATCATCTAGAATGATTTCTGGTCCTATACCAGCTTTAAAACTATGATTCTATGGCATCCTCTCTCCCACCACTGCCTCAACTCTGCTGCTTAGAAAACATTCAAACTTCTCAATTTAGAATTCAAAATAGTCTACATTCCCAGACCTTATTCCAATACTTTTGTTTCTTTTGATACAACTGGCAGACAACTGCCATCCTTCAAATATGCTCCACTATCTTCTTTCTATTCCCCATTATTACCAAGCCACTACATGAATGCCACTTAAAAAACAAACGAACAAAAAAAACCAAACAAAAAACCCCCTCCCTCTTTGAATACAATCCAAACAATAATTTATTCACAGGTACATTAAAAAATTGTGCATAACAATAAATACTAATTTAACCTGGATTTTGTTCCTACCAAGACATGTAAGACATTTAAAATGTCATACAAACATAATAATTTGATACTTTAAAAAATGAAAATACTCTGAGATTTTAAGTTGATGGTAATTATGGCTGAGATGGCAGGCCTAAATTACTGTAAATTACTTACGTTGTTTTTTCCAGGTGTATTAGTTGAATTCTACACATGAAAAACATGTGACTCTCTGTAAATAAAACCAGCTAGCCCCCTTGGGCTACATTCTTAAGTCTTCCTTAGAGCCTGAAGTCAGTTAAGGCACTGCTACATCTCACTTTAAACCCCAATCATCCCGACTCTCAATGTGATCACAATTTGTTTTCTTTTTCTATCCAAGTTTCCACCATGATTGATGGGCCAATTAAAAGTTTACACAGATGATAAACCTCATACAGGAGCTGTCCTTAGTGGCAAAACTATCACCAGGTCTATTACTAATTAGTTCCCTGTGGCAGGCAAACAAAGCATAAAAAAAACCTCTGCAAAGGATGACTATCCTTATCTAAAAAGCAAACTTAAATCCTAACTGTGGATCTGTAGACTTCAAGGGCTACTCTCATAAATAGCCAATGATACCACTGCAGGTATCTTACAACTCATGATAATCTCTCAAAAAAGGTATGTGAATTGCACAGGAGAGACAGAATAAAAAGCTGGTTAAAAAAAAAAAAAAAAAGACCTTAATAAAAAGTGAAACTGTCATCTTGGTCTTCTAACCTGCCCTTCATAGAGATCCCAACCCATTTTCCAAGCCAGAAATAGGAGTACTATCCTTAACTCTTTCCCACCCAACCCCAGCCTTCACATCCAGTACCCAGTTCCAGCCCATTTTAACTTCCTAAATAGTCCTCTCACCCACTCTGCCTCCATTTCCTGGGCTCTTCCCTGAGATATGAACTAATCCAACAGTCTCAGATCCATGTTCGGAATTCCGCTGTCCCCCAACTCAAATGCAGCCTAGACACTATCCAGACTGACTTCCTAAAAATACAAGTGCTTACCTCAAGGTCCTAAAACCACATCTCCTTCATCCACCCATGGACTAACACTGCACCTGACACAAAGGAGGCTCAAAGATGAGTTTTCTAAACAGAGGTGACCCAGGCTCATTTACAAAACAAAGTTTTTTGACCGTCCTCCAGTCTTAGCCAATCAATTTCCACTTACCTCTCACAACCGTCCACGCCTTAGCATATGCTACTGCTTCTGCCTGAAATGCCATTCTCCCTCCCCTCCAGATACCTTAGGGACTCTAGTCATCTTCAAATGACAAATCAGATATCTAACTTCAAAAAGGTCCTTCTTCCCTATCCCTCCCAAACAAAAGAGCTTATCATTCCCTGCTTTGAGCTATTCCGAACCTTGAAGATATTTCTAAAATAGTATCTTTAACTCCACCTTATTTTTTTTTTTTTAATGTCTCACTCACCTACTCTAATATAGCTCCTTGGCTTTATATTTTAAATATCTTTTAATCTCTTCAGAGCCTGGCAAATACTTAAGCGGTGAATAATTGTAAGAATTCAAGGAGAGAAGCTGTGATAGTTAAAAAAAAAAAAAAAAAGCAAACATTTTGTAAGAGACAAGTGAACTAACAGAAGCAGTGCCCATTTTACCAGCAACAAGAAAAACTAATATCTAGGCTTCTAATCTTGAAGGCAAAATCTAGAAAAACCTGACAGAAAGGACCAAAAACTGAGAATACTGGTTCTAGGATAGCCTAGGATAAGAATCAAGGGGACAGACTTAAAGGTTAAACTGTATAAGCGTAACCTCAGTGAAACGCTCTAGCAAAATAAGGGCAAACCTTGAGCAGATGGGGGTGATGGCAAAACTTCTGCATGCCTGTCTGCCACAAGGCACTAGGCAGTAACAACCAACATTATTTGAGCATGCACTGCGTGACAGGCCTACCCAGCCCTTTCACATACATTATTTCATTTAACCCTTAGGACTCCTGTAAGTAAATACTATTACTCTCCTTACAAACACAGGGAAGGTCCAGAGAATGAGTAACTTGCATGAGGTCACAGAGATACCAGTGGCACAACTAAGATTTTAACCCAAGTTTGATCCACAAGTCTGTGCTCTCAACCACTATGCAGTCATTGACCTGTATTATCCTCAATTTAATTCTCAAAGCAATCCATGAGGTAGATGCTATCCTCATTTTATTTTAGATGAAGACACAGGGTTTAAATAATTTGCCCAAGGTCACACACACTTGGTAAGTAGTAGAGCTGGGGTTTGAACCTCAGACAATCCAGCCACAAAGCTCCTCGCACAAGTCTATAATTCTGTCACTAATAAAGCCAAGATCTCATGTTCCTTCTCCAAATATTGTATTGCTGAGACCATGAGCCCTCCAGTTTTCTTCTCAGACGTCTCATATTTCTGAGCTACTCCACACCTGCCTTCTCTACTCCCAAACTCTGCCTAATACTCTAAGACAGTAGATCTCAAATCCTATCACCTCAAGATCCTTACACGCTCTTAAAAATTCACAAGCAACCTCAGAGCTTTCATTTATGTGGATTATACCTGTCAACATTTGCCATTCTAGAAATTACAGGAAAATTTAAAATATGTATTAACTCGTTAAATGTAAAACCTACCACGTTTTTTATTTAAGATTTCATTTATTTATTTGTCACAGAGACAGAGAGAGAGAGAGAGAGCACAAGTGCGCTCAGGGGGAGTGGCAGGCAGAGGGAGAAGCAGGCTCCCTGCTGAGCAAAGAGCCCCATGTGGAACTCGATCCCAGGACCCTAGGGTCATGACCTGAGCCAAAGGCAGACGCTTAACCAACTAAGCCACCCAGGCATCCCAAACCTACCACATGTTAATAAACATTTTCATGAAAAGTAACTATTTTCAAAAACAAAGTAAAATATTGCAAGGACACTGTCTAACATTCTTGCAAATCTCATTAGTGTATGACATACTAAAAGACAGCTGGATTCACATATCTGCTCTGAAGTCAATCTGATCAGATATCATACATTTGTTTAGCTTCTGGAAAACTCCACTGTACACTCATAAAGAGAGTAAGAATGAAAAAGACAAACATCTTAGTAATATCTGTAAGAACTTAAGGTTTCTATAGCCAACTTCTCCTGCCCCCAAAATCTTGTACACAATTTCCTTAAATACCTTCTCAAGTAGTACAAAAATAAGTTGCAGTACAAACTGGTTTAACTAAAATTTCCAATCAATAAGACCTCTTTGAAAACAGAGATCTTGAAATTATGGTAAAATATTCCTCCAAAACATACAGCTGAACAGCAGGATATAGTAGTCAATACCAAGCTCTAAAAGGAAAAGATTGGCATGCCCATCTGCATCCACAGTGCCCAGCCTGTGACAGACAGCCTGTAACTACACTGCTGTTAAAACGCAATTCTAACCATGTGCACGTGCCCAATAACACGAGTGAATATAAAATATAGTCAGAGAAACACAGAGAGAAGTTTCCTATGCAACAACCATAAGAAACCACTAATTTTAAAGGCCAAAAATGGTTCAAATACTAGCAATTACATTCAACCCAAAAAATTAACTCAAAATACAACTATAAAGATATCCCAAGTAGAGGTCATCCACAAATTTCAACTCAAATACAAATATTTGTCAGGTTAGATTTTTATTTTCTGTATTTGAAGTCAAACATAAAAGTACAGAAAACATACTAAGACAAATACAATCTGCCATCTAATCAGCAAAAGCTGAGTGCCCACTAATAAGCAGGGTAGTAAGTCAAAACCATGATTTGTGGGGTAAAACCTCACCAAGATTAAAAAGGTAAGGCAAGCGAGGCCATCAATCTTAAATGTGCTCCTTAACATGAGATAAGCAACAACCATCTGGTTTATAGCTTCAGCACCAAATGATGGATGCCAACAGAAGTCTTTTCATTTCTTTCTTATCTTTTGTCAGATTTTCCATAATCTATTTGCTTGTCCCTCTCTTACAATGACTCATAATAGTCTAACTACCACTATTTAGTGAAGATTTGGTCTCTTGAGGCATTCAACATTTATTCCAGCTGCTAATTCATATATACAATCATTTGGGAGGTTTTAATGTACTAGCAATCAGTTTCAACCCATTAGTCCTTTTTTTCCCCTAGAAGAAAATTATTCATGAAACGCTGACCTTACAAATCATCAAGAAGCCTTTAATAACACTAGAATATTGCTCTAAGGCTACTGAGTGATGTTTCAGAAGATTTGGAAAGAAATCTAAAGGAACTCTGTGCAAATGGGAGTTCTGCTATACACTGCTTTTTGACCGCATATGTGACCGCCTTTTCCTAAAACAGTGAAATGCTTTAAAACTGGATTTTCGACCAGCATGAATAGTATTCTTATGTGGACTTTCACGGTTCTTGATCCATAACCTAAAACAGAATCACAAATATTAAGAATCTGCCAGGTAGCTCTATCAACATGATTAGCCACCAATGTAAATGGTTATAAGTTTGGGGCAGCAACTGGGTCTCTCCGTATTATCAAATCTGTATCAAAGGTCCATTCCAAGCCACGTCATCACAAGTGTATGCTAAGATGGAAGTGGGGGGAGTACAAACTAGAGTCAAACAGACCTACGTCAAGAAAGATGTGTTTACGTTCATCTTTTTTTTTTTTTTTAAAGATTTTATTTATTTATTTGACAGAGAGACAGCGAGAGAGGGAACACAAGCAGGGGGAGTGGGAGAGGGAGAAGGAGGCTTCCTGCTGAGCAGGGAGCCCAATGTGGGGCTCGATCCCAGGACCCTGGGATCATGACCTGAGCCAAAGGCAGACGCTTAACGACTGAGCCACCCAGGCGCCCCTTGTTTACGTTCATCTTTAAGGCTAAAGCTTCCTCATTTATAAAACGAGATCTACCTCACAATTTTGTTATAAGAATTAACACATTAAAGCACAATGCCTATCATATTAGCATTCAACAAAGCTGTTTTTTTTCTGTGACTACAAATCCCTAAGTCTGAGTTTCTCTAGTTTCCCTAAAATTAGAAACCAAGTGATAATTCTTTAGATGTCCCAAATAAAGTACAGTTTTCACTTTCAACAATTTTAGATGAAAATATATGAAGAGCTATTGTTCCACAAAACATGGCAGTTGGCTTCATCAGATCCTGCTTTATGATGCTGTGGTGTTTGCATACAACTACATACAATCTTATGAAAGAAAAAACTGCCCCCCAAAAAGCTGAGTGCAAATAATATTTTTGACTTAATGTGACTAAATCTTCCTTTCTGTTTGGTCTTCAATTAGCAGGGACTCCTCTAATATCCTTTTTCGTCTATCCCACCACACCTCCCCCACTCAAAATCGGCCTAGTTAAAAAATCTATATACAACAGCTAGATGTACCCAAAGAATCACCTCTAATACTCTTTTTGGATACAAAGATCACAGCCTTTTTTCTGTTTTGTTAGATCGCCACACGCTTATCTGAAAGACAATTACTATGCCTGATGATTCTTTCTTTGCTACTATTCTACACTTAGAGGCACCTGGGTGGCTCAGTTGGGTAAGGGACCAACTCCTGATTTCGGCTCAGGTCATGATCTCGGGATTATGGAATCAAGCCCTGCAGGGCCCCGGTCCCGTGCTCAGCAGGAAGTCTGCTTGGGATTCTCTCTTCCTCTCCCTCTGCCTCTCCCTGCTCTCTCACTTGCACACCCTCTCTCTCTCTCTAAAAAATAATAATAATAATAAAAATAAAAGTGCATCAAACACTTAACGCAACGTTGGACTGTTGAGCACAGGACAAATACAAACCCAGCAAGATGTATGAAAAGTAAATTTTAGTCTTCCAGTAACTTAAGACTGGAAGTTCTAACGTTATGATTTTACATCAGATCCACCTCCCATGAGGAAAATTTTCCTGTTTTTGAAATCCCATAAAATTCCAAAGAAAATAACTTTATGTGACCAAATTTAAGCCAATATATCAGGAGAAAGTCTAAAATATAAATATATATATTAGAAATTTATTTCCTGTTTTGGACTTGAAGAAAACAGAAGGCTGGCAACCACTATAGGTGTCTACTTTCTCTCAACCTGTCTCTTCTTTAAACTATTACCCTTTTTTCCACTTTAAACTTTTCAAACAGCAGTCTGTAACCTTTTTCTTAACCTCCCATTTGCTTAACCCTAACCTACAGTCCGACTTCTACCTCCCCGGTCCCAGAAAAATTTGCTCTGCTTATATTCACGTAACTACCAAATCCTATTAAACCATTCTCCGAGCTCATCCTACCCTAAACCTGGCCATCACTTGTCGCCACTGAAAACTCCCTCTTGCTCAGCACTCCTACCTATCTTGGCATCTATAATTTTGCTCACTCCTATTCGCCTACCTCGTTAACCATTTTATTGCAGTCCTGTCCAAAATGTAATGTTGGCTGCTCCTAAGGATTCCCTTGGTCCTCTCCTCTTCCCGTTCTATATTAAACTGAGCTCCATGAGTAAGTTTCACACTTAAGCATATGCATACTTTCATTCTCCTCAGCAGGGGCCGTAATTCTCAACTGATTCTCAAATGGGAACCCTACCTCCCCCCAAAAGGTGAAAAGCATTTGTTCATACACTCTTCCCAAGTGATCTTCTAACTTCCAATACTAACTATATACTTACCAAATCTATAAAATCCCCAACCACTCTCTGGTCCAGATATCTATTAGACATATCCACCTAAATATCTGACAGGCCATGTGAAACTTAGAATCAAAAGCAAGCTATTCCACTTTCCTTGCCCAAATCTGCTCTTCTTCCTCTACTTTCCAAGTTAAATTATACCAAGTTACCCAAGATAAAAAACTTCTGAATTTTTATTTTTTTATAACTCATCACTTACCTGTCCCTAATTCCAATAACTCATCGTTTATCTGTCCCTAATTCCGGTATCTTTCAAAATTTATCCTATTCTTTTCCAGCTCCTATTATGTCCTTGACCTCTCACAAGGACTTAAATGAACTCTCTGGCCCCAGTTTCTGGACCCCTTTCATCCAACCTCCACATTTTTACTATGTGTCTCCTGAAAAAGTGTGTCACAATTTCCCCACCCCTATGCACTTAACCTCTCAATGGATCCCCATTAAAGTCCCAACCCTTCAAGAAAAAGCCTAAGACTATTCACAAACTGTTTCTGGCCTCCTCCTATCCCTCACATCCTGGCCTCCTATGTTTCACAGCCTAAGTTGTATGTGACCTGACTTTGCACATGCTTCTCCTCCATGAAAAGTCCTACTCGGCCTGACAAGTGCCTATTCACCCTTCAAAACTCAGCTCAAAGACCTCTGAAATGACTCTCTCAAGTTTCCCAAGCAGAATTGGCTGTTCTTTCCTTAGCAAGCCCCAAATGCTTTGTATATTCCTCATTACTGTATAACCTGATGACTGCTTTATTGGTTCATTCGTCTTTATACCCCACTATAAATCCACTTGGGACAAAAGACCATAAGCCCCACAAGGATAGCAAGTCTATACATGGTGCCTGACATATGGGTGTCTGAGTATTTTTGGAACTGAGTTTTAGCACTATTTTAAAATGCTGTATTCAAGTATAATTAGTTCTGCTCTATTGCTTGTTCTGAAATGTGAATTTGTTCCAACGTGACTGATCTATCAGGGAATGTGAGCACAATGCAAAATTCTCATTTGCATACCATTTCTCATTTGCATCTACCGCACTAGATGAAGGTAGAAAACTGCACCCAGCTGAACTAAGCTGTGCAGAAATACACAAAACACACACACCTTAAACACTACCCACCCCTTCAGTTCTCCCTGTGATATGAGCCACACCCACCCACCCACATCTGGTGTTACTATAATATTCCATTTGATTTCAGGTAACCCGCCTTCTACCATTTCACAGGAACTCACAAGCAGCAAACCTTTCCATACGCATTTACACAAGCAAACCAGGTCTTTCTCAATATGAAGTGCCACATTTATTATAGTATTTATATATTCCTTAGCCATTTCAGATGTGTAAAACTGTGTTACCATTTTCATCAAATTCGTTTTTAACAGTAAGTCACTCAGTTGTGTTTCGATCTCATTTTCCCCTGCAAGCCTGTAGTTTTTACTGCACAATTTAGCATACCATGGTAACTTTCAGGAACCTATATGCTGCTTCACAGCAGAATGGACTACATAAACTATCAGCTGTATGATGAGCTCTTAGATTTTTTTTTTTTTAAAGATTTTATTTATTTATTAGACAGAGAGAGACACAGCAAGAGAGGGAACACAAGCGAGGGGAGTGGGAGAGGGAGAAGCAGGCTTCCCACGGAGCAGGGAGCCCGATGTGGGGCTCGATCCCAGGACCCTGAGATCATGACCTGAGCCGAAGGCAGACGCTTAACGACTGAGCCACCCAGGCGCCCCGAGCTCTTAGATTTTAAGAAAATTTCAATATTCCAACTGCAGTAAGTTACTGGAGAGAAAACTGCCCTCCCACAAGTTTCATATACATACAGCCCAGGTCCCAACGGACTATTAGGATAGTCACAACCTTTAAACTTGGTGCCCCTCACTTCTGGTAAGCAGAGGGTGGTTTTCTCCAGCTTAAAGTCTACAGTCCGCCTAAGCCTAACTCAAAAAACAAGTTCTCAGTGCCTGAATTTTCAAGTGTACCATGTTATGGGTTTTACTGTTTTTTGACTGCTTTTAACTTCATCTAAAACACCCTGATATTGTGATTTTAAATCACCCTGTTTTATAGAGCAACTGGCCAAACCCTCAAGTCCATTATAAAAGGAACTACAGAACACAACAGACACCATATCCAAGTTAAAAAGATTGAGAGTCACTAACTCCATACTATCTCAGAAGTGACTTTTTTATATGTAGGGCCTCCACTCAATCTTCCACACTGATGCCAAAGTAGTCTATAAATCACCTTGCTCCCCTAATAAAAATATTTTGGCTCCCTCCTTTTGGAATAAAGATACAAACTTCAGTTTTAGATGAGCAAGCGTGGTCCTTCAAAATCTAGGACACAGCTTTGCAGGCTCATCTCCAGTCACTCTCCCTGTCCCAGTGTCACCTTACCACTGGCCATACCCCAACTTCTGGCACCTCATGCACCCACCACTCCCTTCTGTTTGAAATGACCCCCTCACCCCAGTTTGACAAACACCTATTCCGTGTTATTTTCTGTAAACTGGTCCCACACCTTCCACAAATTTATTCATCCTTCCTTCTGTTGTCTCATAGCACTTGTACGCCTACAACACCTATCGACTGCATGGCCAAAAATGGAGTAGAATTCATTTTTGAATTCTCAGGGTCCAACGCTGTGTCCAGCATATACTATTCCTTGACACATAAATGAAGTTATGAAGAAAATACAAATGGATGAGGGAGAGGTAAAGGCCAGAAGAGGGTAAGGTTAAGGCAGTGTATATATGAGTCCCCATTCGGGACGCAATTAACTTTCTCCTCTTTAATTATTCAAATATGAAAACATGGTGCATTCCATTGTACTCTAATGCACCAGGTTCTGTGTACAGTAAGTTTACAGTCTTTTTTGTTGTTGTTGTTGTTTTTAAAGATTTTATTTATTTATTTGACAGAGAGAGAGACAGCGAGAGCAGGAACACAAGCAGGGGGAGCGGGAGAGGGAGAAGCAGGCCTCCCGCCGAGCAGGGAGCCCGATGTGGGACTCGATCCCAGGACTCTGGGATCATGACCTGAGCCGAAGGCAGACGCTTAACGACTGAGCCAACCAGGTGCCCCTATAGTTTAATTTATTCGGTATTTCCTAATTTCACAGTGTTTTCTTAACCACACTTTGTTGTAAAATGGCTACCTTCGTAATGTGAGTAGCAAGCAAGGTTAAACAAAAAAGTATGTCAAAAGTGGAAGCTAAGGATTTCAAAACTGAAATTGAACTTTTTTCTAGACAATAACATAAAGTCCCATTCACAACAAAAAAAGTGTAAATAAGTACTGCATAACCACAAATCCAAGTCTTTTCTGCATTAAAATACATGTCCTTAGCTGAACCTATCTGGACTTTTCCAAAGTGATAAACATTTTAAAAGTAGAGCTTCCCAACCAGTGTACCCTGCATCTGGGAAAGTTACAAGTGTGAAGATATTGGTCCCTCACCCCTCATGGCCCAAGGGCTACAGCTGGGAGCAGCACTGACCATCTATTCCACTATGCCTTACATACATTATCCCTTTCCACTGCACTACAATATGAAAAAAGCTTATACTTCAAAGAATATAAGAAGGTTAATATCCGTATGGTGGGATGCCTAAGCAATGACCAAAATGCATATTTATAAACTACAAGCACAGTAGGCAAATGCCTTCAATGCCTTTTTTTTTATTTGCAGTCAGGACCAAGTTCTATAACCAACTTCATTTTTAGTCAAGAGAAAATAGTCTGAAATTTCCCAATAATTGTAGTTTTAATGTGCCACCAAGATTTAAGAAACCTGAAAACACCTACAAACCAAACAGGCATTCAAAAGGGCTTCTTCTTCAACATTACCACTGATCAAGACATTTTTCAAACTATGCAAGAATCAACTTTCAGAATGAATCTTCTCAGTCTCACAAGAAAATGTCTTCTATCCCATCCTTATTTTTGACTACTTCATTTAGTATCTTGTTCACCTGCAAACTGAAGAGACACAACGGCCACAAATAACTTCTACCCATTAAAACACCCCTGCCCTCCCAAAAGAACTAATCTCCAGCAAGGATCTCATAGTCTCATGTGCTTTCTGCAAGTACCTTGGGCCAAGTCATTTTAACCTTTCTGGGTCTGTTTGCACATTGGTAGCTTTTCAAATATTTTGCTTAAAGCACGATGACTGGACGAGATCACTGGTCTAAGATTATTAAGCAATTTTCATTCTAAAAGTCATCACATTCTGAAGACTGTGATAACTGCTCTGACAGCAATTACAAAGAAAGTCTTCAAAACCTTTTGACCCATGACCATATCAGCCCCAAAAGCCTACAAAACTGTTTTGGAATGGTAAACACTAGCGGGCTGTGAAAAACACCAAGTGCTATTACGGCCGTTTTATTTTTCACTTGTTCACATTCCCTCTCTTCCTCTCCAAAATTAAATGTCGAGACACAAGAATGCAAGAAATCCCGCACTAGCACTAATGGGACGACCCACCTAGAAAAAGCTAAGTATGGGAACTCAAATTCAAGCACATTATTGAAACCACGTCAGCTTCACACAGTTAAATCCAAGGTCAAGCAAGAGGACGACTCACAATGTTGTCATCTGCAGTAACAGTTAAAGAAGAGGTTACAGGTGTTCGTTAGCAGGCTCTCTGGGGAGGGGGAGGGAGGAAAAAGAGTCCAAGGAAAAAAAAGTTTCCAAAGAAAATAACGACTGGCGTTTAGAAGTAAGAAAGGAGAGATGTGGTTGGGGTTACGGGAAAAAACTGCTTCAAGCAATTAGGGCTACCTCCGAGTTCTGAGCAATACTAGAAATCTCTTCATCTGGTGCCAAGTGCCTCTTTAACCAGGTCATTGTCACTCCCATCCCCTCCCCCGAAATCTGCGTTAAACTGAATTTTAAATACTTTCGGGGTGGGGGGGTCAACAGTTGGTTTCCCGCGTTGCGGTAACTGCGAAGTTCCACACTCCACGACGCACAATCCCACACAGCCACTCCGCCAAAGTTGCCACCCATCCCGGCCAAGAGTCCCGGACACCTACTCGCCGCCTCCGGGCGGCCGCAGCCGGGGTCCCGGGGCCAGGGCGCCCCGCCCCCTGCGCGCCCCCGCCCCCGCCGTCAATCAACGCCCCCCGCCCCCGGGCTGGGCGCGGGGGGCGCGGCCTGGGGCCCGGCCGGATCGCCACGGCGGCGCGTCCAGAGGGCCCCCAACAGCCGCCAGCTCCGCCACCCACAAAGTTGCCCGCGCCACGGCCCAGCGCGTGCCTCGGTCCCGGGGGGCACGACGGAGCGGGGGCCCGTGCGTGGCCAGTGCGGGAGCAGCGCCCGGCCGGGCCTCGGGCCCGTCTCGCTCACCTCTCGGGGTGCGCCGCCTTCCTCCGCCGCTGCCGCCGCCTCCTCCCTGTGAGTGCAGCGGGGTCTGACCTGTGGAACCACCATACCAGTCCCGCCCGCTGCTGCAGCGCCGCCGCCGCCGCTCCTCCGCCGCCTCAGCCGCCGCTCTTTGTTCCCCCTCCGAGCGCCACCGCGTCAGCCGCCCGCCTCAGCCGCCCCGACGGGCCGCCGCTACGCCCTCCCGCCCTCTCGGCCCCCGGCCTCGCCCTCCTCGCTGCGCCCACTGCCGCCTTCGCCTCCGCGCCGCCGACGCCGCCGCCACCGACGCCGCCGCCTCCTCCTTCGCGCCCCCCTCGTTTTCATTGAAAGCAAACAAGCATCATGGCGGCGGCCGCCGTCCCCCAGCCAGCGAGCACCCCGACCGCCGCCGCCGCTCCAACATCCCCGCCGCCCATTGGCCGCCGCCGCCGGGCGCGACCATTCGGTGTCCGGCGGGGTGGGCCGCTCCCCAAGCCCCGCCCCCCCGCACACCCCCCGCGCTGGGCGGCGGTGGGCCGGCCCCGCGCGCTGCTGGGCCAGCCTTCCCGCTCTCCGCCGCTCTTTGCCAGCTCCGTGCCTTAGCTTCTCCCTCCTCCCTTTTCCCATCTATTCCGACCCCCCCCCCTTTTTTTTGGTCTCAGGCTGTTCACTTTAGTCTCCTGTCTTCGCTCCTTTTCCTCGATCTCCTTCGCCTTCGTTCCCCTGTCAATCACGTGGAAACGCGGACCGGCTCTCAGACTTGACTTGAGCCAGTGTCTTCATCTGCCTGAAGATGAGACTCTCAGTCGTGAACAGTCGCATGATGCTTCCTGCCTCGAATATGCAGGGGGAAAAAATGTTAATTAGAGGCCCGTTTCGGTCCATTAATGGTCATTCAGTCTAGTAAGTTAAGGGACAGTAATGCTGGTGGGATCCTAGCCGGGGTAATTGTCCGCGACTGCCTTCAGGAATCAAGCTGTTCTGTTCAGGTGGTGATTGGAGGTGAGCGGAGATCGATGGTGATGGTGCGTGTCTCGGTGCATGTTAGCTGACTGGTGGTTGAGGCCCTGTGCTGGAGCCAGAATGGAGATGAATCAGGCCCCGCCCTGCCCTGAGTAAGCTCATGGTGTCGGGAAGAGAGAGACGCATGCCAAGGAAAGGGATAGCCACCTGCCCACCTACAGGGCAAACCAGGAAGGGCCACGGGGGTCCTTCCTGAAAGATCCACCCTGAAGAAGTGGGTGTGAAATTGGTTCCAGAAATGAACAACAGCAACAAAGTGAGACACCCCCTCCCTGAAGGCCGACTTGGGCTACAAGGATGTGGGAGATGGGTGGCTGCTTGCTGCTGGGGCAGCGGAGAGCTGGAAGAGCAAGGAAAAGATTGAAGGACCAAAGCTGTTGGAGTTCTGTGCTTGCATCTCTCCAGCGTGGCCTGGGGGGGGGGGCCTTACTTGCATTCTTCCAAGAAATCAAGTGACAACCCAGTGTTCAAGTGCCAGAGGACACTGGACAGGGCAGGGCACCAAAGCCCAGCAGGGGTGAGGGATTGATGAAACAAGTGCAGGCTGACCTCTCGGCATCCCTCCACATCCTCCAACCCCAGACCACCTAGTACTGGTATTGTGCAGCCCCTGCTATTCAGTATCACCTGGCTGAGGGGCTGACATCCATCTGGGTCTCTACCCCCACTTGAGTACTGTGCCCTGGCAACCTGTGCCCTAGCCTGGACAGAGGGGTGCCTTTTTGTAACTCATCTGCCCAGAAGAAGCTACTTTTTATATTTGGCATAGTGTGTACGGAGGAGGGGAGTTCGTAACAAAAAACTTAGTGCATAAGACAACTTTTTGTATCTCATGATTCTGGTGCCCAGCTAGACAGTTCTACTGGTCTCACTGGGGGGTCTCATGCCTATACTGGAGATGGTGGCTAGGGATTGAGTGTCTGCCACCTTCGAGGCCCCCAAGGAGACATCTATCTCTGTGTAATGTCTCGTCGTCCTGCTTTTCTGTGGCCTCTCCCCCCAGCGGGTTATCCTGGATGTCCTACCTGGCAACCCAGGGTTCCACGAGGGAGCTGACAGACCTTCTGAGGAATACCACGTTCTCTGTATTCTATTGGTCAAAGCAGGCACAAGCCCAGTCCGGATTCAGGAAGAGAAGACATAAGCAAGGCAGGAGCTGCATGCACATGCAGGGAGGATGGACTTATTTGGGGCAATCTCGGTAGGCTAGGTACCACAGTGGTGGCCCTGCCTGAGCACATCCTGTTCTTTCTGAACAGAAACCACCAAATGCCTCACCTTTCCAGATCCACATCAAAGAGCCCCTCGTGTTAGGCAGGACCTCCCACTGCAAGTTATAAAACCCCAACTCAAATAGGCTTTATGCAGAAGGAGGTCATTTATGTATTCAGGTGTCCTGTAACTGAAAAGTTCAGGCATCGTAAGATGTCATCAAGAATCGATCTCATTCCCCCACCCTTCGCTCTGCTCGTCCACACTAGTGTCCTCACACATGCTTTGTGACCAGGCAGGGAAGATGGCCACTAGCATCTGCTTCTACCAGATTCTACCAGTTTCTCCACGTGGATAGAGGGTGTACCTCTTTCCTCATTGTTCCAGCAAAAAGCCCAGGACAGTCTCTCATTGGCCTGGCCTAAGCCCCATCTCTACCCCTGCAGGGAGGCGTGAGGTCAGCCCCACGTGAACCAGATGTATTGAGAGTGGGGAAGAGGTTCCTCAGGAAGAGTTGAGGACAGCCAGAGAACGGGAGCAAATTCCACCTCACCCCTCTGGGAAGGTTTCTCTGGAAGAGTTGGTCACTGTCTCCTCAGGTTCCCCACCGTCTTTCCCTCCATGGGGGCACTTAGCAGATGATGTTCTTACCTCCCCTGCCTGGCTGTGAGCTACACATGTAAGTCTGACTCATGTTGTTGCCTCCATGCCACCAACTGGGGTTGCTTTCAGGCTTTCCGACCTGCAGGCTTTCCCAGTTTCTTCCTCTGTTATGAGAACCTTGCCACTCAGGTGCAGAGGTAGGCATGGGACCCAAGCAGGACCCATCTGGGATTGATTAATGGACATAGGAAGAGAATCCTGGCTCCACTGGGATGATAAGCGAGGACAGTATGAATTGGTGGCAACCAGTGCATCTTCCCCACCACATGGAGAGATGATGAAGAGAGAATGTCTTGGTGCCAAAAAGCCTTGGTACTGGGTTTCGGTAGTTTTTCCTTTTAGCCTGTGACCTATCCCAAGTACATGACTGACAGATTTTTGCTTAAGAGTTGGACTTCTGCCACTTGTGATCAAAATACTTCTAATTTGATGCTCACTAAATATATTGGATAATGGGTGGGTGGATAAATAATAAAGAGAGACAACTGAATGCTCTCCATGATCACGGATGTTGCTCTGGTGTCTATTTCTCACACATGGCTGGAGCACTGGAATTCAAACTCAGGGTCAATGTAGGATGTGGACAATAAGTTTATGGGTCCAGCAACTAGAGTTGTCAAGAGATGGGCAGGGTTGGTCAGACTGACTACCCTAAAATTCACAGGAGGCTGTCAAATGAAGTAGGTTCCAGGGTTTATTAGCAAGACAAGGCCAACCACTCTGTGACCAGAATGTTTGCATTAGAAGATCCACACATCTTCAGCCCATAAGGAAGCACAAAATCATATTAGAGTTTGCTTGGTGAGCCTGAAATATGGACCCTGGCCACTCAGCTTTGACAGTCTGATGCCTTCTCTCGGGGTGGAGACTTGTTGGCTAGGGACCAGAACTGATGACCAAGATCCCTTATCCCCACCAGTGCCAAAGACATGAATCCACCCTGGCCATCAGTCTCTTATTCTCTGGCCTTAAGGCTTCCAGGCCATGCTTTTCTTCAGCTAGGTCCTTTGTCCATTGTGTTAACCTGCAATTGATTGAAAACCCAACTCAAACAGCTTAAGATAGGAAAGGAGTCCACTGGCCCAAATAGCTTTAAAAGGCCAGGAAATATACACCAGCTTTAGGTGTGGCTTGATCTGGGGGCTAATGCCACTCTCAGTCCTGCTCACCTCCACGTTGATTTTATCATCAGGGGCCACACTGAGGTGGAATGGAGGCCAGCTCCTGCCAGGTTCAAGCCCAGTGGGAGAGAGAGCTTCCCTCAATAGATGAACAGACATCCTGGGTCTGACTCTCATTTTCATCCCTGAACCAAATGCTATGTTCAGGGCAATGTCCTACCCTGGCCAGGAAGAAGTCACACACCCACTCTGGATCTGGATTGTCTCCAAGCTCACTCAAAGCACATATGGAAAGAATTGGGGGGGTCCCCCCAAAAAACTGAGGATGCTGTTGCCAGAAGAAAGAGGAATGATGCAGAAAGGCAGAAAGAAGCAGAGGTCTAAGGTCTCTGTATCAGGGCTCCAGCCGCACCTGCTCAGACCCGCTGCCTGCTGCTTCTCCAGGAACCCCTCTAGTCCTGGTCTCACTCTCAGTACAGACTGAGGAGAAGGTACTTCCATGCCTCAGAATGTGGGAGGCAGGGTGCAGCTATCCCGTTTCAGAGCTTGGATGCTCTCCCTGAAGACTCACAATAGAGAATTAATGGGAACAGGGAAAAGCTGCAAATCCATTTCTGTTTTTAAGTGTATGACTTTTTTTTTTTCTAAGATCAACCCCCCTTTTTCCTTGTTGTAAAAGTAATTAGCGGTCATGGTTTAAAAAATGATTAAAACCAAACAGCAGAAAGGGATGAAGAAGAAAGCAGATGTCTCATCTCTGGCCCTACTCCAGTCACACTCCCTAGAGATTTGAATTGATTACAATGCTTTGGCCTTAAATAACAAAACAAAACAAACAAACACACCCAAACACCTTCAAATATGCTTACTGATTGAGGTACTTAGTGACTCTGAGACTGAAAGTCCAAATGGAGGGCAGCCATTAGGGTTATTTGATTTTTTTTTTTTAAGATTTTATTTATTTGATAGAGAGAGACACAGTGAGAGAAGGAACACAAGCAGGGGGAGTGAGAGAGGGAGAAGCAGGCTTCCCGCCGAGCAGGGAGCCCGATGCGGGGCTGGATCCCAGGACCCTGGGATCATGACCTGAGCTGAAGGCAGACGCTTAACGACTGAGCCACCCAGGCGCCCCTAGGGTTATTTGATTTAAAGCCTGTGGGCAGGTTAATCACTGATACTACAGACGAAAAATATTTTGTTCCTTTGCTACTTAGTATGGGATATGTGGAGTGTTGGAGTGATGGCAGGAGACTGAATGCAGGTCCCTCCAGAGATGGCTGGAGCCATGGGGCTCCTTCAGGAGGGGCTGAGGTGACAGAGTCTCAAGTTTCTTTATGTATAATTTGATTTGTGGGTCACTTTCTGAATTTATTGGGATTTAGGATATATTCAGTTTCTAGAATAGAAACCTGACTCATAATTCAAGCAGAAATAGGAACTTACTGCCTCGGGGTAATGCTGGCTGCTTTAATAAACAGATACAAAATATCTTAATCGTGTAACAACCCTTTCAGCAGATGACTTTCTTCCATGTAGAAAGACCTGGGGACCTGGGCTCCTTCTTCTTGTGGCTTTGTCATCCCCTAGGACAAAAGTTCTTATGGGGGGGGGGTGTCCATGTACTCCTATGGGATCTGTGCATAGACCTCAAGGTGGGATACTGTGAACCCAGATGAGACAATTTTCACATTTCCTGCCATTTTGAATCTAGGTAACAATCCTAGGAGAATGGTACCTGTAACTATCACCAGTGGAAACCCCAGCCTGACAGTTTAATATCCTATCATAGTCGTTGGGGAGATGTTTTTTCCCCCAATTAACTTTTTCTTTTTTGACTGGGGTGAAATTCACACAACTTAAATTAACCTTTTTCTTTTAAAATTTTATTTGAGAAAGAGTGAGAGAGCACAAGCAGGGGGAGCATCAGGCAGAGGGAGAGAGAGAAGCAGACTCCCCGCAGAGCAGGGAGCCTGATGCTGGGTTCGATCCCAGGACCCTGGGATCATGACCTGAGCTGAAGGCAGATGTTTAACCCACTGAAGCACTCAGGCACCTCAAATTAATCATTTTAAAGTGTACAATTCAATGGTATTTAGTACATTCACAATGTTGAGCAACCCTCTCTGGTTGGAAAACACTGTCATCATCCTAACAGAAAATGGTGGAAGAGGTGTCCATGTGGATATCTGGTACACAGAGGGGTGACCGTGGCTGAGATGGTCGTTCATTTTCATTCATCTACTACTCTGAAAATGTGGTAGCTATTAGAGCCTCCAGTAGATCTTGGTATTTGATATGCTATTCAAATGCATAAATATTATGTCATAATACTTAGCATATTTTGGTAATTGTATTTCAGTATAACGGATTTCCTTTGTAATCCTCTGTATTTTATTTTATGCTTTTTAAAAAACATCGTCCTGTGCAGGGGTCTGTAGGCTTTACGAGACTACCAAGAGGGCTCGTGGCACAAAATATGTCAAGAATCCCTGCCCTAGGCTTTGGAGCCCTCTGTCTCCACCTGGCAAATGGCAGAGATGGAGAGAACTAGCTCAGCTTGGAGCCACCCATAGCACTCCTTCCCACACTGCACTGGTGAGAACTCGTCACGTATCCCATCAAATGCAAAGAAGACTTGGGAAGGATTTCACAAGCTTGGAAAGAACTTACTTGATTCTGTCTGAGCAACTGCTTCTCAGCAACGAATCTAACAAAGGAAGGAACAGCATGAATCTTCTTGAACGACCATCTCAGCCATGGTCACCCCTCTGTGTACCAGATATCCACATGCACACCTCGTCCAAAAAAGAGTACCTCCTCTTCCTGTCCCCAAGGAAGGCCCCATCTATTGCTCCCTCCTTCCCTTAGCCCTTCTGCTGTTCTGCTACCTGGAACTTGAAGCTGCCGTCTTAGACCATGGGAATGAGCCGACGATGTCAGAATAAAAATGGAAGCTGGAAGAAGATTGGTTTCTGAGTGTTTCGTGGAGGAGAGACACCATATCAGCTCTAGGCTGAATTCCTCCAGAATCGAGGTATGTATTTGGCAGGAGATAAGATTGATTCCCTGCCATGCAGAAACCAAAAGCCTGCTGGCAGAAAAGCAGATTGAGAGTGTTTCCTTCCAAACTAAGTTGATTATTTAAAAGATAGCCCCAATTTCATTAGGTTGTGAAATTTGGTGATGAGCAGACCACAAAAGCAAACAAGGAAATGACTCAAGTCTTAAGGCTACTCTTCCAAAGCTTTTCATTGGTGTGTTTAAACTACTTACATTTAAAGCAATTGTTGATACATTAGGGCTTAAACCTGCCACTTTGTTGTTTTCTGCACATTCACCCTCTCTTTCTCAGTCCTCTGTTTTCTTTTTTCTTCCCTTCCTTTCAGTGCCCTGAACATTTTTTTAGAGTTTCATTTTGATTTATTGATAAAGTTTTTGAGTGTATCACTGAATAATTTTCTCAGTCATTTGCTCTAGGGCTTATCATATGTGTTTACACACATAAGTTGATCATAGCTTGCTAGTGTCAACATTTTATCATTTTGAGCGAAATGTAGAAAACTTACCTCTACTCAGTTTCCTTGATCTTTCCAATTTAGAAAATATAATATTCTGAAGTATTTTCTCTACATTCATTGAGCACCACATCAGATTATGCTATAATTTTTGTCTCAACCATAAGATATGATGAAGAAAACTGACGAGGTGAGGAACATTCTATTCTGTTTACTCATTCCATTGTTTTCCACCCCTTTCTGAGGGCCCTGGTTTCCTCTTTCATCATTTTTTTAAAAAGATTTTATTTATTTATTTGACAGAGAGAGAGAGCACAGGCAGGGGGAGGCAGAGGGAGAGGGAGAAGCAGACTTCCCGCTGAGCAGGGAGCCCGATGTGGGGCTCGATTCCAGGACCCTGAGCCAAAGGCAGATGCTTAATTGACTGAGCCACCCAGGTACCCCTGACATCATATTTTTTTATTTCTGGGGAGCTTCCTCTAGCCATTCTTTTTCTTTTCTTTTTTTCTAAGATTGATTTTATTTATTTATTTATTTATTTATTTATTTATTTATTTATTTATTTATTTATTTAAAGTAATCTCTACACCCAATGTGGGGCTCGAACTCATCTGGACTGAGCCAGCCAGGTACCCCTAGCCATTCTTTAAGTGTAGGTCTGCTAGCAACAAATTCTCTTAGCTCTTCTTCATCTGAGAATGTCTCTATTTCCCCTTCATTTCGGAGGGACAATTATACCAGATGTAGCCTTCTGAGTTGACAGTTTTTCTTTCATATGAGAAATCCACTGTTCATTGAATCACTTTTCCTTCATGGGGCAGTGCATCATTTCTCTTCAGCTGTTTTTAAGATTTTTTTCTCTGGGGGCACCTGGGTGGCTCAGTACGTTAAGCATCTGCCTTCAGCTCAGGTCATGATCCCAGAGTCTTGGGACTGAGCCCTGCCTCGGGTTCCCTGCTTGGTGGGGAGACTGCTTCTCCCTCTGCCCCTCACCCCACTCGTGCTCTCTCTCTCTCTCAAATAAATAAGTAAAATCTTTTAAAAAAATATTTTTTTTCCTCTGTTTTTGGTTTTCAAAATTTTAATTATGATGTGTCTTGATGTGGAGTTCTTTGGGTTTTCATATTTGGGGTTCTTTTCAGTTCTTGAATCTGTAGGTTTACGTCTTTCTCCAAGTTTGGAAAAACACCACAGCCATTATTTCTATGAACACCTTTTCAGTTGCACACACTTTCTCCCTCTCCTCTGGGGGTTTTGTGACATGAATCCTTTATTATACCCACAGGTCCCTGAGGGTCTGTTCATTATTTTTTTCAATCTATTTTTTTTCGCTGTTGCTCAGACTGAGTAAGCTCTTTTGGCATTCAAGCTCCTTGAGTCTATCTGCTTTTTTTTTTTTTTTTAAGATTTTATTTATTTACCTGATAGAGAGAGACACAGTGTGTGAGAGAGCACAAGCAGGGGGAGTGGGAGAGGGAGAAGCAGGCTTCCCGCGGAGCAGGGAGCCTGATGCGGGGTTCGATCGTAGGACCCTGGGATCACGACCTGAGCCGAAGGCAGCCGCTTAACGACTGAGCCACCTAGGCGCCCCTGATTCTATCTGCTTTCATTCCCACTCTTCTACTAAGTGCATCCAGTGAATTTTTATTTTGGATATTGTATATAAATCTGATTTATCTTAGTATTGGCTTGCATCAATTGTCTTCTCTCATTTGGGTTGTGATTTTCCTTGTTCTGGGAATGACAGGTGATTTTCTATAGTACCCTTCTTATTTTGGTTATTGTGTGAGGGGACTCTTTTTTTTTTTTAAAGATTTTATTTATTTATTTGAGAGAGAGAGACAGATCGTGACAGAGATAGTGAGAGAGAGCACAAGCAGGGAGGAGAGGGAGAAGCAGACTCCCTCCTGAGCAGGGAGCCCGACGCAGGGCTCGACCCAGGACCCTGGGATCATGACCTGAGCCAAAGGCAGACGCTTAACCGACTGAGCCACCCGGGAGCCCCATGTGAGGGACTGTTAATCACACTTAAATCTTCTGTGTCAGCAGGCAGTCACCCAACTTAGTATGCAGGTTGTATCTACTTTTGCAGGCTTTAGCTCTGACGACAGTTTCATTTTCTGAGCCCTTTCTGTGCCATTCTGGTTGGCTTTGTTCTTCTGGTGCTCCTGGGCCCCTGCTCAGTCAGTGCCAGCTAGGCTTTCCGAGGGCAGGAGGCACTTCTTGGGTTTGACTGGTGTTTCTGGGTGACTTGTTTGCAGGGCATAGGGGTGAACAGAAGCCACTGGACCTGATGTCTCCTAATGCCACTGGGTGGGGAGACAAAACTTCTCTGCTGTGCCATTGCATGGGACCCCCCAGTCCCTGGTTGTAGGGTGGGGTCCAGAACTCCCTGAGGTTTTGCTGCTGCCCCCACAGCCTCAGGTGGATGGCACCATCGCCAGTGCCCCGGTTTGGAGTGAGAGCCAGAGTGGTTGGTGCAGAGGCTAGATTTTGAGGTTTTAAGCCAGTTTTTCTGCTTTCCCCACTGCTAGATTCGTTTTTGTTGTCTGGAGTCAAGGTCAGTTACTACTCCAATATCTGCTTTCCACTGTCCTCCCCATCTTTTTTTTTTTTTTTTTTTGGTGGTGGTGGTGTTGTTTTAAAGATTTTGTTAATTTATTTGAGAAATAGAGTGAGCAAGAGAGCACACGCGAGCAGGGGCAGAGGGCGAGGGAGAAGCAGACTCCCTTCTGAGCAAGGAGCCCGATGTGGGGCTCGATCCCAGGACCCTGGAATCATGACCTGAGCCGAAGGCAGACGCTTAACTGACCGAGCCACCAGGCACCCTTGTCCTTCCCGTTTTTGTGCTGTGGGCTTATTTACCTGTCCTCAGCCTGTCACCGTGACATTCGTGGGGTTTCGTGGGAATGAGCAGCTCGGATGGGTGTACCCTATCCTAAATGGAAGCCTTTCTTACAGTGTTTAATCTCCTACATATCTATGGTCACATCTTCTTGCTCATTCCTAATATCGCCTATTTCTGTTTCTAGCTTTTGTTTTTCCCTCTTGAAGACATAGTTGTCAGAGTTTTGCCCATTTTATTGGTATTCGGAAAATATTGAGGCCACTCTTGTTTTCTTATTTCATTAATTTCTTTTTTAAGTTTACTAATTTCCTCCTACTACTCTGTTGTATTGTTTTATTATTTATGTTCTTTCTAGAAGTGAATGCTTAGTTCATTTCTTTTTCTTTTTTTTCTTTATTTTATAAAGTTACCCAAGACTATGCTTTTTTTCTATAAGTTCTCCTTTGGGCTATAGGCAATGGCTCTTAATATACGATATTATTATTGATAATACTTTATAAATTAATGTTTTACTTTATGTTTCTTCTTTAAAAAATAGTTACTTATGAAATTTTAAAAATTCTGGATGGCTCTGGAATTCTGGTAGATGTGGGGGGTAGGGGTGAGGCAGGAAGAAGCTCTCCTTTTGTAGTTAATTTCTCAGCTATTGCTTCACGGTAAGAAAATTCTCTGTATAATTTCTACATTTTAGAATTTTACTGAGGTGTTCTTTATGGCTGAATAAAACAAGTGTGGTAAATGTTCCACGAGTATTTGAAGGCAGTGATCATTCTATGAGAGATTCTTACACTTGTCTATAGAAGATAAGAAAAAGAATTTTCATTGCAACTCTTTAAAAAAAAAACTAATATTTACTTAGTGCTTATTTTGTGCCGTGCACTATTCCAGGGTTTTTCAAGTTTGGCATGACTAATATTTTGGGCTGGGGTAATTCTTTGTGTGGGAGGCAGTGTAGGATAAGTTTAGCAACATCTCTGGGCTCTACCCACTAGATGCCAGTAATAGCCGTGGCCTCCTTACCCAAGTTACAATGACCAAAAATGTCTCCAGACATGGCCAAATGTCCCCGGGGAACAAAATTGCCCTTGATTGAGATCCCCTGCTGGTTCACCTTTATGAATGCATTGAATCGTCATCACAAGTCTATGTGGTAGGTTCTACTGTTCCCTGCTTTCCAGATAACTATCTGTAAACCGAGAAAGTGTCTGTAAACTGAAGCCCAGTGAGGTTCAGGGTAACTTTCCAAAGGCACAGGGCAGTTACCCATTATTGGTAACTGAAAAACCAAAACAAAGCAAAACAGAATCAACCCAAGTGTCGTTCAATAAGTTGGGGGATAGGCATACAATGGAACTTCGAAAAATGTAACTCCTTGATTTATTTACGATGAACAAATCTCAAAAACTATGCTGAGAGGAAAAAGCAAGTTGCAGCAATCTTTTAGGTGAAGATAGAGTATGCATTATTGAATGTTACTGCTCAGGATTCTAGATTTTTCCTTTCTGTTCCCTTATCCATTCCCAGAATTGTCCCTGTGTCTCCAGGAATCCATGCGGGCTTCTGCCTCTCCATCTCTCCCTGTCAGGAAATTGGCTTTCCTCAAGTGTTGGGTGGCTCTCATTCTTCCATTCACATATAGGGGAAGAAGCAACCAGGATATTGGGGGGTAGGGCTTGCTGGCTGGCAGCCATCATCACGGGGCTGACTTTGTCCCTGGAGACCAGGGTTGCAGAAAGCAGCTTCTGGCCTAGGCACCCGAACTCCCTCTGGGCTGGGTGGCCTTGGGGACCCCAGGAGATACTGCTGCAGCTCAATTTACCCACTCCCTATTCCTCTGTGGAAACCTTTAGTTGTGGACACCCCCGTTTTCTTTGTATTAGGGGATCATAGGGCCGTTACTCCTCTACTTTCATGTTAATAGGGTCTTGGGAAAAGAGCAGACACCCAGTGAATGCACACTGCTAAGTCAGTTGCCACTCAAGTATCTGCTTTCTGGCTTCTGAAATACTATTACTCTTGTCCCCTCGTCTGTTCTCCTCATGCATGTAGATTTCTATATATATATATATATATATATATATATATATATATATATATATATATACACATATGCCAGTTGTTAAAATGCTGAAATGCGTCCCCCCCACCCCTGGTTGGTAAATAGATGCTGCCCTGCACCTCCAAGTGTCCCCCACAGCTCTTGCCCCTTCCCTGAGGCCCCCAGGCACCCCTAATGATCCAGAAACTGATGGGGTAAGATCTGGCTTAGCAGGGAGGGCTCTCCAGAGCCCACCCCAGCTCCGGAGCCAGACTCTGCCTTGGGGGGCGGGGGGGGGGGTCATGGTCTTCTTTCCTTTGACTATTCTGTGCGGCACCTTTGCCTGGGAGGGCAAGTAGCCACATGCATTGGCTGATCCTGAAGTCCTCCCCTCTAGTTCCCTGGGTGATTTTGCCTACCAACCAGATTTACAAGCCATTGGCCTGCATGACAGGGCTGGGGTTCAGACAGACCTGGGATCTAACCCTGACTCCTCCACCCTCCAGGTGTGTGATGTTGGATCCGTCGCCTCCACTCTCTGAGTTTCTCTTTCACCATCAGTGACGTGGAGAGGAGGATCCCTCGTGGAGAGAGTTGTTGGAGATATTGAAAGAGGTTCTGTAGCAAGCCGATCCTGAGGCTAAGGGGATTCGCTGGGAGCCTTCCTTTAGGAGCACCATGTAACTCCCCTGAAGGCCTCCAGGTGGGGCCATTGACAGCAGTGACCCAGAGCAGCGGCCGCGCTCAGCCTGGGCATCCCCATCACCCAAGTCAGTTTTGTTTGTTGTTTTGTCTTTTAAAATAATGGCTCCCCCAGGGAGACAGAATCAGAATCTCGGGAGCTGTGGCTAGGATTTTAGCCCACACGCTGAAAATCTGAGACCACTGCTTTAGAGCACTGGGAGTCAGGGCCTCCCTCCCTCCCTTCCTCTGGAGTGAGGCCTCATCCTTGGCTCTTCCTTGCTTTGGCCCACCATCAGACATGCCCCCCTGGGATTGATGGGATAATTTCTGCTTCCTCATCCCCCAAGCCTACTGTTAGAGTCCATTTCCCGGCTTGGATCTTGGCAGTCCATCCAGAGTCTGCTCCGTGGCATCCCCCAGCCCCATGCACAGCGTCAGCGGTGAGAAGTACCTTGGACCCTGCAGCCTGCCTTGGCTGTAGGGTGGAGGCCTGGACCCACCCTCCCCCTGTTGTCGACTTCGGCGGAGGTGACTGGATAAGTCATCCTGATCGTGGAACATTCGATTTCTCCTGGGAACACCCATCAGCAACAGGAACCAAAGGAATACTGGTTGAGGAGGTGGCTGCAACCATCTAGGTTAGAGACAGTGGGACTTGGTAGGAGGGGAACTCTGGGGACAGATTCGGGAAGTATGCAGGATGCAGAGTGGGAGGGGAGGGAGGGAAGAAGGGCCTAGAAACACCACAGCTTCCAACTGTGCTCCCCAGACCGGCAGCAGCCCCAGCACCTGGGGGCTTATCAGAAACGCAGAATATCTGGCCTCCCCGTCCTGCTGAGTCAGACCTGCTGTTTAACAAGACCTCCAGGTGATTTATATGTACCTTGCAGCCTGGTACAGCCCTGGTCTAACTAGGTTTCTGGCTGTTAGGACATCACCCCTGAGAGAGGATGCAGGAGGAACGGGAGCAGACCGTGGGAGAGACCACGTAAGTTTCATTTGGGGCCATGGGATGTGGGGGTGCCTGAGGACACCTAGGCGCACTGTCTGGGAGCAGCCGGGCATGTGCCTGAGGCTGGGGGCGGGAGGCGCAGGTGTGGGAGCCAGGAGCACCCCTGTGATGGCTCAAGTCCCAAGTGCAGATGCAGCTCCCTTGGGGAGGGTGTCTGGGTGGCCCAGCCAATTATGTGATGGAGTGGACTTTAACTCAGCTCTTCCGACTCTGGGATGAGAGCCAGGATGTTCAGACAAGTGTCCTTGGTGCCACGAGGACTCTCAGGCTTGTGTCGTCTGCCCAGGGCTCCTCTTCTGAGTAGCCAAACCCTTGAGACATCTTGCCCACCTGCCCTCTCCCCCCACACCTTGACTGGCCCCTCACACCTGTTTTGCAACATCTACCCCACGGAGCTCACGGCTTTCTCCCCACTGCGTCCCGAGGCCGCTGCTGGCTGAGCGCCCCCTTAGTGGATGCAGGCTGTACTTGGGCATTTCTGCTTCCTCATCCCCCAAGCCTACTTGATTCCACACTCCAAATCCATCCACTTCCTGTTCCCTCTCAAGAACATCATCTTGAACCAGAGGACTGCCGTGACCTCGCCCAGGTATCCTGGAGTGTTGTGTGGACCTCTCCAATCCCCTCCGCCCACAGCAGCCAGAGCAGGTTTCCCAAAGGCAAACCGGTTACCACACACGTCTGCTAGGAGTCTCCTGGTGGCTTCCCATGGCTCTAAGAACAAAGTCACACCTGCCACCAGGTCCTTGGTGTGTGGGATGCCGGGCCCAGCAACCTGTCCCACTCGGCCTGGGCCACTCCCCACTGTGTCCTGAGACAGTCCCAGGCCATCCTTCTGCTCGGGGATGCCTGCAGATCATAGTAGCCTCCTTCCCTGCATCCCCAGCTCAGAGACGCCTCGCCTCTTAGCTCTGCTGTCGACACACTGAGCCTCTCCTTCATCACAGATGTGAGAGTTACCGTCGTGTTTCTGGCCCTGCCCCTGGTTGTCGGCTGTCTGCCCCCACATCTGTCAGTGAGGGTGGCCTACCATGTACTTGTGTCTCGGCTGGTGTCTGGTGACTGGCCAACCTGCTCCAGGATCCTGAGGAATTCAGGACATACTTTGTGGCATCTCCCCGGCCCCACTCTCGGTAGACGGGGTGCCAACAAGATCACCTTTTCCAGCACCCATGGGCTCAGGGCCCAGGTCCAAAGGCTGACTCAGAGAATTCTATTCCCTGCCAAAGCTATGGCTTCTGAGGCGGGCAGAGGTTCAACCCAGGAGAGACTCGTCGGCAGGGTCAACCGTGAGTTGAGACTGGACCGCGCTTATGGAGAGGGGAGAGACTGAGGTGTCCCAACGGGGGTCATGGAACATGCCTGGAAGGGGTTCTGGGATGTCAACGCCAAGGGTGATGAGGCTGGGCCCAGATAGCCTCAGAGGTCTCTGAGCTGGATCCAGGCAGTGCTCCTTGGGCCATCCACTCTGGCCCTGCTGCCTTGCCCCCTGACCAACCCTGCCCTTTGGCCCAGTCCACAGCCAGGCTCCGCCCCCCCGGCCTGCTGCACCCCCATCTGAGCCCACGTCGGCTTCTCTGCCCTGACGGCCGGCAGACTCTGGGACTCTCAGATGCCATTTTCCAGGTCAGTAATGACACCTGCCCCCGAGGTCGGCCCTTTCCCATCCAGGGCCCATCCAGCCCCTCCTCCCACCCTAGGCTGCTCCCAGTTAGCTCCCACCTGCCTGGCCCTTCACGTGCCTTATCCATCCTCTGAGCTCTGGTTTTCTTGTCTGTAAACTGGGGTGAGGGCATCTCCTCTCTGACCATGAGTGCGAAACGCTTCTCCCACCTTCCCCACTTTAGATCTTCTGGGTCAGAGGGGAGGACAGCTGCTGGGGCTGACCTGTGACCAGAAAATGGTCCCCACTGGCCCTGAATTTGACAGGAGACATGCCTTTCTCCTTGCACAACAGCTGCGGGGTGGAGGGTGCGGCCGTTTTTGTTGCCTCCATTCCCGTCTTGAATGCACAGCCCCAGGACATCTCTCCGTCACTCCTCTCAGCCCACCTCCGGATCTCCGGGAAAGGCAGAATGTGTCAGTTGGCTGTGGGCACCACCCAGGGCTTCCCAGCTGTGGCTGGTGCAGAAGGAGCGAGACAGGAGGAACAGCCCACTCCACCCTTGCTCTCTGGCATCTGGAAAGCCCTGGGGAATTCCAAGATCATCGTGGGCTCCAGGCAGAGCAGCCACACCCTGTCTTCCCAACACCACACTGGCCTTGCCCACAAGCACCCTCAGCTGTGCCCCATTCTCTCAGCCCCAGGCCCGTATTTGTCCCCTGGAAAGCCTCCCTGATGACCCCAAACCCCAGGGCTCTCTCCTCCTCTGAGGACCATGTTCCAATTATCTGTGCCATTTAAGTATAGCACCTGCAAAGGATAACATCGATTATGCAAAACTCCATTCATTGATTCTGTGCTTTGTGGGGTGTGGGGTCCCCCCGTATGCCTGGCCCAGTGGTCAGGGCTAGGTGGCTGCCATGAGCCCCTTCCCCACCTCCCTACACACAGGCTGGTAGGCCTGGTGTGCTCTGAGGGACCCTCCAGGGCCTCCCGCTCTCAGAGCCTCCCGTTCTCAGGAACAGGTCAGGGACACTCGTGAGCAACCTCGTTGGCCTATGTGGGGCTGAGGGAAGCATTTCAGAACTCTCAACCCTCCAGTCTTACTCCCCTGGGAGTGCATTAGGCCTGAAATATAGAATTTTTAAGCTTGAGCAGGATGCTGATCAGCCGGGGAAGCCAAGAGGAATGCTGCCTCTCCCAGCTCCGCCAAGAGGCAAGAGGCAGGGCAGAGAAGGCTCCCGAACGCCCTCTGCCGGTGGCCTTTCATGGACCAGTGTATATCGCACTGAAAATGAACAGGTAGGTGGGCATTTGGTTTGCACAGACCAATCCTGCCTGCAGCTGCCTATCTGGGGACCACACCCTGGCCCCGGGGAAATTATCCAAGCTCAGTGTCACTTTAGGGGAACTGCCCGGGAGGCCCGTTGGCCCCCTCACATTACAGCAATGCGCTCAGCCTGCAAAGCATCCTTCCGTAGCTGTCCTCACCCTAGTGCAGGTAGGTAAGCAGGATTACGGCCCCTCACGTTGAGATCAGCGAGGTTGAGGCTGAATTCTCCAGTATCACGTGGCAGGCATGTCTCTCCCTGTCCTGCTGCCCCCTATTGCCTCTTCCAGCTGGGGAAGGTGAGGACGGTCCCCTGGCAAGACTTGATTGGCTCCGTCTGGTCCCTACAAAGGAACAAAGCTGGTGCGCTAGGGCCGAGGCAGGTGCTGGTGAGGTTCTGTAGCCCAAATGGCGCACCTGGAGGCCAGGTGCAGCCCTGTAACCAGATCTGGGCGGTCTGTTGGCAGCGGGAAGGTGGGGGGTGCCAACGGGTGACAGAAGAGTTTGCGGCAGATGCAGGCATCTTTTGGTGAGGCATTAGCTCTTTCTGCCCACCCAGCATGCACTCCCTCTTAGGGCATCTCCCCGGCCCCACTCTCGGTAGACGGGGTCCCAGCGAGATCAACTTTTCCAGCACCCATGGGCTCAGGGCCCAGGTCCAAAGGCTGACTCAGAGAATTCTATTCCCTGCCAAAGCTATGGCTTCTGAGGCGGGCAGAGGTTCAACCCAGGAGGAAAAGTCCCACCGTTCAGGGACTTTTGTAGGGACTGTTTCCCGTGCGCTTGCTAAGCTGGGCACGGGAAGTCTCAATGCTCGGGCCTGCTTGCGTGTGAAGCCAGGGCCGAGCGGGGAGAGGGCAGGATGGCGAGGAGAGGCACAGGCCTGGGGATAGCCTATCAGCCACCGACCAGGGAGGCCTGCTGTCTACCCGCTGGGTTTCAGCTACCCCAAGCAATGAATGCCCTTTGCCTTGGGTCCAGTCTGTGCCCCTGCCCAGAAGAGCCCAGCAAGGCTCAGGGCCCAGTGGGCTGAGGCCAGAGCTTGGATGTCCTGCAGGAAAGGAGCATGGCTATGCGAATCCACAGGAGAAGTTTGAGGTGGAGGCTGAGTGCACAGAAAGGCAGCCTCGGAAGTGTTTGTGTGCAAGGGGGAGGGGATAGAAGGGGCATCAGGGGCCTGAGCCAAGAAATGAAGGAGTTTGCAGATGGTACCAGGAGCCCTGAGCAGCGTCCAGGAGATGTCCAGGGAGTCTTCACAGAGTTGGGTTCTAGGATCTCCCCCTCCTGCTGATGCCCAGATCTGCCTCTGGTACTTTCCTGAATAAATCAGCTTTCTCAGGGTCTATAGGACTACTCTTTCAACAAAGACTCAGGCTCACCCCATCCCTGGGAGGTAGTGGATGCAGAAGCCCGATTAGACCTGACCCTGCCTTTCAGGTCCAGAATGGGAGGAGGCAGGCAGGCCTGGTCCTCATGCCAGGTGCCTAGCTCTCCTGTGTCCCCAGGCAGCAAGGCCTGCTTAGCCCAGACATGCGCAGGGGCCAACAATCCCGTGATGAGCACCAATTTCTACCCTTCTGCTGCAGAGGGGACAGTCTCAGCCTCAAGGAGGCCCAGGCTAAAGGCAGATGTGGAGGCCCGGAAATGTGAAATGTCCAGATGGGACTGGAGTGGAAGGAGCCACAGAGGGACCCCGGGCTCCAGGGCTGGGGGTCGTGGCCCACTCAGGATCTGGGGAGGATGCTGAGTGCAAGCTGTGACTACCCCCCCAACCCCCGTCCAGTTTGCCTGAGGCTGCTCAGCAATCCCTCAGGCCGGCCTAGGCTGCCCCAGGGGCCTCACCCACCTGGCCCAGGGTTCTGGGGAACTGGGCTGCAAATGACCTTGGTATCCAGCTGTGCCAACAGGCTGATGTCTGCTCTGGGGCCGGTCTGGGTGGCCCCCAGCTTGTCAGATAACCAAAAACAACACGCTGAGGGGACATGGAGGTCTTCGGGGCTGCTGGCTTTGGGTTCAACCCCCAGATGACTCCTCCCTAGGCCCCTGCTGGTCCCCTCCACCAGCCAGCCAACAGAGCAGCCTGGACACCAGGCCACAACTTCCCGGAAGAGATGCCCCGTGGCTGCTATAACAAAAGATCACAAACCGGGGACTTAAAAAAACACATTTCTTCTCTTACAGTTCTGAAAGCCAGAAGCCTGAAATCAGTCTCACTGGGCTGAAGTCACAGCGTTGGCAAGGCTGGGTCCCTCTGGATGCTCCAAGAGCGAATCTGTTCCTTGCCCCCACCCCCCCCCAACTTCTGGTGGCCACAGGCATCCATCCCTTGGCTTGTGGCCACGTTGCTGCAATCTCTGCCTCAGTGGTCCCGTCACCTCTTCCTCTTCTGTGTCTAAGCTCCCTCTGCCCCATATGCTTATAAAGTCACTCAAAGATAATTTCCCCATGTTAAGATCCTTAATCGAATCACATCTGCCAAGACTCTTTCCATATAAGGCAACGTTAATAGGCTCTAGGGATTAAGATCTGGGTATCTTTGGGGGCAATTACTCAGCCTCCTGCCCTCCCCTCTGTGTTGGGACCCCTGGTCCTAGAGCTGGGGGTTCCCTCAGCACAGCGGGCATTAAAGGTTGGGCTAGGAGGAGGCAGCTCCCTGGGACACACCCACCCTCCAGTTGGGGGTGACCAAGGTCTCCACCCCACATGCTGCCTGAGAGGCCCCCCGAAGCAAGGTGAACCACAGCTGCAGCTCCAGGCGGAGTAGCTTCCTGGTGAGGGGCCGAGACACATTGGCTCCACTTGATGCAAAGCTTTGAAGAATCGCCCTCACTCTCCCAGTCCCATGGGGCGGCTGTTAGAGAAGCAGACTCCCGGGTCCAGGAATCTGGGTCTCTCACAAGCTCCCAGGGGACTCAGATGCTGATGAAGTCAGAGGACTGTTGGGGTGTAGTTCACCTCTACTGACAAGCGAAGGGTTCCCCTGAAGATCATTGTCCTGGGGGTTGCTTGTGTTCAGAGAGATTTCTTTCTCACCTCTGCAGGTCAGGAACTTGGGGGTCCTGTGAGCTTGGGGGTGGGGGCAGGAGGGTGAGTCTAACAGAACCTCCCCAGGACCAGGTGAGCAGCAGTGTCCACACTTTGACAGGTAAGCCTGGAAAGAGAAGCATCTGTGAGAGCAGAGCCCCTGGAGCTCACCAGAGATAAGGTAGAAAGGCCTTCACAGCACCCCCCAAAGACAGGGTCTGACCGCTGTCAAGGTGACTTCTCCCATCCCCGGCAACCCTGTTGCTGGAAAGTGGTCTTCTGAAAAGAAGGTGCATTGACCACGTTATGGCCTCGGGGGCCACCCCAAAGGATACTCAACCTTCCTTTCGGATTGGTTGCTTAGCAAGCCCAGATGCTTCCCATGGTCCCACAAATATCACTGAAGGGCCCACCCCAGGCCACACACTTGGGACACGTTTGTGAACAAAGTAGAGAGCTCTACGGCCCCTGGAGCTAGGCTTCTAGGGGGTGGGTGTTTAGGATTGAGCTCCTCTGTGTCTTCACCGGAGCCGCAGGGATGAAAGCCCACCTCTCGAGCAGGACAAAGCAAGGGCAGAGGACCGGGAGGGATACCACTCATTAACTTTTGTTCCTACCTGTCCTCCCTTCGCCAGGGTGGAGTCTGCTCCCATGTGCTCGGGGGCTTGTCTGGAGCACTCTGAGCCCTAACATGAGACCATCCTCCCCACCATGACCCCATCCCCAGCTGGTCCCAAGACAGCTTTCTGTCCATGAGAGAGGAATGTCTCAGAACAGGTGTCCAGAAATCCATGTGGCTTTACCACTGACTCCTGCAAGGGGCCAGCTAGGTGGCTATCCACTGCTTCTATGGGCACAGCCCCCGCCCTTCCCTTACTGCCCACCTCTCGTCCCCAGTGCCCATACTGGCTTCTGTCCCTGGGAGGGGAGGAGTAAGTGGAAGGAGCCTTCCCAATAGGGCACATGCCTTGAAGCCCAAGGAGAATTTACTAGCTCAGGGTGTGGCGTTCCTAGACCCCCAGCCCCAGGAGACACCACTCAGGGCATCTCCTTTCTTTTTTTTTTTAAAGATTTTATTTATTTATTTGACGGAGAGAGACACAGCAAGAGAGGAAACACAAGCAGGGGGAGTGGGAGAAGCAGGCTCCACGCAGAGCAGGGAGCCCGATGTGGGACTCGATCCCAGGACCCTGGGATCATGACCTGAGCCGAAGGCAGACGCTTAACCGACTGAGCCACCCAGGCGCCCCAGGGCATCTCCTTTCTTCCACGACACCCCAGCACCAAGTTTGTGCTATTCTCTTTCATTTGAGGAAATTCTCCTATACACACTGCTTCCTTCTGCCACAAGATCTGCATGCCTGCCGACCGCCCGCCGCGCACCAGGCGCCGTTCTAGGCACCGCTGGTACAGCTGTCCGCAACCCGGACCAAAGCTCTGCCCCGGCGGGCTTGTATCCTAGTGCGCGGAGGGGGAGACAGGACGCACACAGGCATGGGAGCCAGGCGGCGGAGCGAGGTGTGGAGAAACAGAAGGCCGGCTCCGTGGACCGTGAGCACCAGTTGCAGCACAGGTCCCATTGAGAAGGGGACACTTGAGCAGAGACCTAGGGAGAGCAAGAGAGGGAGCCATTCTGTCTGGGGAAGAGCCTTCTATGCAGAAGGAAGGCCAAGGGCAAGACCTAGAAGGGGGTCTGTTCTTAGCTATGCCCTTGAGTGACCCCAACCAGCCACAGATTTAGGCCTTTGACACCTGCTGTTTCAATCACAGTAGCCAGCCCTGGTCAGAGGGATCTGGAAGCATGCGTGCAGGCGGAGGGGACGAGGAAGGGGGTGTGGCGGGACTTTGACAGGAGCCAGGTCAAATGGGAGCTCCTTTTACCCAGAGCATAGAGACCTGGCTTTGCCTCTGGTCCTGGAACGGAGGCTGCCACGTCTCCACCCAGGGGAGAAGCTGGTCTGGGTGAATGAAGGCAACACACACTCAGAAGGTGACGGGGAGGAGGAGAGAGAGGGCAGTTGGCGTTCCTGTCATTGGCTTCTCCTTAAACCTCCTCTGCTCTGTCCTTCCTAATTTGAGTTGGCTTCTGTATTTACATTTTTTTATTCTCCGTGTATTACGAGGTTTTGGCATCTTCGGGGGGAAAAAAATCTTCCTGGCTGGGGAGACTGACCCTCCTGGGGCTAGCCAATTCATGGAGATGGCAAAGGGCCCAGCCAGAGCATGCCTTTGTTATGCAAACTGCAAACTAACTGTTCCAGAGCCTGTAGCTTCTCGACCTGGCCCACAAAGCCCAGGAGGCAAGGTTCATCTGCCTTAATCATCCCAGGCCAGGTGACCCACAACCAGGGACCACCCCTCTAGCTTAGAACCAAACCAGCCCATTCTAAACTGTTCACCATTTCCTGAGGACACCCCAAGAAAAGGCTCTGGCCCAGACCTTCCCCCAACTCTTGTCCTCTGCCTTCTGACCACACTGGTATCTTTTCCATGTGTCCTGCCTCCTGTCCCTAGAACCAGTGAGTATAATAAACTTTATTTTCCCGAGCCTCTCCTGGGACTCCTCTGTGGCTACCCCTGACCGACCATCACGTAAAAAAAATCCGTGAGACATCTTTCTCTCACTTCCCACCGGAAGTCCTTCCCTGACTCCCCGACATGTGAAACTCTTCCTTATTCTTTTAGATCCAGTTTCAGTGTCACCTTCTCTAAGAAGCCTCCTTCAAGTAGCCTCCGAGAAGGCTCCCTCTTTCCCCTGGGGTCCTGCAATCCACAGCTCAGTTGTCAAACGTCAGGCTTTGGGGGCAGAGATGCTCAACATTTGGTGTCACCCAGAGCCCAGAGCAACACGCCAGAGCACCAAGCAAGTCCAAGTTAGAGGAGATGCATCTGGGAGGGAGCTGGTACAGCCCTTTAGAGAAGAATCTGGCAAAATGTGGCAAGAAGTTCCAAAAGGGTACACCATTGTCCTAATACTTTCATTTCTAGGAATCTGGCCTTTGGAAGTAATCTTTAAAAATAAAAAAAATTTCTGCCTAGAAGTGCTCATCACAGTGCTATTTGTTTTAAATTTATTGTTGGTCATCAAAGGTATGCATGCATTCAGAGTAGAGACGTAAGAAACTATACAAGAATTATATCAAGAATAGCAATCCTTCCATGTCCTGGTCAAATTTTCTAGTTGATTTTGTAGGCATTAATGTTCATATCTTTAAATAGGATATTTATATTGCTACTTCTGGACTGTTTCATTTTAAGTTCTTTATTGCATTTCCACAGTGCAAGATGAAAATTTAGCTCACGTCCCTTCTTTCTCTCTCCCTAGCCCCCATACCCACTTATAATCCCTCATCTTCCCCATATATGCAGCTTTATTGTCATTCTGGCTAGATTGCTCTTCAGGAGTTATATCATTATGTCTATGTAAATGGTATTCACAGATGAACATGTGGTGCCATAATTACTTTTCCTTTTCTAGAACAGCCTTTTGTTTGCACTAGCGGTAATGACTGCCATCTATTTCTCTACATACTCATCACTCATTTCATCCCTAAGCTTTTTTTCCACTTAGGTAAATCTCCTTTTGACTGTGTAAAAAACATATTAAATGTGTTTGCATCCTGAACTTCTTGAGAGCTCTCTCCTGGAGCCTCCAGGCCCGCTCCAGTCTGGACAGGTGGCCCTGTACCTGGCAAGTGGCTTTGACCATCATCCTGGGTCCACCTCTGCTCACTCCTGGGCTGGAGCATCGTCTTAGATCTTATGTTGTTCTCTTTCCTGATCGTTTCCCTTGTGCTATCAGCACATTCTATAACAGCTTCTAGAAACCAGAAGCATGGGAGGACTTGCATGCCTGAAATGTCTTTAATTTTCTCTTACAAATGATTGATAACTTTGTTGGATATAGATATCTAATTTGGGGATAGATTTTCCCCCATTACTGTGATGGTGTCTGCTTCCTTCCCAGAGTCATTATCAAGACAACTGAAGCCATTCTAATTGATTGTCTTTTTTTTTTTTTTAACAGATCTGTTTTTTTCTTTCTTCTTGTCTGGGATCTTATAAAATATGTGCTCTTATTCAGTATGCTAAAATTTCATTGTGATGTATTTTGGTGTTGGTGTATTTTCATAAATTATGCAGAGTACCTGATGAGGGAGGTGTGTTATTTTTCTGGAGACTCGTGTTTCTGGGAAATTTATTCAATTATTTCTTTGGTCTCTCTTTCTCCTTTGTTTTCTCTTTCTGAAATTCCTGTTATTCAAACGTTAGACTTCTTGGGCTGGATTATGTATTTAAATTTTTTCCTTGTATTTTCCATCCCTTTGTTGAACTTTATATTTCTGGGATCAAATTTTTCTTTTCTTTCTTTTTTTTTTTAAGATTTTATTTATTTATACATCAGAGAGAAAGAAAACAAGCAGGGGGAGTGGCAGGCAGAGGGAGAAGCAGGCTCCATGATGAGCAAGGAGCCCAATGTGGGACTCGATCCCAGGACCCTGGGATCATGACCTGAGCTGCAGGCAGACGCTTCACCGACTGAGCCACCCAGGCGTCCCAAATTTTTATTTTCTAAAAGCAAGGGTTTTTTTCCTCTGAGAAATGGTTTCCCACCTTTTTAAAATACAAAATTCTGTTCTTGGATCATGGATGAGGATATTAATAATGGTTCCTTTTTTAAAGTTTTTCTTTCCATGCATGGTTTCTGCCTCCTTCAAGTTACTTATTTGCTTGTTAGTTTTGGTATCCTGACTTAGTATAGGAAAATTTACTCACATGTGTGGTGGTCCCTGAGTTTCCAATCACATTTAAAATGGGAAAAGTATAATGGAGGATTATTAGTTCCAGGCATGACAAAAAGCAGGTATTGGATTTATCTTCCTCCCCTAGACAACTATCACATTGTAGAAGAGATATGAAGTGACCTTCGAACACAGGAAAACATGGTAGGCTCTACATCCATCCCAACCTTCTGTCTGGAAGCAGCTTCCAAACCACAAACCGTTGCTGAAACAGGGGCCACTGTTTTATTGGGTGGATAAATGGGAATTTGGGTTTAGAGCTGCTCCCCTAGCTAGAATCTGTGGGGGCAGAATAACAGAGAGGAGGGAGGTGGGCAGAGAAGGACACATAGAAATTTGCATAGTGGTCCCTTTGAGTCTTCAGCCAAAGACTGAGCTGGCATCCTGAGAGTACGACTCTGTGAGGCCACTTGGAGAACAATAATTAGGAAACTGAGCTGTATTGAGATTCCTGAGGTCTACAGTATTGGAAGGATTTGCAATTCCAAACAGCCAAAAGAAAAGGAACTGGATGGGACACCACAAAGATAAACAAAACACAATACTTTTTAAAGGAAAACAACATAATCTAGTCCCACAATAATGTAGCATAACAATGTCCAGCATATTATCAAAATTTACTAGGCATAAGAAGCCCATAAAAAGAGGGAGGAAAAGTCAACAGAAGCCAACTCAAATATGACAAAGACGCTGGGATTGGCAAACAAAGTAATCACAAAAAATTCAAGGAAAAGATGCGGTCCCACTACAGAAATGAAAATATGAAAAAGGGAAAAAGATTAAAATTCTAGAACTAAAAAATGAAATACCTGAAGTTAAAAATTCACAGAATGGGTTCAATAGGAAAACGAACAGTAGAGAAGAAAGGATTAGTAAACTTGAAGTAAACTTGAAGGAAGGTTAATAAAAACTACCCAAACTTCTGTACACAGAGAAAAACAAAAGAGTAGAGCTTCAGTGACCTGAAGCTAGCATTCTTAAGATGTACGTAAGTAGGGTTTTAGAAGGAGAGTTGTATTGGGGCAAAGTATTTGAAGGAATAATGGCCAAATTTTTTCTAATTTTTTCCCCAGTTTTATTGAGCTATAATACACATATAACATTGTATTAGCTTTTTAGGTGTACTACGTGATGATCTGGTATATGTATATATTGCAGAATGGTCACCACAAAAGTCTAGTTAATATCTGTCACCCTACATACTTATAGCTTTCTTCTCATCAAGAGAACTTTTAAGATTTACTCTTAGTAACTTCCAAATGTAAGATACAGTATTGTTAACTTTAGTCACCATGCTGTACATTACATCCCCAGGACTTATTTCTCTTATAACTGGAAGTTTGTATCTTTTGACCATCTTCACCCATTTTGCCCACCCTCCACTTCTGCAATGATCAACCTGTTCTCGGTATCTCTAGGTTTGGGCTTTTTAATATTCCAAATATAAGTGACATCATACAGTTAATCTTCATGTTTTTTTAAAAAACCGTTTAAAAAAAACTCATTTTTTTTACTTCTGTATATCCAAAGACCATATATTTAAAGCACATAGTTGGATCTTGCTTTATTCAGTTTGACAAGCCCTGCATTTCATTCGAGTGTTTAGTTCATTTACATTCACTGATATAGTGTATACATTGTATATATTGTAAATCAACTTTCTATTCACTTTCCATTTGTCCAATGTATTCTTTGTTTCTTTTTTCTTCCTTTCCTGCCTTCTTTTGGACTAGTAGTGTAAATTTTTTTAGAAGTTCCATTTTATCTCTTTTATTAGATTTTTAGCTGCGCCTCTTTATTTTAAACTTTTGATTGTTGTTCTAAAGATTACAATAGTCATCTTCAACTTATTACAGGCCACCTTGAATTACTGTTACACTTTTTCATATATAATTTAAGAAACTTAAAATAGTATACTTTTACTCTCTTCTATACTTTATATTATTGTTATTACATTTGAAAAAAACCTCACATATGTTGTAAACTCCACATTATATTGTTTTTGTTACTTGTTTGAAACAGTCAATTGTCTTAAAAAAATAAAGAACCTAGGAAGGAACTAGAGTGGCTAGACAAAGTAAATTTCGGGACAAGGACTATTACCAGAGATGGAGACATTTCATAATGATAAATCTTCAATTCATCAGGAAGATATAATATTTATAAATGTGTATACACTTAATAAGAGAGCTTTCAACATTTAGGAAGCAAAAACTGACAGATCTAATGGAGAATTAGACAAATCCACAATTATAGTTAGGAATTTTTACTCTCTCCCTCAGTAATTGATATAAACCAAAGTAGACAAAAAAAATCAATAAGAAACGAATGCTTTTAACATTACTATCAACCAACTTAATCTGATATTTATAGAACACTATACTAAACAATCTTGGAATATAAACTCTTTTCAAGTGTACATGTAACATTCATCAAAGTAGACCACTTGTTGGTCAATAAAACATATCTTACCAAATGCAAAATGATTGAAATCATACAGTACATGTTCTCTGGCCATAGTGGAACTAAATTAGAACTCAAAAACAAAAAACAATCTGGAAAATTCTTAAATATTTTAAATTGATCAGAACACTTCCAAATAATGAATGGGTCAAAGAAAGAATGTTGTGGTAAATCAGAAGGTATTTAAACGGAATGCTAGCAAAACAAAACAAAACAAAACAAAAATATTAATATCTGTGGAATGCAGCTACAACAGAGCTTAGAAGGAAATTTGTAGCATTTGTAGGGGTTCAAGGCAGACCCCCTCCCTCCCAAATGTGCCACTTTGACATGTGGATTATTTTGAGTTGAGGGCGCTTGAGACCCTGCAAGCTCAAGAGAAACTTTTATCCTCCTTTAATCACACAGAAGAATCTAAATTGGGGGTCTTTCCCAGAATAAGAGTTATTGACAAAGGTAAATTTTATCTGAGTGACCCATCTGTATGGTAGGGCAAACATCTAATTACCAAAAACCTGCTCTTCTTATCGTCCTGTGAAGTACATTCCTTTCCATCTAAGTCCCAGATCCCTATCCCCTTTTCCTTAGTTCAGAATGACATATATACCTCATTTTGCCTGTCTTTGGAATTTCTATGTCTACGTGGATTCCCTGTGTGTATGCCTATTAAATTTGGTTTTCTCCTGTTTGTCTGACTCATACCAATTTATTTCTTAGTCCAGCTGGAAGATCTTTAAGGGGACAGGAATTCTTGCTCCCGGACACTTAAAATAGGCTACACGCCCAGCATGGAGCCCAATGCAGGCCTTGAACTCATGATCCTGAGATCAAGACCTGAGCTGAGATCAAGAGTTGGACGCCCAACAGACTGAGCTATCCACGCATCCCTCTCCCCAACACTTTAAATTATTATATTGTACAAGAGTGAAAGCTTAAAATCAATTTTGTAAGTTTTTGTTCGCAAAAGTTAGGGGGAAAAAAAGAGCAATAATTTAGAAGGAAAAGGAGCTCATCACTGGCCCAGAAGCCAATAAAACAGCAAATATATAAACAATAGAGGAAATCAACAGATCAGCCTATGACAGAGGAGGGGTCCCAATGGCCAAATGTGGCCACATGTGGGAACATTTGAGAAACAAACAATGGGTTATAACCCACATGGTCAAATAAATATCCAGGAATCTGATATAAGTATTTAAATATTTAAATATATAATTAAATGGGGGAAGCTCTTTCTTATAGCAGTGTTCTAATTCATAAATGTAGAAGGAATGATGGAGATAGAAAATCACTACTTGGCAAGCACTGCTCTAAAAATTGTTGCAGGAAAGGAACCATTAATGGTTGCTAAAAATTAGTAATCTAGAAGTCTCCCCCAACAGGATGCCCATTAATTACAAAGATGAAAATAGTTACTTTATAGTGGAGAAAATTGGCAGACACCACCTGAACCAAGTGACCAAGGTTGACATCAGCAGTGATGATACAGGTCAACAGCATGTACCTCTTGGTAGGATGCACTGGGAAGGACACGGCAACTGCTAGTCCATGTAGCTTCTTGTCCACCCCACACTCCCACAGAAGTATTTGTGGTTGCCAGAGATGACATCAAAGTGCCTTTGTGTATCAGTCAGGATCTGATCAGAGAAGCAGAACTTGCAGGCGATTACAGGGATTTATTGGAGGAGTTGGACCTTATGCAATGTGGGAGCTGGTTAAAGAAGCTATGTGAACTTTTGCTTCTGTGCCTGCTGCCGGAGCCTGAAGTCAGCAGAGCAGGCAATCAGAAGACAATGTTTGGGTGTGAAGAGGGGGAAACAAAGACAAGCTGGGACTTGTAGGCTTGAACTGGAGCCTATGAGAACAGACTGGAACCCATGTTGAACTATCACAGTCTTCAAGCCTCCAGCTTTGACAATGAAAGTGACCTCCTGGAGAAGCAGGTGAGCTGAACAGGTACCTGGCCCAGGAGCCTGAGAAGCCAAAGGAGGATCTGGCAGCAGCAGCTGCCTACACCAACCAAGTGGGCCAGCGGGGAAGTGTGCTGTGTGGGCCCCAACGGAGCATTGCATTAAAGAATATGTTGCCTGCTCCACGTCCACCTCCACAGTCTCCTGTGAAATGTCTCTGTGGCCCATGTGGACCTGGAACTATGCAGGGACAGGAACCCTGGGAAACAGTTCTAGCTCAGCTAACCTGACACAATGCAAATCCACCACACTTCAACACAGAAAAGCCACTGCCTTGATTTCCCTCCAGGCACTCGGGGGTCCTGGTCTTCATGCCAATTCACAGCTCTCTGGGTCCAGGCACAGTCACACAGACTGGGGGATTCACAGTAAAGAGGGCCCATCACCAATTCCCCATGCACTGCATTCCACTTGTATCTTGACTTCATATCTTCCAAGGAAACACTCTAAGGAAGGCAACCCCAGGTCATTTTTCCAGTCAGGCTTACTTCTGTGAAGAAAGGGTCCAGATCTGCTGTTAACCTTTTCTCATGAACATGTTCCCTCTTTTTGTGTCCTCTGGAAGAGTTAGTGAGATGGTTGCAATGTCTTCCTTAAATGTTTGGGACATCTCATCAGCAAAGCCATCTAGGCTTTCAGTGTTTTTGTAGGAAGGTCTTAAGTTATGCGTTAAATTGCTTTAATATTTAAATTCTTCAGATTTTCTGTCTTCCTCATTCTATTTTGCTAGGTTGCTTTTTTTTCCCCCCAGCAATCTATCTATTATGTCTATATTTTCCAATTTATTGTCATAAATTTTATATAACATCTGATGATATTTTTAATGTCTAAGGAATATGAGATCCTGTCATTTGTGACAATGTGGACGAATTGGAGGAAATTATGCTAAGTGAAATAAGTCAGATACAGAGAGAAAAATACTGCATGAACTCGCTGATATGTGGAATCTAAAAAAATCGAAAACATAGAGGAAGAGAGTCGGATGGTGGTTATCAGGGACAAGGAAGTGGGGGGAAATGGGGAGATATTAGTTAAAAGGTACCAAATTACAGTTACATATGATGAATGAGTCTAGAGAGCTAATGTACTGCATGGTGTTTATAGTTAACACTGGAAAATTGCTCAAAGTAGATATCAGGTACTCTCACCACACACACAAAATGGTAGCCATGTGAGGAGAGGTTAATGAGCTTGACTGTAGTAATCATTTCACTATGTGTATGTACATCAAAATGTTGTATTGTTTACCTTAAGCACACACAATTTTTATTTCAAAAAAAGAATACACAGTGACATTTTCGTTTTCATTACAGGTTATTTGTGTCTCCTTCCTTTTTCCCCCTTAATATCATTGGGGGTTTATCAATGTCATAATCTCCAAATAGCTATATTTTGAGTTTCCAAATTCTCACTATGTGTATGTTTCTTTTACATTCGCGCATTTCTTGTTCCTATCAGTATAATTTCCTGCCTTCTATTTTATTTGAGTTTAATTTGCTATGTTTTGCAGTTTTAAAGTCATACTTATTTTAATTTTAGTGGGATGTCCATATGGAGCAGAGGTCTATTGTGTAAATTCAATCTACCGTCTTTAACTAAAAAACCAGAATTATTTATATATAAAAGTAGGAAATACATAATTACTCAGTCTTAGGCCTAACTCAAGCTCACAAATATGTTCTCCTATGTTTTCATCTAGAAGTTTTATAGTTTGCATTTTACATTTAGGTCTCTGATCTATTTTTTTGTTAATTTATGTATAAGGTGTGAGGTATATGTTGGGGTTTTTGCCTTTCCATATATATGTCCAATTTTTCCAGCAACGTTTGTTAAAGGAATTATCCACTTTTCACTGAATTACCTTCACGCATTTATCAAAAATTAGTTCTCCATATATGTGAGTCTAACTTCTCAACTATTCTGTTCCACTGATCTATTTCTCTATTATGTGAACATCATACAATTTTGATCAGATAGCTTTATAAAAAGTATTAAAATCAGGTAGCGTTAGTCTTCTAATTTTGTTTATTTTTTTCAATGTTATGTTGGCTATTTTAGATGCTTTTTAATTTTTATGTAAATTTTAGAAACAGCTTATCAACTTCTGCAAAAAGGCCTGCTAGATTTTAATTGGGATTGCATTGAATCTATAGTTTAATTTGAGGAGAATTATTATATTAATTTGAAATAATTCATTGCTAATATACAGGAATAAAATTGACTTTTGTACTTTTATCTTGTATCCTGAAAACTTATTAAATTCATTTATTAGTTCCAGTAGCATTTTGTAGATTCCACTAGATTTTTACATAGACCATCAAGTGGACTAAGAATCAAGAGTATTCCTTCCTTTCCAGTCTGGCTTGATTTCATTTTTTTTTTTTTTCTTGCCTTATTGAACTTGCTGGAAGCTCCATAAAAAGAAACTGAAATTTAAAAACTAACACTTTTAATGGCAACAAAAAAATGAAATTTGAATAAATAAAACAAAAGATGCATAATATCTGTACAAAGAAAACAATAATACATTGCTGAGAGAAATTTCTGAAGACCTAAATAAACGGAAACATATACCTTGTTCGTGCATTGGAAGAGTCGGTATTGTTAAGATGTCAATTTTCCCCAAGATGATCTATTCATTCAGGGTCCCTTAGTCTTGCCAGGTATTCCCCCAACCAGAGGGAAAGGCTCCTTACCCAGGAGCTCCCCTATCAGCTGGTCCAGCAACACTCTACCCAGTCTTCAACCTAACAAGTTCATCTCCCTGCTAGCCCATGAAAATACTCAAACAAGCCAATCACATCCTTCTGTAGGAAGCAAAGGTCACTCCACCCTCTTGTCACTACAAACCCTGCCTCCCACAGCCCCTGCAGGTTCACTCCACTCCTGAGTGCAATCTCCATGTGGCCCTGCATGGCATATGGTGTCCTCTTCCCCTGGGCTATGAGTATATGTGACTAATAAATGGCTATCTCATCTGTCCAGTGTCAGTGTTGCATGTTCAGCCATCTCATACCATCCCTCCCTCAACAAAAGGTGAGTAAGAGGCAATCAGAACAAACGGCTAAAGTGAAAAAGACTGACCATACCAAGTGTTGGCAGATATGGGAAGACCCTGGAACTCTCAAAACTATTGGTAGAAATCTAAAACTGTACCATAATTTTGGAAAACAGTTTGGCAGTTTCTTAAGAAGTAAAATATGGGTGATATCACTGAAAATGATGGAGTGGGAAATTCTAGGGGGCTTATCCTTCTCTAAAAACTGAAAAACCTTGGCAAAAGTTGCCAGAAGCAAACTTATCAGAACTCTAGAAAACAGTCAAGGATTTATAGGAAGCAAGAGCTTAACCAAAAGAAAGGCCACTGAAATGTGATAGGAGGGCTTTGTAGCTGCCAACTTACCCTTTTCCCAGTCCACATTCCCAGTGGGGTACTTGGGAGCAGAGTGGACTTTGTTCCCAAGAACTTGTGTTAGTTTTGTCCTGTCTGAGGTTTCCTGAAGGATCGATGCAAGGGGCTTGCCTTTGTTTTGCCAACTTGGAACCTTCTCAGGATGGAGATGTGGCTATACAGAGGATATTGCTCAAAGAATAAGCACCTGTCACCTGGGGTTGGTGGGGGGTGGGGTGGGGGTGGTTGGATAACAATTGAAGCAAAAAGTAAACAAACCAGAAGCCTGGGAAGAAAAGCTAGGGGTTGAGATACACTGAGGACTAAAGGCTTTGAAAAGCTCCCACGTGTAATGAGGGATCTAGAAAGCCTTGTGCATGCCAGGGAAGGACATGTGCTCAGAAGAGGCCTGAGAAGACCCTAAGCTTTTACCACTTGCTGACCTGTAAGTTTCAGAAAAGCAGTGAGTGAAGTCTCAGGCAGAGTTGAAAATGGCCTGGTTAAGCACCGAAGGTATGTCCCAGCACAGAGATAACCCGCAAAGACCTAAAAGGTATTTTGTTCCTTTTTTCTTGTTTTTTTTTTCTCTCTCTTGGCTCATGGTATCTCAAGAAATCCCTATCAAGGTTTCCCTGATGACTAAACTAAAGGAAGAGAGACATTGGGGCCACATATCCCAAAGCATAGTCTTCATGGAAGTCATTTTTAAAAGTCACTACACAAGTAACTGCAACTCACAGCAAGCAATAATACACCCCGAGGAGATGTCAGAATCCGATTTCCAGGTTACGACAGCATAATATTTAAAATGCCCGGTGTTTAACAACAACAAAGTATTAGGCATGCAATGAAACAAAAAGGTATGGCCTATTCACAGAAAAGAAAAATTAACAGAAAGTGTGACATGGGAATTACTAGACAAAGACTTTAACTTAACACTCTTTACCACACTCAAAGGAAAAAAAAACAAACCATGGACAGAGGATGAAAAGAAACCAGAAAAAGGATGTCTCAACAGAGAGAGAAATCAATCAGGAAATAGAAAATGTAAAGAGGAGCCAAACGAAACATTTGAAGAAGGCTATAGACTTGTGTTTGTGTACCCCCCCGCAAATTCGTATGTTGAAATCAAATCCCCAGTGTGGTAATATTTGGAGGTGGGCCTTGGAGGAAACTATTTGGAGGAGGAGGGCCTTCATGAATGGGATTAGTGTCTTTGTAAAAGAGACCCCAGGGAGTCTGTTTGCTCCTTCCACCATGAGAGATTATAGTGAAAAATGGCAGCCCATGAACCAGAAAGTGGGCTCTCCCCAGACAGCAAATCTGCCAACACCTTGATCTTGGCCTTTCAGCCTCGGGACGCTGAGAAATAAATTTCTGTTGTTTATAAGCCATCTGGCCTGTGGTATTCTGTTACAGCTGCCCTAATGGACTAAGAAATGAGAAGTCCAATACCTAAAATGAAAAATTCACTAGCAGGGACCACCTCAAATTTGAACTGGCAGAAGGATAATCAGAGAACTTAAAAATAGGTCAAATTAAATTATCCAGTCTCATGAGTACAAAGAAAAAGGAATGAAGAAAAATTAACAGAGCCTGAGAAACCCATGGGACACCACTGAGTGTGCCAACACATGCATCACAGAATCCCAGAAAAAGAGAGAAAGGAACAAAAACAATATTTGAAGAAATAATGGTCAGAAACTTAACAAATTTGATAAAATACATGAAAGTTCACATCCAAGAAGCTCAGCAAGTTCCAAGTGGGATAAACTCAGAGACCTACACTGACACACATTATAATTAACCTGTTGAAAGATAAAGACAGAATCTTGAAAGCATTGTGACAACATAGGTGAACCTGGAGGACATTATGCTGAGTGAACAAGTCAGACACAGAAAGAGAAATACTATCTGATCTCACTCGCATGTGGAATCTAAAATAGTTGAATTCATAGAAGCAGTGAGTAAAATGGGAGTTACCAGGAGCTGGGTGGAGGGGGAAATGGAGAGATGTCAAGGAGTACTAGGTTTTAGTTATGCAAGATGCACAAGTATTGGAGATCTAAGGCACAGCGATGTGACTATAGTTAACAACACTAGATTGAATACTTGAAATTTGCTAAGACGGTAGATATTAAGTGTTCTCACCGCCCCCACACACAAACATACACAAAGTGGTAGCTATCTGAAGAGGTGGATATGTTAATTAGCTTGAATGTGGTGATTATTTTGCAACATATATCAAAGAATCAAATTGTACTTAAATTTATTATCTTAAATATAGAAAAGTCTTAATTGTCAAATATACCTCAACTTAAAAATTAATTAACTAAACTTTTAAAAGAGAATAAAAAGACAACTGGCAGAATGGGAGAAAGTATTTACAAATCATATATCTGGTAAGGGTCTACTATCCAGCATATATAAAGAGTTCTCACAACTCACCAACAAAAAAGACAATCCAGTAATAAAATGGATGAAGGACTTGGATAGACATTTCTCCAAAGAAGATATACAAATGTCCAACAAACATATGAAAATATACCCACCTTCACTCATTATCAGGGAAATGCAAATCAAAATCATGGTGAGATACCACTTCACACCCCCCAGGATTGCAATAACAACAATGAGGCTGTGGAGTTGGAACCCTTGTGGATTGCTGGTAGGACTATAAAGTAATACAGTCACTGTGGAAAAGTTTGGTGGTTCCTTAGTAAGTTAAACACAGAATTATGAGATGACCCAGCTATTCCACTCCTAGGTAGATACCTAAAATAATTGAAAACAGGTACTCAAATAAATATTTGTACATGAATTTTTATAGCAGCATTATTCATAAGAGCCCAAATGTGTCAACAATCCAAATTTCCATCAATACATGAATGGATAAACAAAAGGTGGTATATGAATACAGTTGGCCCTTGAACAACACGGATTTGAACTGCATGGGTCCATTCATATACAGTACAGTTCTGTAAATACATTTTCTCTTTCTTATGATTTTCTTAATAACATTTTTTTCTTTCTTACTTTACTGTGAGAATATAATATATAATACAACTAACATACAAAATATGTGTTAGTCAACTGTTTAATATTATTGGTAAGATTTTTGGTCAACAATAGGCTATTAGTAGTTAAGTTTTGGGGGAATCAAAAGTTATACATGAGTTTTTGACTGCATGGGGAGTTGGGGCCCCTAACCCCTGAGCTGCTCAAAGGTCAACTGTACAATGAATTATTATTTGGCTAAAAAAAAGGAATGACTTGCTGATACATGCTACAACTTGGTTGACTGGGGAAAACATGCCAGACACAAAGCACACATATCATAAGATTCCACTGACATGAAATGTCTGGAATAGGCAGATCTATAGAAACAGATTAGTGGTTGCCAGGGGTTGGGGGCAGGGAGGAACAGGGAATGACTGTTAACGGGTATGGGGTTTTCATTGAGATGATGAGAAAGTTCTGGAACTAGATAGTGGGGATGGTTGAATAACAATATAAATGTATTTACAGCATACTGAATTGTATGCATTAAAATGATTTAAATGGCAAATTTCATTATGTGTATTTTACCACAAAAAGAAAACAGTAAAATGTATATCTACCATATGATGCAGCCGTTCCAATGGCTTGGGCTCAAGTCATGGTTGAGGCCTTAAAGCCATACTTAAATGGGACATGAGCATCCAGCACCTTGGGGGTGGGGGTTGAAATCAGATCCTGGGGAAAGAATCAAGGAGGTCGGCAATGAGCTCACCTGTGCAAGCCTCTAAATGTCAGCCTTGGTGTCCTGAGAAGTCACAGGGGACACCATAGAAAGAGACAACCTGCTTAGCATGAAGGTTGGCATCTCAACTTTACACCTAAGCCAGTAACCTTAATGAGATTACCAGCCCCTCAGAACCTCAGTGAAATGGGGACAGAATATCTACTGGGGACTATGGTGAAGAAACGGTGATGAGACATTTTATACGATGTCTTGTCCTAAGGTTTTGAGGCAGTGTGATAAATGTGTGTCAAGAACCTAGCACCAGTGAGTTTCCTTCACCCGGTTCCCTCTCCCCTGCACAGGCCCTCCTTCCTTCCCAGATACTCTGCCTTCATGACCTCACCCCTTCTCCACCCGAGATTTCGGGAAAGGGCTTGACAATCTCACCCTAGTGGGAGAAGCCTGTCTGTGTATGAGCACAGAGTCCCAGGACTGGAGAGGGGAGCTCCTGGGAGAAATTGGGGAGGACAGGGCCTTTTCAGGAGCCCTGAAAGTGCCCCTTTGCTCCGTAGAAAGCTGTAGTGCTGAGTTCTCACCCAGGCTCACAATCCATTCCCAAGGAAGTTGTATCAATGGCCAAGACAGCATGGTACCAGCTTGGAAACACCCTTGCCCCCCACTTCCTGGCCGGCCCAGCTGTGCCTTCCCAGAGGGCAGAGCTCACCTCTCCAAGGCCATCTACTGCCCAGGGCCCAGGCACACAGGCCTCTACGTGCGTGTAATCCCAGTGCAGTCCCCAAAGCACTGCCTGGGCCTCTAAGTTGCGACAGCTCTCAGCACTTTGCTTTCCAAGCTCTCAAGCCAAAGTTTGTAAGTCAAAGAGCCAGGCCCTTGCTGTGAGAGGCTCCCCCACCCCTTGCAGATTATTTCATCAGAGTAAATTCCCAGCAGTGAATGATTGGGCTAGAGAAGATGAACAAACACTTTTAAGACTTTTGCTGCTTATTGCCACATTTTCTTCTGGTGCTTGTACACTCTTACTAGCAACAAACAAATATACTGGTTTCACTAGAGTGTTCTTGGCATTGATTCTTCTCCTTAACTTCTCAAAATTTTTGCAAATGCCTTTATTCTTTCATTTTCAGAAGTACGAATTGCTTGTCATAAGATTCTTCTACCATACACAGAGAGGTCACTGGTAATCAGACATCTTTCACAAAATAACTAAATTTTTGGTCTGCCGTCATCACAGTTTTTCTTAAGCAAATCCTATTTTGTCCCTATATACCTCATAAGCACATTTCCCTACATAATCATAATGCCATTATAACACTAAATGACCGAGAAGTCTTTGGTGTTATCAAATGTATAGTCCATAGTCCCATTTCCCCATTGTCTCAAAAATAAGGCCTCTTCTCACTTATCTTGTTCAAATAGAATCCATACAAAGGCCATAGATGATATGTGGACGTTATGTTTCTTAATTCTCTTTCAATCTAGAGTGCCCCCCACCTTGCCTTTCTTGCCATTGACTTGCTGCATGAGCCAGGTCAATCATCCTGTAGAGTGTCCCTCCTCCCCAATTTGTCCAGGCTGCCTTGTGGTGTCCTATAACTGGATCCTCTATCTTCTCTTCCTCCTCTAATCTGGAAGTCAGTTCTAAAGGTGTTTCCTAGGGGTGCCTGGGTGGCTCAGTCGGTTGAGTGTCTGCCTTTGGCTCAGGCCATGACCCGGGGGTCCTGGGATGGAGCCCCGCATCGGGCTCCCTGCTCTGTGGGAAGCCTGCTTCTCCCTCTCCCACTCCCCCTGCTTGTGTTCCCTCTCTTGCTGTCACTCTCTCTGTCAAATAAATAAAATCTTAAAAAAATAAAATAAAATAAAGGTGTTCCCTGGATTCAAGCTCAGTTCTTTGGCAGAAACCTCAGAGGTGGGGCTGGGGGTTTCCAGCAGATCCCATTTGGAGGCACAGGACATCTGGATGCTCCTCTCTTAGTGACTCCAACATTGGTCTCTACAAGGCAAATATCCCATCAACATTTTGGGCATTGACTGATGCCTATTGATTAGCAGTCAGCAAGGATCCACGCCTCAGCTTGGTGCCATGGGGGATGGCCACTCGATCATTCACTGATTAATTCTTTGCATTTGAAGATAAATGTGGAAAGAAATAAAGGAAGCCAGCATTCAGTGAGCACCTACTAATGTGCTGGCACAGTGCTCAGTGCCTAGCTGTACTTGATTGTATTTAATCTTGGCAACATGACGAGGAAGAAAACTGATATGATCATACCAGAAATAACATTCAGTAGCATTTGGGATGCTTCATTTTATTCAATCCTACCCTTGAGGTACACTCTGTTACTATCAAAATTACCAGTGAGGGAATTGAGGCTCAGATGTGGTCTTCATTGGCCCAAGGGCACAGAGCCAGTAAGTGGGAGGGCAGGATGTGAGCCCAGGCTTCTTGCCTTCTGCAAGTCTCCTCCTTGCCTTTCAGGATGGGTCATGAATCACAGCTGGCCTTGGCATTGGCTGCCTTCAAGCAGTGGTAATCGAGGAAATGGTCAGTGTGTAAGCATGCCCACCTAAGGTTTCTAGAATCCTTCTAGAAGGACTCAAACATGACCAACACTGTCTGGCTCAACAAATGTTTATTGGCCACAATGTCTGCTCTTGTGAAACATAGAGGTCAGTCTGTTGGTGGCCATGCCTGTGGGCTGTCCAGTAGAGGTGGCCAGATGAGGTTCACACTGGAGATGGAGATGTGGGATCATTGGCAAGAGATAAAAGCTAAGGCAAGGTGGTGGAGGAGACAGCCATAGAACAGGTGAAGAGTAAGGGGGCAAGTGGTCTTGGAGACACCCCACAAAAATGGAGGATAAATCATCTAACCCAAGGAAGGGAACTGCAAAATCTTACCCAGATCCCAAATATCCATCAATAGGAATGAGACTATACCAGCCAGTCTAGTCATCCTGGGGAAACACATTAAGAGGATGACAGAGGGCCATGCACTGACATATGTTCCACCCAATAAGACAGTCGATGGTGAGAAAATCAAGCTGCAGAACAATAAGGACTGATTATGCTATTCATAACACACACACAAATGCTTTATTTACACTGCAGACAGGTGTGTCTATAAATGCATAGAAAAGATTCACAAGGAGAGTCAGCAAATCCAAACAATGTTCATCTGGGCCTGGGATTCACTGAGGGCCAAATGGTCAAGGAATCCTTGACTTTACTGAAATAATTTCATTTGTAAAGAAAAATGTATTCACCTGTTACTTGAGTATTTAAAATTAACAGTGTAAGTGAAAAGCCACTCAGAGACTTTGTGGTGGCGGCTGTTATCCAGCTTGGAGGCTGCCAAGGCTGGGGATGCTCCAGGGAAAGGCAAAATGGACAGCTCCCTGGGGCCCAGCCCCTGGCTACCACCCCAGGCACTGGGGGATGCAGGAGGGGACATGTGCCAAGCTCCTGGCATCCAGCCAGGCCTGCAGCAGGCCCTCCTGCTAGGAGGTGGGGGCTGTTGTCCTGGGCACTCTCCCTGGTTTCCTCCTGAGGGTGGGAGAGGGACCAACAAGGAACCTGGAGGTCAGGACTCTGAGCATGTGCAGAGAATGGATTCCTGGTCCACCTGTGACACGGAGAGATCTGGAGGTGAGACTGATCTTGGGTGGGGCGCTTTGGTGCATCGGCTGCCATAGACAGTCTATGGTCATCCAGGCGCCCTCTGTGGTCACTCCCCCAAGTCCAGAGCCCCTCCAGGTGGCAGTCAGGGGGTGAGGAGGTGCTAACATCCCCACCTCAGTCAGAACAGACCCAGATCTGGCCAAGGGGACATAGAGGCACTTCCCTCCCAAGTTATGCTCTGGACACTGAGCCCCAGCTTGGAAGCTGTCCCAAGGCTCTGGAGGGCTGGGGACCAAATGGAGCTGCAAAGTTAGAGAGAAGAGCGAGCTGGGGCATTCAGTAGCATCTTGGGGCCCCTGATAGCCTTGACACTGAAATTCCATTTCCATTCCACTGTGGTTTGAGCCTTGGTTTTGGGAGGTGCATCTGTTCCTTACAGTTAAAGCAGCCCATTGCTAAACTGCAGAGAGGGGGGCCAGCCGAACCCCATCAGCAGCCATGTGTTCTAAGATACTTGACAGCTTTTTCATGAAGAGGGAAGGGGGGGTGATATTGGAAAAAGGCCGATTGCCTTGCTTAGGTCCACTGCCCACCACTTTCTGGTTGTGGAATGGTATAGATGTGTTCAGTGGCTGCCCCAACCAGACCTGCCTAAGGTCACTTGGTACTCCTGGGTCTCTTTCCCCACAGTCATTCGATTATTCCAGCTATGAGCAGGGTAGGTCCAAGGTGCTGGGGACTGATGCCTCCAGATGGACGTGGGTGTGGGAATACATCAGCCCCCATGCTCCTCAATGGGATTCCCCAAGATGTGTGCTTCCAAGTTTCTCAGGAGGTCCTATAGGGGACTGAGCCCCAGTGGTAACCTGCTCACTAACACGGTCCTTATGGGCTTGCTTTCCTTCCCATGTCCCTTTCCTCACCATGCTTCCTGGGGACTTGCACCCAGCTAACCTACCATAGCACCCGCATCACTACTTGCACACAAACCCTTGTCTCAGAATCTGTTTCTGGAGAACCCAAACAAGACAGCAACATTTGGCAAGTGACTTCCCCACTCGGTGCCTCAGTATCCCCATCTGTAAAGTGGGCACAATCGTGAGTGCTGGTTCCCCAGCATCAATTCATCCTGCTTCAGGTTGCAGCTGAAGCTGTGGTCACTCCACTTTCATCTGCCCCATGGTCAGTCTTTTTTTTTTTTTTTAAGATTTATTTATTTATTTGAGAAAGAGAGCATGAGTGGGAGGGGCAGAGGGAGAGGGAGGATCTGAAGTAGACTCCACACTGAGCATGGAGGCCGATGCAGGGCTCTATCTCATGACCCTGAGATCATGACCTGAGCCGAAACCAAGAGTCTGATGCTTAACCAACAGAACCACCCAGGTGCCCCTGCCCCATGCTCAGTCTTAGTGCCACCTTCGTTATGGGGACTCAGGCCTGTCCTGATTGGCAGGAGAAGACCAGGCAAGGCCAACCAGAGCAGCCCTTCTGGACCGTGAATCCTGAGGGTGTAAAGAGAGGACAGATGGCCCAGTGCCCCAACAGAGGCCGCCCATGGTACCACCTCCCAGCTCCTGCTTGAGCTGGCCTGGCTCCTGCTCTTGCCCGGCTTTGGTCCCTATCCATCCTGCTCACTCTGAGGCTGCCCCTTAGCCTTCCCATCACCCCGTCAAGAAAGCCAGGCTCCCATGTATGGAAATTCCAACCCCAGCCCTCCGCATTTTGGAGGGTTTCCAGGAGCATCTTACATGTTTGAGCTGGAGACTGTGTCTCTGAGTAACACTCCCTCCCCATGACTAGTGGTCCTCATGGGCACAATAGGAAGTGGAGTCGTGGCTTTTGCACATCTCACTTGGGTACTATGGAGTTTATGTTTTGCTACTCCTCATGCTTGCTCGTGTCTGGTGCTCCATAGCTGGCAAGGCGTAGAACTCCCTTGTGTCCCACCCTGTACATTATAGAAGCTAAATAAGGGCATACTGAATGGCTAAGTAATTGGCAGAAGGAGTCCAGCATCCAGCTTTGGAAAAGTCTGGCTACAATTACAATTAGAATACAGAACAGTTTCATCATCCCCAAGGAATTCCCTCATGTCACCCCTTTGTAGAAACCCAGTCCCTATACTCAGCTCCTGGCCACCACTGATCTATTCTTTCTTCCCATACTTTTGTTTCTTCCAGAATGTCATGTAAATGAAATCATTAAAGTATGAAACTTCTAGAATCTGACTCTTCATTCAGCATAATGTCTTTGAGAGTCACATCTCAATAAATTTAAAAGGATTTAAGTCATATAAATCATGTTCTGTGACCACAGGAATTAAATTAGAAATCAATGGAAGAAAGATACCTGGGAAATATCCAAATATTTGAGCACTCAACAATGCAATTCTAAATAACCCACAGGTGAAAGAATAAATCAAAAGGAAAAATAGAAAGTATTTTGGACTGAAAGAAAATGAAAACATAGCATCTCAGAGCTTATGGAATGCAAGTAAAGCTGTACTAAAAGAAAACCTTAAACAGGAGAGCAAATTAAACCCAACATGAGCAGAAGAAAGGACATAATAAAAACCAAAGAGGAAATCAATAAAGTGGAAAACCAAAACCAGAAAGAAAAATAGAGAAGACCAATAAAACTGGCATTCTCCCACACTGAAATTTGGGAGAACACAACTTACCAATAACAGAAATGAGAGCGGTGACATCACTACAGATTTCCACAGATATTTGAAAAAATAATAGAAGAATATACTGCAAAACTTTGTTCATGAATTTGAAAACCTTGGTGAAATGCACAGATTTCCTTGAAAGCCACAAACTACTGAGGTTGACTCAAGAAGAAATAGATAAATAGCATTATATTCATTAAAGAAATTGACTTTGTAGTTACAAACATTTCCCCAAAGAAAACTCCTTGCCCAGATGGTTTCACCAGGGAATTCACCCAACATTTAAGGAAGAGATAGTAACGATCTTATACAAGCTCTTCCATAACATGGAAGTGGAGACAATATTTCCCAGCCACTTTCATGAGGCCAGCATTACCCTCGTATGGAAACCAGGCAAAGACATTCTAAGAAAACTACAGACTAAAAATCCTGATAAAAATAGATGAAAAAATTTAAACACAAACTTAGTCAACCAAATTCAACAATATATAAAAAGATTAATACATCATGACCAATAGGGGTTTCTCCCAAGAAGGTAGGGTTGAATTGAACATTCAAAAATCACAATGGTGGGGTGCCTGGATGGCTCAGTTGGTTGAGCAACCCACTCTTGATATCAGCTCAGGTCATGATCTCAGGGTTGTGACACCGAGCCCAAAGTAGGGCTCCGCTCTGGGGATGGAGCCTGCTTAAGATTCTCCCTCCCTCTCCTGCTGTCCCTCCCCCATTCTCTAGAAACAAAAAATCACAATGGACCCCAGTTTAGGTAGTGGGTCAAATAGTGTCCTGCCCCCGATTCAAGTACTCTCAGTACTTCAGGATATGACCTTATTTGGAAATAGTCTTTGTAGATGTCATTAGCTAAGGATATTGGGATAAAATCATTGTAGGTTTAGTATGGGCCCTAAACCCAATGACTGGTATCCTTGTAAGAAGAGGAGGGGAGAGGTCACAAAGACAAACATGAAGAAGGCTATGTGAAGATGAAAGTAGAGAGAGACTGGAGTTATCTGGCCCTTACCCAAGGAACACCTGGGACTACCAGAAGCTGGAAGATGCAGGAAGGATTCTCCCCTAGAGCCTTTAGAGGGCTCACGGCCCTGGTGACACTTTATTTTCAGACTTCTAGCTTGTATAACTGTGCAAGAATAAATTTCTGTGTTTTTAAGTGGTAATTTATTACACAAACCCTAGGAAACTACTAGACCATACTAAGTAACTCAAAACAAAAACAAAAACAAAAACAAACATGTGATCATCTTAATAAATGAAGAAAAAGCATTGACAAGTTCCAACATCCATTCCTGATAAAAACCATCTCAGCAAACTAGGAATAGAGGAGGATCTTCCTCAGTCCAGTGAATGTGGATTAAAAAACCCTCCAGCTAGCAGCATGAATGGTGAAAGACTGAGTGCTTTCCCCTGTGATCAGGAACATGACAAGGATGTTCACTCACACCACTTCCATTCAGAATTGTACTGGAGTTTCTAGCCAGTGCAATCAGGCATGAAAAAGAAAAAAAAAGTCATTCATATTGGGACAGAAGGAGAAAAACTGACTTTATTTATTTCCCCTATGGAGAAAATCTGATGAAATCTATAAAAACAGCTACTAGAACTCATGAGTTTAGCAAGGTTCTAAATTCAAAATAAATATACAAAAATCAAATCTATTTCTATATGCTAGGATTGAAAAATCAAATATTGAAATTAAAAACAAGTATCATTGACAATAGCATTATAAAGATCTGAAAAAAGTTGTAAAAGACCTGTATATTGACACTACAAAACATTCCTGAGAAATTAAAGATTATCTAAATAAAATAATGGAGAGATAGACTTTGTTCACCAGTTGGAAGACTTTATAGCTTTAAGATGTCAGTTCTCCCAAAGTTGGTCTAGAGATTCAGTGCAATCTCAGTCATATTTCTGGGGGGGGGGGGGTCTGTTTGTGGAAATTGACAAGATGATTCTAAAATTCACATGGGGGGCGCCTGGGTGGCTCAGTTGGTTTGGCATCTGCCTTCAGTTCAGGTCATGATCCTGGGGTTCTGGAATCGAGCCCCACATCGGACTCTCTGCTCCACGAGGAGTCTGCTGCTGCTTCTCCCTCTGCCTGCTGCTCCCTCTGCTTGTGCTCTCTCTCTGTCAAATAAATAAAATATTAAAAAAATAAAAAAATTCACGTGGAAATGCAAAGGACCTAGAATAATCAAAACAACTTTGGAACAAAGAACAAAGTTGATGGGCTACCCCTACTTGATTTCAGGATTTATTCTAAAGCTACAGAAATTAAGACAGTGTGATATTGGTCTAAAGATTCCATCTTTTGGATTATTTGAAACATGTTTAGTATTCCATTTTAATTAATTTATATAATTTATGTATGTATGTCTCTGCATAGACTTTTTCGTGCCCATTCTAGGGATTATGAGAGGAACAATTAATTTTTCAGTCTACTAAGACTCAATATTTTAACTTCCAGTAGAATGCAGACACCTTCACCATCCCCTCTTCCTATGCCTTGTAGTTGTTTTATGTATATCTACATATGTTAGAAACCCCATCATACAATACTATAATTTTTACTTTTTTTGGTAAGATTTTATTTATTTATTTGACAGAGAGAGACACAGCGAGAGAGGGAACACAAGCAGGGGGAGTGGGAGAGGGAGAAGCAGGCTTCCCGCAGAGCAGGGAGCCTGATGTGGGGCTCGATCCCAGGACCCTGGGATCATGACCTGAGCTGAAGGCAGCCGCTTAACGACTGAGCCACACAGGCGCCCCTATAATTTTTACTTTTAACGCCAAACATGTTTTAAAGAACTGAAGAGGAGAATATCTTATTATATTTACTGAGATATTTACCATTTGTTGTTCTTCCTTTATTCCTGATTTTCCAAGTTTCCTTTCCAAGTTTTCCAAGTTTCGTCTTCTGTCTGAAGAAATTTGTCTAGCAATTCCTTTAGTGGGCTGTCAACAAATTATCCTGGTTTCCTTTCCTCTGAGAAGGTCTTTATTTCAACTCATTTCTGAAGGATATTTTTACTGGATCTGAAATTCCATGTTCTTCCAACAGTTTAAAAATATCATTTCATTGCTTTCTGGGTTCTATGGTTTCTGATGTAACATCTGTAGTCATCTGAATTGATATTTCCCTACATATTGTGTGCCATTTTTCTCCGGTTGCTTTAAGATATACAAATGGTCCCCAACTTATGATGGTTCAACTTAACGATTTTTCAAATTTAGAGTGGTGCAAAAATATCTATTTGGTAGAAACTGCAATTTGAAGTCTGAATTTTGATCTTTCCCTGGGCTAGTGATGTATAGTCTGATATATATATTTTTTTTGATGCTGGGTGGCAGCCCCAAGCTCCAGCCCCCAGTCATCAATATGATCACAAAGGTAAACGACCAATGTACCTACAACTATACTGTACCCATACGACCATTCTGTTTTACACTTTCAGCACAATATTCAATAAATTATACAAGATATTCAACACTTTATTAATAAAATAGGTTTTGTGTTGCATGATTTTGCCTGACTGTAGGCTAGTGTAAGGGTTCTGAGCAGGTTTAAGTTAGGCCAGGCTAAGCTATGATGTTCAGTAGGTTAAGCATATTAAAAGTATTTTCAGGGGCCCCTGGGTGGCTCCATTTGTTGAGCATCTGACTCTTGATTTTGGCTCAAGTCATGGTCTCAGGGTCTAGGGATCGAGCCCTACATGAGGCTCCATATTCAGCATGGAGTCTGCTTGTCTCTCTCCCTCTGCTCCTCTCAAATAAATAAATAAATAAATAAATAAATAAATAAAATATTTTTTTAAAAAAGAACGAATTTTCAACTTAATGCTATTTTCAGCTTACAATGGGTTTCTCAGTACATAACCCCATCATAAGTTGAGGAAGATCTATGTTTATCTTCAATTTTCATCAGTTTGATTGATGTATCTGGGCATGGATTTCTTTGAGTTTATCCTGTTGGGGATTTGCATAGCTTTTTGAATCTGTAAATTTATGTTTTACTTTGATTTGGTGGGGGGCAAAACTGGGGAATTTTCAGCCATTATTTTTCAAGTATTTTTTTCTATATCTTATCTCATTCTTTCCCTTCTCCTTTCAAGACTTTGACGACTTGATGTTAGACCTTTCTGGTATTACTCAACAAGTTCTTGAGGCTCTGTTCATTTTTTCTACAGTTTTTTTCCCCTCTCTGTTGTTCATTTTGGATAAATTTTATTAAATTATCGTCAGGTTCAGTGACTCCTTTTCTAGTCAGAGAATTTATTTTGTGTTTTCCAAATCTAAAATTTCCACTTAGTTCTATTTAGTATCTGATATTTGTTTACTGAGACTTTCTATCTTACTGTCCATTTCAAGAGTTGTTTACCTTTTTTTCCTGGAGCATGAATATAACAGTTGCATTAAAGTCTTCTCAGAATAGTATCCATGTCATCCCTGGGTTGGCATCTGTTGATTGTCTTTTCCCTTGTGAGATGATGTCAATGTTTTCCCACTTCTTCGTATGTCAAGCAATTTTGTTTTTTCTCCTGGACATTCTGGACATTACATTTTGGGACTCTAGGTCTTGTTTAAATCCTGTACAGAATGTTCATTTTTTAAAATCTGTGTGTTTTAGCAGGCAACCTGTTTCCTGAGGGTTGTGGTTCTAATCTCAGTTCAGTTTTCAAAGCCTTTGCAGAGGTATTTATATCCGTCCTGTGTATGCATTACCCAGTGGCTAATTTGGGACCTGAATGGTGGCCCACCCTATAGTTCAGATCTCAAAGGCATTGATTTGCTACTTAAGGTCAGATCCATGCATGCAGACACAGCTCAGAGGTGAGTCCAGGAGTTTATGACCAACTTTATTTTGAGCTTTTTCTCCTAAGCAATCTCCCCAACACTTTTCTGCTTCTACTCCCACCTTGCACACTACCTGGGTTTCTAACTAGAACACTGAGACTTTAGTTTTCCTGCTCTGTCATGTACTTCCTGTAACTTTGTCTGCCTCTGGGACCAAGCAGTGAGAGCATAGAGAAAACAAAAGCCATGGGTATTACCCCTATACTCTTGAGCCCACAGTTCCTTTAGTCAGAAAAGGAACTCAAGAGTTTTAGGTACCTTCCCAGCAGCCACTGCTGCTCTACCTCTGTGAGGATTGCCTGGGGTAGGGGTATGGGCAAGACAGGAAAAAAATAGATTTCTTTCACTCTCTATTGATGTTAGACCCTTTTAGTATTATTCCCACAAGTTCCTGAGGCTCTGTCCATTTTTTCTACATTTTTTTTCTCTCTGTTGTTCTGTTGGGATAAATTTTATTGAATTATCATCAGGTTCAGTGACTCCTTTTCTAGTCAAGGAATTTCTTTAATCCACCCTTTGAATCAAGCGTTTCTCTTAGATCTGTTTTTATTCACACCAGTGCATACATCTGGGTTTCAGCCTCACTTGAGTCTAAGCCAGGTAATACCAAAGGAAAAATGGGAAACTCATGGTGGTTCAGTTGTATATAGAGGTATGTTCTCATTCCCAATTCATTTGCTCTAGTTTTTAAAAAAATGGACTTTATTTTTTTTTTAAGCAGTTTTATATTCACAGCAAAATTGAAGGGAAAGTACAGAGAGTTCCCGTATATTCCCTATCCGACCAATACCACACCCTCCCCATTATCAACAGTCCACACCAGAGTGGTACATTTGTTGCAATCAATGAACCTACACTGGCATGTCATTATCACCCAAAGTCCATAGTTTACATTAGGATTCACTCTTGGTGTTGTACATTTAAGGGTTGTTGGGTGTTTTATTTTGACAAACGTATAATATGTACCCACCATTATAGTATCATACAGAATTGTCTTACTGCCCTAAAAATTTTCTGTGATCCTCTTATTCATCCCTCCTCATCCCCCCAAACTCTTAGTTACCACGAATCTTTGTGCCATCTCCATAGTTTTGCCTTTTCCAGAATGTCACATAGTTGGAATCGTGCAGCATATAGTCTTCTCAGATAGGCTTTTTTTTTCTTAGCAATATGAATTAAGGTTTCTCTATGTCTTTCATGGCTTGATAACTCATTTCTTTTGATCACTGAATAATATTCCATTGTATAGAGGCACCATACTTTGACTCATTTATTTACTGAAGGACATCTTGGTTGCTTCCAAATTTGCAAATTCTGAATAAAGCTCCTATAAATGCCCATGTGCAGGTTTTTGTGTAAGTTTTCAACTCCTTTGGGTAAATACTAAGGAATGTGGTTGCTGGATTGTATGGTAAGACTACGTTTAGTTTAGTTAGAAATTGCCAAACTGTCTTCCAATGTGGCTGTACCATTTTGCATTCCCACCATCAATGAATGAGAGTCCCTGTTGCTCTATATCCTGACCAGCATTTGGTGTTGGTAGTGTTTTGGATTTTGACCATTCTAATAGGTGTCCAGTGTATCTTACTGTTTTTTTAATTTGTATTTCCCTGACGACATGTGATGTGGAGCATCTTTTCATATGCTTATTTGCCATTTGTTTATCTTCTCTGGCAAGGTGTCTATTCAGGTCTTTTTTTTCAAAGTGTTTTGTTTTGTTTTTTTTAAGTAAAGTCTGTCTCTAATGTGAGGCTCAAACTCACAACCCCAAGGTAAAGAGTTGCATGCTCCACCAACTGAGCGAGCCAAGTACCCCCTGTTCAGGTCTTTTGACTATTTTTAAAATTGGATTGTTCATTTTCTTACTGTTGAGTTTTAAGAGTTTTTTGGATAACAGTCCTTTATTTCTTTTGCAAATATTTCTTCCAGTCTGTGACTTTTCTTCTCGTTCTCCCTACAGTGTCTTTCACAGGACCAAAGCTTTTAATTTTAATAAAGTCCAGTTTATCAATTATTTCTTTCAGGGATTATGTCTCTGGTGTTGCATCTAAAAAGTTATTGCCATATCCAAAGTCATGTAGATTTTCTCCTATGCTACCTTCTAGGATTTTTATTGTTTTGCATTTTACATTTAGATCATTTTTATAATTTTGCATTTTACATTTAGATCTATGACTCATTTTGAGTTAATTTTTGTAAAGGGTGTAGGGTCTGTGCTTAGATCCATTTTTATTGCATGTAGATGTCCGGTTGTTCCAAAACCATTTGTTGAAAACCTATTGTTTCTCTACCGCATTACTTTTACTTCTTTGTCAAAGATCTGTTGACTGTATTTCTGTGGGTCTATTTCAGGGCTTTCTATATTGTTCCAGTGATCTATTTGTCTATTTGTTCACTAATGCCACACTGTCTTCATTACTGTATCTTTTTTTTAAAAAGATTTTATTTATTTATTTATTTATTTGAGAGAGAGCATGTGAAGAGAGAGCATGAGCAGGGGGAGGGGCAAAGGGAGAAGCAGGCTCCCCATTGAGCAGGGAGCCTGATGGTGGGGGGCTCAACCCCAGAGCCCCAGGATCATGACCTGAGCTGAAGTCAGACGCTTAACTGACTGAGCCACCCAGGCACCCCTTGATTACTGTATTTTTATAGTAAGTCTTGAAATAGAGTACTGACAGTGCTCCAACTTTTTTTCTGTTCCGATATGATGTTGGATATACTGGGTCTTCTTGCTTCTCACATAAACTTTAGAATCAGCTTGTTGATACTAACAAAATAACTTGCTGGGATTTTGGTTCGGATTGCATTGAATCTATAGATCAAGTTGGGAAGAACTGCCATCTTGAAAATATTGTCTTCCCATCCCCTAGCATGGAATATCTTTCCATTTATTTAGTTCTTTGATTTCTTTCATCAGAGTTTTGTACTTTTCCTTATAGAGATCCTGTACATATTTTGTTAGACTATACCTAAGTATTTCATTTTGGGGAAGTGTAATGTAAGTGGTACTATGTTTTTAATTTCAAATTGCACTTGTTCTTTACAGGTATATTGGAAAGTGATTGATTTTTGTATATTAACCTGGTATATTACAATCTTCCTTTAATTACTCATTAGTTCCAGGAGTATTTTTGTTAGTTCTTTTGGATTTTCTATATAACATGATCATGTCATCTGTGAATAGAGACAATTTTATTTTTTCCTTATCAATCTGTGTACCCTTTATTTCCTTTTCTTGTCTTATTGCATTAGCTAGGACTTCTGCTATGATGTTGAAAGGCAGTCTTGAGAGGGGACATCCTTACCTTATTCCTGATCTTAATGGAAAAGTTTCAAGTTCCTCACCATAAAGTATGGTATTGGCTGTAGGTTTTTTGTATATATTCTTCATCAAATTGAGGTAGTTCCCCGCTAGTCCTAGTTTACTGAGAGTTTTTATCATGAATGTGTGGTGGATTTTGTCTTACCCTTTTCCTGCATCTATTGGTATGATACTTCTTTTTTTTTTTCATTTTCACTAGAGTTTGCATTATACATTTACAACTAATCCAAATTCACTTTCAAATAACACTATGCCTCTTCGTGGATAGTATAAATACCTAACAAAAATAAAATATTCCTAATTCCTCCCTCCAATCCCTTGTATCATTGCTGTCATTCATTTTGCTTATCCTTGAATACATTGTTGCTATTCTGATTTTGAACAAATTATTATCTGTTAGATCAGTTAAGAATAAAAAAAGTAAAAGTTTTTATTTTACCTTTACTTATTTCTTCTCTAATGCTCTTCCTTTTTTCATATAGATGTGAATTTCTGATCTATATCATTTTCCTTTTTTTCTGAAGCACTTATTTTAACATTTCATTTTGGGGCTTTTTTGGTGGTTTTCTACCTTTATTTGACAATCAGTGTTTAATTCCCATCTATGTTAACTGTGGTATATTTTTGAAAGTGGTGACAAGTACATAGGTAACCAATGTATAGAGCTTGTTTGGTGAGTTTTCATCATCCTCATTAACTTTTCTAAACAACTACACTTGGATACAGAGTGGGACGTTCCTTATTCCTTTGGCCCAGACAGCTTTGTTGAGCATGGTGTCAATGTGTACATCTGGAGTTTCCATCTCCTTCATGGCAAATTTCCAGATCTCTTTGAGTGCACGAGGGGCACACTTCTTGAAACCCACTCCATGGATGTGCTTGTGAATATCGATGGTGTATTCCCTGGTCACTACCTCGCTGATGGCAGAACAGTCCTTCTTGCCACCTTTCATTAAGGGAGCCATGTGAAGCCAGGTGACAAGGAGCTCAGAGCAGAGTGGGACAAGTGCAAGTCAAGTCCTCTCTCTCCAGCTCAGCCTCACACTGCCCCTCTTTGGGTGCTTCCAGGTGCCAGGCCCCTGAGGTCCCAGGTCCAGACCTGGGCAACAAATTCTCCATATTCTTGTTTGTCCCAGAAAGTCTTTATTTCACTTTCACTTTTGGAAGATTATCTTGCGGAATATAAAATTCTAGATGGGTGGTTTTTTTTTTCCCTCAACACTTTAAATATTTCCCTCTACTCTTCTTGCTTGCATGGTTTCTAGAAGTCAGATGTAAGTCTTATCTTTATCTATAGGTAAAGTGTTTTTTCCTCTGGTTTCTCTCAAGATCTTTGATTTTCTGCAGTGTGAATAGTGAAAGTGTAGTTTTTTGTTTGACATTTTTCCTGCTATGTGTTCCCCTAGTTTCCTGGACCTGTGATTGTTTCTGACATTAATTTGGGGGAATTTGTAGTCGTGGCTGCTTCAAACCTTTCTCGCATTCCGTTTGCTCTTTCCTTTCCTCCCGATACTCTTGACAAACATATGTGACATCTTTTGTGGTTGTATCACCATTTGGGGATTTTGTATTTCACTTTTTTTTTCAGCCTTTTTTTCTCTTTGTTTTCAGTTTTGCAAGTTTCTGCTGACATTTCCTCAAGCTCAGAGATTCTTCAGTCATGTCAAGTCTACTAATGAGCTCATCAGGTATTTTTCATTTTTGGTATAGAGATTTTCATCTCTGGCATTTCTTTTTAATTCTCTTTTAGGATTTCCATCTCCCTGCTTACATCTACTCTATGGTGTATATTTTGGCTCTATAGAGTCCTTAGCATACTAATCATAATTGCTCTAAATTCTCAGTCTGATAATTCCAACATCCCTGCCATATCTGAGTCTGATGATTGTTTTATCTCTTAAAAATGTGGGTTTTTGCCTTTAAGTATGCCTTGTAATTTTTTTGTTGAAAGCAGGATATGATGTGCTGTGTAAAAAGAACTCCAGTAAATGGACCGTCAGTGATTTAGCAGTAAGGTGTGAGGGGAAAAATGTTCTACAGTCTTATAGCTAGGTCCCAGTCTTTTAGTGAGCCTGGGCCCCTGGACTGTAAACTACAGAAGTACCTCTCAGTTTTTCACACTGTTAGGTGGGACAGGATGGATAGAAGGGATTGGAATTGGGTTTTTTCCCTCCCCTGGGTGGACAGCTAGTGGGGGCTGGTGGTAAGATTTTCCTTCCTCCGGTCAGTCAGAGCCTGCTAAAACTCCATTGGGTTAGGCTTTGGTGAAACAGTTTCTCTTGAGGACAGGACTCTTAAAGCACAGAGTGCTCTGGTGTATTTCAGAAAGGCTCCTTTTCCCCGTCTCTATGGGCAGCACAAGGGGCTTTTCTCTAGTGGTCACTGTGAGGACCTGCTGGCATTCCTGGGGGTAAATCTCACTCACAAGAGTGTGGGGGGGTCCCCCTGACTGGGTCCTTCTGGAATTTTTAACTCTCAGACTTGTCCACACCAAGCTTCCAATTGGTGGATTGCAGGTCAAGTTTTTCTACTCCTGCACTGGTTCCTAGGGAGTTTTCTGTTCCCCTCTTTCCACTCTGTTAACTTGTGATTCTCTGTATCCATCTGTGTGTCCAATTTCGGAAACAGTGATTTGCCCTATTAAGTCACTGCTCTGACAGATCTAAGAAGAGTTGATTTTTCAGTTTGCTTAGCTTTTTATTTATTAGGGTGGAGTGATGATTTCCAAGGTCCTTATATGGTAGACTGGAAGCTGGACATCTCATTTATTTTTCAGAGTTCCCAGATAGCTTTTCCACACATTCTGTCCAAGGGTCTCAATTGCATTCAGTGGGACAGATGGGAACTCTACCTTTTGGAACAAAATGCAATAAATATATGGTTGAAGATAAAACCGAGAGGATATTTAACAAAATCTTACAAGTTATTTCTGGGTAGGACAATTTGGAAGGGTTTCTTACTCACTTTATGGTCATTTCCAACTTTTCTCTAATGCACATTATTACATAATTAGAAAAAGAAATTATGAAACCCTCTTAAAATAACCCAGGCATGGTGAACTCACATTTGGTGGTCAGAATAATTTCTAAGGCATATGCTGTGGACTATATGGACAGATGGAGAGTTCGCATGAAGTGCTGCTTGGGGAGAAAGGCACGGCCTAAACAATGTAAGCATTCTCATTCCAGCGCTGGACACCACATCTGCTTATGTAGAAGGAAGAGAACAGATGCTAGTCCAGAGTCTTTCAAACAACAGGGCCCTGGAGCTCTGTTTATTTTACTTTTTATTGTCTATTTTATATTGCCTAAACATTCTGTTAAAATAAAAATGTAAAGAACAAACAAAAGAGTCATCAGCATTGCTCTGAGGAGTCCTGAACCCTCACCCCACTCCTTGGCCCCGAAGACACATAGAGCCCTTGACTGGTGGCCCACAAAAAGGTGTGTCCAGGTTCCTGGAACCTGTGACTGTTACCTCATTTGGAAACAAGAGTCTTTGCAGATGTAATTAAGTTAAGAACCATGAGATGAGGAGATCATTCTGGATTATCTGGATGGGCCCTAAATCCAATGACAAGCGACCTTGTAAGAGACACAGGGCAGAGGAGGCAGAGGAGACAGAGTCGAAGGAGAAGGTGATGTGAACACGAAGGTAGATATGGGAGTGGCATGGGCTCAAGCGAAGAAGATGGCAACCGCCAAAAGTTAGAAGAGGCAAAGGAGAGATTCTCCTCTGGAAACTCAGGAGGGAGTGTGGCCCTGCCGATACCTTGGACTTCCGGCCTCCAGGACTGGGAGAGAATACATTTCTGTTGTGTGAAGCCATCAGATCTGTGGCAATTTGTTACAGCAGCCCTAGGAAACGAATATAGGTTCAGAGAGGCCAGACTGCTGACAGGTCATGCTGCCCAGGCTGGCTCAGTCCAGAAGTCAGACCTCAGGCAGACCGATGAAAAGTCAGTTACAATCCAATGTGTGCAGGCAGAAGCCCTAGTAGAAGACTTATAACCAGGGAGGAACCCAGTGTCCTCTAAGAAGGGATTCTTGGGATGCCTGTGGGGCTACCCTAGTGAAGTGTCTCTGAATGAAATAGTGAAGGTTGCTCAGCGTTACAGCCTCGGCAAATGTGGGCCTCAGTCAGCATAGCAGAGGGCATGCTGCAACAACAAAGAACCCTCAGCTCTTAGTGAACTGTAACATCAAAGTTGTCTTCTTCCTCATGTGACATGTTTATAACGGCTCATGCACAGGTTCTGCTCCCTATTTCCTATCTCCATGACCCAGGCTGAAGCAGCAGCCACCATTTGAAACATGAATAGTCACCAGGGCAGAGAGAAAGAGAGCTTTGGCAGATCCTGCACAAGCAATTAAAACACACCAACTCATTTGTCTGATTCATGAGTCATTCAAACCCACCCAAACGAGGAGTTCAGGAAGTGTGATCCTACCATCCACCCAGAAAGGGGAGAGCTAAAACTATTTAGCAAACAGCGTTAACGACTGGCACACACTTTCTGTGAGTCCAAACAGCCCCTCATTCCACTGATTTTTCAGTGATCACTGCCCACTACAGGGTCTGGCTGAGATTATGTTCAATTACTGTTGAATAAAAGGAAGGAGGGAAGGAGGGAAGGAAGGGAACAAGAGAAGGAAGAAGGAAGGGCAGGAGGAAAGGAGGAAGGGAAGGGGGCAGGAAGGGAAGGAGGGAGGAAAGATAAAGTTCTTGGTGTGTAGAAAGTGTTCAAGACAGTTTTTCTGAACCAGCACTGAAAATGGAACACAGGAGGAGCACTATAAACATTAAACTGACATTCATTTTTTGTTTCTCCTAGTTTTGACTTACAGTTTTTTGTCAAATCCAAGCCTAGAGCAAGACAAAGCCCAGGACAGGGCAGCCTGAATGCCTGAGGTCAGGAGCGAGGTTGTTGCTGGTGGAGCTGATTCGAGCAGTCAGAGCACAGTCTTGGTGGTAGGTTTGGTGCCAGGGCTGCTCTTCACTGCCCTGTCTTTAGGGCTGTGTCCCAATGACCCAGGACATGCCCAATCCTGCACTCTGTCATTTCTGTCCACTTGCTCTGCTCTGGCAAGCTCTATCTGGGCTAAAATCTGTGCTCTGTTTCTAATCAGCCCATCGAGACAACAACATAAACCTGGGACTTTGCTTTCATTTCAGGCTTTCCCTTGAATCAAAAGAAAATCAATGTCAAGTTATGACTTGTTGTATGCAAGTGTCAGAAACCCCACTCAAATGGTTTACAGAATAGAGTACAAATGATCTCAGGTATGGCTGGATCCAGCAATGTAACCCAATGCTCCATTTCTCAGCTTGGCTTTCCTCTGCTAAGCCCCGTTGTCAGACTGCCTGTTCCCCACCACACAGCCCTGGCCCATGAGCCTAGGCCAGTGCTAGGAATATCGTAAGGGTTCAATAAATACTTGTGGAATGAATAAAGGAATAAAGGGATGATAGGCCTAGCACTCCCGGTTTACATCCTCTGAGCTTAGCAATTCCAGGAAAAAGAGAGTAACTCCTTCCAAACCAAAGTCCTCAGGGATGACTGTAATTAGTCCGGCTTGGGTTTGGGTCATATATTTGTCAGAGTGAGCTAGACTTTGCTGCGGTAACACGTAAATCCTCAAATCTCTTACTGCTTACTCACATCACAGTCCAATGTGTTTGGGATGTGGAGGCTTTTCTCCAAGTAGTCACCAAGGTGTCCAGGCTCCTCCCATTTTGTGATCATCTTCAGTGCGAAGCTTCAATCGGGGAAAGGAAAAAGAATATTCCACATAGAAGACATGTTAAGTTACAGACCTGAAAGTGGCATGCATCCCTTCTGCCCATATTCCACTGGCCAAGGCCGGTGCAGAAGGAGAATAAAGTACTTTGTAAAATGGTAGTATTGTAGCTTGCTGTGGGTTTTATGACTCTCTGGGCTAATCACCGAGGCCAGGAAGTCTCACTGCTCTGATTGGCCAGGCCAGGTTGCACACACACCCCTAAAGTTGGGGGGAGTGGGTCAGCCCTTCAAACATCCTTTGCTGGCTGTGGGAGAGGCCTGCTTCCCTGGGGGGGATCCAGGGTGTTATCACCAGAAGGGGAGATGGGTGCTGGGCAAGCAGAGTTAATGCTCACCTGTAACCCCTGGTTATTGTTTCTTGACCCTCCTCCCGGGACCAGCAGACTACTGAGCATCCTCTGCAGGGTCAGGCTGGCAAAGGGGTCCAGAACAACTTTGATCTTACTTAAATTATTCTCAAATAACTTTCAGAACCTTGTGGTCCCTCAAAATCTAATTTAGTGAGAATATTCAAGCCTTGTTTTTTGTAACAGACTCTGGACAGATAAAAAGCTTTAAAGTGAATACCCAGAGAGTCATATGTATCTTAATACATTTTAGAAACTGATTCTAAAACTCATGCATATTACTTGTAGAAAACTTGGAAAATAAGAAAAGTATTAGTCAGCTTTATGCTACAAATGATTCCCCAAATCTCAGTGGCTTACAGCAACAAAGGTTTATTTCTCCCTCGTGTTTTATACTGGCTGTGGATCAGCCAGGCTCTGTTCTGTGTCTCCACTCCAAGACACAGGCTGCAGAATCAGCCCCCTTGGGATGTGTTGTTCTCGTAGCAAGGAAAATGGAACTGGCTGAACCTACAATGAGTTTTTAAAGCTTCTGCTCCAACATCGTGTATATCACTTCTGCCCATATCCTGTTGTCTGAGCACGTCGATGGCCAAGCCCAATGTCCATGGAGCAGGGTAGTATGCTCCCTTCAGAGGGAGGCCCTCTGAGTCACGGGCAATGGGCAGAGAGGTCTCACCGGAAGGGGAGAGCAAAAATGAAAAACAAAACAGTATCTACGACAAGCATGAAAAAATAAAATATAATTACCACAATTCCATCAACCCAGAGATAACCACTGTCACCCTCTTGGTGGATTTCTTTCAGGATATGCTCCTAAGCATGTGTAAACTAACATTCCTGTCTAATCGCCATTTACATAAAAATCACTCAAAATAGTGAAATAAAAGCAATCCAACCCAGGTACTCTAACAATCGGTATATCAAACCCCAACCAAAGGATTCGGTCAGCCTCCCCCAGCCAAACCCAAACTCCCAAACCAGATCAGTTAATTGATTCGGCTGGAGAACCAGATTAATTGGCACCACGGTGGTGGAGTGCCTAATGTATGTCAGATATTGGTATTGGTGGACTGAATCATGTTGATTGGATTACATAAATTGAGTCCAACTGACTTCATTTGTACAATATTGTAACTTAAATATAAACTATAGAGAACAAACTGGTGGTTACCAGAGAGGAGGTTGGGGGGGGGAGGGTGAATAGGTGATGGGGATTAAGAGTATACTTACCATGATGAGCACAGGATGATGTATGGAATTCTTGAATCACCATATTGTACACCTGAAACTAATATAAGTGTGTTAACTCTACTGGAATCAAAATAAAAAAAACTTAAAAAAAAAGAAATATGGTAAATCAGATGACCAAAACATATTTGTCCATGGTTCCTGGCTCACAGCTCTCAAAACCCTCTGAAGTTTTTGAGTGATAAAAGCAATGGGAACATATTTTGTTATACTGGGTCACCTGTCCTCTGTTCTTGAAAACACTTCACTGTCATAAAGGTGAAATGGGTATCTTGGTTTCATGCTCCTTTCCACCACAACTGGGTTTATGTTAATAAGGTGACTTTGGAAAGCACCTAAGGGTGGGGCTGGTTGCCAAGGGAACCAACCATGAATAGAAGGTTGGAACTCTCAGTCCCACCCCCTGATTTCCACGGAGGAGAGAGGGGCTGGAGGTTGAATAGGTCACCAATGGACAATGATTCAATCAATTATACATATGAAATGAAGCTTCCATAAAAACCCAGAACATGGGGGTCCAGAGAATTTCCAGGTTGGTAAAAGAGAACGCCTCCACATGCCACCATGCTGGGCCCAAACTCCACGGGAACAGAAGTGCTTTTGTGGGGGGATCTCACCCTCTGTATCTCTTTATTTGGCTGTTGGCCCATCTCCTTTAATATCCTTTGTAATAAATCAGTAACCTGTTGAGTACATGAGTTTCCTGAGTTCTGTGAGCCACTCTAGCAAATTGATTGAACCCAAGGACTGGGTTGTGGGAATCTCTGATTTATGCCAGTCAGTCAAAAATACAGAATCCCTCTACTTGGGATTGGCATCTGAAGTGGAAGGCAGTCTTATAGGACTGAGCCCTCAACCCGTAGAATCTGATGCTGTCTCTGAGTTCATAGTGTCAGAATTGAGTTGAATTGTAAGACACACAGCAGCTATTGGAGAATAGCGTGGTAGTGGGGGAAACACCCACCCTCCATATGCTGGAAATGGAACCAAATCCTAATATATAAGTGTGAGTTTTTTATGAATGTCTATTTTTTATTTTAAACTTATTGATTAAAGATTTTTGCGTGTATTGCTAAAACTTTACAAGCATAATTTTAATGACCACATAAAGGTTTCTTGTGTGGCTATATCATATACACTCACCCCAAGTCTCGAACATTTTGAATGCTGCCAATTTGCACTGTTTAAGTAACTGCTGCAATCTACGTATATTCATAAAATAATATCTTAGTACAAAAGTAACTCATTTTCATCACAGAATATGTAGATAAAGAAAAGAAGTAAATTTCCCCGCAATTCTACTTACTAGAGATTAATCATATGGCTATACCTAAGTATACTAAACAACAGTGGGATCATTTAAAATATATACAGTTGTATGATTTTCTGATTTGTTCTCATGCTCGAGACTCATAGAGGGGGAATTGACAGGACAAAGGGAATGACCATGCTTAAGTCTCTTGATACGTCTTGCCGTCCCAAAATGTTGTGTTGATGTGCACCTCCTCCCACCATGTCTCTGTGTGCCCTCACCCCACTACAGTAATTGTGTTGTGACTGTTACTTGCTTCCATCTTGCTGGCAGAGACCTTGGCTTGAATCCCAGCGACAGCCCAAGTAGACATTGTGTCTAGGTGGCAGGCCAGCCCCCAAAAGGCAGAGTGCTTTGGGACCGTGTCAGCCTCTGCCATGCTATCCTGTTTTGGTAACAACTGTGGCTCAGTTTCCCTTCTCTGAAAGGGCAGTGGCTACTGGTTGCTGCCACCTTTGATTTTTGTCTCCACCTGCAGCTCACCTCATGGGACTGCTGGACATAGTGATTGCTCCTAAAACATGGAACATGGCAACAGTGATGGATATCTCCTCTGAAGTTAGGCTGCGAGAGACAGTGACTCTGTCTTGCTCGTACGCGTTCTCTTGCTGGTGCTCTCTCGCCTGCTCCCTTTGGTGAAGACAGCTTCTCTGTAGTGAGCTGCTCTATGGAGAGGCTGATGTGCTAGGCAGTTGAGGATGGCTTTGGGCCAACAGCCATTGAGGAACTGAGGCCCTCAGTCTAACAGTCCTCACGTTCTACCAACAACCATGTGCAAGAGCATGGAGGTGGACCCTTCTCCGGTTGAGCCTTCAGACACCTTGATTGCTGCTTCATAAGTGACCCCCAGATAAGCCACATTTGATTCTTGACCCGCAATAACTATGGGATAATACATAGGTGTTGTTTTAAGCCACTGAACTGTGGGCTGATTTGTTACACAGCAACAGATAACTAAGAAGAGCTCCTACTACTCAGTGAGTATAAAATGCTTGTTTGTTTGTCCTTTTTTAAGGAAAATACTTTCTAATAGATAGTAAAAGTGTTGAGCAGCATTGCTCTAGATGAGAGTTACAAAATGATAAACCACAAGCTAAAATTAGCTTGCAGATTTTGCTTTTTGATTCCCCCCCATCCCTGCCTTTTGTGTGGAGGGGAGGTATCTACACAGTGTTTAAAAAACATTTTGAGTCAGCGTTTAAAACTTGATAGATTTCACACACACATCACTGACCTCTCTGGACAGATTGGAAGCTGGGCAGCTGTGGTCCTCATTCCTGCCTGGTGACTGACAGCTGAAACTGAGCAGCACTCTGCTTCGCTGGGGCATGAAGGAGACTGTCATAAAACGCACGACTCCTTACTGTCCCCATTTCTCAGGCCAAGTGTCAGCGGCAATTTATCACTGCATTTCCACCGTTTTTTTTTTAAGATTTTATTTATTTACTTATTTGAGAAGAGAGAGAGAGAGATAGTATGAGCAGGGGGAGGGGCAGAAGGACAAGCAGACTCCCCGCTGAGTGTGGAGCCTGATGCAGGGCTGGATGCGGGGCTCGATCCCAGGACCCGGAGATCATGACCGGGGCCGAAGGCAGATGTTTCACCGACTGAGCCTCCCAGGAGCCCCTCCCTGCATTTCCACCGTTTCTTATGGTAGAGTAAGAGGGAGTTAAGAGAATGTTAAGATACAGGAAAATGTTGTTTCCACATCTTCATCAAAGGGAAGTAAAGGTGAAGAGGGTCAGCAGTTGAAACCGAGCACAGTGAATGTCTCGCGTCTGCTCCATATGACATCTGCCGAGGCCAGATGTCCAGAATGTCTTCCTCACTCATCTGCTGGTGCTGCAGTTTGAATGGGTCCAACTGCCACAGACTTTAGAAGTATGACTGCAGCTGAGCCAGACTGCGGGTCAGCTTATCGCCTCTCAGGGTGGGCTGGATGTGGAATTGACTTGACTTGCCCATCAGGTCATGCATGAGTCAGCCCCTCACTTCATGTCCCCAGCCAGGGACAGGGCCCAGCCTGATCTGGGATGTTCTAGGAGGAGGGCGGCTCTGAAGAAGGCGGGGGTGAATGAATGCTGTCTCCAGTTAGGGAGGCAAAGAGCAGAACTAAGGGTCAATGTGAAACCCCACCACCAGTCAGGAGGGGGGACAGGGTCTATGGGGAAAAGCCAGCAACAGGCTGAAGCCCCAGAGGTGGTAATTCTGGCCACCATTGCTGAGGCCCACTTCATGTGCCAGCCATAGGCAGAAGCTTTATATGATTTCCCTCTAAGCTGCTATTTTGGGGGTCTCAAGACCATCTTCAAGTTGGAGGATTCACCAGAACTCACAACACTCAATGCCAGGTTATATCCATGGTTAAAGTTTATTAGAGGAAAGGACACAGAGCAAAAGCAATAGGAAAAAGATATGTATTGGGCGAGGTCCAGAAAGGTCGGGAAAGGTCCTGAAAGGTCAGGCACAGACTCCCAAGCCCTGCCCTCCTCATAGGGGCCACACAGGACACACTGTTCTCTGCATCAGAGAACTATAGGGACACACATGAAATGTCTGTCCAGGGAAGCCTACTCAAGTCCCAGGATCTCAGGGTCTTCCAGACAGCTGGTCACATAGGCACATCCTGCTATAGTAACCAAATCTCAGGGTCCTAAGGGTGAAACTAGATGTATCAGCAATCTTGATGTTTGCAGGAAACAATCCTGACAAGTCCTGAGAAGCTGCTACTTCTCAGCGATGCCCCACTGATCTGGGGATACACAATGTCATCCATCAGTAGCAAAAAGATTCTGAGGGTCACAATCCCAGGAACTGGCCAAGCATTAATCTTGGTTCCAGGCTCCCGGACATGAACAATGGGCAACCAGACCTACTGTGTTCTTTCTTTCCTCCCAGCCTTATAACGAGCTTGCACGTGAGCATTGCTAACCTATTTACAGATGAGGAAACCATGGCTCAGGGATACAAAGTGACAGGTCGGGGCAGGGACTCAGAACCCATGACTGTGGAGGAGGGAAGGCGCACACTGATTAAAAGCAAGGACTCCAACAGGTGCTTGGACTCCAACGGGTCCTTGGGGTGGCTCAGTGGGTTGAGTGTCCAACTCTTGGTTTGAGCTCAGGTCCTGGTCTCAGGGTCGTGAGCTTGAGCTCCATGTTAGGGTCCATGCTCAGCGTGGAGTCTGCTTGAGATTCTCTCTCCTTCTCCCTCTGCCTCTCCTCTCTCTCTCAAATAAACCTTAAAAAAAAAAAAAAGGCAAGGACTCCGAGGCCTGATAGGTCTGTATCCTAGTGTTGGTTCTGCCACTAAATTCCAGGATTGTCACAAGCAATTTCACCTGTGTAGCAAAAATAAAATAATGGTCTCGGAGGACTGTTCCTAGGAATGCGTGAAATAATACCGCGGAACCGCTTAGCATGGCTCGTAGCGCACTGTGAGCGATGCGTGAATATGAGCTCTCCGGATTTCTGTGGCCATGAGGAGGTGGAATGGCTTACCTGATTCCAGCCAGAAGCACAAAAACAGCTCTAGGGAAAAGAGGTGCAAGAGATGCGCCTTTACTCCAAGGGGGCTGCCTCAGATGGGCCGGGCGGCACGGGGGCCTTTGGGCTCCCCAGGGGAGCAGCAGATGGGAAGGACCTGGAAAGGTAATGGTGGCAGCCTTCTTGAGACAGGTGCAGGCTGTGGGGCCCGTCTCCGGCATGCCAGCCTCTGAAACGGTTCTATGAGGCAGCCTGTGAGGGGAAAACAGCCTGATGGAGCTCAGCCTGCATGTGTAGCGTCTGAGCCGAGGAACCCCAGCTCCCCCGGCAGCATGTTCTCTGCACAGCAGAGGAATCAATCCCCAAGGTCTACAGACTGTTGCGAGGCCCCAGCCTGAGCTTTGAAAGCCTCCCCTGGGGCCAAGACTCCGACAAGGTCCTCCCTGCATCACGCACCAAGCCCCGGCCAGCGGCAGCGCGGACCAGCCTGGGTTGTGGCCACCATCAAGCCTTCAGGGAGGCAGCCAGCCTGGGGAGAGGTGCAGGGGTTGGTGGCGAACGCATAGCCTGGCTGGCCGTGGCAGGTTGCCACCCGGCTTGGCCCCCTGTAGGAAGTCACCGCAAGTCTCCGGAGGATCTGTTTATCAACTGGGCACAACAGGGTAGTGGAAGGTCACGTGATTTAGCGCGCACGCGGGCCGCCCACGCCCGTGCCAGTTGCGTGGGATCTGAGCCGCACAGATCATCTGAGCATTTCCAGCTCCTCGCCAGCCTGTTAACGTCAGAAGACAGAAGCTCCTCTTTAAAGCTGGGAGGGGGCTGCGTCCTGACCCCACGTGACCCGCAGCCCCGCCCACAGGCGCTGGGCGCCAGCCCCGCCTTCCTACGAGGGCCTTCTTCCCCTCTCCGGTTGGCCGCGGGTCAGCTACTCGTTTCCCGGGGCAGACAGCTGCGTCTGGGCCTGCCGACTTCGTGGCACAGGCCTCCGGGGGACGCTGCCCAGAAGTGCCAGGCACGCCCCACCAGACCGACGCGTCCCCCGGCTGGGTTCTGAGCTCTAGCCCTGGCTCCAGCGTGTCCCAGCTGTGGCCCCAAGGAGGGTCCGTCGCCAGTCCTGCACGGGGAAGGCACACTTCCTGCCGGCCAGCTGTGGACATGTACAGGAGGACTAGGGGTGGGGTGAGGGGTGACAGCAGAGGCCCAGAGTGGGGGCTGCATGCACCGCTGGGGCTCAGCCTTCTCCTTCGGGTCCAGGCACAGAACCTGAAGCCACATCAGCGCCTGAACCCTGGCGACCAAAGGGAGGTTGGCCACCTGCCACCTGGTGGGTGGGAGCACTTGGAAATTACAGACTGGGGGGAGGGGAGATACGGATGGCTGGGGGAGCTCTGCGGGTCTGGGTGGGGGTTCCGGGCCAGAACTCACATGGAGCAGGGATGCTGCCGCAGGCAGGCCTTTGTAACTGCTAGGACCGCTGGGCCTCAGGGCCCCCCGGGAGGGGATAGGGGACATCTCAGGAAGCCCTGTCTGCCATCCCTTGTGTTCTCCTTGCTCTGGGGGTGTTGGAGTTCACCCCAAACCAGGACTGCTGGGCTGCTCTGAATCTGTGTGGCTCCCTTGGCAGCTCTGGGAGGCAGAATGCAGGAAACCAGGGGCTGGTGGGTCAGCAGTCCTCTCTGGTCCCTGCACTTGGCTTCCCTCCTCCGGGCAGCCCTCCCTGGCCTCCCTGCCTGGAGTCTTTTTCCTTTGCTTTCTTTGGCAAGTTACATCAGGACACATTTGCAAAGCTTCCTCCTCCCAGAAGCTTTTTCTGACCCAGGGCAGAAGAAATCCATCTTTCTGCTGGCTGTCCTCAGGGCCTTGGACTTGGCCCCATATCCTATTGTGATGGGATAGTCACATGGCCCTGTTCCCCACCAGTCCCTGAGAGCTGGGGGCTAAGGGCCACTTTCTGTGTCCCTGGTACCCGGGCCAAGGCCTGGAACAGAGAGGTGCCTGGTGCCTCCATGGTTCATGCGGCGGGGCCGGGGCAGCCCATGTGCCTGTGGTTCTTGCGCAAGCCCTAGGCCCAGCCCCAGAAGTGCGTGCCCCATGGCGTCAGGGCCTATGTGCAGCAGGCCCTGGGGACGGGAGGAGTCTGCATGACCTCAGAGGGGTGTGTGCAGGGACGAGGGGGACGTGCGTGAAGTCATGCTTGTTTATGAGGCTCTGACACAGCACCCGTCATTTCCTATCTGCCGGGCCACACAGCTCTTTCCCTACTCAGCCAGCCTCTGACTTATCCTCGGGCATCACATGCTGTCACTCCTGCAGCCCATTTCAGCAGGGATGACAGGATCCGAGCTGTTGGTCTGCAGTTTGGATAATGAGCATCAGGAAAGCGCTCTGGCCTCAGGATGACAGACCCTCCCAGCAGCTGTCTACTTGGGCCCGTACAGGGCATGAGCTATGAGGTGCCCAGCTGCAGCTTGGCATCTCTGTGAGGGTCGCGGAGCCGGCAGGGCTGGGGCCCCAGATGGGAGCTCCTGGAAAGGAATGACCACAGGGATGGAGAAGGGGATGGCCAGCCCTGTGCCCTATCCTGCCTTTCTGCCCCTGGACCTCCCAGGAAAGGATCTGCAGGGCCCAGAGATAGAGTCCCAAGAAAAGGGTACTGGGGAAGAGTCATAAGGGTCTCAGAAAGAGGGAGGGAGAGAGGGACCCACATGGCTCAGGTGGAGACAAAGGGCTGGCAGGGGCCAGCACCAGGGATGAGGGGGAGCAAGCAGGCCCCGGAGTTTCTCTTGAGAATGGGAGGGATCCTCAATTTCACTCCATCCCCCAAGTCCTGGTCCCTGAGGCAAATGCCCTCACAGTCCAGACAATGGAGAGGGATACAGACCTCATAGACCAGGGTGCCTGCCTTCCCTAAAGGTATTCACGTTCATGAAGGTTAGAATTGATGTATTCCGAGCTTGCCTTTGTTGGCTGGTATGTGGGTCGGGGCATGGAGGCTGTGAGGACAGGGCTGCCCTTGAGAAGGATTATGAGGAGGTTGGAGTGGATAATGCCGAGGGAGAGGATGCGGGTGAAGAGTAATTAACCTATCTGCTACAATTTTACACTCCGTTGTCTTGGGACTGCCTTATTTCTGTTCTGGAAGCTGTCTATTGTGGCCCTAGCTTATCAAAAAGTGATGTTTCTATTAAAAACAAAACAAAACAGCACCTTGCTGGCCAAAATGGAAACACACACACTCACACGTATACATGTGCACGTATGCACACACACACAATGCACATGCACACGCTCTGCCCCATTTGGCAGCGTTACCTGGTGGTTCCTGGCAAGAAGTCTGACAGGTCCTCACAACCTGAGAGTGAGTTCTTTTGTCTTCAAGGGTCAGACACTAGGTCAAGCCATGTGGAAAAACAAGGAATTTATTGTAAAGAGAGCATCGGGAGGGGTAGTCTAGCTATTCTCTGGCTCCTGCTTTCTTATTATTTCCTTATTGGGGTAGGGTTTCCATAGAGTGAAATGCACACATCTTAAGTACACGGGTGGTAGGTTTTTGTCTGTGCCTACACCCACATAACCTCCACCCAGATGAACATAAAGAACATTTCCGTCACCCCAGAAAGTCCTCTTGTGCCCCACCCCAGTCACTTAAACCCACAGCTCCCCAGAGATGACCCCTGTTCTGATTTCTATCATTATACATTACTTTCAATTGTTCTGAAACTTCATATAAGTTGAATCATACTGTGTAAACCTTCTTATACAACACTGTGTAAACTTATGGTTTGGTTTCTCTTTGGTAAATGCCTGGATTTACCTAAGATTGCTGGGTCATAAAGTAGCAGTATGTTCAACTTTATCAGAAACTGCCAAGCAGTTCCAAAGCAGCGGGACCACTTTACTCTCCCACCAGCGATGCGGGTGAGTTCCACTCACCCCTTCTCTTCATCAACACTTGGTATTATCAGTCTTCTAAATTTTGCCACACAAGGGGGTGGGTAGTAGTATGTTCACTGTGATTTTAATTTGTGTTTTCCTAATGACTAGTGAAGCTAAGCACCCTTTCCTATGCTTATTGGACATTTGGATTTCCTCTTTTGTGATGTGCCTTTTGACTTTTTTTTCCAGTTTTGTGTGTATGTTGTGTTTTATCATTTTCCTTTTTGATGAGTAGGAGCTCTTTATATGTTCTAGCTATTCTATATATTTCTCTGTCAGGTATTTGTACTATGAATATTTTCTCCCAGCCTGTAGCTTGCCTTTTTGCTTTCTTGATGGTGTTTGTGGGTAAGCAAAAGTTTTCAATTTTATTGAAGTCAGATTTATCACTTTTTTCTCTTATGATTAATGGTTTTTTACATCCTGTTTAAAAAATGTTTGTTTACTCTGAGATCACAAAGATATTTTCCTGTTTTCTTCTGGAAACCTTATTGTTTTATCTTTCACATTTAGGTCTAGGATTCATTTCAGAATAATTTTTCTGTATGGTGTAAGGTAAGGGATCAAGGTTCCCTGTTTCGTATGGATTTCCAGTTGATCCAGCTCCATTTACTGAAAATATCTTCCTTTCTCCACTAAATTGCACTGGAGACTTCATGGAAAATCATGTGACTGCATGTGCGTGAAACTATTTCTGGATTCTGGATTCTGGATCCTTTCCACTGATCTGTGTGTCCTTATTGTGGCTTTATAATAATCTTGATTCACATGGTGTAAATTCTCCAGCCAAGTTTGTCTTGGCTTTTTATATTTCCAAATATATTTTAGAATCAGCTTTGTGGACCTCTATAAAGAAAGCTTGCTGGAATTTTCATATGAATAGCATTGAACCAATTTAAAGAGAATTGACATCTTAACCATATTGAGTGTTAACAATCCATGAATATGGTATACCTCCCCATTATTTAGATTTTTATTAATTTCCTTCAGCAATGTTTTATAGTTTGTAGTGTAAAGATCATAGACGTCTCTCATTAAAATTAGAATTTTTGATTCTATTGTATATAGTACTTTTATACCACTTTGGTGTCGTGGAATGGTAATTCTCATAGGTTCCTCTCTCTCTCTCTCAACTACTGCATACATGTTCTCAGTGCAAATTTTGAAAGGAGCCAGTCTGACTGGCCTATTCAAAACCACAGTCTTCCTAGGTATAATCTCCTTTGATTCTGGGGACCACCAACCTGATCCCATTACCAAGCACAACATACTCCTTTCCTGAGCAGAAAACATCAGATGCAATGTTTTTTTCACAGGAAGGAAGGATCATGTGTGGCAGCTACCGTGACCGACATGTCACAGTTCTGTCGGGGAGTACTGCCCACCCCCCCCACCTCCAAAAGATATATCTGCCTGGAACCTTAGAATGGGGCCTCAATTGAAATAAAAGCCTTACCATACGTAATTAAGGTAAAGCTCTTAAGATGACATCATCCTAGATTAGGATGGGCCCAAAATCCAACGGCAGGTGTCCTTACAAAAGACAGAGAAAGAGAAGAGACCCGGAGAGACTTAGAGGGGAGAAAGTGGTGTGAATATGGAGGTAGAGATTGGAGTGATGTATCCACAAGCCAAACAACACCAAGGATTGCCCCACAGCTACCAGAAGCTGGAAGAGGCATGGGATGGATTCTCCTTCGCAGCCACCAAAAGAAACCAGCTCTGCTGACACCTTGATTTCAGACTTCTGGCTTCCAGAATCATGAGAGAATACATTTCTGTTGTTGTAAGTCTTCCAGATTGTGTTAATTTGTTACAACAGCCCTAGGAAATGAATACAGATATAGATATGTAATACCACCCTAAACTGATGGATGGTTATAGCTAGAGCACCTGCTTGAGTAATACAACTGCCCTGCAGAAGGTGCAGCCGTAAGCACCCCTCACTCTCACACCACACCTTTCCCCCCATGTTGTGGGGACTTGCCCTGAACTGCAATGGGGCCGCCTCAGGCTGGGATTCATGTAGTAGAAAATGGGGGGGGGCTCCGCCAGTTCCTTTGCTGTTCTGTGCCACATTTTTCTAGCCCCCAGGGTTGGACAGGTGGGAGGGGAGAGGTAGTTTTAACTTAGGGTTGATTTCTTCTAGTTGGGACAGATATCCAAACGCTAATTTTTTCCCTGGCTGAGCACCTCTGGGGTTCCCTCAGCAACCAATGACAGGGACCCTTTGGAACGTCCTTACACTGGCAACACTTTCTTAGTTAGCTGTGAAAGACCCTTCCTGCTCCTGATCTGGAAGTTCACTTTGCAGATACCCCCTTGGGTCTTGGCAACTCAAGGCCAGCCACCGTCCAGAGATCCAGTGGCCATGGGAACCTCACTCATCTTGCTGTGCCAAACTGTAAATACAAGCCATTCCCAACATGTTGTTTTCATTAAAGTGACTTTAAAATAAGATTTAACATCTGGTAGGTCAATTCCCCCTAACCATTTTATTTTAATAATTTCCTTGTATACTTTCTCTTTGCTATAAACTTTTAAATCCTTTGTCCAGCTCCCTATCTTTCATCGCATCTCCTTCCCCCCACTCCCCCAAAGCCAAAACACATTAAATTTATATTCTAACTTGGGGAAAATTACATTTTTATGGCATTACATTTTCCCCATCCAGAATTTAAATTTTCTCTATTTGTTAAATGTTTGAGAGTTTCCATTCAATTTCATAGGTTTTCTCACATAGGTTCTGTATTTTTCTTTTAAAAATTATTTCTGAGATTTTATGGTTATTGTGAATGCATTCTTCTTGTTTTTATGTCTAGCTGTTTTCGAGAAAAAAACAGATATTTCTTATCTATCATATTTTCAGCTGCCTTAAATTCTCTTATCAATCCTGATTGTCTGTTTCCAAGAGTGTCTTGGCTTTTCTGGATGTACAATAATTTAATTTGCAAATAAAGATAATTCTGTCTTTTTCTTCTCACATGTAACCAATTAACCTATTTTTTCTTGCATTATTTCTTTAGCTAGAACCTCTAAAATGGTCTTCACTTTAATGGTGATGGCAGGCATATACTTTTTGCTGGTAATTTTAATGACAATGGTTTCAACCAAGCAGTAATTAGTCCTTTGCCTTTGATTTTAATAAATATGTTTGTCTTAGTTAACATTTTTTTCCATTCTTATTTCATTTGGAATTTTCAATAGGAATGATTGCAAAATTGTATTAAATGCCTTGTCACATTTCTTGATACAACCACATGATTTTTTACCTTTATGTAAATGTTCTCAGATCTTGAATAACTCCATTTTGGGAACAAGCCCATTTTATCACTATATATATATATGTCTCACTATATATATATAATCACTACTATATATAAATTATATATATTATATATAAATCATACATATTTATAAATCACTATTTATATATATATCATGTATATATATAAGTATATATATATATAAATTGGTTTCAATTATCTATCATCGGCCATAAACTAACTATAATAGTAAAAATTAAGTAAAAGGAAAATGGAAGTATAAATTGAATTCTATTTGTATACCATTGCCTTTGGGAAGCTATACAGTGTAGTGGTTAGGGCACAGACATAGGAACCAGCCTTGCTGAATTTAAATACCAGCTCCACTACCTAATATGCCCAGATGAGAAGCTACATTTCCCAGCCACACCTGCAGATGGAGGTGGCCAATGAATTGTGGGTGGAAGTGTGTGGGGGCCTTTGAGAAAGCCTGCCCTTTTATAGTTCTGTTCCTTACCTTTCCTCCTGCTTCTTTCTACCTAGACACTGGGTGTGATGACTGGAGGCCCAGCAGCCATTTTGTGACCTTGAGGGTGAATGCTCCATGCTGAGAATGGTGGAGCAGGAAGGTGGAAGGAAGCTGGTCCTGGTGACACCACCCCACCTGTAGCCTCCATAGGCCCAGACTGCTTAAACATGAGACAGAAATGTATTTCTGCCTTGTTAAGCCACTGTCATTTCTTCTCTCAGCTGAGAGAAGTAACAAAGCAGCCAGTTCACCTTACTGAAGAACAGAAGGGGGCTTGTGGAAACTTACAGGCAATAAGCCACCACACCCAGCCCCTCGCTGCAGAGGAGTCCTGGGCCTGTGCTATCTAGCCATGTAGCCCACATGAGAATGAATGAAGCCTCAGCCTGCTGTTCTGGGAGCCCCCAGGCTACCCAAGACACCTATTTATCTTTACACCATACACCCCAAACCTAGCCATCTGGGGACCAAGAAGCCATGGATGTCTTCAAATCCATCCAGACCCAACTCCCCTGTGCTCAAATCCCAGCTTTCTAACCCCTCAGCCAAGACCAGGGAGGAACCTGCAAGTTGGGCATTTCAAAGAGGTGGCTATCTCCACCAGGGACACGGTGACCCAGAGTCGGAGGCCCTGCCGAGGACACCTGGCCACCTGCAGCCACAGCTGCTGGGCTCAGGAAGCTTAGCACAGGTCAGAGTGGGATCGCCTCACGTGTGCTCTTCAGATTTCCTGTGTGCGGGTTCGGTGTTCAAAACCACTGCACAGACACTTTTCCCCCAACATCTGAGGGCCTGGGGGCTTCCATATCTTTTTGCAACTCCAGATGCCTCATAGACACTGTTGGCTGGGAGTTTGTCCCAATCTACACTCTCGCAGACACCACTCCCTTCCTGTGGGGACACTGACTCTCACCAAAGAGGTGTCTTCTCCCCTGCCTGGTATTTTCCAGCAGCACGGGCCTGCCCTCCACTTCTAGAAAGAGCTTCTCTTCCATCCAGCTTCCTGCACACCCCACTTCCCACCATGGCCCACAATTGCCTCCCAGTTCGGGAGGGCAGGATTCTCTCAGGAACCTTGGGAATGCTCATGGCGTAAAATCATGTCAAACCGAGTTAAATAGCAAAGGTAATGTAGTGGATCATGTACCTGTAAAGCCCAGGAGTGGACCTCAGTTGAGGCTTGCTCTAGCCTCACAGACAGTATCATCAAGAACCCAACTCTTTTATCTCTGCTCTTCCTTCCATGGTGATGGCATCCTCCAGGTGACCCCAGTGCCTCCAGACTCTTCTCTCGTGCTCACGACACAGATATGCCAGTTCTAAACTCCTATCCTTTCCCCACAGACGTCTCTTTTAGAGTTCCCACAATAAGGAGAGGAAGGGTTGCACCCCAAGAAATCTCAGCAAACAGCTCACATTGCAATTGCCCTGGGAACTCGATGAAATACTCTTAATAGCACCTTCCTTGGGGTGAGAGTCATCCTGGATTTCCTTTGCTGACCTTGCAAACGGGGAAAAGCAAGTGATCTGGGCACCAAGGGTATGTAGCCGCTGTTCCCGCTCCAGACCCCGGGTGCCCACTCCTGCTCCCTGACCTCAGGCTACAAAGGTGGGAAGGCCTTGGGGACATGGAGTCCCCTGGCATGGGTGGGTAGGACTGACATTGGAGGGGTGAGGTTCCCACTCACAAGCCAGTTGGCCCAAAGGAGCCCTGGGCTGGGAGAGGAGGCTACAGAAGGCACTGTGAGGGGAGTACTTGCGGGCCCGATGGTCATGGACAGAGGGCATTCCAGAGTAGTCCTTGAAGGAGGGGTGAGGGATGGAGTTCCACACAGAAGGCACAACCTGAAAAGGAGGGATGCAGGGGCAGGGACGAGCAGCAGAGACAAGGCGGCTGGGCCCATCCAAGGGCCACATATGAAAGAAAAGATAGTGTTGCAGGGGAGGAGTGCACAGGGAAGGGCTCAGGGCACAACCCCAGCTCCAGTGGACAAATATGGATCTTTCTCCATGTCGGGAGGCTGTGTGCGGACCACGTAGCCCCTCCGGCATCATTTTCCTCCTTCCCAAGGTGCCTGTCTCTCTCTCCTACCCCACCCCCACCCCTGCCCACTGTAGCTCCCACTGCCCTGCTTGGTCCTGCTGCTCAGCTGTGCACCAGGAAAGTCTGGAAGTCATTAGTGGCGAGCAGGGCCCTCCTGCTGTCTGCACCCAGCTGGGAAAGCAAACAGAGCTGGGGGTGGGAAGATGAAAGGGTCCCCAGTCCCGGGGCCAGGGTGGAGCAGGAGGGGGCTTTGGGGTGACGTGCAGATTTGGGGGATGTGGGCATCCCTGCCTAGGAGAGAGAGACCTGAGCCAGCCTCTGCACGGGTGGGCAGGAGGGCAGGCCACCCACGGCTCACGTGGCCCCAGCTCTGTGCAGTAGGCACGGCCATCCTCCTCTCTCGGGGGAGGGCAAAGACTCAGAGAGGTCAGCGGGCCTCCCCAGCGGGACCTGGGAACGGATGGAGCAGCCTCTGCTGGCCTTCCTGAAACCCCCCTCTGGCCACTGGGGGAAGGGACCCACTGAGAGGATGCAGTGGAGAGGTCAGCTGGGGTGGGATGCAGAGGGCCAGGCCAGGAAGGGACCTGGGGAGGAATGCCGAGGGCTGGCCCACGGGGTACAAACCCTCTCACTGCCCTGAGAAACAGCACTGCTTGAACTTCCTTGCTGCACAAGAAAGGCGGATGGTCTGGTTGCCAAACTGAGCTCGCGTTTATGAGAATACGCGGGGATGGGGCAGGAGGGAGGCCCTGACCGGGCTGCTAGAGGGCCAGCCCGGGGCAGATGCCTTTGTACTCAGGACTTACTAAATTGTCAGCAGCACCTGGGGTACCATTAGCCCATTTTACAGACGGGAAGTTATGACTAGGAAACCAGCTCACCTGTGTGAGATCACAAGCTGGGGACTGCAGCGGCAGGGCCCTGGGCCTCAGGCTCCCCAGTCCTGGGAATGAAGGTGGGGGGAGCAGTGCAGATGTGTTCCCACAGAGCCTCCTCTGAGAACCTGGCAGTGAGGACCTCAGCCTGCAGGGTGGCAGAGTGGACGCCTTGATCCCAGCATAGGAAGCCCCCCTCCCTCCCACCTCCCCGCCCCCCCAACCCCCAGGGTGCTGGCCGATTTCTCCAGCACATTCTTGGCAGCATCTTGTTCCAGTCCGCAGAGGCAGACCTTTCCCAGTGCCTTCCTGTTCAAGTTCACGGGCACGGGATGCAGACTCGAAGTTGAAAGGAGCAGGTGGGCGAACTTGGCTGAACAAAGTTTCTTTTCTTCCTCCACAAGAAGAGTGAAGGCCAGACCTTGGGCTCCTCACCAGTGCGGGGAGGGGTTTGGCCCAGTCAAATTCTCAACCGGGAAGAAAAGAGCTCAGCGTTCTCAGAGGCTGGCCTCCATTTCAGGGACTCAGAGTTCAAACTCGTCTCTGTGTTCATTTTAGAATTAGAACCTAGTGTCAGGTTTCCAGGACAGGAGGCCTCACGCGAGTCACCAAGATGGCTCCAGGGTTCTCTGAGCTACTTCCCTAGCTCTTGCAGAGATCGCCCTGAGGACAGAAACACAGGAAGCAGAAACTGGTGTTCCTCTGAAAAAGAGCTTTTTAAAGTACTTGGTGAATTTATTCTTTATTGTATTGCTTTAATTGATGGCCGTGAATCATGCTTTCACAAAACATAAATGCAAAACGGTTATTTTAAAAGATAAGTCCCCGACTGGGTTATTTGGAGATTTGCCTAAGACGGAATATGGAGAAACCATTTGAAAGTATCTTCAAGTCTAAACAGAATCTGCCCTTTTTTTCATTGTGAGAAAAATAAAAGAAGCAAGACTCCGTTCTTGAGAATTCTTCCGTCCACCAACAGAGAGCCTGCTACAGACAGACAGGGACAGGAGCAGTTAGACTTGGCAGCCGACCAGATTCTGAAGGTCCTGGGTTCGGGTCTCCACCCCTATCCATAGGGCTTTTGGGGGGGTTCCTGAGACCCATTCCCCATTCCATCTCCACACGCTGTCCAGTCAACATATTTATTGAGCAGCTACGACATGTCAGACACTGTTCTAGAATCCGGGATCACAGCAGCGGACAAAACAGACAAAAATTCCACCCCCCCACGGAGCTAACGTTCTCATGAGGGAGATGGACAAGGCGCACATACGCAGGATGTCACCTGCCTGACAGGAGCTCTGCTCTGAAGACAGCTGGAGCAGGGAAGAAGGGAGGGACACCTCGTTGGGAAGTGGGTGGGGCGCTGCATCATGAAGCGTGATGTTCAGGGGAAAGTTCATTGAGAAAGTGACAGGAAAGCAAAGATCTGAAGAAATGAGAGAGGAGACCGCAGGATTCTGAGGGAGGAGGGTGCCAGGCAGAAAGAACAGAATGTTCCAGAAACATTCAGGGGACTGGCCATTCTGTGTGGGGGGCAGTGAAGTGATGGGGTGGGAAGTGGCAGAAAGTGGAGGGAGGGGGCTAAGAGCTGAGGAGGTATAGGAACCACCTGAAGCGCGTTCCTCTCCAAAAAAAGGTATGTCCACGTCCCAGGACCTGTGAACAAGACCTTATTTGGAAAAAGAGCCTTTGCCGACATGATGAATGGAGGATCTCAAGATGACATCATCCTGGGTATCCAGGTGGACCCTCAATGCAATTACAAGTGTCCTTATAACAGGCACACCGAAGGGAGGCGTGAACACAGAGGCAGAGAGGGAATGACGCGGCCACCAGCCAAGGTCATGGGAGCCGCCAGGTGCTAGGAGAGGGGAGGAAGGATCCCACCCAAAGGCCTTCAACAGAGAGCAGGGTCCGGCCGACTCCTTGATTTCAGGCTTCTTACCTCCAGAACCATGTGTTGTCACCTGTTCTGTGGTGATTCATTAAGGCCGCCACAGGAAACACATGCAGGACAGCAGGGAGCCAGCGTGGAAATGGGGAGAGCAGCGTGGGAGGCACTCCAAAACAGCGACCCACTGACTCCCAGGTCCATCGGCCTGCCTCTACCCAGAGTTTGCTGTGCTTACGTACCACCTGGGTGTTGTTTTAATGTCTCTCCTTGTTTTAGTATCAGTAAACTCATTTAAAAATGCAATGTTAGATCACTAAATTAAACACAAAACTAAATCCATTTTCCATACATAGAAGGTAACCTTGACTGCCCGCATCTGGACAGGCAGGGCCCTTGCCGGGGTGGGGGGTGGGGAGAATCATGGGGAGTAGGCACAGGAACCAGCCTGGGATCTGGGTCCAACCACAGAGGGGACTCCTGGGAATGAATGGTCTGAACTGGTATGAGCTTTCTCCCTTGGACAAGTACAGGCCAGGAATGAGCCCAGTTTTATTGGTTTTTTTTTTTAGATGTCCAGGTAGAGAGTGAAGTGCACTAATATTTAGTTACAGATTGATTTTGCTTGGCATGGTTTTTAAATCATGTGCACACATGAGTCTGACTTGAATTTTTTAAGACACGGGGAGCATGCAAAGGAATGACCCCATGGGCACACTCTTGTCGCTAAGTTACCGGTGGCCCCGCCGGCTTGGGTGGGGTTGGTCTCTGCCTCAGGCCCAGTGGTGGAGGAAAGGGTTTCAGTCTTGGAATAGGGGTGGGGAGGTGGCAGGTTCAGAAACTTACCAGATGCCCTTTGTAGGAGACTGGAATCTCCAGCCGTGAACTCAGACGTGCAAGGAATGAATGCCAGTGACTTCAGTGTGTCCTGAAGAGCCACTCCATGCCCTGTTTTGTGCCCCGGGTGCCTAACCTGTAGGGTAAATCATAAACCAACAGGCCTTCTCCAACAAGGAGGCCAAGGTATTTCTTCCCAAGGTCCCCTCCCTGCAGGGTCATCTAGGGCTGGCTGTGTTCCTTTGCCAGAGGTCATGCACGGTTCCTGGCTCCTGATTGGTGGCCCCTCCACAAAGCCCCTTCCTTCTGATGATGGCCTCACCTCTGCCACCAAAAGGCAGAGGGTGGTGGTAGCACCTGGCTGTCACCAGCTGGGGCACCGCACCATCCCTCGTGGGTTTCCAACCCCCTCTCCACACCTCCACGGAACTCCTTTAAGAATGTGCTTCAGGAAACCTACCCTCGGAATGGTCTCTGGGATCCTGTCATTCAGCTATTTGAGGAACACACTGATCACCCCCTCCTGGCCAGGAGAAAAGGGGACACGGGATATCTGGCATTCAGGGGCGTCATGATTCCCCAAAGGAAGCCAGTGGGGCATGCCCCAAGTACAGGTGGAGGGCAAGGCATTGGAGCATTAGGTGGCTGTGACACCCAGTTGCTATAGCAACCACAGCCCGAGGAATAGTACGGACCCTGGAGCACCATTTGTCAAAACATGGCCAGGTCCACGGACTGGTGCCATCCACGGACTGCTTGTTGCTGGTCGGAGATGAGATAGGCTCAGAAATTTGGAAGCTTTTGCAGCATTTTGGTCCAGCTACGACACCCAAGTACATGCAAGCATGTGAGCGGTGTTCTTACAGCACGGGGGAGAAGGACCAATCTGGACATTGTCAGAGTCACAGTGCGAGCGCATCCTTGGCGTGTCACCGGGTGTGAGGTCTTGGCTCTAACCTGAAAGTATTTAAAATGTGGAATCCACTTCTCTCTAAGATAATTTAAGTTCTCTAACCTATAGAGTTAATTGTTGGGACTACTACTAATGAGGAATTGGAGATGCACTTTTTAAATTTTTTATTTAAATTCAATTTAGTTCGCATGCAGTGTATTATTAGTTTCAGAAGTAGAGTTTAGTGATTCATCAGTTTATATAATACCCAGTGCTCATCACATCACGTGCCCTCCTTTAAAAAAAAAAGATTGTATTCATTTGAGAAACAGAGATACAGACAGAGAGCGTGAGTAGGGGGAGAGGCAGAGGGAGAGGGAGAAGCAGGCCTCGATGCGGGACTCGATCCCAGGACCCGGAGATCTTGACCTGAGCTAAAGGCAGACGCTTAACCAACTGAGCCACCCAGGCGCCCTAGTGAGTCTTTGTATTAATCATCTATATATACTTTCAGTGAAATACACAGCTTTCGTCATTTTAATAGTTTTTTTTCCCATGCTGTTTATTCTAATTATATTTATTGAAAAGTAATTTTATATGTATTGAATCTAATACTTTGTATGTCTTGTTTTTTTCATTTATTTTTTAAAGTGAATCATTTCTATTGTATTTTACGTAAGTATCAGTCTGCAGTGGATTGGAAATGTCTTCAAAAGACCTTTCCCCACAGACAGTTTGAGAAGCACCATTTGAAAAAGCATACCTAGGGCCAGGGAGAAGTTTTGAGCTAAGAACGGCTTATTTTTTTCTATAACTAAACTTAATTAGAATCCACCAGGTTTGGGTTCAATTTTAGTAGATTTCTGGTAATCTCCATTAATTCAAGCTTTCACACTCACCTGTATCACAGACACCTGCCCCTGCTTTCCCTGGGGTTGTATGGAAATAGAGTGACCCTATGATTGACTTGTGGGGCAGATAGTCCCAAGTCGACACCTGTTGTCTCAGCATCATTATTAATAGTGCCCCTTTCACTCCCAGAGCCCCAGTTTAGATAGTAAGTGCTTTGGTGACCCTGTATAGAAGGTGCTGGGTCTGCCCAGGGCACAATCTTATTCTTTGTCCAGACTCTCCAGCTGGCATTAGCCGCACTCTGCCTTATCTAGTGTGGTCCTGAGATTTCAATCCTTGCAGTTTCCAGTGGCATCCTCCTCCTCCCTCCTGACAGCAGAGCCTTCCTTGTTCTCTTTCTCTCAGCTTCTTCTGCCTCCTGTTCTAGGCTCTTGGGACGTTATCAGTGAACAAAACAGGAAGGACGGAAAAAAGGCCCTGCTTGCAAGGATTTTTCTTCTTTCTGATATTCTAAATTATGTTTCCAAGGCTATGAACTTTCCTCTGAATACCGCTTTGTATGCACTCCCCAGGTTTTCATGTGGATGTTCTTAAACAGCTTCAGTTCTAATCCCTCTTCTGCTCTAGGATTATTTAGAAGGGTTTTGTTTTTTATTTTCAAGATTTTTTTTTTTTTTACTGTGCTTTTGTTGTACGGGTATTCCATGTGTGTTCCCTACACCTTCTCTTATTTAGTCCTTACAACAGCTCATCCAGCTAGGGTACCATTCCCATTTCACATATGCGAAAACAGAAGTCCGGAAAGGGCTAGAGGGATAGAGTAGGGATTCAACCCTAACCCAACAGGCTGGAAGAAGCACCCTCTCCCCTGCCCTGAGCGGAACAGGCTCTCTGCCGAAAGAGCCTGCTGGGCATTTGTTCTCAGCCCTATCCTGAGTTTTGCATCTTTTCAGTGGGTTGCAGCTGAGGGACGAGGCTGTCCAGCTGGGGATGTGCAGTCTCTCTCTGCCAGGCTGAGAAGCCACGCCTCAGATCCCAGCAGCAGCCCAGGGCCTGCTCTCTGTGCAGCAAAGGGAGAAAGATGCCAGCAGAGAAACTATCCACAGCCTTGCTCAGTCAGCCTTATTGTCCCAAAGGCAAGGTGGGGTGACCAAAGCCAGGGAGCACTGGGCAAGTGCTGGGTGTCAGGCAAGTAGCCAGGACCATTAGGTGGCCAATTTGCAATAGGGGCAGTGGGGAGAGGAGCTTTTCCAAGGGGTGACATGAGCCAGTCCTGTGTGGCAATTTGGGACTTGGGGAAGGCTTCCAGGCTGAGGGAACAGCAAGGGCCTGGAAGAGGGGACAAGTAACTTCTTGTGCTCACCAGAGAATGGAGATCATACCTCTGAGCATGGTACCCAAAATCTTTCATATTATCTCCTGGCCTCCTACTTGCTCTTTGTTGACACACATGTGCGCGCACACACACACACACACACACACACCCCACACACACAACTGCCCAGAGAATGCTGGGCCCTTCTGATAACATCCTGAACCAACATGGACCATGTGTAGGTTTTGGGGTTAATGGAGCATGTGCCAACCCTGGGAGGTCACCCCACCTGAAGGTCCCAGCCCCGCTAGATGAATGCATGATGCACCGGGCCTCTCTGGCCCCTCTCCCCATCTGTCCAATGGGCGGATTGGCCCAGAAGGCCCCAGAGTCCCCATAGCCCACCGCAGTCTGACTCACTCTGCAAACAAGTAACACACAGCTCATTTTCTTCGTCTGCTGATGACAAGACAATCTCGAAAAATCCTGTTATGCTGGGAGGGGTGACAGAAAGGCCATTTGGGCAACACCCGTCCCTAAGGTCAGTGATCATTCACTTCCCAGCTGTGTTTTTAGGAGAAAATAATTAAGGGTCTGAATGCTGCCAAGAGGGTGGCTTTGTGGCTGTCCTTGGCCGTGACCCCATGGCAGAGTCCTCCACTGATTAAGCTCCCTTGCCCTGTCTGGAGCCCCACCTGCGGGTCCTTGCCACCGCCACTTAACCTCAGCTAATGGGGCCCCAGCAGTCCCTCTCCATGGATGGTCCCTTCCCCTCCCTGGGCTGCAGTTCTCAGACCCTCTGTGGCCTCCCCTGCCTCCCCCACCTCCACTGTCCTCTGAGCACATAGCCTGTGCTTTGCGGTTTGCTGAGGTCATCCTCCTCTGTTTTCATAACTGCCTGGGAGCTAGGTTTTCTCAGCCCCATTTCGCAGATGAGGCTCTGGAGGCAAAGGGGCTTGCAGGGTCAGCAAGACAGGGCACCAGGACTTGGATTCCTCAATATTTCCAATCCCCCTGCATCTCTTCAGATCCAGGTCCTCAGCTCGAAGCCCTGCATCCAGTGCAGTCCCTCCCTGAGCTCCAGACTCACATCTGCACTGGGCCAGGGGCGGGGGGGGGGGGGTCTGATGTGTCCACAGGCAGCTCAGATCCAACAGGGCCCAATCAGTCATCCCCAACACCCTCAGCCTGCTGCCATCTTGGTTCCAAAAACCAGTGAATGGCTCTCCTGCTGCCCCCAGAGCTGGATACTGAGGGCCATGCTGTGGCTCCCTTCCTCCCCACTGCCCCTCACTCATGGCTCTGGAGCTCTACCTGTGCAACCTCCCAGAGCTCCCTGCTGTTGCCAGGCCTGCACCCAAGCCCACCCACCCAGCCTCCTCCTGCCTCAGAGATCTTTCTAGAGTGAAAAGCCCACCAGGTCACTTCTGCTTAAGGACAACCACTGGGCCTCCGACCACAGAACTCAGGTTCTGGCTGGGTGGGCTCCCCACATGCTTCTCTTCTGCCTGATCCCTGTCCTACCCATGTGTGATAGACAAAGGGTTTTACAGCCCGTTAGCCATGACTTTAGTTAGGTAACAGCAGCTCAGACTTTACTTGGGGATGTCACCCCCACCCCCATGGGGGGTGTGTAACCTAGACCGATGATGACATATACAGTGATTAGCTCAGGAATGCAAGACTCCCTGGACAAGCTGAGGAAATCCCAGGACTTCTGCTGGAAATCTCTGGGGAAGGAAGAGCCCCACTGGAGTTGCTGAGTCAGTAAGACATAAGCCTGGGGCTGCCAGGGGCCAGCAGGTAAGGGAAGTTGACCTGGAGCCAAAGCAGAGCTGAGAGATGGAGCACAAGATCTGAGCACCTGGATCCAGCTGTACCTGGACCTACCCCTGCAATATGGAGTTACGTGAACCAGTAAAGTCCCTTTTTGACTTGCACCAGTTTAAATTTTTTTTTCTCCCCGTTACACACCATCCAGACCAGTTCTGGGAAGAGTGGGTAGCTGCCTTTGGCTGTTCTTTGCAGCATGGCCGGCCCAGGAAGTGCCCGAGGGATAAAGGAATTCTATCCCCTGGTGGGAGAGGGGGCCATGCAGGAAGTTTCTGAGCGGATCCCCATCCTTGCCTTTGGTGTTGCTGCATTCCTTCCCGATACTCTCAGGAAAGGGACGAGATGGTTCCCCTCTTGGGAAAGAGAAGCAATGAGAAAGGAAGGTTCTCACTGCTTCTGCAGCCTCTCTCAGTCTGAGCCCACCTATGACCCTCAGGCACTCAGTGAGTGTGATGGATGGGTGTGGTCTTGGACCAACCAGCATCTTCTCTTTTTCCCATCTGAGGACCCTCCCTTGACCTCTCATTCCAGGTGGTTCCAGGATGAACCTCTGTCCTCAGCTCCCAGGACTGGTCCCCCTGACTGGGGAAAGGAGCTCACTTCTCTACCCTCCCTGGGGTGGTTCATTGTATAGATGTGGCCACCAGACAGGGCACCTGTCTGAGCCCCAAGACTACCGGGAGGTGGGGTGAGTGGGGCACAGCACCATGAAGATGCTGTTTGAGCCCCTGGATCTACTTTTTGGGAACAGAACATTTCCTTTCTTTTCTTGCTTAAGTTGATGTCTTAGCTCAGGCACCATAACAAAATAACCAGGTGATTCAAACAAAAGACATTGATTTCTCACAGCTCTGGAGGCTTCGGTTCTTCGGGTTCTTGGTGAGAGTCCTCTTCCTGGCACGTAGACTTTCTTGCTGTGTCTTCACATGGCCTTCCCTCGGCGCCTGGGGGCAGAGAGAGAGCAATCTCTCTTCCTCTTCTTGTAAGGACACACATCCCAACAACAGCGTCCCACCCCCATGACCTCATCTAAATGTAGTCACCTCCCAAAGGCCTCACCTCCAAATACCATTACACTGGGAGTTAGGGTTTCGACACATGAATTCTGAGGGGCCACAAACATTCAGTCAAACAGCCAGTTCGAGGTGTGTTCCTGCTCCCTGAACCGAGCAGAGGCCTGAGGCCAGAACCGTGCGGCCCTCCAGGCCGGCCTCGTGGCTGAGGTCAGGTTCAGGGGACAGAAGGCAGAAGACGGGCCTGGCCAGAGTCCTGTGCCCAGTGGAGATCTTGGAAGTCCTATCACAAGGGGCTGTTGGGGCATCCCCATCACAGGATCTCAGGGACATCTTTGACGGCCAATGAGAGAACACAGTGTCCCATCTGGAATGATTGTCACTGGGCCAGCTGTGAAAGGTAACCTGGCGTACAGAGTGGCCAGCATCCCTGAAATGGGCAGTCACCATGCGCTGCCTGTGTGTTTAGGGTTGGTGGGCATCAAGACGGGATTAGCATATTCCTTCCAGAAAAGGTTCTGCACTTGCTCGTTATCAGTATCCCTGCCATGACCGCATCCATGCACACGGACACGCCAGGATGGATGGCCAAGAGTCTGGATGTTGGCCTGTTTTCAGTTATTTTTGCTCTCCAACATCTGCAGACACACGAGAAGATCCAAAGTAGTTCACTCCATAGACTGAGATTGGTCAGCTTCTTGACATGGGACAATTTGCATCCCTAGAGGACACAGAACGCCTTGTTCTCCCTGCCCTGGCTCCTTCGCCAAGGAGCAGGCCAGCCAGGCGGGCTGTGCCAAGAGACCAGCCCTGCATGTGCCTCCGCAGCCTTTGGCCTCATGGGCTGTGGGACCTGAGTCCCAGGCATGCCACCAGTCACTTTGCAGGCAGGACAGGAGGCCCCCCGTTCTTCCTGGGCTGGGGTGGGCCCCTCTGCTAGGAGCATAAATGCCCTTTGGACAAGAAGCCTTTCCTGCCAGGTTGGAGGCTCTTGATTTCTTTTTTTATGGGAAGATGACGATCGAACTGGGACACCTGGGTGGCTCAGGCAGTTAAGCATCTGCCTTCGGCTCAGATCATGATCCCAGGGTCCTGGGATCAAGTCCTGCATTGGGCTCCTTGCTCAGCTGGGAGTCTGCTTCTCCCTCCGTCCCTCCCCCTGCTCATGCTCTCTCTCTCTGATAAAATAAATAAATAAAATCTTAAAAAAAAAGAAAGACAATATCCTCAAACGGATTGTGGTGATGGATGTACAAATCTGAGAATGGACTTAACACCATTGACTTGAGCACTGTAACGGCTGAATTATATGGTATGTGAATTCTATCTCAGCAAAGCTATTATATATAAAACCAAATAATACAGCCTATACACACCCCATGCCTTCCCCCCGAGTCTCAGAGTTGCACAAGCATTTCCTGGTCGGTGTGTTTCACACTTCATGACACCAGGCCCCTGTTGACACGTATCGCCACATTTCTCTCTGGAAGAAGGTTGTACTCCCTGGTGCTTTCTCAGATACTGTGTGACAGCCTGCCATCCGCCATTTTCTGGAAGAGGAGAATGCTTTGCTCAACGCCATACACCCCAAGGCTGCAGAGAGTCAGAGTGCAAACCTGACCAACCCAGCTCTGGGCCCGAGGCCTGCTCTCTGGTCTCCACGCCTCCCGCCTGCTCTGGGCCCTGGGACTGCTGCTTTACCAGCAACACATGGCCCGCACACAGCCTCCTGCCTGCTTGGAGCCTTGCAGGGTGTAAAAACACTTACTAATATCAGACCATCGCACGTGGGGGAGGGAGGTTGTGTGTTTTTACGGATTCTAAATTTAAATGTCTTAGAGACATACCAGCCAAAGGCGATGGGTAAACGCTGTCGGTATCCCGATTTAAACCCACAAGCAAAAAAAAAATAAAAATAAAAATAAAAAATAAACCGATAAACTATAAAAAGACATTTTTGAGACAATCATGGAATATTGACTATACCCCAATGTATATCAATATTAAAGATGAGGTGAGTGTTAGATAACATAATATATTACTATTAACTTTGTTTGGTGTGATACTGGTCTTACAGTCTTAAGAGCCTTACACATCATGAATTATTAAGGAATCAAATCATATCAGGGCTTATTCCAACAAAACAAAAGCTGGAGAGATAGTTGAGACAAAATCAGTTACACGTGAGTAATTGTTGAATCTGGGTGATGCGTACGTGGGAATTCATTAGACGATTTTTGGAATTTTTCAAAACAAAAAAAAAGTGTGTGTGGTGTGTGCGTGTGTATACATGCTTGCCAAGATCACAGAGATTTTTCCAAAGATAATACTTCTAAGGAACTTAAAAACTGCACTCTCTGGTTGCCACTGACAAGAAAAGAAAGATGGGTTTTGTAGACAGGTCCAATTATTCCAGAAGATGTGTAAGACTCTCATGGGTCCGCAGAATGGGGAGGCCCCATCAGCTGTGAGACCCCCTATCTGCCCACACTCCACCGAAAGTGAGAGTTACCGTAATGATCAGCTCTCAAGTCCCAGAAACAGGTGGTGCTACCTGCCTCCCAAGAGTTCACAAAGATCAGTGCTTGGAGGACCTGGTCCCAGGAAGGACTCGCCTCTACAGCGCACTGCCCAGGGGGGTAATGACCACCAGCTCAGCGACTGGGCAGGGGCTGGGAGGAGGGGAGGGCAAACAGTGCATCAGTCCCTGAGCGCAAGGGTCAACCTCACCAGGTAAGCCGGGGCCCCCACCCCAGCAAGGACAGAATGCCAGAGAAGTTCAGGCATGCACGCCTTCAGGCTGGGCTGGAGCCAACGTGGATCTGCTTTCCTCTGTTTTATCTACACTCTTGAATTCTCCCCACTGGGGTCAAGCCAGCACGCAAGGAACACCCCAGTCCCATATCCTAATTCCTAAGTGACTTCACTGGAAAGAAAACCCCTTTTTTCCAATGGGTCCTGCAATTCTCCTCTGGGTGACATGCACTGGTTCTTATCAGTCCGATTTAGGTCCCTTGGCCAGGCCAGACCCAACCCCTGTGTTCCGAGGATGGTGCCCTCATTGTCTAGGCCTGGGCCAGGCACCTGCCCCAGCAGCCGGCAGGGAAGCCAGCCACATGGGACCCAGCAGGCTGAGAGGAGAGAAGGGGTGGATTCCACAGAGGAATCTAGGGTGTTGTCCCAGAGGGGAGGAAAACAGGCCCAAATGCCCCCCTACCTTTGGTCCCTCCAAAGTCATAGCCGCCCACGTGCCTAGTGAACACCCAGGCAGACCCTCCTTGAAGCCTCCCTCCTGTCCCAGCAGGGTCCAGAAGGTTCTCATGTCCCCACCGCCTCAACGAACATGGAAACCAGGCCGCCACGGGAAGTAAGAATGGCTTCGGATTTGCTCTGGGGCCCAGACCCTAGCATGGGATGCCCTCTACTGCCCTGTGTGCATGGGCCACCCAGAAGCACACCCTCTCCACTGTCTGATGGAGGGGGACACGGGAAGAGTCCTGGACCCCAAACTTTCACCCTCTGTCCCTGCCCTAGGCTCCAAGAATCATAGCCAAAGGCCACTGCTAGCCTGGACAACTTGGAGGGGACATGGGCCACCACCCTCAGAGAGCCCCTCTTCCACCCAGCCCTAGAACCTGCAGGACATGAGCGGTGGTATGGAGCAGTCCACTCAGCTGCCTACGGGGCCAGGCAGAAAACCAAGGCTGCACCCAGCCTAGGAGGGAGGACGGGGAGATCGTGAAGGGCAAGCCCCTCTAAGGACACAGCTGCACTCAGCTCTGGGCAACCGGAATTGTCAGAATTGCCAGCTCTTCTAACTGGTCAGAGAAACTGGAGGCCCAGGACACAGACTGAGCTCTTCTTAATCTCGTCTCAGCAGAAAAGAGGGTGAGCAAGCAAGAACGCAGTATCAGAGTCTCCACCGAAATCCGTGGCAGTCAGAGTGACCAGCCGCCCCAGTTTGCCCAGGACCTAAAAAACCTCAGTCCTAAAGCCAGGACAGTCCCAGTAAAAGTCAGACAGCTCGTCTCCTTGGGTTACACCCTCAGACAGGATGACAGAGCATTTCCGGAAGGCAGCGTGCAAGGTTAAGGCAACCAGCCGGGCTGGGCCAGCTTGAGGGGTGCTCAGCCAAAGCATAACCACTCAGAAACCTGAGGGGCAGGACCCAGACAGGACAGTGTGGGAGAGGCCACCAGACCGAACCTGAGGCCTCAGGGAGAAGATTTACATCTTGACTGCACCCCCTCCCTCTCCAGACCTCCTACTGGCCAGAGCCAACCAGAAGCCAGAGGGCCTGGGACCCCCAGGAAGGCCAGTCTCCCAGGGCACAGAACCAGGGAGGGGTAAAAGAGTGGATCTGGTGTCTTTTTGTCCCAGAGGAGATGCTTGCCTGAAATAACAGAGGCTGAAATAATACACTGCTTACCATCACCAGCCCCTGCATCTTGGCCAGGGTACCCTGCTGCTCTCCACTCACCAATGTCCAACAGCCAGGGCACGCAATCCCAGATTTCTGCCCGCCCACATGGACCCTCACCCTCTCCTGGCTGGGCAGAGCCCAGCTTTTCCTGGGTGCAATAGCCCCAGAAGTGGACAGCATTGGCATTCCTGGGCCAGATCTGGGCTTCACAGCACGATTTGAAATTCCTTCTTTCTTTCGTTCTTTTCTAAAGATTTATTTATTTATTCGACAGAGAGAGCAAGAGAGCACAAGCAGGGAGGAGGGGTAGAGGGAGACAGAGAACAGGCTCCCTGCTCCTGATGAGCCGAAGGCAGATGCTTAACCGACTGAGCCACCCAGGTGCCCCAATTTGAAATTCTTTCTAATCAGAAATCAAACTCTGGCTATAAAGCAATATTTGTGGTACAACCACATTATTGTCTAAGTCATGACTACCAGGGGCACCTGTGTGGCACGGTAGGTTGAGCATCACACTCTTGGTTTTGGCTCAGGTCATGATCTTGGGGGTCGTGGGATCAAGCCCCACATCAGGCTCCACGCTCAGAAGGGAATCTGCCTGAGACTCTCTCTCCCTTTCCCTCTGCCCCTCCCACTCATGCTCTCTCTCTCTCTAAAATAAATAAATAAATCCTTTTTAAAGATAAATAAATGATGACTACCAATGCAAAGAGTAATGTTTTAGGGGGTTGTAAAAAGTTGACACGATTAACCCTTAGAAATGTTTTTATTCTTGATTTCCTAAAATGATTATGCAGCTCTTCTGGAAGAAAAAAGTTATAAAGACTTGTAATTAGCCCTATTTTTTTTTTTAATTAACTTACAGTCAAAGAAGAATACGGCAGTTGAGGCTGTGGCAGAATGGACAGAGGAAGAAGGTGGAACATGTCCGTGGTTCCAAGGAACCCCTCAGCAGGGTCAGAAGGGATGTGGGGGCTCTCTTGCCCCGGTGCTGGCGTTGGGGGTGGGAGTGGGGGGGGGCCGGCGGCCAGCTCTGCGCTAGACAACCCTCCCCCCCTTTCCAAGCTCCGGCCAAGCTCCTGAGGCCTTAATCCCTTCAGACCTACGCTCTGAGAGAATTCTTGCCTCAGTTTCCCATCCAGCTCTCCACTTCTGGCCATTCCTCAAACCCTGGTCCCAGGCCAGTCTCTCAGATCCTCCCTCGCCCTGTGCCTTTTGCAGACGACCCCACCGTCGTCCCCAATTCCACAGAAGGGAAGAGGGAGGAAGAGGAAGTGGGGAGGTGGTTTCCTGCCCCAAGCCCAGGTCTGGCCTCATTCCTTGCGCTGCTTTGTGCTCCTCCCCACCACAGGTCTCAGCTGAGGACCAGCTACCCCAGGGCAAGGATGTCCACCCAGGTCGGTATACCCGGGGTTTCTGACCTGGGTTCCCTGAACCCTGTCTGCTGCCATAGGTACCACTCAAGGTCCCCCTTAGAATCTTGTGCTTCCCCTGCTCCCCCGCAGATGGAGTGATCCAACTCAGAGCTCCAGCTGCAGGCCTCAGCACCCTGCACCCCCAGCTCCCTGGACCCTCCGCGGAAGCCTGGGAAACCGTGCGCTTCACAGCTCTGGGCTGGGCTGGGTCTCTCCGGGCTACCGGAGCTCACACCGAGGTCTGCCTGGCATTTCTGCTCTCAGAGGGCAACAAGAAGATCAGGAGTGACTGGGTGCTACCCCAGGTCACCCGGCGGCCACAGCCCAGCTGGGGTGAGTGGAGACTGGTGGCAAGGACCCTGATCACAACACGGGAGCTGCTGAAAGCCCAGCAGGGCTGGAGTTCCCACAGGAGCTAGAGGGCAGCCCTCATCATACCATGGATCCCACAACCCTCCCCAGGCCCTAGTGGAAATATTACAGAAAAAAGCGGCTGAACAGGGCCTGTGGTCAGAGGAGAACAGGCACATTCCATGTCTACCAGGACAGTCATGGGGCTTAGTGGGCTGCGTGGGAGGAGGAAGCAGATCTCCGGGTTGTTTGGGAGAAACCAGTCAATGAACAAATCCCCCAACTATATAAAAGCTGACCTGAGGTTTGAAAAAACAGTGCAGGCGAAGAAGCCATGTCCGTGGCAGCTCTTTGCAATCCTAGCACGTGGTCCTACTCTGCGGGCCAGAGGGGTCAAGGTCACTCCTGGAAAGTGGGGCCAGAACCATCCACAGTGATCAGCCAGGCCCTGTGGGCTTCTGGCTCTAGCGACTCAGGCTCACTCTCCCGGGAGCACAGGTATGGGGCCAGGCTGGGGGAGGTGTCCATGCATGGTCTTCCATCTTCCTTCCTCTGACAGCGGCTAAGCCTGGGCCTCCTGATCCAGACCAGCCCCCTACTTCTGAGCTGGGCAGATTGCTTAATCTTACCAAATCCCAGGGGCCTCCTCGGTTGCACCAGGACATGTCCCTGATAAGGCCGAGGGCAGGAAGGGGCTCTAACCAGCAGCACCTTATAGGCTGGGACCACCAGCTGCCTAACTGCACCCATGAACCTCAGATCACTGCTCCCACAGGTGGAAGGAGTCCGGACTCTATTCCATTGCCAATGCCAGAAGTCACTTCAGAGTGCCTCAAGGGAAGATGGGAACTTATTGAGCCTTGATACTGAGAATTCCAGGGATAAATCCTGGCTTCAGCCCCAGCTAAATCCAGGGGCTCCCAAAAATGTGCATCTTCCTCTATCCTAGAGATCTGTTTTGCTCTGGATTGCCTCACTCTCAGACATGCCTTCCCCTACCCCATCCCAAAGTTGACAAGAGGGTCCCCAGCATCACCAGTCTACCCTCCAGCCAGCTGTGCCACCAGGCTCAGATTTTCTGGTTACCCCCATGTCCCTGAACAGGTTGTCAAGACCCCAGCATGGGCCACATGCTGATCCCTGTACCAATGCCAGGGCCAGGGAGACCTAGTGGCTAGGTGGCCAGTCCCAGGCCACATGACTAGTCCCCAAAGCAGGGAGGATAATGCTAACCCAGATACAGGTACCTCCACAGGGGTCATAGCATCCATGCCACTCCCCACCGGGGAGCTGTGAATCCCCAAGGAGGAGGAGAGGCAGATCTGGACCCTGGTAGGGGGGTCTTCTCACTCTCTGTGTGACACTGGATTAGTGTTTCCCTCCCACCACTCCATAAATGCCAGGTAGGTGCCCAGGCTGGATTATTCTCACTCATCATAAAGTCCCCTTAAGCATCAGGAGAGGCATGAAGCAGCTGCTTAGGAATGAATGAAATGAAATGAAATGAAATGAAATGAAATGAAATGAAATGAAATGAAATGAAATGAAATGAAATGAAATGAAAGCGACCCTGCACAGTGAAGGGTGAGAGGCAGATACTGAGGCTCCAGGACCGACTCCACTATTTCCCAGCAGGGTGACTCAACCAAACCCCTTCCTACTGTCGCTGAGCCTCAGTATCCTCAACGGGCAAATGGGTAAAACAAACACCTCCTCCCCGTAGGACCTGCAGAGCTGTGGTGAAGAGAGAGAGAGAGAGAGAGAGAGAGATTACATCAGAAAAAATGCCCCAGACAAGACGCAAAAACCTTCGTTTTGTTCTCTAACACGACTGCGGAGGATCTGTTTAGAATTCAAGATTTTTTTTTTTTTTAAGTAAAATAAAAAACACCAGATGGCTTCAAAGTACGCAAATATTGGGCCAGTTCTCGTGACCTTCCTCGGGAGACCGAAGCCCGGAGCGCAGTGGGAGGGGAGGAGACGGCCAGGAACCAGGGCGGAGGAACGCGGGTCCCAGTGACTCACGGCGGAGCCGGATTCGGGCTCCAGGCCGGCGGGCGGGCGGAGAAGCCCCTGGCTGGCTCTGCCAGTGCGCTGAGGACACATGGGCCAGCGAGGCTCAGGGCGGGGACAGCTCCCCGGGTCACCCCAGCTCCGCTCACGACCTGGGGAATCCCCGCCTTCGAGTTCCAGCTCTCCAGTAAATCCCGGGTTCGAATTCTGCCACCGCCAGAATCTGCCAATTCTGGCCGCCCCGTTTGGGCAAAGCCCCTTCCCACCTCGGAGGGGCCCCAGTTTTGTCATCTATCCGTGGGGCTCTAGAGTTCTGACCTCACAGGGAGCGGATCAGGCTTCAAGGGTTCCCGTGCGCCCTCGGAGGGGCCTGGCACACACAGGGGCGCGCAGGGGAGCGCGTGCACCATGCCGACGTTGTGCTCTGTGCCTTGCACCGACTGTCTTAATCCTCACCAGCACCCGGTAGGGAGGTTCCACTGTCATCCCATTTTACAGACGGGGAAACTGAAGCAAAGAGCGACTCAGTCCCCCGCCCAAGGGCCCACGCCTAGACCGTGTTGAGTCTGGATCTAACCTCAGCCCGTCAGCCGCCCCCAGTCCATCTCCAGGACCCGACGCCCGCGCGCCCCGGGAGCCGGGAGCCGCCCCTCACCCAGTTCCCTGACTCCTGGGGGCCCAGTCCCCGCCGTTGTCACGACAACCGGGGACCAATGGGGAGCAGGCAGGCGGGAGGAGGCCCCGCCCCGGCCCCGCCTCTGGCGGAGGGCTCCGAGCTAAAAGGGCCGGAGGCCGGGCGGCGGGAGCCGAGGCCCGCGGAGCGCCAGGCGCGCACGGAATTCCGAGTGTCCAGAGCGTGCAGAGTCCCCGAGCCGCGAAGGGCGCAAGCAGCAACCACGATGTGCGGTGAGTGTGGTGGGCGCGCGTTCCCGGCCCCCAGCTTCTCGGCGCCTGGCCCCGAGAACCGGGCGCCAGGGACGCGGAGGTGGCGCGGGATGGGGCATCGATCTGCCCCCGTCCTAGAACTAGGGGCTTGCACCGGCCGGGCCTGACTCCTCCTGCCCCCCACCCCGTCCCCGAGTGGCTGTTCCACCGAGGTGTGGGAGAGGAGGGTGCCCAACCCCGGTCTCGGACTTGGTGAGGGCGACCCGGCCCGGCCCCCCAACAGAGGAGACAGAATTGGTCCTGTCCCGGGCCTGGACCTTCACAAATACAGAAGTATCCGCACCCCCCCATCCCAGTACGGAAAGCGCCCCCAAGTCGCCCACAAAGGCGGCCACGCGCAAGCTCACGCATCCCGGGTACGGGGTGCCCAGCGCGGCTCTCAGCCCACCGCGCCCACCGAGGAGAGGCGACCCCACCTGCACCCTCCCGGGCTCGCCCCCCTGGCGTCGGGAGCAGCCCTCGTGCGCTCGGCAAGGGCCTGTGCGTTCTCCTCGCGTCCCAAAATGAACCTCTTGTCCCTGGAAGGGTTGATTCCGTGTTGCCGCCTCTTTGCTGAAAGAGCTCTCTGCGAGGCTTGGGGGGAAAGGCAGCATCGACCGCCGAGCCTCGAGCGGAAGCTGGGAGAAGGAATCCGGGATGGGGAGCAGGGCTGGGCTCGGGCGTCCTGAATTCCGCGGCGACACGCTGCTGTCCGGGGAGGCTGCTGGGCCGTGGGGAGGGCCGCGGCGGCCCTGCGCGCACATCTGCAATTCCTTTCTCTCCTGGCTGGGCCGCCTCCGCCGGCTGGGGAGAGGGCCGGGAACTTCTGCTGGGACAAAAGGTCACTGTGCCTTTTTCCCCCCCCCTTGAGTAGGATTCAGTTACCCATTCCAGCCTCCTGTGGCTGGAGGACCTGGTGGGACTTTTGAAGACATGAAAGGCCTCTGTCTGACTTCGCCCAGTGCTGTGGGGTGGGATGCGCCAGCGGCGAGCCCTGGGCCAGATCTGTACAGGCCTTGTTTCCGAGGCCAGCCGATCCCGAAAGTGAAAAAGAACGTCTGACCAAGGAGCCGGCAGCCCGCTTTGGGATGCAGCCCCAGCCCCACCCCCACGCCAGCCCAAGCAGACATCAGTTTAAATTCCTGAACCTTCAGCAAAAATCTCAGGGCTGCGGGGCATCATTAACAATGTATAGGGCTGCCTGTGGGTGTTTCTGGGCAGAGAGACGAGGCAAAGGTGACAGTTTTGCCAGAAGCCCTTTGGGTTCTAAACCCCTTGGTGTGGCATTCAAGGCCCTTGATGGGAGGCTGGAGAGCCAGACTAGGGGACCCACCAAGACCCTTGCTCTGGGAGGGTCGGCCCCTCAGGCCCTGGCAGCCTCCCTCCTTCCTCCTCTCAGGTGCCCTCCTGTGCCACCGCCCCCGAGCACCCAGCCTTCCTTCCTGCTACCTACCTGCATCCAGCTTTCTCTGTGGTGCTTTGAGCCTCGTGGAGAGACATGGGCTCAGACTCTCCGGATCTGGGGTTTTGTTCTGCTGTCTTAAGGGGTTGCACGTGTTTTGCCCCCTAAGGAAAGGATGAGCTTTGGGCTGCAACTACCTACGTGCTCACATCAAGGCTCCCCCCTGGCGGATCCCACCCTGCAGGCGTCGGTGAAGGCAGGGAGCCTTGTGGAATTCCCACATGGGAAAGTTATTTCCTTTGCAAGTAGCCAGGAGAAAGTCTCAGCTGGATGCTAATGTGTCTTTTACAGCTCTGTTATACTGGCCAGACACCCCTCACAGGGAGGAAGCTGTCCCAAGCTCAAACCTCGCAGCAGCCGCTGGCTAGAATTAAACACGTTGTTCTGGGGTTTTTGTGGTGTTTTTCCCCCTGGATGATGGCCTGTATATGTTTGGCAAGTGATACTGGTTTTCCTTTTATTGTTGTGTCCTTTTGTAGTGCATTTATTTAGGCTTTCAAAAACTTAGTCACTTTTATAGAAAAAACATTAAGGAAATGGTTGCATACTTGGCACAAGGATACGGCGAAAACTGCAGAGAAGCTCCCAGAAGAAGCCACTTACCCTCGTCGCTCTCTGTGTGGGGACACTGAGGCCCAAAGAGGTCTGTACCCACCTGTGTCTGAAGAGGAGTTTTTTTAGGTCCTCTTTCTGGGCTGGATGGGACCACACTGCGATCCGCCACTTGGAAGCCTCCTCAGAGGTTGAATCTCCAGGGCTGAGTTCCTACAGGGGTCAGCGGTTGCTAATAATGACCGGGCTCAGATTGGTTCTTGCTCCCCATCGTCTTCCCGGCATCTCTCGCAGAAAGCTGGACCCAGGCCTAGCTGATCCTCCGCACACTAAGCAGCGCACTGAGAGCGTAGCTAAGGTCCTCATAGGTGGTTTTGTTGTCATCTGAGAGTTGCTAGCATTTTGCTGACTTTGTGCCAACAGAAAGGTTACCATATTCCCTCTCCTCCTCTCCTTCCTTCTTCGCTCAGCCACTAGTGATTTACCGCTCCCGGAGAGGTCCTGTGTTTTCCAGGCCCTGGGGCCACAAGGTGATCCTGCCCTCAGAGAAGGGGCCAGAAGTTGGAGAGGCGGCGCAGAGGTGGTCACCAAGCAGGGGTGGGATAACACATTAGGTCAACACTGCCAGACGGGGAGGACCCCGGGACCTGTCCCAGACCAGTAGGCACCCGTCTGTCTGTATGGTGCACGGGGCTCACACTATTTCTCACAGCCACCAAATGACACAGTTGGAAGGTTTCCTGTTAGTAGGTGGGATTTTCGACTTCTCTTGAAAAAAATCCGAAGATGAGCAACCCCGAGCGTGTCTATCTGAAGAGTGCACCGTGGCCCCTAGGATGATGGGTGCAAGCTTCCTTGGTTCTCCTGCCCAGGTGCCTCACTCGCTGATGTTACCTAATAGCCCCCATTGCAGTCTGAGCTTGAGACCCCAGCGTAGTGGAGGCAGGCTGCCCTGACTTTGCCAGGAACAGTGCCACAAGAGCCTGGCCTCGAGTAGGAGCTTCACAGAGAGAAGGGGGGTGGGGACAGGTGCGCCAGGCTGAGGGCACAGGATGTACAAGTGCATGGTAGCAGGGACCATGCATGCGTGGGCACTGGGCAAAAAAGGATTGCGCGGTTGTGAAATCGTAAAGTTTCCCTAACCTTTACAACTGCATTTAGTAATTTATGTGGCTGGGTGAAAAAGTTGGCTGTGGAGAATGAACGAATTCTTAGTTTTTGCTAGAAGTTAAAGCCCTCGCTTTGAATTCATTATTTTTTGTCTTAGTTGGTGAATTGGTGTCCGCCAGCCGCTGTAACAAATTACCACAACCTTGCTGGTGTAAAACAACCCAAATTTATTTTCTCGCAGTTTTGGAGACCAGAAGTCCAAAAGTCAGTTTTACTGGGCCAAAATCAAGGTGTCAAAAGGGCCCCACTTTCTCAGGACGCTCTAGGGAAGAATCTGTTCCTTGTCACTTCCAGCTTCTGGCGCCTGCCAGATTCCTTGGCTTTTGTCTCCTTATTCCAGTCTGTGCCTCTGTGGTCACATCCCCTTCCCCTCTTCCAGGTCAAATCTCCCTCTGTCTCCCTTTTATAACACTTGTGATTGCCTCTAGGGCCCACCTGGTTAATCCAGGAGAATCTCCCATCTCCAGATCTTTAGTTTAATTGTATCTATAAAGACCTGTTTCCATATAAGTATTTTTACAGATTCTAGGGATTAGGACCTGATATCTTTGATGGCCATTATGTATCCTGCTACAGTCAGGCTCTTGCTTTTAGGTGCCTTCCCCAAGAATAGCCTTGTGTTGCTAATCCCAGATGCTCAAGACATGGCCACAAGGACACTGACCAGAGGGCTACCAGTATACCCTCTATGCCCAACGCACACACCCAAGTCCCCTGGTCCCAGAACTTGCAGACTGGACCCATCATAGTCAGAAGGTGAATGTAGGCATCAGTTAAAGACCCCATCCTTCACCGGCATGGCGCCACATACCCAGTTGGACCGAATAGTTCTCACAGTTTTTCTAGAAGTTAGGTCTTACTACGTCCTATAAATATGGCGCTCACTCCATCCTGCCATCTATGCATGTACATACTCTTCCCGCTCATCTCTTCCCTGCAAGAAGCAGGCATGGTTTTATTCCCCCAGAATCAAGAGGGGCCAAGACACACACACACACACACACACACGGTCTATTCGCTTCAGGAGAGCTTGTCATGTGCTTAGGGGGCTTGTTTCTCATTTCATCTGAGGAAACAGCCATCCAGGGAGATTACATGACATGGGGGAGACCTCACCTTTTCGCCCTAGACTTCTTCCGGCTCTGGGAACCCCATCATATTTGACACCCCTTTCCTCCCTGTAACAGTTCAGTTCATGGACGGGTGCCACAAAGGGACTAAGCTGGAGTTGATGGGGCATAGACTCTGGGGTCAGGTCACTTGCCTTGCCACCTCTCCAAGCCACAAGAACCTTGCAAAACAGAGTCCCTGCTCAGGGATGTGCAAATAAATGTTTGACAAGTGGCTCGCCATGGCTAATTTCAGGTTATCATTGTGAGGTCCCTAAGCATGGAGTTGAGAAGAGACGCGTGTGTTTGACTCTCAGGAGCTCACATCCCGCCTGCAAGACTCCCATAGGCACTCTCAGACAGAGGGCTTCGCAGAGACCAGCTGGAGAGGGGCTCAGCGCTGGAAGTGATCTCCCCACTTCCCCCTCCTCCTTCCCATCATCATGCCATTCCTCTCTCAGTCAGTCTTATTCATCGGGGCTTTCCCAAGTTCACAGAAACCTTCTGGAAATTTTGTGATGTAACATTAGTAGATAGTGCTTTTAAACTGAAAGATTATTTTTATATTTGGTGAAATTTGCTTATAAAGGAAGATGGACTTGAAGTAACAAACACCCTAAGGAGGAAGTTCTGGAGATTAATTTGATGCAAAAATAAGCAATTTCATCTGATCATCTGCCTCTTTCGTTTTCAAAGGGAATCTTTCCCTGAAAAAAAAGTTTGGCTTTTTTTTTAATAGCCAAATTTTGGCAGGTTAAACAAGACTCACACTTTCTTAAAAGTATTTTTTAGTACAATTGAGAGTATATGTTGCTTCCCCCTTTGTTCTTTGTGAAATCCTAAAATGACAGGGACACCACAAACTTTTTTATTAAAAATAGAAATGCCTTGCAGGCAGGAAGCAGAATCTCCTATTATCACAGGGATTCCTGTGGTGCGGTAACTTTAACCCATGGAATCCCAGTGAGGCCAGAGGCAGGAGGAGGCTGTCCTGACCCCGAGCCAGGCCCTCGGGTCCCTGTGTCTTTGTGTGAGAACCCTGCCGTGGGACCTCTGCCTTTGCTCTCACTTCTGCGAGGAGGCATCTGCGTTTGTCCCCATTTCGTCAGTATGGTGTTGCCCAGAGAGGCCACAGCCTCCTCTCAGTCCTCCTTGTTGGCCCAGTGGCCTCCCCAACCTGGGGGCCTCATCCAGGAGAGTAGACCTGCCCCCCCTTTCCTAGCACACCACATACACACACCCAACCCTCAAACCCACTCTCACGCCCATACACGCTCACACTGACACACACTCCCACGTACCCAACGCTCAAACTCGCACACGTCTGATGCTCAAACACACATTCACACTCCTACACATTCCCACACCACACACACTCGTATGTATTCACACAGCAACATGGCTCACTCACTCACACACACACCCCTGACACTCAGACACTCACACTCAGACACACTCTCTCAAGCACACTACTCGGGAATTTTCTGAGGCGGAAGTCCAACTGGCATGCATGTCCTCTGTCTGGGTGGGGAGTACCCAACCTGAGAACTGGACTAATGTCTAATCTGTACTAGGCTCGTGGACTTCAAGAAGGTCAGCCCCTTCACTGCTGAGGAGCATGGGATGGTGGTGGAAGAAGCACCTTTACGAGTAAGGAGGGGGGTGGTCCCAGTCAGGCTGGGCCCACGGAGTGAGCCCCTAGCCCTGTGGGGTGCAGGCTGAGAAGCATGGGATGGTGGTGGAAGGAGCACCCTTAGTCGGGGGAGGGGGGTGGTCCTAGTTTGGCTGGACCCACGGAGCAAGCCCCTAGCCTGGTGGGGCGCAGGCTGGATCCCTCACAGTGAGGGCAGGGCTTTCATGGTGAAGCTGATGCTTGGAGAGAGGGAGAGATTTTCCAAAACTATAGCCACATTTTCAGAACACAGACCCCAGCCTGCCCACGGTGAATTTGACCTCTTCCCTTGTCCTCTAGACCTCAGACAACCCCTGCTCCCCTCCACCACCCCAGGTATTCCAGAGGTTATAAAGACTCCAGGCGTCCAGTGCTCCTAGTTCTAGCCATGTGTCCAGGGAACGTTGCCTCTCGATCTGGTCATTGTCATTATCGGTCTCTTGGAGGTTGAGCGTCCCCTGCATGTGTGGAAGAACCTCGTCCTGGTGCCTTTGGTCCTGAGTCGCCTGTATGAGCTCTCAAGCCATTTTGCAGAAGGGTTGTTAGAACCCCCAGACCCCCAAGGCAAACCAGGCAGAGGGGCCGCAGTCCCCTTTCAAAGGGCTAGTCTCCATCCTGCTTCTCATCTGGAGCCTTTTCTGGAGTTTATCTCGGCTTTTCTCCATCTAGAACCTTTGTTCACTCACTTTCCCCCTCAGATTTAAGAGTAGGGCCCTGAAAAGCTGTTTGGAAGCTCTGGATGCCAGGGTGGGGTGTGGGCATGGGGCATGCGCTGAGCTGGGGTGGTTAGGCCACAGCAGCCTCTGTCTCAGGGCCAGACATTTCTCGAAGCCACCTCGGGAAGATTTCACCATCCTGCCTGTGCAAGGGAGGGAGGGATAGAGGGGGGCCAAGACTTACTATTGTTGCCACGGCCTGGATGGACAGAGAAAGTGGAGTCAGAAGCAGCAACGTCTGTTGGGGGCCAAGAGGAGTTTCCTGATGTCAACATGGCCCCGGACCCCACGGGGGGTGGGCGGGGAGTGGGAAGTCTTCTCATCAGGGGTGAGGTAGGCATCTGTCCATAGGTGTGAGCTATCTCTCTCTATGTGAGCTACTTCTCACCCCTTGGGGTAGGATTGTAAGGGCTTATGCTGATTTGGGGGGGCAACAGGAGACCCCGTGCCATCACTCGGATAGCACCCGGCTGTGACTTACTCAGGTCTTTGGCCTTGGAGTCAGAGGTGCCCTGTCTGGGTCCTTGGCCCAGGACCCGGAGAGGATCAGATGAGATCGGTCCTGAAAGTATTGGCTTCCTGGGTGCCCCGTGCACCTGCTACTTGGCATCTCACACTCCCCAGGAGCGGGAAGACCCTTGGGGGACCCTGGTCCCGTCCTTTTGCGCACTGGAAGGTGTGCTCAGACAGAGCTTTCTCCTCCTTGTGGCCCTTGTTCTTCTGGGTGAGCGGGATGGGGGAGCCATGGAGAAGTCAGTGAAGTCAGATTGCGCTGGATGACAATCCCATGCCTACCAATATCTAATGCATATAGCAGCACATGGTAAGATGGTGTATATGGGACGTGGGGAAATATTGTGACCATACAAAGCACCCACGGGCAGTAGAAAGGGAATTTCTGTCCTATATCCAGTACCTTCCTCCAAGGCAACCACTGCACCCCCCTGAACCCCCGGGTCTTGGATGCTCTTCCAGAAATACTATGTGTCTCCCCACCCTTCCCTGCATAACTTAATCATGTTCTGCGAGCTGCTTTTTCCCTTGACACATCTTGGAGATGTAGCTTGTTTTCCAAGAGAACACAGAGCCTCACCTTGTTCTCTGTGGAAGACCACCTGCCCGTGGTCCCACGGTGGCCCCGCCAAGTGGCTGCGCTGTGGTCACTTACCAGGTCCCTGCTGTCCCCTGTCTTCAACGACCGCAAGCAGCGCTGAGCAACCGTCCTCGTGCACCCACGCCCCTCTGCACAGCTATCTGTTGGATCCATGCCTGGCAACCGCTCTGGTCAACAGATGTGTACATTTTTAATTTTGAAAGATTGCCAAATTGCCTTCCAGAAAGGGTGCGCAAATTTAAACTCTCGCTTGATTGTCAAACTGTTTGATTGTCGCTGATCTCATAGGTAAAAAATGGAGTCTCTGTGGAGCTTTTGATAGGGATGGTAGGGATTCCAGAAGGGCATTCTGATGTGAATGGCAAGAAAAATGCCTGGGAGAGCAACTTTATTCCATTTCTTTATTTTTCTAAAATGGTAAGAGCCTGGTGTCAATGCTGGGTGGGTTTTTTTTGTTTGTTGGTTGGTTGGTTTGTTTTTCCACTTCATCTCGAGAGAGTGCAGAGAGAAGCCTGCCAAGAGAGAGCTGCAAGAAAGGAGGGATGCGCTTAGTTAATGAAAAAGCTTACTGAATAGATGTCTGCATGCAGGAGGTTTTATGTTGAAATTAGATTTACGCTTTCTTGCGCAAAGACCTTGAAAACCACTCCTTGGCAGCCCCCCTCACCACAGGGTTCTCCCAAACTGTGCATGAGCGGCTGGGAGCCTCCTGGCTGGGTGTGGACACAGCTGGTGGTCCTGAGGACAAGGACGCTTTAACCAGCCTCGCTGCCCCTCCTGGGGCTCTGGCGGCAGCACCCCCAGCTCCCCACCAAGAAGGCTGCTCGGATCTCAGGGCCAGAGGCACCTCCAAGAACATACGTGCCTGACAGAAGGACTTCATAAGTGCACTTTGGCCCAGAGGAAGGGGAATCGCAGGGGAGAATTAGAGAGGAGAGCCCAAGAGCACTCTCATGAAGGCATTTCAGATTCCCAACCTTTCCCAAGTTGGGATATGAGCCTTTGAGTCATCTGCAGAGTGTCTGCTCCCCTTCGTGAGGTACCGCTGTAATTCTAGAAGGATTCCCGGGATGCCAGGGAAGACTCCAAAAATGATCTGTGAGCAGCTCCCCCCTTCACATAATTGTCTCCCATGCCTCTGTGGTCTTTACAGTACCTGGAATGTGCCCACGTCCCCACCCCACCCCTGGGGAACTTCCTGATATTTTGCAGAATAATGTTATGAAAATTTCACCCGAACATTAGATTGTAGTGGTGGTGGGTCAAGTTGACCCTTGAACAATGGGGGCGTTAGGGGTGCCAGCACCCCGTGCCATCGAAAATCTTGCGTGTAACTCTGACTCCCCCAAAATTCAGCTACCGTTGACCAGAAGCCTCACCCAGAAGCATTAACATATATATTGTATGTTATATGGAGCATATACTGTATTCCCATATTAAGTAAGCTAGAGGAAAGCAAATGTTATTAAGAAAATCCTAAGGGAGAGGGGCGCCTGCCTTTGGCTCAGGTCATGATCCCAGGGTCCTGGGATCGAGTTCTGCTTCTCCCTCTGCCTGCCGCTCCCCCGCTTGTGCTCTCTCTCTGACAAATAAATAAATAAATAAAAATCTTTTTTTTTTTAAAAAGAAAATTGTAAGGAAGAGAAAATATATTTATAGTACAGCACTGTAGGCATCAAAAATAAATAAATAAATGAAAGTGGACCCCGGCAGTCAATCCCATGTTGTTCAAGGGGCAACTGTCTTGAAAACCATTGAATTATACACTTTAAATGGCAGAATATTATGGTATGGGACTTATATCCCAATAATGCTGCTCAAAAATTTTTAATGTTTCCATTAGAAGATAGCTATTGGTTTGTTGGTTTGTTTGTTTTTAATGTGTAAGGGGACAAAAATACATCCTTTGCCCAGACGTGTTGAAGTCTGAAGGGTAGGGTAAGTTGTGAGCTCCTGTGTGACCCAGACACTCAGCACCTTTGCCTGGCGGGGGCAGGGGGGGTTGCCCAAACTGCACACGGGGCCTCAGGCTCAGCGGCTCTCACCTGACCTGGACTCAGCCAGGAAGGCAAAAATAGCTGACCGCCAAAATTACCCTCAGCCATGTTAAAAAGAAAGCGTCTGTCCCTGCTCAGAAAGCATGGGGGGCATGTTTTTATATAGAAATTCTGCACTTTCATACTCGTGTGCAAATGTATCCCGTGTACAGTAACATACAGGACATAAGAATGCAAAATATCATTTTTAGCATTGTTTAATCTTATCGCCTCACTTTCGACTGGGGATGGGGTGGCTGGGTGATGGACATTGGGGAGGGTATGTGCTATGGTGAGTGCTGATGAAGCAGGGGGAATCAGAGGGGGAGACGAACCATGCACCTAGAATGAATTTTAGCAAGTTAAATGTTCGTCTGCTATGACCATATTCACATCCCTTTAAGGGACGTCCAATCACTCCTTCAGAAACACTGTATTGACGGGCACCTGGGTGGCTCAGTCTTTAAGTGTATATATTATGAAATAATCACCATAATAAGATTACCGATCATCTATCCCCTCACATAGTTAACATTTTTTCCTTGTGAGGAGAATTCTAAAGAGCTACTCTTTTAGCAACTTTCAGATGTACAATAGAGTATTCTTAACTGTAGTCCCCATGCTGTGTATTATATCCCCAGGATTTACTTATCTTATAACTAGAAGTTTGTACCCTTTGACCTTCTTTACCTGGTTACCCCATCTCCTGCTCCCCATCTCTGTCAACCACCAATCTGATCTCTGTATCTATGAGTTTGGGTTTTTTTAGATTCCATATATGAGATCATACAGTATTCGTCTTCCTCTGTCTGACTTACTTCACTTAGCATAACACCCTCATGTTCCATGCCATGCAAATGGCAGGATTTCCTTCTTTTTTATGGCTGAGTCATATTCCATTGTAAACATATACTATAATTTTTTGATCCGTTCATCTGTGGATGGACACTTAGCTTGTTTTCGTGTCTTGACTATTGTAAATAATGCTGTAGTGAACATGGGGGTGCGGATATCTGGAAAATTTTTAATCCTGGTCAGACAGGATAATGACAATTCTGTCATCCCAGGAAAACAGTGGGAAAATTAAAAATTAAAATAAAATCATTAAAATTGGGGAAATAAAATCATTAAAATTGGGGAAATAAAATCAAGAAATGGGCAGAAGACATGAACAGACATTTCTGCAAAAGAGACATCCAAATGGCCAACAGACACATGAATAAGTACTCAACATTGCTCAGCATCATGGAAACCCAAATCAAAGCCTCAATGAGATACCACCTCACACCAGTCAGAATGGCTAAAATTAACAAGTCAGGAAATGACAGATGTTGGCGGGGATGCGAAGAAAGGGGAACGCTCCTACACTGTTGGTGGGAATGCAAGCTGGTGCAGCCGCTCTGGAAAACAGTATGGAGGGGGCGCCTGGGTGGCTCAGTTGGTTAAGCGACTGCCTTCGGCTCAGGTCATGATCCTGGAGTCCCGGGATCGAGTCCCGCATCGGGCTCCCTGCTCAGCAGGGGGTCTGCTTCTCCCTCTGACCCTCTTCCCTCTCGTGCTCTCTGTCTCTCATTCTCTCTCTCAAATAAATAAAATCTTAAAAAAAAAAAGAAAAAGAAAACAGTATGGAGGTTCCTCAAAAAGTTGAAAATAGAGCTACCGTACAACCCAGCAATTGTACTACTAGGTATTTACCCCAAAGATACAAAGGGGTACATGCACCCCAATGTTCATAGCAGCAATGTCCACAATAGCCAAACCATGGAAGGAGCCTAGATGTCCATCAACAGATGAATGGATAAAGAAGATGTGGTATATATATATAATGGAATATTATGCAGCCATCAAAAAAACACAATATCTTGCCATTTGCAACGACGTGGATGGAACTAGAGGGTATTAGGCTAAGTGAAATAAGTCAATCAGAGAAAGACATGTATCATATGATCTCACTGATATGAGGAATTCTTAATTTCAGGAAACAAACTGAGGGTTGCTGGAGTGGTGGGTGGTGGGAGGGATGGGGTGACTGGGTGTTGGACATTGGGGAGGGTATGTGCTATGGTGAGTGCTAATGAAGCGGGGGGAATCGGAGGGGGAGACGAACCATGAGAGACTATGGACTCTGAGAAACAAACTGAGGGTTCTAGAAGGGAGGGGGGTGGGGGGATGGGTTAGCCTGGTGATGGGTATTAAAGAGGGCACGTATTGAATGGAGCACTGGGTGTTATACGCAAACAATGAATCATGGAACACTACATTAAAAAAATGAATTAATTAATTTTAAAAATATTGGGGAAATAAACCTTTTAATCCCATTCGTCCCTGAGGCAACACTGCCCAGCAGTTTGGAGCATTTTAAGTGCTGAAGTCAAATCTCCTTGGTTCCCGGTCACAGCCCCCCAGGCTCTGTTCCAGAAAGTAAAGGGGGGTCATGGTAGGTCCAGCCTCGAAGGCTGATGGGAGCTTTGATTCACACCTGTGTGGGAACTCTTGGCCCAGTGCCTGGCACGTAGTGAGTTCTCAATAAGATGAGTTACTCTGAATATTCCTGAAGGCCAGTATTCTTCACGATCCATGCTCTCGCTTCCCTGAATAAAGTAGATTTACAGTCACTCTACTCCACATACATTTATTGAGTAAGGATGGTGTGCCAAGACCTAGTGAGAAATATAAAGATAGAAGTGTCAGCCGGTGTACTTATCAGGGGATGAAGGTATTCCAAGATGCACGAGCATGGGGGTGGCCCAGAGCAGGGGAGCACATCCGGCGGGGGGCCTGGGAGGGGACAAGCCAGCCCTGGGAGGTAGTGGGAGCTGAGCTTTGAGGAGGGCAGGTTTCCCCCAAGTGGAGCAGGGAGGACAAAAGAACAGAGGGATGAGAGAATAGGGAACTCACAGGGCGGGACAGAGACAGACCAGGGGTCCATAGTCTCGAGCAGGGAGGGGGCGGAGGAGTTTGGGGAGAACCAACAGGACAACTGTTACTTCTTATTTGAGAAAATAGTATTTTGAAATACAAATACAGAAAATACAGCCCAATAAAACCTTAGGGCATGCAGATCTCCCTGGAAGATAGGGATTCTCCGGAGCCAAGAGATGGTTTTACTTTTGCCTTTGTAAAAGCCGCATTTACAGATGTAAAGCTCTAGGCAATAGGGCCGAGCGGAAATGAGTGAAGCCTCAGTCCCTGTTTCACCTGCTGTAGGAGGACTCTTCCCAGGCCAATTCTGTGCAGATTAAGGAGTCCACATAGGACTTCCAGATGTCCCCAAGTGGCCAGGTGGTTTTGCTGATCTTTGCTATTATGTATTTTTTAAAGATTTTATTTATTTGTCAGAGAGAGAGAGAGCATAAGCAGGGGGAGCAGCAGAGGGAGAAGGAGAAACAGGCTCCTCACTGAGCAAGGAGCCCGATGCGGGGCTCGATCCCAGGACCCTGAGATCATGACCTGAGCCGAAGGCAGACGCTTAACCGACTGAGCCACCCAGGCATCCCGATGACATCTTAGTTTTGATGGAAACTGGTATATTCCACTTTTTAATTTTTGTGATGACACATTGCGGGCCATTAAAATTATGTTTTTAGGGTCACCTGGGTGGCTCAGCTGGTTAAGCGTCTACCTTCGGCTCAGGTCGAGATCCCAGGGTCGTGATCTCCAGGTCCTGGGATCGAGCCCCGTGTTGGGCTCCCTGCTCAACGGAGAGCCTGCTTCTCCTTCTCTGTCTGCCTGCCTCTCTGCCTACTTGTGCTCTCTCTATCTGTCAAATAAATATTTATCTGTGTGAGAGAGAACACATGATCACGCAAGGGGGGGGACAGAGGGAGAGGGAGAAGCAGACTCCCTGCTGAACAAGGAGCGTGACACAGGACTCGATCCTAGGACCCTGAGATCATGATCTGAGCCGAAGGCAGACGCTTGACCGACTGAGCCACCCAGGCGCCCCTTGGTCTTTGCTATTATAAATGACACCATGTCTCAGATGTTCAGCCATAGGAGACATTCTCCACAGTACAATTGTCAGGCCAGGGTGTCTGATGTGCTCTTCATATGCCCCCTGAGACTTTTGTCACGGGCTGGGCTGTGGGTGACATGCGTCCCGAAGCAGGAGGGGAGCACGGCTCTCGCTTACACCAGAGGAAGGCCACACGTGCAGCCCAGAAGCCGTCGGGCGATGCCAGCTGTGTGGGTGTCCCCAGAGCGGGTGTTTTCCAAACACTGACCGAGTCACTGATAGACATGTGATTCTCCCTGTCTTTCCACAGGAATCTTTGCGTACATGAACTACAGAGTCCCCCGGACGAGGAAGGAGATTTTTGAGACCCTCATTAAGGGCCTGCAGAGGCTTGAGTACAGAGGCTATGACTCAGCAGGTGGGTCCTGTGGGCTGCCACGGAGTACGCAGAGCATTTGTTCATTTAATGCGAAAACTAGAGAAAAGTAAAAAGAAGAAATAAGAGTAAAAAAAAAAAATCTCCACCCAAAGCACTCCCGTCGATATCTTTGTGTCCCTGCTCTGGTCGCTGCTCACGCTGGGGTGGTCTGGGGGTCGGGGGGTGTCGTGCATAGATATTTTTTTGTTTTTAACGTGATCATTACTACAGATTTGTAATTTTATGTCCTGTTTTCATCTCTCTCCCACATTTTCTGTTCTCCCTGACGGTCTTTCTTGGTGGCTGCACGCTCCTCTGATGGATAGGTGGGTCCACTTCCCATTTTAAATTAAGCAGTCTGGGGAGAAAGGGGGAGCCAGACAGTTTTATGTCTGTTAATTCTTCACAGAGAGCAAGTCAGATGAAAGCCGGCAGGAACGCCGATGCGGGGCCGGGGGGGGGGGTACCTGTTATAGCAGGAGAGTGCACAGTGCACAGCATGATGAAGACCCTCTGGCAAGCCTGCTGCCCTCAGTGGTGGGCCTGGAGGTGCCTCCCTTGCAGGCAGCCTTCCAGGGCTGCACCCCGGGTAGACGCCGGGTCAGGCGGCCACGCCCCTTCTTTCTGAGTCGGCGTCCTGAATGCTGTCGAGTTCTCTTCCAGGCCACCAGCCTGGCAAACAAGATCCAGTAGACCCACAGTGCTATGCAGGCCTCACCCGGAGTCATACCCTGTAACAAAGGCTGGGAGACAAAACTTCAATGCCAATACAAAAAAAAAAAATCATGTGTATACCACAGGTGTGGCCATCGATGGACATAACAATGAAGTCAAAGAAAGACATATCCAGCTGGTCAAGAAAAGAGGGAACGTCAAGGCTCTCGATGAGGAACTTTATAGTAAGTGGAACATAAGCCCAGTCAGAGCAATAAAGGCAGCATGGGTCAGTTTAAAATCTCTTATTCCAGAAGCACCTAAGACTAAAAATATGAATGGATGGATTCATATGGTGGATAAATGGAAGGCGGGTTCAGCCCACACTGTAAAACTGTGTTTCTCAGGGTGTGGGAAGGGTTTGTTCTTTTTTTTAGGAGATGGTGCATGAGCATTTTTTAAATTTTTCAGTACTTAAGTATTTATTTTAATTTTTCTGGCAGATGATACTGCTTTTCCATTTATAGTAGCGATCCATAATTTTTTTTTTTTTTAAGTAAGCTCATTTCAGTTACTGAGTTAGGTTACTGGTAAGTACTGAGTAAACCACAGCAGGGATCTGGCAGAAATCCCCAGGGTGGGGCCCTTGCGGTGGAAGGTGGGATGTGCTTTTGACGTAGCTGAGGTGCGTCCATATAATGATGTCACCTCACCCTAACGGTACTGTGTCAATGCTTTTTTTTCTCTTTGATCTAGAACAAGACAGCATGGACTTAAAGGTGGAGTTTGAGACCCACTTTGGCATTGCTCACACGCGCTGGGCCACCCATGGGGTCCCCAATGCCGTCAACAGCCATCCACAGCGCTCAGACAAAGGCAACGGTATGTAATACAGCCTCGGCCCCCGCCCCACCCCCATCCTGAAGGTTCCGCTTGGCCCTGGTCTGTGCCAGTGTGGACCCACACCCACCACCAGCTGGTTGCTTCTCTCCCAGCCCTCCCTGTCTTCCCTGAGGATCCACGCAGGGTGGCACCAGGCCCTAGACAGGAGCAAACTCAGCCTGGCTCCTGGGCGGGGCTGACCCTCCAGGCCTCCAGAGGAAAACTGTGGCACTTCCCGTGACTGCTGCTGGCTCTTGAGACCCAGCCTGAGTGGGACTTGGCAGCATGAGGAGTCGAAGAGTCTGGGCACTGTTCTTCGACAAGCGACTACAGTGTTCTGGAGGGCTGGGCGCCTCAGGGAGGGATGCGCTTCCTTTCCCCGAGGAGAGTGGTCTTGAGCCAGGGCGGGTGGTAGTGCTGATCTTGGTTCATGTCTGAGGTGCCCGCTCCAATCCTGGGCCCTGCAGTGACGCCTCGGCTGCCAAACGCTTGAGATCTGGAGAAGCAGAAGCTGCAACAGGCAGCCCAGGGGCTCCTTCCAAGCAGCAGAGCCCTCCCCTTGGCTCGCTGCAGTGTTTTTAAACCTGAGAATGATCATACCTAGAAGTCCCTTGAAGAACTGAAAGGTATGGTAGCTGGGCTCACAGTACCTTGGAGTTCCACTGCCAAGCAGCGGTCCAGGGTCACAGACTGGGGACATGGAGACTGTTCAGGACACTCACAGGGATACCAGGCCCTTTTTGGTGGGCTGCAGGCTCCCCAGTTCTCCCAGCCGCCCTCTTGGGCCAGCCCCAGCTCATGGGGCCACATCACATGCCTGGGCCCCCCTGGAAAGTTCTCCATGCTGTAGTTCTGAATGGCCCCCGGCCTCTCTCGTGGGGGAAGGCCTGGCAGGTCTGGAGATCCCAGTGGGTCTCCCTTCTAGATTAGGCCTGGTCAGGTCAGAAGCCCCCAATGGCCCACACCTGGGCATGATGGGGGAGGATATCGGGCAGAGAGAATGATCTCTGGCGTCAGCTGGGACCCCCACCCCAAGACATAATGCAAGTTCTTACCAAGCCCCATATTAGAGTAGAAATCAGATACATCAGAGTCGTTGAGGAGTGCTTATTGGCAGGCACTTAGCTACACGCTTGGCAAGCCTCACTGCCGTTAATCGTCATGGAAGTTGGGCCACAGGAGAGACTTGTGCCTCCCGGCTCAATGTCCTTTACCCCTGTGAACAGTGGCTCATCCTGCCCAACTTGGAAGGATGAGCCCGATGCCCCCTGCTCGGCAGAACAGTTGGGGTCTTGGGTAATGAGTTTTTGCTAGGGACTGACCCTTGGATCTGGTCCATGCCCTGAACCATGGCACATCCCACTACTGGGGCAGGTCCCCCACATCCAGGAGGCAGACAGCAGACCCCATGGTGCTGAAGACCTAGAATGTGCGTCCCGCCAAATCCCAAGCCAGATACAGAGGCTGGTCCCAGAGAAAACACTGTCCCCAGACCATGCACCCTGAGATGCTACCACCCGAGGTGATAAGATGAACCCCCACTTCAGTGTTGATGATGACTTCGTGTCCCCCCAAGCAAGGAGGTTCCGAGAAGATCCCCCCCACACACACACCCAAACTTGAAAATGCCTGCCCTGACTCAGGATGAGTAATTGAAAACAACGTGAGAAGTAAGCAAAGATTCGTAGAATTTCTTTAGCAACTCATCAGGGATAACTGAAGAGCATATTTTGAAGGAAGACTTACACCCAGCAAAAGCATTACACAAGAGAATTACACAGAGTTCTAGCAAAAAAAGAAAAAAAACACAGATTCTAGGAAACAAACTACTGAGGAGAAGTTAAGACAATTGACTGAAATGAAAAAATGGGACAGGGTTAAGAAAATAATCTGAAGATACCGTGTCAGAGTCAGTATGAAAAATAAGAGGGGGGTGGATACGGAGATCCATCAGGTGAATTTATAGAGATCCAACTGGTGAATTACTCATGTCCCCAAGAAGAGAACAGAAGAAATAAAACAGTTAAAAAAACCAAAAACCACAAAAACAAACTTGTAAAGCTGTAATAGAGTTCAGCTGTGCCTAGCACATTGGCCAAAATGGCTTTTCTATTCGAGCCCTCCCAGTTTTTGGGTGACCTTCCCAAAGTAAACAATAGGCTGTAAAAAAAAAAAAAAAAAAAAAGGTAGAGAGGACATGATGACAAAAATAATGAAAAAGAGTAAAGGACTATCCTGTACTGAAAAAAAAACGAATTGGAGAGCCGAAGTTTCACTGAACAATAATATGTAGATACATCCTGGTAGAATTACTCAATCTCAAGGTCTTTCTATCATCTGGGCTCAGGAGGAATGGGGGTTCCTTACCCAGAAAAAAAAAAACCTCAGGCTGGTTTTAGACCTTCAAGTTATTCATCAACCATTGATTGAGAAAATGCAGTGGTGACTAAGCAGATGTATCCCTCGCTCTCCCAGGGTTGACCAGGGGGTCCCCCATGCAGGGAGTAGCCTGACATGAGCAGGGTTTGCTGCTGGTGCTTGGGGAGGCGGGAGAAGCCACAGCCCATCCCGCAGACCCTGCAGAGAGAAGTGGTCATGGCCACACAGGAATGTGGGTGAGCCCAGGGATGCCAGAATTTCTGGGGATTTTTCTTCCCATGAGAAAATCGGGATTTTTAACTTTATTTTATTTTATTATTTTATTTTAAGATTTTATTTATTTATCTGAGAGAGAGAGAGAGAGCCCACATGCACAGTGGGGAGAGGCAGAGGGAGAAGCGGACTCCCTGCAGATCAGGGAGCCCGATGTGGGGCTCGATCCCAGGACCCTGGGATCATGACCTGAGCCGAAGGCAGCTGCTTATCCGACCGAGCCACCCAGGTGACCCAAGAAAATCAGGACTTTTAAGTGAAAATTCAAAATTTTTAAACTTAACTCTTTTTACAATGTAGTGTGGGTCGAACAAAGCACGCATGTGGACTGCTAGCTTGTGGCCCCATTGAGGCCAAAGCCAGTTTGGAATGCCTGGGCTAGTTTCTGGGTAATGAAGGGTTCATCCTGCCCCATTTGACATAAATACCAAAGCGTGTTTGACGATGCTGTAGGCCACAAGTCAGAGCTCCGTGTGCAGTCAGGCTGGCTTTTTACCCAAAGAGAACTGTGTATTTCCTCAGGTTTGGACTGTAATCGTAGTAGATGGTAGACCTCAGCTCTCATCAGCGAAAGAGACAGTAAACAGCAGACTCCGTGGGAATAGAGCTTGCAGAGTTTCAAGCTGTCAGATCACTGCTTCATTTCTGACTTGAACTTCACTTTCTCATAGCCTTTCTGTCTTCACCAAACTTCTTTTCCAGAATTCGTGGTCATCCATAACGGGATCATCACAAATTATAAAGACCTGAGGAAGTTTCTGGTAAGATCCTCCCCCTGGGTTGACATGTAAGTCAAGTGGTCTTCCCCGGAAACTTTCCAACCGGCTGTTTCCCGCCGGAAACAGGCGGGAGCTGAGTGAGACCCGCTCTCAGGCACATACCCGCATTGGATAAACGGCGTCCCGGCTCGGCCGAGCTCCCCACATCTTGCTGGAGAAGACAGCAGGGCATTTTCCGTCCCTCAAGTGCTATTGCAGATTCACATAATCAAAAGAACACGAACTTCCTTTCATTAAGGTGTCTGCACTTTAATCAAGTGTTTACATAAACACATCAGCTCATACACCGAACGGAATGTGGGGTGGGAAGGCAGACGGCGAGTTTCTAACGTATGAAGAGGTTGCGGTGTTGGTTGGGATGTGGGTGGATTTGACTCAACATACTTGATCATTTCGACTGCTGTTGTTTTGCAATGTCCAGATTAACGGCAAGGTCAGGCTTCTGAGGCGGGATGATCTCAGGGAATACTGGAATGACTCAGCAGTGTTGGGCTCTGTGCTTCTGGCATACATTTCTGATCCCCAGTTTCCTTGTTCTTATCTTAAGTCGCTGCGAGGGTGGGTCAAGAGGGAGGACAGGGAGCTGGCCAGGCGACCGACGTTTCGCAATGCCCCTTATCTGACACTCCGTCCCACGAAATATTCCAGGAAAGCAAAGGCTACGAGTTTGAGTCAGAAACAGATACCGAGACCATCGCTAAGCTGATTAAGTATGTGTTTGACAACAGAGAAACTGAGGACATTACATTTTCAACACTGGTCGAAAGAGTCATTCAGCAGCTGGTGAGTTACCGGTCCCACCTGTATAAAGAAATCAACCCTGCCTTCTTCCTTCACTCCTTGGGATCTGCCTGAAGCCTCTTCATTTCGGGCAGTTGGAAAGGTCCTTAGAGGCCTGCGGACACTGACTTTGGGTCGCTCAGGCTGTGTGACTGAGCTGGCAGACTGGCCAATGCACACTGGCCACGTGGGGCCTTGGGTCTGCCCAGGATTCCAAAGCATGGGGAATTTCACACAGAAAACCTGATTTATAGCTGGTCGTACATAACCCAAATCTTAGCAGGGTCATGATAAATTAGTACAGGATGGTCAGAATATAGGGGAGAATTTTGCACCGAGGAGTTAAACAGAGCACTGGGAGTCTTGAGTTAGGAGAACTAGATCCGTGCTGGTTTGCACGACGTAAGAAGCTAAAGCACTGAGGGCAAAGACAGTCCTCGCTAAAGAAATAACAACCCTAACGTGTTAGTGCCTCTGTCGGGTTTTGTATATGGCAACCACGGTTCTGAGACTTCAAGTGCATGAGCTCACAGCAGCCAAACAAGGTAGGACTATTCTCATCTCTGTCACAGCGAGGCACAAATTGGGCAGTTGCCCAGTAAAGGGGCGGAGCCGGGGTTTGAACCCAGGCGCTGCCGTGCAGCATGAATTTTCCTTCTCACAGTTGCTCCTGGAGTAGGTGCCATCCCAGAGGCGCAGGGCAAGACCCCTGGCCCCAGTTCTCATTTCCCGAGGCTCTAACTGCACCCGCCCACCCAGATGGTCACAGAGCTGGGACTCGTTCCTTGTGGGCCTGGGCAGGGTGGGGGGTGTCTGTCCAGCATCGTGAAATCCACAAGTTCTGGGCTCTGGTCCTTCAGCGTGGTACTGGCTGTTTTCACTTTCTCCTCCTGCCATCGCGCTGCACGAGCTGTCCTGCACTCAGCCCCCTGAAGGAAGGACCCCAGGACCCTCCCACCAGGAGGAGTGGCCCCTGTCTGGGGCAGTGGGCCAGGTTGGCCGGGGCAGAACACATCGTCCCTCACTCTTGTTTGCTGTGTTTGCAGGAAGGTGCATTCGCGTTGGTTTTCAAGAGTATCCAGTACCCGGGAGAAGCCGTTGCCACCAGGTGAGGCTCAACACATTGACACTGCAAGAATAAATAAATGAATAAAATGCAATTGCTTAGCTTGCAGCCCAGGGGAGAAGTAGGGCGTCTGGCAATCTGGAAGGTCGTCTCCAAGGGACAACTGTGGCTTGGGTATCCCACCCAGCTCTGTGATCAGAGCTTCTGATCTTTAAAGGAGAAAACCAGAGAGTCGGATTTTTATTTGAAATCTCCATATTTTCAGAAGTTGACAACAAATTCAAATTAAAAATAAAATTGTATATAGTGAGGGGCAGCTCCAGGTTGCAGGTCAGTATTGGAGGTTCTTTTCAGAAAAAGCATGCAAAATTATGAGAATGAAACTAGGAACAAGGGAACATTGATTTGAATCCAGTAAAGAAGAGGTCTTGAAGGCCCCAAGCTCAAGCCTCATCACCTTCACAGAACAGGGGCTCTAGGAATCAGCTGAGAGGCCCTGGGTCAGCCCACATATCCCTCTGTTAGAGTCCCATGGCCCCCAGTGCTGTGTGGATTCATTCAAGTGGGAGTGTGAGTGCCATCCTGTTCTTTTATATTCAGATGAGTTCATTATCCATCTGTTCATCCATCCATCTGTCCATCCACCATCAGTCTGGCCATCCATGCACACATCTATCTGTCCCTCTGTCCATCCCTCCCTCCATTCATCCAACGAGTATTTGTTGAGCACTTACTCCGTACTGGGCCCTGAGGACCTAGTGACAATCCAACCTGGTCCTCCCCTTAAGGACTGAGCATTGGTGCGGGAGGACACAGTGGGGCAGAAGGTCTTGATGCTCTATGTTGGGGGTTGGGGGGATAATGCAGTGGGGGCAGGTGTCAGCCTAGGGGAATTTGATAGTGATCCAGTGGTCTTTTACAATTTTACTGGCAGAAGGACCAGTGTGAGCAAAAGCAAGGGGCCGGAGTGAGCTCAGCACTGCAGGGATCTGCAGGGATCTGGTGGGACTTTCTGATCTTCCAGTACATACTCACTGATACCTGCTGTGTATCAGGCATGGGAGACAGCCGTGAACAAGGTCATGAGCACACTGCCCCTTGAACTTCAAGGGCTGGTGGGGAGTGAGGATGTGGGTGGAGGCCCAGCTCTGCAGGGCCCCTGGTGCACTGTGGGCTGCAGACTTTGCTCCAAAGTTTCTGAGAAGCCATATTGAGAATGTACCCGTGGCCCTGGGAGACGCACAGAAACGAGGAGGTGGTCCCGCACGGACTGCCATATCCCGTAGGCAGGAACTGATGGGAATGTGTCATGATTTCATTGTCTTTTCTAGGCTAGGAACTAAAGGACTCTTCAGCAGTTAACTCCTTCAATGTAGAATTGTAAAAGACCACTGGATCACTATCAAATTTAGAAACCCCTTTTAGGATCTGGTATCATCGTGGTATTACCATTTTAAATGAACATAGAAGGCGGCAGTGTGAAGATGCAATAAAGCCTTATTTTTCTAAATTGTCTATAACTAGTGACTCCGTAACCTCCAGAGCAATCTTTGGGATGTATTGGGAGCATTATTTGGGGCAAGGTTGAGAGAAACCATAGAGCTCAATCTACAACAATAAAATTTGGGGGAGACGTTTGCCAAGAAAATTAGATAACCACGATATTTTCTCATTGTCAATATTATAAAGGCTGTTTAAGCTGGATCCCCGTTGGACCCAGAACCGTGTCTCCTTTTTGCTTTAAACTTATTTATTTTAGAGAGAGAGAGAGAGAGTGCACCTGCATGAGAGTGGGGGGAGGGGCAGAAAGAGAGAGAGAATCTCAAGCAGAGTCCTCCCTGAGCGTGGAGCCTGATGCAGGGCTTGACCTCAAGACCCTGAGATCATGACCTGGGCCGAAACCAAGAGTCAGATGCTTAATCGACTGCACCACTGAGGCATCCCCCCTTTGCTTTAGATAAGATAAAAGATGGTCCAAAATATTCAAGGTGCTCACAGCACCTTCTTCAAAGCCACAGACTTGGAGAAGCCAGAAGGGGGGCTGGGAAAGGAAACTTGAGTTCGAGGTGCTCACCTGTGTCAGCTACAAGAGTGCGCCAAGGCACTGTCCCCTTTGCAATGGAATCCACCTTGTGCAGGTCGGAGATTTGAAACTTCGCCCCATGAGGTGTCACTCGGGCCGGCAAAAGCACCCTTGAAAGCAGGTTAAGTGGCCCAGAAAGTTGAGCAGACCCAAAGCCAGTCATTATAATGCCCCCCAAAGCTGGAGAGCAACTGAGCTAGGCAAAAGGGTGAGGGGAGGCAGGGAAAGAATCTTTGGGCAGATCCTGGGCCTCGAGGGATCCCGCTTTGCAGATGGCAACACATGGAGGCCGGCTGGAGAAGCCGAATGTTCCTACACGCTTCCAGGGCCTACTAATGTCTCAGCCTCTGTGACCTAACCCGGTGTGGATTCCCTGGGCAGATGGGTGGCACCATGGCAACAAGCTGGAATTCTCCTGCTAGCCTGTTGGTCCCGCCTCCGAGCCCTGGAACATCGTCCAGGGGCCAAGGACTCTATCCAGTGGCATCTCAACAGGACACTTTCCCCTGGGAGAAGGGCTGGATGCGGGGACCCCTCCTCAGTGCTCAGAGGCCATCCAGCCCTTCCTCGGCCTGGTGAGGCAGTGAGTAACTCGACTCCCTCTTGTCTCTACAGGAGAGGCAGTCCACTGCTCATTGGGGTGCGGAGCAAATACAAACTCTCCACGGAACAGATCCCCATCTTGTATAGGACACGTAAGTGTTTCGAAAAGGACTTGAACAGGGCAACGGGGCTCTGGTGGAGGCAGCCCCCCTTGGAGACAGGCTGCACACGGCTCCAGGTTGGAGAGGTTTTCCTGCAGCTGAGACTTCGCTCCGTTTTTTGCAGAAGCTTTTTATTATGGATATTTTCAGCTACACACACAAGTCCAGGGACCGGCACGCAGCTCCATTATATAAAGGCGTCCATGCTCTGGGATGAGTGTTGATTGGGTTTGGTTTTGTTTGCAGCCATTTAAATGCTCTTGCAGTGATACTGTGCTATTTGGGGATCATTTGCACGATTTGGCTGACGCAGCCAAAGCTAAAAACTGCAAATTTCTCCCACACATATTCAAAGGGGAAGCTGGAGCCTTGCTTCATGTTATTCAAACAAAATAGTTTAATGGGACTTGCGATCTTTTCCTTCATTCACTAGGCAATTTTGAGAATGTGAAGAATATCTGCAAAACAAGGATGAAGAGGCTGGACAGCTCGACCTGCCTTCATGCCGTTGGCGATAAAGCTGTGGAATTCTTCTTTGCTTCTGATGCAAGGTAGCTGAACCTTGTTTCCTTTCTTTCCTAGGATTATGTAATCAAACGTGACTGGCTAAACACCACCGTTTCTAGCTGCATTTCAGCTGTTTTCTCACGCATGGCAAGGGGACAGGGATGATGGCAGATTTCAGATCTCTGTGACCCTTCTCTGAGAATCCTTCTGCACTGAGCACCTCATGACCAAAGGCTAAGTCCACGGACCTACACAATGTTTTGGGTCTGCACAGAATACCTGAATTATTTGCCAACATTTTAAAAGTGGGAGATTTCCCGTAAATGTCTGGATTTCTAGCTTCTCTGGGAAATGAGCAGGTCTGAGCACACTGGGCTGTGCTCCCTCTGGCCCAGGCTGTCTGGGGCCACTCAAAGGCTGCTCCCTTTTAGGTGGGGCAGGTGTCCCCAGCCCCTTGGTCCTTCTCGTACCCCGCCTGCCTCTGCTTACGTCTTACTGCTCATAAAAGACAGAGCCAAGACTTAGGGGTTTGGTCCAATTATTGCAAAGTCCATGTTCTCATTAAACAGACAAAGCAAATAATTCTGAAATTTGAGCAAGTCAGCTTCATACTCATTTTAGTACAAAAAATTTATACACACACATACACACTTACTCAGACAAGACCGAGACACTTTCCTGGTCGTCGAAGTAGAAAAGTGCCATAAACACCACCACTCCTTCCTCCATCCAAACCCTTCTCATGCCTCCTTCCCGCCAGCCTCCAGGAGGGTCTTCCCAGACCGGGGAGAAGTGTGGAGGACACCAGGACTCCTATGGAGTCATAGGAACCTAGAGCCCTTGGCTGTGAAGTCTGGTTCCGCCCAGAGTCAGCATTGTACTCGATGTGTTCCCCAAACTGTGCTCCTCAGAGTACCCATTTCAATGACAAGCCAATCCTATTGCAGTGATTCTAAGGCACACAATTATCTTATAGATTTTAGCATCTGTCCGTGGCATCTTACAATTATAATTTGCTGCAGGTTCTATGGCTTAGAAGTGTATAAAATAATTGTGATCCCTAAGATCAGTGTTACCTTATATTCAATGAATTATAGTAAATGTTTCTAAAAAAGAAAAGAAAGAAAGAAAGAAAGAAAGAAAGAAAGAAAGAAAAAAAGAAAAAGAAAAAGAAAGAAAGAAAGAAAGTGTCTACAAGGAGTTGAAATAATTATGTGTAGGCAATAAGATCATATGCTTTTAAAATCCAACTGAAAGCCTGTTACAACTGCTCCTTAGAGGCTGGTCAGAGAACAAAGGCATGGAAATCTGACCTCCCAGTGGTAAGCTATCCACTGAACGGGGCAGTGGGACCCCATTTCCTCCTGTGCCTCCTCACGTGGCTGGCACACTCAACTCTCAGCAAACCTTTCTGGAACAACAATAAAAAGGAATCGTTTACTAGACCTGGAAAAGCTTTTTTTTAATCCCTTAAGATGAATTTTAACAAAAATAGTCCAGAATCTGTTTGGAGAAGCCTGTAAAAGTTCACCACAAGAAACAAGAACAGATTTGTAATAAAGGGAGAGACTCCACACTCCTGGGTAAAAAGGCTGAATATTATTTTTTAAAAATTAATTGGCTTAAAATTATTTTAATAATTAGGAATTATTTTTTTAAAGATATGGACTCTCCTTAAATTACCCCGTAAATTCATTGCTGTGATTAAAATCCTCAGGACTCCTTTGTTTGCTTAGGTTTGGGGAACTTGAAGAGATGATTCTACAGTATGTGGTGTGTGGACCAGAAAGCCAACACATATTGCAAAGTGAGAATGACAGGAGTTTCAAATATCCCCCTCCCCCCGACCCCGCACTCGCTACTGTGGTCCCGAAGCTTATATGGGAAGGGGCTGCATCAGGATGATCTCACTTAATAAACACAACAAACCTCTAGCGAAGGCACAGGGCAGTGATCATCTCTCACTTTACAGATGATCGTTTCTCTAACTTTGCATCAAGAGCTATGAAGTTTATATTCCTGCATGGGGCATGTGTGGGTGTGACACTGGGTAGGATGAGGGTTTTTTTCTTCCCATGGTCCTATAAGCAACACCTTCATGCATTTTTTTTTTACCACTTGTGTTGTTTATTACTTTTCTTTTTCACTTACCAACTTATTTTTTTAATATTTTTATTTATTTATATGACAGAGAGAGACACAGCAGGAGAGGGAACACAAGCAGGGAGAGTGGGAGAGAGAAGCAGGCTTCCTGCGGAGCAGAGAGCCCGATGCGGGGCTCGATCCCAGGACCCCGGGATCATGACCTGAGCCAAAGGCAGATGCTTAAGGACTGAGCCACACAGGCGCCCCGCTTACCAACTTTTCTAACTCAATTTATGTTTTTAAATATTTTATTTATTTATTTGACACAGAGAGAGCACAAGCAGGGGGAGCAGCAGAGGCAGAGGGAGAAGCAAGCTCCCTGCTGAGCAGGGAGCCCGATGTGGGACTCGATCCCAGGACCCTGGGATCATGACCTGAGCCAAAGGCAGATGCTCAACCAACTGAGCCACCCAGGCACCCTTAACTCGATTTATTTTTAAAAGAAACTTTGTATTGCCATTTTGCAAGACAAAAATCATTACTTTCCATGCAGAGAAAGTTTTTATAAAAGTAAGCACAGTGACCCCAGATTTCATTGGTGGACATATTTGATACTTTGCTCTTAAACCACCCTTTTTTCCTTGGAGGGTGTGTGTGTTTGTGCGCCTGTGTTATGAAATTGAGTCATTTGTCCTGATGACTTTCCCGCTGTCGGGGTTTTGCTGAGTGAAGCCCCCTGGTGTCACTTCACACGTTCCCCTGCCCCTCATACTTCTGTACCCTGGCGTTCACAGGTGTCTAGAAACTTGATCTCCTTCAGGTTTGATTTTTTTGGCAAAACTGCTTCATATGTGGTTGTGTGTCCTTCCATCCGGAGGCATATATATATCATCATCTGTCTTTTAGTGCTGTTAAGATTGATCAAGGGGGGGCACCTGGGTGGCTCAGTCATTAAGCGTCTCCCTTCAGCTCAGGTCATGATCTTGGGGTCCTGGAATCGAGCCCCGCATCGGGCTCTCTGCTTCTCCCTCTCCCTCTGCAGCTACTCCCCTCCCCGCCCACCGCTCATGCTCTCTAATAAATAAATAAAATCTTTTTAAAAATAAAAATAAAATAATTAGGAGTTCACAAATTGACTATTCTAATGCCGTCATTCCTTCTTCATTAGCTATATTCCTCCCATAAAGAGAAACTTGCCTTCATAAACGATGTGCTTATTCTGAAAGCCAGATCATTTTGAAAGGCAAGATAAATGTTTCATTCTTTCCCGTTCCGATTCAGAATAATGTGTTGGTTCCCGAGCATTATCCAAAGGTGACACTGTCTGGATCTTGATTTGAAGAAAGCAATCATAAAAGGACATCTATGAGATTATTGGGGAAATTTGAACAGACTGGACATTTGATGAGATGAAGGAATAACTTAATAATAACTTATTAATTTTAGGTTAATAAGGTTAAAAAATGATCCTTCCCTTTTAGAGATATAAGCTAAAATATTTACAGATGAAATGTTAGGAAGTCTGGGACTGGCTTCACAATAATTCTGAGGGCAGGGAAGGAGGTGTGAATTGATGTTTAGAGTGTGATGTCCCTGTCCCTCCTAAAAAGCCATCCGATGCTACTGATGTGGACCCACACTTGGGAGGCAGGGGCTGCCATCTTGCGACTGTCGAGCTCAGACACCATCTGTGACGCCTGTGTTTCTCTTGCCCCAGTGCCATCATAGAACACACCAACAGGGTCATCTTCCTCGAGGATGATGACATCGCCGCAGTGGCTGATGGGAAACTCTCCATTCATCGGGTCAAGCGTTTGGCTAGTGATGACCCATCTCGAGCCATCCAGACCTTGCAGATGGAACTGCAGCAAATCATGAAAGGCAGGTGTCCTCTGAGGGTCTGTGTGCAGTGGTCTTGGGTTGGGGGGCAGGTGCTTTATGGGGGCACTCCTGAGACTCTGCATCCTACCCTGAATGGGCACCACAGGCCTCCTGCCTGCCGTGGCCATTGGGGAGCTCCTGACTGGAACCAGGCGCCAGGCCTCCCTGCTCGATCTGAGCAGTCCATCCATGGCCTCCCTTTACCGACTCTCTGGGACACATTCTGACACCCAGAGGTCATTTCTTCTCTGGGTCAGAAGCCTGCAAAAACAGAGGTCTGTGGACTACTTCTTCCTTTCGAAGAGAGCCTGTCTCCCTCCACCCCTTTCTGCATAGGGCAGCCTGGGTAAACACTTAGGAATGTGAATCAGACCCTCTTACACCGCTGCTTAAAACCCTCTCTGATGGCTTCCCGCTGTTCTTGGAAGAAAATCCATACTTCCTGCCATAGCCCACAATACCCCAATGCCCAGCCTGGCCCCACCTCACTCTACCCTTTTCCCACTATGCTCCGCCCACCTCTCCGGCCACCTCACGGTGACTTAGGCCGGCCAAGTGCTTGCTCACCAGGAGATCATTGCTCTTGACTGGCTCCTTTTGACCATTTACCCCTCTTTGCTTCATGGTGCCCTTTGTGCAAGTCCCCAGCTGAAGGTGGCAGACGGGCACTCTGCCATGTTTGGCATCATCACACATGTGTGTATCCCAGAGAACATTCCCACCCCGTCTGTGGACACCTCCAAAGCTTCAGGCACAACACCTGTCAGGGGCCTTAACCCTCTGCTGCCAGAACATCCCTTTGACGTCATCCAATTCCATTCAGATCAGAGCCCTAGAAATGCATGTGTGGCAGAAAAGGTTTTCTTTTCTTTCTTTTTTTTTAAAGATTTTATTTATTTATTTGAAAGAGAGAGAGAACATGAGCAGGAGGAGCGGGAGAAGCAGACTCCCCACTGAGCAGGGAGCCCGATGAGGGGCTTGATCCCAGGACCCTGGGATCATGACCTGAGCCAAAGGCAGACACTTCACCGACTGAGCCACCCAGACGCCCCAGAAAAGGTTTTTCTTTTTTTTTCTTTTTTTTTTTTTTTTAAAGATTTTATTTATTTATTTGAGACCGAGAGAATGAGAGACAGAGAGCATGAGAGGGAGGAGGGTCAGAGGGAGAAGCAGACTCCCTGCCGAGCAGAGAGCCCGATGCGGGACTCGATCCCAGGACTCCAGGATCATGACCTGAGCCGAAGGCAGTCGCTCAACCAACTGAGCCACCCAGGCGCCCCAGGTTTTTCTTTAATACAGAAGCTAGGAGGGTATTTGTTCAAAAGACAGTTGCCTATTTCTTTGGGCTTACTTCATTTGTACTTCCCTAAGTAGGTTGGTTTCTGGAAGTACAGCATTTTCCTTTCCTCTGGCTTTGCTAAAAGCAGCCACACGTTTGCTGCTTATAGCCCTCGCTCCTTCAAGCTGCAGGGTCCAGTATGTCAACTGAAGGTAGTAATCTTATCTGGCCTGCTTCCCTCTCACTTGTCACCGTGAGCATGAGGGGGGACAGTCCCCGAGAGGCCCCTGGGAATCTGCAGCGGCCTCCACATGTGTCTCTGTAACTAACTGCTTAACAGCTTTGCACCCTGATCGCAAGTTAAGCAGTGGTAATGTAACCAGATTAAAATTGACCTGTTCTGTTGACGTTTATTTGACCAGGTAACTTCAGTGCATTTATGCAGAAGGAGATCTTCGAACAGCCAGAGTCCGTTTTCAACACCATGAGAGGCCGGGTGAATTTTGAGACCAACACAGGTAATCCCTCGTCTGTGCCCTGGGCCGACGCACCTCCCTGGGTGGGGTCAGCATTAACGCGCTGTGTGTGCCCCGCAGTGCTCCTGGGCGGCCTGAAGGACCACCTGAAGGAGATTCGGCGGTGCCGCCGGCTCATCGTGATTGGCTGTGGAACCAGTTACCACGCCGCCGTGGCTGTAAGTGCATCACACCGGGCGCGTGATGGTGCTGGGGAGGGAGCGGGGGCCGAGCCTAGTCTTAGACGCTACGGTGTGTCTGACCCAAATCCGGTGCCCGTGAACCAGCATGAGAGTTGGCACCGAAGCCTTTCTCCCACAGTGGGGGCCGGGCATGCCTAAATTCCCTGACCACCTGGCCCCAGCCACACAAACCGTCCCCAGGAGCCCAGCTGCCTTGTGTCTCTGTGGCATCTCTGACTGACTTTGGTCCCCATTCCTGTTGGCTGCAGACGCGACAAGTTCTGGAGGAGCTAACGGAGCTCCCTGTGATGGTTGAACTTGCGAGCGATTTTCTGGACAGGAACACACCGGTGTTCAGGGATGACGTTTGTTTCTTCATCAGCCAGTCAGGTAAGGATGACGGGTTTGTGTTAGTTCACCTCAGGGCTCTGTCCTCTTGGTAATACACCTTGTATCTCCCTCCTGCCTTCATGCAGTGAAGTTCTCTGTGCACTGAGCATATGCCAAACTCTCCTGTGCCTATGGTCACTTAACCCTCAGAGCCATCACTTCCTGTCCCGTGTTATGGGGAGGAGGCCGTGCAGCCGGGGCTTCTCACCACTCCTGTCATCCCAAGTCCGGGACTTAAGGGACCACTCACCAAAGGGCTTATTCGTGTGTGCTGGGTGTATTTAGAGAGGTGAAAGTTCTTCCAAATTCTGCTGGTTGAGAGTCACTTCAAGGATTATGTGCATGCTTTGCAGTGCCCCTGCTGCCCAGCAGGGGGACACAGAGAGAGACAGCACGCAGGTGTCTGGCTCCCCGCACCTTCAGTAAACGCTAAGCCTGGGCATTTGTTCCAGTTGGGCTGGGCAGAGAGTCAGGGAGGTGATTCATGGCCATATGCTTGTACTCTCTGTGACCTTTAGAAGGATTTTTAAAAACAGTTTAATTATGGAAAATTCCAAATCTCTGTAAAAGTAGAGATTCACGTAAGGAGTCGCCTGTCCTCGGCAATGATTAGCTCAGCAGAGCTGGTGTCATCCAGATCCACATTAACCTGTCCCCTCCATGGGGTTATTTTGAAGTCAATCCCAGACATTGTGTCGCTTCATAAATACCTCACAATGTATCTCTAAATGGTAAAAGAAAAAAAAAAAACATAACCACAATGTCATTACCACCATGAACACGTTAGCAGCAATGCCCTAATATCCGTTGGGACTTTGAATCCTGCTGCCCAGTTGAATTTTTAAGACCATTTCCATTTCAACGACAAACTCAGAAAAACGAATGCAGACACACCCACCATCTGGCTGCCTACCTGGAGCCACGTGCTGCCCTGGGCCTTGAGATGCCAGCGTTGCCTGTGGGTTTGCAATCCCGTCAGAGCCTCAGAATGTTTCCTGAATTGGGTGGGAGCCATCAACCAAAGAAAAAGAGCAGATTTAGTGTAAAAATAATGGCAGTGGCAGCTTCGGGTGTCTACACAGCAAAGATTTAGTTTCGTTTTGTCCAGCCCTTCTCATTAAGTTTTTAAAAAAATACTTTATCAGGGGCGCCTGGGTGGTTCAGTCGTTAAACGTCTGCCTTTGGCTTAGATCATGATCCCAGGGTCCTGGGATCGAGCCCCGCATCGGGCTCCCTGCTCAGGGGGGAGCCTGCTTCTCCCTTTCCCACTCCCCCTCTCTAGCTGTCTCTCTCTCCCTGTCAAATAAAAAAAAAAAAAAATACTGTATCAGACACTAGGGGGTGGGGTTGATGAAGATAGAGCCATCCGGCTCCCTGCCTCCGAGCCCTGAGCCCCACTGGTGCTGAGGAAGGTCTGTGCCCTAGACACACATCTGAAGAGAAAAAGGAGATGGGGACACACACGTATTGCGGAAAAGTCGTGGCCACGAGGACATCGGTGGGCTTGAGTTTCTTTTTAAGATTTTATTTATTTATTTGACAGAGAGAGACACAGCAAGAGAGGGAACACAAGCAGGGGGAGTGGGAGAGGAAGAAGCAGGCTCCCACCGAGCAGGGAGCCCGATGCGGGACTCGATCCCAGGATCCCGGGATCATGACCTGAGCCGAAGGCAGATGCTTAACCGACTGAGCCACCCAGGCGATGGGTTTAATTCTATGATCAGATCATATTTCATTTAGTTTGAGCTTTCAGGACTTACAAATACAGGGCTCCTGTGCTGGCTTATTCACGCACCAATTTAAGTAGCTTTATCATAAAAAATAATTTTGAGTTCACACTGGCAGGCTGCATGAAGCATTCTGCTTTAAAACAAGATCTATTTGAGAAATGGCCATTCCGGGGCATTCTTGCTTTTTAAACATTAAATCTCAGCACATTCTGAATAAGGCAGCTTAAAGTCCTAGCAAGGATGCTGGGAGCCAGGCATACCTGGGTTGGCTCGTCTGTCACCCACAGCCGCATGGCCCCGAGGAAGCAAGGCACCAGTTCCCTTCATCTCCGAGGACCTCATCCTCAAGGGGGACGATGACCCCTGTGGGGCCGCCTTGAGAGCTCAGAGAAACAGTGATAGATGAAAATGTCCTTGGCACATAAAGAGTAGCCAAATCTTGAATCCGAGAATCAACCAGAAAAATTGTCACATGTGGATTTTCCTTTCTGAGAACATGCCAGCTATGTCCAGGCCCTGATTGCCACCTAAGAGCGAGAGTACAAGAGTTGGGGGGCCGGGGGGCTCGAGCTGGCAGAGCCACACTCCTGTGAACACGTGGCTGGGGGGGGGACCCATGTGGCAGGTGAGACTGCAGACACCCTCCTGGCGTTACGCTACTGTAAGGATCGCCGGGCCCTGACCGTGGGTGTCACCAACACCGTGGGCAGCTCCATCTCCCGAGAGACCGACTGCGGTGTCCACATCAACGCGGGGCCAGAGATCGGCGTGGCCAGCACCAAGGTAGGCACCTCCCACCTGTGCCCTGGCCGGGCGGACAGGTGTGCCCCGGGGGAGGGCCTCGGCTAGCCGGGCAGACAGGGGGCTGTGGGGCCGGGGGGCCCACTGATGCGCCTCCTCCCGCGTGGTCCACAAGCCCACGTTCGCCCCTGCTCTGCCAGAGTCACCATTTTATCCACAGGCTTACACCAGTCAGTTCATCTCCCTGGTGATGTTTGGTTTAATGATGTCTGAAGACCGAATTTCACTGCAAAACAGAAGGCGAGAGATCATCTGTGGTTTACAGTCTTTACCTGGTATGTTCCAGAGCTAAAGTTTCCTTATCACTGTCTCCCATAAACAGTGCTGTTAATAACTTCCTCCTCCTCAAAACTTCGTGGTCACCACTAAATGCCTCCAGAAGCTCCCCCTGGGCCAAGATTAAAGTCTGCACTCTTCACTAGGCCTTAGAACCCTGCACACTTGGCCCCTGCTTCCTCTGACCTCATTCCACTCCCTCCCTTCCTCCTTGGGCTGCCTCATGACCTTCTGATCCTCAGCAGTGCCAAGCTCTTTCCACCACAGGGCCTTTACACTGGCCCTTTCCTCTACAGAAACCTTCCTCCAGCTCCCCAGCTGATGGCTTCTCATCATTCAAGTCTGAGTTCAAATGTCACTTCCTGGGACCCTTCCTGGCCATCCTAACTAGTCCCCTACCCCAGCTACAAAATGTTAGCCCATTTCTTGTCTTTATAGCACATGCAATGATCTGAAGTTACCTGTTCTCCCGTATACTGGCTTGTCTCCTAACTAACATGTCAGCCCAGTGAGCATACAACCCTATCTATCAGAATCATTGCTGGATGCCTGGTGCCCAGGCAGGGCAGGTATACAGTAGGTGCTCAGCAAATATCTGAGGAGGAGTAAATGGCCCTGAGCCTTTTCCTGTCCCAGACTGCTCCTTCTATCTCACCAAACTCCACTCTTCTGCTGGGTCCCATCTGTTGTAGTTCGTGAGATGCCACGTCTATGACACTGAATCACAAGCTCTTTGGGGGGAAGGGGGGACCATGGTTTCAATCATTCGCCACACAGGGATCAGGGCCCAGTGGTGTTTCCTGCCCCGTGTGCCATCTTGGGAGTGCCTTTCCTTCGGACACTCGCACTCCAGGGAAGCAGAGAGACCTACTGTGTTTTCTTTGTGCAGCTCTGAGGGCGTGAAATGAAACAGATCTCACCGCTGGGCTGACAAGGAGAAAGTGCAGGGGCAGGATGGTCATGAGGCTGGGGGGCAGCCCCTCCCCGAGACCGGGAAGGACTGGGTCCTCCCTGGGAGGCAGGGGCAAACCCCGGAGAAGGCAGTGAGGGAGAACCACCATCTAACCATAAAAAGCCCAGAGATCTGCATCTGGCCAACACAACATGCTGAAAATGTGTGGACGAGAAAACTATTCTTCACTTTAAGCCAGATACGAATGGGGCAAAACAGTACTCGACCCTGATGTCTAAGTCAGCGGTTCTCAAGATGTGGTCTGCAGGTCCCCAGTCTCACAGTAAACACGTTATTTATAATAAATGCGTTTGCCTTTTTCGCTGTGAGGACATTTGCAAAGGCGGCGGTGCCCCCATTGGGGCCTTAGCATACACCACCTCGCACCTAGCTTGGCTCCAAGATGTCCTTCATGAAGCAGGAAAATGCATTAATCTTAGTAAATTGCAACACTTTTTAATGTTCTGTTTGACAAAATGGGAAGTGTGCCTAAATCACACTGAAGAGTGTGAAGGTTGTTTCCAAGAAAAGCACCCTGGAATTGTTAGAGTAGCAAGCTGACTTGAGTACGTGGCAGACATTTTCTCAAAAATGAGCAAAGTTAGGCCGACACTTAAGAAGAAAAACCGACTGTCTCTTGCCAGTGATAAACTTCAGGCTTTCATGTGAAATTTAGGATTTGGGAAAACCTGTAGCTTGTGAGTGTGAGCTTGACCAATTCCCACCACTTAAAGACATCTCTGATCAGGCCATGGTGATTTGAAGACATGTCATTTCTGAAAAAACCATATTTTATGATGAAATGTGTCCATTTTTAGAAGATTTGTATAATTCAGTGGACCTATATTTTCCAAATGGCCAATGCGTGATGTCACAAAAGTATACACGCGTAAAACCTCCATTTAAATAAGTGCAAGATAGACAGATAAATTTTAATGTCACAAGGTGGGAAAATTTATTGATATGATTTCAGAGTCTACATTTGCAACTACTCTTTTAAGAAATTACTGTTTCTTGGGACGCCTGGATGGCTCAATCAGTAGAGCTTGTGACTCTTAATCTCGGGGTCATGAGTTCGAGCCCATGTTGGGTGAAGAGATTAGTTAAATAAATTAATTAAGAAAAAGAAATTATCTTTTCTTGACTTTGATGTAATATCGGAGAAGAACATTCACAATTATTGGAAAAAAGTTATTTATATGTTCCTTCCTTCTCCAACTAGAAATCTCTGTGAGGCTGGATTTTCTCCCTATTCTTCAACCAAAAGAACATATCACAACAGGTTGAATGAGAAACAGATGCGAGGATCTAAATGGCTTTATTACAAAGTCAGGCATTTAAAAAGATTTACAAAAATATAAACAGCACTATTATTCTAACTTTTAAAAATGTATAATGGGTTTATTGTGACTTTTAAATGAATGAATAAAAATATCTTTAATTTTGTCAGTTTCTAATCTGGTAAATATTGATAGAACCAACAGAAACAAAGTGTCTTAAGGATTCACAATCATTTTTAAGAGTGCAAGTAAGTCTTGAGGCCAAAAAGTTTGGGAAGCGTTGGTCCAACTTACACTGGTGTCTCCAGCAGGTGGGCTGGATGGGGCGATGGGGCATTAATTTGGGGTGTCAGCCCTGTGGCTGACCAGCTGGTGATTTAGCCTCTCTGAGCCTCAGTTGCCTTACCAGTAAAATGGAGCTAGAAATAACACTTCTCTGCTTACCTTACATGCTCGAGAAAGTATGAACATAAACAAAATCCTGCCTAATCACCCAAGTTATTTCCCATAATCTCCATTTAAAACCCTTTGAAACTAATGCGAGAGGAAGCCAAGTGTATGAAGTGGTGTGAGTTCCCAAAACTTCGTCTCTACACCATGATTTTTCTTTGTGAATCTTGCTATAAAATCTAGTATGACTGGCATCCTCTCTGCTGTATTTGCGATTTAGGGCTGATCAAGGAAGTGCTGTCGCTGGATGAGAAGATTCATGACCTGGCCCTGGAGCTCTACACACAGAGGTCGCTCCTGGTCATGGGACGGGGCTATAACTATGCCACGTGCCTGGAAGGAGCCCTGGTGAGCCTCCTCTGTCCAACCACCCCCCCACCAGCCCCTGCATGAGGGCTCTGCAGTTTCCCTGTTAGTCCTCAGACTTCCAAGGGGAGCTGGAGATCCTGACGGAATGAGTTTCCAACCCTACTAGGGATCCTCAGCCTGCCTTTTTAAAATTGGTAACTGGCTATGTTGTGGCACTAAAGATCCAAACCCTAGAACGAGAGCTGATGGAGCGTGGGCAGGTGCCAGGATCACGGGGCTACCAAGAGGGTGGGGCAGTGCTGTCCAGGGGCTGAGTCTAGTGCTAGCACATAACCCACTCTCTGCTTGCTGCTTATGGATGAGAATGCTCAACCAAAGCCAACGGGAGACCGTGCACAGGTGGGGCCGCGCTCGGGACCCAAGCAAGGGCATCATCCCTGGCCCAGCTTGGCTCCCCTCCTCTTCCTCAGGAGCAAGTCCTTGCTCCTTCCCTGTCACCTCTATTTGAGAGAAACACTCAGAGGGTTTTACGAGTGGTGGGGGGGGTGGGGGGGAGGGTTTGCACAAGCCAGAGCTGCCTGACCGGCAGTGAGCTCCAAATTCCACAGGCTTCCTCTGAGGCTCTGACCCCTCCCAAAAGAAGTGAAGGGCTGGGCACGCTGCTTGGGGGGGGGCACCATAGGAGCAAGGCCTGGGGGGAGTCCACTTGCAGCTCCCCCACGCCTCTGCTGCCTGGTGCAGGGGGTTGGGGGGGCTCAGCTGCAGTGCCCCAGTGTGCTGGTGAAAGATGCATATTCAGCTGTGTCTCCAAGTCAGTCTTTGGGGGAAGAAAGAAGCTTTTACACCCGTTGCTAGCGCACATCAATGGCCCCTCTGTGGTCTCCTGGGGGCCGGCACTCCAGCTGTCTGCGGCATTTGGGTGGAGCCATGCCCCTGCCAGTTTCCCCCCACCAAAATAAATAGTTCTAGGGGAGTTGAGAAATGTTTCATTTGACACTCACCGGTTCAGTGACGTAGGTTTAATGACAACCTAATAGAAATGGATCTCCCTAAACACAGGGAAGAATTCCAATAACAGCCCAGTGTGTGTGATTTTTGCCTCCTAAGTAAGCTGGAGGAACCCTTTGGAAGTTATTAATGGTCTAGAATTGGGGGCACCGACCAACCAGATCACTGAAGGAAGGTATATCTAGACAGAATGCAATGCCATCATTACAAACTGTAACTGTGGGAAGGCCATGGGGCCCGGACAGAGGGTGGAAAGGGCGAGCCAGATCAGTGTGGACTTGTCCATCCAAGGGGGGGGCGGCTGTGCTGGGGGCTGGTCTGGGGACGCAGGCTGTGTGCTGGGCTCTGTGCATGCTCTGGACACCAGCCTGCCCTGGCCCTGGCCTCGAGCTGCCCTCAGTGCTGCTGACCACTTCACGCACTCGTTCATCTGCCCTGCAGCCCTCAGCTCCCTGCCTTCTGGATTCATCCCTCCCCCAGCTCCCCTCCCTCCCCTCTGGCTGATCTGCTCCAGCCCCCTGTCTGCCCGGTATCACACGGACCCCACCTCGTGTTTCCCCAGAAAATTAAAGAGATAACCTACATGCATTCAGAAGGCATCCTGGCTGGGGAGCTGAAGCACGGACCCTTGGCGCTGATTGACAAGCAGATGCCCGTCATCATGGTCATCATGAAGGACCCTTGCTTTGCCAAATGCCAGAATGCCCTGCAGCAGGTCACAGCCCGCCAGGTGAGGGCTGTCAGCTGGGCTGGGGCCCCCTCTCTCCTGTTCTCTCCCATACACTGGTTATGAGCAGTCCTGACACTGAGAAGGCTTGACCACACACTCTCTCCTAGACCCCCTCAGAGTGGCACACACATTCAGAAATGACTGGCCAGCCTGTGGCCATGGGCACGACGGCTCCTCAGTGAGACCTTGTGACCCAGATTGGCCCGAGCTGTCCCGGATTCCCAGCGTGGAGCCGCCCGGAGGTGGGAGCACAGATCCATCCTGGGAGGGCTCATGAAGTTACAGGGACGTGAGATCCAACAATGCCCTTCAGCCAGCTGCTGGTTTTATATAACAGAAGTTAGAAAACACAAATCGCTTTACTTCCTTGCCTAAAGCCTTCCTGTGGCTTCCCATAAAACTAGAGTGACCATAAGCCTGCATTATCTGGCCCCTTCCTTCTGTTTCCCACTCAGGCCGAGCTGATTTCTGTCTCTATGCCTTGGCGCTGGCTCTTCCTCACCAGTGTCTTCCAATCATATTACCGTGTTTTGTGGCTTCTGTGGCATTTATCTGGAATTCATCATTAGTTATTGGTTGGCTTGCTTCTGTTTTTGTTTTCTACCCCTCAGTTGTGAGTCCCCTGAGAGTGAAGAGTAGGTGTGCCGTGTGCCCTGCCCTTGGCAAGGCACACTGAAGCCACTCAACAGATGGGTGCTAGAAATGGATGCTACAGGCTGGCGATCACCCTACTAGGGAAGGGAGAGAAACTCACCCAACAGCATCCAACACTTTGTCCTTCGCACCAGTCATGCACAGCACCTCCCCCATACTTGCAACAAAAGCAAGAGGCCACTGTGATCATGGCAATGAGGTTGATCTCAGAAACTCTGCTGTAGGTGAGGGGCTGTTCTTTCAGAGACAGACTGCATGTCGTGATCCTATTTCTCCGCTTTAGGGTCGCCCGATTATACTGTGCTGCAGGGACGACACTGAGAGTTCCAAGTTCGCGTATAAGACGATCGAGCTGCCCCACACGGTGGACTGCCTCCAGGGCATCCTGAGTGTGATCCCACTGCAGCTCCTGTCCTTTCATCTGGCTGTTCTCCGAGGATATGACGTACGTCTGAAACCGCGCCGAACCCCCCCAAAGGGGGAAAACATAACCCCAGAGTTTGATTTTGTTCTTGAGTGCTTATTGGGTGTAAATATTCATAGGAGACATTTTTTTCATTTAAAACAACTCTCTTTTTAAAGTAACTTATATCCCTTGAAAACAAGTTGCAAGATTATGAAGACCATATTAGACTATAAACTCATCACCCAGAGGGGCAAGGCTAATTGGCAAATTTAATAATTCATTCCAGTCTTTTCCTTGTGTGTGTGAATTTTTGAACATTTTTTGAGATTATATCGAGGATGACATTTTACATCTTCCCTTTAAATATATTTACAAGCATTTTCTTACATCTTGAACTTATTGTAAGCAACATTTACAGTATTCCAAATATAATAACTTATACAAGCAACATGTACAATATTCCCACAGTCTTGTAGCATGGATTGTAACAATGACTTAGCCAGTCTTCTGTTATTTAAACTGTTGCTAATTTGGGAGGAAATGGCTGCATAAATCAGAATGCAGTGAACATCTCTGCACATGTATCGTCCTCCCACATTTAAAACTTGTCCTCAGTCTAGCAAATGATTCAACATTTTGAGACTCCCAACATATATTGTCAATTTATGTTCCAGAAAAGAACCAATTTACAATCCCACTGGCAAAAGTGTATGAGCATACAACTCACTGTGTAAAGAAAAAGAAGTTTTATTACAATTTAATTTTGAGAAGCTTTTAAAGATACATAACCATACCAAAAAAACAAAACAAAACAAAACCCCACAATGTAACAAATACCTAATGGTGCACATATCCAGAACTGCCATTGGCTAACGTTTTGCCATATTTGTTTCTTTTTAAAAAAACATTATTGTAAGCAAAAGAAGATATTGTAGATAAAATTGAAGCCTGCTCTATCAACCATCCCCAGTCACCTTTTCTTCCCAGCCCCCACCCTGGACTAACAAATCTTGTGGATTGGGTGTACACCCTTCCAAGAAAAGTGAATATTTAACAGGACACACTGAGCTCACTGGTTTTAATAGCATGAATCGGATCCTTTCAATAGTTTTAACGCAGCATGACACGAATCAGGCGCACACTAAGTGTTTATTGAATGAAATAAACATGATATAGTTGAGTGACGTTTCTGGAATAAGGAATGACTTCCAAGATGCTGGTCTCCAGGAACTAGCTCATAGTTCAAGGTGACCAGAACACCCATCTCCTTTTCTTCTAGTACTCTGATAACAGGCTTTATGCCACGGCACGTTGCTGAGCTCTAGGGGCTCCTGAGCAGCTACTTTCTCTCGTTTTAGGTCGACTTCCCCAGAAATCTGGCCAAGTCTGTAACCGTGGAATAGAGAACAAGGAAGAGCCTGAGGAGGCCATTGCCACCTGTCGTGTGTGCTTCGAGGCCCGTCCCAGGGACGCCCAAGTGGGAAGAACAGTGGGCATTCTGTGTGTTCCGAGTAGATCCCAGTAGAGCTTGACAGCTGCCAGGTGCCTTGTACCCAAGTGCTTCGCTTACAGCAGATACTGTTTCTCTGTGTCCCGAAGTTGCCAGAGGAGAAAGGAATCATTGTTTACACATGGGGATCAGAGCGGACTTTTCCACTACTGTGCAATAGAGACACAGCTCTCTTCAGAGTAACTGTGAACCTTTTTTTAACCAACACTAGTTAGTTTTAAAAGACAAAATATTTATAATGATGACTGTATAGCTTTTAAGTTATTTTTCTAGTATGTGGCTTTCTAGAGCCAAGGTAACTCCCAGACCATGTACCCCCCAGCCTCCTGGCGGGGGGGCGTTCATCTCAGATTTGAGCACAAGGCATTGCCCCTCTGGACTCCTTTCTCCTTTCCTGTCCTCTCTGGGCTGCCCCTGAATCCTGTCCCCTGACGTCAGGGAAGCCCCCACCCGCCCCGACCTTCCGGTGCCTCCTGTAAATCCCTTCAAAATCTCAATGTCCTTCAACGGTTTCTTCTCCTATAAATCCCTCCAACTCTCCAACTTCGGTTAAATCTGATCATGGTTCTTTTTAAGCCCAGGCAGCATTTTGGTCCCGGCTCCTACCTGTAGTAGAACAGCTTGAAATATCCCATGCAAGAGAGTAGTTTCAAGTGGGCTACCTTGCCCTCTGTTTAAAAGCGTGCACAATCAAAATACTATGCAATTTTAAGACAATAAAGACAGTACAATTCTTTTTTGGCTTGTGTGTTTGGATTTCTGGTAATCTCATTCTTTTTTGTGTACTTGGATTTTGAGGGCTTCTCAAAACAGGAAATCAGCAGGGTCTGGTGGCAATGAACCCCGTTTCTTAGTAGCCAATGGCACTGTGTCCACACCTGTGACCTGCATACTTCTAGTGTGAAAATGAGGAGTATTTATTTTACAGGAGGGAACAAACTGTAGGATATTTGGAACTCTTGGTTGAGTCCACTGAACAGCTGTTGGAGGGGGTTGAACCACGTGATGCTGTTTAAGACGGTTGCCCAGAACCCGAAGGCAACATGCAGGGGTGAAACTCTCAAATCCGTACTTTCTTTTTTAAGATTTTATTTATTTATTTGAGAGAGAGAGAGCGAGCTAGCGAGAAATAGAGGATGAGCAGGGGAGAGAGGGAGAAGCAGGCTCCCCGCTGAGCAGGGAGCCCAAAGTGGGGCTCGATGTGGGACTTGATCTCAGGACCTTGGGATCATGACCTGAGCTGAAGGCAGACGCTTCACCTACTGAGCCACCCAGGCGCCCCTCAAATCCATACTTTTTATTTCCATGGATCCATCATAGTCACCAATTTTATCAATACAGTCAGGCAGGAATATAAGAAGCCAGGGCCAGAGTTCTGAAGGCTTGTGGGGTCGGAATTCAGGCTCCCAAAGAAAGTGGCTATCCCAGATGGCTTGAATAGTGTCTTCATGACCACTAACTGGTGTGAGTGACTCTAGTTTACCATCAGACCTTTGTTCAGGATTACCTGTGGGCTACTCAGTAACTTTTCCATCCTTTCCTATGCCCTCCCCTGTGTCACGGGGCTTGGCAACCTAGGAATTACATTTCCAAGTTAAAATTCCACCAGTGAGACACTTCACGGAAGATCTGGGAGGCAGTTTAGAAATCATATTATTTATGGAGAAATCATGTTACTTCTTTCTCCTTGGGCAGAAGCAGACAGAATCATGGCTTTGGCAGAGAGGAGGTCCTTCTATGGTCCTTAGCCGCAAAGCACATGCTACGGCAGTGCTCCCTAAAACTCACCCACCGCCTTGTGCTCCAGGCAATGGCAGCTACCAACAGAGGTTTCCTGTAGCTCCTCCGGAATCCCACTTCTGAAGGGCTGGCAGGAACCCAGGAGCCATGGGGACATCCTCTGAGCCACGGCCCCCAGCCCTTCCCACAGATTCACCAGGGTGTGTAAGTCTTGCTGGCAAAACCGGCAATCCTTTCTGTCTTTTTTTTTTTTTAAGATTTTATTTATTTATTTATCAGAGAGAGAGAGAGAGAGAGAGAGAGAGAGCACAAGCAGGGGGAGTGGGAGAGGGAGAAGCAGACCCTCCGCTGAGCAAGGAGCCCCATGTGGGACTTGATCCCAGGACCCTGGGATCATGACCTGAGCCGAAGGCAGCCGCTTAACCGACTGAGCCACCCAGGCGCCCCTCCTTTCTGTCTTTTTTTTTTTTTTTTAAGATTTTATTTATTTATTTGACAGAGACAGAGATAGCGAGAGTAGGAACACAAGCAGCAGGAGGGGGAGAGGGAGAAGCAGGCTTCCCCCCGAGGAGGGAGCCCGATGTGGGACTCGATCCCAGGACCCTGGGATCATGACCTGAGCTGAAGGCAGATGCCCAATGACTGAGCCACCCAGGCGCCCCTCCTTTCTGTCTTTTTAACCAGACGTGGTGGTCATTACAGCTTCTGAGGTTAGGAGACTTTACAGACTAGCCAGAACATTTTTATCTGGATGAGAACCAGAGAAATGCATTTCATCTCACAAGCGAGTCTTGGGAAACACAGGGCTCTTCACACTTGGGCGCTTAGCAAGACTGAGGTGTGGACCAGGCACCGGACATGTGGCAGGAGTACGGCCAGAGGGAAGGGGCTGCCTCCTGCTCTCAGGGAAACGCTGAGAACTTCTATGGGGGATATGCGTGCCCTCAGCAGAGCATCAGGGGAGAGACCCTCGGGGGCACATGGTCAAGACAAGCCAAGTCCTGGTGAGAATCTGGGCCAAGCCGTCCTGGACGTTCTGTCCTTGGTTTAAGAAGATGGCCCGATGGAACTGGGGGGTCTTTGTGATGCCCGGCTGCCTCTGGGGTCACCCCGCTGCAGGATGGCTCAGCTCCCTCCACGTCTGCTGCAGAGCTGCCATCCTGGGAGCACTCCATCATCCTCCAAGGGAGTCCCTTTCATCCTGCTTCCCGTATCTCACATCTTCCTTCTGAGTTTCCTTTGTCATCTTGGTGGGGTACATCCTTCTTGAGTAAAGGAGGCTGGGAGATAAATTTCTGAGACCTTGAGAAGTAAAAGACTTTATGCCTCACACGGGACTGAGGGTTTAGCTACGTATAGAATTCTAGGTCACAAAACATGTTTTCTTCAGAACTGTAAAGGTAAATCTCCATGATCTTGTTCATGGTTTTGCAATTGAGGGTTTCAAACTCACTCTGATGTAGGTGACCTTTGTATTTCCCTCTTTTTCTCCCCCTGTGTTCTCAAATGCCACAGCGAGCTGTCTTGGGTCTCTTCTCATTTGGTGTTGATTTCAGGCTGGTACCTCCTGGTCCTCCATTCTGGGGAATCTTCTTGAATTACTTTTCTGTGGATTTCTTTTGTTTTCCTGGCCCCTCTTATTTCAGAGGTTGAAGCTTCTGGACAGGCTTCTCATTTCCTGTCTTTTGTGTGTGTGTGTGTGCATCTTATCTTTTTGCTCTACTAATGGGAGATTTGACTTATTCTCCCAATCTGTTTACTACTAAGAGTTTTCATTTCTGCCAATACGATTTAATTTCCAAGGGCTCTATTTTTTTTTTTGCTCTGAATATATACATATATATTTATAATGCATATTTTTTTAAAAATTAACTACAGCCCATACTTTATTCACATTTCCTTAGTTTTTACCTAATGTCCTTTTCTTGCTTTTTCCTGACATCACATTACATGTTTCCTTAGGCTCCTCTTGGCTGTGACCGTTTCTCAGACTTCCTTTGTTTTGAATGATCTTGACATTTTTGAGGATAACTGGTGGGTATTTTCTAGAATGTTCCCCAACTGGGTTTGTCTGATGCTTTTGCATGGTAAACTGAGGTTACGTGTTTTGGGGAGGAAGACCCCAGAAATAAAGTGCCATTCTCATTACTCCATATGCAGAGGGGAACATGCTATCAACATGTCTTGTCATTGTTACGATCTCTTGGTCACCTGTGTGCAGTAGTCTCATTTTTCTCCCTTTCCATACTGAACTCTTTGGAAGGAAGTCACTATCCCACCCCCCCACTGAGTGAGTGGAGAGTTATGCTTTGCCTTCCTGAGAGGGGATTGTCTACGTAAATTATTTGGGATTCGGTACAGGCTTGTCTGTTCTTCCCCATTTACTGAGGAAGTAACTCTGTGTGTGTGTGTATGTGTGTGTATTGTAAGCCCTTCTTTATTTTCTTGCACCCCAAGATGCTCCAGTCTCCTCTTGTGTATCCCCTCCCCCAGCCCTAGAATCAGCCATTACTGATTTGGGGCCCCTGGTCTCTTTTGTTGGAGAATGGGCAGTAGAAAACAATTCCTGGGCTCCGGGTGTGCTTTTCCTGCTGGGGTGTTGCCGCTTCTAGGCCATCTCAGCCGAGAGAGCAAGGGCATATAGGTGTGCTCAGTATCTTTCTAACGGCTTCAAGGATGCGAGACTTTCATTCTCTCTGAAGCTGGCAACGTATTTTTCCTTTTAGAATTTCCTTTCTTTTTCACTATAATCTGTTTCTTTCAAGATAGTTTTTTGGGGGCGCCTGGGTGGCTCAGTTGGTTAAGCGACTGCCTTCGGCTCAGGTCATGATCCTGGAGTCCCGGGATCGAGTCCCGCATCGGGCTCCCTGCTCGGCAGGGAGTCTGCTTCTCCCTCTGACCCTCCTCCCTCTCATGCTCTCTGTCTCTCATTCTCTCTGTCTCAAATAAATAAATAAAATCTTCAAAAAAAAAAAAAAAGATAGTTTTTTGGGTTGTCTTAGTTTTGTGGGGGGTTTTTGTTTTTGTTTTTGTTTTTTGCCACATGACCTTGGGCTGTCTGATCAGATTCAAGGTGGGAGGAAAGTTCTGAACACACGGTGAAGCCTGTTGATGCTGAGATTCTCTGCTGGGTAATCTAGGGGAGTCTGCGGTGGCAGGGGGTGGGGAGCGCAGGGGTCAGATCTTTGCTTTAGGTTTTAGGGCTGGTCCAACTTCCAGAGAAGAGTTTTCCAGTCTCTTGCCTGACAGCAAGGGTCCAGTTGCTGGTGTTCTGGGGGCTGCCTGGAAAAGGGGGGCAGAGGGCCACTGCATTCAGCATTCCGTTATACAGCACCCATGCCCTCTTTCTTATGATCGGAGAATAAGCCCCCAGCCTTCTGCCTTTCCCAACTGTTTCTGCCCTTTCTCCTGCCATGTCTTCACATGAGCCTGACTGCCCACCCCAGAAGTGGGAGGCCCTGCCCAAGGAGCCCATCAGAGTCCTCCTCTGGGGATTTTCAAACTTGATATGGGACAGAGGGTCTGCCCCCCTTGGGCAATGGAAGAGCAGAAGGTGACACAGGGAGAAGGAAGCTGACCCAGAGGAGAACAGGATGTGATGAAGAGTTTGCCCATAGCTTCCAAGGCTCTGGCCCATTTCTCTAGCTTGTGGTCCCAGGGCCAGCTCCACCTATGCTCTCCCAGGGGTTACAATGCAGGAACCTCCCAACAGTTGTCCCCACTGGGTTAAGTGCAGTTTGGCTTTCTCAAACACACAACGGAAACCGTCTTGACTTGCATCCCCTGGCACATTGGGTCCTGGTCAGGGCTGGGGAGGAGATGGGGAGGGAATGAGGGAGTGGGGGGAGAGCAGGCAAGGTGAGGAGGGAGCAGAGGAGGCCAGCACAAGGACACTCAGTGTCCCTGTGTGCACAGTCTATGCCCTGAACTTGGTACTGCTCTCCTGGAGTCCTCACGGCATCCCCATCAGGCAGGGGTCACCAACCATGCCCACTCCCCATGGAATTAAGGCGTGGGGAAGCAAATCTCTTGCCCAGAAGAGCACAACTCAGTGAAAAGCCCAAATGGAACCCGGTCAAGGCAAGTCAAGAGTGGACGATGAGATTGGAGCCATGGGAACCCATCAGCACTGTGACCCCTGGACCAGCCTTCAGTGTCCCCTGGCACTCCCAGGCCAAGGAGTGGAGCCTGAGCTCTTCTTCCTTCCCTCCTATGCGCTATTCTCCCATGTGGGGCAGGGAAGTGGGCAATGTCTGCCAGGTGGGCGGTGTCTGCCGGCTGTGCCATCGAGGAGCCAAGTCAAAGGCAGGGAAGCGAGGAGCAATGAGGTCTCAGGAAGAAGAACAGCCAGTGGCCTTCAGCTCAAAAGGAACACCGACAGAGCTGCAGAGCTGAAGGGAACAGAGAAGGGGGAGGTGTCAGACAGCAGGTGGGCAGCCCAGATGCAGGTTCACTAAGGCCTTCCTCTTAGCAGGTGAGTGAGCAGGCCCAGGCCAGAAGTCCCCTCTCCAAAAATCAAGCCAGGAACCATGGCATACTCTCTGACTCCTCGTCCCCCTTCACCCCCAACCCCACTTCTAAGACTGACTACTCTACTTCTTAAACAGACTTCTTTTCTTTATATCAAGTTTTTTAGAATACTTTACATATGTTAAAAGTCACCCCCTTTCAGGTGCCCAGTTCTGAAATTGGATAAACATATTGTGATATGACCACCATCATCATTAAAATATAGAGTATACCCATCATTCCCCAAAATTCCCTCGTGGCCTGGTCATCATTCCCGCCCACCCCCACACCCCCACCTTGATCTTTGGCAACCACAGACCCAATTTTGCTTTTTCCAGAATGTTCTAAAATCACAGAGATGTAGCCTTGTTTGGCTTCCTTCACTTAGCAGGATGTTTTGGGTACTTTCCCATGTTGTGCATCTGTCAGGTCAGTGTCTTTTACTGCCAGGTAGTAGCCCACTGTATGGATGCACCACAGTTTGTTTACCCATCAGGCTACACACGGGCTTGGGTTGTTTCCAGTTTTTGACTGTTTGGAATAAAGCTGCTATATTTATGTACAACTCTTTGTGTGGACACGTTTTTATCTCTCTCGGATACATATCCAGGAATAGGACTGCTGGGTGGAATGACAAGTGTACGTCTGATGTTACCAGACATCGCCAAACTGTTTTCCAAAGTGGGCATGCTCCTCCTGCTTTCCCACCAGCAGGGATGGGAGTTCCAGTGGCTCCACGTCATTGCCACAATATTCTCTGTCTGTTTTATTATAGCCATCCTGGTGGTTGTGTAGTGGCAGTCACTGTGACTCTTCATGGCCTCAAGTCTTGAAACAGTTTTAAAATCAGTTCCTTCCTCTTGACACCTGCCCCAGGCCAGGCCTCACCTTCTTTTACAGGGGCCTTTGCAGTAGCTCCCTAACTGGTCTTGTGACCCTCATCCCTGAAACTCCATGGGCTCTAGTGATCTTTCCAAAATAAACACCTAAGCACATCATTCACTTCCTTTCTTAACACCCCTCAACATCTGCCCTCTCCCTCCACAGATGGGGCCCCTATCCCGAAATGCCCCAAGGGCCAGCAGGTAAGGGCTAATGAAGTCATGGCCAGAGATGGGTCATAGGGAGTGGTAGGGACTATGGTGACCTAGGGGCCTCCCCTAAAAGGGCAGCTACCACTCAGTTCCTTATGGGAATGCAGGCCCCATGGTGCCAGAGCTTCTAACTACTCAAGAGAAACCAGCAATTGAGATTTTTCAAGTGAAAGCTCCCAATTTTCAAATGTTGGCAACTAAGTCAATTTTAAAAAAACAAACAAAGCTGGGCTAAACAAGACATATCAGTGAATTGAAGCGAGTCCATGGATCTCCAGTCTGCAGCCCCAGTCCACCTCAAGGCCCTACTAACCCTCCAGTCCACTTCTCCCCATCTCCAGCAAGACCAGGTGACCTTGGATTTCCTGAACACAGCATGTAGGTGCTTACTTCTTTTGGGTCCCAGTGCCCTTTCTGCCTAAACCACTGGCCTAGCACATTCCTGCTAGCTTTCCAGCTTCAGCTGGGGATTCCTCCTATCCAGGATGCCTTCCTCAACTATTTCTCCACACCCAGCAGGCTAGGTCAGTGGTCAGTCATACTCATGTATGCAACACCTTCCCCCTCCCCCATCTCACTTGGCCTCCACTAAAATTCTGTGCATTCTCCCAAGCATGGACTAGACCCTTCCCCCACCTCATTACCTCAGCTCTGTGTCCATAAATGTTCACTGTATTTCATAAACCAGAAAAGGCAGAATCCTTTTAGAAAACTATAGATGTGTGTGTGTGTGTGCATGTGCGCACACGTGCACAATGACTTTAGGTACTCACTTTTCATGGGGTGAGTGTTGTAAACTTGGCGGAAGTGTGTAGGAATGGGTGCCCTTTCCTAATCTAAGGGGAAGCACCCATGAGTGCTCCTTAGTGAAAAGACAGCTCTGACAGCCAGGCTTTACTAGTCTCCCATAATCCTTGATGATGGCAATTTCTGGCTTCCTGTTTTCTCTTGCACACCTGGGGCAGGTGGCAGATGAGGCTGATGTGGGGACCAGTGTGGGCAGGAACCCACCTGATGGGCCCTCCTTCACTCAGATCACACTCAGGAGCTAACAATTTCAAGCTAGGATGGGCCATATTTTGTTTTAGAAAACTCCCTCTGGTGGCCAAGGTAGCGGGTGGCCTAAGGGAAGACCACACCATGGCTGGATCCAGTCCTCTACCCCAACTCCTCCTCTGAGGCCCCGGTGCCCTCAGCCTGACCCTGCATCCCCGCAGGCTTGCCATCCTCCCCAAATGCTGCCACCACCCTCCATGCCCCTCAGCCCCTTGACCTCCCCCTCTGCAGGGTCCTGCTTCTTCCTCCCAATGTATCCCCTGCCCTGATCACCCAGTTGGCTCTGGCATCCTGTGAAGGCTGTTCCTCCTCCACAGTCCCCCACTATCGCGGTCACTTTGGGGACCAAAGTGTGCACCGCCCCCCACCCTATCCACGGACCTCTGATCTTTTTTCAATACGTCCAGCTTCCTCGCCTCACTTTCAGCTTTGCTTATTCAAACGCAAATCTGGCAACAGGCAATCCCCTGGCCTCTCCCATCATTTCACACGACCCAGGCCTGCTGGAAGCCAACGACGGGCCGGAGGGTTGCAAGAGTTGGCTCAAAAGAAGGTAAGTGTCAATGGACCCCAGGCCCTAGGGGGACCTCAGTACTGCATTCCCATTTAAGACCTTGCCTTTCTCTGAGTCAGAGGTTTGACCCCTGGCCCCGAATACACCAGCCTGTCCCCTCCTCCATTCTGTCGTGGACCCGCGGGGACACCAGCCTTGCACGCGGCCACCTCCTCGCACTCCGCTCCCCGACTTCTGGCCTTTCATAGCAAGCCGCAGAGTCCAAGACCCCTGCCTCTCCTCCCCACTCCCTCGCCGCCTGAGTCTCCACGTCGTCCCGGGGGCCACACCACGCCCCGGTCTCCCCTCGTCCTCGCCCCGAGCTCTCCCCTAAACGCGCCGGGCTCCATTCCCCTACTGGCCGCCTCTCCGCTGCCACCCTGCACCTGCAGCCCAGAGGGCCCGGCTCTCGGTCCGCCCGTCGGCCCTCTCCGCCGCCTCCCGGCTCCGCGTCCGGCCGCTGCCCCGCGGGCCCGGTGATGGGGATGGCAGACTCAGCGCGCGTACGGAGCCGGGCCTGCGTCCCCAGCCCGGAGGGCGCCCCGCACAGGAAGGAGCAGCTGCGCGGCCGCGGAGCGCCGAGCCCGGCCGAACCCCGCACGGAGACTCCGGCTCCGCCCGCCGCCCCGCCCGCCCCGCCCGCCCCGCCCGTCACGACCCGCCCCCCGGCGCGATTGGCCGCGCCTGCCCGGCTCTGCGCGCGCTGATTGGTGGGCGCGCGGGTCGGTCAGGCCGGGCGCCGCGGCGGCGGCGGCGGCGGCGGCGGCGGCGGAGGAGGAGAAGGGAGCCGGACCGGAAGGGTCGAAGCGCCCCGGCGCCCCTCACACCCACTGCGGCGGCGGCGGGGCGGAGCGGGGCGGGGCGGCCGGCCGAGCCCCGGGCAGCGGAGCCGCGAGCGGCCAGTGCGCAGCGCCGCCAGTCCGCCCGCCCACCCTCTCCCCCTGGCGCGGCGGCTGGGAGGCGAGGTGAGCAGGGCGGGCGGGCGAGGCCTGGCGGGGGCTGCTCGAACGGGCCCCGCCGGCGAGGGGCGGCGGGAGGGCCGCGCGGCCGCGGTCTGCAGGGCTGGGGAGGCGCGGGGCCGCGGGGCCGGGGGCTGCGGAGCGGGCGGGGCTCTGTGGGGGCGCAGGCGGCCCCGGCCACCGCCCCTGCCCTCCGGGCTGCCGCAGTCGCCCCCTCCCGCCCGGCTGTCAGCAGCCAGGGGCTGCGGGCCCGCTCCCTGGCCTGGCTGGGGCAGACGTGCCTTGGGGTCTGTGGACGCCATCCCTCCGGATTGAGGAGCACGCAGTTGCATACCCGCGCCGGGATGCTCAGGATCCCGAGTCTGGTTCCTGCGACCTTGGCCAAGGCACTGACCCTCGCTGTACCTCCGGTTTCCCCTAGGGAAAGTGGGGAAATGTCCACCCTTTTGGACAGGATTGTTGTCAGGCTGTGTGAATGTGTGTGAAAGCGCCTGGGCAGGAGCCCGGGCTTGGGCGGGATCCTGACCCATGCTGGTGTGAGTAGGGCAGGAACCCCCTCCCCATCCGCCCAGAGACCCCCATCCCCGCGCTCCTCCAGGGCCTAGTCATTGCACATTCAGGGCCTCGCAATGCCAGAGCGGGCCCTGCCCACCTCCCCTACCACTCCCACCACCCAGAGCCCTGCTCCCCAGTACCCCCATCCTCTCTCCTACCTTGACGGTGCAGCCCCGTTTACCTCAGGACCTTTGCACTTTCATTTCCAATGCTTGGAGCTGTCTCCGGTATCTTTGCACAGCTGGCTCTTTCTGGTCAGATGTCTCATTTTCCACGAGGAAAATTGACCACTTGACCACTCTCTTTCTCCCCTTAGTCATTCTATGTCGTTATTTTGTTTAATTTTCTTCCTAGCATCCACTCTGGTTTGAAACGACTCTGTCTGTTGATTTTGTTTCCCCTAGTAGGATGTAGCTTTTTGAGAACAGGTAGTTGTCTGATTTGTCCACTGCGTTATCCCCAGTGCTTAGAAGGCACACAGTAAGTATTCAGTGGTATCAGTGCAGTGAACGAATGAATGACCCTGCCTGCTGTTGCTTCTGCTCTGTCAGTTTATTTAGTGACTTCTGACTAACTTGTGAAATATGTAAGCAGATGGAAGCTTGTTCTCATTTTGCAAAACATTTTAATGTCCTTGACCCCTTTATTTGGTAACTGTCAGAACAAGCTGTGATATAAAATTTTACATTTTTGTATTATTTTAGCTCTAATTTCCTTCCACACATTCAGGAGGCAGTTACTGAATTCTGCATTATCTAGGTCAGGCTTTCTGCTTGGCCCTGGGGACACAAAGGCAATAGCAACAGGGTCCCTTCCTCCAGAGAGCTGGAGAGCCCAGTAGACGCGGCAGACAGGTTAGTTCCAGGACAGTGTGATGGAGTGTAGTGGAGGGGCTGTGCTGTGGAAATGTGGAGGAGGTGACAGGTGGTGCTAGAGTTGGGCCTTGAAGGGTGGTGAGAAATTCGCCAGGCAGAGAGAGGCACAGAAGGGGGCAAAAGGGCAGGGGAAAGGAAGGACATGAGGCCAGTGTGGGGTCAGGAATCAGCCTGCAAGGTGGTGGGGACCCTGGAAAACCAAACCTCACCCTGCAATCTTAAAAAAGGAGTCAGAACTCTACATTGTATTTCTATGCTCCAGATTCTCAAGTGTTGGCAGTAGCTAATTTTAAAATTTTTTAAATGCTCTGAGCCATGCAAAATTCACTTAGCTTGGTTGCAGGACTGTCGGATCTCCAGGGCAGGGTATGTAGAAGGGAAGAGCAGCGATGGGCTGGAAAGGTAGCCCAAGGCCAGGGGAGCGGGGCCCTGTTTATCCGGGTACTCTCACTTAATTTTCGCTGGAAACCCCGTGAGTGGCAGCTGCGAAACCCATTTCCGAAGAGGAGGACACGGAGGCTCACAGAGTGTCAGCAGTCGGCTTCACAGCAGGCAGCTCGGAAAGTGAAATTGGAACCCAGGTCTCCCCCCAGATAAGCATCCTTTCCCGTGTGCCTCAGCTCTGACTGTTCTCTTTTGGCTTTTAATTTGTTCTGAAAGAACAACATCCAATCTAGATGTTTGCCTCCATGTAGCCCCCCCCCCCTTTTTTTTTCAAAAGGATCCTGCAGGGTTAAAAATAATCCTATTTTGGCATAGTCTTCTCTGGAGAGCTTTGATATTGCTGAGGATTTAATTTTTGGGATGCCAGGACAGATTAAAATGTGTTTAAAATAAGTGTTGGAGGGCATATTCAATTTGTCTATTTAAGATAAAATGTTCTTAATTTTCTGGATAAAGAAAAGTGCCAGATGAAGCAATTAACAGCGAGGAAAGCAGTTGTTTTCGTAATGCGTAAGGTAAAACAGAAACCACATTTTCTTAACACTTGATTTGGCAGTAGGGCAGCTATTTGTGGTTTAAATATGTAGCTATACTTCTCCACTGATTAAGAAGAGGACTTTTTTTTTTTTACATCATTTTCTTGAAGAGTAATTAAATATGTACTTGGCCTTTGTGATTGTGTGAACTAGTTTCAAGGTCGGTCTTCATCTTAACTGTTTTTTATGAGAACTTTCAAACATAGACAAAATTAAACGATAGTATCCAGCTTCCAGTTATCAACTCCCCCCCATCTTGTTTCACTCCCAGCTCATCTATTTACGCCCTCACCCCCCCATATTATTTTGAAGCGAAACCTAAATGTCATGTCATTTCATCCATGAATATCTCAGTATATATGTCTAAAAGATAGGACTCTTTTAAACTTGGAAACGCAATAATTCCTTAATATAAGCAAATGGTCAGTATTCAAATTTCCAGTTGTCCCATACATTTTATGGTTCTTTAACAATTTGTTTATCGGAATCAGGATCTAGATGAGGCCCATACATTGTGATTGGTTGATACATCTCCTAAGTTTCTTTTAATCTGTAGATTCCCCCTCTATTTTTTGTTTTCCTTGTAGTTTATTTGTTAAAGCAATTGGTTGTTCTGTAGCATTGCCTTGGTTGGGGTTTTCCTGACTGCATCTCTGCAATGTAATTTGACATGTTTCTCTGTATTTCCTGAAAATTCGTAGTTGAATGTAGATGCGGCTTGGTCAGATTCAGGATGCCCTAGGTGGGGTGCTCTCTTCCATCTAGAGGCAGGTAGGCCCATGCTGTGATGTTAGCAAACTGTTGATGCTCAGTGCCTAGACCCATTGATTCATTAAGGGTTGTATTACTTGGGAGGCAAGTTTATATATCTTTTTGCACAACAAAAGCTCATTGTTTTAGATTTTATATTGGCCTTTGAATTGCCAGTTAAATTATTTTTAATCAATACCTCAAATCCTCCTTGGAAAACGTTGGGGTATAAATTAATAGAAAAATAATGAGCAAGAGTAGTCACCATTTTAACATAGGACTTCCTTATAGCTAAAGATTTTGAAGGTGAATTTCAACAAATTTGATTTTATTTAATGCATTTGGGGTTTTTCGTTTGTTTTTGTTTTTTGGTCCCATAAAATATTCCACTCTCCCTCTCTGCCCTCTGCTAATTTTACTTTAGTATCTTTCTTAAGCAAAGACTACACACTCTGAAACTTTTCAGAAATAGTAAAATTGGATTCCAAGGATACATGGCTGACATGAGATTGTTACCTTTTTCTTAAAAATGAGGCATTAACTACCTTTATGTTAAATGGGTTCTTGCCTATTCTGAAGTTGCAATTTGAAGCGTTTCTATAAGTGAATTTTTTGGCTGTGAGGAGAATGAACAGTGTGAACGCCTTTTAGTTGTATGCCAAATGTCTGTCTTTCCGTAGGCCAGGATAGGAAAAACTTGGGGATTTGTTTAAAAAAACAATTTTATCCTCCCTCCCCCACAATGATGCTAAGAGAAAGAATGAGAAATAATGACTGCTTTCAAAAGAACTTCCTTTAAAAAACTATGTATATGTGCGTGTATATATGTACTTGTATGGATCTGTAAGCGATTTAATTCATTAGACTGTTTAAGTTGTATCTCAATCAAGGCTGCTACTAGTTTGATTTTAGCATATCTAAGGCTAAGGGTGCAGCCCAAGTAATAAATCCACCAGCTCTGATTCTAAAATCAAAATCTCTTTCACCAACTCTTAACTAGACTCTCTAGTTAAAACACAGCATCTCTTATGAAGCAGATGTCTTCAACAGATGTCCTTAAACATCACCTGCTGGGCACAACCTCGAATGAAAAGTAAATCCTGTGCATTGCCTTCTGTCTGTTGTCTCTGCCCAAGATGCTAACCCAGTAATGGCCATGTCATCAGCTTTCCCCCTTAGCAGACTTTGGTTCACATTTTCAGAATGCAGATGTTTGTCTGGGGGAGCAGTAAATAGAATGGGTGTGGTGATTCTGTTCTAATGTCAGCTGACTTTGAGACTTTGCCCTGTGCTGGGCATTGTGCTCACTGTCCCCTGAGGTTGATTCTGCTCATCCCTGTTTTACATCCCTGAGTGTAGTCTAGGATTGTCCAGCTAAGTGGCAGGCCCATTGCCCTCTGACCCCAGATTTCCAATCTGTTTTTTTAAAGTTATCTTTATTGTGCAATTATGTGTCACAATTAAGTATCTAAAGAGAAATCTAGAAATCCCAATCTGGACAGCTATTTTGACAATTCTTATAAGACATATTGATTCTAGATCTTAAGTCTGTATGCTATAATTTAGAAGAGAGTAATACATGTTTTTTCTTTTTACTTTTTGGCCCCCTTCACCCATTTCTCCTGCCCCAACCCCTCCTCTGGCAACCATCAATCTGTTCTCTTTATAAGGTTGGTGGTTTTCGTTTCGTTTTGTTTTTTAGATCCCACATATAAGAGAGATCATACAGTATTTGTCTTTTTTTTTAAGATTTTATTTATTTGAGAGAGAGAGAGAACACGAGTGGGGGGAGGGCCAGAAGGAGAGGGAGAAGCCGACTCCTCACTGAGCGGAGAGCTGGACGCGGGACTCGATCCCAGGACCCTGGGATCATGACCCCAGCTGCAGGCAGATGCTTAACCGACTGAGCCACTCAGGTGCCCCAGTATTTGTCTTTCTCTGTCTGACTTCTTTCACTTAGCCTAATACCCTTGAGGTCTGTCCATATTGTCACAAATGGCAAATTTCCTTCTTTTATGTAATACTCGATTGTGTATGTCAACCATATCTTTTTTTATTTTATTTTATTATGTTATGTTAATCACCAGGCATTACATCATTAGTTTTTGATGTAGTGTTCCATGTTTCATTGTTTGCGTATAACACCCAGTGCTCCATTCAATACGTGCCCTCTTTAATACCCATCACCAGGCTAACCCATCCCCCCACTCCCCTCCCCTCTAGAACCCTCAGTTTGTTTTTCAGAGTCCATAGTCTCTCATGGGTTCGTCTCCCCCTCCAATTTCCCCCCCTTCATTTTTCCCTTCCTATTATCTTCTCTCTCTCTCTCTCTTTTTTTTTTTTTTTAACATATAATGTATTATTTGTTTCACAGGTACAGGTCTGTGATTCAACAGTCTTACACAATTCACAGCGCTCACCATAGCACATACCCTCCCCAATGTCTATCACCCAGCCATGCCATCCCTCCCACCCCCAACCACTCCAGCAACCCTCAGTTTGTTTCCTGAGATTAAGAATTCCTCATATCAGTGAGGTCATATGATACATGTCTTTCTCTGATTGACTTATTTTGCTTAGCGTAATACCCTGTAGTTCCATCCATGTCATTGCAAATGGCAAGATTTCTTTTTTTTTTTTGATGGCTGCATTGTATATATATACCACATCTTTATCCATTCATCTGTTGATGGACATCTTGGCTCTTTCCATAGTTTGGCTATTGTGGACATTGCTGCTATAAACATTGGGGTGCACGTACCCCTTCGGATCCCTACATTTGTATCTTTGGGGTAAATACCCAGTAGCAACAGCATCTTCTTTATCCACTCACCCATTGATGGACACTAGGCATCTTGGCAGTTTTCTGCATCTTGGCAGTTGTAAATAATGCTGCAGTGAACATGGGGGTGCAGGTATCTTTTCAAGTTAGTGTTTTTGTTTTCTTTGGATAAATATCCAGAAGCAGAATTGCTGGATCAAATGGTAGTTCTATTTTTAATTTTTTGAGGAACCTCCATACTGTTTTCCATAGGAGCTGCCCCAGCTTGCATTCCCACCAACAGAGACAAGGGTTCCCTTTTCTCCACTTCCTCGCTGACACTTGTCATTTCTTGTCTTTTTGATATTATCCATTCTAGTGGGCCTGAGATGATATCTCACTGTGATTTTGATTTGCGTTTCCCTGATGATTAGTGATGTTGAGCATCTTTTATGTACCTGCTGGCCATCTGCATGTCTTCTTTGGAAAACTATTCAGATCTTCTGCCCATTTTTTAAGTCAGATTGTGGTTTTTTTCATGGTTTTTTTTTTAAAGATTTCTTTGAGAGAGAGAGAAAGCACTTGAGCAAGGGTGGGAAAGAGGAGTGGAGAGAGAGGGGGAGACAGAGAGAGGGAAAGAATCTCAAGCAGACTCCCTGCTGAGCGTGGAGCCCCACTCGGAGCTCAATCCCACGACCCTGAGATCAGGACTTGGGCCAAAACCAAGAGTCGGACGTTCAACCCATTTAGTCAACCAGGTGCCCCGGATTGTTTGTGTTTTTTGCCATTGAGCTGTGTGGGTTTCTTATATATTTTGAATATTAGCCCTTTATCAGATATATGATTCGCAAATATTTTTTCCCATTCTGTAGGTTGCCTTTTATTTTGTTGATGGTTTCCTTTGCTGTGCAGAAGCTTTCTAGTTTGATGTAGTTCCACTTGTTTATATTTGTTTTTGGTGCCAGATTAAAAAGATCATTGTCAAGACCAATGTCCAGGAGCTCAGCACCTATGTTTCCTTCTAGGCGTTTTGTGGTTTCAAGATTTATGCTCAAGTCTTTAATCAATCTTAAGTTAAGTTTTGTGTAAGTGTAAGAGTGGTTGAGTTATTCTTTTGCATGTGGCTGTCCAGTTTTCCCAGCACCATTTATGGAAGAGACTATCCTTTCCCCATTATATATCATCGGCTCCTTTTGTCGTAAATTAATCAACCATATATGTGTGGGTTTATTTCTGGGCTTTCTATTCTGTTCCATTGATCTGTGTGTCTGTTTTTGTGCCAGTACCATACTGTCTTAATTACTATAGCTTTGAAATCAGGGAGCATCATGCCTCCAGCTTTGTTTTTCTTTCTTAAAATTGCTGTGGCTCTTCAGAGTTTTCTGTAGTTCCATACAAATTTTAGGATTATTTATTCTATTTCTGTGGAAAATGCCACTGGAATTTTTTTTTTAAGATTTTATTTATTTATTTGACAGAGAGACACAGCGAGAGAGGGAACACAAGCAGGGGGGAGGGGGAGAGGGAAAAGCAGGCTTCCCGCGGAGCAGGGAGTCCGATGCGGGGCTCGATCCCAGGACCCTGGAATCATGACCTGAGCTGAAGGCAGGCGCTTAACGACTGAGCCACCCGGGCGCCCTGCCACTGGAATTTTGATAGGAATTGTATTGAATCTTTAAATTGCCTTGGGGAGTATGGACATTTTAACAATATTGATTTTTTTCTAATCCGTAAACACAGAATATCTTTTCATTTATTTGTGTCTTTAATTTTTTCCATTGATGTCTTCTAGTTTTCAGTATAGAGGTCTGTCACCTCCTTGTTTAAAGTTATTCCTGGGTATTCTATTCTTTCTGATGCAGTTGTGAAAGCATCATTTATTTATTTTTAAAGATTTTATTTATTCATTTGACAGAGAGAGAGAGCACAAGCAGGGGGAGAGGCAGAGGGAGAAGCTGACTCTCAGCTGAGCAGGGAGCCCGATGCGGGACTTGATCCCAAGACCCTGGGATCATGACCTGAGCTGAAGGCAGACACTTAACCGACTGAGCCACCCAAAGCATCATTTAATTTCTCTTTCTGAGAGTTCACCAGCGTATAGAGACACCAAAGATGTTTGTGCGTTGAATGTGTATCCTGCATCTTTACAGAATTTGTTTTATTCTAACAGTTTTTTAGTGGAGTCTGCTCAGGAGCCTGCCCTCTGATTCCTGAGCCCCGATGCTAACCACAGCACCCACTGCCCTACCACGTTTCTTCTCCCGCTTAGTTTTGCCTTTAACAGACATTTACTGGACACCCACTGTGTAATTAGTAGAGGATTAGGAAGTGAATCAGACACATTTTCTGCCCTTAAGGAGGGCAGAAAGTGGAGATAGACGTGCAGTGCAATATAAAAGGAATATAGGTTTTGGTGCCAGACACCGGGACATGCCCAGCACCGCTGGAAGGGAGAGGCTGCAGAGGAAAGCTTGTGAGAGAAGCAGGCGCGTGCACAAGACTTTGAAGGAGGATGAAGGTTGGCCAGGAGAAGAGAATGGGGAGGGGAGTCACTTCAGGCAGATGAAACAGCTCAGGAAGAGGCCCGAAGATGTGCAGGAGCCGGGGCGTCAGCGGGGTCTCGGGTGGTTCTGTATTGCCTGAGAGTGGGCCACGGGTCCTGTGAACTCCTCTGCTGCGCTAAGGATTCGAGCTTTACTCTCCAGGCAGTCGGTCACTACCAAAGGAATTTAAGCCAGAGAGCAGTATGATCACTGCGCATGTTCAACAAATCTCTCCCTCTCTCTTTTAATTCCTTATTTTGAAATAATTCTAGGTTCGTAAGGAATTGTAAAAATGGTAGAGAGTTCCCATGCATCCTTCACCCAGTTTCCCGCATTGGTTGTGTATTTCCCTGACCGCAGCCCAGTGTCAAGGCCAGGAGCGTGGCATGGGTGGTGGGTGCGTACAGTGCTGTGGCATTTTATCACATGCAGAGGTTGGTACAAAGACCGCCTCCGCAGTCAGGACACTGAGCCGTTTCATCATGTCAGACATCTCCCTTGTGCTGCCCTGTAGAGCGAGCGCCCCCCCACCCAGCCCCACCATCATAACCCTGGCAACCTCTAATCTGGTCCACGCTCTGTAATTCTGTCATTCCAAGAGTGCTGTGTAAATGGGATTATACCATATGGACCTTTGGAGATTGGCTTTTTCACTTAAGGATAATGTCCTTAAGATCCCCCCGGGGTGTTGAGGGTATCAGTGGTTGGTTCATTTCTCTTGCTGACTGGTGTTCCATAGTATGGGTGGACAGCACTTTGCTTAACCATTCACCCCCTGAAGGACACCTAGATTGTTTCCAGTGTTGAGCTGTTAAAAATGTAGGTGCTGTGAGCATCCATGTACAGTTTTGTTTTGGTCTTTTTTAAGATTTTATTTATTTGTTAGCGAGCACAACAGGGGTGGGAGGGAGAGGGAGAAGGAGATTCCCTGCTGAGCAGGGAGCCCAACTCAGGGCTCGATCCCAGGACCCAGGGATCATGACCTGAGCCCAAGGCAGACGCTTAACCGACTGAGCCACCCAGGCGCCCTCCATGTAGTTTTTTATGCGGGCAGATCTCCCTTTCTAAATGGCGTGTGTACAGTGGTTCAGAGGTAGCAGGAATGGAGGCGGGGAAGGCACTTGGGCAGTTGCCATGGTGAGGGAGCACTGAGAACGCCCCAACCAGAGCACGGGGAGGGGGCACGGACAGGCCCGGGCACCTGCAGGGGGCCTATGGGGAGGAGTCCTCAACAGACCCCTCCTCCGGATCCAGCCGTGGGTGCTGTGATCACCCAACACGAGAGGTCGTCCTCTGTCATAGTTTGTAGTGTGTTTTGAGAACTGACGTCCAGAGGATAAGGCTCCTGATTATCAAAGGATGGAGTTGTTGTGCTATGCCATTTTTGATAAGAATTAAAGGAGGAAAAAAGAACAATTTGATTAAAAACTTCAATAGCAAGTATTGAAACCAAGAGGGTGACTGTAAAAATTTGCTTTTAATCGCAGCAGTTGGTTAATTTAGATTTTGCATGTCCTGGGTATCCTGAACCATTTGTGTGGTTGAAGGTTGGCCTGAGTCTGTGGGCGACTGACTCATCATCATCATCAGAAGAAAGTGTCTTGGTGGAGTGAAGCCAGCAGGTCGAGATGTAAAGGCCTGTGTTTTTTCCTGGCCTGGTCCTGACCAGCCCTTGGCCACATCACTTCACTTTCTAAATACAGTGATAGATATTAATTAGAATGGTGTATTGGGGAGGACATGAATAGGGTCGTCAGACACACCTAAATTGAGACCCGGGCCGTGCCACCCTCCAGCTGGGGATCTGGACAGCTCCGTGACTGTCTTCTAGCTCTTGTCCTCATCTGCAGTGTGGGGGCAGTACTGCTCCCCTGACAGGCTGTGAGGGGGCCGTTTATAACCCTGCAGCTCAGAGCCGGGCCCACCCTCCTGCCTCCAGTCTCAGCTGCCCCAAACCTACCCTACAGTTAGGTCTCAGCTTTTCATTTACAAGGGTTTAATTTGGGTTGTTGTTTTTTTTAATGTGGAGTATGTGCATGAGTAAAAAAAAAACTAACAAAGTTATAATGGGAAGAGTGAAAGTCTTATTTCCCCTGCGTCTCTGCACTTGCTAGCATATTGTGTGTGTGCGCGCGAGCGGCCCTTCCCATAGACTGACATTTACTACATGCTCTCTTCAACTTGCTTTATTGCCTTTATATGTCTTAGACATCATTCCTTTTCAGTACACAAAGTCCCTGCATTATTTTTAACGGCTTTATTGTGCTTTTATGCCATAATTTATTCACTCATTCCAAGTGTACATTTTAGCTTATTTCTCGTTTTGTTTTGCCAGTCACCAGAAGTGCCACAAACATTCTTGCACAAATATCTTTGAGCATTTATACATATATGTTTGTCCGGTACATTTATAGAATGGTAGTTGCCAGGTTCGGAGTCACGTGCCTTTAAATTTTTCATTAGATATTACGTATTCTCCTCCCCAAAAATGTGTCGCCAATTTACAGTGCTTGCCAGCACGAATGAGAAGGCCTGTTCCTGCACCCCTGGGTTGATATTGTGAGCAAACTTGCACTCAGGTCTTGACTCCTCCTGGAAACCTTCCTTTATATCCATGTCTCACTCACACACGCCCTTCTCCTCATTCACTGGCTCCCCCCCAACACACCACTGTGCTGGGCCCCTGCCCTTGGGCCCACGTCTACCCCTAGGACACTTCCTAGGGGGTGTGACGATTATGCTCTTGGCCGTTCGAGGGAAGGGACTATCTGGTTAGTGCCCTCTTGACACCCTTTACCTTGTGCTTGGTACTCAGGAGGCCCTCATGAAATGTCAGGAGGTCTCAGCGAATGGTAGCTGATGTCCCCATAGGACTCGGACACTCATATCATATTTACAGTAGTTGAATTGCTTGTATCTAGAAGAATACTAGAGTTAGAGAATTTTTTTTTTTAAGCATTTCCTATTCTAGGCTCTAAACAAGTAGGAATGTTCTTCCTACCCAGTGTTTATCTGTAGAGTGGGTCGATTTTACTCCAGAATTCCTAGAAGGGATTCTACAAGAGTCTTCAGTCTTAGACAAATAGGGATTTTAGATCAGAGCATTTCATTCAACAAGGATTCACTGAAGCAGCATGGTGAAGGGGGAAGGGCATGGACGTGAGCCAGACGCCTTTAGCAAAGGCTGGGCCGACTCCTTCCCTTGAGGTGTCCACCCAGCGTGTGCAGGTCTGAAGAACCCAGGGAGCAGGGTGTGTCCCCTTTGTCCCCCAAGGAGCTTTTTAAGTGGATCATTGTAGACATTGGACATTTCCTTAAATTTCTCGATGTGTGAGAGGGAAGACAGACCCTCCTGCTTTTGAGGTGCTCCCAGGCTGGGGGAAGGAGACACAGGCAGACCTGCAGAAACTGAGTGACCGTGCAGAAGCAACACGGGCGGGGACTGGGTCCCACTGCGGGGAGCCCAGGGGAGGAACCAGCACCCCCTGGTGAGGAAAGTGAAGGCAGTGAGTGCACCTTCAGTGTGTTGATAATGTGGTTGTATGAAGAATTCGTACACTTCCCAGTTTGTAAACTGTCTTCTAAAACCCAGGTGACGGCCATTTTGTTGAAATACAATCTCAACCGAGTTGATTTCATTAATAGCTAAATTACCGGCTTTCTCGGCTTGCCCCGAGGTGCTTTCTCACACTCACAAAGCCCAAGGTTGACAGAGAAGGTGGCTTTGACAGCTTCTCTCTTAGGTGATTCTTTTTTTTTTTTTTTTTTTTGCCTACAAAGCGCAATGTCCTTTAAAAATTATTTTAAATCTTGAGGTGGAAATCTGTCAGTTCTCGAACCTAATGACGTGATGTTCTCCCCAAATCCACAAAAGCTAACCTAACAGTGTGACAGTCAGAACACAGGTCCCAGCAACTGTAGCAGAGAGAGTTCAGGGTCGCTCAACGAGGGGGACGTTAGTTCGCGCCAGCCTCCACGTGGGCAGGTGGACCGGGGTGGGGGCGGCTCGGTGCCGCAAGGTCATTCAGGACTCCGGCTGGTGGGCAGCTCTTCCCTCTTCACGTGACTGCCATCTCTGGGTCTACAACAGCTGTCCCCCAGCCATCAGTGAGGGAGAAAGATGCTTTGGACAGCAAGCAGCTTTCTTTAAAAAAAAGAAAGAGAGAGACAGAAAAAGAAAGGAAGAAAGAAGGAAGGAAGGAAGAGAAAAGAAAGAAAGAAAGAAAGAAAGAAAGAAAGAAAGAAAGAAAGAAAGAAAGAAAGAAAGAAAGAAAGAAAAAGAAAAAAGAAAGAAGAAAAAAAGGAAAAAAGAGAAAAAGAAAGAAAAGAAAGAAAGAAAAAGAAAAGAAAAAAGAAAGAAAGAAAAAAAGAAAGAAAAGCTGCTGTTGAAGTAGCGGTCATCGCTCTGCTCACAGCTCAGCCGCCACAAGCTGGTCGTGTGGCCACACCTGGCTGCCAGGAACGCAGTCCGACCTCATCTGGGGCTGGGCAGCCATGTGTCCGGGCCTCAGCAGAAGGACGGAGGAGTGGGTCCTGGAGTTCGGCGGCGGCCTGTGGCTGTCATACTGCCCGCCCTCAGGCCCCGCGGAGGCGCCCGGCGGAAGCCAGACTCGCAGAGTGTGCGTGCGTGCGGGCCCCCGGCCCAGCTGCTTCACCGGATTTCCCCTCATGTTCTCCAGCTCGTGCTGGAGAACATGCTTCCTCTGAGCCGTGCATCCCCTTCTCGCCCACACCCGCCGCACCCCTGCCCTGTTCTGCCAGGTCTCCCTGTCTTCAGCCCTGCGCGCCCTGAGCCATCCCTCTCTCAGCTTCCCGAATGACCACTCTGAACAGCACGTCGGAGCACATGCCTCTCTGCCTCCATGGCTCGGCGGCCCCCAGGCCCGGGCCCAGACGGCTCCCGGCGGCTTCCAGGGCCCGTGGTGATCTGGCCTGCTTTTCTCTCTCCAGCTTCGTTCCCCCACTGCCCAGCAAAACTAAATCTCCAGTGACTGGTCATGATCCGCCTCTCTGCACGTGCTTCCTCCCTTCCCTGCGGCCCAGGGCCTTCTCTGTCCTCTGGGTCTAGGGGTCCCCTTGTGCTGGGGCTCTTCCTGAGCGGCCCGCAGTGGCAGCTCACCGAGGGCAGGCACAGGACTGTCCACGCTGTGTCAGGAAGTGCTTTTCGAATGACCAGTAGGGCTGAGAAACAGTAGGTTGTAGTGCTCCCTGCCTTTTCCCCGAGTCTGTCTCTGATCCTTTGCATTCGCCCCCCAATAGCCAATTTGAGCAAGTCACCAGGTCTGAGCACAGTCAGCTCGAGCTCTGAGCCTCTGCTGTCCGTCTGGCAAGAGTCCAGGGCAGATACCACCTCCTCCAGGAAGTTCTCCTTGTCCTCTGCACCCCTGCCAGTGCGTAGGGCCTCTTTTGCCTTTTGACTTGGTTTCCTTTTTGCTTATGCCCTTATGGTATTGTAACATGTGTTATAATATAGATAACAGAGTCATTCCTCACACTTCTTCCCTCAACTAGTGAATTATATGCGGCTTCGAGACTAGCTGATTTTGGGGTGCTTGGGTGGCTCGGTCGGTTAAGCGTCTGACTCTGTTACCCAGAGCCCTGTTGGGCTCCACGCTCAGTGGGGGGTCCGCTTGACATTGTCTCTCTCCCTCTGCCCCCTCCCCACACTTGCTCTCTCTCTCTCCCTCTCAAAATAAATTAAATCTTAAAAAAAAAATTAGCTGATCTTGCTCTATCACCTATATCACTTAACACTGTCTTGTACGAAGACACCCTGTAGGTGTTGAGTTGAATTGTCTCAGCCTCCTAAAAACTATACAAAAATTAATCTTTAGAAATGGATATTCCTTCAGATGTCAGTAAAATGCAGCAGCGTCATGAGGGAATCATCAGATACTGTCGGAGCAGTATCTTTGTCTACTTATTTATCTATCAGTAAACTTTTTGAATGCTTCTGCTGTCGCCCCGTCCCAGCAGTGTGAGATGCCACAGGAAGCAAGACAGACCGGTCCCCACCCTCCTGGAGCTTAGGGCCCCTTCCTCACCACAGCACGGCATGGCCAGGCCGTGTAGCTCAAAGTGTACCAGGAGCTGGTAATCCTGCTGTGGGTTGTCATGAGCAATGGGTCGGTTCGTCTAGTGCAGGCCAGAGGTCCTCCCCACCTGGCCAGTGTGCAATGGGTCTCAGCCGCTGCCCTGAGAATTGGTGTAAAAAAAAAAAAAAAAAGCTGGGAGGGAGGAGTGAAGGAGTGGTCAGTTAGAGAAACTATTCACTTGATTTAAATTCTTTGTTTAGGCTTGTTATTAATCAAGTTATTTCCATGTTTAATGGAAATTCCAGGCATCACTGTATCAAAATACAAATTATCACTCCAGAAAACTCAGCAGGTTGCCATCAAATATTAGATGGTAGAACAAACAAGAATTTGTGGGAGCTGGGCAATAAAATTTTAAATTCCTGGTTTTTAAACCGTATAGTGTTTACCTCTAGGATTTGATTGTTGGCTTTTTAGTTTTTTTAAAAAAGAGCAAAATAAATAGCTTGCTGACTTTTAAATAAATGTCTTCAGCCAAGAGCCAGGGAACCCAGTCAATGTAGCTGCCTGCTGATTTCGGTTTGCTTGTTTTCTGTGTAAAATCACACAGGCTCCTCAGGGTGGAGATCTCAGCCTACTGCCTAAACCACCAAAAGGCTGCTTGGGACTGCCAGTTTGAACTAATTTATCATGAATAAATGTCAGAGCATCCATGTCATTGACTGTAGGTTGCCACGGTTCTCCGTCTAGAGCTGGTTATTGAGCCTGAGAGGGATGTGGGGTTTGGGGAACACAGGCCAGCTCCAGGACACGCACGGTGCACACACACACCTACGTCACCAGGCCCAGCACCCCGTCATTCTGTAACTTCCCCGTTTACAGTCACTTTGGCCTAGGACTTGCTTTCTGCTTCATTGCTTTACCTGAACTTGTGGACTTAGAAGAAGACTGGCCCTTTGCGGTTTTTGCAGGAATCATAGACAAGATCCCTGAGACAGCCTGGGATATGCCGGTCCGACAGGAGGCGAGCTGAGAGCCCCATGGTGACATAATCTCGTCCTGGCTGGCAAACTGCACACGTACAAGAAAGGCTGTTATTTCTCGTCCATTCCCTTAAAACGTGGTCATGCCGGGCCTCAGCATTCCTTCTTTCCTGGGTGGGCTCAGTACCTGTGAAATGTTGTTGCCTCTTTTTTTTTTCTTTTGCATGTTGCTGAAGTTCAGAACTTGGTGCAACCGAGTTTATCAGCCTACAGCCCCCTTGTCTCACACGCCAGTCAATTCGCAACACTCTCGAGTGAGCCACACACGTGTAATCTCAGAATGCATGTTCATTCTGTTTTTCTTTTAAGGAGCCCGACGACCGTACCAACTTTCTGGAATATTCTATGATACTACATCATGAGTGACAGTAAATGTGACAGTCAGTTTTACAGTGTACAGGTGGCAGACTCAACCTTCACGGTCCTCAAACGTTACCAGCAGTTGAAGCCAATTGGCTCTGGAGCCCAAGGAATTGTTTGGTAAGTAGGGTCTGTTTCAATAGCGTGGATTGAGTTTTTGTCGTAATAAAAACTAAATTGTCAGAACTTAGAAACACCGATGATTAAAAAAAAAAGAAAACTCTTTTCTTTGCAATAGGTTTTTGAACTAAATTGAGTCAACCTCTTGCTCTAGTTATATGTAGTCCTGTTGTAGGATACAAACCTAAATTCTTAGAATGCTGCATAAATGTAAATAGGTAGCAGCTTTTCTTTTTTTTTTTCTTTGTTTCTTTTTTTCTTTCTTTTTTTTTTTCTTTTCCATTCCCCCCTGTCATTAGATACTAGAGTAATAGGTATGACAGTGAGTTGTAACAAAAATTTGGAGTTTTATTCATTTCTTCATCCTGGCCACCTTTCCCCCTCCCCCTTTTACCCCCAATCACTCCTATTCATTTCTAGGCGCCGTCACTGCAGTGCCTTGCCCTTCGTTGGCAGGACGAGGCCAGTCAGTGTCATTATCACCCCATGGATTAACCAGGAAGGGATGCTGTGTGAGGGGTTGGGCTGGCCGTCTCTTCCTTGGTGTCTGACTTCAGCCATGTGTCCAGCCCGTCAGAACCGTTGGTCTGACCCTGAACCTTAGTCTCTTGCATGGTAAGACAGTCAGCTGCCGCGACATCACTGGCCAGCTAAAGGTAAAGTCTTTCACGTGTTTTCTAGACTACAGTTATCAGCACTTCCCAGACTTTTTCTCCCATAGTTTCCCGGGGCAAGACTTTTTTTTTTTTTTTTTTTCTTTTTCCTTTTTTCTTTCTTGGGTCAATAAAAACAAGATGGTCTCTGCCTCTGAAAGAAACTGTGATAAAGCAAAATACCCCGTGTTTACCAGTCGTAGGCAGAGGGGATTCAAAAGCAAGAGAGAACTCTTCTGGATGTTCTGGAATGGGAGCTTATGTTTTCAGTAGAGATTGTGAGTTTAGAGCCTCTGCACCGGTGGTTTGACGGGATCCTCGGTTTTAGAGACCTGCGATCAGGGAAGTCAGGTGTTTCCTTCAGCCTAGGCAGTTGGAGGCCCTGGGAGCTAAGAGGAGGTTACAATTCAGACCCTCGCAGAAAAACTAATGCAGGAGAAGGGGCTGTGTGGAAGGAATGCAGGCGTGTGTCTAAAATAATGGTGATCTCAATTTCCAAATAGCACGCTGTATCGGTACTTAAATCTAGGGTACCAAGAGAAGTTTGGATGGTCCAAATGAGGACACTTCAATACGTATAAAAAGTTCCAGACAATAAAACATTCTTTTGATTTGGAATTGGGCGGTCATTTGACACAGGTAATTTGGCAAGACTGTTACCAAGGACATTTAATGTAGTAACTGCAGTGAGTGGCTGACTGGAAGTTCATAAGTCATTGTAAAATGGAAGGTTTTATAAACGGTAGGCAGTTAAAATTAATGACTTCATTACAGCATGGCAAATAACAGTAAAATCACATGCTACCTGATAAAATACTATTCTACAGAGATTGGTTTTGACTTCCAGGTCGCATAAGCTCCTTTTCATCTTTATTTTTTAAAGAGGTGTTTAATAATGAAATTATTCATTATGGATGTGTATTTTTCATTAAAAAATTTTTAGTTTTGAAGCAAAAGTTCCTAGTATGCCATTATAAGCTAGACTTCCTCTTGGAAAAGCAGTGGCAGAACTATAGGATGGAAAATTCAGAATTAAAAATTTTTTTAAAAACTCAGAGTCCAGAAATAAACCCATACATTTATGGCCTGTTGATTTAGGAAAAGCATGCCAAGGTTATTCAACGGGGAAAGAACAGTCTCTTCAACAAATAGTGCTAGAACAACTGGATAGCCACATGCAGAAGGATGATGTTAGACCCTTACTTCACATCATGTAAAAAGTTACCTCAGAGTGGGTCATCGACCCAAATATAAGAGCTAAAAGCATAAAACTCTTAGAAGAAAACAGGGGAAGCTTCATGACTTTGGATTCTTAGAAATGGACACCAAAAGCATGAGCAACAAAATTAAAAATTGGACTCCATCAAAATTAAAAACTTTGGTGCATTAAAGGACACTGTCAGGAGAGTGAAAAAACAACCCACAAAATGGGGAGATGTATCCGCTAAGAGTCTAGTATCCAGAATGTATAAAGAACTCTTACAACTGTAAAAAAGACAACCCAATTTTTAATAAAAGAAGCAAAGGACTTGAACAGATGTTTCCCCAAAGAAGATATGTAAATAGGTGATAAGCCCATGGAAGGATGCTTATCATTCGCCATCAGGGAAATGAAAGTCAAAACCACAATGAGATACCACTTCATTCCCACTGGGATGCCCATGGTCAGCACAACAGGAGATAACTAATGTTGGCAAGGATGTGAAGAAGTTAGAACCTCATACATGGTGAGAATGTAAGATGGTGAGGCCACTTGTGGAAAACAGTTTCACGGTTCCTCCACGTAGAATTACCACGTGACCCAGGAAATACTCCTAGAATTAAAGACAGATGTTCAGAGACTTGTACACAGATGTTCGTAGCAGCAGTATTCGCAGTAGCCAAAAGGTAGAAACAGCCCAAATGTCCATCCGTGGATGAAAAGATGCACCAGTCGTGTTGGGTGCATACACGGGATGTTACTCACAGAAAGGAACGGAGCGCTGGGACACGGGACAACGTGGACGATCCTTAAGAACATGCTACGTGAGAGAAGCCAGACATTTACATGAAATATCGGAGTAGGTAAATCCATAGAGGCAGATTGGTGCAGATTGGTGGTTAACAGAGGCAAGGGGAGTGGGGAGCAACTGCTTAGTGGGTTTGGGGTTTCCCTTTGTGATGATGAAAATCTTTTGGAATGATCTAGATACAGAGGTGGTGACTGCACGACATTATGAATGTACCAAACACCACTGAATTTTTCACTTTCAAATGCTTAATTTTATGTGTATGTGAATCTCACCTCAAAAACTTGTTTTTTTAAAAAAAGAAAACTCGATAGTGCTTTAAACCAAGGATCTTTGTCATTCGTGATGGATATTTAACTCCTGATACTATAGTATCCTATATAATGACATTTTCATGCTGTATTATGTATAAAATACGTTGTCATTTTCTTGTAGTAGCTTAATTTATGTATTCACAGAATCTTAACAGTAATTTCACTTAACTCCTAATATTTTCCTTTACATGATTTTATGACAATTTTATTGATGTTTATAGGAGCAACTTTTATCTCACATGCAGAAAGGTAGGAAGAAAGCAGTATGTCGTGGCTAAAAATGTTTTTTTTAATATTTTATTTATTCGAGAGAGAGCACAAGCAGGGGGAGCAGCAAGGGGAGAGAGAGAAGCAGACTTCCCGCTGAGCAGGAAGCCCGATGTGGGGCTCGATCCCAGGACCTTGAGATCCTGAGATCTTGACCTGAGCCAAAGGCAGTCGCTTAACCAACTGAGCCACCCAGGCGCCTCTGTTGTGGCTAAAATTTTAACACCATTCTAAGCCTCATCTCTTTGATTCTAAGGAAAGATCAAAGACTGGGTTTCTGTTCTTTTCTGCTCAAGAAAAAAGTCATTACTTAGAACTGATTAAGCTTAATTATTTAATTAAAATTTAATGAGCCCATGCACAGCCAACAGTTTATTTCACCATCTTGGATGTCAGTATTCTCTTACCTTTATAACCCAGCCAGTTAATCATTACCAAATCAAAGCCTGTTAGCTGGGTTAACTTTACTGGAGGCATGGAAATGGGATTAGTTAACTTGGCTTAGATTATTGATGTTTTCTTTTAGAAATGTTTGTACAGGGGCGCCTGGGTGGCTCTGTTGGCTGAGCCACTGCCTTCGGCTCAGGTCGTGATCCTGGAGTCCCTGGATCGAGTCCCGCATCGGGCTCCCTGCTTGGCGGGGAGTCTGCTTCTCCCTCTAACCCTCCCCCCCTCTCATGGGCTCTCTCTCTCTCTCATTCTCTCTCTCTCAAATAAATAAAATCTTTAAAAAAAAAATGTTTGTACAATTACAAAAATCATGCTTAGACTTCTGGGATGTTTCATTTTTCAGCCTTTAGATGAAGTGGGTATTTACTTATTTATTTAGATGAAGTGCCATCCCAGGATTTCGGCCTACATGGTTTCTGTGATTACTCCATTACTGCTCTCTCCCAGAGCTGGTGCGACTTGCTGTCAGCCAGGTGCTCCTCACCTTCCTACCGGGCTTGAGGCTTCGGGGTCCCATTGAGCCGCAGCAGTGGTAACCCTCAAATTGAGAGGAGAGTACTTTTCCCGTGAGACTTCTCCCACATCTTCTGGGGACTTTTTCCTGGCTCTGTTTGCAAAGCATCTTGGATATTGGCATTTTGCTTTAAGGTCCTCAGAAGAAAAGTGGGTCTTACCCCATTCCATTGTTTGAATAGAGCAAGAAACTACTAATGATGCCAGACAGACCCCTTTCTTCCCATCAGTGACAGAAGGGCCCAAGTATCCCCACCATCAAGTCCTAACTTCTAGATAACCAGTTCTCTCCAGTGCTCCTTTCCCTGCAGACATTGCAGGTTCTTTCCCATGGCCATCACTTTTGTCCCCACTATATGTCCTGGTTGGATTGTCCTCAGAAATCCGCCAGTCTTTCAAGACACTATATCTTTCAAGACTGATCTCGTCTATGAAACGTCCCCAGGTAATCACAGCTCATGTTTAGAATAGAGCCTCCTGCGGTGCCCGGGTGGCTCAGTCGGTTAAGCGTCTGCCTTCAACTCAGGTCATGATCCCAGGGTCCTGGGATCAAGTCCCACATGGGGCTCCCTGCTCAGCAGGGAGTCTGCTTCTTCCTCTGCCTGCCACTCTCCCTGCTCATGCTCTCTCTCTCTCACTCACTCTCAAATAAATAAAATCTTTTTTAAAAATAGAATAGAGCCTTCTCTCTGATTGAACGAAATGCTTGATTGATGTGCATATGGGTGCAGATGCACACACACACACACTCTCCTTCCAGAACTGTAAGATAGTAAATCTGTGTTTTAAACTAGTAAATTTGTGGTAATTTCTTATAATAGCAATAGGAAACTAACGCAGGGGGCATGCATGTTTTTACATTTTGAGAAATAAAATATAGTAGCAAAAGTGTATGGTTTATAAAACTTGTTCATTGTCTGTTTAAACTAGAGCTTAATAAAGGGACCTAGTGCCTGGGGTGCAGGCAAGCAAGGTGCTGGTACTTACAGGATTAAATGGAAGAGCTGGGGTCAGAGTAAAATGTTCTGGCTCCTTAATTTTTAATTGTTTTTGCAACTGTGTCTGATTTGTTTCTATGTTTTTGCTGTTCATTAAAAATATTAGTAAAATAAATTAGGAAGTAAGTTTTAAAATGTTTATCACTTTGGATTATTCACAAGTATTTCATAAAATTAAATCATTGCAAGATTTCAAAGCTGTGGTGGGAATTGTGTGTACACACTTCTTTCATGTCTATTCAGATTTTTCTTTCTCCTTCTAAATTCTCAAGTTGTTCAGCCAAAGTATTGAAAATTGTTTTATGGATAGTTGTATGAAGTGTCTAACTTAAAAAAAAAAAGTGTTTAATATTGGATCTGGCAGTCCCTAGAAGTGACCGTTAACAACCTGAGCATGAAGTGGTTAGTCTAGCTCTTACTTCTTTTTCTCTCTCTAGTTCTGTGCACCCTCGAATGTCGGCCTGGTCTTACACCATTTTATTTTCTCTCTAGTGGTCTAAGTAAGTAAACATATGACGTGTATAACAACATTTCTGTGATGAAGGAGGTCTGTAGCATAAAGTGCAAGAAGGCTGTGATTCGGGGGGACTGAGTTCCAAGGCCGGCTGTGATCCACATCGCAGGAGTTCTCTGTGACCTTGGGCAAATCCTTGTGTCTTTGGGGGTCTTAACAGTTTCACCTCTAAAACGAATGGTTTAGAGCTTCTGGATTAAGGTGATGGATCAGATACATAACAGAGAACAGGAGGGCAGTAGTCCAGTGCAGGAGAGCTTTTAACAAGTTTCTCTAATGTAAAAAGTAATTGGAAACTGGATGCAGATAAACAGAGCAGAGAAGATGAGAATAAGTAGATGAGACATTTGCAACAAGGAAGAGAACCTATCTATAGTAAAACCCCAAAGAGGCTGTGGGTATAGAGATGACAAATACAGAAAATGAAGATGACACAAGTGGCTAGAAATAGGGGTGTTAATTATGAAACAGTTGTGCCAGTTGGCTCCTAGCATTCCCGCCCTCACCCATGTGCTCAGCATTTGCACCTAGAGCGCAAGTAGGTGAGTGAAGAATTACTAGGCCAGGATCCAGGGAAGAGCAGAAGCCTAGAGAGGGGAGCCCGGGATTTGGGGCTCTTTCCTCTGAGAACATTTGACAATTCTAGACTGGGCAGCTGAGAGATTGAGTAATACTTTGGATTGCCTTGGGGGACTAGCAGACAGGGATTGGAGCCCAGGGCCCTGTGGGGGGCCTGGTGAACGTCCTTCTCCTCGAGCTGGGGCCAATAAAGGACTGCATCCAAGAGGTGAGAATGAACCAGAAAGAAACAGACCCTTGCAGGCACTGCCACTCAGCCTCAGACCATCTCAAGTTGCTGAACTTGAACTGAATTGAACCCAGATTGCTAGTGCCTCCCCCCCACCACCACACCAGGTATCCAGCAGAAGTGCATTTAAATTCTCCCTAGAGGAAGACAGTGTCATACTGGATATCAGATTATTTCCAGATAGCAAGGAGTCTTGCAAGTGTGAGGTCCCATGCATAATCACAAATAATCAGTCACACAGGAGATAAGACGACATGCACACAACCCAACACAAACAGAAAAGAAACAGATGCACAGGGGAATTGGCATTCTTGGATCCAGACTTCTAAATAGCTCTGATGTTATATCCAGGATGGATGGGTTTGACGGCATATTAGATGTAACTGGAGAGAGATTTAGCAATCTGAAAGATGGGTCAGGAAAAAAATTCAGGATGAGGCCTGAAGAGACAAGTGTAGGAGAATACAGGAGAGAGGATGTATTAGTTTTCTACTGCTGCGTAACAAATTACCACAAACTTGGTGTTTTAAAAAAACAAAACAAAACACCCATTTATAATTCCATAGTTCTGTAGGTTAAAAATCTGCACAGCCTTGCCTGGGTTCTTGCTCAGCATCTCACAAAGCTGAGATCAAGATGTTGGCTGGGCTGCATTCTTATATGGAGGCTCTGGGAAAGAATGTGCTTCCAAGCAGTCGCAAGACCCAGTTCCTTGCAGCTGGAGGTCTGAGGTCCCCGTCCCTTGCTTTCTGTCAGCCAAGGGCCACTGAGCTCCGTGAGGCTTCCCACATTCCTTCTCACATGTCCCCCTCCATCTTAAAGGCAGCAGTGGCATGTCTACTCCTTCGCAGGATAAAAATCTCTCGGACTTTCTCCCCTTCCCACCAGCTGGAACAAACTCAGCTTCTGAAGGGCTTTTGTGATTAGATTAGCCCCCCAGCTCCTGTTTGTTAATGAGTATGCTTCACCCTCATGTAGGACACGGGGTCAGTATACATAAAAGTCAAATGCCTAGGGCGCCTGGGTGGTTCAGTCGTTAAGCGTCTGCCTTTGGCTCAGGTCATGATCCCAGGGTCCTGGGATCGAGTCCCACACCGGGCTCCCTGCTCTGCGGGAGGCCTGCTTCTCCCACTCCCGCTCCCCCTGCTTGTGTTCCTGCTCTCGCTATGTCTCTCTCTGTCAAAAAAATAAATAAAATCTTAAAAAAAAAAAAAAAGTCAAATGCCTAGAAATTGGTAGAACAAACCACTTTGAGAGTGCTTTGGCATTATCTGCTAAAATATGTGCAGTCCCACTCTTAGCTATCTACTCATCAGAAATGCATGCAGAGGGGACTCCAAGCCCTGTGTGAGAACATTTATGACTATGTTTTTTTGTAATCACTTGCAAACTGAAAACAACCAAAGTGTCTATCAACATTATGTCATATAGTCATGCAAAGGAATATTATAGCAATGACACAGAATGAATTATAGCTACACACAATGACAGATGAGTCTCACAAATGTGATGTTGAGCAAAAGAAGTCAGACACAGCTGATTTCAAAAACCAGGCAAAAATAAGCTATGCGGGCTGTGGGGAGGGAGCTTGAAAATTCATGTTTTGCTGGTAAAAGCAAGGAAGTGATTATCATAAGAGAAATAGTTATCGTCTTTGGGGGACTGGAGGGATAATGATTAGTAGGAGATGTTGGGGGTCTGGGGGGATGCTGACAAAACATGGCTCTTTGTGATTAATCATTGAGCTGAGGAACAGGAAGGGAAGTCAAGGAATGAATATCAGACAGGCGTTGCCTTCTCACCAATACTCAATGTTGGAAATCCATGGAGTTCTGAGAGAAAATTTAATTTGAAGTCAGAAGACAAACTATCAATCGAGGCTGAGGGCAGAATGAGATCATTTATCTTGCATGCACTTTTTCTGAGGAAATTCCTTGAGGATGTACTCCACCAAGAAAGAGAATTCAAGGACATGTACAACCAGAAGCATGGAGGCCAGTGAAGAGAAATCCCAGGGTAGTAGCTGTGCAGCAGGCCTTGAAAGGAACTCCAAGAAAAAATACCATCAAAAAGAATGGAATAGACTCCAGACAATAATGTGAGCAAGAATGCAGGAAGTGCTGGGGAGAGGCTGCAGAAAGGGGTATTTTTCTTCTCTTCAGAAGAAAAATGCTTATTAGAAACTTACGGTGGAAAAGCTAGAAAAGTCATGGTCTAAGCGTCAAACAGCTTTAAAAGGACATGATGTTTGAGCAATTGATGGAATGTAAGAAAGGAAAATCCATCTGACTTCGATGCTGGAAACAATCTCATTCTCTTGTGAGCAGCTACAAGGGTCATTGATCCTTAGAAAATGAAATGTCATCCCGGCTCCGCGATTAGGAACACTGACCTCTGTGCACATACGCACTCTCTGTGTCTTGGTTTTCAACGTTTAGACACGTCCGAAAGAAGAAACATGGAAGACTTAGCTGTAGGGACCACATAGATGTGTCCTCTAGGTTGCTCATTTGAGACAGAGTTTGGAGGAAGGGAAAATGAGTAGAGCGCTGGAGGCCAAAGAGATGGAATGTCACAGTCTTGTCTTACACGCTGGGAGTCCGGAGGTTCCCTGGAAAGTTGATGGAACAAGTTTAGGCACGTTGTTTAAAGTTACTAAGGTAACCAAGGGAAAAGTTTAAAATAACACGAGAGCAAAAAACTGGGAGGAGTTGGGGGTTTCAATAAAGTGACTAAATCTTCAGTTTTGGGGAGTAGATAGACAATTTCTGAAGTCGAGACATGAGGAAATAGTGATAGAAGTATATTCTTTGGAGTTGAGAAGGGACCACAAAAATTAAAACCAGAAATAACTGAAGGTGTTTGCTTCAAGGGTTGGAACTAGGAGTGGAAGCGTGTCCTGCTCAGAGGCTCAGAATTCAGTCCATTTAGCTCATTTTGGACAAAAACTTTTGAGATCAAAAAAGGTGTGTCTGTTTTCAAATTCTTAAGACTGAGAAATAAATGGAGGTACAAATACACGTGTGTATATTATTTGTTGCACAAATAGATTTATCTTTAACATTTTATAATGCATGTGACTGGTACATTTGCATATGGGTATGTGGATTTACATATGTGTATACATGTACACGTAATGTGACCTGAATTAAAGAGAAATAATTACAAAGTGACATGGGGTTTCTAGCCTTCAATCTAAAACAGATTGAATTAGATGAGGCTTGTTGGCAAAAAAAAAAAGAAAGAAAGAAAATTAATAGACGTGAATGAGTGGAAACAGTGTTACAAACAGAATAGAATAAATACATAGAAACAATATTTTAGATGGTGCTTGGGTTCTCAGGTGGTCTTTAGCAGCTTTTAACCTCTGGTGAGGAACCAAAGGGCAATATTAGTACCATTAGTACTGGTTTGTAAGAAATGCACAATCAGGTGACTCAGTTTGTCCTATTTTCTGGAGGAAAAAAGGGACAATGAATTTCAGTTGGGAACTTGAGATGGCAGAAACGCAGCCCCTGCAAGATTTTTCTTCTTACTATAGTAGTACAAGGAGTTATTTCTAGTCGAATTTTATATATAGCCATTGCTTACATTAGGGATTTTGTATCTTGGGGATTTACCATGAGCTGAGATCTTAGGCTTCTGTTTTACACTTTTTTAGATTCTTTTGTCTGGGAAAAACACAATCAGAGCTTGTATTTGTTGTATCCATTTCTCATGAGCTCAACCATTTCCTCCGTGGTGATATGCCAGATTATACTTATATTGTATTCTGTGATTTGTATTAAATTACTTGGTTCTGAACATAATAATCTCAACTCACGTAAGAAGAAGTCAGTGTGCATCCTAACTGCAGCTGCCGTGTTTGTGCCCCTGCGGTCAGTCCCTCCCACACCCTTAGCCAATTCAACCTGGCTCTTCATGTGTAGCAGTACCTCGTGGAAACAAGCAGAAAGACATTTCATTATTTGTTACTCATTTAAAAAGGGAATGCATTGAACGGACATTGTGCATTGCAGTCTTTTCCAGAATCATCCTAATGGGTCCCTTATTGTATTTCCTGATTATAGTGCTGCTTTTGATACAGTTCTTGGGATAAATGTTGCAGTCAAGAAACTAAGCCGTCCTTTTCAGAATCAAACTCATGCAAAGAGAGCTTACCGTGAACTCGTCCTCTTAAAATGTGTCAATCATAAAAATGTAAGTTATGTCTATGTTTCCTCTGCATAACGTGGTCCACGGTGTGGTCATCTTGTGGGTCTTTGGAAATAATTAAGTTCAGACCTCGGGTAAACTAGCTGTAACAGGAACTATTTAAGTGGTTCTATTTTCTTGACAAAATTCTTAATCAGCATTGGGGAAATTGAAGTCAGCAAGAAGCATCATGGTCCAGTCTAGGTCCGACAGCAATATCCATTAACCCTGTAATCATTTGATTTTCACCATGTCTGTTTCAAAAATGGCAACAGTATTGACCTAAGAAAATGAGAAACAACTAGATACTTTTTTAGAAAAACATTGTTCTATAAAGTAGCTTTTTACCTTGTACACACGGACATTTCATTTCTAAGTAAATGTGATATTCAAGATGGCTGTGCTTGGCATCTCACAGAAATCAAAGCACTGTGAATTTCAAGGAGAAATTGTATTTCTCCAGAAAATTTCTGGAGGCCCATTGTATGTCCGCTACTGGTCTCAGCATTATCGTGAGCACGATTTTGATAACCTTGCCATGTTATAAAAAATCATAAAATGTTATGTCTGAAAGGGGCTTTGGAGAGCACCCCTTGTGACCCCTTTTTTGTTGTGGGGGAGGAGTATTTAAGACTACACTCAACTCCACGTGGCTCCCTTTGTTTTAGCATTTATACTGGCTCTTTCTGGTGAAGGGACATTACATACAAAACTAAGATAGGTTTATTCTTTTGAGTCCATGGTTTGAGTTTGTTTTTAATTTCTCCAATGCATGCTTTATTTTACTTATACATTTAAATTTTTTTTCAGGTTACACAGAAGTATGGTTATTATTTTTTTTAATTCAAACAATACAAACAAGAAGGCAAAAATCATTGACTCCCTCAGATCATTATCATTAACATTTTGGGAGCATTCTTATATACATACATATATGAACACGATCAGCTATGTTATCATGCATCCTGCCTTCTCCCTCATGGAATGTTTCTGGACCTCAAATACATTTCATAGTACACATGCACAATAATTTATTTAACAGTCACCTGTTACTGGATATTTAGATTGCTTCCAGTTTTTGCTATTATAACCAGTGCTGCAACGAACATCCTTGTACATGCATCTTTGCCCACCTGTCCAGGTGAACTTCTTAGCCAAAGCATATACTACACACTCTGGCTTTAATATGTGCTGACAAATTGACCTCAAGAAAGACTGCCAATTTTACACTTTCATTAAGACTATCTGAGGAAAAAAAAAAGTATCTAAGAATGTGCTTTATTTCAGAATCCCCCAATACTCTGTACATATTGTTGATTTTTCTTGTTGTTGTACTTTGCCAATCTGAGAGATGACAAATGATATCTTATTCTTACTTGTGAGGTTCACTTCTTTCCATACTTCATTAGCCATTTATTTTTAAAGAATTTGTTTCCCATGGCCTTTGACCATTTTTCAATTGGGCTGTTGGTCTCTTTTATGCATTTATAGAGGATCTTTGTATATTAAAGCTATCAACCCTCACTTCTTTTCCATTTGACCTCATTTAGGTTGCTTTTGCCATTCTAGGTTGTGTGTGTGTGTGTGTGTGTGTGTGTGTGGTTTTATGGGGGTTGTTTTATTTTGTTTGTTTGGTTGGTTTGGTTTGGTTTTTTGGTTTTTTGGTTTTTTGGTCTTGGTTTGGGTTTAACATGACACATGTTCTAGGTTTCCTGTCATGCTTAGAAAAGGCTTTTCTACGCCAGGATTACATAAATGTTTATCCACATTTTAATGTTTTGTGGTTTCATGGTTTACATTTAAATCTTTGTTCCACTTGGAGTTGATGTGAAGATTAAGTATGGATCCGGTTTTATTTTACAATTGGTTAGACAGCCACCCCAGTCCAATATTCTCACTCATCTTTTCCTTGGTCATTTGAAATGATTGAGGATGTGTGCTTGATGCTCAAGCGGTGGGACTCATTGTTTAACTGTTGGGGTGCCAGGACCAAGGCCTTGCGGTAGAGGCCTTTCTAGAACCCTCTTTAAGTAAATACGTAACACTGAGGGGTTCATCTTCATCATACTAGAAATACAAGTTTCGCCTTCATATTTCAAAACTACAGAAATTTGTAGATCGTATCTCAGTTTTCATAGTTAACATATTGCTTTAGTGTTTTTCTACCCGTAATGTTCTACCTTTTTATGTTCAAAGCCTGAAAGACATTATGTGTTAAAATTCTGTCATAATAAGTCACTAGAGACACATAAAATGTGATTTGATTAAAAGTATATCTCATTTCCAAGGTGAGAATCCTGATCATTTAACTTTTCTCAAATACCATGTAATAGGATGTTTTGGTAAAACTAATAACAATAATAAATACTGAACTCTGCTATGATTTTTCAGTTTTAATGCATTTTAATGTTCAACTTAATTTTTATAATTAAGTAGAGTTACCTGACATGCTGAGGAATAATAAATCTTCTCTTTTCAGATAATTAGTTTGTTAAATGTGTTTACACCACAAAAGACTCTAGAAGAATTTCAAGATGTGTAAGTATCACTTTAACTCAGTAATGCAGTATGTATCAAAGACTAAAAATTTAGAAAGGAAAAATTGCTTTTTTTACTTAGGAAATGTAGGTAGCAATATATTTAGCCACTTTTTTCTGTGGAAGAGAAATATTAAGGAAGATAGATAATAATATTCAACTCTTTGTGCCTAGATATTATCATCTCCATAACTGATAAATGATGACTGAAAATAATTCTTCGGAGCAGATGGTGATCATTAATGCTGTTGATTGGCTCTGCTGAAATATAAAATGTTGTTCTCCAGTCCCCCTGAAAGCCAGGATGATAGTGTTTGTAATTATTATTTGAAATCATTACGACACTGTATGTTGTGCGATTCCAAAATCTGAAATAGAATTATCTTCCGGACAATAAAATATTAACTTACCGTATTGAAGTATAATGCCCAACTCATCCTAAATTGACTGGTGCATTCGTTCAACAAATATCTGATTGCCACTCGTGTGCTAGGCACTCTCTGGGACTTGGCATACTTCAGTGACCCAAACAGGCAAAGATCCCTTTTATGATTAAGAATTGCAGGTGGTCACACTCGCTCTTAGAGCTTTGTGAAAGCCAGAGAAGAGAAGATACGCAGTTAACATAAGTAAGGAAGTGCCACCATCATAAGGATGTCGCAAGTGTTCTGGAAGAAGTGAGCTGGGTTAGGGAATCAGAAGTGCCAGGGGTTAGGGGTCAGGCCTGGTGCATCCTAAGCAGGGTGGGTGGAGAAAGACCTTACTGGACCGGGGACAAAGAAAGCCTTGAAGGAGGCTTGGGGTTGGTCCTACAGTTATTTGAGGGAAGGTGGGATAGAGATAGAAGGAATGGGCACACAAAGGAGTGGAAGTGGGGCCATGCCCGCTGTGCTCTGAGAGCCGTAAGTGGCCATTGTGGCTGGAGAAGGGGAGCAGAGGAGAGGAGAGGGTGGGCTCGGAGAAGTGATGAGGCCAGGCCCTCCTGGGCCTCGAGGCCTTTTACTCCAGGGCAAGGCAGTAAGACTCAGCAGAGGAGTGAGCTTCCCTGACTTACATTTTCAAAGAATAACTTTAGTGTCTGTGTTGGGAACCCACCATCAGGGGTGGGGACACAGAAGCCCCGTGAGGAGGCTGTTGCAGCAATGTAGGGGAGGGGTGATGGTGGTTGCATTTAGACCAGAGGGTACTAGTTAAAGGGAGAGACTAGAGGCCGAAACTGTCCTGAAGGGGGAGCCACTGTAGAGGACTGCAGTGTGAGGAAGGACAAGCTGAGGGCGATGCCTGGTGCTGGCCTGAGTCCCTTGCAGGTGCTCCCAGCTGAGAAGAGGAGGGCAACAGGCAGAGCAGACTGGAGGGGGAGATGGAATTGGGGGCTCAGTTTTGGATGTGGGCCTCGAGATGACTCTTGGATACCCAGGTAGGCCTGGGACGTGGACAGTTAGATACATGAGCCTGGCGTTCAGGAGAGAGGTCTGGGTGAGAGGTATGAATTTGAGAGTTGATGGTCTGTGGATGGTGTTTAAAGTATTGAGACCAGAGACCAGAGGAGATCACCAAGACTGTGATAGTCAGAGAAGAGAAAGAGGCCAAGGACCAAGCATTGAGTTGGGGAGAGGAGCAGGGCACGACCAGCCAGGACCGTAGGACAGGCCATTGGATTTAGCGACACGCAAGTAAGTCATCGGGGGCCTTGGCGAGGACAGTGCGGAGTGGTGGGGCACAAGCCCCGTAGAAGAGGGCTTCAGAGAAAATGGGAGAAGAATTGGAGATGCCAAGTATAGACGCCTCTTCGGGGAGTTTTGCTTGCAAAGAGAGCAAGAATATGGGGCATAGCTGGTGGGGGCAGAAGGTCAAACATTTTCTTAACATGAGAGAAGTAACAGCATGGTTTCTATATTGGTAAGTATGACCCAGTAGCAAGAAAGAAAGAAAAAGAGAGAGGGAAGGAGGGAGATTTCGGAGAATTTGAATATTTGAGATTCTACTTACTATGATATAAAAATTGTTTTAACTTGAAATACATCATGTTGATAGGTTTTTTTTTTTTGAAAACTTCTAAGTTCCATTATATGTTTGCTTTTTTTTACAAGATACCTTATAAATATTTAGAGAAAACAAGTTATCTTTTTTTTTATTTTAGCCAGTGCAATAACTAAGTAGTAAGTTATACTGTTTCATATAAATATAAGAGTTTAGTAACCATTAAGGAATTTTGGGTGATTTTTATGTGTACATGGCTGATCTTTTTTCCCCCCAGGTATTTGGTTATGGAATTAATGGATGCTAACTTATGTCAGGTTATTCACATGGAGTTGGACCATGAAAGGATGTCCTACCTTCTTTACCAGATGCTCTGTGGTATTAAACATCTGCATTCAGCTGGTATCATTCATAGAGTAAGTAGGGACGCCACGTCAGTTTTATTTTTAAAATCACGATCATTTTCTTATCATGATTCTCCAGGTACAGAAGAACTTAATATTTTTTAAAAAGTTGCCAGTATCGAGAATCCAAGGAAATGATGGGATCGTGTTGAGTTCCCAAATGCCATTGAGATTAGAAGACATTTGTGGAGCGCCTCGTTTGCCCGAGCCCACACGAGCCACTCTGGATGCAGGCTTGAGCTGCTCGGTTTGATGCTGCAGAAGGAAACTTTTTTTTTTTTTAACCTTTCATTTTGAAGTAACTTAAAATTTAAAAGTTACAAGAATAGAGCAGAGAACTCCCAAATGTTATGTACCCAGAATCATCTATTTGTTAATTGCTAATATATTTGCCGTATTTGAAATCCCATTTTTAATGAGGCAGGAATTTAGGTTTGGGGTGGGGAAAAGTTAGAGGCTACGTAGTAAATGATACCGTTGCTTGAGAAATCATACATAAACTATGGCCCAAATATCTATTTCTTAGAATCGTGAAGTTGGCCACTCCAGCATCCCGGCCCCCCTGGTGGGAACTTTTGGAATGGTCCTGGGTGGGCTTCTTGAGCCACTAAACTGGGATTTGAATGACCGAGTTGCCTGTACTCCGTCAGGAAGCAACATTTAAAAACCAGTGAGATACAGTGTAATTCTCCAAGCTGGTTTTACGAGTTTTTGTTTATTTTTTGACTTGTATCACTGTGAGAGCAGAACGTCATGATAGAATTTTCTTTGACAACTAAAATGTTGAGTGAGACTACAGGCAGAGATAATAGAATTGTGTTGGAAACATTCTTAGCATTCCCTAAATTATTACCATACTGATTTTGTCGACAGACTGTCTTTAGATATTATAGTCCAACATCAAGAAGTTGTCATTTCTCTGAACCACAGTCTGTGTGGGCAGAAAGATAGTGAGACCAGAACAATGATGCCTATTCATAGAGAAAAGAATAGAGAGATTTTCGATGCTGCAGTAGATCTGTTAGGTGCCAGGAAATGTTGGGCGCAACCACACAGCGCGCCAATCCAGAGAGGACCCAGCTGCCCTTGCCCCTGGCCATGAGCCTCAGGTCTGGGACCCCAAAGCCCGCAGGCCTGGGCGGCATACCTGGGGCCTTGCACACCAGTAAGCACCCAGCTCCTGATCCTGTGCGGTTACTTAAAATACGGCCTTTGCTGCCACCAGGTGTCCGTTAAAATAATATAAATTCTTTTGACAAATCTGCTTTTAAAATAATGCTGTTCATTTTTTTCTTTAGTTTTTATGTAAATTCCAGTTAGTTCGCATACAGTGTAATATTAGTTTCAGGCGTACAATCATGATGCAACACTTCCACACACCACCCAGTGCTCATCACAGGTGCCCTCCTTCCTCCCCATCACCTGTTTCCCACATCCCCCCCCCACCCACCTCCCCTCTGGTGACCAGCAGTTTATTCTCTTATAGTTAAGAGTCTGTTTTTTGGTTTGTCTCGCCCTCTTTTTTTTTCCATTTGCTCATTTGTTTCTTAAATTCCACAAATGAGTGAAATCATATGGTATTTGTCTTTCTCTGAGTGACTTCTTTCACTTAGCGTAATAATACCCATTTTTTTAAATTAAAAATAAACATTTCCCAACATATCATTCTGTTTCAAAAATTTTCACAGGCCATTATATAAATTAAGACACTCTTCCTAGCTCTTAAATACGTTTTGTGTTACATTCACACTTTAGAATAAGTTTCCAGCCTTATTATTATTAGGCCTGATTATGTTGAGCCTTATCAGTTTTGTAAAGGAAAGTGGTTTGTCTTACTTATTTCTCCCTTCTTGGGCCCAGAGACTTGTGGGGAAGCAATATCCTGCCGTTGCTGGGGACCTTTTCAGGGATACAGCACATGTGCCCATGTTAGGGAATATTCGGTCCCAAGCTTGGTCCCACTCCTGCTGACCAGAATGTCAAAGAGAGTCCAAAGGGGTGTCTGCTTTGCCCAGCACACCGGAACAAATGATCCACGGACCCCTTCTCCATCCTGTCCACCACCCCACCAGGCCTTGCCACTCCCCCTTCTTGTCTTCTACCCGTTCACACATTCGTGGGCCTGCCAGGCTTTGTGCTTACTCGTGAAAGTACCACATGCTGGTTGTGGGAAAGGGAGATAGAGCGAATAGCGAGAGGTCTCCGTTGGCGTACCCCACCCACCCGGCCAGGGCCCAAGAGGTGATGAGCTGTAAGAGCCCGTTAGTGGGTGGACGGTTGTCCATGAGCCTTTCTAGTCCTTTCTCCCATATACAATGCCATGCACAAAAAACACACTTTCAGTTTTGCTTATTAAAATGCTTTCATACTAAACATAAAATTTAATTATTTGAAAAATAAAACACCAATAGTCTCACCACTTTTTCCCTTATATGATTCAAAAACTTAAAAGAAGAGAAAGTCCTCCAGCTCTCTGCTGTTGCCTGGGGGTGGCCGGTGATGGCAGCTGGGTATTTCCTCCCAAACTTCATAGTGACTGCGCTACAACTAACATATCTGTGTGTACCTATGTCCTTTTCAATTTATACTTTTCAAATAGGGGGCCCCCTTGTTTGTAATTGTTCTGCAACTCACTGAACAAGTTGGTTGATTTGTTCCTTATTTTAATCAAGGATCAAATAGTTCTACAAATATTTATTTAAACAACAGAGTCCCCACGTCCTCCTTCTAATTTCTCCCTCCCCAGAAGCAAACTCGGTTCTTTTAGCTGTTATTTTGGTGTTTATCCCCATCCCTTGAAGTAATATTAGATTTTTATCCATTGGCCTTTTTTTTTTTTTCAGTTTGGGGCATAAGGTACCAATTTAGCTCCCTTTCCCCAACCCAGACCCTCCCTCCACCACGTTTCCTGTTCTCTGACCTCCAGGTATTTGCAGTGTCATCAGGTTTGAACCAACCAGTGTGGATGGCGTGTTGTCTATCATCATGACACCTAAACGCTCTCCCCTGCACAGCCTTTTGTTTACACTATGATAGAATTTCTTTTCCCTTCAATGTTTTGTCCCTGGAGTTAATGCCACTTGTCATTTCTTTGTTTGCATTGTGCTCTTCATTGTTTTGTTTTTCAAGGAGCAAGGAGTTTTCTCTGCTCTCCTTGCTGAGTTAATGCAAAGCTTTCTGCCAGGTGTATAGGTTTCCTCTCAGCGTGTGCAGGGAATGCACTGTTTCCTCGTCGGTGGGATCCCGCTCTTGGAGGCTCAGCGCTGCTCCCCAGCGGGACTGGCCGCCCCGAACCTGATGCAGATGGGTTATCCTGGGCCCGGCCCTGGCATTTCCCTGGGGCTTTCCTTAACCTGCTTCCAGACCTCTTTCTGTCTTTCTCAGTTTACTCCCTTGTTTTGGTGGGACGCATCCTCCAGCAGCTTCCCCAGAAGTGGTGCATGGGAGGCAAACTTTTTTGCGGCCTTGGACGCCTGAAACTCTTCGTTCTGCCCTGCCTGTCACGTGATTCATAGTTTGGTTGGATATAGAATTCTTAGTTATAAATGAGTTGCCCTCTGAGTTGTAAAGGCAGTACCCTGTTTTAGTGTGGTGTAGTTTGACTTTTGAGCTTTCTAATACCATTCTTATTCCTGATCCTTTGCAAGTGCCCTGTTGTGTTTTATCTCCAGAATCTTGTAAAAACGGTTCTTTATTTCTTGCATTCTGAAATGTTATGAAGATATGCCTTGATATGGAAATTTTTTCATTAATTGTGGTGGGCACTTGAGGCCCCTTCAGTCTGAAAGGCCATGGCATAGAGTTCTGGGAAATTTGTAATATTTCTTCCAGAATGCCCAGAATGCCTGGTGTCAGAGGCTGTATGTGGTGGGGTCGGGATGCAGTCCTCTGCTACAGAGCCTGTCTTCAGGCTGGGCCCTTCACCCATGCCCTCCCTGTGCCTCGTACCAGCATATCTGTTGCTAATGTGCCTGAGGCCCGAGTCTGGAATCTCGATTTTAGTTTTTCTAGACTATATGGGCCTGTAGGAGTGAAGAAGGAGCCCAGCCAGGCCTTTCTTCTGGGGTGGAGCTGGGGAGGTCTGCCTTTACCTTTACGTGGACCTTCCCAGACCTCCCTCAGTGTCCCACCCCTGCTTCACCCTGAGCCTTTCCTGGGCGTCGTGGTTCCCCTTATCTTGCTCGGGCCACTCCCCGAGGTTGGAATGTACTGCACTCAGCCAAGTCATTTCCTGCCTCTCTGCCGCTCTTTGTCCCCAGAGAGCGCGTGGGGCTTTTTATGGGCAGCATCGGCGTGCCAGGATGGGGTTGGACGTGCGAGACCCGTAGTGGGAGGCGGCCTGTGAGGAAGGACCAAGGAGGGGTCTGCAGGGGGTGGAGAGGCAGGGGGAAGGCAGCAGGGGTCTGAGCCCTTGGAGGCGCTGAGGGCAGAGCCGCAGGCTGCGGTACATCTCTCAGAGAGCCTGGCCCACCGCACAATCCATGAGCCGCCCACCAGCGGATGTCTCACAGGGATAGGCTTCTGCCCCACGCTGCCACTGACCAAGAGCCACACGGGTCGGAAGGAGCTCCCCGGTGCTCCCCAAGGGGAGACTGAGAAGAGGGAGGCCACACGCCGTAGCTCCTGTCCCTGCAGTTGCTCCCGGGGCCACAATAGACGCTCACTCGCCCCTCTCCGCTGTCCGTGCCCTCGGCCGTCACCTTGGCAGGTCTCCATGCCATGTGACCCAGACCTTCATATCTGAGGAGTCAGACTCCGGCGGCTCGGGCAGGAACGGGGTCCACAGACCCAGCCACCTGGCAGTCATCTCCCCAGTCTCGTGAGCGTGTGACTGGGACAGGTACCCTTGGCAGTTGGAGTGACCCCTGCGCTGGTTCCTTGGCCTGCGATGGTGAAGGCCCCGAGGAAACATGAAACTGTCCCCTCAAGATAAGCCAGAAACACGATTGATCCCTGGGGGGGTGGCGAGGATAGAGGACTTAGTACCACCATCAAAAGTCAAGGAGTGCGAGGACGGTGCTCCGTGTCGTAGCTCAGTTTGAGTCCCCAGTCCAGCGCTGGAGGAAACTAGGTGGTCCTGGGGAATGTGGACGACTGAGGCCAAAGCGGCTCGTAGTCCTGGTTGCAGCTGCTGTCCTGGCCGCAGTAGAAGTGCTAGAGTGGACTGGTAAGGCCTCCGTGCGACGTGAAGCCGCTGACGGGGCGAATGCATTCTTCCATTCTGGTTGGGGAGAGGGTCAGAAACCGCTCACGCACAGGTGGGACGGACAGCAGTGGGATGGGGTTCCACAGTGTGTCATCGTCACCCAGCTGGAATGATGGTGCTTGGGTCGTCGAGTTTCAGGGTCCACTCAGAGCTTGGGTCCCATAGTCCTCCAGACGACTGCTTAGCCTCCTGTCGCAGGTTCCAGTCACCCAGGTGAGTGGCTGTGGGTACCTGTAGGGCAGAACTGGGGAAATCAAAGCAGTGGATGCTTGTCACCATGTGCAGGGTCCTCCTTGCTAGGACGCCGCTTTAGTCAGTGGGCCCCGATCTGAGAACTGACTGGGGCCCTGGTCCCCTTGCTCCTCTGCTCTGGCCCTGCTTTGGCTACAGATGTTTCACACACTCTTGTCCGTGACAGGGATGCTGCGCTTTCGTAGCCATCCCCTCACTCTGTGGGTCAAGCCCCAAGTTCGCGTGTCCTTTGTATTTTAATGTCTATTTCTTGTTTTCCCTGTTGGGGGTGTTCTTCAAGCATTGAAGGGGCAGAACTGTCTTTCCTCGGCCACCTGGAAGCCCTAAGTCTAGTCTGTTTCAGAGAGCTGCCGGTGGCCGTGTGTGGAGGCTGAGGACAGAGCGCCGGGGAAGTGGGGAGCCCGCAGGAGCCCCAGGACCTTTTTCAGCCTCTCCTGTGGGCAGGCGCCCCGAGGCCAGCGCCTCTCCCTGGCCCGCGGGGGCCGCTGTCCACAGCGCAGTCGGCTTTGCATTTTGTTATCACAGTTTTCCAGCAGATGGCAGTAGAGGGGGTTCTTCCAACCAAATCCAACCAAATCCAACTAAATCCAACCAAATCTGCACAGGAGGAGAATTTTCGGGCAGGTGGAAGGGGCTGGAGATAGGCATGTGTTCTACCTCACTCTGCGGTTCACTGAGCCTGCCGGGGGCAAGCTGCTGTACTAACCCTTATCCCTGTGGCTTTATATCAAGGCCAGGGTGGATTTCAGGGGCTGCTGGCTGGCAAAGTAGAGACATTTCAAATTTTTAAGAAATCAGCTTTCTCAAAAGAAAGCACCTATTGACATCCCAGCCAACAGCGTCAGGAAGGCTCTGTGTTGGCCAGCCCTGGATGTTGTCATTCTTTTCCTCATTGCCACACGGGGGACCAAAAATAGTTCCTTGTCATTTGGACATTTAAAAAAAAAAACTTTTCTTCACAAAGTTGAGCATTATTTCACCTGTTAGCAATCTGTATTCTAACATGCCTATTTTTGCCATAGTCTTGGTTTTAAAAAAAGCTAGAAACAAATTGGTTCTTTGCCTTAGCTGCATGACTGCCTCCTCACAGGGCAGGGTCGCTGGTGTGCGTGAGGGGCTTATTGAGGGGTGGGGTGCTCCCCCGGGTTCCCCCACATCAGGACACACGTCTGAGAGGGTGGTGGCCAGCGAGGCCAGGGCATCTGCTTGGAAATCGGTTGGAATTTTCATTGCGTTTTTCACACTTTACATATTTCTGCCGAATCCAGGAAGGTGAGAACATTCAGCAGTAATGAAACATAACTTTAGCTGATGTAAGTTTTAACTGGAGGCACACCTGCATGCGCCCATCTGCGTGCGCCCTGGGAAAGTGTTAGTCAGGTGCTGGGCCTGACACCTCACACCGAGTCCTCCCAGGTCCGCCCGTGCTCGGCGTGACTTGTGAAGACAACAGACGGGGTAGCTGAGAAGGCAGTTTCCAGGGCGCGTGTGCAGGCTGCCATCCCAGGTGGAAGTCAGGTCCCTGTGGCCTGAGGAAGGGTCCGGGGACGAGAGGGTTGTCAGGGAGGAAACCGTGGAACTTGTGTTCACGTGTCCAGGGTGCGGGGTCGAGGGGCGGGTGACAAGTGTGTTCACGCTGTATCAGGCTGGGCTCTGAGAGCTGGGAGCACAGCCAGGGTCTCTGGTCACGGAAGTGGTGCTGGCAGGGGGGAGTGGGGGTGCCTCCCGGGTGGTGTGTGCGGTGGGTGGGCTTGGTGACCGTGGAATTCCTTTTCTGAGAGAAGAAGGCGCCCTTCGAAGATTGCCGAGTCGGAGAATTCTAGCCCCGTGCTGAGCGGTATGGCGGCCATGAGCCACATAGGGCTGTTGAGCACTCAGAATGTGGCTATGATTGTAAATACACAGTGGATTTCAAAGACGCTACCAAAAAGAGAATGTGAACTATCTCATTAATAAGTTCTCTATGTTGCTTCACATTGTAAAATGATAGTGTTATGGATATAATGGGTTTAATGAGATGATTAAAATTCACCTAATCTGTTCGTATTTATCCTTCCTAAGATGGCTACTCGAAAATGTAAATGACGTGTGTGGCCTGCATTATATTTCTGTGGGACAGCTGGGGACTGAAGGATGAGCCGGTGTGGAGGAGGGATAGGTGGGTTCTGTGGGAGCTCCGAGGAGATTTTAAACAAAGGGAGGCCGTGAAGTTCCCCACGTGGGGATGAGGGCGACCATCCGACTGCCTGAGGCTGATTTGTATTCGTTTCAATTTGAGAGTCGGGTTTTCCAAAATCCCAGTGTTCAGTTCTAACCTCCCTCGGTGTCCCAGGACTCAGATACTTCCGCAGCCCCCAGCCTCACAAATCCCTACCAGTGCAAAGTTGTCCATTTAGCATGCTCTGGGTTGTTGCGCTCATTTAAACCATTTCTGCCCTAGGACTTGAAGCCTAGCAACATCGTAGTAAAATCAGACTGCACGCTTAAGATCCTTGACTTTGGCCTGGCCCGGACAGCATGCACCAACTTCATGATGACGCCGTACGTGGTGACACGCTATTACCGGGCGCCCGAAGTCATCCTGGGCATGGGCTACAAAGAGAACGGTGAGTGCAGGCGGCACTCCCGCGTGGCCGCAGCTCCCCACTAGCGTTGTCCCCTGAGCCACAGGAAACACCATGTGGGGACTGTGTCACACACAGGTCATCAGGGCCACAGACGCGACATCATTAATCTCATATCTCCACTGGCAGAAGTCACCCACTTCTACAAATTCACTTTCAAAATGAATATGTTTGACCGTCTCTCCAAGTTTAACATACATGTTTGGAGAAGTGTGCAGACCCACCACACCAGCAGTACCCAAGACCTCCCCAGGCCCCCTCCTTGGTCTCAGCCCCCAAAGGGAGCCATTATCCTGATTTCCGGTGCCAAAGCCTGGTTTTGCTTATTTTTGAACTTGGTAATAATTGAATAACACGTTCTCTTTTGTGAAAAACTGGGTTTTTAACATCAAAACTTAACTTACTCTAACAATATCAGAGCCCTTTTTTAACTTAGCCGCTGACAAATTTGTTGAAAAGAACTCAATCACAGTTACTTGCTAAGAGTCTGAAAGTTTGCACAGGTCATGTGGAATGTAACCAGTGCCCCCGCTCTGAGAGACGCCACTCTGTGGCTTCCTGCTGGCCCCATTGGCTCCTCCACCAGCACTAAGTATGGGCACTAAACAGCCCTCTGTCTGGCCATCAGGCCCCACGGAAGCCCAGACCAGCACACCTGCCCTGTAAGGTCCTGCCAGCATGGCAGTTTAGCAGAGCGTCACTCAGCAAGTGTTGTGCCCATATTTTACGAAAGCTGGGTTTGTCTTTGTTGGGAGGGGGTTTGAGGAAGCTGCATGGGGGTCTCCGGCTGGTTTTAATCACCTGGTGTTTGGTAGTGGACATCTGGTCTGTCGGGTGCATCATGGCAGAAATGGTCCTCCATAAAGTCCTGTTCCCAGGAAGAGACTGTATCCTTCACAGGGAGAGCCCCAGCACCGGCCACGGGGGGTGGGGGGGCGGGGGGGGAGCGGTGGGGGGCACGTGGCCTGCACACAGCTTTGTGGGGACAGGCACCTCTTCTCTCGGGGGTTTGTTTGTTTCTCAAGCTGTAAAGTCCTGGACTCTTGGGCACTAAAGCCCAGATTGCTGGAAGCCGAAGGCCACAGCGGAGGCCAGCAACCATTCACACCGTGGAAAGAGCTCACCCTTAGCTAGCAATTTATTTTTCCATATTTGTGTGTTTAGTACACTGTTAGAATTCCTTTTCCTCACCTTTGTTTTGTTCATGGCACTTCATAATTTTATCATTTCATTTTATTTTCAGTTGATATCTGGTCAGTGGGTTGCATCATGGGAGAGCTGGTGAAAGGTTGTGTGATTTTCCAAGGCACTGACCGTATCCTTCCCGGGACCTTCCCGGCCATGCTTTCCATAAATGCCAAAGACAGCAGGAGCTCGAAAGGAAAATGTTGTAATTCTAGACTGTGTGTCCCAAGGGGGTCTTTATTATGTTTGTTAAATAGTGTCACAAACCAAATGGTTCAGTTTTATGTTTTCTTTTTCTCTTGACTACCTGCAATGACTTTACTGAGGTTTAGAGTTACTAACGTTAAACCGATCATATTAGTTCTTAATTTTATCAAAAATAGCTTAGAAATTTATTTACTCTTTGTCAAATGTATTCTGATATTTAAATGAAAACACTATTTAGTTTATTCAGTTAATTTAACAAGGAAGGTTTCTGTCTAAATTTAATAGGCTAGTATTGCTGTGTCATTCAATTAATATACCATTTTGTTAGCTGTCGGTATGGACTAAAATATTTTCCCCCAAAGTAAGAACTGAAGCATACTACATAAGACCAAAGTAAAAGAGATGGAAAGGAAATGTTTGTGAGGAACAGTATATGTTAATTTTCTTGCCTGTTACTCTGCTGACATTTTGTAGAAATTTTTAAAAGATCCATCTAAAAGGTTCTTTTGTGACATACCTGGAGAAGTCTAAATAAATATAAAATGCAAAAGATTAACTTATACTGTGGTCAGCAAATCACATTAATGACATACAGCATAAAGCAGAAGACAATAAATAGTTAAAATAGCTTTCTTTCATCGTGGTCCTCATATTCTTCCATCTTTAATATTTTTCACTCTAACATATTCCCTTTTTCATTTGTGAAATGTGGTTACACTTACGATTTTCATTAGTCTTTGATTTTGTTTTTTCCTTATGAAAGCTTAAAGTGGTCTCTGTTGGCAGATTGATGGTTATTTTTAAAGGAGATCGAGCTGTGTAGTCAGTGTTTTGTATGTATTTTATTAAAGTTATTATAGTTTTTTATAATTTTATGAGGGTGATTTTCTTGTAATACCAATTCTTTACAACACAAACATGGAATGAAAAGATTTTGTTCCTATCATTTTATTTGCCTTCCTTGACATTTTTCACATCACAGATTTTATGTGAAGTTTTAAATACAGCATTTTATTTTGTTCTAATAAATTTTCTAGCAGTTTTCCATAGCCTTTCCTTTGATTCACTTGTTCCAAACTATAAATAAGGAGGTCTTTATTTTGCAAACAGACTCAGCTTAAAAGGGAAAAGTTGATATAGTCTAAAGATAAATAATTTAGAAGGATCTACTTAACATTTCATTTGTCTCAATTCTTATTCATTTTGTGCCTTTCCTTTTTTGAATTAAGAAATGTTTTCTTCAGAAAGTACAAAAACTGTGGATACTTTCTGGTGCATTATGAAGTTAATTTAAAGTTCCTACCTTACATACTAACATCTTGCAATATCGTTAACTAATAGTTTTATATATAAGGCCACCTGAGGTCATTCTCAAAATATATACACAGAGCTAACACCATTTTTCAAAGGCAATTTTTGCCCACTCTTTCAAACATTAGATTCAGAATTACTAGGATGGAAAAAGATTCTGGCAGCCAGACTGCAGTTCTCTGAGATGTGCTTCAGATCCATGACCTGGGGTAGAAGAGGACCTCCTGTGCCCACAGTAGCCCATCAGAGAGAGGGAGCTGCGGCCAGCCCGCCTCGGGCTCACAGGAGTCCGGGCCTCCCCGAGCCTCAGTCCCCCTTCGGTACAACTGAGAGGCCCGTGGGAGCCGAGGGACAGGAACGAGCGCACACACCCGGAGGCCAGCCAGGCTTGTTGGGGGTGACTTTCCCTTCCCACCCCCCACCCCCCATTAGTCTACAGAAATGACCCTTTATCATGAACACACTAGACATTTACTGAGCACCCCCCCGTTTCTAGGCTCCTATCTGACTTACGTTGGGAAAGCTCGTCCCAGCTGCTGAGCTGAAGGCAGACAGACTGTCACAGGAAAGAGCAGAAGCAGAGAGACGAGGGGCTGTTTCGGATGATCAGTGGGAAGTGAAGGTGGTGAGCAGGGCTTCCGATCCTGCTTCGGCAGCACGTAGGAACGCAGGAGTGAGGGAGGACAATATGCTAGTGACTCCAGTGGCCAGAACCCGTCTCCCGAGCCTGTTCAGCTCCCCCAGGTTCTTCCACAGTGATACGATTGCATTTTTCTAAGACAAACCTCCATTAGATTTAAAAAAAAAAAAAAAATTGAAAACTTTTCTAAACATTGCTGTTTACGTGATTCTTTTTTTTCTGGCCTACATTCTCTTATGTAATTGCCTACGGTCTCAGAATCACTTTCCAGCTCATGATGCCAGTTTTTCCAAGCCCCCTGTAAACTAGGCAAAGCTGGTATTTTCTGCATCTTACCAACAGGTAAGCTGAGAGCCAAGGGAGACTGAGTGCTCGGTGGCACCTACTGCAGGGCTAGGAGCACAGTGGAGTCTGAAACCCAGGTCATGGACTTGGAGAGGAAGTAAGATGCACTCCAGGGGACTGCGGTGATGGTCAGGGTCAGTGCCGAGTGAGAGAGAATGACCTCCCAAAGCTGTCAGTCCAAGCCCTGTTTCAAGCAGGCCCATGGTCCCGTGGAGAGGACGAGGCCTGGGCTCAGAGAGCCCCGAGCCCCGGCTCATGCACTGCACGCCATGGGGCCTCTGCGTCCCCAGCTGTGAGCCCAGGACTCAGGTCTGTCTACTTCAGGGAGTTACGAATCTAAGTCTCTTTGGTGTGAAAATTGATTTCGGTTTGCCTAAGTAACATTTATCTAATTTCATCTTTAATCACCTCTGTCATGGGTAGTCTTCAGTTCCATGATAACGGTCTCTTGGTCTAGAAGCCGAAGGCATACATCCCTCAGTGTATTGGTCTAATAAACTGCGATCAGGGTTTAGAAAGGCGCAGAGGTTTTAAAACTAGTCTCAACTTTGGAAACCCACACCGTATTTACCTATCATTTCAAAACACCTGTGGGATGGCCTCGTTCATTACCTGTCAGTAGGTAGAAAGAGGATTTCAGTGCTTCTTTGAATGACGCTACTCCACATAACGTGACTGTAAGGCCCTTCAGTGGTATTTTCCTCAAGAGACTCCTTAGATATTGATCAGTGGAATAAAGTCATTGAGCAGCTAGGAACGCCGTCTGCGGATTTTATGAAGAAACTTCAGCCGACTGTGAGGAATTATGTGGAAAACAGACCGAAGTACCCTGGCATCAAGTTTGAAGAGCTCTTCCCAGATTGGATATTCCCATCAGAATCCGAACGAGACAAAATTAAAAGTAAGATGCCCTTTGTTTCCCTCATCCCTGTTTCCGCAGTCTAGGCACCGCTCTCAGCCTCTTCAGGTTCACGTTCTGACTCCCCTGGACGTGGGGAGATAAAATAGGGGAAACCCTCAAATAGAGTGAGGTACAGGCCAGCCTGAAGGCTTAGCGACCTGAAAGTTCTGTCCTCGACAGAAGGGCCGCATTGAAGCCTTTGGTCAAAATGAAGAGGTTTGTGTCAGTCTCAAAGACTCCTATGTTAATTATAGCTAATTGGAATTCACACAGTTTTCAGGTACACGGAACACTTGAATTAAGATTCTAGCCCATAGTTCGATTACAAAAAGCTCCTCCTTCCCTTCTCCGGTGCCCGTCACTAGAACTGTGATTTAAGGAAAAGAATAGATTTCTCCCCACATCACGGTAAACTGTGCCTCCATCAGAAGAGCCCCATCTCTCCTTTGCCTACCCATGTGAACCTTAATTGCCGGAACCTAGGTGAGTCACTGAGCTTGTTGGGTTTTTTCCTAACAAGTAATCTCTAGATTTTTTTTAAGTTTATATTGCCAACACTACATGCAGGTAGGCATGTAGCAGAGGCATCTGTGAAGTGTTCATGAGATTACTGTATGGCTGAAGAGGTCCGTTCTAATTTTGTTTGGATGGGACATCAAGAGAAGAGCCTGCCCGTGCTCTGTGCCTGCATTTCGGGCAGTGGTGGCCCTTAGCTCAGTTCCTGTGCCCTCCCTGGTGGCGGCTCTCCCTGGGCACCGTGTCAGCCTCCCTTTGGCCTACATCCACCTGCTACCCTTTCCCCAGGCCCTGTCCCTCCGCCTCCCCTCCCAGAGCCAGAGGCACACCGAGGTTGAAAACCTGATTGGTAGTGAAAGTGGCTTATTCTTAAAGAAAAAAGCCTCGATTGATCTGGAGCCTGTCAAATATTTCTCAGAGTTAAAACATCTGTGTTCTATCTGCACTGTCACATTATCTGTGTGATGTTCTATGTCTCAGCATTAATTTATTCATCTAATATTTGTTTCCACCCTAGCAAGTCAAGCCAGAGATTTGTTATCGAAAATGTTAGTGATAGATCCCGACAAGCGAATCTCTGTCGACGAAGCTTTACGTCACCCTTACATTACCGTTTGGTATGACCCTGCTGAAGCCGAGGCGGTAAGCATCTGTTTTGGAAGGACTTGTGCCTAAGGGCAGGGCATACATTTCCTTAGATCTTCCGTCCATCCTGGGGCTGTCGCTCAGTGTACCTCGGGACTGTGCCCTGTGTTTTGCTTATAACACCCTATTTAGGCCACCCCATCAGAGAGGCTAAGAAACTTGCTGAAAATCCCAAGTTTATCTGTCCTTCCCCAGAGGCACCTGGGGCGTTCCCAAGGGGGTTCCACTTCAAAGTGCGGCGCTCAGGTGCATTTTCCCTTAGCAACACTGGCCTGGATGATCTCTGGCTATAAGACATAACCTCGTGGGGGCAGGTTCATTTTCGGACTGGCCTGTGGATTTAACCACCACAGTGAACACTGTTTCATATGAAAGGAGTCCCATTTATCAACATGTGATTTTGAAGCAGATTTTTGGAACGGTCCAGTGTGAGTTGGGGATTGGGTATGGGGGCTTCAGCATGAAGAACTGCAAACCTGAGCCAGCACGGTCCTTGTCCAGGGCGGGTCTCTAGGAAGGGGCTTGTGATTACTACTTTACAGTTCCATCTGGGCAGATGCCCTGAGACTGTTTGGAGATTATGTAATTATTAAGAGGACCATAACGGCTCCTTTTTTTTTTTTTTTTGGTTAATTTCTCCCTAATTATTTGGATTTGGAAAGTGATGTAATAATGTCACACTTATGAAAAACCTTTAAGAAGCCATGTATTGAATGAAAGCCACATGATAGAGAGATTAGAATCTCCCCAGTGATTTTACCATCTTCATGCCCCGTTACATTTTTAACTGTTGACTTCACATGTAATTTAATTTTTCAGCCACCACCTCAGATTTACGACGCCCAATTGGAAGAAAGAGAGCATGCAATTGAAGAGTGGAAAGGTAAAGACAGCTGCTTTTGCCCTTCGCTCGCTCACGGCACGTCGCCTGTCAGCGGGAGCCTTTCTAGGGTAAAGGGCTAGAGGCCCTGCAGCCCCTCTTAGCCCCTGTCTTCCCACTCCCTAGATAACAGAATTAGAGAGGAGCAGGTATGAACCGCATACTGTTTGCTTCTGAAGATTTTAAGATTCACCAAACAGCCCACAGCAAACAGCCCGTAACCAGAAGGTCGAAGAACAATTCTCCATTAAAAAGCAGAATCAGTAGGAATTGAGAGCCTCAGTGAGTGCAGGTCAAAGGTGGCAACGTGCTCTGCCCAAGCAGATTACATCTGCTCTCCCCGGGGCCTCGAAGAGCCGGGACCTGTGTGAACATGCGCTCGGCAGGACGATGCACGCAGCCACGCTCCGCGGCCAAGGAGATGCTCGCAGCGTTCTCATCTTGGTTCACGAACGCCGAAATTGTAGGAACCCCTAATGCTTCCTTAGTAGGTCGTTAGCTTTACTTACAAGTCAGAACCAAGGAAACTAAGGTTGAAGCCAAGAAATGACTGAGGAATTTGGATTAATTTCTGGCCAGTCTGGAGGGGCTTCTTACCCACAGATGGATACCGGCTCCATTTGGAGAATCCCGAGTAATGACAGAAACACGTGCAAACAGTGCAGAAGTGTCTAGTACTTTAAAATGCTCCACGAGAGCCACTTTGCTGGTCCCCTGCCCCTTGTACAACCCCCTTGTGGGCTTAGAACTGCCTGGGGTTTCGGCCGCCCTCACAGTTGGGTTAAAAAGAGTAATGGATCAAAAACATGGATGTTTTGGTCTAGGTAGACGGTATTATTGAATTAGCCATATATCACAGTTAAAAATAAGGCATCACAGTGCCCTTGGAGTGGTCCCGATTGATTAGGAAGCAGGGTTCAGAGATGCAGAGAAACTGATGAAGCCTCTTAACTTGCGTTTCTTTTTGAAGAGCTGATATACAAAGAAGTGCTGGACTGGGAAGAGAGAAGCAAGAACGGTGTGGTCAAAGATCAGCCTTCAGGTTAGTGATTGCTTTAATAGCTTCGTTACAATTTCCTTTTCCCCGTCCAACTTTCCTAAATGGCAGAAGTGCCTGAAGTACCACCTCGACGGGCACTGGGTCCGAAAGCTCGTGCTGTGAGATGGGCTCCCTGTCTGGGGCGTCATGCTGGCGGCAGCCAGCAGGTTCCTGGTGCGCCGGGCACTAAACTAACTGCGTCCGAGCCGTCCTTGTCCCGTGCCTGCCTCTGCTCCCGCCAGCCCCGCGTGCAGATGACGGAGCCGAGTTTAAAATGTTGCCAAGGTGCGTGACCCTCTCTGGACTGGCCCCACCCGGTTACAGAGGAAAATCTGTGCAAATCTAAGTACAATGGAATTTGGTTTCCTTTTGAGAAAGCTGTTCATACAATTCTCCCACATTTGTACTTGGTCTGCCTGGTGGTCGGTTCCCCGGGTGACTGTTGGAGACATAACATGTGTCGTGTTCACTCAGATCCGTAGGATCCCACCTGCTTCCTGAGTGAAATCCTTCCAAGGTATATTTATTGGCTCACCTCGTATCCCCCCAGAAGCCCATGCACATGCACACGGAGGTGCAGACGGCACTGCATACTTTCTCTTGAATTTTATATTCAGCATGACGTATGTGTCAAGCATCTAGAGATTATGTAACTTCAGCACAGATTTAGGTGCCCGTGGTTAACGAGGCACATGTTTAAGACTGCAAGTACTGGCCTCTGGGAGCTCAGATGTTTTATTTTTGCTCAAGCCAGACTAAAATACGGACCGTAGGAAACAGGGTAGTTTCGTGTACCTTAAAAAACCAAAATGTTAGTTTTCAGGATGTATAAAACAAAAATAAAATGAACAAGAGGCCACTAAACTTTTTCCTTTCTGTTTGTTTGTATACAGTCTTTATTTTAGCAGGGTTTTAAATTTAAATTCAGTTAGCCCACATACAGTACATACTTAGTTTCAGATGTAGCATTCAGTGATTCATCAGTTGCGTGTAACACCCAGGGCTCATCACATCACGTGCCCTTGTTAATGCCCATCACCCGGTTACCCCATCCCCCCATCCTCCAACCCCTCCAGCAACCCTCAGTTTATTTCCTGCGATTAAGAGTCTCTCATGGTTTGTCTCCCTCTCTGATTGTTTTCCATTCCGTTTTTATTACAAAAGAATTCTTCAAAGGTTGCTGTTTTTTTCCTTCGGACCAAGTGTTGTCCCTCGGACCAAGTGTTGATGATTATAGCTGAAATGTCTGATGACCCTTGAACCCTATTTGGGCTTCAGCCTTTTGTGACACCGATAGTTGTAGGATAAATTCAGCAATTTTCTACGAATATCTTTTTTAAAGAGGCAGGTATTTTTCAACATGATTATACGCATGCACAGATACGATGTTTAGCCACTGGGAAGAAAAGAAGAATGTTGTAGGGAAAGACCAGGAATGTTTGGGACCCTGGGCCCAGAGAAAGACTCCAGGAAAAGGTGGGCACGGGCAGCCGACTCACTGCTTGTTCATGCTGGTAGTGAGACCAGGGAGCCACAGAAGCCCGGGGCTGGGAGACGGCCCCAGGTCTCAGTGCCCGCACCCGCGGCAATGTCGTGCCTCAGATTTTATTCTGTTTGGTTTTCTTAGCACAGATGCAGCGGTAAGCAGCAACGCCACTCCTTCCCGGTCGTCATCCATCAACGACATCTCATCCATGTCCACCGAGCAGACGCTGGCCTCAGACACAGACAGCAGCCTCGATGCCTCGACGGGACCCCTCGAAGGTTGCCGATGATAAGTCACGAGCCGTAAGCTCGCCAGCAGTGAAGGAACTCCCGCTTCCATGGCCTGAAAGGCTTGGGGGGTTGATGGAACCAAATAGAAAAAAACTCCATGTTCTGCATGTAAGGAACACGATGCCTTGCCCTGCTCAGTTCCAATAAGATTGCCTGCCTAGATTATACAATGAAGCAGACTATGTCTGAAGAACACAAGTGCAAGCCACACTCGTAGAGATTTTGTGCAAGGTCATTTCAGGTGAGCAATTAGAATAGATGATTTTTTTTTTTAAGTTGTACGGTAATAGTAGTGACAATTTCTCATCCTCAGTAACTGTTGGGACATATATGCATGTGACCACGTGTGCTTGCTCAGGCTTGCCATCTAGCACTTTGGAAATCAGTATTTAAATGCCAAATAATCTTCCAGGTAGTGCTGCTTCCAGAATTATCTCTTAATCCTCTTAAGTAATTTGGTGTCTGTCCAGGAAAAATACATTTATGTGTATTAATTGGCCACCATCATATTATCGTATCTTACCTTCTTTTATGGTATGATTTATTCTATCTTTTGTATTTCAGAAGGAATATAATTAAATCTATTTAATAAATAAAAAAATACAACTTTTCTTAAATTTGTCATGTTTTGGGCTGAGGATTATCACTGCTAAAACCAAGAGACCTATATGGACACTTTGTTTCCTCTAAATTGTCTTAGTCTGGGATGACTGTACATTCAGCTTTATTGCATGATAAAATTTTAAGTTTTGTGCTGCTTAAGACGTATATGCCTTTACAGTCCTAATCTGCCCTCGCTCCTTTCTCCTGGTCTTCTGGACTCATTAATTTAAAATGCCACCTAAAACTTCACCTTCTTTATAAGGTACCTAACGCTCCACGTCAATAACACAATGGCAGATTCTCGAATCCATTAGAGGCGAGAGTAGAATTTGACAAAAACGGTCACTGAAGACAACGGCAGTGACTTCTTCCAAGCGCTTGCTTCCCCCGAGACTGGTCAGGGTCGTTCCCGGGGGAGGCACCATCTCCCAGGGCAGCGTTTCCGGTTTCCAACCTAACGTTCTTCCTCGATTTTCTTTCTTTGCTGAAAGAAACCCCATAAACCGCCTCCCTCCTCCCCCCCACCCCTCCACTTGGGTCTGTTGTAGGAAGCAAGGCGATTCAGGACACCTCTGTGATGGTGGTGTTTCCCAGTTCATGGAGCATTTCTTTTTCCTAAGGGAAACCCATGAATTTTCTGGGAAACCTCCTCACAGGGTTATGGAGGAAGCACCCTCAAGAGTAGTGATTAACTATTGAGTATTTTCTGATCTAAAACTGCTCACCTGAAATTGATGCTTTCAGACTTTCTGATGTGGAAATCATTCAGAGTTCCCGAAGTTACTGAGTATTGAAGTGTCACTACAGAAATGGGGTTACGATGGTCACATTTTGGCTCCCTGTGCTCGTAATGCTTATCCCTTGAGCTTATTCTGTTACAAATTCCTATCTTGTGTTTAACTGTTCGGGAAGCTATTGGGTCAACATTCTATAGAATGTGTTCTGAGGAGGAACTTTGACAAGAAAGTTTATTATAAATATTATCTAAAATATATGATTCTCTCTGCACCAGTTGTATCGTTGGTTGGTCTTATCACTGGAAACTGGAACCCTTGATGAACAAAATTAGTATTGAAGTACTAGTTTTATATTGTGAGGTTTAGACGCATTCAAGTACAAGAGGAAATGCTGACTTGGATTGAAGCAGAAACACCTATGATATGGCTTAGGATGGTTTTGGTTTTGGAGGCCTGATGGTACAGTGAAGAAAGTTACCATTATACATATATAAACATCTTAAAACGGCCTTCTCTCTAATATACATTCTTTAACAAGACTTCACTAAATCTATCTTTAAAAAGAAAAAAGAGAGTTTTAAAAATGCATCATCTGCTCTAGGCTTCTGTGAACACGGCACGGGGATGCTGAGGGCACATGAAGCTCCTGCTTGTGAGGTGCCCTTTGTGAGTGGAGCCGGGTGCCACCCACAGTCTGGGTTCTGGTCAGTTCTGCCTCCGTGCATTCACGGGGGCAGCCTGTGTTGGTGTGGGTGGCCTTCCTGCCATGCCCACCTTCCACTGGGGAGCAGCGAGCACACCTAGGACAGGCCACGGGGCTGCAGGCAGCAGAACTCTGTAGAAATACCTCACCCCACGTCAGGGTCCTCCCCCTGAGCCGAGATGTGCCGAGGTCCTGGTGCAGTGTAGACAGTTTCAAACTGCTCTCGATGGCTGAATGCTGACGTTGGAAAAAGAACTAAAACGTGCTCAACTTTTTCATCTTTTCTATTTTATTTTTGTAATTTATACTGTACACAACCCTGGAAGTAACTATTTTGGACACATATTTTTCTAAACCAGGTAATTTGTCATTAGCCTGGAATTTGGACTAGGTTTATTTTATCTGTTGGCTTCGTTTTCAGTCAAAAAGGAAATAACTGCCTCCCCTAGGTTGGGTCTTGACCTCAAGTGCAGGTTTTGGAGAGCAGATAGGGTCTCTCGGAGCAGGAGAACATTGTGGAAACACAGACTGCTCAGTATTGATCAGTCACGGCCGTGGAAACGGCAGCAGGGCTCTGTTCTCCTCTCTGGGACGCAAAACCCAGAGCCTCCGTGCTGGAAGGAGAAAAGCCTTGGCAGGGCCCCCTGCTGACACCCAGAGCCCCTGGTTGAACCGCTGGATGGGATCCCGCTTGAATCCAGATCTGATGCCCTGTATGTAAGTCATGGTAACGATGTAGGAGTTCGTCCGGTTGATTTCTAACGTCCTCCTCTGGTGTTTCATGCTGGCAGCAAATACAGGTGTGACCTTCAGATGGCAGACCTCAACAGTAACATTGCCTAATGTTTTATAATAAAATATATTATGTGTGTTTTGATTGGTGAAAATAATACAGATACATTTTAAAAGAGAAGTGTACAGCATGTCCAGTTCTTTTGTGTTTTTAAGTGATGCTTGGCTATATTTCCACTTCACCATCTCTGATTACAGATTTAACATGAACACAGGCTGATGCTGGAGTGTCGTCATTTCCATCAGTATTAGCAAATGTTTTTAATTGACAGGGAAAACATTTCTTTTACGTCTCTGACTGAAGATGTTCTGCAAATTTCTGATTCTCAGTTTTCAAAAATACGCAAGTATACAAGATGGAATATTCCGAGTATTGGTGTAAGAATTTTTCTCACAAGGCGTGGCCGATGGGTCTTTACTTGTCTTACTTAGAATAGTTAACAGTGTGGTTTTGTGGATGGGATGAGCCACTTTGATTTCACTTCTGGGTTCGAGGCACTTTAAGATGTTCACTACTCAGGGGTGCCTGGGTGGCTCAGTCGGTCGGGCATCCGACTCTTGATCTCAGCTCAGGCTTGATCTCAGTGCAGGCCCCACATTAGGCTCCACACTGGGTGTGGAGCCGACTTAAAAAAGATGTTCACTATGTAAAACCACAGGACTGGAAGGGCCCTCAATGGCTCACTTTCTCTTCTCTGCTTCAAAGGGCTAGAATCATTCCAGATAGATGAGTATCAGTCTGATTTGTAAAGTTCTCTAGAGAAGGAAAACCTTCCTCTTGATACAGGTCTGGGTCCCATTTCTCTATCTTACCCCCTTCAGACATTCAAAGCAGACAGTACTAAAATGCTTTTTATTTATTGACTGAAATGGTGAGTGTAGTGGGGTGGGGGCTTTTTGGTGGGGGGAAGGGTAATCTTTCAAAATAACCTAATATTGTCCTGACGCTCCTATGGTATGAATTTAAGCATAAGGTTCCCTTTGGCAATAAGGCAGTTATTCAGTATTCTGTTTTTAGATCAGGAAAACTGGTAACAAACTGAGAGTGGTCAGTCATGTCTCGTTGAGACCATCTGTGACCAGGATTTAGGAAGGATGTGCCTGTCACGGCCATGGGGAACTTGGCGTTCACTGCGTTCTCAAGGCCCTGGGCCACACACTCCTTCACGGTTTGAAAGAGTCAGGCTTTGGGGGCCCGGGATCTTTGTGAGGAAGGGTGTTTGCTACCCCCCTGTCTCTGCTGGTGCTTTAAAGTTGGAAGGGAAGTTCGGAGTGAGTTCTCAAACACAGCCCGAGGCCTGCACCACACCGAGGCGGAGGACGGACGGAGTGCGGGCTTGCGTCCTCACACTGCCTTGTGTTCCTGCAGGTGCACGACTCACTCTTCTTTAGTCATAAGCCCCGTTGGGGGGGTCTGAGGCAAACAGTGCCCCTCCCCAAAGAAAAATGCCATGAACACAAAATTCTGCCACACTTTTCGAGGAGTCCTGGCCCCTGGTGGATACCGTGTGAAGAGCCCCTTTCTAGAAGCAGCTTATAGATGCTTCATGTGTGCAGAGGGAGGCCAAGCCTGCAGAAGAAGCCTCTTCTGCTCTCACCAGCTGGGACACTTGCACGCGGATGTTGGGGACGTCTTCACTCCAAGCCCAGCACTAGTCAGTAGTCTCAAAAAGAAAAACAGAGGGGTTCAAGTCCAGTGAAAGGGATCATTTCTGTTATTCCTTCCATGTGGAATTTAAGTGCAAGACTGAAAGGAGCTTATAATACAGACTTCATGGAGACACGGACAAAATTAAATCCATCTCTTCATTTTTCAAGAAGTAGTTCATGCTGCGCTTTGAAATAAACTCTGAACTTGCCCCCGAAATCCCTATTTTAAATTGTCGGTTCCCCAGTAATATTTTCTGCCCTTCTCCCAAAACTTCCCTGACTTTCTTAGAATTTCTATAAGCATGCTTTCACCTTAATTGCATTTACTCACTTCGCTTTCATAAAGCCTAACAATGGATGGAGAGACCCTCGTTCAGGGCGGGAATGCACCTGAGGAGGCCGCCCAGCCTCTGCTCAGATGGCTTTAATGAAGGAAAGGCCCTCCCCACAGAGTTCTGTGTAGTTTTGACCATCAGGAAGTTCTTCCTTTCACAGAACAGAAACCCGTTCCCACAACTCCCATGCCTGGGGCCCTAGGCCTTTCCCTTGGGTGAAATAGAGGGAGTCTGATCCATCTTGTGAGACAAGCTTTCCTCTTTTGGTTGAAAAGGTAAGCTGCAAGTCTTCCTTTCTCTACCTTCAACTCAAAGTTCCTCCAACCCTCTCCCACCTGACAAAGCCCCCAGAGCCTCACCATCTTGGTGCACCCTATAAATGCGGGCCTGGAAGTGAACGAATATTCCAGATACAGCCTGAGCAGCGTGCCCAGCAAGCAAGGCCTCCCCAGCCAATTAACACCATCGCGGGGGCCTGAGCTTTCCCAGCCATGTCACCCCCGACGCCTGCAGTCCATCGGAGCCCCTGGATTCTGTGCCGTGGCACTTAATCCTGACTCTATCAGCCTTCACGGGCGTCCCGTCTGCCAGCTTGTGACATCGGTCAGTTTTAGGAGCACACACGTGCCTTCTGAAGATTCATGCAGGTGGTGATCAACAGTCTTGAGTGGCAGAGCCTCAGGACAGACCCCGGCAGTCACAGAGAGGGGCCCATGTGGCCGGCGCATCGTCCCCTCCTCGGCGGGGGTCCCTCCGCTCAACAGCAACGTCGTTCAGCCGGTGCGGCGTGTTATCTCGCCAAGGAGGTCAGGAAGACGCATCCTAATGGATGCCACACAGCAAGCCGAGAGCACTTTGGCAGCATCCTCTGAGCTACTTCCTCGTCACATCTCAGGAAGAGAAAGGAGTCTGTCACCACGCACTGGTGCTCGGAGTTCATGCTTCGGTTTTCTCTCGGGAGGAGCAGGTGGGGAGCGCGCCAACTTCCCCTTCTAGATCTACATTCTTGATAGCCTGTGGCCACTTAGAAGACATGGCCAGTTGTTGTCCATGTCCGCAGGTCAGGGAGTGGGTAGGGGAGCAGGGTGGAAACGCGCGATGGCCTTACTCTGTTTCCGTGTCCGGCCCCGACCCCAAGCCGCTCTCCTGTGGCCCGTCCACAACAGAGCCTGGCTCGAGCCGCGTACAACCTCAAAGGTTTATCGTCTTGAGTAGGCCTGCCTTTTCGGAGAAGCTTCCTTTGTTTTCAAGGAATAACCATCATGCTGCCCTCAAGAAGCTGTAAGAGATAAATATTGGATCAGCAATACTCACCTGTCTGTATTTATTCTCACGTCCCCTCAAAGGTGGCCCCTCACCGGACGTGCTGGACGGCCCACGCGGCCTGCCTCCCTGCCCTGCCGGACCGTCGCTCCCACAGGAGCTCGATGCTGTGTGGCCTCTCTCCGTCCCTCTGTTCGGTTCCCCGCCTCCGCTCATAACCCAACATCACCCTCCAATCGCTCCCCTTTGAAACAGAAATCAAGAGCAGTCTATACTCACTTTCTCCACCTCCTCGCCTCCCATCTGCTCCCTATTTTTAAAAATGCAAAAATATATATATTCTCTCTCTCTCTCTCCCTATATATATATATATATATATATATATATGTTAGAAAGTATAATCAAGGATGAGAAACTAAACATACCGTATTCCCCCCTTCAGAGATGACCACTGTTAATAACCTTATTGTGTATCTTTCAGATGCTTTTATATGGACATATGCACATCTAGGTGGTTTTTTTGCTTGTTTGGGGTTTTGTTTGTTTGTTTGTTTTTGCCCAAATGGGGTCATACCATACGTGCTTTTATAACCTGCATGCTTCATTTACCGATCTGCAGCTGTCCACATCTGTAAATTCTCATCTGGCCTAATAGCTAGGCCTTGGGATTTCCCCAGTGTCCCCAAAGTCTTTTACCGGTGTAACCGGCCCTTGCATTCCTGGTGTCCAATTTCTGGTTGTCATGTCCTTAAGAAACTTCCAATCCCCCATGACCCCAGTCCGTGGTACCCGGCACGCTGTCCCCACGGATGTGGGCCCCCCTCTAGCACTGTGTGGCTGCTTCCACGGGGGTGCACTGACCGTGCTCCCCATCTCCAGCATTTGCTGGATCTGCAGGCTTTATCGAAAGGTTTGATAGATACATGTACATCTTTTAGTTATAACGCATTTAAGTGATATCGTGTCCTTTGTACAAACTCCCATCAGAAGATACTTCATTCTTTTTAACCCACTGTCAGTGATGCTAAAACTGCCCGTGGGTTCGGGGTCTCTGGCCCAGTCCTGCCTCATTACAGCACGTATAGTCACGGTATTGCTCCCTCTGACCAGAAGGTCGGCATGCCCCCTCCCCGACATACCATGTGCTAATCCTGACTATGAGCAGGAGTCTCAGAGAGCTTAGGGGAGAGGGAGGTCCTTGATTCTGCCATCCCCCCGATGCCATTTCTGGGACTGTGCTGTCGGGGAGCCTTGGCATCAGCCGGGGCTGCTTGGTGGCCCCCAGGTGAGGCCTGGCTGAAGGGGGACTCCACGCCGGTCCCTTCTCTTCAGCCACCAGTTTTCAGAGTGGGATGTGGCTTCAGTCACTGCCTCACGTGGTATCACAGGAGGGTTTGTTTTCTCGTTAAGTATTCCAACCATTCTTTTTGAGACTTAAATTGTGGCCAGGGAAGCTCCCCCATTCCTGATTCACACCAGTGCTCTGAGCTCATTAAGCTTTTAACTTTTTATTTTGGAGTAGTTTCAGAGTGGGCGCTCCTGGCTGGCTCAGTCGCTAGAGCGTGCGAATCTTGATCTCAGGGTCGTGAGTTCAAGCCCCAGGTTGGGCCTGGAGCCTACTGAAAATAAAAAAAAATCGTACTAATGAAGTAGTTCCAGGGTGACAGAAGAGTTGCAAACATAGTTCAAAGGATTCCTGGATACCTTTCTTCACCTGGGTTCCCGGATGGTAACATTTTACCGCACGCACGTTAGCCTTCTCCGTCTGCGTACGTGCAGAGTACGGACCTGTGTGCATACGTTACATTTATGCAGGTACACGTGGTCACACATCTCTCCCTCCTGATTTTTACACACGAGCACCAGGCTTTTTAACGTCTAACGAACTCATGCAGAATGCCTTGTAGACTAAAGCACAAGGACGCATAGACACGTATGCACATAAGCACCTATATATCAAAAGCGGACACATTCATAGTGTTTATAATAGGAGTGCTCACGTGGGTAAATGCATCCACATGACTTGAGAAAAACCTAAAGAATCCGTGTGTGTGTGTGTGTGTATAAAATGACAGTACCACAGAGAGAAATAAAAAGTATAGTTGGGATGCACTCCTCTCAGAAACTGACAGGTCAAGCAGGTGAAAAATGAGCAAAGATCTAGAAGATTGGAATGCCACAGTTATTTAACTTGGGCTCATACAGAATATTATACCCAACAGGCAAATTCCCTTTCATCACGCATGGAACTTAAAGGAAAAAGGACTACGTACCAAGCCACAGAGGGCACCTCAGTAAATCCCAAAGTCCCTAATACACGACAGTTTTTCTATGATAATGCAATAAAATCCAAAATAAATTTGAAAAGATCGCCCACATCTGGGGACTAAACAGTACACTATAAGCAACCTACATGAAAGAAGAAATCATAAGGAAAAATTGAGAAATTCCTAAAAGTGCACGGGCCCTAAAAAACACAACATAGCAATTTTGGTAGCCCCCAGCTAAGGCCTAAATACATGTATCAAAAACAAGACAGGGGCGCCTGGGTCAAAAACAAGAAGCGTCTGCCTTCGGCTCAGGTCGTGATCCCAGGGTCCTGGGATCGAGCCCCGCATCGGGCTCCCTGCTCAGCGGGAAGCCTGCTTCTCCCTCTCCCACTCCCCCTGCTTGTGTTCCCTCACTTGCTGTGTCTCTCTCTGTCAAATAAATAAATAAAATCTTTAAAAAAAAAACAAGACAAATTGTTAAAATTGAGTTCAGTATTCAACACGGGCGATTGACAGAAGAGCAACAGATCAAGGCCAAAGGAACAAAAAAGGTAAGAAGAATAAAAATAAGGACAAGGACAAGAAACTAGAAAATAAAAATGAGAGAAAAAGCAGCAAAACCAAAAAATTAATAAGGCAGACAAACCTCTGGCAATACTGGCCACGGAAAAAAAGAATATACAAGTAACAGCAAAGAGAAAAAGAGAAGTAATCACAGACGCGATATTTACAACATTCTAACACCCATGATAATCTGCGAGAAGCAGATCATTTTCAGTAGAAATAAAAAGGATTGAAATTGTCTCAAGAGTGATGACACTAAGTACATCGTACATGTGAATTTATGTAATCTCAACAGTTCCCGTGAGCTCAGCATGTTTTCTCCAACGTGAAGTTGGGGAAACTGAGGCAGGGAGCCAGCGTGAGCTCCCCCAGCCCGTTTGTGCGCAGACAGGGGCTGGGGCTGGACAGGCTGGTGACGGCCCCGTGCGTGTTGCTGTGTGTTCAGGAAACTCCACTGGACCAGTGGCCATCAGAGAAAGGGAAGTGCCAACCGAAGGCCACCCCCCCAAAATCCCGCCAGGACCAATCAATCTTACGAGTCAGTTTTTACTAAACTTCCACACAACAGAAAAACCCTCTCTTACCCAAGATTTTCAAACCAACCCCAACTCCGTTTGGAAGGTTGGTATAATCTTGATTCCAGAATTGGAAAAAGATCAAGATCACATGCCCTTTTCATAGATGCTAACTGAATCCGACATTGTATGGTTTCCAGAAAGCAAGGATGACTCAACACAACTGTTTCAATAAATAACCTATTTTTGTTTTTAAAAAGACATGCTCAGAAAACTCTGAAAAGAGCTTCCTTTGGGGAGTGGCGGGGCTCATTCGGGGAAGAGCAGGAGGAAGCAGAAAGTGTCAAACATCCTGAGGCCACAGCCTGAAGCCACCTCTCGATGGGGACTGGTGCGGCGTGTGCCTGTGTGTGTGTGTGTGTGTGCATGCGTGTGCAAGCTGGCCAGCAGAAATGCACAGTGCACCAGTGCGGGACCGCCTGGCACCCGACCAGGAGAAAGAGGTATTGGCTGCACCCACCGAGAGGACATAGACCAGGCCTCGCCCTGCCGGAGCTCGGTGCCTGTGTCCCGTTAGCCTGCCGATCCCCCGCGCCGGGGTTGGGAACAGACAGCCCGGCCGGAGGCAGAGAGCACGGATCCCCAGGGAAATCCTGCCGCCTCTGTGCAATGAAAATGCATCCTTCCACAGACCCACGCCCAGACTCCTCACCAGGGCCAACCTGCTTCCCGGGCTCCCCTGCCAGGCCCCCTCCCGTCCCCTCTCCTCCGCACCCAGCCACAGGCCGTTCCTTCCTTCCTTCCGACCAGTGCTCGCTCCGCCAGCAGCTCATACATAACCGGACCATAAATCGGACGCACAAGCCCCTGCCTCTGGAGACTTGACTCCGTGGCTGCAATCACATACTTAATGCAGGTGAGCTGACAACTACAAGGAGAAGTTGCCTGGGGGAAGGAGGCTCTAACCCCTTTATCACCAAAAGGTAGGTCAGCTCTGCCCCTGTGGTCCCGTCTCCACCACCGCCCAACGGCAAACCAGTCCTTACGCACAGGGACAGCGGCTGTAGTGACCCAAGGGTCTCCTGGCTACCACTCTCGTCCAGCTACCCCCTGTCCTGCCCCCGACCCTGGAGTGAGCCTCGGGACGCCGCTGTGACCGCCGTGTCTCTGCCCCCGTGGCAGCCTCCGCGGCCCCAGCTGACCACGTGGCTGTTTTTCAAACCCGAGCTCCCACCGCCACGGGGCTCACTCCACCTTTATATGTACATCATCAAGGTCGCCAGCACCCCGCTTAGGACAGACGGATGTCGAAAACCACAATGTGTGCTTTTCCTGCTGGTCCACCGTGAACCACTGAAGGCCGGTAAACCACATTTACCGTTGTGGGCTGGTACTGGTGCTGCAAGAGGCAGAGTCCTGGGCCCACCCCGACCCTCTGATTCGCAGGCCTTGGCAGGGTCTGCGGCCCCCAGGTCGAAAAGGGCAGGCCGAGCGCATATCCACTCTGCGCAGGCACGCAGGGGCCCTGCGGACGGCAGTTCCCTGTCTCGGCCGTGCTGCCCCCGCACCCCACACAGGGCAGCCAGGGGAAAGCAGGGAGGGCTTGGGCGCTGGGTCTGCTGAGCCACCTGCACGGGCCGCCTGCCCTCTCTGAGTCTCGTTTGTGGACTGGTGTCTTAGTCTCCTACTGTTGCTGTCTCTACTTACCACAAACTCCATGGCTCACAACAATGCAAGTGTATTATGTTGCAGTTCAGAAGGTCAGAAGGCCCACCTGGGTCTCAGGAGGCTTGAAGCAAGCTGTCCGCAGGGCCAGTTCCAGCTGGAGGCTCAGGGGAGGAGGTGGGGGTGGTGGAGATTTGTTCCTTGCCTTTTCCAGCTTCCAGAGGCCAGCCACATTCCTTGGCTCATGGCCCCTTTCCTCCATCTTCAAAGCCAGCAGCGGGCATCTCTCTGACCCTACTCCCGTCCTCACATCTCTGCCCATCTCCCACTTTTAAGCACCCGTGTGATGACACTGGCTCACCCAGATCATCCAGGGTAGTGTCCCTATCTCAGAGTCCTAACTGAATCACACCTGCTGTGAAAGGCCACATATTCACAGGTTCCAGGGATTAGGATGTGAACATCTCGGGGGAGGGGCCGTTATTCTGCCCCACAAGTGGGGGTGATCACGTTACACCCCTTTCAGTCAGCATTTCTCAGAGTGTGCCCCATCTCCTGCTTGCATCTGCATCACCTGGGGACTGGGAGACCACTCAGACACCCAAACCGGAGTCTCAATGGGGGTCCTGGGGTGCCGCCTGTCCTCTGGTTCTGGGTGATGCCTAATGCCCGGTGACACTGGACAGCCTGGAAAAGTGAAGTCTCTGGTGTGGCAGGTGCCCCCAGTGGCCACCTAGGTGGGTGGAAGGGCTGCCTGCAGGTGGGGAGACTCCGGGGGAGCGGCAGAGGAGAGGGGTGACCCTGTGAACTTAACTGGGGACCTGAGGGAATCTGAGTGTTCCAACGGGCGGCACTGTTGCGTGCAAGCTTCGCACACTGTGCCAAGTCTCGCCCCACTCAGAGCCGGGTGGATGGCTCCAGGCACGTGTCAGGAGTGGCCTACCTCACGCTCTGCTCTTCCGCCTCAGGAATTTTGCTTGAGTTGCCGAGCCTGCCCCGCCATCATGCAGGAGCCCCCTGGAAGGACGGGGGATGTAAATAAGCTCTCCGCCCTGCAGGAGCAGCTGAGACACTTGCCACACAGTTCCCCAAAGTCCGAAACCATGCTGGCCATGATGGTACCCATCCTCATAATGTACCCTTTGTGGGCTGTCCCCCCTTCCCTCTTTCAGTCTCTCTGTCCTCCCTGGCTCCCTGGGATCCCCACCGACATAGACCACCTGCACTCAGGCTCTGCTTCCAGCGGACTCCTGCCTCTGTCCTCACACCAGCCCTGCTTGGAACATTGTGCTGGGGGACCCAGATGGGGATCAAATCCTCACTCACCAGCCCCCACGTGCATACCACACACGCACACACATGCACCATGCACATACACGGAGCACATGCCAGAAGTGCACACACACACGTGCTCGCTCGCTCGCTCTCTGTGATCCTCACCCAGCGGGAATCAGCGGGTAGTCAGCGCCCTGGTCTATAAACAAGAATCAAATGTGACTGTCTCCGCCCGATCAGGCCACTGTAGCAAAGCACCACGGACTGGGTGGCTCATAACCACAGAAACTTACCTTTCCCAGTCCTGGAGGCTGGAGGTCCAAGATCAGGGTGGCGGCATCACTGAGTTCTGGTGGGGGTCCACCTCCTGGCTCACGGATGGACACCTTTGCCCTGTGTCCTCACATAGAAGGGGCAAAGGAGCTTTCTGGGGTCCCATTCATGAGGGCTCACCTGCTTGAACTAGTCAGTCACCCCCCTAAGGCCCGCATCTTAATACCATCACCTTGGGGCTGAGGATTTCAACCTGTAAATGGGGGGGACACAGTCCATACAGTGACCCCCACTAGTGGCTGGCTCTCAGATCACTTCCTCCTGGAGCTTTGCCCTTATAGTTTAGCTCGCAGAGAGTTTTCACCAGACCCAAGAACAGAAGAGTTATGAGTTGCACTAATAAAATGCACTGGCCAGAGCCCAAAGTTCTGTCCTCACCATTCTCTGATGTTACTGGTGACACTGCGTGGCAGTCCCGCGTGGTGTCAGCTTCCTTCCTGAGTCCCCTGCTCTGGCTGGGCCAAGAGTTGGGACCGACGTGCCGCCAGCTCTCGCAGGCTCCAGGTGCCGAGTGTCTGCAGCGACCGGAACCCCGGTGTCTCCTTCCTTCGCCCCCCACGACCCACACCAGGCCCTGCAACCCTAAGTCCAGCCACCTCCAGGTGTCCTCCAAATATCCTCCTGGCCCCACAGCCTCCACAGGTCCCCTGTGCCCTCCGGCCAGGCCCTCCTCACACATCCATCTCATCTTTCCGTCACCCAGTGGCTTCTCCCCCAGCAATGGGGCTGCCCCAGTCCCCTTCCCCTGCCCACTGCCCCCTCCCTCTCATCCACCGTCAGGGCAGCAGCCCCAGGGGCAGCTTCCTCAGGGGATGGGGACCCCAGTCCTGCCGTCCCAGTGCTGGGCTGCTGGAGCAAACTCAGGTGGTCTCGGAGTCTCTTGTGTTGGGGAGGTACCATCTGGGCCACAGGCAACCAGGACAGGGGCCAGGGGTGCTGGGAAAGGGCTCATGGGTGCCAAGAGCATATCCACTTCCCCTGGGTCCCACCCAGAGGACAGAGTCCCAGCTTCTCATACCCCCGGACTCCCCGACCCGGCCTTGCCGCCTCCACCTGGGCTCCCACGCTGTCCGTCCCCCTCCTCCTTCCTTCCTCACAAAGGTGTGAAGCACATGCTGTCCACAGGGCCTTTGCTTCTGCTAGCCCCTCTGCCCAGGATGCTCTTCCCACTGGCCTTTGGGGCTGCTGGCTCCTCATTCAGGTCTCAACCTGAACCCCACATGCGCCAGGGAAGGGGGGTGCTTTCCCAGGCCTCCCATCCAAAGTAGCCCCAGCCACACTCCACCACCTCACCTGTCTTGGTTCATTTATAGCACTTAAGTGCTCTCTGAAAATATTGCTTTTCTCATTCTTTTGTTTGTATGGTTAGTTTTCAGCGTCTCCTCTCTAAACCACGGGCTCTGAGGGGGCAGCAAGCCCGGATCCTGCTGACAGCTCCGTCTGCACCCGGCGTGGTTCGCAGCACATGGAGGCCCTCGGGAAGTATCCGCTAGATATCTCGGGGTGGGTGCAGGATGGGGGCCGGGTAGCCTGAGCTGACAGCTCCCAGGAGGGCCCCACACTCTGGGGAGGAGGCCCCAGGGGTGGGGGGTGGGAAGGGAGGGGGCGGAGCAGGCTGAGGGGCAGGCTGGGGAGGGGGCTGGGGAAACTGGTGGACCCTGGGCCAGACCTCCCCCAGGGCCCAGGCACAGCACCAGCAACCAGCGTCCCCCCCTCCCCAGGGTCGGCCCAGAGCAGAACCCCATGCTGGCCTTGGGACTCGGCCCAAGGGGCTGCTGGGCCCTGCGGCAGCCTCAGCCCCAACCTGACCTCCCGTGCAGGGGGCGAGGACATAGCAGCCCTCAGGGGACACGGCCGTCTCCTCCTGTCACAGGGCACAGCCCCGCCTACTCACTCAGAGCCTGAACTGTGGCCACAGGCAAGGTTGCCCTCGGTTTCCGCTGCTCCCCTAAGCACCGCCCCAGTCCCAGCTCCCCACCCTTCATTCAGCATGACCATCATGCCTCAGTGGCCCCCAGGCTTTTGCCCCAAGAGAGTGGGCAGGGTGGGGAGAAACTGCCCTGCTTCTCTGAGCTACATTCAGTGGGGAGATCCCACATTCTGGCCCCCTCATGTTACGGGTGAGCGGGCCACCAGCTCTCACAGGTTCCCTCCTGCAACCTTCTCTGCCTAGAACCCAGCACGTCTCTGGGTAATGCACTGGGCCAACCCTGAGGACTAGGGCTGTAGGGTGGGAATTGGAGAAAGTACACCAGCCTAAGGATTGGCCCCAGCACCTGCCCTCATCCCCTGCCTGCCTCTGTTTCCCCTTGCTTCTTCACCCCAGCCTGACCCTTGACATTGGTCTTGGGCATCACTCTCGCTGGGGCCAGCCTCTGGCCTGGTCCTGTCCCAAGATCCTGTTGCCTCCCTGCCCAGTCCAACCAACCCACACTGGCCCTGTGTGCGCCAGGCAGATACCTGCTCGCTCCAGGCCTCAGTTTCCCCAACTATGCAAGCCTCAGGCTGGACTCTGTTGTTTTCACTTGTCCAGAATTCTGGAAACAGCCCTCAGGGCGTGCTTGGAGCAGAGTCCTACTCCATCCATCCTCGGGGTTGACACAGAGCTAACTTTTACCCGAGCTCCAGGGAGGCAACACCCAGGCCTGTAATCCTCACTGTCCAGGTCTGTGGAAATGGCTGAGCCAGGCTCCTCGGAGCCTGTGTGCAGCAGCCCTAGGCTCTTGCCAGAACTATCAGACAGGTGTGCTCTTTCTGAGGGTGTCAAGCCAAGGCTGCTGGGGGCCGTTCTGGGAGATGGGGGAGGTGAATTCTCATTTATGTTGTTTCAGCACCTGGATCTAGCTATTCCTGAAAGCAGCCTGCCTTGGCTTTTTTTTTTTTTTAATGTTTCATGAGCCAATGAATTATTTTTGCATATGCTGTATGGGTTGGGTTTCCTGCCACATCTCACTGGTCAGGTTCTGACCCATGCAGAGGACTGATGTCCTGACCTCTATGCTGGGATGAACCAGGAAATTTTAAACGTCCAGGTGGAGCCAGTTGAGAAAGGACACCGGATCCTGTTCAGGCTTCCTCCTCCATTCTAAAAGTGAAATAGCACAAGGTGATCCTTCTAGCACGAGGCGTCCTCAGAGTGGTGACCCACCCTCCCTGTGGGCCAGTTCCTGGGGCTGCCATCCCTACCCCCACGGAGGGCAGTCGGGGTGGGGGGAGGGATGTGCAGCCTTCCCCGCCCCCTTCATGCCCACTCTGTGCCCACAGGACTCAGGGACCCTGACGAACCACAGTTGAGTGGCCATCGCAGAGGCGGGAGAGGCCAGAGGCGCGACCAGGGCCCCACACTGAGGAAAGGGGTGAACCAGGGTCTTAGGGTGCTAGGGGTTTGCCAGGTGAGAGAGCCGGTGGGGGTAACTCGGGTTCAGAGTCCCGCAGGAGCCACGCTCAGGGGAGCAGCCAGTGACGCTCATAGTGGGTCCCGGCCACGGGGTGGGCGCTGAGCCGAAGCGGAGGGCCCTGCTCGGCCTTGACCCTGAGGTCTGGAGCGGAGGAGAGGCGCGTGGGCAGGGCCGCCCGCGGAACAGGAGGCCCCGGGAGAGGAGCGGGAAGGGCGCGCCGCGCGGCCAGGACGCCCGCAGCCCCACCCCGCGGCCCGCGCGCCCCGCGCTCCTCCGTGCGGCCGCGAGGGGGCGCCGCGCCGCGCTGCTCCGGGGCCGGCCGCCAGCGCACGGCGGGCTGCGCCCGGGACCGCGCTGACAGCGGGCGGCGGGCAGCGCCCCGGGTCCAAGGCGCCGCGGCTCGCAGCGGGCGCGGCGGGCGCTGCCCATGGGCCGGGCCCGGGGTCCGGGCGCGCCGGGAGCCGGTGAGTGGGGGCGCGGCCGGGCGGAACACGGGCGCTGCGGGCAAGGGCGCGGGGCTGCGGGTGCCGGGGAGAGGCTGCGCGCGGCGGCGGGGCGCGGGTGCCGGGGCGGGAGGTGCGGGACGGTGAGCGGGCGGGGACGGCGGGCGTCCGGGCCGCTGCGCGGGCGCGGGGGTGGGGGGGCGCGGGCCTGACCCGGGGCACAGGTGCGCGCGCGGCTGACTGTGCGCGTGGCCGGCCGGCCGGCGGGCCCGGGAGACGCGGCGCGCGGGAGTGTGCGGCCGGCGCGGCGGAGGCGGGGGGCCGCGGCAGGGGGCTGCGGGTGCGTGCGCCGCGGTGGTGGCGGCGAGGCCACCCGCGGAGGGCACACCCCCTTGGCCGCCGCCGGAGCGAGAGATAAGCCCTGCTGAGCGCCCCCCGCCACTCCACTCGGGGTGAGCAGCAAGCTTCTGCGGCCGCTCGAGGGGCAGGAAAAGCCAGCCTGGACCCAAGGCCTCCTCACCCCGCACCGGACCTCAGTTTCCCGGTCTATGAAATGGGACCAGCTTGCTTGCTGGGTGCTTGTGAAGAAGGAGGGGTGTTGTCTCTGAAGCTGGGCTGGGACTGAGGAAAGAATGCCAGCATCAGAGAGCCTGCAGGGACCGTGGGGTCAGCTTGGGGATCTGAGTGTGTGCCTCGGTCAGTGGCAGCAGACAGAGTCGGGGGACCCCTCGCCCACTCCTCTCTGCGTTCAGGGAGGGAAAGGCAGGCCTGGAGGGGAGGTGGTGAGGGGTGCTCCCAACCCTGCCACATGCTGTGTGCCCGGGGCAGTGTGGAAAGGGCGGACAGGGAAGCTTGGGGAAGTGGAGGGGCTCACCCCAGCCCCTTCCCTCCTGCCTCCTGGGCCGCGGGAGGCAGATGTTCTGCTGAGCCTCAGTACCCACAGAAGTGCCCTGGAAAGATTTACCCGTGGGCAGGAGCTGTGTCTCCATCTTTCAGTAGAAGTAACTGAGGCTTAGGGAGGTGACAGGACTTATTCAAGGTCACAGGACTAGGAGGTGACAAAGCTGGATTTCCAGCAGCGGGAGGACTGGCTCTACCAGTCCGGACATTGTGTCAGGTGCCCACTCACGCACCCAGAACATTCACGGAGCCCCAGCTGTGTGCTCTCTGCTCCCAGCCCCAGGAAGTGCTTAGGGAAGCTGAGCAAGCAATCAAAGAACAACCCGAGCTCCTGGCAGAGGATACCTGCTAGGAAGAAAATAAGACAGGGTTATTGGGGGCAGAGGGAGACTGTGGTGGGGGCCTAGCCTTATCCTGGTCAGGGAGGGTCAGGGAGAGTCCCCGACCAGTGACCACTGGCTGGGATGCAGTTGCAAGGGCAGAGCCCACTGGAAAGGTTTGAGGGAACAGCAGGTGCGAGGCCCCTGAGGCAGACACAGGTGGTGGGTGGGAGGAGCTGGGGCAGAGCCAATGAGGAGTTCAGTGAAGTTTGGATTTTCCTCTGGGTGCCGTGTGGTTAGAGTCTGCGTGCAGAAAGGATTCCCCGGAGGTGGGTAGAGAGGACTCACGGGGCAGGACAGGGAGCAGGGAAGAGGCTGCTGGAGTCTGCCCGGGATCTTCGAGGAAGAGCCAACCCACCCGATGTGGAGGCACCCCCATGCCCGTGGGGCTGCAGCCGCCTGGAGGCTAACTCCCTCCTTGCAGGGCCAGGAGGCTTGAGGAGGGCGGTGTGTTCTGCAGGTGGTGGGGTCATCCGCTCTGGTGGACAAGAGAGCCTGGTTTGGGCTCCAGCATTCAGTGCCCCACTCCCTGCATGTCCCGAGTGGGTCCCTGCTGCTCTCAGACTTCCCTGTGTCCAGCGGGAGAGGGGCGTCCGCCCAGAGTTTGCAGAGATGGGACGGGATGCTGCTGGATGTTTGGGCTGGGTGTGCAGGCTGCTCTCGGCGCCCCTTCGACATGTCCGCATAAGTCTTTGAGCAATGTTCCATTTCTCGTATTTTGACCCAGACCTAGAGTCAGCTCCAAGAAGCCTCGCATGCCTTTTAGTGGCGGGTGGGTTTCAGAAACTAGAATCTGGACGTTAGATGTGCTCACCTTGATGTCATTGTCTCTAGGCCTTCTCAATGCACCGAGGCAAGACATCTTTTTTTTTTACTAAAAATTAATATTTTCGTCTTCCTCCCACACTAAGAACCTGGTTCTCCCCAAACATCAATATAGGTAATCATCTGCATGGCCTTAGAATACACCCCACAGAGTTTTAGAGTCACTACCTCCGAATCACTGCCTCCCCAAACCTACCTGGTCAAGGTCAGGATGTCTTTGGGTGCATAGTCAGCACTGCGCCAGTGTGTTATCAGTTTGATGATGCCAATAGCCTCATCTGTTTCTGTTTGCATGCAATTTGGGTTTTTTTCCTTTTAGTCTTTATGATACCATTTTATTTTTCGGGTGTGTAAAACATTTACATACTTTTTTGCTTTTTGCAATTAAAAATATCTCCTTTGCAGTCCATAGAGACTCTCCTTATTCTTCCGGACAGCTACATCACACTTAACTCAGCCCGTGCTCCACGGATGGACGTTTGGCCTTTTTCCGGGCTTTTGTTATTCCAAACAATAGGGGAAAGGATAACCTTGCACATATGTTGTTTGCATTTGCGGAGGTGTATCTTTAATTCCTAGAAGTAGGAGTTAAGGGCTCCTGGGTGGCTCAGTCAGTTGAGCATCTGCCTTCGGCTCAGGTCTTTAGCTCAGGGTCCTGGGATCGAGCCCCGTGTCGGGCTCCCTGCTCAGCGGGGAGCCTGTTTCTCCCTCTCCCTCTGCCCCTCCCCTGCTCGTGCACGTGCTTGCTCGCGCTCTCTCTCTGTCAAATAAATAAAGTCTTTTAAAAAGTTAGAAGTAGGAGTTAATATGTATTTATTTGTTAGCTACTCCCAAATTCCCCTCCCCCCCCAGCAACCTATGACATTGTGTGCTTCTCCCCCAAACTGGCAATTCTCAGAGCCCCGGGAAATGGGATTTCAGTGCATTTTAATTTACGTGTCTGTAATGAGTGCCACTGGACATCTGGGTGTACGTGTTCGAGTCATTTGACTGTCTTTTTCTGCGAACTGCCTGTCCGTCTATTTTGCCTGCTTCCTATTGGATTTGGGGTCTCTTTTTTTTCCCCCTTGGATTTAAAAGTTTGTTTAAATACATATTAGGGAGATTCATGTTTTATCTTTATTATCATTGCAAATGTGTCTCCCAAGTTTTTAAAATTTTGTTTATGATAGGTTTGGCCATTAAAACCTTTCTATTTTTGATCTATTTGATTTAATCTTTCTTTTATTACATCTAGATTTTAAATCCTCATTAGAAAGGCTGTTCTTACACCCAATGGTATGGAATCTCCCCGTGTTTCCCAGCACTAGTTTGGGTTTGTACTCGGTTTATGGGTCCAATTGACTCTTTTTCCAAATCTCTCTCTCTCTATCCTGTCTTTTTGAAGAGGCCGTCTTTTCCCCAGTGATCTAAAATGCACCTGTATCATATAATACACCCCCGAATGCACTGGACCTATGTCTGGGCTTTCAAGTCTGTCTCACTAGCTCTCTCTCTTCATGTGCTGGTCCCCCGTGGCGGAAATTGCAAAGGTGCGTCGAGCACGTGTGCACATGTGTATGCATGTGTGTGTGAGCCGCAAGGGAGGCTTTATCCACAATTATTGCAATAGGAGGGAGAGGTTGAACTCAGCTCCCGTTCCTGGGTTTGACTATCTGGTGGGGCTAGTGGTCCTTCCCCTCTGCTTTTGTGTCGGGGCATCCTAGCTATTCCTGCATGCGGACGCTCTTTTTTCTTGGGATCATATCGCATTTACAGATGCTCTTCAGGGTAATTGACACCGTTATCAAGTTGAGCCATCTTATCCATAACCAAGGAATGTGTGTTTAAGATGGCTTAGTCTTTGGTTTGTTCAAGACTACCTCTGGGAGCATTTTGGAGTTTTCCTCACTTTTTTTTTTTTTTTTTTTTTTTTTTTGGTTAAGTTCATTCATGGGTACTTGGCTTGTTTGTTGCTATTAATAATTTTTTTTCTTCCGTCATATCTTGAATGGGTCATTGTGTGTGTGTTGTTTTGTGTCTATCTACTGCATTTGTTGTTAGTTTCGTGTCTATCTACCTCATTTGTTGTTAGTTTCATCAATTCTTCTAGAGAGTTTAGGTATGCTGTCATCTGAATATTGAAATAGTTTTACTTCTTCTTTACTGATTTTTATGCATCTACTTGCTTTCTCTAATTAAATTGGCTAAATACCTCCAATTCAATATTGAATATTGAATATAAAGGAGCCTCCTTCCCTTGTTCCTGAGCCTAGTAAAAAGGCCTCTAGTCTTCCCCCGTTAGGAGAGATGTTGACTTTAGGATAGGGGATAGGGAGATATATGTATATGTACTTGGGAGTATACCTTAATTCCTATTTTATTAGGTGGCTTCTTAAAATCAGGAATGAATATTGATTTTCGTTGAAGACATATACGGAGATAGTTATATGATATTTTTCCTAGCACTATGAATGAGCTGAATCATATATATTTTTAAAATATGGAATGCTTCAAAAATAAAATAAAATAAAATAAGGAATGCTTCACAGATTTGCGTGTCATCCTTGTGCAGGAGCCACGCTGATCTCTTTATCGTTCCAACTTCAGTATATGTGCTGCTGACGCAAGTACAGTAAGATGAATCATATTAATGAATTTCCTAATTTTGGGTCCAGGATGAGAGGATAAGGCAAACAATAAGACACAAAATTTATTAAATATGAACATTAAGCCATCTTTGCCTTCCTAAAATGGAAGCCACTTGGGCATGATATATGATGTTTTAATATGGTTAGGTGAGCCGTATATTTGCTGTGTAATAAGTTACCATAAACTCAGTAGCTTAAAATAGCACACATCCATTATCTCTTAGTTTCTGTGGACCCGAAGTCCAGGCATGGCTTTGCTGGGTTCTTGCTGGTGTTGGCCAGGACTGGGTCCTCATCTAGAGGCTCAACTAGGAATGGATCTGCTTTTCTATTCATGTGGTTGCCAGCAGCATTCACTTCTTTCCACGTGCCTGACTGAGAGCTTAAATGTTTAGCTGGTGGTTGGCTGGAATCTGTCCTCAGCTTCTGGAAGCCTCCCGCAGTTACTAGGGACCACCTGTCGTTCCTTGCCCTGTGGGCTTCCTCAACACGGCCTCTTGCTCCATCAGGCTAGCAAAGAATCTCTAGAGTAAATCTAGCAAGACAGAGTCTTATATAACAGAATCACAGAATTGACATTCCATTGCCTTTGCCATATTCTGTTGGTTAGAGGAAAGGTTCCATCCAAACTCAAGGGCATGAATGCTGGGAGATAGGGATAGTGGGCCCTTGAGAGTCTGTCCAGCACGATGGCGTTGGAATCAACTTGCTACTATTTATTTTCACTACGGTCTCCCCAGTCATTCCTTGGTCTGATATAGTGTTGCTTCTGATGGCTTCTTCCAGAAGGACTCGTCAGTACAACATTCCCTGGTTTCTTTCATGTTGAAATGGTTTTCTGTACCCTTGGTAGCTGAAGGATAGTTTGGCTGGTTATAAGATCCCGGCTCATACTTGCTTTCCTTGCATTTGTTATAATGTTGCTCTGGATTGTATTGCTTACACGTTGTTGTCAAGAAGTCTGATATAAACACACTCTTCTTCCTTTTACGAGAGACTTGATCATTTTTTTCTGGAGCTCCAAAGGATTTGTTTTTTTTTCTTTACCTTCAAAGTCTAATCATTTCACTAAGAAATATCTTGGAGTTGCCCATTCAGTACCAGTTTTGTGGTGCATTCAGGGGAGCAGTTGAATATGCAGATTCAAGTCTTCTTTTCATTTCCAGAAAGTTTTCTTGGAAAATGATTATAATGTTAATTATGTTGTTTTCTTCCAATGCTATGTCTGTACACTAGATCTCTTTTGCCCATCTTCTGTATCTATCACTGTCTACATAATCCTCTTCACTCCTATCTTTATTTCATTTTGGTTTTGTAGTTGTTTCATTCCCTCTCCTCAATGAGCTTTATTAAAATTTCAGTCAAATCTATTCTCCCTATGAGAGCGTCTGGTTTAGTCTTCATTTCTGAGATGATGTGTTTTTTATTTTCTCTCCTGAGTTTGGACAATTCTGGTTTCATGTTTACCTTTTTTTCTGTGTGTGTGTTCATCTCTGTTTTGAGTTTTCAAATTTATACTTAAGGTGTTTTGTCATATCTCAGAATGCTTTCTTAAGGCTGCTCAAGTCAGGATGCTGTGTCACATTGTTCCCCTGTAAAGTGGTTTGTGGGGAGAATGATTGTCAGCTCCTTGTATTGCTTTTGTATAGATATTGTCTTTTACCTTCTGTTAACTTAGAATTGTTTTTATGTTTGCAGGGACTGCTAATAATAGACAAATGTAGGCTGGCATTGGGTTTTGGGTAAGGTCAGGTTTCTTAGCTCAGGAATGTCCTCTTGTGTTGGTTTCAGGAACTGCATACCCTTATTTAGAGTGCTACGGGATGCAGGATGGTGAGCTGTCTGCTGAATTTACCATTTGCTTTTGCTTCTGTAGGCCCTTGAATTCCCCATGCTGTCCATTTACCACCAACCCTCTACAGGCCTACACCTCTGAGGTACATCCTCTAGAAGCTGGGCGTTTCCGAGACAGCCAACTCTGGTCCTGCACATTTTCTGTCCCTTTTGAGCTCTAGGCCTGAGTGTGGCCCATTTTATTTGCTCTCCTGGTCGATCTGCATTTAGGTGGCTGCCATTATCTACAGGGACCTGGAGATGTCCCCAAGCTTTTTACTCTGAAAGCTTCATGCAGAATGGTGCACCCCCCACCTAGATCCATTCCTCATTAACACCCGGAAGCACGTGCTTTATCTAGGCGCTCACAACTTCTGCTGAAACGTGTGAGAGCAAGTATAGCTGCACCTCCTTAGAACAAGGACGTTCTCCAGAACCTCAATTCAGGAATCACACTCAAGAAATGACGTTAACACAGAAACCTCTCTCATATACAGTCCGTAGTCAGCTCTCACCAGGAATGTCCTTTGGGGCCTTATCTTTGCATCCGGGATCCAATTGATGATCATGCATCACACGTGTTTGTGTGTTTACTAGAGACTTTCCATCCACCACCGTCTCTCCGTATTGTTTGTCTTTCCTGACGCAGGTCTGTAAGGCTTCACATCAGTTTTCTCCCATAATCTGAATTCGTTGGACTCTTTCCTCAAAACTGGATTCAGACTCGGTGTTTTGGGTCAAAGTTGTTTTAAAATTACAGACAGGGGTGGTATCTGAGAAGAGAAGCCCGCCTTCCACCAGTCTGTCCTGTGCCCTCCTGGGGGCCGGGTAGCCACCCATGTGGTGTGGAGAGGGGCTGTGGGGAGGAGAGGCCAGGGCCCTGGGGCTGCAGGCTTTCCTGGGGTGTCCTGTCTCAGTTTCCCCTCCCACCCTCCAGTCATCCCTCCTTGTCCCCTTCCTGTCCCTGTCACTGCGCCCTCCCACTGTGCCCTGGGTCGCCTGGCCTGTGCATCTGGCTCTGCCTCAGGGGGGCTGCTTCTTTCAGTAAAGGTGCCCATCATGCCCCTTCCATGCAGACCCCCCCCAAAGATTCCTCAAGGAACCAAAGGTAGCAGAAGGCCGGGGGTTGAACCTGCTGCTTCCTCGCTGGGGGATGCCTCTGGGTTCCAGACACCAAATGGGGCCCGTGATGCCAGTGTCTGGTACAGAGTAGGCTTCCAGTGTGTGTGTGCATCTCCATCCCTTCTTGGGGACCCAGCATGCAGCCCTCACTTTCAGTAATGATAGCAGGAGGGGGGCCTGGCCCTCCCTTGCCCAGCAGAGCTCCCTGGGCTCGGGCCCTGCAAAAGGGAGCCTGCTCATGCATGCCACGTCTGCCTCCCTGACTTCCTTAAGGCCTCACTACCCAGGCCACCACCACCGAGGACGCCCCACACCACTGAGCCACATAAACTCAGCCAGGAAGAGTCTGATGGACTCGTCTGTGAAAGGCCCGTGACTAGGGGTGGGGGCTGTCTCAGTTGCATTCGTTTTGAAGAAAGCTACCACCAGCCCCAGCATTGCCAGTTAAAGGCCTTTCCGTCCTGCCCCACGGGTCATCCTAGTTGGTGAATCCCTGCTTTACATGCACCAGATCTCCCCAAGGGGGGGAAGGAGCACAGCCTTTAGAAATCAGCGCAACATTGCCCCTGCAGTGTAAAGATCTCCTTTATTTATTTGGTCAGCAGATGGTTCGTTTGTTTGTTTTTAAATCCAAAGAGCATTCAAAAGCAAAAGAGTTTGGTCAAATAATAATAATGATAATTAATAATAATAATAATAAAATGAACACTCTGATGGTTCAAGCATCTGTGCTTAGGGCCAGTGGCCTCAGGAACGTCTCCCAGCAACTTCCATCTCCTTTCTAGATGAGAAAACAAAGGGTTGTGGGGACGTAAGGGGACCTCACTGCGTCACCCAGCCCAGGCGGGCCTCGAGCTCGGTCGATGCTGTTCACGGTCTGAGATGTTACAGTCAGGGCTGCCTTTGGTGGTGACACCTGTCTGCTCCTTTTGTCTTTATGGGGCCCCACTCTCTTCTCGGCCATCCGTCTGTGCACCCATCTGACCACTGGACACACATGTGCTACGCAGCCAGGAGGGCCTGCCTGTCTGAGTGCTTACTGTCTCTTTATACACATTATCTCACGAGAAAGGGAAAATAAGTAAAACAGAAAACAACAGAGAAAAACACCCTTCGAAAGAATTAATAACATTGATACATTCTTAGCAAGAGTTAACTAGGAGAAAACATAAGCTACCCAAACCCTGCAGACGTTAAAGGGATAACAAGGGATTTTTATGGTGAACTTCAATACCCATACCTTTGATAAAAGGGACACATGCCTTGAAAGACATAACTTCCCGAAACTGACGCAAGGAGAAATAGAAAATCTGAGCACGACTCTTTCTGTTAAAGGAATTTAATTTATCATTAAAAAGCCTTCCCAGAAGGGACACTTGGGTGGCTCAGTCAGTTAAGCATCTGCCTTCAGCTCAGGTCATGGTCCCAGGGTCCTGGGATGGAGCCCCGCATCGGGCTCCCTGCTCAGTGGGAAGCCTGCTTCTCCCTCCCCACCCCGCTAGTGCTCTCTCTCTCACTATCTCTGTCTCTCTCTCAAATAAATAAATAAAATCTTTAAAAAAAAAACTGAGAAGCAAGCAAGCTATATAGTAGATTGCTTAGGGAAACATACTTCTGAGATAATTTCTTTTCTTTAGGATCTACTCCCTTAATCACGTCCAAATCTATAATACAGTGATACCGACTAGTCACCATGCTGTACATGACACCCCCAGGACTGACTTAGGTTATAATTGGAAGTCTATACTTTTTGGCCCCCTTCTCCCATTTCGCCAACCCCCACCTCCCCTCTGGCCATCATCTACCTGTGCTCTGGATCTATGAGTTTGGTTTTCTCAGATTCCACATATAAGAGAGATTAGATGGCGTTTGACTTTCTCTGCCTGACCTATTTCACTTAGCATAATGCCCTTGAAGTCCATCCACATTGTTGCAAATGGCAAGATATCGTTATGTTTATGGCTGAATAATACTCCATTGTCTACATATATAGACCACATCTTCTTTATTCATTCATCTATGGACACTTGGGTTGCTTCCATAATTTGGTAAATAATGCTGCTATAAACACAGGGGTGCATGTATCCCTTCGATTTAGTGTTCTTGTATTCTTTGGGTAAATACCTAGTAGAGTGATTGCTGGATCATAGGGTAGTTCTGTTTTTAATTTTTTGAGGAACACTGTCTTTGAGGATACTTTTTTCCACAGTGGTTTCATCAGTTTGCATTCCCACCAACAATGCGCGAGGGCTCCTTTTCTCCAATTCTCACCAACACTTGTTGGTTCTTATCTTTTTGATTTTAGCCATTCTGACAGGTGTGAGGTGATATCTCATGGTGATTTGTGTTTCCCTGGTGATGCGTGATGTCAAGCCTCTTTTCATGTGTCTCTTGGCCATCTGGATATCTTCTTTGGAGAAATGTCTGTTCTTGTCTTCTGTCCATTTTTAATTTGTTTTTGAGGTGTTGAGTTGTATCAGTTCTTTATATATTTTGGATACTAACCCTTTATCAGATGTGTCATTTGCAAATATCTTCTCCCATTTTGTAGATTGCCTTTTAGTTTTGTTGATTGTTTTCTTTGCTGTGCAGAAGCTTTTTATTTTGATGTAGTCCTAATAGTTTATTTTTGCTTTTGTTTCCCTTGCCTCAGGAGACATATCTAGAAAGAAATGGCTCTGGCCAATGTCAAAGAGGTTTCTGCCTGTGTTCTCTCCTGGGATTTTTATGGTTTCAGGTCTCACATTTAGGTCATTAATCCATTTTCAGTTTATTTTTGTGTGTGGTATAAGACAGTGGTCCAGTTTCCTTCTTTTGCATGTAGCTGTCCAGTTCTCCCAAAACCGTTTGTTGAAGAGACTGTCTTTTTCCCTTGGCATCCTCTTTCCTCCTTCGTCAAAGATTAATTGACCATATAATTATGGATTTATTTCTGGGCTTTCTATTCTGTTCCATTGATCTATGTGTCTATTTTAGTGCCCATACTATATTGCTTTGATTACTACAGCTTTGTAATATAACTTGAATATAACCAGGATTGTGATACCTCCCATTTGGGTTTTCTTTTTCAAGATTGCTTTGGTATTTAGGGTCTTTTATGATTCCATACAAATTTTAGGATTGTTTGTTCTAGCTCTGTGAAAAATGCTGTTGGTATTTTGATAGGGATATTTAAATGTGTAGATCGCTTTGGGTAGTATAGACATTTTAACATTTGTTCTTCCAATCCATGAACATGGAATGTCTTTTCATTTCTTTGTGTTGTCTTCAATTTCTTTCATCACTGTTTTATATTTTTCAGAGTGCAGGTCTTTCACCTCTTTGGTTAAGTTTATTCCTAGGTATCTTATTATTTTTGGTGCAATTGTAAATGGGATTGTTTTCTTAATTTCTCTTATTGCTGATTCATTATTAGCATATAGAAATGCAATGGATCTGTACATTGATTTTTATCCTGCGACCTTACTGAATTCATTTATTAGTTCTGGAATTTTTTGGTGGAGTCTTCAGGGTTTTCTCTATACGGTATCATGTCATCTGCAAATAGTGGAAGTTTTCCTTCTTCCTTACTAATTTGGATGCCTTCTATTTCTTTCTCTTGTCTGATTGCTGTGGCTAGGATGTCCAGTACTATGTTAAATAACAGTGGTGAGAGTGGACATCCCTGTCTTGTTCCTGACCTTAGGGGGGAAGCTCTCAGGTTTTCACCATTGAGGATGATGTTAGCTGTGGCACACCACATTTTCTTTATCCATTCATCCATCAGTGGACACTTAGGTTGTTTCCATATCTTGGCTGTTGTAAATAAGGATACAATGAACATGGGGGTGCAGATATCTTTTCAAGTTAGTGTTTTTGTTTCCTTTGGATAAATACCTAAAAGTGGAATTGCTGGATCATATGGTAGTTCTATTTTTAGTTTCTTGAGGAACCTCCATACTGTTTTCCACAGTATGGAAATTCCACCAATTTACATTCCCACCAAGAGTGACAAGTGTTCCCCTTTCTCCACATCCTTGCCAACACTTGTCATTTCTTGTCTTTTTGATACTAGTCATTCTGACTGGTGTGAGGTGCTATCTCATTGTGGTTTTGATTTGTATTTCCCTGATGATGGGTGACGTTGACATCTTTCCATGTGTCTGTTGGCCATGTGGATGTCTTCTTTGGAAAAACATCTATTCAGATCCTCAACCCATTTTTTTTCAAGTTGAAGTATAATTAATTATTAACCATTAATTAATCATAATTAATCCATGTTAATTGGATTGTTTGTGGGGTTTTTTTGCTATTGAGTTATATGAGTTAGATAAAATATTTTTAATGAATCTTTTGAAATTCCAGATAGTGGGAATGGTGGAAGTGGGGTGGGTAGGGAGGATAGCACAGGTGGAAGATATGGAGGGATTGATAATATTTCACGGCCTGACTGGGTGGAGGCATCCAGGCATCTAATTTGTCATCATGCTTCATAACTTATGTGTTACCAGTAACCTTTTCATGTAGCAAACATTACATAACAAAAGCACTTTCAGTGAAAGCTAAAATGTTAAAAAGGAGGTCTCACATTTTCTTCCCACATTCCTCATGTTGGTCTGCACTCTGGGGACACACCGTCCCCTTGGAAGACCACAAAGTTCATCAAACCACGGGACACCAGGGCACTCCCCTGCAGCGGGCCCTGGTGTGGGGCCCAGGGCATCCCTGAGCTCATGCCTGGGTGAGGGAGGGCTGCAGCTGGGGTCAACTCAAGGGAGGCTCCCTGGAGGAGCCCATGCCCCTGCTGCTCTAGAAGAGTCAATCAAGAGTTGGACAGAATGTGTGTGGTCAAGTAGAAGGGGAGGAAGGAGCAAGGGTCCAGCCCCCCCCCCCCAACTATCAGAGACCCTGGCGCTCAGTGCCTGCTCTCTGTATCTTGGCTGTAAGCGCACTGAAATTGGTTACAGCGCCATAACCTAATTTGTCCCCCCTCCTTACGCTCACTGTTTGCAAAATATAAGGGCAAGGGGGATTGTGGACAGGCACTGGACCACTGTCGCCGCCACAGTGCCTCACAGGCTGGGAGTGCAGCATGGGGGTGGCCGGTATATGGGAGGACTCTGGGCCTTCTTTCCCTCTTAACCAGCAGACACAAACACGAGAGAAGCAGGCAGAGGGGCCAGGAGGGAGGAGCTGGGGCTCTGGACTGGGTCGCACGCCCAGACCCACCCTGGGCAAGTGACTGGGGGGGAGGTGGCTGGTTCTGATCCTCAGAGAAGGCTAACCACACATCGAAGCCCCTGTTGGGAGGCGAGATCTCCTTGTGATATATCCCCAGGAAAATGGTGGAACTCCCCAGCCCTTTGAGGCTTAGCGGTGGTGCCCATGAGTCCCCCAAGGGCGCCGTGTCTGGACCACATCGGGGGCGGTCACGGCTCAGCGGTTCTGATGCCAGGACTGTTCGGACAAGCCCCTTCAGGATAAGATATTGCACACTCGGTGGTTTGTGTGAGTGTGTGCAAGGGTGATTGTGGAAAGCGTTAAAGACCCCGAGATGACAGAGTGGCCTGTGGCTTGAAGAACAGTTTCTGCATGAACGCAGCCAAATTGTATTAGCACTTTGGATGATGAAAAGGGCTTTAAGCGTCTGCATGTTGCAGTTCTGAAATGCTTGCCGGGGAAAGTGCCCTTATATTTTGCAAACAGCGAGCGTAAGGATGGGGGACAAATTAGGTTATGGCGCTGTAACCAATTTCGGGAGCGGCACCGTTGACAGATGCACATTGCATGTAATAAACTGATCAGCACAGTTGCCAGTCACCTTAATGAGGAAGCCTGCATCCCCTCCTGCTGTGTCTTCATCCCCTGCGTAGCCAGGGAGGGCAGCCCAAGGTCACACGGCACCCATGCCCTGTGGGACTTTCAGGGAGAAAGTCACAGACTTTCCGTTTGTCCTTTTTTTCTTTTTTTAACTTTTTCTTACAGAAATTTTCAAAAGCTTAAACGTATAGAGAATAGGGCAGGGGCGCCTGGGTGGCTCAGTGTGACTCTTGATTTCAGCTCAGGTCATGATCTCAGGGTTGTGAGTTCAAGCCCCGTGTTGGGTTTCATACTGGATGCTGGGTGGGGAGCCTACGTAAATAATAATAATAATAATGTATAAAGAATAGGGCAAACATGAACCACCACCATGTCCCCATCTCCCAGCTCCCCTACTACGGCTCATCTTCCTCGTCTGTGCCCTCACCTTCTCACTTCCCTGCCAGGACTCTGATCTATAGAAGCATCGTGCAATTGACACACCTAATCATGAAATGGGTAACAGTTTCATAATGTTGTTGAATAGCCAGCCCATAATCAGATGCCTCAGTTACTTCAAAGGTATCTTTTCACACTTGGGTTGTTCAAATCAGGATCAAAGCAAGCTCCACACATTGCGTTTTCTTCTAGAATAGTCCTTCTTTCTTCCCCATTCCACTTTTTTGTTTGTTTGCTTGCTTGCTTTCCTTTGTTCTGTTTAGGTTTTTGGGGGTCTTCGATCCATTGATTTCCTAGAGAAACGGGGACATTTGTCCCGCAGAGTGGCCCTCGTTCTGGATTTGGCTGTTTGTCTCCTTGTGGCATGTGGAACTTGTGGGTAGTCTGATCTAGAACAGCACTGCCCGGTAGAAATATCACAGAGCCCTGTGAGTAATTGGAAATTTTCTTGTGGTTACATTTTTTTGAAAAAAAGGTAAAATTAAGATTAATAATCTATTTTATGGAACACAGTATCTCCAGAATATCATCATTTCAACTTGTAATCAATATGAAACTTACTCATGACATACCCTTTTTCATGCTGTCTTCAAAATTAGATGTGCAGGGACGCCTGGGTGGCTCAGTCGTTAAGTGTCTGCCTTCGGCTCAGGTCATGATCTCAGGGTCCTGGGATGGAGCCCCGCATCAGGCTCCTTGCTCAGTGGGGAGCCTGCTTCTCCTTCTCCCTCTGCCTGCCACTCCCCCTGCTTATGTGTTCTCTCTCCCTCTCTCTCTCTCTCTCTCAATCTGACAAATAAATAAAATCTTTTTAAAAAATCAGATGTGCATTTTGTGCTTACCACAAATCTCAGTTTCAATGTTAAGTTTTCATCAGAAATAACTGACCTGTATTTAAATTTCATAAAAATTACAGTTGAAAAGTAAAAAAACATCCTTAAACGTTTTCTGAGAGCTGTATCAAATATCAGAGGTTATGAAGTTATTTTTTAAACATCTGTATAATTGACATACAATAAGCACTCATGAGTCACATATGTAAACATATGTAAACACTCATGAAACCATCACCACAATCAAAATAATAAATATATCTATCCAGCTACTTTCACTCAGCATAGTTATTTTATTATTTTTAGATATTCTTTATTTATTCACAAGAGACAGAGAGAGAGGGGTGGTGGCAGAGGGAGAGGGAGAAGCAGGCTTCCCACTGAGCAGGGAGCCCGATGCAGGGCTCGATCCCAGGACCCTGGGATCATGACCCGAGCCGAAGGCAGATGCTTAACTGACTGAGCCACCCAGGCGCCCAGGATAGTAATTTTAAAGTACATCCATGTTGTTGTGTGTATTGAAAGCTTCGTCCCTGTCATTGCTGAGTAAGATCTCTGTTGTATGGATATACCACAGTTTGTTTCTGTGGTGGCAGCATTCTAAGACGGCCCCCAGGATTTCCACCCCAGGTATACACACACTGGATAATCCCCACCCCTTGAGTGTAGGAGGGACCTTTGAATATGATGAGATTTTAGGTAATTAGTCAGCTGACTTTGAGTTACTGAAAAGGGAGATTCTTCTAGGTGGGCTTGACCAAATCAGGTGAACCCTATAAGGGGAACAGAGTCCTTCCTGAAATCAGGCAGGTTTGCAGCCTGAGAGAGCTTGTTCTTTTGGCTTCGAAGAAACAAACTGTCATGGTCATCAGAAGGTGGGTGGGCTCTTAGAGCTGAGGGTCTCAGTCTTACAAGTGCAAATTCCTTGAGGGTAGAAGAGGATCCCGATATTCAGATAAGATGACAGCCCCTATTGACACCTGATTTTGGCCTGGTGAGTCCCTGAACAGAGGACTTAACCAAAATGTTCCAGAATCCTGACCCAGAGAAACTGGGAGACTAGTTTATGTCTATTTAAGTGGTAATTGCAAACTAAATTTGTGGTATTTGTTACACAGCAATAAAAAACTAATACATGTATCCCTTGCATCTGCTGATGGACAGTTGGGTTGTTTATGCTTTGGGACTATTATAAATAAAGCTGCTATGAACATTTATATGCAAGTCTTTGTGTGGATATATGCTTTCATTTTTCTTGGGTAAATATTTGGGAGTGGTATGACTAGGTAATATGGTAAGTTCATGTTTATTTATAAGAAACTGCCAAATTCTTTTTCAAAGTGGTTGAATCATATACATTCGCACTAGTGATGTATGGAAACCCCACTTGCTCTACATTCTGTAGCTTTGCAGTAAATTTTAAAATTGGGAATGTGAGTCGTCCAGCTTTGTTATTCATTTCAAGATTCTTTTGGCTCTTCAGGACCCCTTGCAATTCCATATGAATTTTAGGATGGGTTAGGATTTCTGTTAAAAAAAAAAAAGTCATTGGAATTTTGGTAAGGATTGCATTGTATATGTAGATTGCTTTGAGTAGTATTGTCATTTTTAGGATATTAAGTTTTCTAATCCATGAACATGGGATGTGTTTTTTTTTTTTAATTCAGACTTCCTTTCATTTCTTTTCAACAATATTTTATAGTTTACAGGATATAAGTCTTCCACTTTCTTGGCTAAATTTATTCTCAGGTATTTTCTTCTTTTACCATTGGGATGCTATTACAAATGGCATTGTTTTCTTAATTTCATTTTCAGTGTGTTAATTTCTGGTGTATGGAAACACAACTGATTTTTGTGTCTTGATCTTGTACCCTGCAAATGTACTGAATTTGTTTATTAGCTCTAGTAGTTTGTTTTTTTTTTTATGGGTTCTTTGGAATTTTGTCTATATGGGATCATATCATCTGTGAGTAGAGATAGTTTTACCTTTTATTTCTTTTTCTTGCCCAATTGCTCTGGCTAGAATTTACAATAAAATGTTGAATAACAGTGATGAAAGCAGGCATCCTTGTCCTATTCCTGATGGGAAGGTTTTTAACTACAATTTCCATTTCTTTGATAGATATAGGGCTATTCCAGTTATCTGTTTCTTGCTTCCTGGGTTGGGGTAGTTGGTATCTTTCAAGAAAATTTCCCATGTCATCTAAAGTGTCAACTGATTGGCATGAGGTTGTCCATGGTATTTCCTTATTATTCTTTTGATATCTTTAGAACTTGTATTAATATCCCTCTCCCAATTGTGATATTGATAATTTGTGTATTCCCTCTTTTTTTCCTGATTAGTCTGCCTAGAAGTTTATTAAATTTGCTGATCTTCTCAGAAAACCAGCTTTTTGTTTCATTGTTTTTCTCTATTGTTTTTCTGTTATATACATTGATTTCTGCTTTAAATATTATCATTTTCTTTCTTCTGCTTATTTGAGTTTCATTTGCTCTTCTTGTTCTAGTTTCTTAAGGTAGAAGCTGAGGTCATTGATGTGAGTATATGATTTGAGATCTATTTTTTCTAATATAGGCCTTTACTGCTGTAAAATTTCCTGTAAGTATCACTTTAGCTGCATCCCACATATTTTGACATGTTGTGTTTTCTTTTCCATTCAGATCAAAATATTTTTTAATTCCTTTATTAATTTTTCTGTTGCCCCAGTTATTTAGAAGCATATTTTTTAGTCCAAAATGTTTATTAATGCTATCTAATTTAACTCCACTATGGCCAAAGAACATACTTTCTATGACCTGAATCCTTTTCAATTTACTGAGATTTGTTTTATGGTTCAGAATGTGGTTTGTTTGGTTAAATATGCATGTGTATTCTGGTGTTGTTGTATGAAGGGGTCTATAAGTATAAATCAGATTAGGTTACTTGGTAGTGTTGCAATGTTAAATATTCTTCCTGATTTTCTGTCTACTTCTTCTGTCCATTATTGACTAAGAGGTGTTAAAATCTCAACTGCAGTCGTCATTATGAAATGACCCTCTTTATCTGTTATAATATTCTTTGCTCTGAAATCTGTTTTGTCTGATGATAATGTAGATATACCAACTTTCCTTCCTTTTCTCATCTTTTTACTTTTAACCAATTGTGTCTTTATATTTAAAGGGAGGTTCTTGTAGACAGCATCTGTGTGGTTCTTGCTTTCCTATCCAATCTGAAATTTTCTTGCTATTAATCAAGTTGTGTAGACCATTTACATTTAATGTGATCATTGACATTGTTTCATTTAAATCACCTTGCTATTTATTTTTTTTTAAGATTTATTTACCCATTTAAGATAGAGAGAATGAGCAGGGGAGGGGCAGAGGGAGAGAGAGAATCCCAAGCAAACTCCCTGCTGAGTGCCAAGCCTGACATGGGGCTCGATCCCACAACCCCAAGATCATGACTGCCCCCAAAACCAAGAGTTGAAAGCCCAACCGATGAAGCCACCCAGGTGCCTCATATTTTTTATTTGTTTCCTATGTTCTTTTTTCCCTTTATCTTTTTTATTAATTAATAATTTTTAATTTTAATAATTATTTATTTTATTAATTATTCAATTTTTAAATTAATTGGGTATTTTTAATAATCCCATTTTACCTCTTTTGTTGACTTATTAGTTATATTCCTTTGTTGGTATTATTTTAGTGCTTGATTTAGGTATCATAATATACATTGTATTACTTTGCTGCTGCTGCCTAAAACATTAAACCAATCTGGGCAGCATAAGACAATAAATATTTATTATTTCAGAGTTTCCATGAGGCAGGTTCCAAGGACAGCTGAGCTGGGTTCTCTCCTCAGAGTCTCACAAGTCTGAAGCTGGGGTCTCACCTGAAGCTAAGGTCCCCTTCCAAGCTCATGAGGATGGTGACAGAACTTATTCTGCTGCAGCTAAAGCTTCCATAGCAGCTTACTTCTTCAAGGACCCCAGGAGAGCGGTCTTAAAAACACCTTCTTTTAAAGAGCTCACCTGATTAGGTCAGGCTCACCAATGGTAACCTTGATTTGTTCAAAGTCAACTGATTAAGGGCCTAGTTATCTGCAGAATTCCCTTCACCTCTGCCATGTGACATAAATCACAGGAGTGCCATCAATCACTTTCACACTCAAGGAGATGGGAGGGGTTACACAGGGTGTATATGCCAGGGGGGTGGGGATTTGGGGGAGGAGTGTGCCTCTTAGAATTCTTGTCCCTGCAACAGTTTTAGCTTACCACAGTCTACCATCAAGTGATATTATACTACTTCACCTGTAGGATGAGGACCGTATGCCCGTATACTTCTGTTCTCCCTCAGCCTCTGTGCTCACACTCGTGTAACAATGCACCACAAACTGGGATGGTTTAAAACCACAGAAACTTCCTCTCTCATAAGGTAGAAGTCCAAAGCCAAGGTCCCCGAGGGCCATGCTTCCTCTGAAGCCAAGCCTTCCCTGCCCCCTCCTGGTTTTCTTGACCAGAAGTCTTTGACATTCCTCAGCTTGAAGCTCTTACCTGTATCTTCAAAATCACCTGATGTTCTCCTGCTGTATCGGTGTCTTCAAATGGCCATCTTCTGAGAAGAACACTGGTCCTATTGGATTAGGGGTCCATCCTACTCTAGTATGACCTCATCTTAGCTAATGCCATCTGCAGAGACCCTGTTTCCAAATAACGTCACATTCTGAGATACTGGAGGTTAGGACTTCAACATATTTTGGCTGGGGGGCAGAGGGGAGGGGAGACACAATTCAACCCATAGCAGTGCTATATTGTTGTTATATATTGTTGTCCACATACTTATAGACCCCCACACTACATTATTTTTGCTTTAAACGGTCATTTATATTTTAAGATATTTAAATGGAAAGAAAGTCTATTTACCCATGTGGTCCCACGTTCTTGATCCTTTGTGTAGATCTGGGTGGGGCTGAGGCTGAGCAGGCAGGTGCCTCCTGACCACCAGCGATGGGAGGGATGGAGAGAAGCCCGAGGGCCGCGTGCAGCCCACCACGGCCACACGGGGCCAGACACGCAGGGCCCCCCCGGCTCATCTTCTCTCTCCTGCATTTACTGCAAGTGTCCCTCTGGGGGCTGCCTGTCTCAGGCTTTGGGTTTGTTAACGAGGATGTTTTCCCTACATGGTGATCCCTCTTCCTTTTTGTGTCTTTCCAGAGGACACTGAGAGTTAGTGAAATCAAGAGGCCTGGGCTGGACTTCTGGGGAGCTGGACGCGTGCCGTTTCTCGACCTGGGGGTGTGTTTGCTTTGGGAGAACTCACCTGGCCAGACACGTCAAATGGGTGTGCATTTCAGGATGGCAGCTATACTTCAGTAAAAGTTAAAAAAAAAAAAAAAATGAAACGGGCACCTGGGTGGCTCAGTTGGTTAAGTGTCCGACTCTTGCTATCAGCTCAGCGCATGATCTCAGGATCCTGGGATCGAGCCCCACATCAGGCTCTGTGATCAGCAGGGAGTCTGTTGCAGGATTCTCTCTCCCTCTCCCTCTGCCTCTCCCCTGCTCATGCCTGATCTCTCTCTTTCTAAAATAAATAAATATATCTTAAAAAAAAAAAAAAGAAAGAAACAAGTAACTCACTAAGGCTGAAATCGAAGCCAAGGACCCCAGGGGCCCTGCTTGCGCAGGTGGATTTGGCTGTCCACTTGTGGCCAGTGTGGGGCCAGCATGGGGCCGGGCTTAGCTCCCTGGGCCTGTAGGCAGGGACCTAGGACCCAAGGGTGATGACATCTGTGAAAGGACTCTGCCAACTGTAAAGTGCTCGCACATGCCCATCTGAACCCCCAAATGGCAATCCGTCTTCCGACCGCTTTGGGTTGTGGAATTCATGTCCCAGAGCAGCGGCGGCAGCTCTGGTTTCAGGAAAGAGGTGACCCTGTAGCCATAGTGTGTCTGGAAGCAGCAGCCAGGCCTCCCTGGACACCAGCCTCTGCTTCGACATTTGTCAACTTGGAATCCGTCATCCCTGCCTTTCGTTAAACTCAAATGCACCCTCCATGCTTCTGCATGTTATTCTCTCTGCAGACTGACAAGTGGCTGGAGAGAGAGAGAGGAGACTGTGCATTGCCTTTCAGTGGACATGGCTGGCATGTCCCCGGCAGCAGGCAGGTGCGGCTCCAGCAGGTAGCCTCCTCCCGGCCCCGCAGGGTGACCCCCACCCCTGCCCACCCGAGGCGCTGCACTTCACACCCATCCTCGGTTTGCTCTCTCCTTTCTTTTTGGAAAAAAAAAAAAAATCAGAAATGCAGAAAGGGGTAAAGCAGAAACTAACACCACTCACTTCCCATGACATGATTAAGAGAATCCCTGTCGTCATGAGACACACTAGGGCATTTTCTCTGGGCACGTGGAGGTATCATTTTCTTTTGCGAAGATCCATTCATGCTAAGCAGAGCCTGAGTTAGAACTGGCTTTTCTCACTCCGTAGCTGGCAGACATTCTACTTGGAGTCTCTTGCCTTCCTCTGACAGCCGGGGGTATTCCCTTGAAGAGCGGCCCACACTTTGCTAACCAGCGCCCTGTTTCTAGGCACTCCTGGTTGTCAGCCCAGGGCACCTCTACTGATGCTTATACTGGCCCGGGATTGGGTCCCGAGTAACTGCTGGGTCTAAGGTCAAAGGCATTGATCCAGGCCGGCTTCGGCCTTCATGCGGTCCACCAGCTGCTCTTGGGAGGGTCCTCAAAGCCTCAGGCACCATCCATGGGGTCACTCTCTTGTGCTTCTCTGCCCATCTGGGGACCCTGGGCCCACTGATCAGCCCTTCCTTCCTGCACTACCCTGCTCCGGGCCTCCAGGACCCCGTCCCTGCACATTCGCCTGCTGTGCCCACCTCCCTCCACCCCTCTAATCTCTTCTCCCTACAATCTCCCTCATCCTCATTATGTCAACATAGTCCAGATAGGCATATTCAGCCCCTGTCAAGAGTCTGGGGCACTATGATTCTTTGTACTGCATGTGCAGAAACTTAACTCATTCAGACTTAAGCTCAGAGGGAGAACGTTGTTTGTGTCTGTAAATCAAAAGCCCAGGGGTGGACTTCAGGCATGGCTAGATCTAGGACACGGTCTCAGTCTCTCTTCCTCTCGGCTCTACTCTCTCCATGTGGGTTCCTTTTACAAGGAGGCCCCAGCCGCTTCATACATATTTCCTATGCTTTACTCGAACTGAGCAGAAAGACATGTTGCGATAATAAATGTTAATAAATGTTCCAAGAGCCGAGTCTGGGTAACATGTCTACCATGAATCTGTTTCAAAGGCTAGAGGGATGGATTGCACTGAGTGGCCGGGCCTGGATCCCATGCTCATCTCAAATCATTGTAGGCCAAGGTCATTCCTGGCCTGGGTGGCTGGCTACCAGGGCCATGTGCCCTTCTACCCCAGGCAAGAGACAGAGGACAAAATGGGTTTTGTTGACAGAAGAAGGAGGGACAGATGCTGGGCAGGAAGAAGCCACAGAGGCCGGTGATCTGGGCAGCTGCTGCCGGGCCAACCTTGGCTTGGAGCCCAGGGGCAAACCCGGTCTCCCTGTGGCACTCCGGCGCCAGCCGCACCCTGGCCTCGCTCGGCCCACCTGCTGCAGCTTGGCCAGGCGGATCATGCAGACACTCATCTGAGGGACCTTACGGGGGCTGCCGGAGCTGAGACGAGACTAACGACGGAGCCAACTAACAGCTTATTCCCTTGGGGAAGCTGCTAGGTGAGCAGAGCCTGAGCCTTCAGTGCATCCAGCTTGAGTAATAAGGGACTCAGGCAGACCAGCCCCAATGCCGGGTGGGAGGCAGGCCCCAAGAGGGAAAGGCCTAGGGCTGCTGAGCCAGGGATCCAATGTGCAGCTGGCCCCAAAGACATCCTTTCCCCTGGGTGGATGTTTCTGGAAGTAGCCCCAGTCGCTCTGTGGCCCGTAGGCCAGGCTCCCCATCCCTGCCTCTCACCCAGCCCCTCCTTCTTATTTTGAGGGTCTCCCTGCCTCCTCACCCCAGTCCCCCACATGCTGGCAAAGTTGCCATCCCCAGAAGCCCCTCTTGTCTGTAGCTCCCTCCTCCAGGAGGCCAGGTGGATCAAGGGGTGCCGGGAAGAGACTCAGGCAGGGCTGGCTTCTGCCAAGCCCCGAGAGCTGCCATTCCCAGAGCGGTCACATTTTCATAGTATCTGGGTGGCTGAATCTTTTCCAAAGACAAATGCGAGCCCAAGAAAGCCAGGGCCCCCTGTCCCCTGAGCGGTGGGACCTGTCCGTACCAGCAGCCATTCTTCCCTGGTGCAGCGGGACAGGGCCAGGAGGTGTGACATGTGACACCTGGCCTGGCCTACACCCCGGGCTGAGCCCTGATGACAGGACTGAGTCTTTGCAAGATTGAAGCAGAATCATCGTGGCTGGGTCATCAGTGCCCTCCCCAGCCCTCCATCTGCAGGAGTGCACAGGGAGCGGGGAGGGCTGCAGGGGACAGCGGGGGGGAGCATGGCCTCGGCCTCAAGGGCCACCTGCTGCCTGAGGCTGTGACCCGCCAAGGCTCAGGCTTCCTGCAGGGCTCAGGCATGTGGGGGAGCCTGCTTGGTTTGCCTAAGAGACCCCAGGGTAGGAGGGCCCGAAATCTACCCCACCCTGCAGCCGTGTGTCCTTGGGAGAAGCAGCGATGCTGCCTCTTGGGGGGGGGGGGGGACTGAGGACTAAACTCAGCCGTGCGTTCGCTCACTGTTCAGTCGTTGTCACATGTGGATGCGTTTAACACATTTTTAAAAGCAAGCGGCCAGCATGTTAGACCCATGAGGTCGGAGGTACTGTTGGTAAGGACGATGCTAATGTTGTAACGGGAATTGATAGGAGGGCCGTGATTCACTGAAGAGCTGCACAGGGAGCCATGGGCCTGGCGATATCCCGGAAGTGACCCTGGAGCGCCTCACTCGACAGACGCTGACATGAGGGTTTCCTGTCCCACAGGCCCGGAGCCTGAGGCCGGGCTCTTGCAGGGGCCCCAAGGGGCTGCCCGGGACAGGTGTATCACCCACAAGTACCTGGCGTACAGGCATCCCCGGTCCCGGGAAGGCTGCTCTTCCTGGAGGTGTCCTCGCTCCTCCAGCAGCCCTCAGTGGTCCCACAGGCTGACAAGTGTGGCCCGGGGCCCAGCACGGAGGAGCTGGGGTGAGCTGGGCTCCCTCGGCAGGGGTGAGGCACCGCGGTTGTCGCCGGGAAAGGGAGCACGCGAGCAGCAGGGTGCAGGTGGGCAAGGACGGAGCGAGCCCGGGCAGGGGACAGCCGAGCCCGGGGCCACACCAGGTGAAGCTCACGATTACCCCCTCCCCCACGACCGCTCCTGCTGGAAGGTCTGCTGAATCTGTGCGAGAGAGAACGCGCCGTGTGCTCTGCGCCCAGGCATTGCGGTGCTTTCTGATAGTCGCGTGTCCGTGTGTTAAGCATGTTCGGACTGGGAGTCTTGCTGGGGCACAGTGGCCGGGTCACCCCTGTACCCTCCTTCCCTCCACCTGCATGAGGCACCACACTGGCGGCCACGTGATCAGGAAGCTCTGCGGGGTCTCTGGGCGTGCGGGGTGGCGGAGCAGGTCTTGGGGCCTCAAATCAGGGACTTCTCTGCAGGAAGTTTCCTGCCAGCCGGAGCATGGGAGGGATGCGGGCGGACCAGGAGCCGGGGCATCTGTGAGCCCCGCCCCCTGCATACGGAGAGCAGGGGCGGATGTCCAGCGCCCACAGCTGGACCCGGCCTCCGAGGTGGCCGGGGGGTGGGGGTGGGGGGTTGGACTCGCTGGTTTCTGCAATGGTGCACATGGTCACGTGGCCTTCTAAGCAGGACTCGGGTCCTAGCACCGTCGTCTCCTTGCCTGTCTTTCCAGATGGCGGCTGGGGAGATTCTACTCTGCCCGGGTCCCTGGGGTTGACCCTGCAGTGGGGCAGCGCCTAGGGTCTGGGGTCTGAGTAGCCGGCCATCCAGCCGGGGCCCCTGCCTACACGAGTTGCCTGGGGTCTCCCTATGCGGAGACCCTCCCAAGTCAGAACCAGTCCCTGCTTGGGGCAATTCTGGACCCACTTGCAGAAGACGGTAAAAGCCCGATGATCCGTTTGAGACCCTGGAAACAATGGGGGCCGTTGTGTCCCCCCGTCACCTTCCAGCTGGGCGACACTAGCACACGTCAGGTCCTCCCTCTTGAGCCTCAGTTTCCCCTTCTGTGAAATTCAGGTAAGGACAGAACCGCTTTTCGGCCAAGTCTTGAGGGCAGCTGATTCACAGTGGTGCGTGTGTGCGCACGCAGCCCGGGTGTGGGCCAGGGATGAGGGCCCCGGTGTCCCAGAGGCTGCAGCCCAGGATGGGGACTGAACCCACAATCGTGAGCGGAGCCGCCAAGCTGCGGGGGGGCGGGGGGAGGGTTCAGACACACACATGCACACATCTTCCCAGCCTTTCCACAACAGCCTTTTCTCTGTCTGCAGGATGCTTCTAAGAGGAGCCAGAGAGAAACAGTATGTTTCTTTGTTTTATTTTAACACTGATGACTTCATCTTCCCTTGTTCTTCCCAGAAAAGACGATGACGAATTTGTTAAAGTTCAGCCGTGAGAGCCCTCTCTTAGAGCAAGAATGAGATGTATTTAAAGGCAGCTTCTTGCTTCTTGGAGTTATTTTCAGACAAGTGTCCCCGCTTGGTGTCCCTTGGGCCCCACTCGGGCTCACGGTAGCTCTCCAGCTCCCGCTCTCCACGGGGAGGAAAACCAGGAGCACCTGTCCTGGTCCCCCGCTCCCTGACTGTCTGGGACCATCCCACACCCCGCCCCTGCCCCCCCCGCCCCGCGTCCAGGCCCCACACTTGTGTTCCAGTCACAGGGCACCGGGAACAAAAAGCTGAGCAGTTTCCAACTCATTCCTCCAGATTTCCGGATTCAGGGCAGAAATGAACTGATGTCTCTGTCCTATAAGATTTTCCAGACCCTTGACCGGCATCTTAGGCCAGAAGGAAATGAATGGCTTCAGGGAATGATGTCTATGCAGCCTCCCCTCTGTGCTGACTGCTGGCACCCCTGCACCTCTGGGCCCCACGTCCTTAGCCACCTTGTGGTCCCTGGGGCCCTGATCGGGACAGCCCCAGGCACATGCAGCCAGGCTCCGAGAGAGGACAGAACAGCAGTGGCGATGGAGGGCCAGGTAGCCTGAGCTGGGGGGCAAGTCCTGCCTGGCCTGGGGGGAAGGCAGGGGGAGCAGGCTGGGACGACCGCCTAGCTGTCTGGGCACGATGGGTGCCTTGTGTCCCCTGTGATGGAGAAGGTGGTTCCCTGGTCCTCCTCAGCCCACCCTCAGGTGCAGCGGGGCAGGGTGGGGTGTGGTGGGCAGGACTCATGGGTGCGGTATGATGAGCCCACTTTACAGATGTGGAAACTGAGGTTCAGCCAGTGAGGGCCCCCTACCCAACCCCCCCCCCCCAGCCAGTCTTGGCTGCACAGTCTTGCCTCCCCAGACCATTCTTTGAAACGACTCCCAGGAGCTGCAGGGAGAAAACAAAGCATTTATTTTTGCCGTCTGTTCCTCCTCCCTGAAGGCGCCTGAGAGGTGTTTGTCAGGAGGTGTGGGTGACTCATGCAGGCACCCAGAGATGGAACTGGCTGTTTTTGCCCCAGACTCCGCCACGCCGTGGGCAGCATCCCTGTGGGGCGCGCAGGTGGCCCAGGCTGACCCACCACGGGGAGACGGGGCAGTAGGGTCCATGGGGCCCGGGTCATAAGCATTTCTGAAAACAAGCCCCCCGGGCCCAAAAAGTAGGCTCTGAGTTTGCTGGGGGTGCTTGTCGACTCCAGGGTCTCCTGGCCTCCCAGGGATGATGCTGTCTCCAGGCTGCGGGGAGCGAGGACTGTGATCCCAGTCGCCATCCCCATTCCTCCATTCTGCCGTGTCTGAACTGCGTGCCCCCAGATGGCTCACACTCTCTTCCAGATGGGCCTGAGCCTGGCCTTTGTGGGTGCAGCTGTGGAACCTGAAAGTCCCAGGCTCTCGGAGCTCAGGAGCCACAGGATATGAGCTGAGAAGGGGTTTTCTGCCCTGGGCTCCACGGGGTGCTCCCTCCCTGAAGAGGGTAAGGGAGTGGGCATGCCTAGAATGGAGGGCCATGGCCAAGGTCTCAACAGTGGGGGGTCCCCACATCCTGGAACCAGGGCCATGGCCTTCTGACCCAAGCTGTCCCCCACTTTCTGGGACTCAAGGCCTTCTTTAATTTGGAGAGGCTCTGCGGTGCTTCCAAGAGCCCCTTCCCTCCAGGCTCCCACCAGGCAGGAGCCACAGTGGGAAGGGGTCATCCTGATTCTACCAGCAGGAGGGAGACACGCACCCTGAGGCTGGACCTCAGGACTGATCCCACAGCTGCCAACACGTTGGAGACTCGGCCGTGAGGACGGGGGGAGCAGGAGAGGATTGTAACCCGGTGAGCAGGTGCCACACAGAGAGGGGCTCAGAGCCAGAGGACGGAGGTGGCCTGCAGGGCAGGGCAGGGCAGGGGGAGGTCTGGGTGGCCCCAGCACAGGATGGGGAGGAAGGACGGCACCAAAGGAGGGCTGAGGCCATAGGAGCCATCCGAAGGTTTGGCAGGAGAGGAAACTATGAGCAGCTGACCCCGGGTGCTCACAGGAGGGTGGTGAGCCCAGTCAGGGCAGTGGTCCCGCGGGGAGGAGGCAGGCAGGGCTGGACCAGCGGCCTAGCTGGGGCCTCAGGGGAGCTGCAGGAGTCTCAGCGAGGAACAGTTTGCGCTTTCATCCCTGGTCCTCCCTTCACACATCTCAGTGGCAAATGTGTTCTTCACACAGTCCAATATTCATTCTCCATGGTAAATAAGACACTTGTTTCCCCTACAAAAAACAGGGCCACGTTGCTCCCTGGCAGCTGCTGCCTGGCCGGCCAGGCCACCAAGCAGCCTGGTCACCACGTCTGCCTCGACCGGTGGCCAGACACAGCCGAGCACTTTCTCCACCTTCCTGCATGCTCCCAGTGACTGTCATTCACTCAGCCATCCATCCATCCAGCCATCCACCCATCCATCCACCCACCCATCCATCCACCCACCCATCCAACCACCCATCCATCCACCCACCCATCCATCCATCCATCCATCCACCCAACCATCCATCCATCCATCCATCCATCCATCCATCCATCCATCCATCCATCCATCCACCCATCCACCCATCCATCCATCCATCCATCCATCCACCCACCCATCCATCCATCCATCCATCCATCCATCCATCCATCCATCCATCCACCCACCCACCCATCCATCCATCCATCCATCCATCCATACACCCACCCATCCATCCATCCATCCATCCGTCTATCCATCTGTCTATCCATCCACCCATCCACCCAACCACCCACACGCCACCCACCCATCCACCCATCCATCTACCCACCCATCCACCCATCCATCCAACCACCCATCCATCCATCCACCCACCCATCCACCCACCCATTCACCCACCCATCCATCCACCCACCCAACCACCCACCCATCCATCCATCCATCCATCCATCCACCCAGCCAGCCAGCCAGCCAGCTTAGCCAGCAAGCCTTGATTGACTGAGCCCTGCTCCAGATGCTGGGGGCACAGCTGTGAGCAGGACTGACAAAGCTGTGCCCCAGAGAAGCTCACAGCCCCATAGGGAGAATGGCAGATAAACAAGTAGCTAAGAGACACCATCACTATTCGGATAAGTGGCAACAACATGAAATGAGGCCCGGGGTGCAGTGAGTGGGCAGCGGCCAGAGGAGGCTCTGCTGGGGGGTACCAGGGAGGCAACCAGGGGAAGGCCTGGAGGATGAGCATTCCCAGGGGGAGCACAGAAAGCACAGGGCTCCCCCGGGGTGCAAGTGAGTGCAGCATGTGCAACAGGGGAGTGTGGGGAGAATTGGAGAAAAGATCAGAGAGGTCGTCTTGGAGCCCAGTCAGTGGGACCTCATGGGCCATGAGAAGGGCTTTAGGGAAGGGCCCGGACCTGTCACGGGATGGCTGGGCACATTCATGCACAGCCTCTCCGGAGCGGACACGGGCTTGTTAGCCCCCTTGTGCGTGGGGGGAAACTGAGGCTCAGGGAGGCGCCTGCACACTTCCTTGCTGCTCACATCCACCTGCCACGGCTCCTCCTCTCCCAGCAGACCAGCCCTGGGACGTGTCCTGTTCTGGGACCCCAGTGGCTCTGCATCCTCCCAATGCATTGGCCCCAGCCCCCTGCCTGCTGCCATTCTGAAGGTCCCTCCCAGGAGGGGACCCTGTGGCTGGACCTCCAAAGGGAACAGGAGAAGAGTGTTCTAAAACAGAGGAGACGGTGAAAAGCCTGACTCAGAGGCATGTCTGGGGCACGGCAAGCAAGCAGATAGGTCTGGCATCGTCTTGCTATTTTTTTTTTTTTTGGTAAAATCGACTCATTTATTAAAATGAATATATTTTGTGATGAAATTTTATTTTCCTACCTAAGTTATCAGCATCACTTCCCATAAATAGAAAGTGACTGTTAAAATTCATGTAACAGGGGCACCTGGGTGGCTCAGTTGGTTAAACGTCTGCCTTCAGCTCAGGTCATGATCCCAGGGTTCTGGGATTGAGCCCCGCACTGGGCTCCTTGCTCAGTGGGGAGTCTGCTTCTCTCTCTCCCTCTACTGTGCCCCACCATGGGCTCATGCTCTCTCTCTCTCTCTCTAATAAATAAAATCTCTAAAAAAATTTTTTAAATTCATGTAACAAAAATGAGTATTAATTTTTAAAAAGAATAAAATTACAGAATAAAATATAAGCACCAGTGTTCTGGTTCTAGGAGAGTTCCGCTCTACCTTTCCCACTGAACACAGCTTAAAATCTGACAGAAGGCAGGGAGGAGCTATTTGGGGACTTGGGAAGCTAAGTCATCGTAGGCAACTGGGGAAGAAGAGCAGAATTTGAGGCACCACCAAACTGACAGTGGGCTTACCATTTTCCCTCTGCAGACGTCCCTCCCGCAACCACCAGAAACCACGGAGGGACCTTTGCACCACGAGAGAGCTGCAGGGCAGACGCTCTGGTTCTGGCTCAAAGAGCAGGAAAGGGGCTCTTATTACACAGACAGAGTCTGAAAATAATGCATTTTTAAACATCTTTCTCCCACTTTTTCAGACCCCGGCCCATACACATTCCCGGGGAGCCTTCCTGGGCCCTGCATGAGCCTCACCCCTAAATGAGGGGAACCTTCTCTCTCTCAGTGGACGAGCTGATGTCCCCCAGAAGGCATGAGGAATCCTCTGCTTTTCTCTCTCTCTCTGTCCTCCTATCACTGGATGTAGACATAGTCATGGGGAGTGCACAGCAGAAGGGGGGTGAATTAAGCCCTAGCTTTCTGGCTGGCCAACCCAAAAGGGGAGCCCCAGGAAACTGCAAAATACCATAGAGATTTCAGAAAGGGGGGGCTCAGGAAAGCAAGGGCCTGACGTTGTTTATGCTCTCAAATCATAGAAGGCAAAGATACATAAACAAGAATATATAATACATATTTAATCAAGAATATATAATTATATAATTATTGTATTTTATGTAACATATACATTTTTAAATCAAAACATATAAACAACAGAAGAATCTCCAGACACTTAGACATTAAGCAGCACATGTCTAAATAGTCCACAGAGAAGAGAGGAAGTAAGTTTCAGGGCGAATTTGAAAACATTTTGAACTGAATGAGAATGAAAACATTACATTTGCATGTGAGAATTTGTGGGATGGGCCTAAAACAGCCCTTAGAAGAAACTGATAGCATCCAATTCTCACATTAGAAGGGGAGAAAGGTCTTAAATGAATACTTACAAATTTCACCTTAAGAAGCTAGAAAAAGAGCAAAATCGACCCAAAGCAGGTGGAAGGAAGGAAATAATAAAGATAAATGTCAAAAATCAGTGGCATGAAAAACATATCGTGGTCATGGGTTGGAACACTATCAACTCTCCCCAAATTCATGTACACATTTACTGCAGTTCCGGTCCGAGTCCCAGCGGGGTTTTTTGTAGATACAGACAAGGTCATTCTGAATCGAATACGAGAAAGGCAGAGGAATCAGAATAGCTTAAAACACCAACATGTGAGTAGCAATAAACGTAAATCAGCTTGTGACCATACATGCCTATAAAAAAAGTTCCTGAGTGCAACAGGAGGCATCGTGGATCAAACGTCGTCACTAATTAGAGGCCATCCGGCTCTGTCGCTCAGGGTGGCACAGAGGGGATCGAAGTCGGGACGAGGGGTCCGTCCTCTGGCGCCCTCTCGCGTCTGCTCTGCGTGCTGGCACATGGGCTGTGGACCCAGGGGCTGCGGACGCTCGGGGCTGGTGGCCAGTGTTTGCGCACGGAGTGCAAATATCCCCTTGCTGGGCCTCCGTTTGTCCACCTGCTGGCCCCGCCGGACTGTCACCTGGCACTTGGAGAGACTTGGGGGTGAATGCCCAGCCTCTGCATGGGGCCTCCGTGACCAGGTGGCTCCAGCAAGCACACACCGTCCGTTTTTTCAGAAAGCAGGCAGGGCCCGCCAGCGGGAAGCCAGGCTGCGGTTGACTTTGGACAGTCCTCGTGCCCCTGTGCAGACCAGAGCCAGACAGCGCCCCCCCTCCCCCCGGGATCTTCCCACCTCAGTCCTGCGAGGCCCAGAGAGGGAAAGCGAAATGTCCAAGGCCACACCGCAGTGACAGGCACTCACTGTCATGCACCGTGCGTATCCACTGCATGCACCCATTCCGACGTGTTTCAGACGTGTTTTGGGGGGCCCACCAAGCACAGTCCAGGCCCTGCGGAGGCTACAGTGGGTACGATCTTGTGGGGAGACAGAAGGACGAAGTAAGCTAAAAGACGTGTAAACCTCAGGAGGGGCAAGGAGGGAGAAGATCTCCCTGGTGATGTGATATCGAGGGGCCACCAAAGGCCAGTCTGCTGGACCTGAGCTGAGAGGGTCACTTCCCACGCCCGCTGGGCATCCACAGTGTAACTCGGCGCTCACACCATCTGCCTGGAGACAGGGTCAGACTCCAGGGGTTAGGGGCTCCCTGCACCCCACAGGGCTTCCCCCAGCCCCCGCCACCCCGGTCGCCAGTCACAAGCCCGGTCTGTCACCCCTGCTTCCGATAGACTGACTATACATCAGAGGTTCCCCTGATTTGTTAGAGTGGCGCCCAGAACTCAGAGAAACATTTACTTATATTTACCCGTTTATTTAAAGAGTATGGGGAAGGATGCCGATGAACAGCCAGATGAAGGGGGTACATAGGGCAAGGTCTGGGGAAAGTCGCGCAGCTTCCTCGCTCTCTCCAAGTACGTGACTCTCCCAGCCTCTGCGCGTTCACCAGTCTGGAGGCTCTCTGAACCCCGTCCTTCTGGGCTTTTACCGGGGGCTTCATTACATAGGGACGATGCATTGAATCACTGGCCGCGGGCAATTGGTTCAACCGCCAGCCCCTCTCCCCTCCCCCGGAGGTCAGGGGGAGGGACTGAGAGTTCCAACCCTCCAATCACACGGTTGGCTCCGCCCGGTGAGCACCGCCCCCCACCTCCTTCGGCACTTTGCAAAAGTCATCTCGTTAACATAAACCAGGTGTGGTTGAAAGGGGTTTATTATGACTATCGCAATACCTGGATTGCTCTTACCGCTTAGGAAATTAAAAGGTTTTAGGAGCACTGTGCCAGGAACAGGGACGAGTATATTGCTTATTAGAAATGACCAGATCACAGAGGTCCTCTCTGGCAGATGCATCCCAGCAAGCTCCGAATGATGGGGAGTCAGCCAGGTGACGTGAGGGAAGGGAGCTCCTGGCAGATAGTGTTCTGAGCTGAGTCGTGTGGAGGAGGCCAGACGGGACCTCCTTTACCTCCCTTGCCCTCCTGCTGTTCTTTAGAGTCCTGACAATCTCTCACCCTCCTGGGAGGGCAGATTCCGGCCTGTATGGACCTCTGCCCTCCCGGGCTGCATCCAGGGCACTAAAGTGTGGGAAGCTAGGATTAGACACTTGGTGTCCCCATCCCTTAGACTGGGTATGCCCATGGCCCCATCTAGGCGGCGCAGGTGAACCACGGTTCAGGCCCCACGGTTCTCTGCACCTCTCCCTCCCTGCAGCCCCTCCTTCTCCCCCAAGCCTGAGAGAGTCCTGTTTCTCTGCTTCTCTGCTCTTTGCTGCCACTAGCTTCCCGGGGCTCCAGCAACAGGCTGGCGGAGGGGGGCGGGGGGCGGGGGGAAGGTGGGGAAGGGGACACTGTAGGGAAACTGGTTACTCTCTTAAGTGATGCCCCTCCTCCTTTCAGTATCCCCGACTTTCCAGGGGAGGGGGCCGAACTGGCAGGTCCTTAAGCTGTGGGTGGATTATCGCTGCCTTTCCAAAAGGAGATATTCTTCTCAATACCCTCCCCCGCCCCGACTTTGTGCTCCTAGCTAGAGGTTAACTTTCTGTTTGTCCACTTTAAAGGCATTTTTACAAGCTTTCCTAACACTGTGTCATTGATGACAAGCATATTGTATATGGCTTATCTGCAGTAGGGAGCCAGGTTTTTTCTTCACAGAGACAAGGCTGACCTGGATGATGGGGATGATGCTGGAACTGTATTGGGATGGGAATCTGCCAGAGGGTCTTTCCCTGGAGGTTCTGCTCCAGGGAGCCAGGTGGAGGGACCTGGGGCAGGGGGGCAGTGTGGGTCACCTACACAGAGGACATTCTTCCCAGCATGGGGCCCACCTCTTGCACAGCCTGGAGAAAGAAGTCATGGTCCACAGAACAACGTGCCCAGGTGCGTGGGAAGCAAGGGATGTCCAGTCACATGGAAGGACGTGTGTCCTGACTGGACCCCAGAGCCCTCACTGACCCCTCTCTGCTCCTCAGGCCCAGGCAACGCCAAATGGCTCCTTGCAGGTGGGACCTGAGAGGGGTGCTGGACAGAGCCACCAGCAGCTAGGGGGAACCTACAGGAGGCACCTCCAAGTTAGCAGAGTTCCACTGGTATGTCCCTGTCCACCTTCAGTTGGGGAAAGGAGGCCACGGGTGGGCAGTCGTGAGCCCTGAAGGTAGGAGTCTCCCTGGAGCAATTTTTTTTTTTTTTTTTTTTGGCATCAAGATTCTTTCCACTTCTGGTGACGCAGGTCACCCAGGTCAAATTGGCCAAAAAAAAAAAAAAAAAAGGCCAGGTTTTGACCCAAATTGACCCAGGTCAAATTGGCCAAAAAAGAAAATAAGAAAACCAAAAAAACAACAACAAAAATGTGAATTTACTGTTTCACATCCAAAAAAGCCTACCAGTGGGGCTAACATTGGGCGCAGCTGGATCTCAAACACTGTGCTTAAGGCTTTTCCTCCTGCCCCCTCTCAGTCCTCCTTACCTTGCAGGGGTGGGGGGGCAGGAAGGAGGCTTCCCAGCAGCTCAGGCCTTCGTCTCCTCCATCTCCATTCCAGCTGGAAAGAGAGCATCCCCCACACTGAGACCTCCGCTAGAATACACTAATAGGACCCTTGTTAAACACACACACATGGACAGGGAAAATAGGAGTAGCAACGACAGCAAGAAACTTTAGGAAGCTGGACAGCAGGTTGGGTGAGTAACCAAAGATAGAGCAGCCTTATAGAGCAGCCTGAGAAGTCAAACCACAGCCTGCAGACTAAGTAAGAGGGTGGGCTCCAGTCAGGAATTAGGCCTACAGCTCCTCTTCCCAGCCCCCAGATCAGAGTTCCTCCCCCAGGCAGCCCACCCGGATTTCCCCCTCCACCAGCTACTCCACAAGCCCTGCCCTCTCCCTCAGAGTGTCCAACCAGCTTCTTAGTCTCTGACAGCCAAGGATTCCCAGACACCTGAGGAATCCTTCCAACAGGGCACTTGTTGACCAAGACAAACGAGGGGGAAAGGCAAATTGGGGCAAGCAAAGACAATGCAGGAGAGAAGAAAATTTCTAATAAAACTAGGCTACTGATATCCTCAGAGAGGTAAGAGAAGATTTTACATCTATGAAAAAAGAACAGAGCTTCATACATTTAAAAAGGAACCTTCAAACGAAAAATACCTCATAGAAATTAAAAACAGATCAACAGAAATAAACAACAGAAGGTTCAGAATACAAAATTGAAAAACTCAGAAAGTAGAGTGATATGGGTTTTTTTTTTAATGGAAAATAGGAAAGAAAGGACAAAAATTGGAGGACAAGCCCAGGAGGTCCGACATGAGTACTGAGAGTCCCAAAGAAAAGAGAGGAAGTCTTCAGTGAAATCACTTAATTAAATGTCCCAGCACTGAAGGGCATGAGTTTCTCACAGAAGAAGCTGGAAAGTGCTCCACACGATGGAAATGACCCATAGCAAGGGGCATCACTGTGAACGTTTGGGACACTTAGGACTGGGATGAACAACCATCTTGGTGTGCCTGGGGCTGAGGGGTTTCTTAAAATACAGATTTTCAATGCTAAAACGAGGATGGTCCTGGGAAACCCAGAATGACCAATCATCCTACTGGGATCCAAAAAGTCTATAAATCTCAGAGAGAAGCCAGAAGGCAATGGCTTCAAAATTCCAAAGAAAAGTGATTTCTAATTTAGAATTCTATACCCTGCTGAGCTTTCAATCATACTAGCAAGTGTGACGGTAAAGAGAGAACCTTTCCAGATATGTAAGGTCTCAAAATTTTTTTTCCTAAGCATCTCTTCCCAAGAGACTATTGGAGGACGTGCTCCATCAAAATGAAAGCATAACCCCAATGTTCATAGCAGCAATGTCCGCAATAGCCAAACTGTGGAAAGAGCCGAGATGCCCTTCAACAGATGAATGGATAAAGAAGATGTGGTCCATATACACAATGGAATATTACTCAGCCATCAGAAAGGATGAATACCCAACTTTTACAACATGGATGGGACTGGAGGAGATTATGCTAAGTGAAATAAGTCAAGCAGAGAAAGTCAATTATCATATGGTTTCACTTATTTGTGGAACATAAGGAATAGCATGGAGGACAATAGGAGAAGGAAGGGGAAAATGGGGGTGGGGGGAATTGGAGGGAGAGATGAACCATGAGAGACTATGGACTCTGAGAAACAAACAAGGTTTTAGAGGGGAGGGGAGGGGGATTGGTTAGCCCAGTGATGGGTCTTAAGGAGGGCACATACTGCATGGAGCACTGGGTGTTATACGAAAACAATGGATCGTGGAACACTACACCAAAAACTAATGATGTATTGTAAGGTGACCAACATAACATAATAAAATTTAAAAAAAAAAAATGAAAGCATAAACCAAGAAGGGTGAGGAGACAAGGTACAGAAAGCAACCCAACACAAGAGATGGGGAGGGACTCCCTTGGAGGATGATGGAGCGCTCCTAGGACGGCAGCTCTGCATGGAGGGAGCTGAGCCATCCGGCAGCAGGGTGACCCCAGAGACAGACGGTCATCATGAAGACCCCCCCACTTCCATCGGGCCATCTTCTTAAACCAAGGACAGAACGTCCAGGATGGCTTGGCCCAGATTCTCGCCAGGACTTGGCTTGTCTTGACCATGTGCCCCCGAGGGTCTCTCCCCTGATGCTCTGCTGAGGGTACGCATATCCCCCATAGAAGTTCTCAGCGTTTCCCTGAGAGCAGGAGGCAGCCCCTTCCCTCTGGCCATGCTTCTGGCACATGTCCGGTGCCTGGTCCACACCTCAGCCTTGCTAAGCGCCCAAGTGTGAAGAGCCCTGTGTTTCCCAAGACTCACTCGTGACCTTGCTTGCAACTTCCCCAGAAGGGGCCTTGTCAACTCCCACAGAAGGAGAAGTCAGACCACGACCTGAAGACTGTTTGTTCCATTCACCTCCTCCTAGAGCCTCTGTCCAGTGTGCCTGCCCTCTGTTTTTCAAGACTAGGTGGTATATTGTCTGGGATAGATATGCAGGTAGAACTATAATGAAAAGCAAGGAAACAATTAGCACAAAAGGATGGTCATCAGCTAGAGTTGAGGGTTAAGAAGTCAGCCTGATTTGGGAAGGTGCATAAGGGATTTTAAGGTACTGATGATCCTTTTTATATTAGCCTGGGTATAGTTCACAGATGTTCATTTAGTTATAGTAATAAAAAATTATTATATTTAAATTGTAGATGTGTTTATAGACTCTTTTGTGTTTAATTTTTGTAGAGGTATAGAGAGGAAAAAGTATCAAGGGAACATGTCTCTGGGGTGATCTCCCAGCAAGGCCCAGGATTTACTCTGATTGGATAAGTTGGGTCCCTGGTCAGGGGTGTGAGGGGGGGTTGCTGCATTCTCACTGGCCTGGACCCAGTTAGCCCCTCACCCCAACTCTAACCAAGGTTCCAGCCAGTGGGGAGAAGGGGTTCTGGGAAGGAAGGAAGCATAATGGTTGGGAGCCTAAAACAAAACCTCTTCACTGTGATTCAGGAAAGCAATTGGGAAGGACATTTTGATTCCCTTGAAAGGACTGACATCCTTCAGCCCATTGCCTCTCCTTACAGAAGTCTGCCCTCAGGAAATAATTGAGGATAGAGACCAAGAGTGAGGGACCATATGGGTTATGGAGCAGGAGAGAGGCCGACTTTTCCCTCTTTGAAAAGCTCCGTGTTCAGTCACCGTCCTGTGGTGGGGCTTGGGGCTATCAACCTGCACTTGGCAGACTGGCTGTGCGCTGGGCCCTGAGCTCTCAGAAACTGGAGCTTCCTGAGATCTAGAAGCAGCAGGCTCTGTCAGCAGGAGCTGAGGGCCATATGGAGTATAAAACTAACTCAGGCCTGTCCTCCCCTCCCTCTGTCAGACCAAATCTGTTGGATGGCCTCCTGAAGGAAAGGCCAGGTGCATTCCCAGCCCAGGCAAGCAGAACCCCCAGGCTCAGGCCTGGGAGAGGCCCTGATGCCTCCACAGCATCCTTGCAGATACCAGGGAACAGAGAGGAACCCTTCACGGGTCCCGAATTGGAATGAGAAGAGTGTCTCAGCCCCAGGCTTTGTTGGGGGGGGAGGTGGAGAACCACAGCATTTTGGGGCCCCGAACAAGATGCTGCCACTGCTCAGAGTAGCAGGGCGTGAGTTGGCATGGTCCAGGGCCCTACCCAGGGTGGCCTGTGAGAGTCAAGAAGAACTTGCCTATAAGCTGAGGTCTCCTCTTCAGATGAGTCCATTAGGGGCTGCTCAGCAGGCTCCATGCCTCCTGAAATCCAGGGCATGTTGGGGTTCCCAGTATTCAGGTTACCCTCCCCAAGCTCCTAGTCCCTGAGCCCAGCTCCCTTGATGAATCTCCAGACCATATCTATCTCCCACTCAGCCTTTGCCAGTTTCCCCTCTGAGGGTCAGGGCCAGGAGCTGGGCCTGGAGTCAGGAGCCCAAGGTTCTAGGGTACTAGTCACCAGCTGCTAACCTTGTGCACCCCACTTTACCTTTTAGGGTGCAGGTTTTCCCATCTATGGAGTGGTCAATCATTCCCATATGGTTGTGTTAAGAATTCAGTGATGTGTGAGAACAAAAGACACATAAAGCATGACACATGTTTTCTCTTGAACTGAAACCGCTGGGACATAGAAACTGTCTGGGTCAGGTGGCCCAGGCATTTCATCCAAGACCCTTGGAAAAGGCCCCAAGTTCAGCTCCCCACCACCCCCAAGGGCACAGGGACTGTGTCTGTTCCTGCAGAAGCAGTCCCAAGCAAAGATGCCCATTTGGCTCTTTAACAATGCACTGATCTGGCTGAAGCTCCCAACCTCCTACCTGGGGAGCAAGTCTGGTGTGGACCCTGCAAGGAAACCTGTAATTCAGGCTTCTTCTTGGAGCTCCTGCAGGCTCTGCAGAGATTGCACAGATAAAAGCAAAACTGGACAAAGCTGAAACGGGCTCTGAGGAGAACCAGCTGGACTGGAGTAGGCACTCATTCTCATGACAGGGAAAGGAAGAGACCTGGGGTTTTCAGGATACACACACAGAGCCGGGAGCTGTGTGGCTTCAGCTCCTCCCAAAACACTGCAGGGGGACTAGGAACATCACCCTAGAAGGGCTCTAAGCTCAACCCCCAGAGCACACCTGGCCCTGATAGAAAGATGGAACAGTGTCAGATGCTTATTCTCACCAGCATTATTCTCTTTGTCCTGGAAATTTCTGTCCAATGCATTATGACAAGAAGACTGTGTGAGGTTTAACCACCCAGAAAGGAAGAGATTAAATCACCATGAATTGTAGACATAATTGTCTTCTGGAAAAACAAGGCTGTTAGAACTAATGAGATCTAAAAATCCACATATAAAATCCAATAGCAATATCCAGTTAAAGACACAATGGGGAGAGGAGAGTATTGGGAAAGACAGTGGAGCAAGAAGCACCAGGACTCCACCACCAGCTAGACAGCAAAACTGACAGAATTCGTCTGATGTAACCGTCTTAGAACTCTGGAGCCCATCCAAAGACCTTCAGCTTCCAGAGGAAGGCTTGGAAAGTTTCAGTTCATTTTGGTCAATTTAAGCTCTTAGCACAGTAGCAGCTACCCATCCTCCACCAACGACCCCCCACCCCCACCCCCGGCCTCTCGGTAGCAGCCTTGCACATATTCCTGGAGTAGCTTACCCACAGCTGCGGGAGCCAAGGTGGGCAAGAAGGGCCTTGTCCTGCAAATACTGGGGAATCTGTGTCCTGATGCTTATTGCTGTTTTTGATCACAGAGGTACAGATACAGAGGCAGGCCATCATTACTGCGATCTGTACTGGCTGAAGAGAATTCCAGGGGATTTAAAGAGCCAGAGCCTGTTACTTTCCCCCCTTCATTCTTCCCTTTTTTCTCTTTTGGGAGCCAGACATTTAAGGATTAGGATCTTCAAAAGCAACCACGTATACAAAGGAATTTAAAGTTACTGCACATGCCCAGAGAAAGGTGTAGGCTCAGAGAAGACCCAAAAGGGCCTTAAATTCATACCTCAGTCTGATCCGGGCACAGAGGCACCCTACAACAATTTAAAAAAACAAACAAAACAGAAACCCCTGCAGAAATCTGATTTCTAGGGTTACTACATTACAAGATTCAAACGTCCCATTTTCAACAACAACAACAACAACAGATCACAAGACCTACAAAGAAATAGGAAGGAAAAGACTGTTAAGGGGTGGAGGAAATTAATCAGAGAAGCCATGCCTAAGAAAGATGAGATGATGAACTGATTAGGCAAAGACTTCAAAACAACTATCTCAAAGATGTTCAGAGAGCTGAAGTTAAAGGTGGATAGTCAAGAAAACTATGTATGAACAAAATAGAAATATCAATAAAGAGATAAAGAACATAAAAAGGAACCCAAAAGAAATTTTTAGAGCAGAAAAATACAATACTGAAATGAGAAATTCACTAGAAGTTTCCAAAAGCAGATTTGAGCAGACAGAAAAATCAGTGAACTTGAAGACAGGACAACTGAAGTGATTGATTCTGAGCAACAGGGGGGGAAATGAAGAAAAATGAACAGAACCCAAGGGATGTGTGGGACACCATTAAGCAGACCAACATACATGTTGTGAGAGTCCTAGAAAGAGAACAGAGAGAAGGGGCAGTGGGGTTATTTGAAGAGATAATGGCTGAAAACCTCCCAAAGTTAATAAAAGACATGAATATAAACATACAAGAAGGTCAACAAATTCCAAGTAGGATAAATTCAAAGAGACTCACACTGGGAAACACATTATAATCAAACTGTTGAAAGATAGAGAGAATCTTGAAAACAGAAAGAGAAAAGTGACTTGTCACATACAAAGAATCCTCAATAATATTATCAGCAGATTTCTTATGAGAAACCTTGGGGGCCAGAAGGCAGTGGGTTAATCAGAGTGTCAAAAGTAAAAAATTGTCAACCAAGAATCCTACATGCAGCAAAACTGTACTTCAAAAATGAGGGAGAAATTAAGACATTCTCAGATAGCATCATCCTCAATGATGAAAGACTGAAGGCTTTTCCACTAAGATCAGAGGATGCCCACAACACAAGGATGCCCACCTCTGCCACTGCTATTCCACAAAGTACAAGAAGTTCTAGCCAGCGCAAAGATAAATAAAGCCACTCAAATCGGAAAGGTGGAAGTAAAATTAGTTCTTATATGTAGAAAACCCTAAACACGCAGACTGTCACACACACACATGCTTATTGGACTAATTAACATTCATTTAGCAAAACAACAGGATACAAAATCAACACCAAAAAAAACCCAATTGTGTTTCTACACACTAACAATGAACAATCAAAAAAGGAAATTAAGATGGGGCTCCTGGGTGGCACAGTCCGTTAAGCATCTTTCTTCAGCTCAGGTCATGATCCCAGGGTCCTGGGATCGAGCCCCACATCGGGCTCCCTGCTCTGCGGGAGTCCTGCTTCTTCCTCTCCCACTCCCCCTGCTTGTGTTCCCTCTCTCGCTGTGTCTCTCTCTGTCAAATAAATAAATAAAATCTTAAAAAAAAAAAAAAAAAGGAGGGCACCTGAGTGGCTCAGTTGGTTAAGCAACTGCCTTCAGCTCAGGTCATGATCCTGGAGTCCTGGGGTCGAGTCCCTCATCGGGCTCCCTGCTCAGCAGGGAATCTGCTTCTCCCTCTGACCCTTCCCCCTCTCACGCTCTGTCTCTCTCTCTCATTCTCTCTCTCAAATAAATAAATAAAATCTTAAAAAAACATAAAAAATAAAGGAAATTAATAAAGCCATCCCACTTACAATAGCATCACAAAGAATAGACTTAGGAGCTTATAGTTAGGAATCAACTCAGCCCAGGAAACGAAAAACTTACACAGTGAAAAGTATAAAATGTGGCTGAAAGAAATGAGAGAAGACACAAATAAATGGAAAGACACCCTGTATTCATGGATTGATATTGTTAAGATGTCAATTCTATCCAAAGCAATCTACAAATTTAATGCAATCTCTATCAAAATTCCAGTGGTGTTGGGGTAGAGGGCCCTCCAAGCCTCAGCCAGCTTGGAAAACCTGGTAAATCGTGGGAGCCCAGTGGACAAGTCTTTTTGGCCCAGAGCACCATTAGCAGTTGGAAGGACGACCCGTGTTACGGCTCCAGGCCCTGCAGGTGGCGTGGGCCCTTGGGGAGGACTGGTCTTGGCGGCCCTTTCTTCTCCATGGCAGACACTGTGCTGGGTGCTTTGTACACTTAATCTCGTGGCTCCTCTCCATAAACTGAAGAGGAGGGATTCTTCTTCCCGTTCTCAGCACATGAAGGCACTTGAAAAGCTCAGGAGACTCTTCGTGCAGCAAAGGGTCATCCTCTAGGGGCGTCCTCTGTCTCTGTCCCTTCAGCCAGGCCTGGCCCAGCGCCCAGCCAGGGACGGAGGCCTGGGAGCACGTCTCTCCAGCCCCCAAGACACACTCTGCTGACCAGCCATGTGCTTTTCTTCCATAGGTTCTATGGCTTTCCATTCTTTGCATTCTTTGTTTTCGAATGCCAACCAACAAACAGTACCGGGGACTGTGACAGCAGAGCGGGGCTTGGAAACTGCCCACCTGGGAGCTAGAGATGTTGTTTCTGAATATGCTTTTGTCCCACGCTGTGGCCCCCATGGTGGCTTTTTTTTTTTTAATAAGTTGAATTGCCACCTTTAAAATCAGAGTAGCCAGGGTGCCTGGGTGGCTCAGTCGGTTGAGCCTCCGACTCTTGGTTTTGGCTCAGGGCATGATCTCAGGCTTGTGAGATCAAGCCCCGTATCAGGCTCCTGGGCATGAAGCCTGCTTGAGATTCTCTCTCTCCCTCTCCCTCTGCTCCCCCTTCTAAGAAAAAGAAAAAGAAAAAATGAGGATACCAAGCATACAAGTCAAGAGTCCTGGCATTTATTAAACTTGGAAGGTCTGAGCATGTGGTCAGCCCCCCAAGATCCCAGTGGAGCTGTGCTCTTTTGTGCCCACAACTCTAGACTCTCTCTATGGACCTCTCCTTGGGGGGAACCACAGGGCCCTTGCCAGCCTCTTGCCAGTGAAGAGGAAGGTTAGATGTTTGGGGAATGAGAGAAATGTTGGGGAATGAGAGAAAGGTTACCCTCTAGGTCTGTACCTTCCCGGGAATTCCATCTGATCCAACACTTGTCCCTGTGTCACATACAGGAGTTAGGCTTAGGCCACACAGTCCCAAAAAGCTGTCCAGCACTAGACCCCGGCGGCAGGTGGGCTCTGGGTCTGACAGCGCAAAACCCCAGAAGGAAGGGTGCCCACCTGCAGGATGGCTTTGGGGGGGCAGGGTCCTCCCCGCAGATGCAGCGCAGACTGGCAGCCTCGTAACTGTCGCGGGAGCCCCAGGACCTCCAGATGCTGGGCCTGGAGACCTAAACACGCAGAGACAGATGCGCCTCATGGGTGGGGGCTGGGCAAGCGGGAGTAGGGGATGTGAGCAGGGAAACCACGACAGAAGTGCACGTGTAGGAAGGGGGCAGCTGTGACTCAGAAGCCAAGCCCTCCCAGGCCGGCCTCTTCAGGTCAGGCCCTCTTCAGGTGCATTTTTCAGGGTGGCAGCGTCTGATCAGCCAGGGCTGGTGCCCGCCCCTTGGCCAGGTGTGGGCGGAGCCTCCCTGAAGGTCTCAGCACCCCGGTCTGTATTCATCGCAAGGCGTGGTTATTGCGGGAACACCCTCAAAGCCTGGTGTTCTGGCCACAAGGAAAGGAAATGGATGCCGAGGAGGCAGACCCAACAGATGGAAGCACGAGGGGGGTGGACTTGGGTCCGGATCCAGGGTCTGAGCTGGGAAGGAGACATGGCACCCGGGACTGGTGCCCACGGGCCAGACTCCATGTGGGCGAGGGCTGGCCTGTCTCCAGGAGGGGCTGAGGTGACCCCCGCGGCCAGCCAGCACATGCTTCTCTCCTCACGCCCTGGGCACTGCTGGTCACACTTTCGGAGTCTGCCGCGTCCCCTGGAGGCTGTGGTCTGGGGGCGCCAGCATCAGGGCCCAGCTGGGCTGGTGGACAGGAATGGGGCCTGGGACTCAGATACACCTGTGCTCAAGTCCCACTCAGCCAGGTACGCAGTGTGGGAGCTGGGCACCCGCCTTTCTCTGCGAGCATTCATCTCCTCATCTGAATGATGGGAGGGCTGAGGGGTCAGCGAGCGGGGCCAGGCCCAGGGGCTTCTCCCTGCTCCTCCCTCCCGCTGACTCTCCCGCTCGGAAGCCCGCATGTCAGCCGCATCCCCCCATGCCACTCTAATCTCAGGCCCCTCTGCTCTCACCTGTGCTGCTGAGTCACTTGAACACCACGCACCTTGACCGAGCACCCACCATGTATGGGCCCGGGGGTGGGGGGGGCGGGCGGGAGGAATCTGGGGTGCAGCAGTGAGCGAGCCAGGCCCCTCCTGGAGGACACGCAGCATGGGGAGACCCAGGCCAGCATGAGGCCTAGGGACTGGGAGGCCACCAGGCGGGCATGTCCAGTGTGTGCCAAGGCCTGGTGAGTGGCTCGTCCTGGGGCAAGGGGTCCTCACCTGGACAGGTCAGGGAGCGGCCTTCGCGGTTCCAGCTGCAGAGAGTGGCTTGGCCACTCTTGGTTGTAGGCCAGCACAAGGCACTGGTGCCCCCTCAGTGGGCTCGCCCCGGGGTGGACATGCCCCCGACCCGCCACCCACTGCCACCCTGGGATCTGCCCAGGTGTCCCTGGGGCCTGTCATCCTGGAGGCTTTGTGTGATGACTGAGCTGGAAGGAATGACACTGACTCACAGCAACAGGGACAGCAGGGTGGCGGGAGGCCCACCAGGGACACCTTTTTTCAGTGCTGCAGCCTGATCGCAGTGGTGGTTTAACAGTCTCGTTCGTGCCATGGGGGTAAAGCGGAAGCCTGCTGGGGTCATACCGCGCACGCGGCTGCTCACACACGCGGAGCCCCGTGCCCCAGCACGGCAGAAAGAGCGAGAACCTGAAACCGCTCTTCGGAGGGCACAGGCAGAGCCGCCTGCTGGTCCCCCGGTGCCCCCAGCTGTGGCGAGCCCCTCGAGCTCGGACCCCGTCTGTGCCGGCCCCGGCCCCCAGTCCACCACGCGTGGACACCATGCAGGCTGTGTTTGCAAAAACACGGATTGGAAGGCTTACTGGTGATTTCAAGGACTTTCAAGAGAAATTGTGATGATAAACAATTTCCCCATCATCACTGGCTTTAAAAAAAAAAATGTAAAATACACATAACATAAAATCTACCATTTTAGCCCTCATTAAGCCATTTCTAAGGGTACAGTTCAGTGTATTAAATGCATCCGTATTGTTGAGCAGCCATCCCCATGACCCTTTACAGCTTGCAAAACTGGAATTCTGTCCCCGTTAAATACGAGCTCGCCCCCTCCCCCCAGCCCCTGGCAGCCACCATCCTCTGTCTGTGAATGTCACTATCCCAGCACCTCCTGTGACTGCAGCCACGCAGTATTTGTCCCTCCGGGGCCGGCCTGTCTCATTTAGCGTTCTCCCCTCAAGCTTCACCCACCGTGTAGCCTATTCAACATTCCCTTCTTTTTTTACAGCTGAATAATATTCCATCGTAACAGTAGCCCACATTTCCTTTATCCATTCACCCGGCAACAGGCCCTTGAGTTGCTTCATCACTGGCTTTTAAAAATTACCCCTGGACAGCCAAATCATGGAGTACTGTGAGACCATTAAAAAAAAAAAAAGAACAAAGACGCTCTGTCCTGCCATGGAAAGCTCTCCAAAATACATTGTTAGGGAAAAGAGCACAGGAGAATGTGTACAATGTGCTAATAAAGTCAGAAAAGGGAGAATATGTACTTCTATTTCTTTGTCCTTGCATAAAGAAGCTCTGGCAAGATAGGAGACTAATACAAGCAGTTCCTTATGGGATGGGGGCGTGTGGGGGGCTCTAACTTCACGTGGCTGTGTTTTTGCAGAACGGGCATGCGATGACCCCACCACCCTGCCGTCCCCCTGATCCCCTGCTTGGTCGATCACTACTATCTGTCCAGGATGCACAGCCTGGCTCCTGCCACCTAAGCACACACTTCCATGATCACAGCATGTCGCCCATTCCCCTCCCCCCCGCAACCAACAGCTTAGCTGAGCTTCCGCACACGCTGAGCCTCTTGGCCGCGCAAGTGTCTAGGTAGACTGCCTCCTGCCCTCAGTCCTCCGCACAGACCGCAGCACCCCTCCTCCAGCAGGAGCCCCTGTGCCTCCAGGGGTCCTCTCATGGAGGCCAGGGACGGGCTCCCACAGCCCCATGCTAGCCATGCAGGAAGGGGCAGGAAGATGGGCGGGCCACCACCGCAACTCTGACTGCACCTACCCTCTCCCCTCGCCTGGGTGCCCCCTGCAGAGCACGTGCCTCAGTGGGACAGTCCGTCTGCAAATGTCAGCCTGCTTGTTGTCTGCATCCCACCACCGGCTCCAAGAGATCCCGCTCAGCCCACAGTACCTCGAACGGAGCCGGTAGTCACTCCTCGCAATAGCCCAGGGAGGGAGGGACCCAGAGACTGCAGCAGGAGGACATCCACGGAGACCCGGCCCCAGGCCCAGCTGGGGACACCATGGGTGGCTGGAGACCAGAGGGGTGACACCAGCAGCCTGCCCACTCTTTGGGCATCCCTGTGGATGGCGATGGTTCTGGTCCCCAGCCTCACTCCAGCCTCCAGCGTGAACCCGTTGCTCCAGAGCAGAGCTGAGTCGGAGCCCAACCCCCTCCCCATGTGCCCAGCGTCCCGCATCCAGCCCCCAGTGGCAGGCCAGGCCTGGAGGTGTTCTGCGGGCCTCCCAGTTCATCTCTTGAAGTGGTAGCATCCTGGCCTCCCCAGAGAGACTTCTCCCACACCGTCTGGTAGACCACCCTGCCCTGCAGAGAGGTTTCCAGAATCACCACCACCCGAGCTACTGACTCATCTTTAAGAAAATCCGCCTAGGATCTGGGGCAGCCCCAATGCCACAGAGAGAAGGTACCCAGTGTCCAGCAGGAGAGACCACACTTTGGCAGCCTTGCGTGTGTTCTGTCTTGTGGAATTAGGCTCAGACTCTGCGCCCTGGGCCACCAGAGTCGCCCACCCTTCCCCAGGCAGCCCCCCGCGTGCCCATGTGCATGGCAGCCTCCCCACCAGGTTGGCAGGGGGTGGTTTGGTGACATTGTACAGTTTCATCAGCTGAGAATTAAACACTTCCAGCTTTGCCGGGGAGGGGAAATAGAGTCACCGCCGTCCCCGGGGCCACGGCGGCTCGGGCTGTGGTCCACACGGGTTCCCATGCCCCCCTCCCATGCTGTGACCCAGTCCCTGTACACCCTCAGGACAGCCCTCCTGGGGACCCCCTCCAATCCCCAAAATCAGCTCTGACTCTGCACATCCCCGTCTCTACTTTGAGAGCCAGGGCACCCAGGGGTCAGGAAAGACAGAAATGGCCCGGGTCCCGGTCCCTGTCTGCCATGGGGGTGGCACAGGCAGAGTGAGCGGGGTGATGGGGAGACTCTGTCCCCTGGAAGGTCCCTGTAGTGAGCCTGCGGGACTCCACGGTTAAGAATGTGGGGGTGACTTCGGGGCACCTGGGTGGCTCAGTCGTTAAGCGTCTGCCTTTGGCTCAGGTCATGATCCCAGGGTCCTGGGATTGAGCCCCGCATCGGGCTCCCTGCTCTGTGGGAAGCCTGATTCTCCCTCTCCCACTCCCCCTGCTTGTGTTCCCTCTCTCGCTGTGTCTCTGTCAAATAAATAAATAAAATCTTAAAAAAAAAAAAAAAAAAAGAATGTGGGGGTGACTTCAATGTCATGGGGAATGCTGGTTAGACAGGCTTGGCCAGGACTCACTGCCATCAGTGTCCTGAAAGGCTTAGTTCTGGAAGACTTGCCCTTGGGGATATGTGGAAGAACCGGGGAGCGGAGACACAGGTCCACGGCCCGCACCTGCTGTGGGCCAAACCCTTGACTCGGTGCCGCTCGGAGCGTGTGCCCCGAGCCCCGCCTGGAGGAGATTTGGGTGGAGAAGTCACCATACAAACAGCCATAGGGGGCCTTCCTTTGCACCCGGCACCCAGCCTGGGTGGGGGGAGGGTCACTGTAGGGAAGAAGGGAAGGTTTCACCAAGGAGGAGGCATTTTAGCCGTGTCCAGAGGGATGGAGGGGTGAACACGGTGGGAGAGGCTTCCCGTGGGGGAAACAGCTGAATGGGTCAGTGGGTCGGAATCTCAAAGAGCCTGGAATATCAGGCTACAGAGAGACCCTTGAGAGAACCCCAACTCACACAGCTTCCTGCAAGGCCTCACCTGACGAACTCAGGAATGGGCCCACTTCCCTGGTGCTTGGTGCCATTCTGCCAGCTCAGAGACCCCAGTGGGGGCGGGGGACGGGGCGGGGAGAGAGCTGAGCGCCGCAGATGTTCTGGGATCCCACCTGAGCCCTCCAGTTTGGATCAGGCCCATTCCTGAACTAAAAGTCTTTGTGGCCGGGGCGCCTGGGTGGCTCAGTCGTTAAGCGTCTGCCTTCGGCTCAGGTCATGGTCCCGGGGTCCTGGGATCGAGCCCCGCATCGGGCTCCTTGCTCTGCGGGAGGCCTGCTCTCCCTCTCCCGCTCCCCCTGCTTGTGTTCCTCCTCTCGCTGTATCTCTCTCTGTCAAATAAATAAAATCTTTAAAAAATAATAATAATAATAATAAATAATAAATAAATAAAAGTCTTTGTGGCCACGGGCAGAGGCAATATGCAAATTGCGGTCTAAGCCCTGTCAAAAACAACCTTGCCTGGGGGTAGGAGCGGAAAGAGTCAGTCCCTAAGTGGCTTGGACCAAGAGTGGGGGAGGGTTGGTTCCTGAGGGATGCCGTGCTGGGGGGTAGGGATCCCTGGCAGCCCTGCCAGGAAGTGATGGGCACCAAAGTGCCTGGACGAGGCAGGGCCCACCCAGCCAGGCGCCCAGGGGACCGAAGGGCCCCAGCCCAGGTGTGCCTCAACTCCTCCTTTTACTGCAGACAGGCATGCCCCGGACACTGAGCGCCTCCGACATGGTCACCCCTGGCAGCCCTGGCCCACCCCCCACTGAGCCCACGGATGGCGAGCAGGCCAGGCAGCCCCTCCTGGATGGGGCTCCCTCGTCAGCCTCCCTGGACACCCTGATCCAGCACCTGGTGCCCACGACTGACTACTACCCCGAGGTGGGTGACCCACGCAGTGGGGAGGAGGGGCATCAGAGCGGGCTCTCTTCTGCCACGCAAGGGGGAGACCCTAGGGCTGGGGCTGGTCTCGGACCTGGGGCACAGCCCTGCCATGCCTTTGTGAGCACATGCTGCCTTTCTCTGTGTCCCCCCAGAAAGCCTACATCTTCACCTTCCTCCTGAGCGCCCGCCTCTTCATCGAGCCCCGGGAGCTCCTGGCCCGCGTCTGCCACCTGTGCATTGAGCAACAGCAACTGGACCAGCCTGTGCTGGACAAGGTGAGGGCCAGGGCGGGGGCCTCCCGGTATCAGGCACTCCCCTGACGTGCCCTCACGCGTTGACCTCTTGGAGTGGCGGTCACTGTCCCCCATGCTCCTGAGCCGGAGCCCACAGGGGCTTCCTGACTCGTCTGAGGCCCAGAGCTAGAAGGGACAGAGTTGGGACCCTTCAACCAGGTGCTGTTTCCCACTGTCCTGCGGGAGGCCCTGAGTTCACAGCATGCCCAGACCCGGGCCCCCAGAGCCCCATCAGCAGGACCCTTGCCACCTGGGATGGCCCTGCGGCATCTGCTGGGCTTTCTGCCTTCAGCACACTCCGTGCCATCCTCCCCCTGTGCGGTCTGCTGATGGCTCAGCCTTCCTCCGTCCCCGGCCAGATCCCGCGGCTGTGACTGTTTATAGGTGTGTCCTTCGGGCTCTGGCGCTATCCTGAAAGAAGCCCAACTACAGCTGGCCTAAGACAAAGGGACTTCGCTGGCTCATGCAACTGCGAGGTCTCAAGTACCACTGGCTCCTGGGGCTCCAATGACCCCCATGGAAACGTGTTCTTTCTCCCTCCGACCCTCTGCTCCGTTCTCCTCGGGGCCAGCCCCACCCTCACTCGGCCAGGGTCTCCCTGCCCAGTGACAGGTGGCCTCTGCCGCTCCAGGCTCGCCATCTACTCTTCCCACTTCCAGTGGAAACAGCAAGCCGCGCTCTAAATAGGTCCCAAGGAAAGTGCCGACCTCATTGGCTTAGCTTAGGCGACAGGCCCACCTGTGAGCCAATCAGTGTGCATGATGGGGCTGTACGACGTTCTCATTGGCCAGCACTGATCTGGACCCCTGCCAGGGGGCCTGAGGCGAGGTGAACTGCCTCTGAACCCCAAGGGCGGGGAATGAGGGAGACGGAAACTCCCAAAGCAAACTGAGATGTTATCACCGCAGAGAGGGAGGTAGGATGCCCAGCAGGCAAGAACAACAGAGGATCCTGCGCCACACGTGTGTCTGTCCCCCTCTGTTCCCCTGTGGTCAGCCCCCAGCCCTATCACCTGACACAGAGAAGGCACCAGGCACACCTCCCTCGGCCACCAGGGGCGCTGCCGGGGTAGCCCGACCCCAGCAGAGCATGCGCAGTGCGTGGCTGATGCGGCGGCTGATGGGGCCCCTTCACCTCGTGCAGACGCTCCTTGGCTTGCCTTGCAGGCCCGGGTCCGGAAGTTTGGCCCCAAACTGCTCCAGTTGTTGGCCGAATGGACGGAGACATTCCCGCGGGACTTCCAGGAGGAGTCGACCATTGGGCACCTGAAGGACGTGATGGGCCGCATTGCCCCCTGTGACGAGGTAGGCAAGCCGAACGCAAGTCCTACGCCCTGTCTGCACGCCTACACCGGGGACCTGAGCCTGTTCCTGGGGCCAACCTCAGGGCCCTCATCCCGCCATCTGTACACTGCAGCCCCTCTCAAATCAGCCCCTTTCTGCCCCATCAGGGAATCAGGCCCTGCAGAGCTGTCAGGGAAACCAGGCCTCTGGTTCCAGGTCCGGTCTCTTGACCTCTCTCCTGTCCTGCGCTCATACACGGCATCAGATGGCAGGCGAGGAAAGACCCCCTCACGGTCTCTTGCGACCAGGCCCGTGGTCAGTGACCCATTAGGCTGGCCTGGAGGGCCCTGGTTGGGGCAGAGGAGGAAAGAGGGCCCCCCTGTGGCTAAAACCACATCCCAAGGTAAATGCAGCCCTTGTGGCTTGGAAGGCAGCCAGTGGGGTGGGCATCAGGCACCCCACACCCTGCCCTGTTATCCCAGCTGCATTATTCTGGGGAAGACACTTAAAGGTAAAAGGGGGACAGAAATCCCCACCTCTCAGGATTAGGGTCAGAATACAGAGAAGGACCCTGCAAAGGGGATGGAAGTCTCCTGGTACACTTAGAAGGGGCAGGCTTATCGGAATCTCCAGAGTGATTCTGTGGCCAGCATGCAGCTGCTTTCCCTAGGAAAGAACACTGGGGGGAATGCGGGTCAGTTGCCCTGGGAGGAGACTGCATGTGGCAAGCTGGTAGCTAGTCATGTGCCGAGAAGTGGGTCTGGACATGGCAGAGCCCCGTGCTTGTGAAACCAAGGAAAACCACCAAGGCAGGATGGGCAGTAGGGAGCCATAAAGCAGAGAGGGAGACCTTGCCTGTGGGCCGCATCACATAGCAGACAAGTGACTTAGCCACTCTGAGGGCTCGGTGAGATGAGAGTCATCTCCTCCTCCTCCTCCCCCTCCTCCTCTGCATCTCCTAATCCATCTGGGGATCCTGACACTTGGCTTAGGATGCAGCAGGAAGTGGGGTCATAGAAGGCTCAATGATTGGATGAGTCAGGAGGGGTGGGTACAAGCTGGGAGGGAGATTCTGGCTGGCTTGATGGTTAGATAGTTGGCTACCTTGATGGATGGGTGGAGGGGGGAAGATAGATGTTGGATATTCTGATACGCAGACGGATTTTTAGTGTGAGTGAATGTGGACAGATTGATGGGTAGGTTGGGGGGTGGATAGATGGATGGATGGGAGGATATGAGGGTGGGTAGGTGGATGGATGAATATGGATGAATGGATGGATGGATGAATGGGTGGGTGGGTGAGTAGATGGGTGAGTAAGAATGGATGGGTGGATGGATGGATGAGTGGATAGATAGATGGGTGGGTGGGTGGGTGGGAGGATGGGTGAATAAGGATGGACAGATGGATGGATAGGTGGATGGATGAATAAGGATGGATGGATGGGTAGATGGATGGGTAGATATGTAAGTGGATGGATAGGTGGATAGATGGATGGGTGAATGGATGGATGGGTAGGTGAATGGATGGATGGATGGATGGATGGATGGATGGATGGGTAGATGAGTGGGTGAATGGATGAGTGGATGGATGGATGGATGGATGGATGGATGGATGGATGGATGGGTAGATGAGTGGGTGAATGGATGAGTGGATGGATGGATGGATGGATGGATGGATGGAATGGAGGTATGCAGGGGGATGAGAGTCCAGTCTTCTGCTTCAGCCCCCTGTTCCCAGGAGGTCTTTAGCAGAATAAGATCTGAACCACTGACAAGACAGAATCATCCACCCTTGTCAGGCCTGCCTCTGCCATTGGTGGAGCCATTTCCAAGGCAGACCCTGTCCTTCCAGCTGCAGTGGGGGGATGGGTGTAAGTCCTGGGCTGGCTTCCTAGGGAAGTAGGGCCTTCTCCCCTGAGAAGCTGTCAGGCCTGCTACCAGGACTGTGCTGGGAAATCTTTTCTAACCACCCCGTGGATGAGAAATGAGTGAGGCCTAGGAATGGCTGTCGAGAGCAGCCATCCACCAGGTGTAGGTTTTCGGGGCAGACATAATTCACCTGAGACATTCTCATTCCTTGCCTTGGGATCCAGTTAGGTGTGCTGAGCGGTGTGGGCTGAAACGGGGGTGCTTTCTTGTGTCTTTGAGACCCAGAGTTGCCCTTGCCCAGAGAGCAACCGCCCCAAAGGGCATGTCCTCTGGGTGCTGCCGCCCCTCCCCTGGAGGCTGCAGGTGGACCGTGGGTTGCTCCCTTCCCAGCACAGAGCACAAGGGCTCGGCCCAGAAAGGAGCCAGTGACCTGTCTGATCAGGCAGGGCCACGGTAGGACTCAGAGCACGGGGTCTGGATCAGACTGCCTGAGCCCACTCAGACCCCAGCTCAGAAACCACAGCTGTGTGACCTCAGACAAGGTGCTTCACCTCTCTGAGCTTCAGTCTCTTTATCAGCAAAACAGGATAATCATCACCCACCACACAAATTTGCAGTGGAGAGTTCCTAAAGTCACGTGTGTTCTTATTTCGGCACTTCGTGAGCTGTGACGGGGAACGAATTATTTCCAAAATTCAGGGGATGTGGGGCTTATTTTTAACTTGTATGGAGTTTTTATTGTGGAACATTTCAAGCATACACAAAAACAGAGAATAACAACCCTGAGCTCCCATGTATTCACCACCTAGGCTCAACAATTATCAACATTTTGCCAAATTCACTTCTTCTCTCCCTCCACCCATTTCCCCCTCCCTCCAAATTATTTTTAACCATTATATGTTTAGCTCCAAGAGTATTTCAGCATTTTCCTGTAACAGGTTTCTCACACAGGGACCAGATCAAATGATGTAAAGTGCGGTGCCCAAGTCAGTGAAATGAACACGAGCATTCTCAGAGCTGTGTGTCTTTGGGCCAGTTCCTTAACCTCTCTGAGCCCTCAATGTCTGTCTATAAAGAGGGAGGGTGATAAGGGCTGTGAGATAACAGTGGGGCTCAGGGAAGAAGAGGAAACAGCACAGGGCCAGGGCCAAGGGGCTTCCCCATCAGAGGGCCGTGAAAGGTGACACCTCCTCTTACGTGCTGTTCCCTCCCCTGAACCCTCATGATCTCCCTGCACTGCCTGCCACCTCTCAGCATCTGGGAACAAAAGGCCAGAGAGGAGCTGGAAAGGCCCTTCTCCATGACTGAACATGGCCACTGCATCAGGATACTTGTTTGGGGCCACTCCGTGCTAGCCTGGGCACCCTGCCTGCGAGGGGCTACCCGCAGGCTAGACTCAGCAGTTTTGGCTCAGGGAAGCCAGTGCTGAGGCTGAGGGGGAAGCCAGGAGAGGCCCAGAGGCCACAGCTCCAGTAAAGGAGACAGGACAGGAGGACCCATGTGCCCTGCCCACACCCACCCAGGGCGGCTGCAGAGGAAGCTGATACCACGGGCCCTCCCGGGGATGGCCTTGCCTTCCCATTCCCATGACGACCTGCTGGGCTCACACTGCTGCCCTCGGAGGCTCCCCCCAGCCCCCCGCCCAAGGGCGCAGGGAGTGGAAAGCTAACACAGAGAAAAAACTGGTGGCAGGTGCAGAGCTCCTGCCTCCGCAGGGTGGGCTGAGCCCACTGCAAGTCACCCTGGGCTTGGCTCAGGTGGGATTTTCAAGAATTCCGAAGAACAGAGGCCCACGACTGTCCAGTCAGAGATGAGTTCTAACCATGAATGGCCAGGAGGCTCCTGGAGAGCCTTTGAACGACCTCTGTACTTGAAACCCAGGTCCATGTACACGTCAGGTGGCTCCGTGGAAATGGATGGCATCGGGCAGGCTATGAGGGGTGGAGCTCTCCGTGCGTGGAACGTGCCTTCCTGACAGGGACAAGGGACAGCCTCAGCATTCTCAGAGCTGGGTCTCTGGGTCTGCTCAGACGTACCTAGAGCTCCCAGCCTCTATCCACAAGGGTGTAGGAATCATGAGAGAAGAACCAGCACACGCCATCCCCCTATTCAGAGGGGTGCAGAAGATTCAGGAAAGAACCAGCAGATGAACTTGAGGTTAACACCGCCGGGTGAATTCTAAAGGAATTAGCAAGCAGAAAAGGATCATCATTGGGAGTGAATATATTGGTTCAGTAGAAACAAGTCTTGAGAAATCATCTGCATATTTTTAAAATAGCGTAAGCCCGTGGTTCTGTCAAACTCTAGGCACAGACACGCTGAGGCCTTGGCTTCAGGAGGGCTCCACAGTCTACGCCGGCGAGGCTGACCAGCAGCTAGAAGCAGGTGAAGGCCATGTTCCTCCAGTCGGCACATGTGTGTGAGCCCCTCCCGAGTCCTTCATGCTGTAATCTTCGTGGAGCTGGTAGTGCAGAGAGAGGAGGTACACAATCCCCCGATCGAGGCTTGGCCAAGGGTGTGAAGGAAGCCCGGTGCTCTGAGGTCACAAGCGTGAGAAGAACGTGCAGGAGAGAGCAGGCCCTCCCAGGGTCTCGGGGTGAGGGGCGGGGAAGGGGCCAAAGGGATGAAAGAGGGGGACAGGGGCCATGTGGAGGCCATCGAGTGTAGCGAGAGCTGACCTCAGGACCCCCAAGCCCCGCGGGGCTTCTGTCTTTGCAGAGGCACTGGGGATGCAGAGGTCAGATGTGCATTTTCAACAGACCACTCTGGCTGCAGAGTGGAGTGCAGAGAGGCCGGCGTGGATGCAGGGGGGCCCTCCGAGGACCTGCACCACAGAGACAAAGCATGGAAATCGCAGAAAGCGAAATGAGGAGGATCGGTGACGGCCAGGAGGGGTGTGCGGGAGAGGGGGGCTTGAGGATGGCCGCAGGCCTGTGAGCAGGACACAGGTGCTCCGGGGGCTGAGACAGGGATGCGGACAGAGGAGGCAGCTCTGGGCAAGGGGGGCGAGACGGCCACTCGCACACATTGGGTCGAGGTGGCCCCTTGGCCATGTGGCTCCGCAGATCCGAGAAGAAGCTGTATGTGTAAGATGGATGTTGTCCACACAGACACTGAGTAACACTCTGGACATGACCCAGCTTACCCAGGGCCAAGGGACAGACTGAAGGGGAAGGGGGAGCCAGAGGAGATGGGGGGCGGATCTCCAGCATGGAAGGACGGTGCAGACGAGCCTGCCAAGAGCCCGAGGCAGGAGGAACCGGAGACAGACCCAGCCTGAGACACGGCCGCGGGCTTTCCTGACAGGCTGAGTGAGGAGAGACGGCAGGGGGGCTGGTGCAGGTGTCGGGGCTCACAGGATGCACCCAGCTCCCTAGTTTCGCAGCACGCAAGTGAAGACCTGACCGGCAGCGTGCCGACCACACTCTTGGACCCCACAGAGCTGAGAGGGGCTGTTCCTTCTGCAGGCAATGGACAGAAGAGTTGGACCTCAGTTTACCCACATACCGTCCCGCTCAGCAGTGGGCCTGGCCCCCACGGCTCTGGGAGCAGGAGCTAGGGTTCGGGTTTGGGTAGGATTAGCAGTCTCCTGTCCTGATTCCCGTGTCCTGAAGGCTCTGCCCGTGGCCACTTGAGAGAGTAGCACTTCCGTGAGCAGCAGGTGGATGCCGACTCGGTCACCAGAGCTCTGGGCACCCACGGCCCCCAGGAGCCCTGTCAGACTTAAGGAAGTGTGAAGCCCCCATGCACACTCGGCCCAGCTAGCCAGATGCCCCACCTGCAAAATGCTGCTGGATCTCTGTGTTTCAAAGCAGCGTGAAGAGAGCACACATCTTCTATCTGACTACTGACCACCCGCCATCCTCCCAGGCCCCTGGGGCCGCAGGGCACCCCACCCGCCTGCCTGAGGGCTCATCGCTGCCTGGACGCCAGGCCCCAGACACCCGCCCCTGCTCCGGAGCCAGCTCCTCAGCTTGTGGGGCCTGAATCACCTCGGGGGCGGGGGGGCATCATGGCCTCTCTTCCCTGCACCCCATCCAGGGCAGCCCAAAGCAAGCACGCATCTGTCCGAGCTGCGCGGTGAGACACTTCTGTCCACGTGCCCAGGGTGGGGACAGGGCCGGGCACCGCTCGCCATCGCTCGCATCCCGGCCGGCCCAGAGCCTCAGATGCTAGACATGCTCAGGCATGCACTCCTCTCTTTCCGCCCCTCCAGGCATACCGAAAGAGGATGCACCAGGTCCTGCAGGCTCTGCACCAGAAGCTGGCCGCTCAGGGCCAGGGCCCGGAAGGCCTGCTGGGTGCCGACAAGCCCATCTCCTACAGGACCAAGCCGCCGGCCTCCATCCACCGGGAGCTCCTCGGCGTCTGCAGTGACCCCTACACTCTGGCCCAGCAGCTGACCCACGTGGAGCTGGTGAGCAGGCCTGTGCCATCCCCTAGCCAGACCCAGAGCCGGGGAACAACTGAGAACCGGCCATCCCCGGCCCCTCGCCTTGTGTCCGCATCACCCAGGGCTCGAGCCTGTCCCAGCAGGGCCAGCCGGGCACCTCCAGGACGCCCTGGCTCTGGAACAGTCTCTCGCCATTCCAGCGGGAGGGCTGGACATGCTAGGCCTGCCCGGCTTGGACCCTTGGCCTCCCTGAGAGTCTGGGCCTGGGACGGAGGAACTGGGTTCAAATGCTGGCTCTGGCACCACCTGCCGTGTGCGCTTCCCCCCACTAGTGCCTTCCCTACCAGGGCCTCAGTTTCCCCATCCAGGACTCACAGACACACTGCACCCACCACAGCCTTCCAGAGAAGTGCAGGTAGGCCTTCCTGCGTGTGAAGGGGACATCCCAGCCTAGCCTCCACAGGTTGGGTTCCTTGTAGATGCAGAGGGGCCAAGGGGCCTGCCCCAGAGAGAGGGGAGGTAGGGAGCAGGTTTCTTCTCTTTTAAACCCTCCCCCATTTATGGCTCCCTTACTTTCTGGCATTATCCTCAGAACTTAACGTGCACCATCTCATTCCATCTTCCCTCACCCGGCCAGGGAGGTGCTATTTTGATCCCCTCTGCACCAATGAGGAAACTAAGGTCCAGAGAGGCTAAGAGACTTGCCTGAAGTCACCAGAAAGAACAGAGCCAGAATTTGATTCTGACCCATACCTCCCCGGGAGGGAGCAGGTCATTTCAATGGCCCAGTTTTGAGCCTCGTTTCCTGGGTATAACCCCTCCCAAGCACGCCCTGTGGGGACCTTGCCTCCTGCCCCCATGAACTTCGGCAGTCCCTGGGCATGGGAAAAGAGGGGTGCCTCCTTCAGGATGGTTTCAGGCTCTGTGACAACCCAGAATGGGGGAGCTCCCTCTCTCATATAAATAAATAAAATCTTTAAAAAATATATCAACCAACTACTGAAGTCTGAAAAAACCATAGTTGGTCAGTCCTTCTTTCGAGTAGAAATGGTGTTCTCACCCTAGTGCGAAGGGCAGGTGTCCAGAGACCGTCCTGGGGTGGGCTGAGAGGTAGGGAACCCGCAGGAGCACCATGCCAGGCCCGGGGTGGGCACCCCCCCTCCCCGCACCTGCCCCCTTTCCCAACTCCTCTTCTCCCTTCTGGTGCAGGAACGGCTGCGGCACATCGGGCCTGAAGAGTTTGTCCAGGCTTTTGTGAACAAGGACCCTTTGGCCAGCACAAAGGTAGAAGGCCCTTGGACAGGCTGTCCCACCAGCGACCCCCGCCCACTGGCCGGTCTGGGGAATTCGGAGGTGCCCGGAGCAGAGCAGATGGGCTTTCAGGGGCTGCGTCCACTCCACCCGTGCCCCTCCAGCCCAACAGCCCCGAGTCCTGGGGAAGCCGGCCGGTCACCCACCCAGCGAGGGCGGAGGGCGGGGGTGGGCGTGGAACCGAGGCCCGGGGTGCGAAGGAGAGTGGAGCGCGCCCCAGGCGCTCTCCAAACCCCCAAGGCTCTCCCAGCGCGTTTCGGTGGGCGCTGGTGCCCTCCAGCGGCCACCTGGGGTAGCGCGCGCGTTACTGCGCGCCGCCCAGGAAAGCTAAGGGCGCTCTTCCCTTAACTGGTGCGGTGGCCCCCGGCCACGGACTGTGGACCGCGTCCACGCACGGGATTTCGGGTTTGTCCCTCTTCTGTCAGAGCCCAACCAGTAGGATGTCTGGTGCTTATCAGCCGGGTGCAATTCGAATCAGAACTAGAAACATTGTTGTCTTCTGCCCTCTGGTGTAATGAAATAAGAGCAACTAAATATGAGTGCATTTTCACCTCTCAGATAAGCAAAGATAAAGCATCGTGGGTGTGTAGGGAAAGACACACTTTCATACATGGCTGGTGCGGGGGGGATTGGCACAGCGGCTTTGGGGGGGTGCAGTTCACAATAGCATCAACGCTTGAAATGTACACCCTTGACCTCAACTTCACCCGCCTAATAATTTATCCTAAGGATATACACACCCTATGTACACAAAGATGTATGCATAGAGATATTTGGGATATACTGTGGCTATTATGGCCAAAGGCTGGAAGCAACCTACCTTATCACTCACAGGGACTCAATTACAAATTACAGTACGTCCACACATGGAATGCTATGCATCTATTACAAAGAATAAGAGTGGCTAGAAGTAGAGAATAATCACCCAGATCCATTATAGAGAGAGAAAAAAAAAATCTAGAGCGAAGAGCAGTGATGAAGAGGATGTGGCCATTTGTGTAACAACAAAAGGAGGGAGCGTGATACCTGTCTGTTTGCACAATGCATGCGTGTAGACAATCTCTAGGAATACTGAGTACTCTTGGGAGCCCTGCTTGAGGGTGGGGCTTGGAATGGCAAGGAGACTTGGCCACTCTCAGCAAGTTGTTCTTATGTTTGGTTTTGGTTTTTGGCCATCTCCAAGAATTACTTTTTTATTGTGAAGGACATCAGATGACCCGTGACCTCTCTTCACCCACTCTACGGTAGATGAACGTTTGTGGTTGTTTCCAGCCTCTTGTTATTATAGATACTGCTGCTATGAACATTCTTACACGTTTCCAGGTACATCGGTGCATATTTTTCTAGGGCATCAGTTCTCAAATGATTTGGTCTTAAGACCCCTTTATACTCTTAAAAGTCATCAAGGGCCCCAAAGAACGTTTGGTTATGTAGGTCGTATCTACCAATATCCATCGTATTAGCCATTAAAACCATAACTTTTAAAGATATTTATTTATTCAAAATGGCAATAATAACATATCACATGTTCACATCGGTAACATATTTTATGGATATAACTAGATTTTCCAAAGTAAAAAAATTACTGGGAAGAGTGATATTGCTTTACTGTATTTTTATAAATCTCTTTAATGACCAGTGTAACAAAAAGACAGCTGGATTCTCTTATCTGCTTCTGCATTCAATCTCTTGACATACAGTATTTGGGTTGAAAAATCCAACGTCCCACAAATATGTAGTTGGAAAAGGGAAGAGTATTTTACATTATTTTCAGATAAGTGAATATTTTTCTTTGATACTATGCTAAAACTCAGCAGGTGGTAGTGTTTTTTAAGATTAGTTGCAATTTGGAATCTGAAAATGTTATCAGTGGACTTTCTGTACTCGGTTGCATTTAAATCTTTTGGTCCACCTTGCATCTTAATGGATCTTTTGCCCATGTGTGATTTTATAACATCATACGTTGGTCATTTGGAAAATATGAGTTCTCTGAACCAGGCAGATCTTCCAAATGTTGGTGCATTTCATTATACGATATTTTAAAACCACACCCACTAATATCACTACTGATCTCATCCTTGCAAAAAAGCCCTTGCATATTGGGAAACTGTCAAGGTCACAGACGGGGATACATGTGTTATAAGTTCCCAATTCTCTCTTGAAACCTTGAATTTTATCAGTGACAACAAATACTATCAATTACTTCCTTGAAGTGACAGGCTCATTTTGTTGATTTTCAAGAAAATACCAACTAGGGTGCCTGAGTGGCTCAGTCAGTTAAGCGTCTGACTTCAGCTCAGGTCATGGTCTCAGGATCCTGGGATTGAGCCCCATGTCGGGCTCCGCGCTCAGCTCTCCTTCTGCCCCTCCCCCTGTTCGTGCTCACTCCCTCTCTCATATAAATAAATAAAATCTTTAAAAAATATATCAACCAACTACTGAAGTCTGAAAAAACCATAGTTGGTCAGTTCTTCTTTCGAGTAGAAATGGAGTTCCATGAGAAAAGTGGCCAGTTCTGCTCACAAGTCACACTAATGTTTTTCCTCAAACCTGACTTCTGTATGCCCCAGAAATGCTTTTGTGTACTGTTCCATCCCACAGAATACCAAAAAGATATGTGCACAAGATTGAGATTTATTTTTTTTTTAAGATTTTTTTTCATTTATTTGCCAGAGAGAGAGCACAAGCAGGGGGAGCGGCAGGCGGAGGCAGAGGGAGAAGCGGGCTTCCCGCTGAGCAAGGAGCCTGATACAGGACTCGATCCCAGGACCCTGGGATCATGACCTGAGCTGAAGGCAGATGCTTAACGGACTGAGCCACCCAGGCATCCCAAGATTGAGGTTCAATAAAATTGAATATTTCACCTCCTCGAGGACATGCTGAAGTCACACTCCACATTTTTCTTTGACTAGGAACGTGTGATAGTGAAGAACACAATGACCACGAGTATGGTTTGGTGACTCTGTTTGTTTGGGACTAAGGGGGGGGCAATTTCACCCACTGGTCTTTCACACATTAGTGCAAATGTCACCACAATGAAAAGACAATGACGTTGTATGAACACGAAACTCGTTGTGCCCTTGGAGAACTGTCACTCTACAATATACCCAGGAGGGAAATGACTGTGTCAGGGGCAGGGCTGGTGAGGCTGCCCACGAGAAAGTAATCTTGCTCTGCATCCTAAGTGACACTTGAAATCGTCAGACTTCCAAATGTTTGTCAAACTGTTCAAGGGAGCATCTTCTCATGTGTCTTGGACATTCCTATTTTCTCTTCTATGAAATTCCTGTCACCCAGTTTCCTATTGGTGGTTTGGCTTTTTCTTAAGGATTTTAAAGAGATTTTTGGTAAGCTTTAAAAAAACATTTGTACTAGATGACTATCCTTTGTCAGGTGAACTGCAAATTTTCTCCTTTTTTTTTTTTTTTTTTTTTTTGCTTTTCATTCTCATTATTCTTTGGATGAGAAGGTGTTTTTAATTTTAACCTAGTTGGAAAAAAATATTTTAACCTAGTCAAATTTATTAACCTTTTCCTTTATGTTTTTTTTTTGGGGGGGGGGAGGTAAGAAATCCCTCCCTACTCCCTACCCAGGTCATAAAGATAATCTCTGATGTTTTCTTCGAGAAGTTTTAATATTTTTTCCTTCACATTTAAGCCTTGGATTTGAAATTCACTTTGTGGCTATGGCTTGAGGTGGAGATCCATGTTCATGGTTTTCCACACAAATAGCAAGTGTTCCTGCACCACTATTTATATATTGTCTTGCCTGCCTATACGCCCTGACAGTTCCGTCACTGTCATATGCCAGGTTTGATCTACACGTGTAGATGTCTGTTCTGTCCACTGGTCAATTTTCCTATCTCTGCGTCAATATACATCGTCTTCATTATTATGGTTGTATACTTGGGTTTTTTTCTCCCTATCTGGTGAAACAAACCCTCCTGTTCTTCAGGAGTGGTTTGGCCATTCTTGGCCCTTTATTTTTCTATTTGAAATCTTATAACCCTTGCAAATTCAGTGAAAACCCTACTGGGATTTTTGTTAGAATATATGAAATATGGACCAATTTGGGAAGAATTTTCATCTTCATGATACCGAGTCCCCCAACCCATACAAATGGTGTGTTCTGCCATTTACTTAGATCTACTTCATAATACCTTTCTAATGTTTTATAACTATCTCCATAAAAATATTACAGATTTAGTTAGATTTTTCATTCTCATTATTCTTTGGATGAGAAGGTGTTTTTAATTTTAACCTAGTTGGAAAAAAAAATTTTTTAACCTAGTCAAATTTACTAACCTTTCCATTTATGTTTTTTTGGGGGGGTGCGGAATGCATATTTTTGCTATTATTTATGGCATCTTCTATTGTACTTATTTCTGAACTGCTTGTGTAGTTTAAGGAATGTCTTTAACTTTTGCATATCAACTTTGTATCTGGCGATACTGTACATTCTTCTTAATTCTAATAGTGTCTCTGTGTTCTTTGGTGTTTTTCACATAAACAGTTACATCATCTGGGAATAATGACAGTTTTGCTCCTTCCTTTCCAATCCTTATTCTTTTTTTTAAAGATTTTATTTATTTGAGAGAGACAGAGAGAGAAAGTAAGAGAGCACAAGCAGGGTGAGGGGCAGAAGGAGAAGCAGACTTCACTGAGCAGGGAGCCTGATACGGGGCTGGATCCCAGGACTCCGGGATCGTGACCTGGGCTGAAGGCAGATGCTTAACCGACTGAGCCACTCAGGCGCCCCTCCAGTCCTTATTCTTTTTATTTCTAGGGTAGTCATACAAAGAGTCCTCCACTGATATGAGATGGACATGAATGACAGATGGGTCCTGTTTTTTAATTCTCTGAAATGTTGGGATTACTAGTTATTGCAGAATAACCCTGCTAAGTCTAAGCAATAGAATTTATTTTTCTTGCGTATTGTGCTAACTAGCACCTCTGGCAAAATGTTAAATAGAAGTGTTGCTAGCAGGCATTCTTCTTTTGTCCTGATTGTAAACAATGCTTTTAAGATGTCATAGTAGAGTATGATGTTTGCTATGCGATTTTTTTTTTTTTTTAGATGCCCATTATCAGCTCAAGGAAGTCCCCTGGTCCTACTTTGCTGAGAGTTCTTATCATAAATCGTTGTTGCATTTTATTGACTACTTTTTCTGGGTCTATTAACCTTATGTTCTCTTCCCTTTTAAACTGTTAAGTGATTATTTATACAGTAGTCCCCCTCCTTATCCGTGGGGTATATGTTCCCAAACCCCCCAGCGGATGCCTGAAACCATGGATGGTACTGAACTCTGTATATACTACATTTTTTCCTATACACACATACTTATGATAAAGTTTATAAATCAGGCATGGTAAGAGATTAACAACAATAACTCATAAGCAAATAGAACAATTACAACAATATACTCTAATAAAAGTTATGTGTATGTGGCCTCTCTCTCTCAAAATATCTTATTACACTGTACTCACCCTTCTCCCTGTGATGATAAGATGCCTACAGGATGAGATGAAGTGAGGTGAAGGACATAGGCACTGTGATGTAGCATTAGACTACTACTGATCATCTTACTTCTGGACCATGGTTGATGGCAGGTAATTGAAACGATGGACAACAAACCACAGATAAGGGGGGAGCTATTGTATTCGTCGGTTTCTTTCTTTTTCAATGTCAAGCCAACCTTGCATTTCTGGGATAAATGAAACTGGGTCGTGATCCTTATATTTTTCATACATCCTTAGGCTCAGTTTGCTCTCGTTTTGTTTAGGATTTCTGTAACTATAATCATGCGATTGACTTGTCATTTTCCTTTCTGTCCCTGTTCTTGTCTCATCTTTGTTTTCTCTCTCCCTGTTCTCTGTTCTGTGTGAATGACCAAATTATCTGTTCCTGGACCATTGGTAGAATTTGCCAGTGAAACCATCTGAGCCTGGTATTTCCTTTTAGGGAAGACTTTTATGTGCCCATTCAAGATTTTCCTTGTTTTGGTAATTATAGGACTATTTAGGCTTTCTATTTATTCTTTACTGTACTTTTTAATTTATATTTTTCCAGAAATTTGACTCAGTCCTCTTAAGTTTTCACATTTATAGACACAAAGTTATTCACAATACTCTCTAGTTATCTTTTCAGTTTTTTCATATTCATATTCACCTCTAATATTCTTTGTATTTACTTCTCTGTTTCTTCATCAATCTTGCTAAGCGTTCATCAATTTTATTAGTCTTTTTAAATAAAGAGCTGGCTTTGTTGATTCTATATGTTGCATCTTTCTTTACTATTTCATTTTTTTCTTTAATCTTTATTATTTCCCTCCATCTGCTTTCTTTGGATTCTTTCTTTGTTATTCTTTTTCTAATTTTTTAAGTTGGATGTTCAGCCCATTTTCATCCTTTCTTCCATCCTAATAAAAGTATAGTGCTTGCTTCGGCAGCACATATACCATCCTAATAAAAGTATGAAAGACTATTCATTTCTTTCTAAGTATATTTTTTATTTGCACCCTCAAAATTCTGTTTTTCAGTATTCTCATTATAATTTCCATGATGATTTCATCTTTGACTCATAGATTATTTTAAAATGTGTTTTTACATTTCTGACTATTTGAAAAGAATACACCTTCTCATATGATTGAGTGCAGGCAGGCTTCCATACTTGTCTTTTAATTCAACTATGTAAATTGTGCTGCTCAGATTTATATTTATACTGCTTTTTTAATCTCCACAATCTATGAATTGCTGACCTTATGTTAAAATCTTCCACTGTGGCAGTAAGATTTGATTTCTCCCTATAAAGGAGTTTACCTTTCTGACTTTCTTTGCCTCTGTATTTTGAAGCTATGTTGTTAGGCACAAGCGAGTTTAAATTTGTGACATATTCACGATTAATCAAACCTTTTATCATTATGTGGTTCCCTTTGAATCTCCTCTGATGCTTTTTGCCTTAGAGTCTTTTTTTTTTTTTTTTTTTTTTTGCCTTAACATCTATTTTGTCAGGGTGCTAGGGTGGCTTAGTCGTTAAGCGTCTGCCTTCGGCTCAGGTCATGATCCCAGGGTCCTGGGATTGAGTCCCGCATCGGGCTCCCTGCTCAGCGGGAAGCCTGCTTCTCCCTCTCCCACTCCCCCTGCTTGTGTTCCCTCTCTCGTGTTCTCTTTCTCTGTCAAATAAATAAATAAAATCTTTTTTAAAAATCTATTTTGTCTAATATTAGTATAGCTATATGATGAATATCACATATTTTTCAATTTTTTCATGTATATCTTTGGGTTTGGGGTGTGTCTCTTGAAAATAGCAAGTAGCCGGAGTTTTAAAATTATAGCAGTTGTAATTACCAACTTACGTGGATTCTGTGCATCCTTTGCTTGTCTTCCCACACCTTCCCTGTCTTTTCTCCTCCTTACTTTACTTCTTTTGGATTAATAGATCCCTCATTCCATCTTCCCCTCTACTTACTGAAGGTCATACTGGCCATTTCAACATGGATATTTAAGTTAAGTTTAATCTTTTAAACTCTCATGCATTTTATGCAGTTGAATATTCTACCTCAATTGAAAAATTACATTTCCAAAGGATATTTTATGGCATATGAAAAGGTTCATATGGAAAAACATGACTGCTGTCTAGGTGCAGCTTATCTAACACGTATTTCTCCTTAGGGCACTTCACAGCCCTTGGGTGCTTAGGAGCTACAGCGCTGTGCTTGGAGCCAGTCTAAGCAGGGGACTCACCATCACACTGAGTAGATCACCAAAAAAGACAGGTGTTCACACAGTATGGGAGCTGAAACGGAAGGCACATTGTCACTTAGCTCAACCTCAGCTGGGAACATACCGGCGCTTTGGGTGACTCCCGATTTTTTGCCACTCTGCACAGATCCATGAATGACAGTGAAAGAGACATGAGTAGTGATTTGGGGTTACAAATGCATTTTGAGGAAGCAGACAGATTCACAAATATAGAATCTATAAATAATGACAATCAACTGTGTGTGGGGGTGTGTATATACATACGTACTTACGTATATATATCATATTAAATGATATCTTTGAATGTATAGAAAAAAGACTGGAAGGATACACATCAAATCATGGGTATTTGTGGACGGTTTTGAGGTCTCAGCATTTTTCAGATGATCTATAAGAATGATCGATGAACTGACTTCATGTTCCCAAAGTTATTGAAAGAAAGACTGAGTGTGGTCCTTGTGTCTTTCCTAGCCTTGTTTCAGTGACAAGACTAACAATCTGGAGGCTTACGTGAAATGGTTCAACAGACTGTGCTACCTCGTGGCGACTGAGATCTGCATGGTGGGTAGAAAGCTGGGGAGCGTGACCCGGCACAGCCAAAGGTGGCAGGGGTTGGGGAGAGCCAACCTGGGAGGGAACCAGAAAGGTATCTTGAGCCTGTCGGTATGCAAGCCCAGGATCAAGCTGGGCACCTCTCTGGGACAGCAGGTGTCACCCAGCTTGCCTGCAGTGACATTTCCCTCTGGGTAGAGCCTGGCACAGATCCACTGGACTCCGACATGGGCATCAGAGACTGCCTGCTGAAGGTGTGAGAGGCAGTTTGCTGCTTGGCCAGGTGGATCTGTCCCCTCCATCTGTGCCTGTCGGCCTCGGGTGCCCTGACCTGCAGCCACACTGTGCTTGGCTCTCTCTGGATTTAGAGTAGAAATGACCCAACCTTTAAGCATTGGGAGATTATACATGGAAAGCCCAGGTCTCCAACTTCTCCCGGAAAGCAGGAAGACTTGTCAACGCTGGGCCAGAGGCACGTGTCACCAAGGCATGGTCCCTCGGGGCCAGACCCTGTCTCCCCTCTTCTCTTCCTTGGAGTGCGGGGAGGCTCCTCACCCCTCCCACCATCAGGTGAAGCCCTGGGACCATTTGTGTTGGGGAAAGATTGGAGGCGGCACAGGTGCCAGGTGGAGCTCTCTGGGAGCAAATGCTGAGATAGAAATTGGGATAAGAGAGAAAGGGGCAAAGGCAGGGCCGTTCAGAAGGAGAAGCTGGTCTGTGATGCCTCAGCCTCGGGAGCGCTTCTGGCTGAGGGCCCACAGCGGGTGGAATGCTTGGCCTCTGTCCCCCTCCTTGCTCGGCCATCACTGTCACTGTGCAGGCTGCCCGGGAGGGACAGGAAGGACCTCAGGAGGGAAGCTTTCCCAAGGGGGTTTGGGCAGCATGTCTCACGCTTCTTGGTAAAGACCACTGCTGCGCAGAAGTAAGCAAGCAAGATCTGTATGGGAAGAGCGCAAGGCTTCCAGAGGCCCCACCTGTTTCCTGCATTTCCATCTCTGGCCTGGCAGCTCAGAGGGGGCTTTGCTTGGGCAAAGCTGGATTGAACCCTTCCGGGGGCTGGGCAGTGCCTCAGTCCAGGACAGCCCAGGGGATGACATGGTTTGTTTGGAGCCTCGGAGAAGTCACAGTCCCAAGCGCGTGGCCATAAGCTGGGGATGAGGTCATGCAGTCATTCAACAGAAAGCAAGGGAGGGGCTGCGCCAGTGACAGGGCCTGGGTCAGTGTGTGGCCCCAGCGTGGGGAGATCGAGCGTGGTGCACGGGGGGACAGGCGAGGGAGCCGTGGAGGGTGCTGGAGCCGGACCCGGAGGGCGCATTGGTGTCTTAAACACGGCAGGAGGCTCCTCCACCCCATGAAGTCCTGCCAGGCCCCACCTGAGCCCTCCAGGGCGGTGGGCTCTGCTGGGCCTGCCCAGGACGTGCTGAGACCCTGAGCCCTCAGGCTGCAGCCTGCCCCAGCATCAAGCGTCTCGGCCATGAACGGGGCTGAGAGCATGTTGATGAGGGACTGGCCCCATGATGGGGTGGGGACGTGTCACCACTGAGGCTCAGGTGCTCTGTCCCCAGCCGGCCAAGAAGAAGCAGAGGGCCCAGGTGGTGGAGTTCTTCATCGACGTGGCCCGTGAATGCTTCAACATTGGCAACTTCAACTCTCTGATGGCCATCATCTGTGAGTAGGCCGCCAGGCCCCAGGCGTCGCTGGGAGCACCCCCAGAGAGGCTGGATGGGCACCCACGGCGGGAGGGGTCTGAGCCAGGGTGCTCCTCAGAGCAGGGCGGGTGCTGCTGGGCCCGGAGGTCCTGGAGAGGTGCCCCCTTTGAGGCAAGCTTACCCTCCTCAGAGGGGCTTTGTGAGGACTTGGCCGTGTGTCCCTAGATCCAGGGAGCGCGGGGACCTAAAGCAGACCCTGGTCACCGTGTGGTGCCAGTGTGGTGGGGAGTGGGGCAGGGGCCTGCACACACAGCTGCCAGGCTCCCTGGGACACAGTGTCCACGAGCACCCACCCACCCATCCACCATCCAGCTGTCTGCAGCGGGCTCAGCCTCGGTCAGGGGCAGCCACCCCCAGGCCTCCTGCCCGAGGGGGTGAGCAGACTGTGTGGCCCGGAGATGCCCCCCCCACCCCCCACCCCCCGCCCAGCTCGACCCTTCCTCTTGCAGCCGGCATGAACATGAGCCCCGTCTCTAGGCTGAAGAAGACCTGGGCCAAAGTGAAGACGGCCAAGTTTTTCATCCTCGAGGTGAGCAAGGCTGCTGGGCTGCCGGCTGGCCCTGGCCGACCCTGGGACGCAGCTGCCCAAATGCCTCCCTGTCTCCTTCTAGCACCAGATGGACCCAACAGGGAATTTCTGCAACTACAGGACAGCCCTGCGGGGGGCAGCCCACCGCTCCCTGACCGCCCACAGCAGCCGTGAGAAGGTAGGTCAGAGGCTTGCCTGGCCTTCAGAGCTCCTCCCTACTCCATACCTTGGCCCCGGGTGGGCTGTAGCAGAGAGCCAGGATGCAGACTCCAAGGTCACCTGGTCCAGCCCCCTGCTCTTCTGCAGCATCTGTATAGACAGCCATGCTCCTTGCATGCCTCTAAAATGGGGAACTCACCACCTCACAGGACAGATCAGCCCATACTCACGCAGCTCCCACTGGTAGGAAATGCTTCCTTATCGGGCTGGGGTTGTCCTCTCTGGCTCTCTGGAGGGCCGTGCAGAGGAAGGCTGCTCCCTCTTTTTTTTTTTTAAGATTTTATTTATTTATTTATTTATTGAGAGAGTGCACGCAAGCAGGGGGCGGGACAGAGGGAGAGAGAATCCCAAGCCAACTCCTCGCTGAGCACGGAGCCCAATGTAGGGCTCGATCGCACCACCTTGAGACCATGCCCTGAGCCAAAATCCAGTCAGACGCTCAACTACCTGAGCCACCCAGTTCCCTACCACCCCCCCCAGGCTGTTCCTTTAGTGCCCCCCAGGCTCCCTCCTGCTTCCAAAGTCAACAGCCCAGGCTCCAGTCCCCTCCCCACTTGGATCTCTTTGGTCCCTGAACAGTTTGATTTGTCAGATCAAATTGTTTCAGATCAAATGGTCTCTAAGTGCACAGGGTCTTCCACCACCTTACTCCAAATGCAAGACCTTCACTGATGGGGCCTCAGATCACAGCCACGTTTTTGACGCTGAGTGAACCAAGCTTCTCCCTCACTAAAACTGCCTTTTCACAGGCTCTGTTCTTCTACATTTGCGGCGGGGCGGGGGGGGGATGGCGGTTAGGGGAGGGGGGTGCCTTCACTGACCCTGATCAATTGTATTGGTCTCCCAAATTCTCCTGGTGGCCTCCCACACCAGAAACTGCACCTCGGGATTGCAGCAAGCCTCTGACTTAGGACCTGTCACCAGCCTGGCAATTAGAGTGGTCATCTCCATGGGAAGAAACCACCGAGGCTTGCCATGCCCTGTCCGCCTGGTCTCTGGGCAGGGATATTGGTGGAATTAGTTCTCTGCCATGGTTTGCGCAGGTCCGTTTCCAGCCCGCGGGGTCGCAGAACAAGCTGCTTTTCTTGAAATTCAAAGTCACTCGAAATTGGACAGGACGGGCACCAGGGGTTAGTTCGGCTTGGGGAGCAGACCAAGACAGGCACACTTGTGCTCCCCGGGAGGCCTTCCAGCCCTGCACGCCCCGCCCGACAGGGGGACTGCACACAGAGCCTGGCCGCACTGCTGGCCACATGCTCTGCAGCTGGCCTTTCCTGGTCGGGCTGTGAGCCCCTCGGCAACTCTGGGCCTGAGGTGGGTTCCGCCGGGGAGCAGCATTCAGAGAGGCAAGACCTCAAAATCCAGGGCAGGCTTGCCTGTCCCCCCGGAAGCCAGGAAGCTGGAAAGCCAGAGTGGCAGGGACAGCAACCTGGCCTTTTGAGCACCTGCTACCCAAGGGCCACTTGACTCTGTCCCCGGCCCCGTTTAATTCTGACAACGACTCATGGAGTCTAGCAGGGCCATTTCCCGGATGAGAAGACAGAGTCTCAGAGAGGAATCTCACTGTCCCGTCACACAGCAAGTAGGCAGCAGGGCCAGGAATCAGACGTAGCCTCTCCGGCACACCACCGGGCTGCCTCCCGTTCCTGGGGTGCAGGTGCTGGGCAGCAATCACAGAGCTACTGACCTGTGGCCCAGGAGTGGGACTGCGGGGTGGAGTATACAGAGCTGACTGCAGCTTTGGGGCTGAGCTGTCAACTGCGACAACTGGCTTTTCCTCCATCCGTGCTGGCCAGGTGGCCGTGGGGCAGACTGGGCTGCCCTGTCCCTGCACGCTGAGCGCCCTTCCAGCTCGGGGGTGCGGGGATGCCGTGGTTTAGGTCTGGGGCTAGAGGTGAGTGATTTACGGAGCTGTGCATTCATTTCATTTCACTGCATTCTCCTCTAACTTCCAAAGAGATATGGGCCATCAGCTGGGCCCACAGGAGGTGCTTCATCAATGAGTGGGAGACTGGAGGATGGATGGTTGGGTGGATAGAAGGATAGAAAGATGGAAGGAAGGAAGGAAGGAAAAGAAGGATGCTCGCAGATGTTCTCGCAATTCCCGGCTGCCCCAGCTGAAATTTGGAGGCCAAGAGGCTCCAGTGGTCATGGCATTCTATGCTTTCTTCCCACCTGCCCCTCTCCTCCCATCTCTGTGATGGGGCCCACTCCACACTGGCTTCTTCGGATGACCCCCAGATGGAACTGCTAGCTCCAGAAAGCAAGGGCAGTGGGTTACAGTCCTGCCAGCCAGGATGCTAAAGCCCGATGGGATGGTAGCCTGGGCCCACATGGACAGGCAGAAATGGTGAGAAGTTCTCAGACATGGAAAACACTACCTCCCTGAGGACCAGCCCCAGTGCCCAGTGTCTAGGAAGCCTGCTCCGGGCCCCTGAGGAGCTGTCTCTGTCCACAGAGTCCCACTGCCCTTAATCCCCTCCCTGTCTTGGCCCATCTCCCCATTCCAACCCAGTGCAACCATCATGCACCGACCGTGGGCCTGGGGCTCAGCACCAGCGGTGGGGGGTGGGGGAGATGCACAGAGACCACCCACCCTCCTGGCACAGTGAGGAAGCCGGCAGGACAGGGGCTCTGGAGCCAAGCCACCTGGGTCCTAGTCCTGCCTCTGGTACTTATTGCTGTGTGAGCTTTTGTGAGTTGCTTAACCTCTCTGGGTCTCGGCTTCTTGTCATAAGGTGGGGTAATAGAGCCCTGCTTCACAGAACTTGCTGGGAATGAAACTCTGATCCCCGTGCATGGAATATTTGGCACAGTGAAGCCCTCAGGCCCACCACCCCTCAGTCCTGGACGAACCAGGCAACTGGTCTCCCCGCTTAATCTGTCTCAGGTCCCAGCCCCAGTGTTCACTCACGGGGTGACCTTGGGCCAGGCCCTGCTGCTCTGTGGGCCTCAGTCTCCCATCCGCCCTGCCCCGCCGAGCCATCCATACTGTACTGAGCTTCTGTACTGAGCAGTGTGGTCATGCCCAGGTCCTCACTTCAAAGGCCTTGTCAATTTGGGTGGCGGGCGGTGGCGGCGGGGGGGAGTGGAGAGCCAGAAACATCAGGGCCTGGCACCTGGTCCCAAAGGTGATGGGCTGGAGGCTGCTCCTGGCTGGCTTGGCAGCAGGTGCGTAGCTCTGGAGCCCGAGGGCAGAGCAGGTGTATTAGTCCCTTGGGGCCGACGTACAAAACACACCAACTGGGTGGCTTGGAACAATAGAAATGTATTATCTCCCGGTTCTGGAGGCCAGCTACCAAAGTCAAGGTTGTCAGGGCCATGCTCCCTCCAAAGGGTGCATCCTTCCTGGCCCCTTCCAGCTTCTGGTGGCCCCAGGTATTCCTTGGCCAGTGGCCAGTCCCTCCCGCCTCGGCCCCCATCTTTGCATGGCTCTCTTTGCTGCGTATGCCCAAATTGCCCTCTTTCCGCAAGGACCTCAGTCCCTAGAGTAGAGCTCATTACGCCCAGTGTGACCTCATCTTAACTCAGTCCCATCTGCAGAGACTATCTCCAAATAAGGTCCTGTTCACAGGCACTGGGGGTTAGGGTTCGAACATATCTTTTGGGGGGCCACAGTTCAACCCACAGCAGCCAGCTCCCCGAGGGTTGTCTGAGCTGTCAGCAGTGTCCCTTCTCTAGGGGTCAGCAGTTGGCTTTTGTGCAGAGCACAAAGGGAGAAGCAAGGCATCCAGCAGTGACACACAGAGACCCCTCAGGCACCGGAACAGGGATGCAACAGGATCGATCTCTAGCATCAGGCATAAAATGACAAAGCCCTAAGTACATATTTTAAAAAGTAGGCCACAGAACCGTGCAACAGATGATTCACATTCCGTATGTATTTAATGGCAGCCTCAGCACGCACCTGTATTCCTCCTGGAGCACTTGAACCAGGAAGGCCTAGGTCTGTGGATCCCTGGATTGTGGGGACAAACTGCCACGCCCTCTCCCAGCGGGCGGTGGAAGAAATGTTCAAGGGGCATTGGGACCTTGCGTCTTTGATCCAGCCCCAACACAGGGGGAATGGCACCATATACAGTAGGCGCTCAGTCGGCACTGGAGTCTGATGGGGCCTGGAAGGAAACAGTCTGGCCGTTGCTGACTGAGGGCTGACCAGCGCCTTCTCCCTTCCAGATCGTCATTCCCTTCTTCAGCCTGCTCATCAAAGACATCTACTTCCTGAACGAGGGCTGCGCCAACCGCCTCCCCAACGGACACGTCAACTTTGAGGTCAGGTCCGAGGGCCTCGGACTCTCAAAGCCCCCAGGACAGGGGCGCTGGACTCATTAGTCCAGGGACTCGAGGCAGAGTGCTGCAGTTTACAAGACATCGGGGCGGAATTATCAGGGTCCCCCCACCCCACCCCTTCCACAGGAGGAGAATGAGGCTCATTGATCCCCCCACCGCCCACCCACCGGTGAGGCAGACTCATTTGCAGCCCTTGAAGAGCACCTAGGAGAAAGCCCCACAGACCCACAGTGACAACGGGCGAGGTGCTAGGATGGGGCACAGGGCATGGGCCAGGGGAGGCCTCCCAAAGGAGGGCCCCTGAGCCCCCGAAGAGGTGGGCAGAGGTAAAGAAAGATTTCTACTCCCTCTGAAGACACTCACTGCCATCAGCTCGAGTGTCCCCTCCTCCAGGAAGCCCCCTTTGACCACCCAGACAGAGGTTGGCCTGTGCTCAGTGGGCTGTGCCTTCCTCCCTCACCGCTCCTTAGAAACAAAGTCAGGCTGACCTCCCACATGGGACGACCTGGCACCCATGTCTTGGAGTGGCCCATGGGCTAGGCATGGTGGGGCCAAGGCCCAGGAGCCCTGAGAGCCCTGGGCAGTGAGAGCAAGCGGTCACTGAGTCAGACAAAGCATGCCGTGCAACGGTGGCATCCCCCAGTCTGCAGGAAGGACGAGGCTCTTCTCCCTGGGGAGGGCTGGTGCACCCTAGTGCCGGCTCCACCCAGCCTCCGACACCATGGGGCACTCAGTCTGGGCTGGCCCCTTGCTCTCTCTGGGCCTCAGTCGCTCCCTCTGTAAAGCGGGGCTTCAACCACAGCTGCCCTGCAGGTGTCCCCAGCCGGGGGGCCCCCACCCAACACCTGGGCCCTTTGGCCTGGAGCTGCGTGTGCTGTGGGGTCTCACACAGACACAGACCCCCCAGCAGAGCTTCATGTGCCACAGGCAGGCCTGGTTACCCCTGAGCAGCCTGGCCGTTGCATGCCTGGGGCAGTCTGGGCTGGAGGTGACATGGAGGAGGCTGGGCTTGGGTGAGACTGCAGGGGCCCGGGGGCCGGGGATCGCACTGTCCAGGAGCCTACACGTACCAGGTGTGGAAAGCCCTGTACTGGGCCCTTCTTGAACTGGTCCTCAGAACCGAGGCCAAGGGATCAAGTGATGAAAGGCAAGACTGCAAGGTGCTCGTGTGGCCCCAGATTTGGGGCCCAGGCAGTGGGGGCTGGAGCCGGCCACCAGGACTGATCAAAGGATGCCACAGAGGATAGTTCCCACCCAGGCATGACTTGGTGCTGCTATTTATTTAAAATCCTTCAAGTTAGCACCATTTTTTTTTAATTTAAATAAATTTACTTAAAGTTTACTTAAATAAAATTCTACTTAAATGGATTTACTTTAATCTTCCTTAAATACATTTATGTACATTTATTTGCATCATTCTCTAAATAAACAAACTTGTAAGGATAATCACAAAAATTAATAGAAGGAAACTAGAGTAATATTTACGTCTAGCTGAATGCACTGTCTGCTGCTGATGAGCCCTAGATGCTCTCTCCGCAGATTCCTCAGAGGGAATGAAGAGATACAGCAAACACCCAGCATTCCCGATGGGGGATTCTGTCATTTACTGCCTGGTGCTTTGCCCTGCCCTCCCCAGAGGTGGGCCTCCCTAGGAGAGATGAGTGGGGCTGCCCCACTCTTACAGGTGACCTCCAGGCACTGGGGCGCTCCCATTTTGTGTCTCTATGACCCTGGCAGAAATTCCTGGAGCTGGCCAAGCAGGTTGGAGAGTTCATCACATGGAAACAAGTGGAGTGTCCCTTTGAGCAAGACCCCAGCATCACCCACTACCTGCACACCGCTCCCATCTTCAGCGAGGATGGTAAGGTGGTCCCATGGTCTCTGTCACCCCCAGATCTGGGACTCTTGGGTGGTCTCTTAGTCATATCTCCATTTGGGGCCCCTGCTCTGAGCAGGATGCACCATGCCCATGTTTTCTGGATCTGAGAGGGAGCAGAGAAGGCTGCGTCCCCCGGCTGGATGGTTGCCACCCCCAGAGTACAAGACAGGGCCCAAGGAGTTGCAGGTTGGGACCTCAAGGGTCCCCAGGGCCAGGCTTCCCCTTGGACACAGCATGGATGCTGTTGGGCATCATAAATCTAAACCATCTATCTGACCCATTCTCCCCCATTGGCAAAGTTGGCCTAATGATAAGGACTCCCCTCCCAGGGCTTACACAAGGAAGGTGGAGCCCTGGCTCACTGTGAAGCTTTCCACAGCTGAGTATGTGTGTGTGTACGCACACATATAATGATATGAGGCATCTTTTCTCCAGAGTACCATTCATGTCTGTCCCCTCCAGTAAATCAGCATTCCCATCTGATCATTTATCAAATATGACAAATTTGCTTATGAATTTGCAAAGCAAGCTTACTCCAGGAGTCCCCTCCTTCAGGAAGAGAAAGTGCTGGAAGCAAGTGGTCATCTGGGCCCGAGTTGATCATCCCAGTGGAGGTGGTGTGGCCCCATGGTTAGCTGCTTCCTGGATCCAAGACCCTCAACCCACCCTGAGAGGCCCCTACTCAGCACAAAGGAGGCCTGGCTCCTCTTCACAGCAAGCATCTTATGACGGGATTCCCCACTCATGCTCAGGAGAACATTTTCTGCCAAAAACAAAAACTTAGGGGAAGGATTATTTTGATGATTTTGCTTTTAAGTGTTAATACTTTCAAGTTTGCGATTTTTTTTCTTATGTTTTGGAGCGAGTAACTTTTTGGAGGGGTCTCGCCTGTAACTGGAAGCCCAGCAGCATGATGGATAAACCAGCCTGAGCTACTCCCACCCCAGCAAGCTGTGTGACCCTGGGCAGGTGCCTCACCCTCTCTAAGCCTCACCTGCTGCATCTATAAAGTGGGGTAATGAGAGAAGCTACTTCGGAAGCCACAGTGAGAATTACTTGAGTTGGCACAGGCAAAGCCCATAGGACAGCCCTCCATTGATACTAGTTTGTGTTAGTTTCCTACTGGGCCTGTAGCAAATCACCACAAACATGGTGACTCAAAACAACTCTAATTTATCCTCTTTCCCTTATGGAGGTTATGGTCCAAAATCAGTTGCACTGGGCTGAAATCAAGGTGTCAGCAGACCTGGTTATTTTGGGAGGCTCTGAGGGGAGGGTTTCCCGGCCTGTTATGACTTGTATTTATGGCCACCCATATTCCTTGGCTAGTCACCCTTCCTGCACCTTCAAATCACATCATTCCAACCTCTGCTTCCACCATCACATCATCTTCCCTCTCCTGTGGTCAAGTCTCCCTCTGTCTCCCTCTTAGAAGGACACTTGCAGTGGCATTTAGGGTCCTGCTGGATAATCCAGGAGAATCCCTCCATTTCCAGATCCTTAACTTAATCCCATCTGCAGAGGCCCTTTTGGCCATGGAAGGTAATTATTCACAGCTCCCAGGGATCAGGATCTGGATATCTCTGGGGACCATTATCCAGCCTACAACACTAGTTACTGAGATGATTGCTAATAACAATTAGCCAATAGAGGTTGGGCAATAAAATATGTCAAAACGCATATTAGGAGAGGGGTGGGGGGGCCTGGGGCAGGGAGAGGGGTGAGAGAAGGGCATTTCATTCCCTCCTTTAGCCAACAGTATCTCTAGAGAGCCTATTATGTGCAAAGTGGTGATTTGGCTATGAACATACAAATGAAACCCTGGCCTTTCTGACCAGCACCTTCCAGTGACCTTCCTTCCTCCTCTCCCTCCCCGTCCCCTGAAAAAAGTGGAGAAAGCAAGAGAAGGGACCTAAGCTGGGTGGAGCCCCAACTGGGTCAGTCACAGTCCCTGACAGAAATCCTGTCCTGCCCTCAGCTCCAGGTTCCCCCTGGCAGGACCCACCTAGCAATCAGGTCAACCTTGAGACTCCCTGAAGTAAATGATAATATAGAAAGTATCAGCAAAGAAACAGAAGATATAAGGAAGAACCAAATGGAAATTATAGAACTGAAAAATACAATAACTGAAATAAAAAACTGAGTGGATGGGCTCAAAAGCAGAATGGAGAGGACAAAGGAAAGAACTGATGAGCTAGAAGACAGAACAATAGAAATTATACGATCTGAACAACAGAGCCTCAGGGACCTGTGGGACTACAACAAAAGATCTAACATTCTTGTCATCAGAGTCTGGAAAGGAAGGGGACAAAACAGGCAGGGTTGAAAAAAATCATCCAAGAAGTAATGGCTGGAAAGTCCCCAGATTTGGAAAAGGTAAAAACCTAGAGATTCAAGAAGCTGAGTGAATCCCAAAGAGAATAAATCAAAAGAAACCCACACCAAGATACATCATAGTCAAATTTCTGAAAACCAAAGAAAAAGAAACAAATTTTAAAAGCCCTGAGAGAAAAATGACACTTTACCTACAGGGGCAAAATGATTTGGATAACATGAGATTTCTCATCAGAAACTACAATGGCCAGAGGCAGTGGCATAGTTTTCAAGTGCTTCAAGAAAATAACTGCCAACGCAGAATTCCATATCCAGTTAAAATATCCCTAGGGAATTTACTACAGATAAATCAAAATGGAATTCTAAACACTGTTCAGGTAGCTCACAGGAAGCTGGTTCTTTGAAAAGAACTGTAACATTACCATCCTCCAGCAAAGAACCTCTTGACAAAGAAAAAATAGAAGACAGAAATTGCTAATATCAAGACTGAAATGGAGAATATCACTACAGACTCTGCCAACGTTGAAGAGCTAGTTAGGAAATACTATGAACAACTCTACACACATTAATTTGACATGTTGGATGGAATGGACCAATTCCTTAAAAAACACAAACTACCACAAACTCAACACAAAGTAGATCAGTTGAATAGCCCTATGACCATTAAGGAAATGTCTGACTTCAGATGGTTACACTAGAGAATTCTATTAAACATTTGAGGAAGACTTAATACTGATCCTGCACAATCTTTTTCAAAAAATAGAAGAGGAGAGGACTTCCCAATTCATTTTATGAAGCCAGTATTGCCCTGATACCAAAACCAGACAAGGACAGTAAAGAAAAAGAGAGTGAAGACCAAGATCCCTTGTGAATATAGATGCAAAAATTTCTTAACAAAATTTAGCAAATAGAATTTGGCAATATTAAAAAATAATTACATACCATTACCAAATGAGTTTATTCCAGAGATACAAGGCTGTTCAATATTGAAAATCAATCAGTGTGATCTACCATATTAACAAGCTAAAGGAGAAAATCATTTGATTATATCAATTGATATAGGAAAAGCATTTGACAAATTTCAACATGCAGGCATGGGAAAAACTCTCAGAAAAATAAGAATAGAGGGGAATTTATCAACTTAATAAATTGCATCTACAAAAACTTTTTCACTAATATAATGTTTAATGGTGAAAGACTGAATGCTTTCTCACTAAGATCAATAACAAGGCAAGAATATCTACTCTCACCATTTTTATTCAAGATAGTAATGGAGATCTAGTCCATGCAATAAGGCAAGAAAAGAAAATACAGATCAGAAAGGAAGACTTAACAGTGTCCCTATTTGCAGAAAATGTAAAAAGTCTCAAAGAATCTGCAAAACTCCTAGAATTAAGTGATTAAGCACAAGTTGAAAAATACAAGATAAAGATGCAAAAATCTATTATATTTCTATGTGCTAACAATGAATATGTGGACACTGAAATTAAAAATACAATCCCATCACTCAATATAGTCACTCAGAAACATGAAATACTTAGGTGTAAATCTAACAAAATATGTTCAAGGTTTGTATGCCAAAAACTGTTGATGACAGAAATCAAGGAAGATCTAAATAAATGGAGAGACAGGATGTTCATGAATGGGAAGGCTCACATAGCAAAGATACTAATTCTCCTCCCCAAATTTAAGTACAGGTTTAATGCAATTCCTATCAAAATCCCAACAGGATTTTTTTTTTTTTTGCAGATAAAGGCACAATTGATCTAAAATGTATATGAAAAGACAAAGGAACTAGAAGAGCTGACCAATTTTGAAAAAGAAGAATAAAAGGAGAGGGATCACTCTACCCAATAGTGAAGCTGATATAATACAGCTATGGTCCTCAAGGCCATGTAGTATTTGTGAGATAGATACATGGATCAACGGGACAGAATAAAGAGCCCAAGAATAGACCCATGCAGATATGCCCAATGATTGACAACAGAGAAAAAGCAATACAGCAGAGGAAAGATAGAACTTGCCAAAACACTGATGGTGCATTTGAACATCCATAAGCCAAAAAGTGAGCCTCGACCTCAACCTTATACCTTCTACAAAAAAATTAACTCCAAATGAATCACAGACCCAAATGCAAATTGTAAAACTATACAACTTTCAGGAAGAATAAAAACAACAGCACATCTTCAGGATGTAGAACTAGTTAGAGTTTCTCATAAAACTAAATATGCAACTACCATCTGACTCAGCAATTGTGCTCTCGGGCATTTATTTGTCCCAGAGAAACAAATCCTCATGTTCGCATGAACACCCGCACTCCAACGTTTATAGCAGCTTGATTTGTTCTAGCCAGACACTGGAAACAAGGCAGATGCCCTCCAGTGGGTGAGTGGCTAAAGACACACTGTGGTATATCCATGCTGTGGAATACTCTACAGCAAGAAAAAGGAGTGAAGGATGGATACACACTCCAGCTTTGATGAACTCCGGAGAATTACTCCCAGTGAAGAGAACCCACCCCAAATGTTATGTACTGATCCAATTTATATCACATTCACAGAATGACAGAATCTGGACATGGAGAACCTATTAGTGGTGGCCAGGGGCTAAGAAGGGGGTGGGATGGAGGGAAGTGGGTGGTCCTTACGAGGGCAGCATGAGGGATCCTGGTCATAATGAGGATGTTCCGTGTCCCAATGGTGTCGATGTCATCATCCCGCTGGTGGTCCTGTGCTATAATTTTGCAAGTGGTTCCCATGGGGAGAAACTAGGGAAAGGGTACACTGACCTGTCTGTATTAATCGGTTCATATGACTGCATGGGAGTCTACAAATTCCCTTGCAGCTAGTTTAATTTAGGAACCAAAAGCAGGTCAGACTCCGGGTGTAGAGCAGGTTATTATCACCAACCATAACTGTGTAATTTCACCTCGCTTCCTGACTAGGTCTTTATTTGGCTTCTTATGAAAGTGAGAGCCCAGAGAACCAAACAGAAAAAGAGAGGTGGAAATCTCTAAGGTGAGTCTGGGAGCCAAGACAGGGATGGGGACGGCCTGGCGGGGGGAGAGATGTGGGTACTTGGGGCCAGGCCAGGGTCCAGGGGCTTTGTGGATACCCAGGTCCACGGGGAGGGGGCAGGTCAGGCCAGGCTCTTAGGGGTGGGGGGCAGAACTCAAGTGCTGGGGTGGGAGGGAGGCTGGGATTGCAAACCGTCCCCCAATATCCATGGCTGGAGGCTGCCCCTGTGGGCTGTCAAGATGTGTGTCCAGGTCCAGGACCGCCCCCCCACCCCCGGTCCATATTCTTATGCCAGAAAGTGAGGCAGCCCCTCCTGCTTGTTCAGCCTATAAATGCAGCCAAGTGGAGGTTCGTGGACCCACAGCAGCGGGCTCTGACAACTGAGCCAGGACAGTTGTACAGAGCCTCTCTGGGGCGGGAGTCGCCTGCCTAGCAGGTGACGCGCCGGAGGGAAGTCTAATCACCACCCCGAACATGTTTAAATCTGCAGATCTTCTATTTTGGGGAAGACGTGAGAAGCTCAAGGAGGAGGAGGAGAAGGAGGAGGAGGAGGAGGGGAGGAAGTCAGCAGAAGCCTTCCACAGCCCTGCCTTAGCTGGCCCAGCAGAAAATAAGAGGTGTTGCCACCTCACTGCTTTGCAAACCGTGACCCCACGGCCTGGCGCCAGCCCCAGCGACCACACAGCCCGGGAGACCTTTCTCCGCCTTCCGTGGAACTTCAGCTCCGGGGAAGGGCCCAGGACCTCCTGACCTGCGGGTAGCACGTGGCTCAGGGGCTCTGCCTTCAGGACGGTGGGGGTCACGTTGCTGGCCGGTCGGTCCATCCTCAGCAAGGACGTGGCACCGCCCCCAGAGCGTTGGGTGACTGTGGTGTCACTGTCCCTGGGTGATGAGCAGCACCGAGGCTGACACCCCGTCTGTGCCCAGGTGGCCTGGGAACCCCCACATCTCCAGCAGGCACCACCAGCGGCCCCTGTCGTTCTGCTGACGGGCCCTACCCTGCCCCCCCGACCCCGGGATGGGCTGGTTTCTGCAGCCCAGTTCACCCCTTTCTGGATCCTGCTGGTACCAGGGGACAGCTCTCTGGTGACAGCTGTGACTGACACAGGTCACGGGACAAACCTGAGTCGCGAGAATGACAACATGTACAGTACACTGTAAACTTTAGGTTGGTATAAACACGTCCGTACGCCCTGCGTAGCCACGTCCACACGCCGCTCACTCGTGGGCCTGGGAGGCACCTCTGTTGGGATGCAGGGCAGTGTCCCAGCTCAGGCCTGGGGACGCTGTGGCCTCGGGTCCAGAGAGGGCCATGGTGGCCATTTCCACTCCGTAGCCCACATTGGGCTGACAGGGCCCGGCACATGGACACCCACAGCCCTGCATGTGGCCAGACACCTCTCTTCTTGGGGTGCGGTGGGGTTGAGGAGCCCCACGGCGGGTCCCCCTTGGACTCCCCCCACCCCCAGACCCTCCCACACGGAGTCAAGTTTCTATGCCAGGGAGGAGACGGACCATGGAGCTGCTGAACCCCCACCTGGCACGTGACCAGGTCCCCCAGCCAGGAAGGCAGGGAGTACAATGTGCACCCACTCTCCCGGTCAGGGCCTGCTGGGCAGAGTGGGGGGGGTGTGTTGGGGTGCACTGACCCACACTGGCCAGCGCCTGGGCCCCCCTCAGTGCCAGACGTGGCTGTCCTGGTGGCATGGACTTGGGTCCCCTCCAAGCGATAGGCAAAGACAGAGCAGCCAACACATCCTGGTGCCTCCTCAGACTCGGGGAATTCTGCTCGGCAAGACCTCGGAAGGCATGAGAACATTCTTTGCCCAGACCAGCCCACCCCCTTTGCATCTGAGACCCCAGAGCGGGGGAGTAGGGACTGGGCTCCAGCCAGCCTCAGGCTCCCGCCCTGCCCGACGCCACACCCAGCTCCTGCTGGGGCCCCACCAGCTGCCTGGAAGCCCCTCCTCTTTGCATCCCTCGCTCCCTGGCATCCCTTGGGCAACATTAGACAGGACCCTCTGCAGACAGCAGCAGGCACTGTCCCCACCTCCTGGTCACCCTGAGTACGGCCTGTCCAAGGTGGGGAGTAAGGTCACAGGGGTCCGCGGCCTTGGAGACACATGACGGCTGGTCCGGGGCCGATGCCACTGGAGCTCAGGGAGGCCTGCTCAGAGTCCAGTGTCCACCAGAGGATGGTGTCTCCTACCCCAGCCGCAGGGAGACCGGACACTCCAGAGCAAGCTCCCCACTCACCCCCAAGGGCCCAGCTTTGCCGCTCACTGGGCTCCATGTCCATCTCCCGATTCCTAAGCAATTTGGTGCAGGAAACCCCAGGACCCGTGAGGAAACCCCAGAGTGCTAAGCTTTGGGAGGGGCCTGGGGGGCAGCAGGCCACGGTGACTCCCCTGCCCCCTGCAATCCCTCACCCAGGCCCAGGGTACCAGCTCATTCTCCAAAGCCAAGCCCCCAAATGCCCCCCCCCCGAGCCATGCCTCCCTATAGCCAAGGCCCACCTCAGTCCCTGCTCCCTCCCGCTCAGAGATGGCAGCAACCTCTCCCTAGGCTGTGGGGAACGTGAGGAAAGCATATTGGAGAGAGCAGAACAGCACCCTCAGTCGCAGCTCCAGTGGCAAATCAAGCCTGTCGGCGCCCACAGAGGGTGCTGCGGGCCCTACCGCCCCCAGGCTTGGGGCCCCAAGGCAAAAGAAACACTGTTCCTTGTTTCCTGCTTCTGTGACCTTGTACATGCTGTTCCCACTACCTGGCATGCTGTTCCCCACCTTGTCAATCCAGTCACAAGTGCAGCCCACCCCCATCATCTCCATGCCCGCTCCCTCCCGCCCCTCAGTGGCTCAGTGCAGATTGAGGGTGGGGAGGATGGCAGAGGGAGGCTGGGACTCACCCCCCCGCTGGGCAGGTGAGAGGGAGGCAGCCAGTGATGAGCCCCACAGAAAAGGCAGGGCCCGAAGGGGCTCCGGCTGAGTGTGTTTGTGTCTCCAGTACACCCGGGGGGCCCTTGAACCTGCTCTCTGCTTCTCTGAGCAGTTGCTAGGTCGAGGCCCCAGTGCAGCCCAGAGGAGGGCCTTCTCTCGGACACCTGCCTGGCGGCCCCCCAGGTAAAGATCACAGTGTCCCTTGGCCAGGTGCAGCCTCAGAGCCCTGACAGGAATGGCGCCCTGCAGACGGCCACATCCAGCACGCATGGCCCTTCCCTGCAGAGGCCCCTTTGTCCTCCTGCTGACCTGACCTCAGTCCTTGCAGCTGGGTTCGAGGACCTGCGGGGGCTCTGAGGGATGCGGCCTACAGCTGTGGGGGACGGTCAGCAGCCTAGGTGGTGCCCAAGGCTGATGCCCGGGAGGCTCGGCCCAGGGCCAGGCGACATGGGCCCCTGACACACAGCCCAGCTCAGCCATGAGGCGGGCATCGGGGCCTTGGGGCTCCAGGGCAGCCAGCAACCCCACTGTGCCCAGGAGGCCAAGGAGAGGGCCTGGCTGTGGTCTCTTCTTGTGCTTTTTCTCCAAGCCCTCCGGAGAGGGAAAAGTGGGGCGGGGAGGGGGGACAAGGAGACATCCCAGACCAGGATTTGCTTCAGAGGCCGCTGGGACTGGCTGGGATTCCGAATCAATCCATTCTCCCGTGGCTGATGCATGGGTCTGCCGAAACCCCACGTGGCTGTATCATTGGAGACTCACCCCCACCATCCCCAGCCCCCCACAGTTCCTAAGGTGAGGGCGTCTCCATCACGACCCAAGATTTTTCCCAGGAACCTAGCCACATCCAGGCCTCTGCAGAAGCCTGGTTATCTCAGCTGGCAGCCCTCCAGGGTAGGACCCTGAGGACCCCAGGGGAGGTTCTCAAAGGTGTGGCCAAAACTGTCCCAGAAGATGAAATGATAGACAACACCCCCCTTCCCTAACAACTCAGGGACAGATGGCCACCGGCATGGCCCCTGGTGCCTCGGACCTCTTAGGCGGTCATCAGACCTCGGCCCACTGCATCCCCCAGTGCTGCAGAGCTCAGATGAGGCATCTGAGGAATGGGCACCCCCCAAGCAATGCCCCAGGCTCTAACCTTCACCCACCCATTGGGGCGCCAAGGGAGCAAGAAGCCGAGTAACTCAGCCCAGAACTGTAGTCAGGGAGTGCTTCGGCTAGAAGCTCCTTTGTACCCTGAAACTCTGTCACACGTGCCGAGCCCCAAGCCTGGAGCTTTACACGCAGCCTCACAAACCCCATGTCGCCGTCCCATTTGGCGAGTGACAAAACAAGAGACTCAGAAAGGCAAAGCCACTGGCCAAGGACACTGGGCTTACGGGGATGACGCCTGCGCCTACCAGAATCCACCAGCCCCCGGAGCTCTGCTCCTGAGGGTGTGGAGAAGCCAGGGGGACAAGGGGACTCCGGCTGGCCTCCTGGTCTTGCAGCAAACACAGACACGGTGACACGCAGCTTTCCTCCACTCCTGCCCCTGCTTTTTGCCGAAGGGCTGTGCCCCCTGGTGGCCCTGGTGTTTCAGGACTGCCCTGCGGGGTCTCAAACATACTCAAGACAAAACCTCCTGCTGCCTCCAGCTACCCTCCGCGGGCCCTGCGGGGGGAAGCCGTGCCTCGTCCCTGGTGGCAGAAGACAGCAAGCCTCACCCCCATCATGCCACCCCGTATCACCAACATGCATGCTCTGAGATTCCTGTCCTGCAGCCTTGCATCTTCACTGAAAACGGCCCCATTTCCACTCTCCAGGACTCCTCCCTGAGTCCTGGGGTCCTGGGCCAGGAGACAGATCCAATAGGGAGACCTGGAAACCCATGCAAACATACGTCTGAGCAAAACTCTGCCCTTGCCCATGGCTGAGTAGGGTGCCTGACACCATCATCCTCTGGCGTCCGACCCTGGGCCTCCAGGCAGGACCAGAGAGGTGGGAAGATTCACTGGAGATGAAGAGGCCTGAGGCATGAGCTAGAACGCTCACTATTGACCAGTGGGCCTTTGCCAAGGGGACGAGCTTAGAGAACAACAGTTCAGCAAAGAGGAGGCTGCCGAAATCCAGAATGTCTGGGGTGGAGAGCAATGGCAGGAAAGACCAGCAGAGGCCAGACGGTGAAAGACCTCATAGGGCAGACCAAGGAGATTGAGGTTTATACCGCAGGCTCTAGGAACAGGGCAGGGGGGCAGGCACTGAAGAATTTTAAGGAGGGATGTCATGGTTAATCTGATGTGTCAGTTCGACAAAGCCATAGGCTGCCCAGATATTTGGGCAAACATTATTCCGAGTGTGTCTGTGAGGGTGTTTCTGGATGAGATTTCCATTTGAGTCAGTAGACTGAGTAACGTAGATTGCCGTCCCCAATGTGGGTGGGCCTCATCCCATCAGTTGGAGGCCTGAAGAGAACAAAAGATGGAGGAAGGGAGAATATTCTCTCTGCCTATCTTCCGCATTTGCATTGGAATTTACACCATTGGTTCTCCAATAATCTTGCACTCAGCAGATCTTGGGACTTCTCAGCCTTCATAGTTATGTGAGCTAATTCCTTATAATAAATCTGTCTATCCATCACCTATCTCTCCTTTGGTTCCTCTGGAGAACCCAGACTAATACAAGGTGGAACATGGCCAGTTTTAGAAAGATAACCCAATAATTCTACTTTTGTAATTTATCCCAAGGGGGAAAAATTCAAGATTAGCATGGTATTCGCATAACAGAAAAGTAACGAATGGTTACGTTATTCCTGTTCCTAAGGCAGAAAGCAGAGGGATTTAGCTCCCCAGCCCAGCCCAGCCCAGAGCTTGGAGAGCCCCCACCTGCTGAGGAGCCACACCTGAACCATTTCTTGGAACCCACGGGGGGAGACAGGTGCATTGTCCTGGCCTCCGCGTGCACACGGGATGAACTAAGGGAGGGGCTAAGTGCTACACTAAAGCTCAGTGCAGCCCAGCAACGCAGAAAACTTTTCAATCGATTTATTTACTCCTATGGCTTTATGGACACTTACACCCTCTTTATTTCAATAATGATTTACCTCTTTGGAATACAGCCATGTGAAGCACAGTTGGGGCTTAAATTAAGATCTCTTCACGCTAACGTACACAACCTCTCTGGGTAGGTCTGCCTTTAGCGTTCATCGTTGGATCTCACACACCACGGCACTTAGCAGGGAGACCTGCTAGCAGGTGACGGGGTTGAGAGAAGAAGGTGGGCTGGGCCGGGGTGTGGTAGCCGAGGTGGCCAGAAGGGGCCAGATGTGGGGCACAGTTTGAAGGTAAAGCCAATAGCATTTGCTGAGGACGCGCAGGTCAAATGTGAAAGCCAAGGAGAGGTCAAAGCCGACTCTGGGGTTTTTTGGCCTCAGAGAACAGAAGAGTGACATTGCCATATCCTGAGATGCAGGAAGACCAGGAGAGGAACAGGACTGGAGAGGAAAGTCAGGAATTTGACGCAAAGCATGTTCTGTTTGAGATGTCCCTTAGACAGCCCAGGGAAGACAGTGAGTATGGATGGAGCCCATGATTCTGGGGTTCAGAGGGAGATCACGCCTGGAAGGCTGTCAAGCCATGGGCCTGGGTGACACATCTATGGAATAGTGAATAGAGAGAGATACCCAAGCCATGGGCCTCTCGAATGTTTAGGGGCTGAGAAACAAGGCAGATCCATCAAAGGACATTGAGAAGGAGTTTCTAGAAGTTAAGAGGGAAACCAAAGAAGAATCTGAAGCGGATACAGACTCAAGAAGGAGAGCGTGATCAGCTGTGTCAAATGCTGCTGAGAAGCCAGGTAAGACAAGAACCAAGAGCCGGCCTCTGGGTTATCAACACGGACATGAACGGCAGCCTCACAGGGAGGCGTTCCAGGGAAATGTGAGGGGCGAAAATCTGAAAACAACGGTGCCAAAGAAAATGGAGAGCTCTAGGATCCTGGAGGAGAATGGGCAGGAGATGGAAACAGTTCACAGAAGAGGTGTGAGTGACCCAGACATGTGAGAAGATGCTCATGGGTCACAGCGATGCTCACCTTCGCACTGGCCACGCTGTCTCCCTCCGACCATGGAGATCCTTCTCCCAGCCCTCCGATCGATGTCCTGGGTGTTCCAAGTGATCTGACCTCAATACAGCTGTGTTCCAGGGACAAGGAAAGCCCAGGGTCCCCCTACTGCTCCGCCATTTTAACTCGTCCCCCCAGGAATGCTCACCTTCACTCTGAGGAAGCCCACACAGGTATACCATTTGTAAGTCTTAGATTGATGAAAATAATAATAATAATAATAATCGTAACATCATGTGGGCAAAGCTGAAGAAACAAGCACTCCTACCTTGCTGTTTGGAGTACAAAATGATAACACCCCTACAAAAGTGAGTCTGGCAGTTTCCATCAAAATTACAAGTATGTGCACTCTGGGATGCAGCAATCCCACTGCTAGCAATTTTTCTTCCCGTCATGCTTGCACACCGCCAAATGAACGAGCCTGCCTAAGGCTATTCATTGCGGCACTGGGTGACAGCAAAAGATTGGAGAACACCAAGTGTCCATAAATAGGAAGCTGGTGAAATCAAGCACCGCACAGCCCGAGCATTGAACGCTGGGCAGCTGTTGTAAGGATTCTCTTGATGCACTGATATGAAAAGGTACCCGTGAGATTACATAGGTAGAATGCAACACGTAGAGTAGGTTAGCATTTCATAAAAAGGGACGGGAAGGAATATATATTTACATTTGCTTATGTTACATTAAAAATCTCTTTAAAACTTTAAAAACATTTAAAAATACACAAAAACCTAATAATAATAGTTAACTGGGTGAACAGAGAAAGACTTTCGGTCTTGGCACCATGCAACAGGTCACCTATTCAAGAATGAAGTTAATTTTCAAAATTTGACGCCCACAGGGAGAGAGCATGTATCTGAGAATCTGAGGGGAGAGGGCTTCCAATTTCTAGCTGTGGGAGATTTCCCTGCAGGTGGGATGGCTGCACAGGATCTGTATATTCTCAATTTCACAGAATATTGCAATGTTGCTTTCTAGAATGATGGTACCACAGTGTGCTCCCGCAGCAGGATTCATGGGTCCCCAAATCCTTGACAAGACTTAGCATCTCAGGATGTGTTCTGCTGCAAGATATGTGCACCAAAATGAAGAAATAAATCAGGAAAGATGATGAGGATCAGCCATTGTAGGATCTAACGCAGGAAGAGGACAAGGGAAGTCCTAGGGAGACAAATGGGCAGTATCAAGAGAGGACCCGGGATCGACTGGAGTGAGCAGGGGGCTCCAGGCTCCGGGAAGAGCCTAGCACTGAAAGAAGGCTGGCAGAGGTGACCATCCTAGCCATCAGTCCAGACTGCCTCTGGCCAGTGGAAAAAAAAAAAAAAACAGGGGAGGGAAGACAAGGGATGACTGGCGTCTGTTACAAAGCCTTTAACACTGGGGACGCCTGGGTGGCTCAGTGGGTTAGGCAACTGCTTTTGGTTCAGGTCATGATCCTGGGGTCCTGGGATCGAGTCCCGCATCGGGCTCCCTGCTGAGCAGGGAGTCTGCTTCTCCCTCTGCCTGCCGCTCCCCGCTCTTGTGCTCTCTCTCTCTGTCTCTCTCTGATAAATAAAATCTTTAAAAAGAATAATAAAAAAAAAAGCCTTTAACACTGAATTATTTTCGTCAGACCTTGATTTTAAATTTTAATTTTAAAAATAATTTCTAAAGCCAAATCATAAAATTCCATTCAAGCATTTTCAAAGAATTACAGTAATTCCCAGTGGGAGGTAGGGTTGAGTTTGCAAATCTGAGAGGTCTGCACCCAGAGGAATGAGCAGGGCCATGGGGAAGTGCAGGGACAGCAAATGATGGATAGATATCTCAAAGGTTATCTCCTTCCAAAATAATATGATCCCAAATGCACAGGCTACCAGGAAGAACACCTGGGGAGGACAGCGAGAGGTGGCCAGATAGATGCTCTACTCCAGGTAACCACCTGGAGTAAACCAGGTGACCAAAAACACAGGGCTCCCTCTCCCCACCCCCCCCACCCAGATCAAAGTCAGGAGTTACCATATCTCCTCAAGAGGAGCCTTCCAGCTACATGTTGCAAAAGGTAAGGCTTGAGTGAGTGCTGCTGAGTGGTTGGGGACCCCTTCCCTCCACCTAGTTCCAATTCAGAATGGAAACTCTACCCCAGGGTAGAATCAGGGAATATTGAGGCCCAGATCCCCCTCAGCCCAGCTGATTGTAGGGTGTTCTATAGTGGGAGAAGCAAGCCAAGAAGACCAGAGGCTATACCCTGTGCTCTGCTCATGAGGCAAGGATGTCATTCTGAGAAAGTGAGCCACTGTCCCACTATGGAGTGGTGGCTCAGAAGTTTTGTTCAGTAGGGAGAGGCAAGCTGTAAGAACAGAGAACTCCCAAGCTCTACCCAAAGAAAATGACTTTACTTGAAACAGAGTGTAGGGGAGCTCCCACTTAAGGGTACTCTCAAAAACAATAAATTTTGGAGGTAAGCAATTAATAGGAGACTGGTAGCTTCTTGAGAACAATCTAAGCCATAAATCAGCTAGCTTCCCAGAGAGAACCATGGAAAAGGACAGTCATGAGTCTTCTTTTCCCCAGCCTCCAGTAGTAGGAAGGACCTCACCGTCCGATAGGTGCTCATGACCATATATTGTCAAGGCCACCAACCACTCCCAAAGCCAAAGTCACATGTTTCAGGCTTCCACTGAGACAGTGCCCACTTCCCACAAACTGACATTTCATGCAGTTAGCTATTGCTACATAAGAAATCACCCCCAAGGGCGCCTGGGTGGCTCAGTTGGTTAAGCAACTGCCTTCAGCTCAGGTCATGATCCTGGAGTCCCGGGATCGAGTCCCGCATCGGGCTCCCCGCTCAGCAGGGAGTCTGCTTCTCCCTCTCCCGCTCCCGCTCTTGTGCGCTCTCTCTCTCTCACTCTCTTTCTCAAATAAATAAAATCTTTAATAAATAAATAAATAAATAAATAAATAAATAAATAAATAAATAAAAGAAATCACCCCCAAAATTAGTGGCTTCCTAAAAACAATCACTTTATTTTGTCTCACACTTTTGTTGGTGGTAAATTCAAGGGCTCAGTTGAAGATTCTCCTGCTCCATGCAACATCAACAGAGGTCACTTGGTGGTATTCAACTAATAGATGGGTTGGTCTACGAGAATCTCACCGTAAAAGGAAAAACCCAGTTTTTTCTTCCTATGTAGGGAAAAACCCAGTTCTTCCCTACCATGAGTTTCTTCCCAATGAGTCTCCTTCACTCACTCACACAGAACACTTTACTTCTGACATTGCTGGCCACCAAATGTGTAGAGGTTTTTCCCCACAGCAAGCAATTCTCTGTGACACCAGCTGGGTGTCCTACAAATTAACTCAATTCTGACACTATCTACCAGGAGATAGTGTTAGATGACACAGGTTAAGGGCTCAGTCCCACGAGACTGTCCCCACCATCACAACTTCAGGTGTGAAATGGCAAGACCAGGTTGTGACCTGTGCTTCTGGCCAATCAGCTATAGACTGAAGATTCCAGTGACCCCTTCCCTGAGTTCTATTAATTTGCTAGAGCAGTTCACAGAGTTCAGAGAAATACTTGCATTTACCAGTTTATTAAAGGATATAATAAAGCATACAGAAGAACAGCCATATGAAGAGATGCATAGGGTGAGTCTGGGAGGGCTCTAAGCACGAGACCTTCTGTCCCCATGGAGTAGGTATGTGTCATCCTCCCAAAGTGGATGTACTCGCCAACCTGGAAGCCCTCCTATTAGAATTTTATGGAGTCTTCTTCCTGTAGGCATGATCAATTATTAAATCCATTTCTAGCTCCTCTTCTCTCTTTGGAAAACAGCAGGGGTGGGGGTTGCTGAAAATTCCAAGCTTCTGATCAAGGGCTTGGTCTTTCTGGTGACCAGCCTCCAGCCAGGAGCCATCCAGGAGCCCACACAGAGTCACCTAAATAGAACAATATATGCTCCTAGAGCTCTTATCGCTTAGGAATTTGCAAGGGTCTAGAAGCTCTGTATCAGGGATGGAGTCAAAGGCCAAATATTAAAACAAGAGATATTCCTAGTATCCTTATCACTGAGGAAATTACAAAGGTTTCAGGAGCTCTGTGCCACGTACCAGAATTAGAGACTATTTTCTGTTATGTCACACTCATTCATATGACTAGCACATTGGTGGGGGGAATGACAGTAAGGTTGAGCTCAGTTGAGACTATTAACTGGAGCACCTATGGTTGTCCTCTATGTATGATTAGCTCAACACTCCTCAGAGAATGGCAATCCCAGGGTGATCAGGCTTTTTGCATGGTGGCTGAATTGCTCCACAGTGAGAAAGTGCCTGATTTCTTATGACCTAGCCTCAAAAGTCCCAGAATATTACCTCCACAGCATTCTGTTGCTCAGGTGGGTTCTAAACCCAGCCCAGATGCAAGAAAGGAAGAGGAATAGATTTTAATTCTTTTTTTTTTTTTTTTGAGAGGGGGGATCTAGGGTGGGGGGAACAAAGAGAGAGGGAGAGAAAGAGAACCTTAAGCAGGCTCCATGCCCAGCATAGAGCCCAACACAGGGCTCTCATGACGCTGAGATCATGACCTGAGCCAAAATCAAGAGTCGGACGCTTAACCAACTGAGCCATCCAGGCGCCCCAGAATTTACTTCTTAATGGAGAAATACCTTAGTATTCAGGGCAGGAAATAATTAATGATAGACATCATGGAGACAAATTACCACAAATAGAAAATATCCAAATTGAAATAGAGATTTCTTTTTTAATGAAAGAAAATACAGGTCTACGGCCATACCACCCTGAACGCGCCCGATCTCGTCTGATCTCGGAAGCTAAGCAGGGTCAGGCCTGGTTAGTACTTGGATGGGAGACCGCCTGGGAATACCGGGTGCTGTAGGCTTTGGGCGCCTGGGTGGCTCAGTTGGTTAAGCGACTGCCTTCGGCTCAGGTCATGATCCTGGAGTCCTAGGATCGAGTCCCGCATCGGGCTCCCTGCTCGGCAGGGAGTCTGCTTCTCCCTCTGACCCTCCTCCCTCTCATGCTCTCTGTCTCTCATTCTCTCTGTCTCAAATAAATAAATAAAATCTTTAAAAAAAAAAAAAGAAAATACAGAAAGTGTAAGAGATATGTGGAACACAGGAATGAAAGTAAAACATGAGAATTAGAGTCCTATAAAGTGAGGAGAGAGAAATGGAGCAGAAGCAATATTTGAAGAGATAATTGTTGAGAATTTTCCAAAATTAATTAAAGACATCAAAGCACAGATTCAAGTAACATTGCAAACCCCAGCAAGATAAATACAAAGAAAACCACACTTAGGCACATTATAGTAAGAATGTTAAAACCAAAGGGAAAGAAGTGGAAATCTTAAAAACATTAAAAGAAAAAGGATATGTTACCTTCAAAGAAACAAAGATAAGACTGATGACTGACTTCTCAAAAGAAATTATGAAAACCAGAATATAATGAAACATCTTTAAAACATTGAAACAAAATAATTACTAACCTAGAACTTTAGAGCCAGAGAAAATGTCCTCCAAAAATGGAGGGAAATAGGGGTGCCTGGGTGGCTCAGTCAGTTAAGCAACCGACTCTTGATTTCTGCTCAGGTCATGATCTCAAGGTCATGAGATCTAGCCCCAAGAAGGGCTCTGCACTCAGAGGGAAGTCTTCTTGAGGTTCTCTCTCTCTCTTCCCTTCTGTCCCTACCCCCACTCATGCTCACTCTAAAATAAATAAATAAATTAATTAATTATTTTTTTAAATGGAAGGAAATAGACTTTTCAAACTTACAAAAACAGAAAGAATTCACTGTCAGTGAACTTATCATAAAACCTAAAACCTCAAAACAATTCTTAAAACAGAAGGAAAGTGATCCCGGACAGAATTACAGAATTGAAGAAAGGAATGGAAAGTACAAATAGGGTAAATATATGGGTTAAAATGAATGAATATTGACTGAGTGGTAACTACAAAACGATAACGGCAATGTCATGTGGGGTTAAAAATACATGTAGAAGTCAACTGTATTGCAAAATCCAGAAAGAGTCTATGGAATGTAGATGTTTTGTTTTGTTTTAAAGATTTATCTATTTATTTTTAGATTGAGAGAAAGAGTGGGGAGAGGCAGAGGGTGAGAATCTTTCAAGCAGTCTCCCTGCTGAGCACGGAGGCTGACATGGGGTTTGATCCCACAACCCATGAGATCATGACCTGAGCCGAAACCAAGAGTCAGACACTTAACCAACTGAGCCACCCAGTCACCCTGAATTAAAATGTTTTAAGCATCTAACATTAATAGAGAAATGGTAAAAAGTAACATTTTGTATTAGGAAATGGTAAAAAGTAATAATTTGTAACAAGAATGCTTGTTGCAGTCTCTAGGTTAAAAGAACGATAAGAGAAATATAGCTAACTATAAAATGAAATAATCAAGAAGATTTAATTAGTCCAAAAGAAGACAATAGAGAAGAGAAAAAGAAATATAAAACAAGTAGGTCAAAGAGAAAAAAATTAATAAAGTGGTAGATATCAACACAATTATACATTAAATATGAATGAGCTAAATATTCCAAGTAAAAGATCACAATTGTCAGACTTGATTTTTAAAAATCAACCTTATACTGTTATAAAGAAATAAACCTTAAATATAAGGAGACTAAAAGGTTGGAATTAAAATAGTAGACAAAGATGTATTAGGCAAATATTCACCAAAAGAAATTTGGTCTAGCTGTACTAATATCAGACTTAGAAGAATTTAAGGCAAAAAAAGCATTAGTAAAGGTAAAAAGAGATATATATAATGTCTAAATCCATTCAGGCTGCTATAACAAAATTTCATTAACTGAGTAGATTACAAACAATCAGAAATTTATGGCTGGGAAGTCCAAGATCAAGGCACCAGCATGTTTACCTTCTGGTGAAAGCCCCCTCTGGGTTCATAGATGGTGCCTTCTCACTGTGTGTCCCCACATGGTAGAAGGGGCAAGGAATCCCTTTGGAGCCTCTTTTGTAAGACGTTAATCCTATTCATGAGGGTTCCACCCTCATGACCTAAGGACCTCTCAAATGCCCCACCACTTAATATCATGATCTTTGGGGGTTAGGATTTCAACATATGAATTTTGAGGGGACACAAATATTAAAACTATAGAGATATAATGATAAAGAACTCAGTTCAACAGCAAAATATCGTAATTCAAAATCTGTATGGGGGCGCCTGGGTGGCTCAGTCGTTAAGCGTCTGCCTTCGGCTCAGGTCATAATCCCAAGGTCCTGGGATCGAGCCCCGCATCGGGCTCCCTGCTCTGCGGGAAGCCTGCTTCTCCCTCTCCCACTCCCGCTGCTTGTGTTCCCTCTCTCACTGTATCTCTCTCTGTCAAATAAATAAAATCTTAAAAAAAAAAAAAATCTGTATGAATCCAATAACATAGCTTCAAAATATAAAAAGTCAAACTGGAAAGAACCAAAAAGAGAAATCCAAAATCATAGAGGAAGACTTTAACATACCTCTCTCAATAGTTGATAAATACATATATAAGGTCACAAGAAAGTAAGAGAAATCCCCCTTGCCCAATCCTTAGCTTAGTGCCTTTTTAGATTTTGCTCCTAAGGTGAATCATCCCATTATTACTTATCCCAATAAAGCATTCCTAGAAATAGGAGAGAATAAGACCAAACATTCCAACAGAAAAATGGACAAAGAATGAACAAACAATTCATACATAAAAAGGAGGAATGAGAGGCCCTTAAATATATGAAACAGTGCACATTCTCATTCATGATAAGAGAATTGCAAAGTAAAGTCACAACAACATATTTTCACCCATAATATTGGCAACACACTTTTAACAACTTGTCAAGTTTGTGGGGAAATAGGCACTTATATTAGCCTCCTCAGGCTGCCATAACAAAACAACATAGACTGAGTAGTTTAAACAGTAAAATTTGTTTTCTCACAGTTCTGGAGGCTAGGAATCTAAAACCAAGATGCCAGTTGATTTTGTTTCTGGTAAGATTCTATTCTTAGCTTGCAGGCAGATACCTGCCATCTTTCTGTGTGCTCACAGACCTCTTATTTGTGCACATATCTCTTCCCTCATTCCTGAAGTCCCGTGTCTCCCTCTGGTATCCTTTCTCTTCTACCCAAAGAACTTCTTTTAGTATTTCTTTGATTGTGTTTCTGCTGGTGACAAATCTCGGTTTCCTGAGACATGCCGGGAGCCCAACACAGTGCCTGAACTGACCCTGAGATCAAGACCTGAGCTGATATCAAGAGTCAGACACTCAGCCTACTGAGCCAGCCAGACGCCCCTTCCCTTCAGTACTTTAAGGATGTTGCCCCGCTGTCTTCTGGCCTCCATGGTTTCTGATGAACAATCCACAATCATTTGTATTGTTGTGCCTCTGTATGCAATGTGCTGCTTTTCTCTGGCTGTTTTCCAGAATGCATTTCTTTTTTTCCCACAATTTTATTGAGTACAATTGACATATAACATTATGTTAGCTTAAGGTGTACAACATGATGATTTGATACACATGTATACTAGACGTGATTACCACGTTAAGGTTGCGTAACACATCCATTACCTCACATAATTACTCTTTGTGCATGTGTATGTGGTGAGAATACTTAATATTTGCTCTCTTAGGAGCTGTCTAGATTATAATACAGTATTGTTAACTATAATCATGTTGTACATTGGGTTCCTAAAACTTACTCATCTTATAACTGAAATTTGTACCCTTTGACCAACATCTTCCCATTTCCTCCCACCCCCAGTAACCACCATTCTACTGTTTCTGAGTTCAGCTTTTTTCGATTCCACATATGGTTTTTATGTATCATATGGTTTTTTACTTTCTCTGTGTGACTTATTTCATTTAGCACAATGTCTTCAGTGTCCATCCATATTGTCAAAAAAAAAGCAAGATTGTGGCACCTGTGTGGCTCAATCGGTTAAGCATCCAACCCTTGATCTCAGCTCAAGTGTTGATCTCAGGGTCAGAGTTCAAGCCCCACATACTGGGCTCCACACTGGGTGTAGAGCGTACTTAACAACAACAACAAAGGGGCAAGGTTTCCTCTTTTATGCCTGAATAATATTCTAATATATATATATCACATTTTCTTTATCCATTCATCCTTTGATGGACATTTTGGTTGTTTCCATGTCTTGGCTATTGTGAATAATGTTGCAATGAACATGGTGGGGGGCAATGCCGATATCTCTTCAAGATACTGATTTCATTTCCTTCAGATATATACACAGAAATGGGACTTCTGGATCATATGGTGGCTCTATTTTGGAATTTAATTGAATTTTTTGAAGAACCTCCATACTGTTTCCCATAGTGGCTATACCAATTCAGAGTCCCACCAAAAGTGCTCCATATCCTCATCCACACTTATTTCTTGCCTTTTTTTTTTAAATAACCATTCTAATAAGTGTGAGGCGAGATCCCTTTGTGGTTTTGATTTGCATTTCCCTGATTATTGTAATGTTGAGCACCTTTTCATGTACCTGTTGGCCATTTGTATGTCTTTGGGAAAATGTCTATTCGGGTCCTCTGCCCATTTTTTAAAATTTGAGTATCTGGGGTTCTTTTGTTTTGTTTTTGTTTTGCTATTGAGTTGTGTGAGTTCCTTATGTATTTTAACCCCTTATCAAATGTGTGGTTTGCAAATATCTTCTCCCACTCTATAGGATGCATTTTTATTTGTTGAGTGTTTCTTTTGCTGTGCAGAAGCATTTTAGTTTGATGTAGTCCCACTTACTTATTTTTTGCTTTTGTTGCTTGTACTTTTGGTGTCATATCCAAAAAACTGTTGCAAAGGCTCATGTCAAGAAGCTTTTTCCTATGTTCTAGGAGTTGTGCAGTTTCAGGTCTTATATTCGGGTCTTTAATCCACTTCAAGTTAATTTCTGTAAGTTGTATAGTACAGGAGTCTAATTTCATCCTTTTGCATATGAATATCCAATTTGCCCAACACCATTTATTGAAGAGACTATCTTTACCCTTTGAATATTTTAGGCTCCCTTATCAAATATTAGTTGACCGTGCAAGAGGGAGTTTGTTTCTGGATTCTTGATTCTGTTCCATTGGTCTGTGTGTCTGTTTTTATGCCACTACCATATTGTTTTGATTACTATAGCTTTGTAATATAGCTTGAAATCAGGAAGTTTGTTGCCTCTGGCTTTGTTCTTTCTCAGAATTGCTTTGGTTATTCAGGGTCTTTTGTGGGTCCACACAAATTTTCAGATTGCTTTTCTGCTTCTGCGAAAAATGCTATTGGAATTTTGAGAGGGAATGCATTGAATCTGTAGGTGACCTTGAGTAGTATGAATATTTGAACAATATTAGTTCTTCCAATCCATTAATGCAGCATACAAGATTTACTCCTTACTTTTAGTTTTCATTGGCTTGACTATGATGCATTTGAGCGTAGTTTCCTTTGAGTTTATCCTATTGATATTTACTGAGCTTCTTGAATCTGTAAATGGTGTCTTTCATCAAATTTGGGAAAATTTCAGCCATTATTTCTTTAATTTTTTTTCTCTACCGATCACTTCCTCCTCTCTCTCTGAGACTCCAATAACATGAATCATGAACCTTTTAATATTATCCCATGTTCCCTCAGGATTCTTTTGTTTTGCACTTTCTGCTTCTCTGTATTATTCAAATTGGATCACTTCTAGTTATCTACCATGAAATCCACTATTTCCTCTGTCATCTCCCTTTTGCCACATATCTCATTCAGTGAATTTTTAATTCAGAAGCTATAATTTTTTGGTTCTAAAATCTTCATTTGGCTGTTTCCATTTTTTTCTGAGAATATCTATCTTTCCTTTTTTTTTGAGTATTTACTTTTACCTCCTAGAGCATAGTTCTAATAGCTGCTTGAACATCTGGGTTATCTGGGGGTTGGCATCTTTTGTTGGTTGTCTTTCTACTTAAGAATTGGTCACATTTTCCTTGTTATTGATAATTGAACAAATTTTGGATGGTGTCCTGGACATTTGAATATCATGCTGTGCAATGCCGGGTACTATTAAAATCCCTTGGAGGATGAATTTTGTTACAGTGGTTTTAGCAATCAAGCAATCCTGGTTAGGTTCAGACCACAGGTTTTGTCTCATCTTCTGTCACTAGTAGATTCAATGTCACCTTAGTTTTCAAAGGCTTTGCTTGGTGGGAATATGAAATGGTACATCTGCTCTGGAAAACAGCTTACCAGTTTTTTATTTTTACTTTTTTTTTTTAAGATTTTTATTTATTTATTTGAGAGAGAGAAACAGCATGAGAGGGGGGAGGGTCAGAGGGAGAAGCAGACTCCCCGCCGAGCAGGGAGCCCGATGCGGGACTCGATCCCAGGACTCCGGGATCATGACCTGAGCCGAAGGCAGTCGCTTAACCAACTGAGCCACCCAGTCGCCCGCTTACCAGTTTTTTATAAAACTAAATATGCACTTACCATATGACCCAGCAATTGCATTCTTGGGCATTTTTCTCAGGGAAATGAAAACTTATGTTCACACAAAAACCTGTACATGAATCTTCACAGCAGCTTTATTTAGAATAGGCTCAAACTAGAAACAACCCAATGCCTTTCCTCAGGTAAATTGTTAAATTTACAACCATTCAATAGAATGGCACAACCATTCAACAGAATGCTGCTCAATGATAAAAAGGAACAGGCTACTGATACATGACACAATCTGGATGGATTTCATTGGAATTACACTTAGTGGAAAAAGCCAATCTTAAAAGGTTATGTACTGTATGATTCCATTTATATGACATTCTCAAAAGGATGAAACTACAGAAACGGAGACAAGGTTAGTGATTGCCAGAGGACAGGGAAGGGGATGGGGGTGGGTGTAACGGTAAAGGGACAGCAGGAGGGGGTTTATTTGCAGCAATGGAGGCATTCTGTGTCTTGATTGTGGTGTTGGTTACACAAATCTATACATGGGATAAAATTGCATAGAACTACACATACACACACTCACACACACACACACACGTGAAAGCTGGTGAAATCTCCATAAGGTCTACAGTATGGTTAATAATATTGGACCACTGTCAACTTCCTAGTTATGATATTGCACTACAATTATTTAAGATGCACCATTGGGGGAGCTGGGTGAAGGGTACACTCCTATGGATCTATAATTATTTCAAAATAAAAACTTAAAAAAAAAAAACTTTGCCATACTGCTTTGGATCTGCTCTGTGCAGCTTGGAGGTGCACCTGGGATTTGTGTCAGTTCAACCACAGAAATAGGACTCCCTCTTCGAGTTCTCTTCTCTCTAGGATTCACCCCATATTCTCTGGCTCACATGGGTTTCCTCTCAGAGCTGTAGTGTTTGTGCTGCTGGTACCATAGTGTAGCTCTTCAGCTGGGGCTGTCCTCAGGGCAGAGGCAAGAGAGGAAAAAAGATGAAATAAAGTGAGCTCAAGGATTTTCCTACACACACTTCATCTTGCAGAGGCCCCTATCCCAGTCCTCTGGCTAAAGAGATGGTTTCTCTGCACATTCTATCTTGGAGCTGACCTCTATTCAAAACTGGGAAACTAGGGGCCCCTGAGTGGCTCAGTCGTTAAGCATCTGCCTTCGGCTCAGGTCATGGTCCCAGGGCCCTGGGATTGAGCCCCGCATTGGGCTCCCTGCTCGGCGGGAAACCTGCTTCTCCCTCTCCTACTCCCCCTGCTTGTGTTCCCTCTCTCACTATGTCTCTGTTGAATAAATAAAATCTTTAAAAAAACAAAACAAAACTAGGAAACCAGGGAGAAAAGGAGAAACTGGGAATCTCACCCTATTGACAGGTCATTCTTTGAGTTTTGGTTCTTCTCTCCAACCTGCCTTCCATTGTTAACAGGTCAAAGTCCTCAGCTGGTTACTTGTTTACTTTGTTGAGAGTTCTTAGTTGTAATCAGTGGGACAGATAGATTGCAGTGGTCTTACTTCATCTTGACCAGCATTAGAACCCAAAAATACAACTTTCAACATTCCCAAGTACCACGTTAGATCAATATTAATTCCTTTATTTTAAAGATAAAGAACTTGAGGCTTAAAAGAGGTATAGCCACCTGCCCAAACCAATGTAGCCAATGCTAAGGTGAAGTATATACACTATTAAAATTACGTCATGGAACAGGCATGTGGAGTAGAGTTGGAAAACAGGAGAAGGCAAAAAAAGAAGCAGGAAGTGGAAGAATAGAGTGGTGGGGAGAGAGAGGCTGAAATGGAAGAGAAACAGAAGAGGAGGCAGAGAAGGAGAGAGTAGGGAAGGCAAGGAGGTCTCTTCGCATGTCAGAGCAGTATTAAGCAACAGCAGCTCTGCACTGAGGGTACCCACCCAGAACTCACCCCCCCTTATAGGCAACCCCTTCCTCCATGAAGTTAGTGCAAGCAAACCACCGGTCAAAGCAATGATGTAATCCTATCTCCCTTTCCCATCAGGACCCAGGCTTAACCCAATGAGCTTTGGAATTTCCTTGTTAACCTTATTTGTCCAAGGGCAACTGTGCAGGTCACCACAATTGGCTGAAGATGAGGATTTTTATTCTACAGTTGAGGGAATGTTTTCTGTCTCCCCACCCAAAAGGAACAAGGAAATATGTTGTTCCAGTTATCACTGGCGTTCATCTACAGCTAGGAGAGAAGAGAGCCTGGGGACAAAGCCCATGCAGGACAGCCTGCCAGGGACCTCCTTTTCCTCCAGATTTCCTTCTCGAGTGAGGTGGTTTAAGTCAAGGCTTTTGTTACTTGCAGCCCAAAGCATCTTAATTGACCCCTCCCAGCCTGAGCTCCTCTGAGATGTGTGGCAGGAGCCACCTGTCCCTAGGTTGGTGCTGGAGAACAGCCTGACTCTGTACCTAGGATAAGAGCAAGCCTACCTCTGGTCACAGGTAAGGAATCCATGTGCATCTATTATTGTCCCTGCCTAGACCTGTATCCTATATGCTTGTAAGTGCATCCTTGGGAAACCTCTCTGTGTTTGTTTGTTTCTTTGTTTCTTTGTTTGTTTCCACACCAATAACCAATTCTTCAACTCTCTGGACACCAACCAACTGGGTGTCCTATAGTCCAATTCAATTCTGACACTAACTACCTGGAGTTACATCAGGCTCCACAAGTCCAAGGCTCAGTCACACAAGACTGTCCCCACTTCAGATGAGTCAGAAGTGTCAGAGCCCAAGGTCACCCTCACTTCAGTCTCACTTGGCTACAAAGTCAGGTGTTCCCACAACACTCCTCTTCAGGTTTAATATTTTGCTAGAATGACTCATAGGACTGGGAATATACTATTACTAGTTTATTATGAAGGTTATAACTCAGGAACAGCCAAACAGAAAAAGTGCATAGGACAAGATATGGGGACATGTGTGGAGTTTCCATGCCCTCTCTAGGTGCACTACCCTTCTAATACCCCGATGTGCTCACCCACCTGGGAGCTCTCCAAATTCTGTTGTTTAGGAGTTTAATGGAGGTTCCAATATGTAAGCATGACTGATAGAATCATTGGCCATTGGTGATTAACTCAATATCCTCCCTGGAGGTTTGCAGGAGGGGGGCGGGTGTGAAAGTTTCAACACTTTAAACATGCCTTCGCTTTCTGGCAACCAGCCCCCATCCTGAAGCTGTTTAGGGGCCCCCAGCCATCTCATCTCCTTAGCATACAAAAGACACTCTACTAGGGATGCCTTGGTGGCTGAGTCAGTTAAGCGGCCAGCTCTTGTTTTCTGCTCAGGTTGTGATCTCAGGGTCATGGGATGGAGCCCCATGCAGGGCTCCATGCTCGGTGGGGAGTCTGCTTGAGATTCTCTCTCTGCCTCCCCCTGTGCCCCTCCCTCTCATTCTCTCTCTCTCCAAAATAAATAAATAGGGGCGCCTGGGTGGCTCAGTCAGTTAAGTGTCTGCCTTTGGCTCAGGTCATAATCCCAGGGTCCTGGGATCGAGCCCCGTGTCCAGCTCCCTGCTCAGCAGGGAGTCAGCTTCTCCCTCTCCCTCTGCCCCTCCCACCCTGCTCATACTCTGACTCTCACTTTCTCTCTCTCTCAAATAAATAAAATCTTTAAAAACTAAATATATAAATAAATCTTTAAAAAAAAAAAGACATTCTACAACTCTACAGATGCCAATGGTTTTTGTGGGGTCTTTTTGTTTTTTGTTTTTTGTTTTTAAGATTTTATTTATTTGAGAGAGAGAGAATGAGAGACAGAGAGCATGAGAGGGAGGAGGGTCAGAGGGAGAAGCAGACTCCCTGCCGAGCAGGGAGCCCAATGCGGGACTCAATCCTGGGACTCCAGGATCATGACCTGAGCCGAAGGCAGTCGCTTAACCAACTGAGCCACCCAGGCGCCCCAGATGCCAATGGTTTTATGAGCTGTGTGCCAGGAACCAGGGATAAAGACCAAATATTTATTTTTTTATTATACCACATCTTCATTCTCAGTCCACAGTGTTGGGTCAAGGAGACTCCATCGGCCTCCAGGGGTAAGTATATGGTAAGGTCTGGCCAGTCAGAGCATTTTATGCCCTTGGTCACAGTGGTTGGCTTAGTGTTGAACTCATGATATGAGGTGGACCAATGAGACTCAGAATACGGAATTGAAAGTCCACTGAGAAAGAAAAGGACTTTCTCTCCTGCTGTGCCCTTTTGGGATTCTGGAAGAACAGAATAGAATGTACCCCTTGGATCTGCTGGGCGGTATCTTGCATCCATATGGGGAGAGCCCACCTGAAAATGAATGAAGGAGAACAAGGTCGAGAGAGGGTCAGAGGAATCCCAACTCTGATTACTTGACCTTCTAGATTCATTTGTGCCTGAGCAACCCCTGACTTTTCATAAGTGACCATATAGCAAATTCTCCTTCACATTGAGTTGGACTTCTGATACTTGCCACTAAAATGGCCCCAATTAGTACATGCCACCCAGTGACTACAGGGCCACCGACTGCTGCAGGGCCCTCCTCAAACTTCCGCATTCACGTATACCCCAAATCCTAAACTCCTTCTTCATTCTTAGAGTTGTGTCCCCTCCATCAGGAGGAGCTCCCTTCTCTAGTCAGAGCTTAATTTGGGAATCTTTTAAAATGAACTGTATAGGGGATATTTCAGGATGCCAAGACATCCAGAGCCCAGGAATAAAGTTTTACCCTGCCCCCTCTTCTCTCTCTCTCTCTGTATATATATATATCAGTTAGGGCTTCATTCAGATGCAAATAAGGGGAAATCTTTCACACAGTGGTTTAAACAAAGAAATGCAGAAGGCAGAGGGCTCAGACCCACACTCCTTCACCCTAGCTTCTCCATCACCCTTGGTGTGTGGTTTCCATGCTTATGATCCCACGTGGGCAGGAGGAAGGGGAAGATGTGGTAACAGCAACCTTCCATCCCAGCATTCTGGCCAGAAAGGCATCTTGGCTGGAATGTTTCCTGAGGGTGGGGATCTTTGATTGTTTGCTTAGGTATTCCAAGTGCCTAGAACTGATACCCAATAAACATGCAGAGAGAATGAGTGGATGAATGGGTGGGTGGATGGGTGGATGGGTGGGTGGATGGATGAATCGGTGGATGGGTGGGGGGATGGCTGAATGGGTGGGAGGATGGGTGGATGGACAGGTGGATAGATAGGTGGATGGGTGGATGGATGAATGGGTGGGGGAATGGGTGGGGGGATGGACAGGTGGATAGATATGTGGATGGGTGGTTGGATGAATGGATGGATGAGTGGAGAGGTGGATGGATGGATAGGTGGATGGATGGGTGGATGGAAAGGTGGATGGACGGTGGATGGATGGGTGGGTGGATGAATGAATGGGTGGGAAGGTGGATGGGTGGATGGGTGGGTGGATGGATGCCCTTAAGGGAAAATTGACTTTTTATCTCCTTATAGCCCCTGCCATGGAATCAGGCAAGAGAAGGGACTGGAATGGCCACTGAGTGATCCCTCACATCATCTGCTCCCCATCCCCCACACTGGCATATAGTATCCTGGAATTCCTCATGGGCCTTCATCCTCCACAGGCAGGATCTCCTGTAAGAATTCTTTTTTCACAAGACAAAACCAGAGAGGGAGACAAACCATAAGAGACTCTTAATCTCAGGAAACAAACTGAGGGTTGCTAGAGGGGAAGGGGGTGGCTGGGATGGGGTGGCTGGGTGATGGACATTGGGGAGGGTATGTGCTATGGTGAGCGCTGTGAATTGTGTAAGACTGATGAATCACAGACCTGTACCCCTGAAACAAATAATACATTATATGTTAAATAAATAATTTATTTAAATAAATAAATAATTCTTTTTTCATATATCTGAGCAGATCTGGCTACCCCCACCCCAATCTTTCTTAGGAGATTCTTACCCACCACAGGGCATATGCTTCACTAGGGAGATGTATTCTCCACTTTTTGTAACTTCTCCTGGGACACAAATGATGACAGGAATGAGATCCAGCTGTGACCCCAGTGGGGGTAACGGGCTGGCCCCCTCTGCTTTCAGTAACAACAAGCTGGTATCACTTTTGAGCAAAGACTTTTTATAAGAACATCGCCACCATTCATATCCATGTGCTGCCATAACGAGAGATTTCTTTTTAGCAATCCTGCATATAGTCAATAGGCCAAATTTATGTCTATTTTTTCCCCAAGAGATGGGGATACAATCATTAAATGTATACAGAGTATTAGGCCTGTAAAGGAGAATTTGAGGGCCACCAGGAGCCACCCCCCCAATTCTGTCAGCCTGACGCTCCATAATACTCAATCTCCCTACAGTTGGCTCCACCTGCCACAGTCCCTACTACTTCAAATAGGTTCCTCAGTGGTCTCCTGATATCACCAGAGAGAGCTTCGTTATATTTGCAAAAAGAACACTGCATTTTTGGAGAATAAAAAAAAAAAAAGGAAAGTAAAAACAGTCACCCGTGATCCTCCAAACAAACCAAACTCTTTTCAGCTTGCTAGTTCCGTTCTTGGCCTTATTCACATATGTGGACTCACTTTACAGAGTGACAGCCAGAGATTTATTTTCTATTCTGCATCTGCACTCAACAGTACATCATAAGTGTTCTTCCCACTGCCACAGCTTGTTTGATATATTAATAGCTGCATAATCATCCTCAAATTTGTTGGGCCATAATTTACGTAACAAATACATGAGTTTACCTCCAACTTCTTGCTTCTGTAGCTAAGGCTGCAATAAACATCCCTGGGCACATAGTTTGTTTTCTTGTTCTTGTGTGGAATGTTGGTTTAAAAGCAGCATGAAGGCTGGTGTCAGGCCTGGGCAGGCAGCTCGCGGTGCCTTGCTCCCCCTGAATCCCCAGGCTGCTGGCCAGAGAGAAGCTGCTGAACCTCCACCGTCAGTCTCTTCGCTGGCCACAAATGAACTGGAAGCAGCACGTCCTCCCACTCGATGACATGTCTGCAGAGAGCGGTTTGGAATCCCACCTCTACTTGTGAAAGAAACCAGCGGGGTTCACCTGGCAGGAAAGGGGACCTGGCAGCCTGTGTGAGATCCCTGGAGCAGACAGAGCTGTCCCTGCCTCCCATGCTTACTGGGCTATGTCAGTTCTTCGGTGCTATTCTCCCTCCCTCAGATGCTCCCAGACAGGTGGTCAATTTCAAGGGATCAGTGGTTTCTAGGTCAAGGTCAGTGTGTTTCTAGGATCAAGGTGTGGGCACCTGACTCAAACTAGACAGGTCAGATGCTTTCTTTCCGGAGGAATGCAGCAACACTGATTCAGCCCAACAGCTGGGCCCTGATGAAGTCACTCCTCTGTTCCAGTGCCCAGCCCAGAGCCAGCTGGGTCCTGTCCTTTTCTGAGCCCAGCCTTGTCACCTTGCCCTCACCTGAAGCCTTCCAAAAGAGTCTCTTTCTGTACATGTCTCTCCACCTGTGAACAGAGAGCCCTCCCAGATACAGCCAGCCCCCTTGGCAGAAGGGCCCTGGGGACCTCAGGGATCACCATTCCAGGTCAGCCTGAGGGTCAGCAGTCAGACCTGTGGGCCAGCCTGCCCCAGCCAGCTCAGCCCGGCTGGCGCCTCCTCTCTCGGCTCTCTGGCTCAGTAATTCATCACTCTAACCAAACAAAACCTGACAAAGGACAAAGTGATGCCTTCGATCCTGCTAAGAGGCAGCCATCCCAGCAGCCTGTGCCCACTCAGCATCGGCCCCAAGCCCCACCCGAATTCCTGGACAGAGCCTTTGGCTTCCCAGGCTGGCTAAGTATCAGGAAATTGAGACGTCGCCAGAATCCTGAGCCTGGCGCCAAGTAGCAGGAGCGAGATGAGTGAGGGGCCTGGAGCCCGTGGGGACTGGGCTTTCACCCCAGCACCACGGCTTACTCCTCATTAGCTGGAGCAAGTTCACTGGGCAAAGTGTTCACTCCTGAACTTCAGTTTCCTCATCTGCAAAATGGGTGCAAGAATCCCTATGCCTGGGGCTCGGTCCTCGGGGAGAGTTGCATCCCAGCGTCTGGACCATGACAGATTCCAAATCCAAACCAATTTGTCTCTCCTCATGCCTCTGTCGACAGGAGTTTTCACCATGACACCTCACTGGACCCCAAGCCTGCTCTCACCTTGGTGGGCCCCAGGCTGGGAGGACTGCCAGCGCGATGAGCCCACACTCCCCATGCCCCCCCACGACTTCCCTAATGCCATACCACCAGGAAAAGGGGGGGAGGGCATCTGCTTCCTTCCTCTAGCGCGCCCAGAGTGGGGAGGAACCTGGGTTGCTTTCATTTTTGACCTTCCCAGTAGATTAAAAATGAGGAAAGTTGCAGTAATTTTAGTGTAGTTTACGTGTCTACACACCAAAAAGTATGAGACAATGTAGTTGCGGGATTGACAAGCTAATGGCAGAACTCAGTCCATTTTCTGGTGAACTCCTAGGGGTGCTGTCTGCAAGGGACGCAAACTCAAAGTCGCCCAACAGCCACCTACTTGTGATCTGCAGGAGCTGGGGCCGCACCCTCAATGACTGAGTTTCTAGAAAAGAAACGTCACCAAATCCAAGGCAGAACCCTCACTGGATCCCATTAAAAAAAAAAAAATCTGTAGTGGGGGGACATTTTTAGATGTTTGGGAACGTATGAATAGGGTAGGATATGGGATCGTTTTACAGAATTACAGTGCATTGTCTTGTTCGTGGTCATACAGGAGAACAGCCCAAACGGTCATAAAATGGTTCAGAAAAAAAATTCTAGAAATAAAAGCAATAGGCAGGTAAAGGATTTATGACCAAATGTGGACCACAACTGAACCCAGGTGGGTTCATTGTGCCATTCTTTCTACTCGAAGCTTTTCATTAAGCAAGATGAAAAGGGGGTGTACCTGGGTGGCTCTGTTGGTTAAGTGTCTGCCTTTGGCTCACATCGTGATCCCGGGGTCCTGGGATTGAGCCCCGCATCGGGCTCTCTGTTCAGCAAGGAGCCTGCTTCTCTCTCTGCCTGCAGCTCCCCCTACTTGCACTCTCTCTGTCAAGTAAATAAATAAAATCTGAAAAAGAAAGAAAGAAAGAAAGAAAGAAAGAAAGGAAGAAAGAAAGAGAAAGGGAAAGGAAGAAAGAGAAAGAGAAAGAAAGAAAGGAAGGAAGGAAGAAAGATGAAAAGGTTGGAACTGCCGATTCAAATGTTTTGTACATTTTTCTAAATAAGATGCTATTACGTCGTGTCCCCGCTGGCTGTGAGGCACCTCCTGGAGCCTGAGTGTGCAGGACGCTGGCCAGCCTGGACATCCACCCATCCAGGACGACCTGCTTTGGGTCATGTCTGGTTGGGGTGGGAGGTGCACTGCAGTCCTCACTCAGGCCACCACTCAAACCCTTCACGGGTCCCTGTGCGTCCAGTGACAGGTCACAGGGAAAGGGGGAGTGACGGTAGTAGCTACAGCTTCTGGGCACCCATCATCCAATTTGCATGGCAGAGCTAGAGAGGGAGAGGTCATTAGGTCCACTTCGCAGAGAAAAACTGACCCCAGATGGGTCATGTGTCACAAAGCAGGGACCTTCTAGTAAACCACCCTCTGAAAAATAAAAAAAGGAGACAGAGACAGTTGGAGGGGTAGGAAGGTGTAAATATTACCTACCACAACGGTCAATTTCAAGGGATCAGTGGTTTAACAAATGACTTGCAAAATTCCTGAACACTTAACAGGCACCATGGATTTGAACCCGGTCCTGGGCATCTATCTCAGAAGTCCCCACTATCTTCTCTGTCAGCATTTGCTACACCTTGTTCATCTACTCACCACTTGTACAATTTTGCCATACCTGTGTTCCACCTATTATTAAATATTTTTCTCTAAGACATCTCACTTTCAAAAAAAAGGTTTTTATTTATTATTTATTTGAGAGAGAGAGAGCAAGCACAAGCAAGGGGAGGGAGCAGAGGGAGAGGGAGAAGCAGACTCCCCACTGAGCAGGGAGCCCGATGTGGGGCTCAATTCCGGCACCCTGAGATCATGCCCTGAGCCGAAGGCAGACACTTAATCCACTGAGCCACCCAGGTGCCCCAACACCTCACTTTTTAAAGACGGTTCAGAGCCTAGGAGAGCCTGCCCCCATGGGGATTGGACTGGGTTTCCATAATCATTTCACCTGCGGCCACCGTTTGGTGGGAGGGAGGGACAGGGTGTTGATCAGCAGCAGCAGTGGTGGGTACAGTCAATACAGACCAAGACCTCCAAGGGACAGAGCCCCAGGGAGGAATCAAAAACAGAGACTCCTACAGAGGGCAGCTAGTACAGGGCTAGTATCCACCAAGGCTAAATACGTGCCTACCCTGCAAAGCAGCCATTCCATTCCAGAACATATACTCTCAGAGAGGCGTGCACATGTTCACCCAAAGACACACAGAGTCTTCATAACAGCTCTGCTCATGACAGTCCCAAGTGGAAACCAATACACATACCCATCAACAGGAAAATGGACAGATTAGTTGTGGAATAGTATATAGCAAAGAAAAAGGGCGCGCGCACACACACACAATTACTATATGCAAGGAAGGAAAGAATCTCACAGACACAATGTCAAGAAAAAGAAACCAGACCCCAAAGAGTATGTGTTGCGTGGTTCTATTTCGATAAAGTCCAAAAACAGCAAACTCATCTATGGTTAAGAGAAATCAGAATACGGGGTGCTAATGACTGAGAAGCCCAGGAAAGCTTCAGAGGTGCTGGTAAGGTTTTCACCTTGATCTAGATGGTGGTTACAGTTATGTTCATTTACTAAACATCTGTTGAGCTGTATATGTAAGATTTTTTTTTTTGTACTTTAGTATAGGTATATTTCAATATAAAATATAATAAATAAATATAAGAAGAAGGTATACAAAATACCAGCATAGCGCTAGGTGAAGAGAGTAAGAACCGGAATGCCATCTACAACCAACACTGTTGAATAATTAAGAAGCCCATGAACATAAAGGCTACCACACATTTTGGGAGAACACAAAAGATATACATTAAGTGCATTCATATGGTTGCCTGTGGGGAGGGAATGGGAGTGAGGGGTAGTGATAAAAGGGAAACCATAAATAATAAAATAGGATCAGGGCCTCACTAGGACCAGAGGGATCCTGTGCCATTTCATAAAGAAAAGGAAGAAGAAGAGGAGAAGGGGGAGGGGAGGAGGAGACATTAAATTTTGGACAATCCTTTGAGGTTTCCAACACTGCCCAAGGAACTCAGCTTGGTCTCTGAACCCTGGAACCCCCCCAGCACCCCAGTGCTAGGTAGCATGCTTTACACACAGGCTTCCCCTGCTCATGGCCCTGGGAGGATAGACATTGTTCCCAGAGGAGTCAGATCAGTTTCTGAAGGACTGAACCCCTTCCCAGGACCTGGAGCTGGGAGACTGGCAATGGGCCTATTGGAGATCTGAGGAGAAGGGGCATTTCAGATGGGGCTCACAGGTGACCTGGAATTTCTCAGGAGGTGGGAGATGAGAGCAGGGGTAAGGGAGAGTCATATGTGGTGAAATCAGAGCAATAGAGGAGGGAGGCTGGAGGCTGGTGGGCAGCTCACTCCCAGACCAGTGTGGGCCTCAGTCAGCTCTCAACACATGTCCTTCATGAGATCTGCCATAACCAAGTACCACCTGTGCTTTTACTAGTACTTTTAAACAAAAAATTTTTTTTTACTTAAATGTTTTAGAAGGTAGTTTTGTCCAAAGGGTTGATGTGGATGTGGAAAAATGGAACCCTGGTGCACTGGTGGTGGGAATGTAAATGCTGCAGCCACTGTGGAAAATGGTATGGCAGTTCCTCGAAACATTAAACATAGGGGACGCTTGGGTGGATCAGTTGGTTAAGCGTCTGCCTTCAGCTCAGGTCTCAGGTCATGATCCCAGGGTCCTGGGATCGAGCCCCACGTTGGGCTCCCTGCTCAGCGGGGAGCCTGCTTCTCCCTCTGCCTGCCGCTCCCCCTGCTTGTGCTCGCTTGCTCTCTCTCTCTCTCTCTAACAAATAAATCAATCTTAAAAAAAAAAAAAGTCAAACATAGAACTACCCTACGATCCAGCAATCCCACTTCTGGGCATTTATGCAAAAGAACTGAAATCAGGATCTTGATGAGGTATTTAAACACTCATGTTCACTTGAGCACCCATGTTCATTATTCACAATAACTAAAAGGTGGAAGCAATTCAAGTGTCCATCAATGGTTGGATAAGCAAAATGTGGTGTATACATACAATGGAATATTATTCATCCTTAAAAAGGAAAGAAATTCTGATACACGCTACAACGTGGATGAACCTGGAGGACATTATGCTAAGTAAAATAAACCAGTCACAAAAGGTCAAATACTAAAAACTAAACCAAACCAAACCAAAAAACCCCAAAAGGTCAATACTATGTGACTCCACATATGTATGTATATAAATGACTGTATGTATACACTTGGAGGAGTGAAATTCATTGAAACAGAAAGTAGAGTGGTGGTGACAATGGGCTGGGGGAGGGGGCCGGGGGAACTTATTATGTAATGGGTACAGAAATTCAGCTTTACAAGATGAAAAGAGTTCCAGAGATGGATGGTGGTGATGGTTGCACAATGGCGTGAATATACTAAATGCCACTGAACGCTTAAAAATGGTTAAGATATAAATTTTGTTTTGGGTGTTTCATGGCAATTTTTAAAAGGTAGCTTTGTGGGGCGCCTGGGTAGCTCAGTCAGTTGAGCATCTGTCTGCGGCTCAGGTCATGATCTCAGGGTCCTGGGATCGAGTCCCACATCATTGGGTCCCTGCTCAGCAGGTAGTCTGCTTCTCCCTCTTCCTCTGCCTCTCCCCCTGCTTGTGCTCTCTCACTGTCTCTGTCAAATAAATAAAATCTTTTAAAAATAAATAAATAAATAAAAATAAAAGGTAGCTTTGTATCACTACTATAAATGAAAAAAACTCTTGTGCTAAAGGAAAGATGTCCATAAAATTAAAAACAATTACTAATTGAAGGCAGTGTTAATGTTGCCCTAGATGCTGGTATCTGCTGAGGCTATGCATGGAGACCTCATCCCACTCTGTAGCCCATGCTTTGAAAGACCCTTGTAAGGACAAAGGAGAAGGGGGCATGAGCATGTCAGGCAGAGGCAGGCCAGGGCATGCCAAGTAAGAAAAGCAGAGCAGAGAGACCCCCACCAGGCCCGGGGCTGTCTGGGCAGGGAATTCCAGGTCTCAGGTGCCTGAACATGGGGTACCTTAGTTCCAAGAACTTCTTAGTCTGTGAGGAGGGGGTCCTGCAGCAGGAGGGCTAGAGTAGATCCCTCTTTAAGCACTAGACCCAGGGAGAGGGCCTGGTTACTTTGGTCTAGGGGCTGTACTTTCTGGAGACAAGTAAAAAAATACAATCCAGCCTCAATATGGCCAGGGCATAGACAGATGATGGCCAGTGAGGGTGGAAGGGAAGGGTCTAGAGGGAGAAGTTGTGAAGGCTGTTTCTAAGAGTCACCCGTGGACATCTGATATTTTAGCCAGCACTGCATCCAGACCCTTTTCCTGGAAACAGTGCCTCGGTTTTCCTTTGAGAAGCTGCCTATTTCTGGGATGAATATTCAGTACATTTTGTTGGGCAAGGCTGACTCCACCCCTACCCACTATGGGATTCAGAGGATCCAGGCCTGGCCAGTCAGAAGATGCTATTCTTCCTCCTCACCTTGGAGCAATAATGACTCCATAGCTCCGAAATACTCTATAGCTCTCAATACTCTATAAGCTCCTGGATTCAGCCACACCTGACGCAAGAACCTCCCCTTCGTTTATGCTTTGGAAGGGTCCTCAGCTTAACTGACAAGGTGTGTGTGCTGGGGGCTGGGTAAGTCTCACCACAATCTGCTCCTTGTCCAGGGACTCCGGAGGTTTCATCTAGTCTGTAGAGATCCTTCTCGAGCACACAAGTGCCTTACAGTTCTGGGTGTTGCGGGCCCCCACATCTCCTTACGGAGACACATCCCCTCACCCGTGCTCCATGATGTCAATTACATGACTTGCAGCTCACCGGCTGAAATGTGAAATCTCATAGACTGTTTTTTTTAATTAATTGTAAAGTTTTAACTTTTTCTTTTGCATTCTCGTTGCAAGCTTTTCCACAGCCTCTGGAAAGCTCCCAGGCTCCAGGGCCCGTGCCCACGACGCCCGACGCACGGACAGGGCCCCGCGCGCCTCGGACCCTCGTGCAGACGGGCGGGAGCGGGCTGGGGCTCGCACGCATGCGCGCGGAGGCGGGGCTGCGCCCCCAGGCCTGCGCGTTGCCGTTCGGCCGCCGGGGAGTGGCAGCGAGCGCGTGCCGGAGGCGGCCGCCGGGCTAGCGAGACTTTGTGCTCCACAGACCCTCCTTCGGGCGCATCCTCCGGGAGCCGCCCCCCAAGCCCCCGCCGCTTCCAAGCAAGGCGCCCCCGACTCGGCGGGACCGGCCCCGGGGGATGGAGCGGGCCCGTCCCCACGGCCCCAGAGGGCCCCCGAGGAGACGACCGCGCGCCGCCTGACCCGCCGTCCTGGCCCAGGGGCCCATGGGCGCGTCCCCGCGGGCGGGCCGCGGACGTGAGGGCGGCGAGCGGCGGGGTCGCGACGCCGAGGAGGGCCGTGCTCGTGCCCGGCCCCGCGCAGGCCGCGCGCGCGCGCTCCCGCCGCAGCGCCGGCCGCGCCCGCCCCGCCTCTCGGCGCCGGCTCTGGAGCCCGGTCCGCGAGCGGCGGCGGCGGCCGGAGGGACGATGAGCGGCGCGGCGCGGGCGGGCCCGGCCCGGCTCGCCGCGCTCGCTCTGCTGACCTGCAGCCTGTGGCCGGCGCGGGCGGACAACGCGAGCCAGGAGTACTACACGGCGCTCATCAACGTGACGGTGCAGGAGCCCGGCCGCGGCGCCCCGCTCACGTTCCGCATCGACCGCGGGCGCTACGGGCTCGACTCGCCCAAGGCCGAGGTCCGCGGCCAGGTGCTGGCGCCGCTGCCCATCCACGGAGGTGAGTGCGGGGCCGCGGAGAGAGCAGCCGGCGCGGGGGGCGGGCGGCGGCCCCCGGGGGAGCCGGGGCGCGGGGGCGGCGGGCGCGGCGCCTCCACCCCGGCCGGGCTCGCCGCTTCGCTCCGCGCCGCTCGGCCGGCGGCCCCGGCGCCGAGCTTTCCGTCGTGTGCCCCCAGCCTGCTCCGCGGCTGGAGGGGGGGCTCCAGACGCGTCCGGGGGGCTTCCTCTTCTTGTCGGAGGACTTAGAAAACGTTCCTTTTCGTTTAGGTAGCTTGTTTACGGGAGGGCATTGCACTGCGAGTTTGCGGGGACAGTTGAGACAAAGGAGGTGGTGGAGGAGCGCAGAACTAATTCATGGTGGATGAGGTTCTAACCTGTCTTTTGGGGATCGGCAGGTTTGTTCCCGAAATCCCAGACTTAACGCTGCCTTGGATTTCGGAGGATGAGGCCCTTTTCGAACGGGAAAACGTGCCGTTTCTCTTAAGTGGCAAGTGGGAGGAGGGTGGAAGAGGAAAATGGGCATCTTCCCTGTTGCTTTTGGCTCTTGTTCTGCCCCAGTAGTTTGACTGTAATTTGACGCCTGAAAAATCTCACATCATGAAGAATCTGATACCGATTGGGACTAGGAGCCAAGTCTTCAGGGCACCGGTGCTGACCAAAGGGGAAATGGATAAAATTTTCAAGAATTGTCTTATTCTCATGTCTTCCTAAAAACACGGGTTCTGTCTCATTATTTGGTATAAAACATATATTTGTATATATCACGGGCCATGTTTTAAAGGAACCATTCTCCCTTTTGATATTTTCTGTGTTTTTTTTTTTTTTTTCCCCTTTTCCCACTGCTAACTTTTTGGAAAATGTCTGCTATCTTCTCCACCCCCACACTCATCCTGAGAATGCTGAGAGGGTTTTTTTTTTTTTTTTTAAGCTGCTATTCATGTTAAAATGACCTAAACAAGGCAGCCTAAATAAGGTAATGGTGTTTGTTTTTATACTCTAAATATTAAAACATCATGCCTCTTCTGAGATCTGCATTTGTGATCTCAGATCTGCTGAAGTGCTAAGCTGTTTGTATACTGACTGAGGAAAGAGAATCCTGCAAGGCTTTCACTGTAGCTTGCCCCCAGTGTAGACCTGCCCTTTAAAACTTCATTTGTACACCAACAATCAGGTGCTTAAAGGGCACTCTTGTCTCCACTTTGTTAAAAATGGCAGTTAGGGTCCCAGCGTGCCCGCAGAAACAACTTTGGTCTTTGGTTCATTTAGTAAATATTTGTGTCCCTGTTCTGTGCCAGTCACTGTAGTTGGATCACATCATGTTGCCAAACTATGGCACTAACAATGGTAGCCTATTTTCTGGTGCTGAGAACCAGGAGGGTCACGGGGAAGGGAAGGAAGAGGAAGAGAGAGGCAAGCTGTTGTGGAGCAAGAGCTGGCCCTGTGCAGTGTTTTGAAATCTGTGGTTTTTCTTTGGGGCTTGGTTCCCTCCAGCACCCTAAATCCATGATCCTCAATTTTAGATTCTTGCCTCCAGAGTGTTCCATGTTTTAAAACTACTTGTTGCTTTCCTGTCACCCCAAACAAAAGCCCCCTCTTCGAGAAAGCTTGTTTTAGGTGTTGGAATAGAAGGGTATTGGGAGCTCACATGCAGCTGATGTGTGGATGAGGGTTAGTCCTATTCCTTTGTCCCTGGGGAGGTAGCATCACTGTGGGATTCAAGGTTCTGAGTCCTGCTGTACATATACATACTTTGTGACACTAGGAACGTAAATTGGCTGCGTAACCTCAGTTTCATCAGCAAAGTGGAAGGATGACATATTTACCTCAGTAAGGTTGTTGAGGTATAAATGGCTCCTGCTTTTTTTTACATTTTTTTTAAGTAGGCTCCACGCCCAGCGTGGACCCCAACACGGGCCTTGAACTCACGACCCTGAGATCAAGACTTGAAATCAAGAATCAGATGCTTTTAACGGACTGAGCCACCCAGGCATCCCTTTGTTCCTCCATTCTTAAAAAGATCAGACTTATTGACCTAAATGAGTGTCTAAATTGGTGAGGTTTTAGACACCCTGTTGAAGTGAACACATTGGGGCAGTGTGTAAAGGCTGAGTCTGAGGTCAGTTTCCTTAAGTGTCTGTCTTCCCCTTCTCCATTCTCTAGGAGCTCATTTTCTTTTTGTACGTGAGATTGCTCTACGTTCTCTCATGGTGTGAGAGGTGAGACCCTACAGGTGGTTTGGATCTGACTTCCTACTAAGGGATCTGCAGACATAGGTGCTTTCAGTCTGGCAAATACTAATCGAAATCCTTTGTACCACTGGGGAGACAGGGGTAACAGCAGTGAACAAAACATAAAAATCTATCTTCCTGAAGTGCTAGTAAGGGCCTTTATAAATCCGTTCACCTGTAAATCGTGAAATCCAAGGTATTTTCCTGCTCTTGTAGCAGGAACTTAGGAATGTATCTTAAAAACAACAGTGGTGGTATAAACCTGTTAAAATTACTCATGTTTAAGAAGTAGCTTACATCAGTTATACCTCAGTAAAAAAAAGGAGAGAGAGAGAAAATGGCTATTTTTGATTTAGTGAGTTTCAAAATTTTCTATTTTACGAAAAAATATTGCAATTCTAGTGATCTTTATGCCTTATAATTTTGAATTGAAGAGCATTCTTAGCATGTTTGTGGAGGACTTACTGTGTATTGACAGTGAACAAAGTGATATTCAAATTACACACACAAAAAAGTTATGAGACAGAATTCCTGGCAAAAGCAGCTGTGGGCAGTAGATGTGAATCAATCTTCCTGTCCTTTCCTTTTCCTTTCCTTTTCCTTTTCCTTTCCTTTCTTCTCTACACCCAATGTGGGGCTTGAATTCAACATCTGCCCCCCCCCCCGCCCCCCAGCCAGCCAGGAGCCCCTAGATGTGAAATTAATGAAAATGCATTTTGAGGATAAATGTTTGGTAGTAATGACCATAAAGACAAAATAACTTCGCATTTTCCTAGAGCTTAACATGGTGACTCATTTTAAATCTATGACTTGATTGGTGAAATATTAGAAACCTTTCATATTTTGAAGTGCTACTATCAATTAGGCATGTATGAATTTCTGAGTAAAATTGATTTGCCCTATGTCCTTAAAGGATAAACAGGCAACTTTTTCTTTAGATGCTTTGGTATTTTAAAAGTACATTTTGGGGGCGCCTGTGTGGCTCAGCTGGTTAAGCCTCTGCCTTCAGCTCAGGTCGTGATCCCAGGGTCCTGGGATCGAGCCCCGCATCCGGCTCCCTGCTCGGCTTGAAGCCTGCTTCTCCCTCTCCCTCTGCTCCTGCTTGTGTTCCCTCTCTTGCTGTGTCTCTCTCTGTCAAATAAATAAAATCTTAAAAAAAAAAGTACATTTTGGAAAGTGTTAAACTTTATAAAACAGTAAGTGTTCCACTTTGAAAATCTATTCTTTTTCATTAAATAGAATGCATTTGTAAATGGAGATTTCATTTGCCTGGTGCTAACGAATTTCACATTTTAACTGAGAATTCATTTGTAGATATGGGCTTTTGAAGAGACGTATTTATTTGCAGATTCCAGTAGCTTTCTTACTACTAATTTGCTCAAAGGGTGAGCTTAGAGCTAGAAACAAATGTAAACCAGCTAGTGCCTACTGTGGAGCAGACATTGTAACTGCTCTCTGTGTGCGCCACTAACTTTTTGTCTGAGCCTGGAGTGGGGGGTTGGGAAGGAGAAGGCCCTGTGTTGATGATGTCATTGTGTCTGCAGATGGGGGAAGAATCTGGTGTCAGCCACTTTTTGCTTTGCATAGAAATTTTGAGGATTGGATGTTTCAGCCTGAGAGAACAATTTTACGAAATGTTCAACTTGGGAGGAGGGTGTTATCTTACTGACCGTACAGATGCAATAAAAAAATTTTTTTTAATAGCTTAGGTTTAAGAAAGTAATTCTATGGGATGAATCCATTAAACCTGAACATGGTTTTTAAAATTCTGATAGAGTGAAGGAGATTGATGTGGAAATAAGACCTTGGCTGAAAGCGGTCACATACTGTTGGAATTCATTCACAATGGCAAAGGCAGGGGCTACTGGAGATAGTTAGAGATTTCAAAATATTCAGAGAAAAAATAGGTATGATCCTGGGAGCAGGGACTCTGAAAGGAAAGAGAATTCAAAAGGAGCTGGAGGTTCTAAAAACCAGATTTTAACATAATTAAGCAAGCAAGCAGATAAAGGAGATATATACAATAAATTATATTTATATTGAATTTTACAATTTTTTACAGATTTTATTTGGGAGAGAGCAAGAGGGGAGGGAGAGTGGGGGGAGGCAGACTCTCCATTGATCAGGGAGCCCAGTGCAGGGCTCGATCCCAGGACCCTGGGATCATTACATGAGCTGAAGGCAGATGCTTAACTGACTGAGCCACTCAGGCACCCCTATATTGAATTTTATAATTTAGAAAATGGTTTTACATACTCTATTTTTCCTTCACTTTTTGATGATCCATTGGCATATAAATATTCGAATATTTTTTAGAAAACATTTGACCTTCTCACCAAATACCCATCCTGCTACCATTCCATTTCTCTGTTTCTCTTCAGTGTTTCCTCCTGCTGTTCACATTGTGGGGATCTTTGATTGCTCTGCCGGTGATGTTGATAAAGAATGGCATATTTAAATGATGTATTGGCCTACAGAATCCCTAGGGTCTCAATGTGTGGAATGGTGGATTGGAACTAAGAAAAAAGTTAATAGGAGTGAATAAATAGTCCTGAATTCCAGTAAAACAAAACAAAACAAAAACAAAAAACCCGCCCGCATTAAAAGGTGTTGAAGGGAGATAAGGCTTAGCTGCCTTTTGCAGGATGGACCCTCTCTAGTCTCCATGCATCTGGGCACCTGGATCCTGGCCAGTGCTGGTCCTGCTTCGTAGAGGCCAGGCCCACCTCTAGTTTATGTTTAGTTCTGCATATGAGTTTTAAAAGGTAGAGAGACCACAGAGCATTATTTTGAACATTATAAAAGAGAAACCCTTCATTTGCAGGAAGGTCAGATTAAATGACTTCTCAGATTCCTCCACCTTTATCAAAGTGTGACTACAAAGTAGTAAGATAAATCTTTTTGAACAAACCTGCCAGAATACACCTGTGGAGTGATTCTTTTCACACCAGTCCCATGGCTTCATGTGTGTACATATATATACACATATACTGCTTAGTGATGAAAACATATGTTGAAACACTTTTTAGAATTTGTAAGATTATCTTTTCCATTGAACAATTTTAAAAAAGATGTGCAGTGTATCAAATCTTTGTCTTTCCTAGTAGATAGATTTGAATTTGACAACAATTGAAAGTTATTTTGAGGCAGTTCTTTTTTATGTGCTCCTGAGCTCTCTCTTTAGGTAATTCTCAAGAGAGAAAGTCTGGTGTGTTTTAGGCCATGTCCGCGACATCTGTGGGATGAATGGGTGGTCCTCAGAGCTGATTCTTTTGAGTATTTAAGTATAACAGTCTTGACTTATTTACAAAATAAAACTGCTCTTCAAGATCATCAACATTTGTTTTATCATCTTTAGAATATTTTATACAGTAGGCATTATTTTCCATAAATGTATAGCTACCTTTATTGTTAGAAGCAGTTTTGAATAAAACAAAGGGAGCTCTTTAAATGCAAAATGACATAAGTACAAAAGTACTTAAGTACCTACTCTGGGGGCGCCTGGGTGGCACAGTGAAGCGTCTGCCTTCGGCTCGGGTCATGATCCCAGGGTCCTGGGATCGAGCCCCACATCGGGCTCTCTGCTCATGCAGGAAGCCTGCTTCTGCCTCTCCTCCCTGCCTATGTGCTCTCTCGCGCTAGCTCTGTCACTATCTCTGTCTCTCTCAGATAAATAAAATCTTAAAAAAAGAAGACCTACTCCGTGCTTGTCCTATAGTGTGTGCAGAAGGTGCAGTGCGGAAGGTGCAGTACGCATTTCCCGCCTGGGGGAGCTTAGCCTTCTTGCTGAGGTCAGCTTTGTCTGGGTGTGCCGTTGTGGAAGATGGTGCTGGCTGTCTTCCACCTATCGGTGGACGTTTTTCTAAACAGGGGTCTGCAGACGACAGCCACCTGTTACTGTGAACAGATAATGGAAGACGACTGTGGCCGTTTGTTCACATGTCTTTGGCGGCTTTTGAATTGGGTAGTTGTGACAGGATCTGTGGCCTGCAAGCCTAAACTGCTTAGTCGCTGGCCCTTTAAGAAAATGTTTGACAATCTGTGTTCCAAAAGTTCATTTATACCTTAGTTTTTCCCTTGAAAAACCATGTTGCGGATTTATGGATGAGGGTTTGATTCCTAAATGGCCCCCGACTATGACTCCTGGCAGTTAGGGACAATGTGTTCTTTGTCTCATGCCGGCACCTACGACTGTGCCTGGTACTAGCTAGCAAGCCACTGGAATATATGATTGCATTTAATCCTGTGCTGTTTGGTCTGGTAGTGGAACTGATGGCAGGCTTTGTAAGAAGGTGGGCGGGGGGGGATGACAGACAGAGTGTACTGTAGGGCCTCTGTTAGTGTTCTACGTTGTAAATGGCACGAAGACCAGAAAAACAAAAAAAATGGTTTGGACGTGTAGCGTGGAAAGGTTTCGTTGAAAATGTGGAATTTGAAGTCAACCTTGATTACTTCTCTTTCCAGCCATAATGGAGTTAAAAGGGACCAGGTTTACATCCCCACCTAAAATGACTAGAAAACCTGACAAAGTTATGAAACAGCAGTTTTAGAAATAGGTCAACAAAGAGTACAAGACAGTGATCCCTGAGAGAAAGGAAATAAACAGTGGAGCCGTATGACTGCCCCAGTTTACAGCCTGGAGAGTTCTGTGTTGCAGTGCAAGGAAGGGTAATCCGGAAGGAACCCAGTGGGCTCCTTGAGTTGCTGAGACAGAGGTCAGAGCTCAAGGAGGCCAAGGCAGTTGGAATGGGCTTGGATATGCAGGAGGTAAAGTACCAGAGAGGAGGGAGCACCACAGAGAGTGAGCTCTGCAGAGCTGCAACGGGTCCCCTCAAGTCTTTGGTTGAGTACTGATCTGTACATTTTACAAAGAATGGTCAGAAATGAGCAGATGGAAGAACTCTCAGAGTTCCCACGAGGCTGGGGATCATTCATATTCTCATCGATCAGTGTAGGGAGACCCTCTAATGCACAGGGCATGGAGCGAGGCCACATTAGCCCTCAATAAAAACCTGTTCTGGACCCTACCTAACAAAGCTTAGAAGCACACTTTAAAAGGATCAGACTGATTCCAAGTAACTGGTCCAGAACAAAGCCCAACAATATTTAAAGGGATGCAACGACATCTGGGTCCCAAAAACATAAAATCCAAGACCCAATATCCAGTCAGAAATTACCAGGCATGCTAAGAAACAGACAAAAACGATCCATAGCAACAGGCCCAGAAATGGAACAAATGAGAGAGTTGCAGATAAGGATGTTAAATCAGCTATTACAGATCTACCCAGTTTGTGCAAGGAGGTAAAAGAAACTATGGACATGATGAGGAGAGAAATGGATACAGAAAAGACCCACGTCAGACTTCTAGCTGTGAACTCAAACTTGAAAAAGTATAGGGTTTATATTGATAGAGAAAAGAAGAGTAATGAGTCTACCAAGAGGATGTTTGCTGCTCTCATGCTCTCAGTGTATCCCAGGCAGAGATGTGTAGTTGACACACGCTGTGTCCCACACTGTGGACTGAGGATGGGGCCGGAACTGTACAGGGACTGTCCTTCAGTAACAGTCCTAGGTGGTTACGGGTTTTGGGAATTTGGGGTTCTCCAGTCTCTCACTTAGTGTCCTTCTTTAGAGCCCTCTACGCAGTCGGAAATTATATGTCTGGTTGGTTTGTTTCTGAGGGCAGGGGTGCAGTTTCTGTGTCCACTCTTGTATACTCAGTGCTTAGTGTGGTACCTGGTGCACAGTAGGCTATCAGCGTTGGGTAGTTAGTGCTGGATGGATTAAAGTGGGTGAGGGAACCCGCCAGCTGTGTGGCTATAGGGATTCATCAGAGCTGGGATGTGATGTAGGTCTGTCTGACTGCAGCATCCATACTTTAACCACTTTTTTGTACTGCTTCCCAAGTGGGTTTAATAAATTATGATCTGTCCACTCAGTGGAATGTTACACAGCCATTAAAGGGGATCGTGAAAGTTGTGTATATCCTACAAAAATAAATGTACAGTGATTGAACTGTGACTGTGTAAAATCTGTTTACAGTGGACAAGGACTCAAAGTAATGTGCAAAAATAAAACCGGTTGGGTTATATTGATTGGATGGTGGGTGATATTTCTTATTTTCTTTTCTCTCTCTTTTTGTGAAATTGTTAATTTTCAGTACAAAACCTTCATAGGGGAAAGTCACTCCCCAAAGGGAACAAGTCCGTGTCAACAGGTTGGTTTCTATTTGTTTATTCCATAGTTTCAAGAAGAATGGAATGAATTCCAAGCCATGATCAGAAAGAGTAGGAAACTAGAAGATACCAGCCATATATTGAAAAGGGCATGTTTTGGGGCACCTGGGTGGCTCAGTCATTAAGCATCTGCCTTCGGCTCAGGTCATGATCCCAGGGTTCTGGGATCGAGCCCCACATCAGGCTCCCTGCTCGACAGGAAGCCTGCTTCTCCCTCTCCCACTCCCCCTGCTTGTGTTCCCTCTCTCACTGTCCCTCTCTCTCTCTCTCTCTCTGTGTCAAATAAATAAAAAAAAATTTTTTTTTAAGATTTTATTTATTTATTTGAGAGAGAGAATGAGATAGAGCATGAGAGGGGGAGGGTCAGAGGGAGAAGCAGACTCCCTGCTGAGCAGGGACCCCGATGCGGGACTCGATCCTGGGACTCCAGGACCATGACCTGAGCCGAAGGCAGTCGCTTAACCAACTGAGCCACCCAGGTGCCCCAAATAAATAAAATCTTAAAAAAAAAGGGGGGGGGAGGCATGTTTTTCCCTAGTAAGAAAAAGGGAACTCAAAGACCAGATGTGAAACAAGTAAAATGTGGCATGATTCTGAGCGGTTAGCAGATCCTAGGAAGAGAAGTGGAATCCTAGCACCGGGCCCAGCTGTTCTGTAACATTTCTGTAATGATGATGTTAACACTTCAGTGGTTTTGTCGGTTTTCACTGTTTAAAATGAATCTGCAGTTAAAGCATAGAAGGCTCTATTAGTTGTAGGACGGAAAGTAAACATTACCAACCTTAAGAACATACCACTATAAATAGATGACAAAGGTGGAGAAATGGAAGAGAGAAAAGACGTATCAGGAGCAGGTGAGGACCCTTGTCTTCGTCTCTCCACACAAGGTAAGCATTCAGGAGGGCGTCTGGAGTTGTAGCCACCGGGAGGGTTTAACCACAAGAAAATCAGGAAATAACAAAACCGATGGCAAAGCCTCAGTGAGCAAAATCTTGATTTGTGACCTCGTAAATCCATGGTGTCTAATGGTGACATAATAGCTGTAAGCCTTTCTGGAACCATGGAGGGTAACCACCAGAAGAACCAGAAACAGAAGTTAAAAGTGGATGCCTTTTGGGACTTGGGACAATGGGGTGAATGGGGCAGGTACACTTCCCTGTATGCCATTGGGTGAATTTTTCTTTGCTGCGTGTGGACACTGAGATCCCCACTCTTTCCCCTGTCCACACTGCAAATGAATTATGCTCCCACCCCTTTTTTCCTTTGCTGAAACTCCCTGCTTTCCCAGCATCTGCGGTCTTCTGCAGCTCCATGGTCCTGCTGTAGAATGTAGGGTTCTGCAGAAACACTGTCTCCCGAGCGTTTCTGCTTCGTTGGCACCGACAGACCCTGAAATCGGGAGACGCTACCATTGAATTACCTGATTTTATTTCATAAACAACTCTACGTCTATAGACCCTAAAGTAATTTATTACAGTAGCTGTTACATTGGCTCATCATATTTCCCTTTTCTCTGGTAACTACCTTCCTCCTCAGTCAGTTGTAATGAGGCCTCAGCATTGATTGAGCATAGGATGACCCCATGCCTTGGCCCCTATTGGAGCTTTTTCAACCCCCTTTGGACTTCTCACTTCTCTCCTTATTTGATGTAGATTCCATGAGTCTTCATGATAATCACCCCTTTTTCCTCTATTCTGTATCACAATCACTTGGCAGAATCTCAGTCCTGGGTGAGCCACATATCATTCATCTTCTCTGCGCTTCCTGTCGCCACACAGCTGAATGTTGCTGGAGAAAATCTGAACAGCCCAGCAGACCAAGGTTTGAGAACATAAAATTTAAGCAAAAACAAATGGGCACTTAATGTTCAGTAATCCAAAAACATTTTTTTTTAAGTTTTTTATTTATTTAAGAAGCTCTACACCCAACATAGGCTCAGACTCATGACCCCGAGATCAAGAGTCACACGTTCTTCCAAACGAGCCAGCCAGGCCACCCCCCCTCCCAAAATATTTTCTTCTAAAGAAGTGAGGCAGCTCTCTGAGGCAACAATTTTCTCTCTCTAGTGTCTGCTATTGTCTCTTCCTCTTTACCATCAGCCTGATCTTCTCTTCTGAGCCCTGGAGTCACACATTCAACTGTCCCTGCTTGGTATCTTCAACCTAAATGTCTCAAGGACATCTCCAGGTTGAAGAGCCTCAGATGGAGCTTTTGATTTATTTTTTGCCTTCCTGTCTGCTCCCCCTGCTCCCTAGTCTTCCCCATCTCAGTAAATGACATCACTGTCCGCTCTTAATATTTAAACAAATTTAGGAGTCATCCTTGCTGCTTTTCCTCACATTCCACATTGGATCTTTCCTCCACAGTTCACTTTCAGGTCTTCAGAATATACACATCTCTCTGTTGCTTGTCATTCTCCCTCCTGCCACCCCAGTGTAGGCAACTCTCACCTCTTACCCTTTCCTGGTTTCTCTGCCTCTTCTCTTATTTGCCATCAATCTTTTCTCCCTACAGTAGCCCAAATTATCTTGAAGCTTCTACACGAAATCATAACACTCCCTGTGTAACCCCCTTCAGCGTCTTCTCGTCGTCCTTAGAATGGAAACCTGAACTCCATGCTGTGGTGTGCTCCCTTCACTCCTGCCGCTCAGCTCACCGCTGGTCACCATGCTGAGGTTCTTCTGATGTTCTTTACTTCCCAGAGCTTCTGAGTTTTCTTCACAATGTGTACCTCCTGGCTGCCGTCCCACCCACCTCCACTTCCTACTCCCCCATACGGTGTTTGCCGTACTAGTGGAGATTTACAGTTCTTTGGTTCTGTATAATGGCCGATTAAAGGGGCAGACAGAGGCACGGGAGAAGGATTACAGAGTGTCCGAACTCAGTGGTCGCCAGTGATTCTCAAGTGTAGCCACCCATCCAAAGCCTCAGCATTCTTGTCTGGTGATTGTACAGCTCCAGCGTGAACACATGAGCCACAGAAATCCACCACGTTCAGCTCTGGAAAACAGTGTTAGGAAGTTTTTCAGCTGGGAAAAAAAATTGGTTCACATATTTGTAGGCAGTAGTTGATTTCCTTGTTTGACTCAAATCCTCTAACCCTTCAGCTGTATATCCCTATTTCTTTGGACCATTCTTAAGAATATGGTGTCGTAAACGTCCAAATGCATTGGTCTGTCAGTACTCTACTTAAAGGATGCGGTGGGCTGAGTAGTGTCCCATAAAAGTTCATGTCCACCTGGAATCTCGCAGTGTGACCTTATTTGGAAATAGGATCTTGACAAATGTTAAGTAGTTAAGAATCAAGATAAGATCCTAGTGGTTTGGGGTGGGCCCTGAATCCAACGTGGGCATCCTTATAAGGAGAGGAGAGGATTCAGAGAGGCACCGAGCGGAAAAGGCCACAGGGAGAGCGAGGGAAGCAGGTCACAGTGACGCTGCCACGGCCGGCCGAGGCTCGCTGGCGAGCCCCAGAGGCTCGGAGAGACGTGGGACCACCGCTCCCCTGGAGCCTCCAGAAGCGGCCAAGCCTGCTGACCCTTTGGTTTCGGCGTCTGGCCTCCAGCGCTGCCAGGCCACACAGGTCTTGCTTGAAGCCACCAAGCTCGTGGCCTGTGTTCTGGGAGCCCTAGGAAATGGACACGCAAGAAACCCCAGACTGGGCACAGCAAAGGGAGCCCTAGGAAATGGACACTCAAGAAACCCCAGACTGGGCACAGTCAAGGGAGCCCTAGGAAATGGACACACAAGAAACCCCAGACTGGGCACAGCAAAGGGAGCCCTAGGAAATGGACACGCAAGAAACCCCAGACTGGGCACAGTCAAGGGAGCCCTAGGAAATGGACACGCAAGAAACCCCAGACTGGGCACAGTAAAGGCGTTTGCTGTCACCATCCCCGTACTGCTGGACACCTGCCTCGAGGCCCATAACTTGTCTTGGCTCTAATCACTCACCATACTGAGCTTACCGTTGATTAAACCTTCTGAATCTCTTTCAGTGGCTGCCCTGAGCTGTGTGATTCTATCTTCACTGGACGCAACCTGTTCACTCAGCCTTTCAAGACACTCTTTGAATCCTGATTTGTCACCCACAGTCTTTACTCGTTCCAGCGGCTTTGTGTCAACAGTGAATGTGATGAGCATACTTTCTGGATCTTCATCTAAGTCAGGTCTTAACCTTCCGGGCTTATGGATCCCCTTTAAGGCCTTAATGAAAACCGTGGAGATTTCTGCCAAAAAATACGTATTTATGTAGATAACACAGAAAATTTTTTAGTAAGGTTTAGAAGGCTCAGATACCTCTTGAAGCCCCAAGTGGCCCACGAATACAAAGTTCAGGATCCCTGCTCTATGTAATTGATACAGTATTGAAGGATGTGAATGAGCAGACCCTCAGAGTGTGTTGCTCAAAACCTTCTAAGGTGGTTGACCTTGTTCCATTCATCAGCACTTGGCCCGGGCACGCCACAGAGTTTTCTAATTTACTTCGTTGGCTTTGCATTTGGTGCTGTTTCTTAGTCTTATGATATCATAAAAGACATGATCAGGTGTTTTGATGGAAAGAACAAAGATATTTATGGACCCTGTTCTGGATTTGCTAGGTCAGAATCTATGGCAAGGAAGGAAAAGAAGTGGCTCTTTCATGGCTCCACCATAGTATGTTAGTTTCCTTTTGCCACTGGAACCAATTGCCACAAACCAGCTGGCTTAAAACAACAACAGATTTATTGTCTTATAGTTCTGGAAGTGAGAAGCCCAAAATCAGGTCTCACCAGGCTAAAATCAAGGCACTGGCAATGCTGCATTCTTCCCGGGGGCTCTAAGGGAGAATCGGTTCTCGTCCCTTTCCCAGCTTCTAGAGGCTGCCTGCATTCCTTGGCTCGTGGCCCTTCTTCTGTCCTCAGAAGCTATAGTGAGGGTGAGGTATCTGCCTGCTCGCTCTGTCTGACCTCCTGCCTCTCTCTTCCACATTTCAAAGACCCCATGATTACCTTAGGCCCCACACGCAGTCAGGGTAATCTCTTTATTTTAAAGTCAGCTGAAGAGCAACCTTAATTCCCTCGTGCCGTGTAACCTAACATATTCACAGGTCCCAGGGATTAGGATGGGATCATGCAGGGGAGGGGGGGAGCGGCATTAGTCTGTCTTTCGTACATCATGGACTTGTGCTAGCACCCCATGATTACACCCTTCTCTTCTCAGGCTCTGCACTTACTCTTTTAATAATAACTTCTGAAATTTTGCCAAGGATCAGCAGTTCCCTACCACGTCCATAATTTGCACAATCCACCTTCATCACTTTGTAAACATTGGAGTGCTATTTACCTAGGTTACTTTTCTAATGTCACTCGTCCGGGATTCACCAGACTGTGATTCATCCAGATCGGAAATCCTGAACTCAAGTCGGGCAACTGCTTCAAACACTCATTCAGTAAATACTCATTCAGTACCTACCGTGTGGCAGGCAGGGACAAGAAGGTCCTGCATGCTGTCTGGGCGGGGAGGCAAGGTGAGTCAGCACCTGTGTATTGTCCAGTGGTGAAAACAGACATTGAACAGATGCTAACACACAAGTAACTGTTCATTACTGATTCTTGGGGAAAGTACCAGGATGCCAAGAGGGCATAAATGAGAGCTAACCCAGTCCAGGATGGTCAGGGAAGGCTCCTCTAAGGAAATGTTAACGCTGAGACTAACGCATGAGCAGATATTAAACTAAGAAGGGGCACAGAAAGGAAGCCCATTCCAGGGCCAGGGATCCTATAGAATCCTATATGAAGACCGAAAGGTACAAAAAACCCTTGGTGTGCTGGAGGAACGGAAAGGAGTAATTTAGAGACTAAGGGGAAATTGGTATACAGTAGAGGTGAAACGGTGGGTCAGTACTTTCTAGGTTGTGTCAGGATTTTTTACTTGATCTCAAGAAGAATAGAAAACTTTTGAAGGGTTTGCTGGTTTGTTAAGTGTTTGGTTATGGTAAAAAACAGAGAATACAAAACTTACCATCTTAACCATTTTTTAAATGTACAGTTCAGTGGTGTTACGTGTATTCACATTGTTGTATAACCGATCTCTGGAACTCTTTATCTTGCAAAACTGAAACTCCCCGTTTTTCCTCCACCAGCCCCTGGCAACCACCCTTCTACTTTCTGTCTCGAAATCTGACTGCCCTGGGAACCTCCTATAAGTAGAATCACACAGTATTTGTCATTTTGCGACTGACGTATTTTCACTTAGCATAATGTCCTCAGGGTCCATCCATGTCGTGGTGTGTGTCAGAACACTGTTGCAGGGTTTTAACCTGAGGAGTGAACTAGCCAGATTTTTTTTTTTTTTTGAATTAACATTTTTAGCTATAACCTACACAGAAAAATACACAACCCTAATTCTGCAGCTTGATGAGTTACCGTAGTGTACACGCTGATGTAACCCCAAACCTGGTCACGAATGTGAGCATCACCAACCAACTCCATGGGGTTCCCCAGAAACCCCCTTTCAGTCACCACACCCCCTCTCACCCTCCCCAGACTGAACACCACAGATGGTGCCTGTTGTTTCACTTTATGCACATAGGTCTTGGTATGCGTGCTTTTGTATTCCTGTGACGAGTTTTCTTTGCTCCCATCACTAACATGTGAAGTAAACTCACGTTACTCTCTGTAGAATGGTTTTGCCAGTGGCCGCAAGCGTGAGTAGGTCACAGTTTATCCATGCCTCTGTGGATGGGCATGTGGGTTGCCTGCTTTGTGGCTGTTAAACTAATCCTGTCGTGCACACGTTTTATGGGGTGTGTGCTCAGGAGGGGGCTGTTCGCTCCCTCTCAGTTTTCTTTCAGGCCCAGTGTGTCCGAGACAGTTCACCGTCTCTCCTCCAGAGCCCTGTTCCTCCTCCGGTGGGTGCTGTTTCAATCAATAGCACCGCACCGCCTTCTACCCAGGCTGTTAGGCCAGAAACTGAGACATCTTCGTTAGGCCTCCAGCCCCCGTATCTAATTACTTACCACGTCCTGTTGATCCAGATCCCCAAGTGTCTCTAAAATGTGTCCACTTCTCCCCACATCTACCGCAGACTACTCTAATCTATCTAGACTGTGGCCTCCTGACAGGCTTCCTTGTGTCCGCTGTCACCCGCTCTAACCCATTCCCTATGGAACGGGAACACGGACTCTCTTGGTTGCGCATATACACGTATCCCCGGTATTATACTTACGAATGTTACGCCGTGCCCTTGGAGTGCTCTGATAGAGCATCTGAAGGCCCAGCACTTAGGTCAACAGCTGTAATAAATCTGTATTTCTAATAGTCTTCATGTTAATTTCTAACTTTTTTGCTTTATTTTCCAAATCCAATTAGTTGGGTTTTGGGTTTTGGGGGGTTTTTTTTGTTTGTTTTTTTTCCCCCCTTTCATGGTGACTAAGAAGAGCTTGCACAGCAGTAGAAATGTCAGTTATGCCAATTTTTTTTGTTTTGCTTTTTTTTGCAGGGTTTTTTTTTAAAGGCATTTGTCTACTATTTGAGGGACAGTTTAGTTAAAAGTAGATGGTCTCAGGGCGCCTGGGTGGCTCAGTTGGTTAAGCGACTGCCTTCGGCTCAGGTCATGATCCTGGAGTCCCGGGATCGAGTCCCATATCGGGCTCCTTGCTCAGCAGGGGGTCTGCTTCTCCCTCTGACCCCCCCCCCATGTGCGCTCTCTCTCTCTCATTCTCTCTCTCAAATAAATAAATAAATAATCTTAAAAAAAAAATTAAAAAAAAAAAGTAGATGGTCTCATCTGTAAATCCATGTAACTCAGCTGTTTTACAGTAAAGTGAAAACAAACACATGTGCGAGGGAGTCCCTGCTACCCTCTTTACATTTGTGGGATCCCACTCAGGACACCTCAGATACAATAGGAGACACATGACAGCGAGACACGGATTGGGAAAAGCAGCCAATGTTAATCCATAATGAAACATCAGTAAAGCTTCATTTCTTATTACCTATGACAGAATGATTTTCTTTTTTTAACTCAGGTAAACTTAGGTCAGTGGATATAAGATCAATACAAATACAAAGAAGTTAATTGTGCTTCTATATGCCAAGAACAAGCAATTAGACAATAAATTTTTTAAAATACCATTTAAAATGGCATTGGCATCGAAAACCACAAAACATTGTCACAAGAAATTAAAGATCTAAATGAGTGGAGAGTCATCCCATATTCATGGATCCAAAGACTTACTACTGTTAATATAGCCAGTTGACCTTCAGGTTCAACATGATCCTAAGAAAACACCAGCTGGGTTTTTGCAGAGATTGACAGGCTGATTCTAAAATTCACAGGGACCCTGAATAGTCAAAACAATCTTGAACAAGAAGAACAAGACCAAAGGGCTCCCATTTCCTGATTTCCGAACTTACTACAAGACGGTGTGGTGGTGCTGGCCCAGACCTGCCGATCAATGGACTAGAAGTGGGATCCAAAAAACCTTACATTTGTGATCAATTGATTGTTGACCAAGATGCCAAGACAATTCAGTGGGGGAAAAGAACTATTTTCAACAGAAGGTGCTGGGAAGACTGAATAGCCAAGAAGACTCAGAGGGGGAGAGAGGAGGCCAAAGAAATGTGCATTGTTTCAGAGTTAAGTGGTTCACCCCCCACTGACACGGCTGAGGAGGGTGTGTGCCGAGGGCTGGAAAATTTCCTCTGCATTTGGTAACATAGAAGCACAGTGACTGGAAATTTGGAAGAAAGCAGCTGTATTATTTTCTAAGTTCACCAACCCCAGGGCAAAGAAAGCTGGGTAATTACAGATCATCTTAATGGAATGAGAGATTTCTTGAAGAAATAAGCATGAGTGCACCAGGTACAAACAGCAGTTTTACTGAGATAAGAGTGTGTCACAGAGGAGCCTAACCTGAGGATCTGTAGATGGGCTTTCTAACAATCTCTGCACCCAGTTGCAGTGTCCTTTAGTTTCTACTCTGATGGTCGCCCTTCTCAGGTTCTTCTCCTTGATAGAGGAAACCAAAGCAAAAAAAAAGTTTTGGGAAATGTTTTCATCCACTGTTTTGTTGACCCTGCAATAGACCCATTTCTTTCCTACTTCTCTTGCTCTGAAAAAAAAACTTGTAAGGAAATCTTTTGGGAAGGGGGTGAGAGAAGCCACTTTGCTTGTTCCTGTCGTTATTTGCAATCTTTAACTCTTCCTGGGCTTTTTAATTTTTGGAAAAATAATTTATAAGTCTCCACTGTCATCCTGCATTTGCCTCTACAGCTTTTGTGTGAGTCTTTCTTAAAGTTTAATTTATCTCGTGCATTCTTCCTGGTTTCATTATATTTATCTATCAGGATGATTTGTACTTGCCCAGCTGTCTTTGCCTGGGTTTTGCAAACTGTAATGATGGGTTGCTTTCTTCCAAGTTCCTAGTCACTCCGCATTCTGGGCATGTGTTGGGTTCTGGGTCACAGTTGCCCCTGGTTATCCCTAGCCATTATCTTGTTGCAGACAAAGCAAATGGTAAAGCAGATCACGAACTTGTTAGACACCCTGCTTTTAGCTGAACAAGATCTCTGCAGTCCTGCAGGTCGTTGACACCTATCAGTACTCTCTCTTGTCTGCCGGCTCGGTGACCTGGTAAGAACTTTCGTATTTACTGTTTGGCTGGTGACATAGGTATATTGCCCCCATCAAAGTTTCATTTCTGTCTCTTAGACAGGTTCTTGAGTTCTGTTCTCTTGGATTTCCCTAAAGGACGTCTGTTATCTTGATACAAAATATCTGCTTTTTTCCCTCTGAATAATAGTTCCTTAGATATACTTTTCCATCATTACAGCCTAATCTTGAGACCCACTTCAACAAGTCCCGTTGATTAGTTGTTATTTAAGGTAAACTAAAGGTTTTTCTTATTATTTATATTTATTAGTTTACAGACATATCAGATTATGACAACTTTAAACCCATTCTCAATTTGTTCATGTGAGTAGTCTCTCACAATGGGTTTTTTTTTTCCCTAATTGTCCTCCACAAGGACTGACTTCATGATTTTTTTTTTCATGTTCTCCTACCTCCTTCCTCGGCAGTTAGCTATTCCTAGCCCGTCATTTTTTCCCCCCCCCGTACGGATGAGTCATTTCTTTTAACTCACATTATTTATTCAAAGGTCAACAACAGCATTACACACTTAGCACCTGTCAAATGTAAGGAATGGTGGAGAACTGTGTGGATAGAAATTTGCATAAAGCAAGGACCCTAAGATGAAGAAATGTTCTTGCTGTATTTGTTCTTTATATATTTTGCATATTAGCTCCTTATCAGATAGATACATGAATTACAAATATTTTCTCCCATTCGATAGGTTGCTTCTTCATTTTGTTGATGGTTTCCGTAGCTGTGCAGCAGCTTTTTACTTTGATGCAGTCCCACTTGTGCATTTTTGCTTTTGGTGCCTTTACTTTTTACTCAAATCCAAAAAATCACCACCAAATCAAGGAAATTACTGCCTATGTTTTGTTCTAGGAGTTTTGTGGTTCCAGGTATTATGTTTAAGTCTTTAATCCATTTTGAGTTGATTTTTGTTTATGGTATAAGATAGTGGTCCAGTTTCATTCTTTTGCATGTTGCTGTCCATTTTTCCCAAAACACCATTTAATTGAATTAGACCATCCCTTCCCCGTTGTATATTATTGATTCCTTTGTTGTAAATTAATTGACCATGTATGTGTGGATTTCTGAGCTCTCTGTTCTGTTCCATTAATCTGTGTGTGTGTGTTTGTTTGTTTTGGAGGGGAGTGCAGGGGGAGGGCAGAGGAAGAGAGAGAATTTTAAGCAGGCTCCACACCCAGTGTGGAACCCAGTACAGGGTTCAGTCTCACAACCCTGCGATCATGACCTGACCCGAAATCAGGAGTCAGATGCTTAACTGACTGAGCCACCCAGGTATCCCTGAGTGTCTGTTTTTATGCCAATACTATGCAGTTTTGATTAGTATAGTTTTGTAATATAGTTTGAAATAAGGAAGCCGGATATCTTTAGCTTTGTCTGAAGATTGCTTTGGCTATTCAGGCCATTTTGTGGTTCCATGCAAATTTTAGGATTATTTATTCTATTTTGGTGAAAAGTGCCATTGGAATTTTGATAGGGATTGCATTGAATCTGTAGATTGCTTTGGGTAGTATGGGCATTTTAACAGTATTGATTCTTCCAATCAGGATATCTTTCCATTTATTTGTTTCTTCTTTAGTTTCTCTCATCGAGGTCTTATAATTTTAAATACACAGCTCTTCCACCTCTTTGGTTAAATTTATACCTAGATATTTCATTCTTGTTTTTTAAGATTTTATTTATTTATTTGAGAGAGAGCGAGCAGGAGCAGAGAGGGGGCAGAGGGAGGGGCAGACTCCCTGATGAGCAGGGAGCCCGATGCAGAACTTGATCCCAGGACCCCAGGATCATGACCGGAGCTGAAGGCAGATGCTTAACGACTGAGCCACCCAAGTGCCCTATTTCATTCCTTTTGATGCAATTGTGAACGAGATTGTTTTCTTAACTTCTATTTCCAGTAATTCATTATTAGTGTCTGGAAATGCAACAGATTTATGTGCATTGATTTTGCATCCTGTAACTTTACTGAATTTGTTTATTAGTTGTAACAGCTTTTTGGTGGAATCTTTAGGGTTTTATATATATAATGTCATGTCCTCTACAGATAGAGACAGTTTTACTTCTTTTCAGATTTGGATGCCTCTTTTTTTTTTCTTGTCTTATTGCTCTGGCTAGGACTTGCAGTGCTATATTGAATAAAAGTAGTGAGAGTGGACATCCTTGTCTTGTTCCTGATCTTAGAGGAAATGGGTTTAGCTTCTCATTGTGGAGTATGATGTTAGCTATGGGCTTGTCTTATATAGCCTTCATTATGTTGAGGTACATACCCTCTATACCCATTTTGTTGAGAGTTTTTATCATAAATAGATGTTGAATTTTTTCAAATGCTTTTCTTGCATCTGTTGAGATGATCATGTGGTACTTCATTTTGTTAACGTAGGGCATCACATTCACTTGTGGGGGTTGAACCATCATTGCATCTGTGGAATAAATCCCACTTGATATGGTGTGTGATCCTTTAAATGTATTGTTGAATCCATTATTCTTATGTTTGAAAGTATGTTTCAGGGGCGCCTGGGTGGCTCAGTCGTTAAGCGTCTGCCTTCAGCTCAGGTCATGATCCCAGGGTCCTGGGATCGAGCCCCGTGTCAGGCTCCCTGCTCGACGGGAAACCTGCTTCTCCCTCTCCCACTCCCCTTGCTTGTGTTCCCTCTCTTGCTGTCTCTCTCTCTGTCAAATAAATAAGTAAAATCTTAAAAAAGAAAAGAATGTTTCAGATAACCTAGTCTTTGTTAACATTGTCATTGTGTCCGAGTCATTAGTACTGTAACTACTAGTACTAGAAGGAAGAAGTGATAAATAAAACAGGAATGCTTCCATATCCTTTACTTTTCTGCCCAAGGATTTTTTTTTTTTTTAATTTTTATTTATTTATTTGATGGAGAGAGAGACACGAGAGAGGGAACACAAGCAGGGGGAGTGGGAGAGGGAGAAGCAGGCGTCCCGCAGAGCAGAAAGCCCAATGCGGGGCTCAATCCCAGGACTCTGGGATCACGACCTGAGCCTAAGGCAGACACTTAACCGACTGAGCCACCCAGGTGCCCCTCTGCCCGAGGATTAATGATGCCTTCCAGTGTTGCCAGCTTTCAGTTATAAGATGAGTAAGTTCTGGCGATACACGTACAGCATGTGACTAAACCTAATGATACTGTAGTGCATACTTGATATTTGCTACGAGACTAGATCTTAAGTGTTTTCACCAGATATAAAAAAAGTAACTCAGTGAGGTGATGGATATATGAACTCACTTGATTGTGGTAATCATTTCACAATGCATATCAAATCACAGTGTATACTTTAAATATATCTAGTTTTTATTTGTTAATTATACCTCAGTAAAGCTGGGGTGGGGGAGGGAATAATGCCTTCAAAAACTCTTCTGCCCAGTGGTGTCCTTACGTCTTTCTGTGCATCAGCAGTTTGAGCTATAGTCGGTGGCTTTGCTCTGCTCTGGTGGGTTTTTGGTGGCAGCCAAGAAAACTGAACACTCTATTTAGTCTTGTCTCTTAATCGTCACTTCCTTATTTTTCAACAGGGATTTCAGTCTTGTGTGTTTAGGTAAATGATGATGCTGTTGGTCAGGAATTCCATAGTGGGAAGATCACATTTGAAGGGGGAAAATAATGAGTTTGAGATACTCAGTATTCATGGAGAAATACCTAGCAGACAGTTGAAAATTACGGAATAAAATACAAGAGAGAGATTTAGACATTACGTACATACAGGTGATGGTTGAAGCCATGGGAGTGGATGAGATTGGCCACTGAGAAGAGAGGGCCCAGGGCAGATGCTTGGTGAAACCCCTCCAGCTAAGAGGCTAGCAACGGGAAAATGAGAAAGAGTAGGCAGAGAGGTGAGAGGAAAGTGTGGTGGACAGGAGTCAACAGAAAAGAGAGCTGTAGAAGAACTTGTACTCAATGCTGTAATGCTTTGGTGGAATGAGGAGTGATATGGATTAAATGATTAACACACTCTTGGGTTGCACTGTGGCACCACATTTGTCCAAGGACCTAGCACGCTTTTTAGTTATCTTGATTTGTAGCATCTCTCTTGTGTTGAAGTGTTTGTTGTATCAGTTGTAGTAGAAAATATTTTTGAACGTGACTTTTCAGGTGAAGTGAATTGTATTAGCCATCATTTAAAATTACTTCTAAGATGCTTTTTATTATGTCATGGAGAACATCCAGCAGATATATTTAAGTTGTGTAAGGATGTGAAAAATAATCAAAATCCATTTGAGATATACAGTGACTATAGAAGACAAATGATAATGGATAGCTATTGACAGTTAAACTTGCTGACAGTTCAGCTACGTATGACCCTTCTTGCAATGTTGACTGATATATCCAGCACTCTAGGTGAACAGAAGATATCTTATTGTTGCCCTCTTGTTAAAAACTCTATACTAAAAGGTAATGACTTGTAAAACTCTGTTTCTTTAGAATAAATATAACCAAAGAAGTAAAGCTTGCCAGTTAGGAGAAAAATAAGGGACACATATTACTTTTTAAAGATACTAGATTCAAAGCTGAAAAGTGATACAGTAACATTTGAGAACCTAGTGAACGCGCCCGATCTCGTCTGATCTCGGAAGCTAAGCAGGGTCGGGCCTGGTTAGTACTTGGATGGGAGAACCTACACAATTAAAATGTTTTCTTCAGATTCTTCTCTTCATAAGAGGCAGAAGACAATGGAATAAGTAATATCTTCAAAGTGCTGAGAGAAAAGTAACTGTCTAGAATTTTTTACCTAATTAAGCTGTCATTCAAGAATGGGATCATATGGAAGATGTTTTCAGATATAAAAAGACAAGTTTACTCAAAAACCTGACTTTACCCTGAACAGATCCTCATTTGAAGGAACATCAGAGGGATGTTCTTATTATTCTCATAAGGAAGGAGGAAATGAAACACAGAAGGAAAAAGTGAGATGTGAGGAGGACAGTGATGATTAATTTTTTTTTAAGATTTATTTATGAGAGGGGCACCTGGGTGGCTCAGTTGGTGAAGCGTCTGCCTTCAGCTCAGATCGTGATGCCGGGGTCCTGGGCTTGAGCCCGGCATCAGGCTCCCTGCTCAGCAAGGGAGCCCACTTCTCCCTCTACCTCTGTCTGCCGCTCCCCCTGCTTGCACACACGTGCGCGCTCTCTCTCTCTGTCAAATGAATAAATAAGATATTTAAAAAAAAAAAAAAGATTTGGGCGCCTGGGTGGCTCAGTCATTAAGCATCTGCCTTCGGCTCAGGTCATGATCCCAGGGTCCTGGGATCGAGTCCCACATCGGGCTCCCTGCTCGACAGGAAGCCTGCTTCTCCCTCTCCCACTCCCCTTGCTTGTGTTTCTGCTCTCACTATCTCTGTCTCTGTCAGATAAATAAATAAATAAAATCTTTAAAAAAAAAAAGATTTATTTATTAGAGCACGGGCACATGCAAGTCGGAGTGAGTGGTGGAGGGAGAGAATCTTCAAGCAGACTCCCTGCTGAGTGCAGAGCTTGATGCGGGGCTTGATCTCACGACCCTGAGATCATGACCTGAGCCGAAACCAAGAGTCAGAGGCTTAACCTGCTGGGCCAGAGGGTGTCCAGATAATTTGATCAGATATTCTGTGTGTTTCTGTGAGGGTGTGTTTAGATGAGATTAACATTTAGGTCAGTAGACCGAATAAAGCAGGTCAAAGCAGATTGCCATCCCCAATGTGGGTGGGCCTCATCCAATCAGTTGAAGGCCTGCATGAAACAAGAGAGCTGATTTTCCTTCCAGTAAGAGAGAATTCCTCTTGCCAGACTGCTTTTGAATTGGGACATTGGCCCTTCCCTGCCTGCAGACTCAAACTGAAACATTAGCTCTTCCTGGGTCTCAAGCTGCTAGGCTTTGGCCTAGAACCACACCATCAGCTCTCCAGCTTGCTGACTTACCCTGGAGATCTAGGGACTTGTCAGCCTCTATAATCCCACGAGCACATTCCTTACACAAAATTTCTTTATACAGACACGTGTCTTCTTGGTGTGTTTCTCTGGCGATCCTGGACTAACGTAAAGACTAATAAGTATCTGTAGGTAACATTTAACCAGCATTGACCATATGAAACATTAACTATTAGGGATGGGGTAATTAGAGAAAGGTAGAACTGAGTACTGGTAATTACACATAAGATGAAAGGGGTGGTTGGAGCTCTATTCGGCAGTAGGTTGAATGGTGGCCTCCCAGAAGATGTGTCCATGCCCTAATCCCTAGAACCTGTGAATGTGGAAACCTTATTTGGAAAAAATTACATTTGCAGATGTAATTAAATTAAGATCCTGAGATGAGAGCACCCTGCATTACCCAAGTGGGCCTTAAATCCAACAGTAAGTGTCCTTAGAGACAGAAGTGAAGGCACAGACATGGTGGAGAAGGCCACATGCAGACGGAGGCAGAGGTTGGAGTGATGCAGCCAGAAGCCAAGGTCACCTGGGACCACCAGATGCTGGGAGAGACAAGAAAGGGTTCTCCACCAATGCCTTCAGAGGGGACGTGACCCTGCCAGCACCCTGATTGCAGACATCTGTCATTCACAACAGTGAGAGAATCAGTTTCTGTTGTTTAAGCCACCAGGTCTTATAGGGCTTTGTTGGGGTAGCCCTATGAAACCAATACATATTTTAAGAGCCCGTGTTCTTCAGGAAGGAACTAGAGACATTGATTAAATGTAAACTCTTTATCAGGTATGCATGTTAATATTTTAAGAGTAATCTCTAAAAAGTAGAACTTAAATAAACATGTGGAGGAAAAGGGGGGAACAGAGAAAATGTGATCACTGCTTTCAGAAGTAGAGAAGGATGGGGGAGAGTACAAAGAAGCTTAGGAATAACAGGATACATGAGAACAAAGTAAAGTAGTAGGAACGGATCCAGGTATATCCTGTAAGTAATGCACGTTCACTGAGCCTGGCGGTTGAGCCTCTTCTTGCAGTCTAGTGAAAGAGAAACCCTCAGGCTGCTTCTCAGAGTAGTGATAACGTGCAAAAGTAAATGAGTCTCCTGAAACGCAGTATCAGTATTTAAAATAACTCTGCTATGAAGGGGGGGAAATCGGAGGGGTAGAGGAACCATGAGAGACAATGGACTCTGAAAAACAAACTGGGGGTTCTAGAGGGGAGGGGGGTGGGAGGATGGGTTGGCCTGGTGATGGGTATTGAGGAGGGCACATTCTGCATGGAGCACTGGGTGTTATGCACAAACAATGAATCATGGAACACTACATCTAAAACTAATGATGTAATGTATGGGGATTAACATAAGAATAAAAAAATTTAAAAAAAAAGAAAAATAAAATAACTCTGCTTTCTTATGATAATATCAAGTAACAAGATCTAGCAGTGGGTCTGATCATCTTGATTACCAGTGTTGGGTCTACGAAGTTTAATCGCGGGTATGTTTTCATGTTTTTGCCGAATCTGCAGTAGCTAATGTTAGTTACAGAGGTGCAGATGTTTTGTTGCCTACCTTCAGAGGGGAAGAAAACGCTAGATTTCATTTAGTGTAGTAAAAATAAAGATGGTTTTCCGTCATTCAAATTCCACCAGCCTTTTGGGTTCTGCCTACATGGATGCTTCTCAAGAGTCCTTGCTGGAGATGTTAGTCTTCCAACAACTCTCCCCTCTCCCAGATACATACCACGTCCCTTAAGTGAGGGAAGGAGGCAAAGGCTTGATGTCCTGGCTGCCTCCCTGTGTCAAAGGACTTTCCCAGGGACACTTTCTCCTTAGGTCTGGTCTTCTTCTTGGTGGGCTTGCGTAGCCAAGCGTGGATCTTTGTGGACTAAGAAAGTCCCTCAGCAGGGATAAAGTCCCCAACTCCGTCATTGCTGCTTGATAACACAAGAAGCGTGAATGCTCCAAGTAACAAATCCCCACTTAGATTGCTTACAGTGTTCTGTGTCAGAACTGGAAGGTCAAAGCTAGGGCCGCTTTCAGGGTTCAGGGATTCAACACTTAGCAGAGTCACTAAGGATCTTGTTCCTTTTGATCTCTCCCCTTTGCCATCCTAGTTTTAACTTCATCCCAAGATTGCTCCCTCTTTATCACAAAATGGCTGCCAGTAGCAGCGTAGTCACATGTCTCCTTATTCACTTTCCTGTGGCTCATCTTAGAGTGGACGTCTACTTTCCTCCCCCTGGAGTTTGAGCTCAAATAGGTGTCACTGAAAGCATATGGTTGGGTAGAGCTGATCTGTAGATGCCCAAAATAAATAAGGTCTCTAGTTTTGTTTTTGTTTTTTGGGGGCAATTAACAGAATCTACTCCAGACCCCGGGGTGATCCCATGGTCATGCCTGGAAGCAGGGCAAAGTCACCTAGAAAGAAACAAACCAGACAGAGTGACAGTGTGTCCACCTGCCTCCCTCCCATGCCTCACTCCACGTGAACCAGTGGAGACATTCAGAAATGCCTGTTAGCTCATCAGGGTCAAGTCCAGTTTCTGCTTGGAGTGGGAGAGAAAGGACCCCTTCCCTGTGTATAATTTTCCATATTTGTCTCCTGATTCTTAGCATGCTGTCGACCTGCTTTAGTTGAATATACTGGAAACTGCGGATTTATAGAAGTAAAAAATGAAAAATAGTTTTTCAGGAAAGGGCTGATTGGCACAAGATGTTAGTAAACATCGTCCTTCCAGTAAGAAAACGTACCATCAGTGTGGGGAGAAATTCTACCCCTGGAGAGTCCTCGACCTACATCGGGGTGGGGTCCCAGTGCTCGGTAATGTCAACACTGAAGGTTCAGGTGTAGGGAAAGGCGACCAGGGAGGAGGAAGGCCAGGAGGCCAAGGGCCCTAAGAGCCAGGAGAGGAGAGTACTCAGCTGAGGTGGATGTCACTGAGAGTCAGTGCAGAGGACACAGTGTCCCAGCAAATGCAGAGGCTATTGGTGCCTTTTAGCCGGAGTGGCTGGGTGCAGAGATGAAGATGTGATGAGGTGTGAGTGGACACTGAGGAGGTGGGAGCAGAAGGAACAGGCGGCTCTTGACAACGGTGACGGTAACGGGAGACTTTGGACATACCTGCTTTCTTTTCTTCTTTATTTTTAAGATGGAAAGGACCAGCAGGTTTAATTGAGAGGGAAAAAGACAAAGAGGGAATGATCATTAATATAAGGTTCCTGAAAAATCAAGAAAGGCTAGCGTCCATCCAGATGATTTTTCCTGGCCGTTATGACAACAAATCCTACCAGAAAAGAAAAACATGAACAGAAGTGGAAAGGGGTGGGGGAGGGGATAAGAAAATTAGAGGAACAAAGTAGATACAAGGTTAAGAGAAAAATTGAACTAACAAGTGAGTTAACAAGAAATTAAGACAAAAGGAAAGCAGAGTGTTTCAACAAGATTAAACACTGAAGATAAGTAATAATAAAAAGATGTTAAATTTAAGTGAAAGTATAGAAATGGTAAGAGAATAAGTTATCTGTGGATGTGGATGAAGGGATGAAAGCTAGACATGTAAATCCAGTCACTGAACATTAAAAATTAAGAAACTGGCAACACAAATAAGGAATTCCCTTTTGTCCTTTGAATCATAAAATTAGAATTTAACAGAGGGAAAATAAGGAAAGTCGGGATAAGAAGCAGGAAACCTAAAGATGAAAGAGATTATAATCTAATGTGGAACTAGGAAGCAAGGAACCTACCTCTTTCGTAGGGACATCACGCCGGGAGAACATCATCCCCGTCAAACACTGCCACGGGAAACAGTGGTCTTTGGCACAGACTCGTTCTTTGTGTCAGTTCTTGCTCAGTCTCCCTCTGTCATTCTCCCATTTCTCCCTTCACCTGGGAGGTCAAGTACTTCCTCTGTGCCACACATGCTGGAGGACATTCTCACACGTGAGGAGAGACTCAGAATAAACATCCAGTTGCTGGTACAGTAGGATGAAAGCTAAAGTGTGTGTCATCTCGGGCTGCCATGGAAACACAAAGCACCCAGCTCAGCCTCGGGAGGCCGGGAGGGTGTTCTGGGGAAGATACTTTAGCAGAATCCTGAGGTTTAGGAGGTGGTCAGCAAGGAAGTGTTGGGCTTGGCATTTCAGATGGAGGAGCCAAGACGCCCAGGCTCTGAGAGCGTGAGGCGCCCCGGGGGAGCTGGGCTGTGCCACGGCTGCAGATTGGTGGTTCTCGGCGTGGAAGGAGACATGACCCACACAGTAATGTGGTAACCGCTACACGCTAGATGGGGTGTTTGCGTTTTCACGCGCTGAGGTCTAAGGTGAACCAAAGTGGGAGTTTCGGGCTGCTTGGGGAAGAGAGATTTTATTAATTGACTGACTTCTTCACTCACAGAACCCTTTAAATATTTATATACTCTGTGCCAGAATATTCTTTCTCTGTTCCCATTGCAGATGGGTTCTTCTTTTTAGAACTTGATTATCTTACATTGGTATAGCGTTGTAACTTGGGTTATGTGTCATCTTGATTTTCGTGAGAGTTCGAGAGAACGGCTTCGTCTTTGTTCTCTGTTCTCGTGCTGGTCACTTCTGCACCCCCTCCTCTCTGGCTAGTGGTTTTCCAGCATTCCATCTGGGTTTCAGCCCCCACGAGACCTTTACCATCCTGTTGCTCTTTTCCTGGATTTCTAAGCACCCTTCATGTTGGTAAGGTCTACTACCAACCAGTATTGCTGAGATTGCATTTCTATGTCAGGCATGGCCTTCTCAATACATTTAGAGGTTCCTTAACATTCAAGACCAAGGTGTTCAGTTGTTGCTGAGCTTCTGTGTTCGTTGAGGTGAGGATTCCATAATTGTTCCTCTCGGTGATTGTTTGGTTCTTGTCAAGGAATAAATAAAATTCTCATTACTGTTTCTGGATTCAACAGGAAAGGCCATACAGAAAAAAAAACTGATGTTCAGCCTCTCTGTAATATAACATTTTTTCAGGTTTATCAAAGTATAATTCACAAAATTGTAAGATATTGTAATACAATATTGTATATCATCTGTAATTTCACGTTTTCATGATAACTTCCTAAAAGTTTTTCCTGACACCATAACTAATAAATGCAAAGAAGTCAGAGATGAAGTCCTCCTCTAGATTTGGCAGGTTAAAAAAAAAAAGAAGTAAAATGATTTTGAATTTGAGCAAAATTGCTATTGATAGATTTTAATGGTTCCTAATTGCATAGATATTTTATGCCATACTGCGTCTTCACTTAATAAATTGCTTCAAGTATAAACAACTGGTATTAAATTGCAAAGTAGGGCCACTGAACTGGTTCGTCTTCAGTCCTTTGGTAAGTTGTTTTAGAGCTGTTCACATTTTCACCGTTCAAGTTATTTTTTAATTATAGGAAGGAATGAATAGACAAAATAAACATGTGACCAAGTGGTTATGGAAACCTCTTATTTTCTTTTTCTGAATAATGGAAACTCCTTCCTTGAACAGGAACTTGAATATCTTATTCTCACTTATTATTGCATATTCTTGCTGACATAAATGTTTGCAGAGACCTTCTATGGATGATGACTTGGGTGAAATTTGGGAACAAGGACATTCTTCCACTCATATAGTCTGTTGTTGGAATTTGTTTGGATCCTGCATTGTGGGTAGAATCTGTTCTTAGTGGGTGGGGATTCCTTAAGAGAATTTTAAAGTTCTCCTTCAGTATGTTTGATAGATTTTGCTCCGTGGTTGCATCCTTTCCCGTGTCTTTTCGGTCTTGGAAATGATGACTGTTATCTTCTAAGAGGATGAATGACCCTGTCAGCACAACGGGGAGAGGGAACGAGACGGGGACGGGAGGTGTTAGGAGCCGGGGATGTGGGGCGGACATGTGCTCCGAGCTGTGGGTGGATTTCACACACATCGGTGCAGAAAACCCCCACAGCACCAAACTGGAACACTAGGACCCGATAAGATGAAACCCATAAAACTAAAGGAAAGGGAATTGATTTTTTTAATATTGTACATATGTATGTATGGATGGATGGATGGATTTATTGAAAGCGCGCGCATAGCGGGGGAGGGGCAGAAGGAGAGGGAGAGAGAATCTCCAGCAGACTCCCCACAAAGCACATTTGCATCACTAAGCACAGGGCTCAATCTCACGACCCTGAGATCATGACCTGAACCAAAATCAGGAGTCAGACGCTTAACTGCCTGAGCCATCCAGGCGCCCCAAGGGAATTAATCTTTTAAAGCACTTAAGAGAAGAGGAATTATTATAGCCTTTTGACATATAAAACTCTCGTGAGGTAAGAATTTTAACTTCGTCTTAGTAAGTAAAAGTTGAAGATGAGATCATTGAACCCAGGCGGTTGTTCAGCTAGTGAATAATTGATCTAGAATGTGAGCCCCACGTCTTCCTTATTCCATGACCATTGTGTTGCTACCTCCTTACTGCCCTCTGAATATGCATGAAATCATAGGGAGCACAGGATAAGTCACAGAAAAATGATTATTTTGCTGAAGACAAGTGTACATGTCCTTTTGGGTATTCTTGATTCTGCGTTTTCTTTCAGGGTTTGTGCAGCAGTGTGTTATGAAAAATAACAAATGAAACACTTTAAGACCAGCTCTTTGATTGCTCTCTGTATACAGCATTGGAGGTTTTTCCAAGACACTGAGGTTATCTTAACACTTAGCCTAAATGCTTCTATTTTAAAGCAGCATAATTATCTGGGAAACAGCACTGCAAGTAAACAGTCTGTTTCAGGATTTCAGAGTTTCACAATGCCTTCAATGTGTCTTTCAATGAATAGTTGACTTACTGGGACGCCTGGATGGCTCAGTCAGTTAAGCATCTGCCTTCAGCTCAGGTCATGATCCTGGGGTCCTGGGGTCCTGGGGTCGAGCCCCGTGTCGGGCTCCCTGCTCATCGGGGACTCTGCTTCTCCCTCTGCCCCTCCCCCCACTTGTGTGCACATGCACGTGTGTGTCCTCTCTCTCTCAAACAAATAAAATCTTTAAAAATAAATAAAATAGTTGGCTACTAAAATTGTGATATAGGCTTTTTTTCCCCGCCCATTTGAGAAAGGACTAAAGTTTCGGAGTGCAGAATTCGTTTAAGGAAAAGGGTGGTAGTTGTCAACAATATAAATCATGACGTGAAATTATTTATGTTTCAGTTGGGTCAGGAGACCTCTGGTAGCAAATACACTCTCATTATAATCCTTCACCGCGATAGTAAGAGACTTCAGGGGAAAGAGACGGTCTATGTAGGAAAGATAGCTGTACCATTTCTCGGAAGTTAGCTGGCATCGCTACACCGTGCAGTTTAAGTAGCGTGAACGTTTTTTCTGCTAAGTAGGTGTATTTCTGGGGTGTGGAAAGCATGTATTTCCCCACTGGTGTCATCTTTTCCTACAGTCTATTATTAATACTGATCTGGTATTTTTATTATTTATTTGCTTTTAGTGTTCCCCTTTGTCCTCCCCGCCCCAGCCAGTGCAGAGCCTGGGTCTGGCCATCCTCTGGCACTGCGGATGGATGGCAGTCTGCGGACTTCACCTCTGTGACTCCTTCCCGGTCTGGACCACCCTGCCCGTTCACTTTCACCTGTTAGAAGCGTGACGCGGTGGGGAGAGGGAAGAGCTGCCGGCGGGGCTTCTTTAGACTTGCGAAAGGGGACAGCGCTTTGATGACCATGTCTGCAGACTGGGATAGAGGAGCCTGGCCTTACATAAAGGTTCCCGTGTACTTACGGGAATCCGGAACAGACTGTCCCCCACATCCACAACAGTAGCCCTGTAACTAGTGTCACCAGGGAGTGTGCTGGGGCTTCATCTTGTCAGACAGGTGCATATAGTAAAGTTAATACGTGTATCTTAACGGGGAATTGTAGTTTTTACCAGTAAATGTAAATTAGAGGAATAATCTATTCTAGTTTCTGGTTTCATGTTATTTTAACTATTTGAACTTCCAGTACAGGCCAAAACTTACCTTTCTAATTTCCTTTAGACACTTACTAAGAAATTTGTTCAAACATGCTTGAATGTCAGCAAGCCACTTGGTAACCGAAGCAAAAGTTAGTTTGGCTGCGTTGTTTACCTCAAGCAAAATCAGTCTCTTTCAGCAGCATGGGGGTGGGGTGAGAAGAGTAAGTGCAACGAGCAGAAGTCAGGGGTAGATGAGTCACCTGGGTGTTGGGGGATGGGGGCGTCTGGGTTTGCATTTTCGTCCTCCTCTCTTCACCAGCCTGCACTGGGTATTGTCAGTCTGTGAAGTTAAACGGGATTTTTCACAGTTTTCATTTGCATCACAGGTAACGTGTTAATGGAGCCTCTCTCTCCCTGTACAGATACGGGTTCAGGTTCATGGGTATATTCATTGCTCTGCTGGCCCCGAGCTGCTCGAAGTGCTTTGGATACACAGAGTGTTCGGGAAACAGTTGAGCACTTTGATAAAGACTGATTTTATTTATCTTGAGAAAAAATTAATGTTTTTTTTCTTTTCTGTTTAGTTGCTGATCATCTGGGCTGTGATCCTCAAACACGGTTCTTTGTCCCTCCTAATATCAAACAGTGGATTGCCTTGCTGCAGCGGGGAAATTGCACATTTAAAGAGAAAATATCACGGGCTGCTTTCCACAATGCCGTTGCCGTAGTTATCTACAATAATAAATCCAAAGAGGAGCCCGTCACCATGACTCATCCAGGTAAACAAAACAAGGGGGGCTTGTAAATTTTGTTTTTCCTTCTAGAAATTAGTGCTTTGTAGGTAAGCATTCTACCACCACTGAACCACATCATTCACAACCTAATTCTGTGATTATATTCGTTTTTTGATATTCATTTTTGGTATTACCATTTGTTTCTTGAGATGCATGTCTTTTTCCTTTAGTGGAATTTGTTTCTTAAATAATGACGGTAAGAGTCTGTAAAACTTGCACTTATTAAATAACTGGCTGTGACCGAATCCTGAGTCATTTTGCATTTCTACATTCCACTTAATAACTTTGAAAAATAACGTGTTCCATTGAGAATCATTCATCTAGGTTATGGACTCTCCCAGACCTCTTCGAGGAGGATGCTTTTTATCTTATCAGGATAAATGTCGAAACGGACTCAGTAGTAACTGTATTTCTTCATTTCTTGTGGGAGCATTTGAGGATATCTCTAATTTAAACTGCTTTAATAACAACAGTTGCAATTTATTGAGCACTTACTATAAATGCCAGGCACTGGACTATGACGTTTTGGGGGGTGGGGGTTAATAGGCTTTATTCTTTAGAGCAGTTTTATGTTCCCAGCAAAGTTGAGTGGAAAGTACAGAGATTTCCCGGACAGCCCCACACATGCAGAGCCCCCCTCACTATCAGCGTCCCCCTCCAGAGCGCTGCATTCGTTACAGTTGGTGAACCTACAGTGACCTCTTACAATCACCCATGGTCCCTAGTTTACTCTGGGGGTCACTACTGCTGTTGACCTTCTCTGGGTTTGGACAGATATGTACCCACCGTGACAGTATTATACAGAGTATGTTCACTGCCCTAAAGATCCTCAGTGCTCTGCCTGTTCATCCCTTCACCCATCCCTCCCATTTCTCCACCCCTTGGCAACCACTGGTTTTTTTTTTGTTGGTGTTGTTTTTGTATTGTTTCCATAGTTTTGCCTTTTCCAGAATGTCCTGTAGTTGGAATCATACAGTGTCTAGCTTTTGTGGCCTGGCTTCGTTCACTTAGTAATACACATTTAGGTTTCCTCCTTGTCTTTTCATGGCTTGATAGTGCATTTCTTTTGAGTGATGCATAATACTCCCATTTTCTAGATATACCACAGTTTATGTGCTCACTTACTGAAGGACATCTTGGTAACTTCCAAGTTTTGGCATTTATGAATTAAGCTGCTATAAATATTCATGTTTTTGTGTGGATGTAAGTTTCCAGATCCTTTGGGTGCGTGATTGCTGAGTTATGGTAGGAGCACGTTTCATTTATAAACTGCCAAACCATCCTCCCCAGTGGCTGTGCCATTTTGCGGGTCTGCCAGCAATAAATGAGAGTTCCTGTTGTTCCACATCATCTCCAGCATTTGCTGCTGTCCGTGTTCTAGATTGTGACCATTAGAATGAGTCGTTTTATTTTGTGTTTCCCTGCTGACCTGATGTGGTGCTTTTTAATACATGTTTTCATAGTCCTCACCACAGCCGTGCATGGTGCCCTTCTAGACGGGGAGAGCACAGCAGGAGTCAGACCAGCGGGCTTGCCAGTGGTCTCTCCTCTCTCAAAGTTGAAACCTAGATAAAGTTAAGTTCTGCGTTCATAAAGCTTTTAAAGTTTAATGACATGTTTGAAGAATGTTAATGACATACTCAGTTTTAGACATTAATCTTGCAAAGGCCTCTGCACCCTAATTGAGGGTCATCTTTTGTGTCTATTTTGACAGAATAATGAGATGAATTTAAATTTTATTGTTAGGTGACTTGTTTTCTTCCTTTCAAATTAAGCCTTTTAGAACAAAACTATATTTTTTCTAGTTGCAAAAGTAACACATGCTCACTGTAGAAAAAGTGAAACAATAGTAAAACACAAGGAATAAAATAGAATGAGTGATCTTCACTATCCAGAGATCACTGGAGTCCTGTAGCTTTTAATTTCTTCAGGGAGACCATAAGGAGATTAAGGGACAGTCTATTTCAGCTGGCCATCAGTGTGGGAACACTGGATCAGACAGTGGCTTTTCTGCTCTAGGTCTCAGAGCAGGTGCTAATTTGTTCTTGGATGTTTTAGAGTGAAGAGAAACTATTTGAAATTTTGGACCTGATCTTCCCGTACTGATTTCTTCTTACTGGAAACATGAAGAAACCTGGAGAGGGAGAAATTCATCTGAGCAAAATGTATTTTTCTTTCCTGGTGGTGTTATTTTACATACATAAAACTGCAAAGAAGTAGCTAGAATGAGCCTTTTAGATATGAGAAGATCTGGGGAATATAAGAGAGGAAATTAATGTCTTTTTTTTTTTTAATGATTTTTGTTTTAAAAAGGAGGGAAGCCTCGGGGCGCCTGGGTGGCTCAGTCGGCTAAGCGGCTGCCTTCGGCTCAGGTCATGATCCCAGGATCCTGGGATCGAGCCCCGCGTCGGGCTCCCCGCTCAGCGGGAAGCCTGCTTCTCCCTCTCCCTCTGCCTGCCACTCTGCCTACTTGTGCTGTCTCTTTATCTCTATGTCAAATAAATAAATAAAATCTTTAAAAAAAATTAAAAATTAAAAAAAAAAGGAGGGAAGCCTGTATAAATTATCGCAGATTTCCCCCCATCTGTGTTCCTTAAAACATTAATATATTCAGATCTGTTCATAGATGATCCATGGCCAAAAAAAGGTAAGTGGTAAAATAAGTTTAGGAAAATGCTTGAAATGTAGTCTACTTTCAGAGGCTCCTGAGAGACATACTGAGATTCTGAGAGCTTTAGGATTAAGAACTTGTTCTATGTAGATTAACCTGTGGTTTCCCAAATTCATTTGACCATGTAACCCTTTCATCACAGCTTAGTGTGTAACAGCACAAGGGAGGAACTTTAGGGCCAGATTTGGGGACATAGTGTTAGGAAGTGGAACCTTGGTGAGGCAAATGGAATCAAAGCAGACATGAGAACAGTGAGCAATGGCTTTATGTTGTAAGTAGACACATAAAAAAGCCGAGTAATCTGGGAAACTAAATTGGTATAGTACTTCGGAGAGAAATTTGGCATTATGTGATATCATTAAAGAACTCCTACACTGTGATCCAGGAATTTCATGCCTGTATACGTCCTCTAGAGTACTTCCCAGACTCCAGTGTGCATGCAGTACAGAGCACCTGGGCATTTTGTTAAAATGCAGATTCCAATTCAGCATATCTGGGGTACAGCCTGAGATTCTGTATTTTTAACAAATTCCCAGGTGATGCTAATGCCTCTAGTCCACAGCTATTGCTTTGAGAAACAAGGAAGACAGGAAACCTAGGTTTCAGTCCCCGATTTTTCCACTGACTTGCTCGGTGACATAGGACAAGCTGCCTCCTGTCTAGGAAGGCCTCTTGTGACTCTAAACCTCGGTTCTATGGAAGGCCTTGAATCCCCGTCGTGGAGGACAACCACTGTTAGCCCTTCTTACGAGATCTCCCACTTTCTGCCTCCAGCTGTATGGGAGCCAATGGGGAGATTTCATGTACTTACACAAGCATTTGTGGCCCCTCTCTGTCATCCTCCAGGCCCTTGTTACTCTTGTGTGTGCATGGGAAACACACAAGAGTATTCATGGCAGCATCGTAACAGCAAATTACTGGAAACACCCAGCTGTCCATCCCAGGAGAATGGAGTGATTGTGGTGTATTTATTCAGCAGTTAACGGTCAATGAATTAAAGCCACATGTATTTACATGACTAAATCCCAGACACATAATAATGAGCATAAAAGAGTAAGTCGTAGAAGAATATGTACAAATAGCATTTGAATGAAGTTAAAAAATGCAAAACAGTAGTTGCCATATAAGCATATATATATATATATATATATATATGAATAAAATAACAAAAGCATGTATTAGATTAACAAATACCAAATTTTGGAATAATGGGTCTTCCTGGAAAGGGGCTTTGTGGAGGAGGGGAATTTAGGATCAGAGAGAAGTAAATGAGGCGGTTCGGACATGTCTGTCATGTGTCACTTCTTAAGCTGAGGGTTGAGTACATAGATGTTCATTACATTCTCTCTAATTCTTGGGCTTTGAAAGATTTCAAAGTAAAAATCGTAAGAAAACCTCTGTAAAGGATTAAAAAGTAAACAGAAGAGTGGCACTTCTGGGCTGTGACCAAGCGAGGAGATCACCGGATTCTCTTCTCAAAAGAAAGCAACTCTAAAACTGGACAAAACTGACAAAGCAACCACTTCAGTGTTCTGGAAATCAGCCAGAGGCAGACAGCAGTCTGAGGCTCATTTATGCCTTGAACAACTGCCAGACTTTAGGTAGGAACAATGAGAAGCTGTGGTGTTTGGCCCAGGGCTGCTTCCCACACGCCCCAAGCCGTGTCGTATGAAGTTTCTGCCGGGGCAGGGTGGGTGGCAAGGATGGAGGGCTTGCCCTGCAGTGACGGAAGGGTGGGTGACACCCATGCCCAACATTGTTGTCTCTAGAAGTGATGTCTCAGGGACAGGAGGGTGGGGAAAGGCCAGGGTCTGTCTCTCCCAGCCCAGGGCTGCAGCCAAGTGTGTTGTTGTCTGAGACCACATGCTCCGTGGTGATCTCGGAGCTGAAGCTGTTTACACCCCTGCGTGACCTTGAGACTGTGTGCATGCAGGTAGGAGACAGATGGGACTTGCAGAAGTAGCCCAGGCGGGATTGGAAGTGGCCACAGCTTTGAACAATGTTCTCTCCCTACACCCAGATCCATTAGCAGATGGTATCAGCCTTACTGATCAGAGATGTTTGAGCACCCATGTCCAGTAACTGGCTGACAGCTAGTCTTGAAAGAATATTAAATAAGAAACGGAGCAGGGACATCGTCGATGGCTGCACACGACAGAGGAAGCAGACCTCACAGGTCTAGCCTGGCCATGCTACTAAACAAAGCAGGCAAACAAGGTCACAGCAGCAAACTTAAGGGCAAAAAATGCAGAGTTGTGACATTTTATTGTCTGAAATGTCTGGTTTTCAGCAAAAGATGACAAGCTATACAACGAAATATGACAGTGTGACTCATACTCAGAAAAAGAGTCTGCAGGGGCAGGTGGCTCAGTCGGTTAAACATCTGACTCTTGATCTCAGCTCAGGTCTTGATCTCAGGGTCGTGAGTTCGAGTCCCTCTTTGGGCTCTGCACTGGGCATGGAGCCTATTTAGAAAATAAATTAATAAAAGAAAAGTCGGCAGAAGCTGCTTCTGAGTATTCCCAGATGCTGAATTTAGCAGAGAAAGACCTCAATTAATGTATGTTCAGAGAACTAAAGGAAATGATATTTAAAGAATTAAAAAGGAAAATATGACAACATGAATGGTACCAGAAGCCAACACTTAGAGATTCTCAATAAAGGACAGAAAAATTATCGAAAAGAGCCACATGGAAATCATGGAATTGAAGAGTACAATACTGGAAATGGAAAACATCACTTGCGGACTTAAACAGTGGATTCAAAACAGCAGAAGAATCTGTGAGTTTGAAGATAGAGCAATAGAAATTATTGCTCTGAAGAACAAGTTAAAAAAAAAAAAACCTGAAGAAAATGAACAGAGCCTTAAAGGCCTGTGGGACACTGTCACATCCCAGAGAAGAGGAGAGAAAGTGGCAGAAAAAATATTTCAAGAAATAATAGCTGAAACTTCCCAAATAAGATGTTTTGTAGACATGGATAAGGTAATCCTAAAATCAAAGTACCTAGGATAGCCCAAAGAATTTTGAAAAAGAACAACATCAGAAGACTTCATGCTACTTGATTTCAAAACTTCAGTAATCAGGGCGGTGTGACATTGGCGTAAGGATGGGCACATAGACTGATGGGTCAGAACTGAGAGTCTAGAAATAAATCCTTCTTTTATACTCAGTTGATTTTTGGCAAAGGTGCCATGACATTTCCGTGGGGAAAAGACAGTCTTTTCAACAAGCGGTGCTAGAACAGTTGTTCTCCAGATGCAAAAGACAAAAAAGAACTAAGACCCTTACCTTACGATGTGTAAGAATGACTTCACAATAGATAATAGACAAAAATGTAAGAAATATAACTACATAAACCTCTAGAAGAAATTGTAGGAGAGACTCTTAGTCATTTGGGACAGAAAGTTCTTACTCCAAAGACACTATCCATAAAAGACAAGAACAGTGTTAGTCTTCAAAAGTAAAATACCTTGTTATTTAGAAGACACCATGAAGAAAATGAAAAGACAAACCCACAAGCTGGGAGAAAATATTTCCAGCTCATAGATCCGATATATGACTGGTATATGAAGAATTCTTAAAAATCAGTAGTAATAAGATAACTTAATTTTACAATGGGCAGAGGATGTAGTGACTTAATATTTCATCAGTTATTAGAAAACAAAACAATGAGATACTACTTCACACTCACTGGAATGACTATAATAAAAACATTCAGATATGACCATGTTTTATTGAGGACGTGGGTAAATGGAAATCCTTGCCCATTGTTGGTAGGAGTGTGAAATAGTGCAGCCAGTTTGGAAAACAGCTGGGCAGGTGTTTCATTTATTTATTTATTTATTTATTTTTTAAGATTTTATTTATTTATTTGACAGGGAGAGACACAGCGAGAGAGGGAGCACAAGCAGGGGGAGTGGGAGAGGGAGAAGCAGGCTTCCCGCTGGGCAGGGAGCCCGATGTAGGGGCTCGATCCCAGGACCCTGGGATCCTGACCTGAGCCGAAGGCAGACGCTCAACGACTGAGCCACCCAGGCGCCCAGGCAGGGTGTTTTAAAGTGGGGCACGTATTTACCATATGACTCCGCAGTCCTCCCAGGAATCTACCTAAGAGAAATGAAAAGAATGAAATGTCCACACAAAAACTTGTGCATGAACACTCACTGCCTTATTTACAGTAGTCCAAATAGTGGAAACAACACAAATGTCCATCAGTGGGTGAGTGGAAAAACAAAACATGGCCTACCCACAGAATACAGTTCAGCAGTTACACGGAATTGACTACGGATACCTGCAACAACATGGATAAACCTCGAAAGCCTGACGCTCGGTGAAAGCTGGCATTTAGAAACATCTGCCTGTGGCATGATTTCATGTATGTAGAATGTCTACGGAAGTCACATTCATAGAAACACAAGGCAGGTTAGCAGGTGTGCGGGCTGGGGGCTGGATATGCAGATCACCTGCAGTGGGTACAAGAGAACTTTTGGGAGTAATGAAAACATTCTAAAACTGGCTTGTGGTGGTTGTACACCCCCTGTAAATTTACCAAAATCATTGAATTTACACTTACAGAAAGTGAATGTTACGGCATGTAAATTAACCCTTCATTAAACTGTTGTTCAAAAGTGTGATGCAGAGGCACCTAACTGGCTCAGTCAGTGGAGCATGTGACTCTTGATCTTGGGGCCATGAGTTTGAGCCCCACGTTGGGTATAGAAATTACTTTTTTTAAAAAAGTGTAATGCAGGCTAAAGTTCAGAAGCAGCACAAAAATTCTTAAACTGGAAGCTTTGTTTGAGTTGTCTGCCCCTAAGTACTCTTACTTTGAGAGATTTACAGCAAGTACTCATGAGGTGATCTCTTGTGATTTTGGTTCTCATCTTAAGTATTCAGGGCAGAATGATGTTAAAATGTGAGCAAGAAAAATGTAAAAATAAAGACAGTCACTTTGCTTTACAATGAGTAGAGACATGCTAAGTGCCCGTGTGTGTGAGACGGAAAGACTCTCAAGTCATGATGTAAACACAGAGGTTAAATATTTTAGAGTTACAAAGTCTCTGTCTAAACCAAACTGCTCTAGGTTGGTGCGGCTTATTTTATTTAACCTGAAAAGTTACACAGATTATTTAAATGAAAGCATGGGTGTATTGTTAACAGAAGCAATGGAAATAAATCCATTCATTGAAAAGATTTCTGAAATACACTTTTAATTTTTACTTTTAATTAGAGAAAAATTAAAATGCCATTTTGTTTGGGAATTTGTGGATTATGTGCAAACAGGCTCATTTTAGGGTGTGAAAGGGTCCGGGTTGTTTCTTGATAGAAGAACTTTTGCCCTTTCCTCTTTGAACCCCTAAGCTATTGTTCATCATCTCCTGTTTTCCAAGCAGAATTCTGTCTTGGTTTCAGTCTGTTCTCCGTGGTGGTGCACCTGTTAACATATTCATCACCCCAGAAAATTGTCATGGAGTATTTTGTCTGGCTCACAGATCTCTGCTTCTTTAGCAATCCCACTCTGTTCTGCTTTCTGCATCTTTCAGAATCATACGTAAGGGAGTGTCACTGACCTGTAATTTGCCACAGGATTCTGCATCATCTTTTTAGTTATAAAAACAAAATTAAATCTCTGTTGGATAATAGAGCACCTCTGCAATAGTGAAAACAGTTTGGCGTTGACAGTCACAAGGCTGGAATTGGAATCCCAGACCCAGTGATGACTAGCCTTGGGACTTTAGGGGAATGAGTCTTTAAACCATTGGCTCTCACGCGAGAGCATCTGCTTAATTGCCTGACAGGATGATTGTAACTTTATTGAGATAATGAATTTGTTAAGTTGTATAGTTGTTATTTATTATTCTTGTTCCTTGAATGAGCACTACCTCTTTTATAATTATGGAATCAATGTACTTATTTTTCTAACTTTAAGCTAGTACTTATTTTTTTTAATTTCCAAATACACTTTTTCTTTGTTGTTCTGGTCTTTTTTCCATATGACGTAATTGTTTCAAATGCATTTAGCGTAAAATAGTTCATCAACAGGCATTAAATTACATGTGCTCTATGGCAAGCATTCTGTGAGAGACCCTGTAGGGATCTACAGAAGAAGTGTATGCGAGTGCATGTCCTTAAGGAACATTTTACTCCAAAAGGGAGACAAACATGCGTGAAATAACTGGGACCCACTGAGTGCTGACTTAGCGGGGCAGGCCTCAGTATTACCAGAGAACGAGTTCCTGACTCTGAAGGCTGGCAGGAATAATCAGAGGACTTCGCAGAGGAGGCTTTCATTGTGCTGGGCCCTACATCGTTGTCAGGATGGGACCAGAGAAGACCCTGTCCGTGGGGGAACCATGTGAGTCAGAGACCTGCCTGGGGGGCAGGAGTCTGAGGGTGAGGGTAGAAAATGAGGCTGGGTGGGGTGACCACAAGCATGGGGGTTTGGGTTCCATATGCTAATTTGTGACCAGGTATTTTTTTGAGCTCCTGTCAGGTCTCCAGGTGTAAACAAGGCCCACGTCATAGCTGCACGATACCTGCTTTCGTGGAGTTATAATCAACATTGAATCAGAAATGATGATTATGAAAAGATCTTATGAAGCATACCTAGTTCCATGGAGTCAGAGAGGGCTGCCTGAGGAGATGGTGTTTGAACAGGAATTCACAGGTTGAGAAGAGTCTTCTAAGCAGGAGAATCCTCAGGGTTGAAGGCTCAGAGGTGGGAGAAAGCAACGTGAAAGCCTTTTAGATACTGGGCAGGAAAGGGGCTGAAGGGGTGGATGAGGAGATAGTAAATTAAACTTCGAGGCCTCCTTCTCACAGCCGCTGTGTGCCCAAGGCAGGGACTAGTTATTAGTCACGGTGAGGATCTAGGGTTTTGAAAGACGTGGGAGGTGTAGCCCTTGGCCAGTGAGGCTGATGCCGCCTGACTCGATGGCCTCCTCGGGCGCAGCGCTGTGCTAGGGGCTCTGTGGGTGTGGGGCCACCACACCGGGCAGCTGAGCAGCTCTGCTCCTCGACGGCTGCTGCTGGTAAGCAGCTAGAAAGTTGTTCCTGGCTTCTCTGCCTCCGAGTGTGGGCTCAGCAAACTCGGCAGGAAGCGTTGGGTGGGGGTGTGGTGGCCAAGCAAGCCTCACAGTGTGGGCTCCCTCCGCCGCCCGCCAGGTGAAGAGCCTGGAAGCAGGAAGGGCCTGGAACACTGGCCCCCTGGCTGAATTCCAGTGGTGTCCGCATTCAGGGTCAGGGAGACGCTGGTTATAAGAAGATCCTGTTTCAGGCCAGCCAAGTGACACTAGATGGAGGCCTGATAGCCTCTGGGGAATGGGGTGAGCTTAGACAGCACCGGCTCAGCACCCACATCATCTCAAGCCTCTCTGGCCCCCGTCTTTTCAGCAGAGCAATCCTCGACATGCCGTAGCTCTCTGCTTGTACTCCAGAGAGAATTCTGCCCTGAGAAGCACTTGCTGTCCTGCCTCATTCCTGTGCTGCTCCTGCCTTCTCCCTCCCCAGATGCCCTTCTATCCTTGTCGTCTGTCCACGTGAGGCTCAAGGACGCTCGCCTCAGTCACTGGATATCCCCCCCGCAACCTATAACTCATAATCTCAAGGAGTGGACCCAAAGATCCATGTCTCGGCCCTCCCCTGCTGGCCTGTCAGTTCTGCCCACCCTTCATTTTAGTCGAGAAACCTTAGATTAGCACCTCTCTATGCTGTGCATTGCGATGTGAACTAATATGAATTGGGAAGAGTCCAAAAAAAAAAAACCCCAAAGGCCTGGATACGCCCTCGGTGCATTACAGTCCTGGGCCTCGCGGTCTCCAGAGCGCCTTGTTGCCCCTCCTAGACGGTATTGCCCTTCTCCTGTTAGGCTGTTACTTGCATACTTGACTGGCAGAGGGAAAAAGGGCTGCAGGTTTCTGTACGTGGAAGCGTGTGTTTTTCTGTTCTCTGCAGTGGCCAGCAGAATGCCTCAAGCAAAACAAGTGTGTACCGCACTGAAATGATTTTGTGAAGGTACTTAGTTCTGTTGAGCTTTCCTGTCACTTAAGCATAGAGGGCTGACCGAAAAATTACAGGTAGTTAAGTATAAGTATTTTGTGTTCTTGCTCTGTGAACGATGTTCCAAGAGCTTGCCTGTGTTTGTCCTACTGAATGCCCTTCATCTGATGCCTGAAGGACATCTCTCCCAGCGCAGTGTCCGTGACATCATTGACGGGAAAGTCAGCTCAATTTGTGGTTTTCTCCTTTACCTCTAGTTAGCAGGAGGAGTTCTTTGTAATGTAGTTAGCGGATGTGTGGTAGTATAAAAGGAAGTTACAAGCTCTTGGATAGTTTAAAATAATGTATATTTCTCTGAAAGTTAAGGATTTATTTTCTTGGATTTTAAAAATTTAAAAATTTATATAGGCTTTACTGTTACTGTTTATCAGTCTTAGATTGTGTCAAACCGTTCTCAAGTTGGATATCTCTTACAGTTTTATCTGTGGACATTCTTTCCATTGTTAGTAAAAAAATGTTATTTTTTTTTTGCATCTTTGATGAAGATGCAACCAAGTAATGTTGCTTTTCAGTCTTGGTATCAATCTGCAGTATCAGGTGCTTCTTACTGTTCCTTTGGCTGCTTGAGCAGAATTACTTGAATGACCCTTTACCTTCTTTTTTCCATCATATTCTCTTAAAGAAAAAGAAAACCTCTGTAGCTTTATATTGTCAAGCAATAAATAGAAAAACATCACTTTGTGCAAGATAGAAAATTCACTTTGTGAATATAAAAAAATCACTTTATGAAAGCAAGTAAAGATAAATCATAAACATGTTGCAAAATATCTTTAAATAACAGTAATTTGGGCCACTTAGTGTCAATCTAGTATCTTTATCCTAAAAAAACCCATCAAGAAAATAAATAAGAGTCACACTGTTGTTTTACTGTTTAAAGTTTTTTTGTTCTAATTGAATATGGATTTAATTGCCTCAGAAAAGATGGAGCCTACAGTTTAAATGTACTGCTGTGGCAGGAAATAAGAATTTAAATCGCATGTATTTTTTTGCCTGAGTTGCAAATATTTCTCCTACTATCTTCCATGTGATCCATACAATCTTTAGAAAATGCGGGATTATCAAAAAATATATATATAAAACTGAAACACTTAATGGAACAGAGTAGAAAGCTCAGAAATAAACCCACAACTACGTGGTCAATCTTTGACAAAGCAGAGAAGAATATCCAATGGGAAAAAGACAGTCTTTTCAACAAAGAGCATTGGGAAAACTGGACAGCAACATGCAGAAGAAAGAAAGTGGACCACTTTCCTATACCACACACAAATATAAATTCAAAATATGTTAAAAAAGGCCTAAATGTGATACCTACAACCATAAAAATCCTAGAAGAAGATATAGACAGTAACCTCTTTGACATTGGCTGTAGCAACTTTTTTCTAGATATTTCTCCTGAGGCAAGGGAAGCAAAAACAAACTATTGGGACTTCATCAAAGTAAAAATCTTCTGCACAGAGAAGGAAACAATCAACAAAACTAAAAGGCAACCTACAGAATGGGAGAAGATACTTGCAAATCATGTATCTGATAAAGAACTAGTATCTAAAATATATAAAGAACTTATCAAACTCAACACCTGAAAAACAATCCAATTAAAAAATGGGCAGAAGACATGAACAGCCATTTCTCTAAAGAAGACGTCCAAATGGCCAACAGACACATGAAAAGATGCTCAACATCACTCATCATCAGAGAAATGCAAATCAAAACCACAATGAGATATCACCTCGCACCTGTCAGAATGGCTAAAGTCAGAAACACAAAAAACAACAGGTGTTGGTGAGGATGTGGAGAAAGCAGAACCCTCTTGCACTGTTGGTGGGAATGCAAACTGGTGCAGCCACTCTGGAAAACAGTATGGAGGTTCCTCAAAAAGTTAAAAATAGAACTACCTTATGATCCAGCAATCACATTACTGGGTATTTACCCAAAGAATATAAGAACACTAACTCAGAGAGATACATGCAACCCTATGTTTATAGCAGCCGAGATAGGGAAGCAGCCCAAGTGTCCACTGACTGGTGAATGGATAAAGAGTAGTTGGGGGGGGGGGGTGTATAATGGAATATTACTCAGCTATCAAAAAGAATGAAATCTTGCCATTATCGATAACATGGATGAAACTAGAGACTATACTGCTAAGGGAAATGAGTCAGAGAAAGACAAATACCATGTGGAATTTAAGAAACAAACGAGCAGGGGGGGCGGGAAACAAACCAAGATACAGACTGTTAACTATAGAGAACAAGGTGATGATCACCAGAGGGGAGGGAGTGGGGAAACAGGTGATGGAGATTAAAGAGGGTGCTTATGGTGAGCACTGGGTGTTGTATGGAATTCTTGAGTCACTATTTTGTACACCTGAAACTAATAAACACTGTATGTTTACTGGAGTTAAAATAAAAACTTCAAAAAAATAAAACAGAAACACTTAGGCCATAGCTTCTTAAAAATAAAAATTGCTTATAAAGTATAACTGCTGATGGTTCTGTTCAGAAACCTTCCCAAAAGCTCTGACGTTTTCCTTTGTGTCTCTGAATCCTTATTGAAGTAGAAGCGAGGAGTCCATCCATCTGCCAGAGACTTGAGACAGTCTGTCCACTCACCTTCGTGTCTCACTCTGACCTTGCACGCTCTGTCTCCTGAGGGGCCTGCTTCAACTCGCCACTTGGTTTGCCGTTTTACCTTCCTTGTGCTTATCTTTCCCTCACCGGCAGCAGAAGGGAGGAAGAAGCCAAAGTAACGTAAAGGATCAGCCGAGGTTTAGAACACTGGCTTCGAAAGCAGGTCCGTAATTGACAGGATGGAAGACGCGGTTTCCTTGGTAGCTGTCCCTGGGCCGACGGGGAGGCCTGGTGGGGAGGTCTCACAACTCTCCGCACTTGAGGTTTGTCAGAGCGGGGGGCCCCGGAGAGGCAGGAGAATGCTCTGTCCTGTGGGACTGTCCTCCGCATTGGATGAGAGCTGCGTCCCCAGTCCCATGCCTGCAGAGCCCAGTGACAGCTGTCCACGTGAACAGCCACGTACAACCTGTCCCCGGAGTCTGCGGACAGGCTCTGCCCCACTGAGACCCAGTGTCACCTTCCAGGTTTGTGGTGCCTTTGGAGCAGGAATGCAGAGGGGTCCCTTGGCGGGGGGGGGGGCGTGGGAATGGCCGAACGATGAAGGAAAGGGGACAGGCTTATGTAACTCCTGCTAGTTCCACCCTCCACCTGCTGTCCTTTCCGCCCGACCTGGGCCAACTTTTTCATCTTTCTCCCAATGCAGATCTGCTGGGCATGAGTTCTCGCATCACTCACCTATCTGAAAACGTCTTTTTTCTGCCATTGCTTTTCAGGGACATAGACACAGAGTTCTGAGCTGACAGCGCTTTCCACACTTTAAAAAGTGTTGTTACTTTGTTTTCCAGCCTCTGTTCTTCCTGGTGAAAGATGTTCTCTTTTATATAATGTCTTTTTTTTAATTGTATTTTTTTTAGAACGGTGTTACAGAAAAATTGCAAAGACGGTACAAAGAATGCCCCCAGGTTCCCCTGTTAACCTCTTAACGTTAGTTTGGTACCTGTGTGATAACTAGCAACCCAGTCAGCACAGGTACGCAGTCATTAACCAACGTCCGTGCTTTATTCAGATTTCCTTAGCTTTTACATAATGTCCATTTTCTGTGCCAGGATCCAGCCCATGAGGGGGGGTCCCTGTGTCTCCTTTGTCTCTGGCTGCGACAGTTTTATAGACTTCCCTTGTGTTTTGACAGTTTTGAGGACTCCTGGTCAGGTATTGTGTAGCATGTTCTTCAACTGGGATTTGATGTCGTTCTCGTGATTAGACTGAGGATATGGGGCGTTGAGAGGAACATCACAGGGTCCACACTGTCAACATGAATGGTCACTGTCACCTGGCTGTTTGTCGGGCTTCTCCACCGTGAAGCTCCTTGTTTCTCTTGTCCATGCGGTACTCTCTAGAAGGAGGCCACTGTGCACAGCCTACGCGTAAGGAGTAGGGAGTATTACTTGGAATTACTCTGCATGAATGATTTGTTTCTTCTCCATTTCTTAATTTATTCAGTCATTTATTTATATCAGTATGGACTTGTGGATAGTTATTTTATACTTTGTGATAGAACACAGTGCTATTTTGCTTATTTCTGTTGCTCACACTATTCCATCTTTGGCCCTTGGGAGCACTTTCTCTTGGCTCCGGGTCCTTAGACATACACTCATTACCATTGGTATTGGGGTTTTTTATTTGTTTTGTTTTTGAGCACTTTCTTCCTTTCTGGTGCTCTGAGGTGCTCTAGGCTCATCTTGTATGACTTCCTGTCCCAGCCCGAGAATCGGCTGTTTTCTCCCAGGGACCCTGGTTTCCATTGATCAGAGAAGGGCATTAGAAACCAACTCCGGGCATTAAATGTGCTCGTTACTGTTGTGGTTTTGTTGCGTCTGGGCCCTCTCAGCTGACAGAGCAAGGGAATGTGTATGTATACCAACCCTTGTATGTACACGTATCTGTAAATACTTCTGTATGTAACCTTCCATATCTGTATTGAGCTAAGAACGAGTCCGTACCCATGTCTCCAGCTCCAATCCATGACCACATGGATCATTCTAGCCTCCTCCACCCTTGTAAAGTCCCACCCCGACTGAGAAGCCTGGCTCCCACCACCCACCATCCATTTTCTTGTTGAGTTCACTGAGCGCTCTCGGACTTACAGATTCTTAAACATAAATAACAGTCTGCAGGCTTTTAGAGTGCTGGTGCTTGGTGCGTATCTTTTCTGGGTGGAATGCCTCAGTACTTAACCTTTCTCTCTCCTCCCATTTAAAATGCTTCTGTCGGGGCACCTGGGTGGCTCAGTTGGTTAAGCGACTGCCTTCGGCTCAGGTCATGATCCTGGAGTCCCAGGATCGAGTCCTGCATCGGGCTCCCTGCTCGGCAAGGAGTCTGCTTCTCCCTCTCATGCTCTCTGTCTCTCATTCTCTCTCTCTTTTATAATAAATAAAATCTTTTTTATAAATAAATAAATAAATAAAATAAAATGCTTCTATCAAAAATTTGTAAGAGCAGTCTTCCTCTCTGGGCTCAGACCTAGTTCGCGGCGACATGGCTAAACGCACCAAGAAGGTCGGAATCGTGGGTAAATACAGGACCCGTTAGGGTGCCTCCCTCAGGAAAATGGTGAAGAAGATTGGAATGAGCCAGCACGCCAAGGAAACTCGCTCCTTCTGTGGCAAAACAAGATGAAAAGATGAGCGGTGGGGATCTGGCACCGTGGCTCCTGCATGAAAACCGTCACTGGAGGCGCCTGGACCTACAGCACTGCTTCTGCCGTCACAGTGAAGTCGGCCATCAGACGACTGAAGGAGTGGAAAGGCCAGCAGAAGCTCCACCATTTGAAACATAGCTAGCCTATAATAAATGGGTTCATTTATGTAACAACAACAAAACATTTTGTAAGAAAATACAAATGTAAGTATCTTAACTTGAAAATGACATGAAACTAGGTGGATCTTGGAATACACGAAACAACAGAAAGAAGGTATTCATTAAGTTAACCTGCAAATGCGTTCAAAAACTTAGTAACAAGAGTTTGTGGAGACTTGGGTTAAGTAACAGGTCCAGCAGAGAATCCGTGGGAACCTTCTATCCTGTAATCCCTACATGCCCTAGCGTGTGCCATGGCTCCCAAAATACATATTGAAAGCTTGGGCCGTATCCTTGGGACATAATATTCAGATGTGGGAAGAGGTTAGCCTCCTACTGCTCTTGATAATGGATGTGTTGTATTCATTTTTAGCATTTTATTTATTTTTTAATATTTTTGGATTTTATTTATTTGACAGAGACACAGCAAGAGAGGGAACAGAAGCAGGGGGAATGGGAGAGGGAGAAGCAGGCTTCCCGCCGAGCAGGGAACCCGATGCGGGGCTCGATCCCAGGACCCTGGGATCACGACCTGAGCCAAAGGCAGACACTTAACGACTGAGCCACCCAGGCATCCCTATTGTATCTATTTTGTTGTTTTGTTTTTTTAAGATTTTATTTATTAGAGCACAAGTTGTGGCAGAGGGAGAGGGAGAAGCAGACTCCCCGCTAAGCAGGGAGCCCGATGCGGGGCTCGACCCCAGGACCCTGGGATCATGACCTGAGCCGAAGGCAGACGCTTAACGACTGAGCTACCCAGGCACCCCCACATTTTATTTTAATAAAAACATTGAAAAACTGCTGTCCACAAGTGAACAGGATGGAAAAGATCTGTGAACAGTGTTTTACCATTTGGAATTTAAGCATGAAAATGAATAATGACAGTAATGATTTTATTAGCCCATTAAATAATATAGGAACATGAGTTCATACTAATCTTTTTTTTATATAAGATTTTATTTAAGAGAGAGAGAAAGCGAGCACATAAGCAGAGGGGAGGGGCAAAGGGAGAGGGAGAAGCAGAGCCTGATTTGGGACCCTGGGATCATGACCTGAGCTGAAGGCAGACGCTCACCTCACTGAGCCACCCAGGCGCCCCGAGTTCATACTAATCTAAAAAGTAAAAGTGTATTGAAATCTTGATGAGGAGTGGAGTATTTACCGAGTCTCAAAGTACCTCCGCACAGAATACTTAGGAGTTACAAAGAGGGGAAAGAGTGACTTCTCAGTGGAAATGCCTGGAGAGCAGCCCTTTGGGAAACCACTCAATCAGGGTGAACTTCCACTGTATTGGGCTGTGTCCTCACTGTGCACCACCTGCTAGCACGTGCCGAAGAGAGCACAGCCTCACTTCTTCTGGTGTTGCTGCCAGGAGTGCATGACCTGAGTCTAGCCCTGCGGACACACCGGCTCCGTCCAGACAGAGGGGCTGTATGTCATCTTCCCAAGTGTCGAGGTCAGGGACATCGGGGGGCATCTGAGAGACTGTTCCAGGCTGACAGAGAGCAACGAGATGTGACGGCTGAATGCAGTTCGTGCGGCTCTGATCCCGATCTGCTCTAGGACGTTGGGAAACTGGGGACGCTTGAATGGACTCTGAGATTAGGCAGCAGTAATGTCAGCACGCACTTCCCAGTTTGCGTGGTTGTGCTCTGTTTATAAATGGTTTTTGTTTGTAGAAGACACACTGAATGTTTGGAGGGGATGACACATCGTGCCAGTAACTTCCTCTTGAATGATTTGGGGGGAAAGAGGTTTTTATACCATACTTCCAGCTCTTCTGTGTTAGAGTCTTGAAAAATATTTGTAAATGAATAATCTGGGGCTCTAGGAGGAGTTAGTGTGGAGAAAAGCCCGAGGTGGAGTCCCAGAGAAGAGGCCTTGGACTATCCGAATGAAGGACTGCTGCATGGGAGAGGAATTTCCCTCCATTCTGGGACGTTCAGCTTGAGGTTGGGGTGTTTGTTATATTTGGTGACATCTTACAGTTTATTGGCAGGATTTTTCCTTCTTGATACGTAACAGTAATGATGCACCTGACAGTTGATGGTATTTTACACCATTGATACATGAAATACAGTTTATTTGCTTGGTGGTGCTTTTCGAGCAAAGAGAACCAAGAGCCATGAATGGGCATTTAGGAATCAAGATTTTAATTATAAGGAAGACCTTTCTAATACTTAAAACTGCCTGTGGATAGAGCTAGCTACCTCAGCCGGTCGGGAGTTACTTGTATTGTGTTGAAGATGACCCCTAAGAACTCTCTTAACTAAAAGATTCTCTGACCTCTGCTGACTGATGATTGTCTCCCCAGTTACCCCCTCCCTTCATTTCTGCCTCTAGATGAAGGAAGAAAGTGGCTTTCTCTTTTGTGCGGGCCTTTGCTCCTGCCGTCTTTTCTTTTTTGACGTGGAAAAAACAGATCATATGATGAGTGCCTACACTCAGGAGATGGTATGAGAACAGAAACTGACGTTTGAGCTCTGGGTATTGAGCCCCTTTGCTCTACTTGGTCTGAGACTGAAGGAACGAGGGTTTAGTAGACCCTGGTTCTTGTTGAGAGTGGAGTATCGTCTGGAATTAATCACGTGACTTTGGAGTCCCTCGGTGGCTCACAATTGAGCTCCTGAATGTCAGCCTCGTGGCCGGAGAGTCAGGTTCAAGCTAATCAGTGTTGTGCAACCGTGGGCACCACCCAGATGCCATGGTGCCGGTGTTTTCTTGATTCAGTGACGGAACTTGACCCTTCACTCTTGTGCTCCACACACTTGCTTCCCCACGCTCCTCAGAGGCCTTGACTCCTGGCTGGCTTACCCACGCCATCGTCCCGGCCAGCCTCCGTGTCCACGGGGAAAGTGCACACCTGACCTAAAACCCATCCTCAGTGTCTCCCAGAACTGGTACGTCTCTGGTCTCAAGTCTGGTGTCCTGTTCTCTGACCGATGCTTCTTCCCTTTCTCTCCTCTCCTCCTGACCTTTGGTTTTGCTGAAGCTTCCCGGTCCTTGAGCCCCCTCGCTCCGTTTTCTTCCGGTTCTCCTCCTCTGGGCGTGATGCCTCCATTCTGCTTGGACTGTATGAGCCACCGTTTCAGTCACTGTGATCAGCAGCATCATTTGGGTACTGGAGTGTCTGCTGTCACACACCATTGAGCCCATTTGGCTCCCAAAATGCTTTGAATGTCAGGTTAAGGAGTTTGAACTTTATTTAGTTGACATAAGGGATAAAGGCTTTTTCTTTTTTTTTTTTTTTCTTTAATTTTTGTTGAAGTATGGTTGACACACAGTGTGATCTGAGTTTTGGGTGTACAACATAGGGGTCCGACGATTCTGTACATGACTCGGTGCTCACCACAGGGGTGGTCGTCATCTGTCCCCGTACAGAGTTCTGTATTCCCTATGCCGCACTTCTCATCTCTGTGACTCATCTTACCACCGCGAGCTTGTACCTCTCAATCCCCTTCACCTACCTCGCCCATCCCCCACCCCCTCTATTTAAGAGTCTGGTTTTTGTTGGTTGCTCATTTGTTTTGTTTTTTAGGTTCCACATATGAGTGAAATCATACGGCATTTGTCTTTCTCAGTCTGACTTATTTCACTTAGCATAATACCCTCTGGGCCCATCCGTGTTGCGGCAAGTATCAGAGGCTTTGGACAGAGTGACGTGACAAATCAGGCTTTGGAAAAACACTGGCAGATCTCAGCAGGATGTCTATAATTGATATAACCTGTCGTCTACATCTGTAGATCTGTAGAACTAAAGCTGTATTCATTTCCTAAAAGAACGTAGCATATCTTTTTTTTTTCCTCCCCCTTGAGTTCTTTCAAAGGGGGTCAAAGCAGAGGAGACTGAGGACTGGGTTTGAAGAAGCGCGAGTGTTACAGATAAACATCTGAGAAGGACCGAGGCCCATGGAAGGGACAGTGGGGAGAGGGCCTCAGGCCATTTGCAAGCAGACTCACTGAGGCACAGGCATGGCGGGCGCCCCTGATCCATGCAGCTTGATGAGAGAGTACAGAAGCTCCCTGGGGTTTGCCCACCTGTTGCATGCTGGAAGCTGGGAGAGGACTCCCGCATCTGGAGCACAAATCCCTGTGAAAGCCAGGGGGGCTGTGTTGGTCAGCAGGTGCGCCCGATGGGGAGGAATGAACAAATGAGGGGGAGTTGCAGAATTCGGTCAGAACAGTCCTGTATCAGAGTTCAGTTTCTTGAAAGGCGATAAATGAATCGTGTCCTTGTTCTTAGGAGAGAGTGCTGAAGTATTACAGGAGGAAACGTCATGATTTGAAACTCCTGGGGTTTGAAAATTCTCCAAGGGAGAAGGAATTTTTTTTTTAAAGGCGGGAGGGGGGCAGAGAATAGAATTGTTTTAATAAAGTAGCCAAACTCAAACAGTAGAAACATAGATTCACATTAAAGAACAGAAGTGGAGAAGGTTTTAAGAAAATAGGTGAAAGCAGGGATCGCACTGATTTTTACTGACTTGTCATCTCTGATAAATTAATCCTGGCTGCTGAGCATGTTGAAATACATGGGATTCTGAGGCTGTATCCGTGATTAATTAGCAGTGTTGGCCAAGGGCTTAGGCTTTGGGTTGGTGGTGGTGCCTGGGCCAAATATCTGTCATCTCTCCTGGAGTGTTTACATCATTATAGTCTAATAAGTCTTTACCTCTTACCAGTCACTAGTTGACCTAACCCGACTGTTATCCTGAAGCTTACACCTTCTCTGGCCTTACTACCCCCCGGAAGCTGGGCCAGGGCTTCTCAGATCTTCAAAAGTCAAGTGCAGAGGCATCCTTCAATCAGGGTCTCTGAGCCCAGATCAGCTTTAGGGGTTGGGAGTGAGGAGATCTATGAACCTCTCCAGAGATCAGCAGAATGGGGGCTTTTCTTGTAGGAGGGGTCGCCTGTCCTCAGATTCTCTAAGTGATTGACAGGCAGAAATGGTTAAGAACCTAGTGGCTTGACTAGAATTCTCACAACCTGCTGTAATTCTTCTTCACTTTACTTGAGGAGCAGTGTCTTAGCCTCCTTCCCTGTCCTGCTAGCAATCTCCTCCTCTCTACTAGCCCGATGAGACTACCTGCTTGGGCTCCTCTCTCCAGCCCCTTTAAGATTCTCCTTTGCTCAGGACACCTGGCTGGCTCAGTCCATTAAGCGTCCGACTCTTGGTCTCAGCTCAGGTCATGATCTCAGGGTTGTGAGTTCAAGCCCCACATTGGGCTCCATGCTGGGCGTGGAGCCTACTTAAAAGGGAAAAAAAAAAAGATTCTCCTTTGGTCTTTTTTTTTTAATAGGTACACCTTTTACTTATCCATTACTTTGTTTAGCCTTTTTTTTTTTTTTTAATTGAATTGTAGTTGGATTCTCCTTTGCTCTTTGAGGATAAATGTAGTTTTCACATAATCAAGAACAGGTATAAAGAAAAAACCCTCTTGTGTGTGTCAGCTGTGTTATTCACACAGAATGCTTCTGTGACAGTGTGTGGGGCTTCCCCTATATGAAGCAGTTGTCGGCCATACCAGCTGGGTGTCCTAGAATTCAGTTGGATTCTGACCCTGTCTGCCTGGAGTTCGCATCAGATCCCACGGGTTAATGGAGCAATCCCACAAGGCCAACCAAAGTCCAAGGCTGCCCCCTCCTTGCCCCACTTCAAAGCCAACCAAAAGTCCCAGGCTGTCACCTGTAATTCTGACCTACTGGTTATAAATCAGGGTTCCCACAACCCCTCATAGTGTTCAAAACTTTGTTAGACTGGCTCACAGAACTCAAGGAAACACATTTCCTGGTTTAATATAAGGAATATAGTAAAAGATACAGATGAATGGCCAGCTGAAGATGCATGGGGCAAGGTATGTGGGAAGGGGCCTTCTGGCTTGCCACCCTCCCAGCCCCTGCACATGTTCACCAACCCAGAAGTTCTCCAAACCCCACACTTTGGGGGTTTTTATGGAGAATTCATCACATAGGCATGATCAGTCATTAACTCAGTCTCTATCTCCTCTCCCCTCCCCAGAGGATGGAGGGCATGGGCTGAAAGTTCCAAGCTTCTCCTCATGGCCCACTGAGAGTCATCTCATTAGAACCAAAGACTTCTGTCACCCAGGAAGTTCCAGAGAATTTAGGAGCTCCGTGTCAGGATCCAAGACCAGATAGCAGAAGAAAAGATGCTCCTAATGCTCTTATCACTTAGGAAATCGCCAAGGGTTTTAGGAGCTCTGTGCCAGGAACCCGGGTAGACCAATATATCTGTTTTCTCTTATTTCACAGCAGGTAAATTTTCTATCTTTAAAAAAAGTGGACGTTAGGACAGGGAGCACGAGGCTGGCTCAGTCGGTAGAGCATGCGACTCTTGATCTCGGGATTGTAAGTTCGAGCCCCACGTTGGGTGTAGAGATCATCTAAAAATAAAATCTTTAAAAACAAAAAAAGGTAAACTTTAGGGAACCTTGATCTGATCATAGTATGTGCTCAATAAATATTGTTGAATGGATGGTTGAAATAATTAAACGCTTCTTTTCCCAAACAGCTTTCCTGTTGAAATTAGGTGGTGTTCCTTAGTGTTCTTTGAACGTGTGAAATTGCGTGGATCGGTTACCCCGGCTACCTTCCCTACTACTCTCCCAGCTTGAGTCTTCAAGAGGAAGCCTCAGAACTGGTTTCTAAAACCCTTTGTACCTGGTGCGATTATAAAGCAATGAGACTGATTGTCATGTGTCGCTTGTGGGATCCGTCTCAGTTACTTTATAGCCGTGCCCGGTACCCGACACCGCACACCGTTGCCTGCTGAAGAGCAGTCCAAAAGCACAGACCTCAGGTTTCTTAAATGGAAAATTTGAATGGTTTAGCATTATTTGATGATTTTTCTTTAACTCACTGACCAGAACTCTTATTTCAGAAAGATAAATTAGATGTTAACTTTGTTGCTTGCTTTACTTTTGCAGTTTTCTTTTTGTGTTTTGGATTTTTTTAAATCGGTATTCTGATAAGCTGCTATTCTGATAAAGTGGCTGGCACGATTTTGCATAAGGTAATACAGAAGGTCTGTGTTCCACTGGGTTAAATTCTTCGTGAAACTTTTAATTATTGAATTTCTTTTCAGTTGCCTGTGGCCTTTTGACTGCCTGGGATAACAAGGGTAGTTCTTTTAGTTAAGTACGGTAAACACGTAAACCAAATACTTAGTATTCACTGAGGAAGTCTTTGAAAGGGCAAGTTGTGGGGTGTTTGTTCATTTGGCTTTGGTGGTTTACATTGATGTGCAGACCTTATTCAGATTTGGATAAATAGTTCTAATTTTCTCTTTCCTGAAATAGAAACGTTTCCTCTCCTTCCTCCGGCCCCCAGAGTCTTAGTCTTTGCTTTGAAGTGTGCTGGAATAGTGTGTGCCCGGTAGCTCGTCGCCACCAGCCTCAGCTGAGGAGGACGACCGCGGGCGGCCGGGTGGCATAGCTCAGCTGCCCTTTTTCCTGGAAAGGAGATGGGGACTGACTTCCCTTGTGGAGGAGGAAAGGAGTAATCTCACTCTCCACAGGAGAGAGAGTAGCTTGTGCTGACGGTAGTACTCCTCCTGGAAATTACGTAAGTGAACCAAGTGGATGAGTCAAGGAGCAACTTAGCATCCTGGCAGTTCGTTGCCTTCAGTAGCTTGTCGCTGTGGCAGGACGTCTGGACAGCTGCTAGAAGCTGGAAGGGTTTTGATGCCCAGCTAGTCCAGGGTGTTGACGCTTGGACGTGTCTCAGGGCGGGTTTGATTTCCAGAAGGATTCCGGGGTAAACAAGAAAGGAACCTTCCTCTCCTCAGGTCTAGACGCGAGACCAGAGGGAGTCTCCCTGGTTACTAATGAAGGTCGCAACCACCACGGCGTTTGGCTTTGGCAGCTCTGTTAGCAGACGCGTGTCATGTCGGGGGTATTATAAAGCTGCAGATCCTGTACTTCTTTCTGTTCCTTGTACTAGTTCTGCACACACAGGTGCTCCATAGATATTTCTAAGAAAGAGTAGTGCAAAAAGTACCAATTTTTTGTACTATAAATACTAGCGCTTTTTGTACTATAAATACTAGCGCTGTTCTCCTTTTCCTAAGGAGCATTTTAATGGAAAAGGTTTTACAGTAAAGACCTGCGGTGATTTTATCACATTATGTTGTTGTATCCTGTGTTTTATACTGTCTGTTGTCACATATGGCTGATTTAATCCTTTGTTCTATAAATATAGTTGTAAGACAAGGTAATGTGGCTCCTAGCACTGCAGTCCTTCTACACTTTGTCCGAGTCTTAAGCACTCGACAAAGATTCTTGTTCCCACTTGGTGCCAGCGTACCCAACTGCAGATTCGTTCCATTTGAAAAGGAGAATCTGCAGACCCTTGCTATTAGCAGGAATCGTAGTCTTTTTTCTAAGCAGCGTTTTCATATGTGTGATGTTCCTGTAAGTTTTAAAGGTCACTTGAGCATCTATATTTATTTTACATTACAGGCACTGGAGATATTATTGCTGTCATGATTACAGAATTGAGGGGTAAGGATATTTTGAGTTATCTGGAGAAAAACATCTCTGTACAAATGACAATAGCTGTTGGAACACGAATGCCGCCAAAGAACTTCAGCCGTGGCTCTCTAGTCTTCGTGTCAATATCCTTTATTGTTCTGATGATTATTTCTTCAGCATGGCTCATATTCTACTTCATTCAGAAGATCAGGTACACGAATGCACGCGACAGGAACCAGGTGAGCTCCTGGCACTCTCTAATGATCCATGCTTACCAGCCGTAATTTGGAGATGTCTATTGTGGTCATACACAGGACAAAGTTTTTCACTTAAGAAAAAAGTCGTGACCCTCAGTCGTGTCCATATGTTGAAAACATATTTACATACATCATTTTCTGGATTTTTTTTAAATGCCTGAATGGGGAATTTACCTTTACAGTGATCACTTGGGATATCCTAGGTAAATGGTTAGCTTAGTATCATAATATGATCTGGCTAACTCTAGTAATTTGGAGAACTGTCACGGAGTTGCATTTTTGAGCTGGTAGCCCTGGTTGTCGGTGGCAAGGGGAGCTGGGAGCCTTCACGTACTTTCATTCCCTGTGTGTTATCTATTCAGAAAAATAAGTCAATTACAAATTACCTAACCCTGTTTAAGCTTGGCCGTGGGGTGACAGTGAGGTGGAAAAGGACCCATAGAAGAGAGGTATCTGGTCGTCTGAGAACTTCCATTGGTGAGCACAAACTGAGCTCAGCAGGTTTCAGCTCAGTGACTAAAGACTCAGGAAGGACAAGACAGCGTGCCACCCTGTAGTGGAGGGCCTACAGGCGGTGAGCTTGTCCGTTTGTTAGCTTGTTCGATGCCCTCTAGACAAAACGTGCACCCAAGGGGCCCGGTTGGAAGTGTGAGGTCCCAGCCCCAGTCAGAGGCTTCTCTGCTAGGAAACTAGCAAGGGAGCTGCTTGGAGAGTGGTTTGAAGCCAGTCTTCATGGAATGCCATCCAGACCCCTGTGGGAGAGCTGAAATTTTCAGCCTTCCTCATTCCAGTGAAAGCACAAATACTGCTATGGAACAGATCCGAGTTCGAATCCCGCCCTTATCACCAGTTTATCATCATCAGATCCAGTTTGCCATGGTCTTTCCTTTTTTTTTTTTTTTAAGATTTCATTTATTTATTTATTTGAGAGAGAGAATGAGATAGAGAAAGAGAGCATGAGAAGGGGGAAGGTCAGAGGGAGAAGCAGACTCCCCGCCGAGCAGGGAGCCCGATGCGGGACTCGATCCCGGGACTCCAGGATCATGACCTGAGCCGAAGGCAGTGGCTTAACCAACTGAGCCACCAAGGCGCCCCTGCAGTGGTCTTTCTTAGACAGTTTATTTTACTTCTCAGTTTGTGTCTTCATCTGAAAATTAGGTATAAAATATCTGAAAACTGTAATTTATTGCACATTTATATGCCCTGCTCTGTGCAGTATCCTGTATACCTTTAAAGTTTATTATGATAATTTTTATTATTTATAATTTCATACTTCAAGAAGCTGTGAGAAGAGTATAAAGTATTCCCTTCCCCAGATTCCTCAACTGTTAACATTTTACCCTAGTTCCTGTTCTATGCATACATACTTTTTTTAACCATTTGAGAGTCAATTTGAAATATGATGTCCCTTTACCCTTTAAATACCTCGATGTGTATTTTTAAAAAGCAAGAACATTTCTCACATAATCACAGTACGATTATCATGATCAGGAAGTTAACCTTGGTACAACACCAGATCTACAGATCTGAGATTCTGAGTTCTGTAAAACTGTTGTACTTAGAGCGGCGCTGGCTCAGCCGGCAGAGCATGGCCCTCTTGCTGTCGGGGTTATGAGTTTAGGCCCCACCTTGGGCACGGAGCCTACTTAATAATGTCCTATATAGCAAAGCGAACCCTGGATTGATCCAGATTGTACGTGGCATTCAGTTGCCATGTCCCTTTTTTTTTTATTTTTTTAAGTAAGCTCTGCACCCAATATGGGGCTTGAACTCACAACCCCAAGATAAAGAGTCGCACGCTCTACCGACCTGAGCCGGCCAGGTGCCCCTGTTATGTCTCTTTCAATCTGTCTCATGGCATTGACATTTTTGAAGAGTCCGAGCCATTTGTTTTGTATTTGAGTTTGTCTGACACGTGACGTTTCTGCATCATCAGATCCAGGTTATGTGCATTTTTTTAGGAACACCAGTCCTTTACATTTGTTAAAGTTTTCTTTTTTTTTTTAAAGATTTTATTTATTTATTTGAGAGAGAGAGAATGAGAGAGAGAGCATGAGGGGGGGAGGGTCAGAGGGAGAAGCAGACTCCCTGCCGAGCAGGGAGCCCGATGCGGGACTCGATCCCGGGACTCCAGGATCATGACCTGAGCCGAAGGCAGTCGCTTAACCAACTGAGCCACCCAGGTGCCCTTTTTGTTAAAGTTTTTATTTTGAGGGCGCCTGGGTGGCTCAGTTGGTTAAGCGACTGCCTTCGGCTCAGGTCATGATCCTGGAGTCCCTGGATCGAGTCCCGCATCGGGCTCCCTGCTCGGCAGGGAGTCTGCTTCTCCCTCTGACCCTCCCCTCTCTCATGTGCTCTCTCTCTCATTCTCTCTCTCTCAAATAAATTAAAAAAATAAAAATAAATAAAAAAAATAAAAATAAAGTTTTTATTTTGAGATAACTGTAGATTCACATGCACTTGTAAGAAATAATAGGTCCCAGATAGCCTTCATGCATTTCCCCCCAGGGGTAAAATCTTACATAACTATAGTAAATATTTCAACCGGGATCTTGACATGGATATACCATCCACTGTCTTACTTCGATTTTTCCAGTTTAAACCGTACTGTGTGTGTGTGTATATGGTTCTCTACAATGTCAGGCCACCACCACCATAGTCAAGACACAGAAGAGTCCCCCACCAGGATCCCTCATGCTGTTCTTCTTTCATCCCAGCCCCTGACCTGTCCCCACTTCTGCAGTTCCGTCGGTTCAAGAACGCTGTCTGAATGGAATCCTACAGTACTTCACCTTTAGAGTTTGGGTGTCTTCACCTAACATGACTCCCTCGAGAGCCGTCTGAGTTGCTGCATGTGGGTAGCTTATTAGTTTTTATTGCTGAGTAGAATTGTGTCGCTTGGGTGTACCACAGTGTGGTGAACCAAATTGTTTCAAGGTTTAGGCTATTTTAAAGTGGCTGTGAACATTGTTACAGATGTTTGTGTTAACATGAGTTTGCATTTGCCTTGGGTAAATGTTCAAGAATGAAATATCTGGGTTATTCTGGTAAGCACATACATGATTTTATAAGAAACGGCCATGCCCTTCCCCCAAGTGGCCACAGTATCACACATTTGCACTAGATACGTATCCCTGACCCAGTTCCTCTGCATCCTGCATGGCATGTGTTGCACTCTTTTGTATTTTAGGTGTGTAGTCACATCTCTTCTGTGGTTTTCATTTGCATTCCTCTCATCGCTGCTGATGGGGAACATCTTTTCCTGTGCTTCTTAGCCATCTGTATATCCTCTTCAGTGAAATGTCCGTTCATGGCTTTTGCCCATTTCCTACCTGGGTTGTTTGGGGGTTTTTTTTACCGTTGAGTTTTGAGCGTTGCTACGTTCCAGATGCAAGCCTTTGTCAGAATTGTGGTCGGCAGATATTTTCTCCCGGTTTGTATCTTGTCTTTTCAACCTCTTAACGGGGCCTTTTGAAGAGCAAACATTTTTAATTTTGATGAGGTTTAATTTATCAATTTTGCTATTGCTGCAAGTCTAAAAACTTTTTTGCCTAGCCCTAGATTCCAAAGACCTTCTCTTTTTTTCTAGAAGTTTTAGAGTTCTGCATTGTACATTGAAGTCCATGATCCATTTTGAGTTAATCTTTGTATAAATAAGAGATTTGGGTTAAGGTGTTTTTTTTTTTTTTCTCTCATTTTATGTCTGATACTGCAACTTTGCCAAAACTTAGTTGGGCATATTTATGTGGATCTGTGTCTGCTTTTCTGTTCTGTTCCACTGAACTATGTGTGTATCCCTTTGTCCATCCCACAGTGCCATGATGACTGTAGCCTCAGTCTTGGATAGAGTGGTTCCTCCCACTTCATTCTTATTTTTCAAGATTATTTTATCTATTCTAGGTCCTAGAGTCTTTCCATATAAATTTTAGAATAAGCTTGTCTGTGTCTTCACCAAAAAAGAAAAAAACAAAACACCACACAGAACCTTGCTGGGATTTCTATATGAACACATTAAACCATAGATCAATTGGGGGCAGAACTGATATATTTACTGTGTTGAATCTTCCAGTCCACGAACCTGTAATGTTTTTCCACTTATTCAGGTCCTTTTTATTCCTTTTGTCAGCATTTTGTAGTTTTTAGCATATAGATTCTGTGCATGTTTTAAGTTTATACCTAAGTATATCGTTTTGTTTGGAGTGACTGTAAATGGTAGTATAATGGTAAATGGACTGCAAAAGTGTTTTTAACTTCTTCAGGTTCCATATATTCATTGTTAGTAGATCAGAATGTGATCCATTTGTGTGTTGACTTTTTACTCTGCAGTCTTGGTAAACTCACTTCCTGTAGATTGCTTGGGATTTTCTGTACAGACAATAACATTATCTGCAAATAGGGAGTGTTTTACTTCTTCCTTTCCAGGTTCCCTTGCCCTTGTTTTTGCTTTGTTTGTTTGTTTTGCCTTAATTGCAGTAGCTAGAATCTTCAGTGCACTGTTGAATGACAGTGGTGAGAGTGGGCATCCTTGCCTGCACCCAGTCCTAGAGGAAAGGAAGGGATTCAGTCTTCCATCGTTAAGTGTGTTTTAGCTCGCAGGTTTTGAAGACGTTTACTACCAACTTGACGAAGCTCCTCTGTGTTTCTAGTTTGCTGAGAGCTTTAATCATAAATGGGTGTTCCGTTTTGTCACATGTTTTTTTTTGTGTCAGTTGATGTGATCAGGCGATTTGTTTGTTTGTTTTCTTCTTTATCCTGTTGACATGGTGGATTGCATCCATTGATGTTCTAAAGAGGGTAATAAATCCCACCTCATCGTGGTGTGTGATTTTTTGTGCATTGCTGAATTCGGCTGCTTAATTTTGTTGAGGATCTTTGTGTCTAAGTTCATGAGAGATACCAGTCTGTAGGTTTTTTTTGGGGGGGAAGATTATGATTTCTTTAATGGTTAAAAGACTGTTCAGTTTGTCTATATCATCTTTTTTTTTTTTTAAGATTTTATTTATTCATTTGAGACACAGAGATACAGAGAGAGAGAGAGAGAAAGCATGAGCAGGGAGAGAGGGAGAGGGAGAAACAGGCTCCTCACTGAGCCAGGAGCCCGATGTGGGGCTCGATCCCAGGACTCCGGGATCATGACCTCAGCTGAAGGCAGACGCTTAACCATCTGAGCCACCCAGGTGCCCCTATATTGTCTTTATTGAATTTTGGTAATTTGTGGTTTTTGAGGAATTGGCCCATTTTTTAGATGTCAAGTCTACAAACATAAAGTTGTCTTTTTTTTTTTTTAAGATTTTATTTATTCTTCAGAGACAGAGAGAGCGAGAGAGAGAAAGAGAAGCAGAGGGAGAAGCAGGCTCCCAAGGAGCAGGGAGCCCGATGTGGGACTCGATCCCAGGACCCTGGGATCATGACCTGAGCCGAAGGCAGACGCTCAACCATCTGAGCCACCCAGGCGCCCCATAAAGTTGTCTTTTAATGGCTGCAGTGTCTGTGGTGATATTCCCTCTTTGTTTCTGATTTGAAGGATTTGTATCTTCTCCTTTTATTTTTGTCAGTCTTGCTAGAAACTTCTCAATATTACGGATACTTTTCAAAGAACCAGCTATTTTTTAATTTCATTTTTAAAGATGGGAACTTAGATTTATTTAATTGAAACCTTTCCTCTTTCTAACGTAAGCATTTAGTGTTATAAATTTCTTAGGACTACTTTAACTGTGTCCTATATACTTTGATATCCTGTATTTTCCATTTTGTTCAGTTTTATGTAATTTTTTTCTTTTAAGACTTCCTCTTTGACCCCTGTGTTCTTCACTTTCCAGTAGCTTGGAGATTCTGCAGTGATCTTAGTGTTACTGATTTCTTTTTTGATTCCATTATCATCAGAGAAATACTCTGTATGACTTCAATTCTTTTAGATGTGTTGAGATTAGTTTTATTAGCTAGCATATAGTCTATCCTGGTGAATATTCTGTGGGTGGTTGGCAAAAAATGTGTATTCTGCTGTTGGGCAGAGCGTTCTGTAGATGCCAATTAGATCAGTGCACAGAGCTTGCTTCTGCGAAGAGGTGGGGTGGAAATGTCACCTTCCCACTGGGCCCCACTGAAACCAACGTGGAAGGAGGAGTGCAGTTTTTCCATTGGTGTTTGGCTAGAGTGGGATGGGTGCAGGTACTCCACCCTGTGTTCCTCTGGTCTCAAGGTCCCTGAGCAGCCTACCTTGTCTTTCCACCTTTCAGAAGATCCAGGGGGAGAGCCGAGCAGGAGGGGCTCCTGCACTGTCAGAGCTGACAGTCCCCAGAGCATCTCCCGCACTTGGACATGGACATGGGTGATGAAGGCAATAAAGGAATATTAGGTGAAAGTGTTAACTGATCTAAAGTACGCCTTTCCTAGAAAGATTATTAGACATAATGTGCAGTCTTTTCCTAGTTCTTGTCTCCGGAGACGAGTGACCTCTTTCAACTCTTATCTCTTCCTTCTGTCATTAGCTCCATATTGACATGGAGCACGCTATCTTCTTTTCTTTTTTTTTTTTAATAAAGACTGGTGTTAAATATGTTGCCCTTATGAAACATTGCAAGTAAAATGATCGAGAGTTGCTCTGAGCTGGTGTTCTTGATAGGAAAACCCCATGCTTGGGGGTTGAATGGAGCACATCCCAAGGACTTGTGGAGAAGAGCGAGCGGTTGGTCTCAGGAGCCCGGCGTTGAGCGGCGGCGCTTGAATGAGCAGAATGAGCAGCCGGCGCGGGGCCTGCGTGTGATGAAGGTGGCAGCGCCCCCGCCGTCTGGCTGGCCTCCCAGCGCGCGCTCCTTCCAAAGCCTTCTCCAGACACCGCCGGAGCGGAAAGTGAGGTTCTGACCTTTTTCCCTCCTTCCATTTTTTTCCGAAGGTGGAGAAACGCTTGATGAAATTTTTATGTGGCTTAAAAAGCTTAGCTTATTAAAGTTTAATAAGGTGACAGCAGCCTACTGGTTGAAACCTTTGGCTATTTTAAACCAGAAGTATTGGCAAAGGAGAAACAGTGAATTTCAGGAGAGAGGCTCATTTTCTCCCACAGACGGTCATCAGGAAGCAGTGCTGGGTACAGAATATGCTACTAAAGAGGGTGATATATCGTAAATAACTTTCTAAGTACAACGTAATGTCCACAGTTGACACCATTTTACATGTGCAGAAAGGACCTCATGCTTTGGCTGTTTTCTTCTCTTCCTGAGAAACCGTCCGAATGCATCTAAATACAGCATTTGGGCACAGGTAGCTCGGAGGAGGGCCAATGGCAGACATGAGGGTCTCCTCCTGGTGAGTCCGTGATGGTTCCTTCACATGAGACGGTATGTGTTCAGTGTGTTTATATCGAAAGGGAGCCTCGGGTTAAACGTTTTCACATTTAATGGTTCATGTTGCACCTTTAATCCTAAAGCGATCAGGTTTGATTCCCAAAACAGAACAATGATTTTTTGTTTTACTGTTGAGGAATAAGAGGGCAGATATAAAGAAGTTCCACAAGCTAAACCTGAGTTGAGGATGTCTTTTTATGAAAACTCCCTGTGAAAATGCATACAGTTTCTAAGGTATTTAAAACTTAACGCTCCTTGCCAAAATATGTGTACATTATTCTTAGACTTTGTAAATATCTCGAGGTTACTGAAATGAAGCCGGCTTTTATTGCCTGTTTTCCTCTTGTAAGGTTGCTAAGTGGAGAGCACACTTGCCATGTGAGAGTGAGGAAGAATACCGAATGTCCTTCAGAGGAGGGCAAATACTAGCCTTATACATGGTTGGTCTTTGAAATACGGTGGGCTCGGTGTCTTCCTTCCAAAATGCGGGGACGAATATTGTGCATATTGTCAAGATTTTTCTCCTAGAGGGGGCACCTGGGTGGCTCAGTCGTTAAGCGTCTGCTTTCAGTTCAGGTCATGATCCCGGGGTCCTGGGATCGAGCCCCGCATCGGGCTTCCTGCTCAGCGGGGAGCCTGCTTCTCCCTCTGCCTCTGCCACTCCCCCTGCTCGTGCTCACTCCTCTCTCTCTCTCTGACAAATAAATAAATAAAATCTTTTTTTTTTTAAGATTTTTTTTTTAGAGATTTGTTATTTATTTATTTGACACACAGAGAGAGATAGAGAGCACAAGCAGGGGGAGCTGCAGGCAGAGGGAGAAGCGGGCTCCCCGCAGAGCAAGGATCTCAACTTGGGGCTCGATCCCAGGACCCTGGGATCATGACCTGAGTCGAAGTCAGTTAATGAGCCACCCAGGCACCCCCCAAAAAAGATTCTTTCCCCTAGGAAAAGATTATGTAGTTGAAAGAGGCAGACTTCTTTTGTCATTGTTGGATTGTACACTGAATTTTGCTTATTATGTCTATCAGGGGTTAATAATTCCAGAAAAACTGGAAAAAGAAAATAGATGTTTGAGCTGAGTATACATATTGCTTTATCATTTTTCTAATGTACCCCAAATAATGTTACCTTCTTTTTCATGTTCTGCTATTATGATCAGTTTACATAAATAAATACCACTGTATACAGGAAGCACATGGCTTCTAAAAGTTATATGTACATTAAGAGCTTAAGATTTTTTTTCTAGCATAAAATATGTTGTTGAGATCAGGGTGTTTCTGAGACATTCTTTCTACCTCCTCAAGGTTTAGCATAGAGCCTGGCACATCACACTGACTCAGTGAATGCTTCCGTGAATTAAAGAATGAGCTTACATTTTATGAGGAAGGCAGACAGGTGTAATCAAAATACTGATGAACACCACTGATGTGGTGTGAGTTACTCTTTCGGGGGCAGAGTGATGTTACTCTGGGTGAGTCGGTACTTCACAGCAGAGGTAGTGACATTTGAGCTGAATTTTTTTTTTTTTTTTAAGATTTTATTTATTTATTCATGAGAGACAGAGAGAGAGAGACAGAGGCAGAGGGAGAAGCAGGCTCCCCGCGGAGCAGGGAGCCTGATTCGGGACTCGATCCCAGGACCCTGGGATCATGACCTGAGCCGAAGGCAGACGCTTAACCGACTGAGCCACCCAGGCGTCCTGAGCTGAATTTTAAAGGATGAATAAGACTTCATCAAACAGGGACTAGGAGGAAAGTGGGAAAGGGATCATTTTCCACAGAGCTCTGGAGGGATAAAAGGAAGGACAGGAATCAGGAATCGTGGGGAGGAGACCAGAGCCTGCAAACCGCGCATCCACACGAGAAGAGGAAGGGCTTGAATCGCATACCGAAGCATGTAGACTTTATTCTCTAAGCAGGAAGGAGCCATGAAATGATGATTTTTAGCAGTGGAGTGATAGAAGATTTTTTTCTGATGGGAGAGGCTTAGGGGAAGGAGCTCTTAGGGAAATATTGAAGAGCCAAGGAAAGTGATATTAATAGAGCAAGGTCATGTAGAGGGCTGGGGGAGGGGTCAGGGCACATGGTACTTTGGAAAAGCATTGGGGGGACTTCTTTTAACAAAAGGGACAAAAAGTCGTGACGAGAGGGAATGGCAGGCTGCAGATGACAGGGTGGTCTCAGTCAGGGAAAATTACCTTCCCAGCACCTGGATTCCCCAGAGTTTGGAAGAGAACCCTGCTCCGTGTCTGTCAGAGCGCTTGGAAGGCCAAAAAGGGAAGCCGGAGCTGAGTCCCATTACAGTGACCTGCCTCAGTATGCTGTGAACCAGCTGGCTTTGAACAAGTTACTCCTGCCCAATGAAGCCAGAGGACTTGTTTTTGGTTCTGTCGGCCCCCTGCACCCACGTCTAGAATGGCGTTCATGTTGGCACTGTCATTGCCTTAAAGTGAAATGAGGTCACGTGACCCCTTCATATTGTATAATAACGGGAAGTCCCCGCAGCATTTAGAGTGGAAACGGGAGGCTCCGGTCCCAGCACTTGTACTCACTACACACATCACCTCAGCTGCGTCTGATTTGGGTTTTCTCCTTTGCAGAGTGATGCGTCCCTGTGGTTTTGCTCCGTTCTAAGGCTGTGTGTGTCCCGAGGTGCAGACTTGAGTCCTTTTACTGCCTAGTGAATAGAGCACAGTCAGAAGCACAGAGACTGTGAGTGAGTGGGCGGAGTGTTACAGGAAAGGCTTGGAAACCAGGGCTGGGAGAATATACGTAGTTCAGTGAGTCTCAGACTTTAGTATGCAAAGGAATCGTGTGGGGGCACCTTTTTTTTTTTTTTTTTTTTTTTGGTGGGGAAGGCACTTTAAAACTGCAAATTCCCAAGACACCTCCCCTCTCCAGGCTGATTCGGGAAGTCTAGAGAGGACCTGCCTTACCAGTTTTGGATTTGGGCAACTTAATCTTTCTGTGCCTCAATTTCCTCTTCTGTAAAATGGAAATACTGTAGTTCCTGTCTCATAAAATGATTATGAGGATTGCACGAGTCAGTACCTGTGAAAGGCATAGAACAGTACCTAACACATGGTGTGTACTGAATAAATCTTAGTTACTATAAATATCATTATTTCATATTATTACTAAGCCCCACAGGCCACACCTTGAAAACCAGTGACTTAACAGCATGGTGGTCAGATACAGATAAGGGACTTTGATGAAAAATGATCTTTGCAAAGGGAATTTGTGCTTCATCTTAGATTTTGCAAGTCAGCAGAACACAAATAGTATCAAAAGCAAGAGGAAAAAAGCATTGGCTTTTAGACAGATTCAAGTAAAAGACCAAAACCGTGGCTGGCCTAGGTATACGTGTCAGAGTGATTGGGAACATTGGGGCAGGGTCGAGAAGAAGAAGTAACACAGAAGCCAAGTCCAGTGAAAAATACTACAATGAAGGTATGTGCCTGGGTGGCTCAGTTGTTAAGCGTCTGCCTTCGGCTCAGGTCATGATCCCAGGGTCCTGGGATCGAGTCCCCCATCGGGGAGCCTGCCCCCCCGCCTCTCTCTCTCTCTCTCTCTCTCTGTCTCTTATGAATAAATAAATAAAATCTTTTAAAAAAAAAGATATGTGACATTCGTATCAAATACAGAGAAAAGATGGGTTTTTTCCCTTTTGTCCCAGGAGATGTGGGAAGTTCAGAAGTAGAAGGAGGGGTAGATCCAAATATTTGCAGGCACTCTAATGAGATGCCCTGCGTGTGTTGATTCTAGCTTGCCGACGGCTGAGCCTTTTCTCCCACCAGCACCTGCTTTTCTCTTTCTGAAACTCCCTGATGTGGTGCCACCCCCACAGAGCCAGGCGCCCAGCTAGAGAGCTGACACCCTTGACTCCCCACTGTTGTCATGCCCCCACATCCGTCATTCATTAGGTTCTGCTGGTTTTACCTCCTGAATCTTCCTGGGTTCTGTCCTTGCCCTTTTCCCTGCCCCCACTTGCCTGATCCGGGCCCTGCTTCTCTCTCTGAAGCCCTCGACCCCACCGGGTCTCACTCCCCTACGCTTCCTTGTGTCCACATAGCATTTTCACAGGAGGCCAGGCCTCAGTTCTCCAAAACTCCGACCTCATCAGGGAACTCCTGTTTACAGTTCTTCAGCAGAATCCCTAGCTGAGCAAGATGGGAGCAGTAGGGTTTGTTTGTTTTTTTTTAATTTCCCTAAATGCCTTTAAAACAATAAACTCAGAGAGCAGGTAGGATAACAAAAGGACAAGTCCTCAGACAGCATCTCTGATGATACCAAGCTGCAGGCTGCCCCCCGACAACTTAAGAAAAAGCCGTGGTCGGGCTGGGCCGTCAGCAGCGGCACTGTCAGCCCAAGGAATGTAGCCGAGGGAAGGAAAGGGGTGGTTCTGGTGGTCCTAAGAGTCAGGAGTCAGAAAGGGAGGGCAGAAGCCTCTGCAGAGAGATCTGAGAACAGCGGATGAAAGCACAGGCTGATTGGGAATCCTGTTCAGGAGCATCGGGGAGCACAGGCGGGGAGCACAGGCAGGGCACCTTGGCCCGGAGGCATTCAGCACACCCCAGCACACACACAGCCTGGAGGCCCGCATCTTACTTAACAGATAAATGTGAAGATATTTCCCCTCCAGTGAGGCCGAAGCAGAGCTGCCCTGTTTCATGTCGTGCTGCAGGTACTGACCCAGGCAATTCGATAAGAGCAAGCGGTAAGATGCATGCGGCTTGGAGAAGTATCTCTATTTTCAGTTGATAGGAACATCGATCTGAAAATCCCAAAAGGGTCAATGGAACCATACTAAAACAGGGAAACGACTTAATAAAGAAACAGGTTATAAAATTAACATATAGAGGGGCGCCTGGGTGGCTCACGCGGTGAAGCATCGCCTCGCCATCGAAACTCTTGGTTTTGGCTCAGGTTGTGATCTTGGGGTCGTGGGATTGATCCCTGCCTGGGCTCCATGCTCAGCCTGGGGTCTGTTTGTCCCTCTCCCTCTGCTCCTCTCCCCGCTCATGTGTGCACACACTCTCTCTCTCTCTCTAAAATACATTTTTTTAAGGATTTTATTTATTTGAGAGACCGAGCACCAGTGGGAGAAGGGGCAGAAGGAGAGGGAGAAGCAGACTCCCCACTGAGCAGGGAGCCCAACATGGGGCTCAATCCCAGGATCTTCAGATCATGACCTGAGCCGAAGGCAGACGCTTGACTGACTGAGCCACCCAGGTGCCCCTAAAATAAATTTTTGTTAATCAAAGTATAGGGAAAAAATCGAAAGATATAATGGGATGGAAGGCAACATTTACAACTGGATGGGTGGGTAGCTCAATCTTTATTTGAACTTCACAAATACTGTGTAAAACCTATATGAAGAAAACTACAAAACACTCCTGACATACCTTGTTCCTGTTGAATATAAATATTCAATGCAGTGAAGATGTCAGTTCTCCCAAAGTTCACTCATAAATTTAACTCAATCCAAATTAACTTACCAAATAAAATAAAATTGCCTTTACATATTTTTCTGGGGTTAAATAAGGTAATTACAAAAATCAAATGGAAGAATAAGTAATTAAGAATAATCAGAAAAGAACTTAAAAAGAAGAGCAGTGATGGGTGGCTAGCCACATCAAGTTTTATAGTACATAATAAAGCCTCTTATTTAAAAGAAGGTTAAAAGTCAGCTCATGAATAAACAGACCAATAGAACAAAATGCAAAATCAAAAAATAAACACAATTGCCTGTAGAAATATAAGTACAGTATATAATAAAAAATATCTCAAATCAGTGAAGAAAGATGAACTTTTTAATAAATGGTTGTGGAACAACTGGAAAAAGACAAAATTAGATCTATGATATTGCACAACAGGATAAATTTCAGATGAATCAGAGATCTATTTATAAACAGTAAAACTACGAGTATTAGAAGAAAACATGGACTAAATTTTCCTTTATGACAGAGAACTTGGAAAACTTTGAATTATGGCTCAAAATACAGTAGAATAAAAAATGACTGATAAATTTGACTTCATGTTTTAATTTTTTAAAGGAAAACCAAAGATGAATGAATGACAAACCAGAAAAAGATATTTACAATATTTACGATGTTTACTTATATTACACACAAAGGGCTAGTATCCATGAATATAAAGAAGACTAAAAACCTGATAGGAAAAAAATGGGCAAAAAAAAATAAAATAAGAATAGATAGTTCACTTAGAAAAATGCAAATGGTACTTAAAATATTACAAGATGTGCAACCATACTGATAAGTTAAATGTGACTTAAAAACTATACTGAGATACTGTTTCTTATTGATCAAAAAGAAAAACTCTAAAATTTGACAGCGTTCCTGCTTGACCAAGTGGTGGGAAAACAAGCATTCTCATACACTGATGATAAGAATGCAGAATGGTACCGTTTGGTGGTGCGGGGGCGGGGGGGGGTGGCGGTGACTGGAATCTGTACTATCTCACGAAAGTGCATCTGTGTTTATTCATTGTCTTAGTAACCTTGCTTGTAGCAACGTAGCCTCACAAAAGTGAAAAAAGACATATATACAGGACAGTTCATCTTGATATTCTCTATAATGTCAAAAGACTTGAACCACCCAAATGTCCATCAGTAGGAGTCTGCTCGAACAAACTAGTACTCTCCACCATGAAAGATTCTGAATGCACTGGAGTAGCTGTAGAACAGAAGAACAATCTAAAGATCTCTGTCTGCTGCCTGTAGGGTTTTTTTTAAGATTTTATTCATTGATTTGAGAGGGAGAGCGAGGGAGCACATGAGCTGGAGGGAGAGGGAGCAGGAGAGAGAATCTGAAGCAGACTGCACTGAGCCAACATGGGGTTCAATCTCATGACGGTGAGATCATGACCTGAGCTGAAACCAAGAGTCAGCTGCTTAACCAACTGAGCCCCTCAGGCGCCCCAGTACAGAACAGTTCTGTGTGTACTAGTTTATGGTAAGAAAAAAGGGAGCTGTGAAAATACACCCATAAGTGGAGGAACGTAACACATACACACGCACTACATGTGTGAGCTTTTACTTCCAGAAGGTAGCAGTGTAAGGATAAAGCAGAATTCTCTTACTTCAGGAGAAAGAGAACAGGATGGAGGAACCTAGGGATGGAAGTGAGATTTCATTCCTGGTTTTATAGCTTTGATTCTGAAGCCATGTGACTGTTTTAGATAGTTTAAAGAAAAAAAGAAGAAATCATCAAAATTGAAAATAAGTAGAAACAAATGAACCTAAATATATTTCAAGATGGTGGCATACACACGTGGAGGAAGGAGTTACTTTAGGGCATTTTTTTTGGACAGTACATATCTACCAGGATGTAGTCTAAGGATATTAAAAAAAAAAGTCATCTGCATTTAATAATCTTATCATTAGTGGTATTGTTATTTAAAACTGTTGTGTGGGGGCGCCTGAGTGGCTCAGTCCTTAAGCATCTGCCTTGGGCTCAGGTCATGGTCCCGGAGTCCTGGGATCGAGCCCCGCATCGGGCTCCCTGCTCGGCGGGAGGCCTGCTTCTCCCTCTCCCACTCCCCCTGCTTGTGTTCTCTCTATCAAATAAATAAAATCTTTAAAAATAAATAAATAGGGGCACCTGGGTGGCTCAGTTGGTTAAGCAGCTGCCTTCGGCTCAGGTCATGATCCTGGAGTCCTGGGATCGAGTCCCGCATCAGGCTCCCTGCTCAGCTTCTCCCTCTGACCCTCCCCCCTCTCATGCTCTCTCTCTCTTTCTCCCTCTCAAATAAATAAATAAAATCTTTTTAAAAAAATAAAATAAATAAAAATAAATAAAACTGTTGTATGTGTATTGCAGGATAAAGCAAATAAGTAATTGTGTTAATGATAGTAGAAACCAAGATTTTCACGGTAAGAAAAAATATTAAAATTAAAGACATTAAGTGATAACACTATGATTTTTTTTAATCTTTTTTTTTTTTTTTAAGATTTTATTTATTTATTTGAGACAGAGAGAATGAGAGACAGAGAGCATGAGAGGGAGGAGGGTCAGAGGGAGAAGCAGACTCCCTGCCAAGCAGGGAGCCCGATGCGGGACTCAATCCCGGGACTCCAGGATCATGACCTGAGCCGAAGGCAGTCGCTTAACCAACTGAGCCACCCAGGCGCCCCAACACTATAATTTTTGAATTGGAAATAATGTGAACGCCTGGTTTCTTTTCCTTTTTCTAAAATAAGACAGAGCCCCTCTGTCCGTGGTAATGACAACCCAGTAACAAAGAATACCCCTTGTTCATGGAAAAGTTCCAGCTACTAAACGCAAAAGGAATGGCAAAATTACAATTTTACATCCTTAATAATGAATCTCTGTCCCATTCCATTCCACCCCCAGGCTACTTGAGGGTTATCTTTAAATGCCATTTTCCACTCAAAGGAACCAGGGATTATTCCAGGTTTAGGGCAGCAAACGTAGAAGGTGAATGTTACGCCAGAAAACAAGTAAGCGATTGAAGACTGCTGAGGTGATGTCAAAAGGACCCAGGTTCCTTCTTAACGGAAGTCTCCATATTCGAAAGTGAGACAGGAGCACCAAGGAAACCGGACGCTGTTAAAGAGGCAACTTGCTCTTCAGAAAACCAAGTTTAAAAATTGATTCATCTTGCGGCTCCTGGGGGGTGCTCCGTCGGTTAAGGATCTGACTCTGATTTCAGCTCAGGTTTGATCTCAGGGTCGTGAGTTCAAGCCCCACATTGGGCTCCACAATGGGTGTGGAACCTACTTAAAAAAAAAAAAAGACGACCTTAATGATTCATCTTGTGTTTTCTTTACACATTGTATTATTGCATAGTAACCAACCAGTTGGTGAAGGGAAGTTCTTATAAAAGAATTCCAGCTAATCGATGAATTACAGAATTAGAAAATCACTATTTTGTAACTGTTCATGAAATGACAGTCTTAGGCAGTGGTCACCAGTGGATGCTAAAATCAGCTGAAAGACATAGGGAGCTTTATAATGGATGGATGGAGCTGACAAAGCCTGAATCGACTGATCATGCTTGATGTCCATGAGAGCAGGAAAGGTGAACACTGCGTCCTCACGTTGGGGTGTGTTAGGAAGCACACAGCACCATCTAGGATGTACTCTCACCAAAGCAGGTGGACCTAAATCTAACTGCTATTTCATAAGAAATGAACCAAGTAAAATGACACCAGGAGGAAACAAGCAGCCAAATTTAGAATGTGGGACATTCTATTAGACAGATAACCCAGTTTTGTCATTTTATGGCATTTTTAAAAAGTATGGTGGAGACTTCTGTTTTGGGCCAAAATAACATCAGATAATGAACTTGGTTTACTCTCCTGCCTGAAACAGTTAAGGAGAGACAACAGCAAAAATTCATGAAATCATGTTGTCAAGAAACAAGACAACAAGGGGCAGGGATCCCTGAGAAATGGCAAACAGAAGAGATGAGCTTAAAGTTTTAACCCCCCGCCCCGCCAGGTTCCTGCCCTGCTCAGTCCAAGTCTTGTTTTCCTCAGGGAGGGAGGGCTCTTTCCTTTTGGGGGTTGTGGTGGGTGTTTCAGTTCCTCAGGGCAATGCGCCCTGGATTATCTAATCTTCCCTCCCTCGTTATGTTTGGTTTGCTTATCTGTAGAGTGGAGCTGAGAAATGTCCCCAGGTAACTGGCTGTATCTCAGAGTCACCTGCCGGGGCTTCTGTTCACTGAGCAGTCTCTCTTGGGGGTGTGGGGAGGTGTTTTATGGTGGTTTCTGGGTTCCCTGGCTCTTGGGACTGTTAGAACCCCTTTGCTCTTCCCTTTACTGCCTCTGCATAGCTGCTGAGTCTACGTCCGTTTAGAGTAACGCTACAGTTGGTGGTCTGACCCTACCTCCTCGTCGTCGTCTGGGGTTTGTGGGACACCCTTCCCACCTGCCTTTGTTAAAGTTGGTCTGGGCCTTTTCCTGAGGAAAGTCGGTAAGATTTAAAAATTACCCTGCTCCCACTGCCTTGTCCCAGTTAAAGGCCCCTCCACTCAGGTTTTTCTTCCTGTCTTTCCACTGAGCGACTCGGGTCAAGGCCGCCATGACCTATGTTTGCCATCTCCAGTAGCCGGGTCTCAGTGTTTGTAATGCTTGACCTCAGACATCATACATCCCAACCTGCACTCTTCCAGCCTGCTCTCCCTGCATCTTCCCCGCAGCGTGAAATGGTGATTTGACTCTCTGAGCTGCACAGCCAAGACAATGTTGAATCAGAAGAACTAAGTTGGAAGTCTCACATTCCCTGATATAGTAACTTACTAAAAAGCTGCAGTAATCCAAACAGTGTGGTGTGGGCATAAAGACGACAGACCAGTGGAATAGAGTAGAGAACCCAGAAATAAAGCCTCGTATGTATGGTCAAATGATTTTTGACAAGGGTGCCAAAACTGTTCGGTGGGGAAAGGAGCTTTTTTTCCACAAATGGTTCTGGGGAAACTGGATATCCACATGACAGAAAATGATATTGGGCCCTTACACAAAAATTAACTCAAAATGGACCAGAGACGTCAACTCAAGAGCTAAAACTGTAACTCTTAGAACAAAAAACATAGGGAGAAAGCTTCATAACACTGGATTTGGCAGTGATTTCTTGGAAATGACACCAATAGCACAAGTAATAAAAAAAATAGGTAATTGGACTACATGAAAATGCAAAACTTCTGTGCATCAAAGGTCATAATCAAGAGAATGAAAAGGCAACCCACAGAATGGGAGAAAATATTTGCAAATCATGTCTCTGATAAAGGGTTAACCAGAATATATAAAGAACTACAACTTAACAGGTAAACAACCCATATTTAAAAAAAAAAAAAAAAAAAAAAACGGGCAAAGGATGTAAAGAGACATTTCTCCAAAGATCTATGAATGACCAATTAGCACAAGAAAAGATGCTCCACATCACTAATCATTAGGAAAATGAAAATCAAAACTATGGTGAGACCACCTCATACACATTAAGATGGTTACTATCAAAAAAAAAAAAAAAGTGCAAGAAACAGACTCTTAACTACAGAGAACACACTGCTGGTCACCAGAGGGGAGGTGGGTGGGGGAATGGGGGAAACAGGTGATGGGGAGGAAGGTGTGCACTTGTCTCAATGAGCACTGGGTGGTGTGTGGAAGTGTTGAATCACTACATTGTACACCTAAAACTAATATTACACTGTATGCTAACTAACTAGAATTTAAATAAAAACTAAAAAAATAAGTGTTGGCAAGAATAGAGAGAAATTTGAGGCCTTGTGCCCTGTTTGGTGGGAATGTAAAATTGTACAACTGCTACGGAAAGAAGTATGGAGGTTCCTAAAAAAATTAAAAGTAGAATTACCACATGACCCAGCATTCCACTTCTTGATATACCCAAGGAAATGAAAGAAGAGAGATATTTGCACACCATGTTGATAGCAGTTGTTTTTTGTTTTTTTTTTTAGATTTTATTTATTTATTTGACAGAGAATGAGAGAGAGCACATGAGAGGCAGGAGGGTCAGAGGGAGAAGCAGACTCCCCGCCGAGCAGGGAGCCCAATGTGGGACTCGATCCTGGGATTCCAGGATCATGACCTGAGCCAAAGGCAGTCGCTTAACCAACTGTGCCCCGTTGATTGCAGTTTTATTCGCAATAGCTGATACATGGAAGCAACCCAGGTGTCCACCGACAGATGAATGGATAAGCAGAATGTGACATGTGCATACAATAGAATATCATTAGCCTTGAAAAGGAAGACAACTGGAATACGCTACAACACTGATGGACCTTGAGGACATACGCTAAGTGAAATACACCAGTCACAGAAAGACAAATACCTTATGGCTCCACTGACATGAGGTTCTTAGCATAGTCAAAATCATAAAGACAGAAAGGACAGTTCTTGTTCTCAGGGGACTTCCTGGGTGACTCAGTCACTTGGTGGGTGTCACTTCTTAATCAGAAATTGGTAGATTGGTAAGAAGACCTGGCACCTAAACATTTATGCTCCTAATAAGAAAGCTCCAAAATAATGTGAAGTGAAAACTAAGGGGATGCTGCAGAGAGAAGTAGACAGCCCTACAGTTACAGTCCAAGATTTCAGTATCCCTTTCTCAACAATTGAAAGGAGTAAGTGGACAGAAAATCAGTGAGTATGTAAAAGATTTAAACATATCATCAGTTAACTTGAACTGATTGACATTTAAAGAACATTCCATCCAATCTTTTGACATGTACTCTGAGCCATAAAACAGGTCTCAATGGATTTAACAGGATTTGAGTCCTACAGAATATGTTCTCTGACCACTTGGAATTAAATCAGAAATCAGGGGCACCTGGGCGGATCAGTCGGTTGAGCGTCTGCCTTCGGTTTGGGTCATGCACCCAGGGTCCTGGGATCGAGCCCTTCGTCAGGCTCTCTGCTCAGTGGGGAGCCTGCTTCTCCCTCTCCCTCTCTGCCTGCCGCTCCCCCTGCTTGTGCGCTCTTTCTCTCTCTCTCACAAATAAAGTCTTAAAAAAATAAAAAATCAGAAATGGATAACAAAAATCTTGGGAAAACTCTTAAAAGTTTAGAAACTAACTTTTAAATAAGGCATGGGATAAAAGATAAAAGGGAAATGAATCATTTGAACCGAATGAAAATGAAAACACAGAATATCAAAATTTTTAAGATTCCACTAACGCAGTGCCTATAAGTTCTGAAATCAGTACATCAGCTTATACCTTAAGAAACTGGGGAAGAAGAGCAAATAAAATCCAAAGTAAACAGAAGAAAGGAAATAATAACATCAGAGCAGCAGTCGGTGAACCAGAAAAGAGAAAAATGGGGGCTCTAAGAAAAAATCAATAAAATTGATAAGCCTCTGGCCAAACTGATCAGGAGGAAAAGAGAGAAGGCACAAATTAGCAAAATCAAAAATGACAGCAATGACTTCACTACAGATTATAAGGGTAGTGAGTATTATGAACAATTCTATGGCAACTAATACGAAATGGACAGATTCCATGAAAGACCCCTAATGAACGAAGCGCATTCAAGAAGAAAAGATAAACAGCCCTGTATCTATCAGGAAAACTGCATTTGTAGTCTAAAACCTTTCAAAAAAAAGAAACCTCAAGGCGGATGGTTTCTCTTGGGTTCTATCAAACATTGAAGGAAGAAACATACAAACTCCAGAAAATTGAAAAGGCAGGAATACCTCCCATTTCATCCTGTAAAGCCAGCAACATCTGATACCAAAACTAGACAAAAACATTAGAAAACAGAAAAGTATAGACCAGAATCCCTCTTAAACAAAAATGTAAAAATTCTAAAGAAAATTTTAGCAAATCATACCCAACAATATATAAGAAGGATAATTCATCATGACCAGGTGGTGTTGATCCCAGGAATGCAAGGCTGTTCTAACACTATGAAATTAATCGATGTAATTTACCATATTAACATACCAAAAGAAAAGGAAAACTGTACATCTCAGTAGATGGAGGAAAAAACACTTGCCAAAATCCAACATCTCCTCCTGATTTTAAAACTTTTTGCAAACTAGGCATAAAAGGTAACTTCCTTAAACTGACGAGGGGCATCAGTGGAAAGCTAGAACCTGTACCGTCACAGTAAGTGATGGAAGATGAGAGGCTTTTCAAGATTAGAAACAGTAGAAGGATTTGTGCTCTGATGACTTTTTTTTTTTTTTTAAGATTTTATTTATTTATTCATTAGAGACAGAGAGAGAGAGGCAGAGGGAGAAGCAGGCTCCCCGCCCAGCAGGGAGCCCGATGCGGGACTCGATCCCAGGACCCTGGGATCATGACCTGAGCCGAAGGCAAACGTTTAACCATCTGAGCCACCCAGGCGCCCTCTGATGACTTTTATTTCCACATTGTACTACAAGTTCTAACCAGCACAACAAGGAATAAAGAAAATAAATCGGACACCTGGGTGGCTCAGTCGTTAAGCGTCTGCCTTCGGCTCAGGTCATGATCCCAGGGTGTTGGGATCGAGCCCCACATCGGGCTCCCTGCTCAGCTGGGAGTCTCCTTCTCCCTCTGCCTCTGCCGCTCCCCCTGCTTGTGCGCACTCTCTCTCTCTCTCAAATAAATAAAATCTTAAAAATATATATATCAGGGGCACCTGGGTGGCTCAGTTGGTTGAAGCGACTGCTTTCGGCTCGGGTCATGATCCTGGAGTCCCAGAATCGAGTTCTGCATCGGGCTCCCTGCTCGGCAGGTAGTCTGCTCCTCCCTCTGACCCTCATCCCTCTCATTCTCTCTCTCTGACATTCTGTCTCTCTCAAAAGTAAATAAAATTAAATATATATATATATATATATATATATATATATATATATCAAATTGTATACTTCCAATATATGCAGTTTAAGTCAATTCTATTTCCACAGGCTAAAGATACATATATGATAGAGGGGACTCTCACAGATTAAGAAAAACTTGATGGGAACAGCAACCAAATGCAATGTTTGGACTTTGTGTCCTGAGTCAAACAAGCCAACTGTATAAAAAGACATTCTGGGGGCCCCTGGGTGGCTCAGTCGGTTAAGCAGCCAACTCTTGATTTCGGCTCAGGGTCATGAGATCAGGTCGGGCTCCACACTCAGCAGGGGGGGTCTCTCTCCCTCTGCTCCTCCCCCACTCGCACATGTGCAAGCTTACGCACTCTCAAATCTTTTTTAAATAATAGACATTTTCGAGAGAACTGGGGAAATTATAGTATAGTCTGAGTATTTGATAGTGTTGATTAACTATTGTTAATTTTGTTAGATGAGACAGTGGCAGCAAACGAAAGCCCCTATCTGTAAGACATAGTGACGATTTTATGGGTGAAATGCTTTGTCATATGCTCTGAAATCCTCTAGCACAGTTAAAGAGGCGGGGACAAATGGAAAATATTAGTAAAATATTGATTATCGAAGGTGGATGATGGATAGATACATAGAGGTTCATGGACTTATTTTCTTTTGTATATTTTTAAATTCCCCCTAAAATTTTTATGTTTCTATGATTTTTTTTAATCCTCAGGATATAAAATCCAAGGTCTCCCCTTCTCTTAGCCCCCACCGTCCCCCCTCCAGCCCACCATCTGCCTCTTCCCACAGTTCAAGATTTGCTTGTGTGTAGAGTGACCACCTGTCCCAGCGTGCCTGTTTGCACCCACTGTCCCGTGTAATTACTGATAGGGCCCTCTGACTCTCAGAACGTTCTGTTTTGCACGATCAAATGTATGCTCGTCCTAGCAATATCGAATCATTTCCTTCATCGTCCTGTGCTTCACACGTATTTATCTTTAATAGATTTCCTTTGTCCAGAAGTCCCCCTCCTGCCCCCTGTGCTTTTCCTGATCGGATTCCTTCCCACTGGTGTTCCACATCTCAGCTCAGACATCCTCTCCCCAAGCCTTCCTGATGTTCCTCCTCTGCCCCGTCCCCCCCCAGCCCCCCGCCCGAGTTGGGTTGCCTGCCCTGTGCTGCCACACCACCCAGGCATGCTCTCCTGTACAACACTCAGTCACAGTGTGTTTACTGGGGGCGCCTGGGTGGCTCAGTCGTTAAGCATCTGCCTTCGGCTCAGGTCATGATCTCAGGGTCCTGGGATCGAGCCCTGCATCGGGCTCCCTGCTCAGCAGGAGTCAGCTTTTCCCCCTCACTCTCCCTCTGTGCTCTCTCTCTCTCAAATAAATAAATAAAATCTTTTTTAAAAATAAAATGCGTCTACTGGTCTGTTTCCCAATTCAGTTGGCTTTTCAAGATCTGGGGGCACTGTCTCTTCACCTGTGAGTCTTTGGTGTCTAGCAGTGTCTGCCAAAATGTGGGATCAAGTCTTTGAGATTCTGTGACTTAACCCTTTCACACAGCTCACCCCTGGAAAGATAAATGCACCTCCCTAAGCTCACGGAGCATTGTAGCGGCAGAGACGGAAGGACAGCTTGTGACCGCCTCTCTCCTGCCACACTTGGCACGGTGATGAGCAATCTTGGGGGCGCTGGAGGTCTCTTTTACTAAGACAGAGCTTATCCTTCTGATTGTCCCCAGAACTATTCGTGCAGTGGTTGTGGCTCTGACAGGTACAAGAAGTAGATTTCAATAATGCTGTAGTATTTCAAAGGTTTATTAAATACAGGAACGCAGCAGTGGTCATGACACCCAGTTGGGTTTTTTTTTTTTCACTATATATACTTTTTAATTATTCAACCAGAATAATTCAGTAATTCAATTCAGAAGGCTGAATCTATGGGAAAACTGCCAGTTTTTCTCATTTTTTAATCACTTTGTTAGAATCCTTTCCTGTGGTACAACGTGGAGAATGTTGTGGGATAACAGGGGCTTTATACATTTAATGATTTTAAAATAAAGGATGTCATCCAGAGGTCTTGCATTAATGTCTGTTTTTCTTTGTAATTGTCATAGCGTCGTCTTGGAGATGCCGCCAAGAAAGCCATCAGCAAACTGACCACCAGAACAGTAAAAAAGGGTGATAAGGTATAGTAGTGAAATAACTTTAACACTATAAAAATGATAAAGTAGTTTTGCTTTTGATTTGGTGGGAGAGAACACACCCTAATCATTTGTGTCTCATGTTAGGTGATTCTTTTTCTCCAAGTATATGCTCTAATGCTTCATTTTAAACTAGCCTCCCTTTGAACTCTTACCCTTAGCATGCCTCATTTGGAGGCCTTCCCTAGAGTCTCTGACTTCCCTGGACTTCCAGGGCTCCTGCCATTATTGGCTGCACTGGTCTGCTTACAGTCCCTTAGCTGTGGTGTCCCACTCCAGAGCTTTCTCCCTTGCAGCCAAGGATGCCTTCGGGCAGAACCCTAATGGGTCAGTTGGTGCACTCGGTGGCCAGGAATATGTGTTCTCTTCCCTGTGCTTCCTTTGTGTTTTAGTCCCTCGCCAGTTCGCCAGAGAGCAGGAGACTCACGTCTCGAGAGAGTGTCATTCACAAGGTGCTTTCTGTCCAGTGGGCCAGACAGTTGGAAGGAAGCTCCCAGTGTGTCCGGGTTGGGCCCTTGGCCTGTGGGGCCCAAGTGAGAAAGCCAGTGACTGAGGCTGTGGCTGAGACGGCTCATCAGAGCTCCCCGGTCGGGCATCACATTACGTGGAATCCGCTTCTGCTCCATAAGGACAAAACAGCAGCTTGATGTTAGACCCTACATTCCATATATTTAGTTACGTAGAGGGCAAAAGTTGCACCTCTAAAGGCATAAACCCAAAGCTGTTTTCTACCCCACATCCAGCTCTCACATTTTGACAAGCAGCTCTGGGAGGGTAATTTCAGACAATTCTCCATCCTCTGTAGTTTCACCACTTCCTTGACTTCACCCGTTTTTATTCCCACTGTCTTGACACAGCTCTGGAAGGTGGAGACATTTTCAGCGAACTTCAGTGAACACTAAGCAAAGAAACAAGTAAAAACATTTGGAAAAAATAAAAGCACAGGAAAGCTGTCCTATAGCCCCAGAGAAGTGGTCACCCTCTTGGCCTGGTGGCCTTCAGCTGCCACATTAATTGGAAATTCCCCAGAATTTTTACCCATCCTACGTTGTCCTTCAGGCTAACACCAAACAATCTTTCCTTATTCAAACCAACACCTCTTCCAAGTTTGTGCCTCCTGGACCTACCCAGAGTTGTCCCACTGAGTTTCAGTCCACGTGGCCATGACACAGCAGATAGTCTCCCCTTCCCTGGCTTAGGTTCCTGGTAATGCTCTATTTTATGACAACTCGGGGGAGTCCCTTCCCGGCACAGACGAGGAAGGAAGCCAGTTAACCTGGATGACCAAACACCTAGCTGACTCTTCCTGGCTCTTCATAAAGACCCAGTATTGAGTTGGGCCATGACTGTTCTCTACCCCAAACCTGTGACCAGCTCCCGTTACTGGGGCTTGGTCTTTTGGGGGCTCACCATCTTTTCTGCCTGTACTTAGATGAGTGATCAGAGGACGACCCACACTGTGGAGGGTTGCTGTGAAGCCCACTGAACCAGAACAGTGATGCCGCGGTGGTGGGAGGGGGAGGAGGGTGTCCACGGTGACCGTGGATTTGAATCTTGAAAAACAAGTAAGAATTCTGACTTCTAAGACCTTTCACAGATAGAATTAGTACTGTTACAGCATAGTTTAAAAACGAGGTAGAGTGGTTTCCATATCACTTGGGTCAATGCAGGTAAGCAAATGAAAACATATCAAAGCTCTTCATAACTGTTCACTTGGTAGTCGCTTGCTTACTGTACTTGCCACAGGAAGATGCCTAGCTGGATTGCCTCCTCCGTTTATGTATAGCTTCGGTTTGAGCACATGACTCTCGTGCCTGTGCTTGCCTTGCAGGAAACAGACCCCGACTTCGATCACTGCGCAGTCTGCATCGAGAGCTACAAGCAGAACGATGTGGTGCGGATCCTCCCCTGCAAGTATGTCAGGCTCCTTTGTCTAAAAGAGAATGATGCTCCTGTGGTGTGTGTGTCTCCTCTTCAGAGGGGGGATCCCACTTGCCTTCGGGAGCTGCCTCACCCACGGCTCTGGCGGCAGGCGGAGGCGCGGTGGGCCGTTACCCATGGTGGGAGTGGCGGCTGGCACGAGCCCGCCTCGGCACAAACTGACTGCAGAGCCTCCTCTGCTTGTGAGAAACACGGGGAAGACCTGGGGGTACATCGTAGCCTAAGACCATTGCGGGCAGGAATGTTCAATTCTGTGAGAGGGCACGTGAAGGACGCTGGGGTCGCACGATCCAGAAATGGCAGAGTCGAAGTAAAGGTCCACATCTACTGCTCCTTGTATCGGGCTCCGCTCATCTGTGTGTGGTGCTCTAGAAAGAGCAAATGTTCTTTAGAAACATGCTGATTGGAAAAATATGGAATCGCCTACTGAGAAGCCTAAAAATCAAAGACTTTTCCTCTTCTTTCTCCCCTCCCTTAAAACACATGCACATCACTCTGACCACCTAGTAACACAGAACACGTGAACAAATAAAATAACTGTCAGTGGTTGTCTCCCTGAGGCTACCAGTACCATTTTATTCCCAAAGTCACCTATTTTGAACCTAGAAAGACTTGTGAGGAGTTTTCTTTTTCTTTAATCATAGAACCTAAGAATAATTCCATATGCTGAAACAGAAAACCAGATTCTAGAAGTCAAGTCAATCTAGTTTACATTTAAAGGAAAATCTACAAAACTAACAGGAAGCTGTCCTGTAGAAAATTGCATAAGTACCAGATTTCCTTCAGCTGCCATCATTTATGGTTTAAAACATGAGGCTGAAGGAAATACACATCCAAACACAAACCAGGAAGATCAGTAGGTACATTATAAAGCATTATCCACCCCTAGCTGCTTTTTAAACATGTTTTCACCTGCACAGATCTCCTCTGACACCAGAATCACCAGGAAGAAGCCAAGTCTTTCCAAATTCTGTCTTCTATTTCAGGCCAGGGTCCCCCCTCCAGAGGAACCATCTGGACCCAAGAACAAAGGCCTCTGAAACCATTCGTGGTTGTTGGTGATGAGAGAGTGTCTTCCTCAGGGGAGCCTCGGCCAAAAATAGACTAATCTGGAAGCTTGCCCCCGTCCTCCCCGCCCCCTGAGCATTGGCTATTCCAGAGTTTCATTCTTAGTTCTCTTTTTTTCTTAACTTAGTCCAGTGCTCTCCAAACCGGACGGTGTGTCGGAATCAGTGGGTGGCGTTCAGAAACACATCCCGGAGCCCGGGCATGTGGCTTTTAATAGTCACCTGAGCAGCACTGCAACGGCATGCTCCTCCGTCGGAGTCCTCGCGTTTCTGGGGCTGCACCTGTGTCCGCGGTCTGCTTTTGGATATTAGAATTTTGGCAAACTTAAGGACATTTCTCTGTGCCCACGGTTAGGGCACGGCGCCCTCGGTTGGTTGTGTTCCGTTGCCGGGTCCCTGTCTGACTCTGTGTTAGAGTCCCCCTTCTGCTCTGGAGCAGGGTGCTGTCTGGTATGCATACACCTTAAGCCTCAGCAAGTTGTAGCTTTCGCTGAGGTGTCTCACACCCTGCTCAGCAAAACCGTTCACCTCACTGAAATGGTACCAACCGCCCGATTCTCAGGTATAGTAAAAATTAACTTTGCCCATTGAGCAACGTTCTGTGGGACCGGAATCGACAACTTTTCACCTAGAACAAGGTTTCTGAGCCTTGGTACTGTTGACGTTTGGGACCAGATAATCCTTTGTGGGGGCCAGGGGCGGGGCGGCTATCCTGGGCATCATAGGATCTTTAGCGGTGTCCCTGGCCGCACCCACTAGATGCCCATAGCAGCCCAGCCCCACACACAGTTGTGATGACCACTGACCTAGAGGATGGCCTCGCCCAGATCTCCATCTTCTCTTCAGATCTTCCACACACCTCTGGTTTCTGGGGGACCCCCTCTAGGATACCCCCTTTGTTCTGATGTGTTCTTTCCACCTCGGCCTCCACGTGCCAATCCCGTCCCATCCTCAGGGACCTTGCTCTGTTGACTCTGCTCCTGCCAGTTTTTGTTCCTTCTGTCTCTGACATTTCGTCATTCTCAAGCCCCTCCTATGCCAGTTTCATAAGCCATCGCCAAACACTGCCCTGTGGCTCCTCCCTTCACAGCCAGACTTGGGGAAGGAGATGTGCTCGCTGTCCCTTCTTCACCTGAGTGAGGGACCAAGGAAAGCCCAGGTGCCTTTGTTTCTGTCCGTCCTTAACTTTGAACAAGCCTATCTGGAGACTGAACTGAGACTTTCTGTCTATAGAGAGCAGCTCTCTATAGATTGCTGCCTTTTTGCTGCATGACCTTTCCTTTTCCTCTTCTGTCACATTAATTTACTATGGACAGATGGCACTTGGCATTGCTTGGGGCCTCCTCCTCGTGTCCTTTGATTACAGCTGATCATCCTTGGACATTAGCCAGCACGTCCTAGAAGCTATCACCTTATTTAGACCTCTTATTTAAAGCTCAGGCACAGCATTTTTTTTTTTTAGTAGTTAGAAATACTTTTCAGGGGGCGCCTGGGTGGCTCAGTCCATTAAGCGTCTGCCTTCAGCTCAGGTCATGATCTCAGGGTCCTGGGATCGAGCCCCGCGTCGGGCTCCCTGCTCAGCGGGGAGCCTGCTTCTCCCTCTCCCTCTGCTGCTCCCCCTGCTTGTGCTTTCTCTCTGTGTCAAATAAATGGATAAAATCTTTAAAAAAACAAAAAAAGTACTTTTCAGAAGTAGAGTGCCACTGTTCAGATCAACGTATGTCCAGGATGCCACTTTGGGAGCCTAAAAGGGGTCCATCCTGTGGCCGCTGCTGGAGGCGTCGCTGGGGTGCCCCCACCTTGAGGGAGGGCCTGTTCAAACAGCGTCTGCTGCCGGCCCAGCGACGGGGAAGAGTTCTCGTTTCTGACCTTTCGTAATTCTGGATCCTTTTATATTGGCCAGGTTCTTGCACGTCACCAAGAGGCTTCAGAGCTGTGAGAACAACTCCGCTTCAGTGTACCCTCCTGTCCCCACCCCCGGCCACCGCTCTGCTCTCTCTAGTTCGTGACGTGTGCGGGAAGGAGGAAAGGGGAGGGCGCCCGACTACCAGTTTCGTTCCACATTCTGTACCCTAGAGTATTTCTTGCAGGAATAAAGAACTTCTGTGTCAAAGTTCCGATCTGCTTGTCCTTTCCACGTTTCACTGGTCCTCAGCACATCATCTGCTTTCCATCCCAGTACACCACTCGGCCCCAAATTCATCAGGCCCTTTTCTGCTTTCATGTGTGCTTTGATGACTCGAGTCTTTTGTAACCGTGGGAAGGGCTTCTCTTCAAGGTCTGGCTGGCCACACGTGCCGCCCACTGAGGTGTCCGTGGGGGCCCGGGGTACACCTGCGAGCTAGTCAGAGGTCACTGGTGCTGGGACTGCCGGCACCGGAGGCCTGCGCGCACGTTCTGACCGTTTATTGGGATAGCGTGGGAAACGTTAACGTTACTTCGCCTGAGTGTGCGTTTAGTAGAACCTTACATTGGCATGCTGCTGAGTGTTTTCTGAGTGTTCCACGACAGCCCGCCACTGGCTGCTCCAAGCAGCCTCACAGGCACCAGTGATGCAAGAGGGTATGGGAATGGGTGAGGAGCACGGGAAGGCGCACAGGGTAGTTACCCACCAAGACCATAGCAGAGACCCCCAAGGAGGCTGGGGGGTCTGCATCAGAGGGCCCATAGGTGAACAAGGAAGCTGCCAGACTATTTGCAGACGAGAGGGGCATGCATGGGAGCCAGGCCGACAACCTCCCCATCTTCCCCCCAGGTGAGCTGCAGGAACCGGGCTGTTGGGGAATCTGTCAAAGGAGGGAGGGGGCAGGTAGTTGGCTGGGGTGGGGGTCAATAGTAGGAGAGCCATGGCGTCGACCCATAGTCAAAAGGAAAGGATTTTTTTTGTTTTAAGAAAAACTATTTTCGGGCGCCTGGGTGACTCAGTTGGTTGAGCGACTGCCTTCGGCTCAGGTCATGATCCTGGAGTCCTGGGATCGAGTCCCGCATCGGGCTCCCTGCTCAGCAGGGAGGCTGCTTCTCCCTCTGACCCTCCCCCCTCTCATGTGCTCGCTCTCTCTCATTCTCTCTGTCTCAAATAAATAAATAAAATCTTAAAAAAAAAAAAAAAGAAAAACTATTTTCTTCAGATTTTGAGCTAGCTAGGGAAGGGAGACATTCTTGGTTTGACCCTGGAGACTCAGTTAGTCTGTTGTCCATTACAGTACCGCAAGGGGGGGTGGAGGGACACTGTCTTTCACATTGACAAACCTCTAAGGGAGCAGTTTAGAAGCCCAACATAGGAAAACCCACCCTACGCTAACCAGACCCTCAGAGCTCTACGGGCCAGAGGTTGGCAGACGCACCCTTGTAAGGGGGGGTGGGGATCCTGTCACTTAGTCAACGTAAAGGAGTCCGCATCCCCAGAAAGATTAGAAGCCTTGTGCTAGTCTTGGCCAGACTATAGTGAGCACTGGCACAGTCGACTGCTGCTGGGGTGTAGACCCCGGCTCTGAAAGCGCCCGCCCAGTGGGGCCCTGTAGGCAGGAGCCCTTCCCCCGCCCCCCTTGGAGCACTCTCTCTCCTACGAGGATAGAGGAACAAGAAGTGGACGTGCCTTGTGCGTACTAAATGAATTTCGGGCTCACCTACGGTTTGGTGACTTTTGCCCCTTAAGTAAAAACCTGCAGGTTTAAATACAAGCCTTCCAGGATGAGGAGGTTCTACTTCACTGCACTGATAAATTCAGTCTTCGAGATCTTTATTCTTACCCGAAGAAATGAGTGCAGGGTCACCAAGTGGCAGTAGGTAGGCGCATATGCATTGTTGAGGTTGAAGCTGTAAGCCTGCATGTTTCTTCCAAATCCCAGTTAAATCAGCGAGATGTTTAGACCTCCTATTTTTTTGGATCAAAACTGCATTTTTAAACAGCTGTATATAACTATTTATAAGCCACATGTAAATTATAAATTCATAAAGTTGCAAAGGCATACCATGTTTAAATTTGATCTCTTTCTTAAAATTTCTTTTATCAATAACCGAGACTCCAAGCATAGTTCCTCTGAGGTGCCCAGACTGTGTGTCCTGGCACCCACCTCTCTCCCTCTCTGGCCAGGACGCTGAGGCTTCATTTTTAGCTTCCACCACAGCCCCCTCAAAGTCTCTCCCTTCCACAAGGCACAGTTCCCTTTCCTAAGAATGCAAGACTCTCCATGACTGACTTCTTTTCTGTCGCAAGGATTCCACTCTCCTGAATAAAAAAAAAAATCACCCATCCTCTCTCTCTCCCCTTCACATTTCCACTGAAAACTGTTGACTCAGTGTCACTTGATTCCTAGGTACCTTTCATCTCCAAAATACTCCCAACCACCCTGTAACTTTCACAAACATTTAACATAGATTACTTAGAAGTCTTTTTAAATAATGTTCTAAATGACATTGAAACCAAGTTCCGTGAAACCAATTCGTGGTTGTGCAGAAAACTCTTTTCATTCAACCCTTGCTTCGTATCTTCTTGAATTTCCCTTCTTCCTACTCTAGCTGTTGTAGAAAGCGTAACTGATTGATAAGGTGTAGTTTGTTTCCTGGGCATCTGCCTTAGGCTAAGGTCATGGTCCCAGAGTCTGAGTACTGCATTGGGCTCTCTGCTCAGTGGGGAGCCTGCTTCTCCCTCTCCCTCTGCCTGCCGCTCTGCCTACTTGTGTGCGCTGTCTCTCTCTCTTTGTTAAATAAATAAAATGTTTAATGAAAAAAAAGGTATAGTTTGTTTCATTCTTAATAAATATCCTAAGTTTCTTCAAGTGCTGAAATAAAAAGACCGAACTGCCAAGTACCACTTATCAGTTCTCATCATACAGATTGGGGTCAGGAGGTTTTCTGCCAGCTATATTTTAACATCCCCAATATTTGTCTCTTGGAACTTGCCAGTATGTCCAAAAAGGGGGAGAAACAGGCTAACTAAAAATTCCATTTCTTTGGATCTAATAGTTGTTCAGTATATGATCTGTGATACAATGCTCTGTTGTTTTTTTTTTATAGGCATGTTTTCCACAAGTCCTGCGTGGATCCCTGGCTTAGTGAACATTGTACCTGTCCAATGTGCAAACTTAATATTTTGAAGGCCCTGGGAATTGTGGTATGTTTCCTATATGGTCACTACTTTTTGCGTGTGAGCTAGCATCGCAGAGGTGGGTGTTAAGTCTCCCGCGAGAGCACGGGCTTTCTCTGCCACATGGCCTTTCTTCCATATTCCTTAGAGTCCAGCCCGTCTTGGGGAACTCCCAGAAGAGAAGATAAAGAACTGAACTCGTCCACTCAGAAGTGTGCTTCCATTGGGTGGTGGAAATATGAAGAATGGCAGTGGAGAGAGGGACAGGGTTTGCTTTCGTTCCGGTATTATCTTTTTTTTTTAAGGACTAGAAATACAGACTTTTTACTTTAGTCCAGTAGTAAATTTTTTCTGCATTCAGCATCTTATAAAACTGTGTCATCACTGTGTTCCTTTCTCTTGAACCTGGCTTAGCTCCCCAGGGCGTTGGTCAGCTGCAGGCAGCGAAGGTGGGCGGTACCAGCCTGCTGGGGCTTTGGTCCGAGGCCACACCGAGGACACAGTGCTTCATTCAGCTCTGGCCAGGCCGGTCAGCACTGACTGACCGAGGGCCTTGGAGACTTCCTACAGGTCTCCCTTAAGAGACCTACTGTCCAAAATTAACACCTCTTAGAGGAAAATAAAATACTTACTGATCTCAAGAAAGAGTGGATGAATGATTTCCTTGTGGAACCAGAAGTTTAATGTGTCCAGCAGATGAACTGCTCCTTTTAGCTTTGCAACCCAAAGCACGTCCAAGGCGTCCTATTAGAAATGTGTTGTCGTCAGCTGACAAATGAGCGGTCCCGGGTGGCTCCTTCCAGCTCCGGAGATCACGTCAGTAACACAGCTGAACATAGGGTCACTCCACCTCAGCCCCACTGACACTGTGGACCAGATAATTCCACTGGGGGTGGGGGCGGGGGGCCGTCTTGTGTCCTGTAGAGTGTCTCCCGCATCCTTGGCTGCTCCCAAAGGCTAGTAGCATGACTCATCAGATGCAAGGTCAGAATGTCTCCAGATGTTGCCAGATGTCCCTTGGGGAACAGTCACCCCCATGGGAAGGGTTTACCATAGAGCGTCTGCCATGATGTCGGGCGTGTGGCAGACGCTTCCGGAAGTATTACCTTGGCCTCTTTTGTTGCCTCAAGCCTTGGTGGTGCTTTGGTTTGTTTGTCTTCAGTCCAGTCTTGGAAGTGCAGACACTTCTCCCTTTTGTTTGTAAAGAACATCCTTCTAGAGTCTATTACAAGCTACCATGGTTTTAAATATAAAAACCACAGTAAAGCTCTTCTGACAGGGTATCGTTCTAAGCATCTTACTTCGGCTGTGGGGCGATCTAGAACAGTTCTCCCGCCGAGGAAGCCGTTGCTGTGGGTCGGGTTGGCTGTCACTTCTCCATACTTGTGCCTCTGCCCACCATCCTTCCCAGCTCTGCTTCCAGCACTCTGTCTGCCCGACCTGAAGGTTCTAGGGAAACCAGAAAACCGTCTTGTTACCACCGATTTTTTAGTTGGTAGGCTTTGGCCCCAGAGCAGCTCTGTACCTCCTTCAGGGCTAGATGCTTAGATTTTGAAACCGATGGTTTACTCAAAGCTCAAAGGTCTTTTCAACGTCGATCTGCTCTTGGTCATGTGCTTTCCTTGTGTCTAAAGGTAGAAGACATTTAAAAACTGACTGCCAGCTAAATGGGGCATTACAGAGAAGTTAATAGGAGGAACGCAGTATTTTATGTTCTCTGCTCTCCCTCAACATTAATGGAAGAGCCGGAGTAATGCATTTTCCTGTTTGTCAGCTTTAGAATAATGATAATGACTCCCTCTGCCCGTAATCTGTGTCCGCCAGAGGTGGTCGTTTCTTCATGAAGATGAAGTACCCAGTTTTCTCAGCTCTGCGATGGATTTTGGTTTTCTTTTGTATCATGTTTGGGAGGGAATCATCTGTTTCTTTTAAAGGAAAACTCTTGGGTGAGAAAGGGTAAATGGGGAAAGAAATGAGAGGAAATCACATGGAAAAAAAACTTGAAGTCTTTTCAACAGGGTGTCAGACATTTAGAATTTTATCAGAGATTTGTTTTTCTTCTAATAAGTACTCTTAATTTGGAAATGTTTTGCAGCCAAATTTGCCATGTACTGATAACGTAGCGTTTGACATGGAAAGGCTCACCAGAACCCAGGCCGTTAACCGAAGATCAGCCCTCGGTGACCTCGCCAGCGACAACTCCCTTGGCCTCGAGCCACTTCGAACTTCGGGGATCTCACCTCTTCCTCAGGACGGGGAGCTCACTCCCAGAACGGGAGAGATCAACATTGCAGTAACAAGTAAGTGGGGCCCTGTACCCAGGCGCAGGGCAGGTTTGCCGCTGTGCTTGGTGCGTGTTGACTGCTCCAGAGGGCAGTGGAGGTAGTCACCTGGGCCAGGGAGTTAGTCCGTCACGGAGGAAGCGACAGGTTCCTCTGTTAAAACAGGAATTTGGGGAGACAAAACTTTCCTGATAGTAAGGAGCTTGTGTATTTGTGTATAATAAGTAGGCCGTCTGACAAGTTGTCTCAGTAGCCGTGTAGACACCTGCTTTGATGGCCGCCTTGCAGACGGGCATTTTAAAGGGTCCCGCTGGGATGCGACGCGGGGCGTCGTGTTGTGTTACCAGCCGCGAGCACAAGGCTCCAGGCAGCTTAGCGGAAACCCAGGGCAGAATCTGAACACACTCCCTGGAGTTGCTCCCTCTGGGGAGACTCGAGACGCCCTGTTGCTGCTCACTTCACTTTACGGAGTCTGGGGTCTTGGCACTTCGTCTTTGGGGTCACTGGACGCGGGGCGGGAGAAAAGCCAAAGCGTGACGTGCCTTTGACAGCACTCTCGCTAGTCCGGGGCGTCTGGATGGGTGACGTGTTGCCGAGGAGAGCTGCGGTGCTCGGAGTGTGTCGACGGCCGCCCGAGGATGGTGTGCGTGCAGCCGGCGGCGTGTGTGTGGGCCTGTGGGCAGTCACCCTGTCACGAGCCAGCTGCCCCCTCAGCTCCATCCTCCACGTGGTCTCTCCATCTAACCGCCTCTCTCCAGCCTCCCTGTCACCTCTGCGGTGCTGCCTTGCCCACTGCGTGCTCTCGCTTGCCCTAGCTTCCAGCCCTCAGCCCCGCGAGGCCGCGGCGCGGAGAACACCGTCACGAAAGACTTCTCCTCCACGTAGTGAGGCTCGAGTGGGCTGTTCAGTTGAAGTACACACGTTTTCCACCGACCAGAGATCAGTAGTCGTCAGCAGTTTCCCAGGTTTTGGTCTATCATTTGTCTGAACTCGAGGAGACTTCATTCAGTTATAAAACAAGGAAGAGTATTCTTCGATGCAGTTTGACTCATTTCCTGCCACATCCCGGCGAGTTGTTTTAACAGCTTTTCATGTTTTCAGGTTTTAGGGTGTAGATTTTTTTAAATACTGATCTAGTAGCAATAAAGGAAACAGAGGTTATTTGTTTAGCAGTGACTTTTTGTCGGCTCTTCGTTGATCGACATTTATTGAGCACCTACTACTACATTCAGTTCTGATCCCATTATAGTCTTTGCAGAAACGTCCTTTCAAAATCTTACGTTTTGATGATTAAAAAAAAAAAAGTCACTTCCTGTATCAAATGAGTCCTCTTTAGTGGAATTGATGCATGTTAATGAATAATTCGTGTGGTTAAATTAACCCAAAGCGACCTCTCCTTTTCCCTCACAGCCCTGTAGTGTCTCAGCAAGCACAGCACTTTCGCCCGGCATCCCCTGTGCAAGGCACTGTGCTAAGTACCCAGCGGGGTGGGCAGAGCTGACTGGGGCCGGCTGCTGCCGGAGTACCCCGGGGCCCACTGGGGATCGTCGCGGCAGTGCTTGCTTCTTTTTGGTTGCTAGTTTTTACAGCCGAAATGCCATACATCTGCGGATGCTCTGCTCAGAATGCAGAAACACACACGTAACTGCAGTTCTAAAACTTAGTCTGCTTATCCTGTCTAAAGGTCTCGGAGAAGAAAAAAAATAAAGAACACCGGGTTAAGCTTCTTGATCCTGATGACCAGTCAGCTCTTAACTTTTTTTAAATGCCAGGGTACATTTTTCCTAACTTAAAATCTGTGCAGGGTAAAAATGGTGAATTTGGTATGGGTTCTGAAATGTTCATTTTTGACTTAAGACCTTAATAAATTCACTGCACTCGTGAGGAATTTGTAATCCAGGAAGCAGTGGCGGCACTGTTACCGAAAAAGAAAGAGTTTGCTAAGCATTGTAATAATATGAATCAGGATGGCCAAGACATGCTTGTAGAACAAACTCATCGTCCTGGAATCCTGAAGAACAGTTCTCAACCTTCTGAAGATCACCACCTTTAAAACCCAATGAAAATATAATCACCTTTTTCTAGAAAAGTTCCTAGGCACACATAGTTTTGCATATTTGTGGGATTCGTGGAAACCAGATTGAGAAACACTCATGTGACCCATGGCTTTTGCCGATTAAACATCTGGCATTCCAAGTATAGATGTCATCCCGCCGCCTCACTGCAGATACAGAGGGGGCTTCGCCGTGTACCACTTGGTTAAACCAGCCCAAGGTAGCGTATACTCTGGGAAATATTTTCTAGGTAAGCCTTTCTAGGAAGCCAGGATTGGTTCACAGGTTATTTTTGAGGTTCTCAATAAATAGTGTTTTTGGAACGTTACCTTGACAGTTCAGACTTTGAAAAGAAGGGAAAATACTAACGAAGACGTCCTGGATTGAGAGAGAGACTAACTGAAAACCCTAGAGTTCTGGGTACCAGAGCTTCTCAGCCCTCTGACGGGCCAAGTACCTGGTGAATTGCCTGCTTGACACGGCCGGAGCCGCTTCCCGCCGGTGGGGGTGTGAAGGGTAGTCCTTTCCAAGGGACACCAATCAAATGTCCGTTTTCCATAAAGACTGTAAGTAAACCCACGCCTAGGACAAAAGAAAGCAGACTGGAAGGCCAGCCTCCAGACTGTGCGGAGTGCCCACGAGACCTTTGGGACCCCTGCTCCGTACTTACAAGTCTTCCTCTGAGAACGAGTGACACAACCGTGCAGAAGCGACAGAAGGAAGAAGGAAAGGTTATAGAAGTGTGGCAGGTCTGCTGTACGTACTGTCATCTAAAGCAGTGATTTTAAAAGTCCCTGTCCACATGCAACTTGATAGACCTCTTCCTCCTGCGTGCTTTTGGTGGCCACACTCCTCACAGACCTCAGGACCTTAACTGGAAGAAATGTCTGGGCCGCGCTTTCCTTTCTGCCTTGCAGCTCTCACCACTACTTCCACTAACCTTCTCCAGTTAGTAGCTCTCTGGCAAACCTCCTCCTGCTTCACCTCCTTGGGCCAGCCTTGGCTTACACCTCCGTTGACATCTGCTTCGTTGCATTTGAGGGAAGTGTTGACACCGAGTTGACTTAAGTCTTCTCCCCAGAGTGATTTGCTCCCTTTCCTTTGTCAACAGAAGAATGGTTTATTATTGCCAGTTTTGGCCTCCTCAGCGCCCTCACGCTCTGCTACATGATCGTCAGAGCCACGGCTAGCTTGAGTGCTAATGAGTAAGTAACCAGTTATTCTTGGATTGCATGTACCACATGACCCCAAGAAAACCTGTAGAGTACTTTTCATAAAGATGTGAAAATTGGCTTCCACCGGTTTCGTACTGATCCTGATGAGGTCATACCTAGCAAAGTAATGCATTTCGTGAACATGTATCTGTAGTCAGTACACAGATCGGGAGGTCACCTTGCTCAGCAACAACAGCTCCCTTGAGAAAAGATCTAGGGGCTTCCGTTAGCCGCGGGCTTAGAGTACAGCAGCCACGTGATGCAGACGCCAAGGGGCCCGTACAGTCACGGGATGTAAAGAAGGTTCGTGTCCTGATCGTTGGCAGGAATAGTCCCACTGTCCTGTGTGCCCACCAGACTTTACCCGGATTCTTACATATTTAGCTTTTGACGGAACACTGGCACCCTGGCCTGGGGTCAAGGGACAGTGACTTGGATGTGTAGCCTGCAAGAAAGAAGCAATCAGCAAGACCCGCTGTTTCCAGAGATTGGGAAGACTGTCAGGGACTGTTGGGAAAACAAAATAAGTGTCATCTGTATTTCCATGGGGCAAAATGAGGACCAGAGGGCAGGGGACAGGAAGGCGAATTTCATCTCAGTGAAAGGAAGACCATCTGTCAGCAAGGCCCCCCCACCAGAGAGACGGTTTGCCGTGGGGAGAGTTCAGGACGAGGCGTGCAGGCGGACGCGTGCATTACCTCTCAGGGCTGCTGGAGGTCAGAGGTTTTCCAGGGTAGGCGAAACTGGGCTAGCTGGCTGCTGAGGTCCATTTTGATCCAGTGATTTCCCTGGAGTTGCCTTCCACAGGGCTAAGATACAGGAAGGGTTTTTGGTTTGGTTTGGTTTTAAATTTAGGGTGTTTACCATAAGGTGTTATTTAGTCCTTTCTTTTACCAGTATTCACGAAAACTCATTGGAGATAAAAGTGTCTCTAGGACGCAGCCCAGATATGGACCTAATGTGGCACAGGGGGAATTCACGTGCTCTCCACACACACTTATGTCCTGGCATCTTAACAGATGAATAATAACCGGCCAAGCCCATGTAATTGATTTAATTGAACACTCATTGTCCAACTGTGAAAACAAATGGGCAAGTAACCTCCAGTTACAGTGACGTGATTTTATCATCTCTAACCTGACCTGTTGGCTCGATACTTGTAAGAAGTGCCCGTGGGCACCCCTGGCCCCTAGCACACATTGGGAGGATGCCGGGGTCAGTTGGCATCCTTCAGCCTGCAGGGGAGTAGTCTTGGCTGCTCATCCAACAGGTCAACCCGGCTGATGCAGGTTGACTTCAACATAACATAGTGTTCATTGCTCAGACCCTAGAATCAGACGTAACCTGGATTTGACTCTCTGTTCTTCCGTTTTCTGCTTGGGAGACCTGGGCAGCTATATTTCTCGGGAAGTTCATTTTAGTCATGCAGAAAGCAAGAATAATGGCAGGCATACATCATAGGTTGTACGAAGTAACATATAAAGTGCTTAGCACAGTGCCTGGTACATTATAAGTGCTCAATAAATGTTAGCTGAACAGTTCCACTGAGAATCTTCCAAAGTCCTATGAACAAGGTGACCATCTATCTGCCTCTGTCATTTGACAAATGAATTTCATTTTCTTCCATGAAATAATACAGAATCACCGGAGCTCTGTGAGTCCTGTGATTCAGACCTCAGTTTGGAGAGAAATATTGATTTCACCTGCAGTCACCTCTTTCGCTTACTCTCAGAGTGACCCCATCAGACTAGATGATGGTGTAAGCCTACTCCTTAAACCTCACAAATGAGCGAAAGCCAATTACAGCGAATAGAGACACTCTGGGCACTTGTAGAGAACTGTTAAGTGATCTAATGGTCGTCTCGCTGCCACCCAGGATCTGCCAGATGCTCAGGTCATGCGGCAGGTGTTTTAGAGAAGGTTCAGTAGATATGTTACCTTTTAGAAATCAAAGTCCCTGGGCCATAATATTTCGGTTCCAAGCATAAATGCCTGCATGACTCAGCCTAAGCATTGATCTTAGATCCATGTCTTAGGCCAACCCTTCTCCCATTAGCCTGTGTAGAGGGTTGATACAGCAGTTGTTCATCAAGATATTATTTCTGTGCCTTCAGTCAGAACTACTCTGAAGGACGATTTTCATGATCCCATGGAGAGAGGGAGAGAGTGTGTATGTATGTGTCTGTGTGTGGACATACGGATGCATGAAAGAATGGTCACCAAAATATGAATGGTTATTGTCTTAATTTAGTAGCATTTTGGGTGATGTTTTTCTCTCCTATTGTGCTTTTTATGTGTTGACTTTTTTATATAACATGAATTACTTAAGATTTTAAAGGCCATTTTAATTGTGGAGGATAAAAGAAAGACAGTCACTCTTACTCAGTGTCTCCTTCCCAAGAATGTTGATGAAAAATCCCTAGGTGATTTTAATTCCAGAGAAAAGTCTATATTAGTAAATAAATCTATAATTATTCTTCATTAATGAATTCTTTAAAATCTATCTTACCTCCCTTTTTGCCTTTACCAAAAACTTACAGCCAAAATGAGATTGCCTTTTCAATCGAATTGCTGTTTTAATTTTCTAGGTGACCTCATCCAAGTGTGAGATAGTCTATAGGAGTAGAATTCCATCTTCTCCCATGTGAGCGATTTATCTTGGAAGTTGCTAGTAAAATTCACCTCTCCACATATTACCTACTACCCTAGTTTGCTCTTCTGACAGCGTTGCACTGAACTTGTGTATTGTGGTTGCAGCAAGACCTTGACCCAGTCTGGTCACTGGTGAGAGCCTGTGGGCAAGAGGCAGCAGTGTGGGGCACGGGGAGGCCAGGCACGTGCAGCGCTGCCCCGCTGGGGGTCAGGGCACGGCCTCCTCCCTCACCACGCTCCGCGCCTGCACCGTTCCCCAGGGCTTGACGCCGTTGTCTGATCTGAAGTCACGCCCCTTCTGGTGTGTCGAAATACTATTGAAATACTCAACCATGACTGACTGTGCTTTAATTTTTTAATACGGCGAACAAATCTAGTGAATGTTGAGGCTTGGTAGGTATAAACAGGATAGTAGGCAAGGAAGCAAATAAATGCAAGGTAAATACATTTATCATCTTCTCATACCCCATTTCTTAGTACTTAAGTAGGCAAGGTTAGTGAACTTCAGTTCCCAAAGGAGGTTTGCTGCTCTACTTCACTATTCAGAAAACCTCATTAGGGGCGCCTGGGTGGCTCAGTTGGTTAAGCAGCTGCCTTCAGCTCAGGTCATGATCCCAGGGTCCTGGGATCGAGCCCCGCATCGGGCTCCCTGCTCGGCGGGGAGCCTGCTTCTCCCTCTCCCTCTGCCTGTCTCTCTGCCTACTTGTTCTCTCTATCTCTCTGTCAAATAAATAAATAAAATCTTTAAAAAAAAAAAAAAAACCTCATTAGATCCCAGCATTTACCAGCTTACGTTTGTATCAGTCCGTTTTTCCCTCAACATAAGAAAAGTAAATGTTTTCATTGTTGTTTTTATTTGAGGCACAAGTAGTGAGACAAGGAAGGTGATGTAGGCAGATTTTGAGCTGAATGGGAAGTTGGGTTAGGTATCCTCCACCGTGTCCTTTCTCGGTTCCTAGGTTCTGATTCCTAGAACTCGTGCCCGAGGATCTGCCCAGGAGTATAACCCAGACATTCAGGATCCAAAACCGTCTCAGCAGGAGGAAGTGAACCTGACACAGTTCATGCACAATAACTGGAACAAATGTAAAATCCTGTAGCATAACCCGAGGCCAGGAAACCCTAACTCTGCCCCAGGTCAGAGTCGTCCCCACCAGTATGCCTGGGGAGCTTGAGCCCAGTGATAGAAACTTACAAGCCCCATCAAAGGAATGTTTCTATTTTACTCTCTTTTCAGTATTTCTGAATTGTTCTGCTCACACTTTTTTTTTTTTTTTTTTAAGGTTTATTTATTTTGGAGAGAGCATGAGAGCGAGCAGGGAGGGGGAGAGAGAGAATTTCAAACAGACACCCCAACGCAGGGCTCGATCTCACGACCCTGAGATCATGACCTGAGCCAAAACCAAGAGTCGATGCTCAACCAGCTGAGCCCCCCCAGGCGCCCCATTCTCCTCACACTCTTAAGAGGAACATTGACATATTTCAGTATAAAAGGATCTGAAAACATCACCATTTTGATGTCTTGGGGATGCTTGGCTTAGAAGAGAGGAGTTGGGGGTGATGTGAGCGATGTCTCCAAGTATCTGAAGGGCTCCCAGAGATGATGAGAACAGCTGCTGTTCACTGAGCGCCTCCCAAACAACTTACTCCTGGGTGCGGCCCCGTGTGACACTCATCAGAGTCCCATGGGGACTAGCCAGTGCGTACAGAGGGTGGTCTTACTGTGTAGTTCGGGAGCTCTGCAGGCATCCACAGGGAGGTAGAGCACCACCGAAGACAAAGAAGACCTTTGTGCTGGTTGGCAGTGTCCACCCATGACATGGGATGCCTTGAAAGCTAGTGAGTTGCCAGGACCTGCTTATGCCACAGAAACGAGCCACAAGGCTGGCGCTGTTCAGAGGCAGACCCTGCGGCTGGTGGAGGTCGGAGGCTCCTTCCAGTTCTGAGAACCCCTCTTTGGTTGTCTGTCCTAAGTGGTCCTTTCCTAGGACGGGAGGCATTGCGTGCCCTGGCAGCTGGCTGCCTCTTTTAGAACCTTAGGTATCAAAACCAGTGATTTTTAAGCTTTTTTTTTTTTTAACCGCCTGCCACTGTAAGATCTGCATTGTACATTGGGACACATATCCACACATGTGTAACTGAAACAGGCTTCACAGATATTTTCCTCAGCATGTGCAGTATTCGCTGATCTCTTCTCTGCACCTTGTTGTTAAGGCTGGTCGGGAACTCCATGTTGCTCTCACGGTTCAGTAATAGGCGGCAGCCTGCGGTTTGAGAAACGCAGATCTAAAACATTCTGAATTTCTGGTTCTCAACCGAGTACCTCTGGCTTCCTCCAGCACCCATCGTGGATTGTTTATTTTTCCGAGGCAGCCTTCCTTGTAGCAATGCCAGCGAAGCTTTGAACTTGCCCCCGGTTTAATCATGAATCCTCTTCCTTCTGTTAGTATTGACTTCTCCTTTTAGCCACTCTGAGCATAAGATACATACACAAAATAACCCGGGGCCCAGAGGGGCTGGGGGACTCCCTGAGAAATGCCATAGGAAGAGGGGCATAGTGTTCAAGCCCGTATCTCTGGGTCCACCTCTTTACAGTGCTTGTCTGTGACTACTCCAGAGAGACATTTAAGGGTTCCACATCACATGGTGGAAGAAGACAGTTGGCTTTCTGGAAACGTGATGACACAAAGAAGATTAAAGGCAATGGGGGGGGGACCTTTGATGGGACTTCTGCCCTGTCTCCGTCACGGTCTTTGTGGTGTTCACAAGTACCTTTAATCTTGTGGCTGCCTTAGTTTATAGTTCCTTAGAAGAGCAGCCAAATAAAGTTAAGTGTAAAAATCTCGACGCACCCATTGGAAGTTCTGACCTCTAATATCTGATTTCTCTGAGGAAGTTTTATAAAATCAGTGCATTATCTTTAGCAGGACTGAAGGAACAGCCCGGTCCAGAGCTCTGTGTGAAGTTGTGAATGGCCTTCCTGCCAGGCCTCTCATTCATTCAGTGTCCCCAGCAGCCCCCCAGGCGCCAGGCCTCGCCCTGCAGGGTGCTGTGGGGAAGGGGCGGCCGTGCACAGGGCTCAGGCTCACGGCGCCCGCCGAAGGGACAGGAGAGCCTGCGGACCGAGCACCGGCTCACAGACGCCGTGGCGCTGCCGCTCTGGTTCCGGGGGGGTCAACAGAGGCTTCCTGGAGGGGGTGACTCCGGAACGAGGCCGGGCATAAGTAGGACACAAAGAGGAAAAGGCAGAGCAGGTTCAGGGAGTTCTGGGTTTGATGTGTCGGCCGGAAGCGGTGGTTGTCGGTAGGCCAACTGCAGAATTTGGACTGGGTTCTTGCAAACAGCCGGTAGTGTGTAAGGCTTTTCAGCAAAAAAGAGGATTCCTGTGGCTGAGAAGTTGCTCTGCCGGTAGAGACCTGAGGCAGGAAGATGGGTTAGGTGGAAATGTGGAGCTGAAGGAGGAAGTCAGGGGGAAGAGAGGAAATCAAGAGGTGCTGGAGAGTTGTGCGATGACCAGAGATGAAGCAGTCAGGAACGTGGATCTGGAAGTGAGCAGAGAGAAGAGAAAGCACCACTACAGACATGAATTGGGAACCAAGGAAGTGAACCAGCTGTGCAAGGCTTCGGGGAGCTAGGGCAGTCCCATAGAGCCAGGCTGGGGGTGGGGGGCAGTGTTAGCCCAAGACCCCAGGCTCCGTCAGGCTCCTGATTGAGGGACGTGCACGCACGCAGTCTGGGCGAGTCCAGTGAGAGAGCCGCACCCCCTGGAAGTCTGTACTCTGCAAAGTTCATTCCACAGTAAAGACTGACATTCTTGTTTGAGGCATAAAGGGGAATCCTACTGCAAAGATACAGATGTAGATTTCAGGACACACAGCCCTGAGAACATACATTCAAACCAGGAAAAGTTGTAAATTGTATGATAACTGTCCCTACATTGTTAAACAAGATGCTGTTAGCCTGGGCTTTTCCCTGCAGTCCTTTTGGGAGGACACACACACCTGTAAGGTGACTGAGCCACTTGACCACAGATGTGAAGCTGCTGAGTTCAGGAAAATGCCAGGGGCTGACTAGCTTTACCCATTGGGGCTAGGAAGTAGTTGGGGACAGGCCCCAGGCCACCCTGGAGTGAGGATCACTTTCTCTTGTTATTTTAAAATACTGGCAACTCCCCTTTAACTAATTCTTGACCTCTGTCTTTTTTTTTTCCTTTCATTCCACAGGGTAGAGTGGTTTTGAAGAAGAAAAAAAAAACTGCTTTCTGACTGATTGCCTTGAAGGAAAAAAGAACCTATTTTTGTGCATCATTTACCAATCATGCCACACAAGCGTTTATTTTTAGTACATTTTATTTTTTCATAAAATTGCTAATGCCAAAGCTTTGTATTAAAATAAATAAATAATAAAATAAAAAGACCACGTCGTCGAGTATTCTTGACCCACTTGTGTCCGGAAGGCCGACCTGGAGATCCCATACCCAGATTTCACGTGCGTTTGTTTCAGAGACAGAATGTACTCATGAGTCCCCCCCCTGGGAGGAACAGTGACGCTGTTGGCATTTTCACCCGGGCCCCTGCTGCGCCCCAGTATGACCAGAGCGTGGGCACATCCTGCGCGGTGACACATGCCCGGACCCTCGGTGGGGTTCCTCCGTCTCATTTTCTTCAGGGTCAGCATCCTCTCTGAGAATCTCTTGCTCCTTCGTCAGCCCCATGGCAGCAGGGACATTTAAGTCATGTGGCTCACCACTGCGTCCCCCGTGCCTGGTAGAGTGCTTTGCACATAGTAAGTGCTCAATAAATATTGGTGGGATGAAAGAATGAGTCTAAGGGAAATTTCCCAGAATACACCCTGATTAGTAATAAATTACATCTGTCCGAGATGGGTTTCCACCTGGTTTTAAAAAACAGCAAATTCTAAAAAGCTGAAACAGAACAATTTGACAAGTGTAAATGAGGTGTTTTTTGCTGTATTGAGGAGGAAAATGTTGAAATATTTTATGTTCTATTGAATTCTGTGCTTGAAGGATCATCCGTATGTGTGAACATTTTGAGCAATGAATTCTCCACTTTTTACTTCAGCAACCCTGAGAGATGAGAACTTACTCCCACTGGTAATGGGTTCACTGCCGCAGTCATTCTCCAATCAGTAGGGGGTTTAAGATTTTTATCTTTTCGATTGAATATAATTCACATACCATAAAAATTTACCCTTGTGAAGGATAAGCCATTTCAGTGGTTTTTAGCATATTCACGAGGTCGTACACCATCACAACTGCCTAATTCCAGAACATTTGCATCACCCCCAAAAGAAGCCCTGTACCCATGAACAGTTAACTTCTCACCCCTCCCATCCCCCTGCCAGCCTGGAAAGCACAGATCTGCTCTCTGTCTCTCTGGATCTACCCATTTCTGGACATTTCATAGAAATGGAATCATACAGTATGTAGCCCTTTGCGTCTGGCTCCTTTCACGGAGGAGAACATCTTCAAGTTCTCCCATGTTGTAGCATGAATCACGCTCATTCTTTTTTGTGGCTGAGTAATATTCCATCATATGGACGCATACCACATTTTGTTCGTCCACTCATCCAGTGATGGACATTTGTTGTTTCCACCTCTTGGCTATCATGACTTATGCTGCTGTGAACATCGGTGGACAAGTTTCTGTGAAAGTTGTCTTTTCCATTCTCTCAGGTCTGTCCCTAGGAGTGGAATTGCTGGGTCATGTGGTAGCTCTGACTTGTTGAAAAATGGCCAAAGTGTTCTCCAAAGCAACTGCAGTTTCACGTTCCCACCAGCCGTGTACAAAGGTTCCAGTTTCTCCACATCCTCACTAGCACTTACTTTTTTCCTTTTTAAAACCATCTCGTTATGGTTTTGATTTGCATTTCCGTAATGACTAATGATGTTGGGCAGCTTTTCATGTGTTTGTTGGCCCCTTGAATGTCTTTAGAGAAAAGTCTATTTGAGTCCTTTGACCATTTTTTTAAATTAGGTGATCTTTTTGTTGTTGAGTTGTAAGCGTTCTTTATATATTCTAGATTACTAGGCCCTTATCATATATATGATTTACAAATATTTTATCCTATTCTTTAAGTTGTTCACTTTCTTGATAGTATCTTTCAAAATACAAGTTTTTAATTTTGATGGAGCCCAGTTTATCTGTTTTTCTCCTTTGGTTTGTGTTTTAGGGATCATATCTGAGAAACCATTGCCTAATTCAAGGTGACAAAACCTTCCAACAGTTTTATCATTTAGTTCATATATTTGGGTCTTTGATCCATTTTGAGTTAATATATGTATATGGTGTGAGGTAGGGATCCACCTTCATTCTTTGCATTTGTCCCAGTACCATTCGTTGGACAGATTATTCTTTCCCCCCATTGAGTGGTCTTGGTACTCTTGTCAAAACTCAGTTACACATGATATATGAGTTTACTTCTGGACTCTCAATTCTGTTCCACTGGCCTCCCTTTCTGTCCTTGTGCCAGTATCACATGATATTGATTACTGTTGCTTTGTAGAAAGTTTTAAAATTGGGAAGTGTGACTCCTCCCAACTTTGTTCTTTTTCAGGATTGTTCTGGCTATCCAGGGTCCATTGCGTTTCCATATAAATTTTAAGATCAGTTTTTCAGTCTATGCAAAAATGCCAGCTGGCATTTTGATAGGGATTATGCTGAATCTGCAGATCATTTTAGGTAGTAGTGCATCTTAACAATACTGTCTTTTGGGGTCCCTGGGTGGCTCAGTCGGTTAAGCGTCCATCTCTTGTTCTCATCTCTCGTCTTGATCTCAGGGTTGTAAGTTCAAGTCCATGCTGGATGTGGAGCCTACTTAAAAAAAAATGTTTTAGGGGCACCTGGGTGGCTCAGTTGTTAAGCGTCTGCCTTCAGCTCAGGTCATGATCCCAGAGTCCTGGGATCAAGCTCCTCATTGGGCTCCCTGCTCCTCGGGAAGCCTGCTTCTCCCTCTTCCACTTCCCCTGCTTATATTTCCTCTCTCGCTGTGTCTCTGTCAAATAAAATCTTCAAAAATAAAAAAATTAAAATAAATTTTTTTAATTAAAAAAATATATATTGGGGCACCTGGGTGGCTCGGTCAGTTAAGCATCTGATTTCGGCTCAGTTCATGATCTCAGGACCCTGGGATCGAACCCCGCTTCAGGGTACCTGCTCAGCAGGGAGTCTGATTCTCCCTCTCCCTCCCCCTCTCCCTCTGCCCCTCGCCCCACTCATTCTCTCTCTCTGTCTCTCTTTCAAATAAATAAATAAAATCTTTGAAAAATAGTAAAATTAAAAAGTCTTTCAGTCCATGAACAAAGGATGTCTTTCTCCATTTAATTTCTGTAGAAATATGATTGATTTTTGTACATTGATCTTTTATTCTTAGAACCTTGCTGAACTCATTTACTAAGTCTAATAGTCTTTTAGTGGATGCCTTAAAATTTTCTATATAAAAGGTCATCTCTTCATCAAATAGAAATAGTTTTAACTTCTTTCTTTCCAATCTGGATGGCTTTTATTTTATTTTCTTGCTTAGTTGACCCTGGCTAGACCCTCCGTTAGTAGAATGTTCAAGAGAAGTAGGAGCAAACAGATTTCCATGTGTTGTTTCTGATCTTTCTGATCTTCTCCCATGTTGTAGCATGAATCACACTCATTCTTTTTTGTGGCTGAGTAATATTCCATCGTATGGACGCATACCACATTTTGTTCGTCCACTCAATAACCTAGATAAAAACTTCCCAGCAGGGAATACCAGCAGCCTGAAATCTGCAACATATAAAAACATAATCCCAGGGCGCCTGGGTGGCTCAGTTGGTTAAGCGACTGCCTTCGGCTCAGGTCATGATCCCAGGGACCTGGGATCGAGTCTCACATCGGGCTCCCGGCTCAGCGGGGAGCCTGCTTCTCCCTCTGACCCTCTCCTCCCTCATGCTGTTTCTCTCTCACTCGCTCTCTAATAAATAAATAAATAAAATCTTTAAAAAAAAAAACATAATCCCATTGTGACCAATTGGGATTTATCCCAGGAATGGGGTATCACAAGAATCACAAGAAAATTACAGGCCAATACCTCTTATGAGTATAGATGCATAGATCCTCAGCAAATACCAGCAGCCTCAGCAAATACCAGCAGACTTTCAGGGGAAGCTTTCAGACTATGATGTTAGCTGTGGGATTTTCATAGATGCCCTTTATCAGATTGAAAAAGTTCCCTTCTATTTCTAGGTTATTGAGTGTTTTTATCATGGGTTTTGGATTTTGTCAAATGCTTTTTCTGTGCCTATTGTGATGATTGTGTGAGTTTTGTCCTGTATCATATTAATATGGTATATTGTATTGATTGATTTTCATGTGTTGAACCAACCTTGCATTCCTGGGATAAATCCCAATTGGTCACAATGGGATTATAGTTTTATATGTTGCAGATTTCAGGCTGCTGGTATTTGCTGAGGATCTATGCATCTATACTCATAAGAGGTATTGGCCTGTAATTTTCTTGTGATGTCTTTCTCTGGCTTTAGTATCAGTGTAATGCTGGCCTCATATAATGAATTATGAAGTAATTCCTCCTCTGCTGTATTTTGAAAGAGTTTGAGGATTGATGTTAATTCTATATAATTATTTGGTAGAATTCACTAGTGAAATCATCTGGCCCTGGACTTTTCCCTGTGGGAAGTTTTTTGACTGCTGACTCTCTCTCTCTTTATGTGTTATAGGCCTATTCATATTTTCTATTACTAATTAAGTCAGTTTCTATAGTTTTATCTCGGTAGTAATTTGTCCATTTCATCAAGGTTGTCTCACTCTTGGCATACGACTGTCTGTAAGATTCTCTTATAACCTCTTTTTATTCCTGCAATGTTGGTAGTAATGTCCCCTCTTTCATTCCTGATTTTAGTAACTTGAGTCTTCTTTTTTACCTAGTCAAGCTAGCTAAAGGTTTGTAAATTTTGACCTTTTCAAGAACTAACTTTTGGTTTCATTGATTTGCCTATTGTTCTATTTTCTATTTCATTAATTTTTGCTCAGATCTTTGTTACTTTCTTCCTCTGCTTGCTTTGGGTCTTTTTTATTATTTTTTTTTTATTTTTTCTTAAAGTAGAAAATTAGGTTATTAATTTCAGGTCTTTCTTACAAGCATTTACAACTATAAATTTTCATCTAAGCATAATTTTGCCCATCCATAAGTTTTGGTATGTTGTGGTTTTTGTATCATTTATCCTAGAGTATTTTCTACTTTCCCCTGTGATTTCTCTTTTTACCCACTGGTTATTTAGGAATATGTTGTTTAAACCACACATGTTGGAGTGCCTGGGTAGCTCAGTTGGTTAAGCATCCAACTATTGATTTCAGCTCAGGTCATGATCTCAGGGTTGTGGGATCGGGCCCCTCATTGGGCTACACACTCAGTGCCAAGTCTGCATGTCCCTCTCCCTCTGATCTTCCCTCCACTTGTGCTTGTTCTCTCACTCTCTCTCAAATAAATTAAATCTTTAAAAAAAAAAAATACGTTTCTGATTTCCAAAATTTCCTTCTCTTATAGGTTTCTAATTTCATTACCTTGTGGTAAGAGAACATACCTTTGTATGATTTTGATCATTTTAAATACTTTTCGGCTTGTTTTATGGCCTGACATATGGTCTAACCTGGAGAATATTGCATGTGCACCTTGAGAAAAATATATATTCTGCTATTGAATAGAGTGCTCTGTAATGTCTGTTAGGTCTGGCTCATTAATAGTGTTGTTCAAATCTTCTTGTTCCTCTTTTATCTGCTATATAGTTCTATCTATTATTGAAAATGGGGGGCGCCTGGGTGGTTCAGTTGGTTAAGCATCTGCCTTTAGCTCAGGTCATGATCCCAGGATCCTGGGATTGAGCCCCTCATTGGGCTCCTTGCTTGGTGGGAGCCTGCTTTTCCCTCTCCTTCTGCCTGCCGCTCCCCCTGTTTGTGCTCTCTCTCTGTCAAATAAATAAATAAAATATTAAAAAAAAAAACAAAAGAAAGTGGGGGATTGAAGGCTCCAGTGATTATTACTGAATTTTCTGTTTCTTCCTTCAGTTGTGTAAGTTTTTGCTTTATGTATTCTGGGGCTCTGTTGTTAGGTGCATATGGGGTTAAAGGATTTCTAGAAGCTGCAGAGGTTATTCAGTACGTCTTTATCCCTAGAGATTGACTGGTTCAGTGGCTCTCCTGATATTTCCAGCCAACTCTGTGCTAGAGAGTTCAGCTGAGTGTTTGATCTTACTCTCTAGAGTGGGCTGTGTTGAGGTTGGCTTCTTCCTCAATAGATTTTCATAAATTAGTAGGATAGTTCCTCCCCACCTCACTTTATTCCAGTGAAAATTAACCTAGTTTGTTCTCTTTGCTCTCCTTCCCATTTATGGTGAGTTCTTATTTTCCTTCATCGCAGTCAGGAGATGTAGGACTGTTTAATGACCATACCACAGTCTCTGTTAGTGTACTTTCACACTTTTCACATTATTTCAAACCCTAGCAGAGAGTAAGACTTTTTTTAAAATAGTAGGGTTCTGGGCGCCTGGGTGGCTCAGTCGTTACGCGTCTGCCTTCGGCTCAGGTCATGATCCCAGGATCCTGGGATCGAGTCCCACATCGGGCTCCCTGCTCGGCGGGAAGCCTGCTTCTCCTTCCCCCACTCCCCCTGCTTATGTTCCCTCTCTCACTGTGTCTCTCTCTGTCAAATAAATAAATAAAATCTTTAAATAAATAAATGAATGAATGAATAAATAAATAAAATAGTAGGGTTCTGCTGTTCAGGGCCAAATATAGAATTTTTACAAGAGCTAAGAAATGAAATGAGTGAATTAAGAGGATAGAGCTTTACATCAATCTTAGGGAAGATTTATCAGCCATTGAAATTTGAACCTGCCATTTTGTGGCTTTGAGATTTAACTGGCATCATTAAGTTTTTATGTTTCAATTAGTCATGGTCTCCATAGCTATGAAAGTGGTGTGTCATGTATGTGCACACGTGTTATCCTTTAAGTGGGCTTTTTGGTTCCTTAGAACCAGAATTCAAATTTTCATCAAAACATAGTCACTTATTTCTTCATGGTCACAGTGCTACCAGCTAAGAAGTCAGTTTTATGAATAGAAGCAATGTAGGAAGTTGAGTAATTTCTTGTTTACGATGTTAAAAATTAGAAAATGACTAGAAGTTAGTCTGGAACAGATTGATATTTCAGTTTTAAACCCTTCTTGGAAAAACTTTGTAATCCTTAAGACATAGGTTGTTTCTGTTTTTTGTTTTCCACACATACCACAAAAAAAAAAAAGTGTTATTCCAGAGTTTTATTTCAAGGTAGCCCCAGTGTTTACAACAGACCAGTGGTGTGTAGGAATACAGTCTAATCCAAGGGCCCTCCACAGGAAAGCAGCCCACTGATCCTACCTGATAACCAGGCTTCAGGCATTTATAGCCACTGAAGCCTGGTGGAATGAAATCTAATTTCTCTTTGGCCAGCTGGGTTGTAACTGTAGACTTTTTCAACAGTTGAGGAGAAAGATCCTGAAGGTTCTTTGACTTTTTATCTAGAAAAATATTTGGTTATAGTAAATTCCTTATCAAGACAGTTTAAGAATAGAACCTAATGGCAACAAACAGAACAAAGAATCCAGCAGAAATGGCAAGTGCCATTCTAGATGTCTGCTGAGTGGTTTACATACATGATAATTTTTATCTTGGCAGTATCCAAGTCAGAGAAGAGAGAGTTACTTTCCCCTTTTACAAATGAAGAAATAAGGTTTAGAGAATGTCCAGAAACTGGGCCAAGATCGCTCACCTATTAAGTGGCAAAGTGAGAAGGAAACCGAGGCAGCCCAGGGGCCATGTTCCTGACCCCCAGCCACCCTCCATCCCTGAGATGATTGGGCCAGCATTTGCTACGGTGTGCATTGTTCTCGCCCTTAAGGAATTCACAGGTTCAGGGAAAAACCAGGACCATGAATAACTATTTGAGGGCTGAGCTAGCACATGCACGCACGTTCTCTTTCTGTACACATGTGTGTATGTGTATTTTTAAAGTGAATTATTGATCATAATAATAGCTTATTATGTGGTAGGCACTCTTGAAAGCATTTCACACATGAACTCATTTAATCCTCACAACACCCTATTATTAACCCACATTTTACAGACAAGGAAACAAGCTTAGAGAAATCCAGTAACTTGCCAGCGCCATGTTCTAAACCCCATTCTGTTTTGCCTTAGAGAGGAAGCTCACCAAGTGGAAGAGCAGATCGCGGGACGTACTGACCATGGGCCCCATGTGCACAAAGCTTGGTGGTAGGAACGGCTGAGAAGTGTGATGGGCTTGCATTTAGGACACAAAGCAGGGTTGAGGAGCGAGGTGTCCTGGGGCTGTCACAAGATTGGTGGCTTTTCCAGCGAGGAGCTGCAAGGAGGCTTGTGCATTCTGGGAGGTGTGAATTAGCTGCAGACTGGCTCCTGAAATTAAAATAACGGGGTCACTAAAGAAAGTAGGTAGAGGTGTTGGCTTAGAACAATATCCCAGCTGAGAAGATGCCTTAACAAGCCAGCAGGCAAGAGGTAGGGTGGAAACCGAGGGGCCGATGAGAAGATTCTAGAAACCCATGGGCAAAGAGAGGGAGAATTCACCCAGCACGGGAGAGAGCCGCATCAGTGCATTTAGACCCACTCAGCAGGCAGCTCAGAGAGAGATGGGGGAAGCACTGTTTGAGGAGTGGGGAAGGCAGGTAGAAATCACAAGAGCTAGGGCGGCCGCTGAACCCGAGCTCAGGCTGAGGATGGGGAGGGTAAAGGCAAACCCGGGTGATGAAAAGAGGCCCAGGACAGGTGTGCACAGCTGGTGGCAAGAGCCTGGCCAGTCGCTGATGGGGCTGCTCCAGGGAAGCCAGGAGAACCCTAGTAAACGCGTAAAACGCATCCAGTCCCCTTACTCTTGTTCTCTTTACCGTACAGCTTCTCACAAAAGTTCCTTCTGAGGAAAATTCAAGGTCGGTCTTGCTTAACCAAAGGGAAAGGGGCACTGCCCCCCTTCCCCGCCGAGGCCGCCCCTAAGCCCAGGGTGCAGCGGCCGAAGGGGGGCGCTCGGCCGAGGCTGGACCTGACCCCGCCTTCCGGAGGCTTCTTTCCTCATGCCCCCCCCGCCACGCCACACACCACACACCCCCCACGGCTGAAACAAGAGCAGCCGAGGCAGGTGGACCGTGAAGGGTCCCTCAGAACTCAAAGGCACAAACCGCTGCTTTGGTTCAGGCCCAGAGAGGGGCGTTTGCAGCCCCTCGCTTCCGGTGACTCGCGCTGTCGCAGCTACGGCAGAGAGCAGGGGCATCTTAGGGGTTGGGGAGGTCTGTGAAGGCGAAATCCAAAGTGGAGAGCGAATGACGTTTGAAAAATCACTCCGATCACAGTGCGGCGCTGACCCGTGGGCCCAGGCACTGCAGCTTCCTGCGGGGACATGAGAGTCCCGCGGCCCCATCGCCGCAGCGCAGCCAGGCTGCGACTCGGGCTCCCACCCTGAGCTGGGCTTCGGGCCGAGTCCTCCTGGGTTGGAGGTCGGCGCGAAGAGCCCCGGGCGGGTGGGGAAGTTCGCAGCCACAGCACACACAGAATTTAGGTCCCTGCGGACGCCCGGCCCTGCTAAGCTTTGGGCAGAACAAAGCGCCTTTGCACCGCCCCTCCGCGGACTTGACCTACCCTGCGGACTAACTGAACCGAACGGCGAAGCACGGCTGTGAGGCGCATTCAGATGTGTGACCTCTCCCAGCCTCGGCGTCTCACCCGTGGAGTGAGTCCCCGTGGCATCTGGGAGTGCACCTGCCGTGTAGTGTGGCCCAGTAGTGTTACTTGTTGCTCCCTTCCTTGGATGGAAAGAACTGACCCCTAAAAGCCCTTCCTGGTGTTGATGATGGGAAAGCCTTGCTCGGGCGTCCCGCAGCCCAGGAAGGGCCCCACCCGGTGAGGTTTTGCGGCTGGACTTCTGCCCAGCGTTCGGGTCCACTGGGCACCGCTGTCTTTCCCCGTGTTCCTCCAGCACACACTCATCTTCCAGGCGCTTCTCGGCCTTTTGGCTAAGATCAAGTGGCGCGCGGCCCTTTGAAAGGTCTCTTGGAAAGGCTGTCTTGCCTCAAGCACCATATGCCGGCTTTCCAACAGGAAAGCTTTACTTGAAAATTCTGGTTGTTTATCACTTGCAACAGGTGCGGCGGCCATGAAGCCTAAGGCGGAGCGATAAAACCAAGCTTTGCCTCCTGTGAGCAAATAACAGGTGCCGGATCCGGAGATAGGGCCTGCAGTGAGGCTAGAAATTATATGGAGAAGATAGGAGAAAAGGCCTCTCAGAAGGGGGATAGGAGCCTCTACCCTCAGCCAGGCACCAGGGTATGCTTGCTGCCTCAGGATAAAGCAGGCATGAGCATTGTCTAATTTCTTGAGGAAGGCACAAGATGCACATTTGTAGATTATACTGTTCCATTAATTATAGGAACACAGGGAGGTTTCCATAGTGAGAGTAACCTCATAATTTGCCAGGTCCTTCAGTTACCTAGTTGGGCCTATCCAGCATAGAATAGCACTGAGCATTGAAGACTTGTCTGTCTTCGCTGATATAATCTTTTTTAAATTTCCGGAAAAGAAACAGAAGCAATAGGAACATTGTGATTTTTTAAAATCAAAGTCCTTGGAAAGCCTTTGATTTTTTTTTTTTTTTTTGGCAGAGGGAGAGCATCTTTTTTTTTTTTAAAGATTTTATTTATTTATTTGACAGAGAGAGAGCACAAGTAGGCAGAGTGGCAGGCAGAGGGAGAGGGAGAAGCAGGCTCTCCGCTGAGCAGGGAGCCGGACATGGGGCTCGATCCCAGCACCCCAGGATCATGTGAGCCAAAGGCAGCCACTTAACCGACTGAACCACCCAGGCGTCCCTGAGGGAGAGAATCTTAAGCAGCCCAGTGAGCCCAGTGGAGCGCACGATCCCACGACCCTGAGATCATGACCTGAGCCAAAATCAAGAGTCAGACACTTAATCGACTGAGCCACCCAGGCGTCCCAGAAAGTCTTTTAATTTTAATTGAATTTTGATTGCCTTAGAAAAAGTATACCTTCTCATTTACTGTAGCCATTTATTATATATCATAAAGAAAAAAACCTCTTGGGCGCCTGGGTGGCTCAGTTGGTTAAGCGACTGCCTTCAGCTCAGGTCATGATCCTGGAGTCCCTGGATCAAGTCCCGCATCGGGCTCCCTACTCTGCAGGGAGTCTGCTTCTCCCTCCGACCCTCCCCCCTCTCATGTGCTCTCTCTCATTCTCTCTCTCTCAAATAAATAAATAAAATCTTTAAAAAAAAATTAAAAAAAAAAAGAAAAAACCTCTTAGATCAGTCAATAGTGTTGTATCTAGCAAGTTTAAATTAAATTGTATAAATTAACTATATCAATTATATTTGATTGTTAAATTTTTTTGCAGTTTGATCATAACAACAATCCAGGGTACTTACGTGTCGAGAGTATAAAACTAAAAGATACCTTTGCTTTGGATTCAGCTTTACCTGGATTCTACTTCTAGCTTGATGATTTTGAGCCAGTTATTTCCTCTCTCTGTAATAACACATCTATCTTGCAGGGCTGTTGCGAAATTATATAGAAATTGGAAGTTTTTCCCCTTCAACTCTTATTCCTCATACTTAGAAATCATCTTAAATTATTTTCCTGAATAAGATGCTAATGGTAAAAAGAAAGAAAAAGTCAAAATAGTACAAAAGCGTAAGGTGAAAATACATCTCCCTCCCACCCTGATGCCATCCCTGGGCTTCTCCCAGCAACTTCTGTTGCCTAGGTATGGTGTGTGCAGGGGCAGAGAGGTTTCGTGCATATATGAGCATATTCTTTCATACATACCTTTATAATTGTTAGCATAATATACACATTGTCCTTCCCCCAGCAAAAATCTCTTCTGCACATAGTTTGTTTGTTTTTTAAGATTTTATTTATTTGCGAGAGAGAGAATGAGAGACAGAGAGCATGAGAGGGGGTAGGGTCAGAGGGAGAAGCAGACTCCCCGCCGAGCGGGGAGCCCGATGCGGGACTCGATCCTAGGACTCCAGAATCATGACCTGAGCCGAAGGCAGTCGCTTAACCAACTGAGCCACCCAGGCGCCCCTTGCAGGTAGTTTTAAAACGAGTTATTGATTGGTCACCAATCTCTTAAATTTCCTTTAGCCCAAAAGTTAAAAAAAAAAAAAAAGGACATTTTTCGGGCTTTCTGCCAAACGGAAGAACCCATACCTTTATATCCACAGAAGAGGGCCACAGGTGACAGTGGGAATCTGGCTAACCATAGCAACAAATTAGCACGGGGTATTTTAAGAATAAGTGTAACATCATTGAAGAAAAGTTTATACCATTTAAGTCCAGAAACCTCACACAGGGACTTCACAAATACTGTCACAAGATGCCCTAACGGTTACATTTGTAAGCAGCTGAAACTTGTACTTTTGTGAATGCTTCCTGTCTTCACCTTAACCTGACAAGTTTCTCCTTAAGTGGCTCTACTCTACAGAACTCTGGTCCCGTTTTGCATCTGCGTGAACAATTCCCTTAATTTTATCTAAAATTTCTCCTCACAAAAGCTTGCACTTGCAGAGCATAGACAGGTCTCCGTTTGCTTTTTGCTAGAATTGAATGAGAAAATAAGTACTTAACACAATTTGAGACCAAGAATACAGGAAGCAGGGGCGCCTGGGTGGCTCAGTCATTAAGCGTCTGCCTTCAGCTCAGGTCATGATCCCGGGGTCCTGGTATCGAGACCCTCATCAGGCTCCCTGCTCGGCGGGAAGCCGCTTCTCCCTCCTCCACTCCCCCTGTTTGTGTTCCCTCTCTCACTGTCTGTCTCTCTCTCTCTGTCAGATAAATAAATAAAATCTTTAAAAAAAAATTAAAAATGTAACTACTCTACCTTAAAAAAAAAAAAAAGAATATAGGAAGCAATACGTTTGCCAAAAAAGAATACGTGGACCACAATTTTCTTCCTGCCCAGTATTTGGAGATTATTCCACATCAGTGCATATGGATCTGTCTGCCTCATTCTCTTTAATATTGATAAATGCATTGCATATTAAATCAGTTCTTAGTTGATGGACATTTCAGTAGTTTAAGTCTTTTATAATCCTTACAAAGACTGTATAACTACCAAAACGTGATAGACGGAAGTAGCAAGTGGTGGTTAATTTCTAGCTTCTTGTCTTTGTCTGTTTCCCTTTTTTTTTTTTTTGAGTTTATTCACTTTTTTTAGTAACCTTTACATCCAACATAGTGCTCAAACTCATGACGTCGAGATCAAAAGTCACACACTCTTGCAACTGAGCCAGCCAGGCACCCCTCTCGTCTGTTTCTTAGTGGAAAAACCCTCTTTATGTCCTGTTACGGGAGTTCCAAATTAAAACTATCTGGAGACAGGGGCGCCTGGGTGGCTCAGTCAGTTGAGCGTCTGCCTTCAGCTCAGGTCATGATCCCAGGGTCCTGGGATTGAGCCCCACGTCAGGCTCCCTGCTCAGCGGAGAGCCTGCCTCTCCCTCTCCCTCTACCTGTCATTCTGCCTACTTGTGTGTGCGCTCTCTCTCTCTCTTTGTCTCTCTCTCTCTCGCTCTCTCTCTCTCTGTCAAATAAATGAATAAAATCTTAAAAAGAAAGCTATCTGGATACAAATTAGTGATGTGATTGGGATAGTATGCATCCTCATCAGTTCAGTTCTATGGAGTGTTTGGTGGCATAATGTGAAAAGACAGAGATAAAATATATCTGAGTTGTACCCATAAATGTATGGTCTAATTGGGGAAGAAAGAAAACAGCAAATAGGGCAGCACACATAATCAAGTACTTATATTTTTCAGAGAATTACAAAGTCTTCTCTATTTTATGTTTTAATTGCATTAATCAATTTCAAGATTCTTAAGCCACACGAAGGGGAGCTCTAAGCCATTGGTAATAAGTTGATCACATTTCTGCTTCTGGTAATGTCATACTAGCTTGTTTTAGTTAAACATCATATCAAGTACAACCATAAAATATGGAAAAAGCATTTTTTTAATGTTCTGTTTTAAGGCATTGAAGAGTTATCAATGTGGTGAGGACCTGAGAAGCCAAGAGCCCAGAAGAAAGGGAAGTGCAGGAGTATGAACCCAATGTTCAACACGGCTTTTCTTTTTGAGGCATTTGCCAATTCATAAACAATGGCTGAGAAATGACCAGAATGTGGGGGCTGAATGACTGATGAGGAGAGCTCAGACAGTCTTACTGGACTTGTGAGACATATCCTGGAGTTCAGAGCCCACCAAGAGCAATGAGCCCTGATAAACACTGTAGGCTTTCCACTGGGACCCCCAAAGGGCTATACCCTTGAACTAGATAGAGGTTGAACCAGAATTTAACTAACCCTCTCGAAGACTGAAGCCTAACTTTGAATCTGCTTAATTTCTAATTGGATTGAAGGATATGCCATAGCCTAAACGTGATATGTGGAAGTCCTCCAGAGGAAGATACCACCACCAGCAGCCTCAGATCTCTATGGTCTTCATATGTGCTGCCCAACAAACCATTGAAAATACCAGGCATACTAGAAGACCAAACAACCAAAAAAGAGGAAAAATGAATAGAAATAGACCCACAGAAATATAAATATCAGAAATATCAAACAGACTTTAAAATAACTTTAAGTACACTCAGGAAACTGATGACAAGATGCATAATTTCAGAAATAAATGGAAACGCAAAAAAAAGTGAATGGAATGTGAGGACTGACAGTAAGAACCCCATAGAAGGTTTAACATCAACTTAAACATTGCTGAAGAAAAGATTTGTCAACTGGAATACCAGTCAGGGGAAAATATTCAACCTGAAGCACAAAAGGAAAAGGGAAGGAAAAGTTTTAAAAAAAGGAAAAAATAAAACCACACAAGAGAATTTAGATCATGATGAAAAAAATCTAACATACATGTAATTCAGGTTGGGTCATAGAAGGAAAGAAGATTGAAGCAGAAGCAATCTTTAAAGAGAAAATGGCTGAGAATTTTCAAAAACAGACAAAAAACATCAAACCACAGATTCAAGAAAAATGCACCAAGATACATCATAGTAAAACTCAAAAAAAAAAAAAAAAAAAGGAAAGAAAAGAAAAACTTTAAAGCAGTTAGAGAAAAAAAGATTCATCTTTTTAATTGAGAAAAAAATTCACATAACATAACTACTTTAAAGTGACAATTGGCATTCAGGGGCACCTGGGTGGCTCAGTCGGTTAAGCGTCTGCCTTCAGCTCAGGTCATGATCCCAGAGTCCCGGGATCGAGTCCCGCATTGGGCTCCCTGCTCAGTGAGGAGTCTGCTTCTCCCTCTGACCCTCCCCCCTCTCATGTGCTCTCTCTCTCTCTCTCAAATAAAGTCTTTAAAAGAAAAAAGTGACAAATGGCATTCAGTATATCCACAGTGTTGTATGACCACCACCTCTATCCAGTTCTAAGAAGTCTTTATCACCCCAAAAAGCAAATCCCTACCTCATTCTACCCTCCCCTTCAGCCCTTGGAAAATACCTGTGTTCTGTCTGTGGATCTACCTAGTCTAGATATTTCATATAAATGGAATCATAGAAATTATGTGATCTTTTGGTCTGTCTCCTTTCACTTAGCATAATGTTTTCGGGGATGATCCATATGGTAGCATGTATCAGTATTTCATGCCTTTTTATGGCTAATAGTCCAATGTGTGTGTGTGTGTGTGTGTGTGTGTGTGTGTGTGTATATACCACAATTTGTTCATCCATTCATCCATTGATGGACATTTGAGCTGCTTCCCACCTTTTGGCTATTGTGAATAATGCTGCTATGAATTGGTGTACAAGAATCTGTTTGCATCTCTCTTTTCATTTAAGCATATACCTAGGTGTGAAATTGCTGGATCCTATGGTAATTCTGTGTTTAACTTTTGGAGAAACTTCCAAAATGTTTCCCACAGTGGCTGAACCATTTTACATTCCCACCAGCAGTGTACAAGGGTTCTCAGTTTTTCTACATCCTCACCAATGCTTCCTATTTTCCTTTAAAAAAAAAATTAGAGGGGCACCTGGGTGGCTCAGTTGGTTAAACTTCTATCTTTGGCTGAGATCATGATCTCAGGGACCTGGGCTCAAGCCCTATATCAGGCTCCATGCTCAGCAGTGAGTCTGCTTCTCCCTCTCCCTCTGTGATCTCTCTTGCTCTCACTCTCTCTCAAATAAATAAATAAATAAATCTTTTTTAAAAATTAAAAAAGGGCGCCTGGGCGGCTCAGTCATTATGCGTCTGCCTTCGGCTCAGGTCATGATCCCAGGGTCCTGGGATCAAGTCCCACATCGGGCTCCCTCCTCGGCGGGAAGCCTGCTTCTCCCTCTCCCACTCCCCCTGCTTGTGTTCCTGTTCTCACTATCTCTGTCTCTGTCAAATAAATAAATAAAATCCTTAAAAAAATAAATAACAATAATAATAATTTTTTAAAAATATAGCCATTTTTAGTGAATGTGAAATGGTACCTCATTGTGGTTTTAATTTGCATTTCCCTAATGCAATGAGGTACTAATGATTATGAGTACCTTACATGTACTTGCTGACCACTTATATGCCTTCTTTAGAGAAATATCTATTCAAGTTCTTTGTCTATTTTTTAATTAGCAATTTAATTGTTTGTCTTCTTGTTGTAGAGTTATAAGAATTCTTTATATATTCCAGATACTTGGCCCTTATCAGATACATGATTTGCAGATATTTTCTACCATTTTATAAGTTATCTGTTTATTTTCTCGACAGTGTATTTCAAAGCACAAGTTTTTAATTTTGATAGAGTGCAATTTGTCTGTCTTCTTTGGCAGCTTATGCTTTAGGTGTCATATCTAAGAAACAGTTGCCTAACTCAAGGTCACAAAAACTTCCAAGGGTTTTGTAGTTTTAGCTCTTATATTTAGGTTTTTGATCCATTTTGAGTTAATATTTGTGTATCGGGGCGCCTGGGTGGCTCAGTTGGTTAAGCGACTGCCTTCGGCTCAGGTCATGATCCTGGAGTCCCTGGATCGAGTCCCACGTCGGGCTCCCTGCTCGGCAGGGAGTCTGCTTCTCTCTCTGACCCTCCCCCCTCTCATGCTCTCTCTCTCTCTCATTCTCTCTCTCAAATAAATAAATGAAATCTTTAAAAAAATATATTTGTGTATCAGTGTGAGATAAGGGTCCAATTTCATCCTTCTGCATGTAGATATCCATTTGTGCCAGTACCATTTGTTGAAGAGGTTATTCTTTCCCCCATTGAATGGTCCTGGCACCCTTGTTGAAAATCAGTTGAGCAGAATAGATGAGTTTATTTGTAAACTCTCAATTATATTTCACTGATCTATCTTGATGCCAATGCCACACTGTATTTATTACCATACTTTTGTAGTGGCTTTGAGATCAGGAAGCATCAATCCTCCAGCTTTGCTTTTCCTTCTTCAACATGAGATACGTTACTTCTAAAGCAGCAGAAGACTGACAGTTGGTGTCTTGACAAAAACAATGAAAACCAGAAAACAGTGGAGTGAAGTGTTGGGGGGAAAAACCTGCCAACCTAAATAACCTAGGAAAAAATTCATCACAAAATAAATATGTATGAAATAATTAATTCACAGGGGTGAAAAGTACAGCATAGGGAATATAGTCAATAATATTGTAATAAGTTTGTGTGGTGACAGATGGTGACTACACTTCTCTTGGTGGGCACAGCATAATGTATAGAATTATTGAATCACTCACTATGTTATACACCTGAAACTAAGATAACATTGTATGTCAGCTATGCTTCAATAAAAAGTAAATGAAATGCTTCATTCCAAAAATAATTAAAAAAAAATAAGACCTTTTGCAACAAACAGAAATACTGAGAGGGAATTCCTCAGGCAGAATGACAATTATCCCAGACAGGAACACAGAGATGCAGGAAGAATAAAGAGCCACGGAAAGGGTAGATATGCAGGTTAACCTAAATGACAGTTGATGTATAAAACTCTAATAGTGATATGGAGATTACCTGACATCAGTCGCACAAAAGGTGGAAGAGGATAAAAGTGCTCTTGAGATATTTGCATTGTCCAGGAATAAGTAAAAATACTGATTTGTATTAGACTTTAATAAATCAAAGATAGGGCGCCTGGGTAGCTCAATTCGTCAAGCATCCGACTCTTGATTTCAGCTCAGGTCATGATCTCAGGTTCGTGAGATAGAGCCCCACATCAGGCTCCACGATCAGTGGGAAGTGTGCTTGAGATTCTCTCTCTCCCTCTCCCCCTCCCGCTCCACACTCACCCTCTCTGTCTCTCTCTAAAAATAAATAAAGCTTTTTTAAAAAGAATAAAGTAAAATAGGGATACCTGGGTGGCTCAGTCGGTTAAGTGTCTGCCTTTGGCTCAGGTCTGATCCCAGGGTCCTGGGATAGAGAGAGCCCTGCATAGAGCCCCCCACTCAGTGGGGAGTCTGCTTCTCCCTCTGCCCTTCCCCTCACCTCATGTGCATGTGCTCTGTCTCTCTCAAATAAATAAATAAAATATTTTTAAAATAAATAAATTTTAAAAATCAAAGATACATGTTGTAATCAGGGTAATGACTAAAAAAGTAGGAAAATAGTCTCTAGGCTGGCATAGCCACTAAAAGAATAGGAAAATAATATATAATAAACTTTAGAGGGGGTGCCTGGGTGGCTCAGTCAGTTAAGAGTCTGCCTTTGGCTCAGGTCATGATCTCAAGGTCCTGGGATCGAGCCCCACATCGGGCTCCATGCTCTGTGGGAGTCTGCTTCTTCCTCTCCCTTTGCCCCTCCTCAGCCCTGCCCCGCCTTGTGCGCACGCGCTCTCTCTCTCTCTGCGCTGTCACAAATAAAAAAAAAAAACCTTTAAAAAATAAAAAAACTCTAGAGGAAAAAACAGAATAATAAAATTATCTAAAAGAAGAAGAAACATTTTTTTAAAAGCACAAAAGAACATGGAACAGGAGGGACAAATAGAAAGCATTAATATCATACATTTAAATCCCAATATGTCAGTAATAAATATAAAATGATGATTAAATATTCAAATATAAAGATAGACAATTTAAAATTTATAAACACACACATACACACATACATCTACGTATATGTGACACTTTTTTTTTTTAAGATTTTATTTATTTATTTGAGACAGAGAGAATGAGAGAGAGAGAGAGCACATGAGAGGGGGGAGGGTCAGAGGGAGAAGCAGGCTCCCTGCCGAGCAGGGAGCCCGATGCCAGACTCAATCCAGGGACTCCAGGATCATGACCTGAGCCAAAGGCAGTCGCCCAACCAACTGAGCCACCCAGGCGCCCGACACTTCTTTAATATAAGGAGACAGGAGCGTTGAAAGTAAAATAATAGAAAAATATATTCCATGTAAACACTAACCAAAAGAAAATCATTGTTGTATAAATATCATACAAAATGTGCTTTAAGACAAAGAAGGACATTTCATAATGATGAAAAAGTTAATCCATCATGAAGAAAACAATTCTAAATTTTGTGTACCTAATATATCCTCAAAACATATGAAACAAAAATTGACAGACCTCAAAGGACAAATAATTCCAGCATCATAGTGGGAAATTTAAACACATCCTTTTTTTTTTTTAAGATTTTATTTATTTATTTGAGAAAGAGAGAATGAGAGACAGAGAGCACAAGAGGGAAGAGGGTCAGAGGGAGAAGCAGACTCCCCGCTGAACAGGGAGCCCGATGCAGAACTCAATCCTGGGACTCCAGGATCATGACCTGAGCCGAAGGCAGTCACAACCAACTGAGCCACCCAGGCGCCCTAAACACACCTTTTTTTTAAGAAGCACACAAATACTCATCAAGGATCTGGATTTGAAGGACACAATTAGCAAAGATGTAATTGACTTGTCTATATAGCACCATCAACTACAGGTTATATATTATTTTCAGGTGCATATACTAAAATAGACCATAAACTGGGTGATAAAGCAAATTTCAACAAATATATAAGGATTGAAATCATACAGAGTATGTTTTCTCACCAGTGGAATTAAGTTAGATCAATAGTGAAAAGGTAATTAAAATGATCCCTAAATGTTTGTAATCAAGTAAAATTCTTCCTTTTTGTGTTTTGTTTTGTTTTTTTTTGCCTTTTTTTTTTAAGATTTTATTTATTTATTTTGACAGAGAGATAGAGAGCACAAATAGGCAGAACGGCAGGCAGAGGGAGAGGGAGAAGCAGACTCCCCGCTGAGCAGGGAGCCCAATGTGGCGCTCAATCCCAGGACTCTGGGATCATGACCTGAGCTGAAGGCAGACACTTAATGACTGAGCCACCCAGGCGCCCCTTCTTTTTTGTTTTTAAGATTTTATTTTTTTAAGTAATCTCTACACCCAACTCAGGGCTCGAACCCACAACCCCAAGATCAAGAGTCGCATGCCCCACCAACTAGCCAGCAAGGCACCCCTCAGGTAATATATTTCTAAAAAGCTTACAAGTCAGAGGTGCCTGGGTGGTTCAGTAGGGAGAGCGTCTGACTCTTGACCTCAGGGTCGTGAATTCAAGCCCCACATTGGGCATGGAACCTACTTTACAAAAAAAAAAAAAAAAGCTTATAAGTCAGAGAAGAAATTGCAGTGGAAATTATCAAAACTTGTGTGATGCAGCTAAAGCCGTTTAGAGGAAAGTCTGTGACCTTAAATGCATATATTAGAAAAAAGGCTAGAAGTCAATATTCTAAGCATTCCTCCCAAATAAAGACCAGCAAACTAAATCAAATGAAGGAAATAATAAAGATCACAAATGAACTCAGTGGGAAACAAATATACAATAGAAAAAAAATCAACCAAGGACAAAGTTGTTTCTTAAAAAGACTATTCATAAAGCTAACAAATCTCTGCGATCAAGAAAAAAGACCCAAATGACCAATATCAGGGTTGAAAAGGGGCATCACTATAGAGCCTACACACATTAAAAGAAGTAATAATACAAAGTTTATAAAAATAGAAAGTAGAATGGTGGTTATTAGGGACTAGTGGAAGGAGGGAGAAGGAAGTTGTTTAATGGGTATAGAGTTTCAGATTTGCAAGATGAAAAAGTTCTGGAAATGTGTATCACAACAATGGGAATATACTCAACACTACTGAACTATACACTTAAAAATGGTTAAGATGAGAGGCGCCTGGGTGGCTCAGTCAGTTAAGCATCTGCCTTCAGCTCAGGTCATGATCCCAGGGTGGTCCTGGGATGGAGCCCCACACCAGGCTCTTTCCTCAGTGAGGAGCCTGCTTCTCCCTTTGTCCCTCCCTCATTCGTGCGCTCGAGCGTGCTCTCACCCTTTCTCTCTCTCTAACAAATAAAATCTTTTTAAAAAATGGTTAAGATGGCAAATTTCATGTTCTGTGTTTTTTACAACAGTAAAAATAAACTATAAAAGGATATTATGACAGGGGCGCCTGGGTGGCTCAGTTGGTTAAGCGACTGCCTTCGGCTCAGGTCATGATCCTGGGGTCCCTGGATCGAGTCCCGCATCGGGCTCCCTGCTCCGCAGGGAGTCTGCTTCTCCCTCTGACCCTCCCCACTCTCATGCTCTCTCTCTCTCAAATAAATAAATAAAATCTTTAAAAAAAAAAAAAGGATATTATGACAAATTTATGTTAGTAAATTCTGATATTTAAATGAAATAGACAAATCCCTCGAAAAATGCAAAGTACCAAAATTGACAAAAGAAGAAATAGGAAAGCTGAATTCTACATCTAGGCAATAAATTAAAGCAATAGTTTAAAATCTTCCCTTAGGGGCACGTGGGTGGCTCAGATGGTTAAGCGTCTGCCTTCGGCTCAGGTCTTAATCTCAGGGTCCTGGGATCGAGTCCCGCATCGGGCTCCCTGCTCCTTGGGAGCCTGCTTCTCCCTCTGCCTCTCTCTCTCTCTCTCTGTCTCTCATGAATAAATAAATAAAATCTTTTAAAAATAAAAAAATAAAAATAAATAAAATAAAATCTTCCCTCAGGGCTCAGTGGGGAGTCTGCTTAAAGATTCTCTCCCTCTGCCCCTCCCCCCACTTGCACGTGCTCTCTCACGCGCTCTCACTCTAAAATAAATAAATCAATTATATCTACAAAAATTACTTAAGAGATACACAGAATAGGAGTGCCTAGGTGGCTCAGTCGGTTAAGTGCATCTGCCTTTGGCTCAGGTCGTGATCCTGGGGTCCTGGGATCGAGCCCCACATCAGGTTCCCTGTTCAGGGGAGAGTCTGCTTCTCCCTCTGCCCCTCCCCCTACTTGTGCCCTCTCTCTCTCTCTCTCTCTCTCTCAAATAAATAAATAAAATCTTTAAAAAAAAAAGATTGAAATCATATCAAGCATGAAATGCATGAAACTGGAAATCAAGTACAAGGAAAAAAAATACTGGAAGAAACACAAACGTGTAGCCTAAACAACATAGTACAAAGCTATAGTCATCAAGACAGTATGGTTCTGGCATTAAAATAGACACAGAGATCAATGGAGCAGAATAGAGCCTAGAAGTAAATCCATGCTTATACGGTCAATTCATCTATGACAAAGGAGGCAAGAATATACAATGGGGAAGAGACAGTCTCTTCAATAAATAGGCCTGGGAAAACTAGACAGCTACATGCAAAAGAATGAAACTAGACCAATTTCTTACACCATACACAAAAATAAAATGGATTAAAGACCTAAATCTAAGACCTGACACCATAAAACTAAGAGAAAACATAGTAATCTCTTAGACCTTAGCTTTAGCAACATTTTTTTAGCTATGTCTCCCCAGGCAAGAGAAATAAAAGCAAAAATAAACAATTGGGACTCCATCAAACTGAAAAGCTTTGGCACAGTGAAGGAAACCATCAACAAAACAAAAAGGCAACCTCCTGAATGGGAGAAGATAGTTGCAAATCATACATCTGATAAGTAGTTAATATTCAAAATATATCAACAGCTCATACAATTCAAAATCAAGAAAACAGTCCAATTTAAAATGGGCAGAGGAGGTGAATAAACATTTTCCCAAAGAAAACATCCAGATGGCTAACAGACACAATGAAAAAATGCTCAACATCACTCATCATCAGGGAAATGCAAATCAAAACCACAATGAGATATCACCTCACACTAGTCAGAATGGCTAAAATCAACAACATGAGAGACAACAGGTATTGGTGAGGATGTGGAGAAAGGGGAATCTTTTTTTTTTTTTTTAAGATTTTATTTATTTGAAAGAGAGAGAGTATGAGTGGGGGAAGGGGCAGACAGAGGGGGAGAAGCAGACTCCCCACTGAGCAGGGAACCCAACAGGGGTGATCCCAGGACCCCGAGATCATGACCTGAGCCGAAGGCAGATGCTTAACCGATTGGTTCCCGAAAGGGGAACCTTCTTATACTGTTGGAGGGAATACAAACGTGCAGCCGTGGTGGAAAACAATATGGAGCTTCCTCAAAAAGTTAAAACTAGGGGCGCCTGGGTGGCTCAGTCGTTAAGCGTCTGCCTTCGGCTCAGGTCATGATCCCAGGGTCCTGGGATCGAGCCCCGCATCGGGCTCCCTGGTCGGCGGGAAGCCTGCTTCTCCCTCTCCCACTCCCCCTGCTTGTGTTCCCTCTCTCGCTGTGTCTCTCTCTGTCAAATAAATAAATAAAATCTTAAAAAAAAAAAAAAAGTTAAAACTAGAGCTACCATAAGACCTAGCAATTCCACTCCTGGGTATTTATGTGAGAAAAACGAAAACACTAACTCTAAAAGATACATGTACCCTAATGTTCATCGCAGCATTATTTACAATAGCCAAGATATGGAAACAACATCTATGGATGAATGGATAAGGAAAATGTGGTGTGTGTGTGTACGCATGTGCATGTGCTATTCAGCCATAAAAAAAGAAGGAAATCTTGCTATTTGCGACAACATGGATGGGCCTTGAGGGCATCATGCTAAGTGAAATAAGTCAGAAAAAGACAAATACATTATGATATCATTTACATGTGGAATTTAAAAACAAAAACCAATACCAAGTTCACAGGTACAGAGAACAGATTGGTGGTACCCAGAGGTGGTGTGGTTAGGGGTGCACGATATAGGTAAAAAGGGGTCAAAAGGTACAAACTCCCTGTTATAAAACAAAGAAGTCATATAACCAAAACAAAACAAATAAAATAAAACAATAGGTCATGGGGATGTAATGTGCAACATGGTTGCTGCAATTAATAATCCTGTATCATATATTTGAAAGTTGCTGAGAGAGTAGATGTTAAAAGTTCTCATCACAAGAAAAGGGATTTTGTGGGGCGCCTGGGTGGCTCAGTCGGTTAAGCGTCTGCCTTAGGCTCAGGTTATGAGCCCAGGGTCCTGGGATCGAGCCCCGTATTGGGCTCCCTGCTCAGCCGGGAGCCTGCTTCTCCCTCTCCCTCTGCGCCCCCCACCCCCCGCTTGTGATCTCTCTCTCTCTTTGTGTCAAATAAATAAATAAAATCTTTAAAAAGAAAAAAGAGAAAAAAAAAGGGATTTTGTAGTTATGTGTGGTGATTGATGTTAACTGGACTTCTTGTGATCATTCCAGGATATACAAAAATATTGAACCATTATGTTGTAGTAAAACTAATATAATGTTATATGTCATTTACACCACAACTTTTAAAAAAGAAATAAATAAACAGATACTTCAGGAGGAACAGGATGTACAAATAGCCTAAAAACGTATGAAAAAGTGTTCATCTTTTTTGGCATCAGAGGAATGAAAATTAAAACCACTATGAAATACCATTATACACCCACCAGAAGTGCTAAAATGAAAAATACAGAAAATATCAAGTATTGGTGCAGATATAAAGCAACTGGAATTCTCATCTACTGGTGGAGGTAAAAATCGGTCCATCCACTTTGGAATACAGCCAACATGTGCTGCAACTTGACATATTCAGACCCCAAGATCCAGCAATTCCAAGAGAATTTCATGTGCATGTGTACAAAAGATACACACAAGTCTAACGGCAATATTCATAGGAGCTCCAAAATGGAAACAATTCAAATGTGCATCAGGAGAAGGTCAGATATACAAATGGTGAGGTAGTCATACAATGGAATGTCATGCCACAGTGAAAACGAACCAATTCCTGATATATTTCATGACATGGATAAATGTCATAACATAACATTGTCTGAAAGAATCAAGACACAAGGGGCGCCTGGGTGGCTCAGTCGTTAAGCGTCTGCCTTTGGCTCAGGTCATGATCCCGGGGTCCTGGGATCGAGCCCCGCATTGGGCTCCCTGCTCAGCGGGAAGCCTGCTTCGCCCTCTCCCTCTGCCTGCCGCTCCCCCTGCTTGTGCTCTCTCTCTCTCTGGCAAATAAATAAAATCTTTAAAAAAAAAAAAAAAAAAAGGAAAGAAAAGCTCCAGCGGTTAATCTCTTAGGGACCCGAACATTGGGATTTACATGTTTATATTGTGCTTAAGTTGAGGGAATGCCTGAATTCTTTGCATTTGTCTCATGATAAGAGCCCAAAATGGAGATATGTGAGAAAATGTGATGCTTTGAAGAGAAATCCGTGTGCTTTCCTCCAAGCTGCGTGGGAAGGGGAGGCCTGATGACCTGATTAAGTCTGTTTTTTCTTGTCCCTTTTCCAGGTGGTCACTTCTTTCACCGAAACTCCTTGTCTCCTCGGAGCCTGGTGTACGAAAGTGAATTCTCCACAACTGAACCTTCTTTGGACATGTATGATGAGAACAAAACCTGATTTTTTCTAAACGGTCTCTGGGGGGGTCACCTCTTTTGTGATTTGATTTATGATCACCTTTCTTATGTTGTATCCTTGTGTCAGCGTCCATTTTTGGAAGAATGGCAGGACTTTCCAAGCACAGGTTGGGGCTCAGGGTTAAATTGCAAGGTCCCCCCAAGGGGAGGCTTTGAGTACAGCATTATCACCCAGGTGGCTTTGCAGTCCCGAAACCACCCAAAGCCGGCGGGAGAACATGGGCCCCAACAAGCTTGGCTGTTCCCAGAGACGGGCGGGGGCCGGTTGAGGGGGCGGGGAGGGCACATGAGGCTTGCGTGGCAAACGTGTCTCTGAATTATCACATGCTATTCTGTGTCAGGGTGACAGTTGGGTTTTTTTTTTTAATATCTTTTGTGCTCCCCACTTAACAACGCGTACTAAAGCTTGCAGGCGCTGCTTCTTACTGACGTGGGGCCCAAGTTGCTGCTACATGGCCCGCTCCGTATTTTCCAGTCTCTTATTCTACTTTCTGTTAAAGAGCCTCTTTCTAAAGTTTCCTGAAAGAAAGGCTTGCCTTTCGTCCCTCCCCTGAGACTGACCACCCAGAGCAGCACAAGGAGGGGGGGGTGGTCTGCCGGCTACACAGGACAGGGGGTCATCCCTGTGGCCTCCTCCGGCCTCCCTCATAGAGCAGAGAGCCGAGTGCTTATGTGACCACCGAGACACCGAAGGCCTTGACCCTGAGGACTGCGGACTCGTCTGCTTGGCATCTGCTGAGGTGTGCGTGGAGGTGGTCCCTGGGAGGCCGGTCTTCTCTGGGCATGATGGTCAGCGGGCGTCAAAATCAGAATGACTCTGAGTGCTTTTTTGAGAAGATCAAACCACATCCTTGCTGTTAGAGACCAGATGAGCACCCCTCTTCCGCCTTCCCGAGCCAACCCAGGTCCCTTCCCACCAGCCTCAGCATCAGCACCAAGAAGCTCAGGAGCTTCCGGAAAAAGACATGGTGGCCAGCATGGGGGACATTCGGGGACACACACGCTCCTCCCACGCACCTGGGATGACACGACGTTAACATCACGAGAAACATGTATCTGGAGAGTGATCCCGACCCAGCACCACGATGAGCAAGTTTATAAAACAAATCGACGCATCCTTCTTGCCCAAGGACACAGCCACAGTTCCACCTGTTTCTCCCACCCATAGGAGCTCTGTGCAGATGGAAATGCATTCAGGTCCTCAGAGCCCTGGTATGAGAATGGAGACTCCAGCGTCCATATTCTGGAGCTAGATCTGGCAGCAAACTGCGCAGACCCGGGACCCCCCCCCCCGCCCCGCCCAGGCCCCCCACACCTCGTGACTTTTATCAACCCCGTAAAACACAACTTGGAGGGGAACCCTTGACCTGTTCCCGCATGCGGCTGGCTTCTCCTCCTGCTGTGTCTGTTCTCATCATGCGTTGCTAAGCTGCCTCAAGCTGTGCCCCTGAGCAAAGCCCCTCGGAGAACCACGGTGCAGACAGCCATCAGGAATGTCGCCTCACAGGGACGCGTTGTGTTGCCAGTCACCGGAGGCCGGAACAGCGCAGAATCTGTAAGGTCTTAGCAGCTTTTTCTGTTCTACCTGTCACCAAGGGCTTCTGGTTGAGGTTTGGTTTTGGTTTTGGTTTTGGCTTTCCCCCTTTTTATTGTCTTTGTACTAGAAAAATATTTTTGATAACCAGTTTCAAGAGGGCCCTGTTCAGGAAGAGCAGCGCTGCGCCCCTGGCTTTGAGGCGAGGGAAAGCCTCCCGAGGAGACGAGCACCCGGTGTGCCACCCTCCAGAGCCACACACCCAGCCTCTGTTTGGCTTGGCTCCTCCAAAGGGAAGGCCGCTCACTTCTGACCACGGTGTCCCCGCCCCGGCCTTGATCCCCCCCGCCCCCCGCACAGAACTGGGATCCCCTCCGAGCAGTCTCTCCTGATTTGTACGGCCTCGCAAAGGCATATCCGTTACATTTCCCTCGAGACGCTTCCTTTTGCAGAAAAGGAATGAAATCACATGACAAGAAAGTAAAGATCCGGGCCCCTAAAAAAAAAACTCTACCCATGACACAGTATCTGGGTTTTTGGTGAATCTAGGGCACATCTTCACTGTCAAAGAGCCAACGAGGCGTTTCTCACAGGGGCGTTCCCTCGCAAGAGTGGCCCCAGGTCCCAGCTCGCGACGTCTGCTCCCTAGATGTCGAGGCCACTTTCGTGCTCAGCTGCAGAATGTCCTGCCTTTGTCAGGAGGGACGGCACCTTCTGCCTGGAGGTCATATACTCCGGGAATAGCAACATGCGTCCCCCGTAACAGCCTCTCTGCTGGCTGGGGTGCTACGCACGCCTCTGGGGAGCCGCGCCAGGGACCCTGGAGGGCGGGGAAGCTTGGTGAGGGCATCCTTCTCAGCACCCCTGCCTCGGGGAAGTTCGAGGTTTGGGAGCAGGTCATTGCCCAGACAGGCACGGTGGGGGTTCTGGAGAGACGCTTCTTCCCTGACAGATGAGCATCTCAGCTGCAGCAAGGCTTACGGTCTCGGTGGTCATCAGCCCGGGCGTGTAGATAACTTCCGATCGGTTCCTTTTTGGAGGGTTGGAGGTTACTATTTGAAGAACAGAAGGGGCAGAGGAAGAAGCTGCTTCCACCACAAACCCCTCCGTCCCTCTGGCGGACTGCTCTGAGCTGGGCCTGGCTCCAGCTGGGCCTGGCCTCCCCCTCTGCCTCCCCCCTTCCCCCCTGACTCCCCCTTCTCCCCCCTCCAGCCTCTCCATCCTGTCCCTGGCCAAGCTGGGTGCAGACCTCTCAGCAAGCACCACAGGATGGCCATAACCATCACCTGATCACCTGGAAATTGGGTTAAATTGGGTGAAAGAGTTTAAAAGGCAAACACAACTGGGTTACTTTTAACTCCCTAAGTGAAAAACTGCCCATCAGCCCTCCTGTGCTGACCTGTCGGAAGAGGGAAGAGGGAAGAGGCTACCAGCCAGAACGCCACAGGAAAGCCAGGCCGGGGTCAGCGGGCCGTGGGTGCGATGGGCGGGCCTGTCTGTCGGGGGCTGCCCCCCTCTGCGCCCCCTGCAGGGCAAGACGAGCTCTACTCCCGGGGGCGGGGGGAGACACCTCCGCAAGCCCGGGGAGCCCTGCTTGCCAAGGGAGGCTCCGTCTCCCAGCCCCTCCTCGGGCGGGGCTCAGGGAAACTTCCACCCTCTGCACCCGGGCCGAGCCTGTACCGCCAGCCTCCCCGAGGCCCCCAACAGCCCCGCTTCCAAAACATGGCGGGCTCCCGATACTTCCTACGGGCTTTGTAAACCCTTCTCGGATCGTTATGACCCCTCACCCTCACCTCACCTCAGCCCCGGTTCTTTCCATGAGCTGCATGTTAAGTGAAACTGGTTTTAACTGAAGGCAAATCAAAAAATGCCCTGATTGCTCAGGCTCGGGTTCTGCAGCGGGAAAGTGTCAGGTCACCTTGTCAAGCGGTCGCGGCTCCTAAATGTCATCAGACACAAACACTGATTTCCAGGAAGTAGAATTTGGAAGGGAAAAGGCAGGATTCTGAGGCTACTCTCGCCAAGAGCCCTTTATCAAGTGCTCACCGTGGGCTAAACCCACACGCTCGGAGCTCGGGTGACCCCAGTGAGCGTTAAGACTTAGGCTGTGATAGAAAACTGGCACGTTAACAGCCAACTGACGCCATGGGGGTGAGTCATGAAGGGGGGGCTTCCTGGGTGCGGAGGGAGGGCGCAGGGTGGCCGTGGAGAGGTGTGACTGGCGTCAGGGCCCGAGACTGGCCAGGGCGGGGGTCTCACTCCGGGGGGTGAGTGTGGACCGGAGAGCGGGCAGAGCAGAGCACCGCAGGGAGGCTGACCCTGGGGTCCCGCTGAAGGCCGAAAAGGTGGCTGCCAGGAGGCTGAAGTGGAAGCCCAGCTTGGCAGTCTCGGTGACCCCGGGGGGGGGGGGGGGGGGGAGGGGCGGGTGTTGTCTGTTGGGGGCTGCCTGCTCTGCGCCCCCTGCAGGGCAAGACGAGCTCTACTGCCCGGGGGTGAGACCTCCGCAAGCCCGGGGACCCAGACAGAGCCCCGTGGGGACACTTTCCATCTCAGGCTGGCCGGGCCTCTAGAGGGAGGCCTGGAGATGCACCTCTGGGTCTCAGGCCGAGGTTTGGTGGGGAAAGGGGGGGGTCGGGGGGCCCCTCGGCATCGGAATCCCTGGGAAGCTGTGTTTTAAATGAACTTGTCACCTGGACCTACCAAAGTAGGCACCATGTAATCCCAGTCCCTGAGATGCCCCAAACCTTCTCCCTCCTTCCCCCTTTCTCCCTGTATCCCTCCTAACCCCTGCCTCCACCCTTCTCCCCTCTCTGTTTCCCCCTTCTCCCTGTCTCCCCCTTCTCCCCTCCCTGTCTCCCCTTCTCCCCTCCCTATCTCCCCCCTTCTCCCCTCCCTGTCTCCCCTTCTCCCCTCCCTCCCTCCCTCTTCTCCCCTCTCTCTCCCCCTTCTCCCCTCCCTGTCTCCCCCTTTCTCCCCTGTCCCCCCACTCCACCTGTCTGCCCCCTGCCCTCTCTGTTTCCCCCTTCTGCCCTCCCACCCTTCCTTCTTCCCTCTCTGTCTTCCCCCTTCTCCCCTCCCTGTGTCCCTTCTCCCCTCCCTATCTCCCCCCTTCTCCCCTCCCTGTCTCCCCCTTCTCCCCTCCCTCCCACCCTCTTCTCCTCTCTCTCTCCCCCTTCTCCCCTCCCTCCCACCCTCTTCTCCTCTCTATCCCCCTTCTCCCCTCCCTGTCTCCCCCCTTCTCCCCTCTGTCTCCCCCACTCCACCTGTCTGCCCCCTGCCCTCTCTGTTTCCCCCTTCTCCCCTCTCACCCTTCCCTCTTCCCTGTCTTCCCCCTTCTCCCCTCTCCTATCTCCCCTTCTCCCCCGTGTCCCCTTCTCCCCTCCCTATCTCCCAAGCCTTCTCCCCTCCCTGTCTCCCCCTTCCCCCCTCCCTCCCACCTCTTCTCCCCTCTCTCTCCCCCTTCTCCCTTCCTTGTCTCCCCCTTTCTCCCCTGTCTCCCCCACTCCACCTGTCTGCCCCCTGCCCTCTCTGTTTCCCCCTTCTCCCCTCCCACCCTTCCCTCTTTCCTCTGTCTTCCCCTTCTCCCCTCCCCTGTCTCCCCCTTCTCCCCTCCCTCTCACCCTCTTCTCCTCTCTCTCTCCCCCTTCTCCCCTCCTTATCTCCCCCCTTCTCCCCTCCCTGTCTCCCCTCCTTCTCCCCCCTTCTCCCCTCTCTGCTTCCCCCCTTCCCCCTCTGTCTCCCCCCCACACACACACAGGCATATACACAAGGCACATGCACTCACTCACACACACACACACACACACACACACAAGCTCACAGGAGTTAGAATCCCCCAGAGGGGTGTCCAGCTGGGCCTGGCGTTCCCTTAATTTCCGATGATGGAGGAGGCCAGATTGGGGCCAGAGTGGGGCCAGAGTGGGGCTACCACTGCCCGATGCTGTGAGAGCCAAGCTCGGGAAAAAGCCCTGGGGACACCGACATTTAAGGTATGAGCAGAACGAGTTCCTGACAGGGACCAATTTAGAAAAACCACCGAGTGCCACTTCCCTCTTCAAGAAAGGAGGCGTTCGCCTGAACGCAGTGCCAGAGGCAGGGGGGATGACCCTCGCTCACTCCCAGAAGCGGAATTTGGAATGATTCCACTAGCGTTCACTCCCAACTCCAAACCCGAATGAAGGATCATTACCACAGGATGACCGTTGTGACACCCACAGCTTAAAAGAAGCGTCCTCCCTGCTAAGGGCAGTTGTGCCCTTCCTCGTGGCCTCATCAGTAAATCATTCCAAAGCCCACTGGGAAGAGGATAAAATGAGTGTATAAGTTCACATAACATCCACGGATATTTCACCAGGACCGGAAAACTTACATGTTTTCAGTATCATAACATCAGAGAAAATATGGAAAGAAGGATCCAGAGGGAACGTGCCTGTGTTGGGTGCATGGACCTATGCTTTTCTGCTTTTCTTACTGTCCAGCGAAACAGCAGGAAGAACCTGGCACAGCAGAAGGAGAAAGTTTTCTCCCCCAGAGGCTGAGCCCCTTCTCCCCACTCTGGGGCTCCCAGCCCCCTTGTGGCCATGGGGCCCCTCTTGCCGGTTGAGTCAGGGAGTGTGCTGTCTTTCTTAGGGGTGTCCTGAAAGATCCCAACCAACTGAGCCTTGAAGAAGAGAGTCTGGTGGACCCCTAGCAGGTGTGGGATGCAAGCAGTCACCTGCGTTCCCCAGAGCAATGTCCCACCGGCCTCCAGTGACTGTGGAGGGGAAAGGGTGCCAGGGGGTTCAGCTGCTCAAAGGACAACATGTCTCTCCTCAGACTTGACTCTCATGGTCTAATGAAACCCTGTGGGGACCCCCAGTCCATGACCTGGGACTTATCGGAGTTTTCCCTCTTGCTGTTCACTCTAGCTCAAGCCATTTGTTGTTTTCCTCACTCTGAGTTGGGGAAGAAGGAAGATACTTTAAGACAAACAAAAAAAACTAAAACAAATTTTTTTTAAACTTTGAATTTCACGCAAATTTGAGTATTAAACTTCCAGAACGACTCAGTGCTGCTGGAATCACACAGACCTCCCTCTTGGGCTTTCGTAGTCCCTCCCTTTGAATTTTCTACATGCATATACCACAAAAGACAGAGATTCCAGGTGGCACTGACCTGGCTTGGCATCCTGAAAGGAATGACTTTCTCTGTTCCAGCAGGCCTGGGGAGCATTGCTGGGGGCCCAGAGGCAGCTGCCAGAGCCCCCTGTGCACAAGCCAAGGGTGGTCATCAAAATCAGGGTAAGCGCCTTTATAAACCACATGCATTGTCCTTGGGTGGAGAAGCCGAGAGCTGGAGGATGTCACTAGCAACCTCTTCTCAGCTGCAGTGGATCCCTGATCCCCTGGGACACAGCTTCAAAGGCCCTCCCCCTTCCCCCCCGCCTGCCCAGTAGAATGCTGGCCCGAAACCAGGCTCATTTCCCACCAGTCCACTGTCACCCACTTGGGTGGGCACGTGTGCGGGGAAGACACACGTCATGTCGGTCGGTCATCTGGCAAGCCCGGCTGGCCTTCATCAGCAACCTACCCCCTCAGCGGACTGTCACCCTCTCTCCCCAGCTCTCTTTAGAGCTACTGGCTACTGTCGAAAGCTACAGATGATTGTTCTGAGCTATATTTTTACAAATTTAACCCAATGCAAAGTGAATTTGAATTTGTTTTCAGACTTATCCTTCATCCACAATTAAATCCAAGGGTATTCACGCTGTGTGATATTAAAGGACTATACTAGTGACTGGTAGGTACTGAGCAGGGATGTTTGTAAAAACAAAAGGTGGGGGTGGGGGATAGGTAGACTCTACCACCTGGGCCGTTTCTTTCCCTTCACTCATGTACGCTGTTCCTAAGCAGGTTAGCTGCCTACTGAGTGCCAGCATGCTGTGTGGACGGAGTCACTAGCTGTGGCCAGAGTCAGGGTGGCAGCGTCTTTACTGGGTGCCCCGCCTGAAATGACACATGCCTTCCTGGAGAGGGCACTGTGTCCTTCATTCCCCACCCCACCCCCCCACCCCCGTCGGCTGGAGGAGGGGAGCCCTTGGCTGGTGCTTGGGGTCAGAATGTGTGATCACAGAGACAGGAAAAAGACTCCAAGCTAGGAAATGCTATTTGGGGTACGGAGAACGGCCCTCACCTACCAGAACAGTCCTGTTCCTAAACAAGAGAAGGAGTCGGTTGGTCCAAACTGTAGGCTACACATGTCACAATTGTTTTTGACCCTCAATAGCTTTTGTACTCATCTAAAATATTCAAGTTACCCCTTTCACATTTGGGTCATTCACAGAGCTCCTCTCATTCTGGGTTCCTGCTAACTATGCACAACATCTCAGAGGATGGCATACAAAACTATTTTTCTAACTGTAGTACAGGTAATTTGGGGGTGGGGGAGGCTTGGGATATACTTAAATGTGGCAAATGACTTCCCTTCCACCTTGAGGGATGAAAGGGAAACTATGCACTTGAATTTTAATTCACCAATGGATAGCTCGTGCCAGAAAGAACACACACCAAATAGCCAAAAAAGCAAAATCGATCATTTGCTTAGTTTGGGGGCTCACTGTAGGGGGGAGTTACCTTGTCTAGAACACAGATACCTGCCACTAGAATGTGAGCTGAGTTCTTGGCAATCAGATCTCATTAGCCCTTTGAAATGTCCTGGGCAGCACAATGCCCAGGTCCACATGGTTAATGTAAGTATAATTAAGTAGTGAAATGGTATGGTATATACCTATATGCCGATAGTGTATACCTGTATGTGTGGGATTTGCTAATATAACCATTCCAATAAAAACCTATTAAAAAAGCTCCTTTGGCCACGTGGTAATCTGTATCCGTGAGGGCCCCCTTGGTTGAAGTGACAGAAACCCCAACCCAAACTGGCTTGAGCAAAAGGGGAACTTAGTGGCTCCCGAAAGCTAAAATGCCAGGGGCTATGCTCGTGTCTCTTGTGGCATGGGTTGGCCCCCAAACACGGACACCGGGTCACACATCCTAGCTATGCTTCCTCCGGGGAAGCTCCAGGATCAGCTCAGGGTGGTGGTAGCCCCATCAGCACGGGAGCTGGTCTCCTTCCCCAGGAGGTAACCCAGGCCAGAATGGGCATCTCTCTGAGCCTGACTGGCTTGGTTGGAGGCCCGTGGCTATCTCGCTGAACCAGCCACTGTGGTCACAGAGATGGTGTATGCCAGTGGCCAAGGCCAGCATGGGCTTCACTTCTGCGGCCATGGAGTGAATGTGGCTTCCCCCGAAAGACAGGAGCTGAGAGTTCTAAAGGTGTGGTTTCCTCAACAAAATTGTGATGCTGCACAGGAAGAAGTGGATGTCGGGACAAAGGCAGCAAATGCCAACATGTGTGGAAAAGAGTTAGTACCCAAAAAGGTCTGGACATTAGTACCACTTCTGCCACTTACTAGTATGAACTCGGCAAATAATTTCTTCTGTCTGGATTTCAGTTGTATTGTCTCTCATGTAAGGCTCATAAAATACCTCATAGGGTTAACACGTGGAGATTAGATTTTAAAGAATGTAAGAAGAAGGCTTAATATCATTTAGCTAGTAACAGTCTAATGTTTAGAATATATACGGGGCACCTGGCTGGCTCAGTCAGTTGGGCATCTGCCTTCAGCTCAGGTCACAATCCCGGAATCTCGGGATCAGGCCCTGCGTTGGGCTCCCTGCTCGGTGGGGAGTCGGCTTCTCCCTCTCTCTCTGTCCCTCACCCCCCCTCAAGTCTGCTTCTCTCTCTGCTCCTTACCCTGCTTATGCTCTCTCTCAAATAAATGATGAAAATCTTAAAAAAAAAAATAGAATATATAAATAACTCTTACAATTCAACAATAAAAAAGACACCCCAATCAAAAAATGGGCAAAGCATACGAATAGGCAGTTCTCCATTGAAGATATGCAAATGACCATCAAGCACGTGGAAAGATACCCAACATCATAAGTCATTAGGGAAAGGCAGATCCAAACCAAATGAGATACTGCTTCATACTCACTAAGGTGGCTATGATAAAAAAGACAGACAATAACAAATGTGGAGATACGAGAAACTGCAGCCCTCACACATCACTGGTGGGAATGTGAAATGGTGCAGCTGCTTTGGAGAACAGTTTGGTGGTTTCTCAAAAAGTTAAACACAGGGGCGCCTGGGTGGCTCAGTTGGTTAAGCATCCGACTCTTTGATCTCAGCTCAGGTCTTGATCTCAGGGTCATGAGTTCAAGCCCCGTGTTGGGCTCCACACTAGGCATGGAACATACTTTAAAAAAAAAAAGTTACGCAGCTTTACCATAGGACCCAGCAGTTCCTCTCCTAGAAATGTATCCAAGAGAACTGAAAACATGTGCCCACAAAACTGATGTTCACAGCAGCATTATTCATAATCGCCAAAAAGGGGAAACAACCTGAATGTCCAACTGATGAATGGCTAAACAAAATAGGGTGTATTTCTACAATGGAATATTACTCAGCCATAAAAAGGAATGAAGGATTTGATACCTGCTACAACATGAACCTTGAACACATTCCAGTAAGTGGAAGAAGCCAGACACAAAGGCCACATAGTGCGTATGATTTCATTTATACAAAATGTCCAGAATGGGCAAATCCAGAGGGACAGAAATAGATTAGTGGTTGACGGGTGCGGAGGCAGTTGGGGAACGGGGACTGATTGCTAATAGGTAAGAGGCTTGTTTTTGGAGTGATGGAAATGTTCTGGAATTAGTGGTAATAATTGCAACAACTGTGTGAATATTACTAATACTGAATTGTGCACTTTAAAACGATGTCTTTTATGGAACATGAATTATATCTTAGAAGAAGGGGAAAAATGAAGTAGGCTTAGCACAGCCTAAGTGCTCAATAAATGTTTGTTCTTTTCCTTCTTATAAAGCAAAGTTATCAAAAGGTGGTCTCCACGTCAGCAGCATCAACATCACCTAGGAACTTGTTAGAAATGCAAACCCTCTGAGGTGGGGCCCAGCAAAGTGTGTTTTAACAAGCCTTGCAGGTGATTCTGATACATGCTCAAGCTTGAGAAGGAGCAAAATAACCCTTTACCACCTCCCAGGGTGTTAACAAGTACTCCAGATTCCTGAGGGTAGCTGACTCCCCAGAGAGCACATTATCAGTTTCAGCTTCTAAGGTCTTAGAGAAAAATGGCCTCTGCATCTTGATTCAGTCTCACGCAAGATTTCAGAAGACTTTTGATCACTCTGGCTGTCAGCCATGAAAATTGCCTACTTTACATCTATCATCTATCATACTGGATTCTTAAAGGCCAGTGACAGAAACCCAACTGGCAACCATCTTAAGCCTCCCGGGATGATCCCAAAGTGCTCCCTTCCCTCTGCCCTCCTGCGGGGTCCTGGCAGGCTCAGGCCAGCAGTATGATCCTGCCACCCAACAGGCCCTGGACATTCTGGACTGCCCCAGATGTAGATCACAGCTCCCCCTTTCCCTCAAAAGGGTCAGTGTTTGAACTGTGAGGGGGTCAACCCCTACAGGCCAGCCCTGGGAGAGCAGGGGAGTCTGGGTGGCTCGGTTGGTTAAGCGACTGCCTTCGGCTCAGGTCATGATCCTGGAGTCCTGGGATCGAGTCCCACATCGGGCTCCCTGCTCAGCGGGGAGTCTGCTTCTCCCTCTCCCGCTCACCCCTCTTGTGCGCTCTCTCAAATAAATTAAAAAAAAAAAAAAATCTAAAGAAAAAAAAAAAGGTCAGTGTTTGAACTGCGAGGGGGTCAACCCCTACAGGCCAGCCCTGGGAGAGCAGGGACCCCCCCCATCCCCTGCCCAGGGGGCTGCTGCCCATGCCTATGCAGAAAACCCCAATGTCCCAGGGCCAGCCCTGTCCCTGAACCCTAGACCACCAAGCCCCAGTGTCCCCATCTGTCAGGTATGTGGACTGCACGGATTTCTGAGGATCCTGCCAGCTTCGGGGCTCCCGGAGGTTCTCCTAGCCTCAGGTCCATGTGTCCGAATTCTGAGAATGACGACAATCGTCTCTAGCCCTCTCCAGCCGCCCTCTGCCAAGTTAACACGCCCTGGGGTGCCCACACAATCCGCCGAAGGTGTTTTTTGCAAACGCTATTTCTTTTTTCTTTTTTTTACATTTCCTCCCTCACCCACAAAACATTTTCACAAAACGCCAGGGGCCCGGCTCTCCGCACGACCAGTTCCTCTGGCCTGGGCACTCGGCCATTCTGGCCAGAGGCCCGTGTCCCCGGGGCGGGCCCGTCGCTCCTAGATGAGTCTGCAGCGCCGGGGCCCGGGCGGGAGGGAGGTGGACGCGGCCGGGCCGGGCCGGGCGGCGGGCCAGTGACGGAGGCCGGGGCGGGCGGGGCCGGGAGCTGCGCGCGCCCCGCGGGCCCGGAGCCGGCGTGTGGTGGTCCGCGCGCCCGCCAGGGGGCGCCGCCCGCCCGGCCCGCCCGCCCCGCCCCGCCCGCTCGGCTCCGGCGCGGCGGCGACGGCGGCGGCGGCGGCGCTTCCGCCTGGCCGGCCTCGGCCCGGTGCGAGCGGCCGCACGATGTGGCTGGGCCCGGAGGAGGTGCTGGTGGCCAACGCGCTGTGGGTGACGGAGCGGGCCAACCCCTTCTTCGTGCTGCAGCGGCGCCGCGGCCACGGCAAGGGCGGCGGCCTCACGGGTGAGGGGCGCGCGGAGGCCGGGCCTGTGGACGCGGCCGCGGGCCGGGCGGGGAGGGCGCGCCGGCGGCGGGGGGCCGGGCCGGGCCCCGGGGCGCGAGGGGGAGGGCGGGGGCGGCGGCGGGGGTCGTGGAGGCGAGGAGGGGGCCGGGGGGGAGCGGGGAGGCGGGGAGGCGGGGACGCGGCCGGGGGGCGGGGGCGGGGGGCGGGGGCGCCGGGAGCGCGGGCCTAGGACCCGGGCAAGGCGAGGGCGCTGGCGTTAGGAGGCCGGTCGGTGACTTCGGCCGGCCCAGGGCGGCGCGGGGACAGCTGGCAGCGGCTCTGCCCAGACGCGGTGCCCGTGAGCTTCCCGGGGCTGAGCCCAGGCGCGAGCAGCCTCCTGGAGTGGGAGTCACAGCTGAAAGTCGGCGACACCTCCTGGTCCTCGTCCTCTGCCTCAGTTTCCCCAAGTGCCTCCGGGGACCAAGTGACACAAGCACACGTTTTCTTTTGCCTCTTCCCCCCCCCGCCCCGCCAAATTGCCCTTGTAGCGAGATCGGAGGTGCCCCGAGCTGCTGCTGGCCTCAGCCCCCATCCCTCTGGTCTCTCCTCGCCCACCTTTCCTGCTCCTTGGTGCCCTAGAGCTGCAGACGGAGGCTCTGCCTAATTACCAGTATAGGCTGTTCTGGTGAGCCAGCCAGGGTGCCCCTCTGTCCGCCTGGGCAGCACCGCTGTCGGTGAACAGGCACCCCCCGGAGTCGTGGGGTATCTGGGACTCAGGGCAGGGCCACTGGGCGTTCCCTCTGCAGCTGTGGTCCGAGGTCCCACCTGCTCCAAGCCTGTGCGGGCAGCCCGCCAAGCTGGCGCGTGCTCGGGGCTGGACCAGCGTCTGTGCTTCCGGTGGCCCATTGTGGCCGAACAAGACTGCGGGCCCAACGCTGACAGATCTTACAAGTTACCAACAGCGATTTCTGTGAAGCATCCTGATTTGAAACATTAGCAGCGAAGATAGTCCTGCCAGATGCAGCAGAAGTTTCCCACAGACGTCCTCTGTCACCCTCTTCTGGGCCACACCTCCTAATGTGGAAGACACTGTCCCTTTCCTAAGAAAACTGTGTTCCCTTCTGTGCCCCGGGCTGCCTCCCAACAGCCTCAGGAATCCCAGGAGCCAGCGCTGGACCTGCGGCCTGGACTAGCTGTTCGGCGGCGGTTAGACAGCCGCCCCTCTGGAGAGTCGGAATGATGGTCAGCCCCAGAAGCGACTGCAAGCCGGTGCAGGAAGGCGAGGCACGGTGCCCAGAACCTTCTGTTGCACCAGCATACCAGCGTGTCCAGTCTGGTCCAGCGGCTCGTTCTGTGCTCTGTGCTTCTGAAGATCATCTCAGAGGGTGGCTGGGACCCTCTGTGCTCCGCCTTCCTGTGCACAGAAGGGCCTTTCCACCTCATGCATCTCTCTGTGTCCCCCCAGGACAGAGCCCACCCACCCCCACCCCAGGAACCACTCCTTCAGCTCCCTGTTCCAGCGAGGTTTGGTGAGTCCTGCCGTGGCCTTTGCCTGGCCTTCCCTGTGCTGTCATAGGCACCATGGCCTCGTGAACCCTGTCTCCCCAAGGGAGGAACAGTTAGTGATGTGGTTTTGTTCGGGCTGGTTTTTAAAAACAGATAACAGCCTGGATCTTTCCCTGAAGAGTCTGAGTATAAGGGGCTCCTGGATGGCTCAGTCAGTTAAGGGTCTGCCTTCGGTTCAGGTCATGATCCTGGGGTCCTGGAATCGAGCCCCACATCGGGCTCCTTGCTCAGCGGGGAGTCTGCTTCTCCTTCTCCCTCTGTTGCTCCCCCTGCTTGTGCTCTCTGTCAAATAAATAAATAAAATCTTTAAAAAAAGAAGAAGAAGAAGGAAGAGTCTGAGTGTGATGAGATGGTCTGCCCGCAGAAAAGCTTTCAGGTCTCGAAACATGGATATGGCAACAGAATAAGCATTAAAATAAAGTTTCCAAGACCAGAAGAGAAACCCCAACAGGAACTATGAAAAAAAAGTTTATTCCAAACGCTGATAAAGCTTGAATATGTGCCACTTGAACTGCAATTTAGGGAGACATTTTAGAACATTTCAGTAAAACAAGTGAAAGATTACAGACTCCTAACTTGGGTGTATGTGATGGGTACCTTCTTTTGTAATCAGTAATTTTATTTGTTCAAGATTGGGGAGGGAAAAAAATAGTTTAAAATGGAATATGAAACAAAAGTGTTACAGTCGAGTTAATACAATCAGTAGAAGTTATTCTGACATCAACAGGAAAATGGTAACAGGCTATTTCCAGAGCATACCAAAAGCAGCACTTCATTAAAAAGGAAAACATAAATTCCAAATAGGAACAGTGAACAGATTATTAGGTAGCTTGATAATTCATTTAACGAAGAGGAGAGACTCAAACACAGGTAAAAGGCAGACATTTCCTCGGATTTGTCGGGGAAATGGTGTCATCAACAAAGGCTATATGTGATGAGAAGGAAAATTTGAAATGCCCTAAAATGCTTCAGAGATGGAAAAAACTGGATGAGTGTTTTCCCAAATTGGACAGTTATAAAAATTGCTGTGTCCTCTTCAGTCATGACTTCTGAAGCCACAAGGAACTTCCTTAACACTTCCGAGAAAAAAATTTGTGATTACTTGGCAGAGGAAAGACTATATTATCATCCTGTTGTTGATAACGGAAAGTGATCTTACAAAATCATTGTCTTACTTTTTTGAAAAAGTGGCAGAGTACATGACCAAAAATGTCAGGAGAAAATGTACCTAAAGAGATGGGTCTGGCAGTTAATAAAACACATTGTACTATTTGTCTGAATTTTGTCATACTTGTGGTATTGTTTTTGTTTTTAATTTGTGACGGTTGTACTTTCTCATTTTTGGGAATTTTGAAAAAATTTTTTTGAAAAAAATTAAAAATAAGTTAAAAACAGAAGACAACCTAATTTTGTATTTTTCCTAAAGAGGGCCTCCCAGAATTGTTTAAGCTTATAAACAAGGCCTTCTAAAACCTGCAGCAGCCCCTGCCTACAAGTGTTTGTGAGTCTGGGGAATGAGCAGAAGCTGCCAGGAAGTGGGAGGGGATTTTTCGATAGGCCTTTGAGGAAAAAGAAGTCATTTGGTGGACGAGGGGGATGCCAGACGTGTCTCCGTCTGGGCCGGGGCCTCGAGGACGGTGCTGCCGTTCTGGGCGGCCTCCAGGGCTCGGCTGTGAGCGTGGCTCTCCCTCACCCCCCTCTCTCTGCCCTGCCCCCAGGTCTTCTCGTGGGCACCCTGGACGTGGTGTTGGACTCCAGTGCCCGCGTGGCCCCTTACCGAATCCTGCACCAGACTCAGGACTCGCAGATCTACTGGACAGTGGCATGTGGTAGGTGCCGGGCGGGGCCTGCCCTGGACGAGGTAGGCGGGGGGGACCCCAGGAGGGAGGGGACACAGCCTGCATTCCTGGGCTGGATGTTGTCTCTGGAGAACCCGATGCTGCCTTTCCTTCAGCCCACACGGCCCAGGCCGGCATCTCACTTAGGAAGGCAGCTCAGATGTTCACGGGTGCCCTGGACACCGTGGGGATTATCTGTGGACAGTCATGGACATGTGCAGTGAAAATTTTGAGCCGCCCGACACTCAGGTTCCCAGCCAAAGAGGGACAAGGCGTCCTTCTGCCTCCTGGTGGCTGTCAAACGGTAAATGAGGGTCCTTTCTGCGGTCTACGGGCCCACACTTCGGGCATTTTTGTGGGTTTGGTTGGTGATTTTGCTGGTGCAAGTGGCCCCAAGTGGGGTGCCGAGGGGCCGGCTGTGTTCCTAAGCACAGACGCGGTGATGTGCCTCGTGGGGAGGGTACGCATGTTCACGGAGCTCCGTTCAGGCCTGAGTTCCGGCCGATGCTGGCCTTGAGTGTGGTGTTAGGGAATTAACATATATGAAATAAGGGGCCTTTAAACAGAAAGCTGCGTGAAACAGTCATGCACTGATCGATTGATGATGATGTTTACAGGAGTGTAGCCCTCCCCGTAGCTCCCCTGGGATCAGTCTTGGCCCGTTCCGTGTTCCAGGAGACGTTGTAGAACGTAACTGCCGCCAAAAATGACAGTCAGCCGTGGCCGCCCTCCCGGGAGGAGACACACACAACCCTCCCAGAGTCTGGGAGGAGGTCCCTGTCAGTGGGTACCAGCCTGGCTGAGGTCACTTGGACATATTCACGGATACACTCAGATAGCACTTCTTGCCGGCCAGGCACTTGCGCAAACCTCCCAAGAAGGTGGAACTTTGGGGTTTGTTTTTTTTCTATTTTGAAGATGAGGAAGCAGTGGCCCAGAGGGGGTTAGGAGGCCTGAGAAAGGTGATGAGAGCGTCCACAGCTGGGACCCTGGCTTTAGAAGTCCGCTTCCTCCCAGGGGTCCTGAACAGAGGTGCCCTTTCCCCTGGGTATGAATCCATAGACAGAGGCTTCTAAGTCTGGGTGTGCCCAAGGCCAAGTGGGGCACGGTAGGACCCCGGCCCTGCTGGTTCCAGAGCGTGCAGGAGAGAGGGGCTTCCGTGGGGTGGGGCGCAGGGAGGTCAGTGTGTGCCTGGGCTGGGGCGAGGCACGTGACTCTAAAATGGGCCCTCGAGATTTTCCTATCTCAGTGATGTTCTTTCTCAGGGAGCAGATGGGGAGGAGGCAGGAGTGGCAGTGAGGGGAGGGAGGAGGGTGGCCACGCTGGTGGCAGCCGGGCCTGATGCTGGGGAGGAGCTGGGGAGGAGCCCCGCCGTTGCTGGGGAACCTTAGTCCTTAGCCTCAGGCCACACGCTCCGAGCTGCTCCAGCTTCTGCCCTGACCTCTGCTGGGCACGCCCCTCCCCTTCAGCTCTGCCAAATCAGACGTGGTCATGCCCACACCTGCCCAGTGCATCCCGACTCCTTAGCCCGCCCCTGAATGCCTTTCCGGGTCAGCCCCCCTCCATTCCTGTCCTCCCCTCAGCTCACACCTGGCCTGCAGCCAGACCAGACACTCACAGGGTCCAAAGTCCCCAGCCACCCCTGTCCCGATCAATGTGCCTGGCGTCCCCCCCCACCCCCCAGCCACCCAGCCTCCCACTCTGTTGAGACCCCTCCCAGGTGTCGGCTCCTATGGAAAACCAGATTCCCCAGACCCAGACAGCCACCTTTCCTTCTGGCTCCTTGAGACTCGCCCTGTCTTTACCAGCACCTTATACACTGCAGGCTCACTGGCTGTCCCCCTAGACCGGCAGCTCCCGGAGGGCCAGGGTAGGCAGCCTGGGTTAGGATCGTGGTTTGGTGACTTCCTGGCTCTGTGACACTGGGCCACTTACTTAACCTCTCTGTGCCTCAGTTTCCTCCTGTGAAATGAAAATAATGGTACTGTCTCCACGATTCTCTAAGAAGTAAATAAGAGACTCCACAAAAAGGTCTGAAAGCAGAAATAGCGCTTCGTAATAATTAGCAATTACATTCTTTTTAGTCCCTAAACCCAACACAAAGATGGCACAGTTTGTGTTTACTTAGGGCTAAATGAAGACTGAGTTACTTCTAACTAATAATTCCTTTAAATGCACACATGTGAGTATTTGTAATCAAAGCACACACAGATCCGCACAGATAGCGTGGACAAGATTTCTTCTGCTTGAGGTTGCCAGGAGTTGCCTCACTTGCAGATTTAACTTCCAAATTCAAAAGTGGGTTCTTGGCAGAAAGGAGAGAAAGAGAGAAATCCCTTCCCCTACCAGCTAGACCTTGGTCTCTGTACACCAGGAAAAAGAGGCCACGTGAGAAGCCCAAAGAAAAATGGGGGGGAAGGTCGTTAATGGATGCTTGAAGGCGCCTGCAGGGGTCCTTTGGATTGTGTGTTACGGCTCGCTGTAAGTTGTATGGTCCTGGGTTTACTGGCCTTCACAGAGGCAGCCTCACGCTGGCCCACGGGGGAGGGGGAGGGCCCTGACTCAGAACTGATTGTCAGAGCAGTGAGCTCCTTGGGTAAGGGTAAAGAAACAGTCACCCCTCACCCAGCCCAGCTGGGCTGTGACATGTGCCAGAGCAACAAGCCGGGGACGGAGGAGGTGGTGGGAACCAACTCGGCCTGGCCAGGACGGCCACAGGACGGAGTCTCCAGCTGGTGGAAGAGTGTAGCCAGGCAGGGAAGGACGGGGTGCCTGATTCTCTGGGCAAAAATGTCTGCGGGCCACAGCCGTGTTGGTCTTATGTCTTCGCTCAGGCTCCCTCCATGGCCAGTGTGCAGGCATAGGTCACAGGGGATCAGCTGGGCCTTCTGGGCACTCTCAGTCCGTAAACTGTCCCACCCTGGGTCAGCTGGAAGGAGGCAGGCCCTTCCCCCTTCTTCTTGTGTTCATTCGTTCAGAAAGCAGTTCTTGAGGGCAAAGCCCCCACCAGGCACAAGGAAAACCCCAGAGAGGCAGGGGAAGCAGGCCAGGCAGAAGACTTCCCTTATCCCTTTGCTTCTCCTCCCGGGGTACCCTTTTCCCAGTTCCCGGGGGCGGGGGGGGGGGGGTGCGTGAGAAAACAGCCGCCCTGCCCTTGGGAGTGGTGGTGAACTGCCTTCTCTAAGTGTTTCCATTACCGCTGGACTTGCTGTGCCCTGCAGGGTCCCTCCCTGAGGAGCCCAGGGACCACCTCCAAGGCAGGGCAGACACTGGGAGCCAGCCAGAAGCTGATGGGGTCAGGCAGGGGTTCCCGGAGGAGGCAGGGTCAGGGCTGGGATGTGAGCAGGGATGGGGAGGAGGGGCCTGCAGGCAAAGGCCTGGGTGGCTGCAGCGGGCTTCAGAGAGAGGGGTGAGAGCCTCTGGCGTGCCCAGCAGGAGACCAGCCGGCTAGGGGCCTGGAGTCCTGCAGGAAGGCATCCTCCGGAGGACCGCGGTCACTTAGTTCCCTGTATATCAGAGACCACATGAAATCCTTTATCCCGAAGGAACATCGTGACAACCAGGCAAACGGGCAGATCTATAGACTGCTTCTGGAAGGACACAGAGGAAAGTAGTGGTCAGTCTCTCTTGGTGTTAGCGGAGGTGCGGGCCTTACCTTCCGCATGACCCGCTGCGGTTCTGCCAGAGTTACTTTCGGGTTCACCGGGACCATGTGTGACTGTTGTTACATTGCCTATACTCAACATCGAGAAGGAAAAGAGAAAGCAGCCTGAAGATTGCAGTCTCCTGGGTAGAGCAAATCAGGTCATCCGTGTTATTAGCCTCTGAACTTACGTTTAAGGCCTGGTGATTGTAACGATTTTCCTCTTCTTCACTCCACCAAACCCCCCTCCCCCCAGGTTCTTCCCGCAAAGAGATCACCAAGCACTGGGAATGGCTGGAAAGTAACTTACTCCAGACGCTGTCCATCTTCGACAATGAGGAGGACATCACCACCTTCGTCAAGGGCAAGATCCACGTAAGGCTCACCTTCCACTTCCAGTTCCCGTGCCCCACTGGGGCGGGCAGTGTTGGCCTGTGTCATCTCATTCACTCGGCAGACATCTCCCTTTAGCAGAGGGGGAAGGCAAGCATGCACTCTGTCCTCCTGCTCTTGAAAGGGGCGTTTGATGGAACTCATTGCCAGGCAGGACCCCGCCTCTCCAGGCCGGCGCCGGGCTCAGACCATGCAGAGCCCCGGCTTCCCGTGCCCTGCAAAGGGCCTCAGAGCGAATAGGCGGGCGCACACCGCTGACGGCCAGTCCCTTGGCTCACATAACAGGAAAATGCTGGAAGGGCTAGGCCAGCCGGAGGCACGTTTCATTTAGGAAACCCACACGACTGACAACTGCGTGTGCCCCCTGACACAGCACTTCCCTTCCCGGGCGTCGGTCATATGGCATAGGCACACGTGCAGAGTGACGCGTGGGTCCCACGATGCTCCCTGCAGCACCGTCAGCAGAAACAGGCCGAGGGTGGGAGGGGAAGCAGCCACCGTTTGTTCTGCAAAATGAGAGCCGTGCTACTTGCTAGCCTGGCATTGACCGAGCACTTCCTACTGAGTCCTGCGCCGAGCGCATCGGGCTCAGGGGACTTGCGAAGTCACACACGGTACACTTCGTGGGGTGTGTTACAGCTCTAAAAACTGGAGCCGTGTGTCAAAACCCATAGCACAGAGATGCTTCGGCTTTTCCTCTTCGGGGGCTAATTCACGCCGTAATGAGCATCTACCTGAGCGCATGTGCATGTGTGTCGTCTTCTTTCTGTCCGGTGATTTTGCCTTAGATTAGGTTGCTCAGAGGGCCCTTACTGGGTCCAAGTCTAGCCGTTCAGGGCTGCTTTGGGCAGGCCCCCGTGACTTCGTTACTCCAGAACTTTCTAGACACAGGCAGACGGCGCTGAGAGTTCCTTGGCTCCTCCCCGTGGGCTTTGAGGCTCTGAGCAGGACCTGATTGCCTTTCTGGCTCCACGAGAAAAGGCAAGGAGAGCAGAGGCAAGTGTCTCCACTGTCCCAGTGAGCAAGCTGGGCAATAATAATAATAATGATGAAGCAACGTTGTTGAATGCTTCCTACCCGCCAGACCCAAACAAAGCAAGCAACAAAACAGAACAAAAACTTCACGATGCATGGGTTAGAGAAGAAATGCGCATTAGAAAATATTTAGAACAGAATGATCATCAGAATGCTCCTACGTATCCGAATTTGTGGGCAGTAGCGAAAGCAGTACACAGCAGGAAATTCGAAGGCTTAAATCTTGAGGAGAGGACGTTAATGAGCCAAGCGTCGAGTTCAGTAAGTTAGCCTGTCTGAGCCCAGAAATGAGGAATTCAGAAGGAAATAGTCAAGGGACTCTTGTTAGAGAACAATGCAGAAAGGCAGCGGGTCCAGGGAACGACCTAAGATACAAACAAACCTGTGGCAAAAGGGACCCAGGACCAAAGCAGGAGGCCTCAGATGAGCAGGGTTGGGAAGGAACTGGGAGGAGCACCTATAAAAAAGCAGAGTTTTAGAAACGAGAGAGAGATGCCATGAACAGCTTTGAACGAGTAAACTGAAGAGTTTAGACAGCGCGGACACTTTCTCCCACTAGCATGCGTTCGCTTCCATTGCTGCTGCAACAAGTTCCCATAAACTTCATGGCCTCACACAGGCCCGTTATCTGGGAGTTCTGGAAGTCAGCAGTCCACAGTGGGTCTCGCAGGCTGAACGCCAGGTGTGGGCAGGCCGTGCTCCTTCCGGAGGCCCGTTTCCTCGCCAGTTCCGGCTTTTAGGGGCCGCTGGTCTTCCTCAGTTCTGGGCCCCTTCCTTCACCTGCAATGCTGGCAATGTGGCGTCTCCAGATCACGCCCTCTCTCTCCCCACTCGTGTCCTCTCATTCCCTTCATGGCTCTGACCCTCTTGTCTCCTCTTCACAAGGCCCCTTGTGGTGACATATTGGGCTCACCTGAATAATCCAGGACCCTCTCCCTGGGTCAGAATCCGTACTTTATCACATCCGCAGAGTCCCTTTGTGCCACATAAGGTAATCTATGCCCAAGCTCTGGGGTTTGGGATGTGGACATCTTTGGGGGACTCTTATTTGGCCTACCACGTAATATTACTGAAGCTGGGACTCAGGAAGAAATAAGAAACCCGAATATGCCTGAAACTATGGACTCAATCATTTAAAATCTGTCCAGTGATTTTTACAGTCCCATTCTGTCGGCCAGCAAACCGAATCCCAACCCTGTGAGCCAGGCCAGCTCATTCCCATTGGTTGGGACAGTTCCTCCTGCCACATGTTCCTAAAGGACAGTGAAGATGCCAGCAGAACGCAGCATGGACATGCCCTGAGCTGGGAGGGGCCTGCAGCTGGTCTCGGGGACCCTTAGCTGGGAGGGGTCTAGAGCTGGTCTGGGGGCCCCGAGCTGGGAGGGGTCTAGAGCTGGTCTGGGGGGCCTGTAGCTGGTCTGGGGGCCCCAAGCTGGGAGGGGCCTAGAGCTGGCTGAGGGTCCTGAGCTGGGAGGGGTCTAGAGCTGGTCTCTGGGGCCTGTAGCTGGTCTGGGGGCCCTGAGCTGGGAGGGGTCTAGAGCTGGTCTGTGGGGCCTGTAGCTGGTCTGGGGGCCCTGAGCTGGGAGGGGTCTAGAGCTAGCTGAGGGCCCTGTGCTGGGATGGGTCTAGAGCTGGTCTGGGGGCCCTGAGCTGGGAGGGGTCTAGAGCTGGTCTGGGGGCCCTGAGCTGGGAGGGATCTAGAGCTGGTCTGGGGGCCCTGAGCTGGAAGGGGTCTAGAGCTGGTTTGAGGGCCCTGAGCTGGGAGGGGTCTAGAGCTGGGCTGGGGGCCCTGGGCTGGGAGGGGTCTAGAGCTGGGCTGGGGGCCCTGGGCTGGGAGGAGCCTGTAGCTGGTCTGGAGTCCCTGAGCTGGGAGGGGTCTAGAGCTGGTCTAGGGGCCCTGGGCTGGGAGGGGTCTAGAGCTGGTCTAGGGGCCCTGGGCTGGGAGGGGCCTAGAGCTGGTCTGGGGGCCCTGAGCTGGAAGGGGTCTAGAGCTGGTTTGAGGGCCCTGAGCTGGGAGGGGTCTAGAGCTGGTCTGGGGGCCCTGGGCTGGGAGGGGCCTAGAGCTGGGCTGGGGGCCCTGGGCTGGGAGGGGCCTGTAGCTGGTCTGGAGTCCCTGAGCTGGGAGGGGTCTAGAGCTGGTCTAGGGGGCCCTGAACTGGGAGGGGCCTGCAGCTGGTCTGTGGGTGGGGTCAAGAAGCAGGAGCCCCTGGTATATTGAGAGAGAGGGGAGAAAGTCAAATAAATACAGAACATCCCCATTGTGAGAACAGCACTTTACAGAACATTGCCATAGCTGGATGCCATTTGGGTAAAGAAAGAGGGAAAGAGAAAACCACATGTTTGCTCAGAGGCACATCAGGGCCTGTAGCCCTGCAGGAAACCAGCAGAGTGGCTACAGTGGGCAAGGGGGAGACTCCTGCTTCCTGAATACACTGCCCTACTGTGTGGGGTTTTTAGCATGTTTATTATATTTTCCAGAAATTTTACGTGGAAATAAATGTTTATTTTAAAAGTCCCTACTTCCAGGCAGCCATGCTTGAGGTATTATTAGCTCAGGAGTTGAGGGAACCTGCCTGGCATCTGTCTGACCACTTGCCTCAGCCTCGCCAGCTTGTGGCCCTGGGGCCAGTGGCCAGGAGTCCAGGGTCTCAGCGCCTGCCCACCCGCCCCCCGGCCTGCCAGGAATCAGGCCCCTCATCCCCCTGCAGGGCATCATCGCGGAAGAGAACAAGAACCTGCAGCCCCAGGGAGACGAGGACCCTGGGAAATTCAAGGAGGCTGAGCTGAAGATGCGGAAGCAGTTCGGGATGCCGGAGGGGGAGAAGCTGGTCAACTACTATTCCTGCAGCTTCTGGAAGGGCCGCGTGCCCCGGCAGGGCTGGCTCTACCTGACCGTCAACCACCTGTGCTTCTACTCGTTCCTACTGGGAAAGGAAGGTGAGCCGCCCCCAGACCCCCGCCTCCAGAACGGTCCCCGCCTCTCCAGACCACCAGAGTTCCTCAGGGGCTTCCTCCAGCGCGGTCCCCCGATATTCTGCATGCACACACACACCCCGGGGATCTCCCCGAAACCCAGTGTGCCTCTGAGGTCCGCAGCAAGGAGACCTGGACTTGAGGTAGGCACGCACCTGGCTCTTGGGGGCTCCTGGCCCGCCTTCGTCCACCAACCTGGTTCTTCCCAGAGCCACGGCTCAGGGGCTCCCTTCCCTCCTTTAAGTCGAACATTCTAGGGCAGATGCCATCCCCGAGTGGCTCCAGGTTACGTGGTGCTGCGGGAAGCACAAGGCTGACTTCCCAGGGGCAGCCGGTGCCCTCTGCTGCCACGCCAGCCCCAGAAAGAGCCTCTCAGGGCTTCAGCCCTTCTGAGCACAGCGAGGCCTTGCCCCACCGTGCACACACCTGCCACATCCTTCGCCCTGCCCTCCTCCCGCCTGGCACCTCCTCACCAGGCAGGGTACCCGCCAGCTCACCTCCCCGCATGCATTTGTGTCATCCCTCAGCCATTTGTGGGGCAGATAGTCACCAGGACGTTCTCAGGGCGGGGTGCCAGGTTGGCCTGGGACACAGTGGAGACCCCCATGGCCCGGGCCCTCCTCGTGGAGCCCCTGTCCCGGCACAGCCAGGCTCAGACACGGGCGGGGGGGGGTTGCATACGGTCCGTGATTCCCTCGGGGCACGGCTTTCCCAGTGGGTTTCGGGCACAGGTGCTGTCCAGCCCTCCGGCCCGTGTGACCCACTGGCTTATGTGTCCCTGCTGGTGTCCAGTGAGCCTGGTGGTACAGTGGGTGGACGTCACAAGGCTGGAGAAGAATGCCACGTTGCTCTTCCCGGAGAGCATCCGTGTGGACACCCGGGACCAGGAGCTGTTCTTCTCCATGTTCCTCAACATCGGCGAGACCTTCAAGCTCATGGAGCAACTGGCCAACCTGGCCATGCGGCAGCTGCTGGACAGCGAGGGCTTCCTGGAGGACAAGGCGCTGCCCCGGCCTACCCGGCCACACAGAAACATCTCGGCTCTGAAGCGGTGCGCAGCCCCCTGGGGTGGGAGGGGCCGGCCCTCCTCTCCCTTCCCAGGTGCCCTGTGGGAGGAAGGCCCCAGAAAAGGGCTGGTTGCACATAGTTACAAGAGGGCACCATCCAAGGATGTCACTCTCCCCATGCCTGTGATGGGGTGCTTTTGGAACCTTCCAGAAAGGAAACAAGCAAGGGCCAGGACTTGACACCATCCATCAGGGTGTGCCCTCCAGGCCCTGCTCAGGCTGTCGGCAGCCCCCGTGCGGCTGGGGGAAGAGATGTTTACAAGGAAAGAGCCACCAAGGGGGCCAGGAGCAGGGGGCCAGGAGCAGGGTGCCAGGTGGCCACCTCACACGGTCATCGGGCAAGCATGCCTTTGTGTTCATTCACAGAGTCACGTGTTTAAGATCAGGAGGTCCTTGTCTGGGTGTCCAGGTGGGGCTGGGTCTTCCCGGGCAACAGCAACCTCAGGGCAGAGGTGTGCGGGACAGGTGTAGGAACCTCCAGGCCCCAGGGCCCTGTCCGCCCTCAGCACCAAGCAGGTGACATGTCAAACCCTGTCAAGCTTCTGGGTGTCCCCCAGAGCCCTCAGGGCTCCAGGGCATGCTGTTTGCTGGTCCTACAAATGTGTCTCGTGGTACCTCGCCATCTGCTGTGTGTGTTTTATTGAACTCTGAGATCCCCTGGCCATGACTTGCTCATGGGAGGACCCCAAAGAGCCCAATCCCACATGGAAGCCCGCTTGCAGGCACACTGGCCCTAACTACTGTCCCCTTTCCTCCCACCCCCTGGCCTTTCCCAGAGACCTGGATGCCCGAGCCAAGAATGAGTGCTACCGGGCCACCTTCCGCCTGCCCAGGGACGAGCGTCTGGATGGCCACACGGGCTGTACCCTGTGGACCCCATTCAACAAGCTGCACATCCCTGGCCAGATGTTCATCTCCAGCAACTACATCTGCTTCGCCAGCAAAGAGGAAGACGCCTGCCACCTCATCATACCCCTGCGGGAGGTGAGCCCCCGGTCCCCCCACCAGCTCTGCCCTGACTCCCTGGGGCACCTGGTGGGGGTCGCCAGCCCAGGGCAGCCCCCTGGCGTTCGGTGGTGGGCATGTGGAGGGCACATAGTGAGTCAGCAACTTCCCTGAGCCCCTGCCTTGTGCCGGGCCCCTCCAGGCGGGTGAGCTGGATGCTGCCTCAGGGGTCACCTTACCTGGTGGGGAGACAGGCTGGGGGTTGGCATGCTGGGAGAGCTCAGGTAACTCCAGCAAAGTTCTGTGCTTCCCTGAGCAGATCCCAGAGGCCTCCTGCGGGTGAGTGTCCCTGAGGCCTGCCTTCGTGGTCCAGCAGTTGGACTTTAGCAAAGGCCTGCTTTAGCTTGGAGGACTTTGACCCCTGACCAGCCCCACCATGTCACTCTCAGAGGCCACCTCACGTTCCTCTCCTGACACTTGCCTTGGCTGTGACTCAGACTCCAGCAGGGCCACTGGAAGTCCACTCTCACTCGTCAGGGATGGGGACAGCTCTCACCTGTCACAGGTAGGGGTCAGCTCTCACCTGTGTTAGGGATGGGGACGGCTCTCACCTGTCACAGGTAGGGGTCAGCTCTCAACCATTAGGGGTGGCGATGGCTCTCACCTGTGTTAGGGATGGGGACGGCTCTCACCTGTCACAGGTAGGGGTCAGCTCTTACCCATCAGGGATGGGGATGGCTCTCACCTGTGTTAGGGATGGGGACGGCTCTCACCTGTCACAGGCAGGGGTCAGCTCTCACCTGTCAGGGATAGGGATAGCTCTCACCTGTCATAGGTAAGGGTCAGCTCTCACCTGTCAGGGATGGGGACGGCTCTCACCTGTCACAGGTAGGGGTCAGCTCTCACCTGTCAGGGATGGGGACGGCTCTCATCTGTCAGAGATAACTTTTTCTCAGGTTTCTTAGGCTTCCACAGTGACCCTGACGGAAGCAAGGCCGTTTGTCCTATGCTGCAGTGAAGGGTGTGGACAGTGAGGGAGAGGGCCCCCGTAAGGTGGAAAGCACTGACAGACCCCCCCCCGCAGAAGGTCAGAGCAGGTCCTCAGGCCTCCTTTTCCTCATGGCCCAGCAGGGCAGAGTGGCTGTTCAGCTCTGTGAAGCACAGTGAGGTTCTTAAGTTATAATCTAGATTGCAGTATCTTGATTTTATTAACAGCCTGGAGTTGTGAGGCCCCCCTGCATTTACAAAGCCCTCCAGTTGTGGGTGCAGCGGTGGTAGGTGTCGGGGGAGGGGGGTTCTTCTGTGTGCTGCCTCGTTTCCCCAAGGCAAGTCCGAGGCAAGGGACTTGAAAGAGCCACAGCTCCAGAAGCTTCCGGCTGAGGGCTCAGGTAACCCCTGACCCCACATTCCCTGTTCCTGCTGGGCCGTGAGTCTGTCCTGGGCCAAGGCCTGGGGGTGGGTGCAGAGGTCTCCATAGGCCTCAGCTCTGTTTCTCCCGATGATCCCGGTGTTTCTGATGGCAGAGAGCCTGGCTGAGGTGGGGAGCAGGACGGACTCGGGCTCTGGGGTCAGGACAGGGGCCCTGGCCTGGCGCCAATGATCCCCAGTGCGCCCACCAGGGGCCTTCACAGGGCTTCCCTCTCAGAGCAGGCTGCAGAGCGGACATTGCGCCCCGCCTCGGAAAGCGGCATTCCTGCTGTCCGTTGGCTCAGCTGGCGAGCAGAAGCTGGCTTGGATCCTCACCAGGCCTTGTTCCCGCGTCCCCCCCGCACGTCCCTTCCTGTCCACGGCCGCCCCCTCAGGAGGGTGCTACCTGCACCTGAGCCTTTCGCCCCCTCCCCCCGCGTAGTTGAGAATGTCCGTCAGCGCATGTCGATGCCCCGCCGGGACCCGTGGGACCTTCAGTGAACCGTTCACCCCTTCTTAGATCTTAGCTCACGTGCGTGCAGACCTGTGCACACACATGCTCACATGCATCTGGACACACACACACACGCACACCTGCACACGCTCACTTGCCCGCCCCTGCTCACTCTTACCCCGGCTTCTCCAGCCTTTCCTTGTGTGTCAGGCCAGTCCCTGCCTGTCTGTTGTCTGTGACCCCCCTGGGCCACAGGCTCTGCAGAGGCGTCCCTTGAAAGCCCATTCTGCACCCTCCACACCTATGATGCTGTCCACACGCCTCAGGGTCAGAGCCGGGCCCGGGACGCCCCTGTTGGCAAGTACCCGGGGAGCCGGTGTTTAGGACAGCGTGCAGGCAGGGCTGCTCCCCATGCTTTAGAGTGAGAGTAACTGGACGTCTTTGGGAAGCCGGATGGGCCGCCAGCGGGGCTGAGCACTTCTGCATCATCATCCTCACGATGGTCCCGCGAGGCCGGTGGGCTCACTGTCCCCATCAGCAGGGGGAAACCAGGCTGGCCTGTGCAGGTGACTTGCTCAGAGTCCCACGGCAATAAGCGGCAGACTCAGCACGGGAACGCGGTGGGGCCCAGCCAGTGCCCTTGGCCCGGAGAGGACTGCGTGAGGCCACTGTGCTCCCACATGCCCAGAGCTGGTCAGCTTCCCATCCCCAGACACCCACCCCCAGTGCTCACTTTGCTTTCTCAGGTGACCATTGTCGAAAAAGCCGACAGCTCCAGTGTCCTGCCCAGCCCCCTGTCCATTAGCACCAAGAGCAAAATGACCTTCCTGTTCGCCAACCTGAAAGACCGCGATTTCTTAGTTCAGAAGATCTCTGACTTCCTCCAGAAAATGCCGTCCAAGCAGCCCGAAGGCAATGGTGGGGGAAGGAAAGCCAGCACCGCGGACCCAGCCCCGGAGGTGAGAGGCCCCCATGGGAGCGGTGGGGCGGGGCGGTCAGGGCCAGGAGGAGAGCCTGGGCAGCCATCAGCCTCCATGTTGGTGCCTGCCATGGCCTCAGGTGGGAGGGCCCCCTCTGGGTGCAGGATGGCGAGCCTAACCTAGCCCAACGTGGGTGTCCCTGCCACACTTGCTGCCCGAGCTCACAGGCCCCTCTGTACCCCACCGCGGCCCCCCAGTCCTCCTGAGCACCCCCCGCCTGCCTCAAGCCCCATTGCATATAAGAAACCTTCTCGGGCTTGACCAGCCAGCCTCATCTTCATTCCACAGGAACTTCTGCCACAGTCGAGGCCTATCCAGCGTGGGTTCATTTACTGGTATTTCTCTGGTCAATCTTCAGTCTTTCAGGGATTTTTACAGGGAAAGACCTGGTTTTTTTTGGAGGAGGGAAGACCCTCTTTTTAAAGACTTAACTTCAATATCATTATTACACCAAAATTAACAGTAATTCCTTAATATCAAATACAGTTGACCTTTGAACAATGCAAGAGTTAGGGGCGCCGACCCCTCACACAGTCAGAAATCCACGTAGAACTTTTGGCTTTTCCAAAACTTAACTACTAAGTTTACCCTGGCCTGGAAGCCTTACTCAGCATAAACAGCTGATTAACCTGTATTTGGTATGTTACATGTATTATATACCGTATTCTTAACAGTAACAGAAAAGAAAATGTAGTTAATAAAATATTAAGGGAAGGAAAATACATTTACAGTGCTGTGTTTATCCAAAACACGCACACATAAGTGAGCCTGCGCATCCAGAACCCGGGTTGCTCAGTGGTCAACTGCACTTGTATTCGCGTTTCCCCAAACATAGATGTACTTTTTACCGTCTGAGCATCATTGGCATTGAAGTACACATAGGTCATATGTGCTCAGTCAATATGTCTCTTAAATTCCTTTTGATCTGGAGAGGTCTGCTCCGTCTCTCTTTCTTCTTGCGGCATTTTGTTGAAGGAACGGGGTCATTTGTGCTATAGAGGGTCTCACGGTCTGGTGCTTCCTGATGGCATCCCTCTGAAGGCATTTACAGTATTCTTCTGTCCCCTGTCTCCTGTAGATTGGTGGTTGAATAGTGAGACCCAGATCAGATTCAGGTTCAGTTGTTTGCGTGTTTAGGGGCGAGTCTGCTTGTACGTGGGATTGAGGAGCTATGTACTTCCACCAAGAGCTATATACAACACCCGGTCATCCTGTCGTGTACTGTTCTCAGTCCCTGATGGGCTTTGCATAGATCAGGGGTTGCAAGATGGCGGCAGTCTACTGTCAATCCTTCTGTTGATGAGCCTGGAATATGTCCCTAGAGAGAACCCCCTTCATCAACTACTTCGCTACTGAGGCATAGTTCACCTAGGAAGGGCAGAGGAAATCTTTTATCCCCTGCTTTTGTTTTATTTTTTTATTTTTTATATTTTTTATTTATTTGACAGAGACACAGCAAGAGAGGGAACACAAGCAGGGGGAGTGGGAGAGGGAGAAGCAGGCTTCCTGCGGAGCAGGGAGCCTGATGCGGGGCTCGATCCCAGGATCCTGGGATCATGACCCGAGCCGAAGGCAGACGCCCAACGGCTGAGCCGTCCAGGCGCCCCTATCCCCTGCTTTTATTCACCAGTTGTTAAAACGATGAGCTGCATTTCTAGTATCCTCCAGATATGATCGAGGCATTTGTGATGTTCGTTTTGTCATTATAATTATGAACTTACAGACTTAGGCAGCTGTTTCGGTCCATGACAGTTATTCCCCTCAGTCCATCTGTGACCAGAGGGAGCTCACTGAGGTTGGCACAACCATGGCCATATTTGATTGCTTCCTGGTGAGTTAGAAGGTGATATGTGTGCTATGGATCAATCTGAGTTTGCAAAAACACTTCATGATTAGAGGAGTCCGTGTAAAAATCCACATATCTGGCTTCTCTGGAAAAATTAGCAACCCTGGCATTACGGGGCCCACACTCGCACCAGGTGGCCCTGGAGCCAAGCAGTGGCACATGCCCTCCAGCTCCCCAAAGCCCCACCTGGTCTGGCCCACGGAGGCCTTTATATTTTCCACCCCCGTAGTCAATGCTCAGTAAGTAGATAGGGAAGGATGGGAAGGGGCCGGACAGACTCTGATCATTGGAGACATTTAGGAAGGTTTCTTAGAGGAAATTGGGCTTGATCTGGGATTTCAGGAGAGAGTGAGTTTAGGTTGGGTGAAAAGAATGTTGAGCTGCCTTCATGAGGCCCAACACGACAAATGACAGGGCCTACCAGGCCAGAGTAAGCATAGACCCCTGGCCCCTTCTGAATGCTCACTGTTCACTCAGCATAGTTTTGGGGGCTTTTTTAAAGATTTTATTTATTTATTTTGAGAGCGAGCGAGCATGAGCCAGGGGGGTGGGGTGGGGAGGAGCAGAGGGAGAGGGACAAGCAGACTCTGCGCTGAGCAGGGAGCCTGATGTGGGACTCAATCCCACGACCCTGAGATCACGACCTGAGCTGAAACCAAGAGTCAGACGCTCAGCCCACTGAGCCACCCAGGTGTCCCCCCCAAGATGTTTTTATTGCATTTCCATTAGGTGCCAGGTGCTACCCCAGGCACTGGGAATAGAGCAGTGAACAGATTAGACAGAGCTTATATTCTAGTGGGAGAGACAAGACAATAAGCAAACAAACATCTGAGGTATGGCAGGTGGTGATAAGATCTATGGATAAAAATAGAGCAGGATAAAGGGATCAGGGGAAAGGAGGGGCTCCCAAGTAAGGGAACAAGCCATGGAGTACCTGGGGAAAGGGTGTTGGAGGCAGAGGGAATAGCAGGTGCAAAGGCCCAGAGGTGGGGTTTTGCTTGGCACAGGCCGCGGAGGCAAGTGAAGAGCAGTGCAGAAGGTGAGTCAGAAGGAAGCAGGAAGCCAGATCACAGAAGCCTGTGGGCCTGTCGACACTTCAGCTTTGACCCTGAGTGAGATGGGAAGCCGTTGGCGAGTTCTGGCCAGAGGAGGGACACGATCTGTGCATGTTCTAATAGAATTAGTCTGGCCTGTCAGGTTGGGAACGGGTGAGAGGCACAGCTGCTCAGCAGAGGAGCCGCACGTAGCTGTTGGGCACTGGAAAACGTGGCTGGTCCAAACTGCAGTGTGCCGTGGGCATAAATTCCGCGCCAGAGGTTGAACGTGTACTATGAGAAAAGAGAACATAAAAGATCTCAGTAACTTTCTATAGTAATTCCACGTTGAAATAACCATATGTTGGCTAGAGTGCATTAAATAAAATCTGTTATTAGAATTTATCTCACCAATTTCTCTCCTGTATTTTATTTTATTTATTTATTTATTTATTTTTTAAAGATTTTATTTATTTATTTGAGACAGAGAGAATGACAGACAGAGAGCATGAGAGGGAGGAGGGTCAGAGGGAGAAGCAGACTCCCTGCCGAGCAGGGAGCCCGATGCGGGACTCGATCCCGGGACTCCAGGATCATGACCTGAGCCGAAGGCAGTCGCTTAACCAACTGAGCCACCCAGGCGCCCCTCTCTCCTGTATTTTAACGTGGCTACTGGGACGGGTTAAATTACATATGCTGCTCTCATTCTGTGTCCCGTGGGCAGTGCTGGACTAGGGAGTGGCCCGGGTAGAAGCAGACAGGAGTGGAAAGTCTGCTAAAGTAATCAGGACATGGAACGATAGAGCCTTGGTCGAGGGTAGGAGCAGTGGAGCTCGTGAGACGTGGTCAAATTCAGGATGTCCTTTTTTTTTTTTTAATTGTGGTAAAAGTCACATAACGTGAAATCCACCGTCTTACCCATTTTGAAGTATAGAGTTCACTGGCGCGATGTCCATTCACCTCTTGTGCAACCACAGGGTTCGTCCTCATGGTAGCAGTGTCAGAATTTCCTTCCATTTTAAGGCTGAATAATATCGCACTGTAGACGTGTACCATACTTGTTTATCCATTCATCCTTTTTTTGAGCGAGAGAGCGCGTGAGCAGGGGCCTGGGGGGGTAGATGGAGAGACAGAATCTTAAGCAGGCTCCACACTCAGCATGGAGCCCAACGCGGGCCTTGATCTCACAAACCTAAGATCGTGACCTGAGCCGAGATCAAGAATCTGATGCTTAACAGGCGCCGCCGTCCACCTTTTGAGGGACACTTGGGTTGCCTGTACCTTTGGGCTGTTGTATAATGCTGCTGTGAATGTAGGTGTACACACATCTCTTCAAGACCCTGCTTTCAGTTCTTAGAGGGAGATACCTGGAAGTAGAATTGCTGGCAAGAAGTCAATGGGTCATTCAGTGTTTAATGTTTTGAGGAATTGCCATACCTTCTTCCCCTGTGACTGCACCATTTCACATTCCCACCAGCAGTGCACAAGGGTCCCAGTTCCTCCCCATCCTTGCCAACGCGTATTATCTTCCAGGTTTTTTACAATAACCATTCTAATGGGTGTGAAGTGGTATCTCATTGTGGTTTTGATTTGCATTTCCCCAGTGATCAGTGATATTGGTCATCTTTTCATATCCTATTGACCGTTTGTCCAGCTTCTTTGGAGAAATGTCTATTCAAGTTCTTCACCTTTTTTTTTGAGTTGGGTTGTTTGTTGTCAAGTTGTAGAAGTTCTGTATATATTTCTGGATATTAACCCATCAGATATATGATTTGCAAATATTTTCTCTCGTTCCCATGGATTGTCTTCTCATTTTGATGATTGTGTCCTTTGATGTACAGAAGTTTTACATTTTTATGTAGTCCAGTTTATTTTTCTTTTATTTCTTGTGCTTTTAGTGTCATATCCACGAAATTATTGCCAATCCAAAGTCATAAAGCTTTTCCTCTGTGTTTTGTTCTAAGAGTTTTATAGCCTTAGCTCTTACATTTATGTCTTTGTTCCATTTTTTAGTTAATGTTCATGTATGGTGTGAGGTAAGGGTCCATCTTCATCATTTTGCAGTTGGATACCCGGTTCTCAGCACCATTTGTTATAAAACTCTGTCCGTTCCCCATTGAACAGTCTTGGCACCCTTGTCAGAAATCATTTACCACATATTCGAGGCTCAGTTCTGGGCTCTCAGTTCTGTTCCGTTGGTCTGTTGTCTTCATGCCAGCACAGCTTTATAGCAGACTTTTAAATTTTTTTTTTTTGAGATTTTATTTATTTGTGAGAGAGAGAATGAGAGACAGAGAACATGAGAGGGAGGAGGGTCAGAGGGAGAAGCAGGCTCCCTGCCGAGCAGGGAGCCCGACGTGGGACTTGATCCCGGGACTCCAGGATCATGACCTGAGCCGAAGGCAGTCACCCAACCAACTGAGCCACCCAGGCGCCCTATAATAGACTTTTCAATCAACAAGTATGAGACCCCCTCCCCCAGTTTCATCCTCTTTGGCTATTGTTTTCACTACTTGTGGTCCTGCCCTTGAGATTCCATGTGAATTTTAATATAGATTTTTTTTTTCTGCAAACAAAGTCATTGGGATTTTGACGGGGAGTTACACTGAATTTGTAGGTCACTTTGGGGAGTATTGACATTTTAACAATATTAAGTCTTCTAATCCACGAACACAAAATGTCTTTGTTTATTTATGCCTTCTTTAATTTCTTTCAGCAATATTCTGTAGTCTTGAGCTTACAAGTCTTCACCTCCTTGGTTCGGTTTATCCCTAAGCACTTGATTCTTTTCCATGCTGTCATAAATGGAATTGTCTTAAATGGAATTGTCTTGTTAATTTCCTTCTTGGATTGTTCAGTGTTAGTGTATAGGACATGTTCTGGAAGTAGATCTGAGATCATTGATAGGTTCAGTACATTTGGTATTGGGTCTGGGCGAAAGAAAGGGGTTTACAAGGTGATGACACTGTGGTGTCATCTGTGATGTTGGCTGTGCAGCTCAGAGAGTCAATCACCATCTCACGCCGCGGGGAAGATGCAGGGAGAGCAGGGCTGGAAGAGTGCAGGCTGGGATGTATGATGTCTGAGGTCAAGCATTACGAACACTGAGACCCGGCTACTGGAGACGGCAAACATAGGTCATGGCGGCCTTGACCCAAGTCGCTCAGTGGAAAGACAGGAAGAAAAACCTGAGTGGAGGGGCCTTTAACTGGGACAAGGCGGTGGGAGCAGGGTAATTTTTAAATCTTACCGACTTTCCTCAGGAAAAGGCCCAGACCAACTTTAACAAAGGCAGGTGGAAAGGGTGTCCCACAAACCCTAGACGACGACGAGGAGGTAGGGTCAGACCACCAACTGTAGCGTTACTCTAAAGGGACGTAGACTCAGCAGCTGTGCGGAGGCGGTAAAGGGAAGAGCAAAGGGGTTCTGACAGTCCCAAGAGCCAGGGAACCCAGAAACCACCATAAAACACCTCCCCACACCCCCAAGAGAGATTCACTGAACAGAAACCTCGGCAGGTGACTCTGAGATACAGCCAGTGACCTGGGGACATTTCTCAGCTCCACTCTACAGATAAGCAAACCAAACATAACGAGGGAGGGAAGATTAGATAATCCAGGGCGGAGCATTGCCCTGAGGATCTGAAACACCCACCACAACCCCCAAAAGGAAAGAGCCCTCCCTCCCTGAGGAAAACAAGACCTGGACTGAGCAGGGCAGGAACCTGGGGGGGGAAGGAGAGAGAAACTTCCAACACTAGAGGAAATGGATAGGAAATCTTGAGAGGAGGGGGATACACTGAGAGGTACAGCAGAAGACGGATCCCCAAATGTTCAGTGTGGAAAGCTACCCTGACCCACATCTTCCCAACACGTACATAATCCTCCAGAAAGTACAGAAGAATTCATGTCATTTAAACCTGAGCAACAGAGGATTATGATCACACCCCATACAAAGGTATCATAGGGAGAAAAAAACAAACCAGGTAACCTTCCACAGACAATGAAAGTCTATCAGAACAGTATTCCCCCAAAGCAGATGAAAACCACATCCTAATATTTCAAAATGATCTAAAAAGAATTCAAAAAATAATAGAAACTACTAAAGAATGGTATAAATAAAAATTTTTAGAAAGCTCAGAAACAAAGTGACCAGTCAACAGAAAAGAGAGTTGATGGGACTCAGGAGAAATTTTTCAGAATTAAGTATTGCACAAGGAGAACACAACAATGAATAGACTTGAAGGGATAAGGAAGGGATGGGGTCAAGGGAGGGCCAAACAAGAAAGAGAAAAAAATGGTCAGGAGCTGTGATAAAAAAGTCAGAGAAAGAAGATCCAACTTATGTATAAGAGCGTAGACTAGCAAAGACCGTAAAATAATAGAAACAGAAAACTGAAGAGCATAGAATAACAACTGATAGAAACTACCAATCGAGAAAACTTTTCTGAGTGTAAAAAGACTTGATTGCACGGTGGAAGGGCACGTCGTACTTTTGGGAAAACCAGTCCAGAATAGTCAATACTGTTAACAGAATGCAGTAAAAACTAAAAATTAAAAAAAAAAAATCTTTGGGGCAACCAGTCAAAAAAGACCCAAGTCATTTATGAAAGAAGAAAATCAGAGTAGGTTCAGACTTTTAGATAGCAACATTTTATACAGAGTAACATTTTATTTTTAATTTTTTTAAATAAGCATCAGAGATCTTTTTTTCTTAAGGTTTATTATTTTTTTTGAGAGAGAGCACACAACCCTGGGGGCGGGGGGGAGTGGCAGAGGGCAAGAGAGAGAGAAAATCTCAAGCAGACTCCGTGCAGAGCTTGATGTGGGGCTCAATCCCAGGACCCTGAGATCATGACCTGAGCCAAAATCAAAAGTCAGACGCTCAATCAACTGAGCCACCCAGGCGCCCCAAGAGTAACATTTTAAAGATATATAATTTTAAAAAAACATGACCAAAGAATTTTATATGGGAAAAATAAGATTCAGGAGTGAAGACCACAGGCAGTAAGTAAAGAACATGGAGGAATTTAAGAAATCTAACGGCTTTTTTTTTTTTTTTAAAGAGAGAAGACTGTATTCTTTTTTTTTTTTTTTAAGATTTTTATTTATTTATTTGAGAGAGAGAATGAAACAGAGAGAGAGAGCATGAGATGGGGGAGGATCAGAGGGAGAAGCAGACTCCCTGCTGAGCAGGGAGCCTGATGCGGGACTCGATCCCGGGACTCCAGGATCGTGACCTGAGCCGAAGGCTTAACCAACTGAGCCACCCAGGCGCCCCAGAAATCTAACGGCTTTAAGTGGCACCCGGGTGGCTCAGTCGGTTGAACTTCTGCCTTCTGCTCGGGTCATGATCTCAGGGTCTGGGGATCAAGCCCCACGTCGGGCTCCCTGCTCTGTGGGGAGTCTACTTCTCCCTCTCCCTCTGCCCATTCCCTGCTCGTGCACGTGCTCACTTGCTCTCTCTCTCTCTCAAATAAATAAATAAAATCTTTTTTTAAAAAAGGCATGGAAAGTAGAATAAGCTCATCGATTGCCTCCTTACCTGGGAGTGAAAGTGTATCACTGTACATTAGCAGGGAGAGCAGGGAGGGCGAGAAGAGGCGCGCTCGCGAATTTCAGCGTTGCCCACAGGAGGGATCAACAGGGTCTGGGGGGACGGACCGGGGTGCTGGATGTTAGATACCAGAACGAGAAGGTGTACTTCCTGGCAAACTGGGGGAAAGGAAGCAGTGAGTTTCAACAACTCTTTTGAGGAGTTTGTTATAAAGGTCAGCCGAGCAGAACGGGTCACTTTAGTTGAGGTATAACAACACTAAAGCGCAGGGAGCATAGGTGGACAGCTCACTGCACACGGCGTGTGAGTGCCCCCTGTGGAAGCATGAGGAGGGTTTGTAGGGATGGCGCCTGCTGGATGGATCCCGTCCATGGACCCTCTGCGGGGGCAGTCGCCTAGAGGAGGGTCCCCGTCCCAGAGGCAGAAGGCTGGGCCTGTGGGCCACGGATGCAGGAAGGCTGGCTGATGGCCGTGGCCACGACGGGCCTCAGATTGCTCCCACTCGCTCGCTCACTCAGTCTAGCAGGAGGCCAGAGGTTCTGTTGAGCAGGAAGTGAGGTGGGAAGGTGGGTCGGGAGGTTGGCACTGGACCGATGTGTGAGGCGGTCACCTGCAGGCACGGGAGGAACGGGCGCAGGAAAATGCAGGACTCCCAGGCGGCGTGGCCTGTGAGCTCCCTGTCTCGCACGCAGGCGTCACACAGGACGGCGTCGCCAAGGCCACACCTTGGAGTCCGTGCCCTTCTGCAGCACTGAGAGCCTGATTCTCGGAGGTGCTCTGGGGCCTGCAGGTCCATCTGTGTCCCGGTCCCTTTGGGGAACCTCAGGCGGGCAGCAGAATCTCCATGTCGGTCTGGTCTGGCGTTGTGCCCTCACAGACTGCGCAGTTCGTCATGAAAATGTATCCTAGCAGACCCAAAATCCACTTCCGGAACACCAGCCGGGGGCAGAGGGATGGACTGTGGATGGGACCTAGCAGAGTTCTCTTCCTATTCTTTCTCCCCCCCCCCCCTTTTTATTAAAGACAGCATCTCCGGGGCAAAACTGACATACAATATGCCATTTATATTCAAAGAGTACTGTTCGGTGGGTTTAACACGTACTCTCTGTGGACCCTTCACTACAGCTGAGAAGAGGGCTCTCTTACAAGGACCACAGAGAGGGTGAAGTCCTGCAGGAAGCCAACCAGCATCCCCTGTCCCTGCCACTTGGAGGATGGGACTGTGGCCGGGGGGGGGGGTGGCGTTGGGGGGATCTGAGATGACAAGACCCAGGCTGGAGCACGACATGCAAAGGTGGGGCTTACTGGCCCACAAGCCAAGAAGTCCTCACGGTGGGCTGCCTGACGTCACAGGGGCCTCTCCCCACTGGACTGGGCTTTCCGCCAGGAGGGCTTAGTTCCCGGGCCATGTGTGGGACCTGGATGCTGGTGGCAACCCCCGCATCCTCGGCTCATCCCAGCGTTCCCTGCAGAGTCACCCCTGCACGTCCTCGGTGGCGACCAGGTGACACAGTGCCTCCAGCCCCGCCCCCCTGAGCCCTGGGGTGGGAACAGCTAATTATTAGTTCAGGGCTTCACCCCGGTTCTCAGTGGAGCCCACAAAGTGCCAAGCCAAGAGCGGAGAGAAATGTGCCCCCCGCCAGAGAAATGGGGAGCTGGCTGCTGGCAGAAGGGGAAGTGGGTTGAGGGGAGCCAGTGACAAGTGTCCACTCAGAGCAGTGTTGTTCCTGCCGGTGGGTGCTCAGGGAGAGAGCCAAGGGGAACACGGGCACCAGCTGTGGCCCTCCTGAGCCCCTGGGCCAGGGGACAAGACAAGCTCCCTGCGCAGGCCATTACCCACGGCGAGCTCACCTGGAAGGCCGCAGGGACAGTGCTCGAGCAGGAGACAGATGTCACGCATCAGCCATGCTGGGCCTGAAGGGTCAGGGCTGCCAGGGCTCCCCTGAGGAGATGCGTTGGCCAGGGGAGGGTTCCAGAAAGCCAGGGGAAGAGCCCTGAAAGGCAGGGCTCCCCCGCAGACCTCTGTCCCTGATTCCTCCTTCCCCCTGCCAGCCCCATACTGCCCCCCACCCTGGCACGTTCCCCGAGCCACCCCACGGTCCATTCCTCTTGCCCTTCGGCTGGCTGTGCGGTGGGAAAGATCCCTGGGCTTCCACCTGGGGCCCCCTCTCACACGAGGCCCCGTTCGGGGCGAGGCCCTGTGGGGGAAGTAGCCTGTGGTGCCCATGGCAGAGATGGTCTGCAGGCGGGGAGCCCGCCTCACACACCCAGTTCTAGTTCGCCGGATGCCACAGCACCCAGTCTTGAGCTGACATGAGTGTCCAGAGCCAAGAGGTTGTGTGACCGCTGTGGGGTGCACCACACACCAGACGTGGGGGCCAGAGGAAGACAGAAACTCGGGGAGCTCTGGGGCAACAGCCAGCCCTGTGGGAGCCCCTTCTTCTTGGAAGGGCCCTTGAGGGCACAGTGGACAGGTCGCCTGAGGGAGAGGGGATAGAGAGGACTCGTTCCCTGGCTCAGCAGTCATCAAGGGCTCCTGCGGGACGATTGCCTCAGTTAGGACTCTGTCCATCTGCAAAGGGCTGTGCGGGCCGGTCTGGCCCCGGTGTCGCCCCACCTCCGCTCCACTTTGTGGCTCAGCACTTGGGCTCTGTGGGGCCCGCTGCTCTTTCCTGACAGTCCCAGCCGGAGCCAATCCCGAGGCCGGGGGCCACGTGCTCAAACAGCCGACTGGCTTGCACATCAGAGACCCCGCTCTGGGTAGCTCACTCACCAGGTGCTTTCCCTCCTGTGTTGTGTTTTTCAGCACTCCCCAGCTCCTGCAGAGGCCTCAGATCAGCCCGCCAGCCCCACCACATCCCTGGGGGGCCGCCAGAGCTCCAGTGTGCAGGAGGCCCCGACCGCATCGCAGGGGCTGCTTAAACTCTTCCAGGGAAACTCGCCCATGGAGGACCTGGGGGCCAAGGGGGTAAGCCCAGAGCGCGGACCCCATCGCCATGCAGGACCCGGGCCTGGGAGGGGGCTTCGTGCCTGCACGCCACCTCAGGTCCTCGGGCCCCCGAAGGACACTGTCCAGGGGCACCCTGCCCGACTCGCGGGACAGGGCCGGTCACCCCAGACTCTAGGCCTCTGCACGGAGGCTCATTTCGCTGCTGCCTCGGGGTGGTGCCATGCCCCGCCCAGCCTGGACCCTCACAGACGTGCGCCGCAGATGGAGGAGGGCCCCGGTGCGCACGCCCAGACCCAGTGCTTGCTTTTCCCTAGGCCAAGGAGAAGATGAAAGAGGAGTCGTGGAACATTCACTTCTTTGAATACGGGCGCGGCGTGTGCATGTACCGCACGGCCAAAACGCGGGAGCTGGTGCTGAAGGGCATCCCTGAGAGCCTCCGCGGGGAACTGTGGCTCCTCTTCTCTGGTGAGCCGCCCCGGCGTCGGCCCGGCCCCCTAGGGCCGCTGGGTGAGAGCCCCCCTGACCCGGCCTCCCAAGTCAGCCAGACAGGAGCTGCTAGCCCTTTCCTAGGCCAAAATGGGGCTCTCAGCGGTGAGGGGCCCGAGCCAGGGGCACCGTCCTGGGGCGCAGGCACCAAGGGCAGGGCTGTGTCGCCCAGACAGTGCCTTCCCACTTGCGGGCCTCCTTTCCTTGGGACGGGCTCCCAGCATGCACGCCCTTGGCCACTTGGACGGTTTCACAAGAAGGCCATTCAAACTGGGGCGGGGGGGGCGACCCCTCCCAGGACTGGTCACCAGGGAACCCTTGCCTCACGCCTCCTAACGGACCCCAGGGCCCCCGCGGGAGGGGAGGGTGAGGGAGACGGCTGCCAGCTGTGTCTCCACAGGGGCCTGGAACGAGATGGTGACGCACCCTGGTTACTATGCTGAGCTGGTGGAGAAGTCCACGGGGAAGTCCAGCCTGGCCACGGAGGAGATCGAGCGGGACCTCCACCGCTCCATGCCCGAGCACCCCGCCTTCCAGAACGAGCTGGGCATCGCTGCCCTCCGGCGGGTGCTGACCGCCTACGCTTTCCGAAACCCCACCATCGGCTACTGTCAGGTAAAGGGGGCGAGCCGGGCCCAGAGGCCGCATCTCCTGCCAGTGGCTTGCTCAGCAGAGGCCTGAGTGACTGTGCCCCGTGCCCCCTGGAAAAGCCTGACCCCCAAGAGAGCTGTACCTAGGGACACCGTTCACCGTTCACATCCCCCCATAGCACATACTGCCTTCTGTGTGCCGCGGCCGGGGGCTGGGGCATTTGGGTGTTGAGGGTCTGCAGACATCTCCCCTGCTGTTCCCCGTTCTGCATGGATTTGCCCGCCTTCGGTACCTCCTGGAAGCAGAGTCACACAGGATTCGCCTTTTGGTGACCGGCTTACTCCCTTAGCGCAGCGTCCTCGGGGCTCATCCCTGTTGCGTCCCGTGTTAGAATTTCTCCCCTTTTGAGGCCGAACCGTATCGCACTCCGCGAATAGGCCACACTCGGTTCACCCATGCATCTTCAGCTGCGCACTTGCGTGGCTTCCGCCTCGGGCTCTTGTGAGTAGCGCCACCGTGAGCAGGCACGTGCAGTGTCTGTTCCTGTCCCGGCTTTCATTTCTCCTGAGCCCGTACCCACAAGTGAAACTGCTGGACCGTGTGGTAATCTGACCTTCCATTTTGTGTGTGTGGAATCCCCATAGTGCTGTTCATGGCATTGGCACCATTTTACGTGCCCCCCCAGCAATGCACAGGGTTCCACTTGCCCCCCACCCTTGCCACACTGGCTCTCCGGTCCGTGGGCAGTAGCCACCCTGCTGGCGTGAGGTGGTATCTCATCGTGGTTTCGACTTGCACTTCCAGCAGCGTCCAATTTTACATCCGGGGGGCACTTCCCCGGCCCAGTCCGATGGCGTTCTGTTTCCCGGAGCCCACGTCTGGGTTTCCCAGAAGCATGCCACCCCCTCTGAAGTCCCTTTCCGTACGGCCAGTGTTCTGCGTGACCTGTTCCCGGGGCAGGGCAAGCCCGTGTGCTGGCTTTAGAGAATTTTTAAGAGAAGCTCTGCCATCGAAAGCTTTTTCTGAGAAGCCTTGCTATCGGCTCAGGCTGTGCACCGCCCCCCTCCTCCCCACCCTGCCGTTTCACCGCAGCCGTGTAGCTGTTGCATGGGGCTCACGTTTCCATCCGCCTGGCCCCCTGTCACACCTCCGACACCAGAAACTGCTCTGAAGAAGGGCCACATGCTCATACCCTCCCTCTCGGCTTTCCAAGTGCCCACTGGCCCGATTGGAGGGGTCTGGCTGATGGTTTTTGTCAAATTGGTTTCCTGCAAATGGCCTTTTGGCAAATGGCCTGGAGTTGGGTGGGATAGTTTGTCATTGTGGGACTTGCTTGGAGAGTGAGGCCATGCAGGCCCCTTGGGGGCACGGGGCGGTTTTACTTGGCGGCCCAGCCCTGTGAGCCTCCCCCTTGCCGTCTCCGTGCCCACAGGCCATGAACATCGTCACGTCCGTGCTTCTGCTCTATGGCAGTGAGGAGGAGGCCTTCTGGCTGCTGGTGGCCCTCTGTGAGCGCATGCTGCCCGACTACTACAACACCAGGGTGGTGGGTGAGTGCTGGGGCCCCACGGCTCCCCGCGGGGTGGCGGCTCTCCCTGGGCCAGCCTCCGCACCAGGCACATTGCATGGGTGAGCTCTCAGAGGCCTCTCAGATGCGCAGTGGGCTGCAGACACTCACGGCCCCCATTCCCCGGATGAGGAGGCTGAGAAATCAGCACACAGCTAGAAGGTGGAGACCAAACGCAGACTCCCGGCCGTCTGCCCAGACTGCATGCAGCTCCCCGGGAGCTGGCAGTGAGAGGCCTGGGGCCTCTGTTCTCACCCCTGTAACTCTCCGCAAGGCTTTTTACTGTGCAAGATCTCCATATCGCAGCCAGGGCAGGGAGTCCATACATCCCCGGGTGCCTGTCACCCGGCCTCAGCGACTAGGAACGGCAGCCCATAGAGTCTGAGTGATTAAGTGGAGATGCGTTGGCAAACGTACTTAATTACATACGTGACTCAGTCTGCGGCTCTGAGATGTCCTTCCCCCACCATTTGGTTCTGGGGGTCTCCCCCTCTCGGGGTCCTTTATAATCATACATCTGTTCACAAGCTTCAGGGCAGGACACACGGCAGACACTTCTAGAAAGGAGAGATTTGTATTTCCCCACAAGCAGATCCAAGCACAGTGGGGGCAAGTATTCTTTTCACACAGTGGTTTGGACGCCGTAGAGGGAAACCCGCACACTGTTTCCCGTTTCCTCCAGCCCTGCGAGTGAGCGGAGCTGGCCGGGGATCAGGTCGGCTCCCCACACCCACCCTGGCTTGGGCCTGGCGTTCAGACTTCTTTGTCCTCTCCCTAGGGGCCCTGGTGGACCAAGGCATCTTCGAGGAGCTCACGAGAGACTTCCTGCCACAGCTGTCCGAGAAGATGCAGGACCTGGGGGTGATCTCCAGCATCTCCCTGTCCTGGTTCCTGACCCTCTTCCTCAGTGTCATGCCCTTCGAGAGCGCTGTGGTCATCGTTGACTGCTTCTTCTACGAGGGCATCAAGGTGATCCTGCAGGTGGCCTTGGCCATCCTGGATGCCAACATGGAGCAGCTGCTGGGCTGCAGCGATGAGGGCGAGGCCATGACCGTCCTGGGCAGGTGACCGAGCCGGCCCCCCTCCTCCCACCAGGCCGCTGGCTGGCGCCCCCGTGGATGGCAGAGCCCGGCCCCATCTCCGGCCTTGGGCACTCCTCGCTCAGCATGCACCAACGTGCACACTTGGTGGGGGGCGGTGCAGGAGAGAGGCTTTTTCCTGGTGGGATGTGCCGGCCAAACAGCCCTGGGTCCTGACAGCTCTGGGAGCCGATAAAATGGGCCTGAGCACCCGGGAGGGGGCAGGGGGGCGGCAGCCGGAGCCCCCTAGTCCAGCCCCTAGCGGACGTTGGGTATCCTGCTCTTGTCTCCGAGCAGTCCTGACGCTGCTTTCCCTGGCTCAGCAACATCTCTCCCCCTCCCCGTCACCGTCACCTAGATGGAGGGGCCCGCGCCAGCTGTGGCAGGAAGTCTCTCGTGAGCTCCACAGCTGAATGGGCCGCCACCTGCCCCCTAGGTCCCCACATCCAGCACTAGCAGACTATCTGGGATCCAGCCCCTTCTCCCCACCCCACCGCCTTTGTGCCTCCCACAGTCCCTCTGCTCCGGCCACAGCCAGCAGTAGCCCACAGAGCTCTTTCTCCTCAGAATCTGACCCTGGGACTCCCCGTGCACTCATGGTTCTCTGGACGGAGAAGCTGAGTCCCCCCCCCGATCCAGGGTCCCCGCCCCAGCCTCACACTGGCCCAGGTCCTGAGCTCTGTAGGGTCCTGCTGGCCGTGTGTGCATATTCACCCGGCCTGGAACACTCCCAGCGACCCTGGCCTGCCAGGAATGCTGCCACCTGCCCGCCGAGCCAACCCAGGACCCTGTCATCCCTCCCACTGGGACAGACCTTTCTCCTGGTGTGGTAGGGTCTGGGCTTAAAAAGGGTCCCGACCCAAGGGACCCCCAGAGGACAGCCTGGCTTCCCAGAGTTAGTGCTCAGGCCTCATGAGGGGTGAGGCCTCTCTTCTGCCTCCAGGGGACCCCCGACTTGCCAGGGCACCCTCCTGGGCATGCCTCTGCCTGCCCTCCGCACAGTCAGGGACTCCTCTCCTGCCCTCCTGGAGGGTTCCCCGTCCTCAGCACCTTTGCTTCTTGATTGGGAGTCTAGGCAGATTAGGTCCCTCCACGTTACTTAGTAGGAGAGAGACCCCCGTTGCCTGTGGGGGGTCCAGCTTTCTGTCCTTTAATCCTTGTAGATACCTGGATAACGTGGTCAACAAGCAGAGTGTTTCTCCTCCTATCCCACACCTCCATGCCCTGCTGACTAGTGGGGATGACCCGCCAGCAGAAGTGGACATCTTCGACCTCCTGAAAGTGTCCTATGAGGTCAGCACCCTCTGGGGCTCTTTGGCCGGCCTGCCCCAGCTGGGCATGTGGGGGTGGGCAGCCGTGGCCCGGGGCAGTTCTCTGCTCTGTGGTTCTGCCTTATCTCACTGAGTCCCCTCCGGCCAGTAGAAATTCAGCAGCCTGAGGGCCGACGACATCGAACAGATGCGGTTTAAACAGAGGCTGAAAGTGATCCAGTCCTTGGAGGACACAGCCAAGCGGAGCGTGGTACGGACGGGGCTGGGCTCTGACGGCCGCAGGTTGCTGGGGGGTGGGGGGTGGGGCGGGGGTCGTGACCCAGGTGGGCTGCTCCTGCCCACAGGGCCAGGTACAGAGCCCCCTAGTCCAGTCGTGTGGGACTGGAATCCAGGAGTGAAGGTGCAAATTTGAGGAAGTGGGAGAGGCCTGGTCACTGTTTTCTGCTCCTGGGCTGGTCACTGCAAAGCTTCTCTGACCCCCCACCAGCGCCTAAAGGCCAAGAGTCTTCCTGCTGTGGGCTGAGCCCTGAAGCCTGCTGGCTTCGCCCCTGCCCCTGGGTAGCGGCGCTCGGCCACCCTCCACCTATCCAGCCCACTGTGCCTCTGCTATAAGCCTTTGTCCTCCCCAACTCTGGAGAGAGCATTTATTGGGAAGTTCTAGGACACCTTCCGGAGAGCCAGTGCCAGAGTCTTTCCAAGGATCCAGACGGCAGTCACCACAGGATTGCCCCTCACCTTGTGTCCCTGACTGGGTGTTCGGGACAGAAAGGCCCCCCCAGCGCTCACCAAGAAGGACCTTGGAGAGTGTGGACTGAGTGGTGGGATGTGTGACCAGGGATAAGCCTGTGGTCCATACCTCCTTCCCTGAATGGACTGCTGTCGAGGGCTTGGCCAGCCGGCAATCTCACCAGGATGGTCTGTGTTAGCCTTCGTCCCGTGGGGATTCTCTCAGAGACCTGGAACTTGAGAATCCGTCAGTACACGCTATTTCTCTTTTCTTCTAGGTTCGAGCTATACCTGGGGACATTGGTTTCTCAATTGAAGAGCTGGAGGACCTTTACATGGTGTTTAAGGTGACAGCCAAGAGCGAGGGCAGGCCCAGTACCCCATCCTAGTCCCCTAAGTACGTCCTTGGTGCAGCAAGCTCCTGCCAGAGGAGAAATCGATTTTTATTAGAGAGCATGAGCAGGGAAGAGAAGGAGAAGCAGGTTTCCTGTGAGCAGGGAACCCAATGCAGGGCTCGATCTCAGAACCCTGGGATCACGACCTGAGCCAAAGACAGACACTTAACAGACTGAGCCACCCAGGTGCTCCGAGAAATTGATTTAAAAGCATCTTCAGATGCAGTTGCCACAAACCTCGTGTGGCAGAATTTAATCCTTCATGGAGTTTCAGCAGGACACTTTCTTAAGTGGCAGAAAATCCACTGAAGTCAGCTTACACAAGAGGGAATGCATTGGTTCATGTTACTGGAAAGACTAGGAATTCACACCTTCAGGCATGGCTGGATCAAGGGGCTTAAATGTGCTGCCAAGCTCCCCTACCTCAGATGTCCTCTGGACTGGTCTTCCTACAGAATGGCAGGACTGTCGTCTGCAGCTCCAGGGTCATCCCGCTCTCTCAGGGGAAAGAGCCTTTTCTTTCCAAGTGGTTTTAACAAAAAATCCAGGGTTAGTTGTTGGACTAACTCAGGTTAGGTGCTGTGGCTATAGGAGGGTGTTTATTGTTGAGCCAAATCTAGGCCATGCGCCCACCCCATGGCCTGATGTGGACAGGAGGGGCTCTCCCAAAAAATTTCGGGTGCTGTTAACAGAAGAAGGGGAACAGGTGTGAAGAGCAGGCAGAAACAGCTAAGTCCAGACCGCCTGTTGTCGGTTACCCATGGCCTCTGGTTTGGCAGCCATACCTGAGCCTTATGGTGGGAACGGTCCAGGCAGTGCCGCCTCTCACCACTGTGACCTGCTGTGGCCAGCAGCCCTGGGGCTGTGTCTCCGCTCCTGCGTCTGTCAACAAGAGGCTGATGGTGCTTGTGTGGGCGGTTCTGGGAGATGCTGTGTCGGGCCCAGTGCTCCCAGCCCCGGGACTGTGCTGACTCGGGACAGCAGAGCGGGGAGGACACACTGACCAGCCGGGCGGTCCTAAGCGCCGGGGCGCTGGGAGGCCCAGCCGTCTCACCACATTGTGCCGCCTGCAGGCCAAGCACCTGGCAAGTCAGTACTGGGGGGGCAGCCGGCCCACAGCTGTGCGTCGGGACCCCAGCCTGCCCTACCTGGAGCAGTACCGCATTGACGCAAGCCAGTTCCGAGAGCTCTTCGCCAGCCTGACGCCCTGGGCCTGCGGCGCCCACACGCCAGTCTTGGCCGGGCGCATGTTCCGGCTCCTGGATGAAAACAAGGACTCTCTGATCAACTTCAAGGAGTTTGTGATGGGGATGAGTGAGTAGCCCCAGGGCCCCTCCTCAAGAGGCCTCCGGATGCCAGCCCAGCCAGTCTTCCCCCTGCAACAGCACCCCTGATATGGAAAGGGCAGTTTTCTCACTGGGAACATGTGGGGGTCCAGTGGGGTCCTCCCCTCCACTTCACCTCCCCCGGGCCAGGGCTGCTCAGCGTGGGTCTGGCGACCCCTGAGAAGAGCAAAGCTCTGGGGCAAGTGGGAGGCCTGGGGCCCAAGGACCTCTCCAGGAGAGTCAGGCTGGGAAGAGGAGGGGCTCCAGTGTGGACTGGCCGGGGGGCTTTGGTGCCCTCTTGCCAGCAGGCCTCCTCACTGGCCTCCCTGTGCAGGTGGGCTGTACCGTGGGGACCTGACAGAGAAGCTCAAGGCACTGTACAAGCTGCATCTGCCCCCAGGTGAGAGCCTCCTCCCCGACCCACCAGCAAGGGCCTCTCGTGTACCGAGGGGGGGCTGCAGCGTCCCAAGGCACAGGCCTCTGTGGGCTGCTGGGCCTCAGGCAGCCCGGGGGGCTCCACATCCTGGCAGAGCAGGTCAGGAGGAGGCCGGAGCCCTGGGGCGGGGGCATAACCTGAGAGGGAGTGTCTCAGGCGACTCGGCCTGGCTGAGGGGGACCCAGGTGGGTCACAGGCCGCTCCTGTTGATCCCCAGAGGCTCAGCCTGGGGGCACTGCCGAGGCCCTCAGAATGGCTGGGTAGCCCCGTTGTGCAGCCATGAACAGGGGCTGCTCTCCCTTGGCTTCTCTACACTCTGCCTGAGCCTCCTGGGGACACTGAGAGGTCACAGGGTGGGGAGAAGGGTGACCGGCAGCTGGTCCCCAGGCCAGATCCCATAATCTGTGGGTTCCCGCTGTGTGCGCCCAGCTCACCCTGCCCAGCATGGAGAGTTCTCCAAGATGAGGTTCCCTCGTTTTCAGGGGGGAAACTGAGACTCAGGCAGGTGAGAGTTCTAGCCCGGGGCGCTCTGCTCTGGGGTGGAGCCACCCTGGGTCCCTGCTCTTGTTCACGAACTGCCCCAGGGAGTCAGCGGCTGCGTGCAAGGGGGCGGAATGGTGTTTGGAACACCGGCGCTGTGCGCTCCCCAGAGGCCATCACTTCGTTGGCCCGGAATGCAGTTTTAAAGCTCCCCTGGGGGGTGGTTCTGTGTGGCCAGAACTGGAAGCCCCAGGCCTTGACACAGGTGATCTCACCTGGAATCCAACACGGGACATTGGCCTCAGGGACGCCTCCAGGGAAGGTGGGTGCCAGCCATGTCTGACTCTGCTGAGGGAAAGGCCTGGGTTGGGCAGACCCCACTGGGCTGGGGTCCTCCAGGTGAGGGCACGTGGGGCCACCTTTGCCAACTCCCGAGGCACCTGTATCTGCCTCCCGGAACCCACAGCCCACACCCTGCCACCTCCCCCAAGTGCCACCTGTTCAACCCCTGTCATCCCCGACCGCACGGTGGGGAGAATGAGCCCCCCCCCAGAACCATGTGGGTCTGAAACCCTGGGGACCACTTCATCACAAAGAACGTACCAATGTGGAACGATGCCCAAGATGCATAGAGTGAGAAGAGCAAGTCCCTTGTGCGTGGCTGGTGCCTGCGTGGCTGCCCGCAGGGGCCTGGTCCCCACAGAGTGCTCTGCACCCCACCAACGGGGCAGTGAAGGGGGGGCTGGCCATTCACTGGACTCCCAGCTGCACTGACCAGGTGTTTAGATGGGCTACATGTGACGTTCTCAAACACAACATGAAAGTCAAGAAAGGAACACTACCCGGGATCCGTGATCATCGTTACTACTCTGACCCCACGCCATATCACGGGCCCTGGCAGGCGGCGGGGCACGCCATGTGGGGAGCCGGGCCTGCCCTCACTCACCTTTCCCTCTGAGCACAGCCCTGAGCCCGGAGGAGGCCGAGTCAGCCCTGGAAGCAACCCACTACTTCACCGAGGACAGCTCCTCAGAAGGTGAGCGCCGCCGACCCTGGTGCAGGGGCCTCTGGCCTTGCAGCCGGGCCGTCGTGGGGCCCCGCACAGGTGGCCCGCAGCCCTCGGTGGGCTTGGGGAGCGTGCTGTGTTGGGGAGCCACGGGTGACGGCAACGGCATCTCTCTGGGAGGGCCCCCCCCCGGGGTGTTCTCACTCCTGTTTCTCTTGTCTCTGCCTTCCTGGACCTTGGCTTCTCTCTCCCTCTCTCATCCACTCCTCTGCTCTCCCAGCATCTCCTCTGGCCTCAGATCTGGACCTTTTCCTGCCCTGGGAGGCTCAAGGTCAGTCCCTGGGGGTCAGGGGCACCCGCTTTGTGCTGGGCTGCGTCTGCCTAACACCCCCACCCCCCACCCCGCATGGTCAGGAGGCCTGGACACGCTTGGTCCCAGGGATGCCTCCTGTGTGGATGACTCCCGAGGAGGACCCAGGACCAAGCCGCAGCTTACTGGGGAGGAGAGGGGCGGCCTCTGTGCTTGTCGAGGGGGCTAGTAAATGAGGATGCATGGCACGGCACCGGGGCCTCAGCTCCGCGGCCGCACGCAAACAGTATTCCATCATCACGCTCATGGGAGAAAGCCCAGATGCCATCGTGGCCACAGTGTGAAACGGACAGGTGGAGGAGGGCGGTGGAAAATGTCCTCATGGCCTACATGACCAGGTGTTTAGATGGGCTTAAGGAAAGATATATTTGTTGAGTGCCTTTGCGAAGGCGTTCCTTGCTACATGTAAAGCCCGTTGGGGGCATCAGATCCAGGGTGATGGGGCATTCCGGGCCTGGGGTTGACTAAAACCCCCGCCTGTAAGTCCTCGTGGCAGATAGTACCCAGCAAGGATAATACACAGCCAAAAGAGAAACACAGTGCGTATCCAGATAGCCAAGGCAGGCCTGCTGGTGGTGTCAGAAGGCGTAATTTGAACTTAATAGGAAGCCTCAGGTGCACGATCCAAAGAAACAGATGGGTCTTCTGTTATACTCAGAATCTGGGAAAATCACGGGCCCTTCCCAGCTTTCCCCGGGGGTTCCAGTTAAGGCCGGGGCCCAGGGGTACAGAGCCCTGTCCTCAGACTGCACGCAGCCCCCGGCAGTGGGCCTCCACTCGGCAGTGAGAAGCCTGAGCGCAGAGAGACTCCCCGCCATCGCCAACAGCGCTGGGAGGCTGCCACCCACCAGGGTCCCCCGGCAGCCTTGTGGCCCGCAGGTCTGGGAGAGCTGGGCCACCTGCTGCTCCCCATGTTCATGGGCCCCACAGGGGACGGTGTGGGCCACCTCCAGCAAATGTGTCACTTTAAGAAATATGGTGCCCGGCACAGAATTCCCGTACACACAATTCCTCATCAGTCAGTGCAGTGGTTGGTGGAGGGTTGAACTGAGAATCAGGACCGCCTTGGGTTTGACCCTTTTCAGCAGACACTAGAGAAACTAGTTCTCGGGCTTTTTCTCGGCGAGGGTCGAGACTTATATTCCTTTGGCAGAGAGGAAGGCGGGTCTGGCGGCGCCTTGGTTCCCCGTAAGCAGGCGAAGAAGGCGAGCGGGCCCTGGGCTTCTGCTTCGGCGGGAGATGGGATGGGGCTGCTCACAGGCCTCCGAGGTTTGCAGCCGCAACACGGGGGTATTCCCTGTGTGCTTTCTCTTTTCCGGTTGTCCAGAAACACTACGGCAGGAAGAGCAAGAGGGAGGCGGAAATGACGACGGCCAAGAAAAAAGAGGTACAGGCAGGCCGTTGTTCCCAGTGCCGATGCAGATCCTGGGGCTCCTCCCTGCAGGCGAGGCCCCCACCCAGGGAAGCCAGCTGCCAGGGGAAGCCACTCTCATCAGCCCCGGGCCTGACTCTCTTGTCACTGTGAATACACCCCCCACACCCCACTGCCACCTCATTCCAGGGCACCTGCTTTCTGCAGCCTCCACGTCCCTCCTTCGCCATCTTGGGGGAGACAGGTTGGGGCCCTCTTGGTCAGCTCAGGCCTTACCCTAGCATAAGAACTCAGGGGAGACATCCGGGTGTTCTGGAGTGTTCTTCCCACTGCCATCTCCCCAAATACCGGGGTGTTTCATAAAAGGGCCCAGGTAACCCTGTGCCAGACAAAACTGAAACCCGCTCACCGCCTGCTACCGGCCCCCAGCTCGATCTGACAGATTTTTTTTTCTCCCAATACACAGAGGAGAAGGGGACCAGCCCTCCTGACTATCGGCACTACCTTCGCATGTGGGCCAAAGAGAAAGAGGTTCAGAAGGAGACGATTAAGGATCTTCCCAAAATGAACCAGGTAGGCCCATTGAGAGCCCACAACAGACACTTCCAAGGCTGGGTTCCCCCCATCCAGCGGCTCCCCACCCTCCCTCCCAGTGCCTGCTGGAGGGTGGAAATTCACCTGCCTACCTCCTGCACCTGCTAGTCAGACAGCAGTCAGGGACGATTCCAGAAGGACAGCAGGCCAGTTGCTTTGGGGCCTTATCCTGGGTGGTGGTTGCTGGCGATGGCTCGTTCACATTCCGTCAGTATCTATGCAGCAGAGAGGCAGTAGGGAAGGTGAGCCTCTGACACACAGGCCCACACGACCCCTTTACGAGTCATCCCCCCAACGCTCCTGTTCCTCCCAGGCCCTCCCAGCTGCCGTGCTCACGCAGGCCTGCTCCACCCACCGCCCCTTGTTCAGGCGCTGGCCTCTGGGTCGGGAGCCCGGCATCTTGCCAAGGGTCTCAGCGCTGGCCGCAGCCTGACCACAGCCCTGCCCTGCCCAGAGAGGCACCTGTGGTCTGGGCGTCTCTCACCTGCATCCTGAAGAATGGGGTGCCCCGTGGAGCGAGGCAGGAGGCCTGAGTGCGGTGTCAGACCTCCCCACCCCCTCAACGGACCCAGGCTGTGCTTGTTTTGTCCTCACCCTCCACCTGGTTGAAGATGAAAAACTCAAGGCGATTCTGAAACACACTGAAGAAGTCCTGTAGCCCCTGGGTCTGGGCAGTGGTATAGAACTCGGTCTGGCTCAGCCAGCAGCACGGTGATAGGGACAGGGAGAGGCTCCCAGCACTGTCTGTGCTGAAAGAAAGGCAGCTGGAAGAGAAAGCTCTTCTAAGGCTGTGTGATACTGGTCGCGTCGCTGTCCCTTTCTGCGCCTCCATGTCCCGGTCTGTGAAATGGGCACAGCAAGGCGCAGGCCTGGAGACCACGAACAAGACAGCCCAGCACTGGCAGTCTGGCTGATCCCAGACTGGAATCTGGCTGATTTCACCGTCTCCCCGCCCTTTTTCTGTGTCTCCCTGAAAAGGAGCAGTTCATTGAGCTGTGCAAGACGCTGTACAATATGTTCAGCGAGGACCCCATGGAGCAGGACTTGTATCACGCCATCGCCACGGTGGCCAGCCTGCTGCTCCGCATCGGCGAGGTGGGGAAGAAGTTTTCCGCCCAGCCAGGCAGGAAGCCCAGGGATGGTGCCCCCGAGGATGACGAGCCACCAGCCCCTGACCCCGCACAGGACCCAGCCCCGGAGCTTCAGCCTCCAGCTGCCGGTGACCCCCAGGCCAGAGCGGGGGGAGACACCCCCCTCGGGAAAGCGCCCCAGGAGAGCCAGGTGGTGGGTGACGGGGGCAGTGGCGAGGGCCGGGGCTCCCCCTCGCAGCTGCTGTCCGATGATGAAACCAAAGACGACATGTCCATGTCCTCCTACTCGGTGGTCAGCACAGGCTCCCTGCAGTGCGAGGACCTGGCTGACGACACGGTGCTGGTGGGCGCGGAGGCCCGCAGCCCCCCGGCCCCCACCCGCGGTGGGGGCACCGTCGACACAGACTGGTGCATCTCCTTCGAGCAGATCTTGGCCTCCATCCTGACAGAATCCGTTCTGGTGAACTTCTTTGAGAAGAGGGTGGACATTGGGCTCAAGATCAAGGACCAAAAGAAGGTGGAGAGACAATTCAGCACGTCCAGTGACCTCGAACAGTCTGGAGTTTCAGGCTGACGGGGACCTGGCCTGTCTCTCCTACTCGCCCCCTCCTCCCTCCTGTTCTGTTTTCTCCCTCAGGACGCACCCCTCCTGTTCTCCCCAGATGCAGTGAGTTGTAAATGGAAAAAAAGGCTGAACAGCCCCAGTTGGGCCCAGACAGAGGCTCCCAGCCCCCTCTTCCTGCCTGCCTGGTGGGACCCGCCTCGGTCCCTGTGTCCTGTCAGAGGCTGTCCGTCCTGGCCTGCTTGCCCAATGCCTCTGTGCCCCGTTCAGTGGCTAGGCCACACGGCACCTTCCACTCTGGCGCGGGTGGGGGGGGGGGGGCGGTCCTGCAGCTGAGCACTCCAGGGGGCTTTCCTGCCATTTGGCACCAGGCAGGGGATCCCGTTGGGCATCAGGGTGCTCCCTAGGAGCCCCTGAGCCCCTGGCTGAGGGACACGGGCACAAAGTGTCTAGTGCATCGGGGCGGATGCCGTGCGGGCGTTACTCTAAATGCTCTTTCAGCTCGTCAGCCTCACCATTAACCTTAAAAGCACATCCCTCAGGTCCTGATAGATTTCCTTATATTCATTTCAGTTGGCTGAAAATCACACTGTGCTCAATGCCTTAATAAACCCCCGAAAGAAATCAATACCATACTGTGTACAGAGCCTTAATGTGGCCTCAGCTACTGCTTGGGCTTCTGGCTTCTTCCCAGGCAGGTGGGGGCCCAGGCCATGTTCTGGAGGTTCTGGGCACTTAGACCCCCACAGGGGTGGGGGTTCAGGTCCCCAGGGAGAATGAGGGCACAGAAAGTACTGATGCAGGCCCAGTAGGGCTTGAGCTGACCTCTGCCGAGGGAGAGTCCCAAGTACCTCAGGCACAAACAGCCTGGGTCCAGTGGGTGCAGGTGTTGGCCTGGGCTTGGGCTGCAGCAAGCACTTGGGCTCAGCAAGTTGCTGTGGGGCCACAGGTGACAGGCTGAGCCATGAGCACCCCCTAGCTTTGTAGCAAGAGCTGATCATCAGTGTCTAGCGTTCACCCCTCTCCCCACCGCTATCACGTGGGGCATCTCTTCTACTGAAAGATAAATCTGAGGGGCGCCTGGGTGGCTCAGTTGGTTAAGCGTCTTCCTTCGGCTCAGGTCATGATCCCAGGGTCCTGGGATCAAGCCCCACTTCGGGCTCCTTGCTCGACGGGGAGCCTGCTTCTCCCTCTACCTGCAGTTCCCCCTGCTCACACGCTCTCTCTCTGACAAATAAATAAATAAAATCTTAAAAAAAAAAAAAAGGTACATCTGGGGCTGGGGGTTTTTTCCTCTTTTTTTTTTTTTTTTTTTTGTAAGTAGGCTCCCTGCCCAGCCTGGAGCCCAGTGTAGGGCTTGAACTCACGACCCTGCGATCAAGACCCTAGCTGAGATCAAAAGACAGATGCTTAACCAACTGAGCCACCCAGGTGCCCCTGTTTTTGTTTTTGTTTTTTAATTTAATAGCTTTATTGAGGCATTATTTACATGCCGTAAAATTCACTCGTTTTGAGTTATAATTCAATGATTTTGAGTAAATTTACAGAATTGAGCAACTATCACCACAATGCAATTTTAGAAAACTTCTATCACCCTCCTCCCCACGTGCAGCCAATCGCTGTTCCCACCCCCAGCCCCAAGCAACCGCTAATCTACTTTCTATCTATAGGTTTTGTGGCTGGTTTTTTAAATAACGGTCTCCATGATTTTACCTTGTTCACAACTGCTGGGTCCCATCTCAATAAATGCAGCAAAACAACATCAAGGAAACTGAATAACTGCTTTCTTAACAACAACAAAATGTCGTTAATCAATGTAATTTCATTCCTAGTATTTACACAAACTGACTACATGCTTTGCCATAAAGTAATTTCAAAGGGTTCGTATCAGAAAGACCATATTCTTGGCCATAATGAAATTAAGTAAAGATATACATAAAAATCCCACAAAGTTGGCAGTTTTAAGTCTTAAATCATAATCAATTAGATTTAAATAATGTGAAATTTGGATAAGTATTTTACATATCATGTAGAAGTCTAAATGTAAGAATATGCCAAAGAAATTAAACAGAAGAATATAAAACAGGAATCTAGCCTTTCATATGATAAAATAATATACAAAAATGTACAACAGTACTTTCATCTATTAATCATTCAACCTGCAATGACATTCAAAATAACCAGAACAGTAACACTAAAAAATAGGATAATACAAGTAAAGCTTTAAAAATACTTCTCTTCTGTAAGTAAACGTAATATTTTAAAACTGCTTACCAAGTGATGTTATGCCAAACCAAGTCAATTTTATAATTCCCAAGAAAAGTATATGAATTTTTAAAGATTACATATTTATTATAGAAAGGGAAAAATACAGAAAAGTAGAAAAACAATTTTCCCAGTATTTAAGATTACTCAGTATTTTTGTGTTTATTTTTTTGTTTTTTTGGGTTACAGTAAGCGACCATCTTTTTCAAACCTGAACCCATACCACATACGAAAAAATTTTAAGATTTTAGAGAGAGTGCATGCACATGGGGGGGAGGGGCAGAGGGAGCAGGAGAGAAAGAATCTCAAGCGGACTCTGTGCTCTCGCTGGATCTCACAACCCCGAAGATCATGACCTGAGCCGAAATCAAGAATCATAGCTTCACTGCTTCACCAACTGAGTCATCCAGGTGCCCCATGAAATTTTTATTCTGCTCTTCATTAAGCATAAAACATTCTTTTCAGATGCCTTCTTCTTTCAGCCACAATAACTCGAACACGTGAAAATAAAGACCACCCAAATGAGAACAGGGACTATATATCTAGAGCTTGCTATAGAAAAGGAGTCAGCCATCATTCCTTGCATTTGGCAGAGACTCAAAGGTAGAGGAGTGGGAAAGCCTTAGCGTGAAAACAAGGGAAGGCTTAAGGTGTGCTCTGATTAGAGGCTGTTGGCCTGGAAGTGGATGTTGGCTACCTTAAAAGGGTGTCTTTTTTGTTGGTGTGAGGAGGGTAATTGGCTTTCTCTGGTTGGTCCTGAGATGAAGAGGGAAGTGCAGAATATAGGGAAATGGGCAGTTATTGACCAAGTCCTGTCTGCTCTAGAGGTTGTAGGTTGGCTTGGGGGGCGTTCGGCATTGCTTGCTATAAAGGTTGTCATATGTGGTCTGGCCACAGTCCGTTTGTAAATCCATCCTCTCATTTTTTTTTAAGATTTTATTTATTTATTTGAGAGAACCACAAGAAAGCGATTACGGGGCGGCGGGGGTGGGGGAGAGACGGAGAATGGGGGCTGGATCTTAGGACCCCAGGATCATGATCTGAGCAGACGTCAGTTGCTTAACCGACTGAGCCACCCAGGAGCCAGCCCCTCAAACAATTTTTTAAACTAATTTGTTTTTTTCTCATATAGGCTACTGTGCAAAATTTGGAAAATATAAACAATTTTAAATCCTCTATAACCGTAAACCCTCCACCCCGCTCCTGGAAATAAATAATGCCTGGTTTTACCTAACTCAAATTACATGCTCTTTGTAACTTCTCTGTTTTCCATCAATACACATGCCGGCATTTGCACGTCGGACTCAGATTCTCTGTAATGGACCTGCGTGATGGCCCATTTTGGGTTACAGTAAGCAACCATTTTTTTTTTTTAAAGATTTTATTTATTTATTTGAGAGAGAGAATGAGAGAGAGAGAGCATGAGAGGGAGGAGGGTCAGAGGGAGAAGCAGACTCCCCGCCGAGCAGGGAGCCCGATGCGGGACTCGATCCCGGGACTCCAGGATCATGACCTGAGCCGAAGGCAGTCGCTTAACCAACTGAGCCACCCAGGCGCCCGCGACCATGCTTTAGCACGTCTATTTCCATTTTCCTGTTATACGTCAGTGAACACTCGTACACAAATGATAAATCTGGGTGAGTCAGATTATTTTCTTAGTGTAGGGTAACTGCCAGATCGTCTTCCGTAATGGTTTTTCCATCTGACCCTTCTCCCAGAATCCGGCAAGAAGGGTTCCTCTCCCACATCCTTGTCAGGATCCGGTGTTGTAACGCTAACAAGATGGCGTTAGGGTGCGTCCCAGAGCGGCTGGGACAGAAGGGCTCCTGCCCCCCAACTTTCCAGAGTGGGTCGCCGTGGGGCTTCCCCGGGGGGGGGGGGGCTGGTTTCGTTCACAGCCGCTTCTCGTCTCCGGGAAGCGTGGGGCTGGTGAGCCAGCCCCCCGGGATCCTGGATGCCGCAGCCCTCGGGGTGCAGGCTCAATGGCTACCAAAGGCCGCCTCCGCCCAGAGGTCCCGCGAATTCCAACCCCGAGCCCCAGGGGCTGGGCCGGGGCGGGGAGGCGCCCTCCCGCTCCCTGTCTGCGACCAGAAGCAGCAGAGGGAACGGCGCGGGCAAAGGCCGGACCCGGAGTCGCGGCTGGACGACCTGCCCTTGCAACTTCAGTCTTCCCAGCGAGCCGCAGCGGAGACGCGGGCTTAGGAAGAGACGGGGGCCGGCCCGGCCCAGACAGCAAGTCGGTGACCTGGCTGACGCAAACCCCAGCAATGCCGCTGAGCTCCCGGGTCACGGCCACAGGTACCCCCAACGAACCGCCGAGACGGTCGGCGGGCTAGAGAGGCCCGAACGCCTCAGTGGGAGGGGGCGGAGCGGGGGCGGGCCGAAGCGCAGAGCGCACGCGCACGCGAGGCGGCGCCGGGGTCTGGAGGACGGGGAACGCGTGCGGGAGACGACGCCGGGGCGGACAGGAGCGCAGCGCGCATGCGCAGCGGCGACGGGGTCCGCCATGGCACCCTCACAGCGGGTGCGGGTGCTGCGCTGCTGTAGTTGTCGCCTCTTCCAGGCGCACCAGGTGGGGTGGGCACCGGCCTCCCCCTCCTCCGGGCGCGGGGAGGGCGGGCAGGATTTGGCGGGGCCGCGGGGGGCCGGGCCTCCTCCCGGTGCCTTGCCCCCAGGCGCGGGCGCCGTCCCGTGCGGTTGCTTGGGTCTCCCTGACGCCCGGACTCGTGACGTTGACTGGCTCCGAGGATTGGGTTTTGATACCTCTTCATAACGTCGTTCAGGGCTTTTTTAAAGGTTTTGGCATGGTGGTTGTAAGATTCGTAGAAACCAGGGGGCATGGTTTCTGCGGAGCCGGCCTCGTGACCTCTTGCAGATAGTTGGGAAAAGCAGGTTGAGGATAGCCTCTCCCAACGCGGCTCTTTCTTAATTTAGCTCCTAGGGAGATGACAGTTTTTAAAACTGAGACACGACTGGGCGTGCCTTGTTGTGCACCCCTTCGCTCTGCGGTGTCTCCATGCTCGTGATGAGGGACTGTTCCGCTGACGGTAAACAGCCCGTGCATGGAGTGTTTTGAACAGGATAATCGGTATCTCCAAAACGTACTGCTTCCCTGACTTTCAAGACGCAAGATAGGGGAAGTCACTTAGCCTGTTATCCTGGATTGCATTTCATCTTTCTGCTTGATGTCACCTAACAGTGCCGTCGAGCGAATCTACTTCTGACAGTTCTCTCTTCCCCCTAGTTACCTGCTTATCTGCTGTGCCCTGAAAAGGGATAACATCCACCTTCTTCAAAATGAATGTTTAAAAAAAAGTCAGATGCTGAATATGCACCTGTAAGCTTACTGAGACCCTAAGGGCTATTTGGGGGCTCAGAAATTGTTTTTACTTACTTCACTTTTTGGACTGTGTTTTAGGAGTTGAGATTAAATGGATATCATTTCCATTTTTTAATTATTATACATATGTAGTACGCACTCAACGGTCATTTTCAACTATGAAAAGTGATTTGAAACTAAAGGGAGAAAAGAGTTAACAGTAATTGCAGATGTGACAATTTCACACATCCCATTTAATCTCAACAACCTCTGGATTAGGTATCTATCATTCTCATTTTACAGAGATGAGAATACAGAAATCCAGAGAAGTCACGTGGTCTAATAATAAATGGCAGATCCAGGGTTGTCTGACTGCAAAGATCCTGTTAGCCCATACTGTCTCTCCAGACTCCAGACCCCCAGAGCTAGCCAGTTACTGCGTGTCCTTCCAGACCTTTTTTTTAAATAAGTGCATTTCTTACTTGCAGATATACCCAAAGAAAGCAGTGTTTTTATGGTGCTTGAAGTTGGATGCTAGAGAATTAGAATTGCTGAATCGTAGGATATGCCCACATAAATTTGTAGCAGGTGCTTTAGGTGCTGCTGTCCTTAGAATCCTTTTGGGTACTTCACCAAAAAAACTGATGGTTTTTGTATTATGATCATACTCATATTAATTTTGATAAATCAACCCAGGCATCTTTTTGATGTTAAGCATGCTACTTCATTCCATCTTTTTAAGCAACTTTGTGTCCTTTGATAACATTTTCTTTGTTGCTGTTTTAAATGGACTCTTCCATTACCTTTTCTAACTAGGTATTTGCTTATATAAAGGCTCTATTAACTTTTGAAGCTATATTAACTTTGTACTCAGCCCCGCTATATTAAATTATCTTACTGTTTTTAGTAGTTTTGCGTTTGATTTTCTTGAGTTTTCCGGTAAAAAAAAAAAAATCATATCTATAATGATAATTTTTTTCCTCTTCTCCAGTTTTCATACCTCTTATTACTTTTTCTTTTCCGATTTCATTGGCAGAAAAACAACAATAGTTGAATAGTAATGGGGATTTTTCAGCTTGTTCTTGATTTTCATGGGCGTGCTGGTAGTGATTTTCCAGTTTTAGAGCTGAATGTAAGGTATTTTTTCATGTTAAGAGAGAACCCATCTAGTTAAATTTATCAAGAATCGAAATTAAATGTTGTGGAAGTAGTAGAAATCTACTTGACTTTGTTTCATATGGATAGGCAGTTTTCCCAGCATCATTTATTGGTCTGTTTTTTTACTCCTAAAATGCCACTTTTATAATATACTAGGTTTTTTACATATATGTTGCTTGTTTTTAGACTTCTGTGCTTCTCCATTGATCTTTTAAAATCATTATTTTTGATTCAGCGCCACCTGTTATAAATAATCATCTAAGCCAAATTTCTGGAATTTGATTGTAGGAGAAAAAGAGTCTCAAGTGGACATGCAAAGCTTGTGGAGAGAAGCAGTCATTTTTGCGGGTGAGTCCTGAGAAACAGGGCATCTAACAGCCCTGCAGAAGCGTGTTTCTGTGGAGTCCCAGCATTCCAGTATTGGGAACGAGTGCCCTAGATCTAGAACTTTTGCCCCCTGGGTTCCTGTTCCTTCAGGAAGTGAAATGGATGGAGCAGTGGCTGGAAAGTTACCTTCATTGTTTATTCAGTCAGCAAGTATTTATTTATTTTTTTTTTTTTTAAGATTTTATTTATTTATTTGAGAGAGAAAGAATGAGACAGAGAGAGCATGAGAGGGGGGAGGGTCAGAGGGAGAAGCAGACTCCCCGCTGAGCAGGGAGCCCGATGCGGGACTCGATCCCGGGACTCCAGGATCATGACCTGAGCCGAAGGCAGTCGCTTAACCAACTGAGCCACCCAGGCGCCCAGTCAGCAAGTATTTATTGAGGACTTTCTGTGTGCAGGCACAGAAGAAACAAGGGAAGGCAAAGCTTTGTCATTCTTGCCCTCACAGATGTGCTTCACATAGAAGAGAAACTGATGCACACTTAAGCAGGTCACTTAAAACTAGACTGAGCAAATGCAAGGAAAGTGCAGGGCCTGTAAGGAGATGACCAGGCAGTGAGACCCAGCCGGATGGGTGCGTGTGGGTGCGTGTTGCTGCGTGCAGCGTGTGGGCGAGGTGGGCTCAGGAAGCGGAGGCCATCGGGAGACACTCGAGAGAGAGTGTATGGACTGAAGGAAGCTCAGGGGAAAAGCTCTTATTGAGGCCACTTCAGTTCTTTTCAAGTGGGTACCTGTTGTTCCGCCTCATCTCTTTACACCCACAAGCTGTCCTGCACCCTTTGCCTCACTGAGCCCCTCACTCACCTTCTCCGGCCCTTGATGCCACTTCTCCCACCTTAGCTCCTCGTTCTTCTCCTTCAGCTATAAAGCCTTTCCTTTCAGACCCTGAAACAATCCAGACATGCTGCACTCTGACGGCCTCTGTGCTCATTGTTGGGTCTTCCCCTAGCTCTTCTCATTATCCTGATTTAGATATTCTATCTGAGTGTGTTTACGTGAGTATTGTTTATCTCATGGAAGATCCATGAGAGCAGAAGCTTTGCCTGGTTTGTTCACTGATACACCCTCTCATGTAGCACAGTGCCTGGCACAGTAAGTGTTCGCCCAGTAAAGATTTGTTGAATCAGGAATGACCAATCCCACAGTGATTGGCATTTAGGTCGGTTTTCGTTTTCATTGTTACGAACTCTGCAGTGCAGCTTCCTACAAAGACCTCTTTCTTCACTAGGCCAATTATTTCCTTAGGACAAATTCCTAGAAGTTAAATTGCTATTTCAAAGTAATCTTTTTTTTTTTTTTTTTAAAGATTTTATTTATTTGAGAGAGAGAGAATGAGAGACAGAGAGCACGAGAGGGAAGGGGATCAGAGGGAGAAGCAGACCCCCCGCTGAGCGGGGAGCCCAATGCGGGACTCGATCCTGGGACTCCAGGATCATGATCTGAGCTGAAGGCAGTCGCTTAACCAACTGAGCCACCCAGGCGCCCCTCAAAGTAATCTTTTGACCAAAGTTCTTTTAGTTGCAAATAGTGGGAAAAAAAAACAAACCTACTTCAGAATGGCTTCAACAAAATTAAAAAAAAAAAAAAAAAAAGGTACTGGCAAGGTAATGGGGTATCTTGGGGAATGCAAGGGGGGGTTTCATCCCAGAGCCCTTGAAGGACCAGCCCCGAGAACTGCAAAGCTGCGGACAATGCAAGCATCATTTTTTCTTCCCCTTCTTTCCCTGCACCCAGGTTCTCCCTACATCTTCCTTCCCCTCTTCCTGCCCCTCCTTCCCTTCCTTTCTCTCCCCCCAGATAGTTCGCAGACTCCACCCACAGAGCACAGACTCTCACTTCAAGCCAACTAGAATAGCTGAGTCCCAATTAATAAACTGGGAGAAGCGATCTGATTGGCCCTGTTGACCCAGATGTCCACATCTGGTTGAGCCAACTGGGACGGTGGGAGTAGGGAGGATCACATCATTGGTCAGCAGTACAGCTGCTGAGACCCACCCCGAGATTGGGTTTCCGAGGACAGGGAGCTGGCTCGTGAGCTAGTGACTGCTGCTTGTTTTTCACGTCAGCATATATTTCTAAATTCTCCAGGAGGGGGCTCTGCTTTCCTCTCGCACCTCCGTGCATGTGCAGTGGTGCCTGGCTTACGGTGGACTAGGCCACAGTGACAAATAGACAACAAAACGGTGGTAGCCTCACACAACACAGATCGTCTCTCTTGCTCTTGTAACAGTCCTGGGAGGGATTGAGATCCACAGGGCGGCCGTCCTTGGTGCGGTCATTCAGGGACCCAGGCCCCCTTCATCTGGAGGTTCTGTTACTCCCCGAGGCCCGTCTCCTGCTGCCTGCAGCCACTGAAGGGTAAGAGCAGGAAGGAGCTACACAGGAGGCTTCTAGGGGTCAGGCCTGGAAGTGGCTCACATCCCATTAGAAAGAACATCTCATGGCCACCCCCAACTGCAAGGAAGACTGGAAAACGTCATCCAGTTTGTGCCCAGATGAGGGGAGAAGGATATTAGCATTCGGCTGCGGTCCCTGCCGTGCTGGCGAGCACACAGCCTGCCATTTATGCCAGATGTCAAGTAGCGTCTGGCAAAGCTTTGTCATTCCGTTCTTCAGTTCCTCTCTCCCATTCTCACTTGCACTTGCCCCAGCTGGGCTTTTATTCCCCACAGTGCAGTAAAATGGCTCCTGTCAAAGTCAGTGGTGCTCTCCATTTGCTAAAAACAGTAGGGACTTCTCAGGTCTCCAGAGACTTGACCTATTGGCAGCGTCTGTTACAGTTTGTCATTTCCTCCACCTCAAACACTGTGTTCACTTGGACTTCCAGTAATCCCACTCCTGGTTCTCCTGCTGTCTTTCTGGCTGTGTTTCAGTCCTCTTGGCTAGCTTTTTCCCGTCTCGCCACCTTCTAAACATGAGAATTGCTCTGGTGCTAAGTTTGTTGGCCTCACTCCCTTAGTGGTCTGAGTGGAGATCATCCGACAGTTCTGGGATGTCTGTCTCAGACCCCAGGCCCAGCCCTGAACCGCCCATTGAGCTCTCTACGGGTTCTCTGACAGGCATCCAGAACCCCCCTTTCCAAACAGAAGGCCTCGCCTCCCCCCACCCACCTGCTCTCCCACAGTCCTCCTGGTCACATACGTGCCAAGTCCCTTGTTAGTTGTTTGGGCTAAAAACCTCGAAGTCATCCGTGACTCCTTTTTTTTAAACACTCTTCCTCCAGTCCATCAGCTCTATGAGGCTGCACCCAGACTGACCATTTGTTACTACAGTGGTCTGGGCCACACCACGGTTGACAGCAGCCTCCTAACACCTGCCCTGTCGCTGCCCTACAGCCTGCCCGCAGCACCACAGCCCGAGTCCCGCTTCAGCGTGTGCGGGGCCAAGCCACTCTCCCCAGCCTTCCAGGTTAGAGCAAAATCCTGGTCCTACAGACAGGGCCAAGTGTGCCTGGTACAGAATGAAAATGGGAGGCCCCTTGTTCGAAAGCAGGAAAAAAAGCTGTGAAAAGTACTAAAATATTAAGCTTTTCCTTTCTTTCCTGGTTTCTCTTGACTTCTCATAATGTTTTTTATTTACTGTGGAATGTCTTCCTAAGTTAAGAAAAACCAATTTATTTTAAATTATTAGCATGAATTTACCATTGGTATTGTGCAACACCAGTTTAAAATGCAAAGAGCGTGTAGTCCATGTGCAGAATAATACAAGAGCATTTACTATATATGCAGGATCATCTAAATTGCCCTACTTGTATTTTGGAGCTCATACATGCCTGTGTATTTCATCGTTACCAGGACAGTGGAAATGCTGCACAAAATTAATTCAGCTTTTTTCTACTTATTAATATGCACACTCTCTCCCCACACTATCCCCCATCAGCTCCCTGATGCGTAAGGAAGGACTGAAAGGGAAAGGAACAAGGGTCTCCCTGCCTTGCCTTTTCCTTCCGTGTCATCGTTTTCAGTATAAGTGATCAGCTGTTCTAGGCAAATAACAGGAATAAAAAAAAGATATGATAGTTCCTTGGTTGTTCGTGTGTGTTTAGAACACCCTTTTCTCTGCATCTGAAGCAAGCTCTTGTTCTGTGGAAAGCCTGGCCTCTCAGGCTGTGGGTGCCTCCACCTACTCAGGTGTAGATGGCAAACACTCAGCGTCTGGACTCCGACTCTCCATGAATAGTCGCACTTGTTTGTGGTGAGTCCACTGGAATCCTGTGCTCCTGGGTCATTGAGCATGCTGTATGCAAATGGTGCAGCAAGGAACAATGGACATGTGTAGAGTGTACATCCCTGCTTACAGACATGACCCATTGTCCCATCAGACTTCACTTACACAAGTTCAAAGGTAAGATTATTAAGAATTTCAAATAAAAAATTAAACAAAAAAATGTTTTCAAGATGGCAGCAACAGAACAGGTCTTGTGCCCGTGAGCCTGACTGCCTGTGGTTGGGACTACACTCAAACCTCATCTTGTACCATTTTCCCCCAGTCCACTCAGCTCTAGCCATGTGGCCTCCTTACAGTTCCCCCAAAATGCCAGGCTCAGTGTCCTTGCTCTCATGCCCGTTTCATTGCTTCTGCCAGATGCTTTCCCCCAGGTATCTACATGGCTTCAGCCCTCATATCTTGCTATTTTGTGCTCAAATGTCACCTTAGTGATCTAGTCCCTGAAAACCCTATATAAAATTGTCTACTCTGTCCCCACTGTACACCTTTCATTGCCTTATTTTCCTGGGTGGTTCTTCTCATCATCTGATGGCCACATAGTTATATGTTTATATAATATATAGAATGTACACTCCACAATGACAGTGATTTTTGTCCACTCTTGTATTGTATTGTCCTTACCTAGTTCAGGGGCCTGGCACATAACAGGTGTGTGATAAATATTGTTAGACAAATAAGCGACTGCTAAGTGAAAAAAAAAAAAGTACTTCGTTTTATTTTATGTTCCTTTGCTCATCAGTGAATACTAAGTATCCTATTGTATGTTTATTGGTGGTTCGTGTTACTTCTCTTCCACATTTTTTTTTTTTTTAAGATTTTATTTATTTGACACAGAGAGAGAAAGCACAAGTAGGCAGAGAGGCAGGCAGAGAGAGAGAGGGAGAAGCAGGCTCTCCACTGAGCAGGGAGCCGGACGTGGGCCTCGATCCCAAGACCCAGGGATCATGACCTGAGCCAAAGGCAGCCGCTTAACCGACTGAGCCACCCAGGCGCCCCTCTCTTCCACATTTCTTATTCACATTCATTAACCATTTAGTGTGGGGCTTGGTTGGGGCTGAGTGTGTCTTTGATATGTAGAGTTCTGAGTGCTAGAAGGACAGCCAGATAGCCAAGAACTATTAGTCCCTGAGACTGTTAGTTTGTAAATAAATTACTCCAGAAACAGTGGTCAGTCATCAGGATTTCTGCTTCTGGGCCTTGCAAAGGACAGCGTTCCCCTTCCTGAGGTACATCACTAACGGATCTGTTTCTCAGCATTTTTGTCAACACTTTTTAAACTTACTTAATTTTTTGTTTTTCAGACTTATGGTGAGGGCTCTGGTGCTGACTGTAGACACCATGTCCAAAAATTAAATCTGCTGCAGGGACAGATTTCAGAGATGTCACCCAGGTACAGTTGTTTGAGAAGGGCATGGTTATCTTGTCTTGCCCTGTGTTCCCCTTGAGTGGTTAGTAGAAATAGAAGATGAAGAAATCCCTTAGATTTCCGTATGGTGATTAGTTCCCCTGAGTGGTCTTCCCACTGAAAATAACTAAAAATGCTAACTAGAGTATTTTGTACACTGATGAAATGGCAAGGAAGTCAGCGAAATATCAGAAGTCAAAAATAAAGCAAAAGCCAAAATCCAGAGAGTAAGCTGCTCCGGAGCTTCCATTTAGATGGCTGAGAAGGGTGCAGGAGACAAAGACAAGGCCTAGGGCCTGATCAGTGTGGGAGGGTCAGTAGGAGACCGCCACAGAAAGCAGAGTCCCCAAAATACTACACCCTCGGTGGATGAACAAATGAACTAGAAATGCACCCTCTCTGCAGCAGGGAGCATGTTGACCTTGGCATTGGCTAAGAAAGGGAACTCTCTCTCTAGGGTTTTATAAACACAAGAAAGCTGTCACATGGCTTTTCAGCCTTTTACATGCACTGTGTGAAAAGCCTCAAGCTGAGGATTTTTAAATTGTCCAAGGAAGCAAAGGTAAATGCAACTCCTCTGGAGCATACATCTTCAACCCAGGCCTGAGAGAATTTCCACAGATAAAGTTCCAAGAAGCATCTACTCAGAGTTAAAAATCATTAAACACTCAAGGAGATATGTCACCATGAGCAAAAGACAACAGAAACAACAGAAAAGTGAGACACACAAGACTTCAGAGTACAGAATGTATATTTAATAGATTTAATGTGATAAAAGACAGGGTTGGTAATTTAAAAAGCAAAGGACTTCAGGCCACCTGTCTGGCTCAATCAGTACAGCATGCAACTCTTGATCTCAGGGTCATGAATTCAAGCCCCACACTGGGGGTAGAGTACAAGAAAAAGAAGAAGAAGAAGAAGTAAAGGACTTTTAAAAATGACCATGTGGGTTTAACGAACCAAAAAGAGTTTGTAGAAATGAAAAACATAATCATTGAAATTAAAAATTCAGTGGACAGGTTAAGCATTAAATGTAGCTGAAGAGAGAATCAGTGAAATGGAAGTTAAATCTGAAGAAAGTATTTACAATGCAGCACAGAAATAAAAACATGGAAAATGTGAGTTGAGAAACATGGAAGCTACAGGAAGAGTTCCAGCAAGAGAGAATAAAGAAAGTGGGGCAAAGGCAATATATGGAGAGAAAAGACCAGAGCGTTTTCCAGAATCAAAGGCTTACATTCTTAGATTTAAGAAACAATAAATCTCAAACTGGATAAAGTCGTTATTTTCTTTGCAAACAACGTGGTTGTGTATATAGGAAATCCTAACCAGCCTATACAAATGCTACTAGAGCTAATATTCTACCAAGATCACAAGGATACAAAGTCAACATACAGGAGTGCATGGGTGGCTCAGTCGGTTAAGTGTTTGACTTCAGCTCAGGTCATGATCTCAGGGTCCTGGGATTGAGCTCACGTAGGGCTCCTTGCTCAGTGGGCAGTCTGCTTCTCTCTCCCCTTCATATAAATAAATTCTAAAAAAGTCAACATACAGAATTAAATTATTTCTATATAAATGCTATGAGCAGTTGGAAATGATTTTTCAAATACCATTTAGAACAGCATCAAAAAATTAGATACTTAGGGATAAATGCAACAAAAAATGTGCAAGATCTGTTCAGTAAAACCTACAAAACATTGCTGAGAGAAATTAAAGAAGAGCTAAATTAATGAAGAGATATAACATGTTCATGGATTGGAAAACTCAGTATCATGACGATCTCAGTTTATCCGAAATTGGTAGAGACAACCTAATCCAAATCAAAATTCCAGTGGGCTTTTTTTTTTTTTGGTAGAAATTGACAAACTGATCCTAAAATTTATATAGAAATACAGGTACCTAGAATTATCAAGACAGTTTTGAAAAGAACAGAGCTGAAGGACTTCTACAGCCTGATTTCAAGATCTACTATAATGCTGCAGTAATTGAGACAATGCGATATTGGTGAAAGGCTAGACATACAGATAAATCAGAAGGTAAATGGATAAACTGGTATGTTCATACAGTGGAGCGCTGCAACACTGAAAACAACGTGGGCAAATCTCAAAAACACTGCTAAGTGAGAGAAGCCAGACACAAAAGACTACATGCTGTAGGGATCAGGGATTTTCTGGGGCAGAGGAGAATTGCCTCTAAAGACACATATGAGAACTTTTAGGGGTGATGAAAATTTTCCACATCTTGTCCATTATATCTCAAAATTTTTTTCCTAGATGTTGACTGGATGATAGTTTCAAAGATATCATTCATCAAAGCTCATCTAACTATACACTTAAATTTTAGTTTATTTCATACCTTAAGTTAATTTTTAAGGTTAAAAAAAAATCTGCCCTTAGACACAGCAACATAATGAAATCACAGAACACAGAAGACAAAGGGAAGAGCTGAAAAGTAGCTGGAGAGAAGAGAGATCACCTACAAAGGAACAGCAGATGCCCAACTTCTCAGTGCTAACTTTATTTTTTTTTTTTTAAGATTTTATTTATTTTTTTGACAGAGAGAGACACAGTGAGAGAGGGAACACAAGGAGGGGGAGTGGGAGAGGGAGAAGCAGGCTCCCCACAGAGCAGGGAGCCCGATGCGGGGCTCGATCCCAGGACCCTGGGATCCTGACCTGAGCCGAAGGCAGATGCTCAACGACTGAGCCACCCAGCGCCCTTTCTGTGGTAACTTTAAAGCAAGAAGACAGACTGGTATCTTCAGACTGTTGCAAGCTGTCCTTTATTGATGGAGTTGAGTTCCTGAGTCAGAACGGTGAGCGGAGTTCTGGTCAGTAGCTGGTAGGACACCGCCCAAGTGAACGCCGGATTATCAACCAGGTGGCCAGGTAGGTGTTGCACGTGCATGCCCTCATTGCCTCTTGTGGCCTGTGAGGATCGATGACTTCTACATACGGATGAAGAAACTGAGGAATAGATGCCCACATCCGGTTGCCCACTAGAGAGAGTCCCCATTTGATGGTGCCACGTAACCACCCTGTTGGATGCGGGTGGGCCTGGCTTTGCGCCAACCTCCAGCCCTCGCATGGTACGTGTTCTCATGGCCAGTCAGTGCCAGTAGAGGCCATGGAGGCCCTGGCCCCCCACACTTCTGCATGTGGCGAGAGAGCCCTGCTGCCGTGGGGAGGCTGATGGAAGTCACCGTGACACACACAGTGCCTCTCCTCTCTCGCAAGAGTTGAGGTAGAACTCTAAGGACTTGTGTAACTGTGCAGTGGCGACTTGGCCAATGCTGACGGGAGGGACCCTGTGCTACGAGGCTTCAGCCAATGTTACTCTGTCTGTATCCCAGGCCCTCAGCAAGGCATGGGCACACGTCATCTCTTTCATCTTCATAGTCACCCACACCGTCTTGTCCCCATTTGTGGGTGAGGGAACTGGGGTACGTTGATGAACCCAAAGCCACACTGTGACAGTGACAGCCAGTCATTGGCAAAGCCAGGATGCAAACACGGGTCTGTCTAGGTGAAGAGTCAGCCCCTTCTGCCCTGTGTCGCCTTTCCCATTGATGGAGGGCTTGACCAGCCTAAATCTGAACAGCAAATGTTCCCCCCTCGCAGGCCCTTCTGAACTGTTTGAAGATCACCAGGTTACATCACAACAACAGACCTAAGATCCTAAGATCTCTGGAGCAGTCCTTGATATCCACTGTCAAGTATTCACATCCTGCTGTCCCCATCTCCTTGCCCTCCGTCTCCCTAGTGATTTCACTAAGGACACATGTACAATCTTTCACCAAGGTCTCTGGAAGAACCTGGAAATGTTGATGAAGAGGAAAATGCAGGGCCCGGGCAGGCTGAGCGTGGGAGTGCGCAGGTAAGTGTGTCCCAGAGGGGGTTCCATTTATTATTCATTTGTTGGTCTTTTGTGCAGCAAACGCGATCAATAATGGACACTTGGCTTAAAGCTGCAGGGAACACAAAAAGGAGTAAACCCATCCTTTTGTGAGGCAGGAGACAGCCATGCATAGCAGTAATTACAGGACTCTGAAAAGGGCGTTGTCTCTGGCTGGGAGAACTCCTCTGAACTTAGCTTGAACTTACCTCCCCGTGTTTCTCGCCTTGGCCCCGTCGCGCCCTGGGCACACCTCAGCTAGGGAAAGGATGCTCTGGCAGAGTACCTGGCTTTCGGGTTCCCTTTCTCCAGACCAAGCCTCCCGGCGGGGCTCACATCCAGTTTTCTGCCCCGGTGCCCAGTAATGTAGGTGTGTGTCGGAGCTTGAGTGACTGAGGTGACACCATGGGTACGTCCAAGGTGCCGTGGGTACGTGGAACACTGTGTCCTGCCAGGGCCGGGGCGGTGCGAGCAGCTGTCCGAGGCTCCCCGCCCAGCTGAGGACAGAGCCTACCTCTGCTCACAGAAGCGCATTGGCAGTGCCCTCCCTCTCCCAGCTCTTCATATTGTATTGTAAACGGGAGCATTGCTCATACTCCACTCTACACAGCAGCTCTCACATGGTTGGCCCTATACGTTCAATTTGTCCACTGAGGGACTCCATTTTACATCGTCACGATTATGACAAGTCCTGGTTTGCACCCTGGAGTTTTCACTCATGTCGTTCTTGCATTGCTGTAGAGTTTGCAGTGATGCCCGTATCTACAGAATATAGTGGTGGTACCAAGTATTTACCCCATGATGATTGGGCATGTAGATTATTTCCAGATTTTTGCTACAGTGAGTATTCGCCATGATTTACCTCACTTTGTTGAGCATCTTTGTGCCTTTGCCTTCCTTTGGAACCCCTAGGTCGGGGAGCGTGGACATTTGGAAAGTTCCTTGATGAGTCGTGTCCAGCAGCTTTCCCAAGCTCTGTGCCAGTGTTCACGGTCCCCAGTGGTGCCTCAGGACGTCTGTCCCCCAGCCCCCCCCCCACCCGGCAAAATGCCTTTCCCAGGACCAGGGCGGATGTGGGTCCTGAGAATAAACTTACTCCCCAATCCCGTAGGAAAAACCTCAGTCCTCAGAGAACCGCTGGCTGAAGTATCTGGAAAGAGACTCGAAAGAGCTGGGGATAGAAAGAGGAGTGTGTTTCGAGAGACCGCCCTTGTGCAGGACAGAGAAGCCAGAGCCTCCCTTCAACACAGGCCTGCCTAGAAAAAGGTGCGGAGCCAGTCATCAATGCAGCCATCGCCCCACCCCCACGGTGCCTGCCGGCCGGGGGAGCAGCCTGGCTGGCATTGGCCACCAGGGACCCGCACCACCAAGCCCTCCTTGGCCTTGCCAGGTGCCGGGTGCTGTCGTGCAGCAGTCAGGGTTGGGCGGGATGTCAGCATGGGCACCTTGTGACTGCGCACAAAGTGAAGTGTGGCCGGAGTAGCTGGTGGTTCTGGGAGCTTGTCGCCTGCTGCCGGGAAGACTGACCTTTTGTAGGTCTCTTCTCTAGACTTACTTTGCAGTTCAGTGAGTCTTCTGAGACATTACCTTCTCTAGATCCAGGGTGGCCCCTACAGGGCAAGTGAAAGTGACATTGGGAGGTAGATTCCAGTTCAAAATAAGAACTTTCTAGCAACTACAAGCTTGGGGCAGAGAAGCGTCCTGCCTTGGATGTTGTCGGGCAGCCTGCTGTTGGCAGTGGGTTAGAAGCTGAGCGGCCACCTGGGTGGGAAGCTGTGTGGGAGGACAAGGTCCCTACCTGTGCTGGGGTGACTGCCAGGTGTGGTGATGGGACTGGATTCTTGACAGTGCTTTCCCTCCACCAGGAAATGCAGCCAGAGCGCAGTCTGGCCTCCACACAGCCCCGATGTCCAGAACCTAAGTGATTCTGAAGTTACCTTGGAGCCCCAGAAGGTCAGTGATTGAGTGATTGAAGTGTTTCTCTTCTGGTCCCAGTAACCATGAAACACACATAGAATTGTTTACTACCCGAGTGTTTTCTCTGCTCTGACTTAAGCCAGCTCCTTTCTCTGGCCTGACCATTTCCCTGCCATGCTCAATCTCAGTGATGTGAGCTCCCGGGCAAAAGGACAGCTTGATGCCTTGGAATCAACCAAGGTTGACCAGTAGGGCTTTTCTGAGTCAGAACCCTTCTCTTCCCTCGACGTGGCGTGGCAGGTCTTTGTCAGACTGTCCAACATGGGACCTGCCCCGGACTTCTGAGGCGCTGTTCACAGCTTCACCTTCACTTACCCAGGTGTGTCCTTTCACACCGAGGCACTGTCTTCACCTAGGATCTGCTCTTGTTCTTTTTATTATTGTATGGTTGACATACGATGGCATATTAGGTTTTAGGTGTACAACATAGTGATTTAGCAACTCAGTACATGAATCAGTGCTCACCATGATAGTCCTTGTCCGTCAGCATACATTATTACAATATTATTGACTATATTTCCTATGCTATATTTTTCATCTCTTTGAACTTTGTGCCTCTTAATCCCTTTCATCTATTTTGCCCATCCCCTTGTACCCTTCCCAAGGACAATCACCAGTTCTCTGTATTTATGAGTTCCTTTTTTATGCCTGAGTGATATTCCATTATGTAGATATAGACCCCATCTTCTTTTTCCATTCACCCATCAGTGGACACTTGCGCTGCTTCCATATCTTGGCTATTACAAATAATGCGGCAGCAAATAGGCATAGATCGTTTCAAACTCGTGTTTTTGCTTTCCTTGGGTAAATATCCAGTAACGAAATTATTGGATCATATGGTTTTTCTATTTTTAATTTTTTGAAGAAACTCCATACAGTTTTCCACAATGGCTGCACCAATTCACATTCCCACCAACAGAGGACAAGAGTTCCCTTTTCTCCACATCTTCCCCAATACTTGTTATTTCTTATTTTTTTGATACTACCCATTCTGACAGGTGTGAGGTGATATCCCATTGTGGTTTTGATGTGTATTTCCCTGATGCTGAGTGATGTTGAGCCTCTTCTCATGTGTCTGTTAGCCATTGGTATGTCTTCTTTGGAAAAATTTCTATTTGGGTCCTCTGCCTGTTTTTTAATTGGATTATTTGGGTTTTTGGTGTTGAGTTGTAAGTTCTTTATATATTAAGGATATTAACCATCTTCAGATACATCATTTGTGAATACCTTTTTCCATTCAGTATGTTGCCTTTTCATTTTGTTAATGGCTTCCTTCACTGTGCAAAAGCTTTTTATTTTTATGTACTCCCAGTATTTTATTTTTGCTTTTGTTTCCCTTGCCTGAGGAGACATAACCATAAATACGTTGCCAAGGCCAATGTCCAACAGCTTACTGGCTATGTTTTTTCTTAGGAGTTTTATGGTTTCAGCTCTCACATTTAGGTCTTTAATCCATTTTGAGTTTATTTTTTTGTATAGTCTAAGAAAATGGTCCAGTTTCCTCACCATCTTTCTTGGAGAGACTATCTTTTCCCCATTGTATGTTCTTGCTTCCTTTGTCCTTGATTATCTGGCCATATAATCATGGGTTTAATTCTGAACTTTCTGTTATGTTCCATTGATCTAGGTGTCTGTTTTTGTGCCAGTACCATACTGTTTTGATTACAATACCTTTGTAGTAGATCTTGAAATCTGGGATTATACCTCCAGGTTTTTTCTTTTGCAATTTAAGGATTATTTCTTCTAGTTCTGTGCAAAATACTATTGGTATTTTCATGTGGATTGCATTGAATTTCATAGATTGCTTAGGGTAGTATGGACATTTTAACAGCATTGATCCTTCCAATCCATGAGCATGGTTTATCTTTCCACTTGTTTGTGCCCTTTCAGTTTCTTTCATCAGTGTCTTACAGTTTTCAGAGTAAAGGCCTTTCACCTCCTTGGTTAAATTTATTCCTATGTATTTTATTCTTTTTTTTAAAAAAAAGATTTTATTTGCAAGAGGCAAGAAAGAGCACGAGCAGGGGTGGGGAGAGGAAGAAGCAGACTCCCCGCTGAGCAGGGATCCTGACACTGGGCTCAGTCCCAGGACCCCGGGATCATGACCTGAGCCAAAGGCAGACGCCTAACGACTGAGCCACCCAGGCGTCCCTTTTTGTTTTTTGGGGTTTTTTGGGTTTTTTTGCTATTTTATTATTAGTGTATAGAAACACAATAGATTTCTATATATTCATTTTGTAACTTTACTGAATTCATTTATCAGTCCTAATAGTTTTTAGGTGGAGTCTTTAGGGTTTTCTATATAAAGTATCATGTCACCTGTAAACAGGGATGGTTTTACTTCTTCCTTCCCAATTTGGGTGCCTTTTATTTCTTTTCCTCATCTGATTGCTGTGATGGGACTTCTAGTACTGTGTTGAATAAAACCAGATGAAGGCAGGCCCCTAGTCTGCCGGCCCGAGAGCAGGGCAGTAGGTGGAACAGAGAGCGAGAAGTGTGGGAGCCCCGAGGTGGAGAGGAGGCAGCAGCAGTGCAGGCAGGGGGACCTTCCCTCCCATCCCTTGGTCCTGCCAGGACATGGTTCTCTTCTCTCGCTTCCATTGCAGGACCACGCTGGCCTGGCCGGGAAGGTCATGGAAGGCGGCAGCCACAAGGATGGGGGCACCGGGGAGCTTTCTGTTCCTCAGGGGGGTCCTCCACGTCCGGCCCCGCAGCTAAGAGCCACGTCATCCAAGTGGGATCGCTTCCTTCTGCTGCCTGGAAATGGCCCACGTGTGGACACGGAGCCCCCAGTACCCCTGCACAGAGACCCCAGGCCAGCCGGGGCAGCACTGGCTGAGCAGGGGACCCCAAGGGAAGGGCGCCCCAGCAGGCCCCTCAGTGCACCCAAGCTTCCCTGGCCCACACACACTCTCACATCGGGGTCCCAGAGGCCCTGCGGAAAGCCCCCCGGACAGCCACAGGACACTGGTCCTCTGGCAAAGGGCAGGCCCACGGTCACAGGGGTACAAGAGCCCCCACTCGTGCGACTGTGTGACCTCTTTGAAAGTGGTGAGGATTTTGAGGACGACCTGTGAACTGAAACTAGACAGTTACCGACACGGACACACGTTACATGAACCTTTCTCCCCTGGACCTCTCGGCCACTGCAAAGGGAGCTCCCTAATTAGCTTTTAAATAGGACTAGGGTTGGGGGGCACCTGGGAGGCTCAGTCCGTGAAGCGTCTGCCTTCGGCTCAGGTCATGATCTCAGGGTCCTGGGACCGAACCCCGCATCGGGCTTCTTGCTCAGCGGGGGGAGTCTGCTTCTCCCTCTGCCCTTCCCACGTGCTTGTGCACGCTCACACAGTCTTTCTCTCTCAAATAAAATCTTTAAAAAAAAAAAAAAGGACTGGCGATGACTTACACAAACCGTCGAGAAGGACACACACAACTATCAGGTCATCTGTGGTTGTAACATCTTTGATTAAAGTGCTTACACCATTTAATTACTGATTGCAAAATAGCAACATAATGGTTACAACAGGGTTTTCTTACTGTAAAAGCAACAGACGCGTCTGGAAATGACAGAACTAGAGCGGTTATGGAACAGGCAGTATTCTGTGAGCTCCGGCCTCCCTTCCCTCTCAGCCCCTCCTCATTTGCAGATTCAAGAAGCCAAGTCCTGGACTGCCCTGTCCTCACTCCTCTCCCACGCAGCAGGATGTCAGCTGTACTCACTCTAAATTTGGAGCTGATCGGGTTTCTAGCAGAAAATCAACTACATGTCAGCCTACTATTAGTCATTAAAAAAAAAAAAAAAAAAGGCCATTAGGCAAGACATTCTGGACTGCTGGTGTGATCCTGGTGGGGGGAGGGCAGGAGAACACCACTGGGCCCCGCTCCGCCCCTGGAAGCCAGCAGACGCTTCTCCAACATGGGCAGCCACACACGGGGCCCCCCCCTCCTGTCACTTGTTCCACTGCCCTGGATGGCTTGGTGCATCCCCACCCCCCAGATTCTGGAAGAAGAATGCACAGAAACTGGCCCTTAGAGAGGCCCTGCTGTTCTACACTAGCTCAACACAAGTAGGAGACAAGAAGGGGGTGGGACAAGGGGGCAGAAGCCGTCACAACGGGTGCTTCGAATACTGGATGGTGTCCAGCGCCGCCCCGATGTCGTAGTTCTTGGTCTGCAGGAGCCTGGTGAGCCAGCCGCCTTCGTCAGAGAAGCCCATAGACAGCATCTGGGAGAGGGACTCGATGAGCCGGGGGTCAGCTTCTGCCAGAGGGAGGATGAGAGTTGTGAGGCAGGGGGAGGGGGGGCAGCCAGCGCGCCCGCGCCCGCGGGGACCAGCCCTTCCACGGGCGTGCCACCCGGCGCAGCGACCCTCCCCAGCAGGGCCCCGGAAAAGGCCAGAGGGTGAGGATTTTGAGCGGCTCTGCAAGGCTGTACGGTCTCCTGACTCGCGTCTGCCATCACAAGGGAACACCGCGGAGAGCCTGTAAGCAACGGGGCGCCGCCGGGCTCCACTACGTCTGTCCTGGACACTGACATCTGGCTGTCATCCAATTTTCACATCTTGACCTTTTCCCGACCATCGTCAAAATGAAGGAATCAGGGGCGCCTGGGTGGCTCAGTCAGTGAAGCGTCCCCCTTCGGCTCAGGTCATGATCCCTGGGTCCTGGGATCGAGCCCCGCCTCGGGCCCCCTGCTCGGCGGGGAGCCTGCCTCTCCCTCTCCCTCTGCTGCTCCCCCTGCTTGGGCTCGCTCACTCTCGCAAATAAAATCTTAAAAAAAAAAAAAATCACTCTTGGCCCGTAAGTGACAGCTTGCCGCCCCTGCTCTGAGGCAGAGCAGATCAAGACCAGTAGCCCAAAGGGCCAAATGTGGCCCAAGGGGGGCTTTCCCGGTGTCGCTGCTTCCACACTGCTGTGATGGTGACGAGCCAGAGCGAGGCCTCAGCTGCCCCTGCCGCTCAGCTGTGCTCGGGCTGCCGCAGTCCCCCTGGCCTTCCTGCCCCGCACACGCCACCGCCCCACGTGGTGGCTTCCTGCCTGGCTCCCACGGGGACCCTGGCCGTGACCCCCGCTCAGAGGTCGACGCTTTCCTCGGGGGGTAGCCTCTCAATCGCACTGCCCTCGGGATTCGGGGGTCCGGCTGCTGAAAGGAGGGGAGGGGATGTTCTGAGGAAAAAAGGTAGAAACACAGAACTGCGTGAATCACTCGCCTGGTGGCAGATGGGGGTACAATGCAGCTTCCTTCAGTCCTGTGGGCCCTTCCTGAGAAGAGTCGAGAGAGCCCGGCCCTTCGGATTCGGGCATCTGTAGAGACTGGAGTTCCCCCGTAGACGGGTCCACTTCTTTGGAAGACAAGTGAGTCCAGTCTTCGTCTGCCCCCGAGCAGTTATCCGACTCCATCTGCTCCTGCAACAGAAGCCCCCGTGAGCACAGCTGCGCCCAGCTGCCCCCGCCGGCACTCCCGCGGGCAGCGAGGAACGTTCTAGCAGCGGGAACGAAGCCCTCGAAGCTGGGAGGGCGGTCTGCTGGGCTGTGTCCTGTCCGGGGCGGGGCACTTGCCTCCGGTGGCACCGACTCCAGGGCCACCTTGTCCATCTGCTCCGCCAGGGACTGCGCCGCGCCCTCCGGGTCTGCGTCTGGCTTGCTGGGGTCCGAAGAGCAGCTGCTCGGCTGGGAGCCGCACTTTTCCTCGGTGCCGGAGCTGCCTGGAGAGACAGGGGCGAGGCGGCTCCTCTTCCCGCCGTGCTCCACGTCAATATCCACCTCGATGCCTGCAGCGACCCAGGAGGAAGCAAACACCTGTGAGCCCTCCGGAGGCCCTCCTGGCCGGGGACAGGGCGTGGGGCAGGGGGGAACAGCAGCATAGTGGGGGGGTGGGGGCAGGGCACGAGGCCAGCCCACCAGCCACAAGGCGGAGGGCCGCTCATCTGACCTTCAGGATCCCCAGGGCTCACTGCTCCCCATACCCTGGCCCCAAACTTTGGCTCCTAGAAAATGTCTGCTGACTTGTCCACCTTACTGGCCCTGCCTCTTCCAACTTAATGAAACCTTAATCTCAGTGAACATCCCAGGTCAGCTCTGGAGCCAGAAAGCCCATCAAGAGCCCCTGTTTTGCCCTGTGTGGGCAGCAGGCTAGGACCAGGGAGCCACATACCAGAGTGGCCACAGAGCCCCCGCCACAGCGCCCAGGACCGCACAAAGCCTCACATTAGTTGCGGGGGGGAGGGCAGTGATGGGAGACTCCAGAATCCGGCTTGGCTTTGTGGGAGGCCCACGAGGCTCGAAGCCCCAGCCAGCGGGTCGCCCACGGTCCCTCACACAGGCACACGTGCCCACTGAGGGGACGGAGGGCGGTCACTGGTGCTGTTTCTGATTAATTTATCAGAGGACAACATGCGCACAGCTTAGAGTCCAACCGTTCCAGAAGGCTCCAGCGAAGATCCCTGGCCCCCACCACACAGCCGCCCACTCCCCACAGACGGCTTCCAACCCACGCTGCCTTTTCTCCACGGCTCAAGTGCACTGCTTATTCTAGATCAACACTTACCTCCCCTTCCCCTGTCCTTTCAAAAACTTTTCAATGAAAACGTGCAGTTTAGGTGAACGCCACTATATATAGCTTTGTTCTGCCCTCAGACATGACCATTTCACCTGGGAATAGCGCTCTAGGTTGAGAAACCAGTTCAGCTCCACAGTCTTCCAGGGTTGGCCCTTGGAACTCTCGAGCTCTTACAGTAACCTGGAGCATGTCCAGAGCCTCCCCTTCTCCAAAGGGTTCCGGGACAGGACAACGAGCTCTGGGGCGGGATCTTTTTTGGTCACTGTCCAAGGCACTTGGGAGTCCCTTCCAATCGAGAGGTTAATGTCTTCTGTGCCGAGATGGTCTTATATTCTTTGTTCATTTCCTTCCTTCAGTTTTGTCTGTTCTCTTCCTAGAATTCCTATTATTTGTCCTACCCTGGGCCTCCAGGATTAATCCTCAAATCTTCTCACCTTTTCTCTCTTCTCGCCTCTCTTTTGTTTTTGGAATACTTCCTTGAAATGACCTTAAAATCTAAGCCTTCCTTTGAAGTTTTCTTTATTCTGGCTATTTTTCTTCTTAATTTCTAAAAAAACAGTCTGTTCTGATCTTATCTTAAATCTGTTTTATCATTTTTATGGTATCCTGTTCTTTTTTTCAAGGATGGAAAAACTTTTCTTTGTATCTCACGGAGGATGCTGACATTCTCTTTTCTGTAAAGTCCTTCCCCAAGTTCCTTCTTGTCCCCATGGAGAGATATTCCCAAATGGCTGGTGATCGTGGCCTTCTGATCCTAGTGAGGCACTAAGAAGAGGCTGCCAGGAAGCACTCTGAGGGCCAGGGCCCTCATCTGTCTCCCTCTGTAGGGTGACCCGGTGGGTGTCTGGCCAGGCAGTGGGATCCCAGGTGGCAAAGCTGTGGGACCCGGCTCTGGCACGTCCGGCCTCTCCTGAGCAGGGACGCCCCAGCCCCTGCTAGACCCACTGCCCACTCATGGCGCCCCATTTCAGGCTGGTGCCTCACCCTGCCCTGGAGCCCTAGGGCTGAAGCTTCCCTGGGTCAAATGCTCCAGCAGCTAACCATCAGGTCTCGTGCGTGGGTGGGCAAGGACGAGCATCTGGCTGACTAGCCAGTGATCGCTACATGATCCTGAAGAGTGGTCTTCAACCATCCCCTGGCCCTTGGCCTTCCCTGACCAGCCCTCCTGCCTCTCACCAGGACCCCTGTGTAGGCAGGCATGTGGCTTCTGATGCCTCCACACTGTTGGTCACCACCCTCAACTCCCATTTCCCACCGTTCAAAGTGTGAGGTCTTCCTACCTTGTCTTCTAGGACTTTTTTCCCCTTTTTCTTTGTTCACGTTGCTTTATACTCTTGTGTTTAAACCCTCTACTGTTACTTTGGTAGTGTGAAGAGCAAACAGATAAAAGCGGGCTTAGCTACCAGTAACCCCATCTGCAACATTTAAGTCCTTTTTCTCCTTCTATCCTCCCTCCAACTTTTCATCATGAAAGGTTCAAGCAGGGGAGCCTGGGTGGCTTAGTCAGTTGAGCTTCAGACTCTTGGTTTCAACTCAAGTCATGATGTCAGGGTTGTGAGATCAAGCCCCATATCGGGCTCCGCGCTCAGTGGGGAGTCTGCTTGAGATGCTCTCCCTCCCTCTGCCCCTCCCCCATGTTCTCTCTCTAAATAAATAAATCTTTAAAAAAAAAAAAAAAGGTTCGAGCACACAGGAAAGTTGGAAGAACATCCAATGAACACCCATATACTGTCTCACTTTTCTATGGGGGCGAATGACAGGACTTCCATAAATGAACCAGAGAGATTCTAGAATCCCAAGTTTCTCCAACGGATGATAACCTGAGACCTAAGGGCTTACAGACTGTACCACTGGCCGTGCCCTGCTTCCCCCAGGGCCTGTGAGGGGGAGCGTCTTCTGAAAACCCTAGGACAAGGAAAGGACCTGCGGTTTGGGGGTCCTAGAGGTCAGTGACTGCAAACTCAGGCTGGCAGCAGACCCGCTCAGCTGGTCCTCATGGCACCTACCAAACAGGGTCTTTGCTTTTAAAATCGCTGAGTCACTGCACATGGTCTGCCCTCTGGGAGGCATTACTGGCTGTCCCTTGGGGCCCCTGCTCTGGGAACAGTCCCTTCTAGGCCGTTAGCATGAGTCACCCTAGCTGTCAGTTCCTCACAAGAAAGGAAAATACCCGTTAACTCTAGAGTTTAATCAATTCCTCAAGTGGCTCTCCTCAACTGAAACTGCTTCAGAGGCATATTTACTGAAATTTTCCTTGTTGTTTTGGAGAGTTCTAGGCTCCTCCCCATTGGTACACAGCAACTCCCTCCACTTTGAAAGACCTGAAAAGGCCTTCACCCTTAGCCTACAATGCCTCTGAGCGCTGCCAAAATTACCTCCTCTGCCCTGAGTGGGGAATCCGGGTCAAGTTCTGAAACAGGCCACCAGCTCAGATGGGCCTCGGGATGGACAGCAAGTGGGACCCAGAGTCCCTGGCAAGCCTTCAAAACACATGGATCCCAGGCCCGACCCATGGCCAATTTACCAGAATCCAGAAGGTGGACCTGGGACTCTGCACGGTTCCAAGGTTCCCTACCTGAACCTAGACTGGGGTTCGGGACTTCCCAGCTTGTCTGGTTCGTTCTTTTAGCGAAGGACTTTGTTCTTCAGAATAATTTTAGTGAAATCTCCATACGTCAAAATTTATACCAAAAACAACCCACGTTGGGGATTCTGAGGCTCGGCCAACCTTGAGAACCACGATCCACTAGTAGCTTCCAAAGAGCCGCTTCCCGTTGCCCCCAAATCACAACTCTCATCACCACGTCTTGTGAGGCAGCTAGGGTTTAGCACTAGCTTATCTCCTGCTTATAACCTGATCGCCGCTCCGCTTTTATCCTCCTAGAAGGCATTAAGAACCCGTTCTTTTCTCTTTCTCTCAAAGGCCTTTAAGTCCAAGCACGAAACTCCGCGGTACATGGTCTGAGGGGTTTCACGGGCCCCTGCTGAGCTGCGTCCTGGCCTGATGCAGCGGGAGCCGAAATGGCCTCAAGCTGAGGGCGACGGCGGGCCTTGCCTCCCCGTCCCATCAGCACCCGTTCAGACAGTGGACACTTGCTGCCGCTGAAGTCACAAAGCGGAGCACACTTCCAGCCAGAGATCACGGATCCACTGTAGCCTTGGGCCAGAAGTCACAGTCGTAGCGGACTCCCACCGTCCCCGTCAGGGCCAGCGGATACAGCAGGCGCCTTCTAAAGCCTTGCGCCAGTCCCACCACGAGGGGGTACCCGCTGCGGTTCACCCACCCATCCAGTGACCTCACATCTGACCCGAGGCTACTGGAAACCCTCCATCACACCCGGCTCCCCAGCGCAGGCAACAAGCTGGGCACTCAGGAAGCCCCCAGAAAGGTTGCGGTTGTAAAAAACAGAAGGGAAGCAAAGAGAAATGGCCTCTCAGCTCACTACTGCCCCAAGTCCTTGAGTAAACCCCAGGGCTCACATTCAGGGGCGAAAGCAGACTGTCCTTTGTGGGAAGAGAAGTCAGAAGCCGAAAGGCCAGCCCTGCAGCAGAGGCTACTGGGCTTATCCCAACCAAACACTCGCTGATTCCACTTCACTCCACAGGGAAAGCTCCAGAACGCGTCACGGAATTTAACTTTGAGCGGCCTGCGGTGCAGCGCATGGCAAAGGCCGGCCCCAAGGGCACGGCAGTCACCGTTCCTCCATGGTGACCCGGGGGGCAAGCCGCCCCCCAGCCACCCCCTCACCAAGTGATCGACACACTCCTGCTCTCGAAGGACAGAGGCCACCACTTACCCAGAGGGCTCAGGGCGGCCGCCACACTCTCCCCTACGTTCTTGAGGAAATTCACACTGGGATCCTCCGATGGACCAGCAGCTTTGGTTTTCAAAAAAAAAAAAAACAAAAAATGTTCGATTCAAAGCAGGTTTCTCAATGACTTGGACACCTGTTATGATCCTATCACCTTTCCCACAGGTGCCCTCCACCCCCGGGGGTCCGTCCCAGCAGCCTTCCCGAACTCTCTCCCGCTGCGGGCCCCTGTGTACCCCTGGTGCTCAGAAGCCCATGGGGGATTCGCTACATGCGGTGTACAATGCTGACCACGTTCTAGCTCAAACCACATCGGAATTAAACCAACATCCCCACCTTTGTTCCAAAGGAGGAGGTAAATCAGAGGACAGTTAATAAAATCAGACTACAACCAGAATCCTAAATTCTGGAACACAAGCCATCTGTTTTTAACTTTGTGCCTGTGTTTCAAAATACCTGAGCAGGCCGGCTGGCTCAGTCAGTAGAGCATGTAACTCTTGAGCTCAGGGTCGTGAGTTCAAGCCCCACATTGGGTATAGAGCACATTTTTTAAAAAGAAAAAAAAAAAAAAAAAAGCCTTGACGGGGTGGGGGAGGTTTAGGGTTGAGCCACATCTGGGCCAAGCCTCGGTTTAGTGCGGGTGAATTAGCGGCCCTGGGCACTGAGGTGCCTCCGTCTTGCTGGGTGTGGCATGAGGATGATGCTCCCCACTTTGCAGGGTTTTGTGAGGACTACGCACCCTGAATGGCTGTGAAGCACCCTCACCTGATTCGGCTGCGGAGCCGGGGCGGGTGTCCCCTGCCCGGGGAGGACGCGGGCTCCAGTTCCCTGGGGGGCCCATCTCCCAGCCGGGCCACACGAAGTGCCCGTGTTTCAGCTTCCGGAGCCAGCGGCTGTGAGCGACGCCCTGGGGAGGAGTGAGCAGAGGGGCCGGGTGACACCAGAGCAGGGGGCTCCTTCCTCCCGGACCCCTGCCCGCTCCGTGCTCCCCCCAGCCTCACCTCGGAGAAGGGCCCGAAGGGGCCGGGGAAGACGAGCTTGCTGTGCTCACGGTGCAGGCCCTTCCCCTCACAGGCGGAGCACAGGTCGTAGTCCGGGCAGACGCTGCACTTGTAGCGGGTCCCCACCACGGGCCCATTGCACCCGTCACAGATCACGCCGGGGTACACCAAGCCGCGGGGCACCTCCTGAGCACACGGGGGGCGGTGGTCCCGCCGACACTCCTTCTTCTCTGCAGGTGGGACCCCACACGAACCGCTCGTCATGACTGGGGGGCTTTCAGTCAGTGGGCCCCTGGCCCTGCCCTCCAGACCTGGAGTCCGTGCACAACCCAGCTGTTCAAGTGACAGCAACAGGGGACCCAAGAAGCTGCCAGGAGGGTCCCAGTCCCTGTGCCTGGTACAGTACATGGGGCCCAGGCAAGTGAGAAGTGGCAGGGAGCGGTGTGTGCATTGCTGGGGCCCTGCCCCCCGTTAAAATAAACCCATTGCATCCCCAAAGCCGCCCCCAGCCCCCGGCCCTTGACAGAGTGAACCCAGAGGTCCCCAGGCCCCACCCCTTCGGGACTCCTCTCTCAGGCCAAGCACAGAGATGATGAAGTCTCGGTCTTAACCCACAGGCTCTTGCCTGCTCCTTGGAGGGGACTGCTCAATAAACTCAAGCAGGTTTCACACAGCAAGAAGCACCCGGCAGCACCCAGAACAGACCTTTACCTTTAATGTAAATACGGAAGAGGTCATCCTTCACGTAGGACATTGCCATGGTCAGTTCCTCGTCACTGGAAAAGGCCACCAAATCTCCATCCTCATCTAGATTGTTTACAAGACCGCATGTGAGTACCCGAGCCTTCTCAGTCAGATACAGGCTGCTGAGAAGGGCGCAGCCTGAGCTAGAGGGGCATCTGCTCGCCTAGGAACTGACGCACACCTGTGTGAGCCAGGGGGCGCGGAGGCCAGACCACCCATCCTCTGTAACACCGCCTGGAAGGTAAGCACTCGGACGTGGGGCCCGGGCGCCCACGGGAGGCAGAACATGCAGGGCGCCGCTCCTGTAGCTGAGCCAGCTGCCCCTTAAGCCGGTGCTGCCTCGGTCCACGTCTGACCAGGCCAAGACCCACCTTCAACTGTAGGAGATCCCCACCTGTGACCGGCTCCTGGGGGCCCAGACCCTCCAAAGGCCGTGGGCCTCCTGTGGTTTAGGAGAGTCAAGGAGATGAGTACATCTGCCTGCTTCCGCCCCCAGTGAATCTACAGTATTTGTATGAACTCTCTGACTTTTAGATTTAGCAAATGGTGTGAAAGTCCCACCGTGCAGGCCAAACCACCCCCTACACCTGCAGGCTGCACCAGCTGTGGGCCACCGGAGGCAACATCCACCGGAAGAACAGAGGCCGCGTCAAAAGGTGATATCCAAACACCCATCCCCTAAGGAGCGGAAAAACAAAACGGGGTATGTCCACAAAATGGAATGTTACTCAACCACAAAAAGGCATGAAGTCCGGACACAAGCTGCAACACAGCTAAACCTTGGAAATGTTATGCCGAGTACAAGAAGCCGGTTACAAAAGAATAGGAAAGTGTAGGGCTCCGTGTCCATGTTTATAGGAAATGTCCAGAATAAGGAAATCCATCGAGAAAGAGATTAGCGGCTGCTTAGAGCTGAAGGGGACGAGGAGAGAGCTCAACCGTAGAGTTCCTCTCGCAGGTGATGCAAAGGTTCTAAACCCGTGAGGAGGATTGTTGCACAAGTCGCTCAAAACTGTTCACGTGAAATGGGTGAACTGCACGGGAAGTGGAGGATAGCTCCATAAAGTTGTCACAAAAACCAACCAACCAGGAACGGGTCTGGCCAGTTGGCAGTGCTCCTAAGGGTGGGCCCGGCACTGCCCCTCCCAGGGGCCGGCCTTGGCTCCCGCCCCCCCGCGCCCCGCTTCCCTGCCCCGACCTGCTCCCTCCCCCCCCACCCCCCCCCCCGCCACACCAGCGCAGCAAGAAACGGAGCGCGGTCCTGGGCTCCCGTCCCTCCGCCGACGCTGCTGCAGAACGTCCCGGCTGGGTGCCTCTGTCCCCTGCCCGCGGGGGAACGTGCGCACTCAGGCCGGCCTCGGGCACCCCGGGGCCGCTCCCGACCGCTCCTCCCCGCCGCCGCGCCCGGGCTCGCCCGCCAGGCCCCGCCGCGCTGACTGGCCCGCCTCCCGCTCTCCCCCGCCAGCCCTTCCTCCGCGTCCGGCCGGCGCTTCCGGGGCCCTCGCCAGCCCCGACTCGGCAGCAGCGAGCTGTCAGCGTAACCCGAGCGCCCGCCGCCGGCCAGCGAGGACGCCCCAGCGCGCCCCGGGCCAAGACCTGCGACGTCACGGCGGGGGGAGGGCCGGCGCCCTGCGCCCCCGGGACCCCCGGGACCCCCGGGCCCGACACCCGCCGGCAACGCCCGAGCCGACGCCAACCCCCTTCCCCCGAGAGCGGCCGGAGCCGGCCCCCGCGGGCGCCCCCAGGCCGGACGAGCAGCCGCCCCGCCGGGCAAGCCTGCGTCACGGCCCCGCGCAGCCCCCCGAGGGCGCCGGGCCCGCTCACCGCGGTAGTACGTCTGGAAGCCGCCGGGCCGCAGCACCGGGAACAGGGCGGCCACCCGGCTCAGCAGCCGCTCGCAGGGCCCGGGCCCGGCCGCGGCCTCGGCCTCGGCCTCCGCCTCGGCCTCGGCCTCGGGGCTGAAGCAGAAGCTGAAGCGGCGGATCTCGCGGGCCGCGTCCTCCTTGCCCAGAAGATAGGCCTTCACGGTGAGCGACGCCATCGCTACCGGTCGGCGAGCAGGAGACGGAGCCAGGCCGCGGCGGCGGCGGGCGCGCGGCTTTTGTAAAGAACGCGGGCAGCCCCGCCCCCGCCGGCCTCCTGGGGGCGTGGTCTCCGCGCCCCGCCCCGCCGCGCCGCCCCGCGCGAGCCGCCCTGCCGCGGCCCCGAGCCCGCTGCGCCGCCGTCCCCACACGGTGTCCCGCACCCCCTTAGCGCCGACCCCTCTCCTCACTGTCCTCGGTGCCCCCGGGACCCCAAGAGGCCGGCCCGGGACTCCGACATCTAGGGCTGGGCTCCGGCCTCTTCACCTGCGGGGAGAGCACCCACAGGGGTCCCCCCCAGAGCCCTCCCAGGCCTGGCCTGGCGGTGACTCAGCAAAGCACAACGGAGGCCGCGGGGGTGGGGGGCTGGGGGGAAGCCCAGCGCGGCGGGAGGGGGGCCACGGCGGGCCCGAAGCCCCAGGCCAGAGCCAACCGCTCCCGAGGTCCTGTCCGGGCCCTGCCACTCTCCACAGCCTCCCATCCCGGGTGGCAGCCCGCTCCAGCGCCCCCAGCATCCTCCATGACGGCCCCTTACCGGGTTGAGGGGCGTACCCCCCATCAGGCCTGAGCCTCAGAGGAGCTCCCAGTGGGGTGGGGGTAAGGCCGAGGGGTGCCGGGGGAGCACGGGGTCCCCTCCCCCTCACCTGGCCAGAAGGCCGGCGGCCGCTTCCGGGAGCCTCAGTGGCCATCACGTGCTCCGCATGGGCAGCCGGACCCACACGTGTCAGCACAGAGTTCCGTTCCCAGGTGTTGCCCAAAGGGCCTGCGTGGTGTCAGGCCTGATGGCCTCAGGGGCATCCCACGGGTCAGAGCAGCAGCCCTCCGGCTAGTAACCAAGAAACAGGGCTCTATGTGACAAAACCCGCCTGTTCACAAGGCCTGGAAGAAGGGGCGTCTGGGAAGGAGGTGGGCAGGAAGGGTAGGTCGCCCTCTGTAGTGTCCCAGGCGGGGTCCTGAGAGTAGAAGGCAGACCTGTTGAGTCGGAGCCATGTCCTCTGGTGGTGGGGTTTGTGCAATGGGAGAGCCAGAAGGGAAGGGTGGGCAGGTGGACTTGGCTCCGAGCTGTGGAGGCGATCTGCTTCTGGGAACACAGCAGGGACCTGTCCGCAGGTGTGGCTGGTCCTTCCCAGGGGGCTCCAGAGTAGGTGCACCTCGCCCCAAGCAGCCCTTTAAAGAGGCCATACCCTCTCAGGCCCCTCCCCGCATCCCTGTTGTGAGCCTGGGAAAGGGACACGATGCTCACTGCCCTGCAGACAGGGTCAGAGGATGGACAAGGGGCAGGCTGGGCAGAGGCTGCCGGGGCCCACAGGTGTCCATGGGTGTGTGACTCAGCAGCCCCGGGGCCTCGCCACACAGGGCAGCCTGGACCAAGAGCCCAGCTTCCCAGCCCCCCAAGTTTCAGGGGCCTCATTCGAGTGAGTGGGGTGTGCAGAAGGAAAGCCCTGGGGCTCTGGGGGACCTCGGGTCTCAGGAAGGGCTCGAGGTGCGGCCCCTGTCCAAACAAGCAGCGGAAACAGACGCTTGCAGGCAGAACCTGCTTTGCTTTCTGGCCCTTTGGCCCCATTGGAGACCATGGTGGGTCTGCAAGGAGGGATGGAGAGCTTAGGGGAAATGGGGGTGGCAGGAAATGGGGCCCGGGGAAGCCAACCTGGAGGCCCCCACCCCTAGGAGAGTCCCCGCTCTGGCCTGCCCAGGATGCCCTCCCGCTGAGCGTGGCCCTGGCCCTGCCCTCCCCTCCTCCCCCAAGGCCAGTGAGAAGTAAACAAGGCTGCGGCTGGGGAACCCCCTGGCAGGGCCCTGTCGCCTGCCGGGAGAGGTCAGGTGGTCTGGCCGGCAGTGAGTCAGCATCCCATGACCACCGTCCTAACAGGGGATCCCCGCCCCACTGCTACCTAGCTCAGTGACATTTTAACAGGCAGCCGGGGTGGGGAGCGGGACCCCAGAGCCGCAAGAGCCCACAGAGGCCCCCAAGGCAGCAGGGAGATCAGAGCCAAGCAGACCCTGTCCCCGGGGTCCAAAGCCCCCTTCTGACATCTGCTGCCTGGCCCCTCCCTGGACTTCAGGGACCTCCCCTGTGCTGGCTGGCGCCTGAGTCAGAAGACCCACTATGCAGCAGTCCCGCCATCTTCGGGCGTATGACAAGCCTCTGAGTCTCCCCATCTTTGAAATGGGGCTAGAATGGGGCCCTCCCAGATAGCTGGCTATGGTTTGGCTGCCTTTGGGGGCATCAGCTGGCGGTGGGGGTGTCAGGAAGGAGACCAGAGTAGGGTTTGAGGTGAAACAGTGGGGAGCACAGAAGAGACATGAGTCAGGAGTTTCCGGGGGATGAGCAGGGGTGGCCGGGAGGTCATCTGATTCGGTTTATTGCTGTCTCATGTTGTAAGTACCTCAGTGCCTCGTTCCTTACAGAAGTAATCCCATTCCCTGACAATGGCTTTCTGAGGTTCTGTTTATTTTCTTTGGGGTATGGAGCCAAGCCTACAGGTGGGTGCTGGGGCCACCAGAGACAAGGCCACGGCAGGACTCAGGCCACACTGCTCTGGGCCACCTCGAGGAAACTGAGGATCACAGGGGATCAGGCTCCTCCAGAACCCAGCACGGGGTCCAAGGACTGACTTTGTTTCTCCATAGAGGAACAGTGTGACTCGTGGGTGGGAGCTCCACACCGTCCTCCACGCTCCCTTCTACTCCATCACAACGGAGGGACACACCCCCACCTCGGTTCCTAACCTCACCGACTCATTTTACCTGATGACTTTCCCCTGGCTCCTCCCCCTATCTGGAACTCTCCCTCCTCCTCCTGCATTGTCATCTCCTCCATGGGGCCTCTCCTGAGCACCCCCTTGCGAAAATCCCCAGACACTGGATGTTACCAGCCAAGAGGGGTGAGGGCTGTGGCAGGGTGAGGGGGTGTTCTTAAAGAAAAAGGGCTCGGGGCGCCTGAGTGGTGCAGTCGGTTAAGCATACGACTCTTGGTTTCAGCTCAGGTCGTGTTCTCGGGTCGAGAGATCGAGGCCCACGTTGGACTCCGCGCTCAGCGCAGAGTCTGCTTAGGAATCTCTCTCCCTCTCCCTTTGCCCCACCCGCTGTCTTAACAACAAATATATAAATCTTAAAAAAAAAACCAAAAAAAAGCAAGAAAAGGGGCTGAAGGCGTGCATGATCAGGGAAATGCAGTAAAGCCACGAAGAGTCATGACTGGAGAGTTAGGGAAGGCTAAGTTGCCAGGGCGTGGTTGGAGGCCAGGAGCGGCAGTCTGGGCTCAGCTCTGCCTGCATACCATCCCGCGGGGCGGGACACTTGGGTCCTAGAGGGGGCACTGAGGGGCACCCTCTGCACCTGATGGTACCCTCTGTGGGCACTGGGCCGTGGAGGCAGCTCTCACCAACACTGAATGAGGAAAAGGAGGTGGGCCAGGCCTAATTCAGGCCATGTGTATAAATGCATATCAGAAAGCTCGGGGGTGCCTGGGGGGCTCAGTTGGTTAAACATCTGCCTTCAGCTCAGGTCATGATCCTGGGGTCCTGGGATCGAGCCCCGCATCAGGCTCCCTGCTCAGCGGGGAGTCTGCTTCTCCCTCTCCCTCTGCTGCTCCCCCTGCTCGTGCACTTACACGCTTTCTCTCACAAGCTCTATCTCTATCTCAAATAAATAAATAAAATCTTTTTAAAAAAAAGAAAGAAAGAAAGAAATCAAGCAAGCTCGGTTCCCAGGCCGGGCAGAAGCACTAAGCCCGATCGATGGGTGGCCCTAGGGACATCTCTAGCTGAGCCCTGCGTGCCTGGCCGGGAAGGAACGTGTGGCCAGAGCTTGGGCCAAGGCAGGGGGTCCCTGGAGGGAGCTGCAGGCCACCTGGGTAGAGGGTGGACCTGACCTCATCCTCACCCCACCCTACTGGTGCCCACTGGCCAGCACCCTCTCACGCATGTGTCCCTGGGCCCTTAGCCCTGGGGGTCCTTGCCCCATGGAGATGCCAGCAAGGGCACTGGTCTCCCCCCCACCAGGGAGAGCACCCCTGACACACACACATCAGATCTGGTGGTCCCCTAAGGCCGTTCATTAAGTGGGACCGTCCCATGCCCAGGAGGGAGGCTCAGACGAGGGCCACCAGGGTCACGACTGGGATCCAACGGCGCTGCACATTGCAGACCTCTCCCATTCTTGGTCAAGACCTACCCCCATGTGCGCACTGTTGTGGGCCCCCAGAGGGCCAGCCTGACAGCAGATGGTTCTGGAATCGTAAATGGAGAAGCTTGGTGGTATGGGCGAGGGGACCGTGATGAGACAGTGCAGCGACCCCGGATGGGTCAAGGCGCCCAGGCCGATCCTAGCAAGAGCCCGGAGGAGGCATGTGGACCTGGCAGAGCAGGTGCCAACAGCTGGAGGCAGAGGGGGAAGAGGGTGCGGGGGCTCCCAGCTCTGTGCTGGATGGGAGAGAGGCCAGCATGGTCCTCTCCCCGGGGCTCCGGTCCCACGCCAGGCAATGAGAGGGTGCCTGAAATGGGAGCCACGCTTTCTGGAGAGGGGGCGGGGGTCTGGGGTCAGTGGCTCAGGGCCATGTCCACCCCCACCTGCCCAGGTCCCGTCTGAAAACCTTCTGAAAAAGTTATCGGGCTTTCGTGTGCTCCCAAGTCCCAGCGCCCTGAAAGCCCTCACCGCCGGGGTCTACCCAGCGCCTCGCGCACCCCTCCTCTCTGGCTGATGCAGGGGGACTCACCGCGTGGCCCCAGGCCCTGTGTGCCCCGAGCCGGGGCTCCCCTCTTCCCAGCACGCCTGGCTCGGCCCCTCCTCCATGTCCCTGCGTGCCCTCTGCGGGCAGGGCAGGCTGTGGGCACCTTCAGTCCTGCCCGTGTCCCCGTGCCTGGCATGTGCGGGAGCTCGGGTACCGTTTGTGGGGTGCATGGGGATGGTGTCCCACATCGCTGTCACCCTGACACTAGGGAGCAGCTACGGCAGAAGGTCCTCCTTGGGACAGCCCTGGCTCACTGTGGAAAGAAGGCCCAGGCGACCCCCTCCCACGGGGGCCCAAGCAAAGACTCTGCAACCACCTTGCCCAGCTGCCGGGCTCCAGCCGTCCCCCAGACCCTGGGGCAGGAGAGGCGCAGGGCTCCCACCCGTGACCGGATGAGAGGACAGGAGAATGGCATCCCAGGGCCCTGGGGGCTGAGGCTGGATCCTTGGCACCCACCTCTGCCTGGAGCCCAGGACTTCCCGTCTGGCGGGCCCTGAGCTGAGGAGAGAGGGCCCGAAGCCCACAGGGCCTGGGCCGAAGTTGGGGGGGGGGCAGGCCCAAGTTGGCAGGGTGGCCCCACTGTGACCCAGTTAAAAGCATGTCAGGTGGGAAGAAGTCAGTAGGGCGTGTTCTCAGCTACTAATGAGAACATAGCCCCCCGGGCCCTGGGCTATAGGGACCCGCACTCCTCCACTCTCAGGGTCTGTAGTTCTGGGGGGCCAGGGTGAGAGGGCTGACGTGCCCCTTGACAAGAGTTAGCGGGTTAGAGAAGGAAGTTTACATCCCTCGTTGTTGCATTTTACATGCATTCCCAGTTTCATTTAAGGATGGAAATGGTCCCTTAAGGATTCATTTCTCCCCAGCACGGAGGGTAGGGTGGGGCAGGTACGGGACCCAAACTTGGCCAACCAGAGCACTGTGGCGCCCTGGGTCAGGATTGGCTGTGTAACCCAAACTGGTCGCCGACCCTGAGCTCGGCATCTGGGCTCCTTGGTCCCCGGCAGGCCCGACGCTGGGTCACGAGACACCTTAAACCAGTTGATTTGGGTCTTGGTCAGCGGTAGCCACGAGTACTAAACCACCACGCCTCGTGCCTGCCCCAGGGGTCCCCAGTGGCAAGGACCCTCTGCACGATGCCGGCCAGCAACCCGGGGGGCCAGCTGGGACCCTGCGGTGCCCTCAAGAGCCCCAGCAGTTCCCGCTGGTTGTACATGCCGATAATCGGTAAAAATACTCGCGAAGCGCTTCTCTTATGCCAGGAAGCATTCCGAATACTTTATATATATGAACTCACCTGCTCCCCTGAGGTAACGTCACGGGATTTGTTCCGGCCCAGGACCTGAGAGAAGAACCCCGGATCACTTACAGGCCAGCACATGTGTTTATTTGGCTGGAGCTTCTAGAGCTCTCTTTCCCCGTCGGGGAAGCCTGTGATGTTCAGACGGTCGCACCTGAAAGTCTGGGCAGGAACTACCGTGAGCAGGGTCCCCGAGGACCCTCAGGAGATACGTGGCTTTGAGAAATATACCTTTATTAAATCATGGAAATTTGGGGCTATTAAGCCTATTCTGACCATTATCCCCACTTTTCACCCCAGGGAAAGAGGCACAGAAAAGATGCAGTAACTTGCCCAAAGTCACACAGCTGTGTCACATAGGGGTGGAGTCAGGATGACGAACCCAGGCAGGCTGCCTCTCTAGTCCACACTCTCGACCTCAACGATCTACAATCGCCTAAAGGTTGTCCTGCACCTATCGACTTCTCTTCATCTCCAGCCCCCTGCCCCTCATTCCAGACCACCTCTCTCCCAGATGCCTACGTCAGGGCAGAACGGAAAACTTTTCCTCTACCCTTTTAGATTCAGTGACTAGGGTCTGTGAATTAAACTGACCAAAAAAAAAAAAACAGATTCGCAAAATAAAAGATTGGTTTTTATTCCAGTACTTAGAATTTGGGGGCTTATATACCAACTTAATAGGGAAAGCAGAGGAGGAGAAGGTACTTATGAGGAAAACAAAAATACTTTTAGGAAAGATAAAATGGGCCCTCAGGAGAACAGAGGAGAGGTATTATTGATGGTTTTGTGACAATGGGTTTATCAGGTAATAAAAGCCATGCTGGAGGGGATTTAGGACAATTGAGTTATTTTGGGAGGCCTTGCTTTTAGGCAGATAAGGAAGTTGAAGAAAAAGCCTATTTTCAAATGCTTTCAGCTTGATACAATTTTCATGCCACAGTGACGTATTCTGGACTCCTTCACCTACAACAGCCCCCTGGTTCATCTCCCTGCTTCCTCTCTTACTCCCTCCAGCCCCTTCTCCCTGCCTGCTGTAGTGATATTTTCAAAATGTCCGTATGCCTGTCTCAATCCCACAGCAGCCCGGACTCTTCTCCCTGCTTTGGACGCTCCCCGTAGCTCCAAGGGTAAAAACCCCCATCGCTGACGAGGTGTGCAAGGACCAGACCCCTGGGGGCCTGGGGACTCCTTCCACAGAGGCGTTTGATCCAGCCAGCTCCCTCTGCGGAGGCCAAGCCATCCTTCTCCACTGGGGCATATTACTAACCTCATTTTCCCAGGAAGGCCCACTGTCTTTGGACAAGGGAATTTCCGCCACTGTAAGCTTTCTGAGCCCCAGGGACTTTGCTTTTCCAGCCAGGGATAGGAGGCTGGTAGGGTAGTGTCCTAGGGAGGGTCCCTGGTGTTGCTGGTGACCCATGCGTGGCTGGCACATGGTGAACACTCAGAACGTGGGTTATGAATGAAAATGGAAATGAGGCGTCCAAGGAAAGATGGGCCCCCCTGAGGGGGCGAGGTGAGGCTTAGGGCAGGACTTCCAAACTCTCACAGGGGCAGGAGATTCCCTTAGCATCTGGAGAAGGCAAAGGATCCCTGCTTAGAACCATGTTTTGAAATGCTTAAAATATATTGCATTACAAAAGGAGTGCTAATATCGAAATGCAAATATCAAAATATAAAAACACAGATTTGTGGGGCGCCTGCCTGGCTGGCTCGGGTCTTGATCTCAGGGTCCTGAATTCAAGCCCTACATTGGGCATGGAGACTACTTTTTCAAAATAAATAAATAAAAACAAAAAGCCCCACAAGTTTGTGACGTAGAAGCACCTGTGATCCTTTTTTTTTTTTTTAAAGTAAGTTCTACGCCCAGTGTGGGGCTTGAACTCAGGACCTTGAAATCAAGGGTCACATGCTTTACCGACTGAGCCAGGCATCCCACCCGTGATTCTTTATTAACTCATTACATCATAATAGAGAGAGGCAGGGCTAATAAACACCAGAATTGCCAAGTAGGAGCATGTCATGCCTATTTGGAGGTGTCTGCAACACCCGTACCCTGAAAATCCCTGTGATTTCTGTGCAATGGTCTTAAGCACCACTAATTCTGCCGGACTTCCCTGCCTCCATTCATAATTGGAGGAAATGCCACGTTTCAGTTACAGATCAGTGAAAATAAAGATGGATTTTTTTTTTTCTTTCTCATCTTAACTCCTTCTTTTTCTTTCTCATCTCAACTCCCAGACCTCCCCAGTTCTGGGTCCCTGGACCACAGGTTGAGAAGCCCAGGAAAGAAGGATGGAAGGAAGAGCCACCGCCGAGGGCCATCCCCCGGAAAATCTCCAGGGCTGGCAGGTGATTCCGACATGGGGGCATTTTCACTCTGTAGGAAGCAGGAACGAAGAAGAAGGGTACACAGCCTGGGGTCTGGGGAGAAAGCAGGACTTTTCTGTGCCCATTTGGCTCCATGCTCTCTCCTGGGTGGGGATTGGAGTTGTCATCCCCAATTCCGACACAGAAGCTGAACCCTTGGCGGAGGGGGTGCTGTTCCCCAGGCCTGGAAGGGAACGAATTATTGCAAGGGCACAGAGAGCAGTGGAAAACTGCACAGGAGCCCAGCAAGCGCTCCCCTGTTTCAAAGGAGAAAGTTGGGAGTCCTCCAGGAGCTGGGACGGCAGGACCAGGCCCCCCCCTCCTCCGCCACAGTGGGCAGAATGAATGAACGTATGAATGCAGGAACAAATGAGTCACAGTGATGTCACTTCTGCAGGCCCCGTTAGGCTTCTGCTCTCTTGCCATGACCACCCCCTTAGCGCACGATCCCCAGCAGGACGTTCATTGGGGCATGGCGTTGACAAAGTGGCAGGTGCGTGGGGAATCCTTCCTGGGATTCTGATGGAGCAGTGGGGAAGAGGCACAGAAAGGCAGCTTGGTTAGCGGGGTCGGGAAAGACTGCCCCCAAAACGCCATAGCCTGGACCCCTTTGGCTGCCCAACCAGGGGGTGTGTGGCCCCCTCCAGCCTACATCCCCCAGCCCCTCTCCCACTCCCCTTCACTCCAGACCTCCCACTTCCCAAAGTAGACCAGCACCCTTCTCCCCCACCGTGGCCCTGGATAGTCCCAATCCTGATAGAGGCCCTGCAATCCCCAGGATTCTGCCCACCTCCCCGGGGCGTCCCTGATTCCGGTTCCACCTCCCCAAAGCCAGAGTGTCAGTGGGAGGGAACTCGAATGAGTTCCCCCAAACTTTCATCACAAACAGGCCATCTCTTTAATTTCTACTGGTTTAATCATTTTCCTTAAATCAACTCACTTTTAAACTTGAACACATATTTAGAAAAATTCAAAACCCTCTGTATCACAGCCCAGATGAAAAACCGTTATCCCCAGCCACAAACAGCAGATGCCCTGTGAAAACACAGGAACACAGTTTCCTTCAGAAGACTCCGACAATGGCTCAGTGGGTTAAGCGTCTGCCTTCGGCTCAGGTCATGATCCCAGGGTCTTGGGTTCCAGCCCCGCTTAGGGCTCCCCGCTCAGCCGGGAGCCTGCTTCTCCCTCTCCCCCTCCCTTTGCCCCTTCCCCCTGCTCATGCATGAGCGAGTTCTCTCCCTCTCTCTCAAATAAATAAAATCTTAAAAAGAAGGAGAAGGAGAAGAATCCAACAAGCCTCGTGTCAGTTCATAAAGTTCATTAGGGGGCGCCTGGGTGGCTCAGTCAGTTAAGTGACCAGCTCTTGGTTTGAGCTCAGGTCATGATCTCAGGGTCTTGGGATGGGGCCCAGCGACAACGGGCTCCGCACTCAGCGTGGAATGTGCTTGAGACTCTCTCTCCCTCTGCCCCTTCCTCCCCCTCTCTAAAATAAATCTTAAAAAAAAGAGCTCATTACAAGTAGAGAGGGCAGTACCTGTGCCTGCAGGGAAACTGAGGCCAGTCATTTCATCAGTCCCCAGGACGCCCGCCGCAGCCAGTGGCCCTGCCTCACGCGCTCCCGGCGAAAATCCCTCTGCAGAGGCTCACGCCCAGACCCTGCCCCGCTCCCCGCAGCACATCCTGCCCCCAGGTGTGGACCTGCGCTGGAGGAGAAAGACAAATCCCCAGCGACTCCCCGGCTGAAACCTCCACCGGGAGGAGCCTGCGGGCAATGCTGGGAACCAGAACTCCCAGGAATTGGACAAGGGCGCTCCCCAAATGTCTGCCCCGAACCTCAGCTGCACGAATCCCTTCAGTGTTCGGACCCTCTCCGCGTTCACAGAGGGCTGGGGAAAGAAGGAAGGTGGGAGCGCCCCGCGGGGAGGGGGGAGGCGCTGGACGGCGAGGGGCCGCCGCCCGCCTCACCCTGCGGTGCCCGCTGCCTCCCGCCCACCCGCGCCAGCGCCCCGGGAGCCAGCCCCGCTCGGGACTGGTCGCTGTGCCCAACACCCGCGTAACGGCGGCTCTTTTGCTCCTGAAAACGGCCCATTGTCCGTACTCGGCGGAGCAGGAGCGCCTCCGGGGCCCCCAGCACGCCTCCACCCCGCCGACCAGAGGACGGTCCTGGAGGGGGAAGCGCCCGGGGGCGTCGGTGCGGGCAGCGGCCACTCCGGGCCGGCCTCCCAACTCGAGGCACCGCCAGCCGCAGCCGCACCTTGCCCCCTCCCACCGGCCTGAGGGGCCCGGGATAAAGGGGGCGTGGGGTCCGGGTCTCTGGGGAGGGGAGGTGGGTCCTAATGGAGAGGTTAAGAAGCGGGGGTCCGGGCCCCCCACCCCCACCCCTGGCGCGCCGCCGGCACCGCAGCCCGAGCCGCACTCGCGAGGCCCCGGCCTCGATCTACCCGAGGCGGCCCGAAGCCGGAGCCGCGCGAGCCCACGCGGGGGGCTGGGGAGGACACCGTCCCGGGCCGCGCGGGCGGGATCCGGGGAGCCGATACCCCACCCCGCCCCCTCGCGGTGCTGGTGGCGGCAGCGGGTGATGCGGCCCCTTTAAATCCGGGCCGCCCCGCCCTGCGCTGCCGACTCCGCCGCGGCCCCGGATCCAGGCCGGGCCGCGGCTCTCGCCGCCCAGCCCAGCCTGGCCCAGCCCGGCCCGGCCCAGCCGCCCAGTCGAGGCCGCCCGCGCCGCCTGGCCCGCGCCGCTCCCCCCGACCCAGGAGCCGTCAGCGCGGCGCCCGGCCGGGCCCCCGGCGCCGCCCGCGTCCCCGCCCGGCCCCGGGCCCCCAGCCCCTCCCCGCCCCGGGGCCGGGGCCCCCCCCCGCAACCCCGCCGCCGCCTCCCGGCCCCGCGCCCCGGCCCCGGCTCCCCGGGCCATGCGGCCTCGGCCCCGCCGGCGCCCGCCGCGCACCCGAGATGAGGCTCCGCAATGGCACCTTCCTGACGCTGCTGCTCTTCTGCCTGTGCGCCTTCCTCTCGCTCTCCTGGTACGCGGCGCTCAGCGGCCAGAAAGGTGAGCCCCCCCGGGCCCCGCGCCGCGTCCCACACCTGGCCGCACCTGGGCGCCGGCCGCCGGAGCAGGGTCCGGCGGCGGGAGGCGGCCGGAAGCCGACGCAGGCGCCCCTTCCCCGCCCGGGCGGCGCGGAGGACGCCCCTCCCTCCTCGCCCCCACTTGTTTGCTGCCGGAATAGCGAAATTCTCCTCCGGCCTGGGCTGGGCCGCCGGGGCCGAGCGGTCCGCGGGGGCCCGGGGCGGCGCTCAGGACCGCGGGACCGGCCTCCGTGAGACCGGCTGCGCCCATGCTCGGGCTGGTCGCTCCCACCGGCGACCCGGGGACCTTGGAGTTTCCAGAGAGGGACAGAGGCACAAGGTCAGGAGACGGTTGTGGCCAGGTGGCCCCCAAGGTACCTTCTCCGGGCACCTGGGCAGGAGCAGGTACCGTGTTCCCGAGACAGGTGTGAGGGGGGCAGCCGGACATCTGGGCAGCACCCTCCACCACCTCTCCGCCCACCACCTCTCCGCCCCCCCCACCAGCCTACCGTGGGGGGCTGCTCCCCGGGGCCTCCGCACCCCTCCTCCATGACATGTGGCCCCAGGATTCCTCTGCGGGGACCTGGGCGCTGGCCCGCCTGGCCCCCGGCTACCCCTCAACTTATTTTGTGTGGTCTCCTCGGACCTCCGCCCCCCACCTGAAGTTTGGGCAGGCTGGCCAGTCTACCAGCACGGTCCTCCGAGCTCGGTCTGCACACCTGGGGATGGGCGTAGGGGCAGGCCCCAGCACTGGCTGGAGTCGCCTCGTGTTGGTTGGGACGGCAGGGGCTGAGGAGGCCCTCACAGGCCTTGTCCAGCCGGCCTGCACCATAGGAGCCTCCGGGAATAGCTGTTTCCTTCCTGCCTCCTGGCCTTCCTGCTGGAGGTCTAAGCAGGATCAGGCTGAGGCCAGCTGACCCCCTGCCTCCCTCCTACCTCCTGCTTCCCTCTTTCTCAACCCTGTGGCTACATGAAGCTGGAGGAGGAATGACTGAGGGAGGATCTGGAAGCTTCCTGACCCTCCCAGCCCGAACGGAGCTGGGCCTGACCCTCCTGCCTGACCAGCCCAGCCTAGTGGAGTCCACCAACCTGTCTGGGTCGGGGCCTCAGGGCTCCAGGAGCCCTGAAGGGAGGTCCCTAGGGCTTGGCACAGGGAGGGCATGGCTGGGGCAAAGTTCTCTGGAAGTCTGTAGGTAGGGTGTGTCACCTGGGAGAAGGCATGAATGGGGCAGAGTCCTCTGTAGGGGGGTGTGTCACCAGGAGGAAGGCATGTTGGACCTTTGGGAGAGTAGCCACATAAGCCGACTGGCATGGAAACCAGGGTGGGGCTAGATCTAATGGGTGGGGGCACATCTGTCTGCTCGTGGGTGGGTTGATGAGCCCTTGCACCCTGTCCTCGGCCAGGCCACAGTTCCTGTGTGCCTCCTGCAACAGCCACGTGCCCCCAACCTGACATCAGGAGTTGCAGTGCAGCTCACCTCCCCCCAAGCCCTTCTCTGGGAGCCTTGCTGGCCCCAGGGAACTGACCTCCAGGAGGGGCTCCACCTAGGGGCTCCACCTAGGGCTCACCGTCTCTGAGGGGGTCATCCAGGAGGCTGGCAATCCAAGGGCCTGGGGAGTGGGTAGAGCACCCCAGCCAAAGACATGTGGGGCTCAGTGGCAGGGGTCCTCCCAGAAGCCCAAGAGCCCATGAGGCATTGCGAGGGGGTGACCGGGCACTTCCCTGTCAAGGGCTATCCCTGTTTTAGGGGGCCTGGCAAAGCCAGGTCTTCGGAGGCCTCAAGAAAAGCCTGAATCTGGGCCCTTAGGCAAACCCTTCTCCTTCATACATGTAGGCACCTGCGTGGGGAAGCCGGACCTGACCCCAGCTTCCAGCTGCAGTGAGTGAGGGGTTTAGGATAGGGCCGGCACAGGCGCCAGTACTTAGGGGAAGGCCAGAGGGACCCAGATCTGTAAGAAAGGTGGGCTGCGAGCCAAACAGGAAGGAGGCAGCGGGAGCAGGTGGCTTCCCGGAAGCCCTGGGCCAGGGGCCAGGAAGGACACCCAGGCCTTGGCCAGCTGGACCCTGGATCTGGGTTTGGGACCCACTTTCATGGCCAGCCTGGACCAGATCTGTGCAACAGCCCCACTAGCCCTCAGACTCCGGCCCTCAGCCCAGCACCTGCTGAAGGCCCGTCCCCAGGGAGAGCAGCAGCCCCTGCGGGCCGGCCTCAGCCCTCCCCCACATCCCAGCATGCCGGACTCCAGCAACCACCGACACCCTCCTTGACCCCTGCGAGGGGTGCTTTGCAAGGCCTGGAGAGGAGAGGGACAGCTGGCCCTCTCTACACCCTGGCCCCACCTGCACGTTAAGCCCACATCCTCACTGGGCCTGGCACCTGCTGAGCCCCTCTGAGCCTGCTTCCCCTTCCCTAAGTACATGGCACATGGTCTGTGCCCGGCTTGGCTCTTAAATCTGTTTCTTCCATCAAGAGGGAACCAGGGCAAGACTGTGGTCCATGGGCCTCAGGTGTCCTGATTACTCTGCCTTCGGGTGGGGGGAGGGGTGGGAAAGGTGCCACTAGTCTGGCCCCAGCTGCCCCAGCTGCCGGCCTTCCCTAGGGCCAGCTGCACCTGGGGCCCGGCCCTCCACCCTTCCTCCCTGGGTTAGGAAGGTGCGGAGAGAAAGAGAAGCCAAAGCGCCCTCAGCCCTAGCTCCCAGGACCTTCGGTCCCGCCCCGAGAGGCCAGGGGCTCCCCAGGCCTTTGCCCCTCCCCTCCCTTGAGCTGCATCCCCTGGCCCATCCAATGCGACAGTCCAGCCACGCAGCCCAAAAAGGTCGTAGGGGTGCCAGGATGGCTTGGCAGAGCCCTGGCACATAAGGCTCAGCCCAGGGAGCGGCAGGCACAGAGCTTGAGTTTCTGGCTTTGAGAGGCAGAGACAGTGGACCCAGGAGCAGAGAAGTCAGGGACGTCGGTCCGGCTGGGGGCCTCGCAGGCAGGGCAGGAGCGGGGGCGGGCTGCTGAGGGACAGGGCCTGCGGCGTGGAGGGAAATGACAGAAGGGTTGGTGTGGGCAGGAGCCAGGGCCCATCCCCTCCGGATAAACAGAGGCAGTTCAGCACCTGGGGTGGGGGGAGGCCCCGAGGAAAGGAGGCCAGGGTAGGGGGCAGGCTGTGCCCAGGCCTCGGTGGCCAGGGTGACTCAGGTGCCCACGGCTGCCCACCTGGCTTGTGTGCCCAGACAGGTGAAGGTGGAACTGAGCTCAGCCTACTTAACGGAGAAGACCAGGGAGGGGCAGCAGTCAGAGGGGAGAGAGGCCTCCCCCCCCTTCACAGAGCAGCTCTGAACTCCCTCCTGGGGGCCTGGGCACCTCCAGTCCCCCTTCCCTATGGGGCAGCTGCCCCAGAGGAGGACGCTCCTGGCGCCTGGTGCCACCCCACTCTGGGCTGGGTGGGTGAGGGTTTGATGGGGGTGGTTGGCTTCTGCTCAAGGGGTCAGGTTTCCAGGGTAACCCGGCCACTGAACCCAGCGCAGAGCCTCACAGATCTTGTAACCCGACTCTCGCCTCCCTCCCCCTGCAGGGCTGTGCCTAAGGGGCAAGCAGATGAGTATGGAGTGCCTTAGAGAGGGCCTGCTTTGCTCACCTCCCTGGCCTCCCCCTCTGCATCCCCCCCCCACCCTAGGCTACCCCTCCCTCTTCCCCTGGGATTTAGCTCTTAGACCTCTGCCCCATGCAGCTTAAGGGGGGGCTTGTATTCTGAGATGACAGAACTTTGCCTTGGTCATGACCCTTGGTGCACATAGCGGCACTATGCCAGGGCATTCTGGGGGCTGGGATCCCACAGGGGAATCAAGGAACAGGAGAGCTGCCTAGAGGATGAGAGGGGAGTTCTGGAAGGTTTCCTAGACTTGAACACTAGACTTTGAAACTAGGCCTCAAAGGCTACATGGGTTTTCATTAGACCCAGAAGAGAAAGGGGATCCCAGGCAGAAGAGACGGCACATGCAAAGACACGGGAGACAAGGAAAAGCCATTGTCCGGGATGGCAAATAGAGCAGAAGCGAGATGAGAACAGTCCTTGAGTGCACAGCCCCGTGGGACCGGCTGCACCGGCCTCAGGGGGCGGGGTGGGGGGGGTGTTGTTTGTCTTATTCTTGCTCACTGGTCCCGGCCGGACCAGTGGAGCCAGGTGCTTGGCACCCTGCGGATCCCTTTCCACTGTCAGGAAGCCCCACCCTGGTGGTGCTCCTGGCTTGCCTACCATGCTGGTAGCTGGGGCCCGGCTGGAGGTTCTGACACAGGTCCTGCGGTGGGGGGGGGCATGCAGACCCCTCGAGGTGGCGCATGCCCAGCACGGGTCTCCAGAGAAGCAGGTCTGCGGGCGTTGGGAGCTGTGTGGCCCCACTGCTGCGGACTCACTGAGTGACCCGGGAGTAGTTCCTCCATTTTATCTGCTCCTCGGAGCCCTGGGAGCCCTGGGAGGCCGTAACTGCAGCAGCCTCCCCCGGAGGGAGATGGAGAAGCCAGAGTCAGTGCTTAGTGCAGAATGGGCACCGGAGCCCTGTCCTACTTGGAGGACAGGATGAGAGCCCAGGGAGGGTTATCCCCAGAGGGCCTTGGGGGTAGGGTTAGCTGCCTGTGACCTCCTCTGTGAGCACGAGTGGGGAGCAAAGGGCAGAGGCCGAGGGGAGGGAGGGGGACAGGCCAGGGAGCTAAGAAGCCTCTTGAGGAAGGGCTGGGTCCTTGTGCCCTGGATGGGCCGTTGGGCATCGCACCTCCTGGAAGGAGCAGATACTGCAAAAAGAAGCAAGAGGGGGACTTTGGGAGCCACTGGGTGAAGATTCAGTCCAAGGATTGCCCCACCTGGGGCTGGAAGGATCCTGCAGCCCTCCCTCAGATGTCTCCTCAAAGGTGAAGATAGCAGGGTAGGGGGAGAGTACTGGAGAGTACCAATCGGACCAGTGAAGATTTTTCTCCCCCCAGTGTGTCAGTGTGACCTCAGAGTGACCCTTATGTACACTCCCCCCCACACACACACACACGCGGAGCTGGCATGTGGGCAGGCACAAGAACATTTGCAGATGGGCACGAAACTGTGGGCGCTGGTACACTCAAGGGGCAGTAGGTCAGTGCGCGGCTGCCCCCTGGTGACAGCGTGCGAACCACCCACAGGCGATGTGGTGGACGTGTACCAGCGGGAGTTCCTGGCGCTGCGTGACCGGCTGCATGCGGCTGAGCAGGAGAGCCTCAAGCGCTCCAAGGAGCTCAACCTGGTGCTGGACGAGATCAAGAGGGCCGTGTCGGAGAGGCAGGCGCTGCGAGAGGGGGAGGGCAATCGCACCTGGGGCCGCCTAACTGGTGAGCGCTGGAGCCGCGCCCGCCGTGGCCCGGGAGGCGGGGGCTGATGGCAGGCCGCCTCGTCTGACCCGTCCCTTCCCGACCCACCCAGAGGATCCGCGACTGAAGCCGTGGAACGTCTCCCACAAGCACGTGCTGCACCTGCCCACCGTCTTCCACCACCTGCCGCACCTGCTGGCCAAGGAAAGCAGCCTGCAGCCTGCAGTGCGCGTGGGCCAGGGCCGCACTGGAGGTAGGGGCGGGTCCCGGGAGGGGCCGGGGGCGGGGGGCGGTCCCCGGCATCCGGCCGGTACCGACTCTCCGCACCCCCCCCGCAGTGTCGGTGGTGATGGGCATCCCCAGCGTGCGGCGCGAGGTGCACTCGTACCTGACGGACACGCTGCACTCGCTCATCTCGGAGCTGAGCCCGCAGGAGAAGGAGGACTCGGTCATCGTGGTGCTGATCGCCGAGGCGAGTGGGCTGGGGGGCGGGGGTGGGAGCATTCAGAGAACGCAGGGCACAAAATAACAAGGAGAAATGAAAACCGAGCAACATTCCGGAGGAAAAAACTATCAGAGGTTCAGTTGTCAGTTTCATTCACAAATTTATGAAGACAAGTTAAAAAGAAAGAACCATTTCAGCGCCCCCTGGTGGAGACGCCAGTGACCTAGTGCACCTGTGCCCTACCCGTCCCGCCCCCCCACCTCCCCCGGCCCAGACTTACTCGGCCCTCAGGATGGGGGGCTCACTCCCTCTGTGCATGGGGTCATCTGAAGCCCGCCCCCTTTCCCCCCTAGCCCCTTCTTCCAGGCCCTTTGGGGTGGCAGCCAGGCTTAGGGAGGGCACTTGGTCTCCCCACAGACTGACCCACAGTACACCTCGGTGGTGACAGAGAACATCAAAGCCTTGTGAGTACTGACGGACCCATAAAGCTGGTGGGGGGTGGGGCTCTGCGGGGTGCGGGGCAGGCAGGTGCCTGCTTCCCCTGCATGATCCTGCCTTCCCCCTGTGGGAAAGGGTGCTTTGCCTCTTTGCTGAAAGAGGGTGGGTGTGTAGAGGTGGCCCAGCCCCTCTGGAGCCTCACTGTCTCCGAAGGGTGGCTGTGCCGTTGGGTGATGGCTGCCTGCTGGGCCTGAGCAAAGGGACAGGGTCTGGCTAGCTCAGCGCTGCCCCAACTGCTATGGCCTGGAGGCTGCACACCCACTGGACTCCTGGTCCCCCCAGGTTCCCCACGGAGATCCATTCCGGGCTCCTGGAAGTCATCTCCCCTTCCCCCCACTTCTACCCTGACTTCTCCCACCTCCGAGAGTCCTTTGGGGACCCCAAGGAGAGAGTCAGGTACGAGCACTGCCCACTTCCCCATGCCCCTGGCCACCTGCCCAGCTGCGTGAGAAACCCGGTCTGTCAGTGCCCAAGTCCCAGGCACTTCATTGCAGTGCGTCCGTTTCTCCATCAGAGGACCGCTGCATGGGGTTGGGCGGGGGGTCGGAGCTCCTGAGCCCCTGCCCCTGCCCCGCAGGTGGAGGACCAAACAGAACCTCGATTACTGCTTCCTCATGATGTATGCGCAGTCCAAAGGCATCTACTACGTGCAGGTCAGCACCGGGACCCTGCTTTGCCCCCCACCGGCCCTGGACCCTGGCTGGGCCTGGGTGGTGAGCCCCACCCTGTCCCTGTGCCCATCCTGAGTCCAGCCCCCCTTCTGCCCCCCCCCCCCCATGCAGCTGGAGGATGACATTGTCGCCAAGCCCAACTACCTGAGCACCATGAAGAACTTCGCACTCCAGCAGCCCTCGGAGGACTGGATGATCCTGGAGTTCTCCCAGCTGGGCTTCATTGGTGCGCCACCCCCCGCCCCCGCCCCATGCCGCAGACCTGACCAGGGCCCCTCAGTCCAGCCGACATCTGCCTCTCTGTCCTTGTCCCTGCAGCCCTGGTACCACACAGGGTCATACTGGCAAGCTCTTCCGGGAAGGTCCCCTGCGGCCCCAGCGGGCCTGTTCCCACCCTCCCTCTGCCTCCAGATGTTGGACTCACCACCTCCGTCCATCCCCTAGTGCCCGCACCTGCCTGCAGCTGCCCATAGGGCTTGCTGCGCGAGCCTCCTTAGAGAACCACCGCCACAGGGATTAAGGGGAAGTAGGGCAGGGCAGAGCTGCCCACCGAGCACCCTTTCCCCCCTTTCCCACCCCCAGGGAAGATGTTCAAGTCACTGGACCTGAGCCTGATTGTGGAGTTCATCCTCATGTTCTACCGGGACAAGCCCATTGACTGGCTCCTGGACCACATTCTGTGGGTGAAGGTCTGCAACCCCGAGAAGGATGCGGTGAGCAGGGCAGCACCACCAAGTGTGGGGGCGGGGGGGGGGGGCACGCAGTCTCCAGCATGGACCGTCGCGAAGAGACAGCGGAGCTGAGCCCTCTGCTATCCCCATCCCTCTGCAGAAGCACTGCGACCGGCAGAAGGCCAACCTGCGGATCCGCTTCAAGCCATCCCTCTTCCAGCACGTGGGCACGCACTCCTCGCTGGCGGGCAAGATCCAGAAACTGAAGGTGGGCTGCGCCACCCTGGGCCCTGGCTGGGGACAGGCTGGGGATGGGCAGAGCCCGGGGCTGTGGGGGGAGGGGGAGATGGGGGTGGGAGGGTGGGGCAGGGCAAGTCCCTCTCTAGAGGGGCCCTCTCCAGCTGCGCTGTCCCTCCTGGGTGGCAGGACAAGGACTTTGGGAAGCAGGCACTGAGGAAGGAGCATGTGAACCCACCGGCTGAGGTGAGCACAAGCCTCAAGACATACCAGCACTTCACTCTAGAGAAGGCCTACTTGCGTGAGGATTTCTTCTGGGCCTTCACGCCTGCTGCCGGGGACTTCATTCGCTTCCGCTTCTTCCAGCCGCTGCGTCTTGAGAGGTCAGTGCCCACACCCATAGGTCCACCTTGGGGGAGGGGCAGGGTGGCCACCAGGGGATAGGCCTCACCACCTGCCCCTCTTGGGCCCCCAGCGAATCACTTAATCTCACCCTGCCTCAGTTTCCTTATCTGAAGAGTGGGGTTCATCATGGTAGCTACTAAGACTAAGGCAGTGCCCACAGGAGCTCTGTGACAGTGGCCCATCACCTTCGTCCCTGGTTGCACAGCCCAATGGCTGCCCCCCCCCCCCCCCGCACCCTGGAGTGGTCCCCGGCCTCACTCAGCACCCCAGGGCCCACCTGCTACACTCCTGGGCCCAGCCGGGCCTTTTCTCTGCCCCACCCGCACAGCAGCTCACAGGCCTGTCTGGCCGCAGGTTCTTCTTCCGCAGCGGGAACATCGAGCACCCAGAGGACAAGCTCTTCAACACGTCAGTGGAGGTGCTGCCCTTCGATGTGAGTGTGGTAGGGGGTGGACGTTCTTGAAGGCCCACCCCTCCCACAGCCACTGGCTTCAGCCCCTTTATGTTGCCCCCAGAACCCCCAGTCAGACAAGGAGGCCCTGCAGGAGGGCCGCTCAGCCACCCTCCGGTACCCTCGGAGCCCTGACGGCTACCTCCAGATAGGTGAGTGGGGGGCCGGCAGGTGGAGATGGGGGGGAGGCTGGGCTGGGCGGGGGTCTGGGGGCAGTGGCTCAGCGCTGCCCTCCCCCAGGCTCCTTCTACAAGGGTGTGGCAGAGGGCGAGGTGGACCCTGCCTTTGGCCCCCTGGAAGCACTGCGCCTCTCCATCCAGACAGACTCCCCAGTGTGGGTCATTCTGAGCGAGGTAAGCGGGGCGGGTGAGGGAGCCGCTCCACGGAGCCGATCGGCCGAGCGCTGAGGCCCCCAGCTGACCCCGAGCCCGGCTCTTCTAGATCTTCCTGAAAAAGGCCGACTAAGCGGCGGGCTTCTGAGGGTGCACTTTGGCTGGCCCTGAAGCCCCCTGGGAGACCTGGGATGTCGTCGCTGCCGCCCCCGGAGGGCCCGGCGCCGCCGCCCCAAGCCTGAGGGGTTCTGCCCGGCGCCCCGCTCCGCAGGCCTGGGATCGCCGCTGGCCCGGAGGCCCCAGGAGCTGGTGCTGCCCCCGCCCGCCCGGCCGCGGGAGGAGGCAGGCGGCCCCCACACTGTGCCTGAGGCCGGCCCGTGCATCCCGGCCGGAACCGTTCGCATCCCCGGCCGGCTAGAGCCAGGCCGTTTTAGAAGAGCTTTTTCCTGGGCGCCCGCTGTCTCCGGCGCGAACACTGGAATGCATATACTACTTTATGTGCTGTGTTTTTTATTCTTGGATACATTTGATTTTTTCACGTAAGTCCACATATACTTCTATAAGAGCGTGACTTGTAATAAAGGGTTAATGAAGTGCGTGCCTCCAGTGTGAGTGTTGCGAGAGCTCCGGCTGGTGGCGGGAGGCCAGTGCCACCCGTGCCCGCTGCCACCTCGGCCCTCCGTGCAGCGCCGCACGACCTCGGCCGCCGGTGGGTGACTCGCGGGTGGACGCGGCGCGGAATCGGGGGGCCCGGCGCCCAAAGCCGCCTCTGCTTCCTGACCGCCGCCCCCCGCCCCAGCGCGCCCCCTAGCTCCCATCATCCCGCCCCAACTGCCTGCTCCTCTCAAGCCCAAGGCATCCCGGATCTCCCACTTCGTGAGTCCCAGCCCTGCCCTCGTCCACGGTCCCCAAGGCCCCGCGCACCTTCCGCCACGCCCCCCACCCCCCAGTCTCTGACACGTTTTAGGGTCTGCCGTCCACCTCGGGGGCCCGTGCACGCGCGGCTGCCCCGCCTGGAAAGCTCCTCTCCTCTGGCGTCTCGGCTAAAAATTCACCTCTTCAGGGACGCTCCGTCCGGCCAGCAGGCCTGCCCAGGTCTGGTCCCCCAAGCACCAGGACGTTTCCCCCCCGAGAGCGCCTGTCACAGCTCCACTGCCCGCACTGGTCGTCGCCCCCACGGCTCCGCCGCGGGGGGCCCTGAACACCCACACCACGTGCTGCTGGACGCCGGGCACCGAGTGCGGACCGGAAAATGGCCCTGGTGTCAGCTGTGAAAGCCGGGGGACGAGGAAGAGGGCGGCTGGGGGACAGTGAGGAGGCGGCAGGCCTCAGAGGAGGGGACAGGCGAGGAGAGCGCTGAACGCAGGGAGGAGGCGCCGCGGGGTGAGCCCCCGCGAGAAGGGCGGCCCCGGTCCTTCCGCAGCCCCACCCCCGGGACGCGCACCCGACTGCCGCGGCCCCGGGCTGGGCTCCACAGCGCGCGGTACGCGAACCCCTCCGACCCAGAGAATGCGCTCGGGGTCCGGTCATCGGCACTTTAATTGGAGATTGGGATGGGGCGAGCACCCCTCCCGTCCTCCCGGAAGCTCCGGCTCTTCTCCGGTTCCGCCGACCGCGCGTCCTCCACCTCAGGCCCCGGGCAGCAGCTTCCCGAGCCGTGCGAGGAGCGCGGCGCGCAGCGCGCGGGGGAGAAAGTGGACGAGCAGGCCGAGCGCCGCCAGCGCCACGAGCAGCCAGAGCGCGAGCGCGCTCGCGTACAGCGGGCTCAACCTGCGGGCGGGGCTCAGCGGGGAGGCGGGGCGACTGCGGCCCCGCCCCCCGGCCCGGGCCGTCAGGACCCCGCCCACAAGCCCCCACGCCCTCCCCTTTCCCCGGCCCCTCGTGACCTCCCCGGAGGCCCGCCCAGGTCCTCACCTTTGCTGCGCCGAGCGCGCGTAGCCCTGGAAGTAGCGGAGGCGCGCGAACAGGTAGACCAGCCCGCACAGGGCCGCCGTACCTGCGAGAGGGGCAGGCTGAGCCGGCTGGCGCGGGACCCCGGGGCGGCGGGGCGCGCGCGCCTGTCCCGAGCGCAGACCTTCGTGAAAGAAGATGCCGGCGACCCAGAGCGTGGCGAGGAACAGCGGGAAGTACTCGCTGCAGTTCACTCTGCGGTGGGGGCGGGCGGCATGAGGGCGCCGGCGGGGCGTGGGGGGGCTCGGACCCTGCCGCTACCCGGGCTCGCCCCCTTCCTGCCCCGCGCCCTCCCGCCCAGTCTCACTGGGCTCGGTAGACGCGCTCGAACTCCGGCGGCCCGGTGGTGAGCGGCGGCGACACGCGGAAGACCCTGCGCGCCGAGATCACCTGCAGGGAGAAATAGGCTGGGGGGCGACGATGGGCGGGAGTCAGGTCCGGCTGCCCCGAGGCCCGCACCCTCCGTCGCGTCCCTACCTTTTCTCCTTTCTCCATGCTGACCTTGTCACGACTCCCCTTTAAAGCCCTCCTGGAAAATAAAGCCCGGCCAAGGGGATCTCTCGCCCGCACCCCTTGTTTCTGGGCCTGCCCTGTATCCAAGATGCTCAAGAGGGAGGGCAGGGTGCGGGCCTGGGATGCCAAGAGACCCTGTTCCCCCACTCCCACCCCACCTCCCCAGGTACACCTGTACCCGGAAGGGACCTGCAAGCTCACTTGACTTGCAAAACACAGGCAAATGACCAGCTCCCACTCTTTAGGCATGGACCTAGACTTCCGGGGTCCCTGAACAGGGCATACCACCAGGGCTTGAGGGCGGAGGTGGCTTCCCTACCAGGTACTGGGGAGCACACACCCTGTGATTTATAGTTCCTGGTCCCCACCTACAGGGCCCGCTAGGCGGGGAGGATCTCTTGACCCTACATCAGGCCAGGATCACTCAAGCCTGGGCCCTGTGCCTCCAAACTATGGTATGGGTTCCCGCCTGAATTTCTCTGTCGGGGTGTTCGGACCCCGACCTAAATCTCACAGACATCCCCTCCCCTAGCCCCAGGTGGTTGCTGCTGGGACTCTTCTAGGCCCACCCCGGGCCTCCTGGGGCTCTGTCTCCCTCCATTCCAGCATGGGTGGGTGTGGAGGGTGGGCTGGCCCCAGAGGATCTAAGAGCACAGGGGCCTTCTCTTGGCCTCAGGCCAGGTCCCCACCACATACACACAGCCCCAGTGCTGGTTGTCTCCAGCTGCCTTCCAGCAAGGGCATGTGTATCATCAGTGTAGGACCTAGAGGGGGGCCTGTGGCTCCATGAGGAGGGGCTACGAGCCAAGCTTGCTGGAGATCAAGTCAGCCTGTCTGCTCCGGCCCCCGCGGGGCCCGGCCCAGGCTGTGCTTTGTCCTAGCCCCTACAGCCTGGGGTAACGGTGGCCCAAGTGGCAAGAATATCTAGCCTGGGAATGTGTCCTTTAGGGCCAGTCTAAAAGGCCACCGCACAGGCCCCTTTGGGGGCTCAGGGAGCAGATTCCAACCCTGTCCAGCTCCATGTGGATCCCAGCATAGAGAGGATGCCTTTGAAGGCAGAGCTGGGCCCTGCTGGGACCAGTGGGAGAGGGCAGGATCAGCTGGAGTAGGGCTGCACCAGGCCCACGGCTGCCCCTCTTCTGGACCCACCGCCAGGACAGTGTAAGCTTCTCAGCCTTCAACTGGGGTGGGAAGAACTGGGGCCCCAGGAGTCTGGGCTAGGGGCCCTGCCTCTGCCCCTCCCCCTGCCCTGTGCCCTCCAGCCCCTCCCCAGGGCCTGCAGGGCAGAAGGCAGGCTGCAGGAGTCCAGGGCCCACTCCCCTCCCAAAACAGGAGCCAGCTCACCTTGCAGCAGGACTCCCAGGAGGGTGACAGTGGCCAGAAGAGCCACCTCGTCCTTCATGGTGCTGGCTGCTCGGCGGGGCCCCGAGCTGGTGTGTGAAGAGAGTCACTGGGGAGCTCTTATCAGCTCAGAGGCTGGCCTGGAGGAAGGATGGCCCTTCTCCCCGCCCCTTCTCAGTGGAGGGGGCCTGAGGGAGGGGTATGACAGTCCAGTGAAAGTGCAGAAGCCTGAGCAGGCAAGGCGGGCGGAAACTAGGGCCAGACAGAGCCCCAGGAAGGATGGAGCAGCGGGCTGGGGACAGCCCGGCCACTTCCTCCCAGTCATTCTTTTTTTTTTTTTTTTAAGATTTTATTTATTTATTTGAGAGAGGGAGAGCAGAAGGAGAGGGACAAGCAGACTCTGCACTCATCGTGGAGCCTGATGCAGGGCTCGATCCCACGACCCTGAGATCATGACCTGAGCCGAATCGAAGAGCCGGTCGCTTAAAGGACTGAGCCCCCCCCCCCCCCCGCCAAGGCGCCCCTTCCCGGTCGTTCTTACCCCTTCTGTGACCACAGCCCATGCGGTCACCCGAGCACACTGCCGCCTTGTCGACCCTGCGTCCTCCAGGCCCTGCACCCTCAGCAAGTCCCAGTTGGCTCTCCAGATCTCCCCTTGTCCTGGGTCCACTTTCAGGAAACCAGAGGCTCTGCCCTGAACCCTCCAGACCCCCCCACTGCTACCACTTTCCACTGATCTTCAAGTCCTGCTCATTCTCAAATCCACCCCCAGCGCCACCTTCCGAGCTCTGCCCTGTCCCGGTCATCTCTCCTCGGGGCACAGATCACGGGCTTCTCGAGGGTTCCCAGCCCCGACCCCACCCCACTCCCCATACATATGCCTGTTTCCCTGTGGCCCAACCAGGGCTGTGCTGGAACATGGAACCCTGATGCGGGGCGGTCCCCGCACCCAGACCACACTGAGCGCAGCCACATCCCTGCGCCCTTCAGGAAACCTGATGCCTGCCAGCCTCACAGCTGCCTGGGCTCCGTCCACACAGGCCGTCCCGAAGACGGCCCTGCCGGCCTGCAGGGGGCTCAGCCCACTCAAGATCGTCGTCGAGCCCATGCTCTCCTGGGGCTCTGACCCCAGAACGGTCACCTGCTGTTTCCACCTGCCCAGCGTCCCTCCCTCGGGAGGTCCCAACCCTTCCCCTTCCCAGGTCCTGTGGTGTGGACAGAGCTAGCTGCCTGCCACCCCCGCCCCCAAGGCCCGAGGGATGGACATGTGAGTCAGAACTGACTGCCGGCCGAGGCTAACTCAAGAGGGTGAGAAGCAGTTCTGGAAACTTCCTTAGAACTTTGGGAAAGGGAACTCAGAGCAGGGAGGAAGATTTCTGAGGGTCCTTTACGGCCACTGGCCACCCTGAGGAGGAGAGAGCCATCACGAGGCCACACTTGGAGAAGAGAGGTGGCTGATGTCCTGGAGAAGCTTACACTATCCTGGCGGCGGGTCCAGGGGCCACCTTGCCTGGCACGGCCCTCTGGCCAGGCAGCCTTTCCGTTTTGTAAGATAGCCACTTCTCAGGGAAGGGGGTGGGAGGATGGGTTAGCCTGGTGATGGGTGTTAAAGAGGGCACGTTCTGCATGGAGCACTGGGTGTTATACGCAAACAATGAATCATGGAACACTCCATCTAAAACTGATGATGTAATGTATGGTGATTAACATAACAACAACAACAAAAAAGACAGCCACTTCTCCTTTCGGCTCAGGCTGGTCAGAGGGGTTTGGTCAGCAGTGGCAGAGTCCAGACTGATACACACGCACGAGCAGGCCAGGCTGCGGGAGGGTCGGAGCGGCCGGGTCTTTGGGGCGACCGCCACTGCATATAGTCTTGGGCCATTGTGATGCCCCGGCACCCTGTGCCTGGTCACTCTGGGGGAGTCTCCCCACATCAGCGTCCTGGGACCTCAGGAGCTCTGTCCTTGCCACCCAGGGTCGTGGCGCCCTGAGATAAGGTCCTCAGTCAGCAATCTGATCAGCTGTGCAGGGCTGCCTATGCAAGGGAGAGATTCAGCCGCCCCTGAATCCCGCACATAGCTTTTATTTTGTTTTTTTATCAGAAAAGCCAGGACAGATGCCTCCAAGCGTGGGAAAGGAGTACAAAGGGATGGCACATACCTGGAAGCGGGCTTGCATTCTCCCCTGGGCGTAGGCATGCAGGGAGTCAGTCATGGGATAGGGGAGGAGCGGGATGTTCGCGCAAGCGCCAGGTGCAGAAAGGGGGGACTGAGGTGACATTCCTTCCTGGCTCCTAACTCATGCCCTGCCCCCCGAGGATCGTGGGATCCTGCTCCTACCAGGCCACTGCGTTCAACAGCCCGAGAACAGGATCACTGCCGACCTTTCAGCTGCTCCCACACTCACCCCTTAGGGCTTACAATGTATTTTCTGAGAGTAACTCCACAGCCCAGCTGGCCTCCTTCCTGGCTGCCCCCAAGCCTGGGTTCCAGCCTGAGAGCTTTGTAACCTGCTGGGCTCCCCAAGAGCCCCTTTCCTCGCCCCTCTCCTGGCCTGGCCGGTGCCCAAGGAATGCCCTTTGCCATCAGGGACCCAGCGGCTCCCCAGGGGGCGCTGCAGGCTCCGCGCTGGCAGGGGTGGGGCGCCACGTCCGCGCCCTGCTTTACACCAGCTCTGCCTTGAGTGCAGTAGACACTCCGTGGTGGAGACATGACGGAGGGAAGCTCGGAAACAGACCGGAGACGTGCCCTCCAGCTCACGCTCGCTCTCGCTCTCGCTCTGCCGCTCAGCCCCCTTCCTCCCTGAAAGTCCTGGCCACAGCCCCCTTGCTCTGGCCTCCCGTCCAGCCCCCGCCGGGCCGTCTGCGTGGACCACGCGTGTCTCCTGCCCTCATGGCCTGTGTCTCCCGGGGACCCTGTGCTGGCCGCGTGTGGGAGCTCACATGTGTGTCTGTGGGTCTCCACACGTTCCAGGAGCTCCTCTCTGCCAAACCCTCATTTCCTTTGAGGCCTAGATAACCTCCCTTCCAGGCCGATCTGCCGGCAACAGGAAGCTGAGGCCTAGCACAAGCAGCTTCTGAGGAAGTTCTTGGGCGGATGTCCAGGCCGTCCGTCAGTGGGGTCTCCACCCCTGGAGCTCTCCCCAGACCTTTCCATCTGCACCTACCTCCCTCTGCCCGCACCCAGCCTCTCAGGGCCCTGCCTGGGCTGGGCCTGCTCAGGCTGACCGAGGTTTCGCCCGAGGCCCCTCCGGGCCCGGCCCACCGAGCCACCCTCCTGTGCGGCCCTGAGGTGCTAATATCATGAAGGAAGCAGAAAAGTCCCTCCCTGAGCCCCTGCAGGATGCGCCTCTGTGACCCTGGACCATTCCCTCCGTGCTACAGGCCCTACAGGGCCCTAAGGAACGTTCTGGAAGCTGAGCTCATCAAGGACCTCTGAGGAGTGGAAGAGCTAGCAGAACCATTTTGTTGAGAAGAAACCACAACTTCAGAACAACAGACCATGATAAACAGTACAGAACTCAGACGATAAGCTAAATTTTAAAAAAATAATAAAAGGGGAGTGGCGGGGGCACCTGGGTGGCTCAGTCGTTAAGCGTCTGCCTTCGGCTCAGGTCATGGTCCCAGGGTCCTGGGATCGAGCCCCACATTGGGCTCCCTGCTTCTCCCTCTCCCACCCCCTGCTTGTGTTCCCTCTCTCGCTGTGTCTCTGTCAAATAAATAAATAAAATCTTAAAAAAAAAATCATAAGGAAGAGAAAATACATTTACAGTCCTATACTGTATTTATTGAAAAAATTCCGTGTATAAGTGGACCTGCGCGGTTCAAACCCGTGTTTTTCAAAGGCCAACTGAATACCTCAATGAAGTTGTTTTTATGCATAGTACAAAGAATGTTTGTATATGCTTGACCGAGCTTCCTCAAATGCTAGCATGTTATGTAACAATGGTATAATGATTACGACCAGGAGAGTAACATTGATCCGGGACTATTAATCTATAGACCTTATCCAGATTTCAATAGTTGTCCCATAATGTCCTTTTACTGGTCCAGGATCCAATGGAGGATCATGTGTCCTTAGCCTCCTCTGGTCTGGGACAACTGGACGGTCCCTCAGCCTGTCTTATTCTTTCATGATCTCGGCACTGTTGGGGACCGCCAGTCCATTCTGCTGTAGAATGGTTGGTTTGTCTGATGTTGTCACATGGTTAGAATGAGGTTAGACTCAGTTTTGACAAGAATGCACAGAAGTGTCATGTGCCCTTCACATCAGAAGGGCCATGAATTCCACAGGTTACCACGGTAGGCTTTGGAAGGAAGGAAGGGAGGAAAGGGAGGGAGGGAGGGAGGAAGGAAGGAAAGGGAGGGAGGAAGGAAGGAAGGAAGGGGAGGGAGGGAGGGAGGAAAAGGAGGAAGGAAGAAAAGGGAGGGAGGAAAAGGAAGGAAGGAAGGGAGGGAGAGAGAAAAGGGAGGGACGGAGGGAGGGAGGGAGGAAGGAAGGAAAGGGAGGGAGGAAGGAAGGAAGGGGAGGGAGGGAGGGAGGAAGGAAGGAAGGAAGGAAAGGGAAGGAGGGAGGGAGGAAGGAAGGAAAGGGAGGGAGGGAGGAAGGAAGGAAGGAAGGAAGGGGAGGGAGGGAGGGAGGAAAAGGAGGAAGGAAGGAAAGGGAGGGAGGGAGGGAGGAAAAGGAAGGAAGGAAGGAAGGGAGGGAGAAAAGGGAGGGACGGAGGGAGGGAGGGAGGAAGGAAGGGAGGGAGGGAAGACCTCTGATGCTGGCACATCTTGCTCCTGACTTTCAGCCCAGCCTGCCCCTAGCCCACGCTCCACCAGCAGAGTTCCTCACTGATTCATGGCTCTGACCTTGGTCTTGCTCAGCCTAATGCCCTTCGGACACTGGTGCCCCTTAGGCACCCGCCAGGACTCCGGAGACCCTTCCCTGGCTGCCCTTTGTCCCTCTCTGTTTTCCTTGGTGGGTTTTCTAGCTCCGCACCCTTCCGGGAGGGCCTACAAGGAGAAGCCTGTGTTCTGCCTGGGCCCCAGGCTCGGCATGGGGTGGGTGCTCAAAGAACCAGACCCATGAAGGAGGAAACAAAGGGCAGCCCAGCTGGTCTGGCTGTCCTGCTCCCTCCCCCTGGAAACCACTGAGCTGACAGTGAGCAGACAGTGACCGGAGTACACAGGACACATCCCTTCAGGGGAGGATGGGGTGGGTGGCGCAGGCCATGGTGTCACAGGTTTTCACAAGGACCCCTGGCCTCCGCTTCTGTCGGTGGGTTCTGGGTCTGAGCACTGATTTGGGTTTGGAAACGGGCAAGGGACGTGAGTTCCCACTGGGTTGGCTAACTTGGCTTTCGGCTTGTCCATTCTTGATCTCCTTTGGTTATATCTGAGTGTATCCCCATCAGCTGCCTACTTCTCTCGTCACTAGGTACCCCACTTTCTGAGAGCTATCGCTCTAGACCCTGCCACTTTTTTTTTTTTTAAGATTTTATTTATTTATTTGACAGAGAGAGACAGTGAGAGCAGGAACACAAGCAGGGGGAGCGGGAGAGGGAGAAGCAGGCTCCCCGCAGAGCAGGGAGCCCGATGTGGGGCTCGATCCCAGGACCCCGGGATCATGACCTGAGCCGAAGGCAGACGCCCAACTGACTGGGCCACCCCGGCGCCCCAGACCCTGCATTCTGATGGCGCCAACCATCATGGTTGTCGTTGACACCTGGCTTCTGACAGGTGTGTGCTATGCTTTATTATTTCTGCCTCTTCCCCTCTCCATTGTTCCACAGGCACCCTGTTCTTTCGTCCGTCCCTTACCACCCATCCCAGAGCACAGCGGCCATGGGGAGTCGGGTAACAAGCCCAAGTGTGTTCTGGGCCTCCCAAAAAGAGTCCTAGCCAAGTCCCACTTCACAGTGAATGAGCCGGGCTCGAGAGCCCTGGGTCATTTCCCTTGTTCCTAGATGTATCCTTGGCCGGTCGCACTGGGCGGTTGGCATGGTGCGAAACAGAGTTTGCACAATGCGGCTGTCCTTGCAGGGTTGGCCCTTGGCTGACCTCCGTTAACTTAGGTTTCAGGAGGGTTCCCACCATTAACCGATAAGAATGACCCTACTGGGGCGCCTGGGTGGCTCAGTCGGTTAAGCGACTGCCTTCGGCTCAGGTCATGATCCTGGAGTCCCTGGATCGAGTCCTGCATCGGGCTCCCTGCTCGGAGGGGAGCCTGCTTCTCCCTCGGACCCTCCCCCGTCTCATGTGCTTGCTCTCTCTCATTCTCTCTCTCTCAAATAAATAAATAAAATCTTTAAAAAAAAAAAAAAGAAAAGAATGACCCCACTGTGCCTAACCTGTTGGGGTTTATGGGGAGCATCTGCTCTCCTCTGGGGCGTCTGGAACTGCAGTTCCTGCTAGACAGGCGGTACCTACATGACCAGCCCCCCCAGTAAAAACCCGGGGTGCGGAGGCTCTGGTGAGCTTTCCCGGTCGGCCAGATTCACACGCGTCATCACATCTTATTGCTGGAGGAATGATGCCTGTCCTGTGTGACTCCAGAGCTTGCGCCTGCTTCCCTCATCTCCACCCCTCGTGCCTTCTGCCCTGTGCTGATTGCCCTGCACCCACAGGCCCGAATCCAGCATGGCCTCCACTGAGTGTCGTACTCGGAGCATCGCTACTGCTGAGTCCTGGGGCTTCTCCCAGCACATCACGGGACCCGGGCTGGACTTGGGGACCCTCTGACACAGGCAGGTCCCCACACTGGCTCCTTGACCTAGAGAGTGGGAGGTATTGGGGGAGAAAAGCCAAGTGGCATCTCCTAGAACGGTTACCCAGTCACCAAGCGAGTACATTAAAGAACGAGATTGCCTGGGAGGAAGCTGCCGCACGGAAGGCCTTGGCTGTTGGAGGGCGGTGGCGCTCATCGCGTCCCCACGCTGTTCACCAGGCTGGCCCCTGCGGAGAGCCGAGGAGCCCCGCCTCCCAGCAGTGGCTGTACCAGGCGTGACACTTACCAGCGCGCACTTCCCGGCTCGAGTGGCCGACGCGCAGCCCCGGCTGCTTCATTTCCTCTCCTGCGTGAAAAGAGGACGGGGAGCAGTTCGCACTCCTGGCGGACGGACAGCATTACACGTGTAGTCTCGCCCCAGGACTATTTGAAGGGTCCCACTCTCTCTGCCATAACTCAGTTGGGAGGGGCCCTGATGCTCTGGGCATTCCCCCCAAACCACCTCGGTCCAGTCTTGGGCCGACGTCGTGTGATTGGTCAGAGGAGCAGGAAACGCCCAGTACCCTCGGTGGCCTTGCTGAGACATGCACACGGGGGGGTGGGGGGCGGCCAGGGACTCGTCCCCTCCGCGACCTGTCGCACATCCCCTCGGAAGTTAGTATAGGTCATTGCACTTTGCACCTCCTACCATGAGAAAAGGAACTTGGTAGGTCTCCTTGGGTTTGGGAAGCAGCATATTCCGCCCTGGGGGACCCTACTGTGACACATTTATTGGATGACACAGAAGGCTGCCGGCTGTGCTCAGGGCCTAGGGCAAGGAAGAGGCTTTGCAGCGGGGACTGCGGAGCAAGCAAGCCCCTTCCTGGTCCACCAGGCTCAGCAGATCCCCTGGGGCTGGAAGTATCTGTGATAGAGAAAGAGATGTCCTGTATTTCCGGCAAGCACCGGTAAGGGTCTAGCACAGCCGCAGGGCCCTGGGGCGAGGCTGTGCCGTCCCCCCAGGAAATGTACATCATTCCGAATATGAAGCGAAACTGGACCATGGGGCCACGGGACACTGGGGCCCAAGTGAGTATGTGGCCAGAGCAGCCTGTCATCTCAGCTGCTTCTAGGGGACCCAACAAGTCACAACAGAGGACCATCATGCAAGGGAAGAGACGCTTGTATTGGCTGAGTGGGGGCCTGGGCACACAGAAGTACCCGGGTCACCCACCACTGCAGCCCAGCACCTTGGACGCTTAACCGGGTGAGCCACCCTGGGGCCCCTACTGTCTGTTTTTTTTTTTAATTGAAATATAATAGGGGTGCCTGGGTGGCTCAGTCGGTTCAGCGTCTGCCTTTGGCTCAGGTCATGATCCCAGGGTCCTGGGATCGAGCCCCGCATTGGGCTCCCTGCTCAGCAGGGGGAGTCTGCTTCTGCCTCTCCTCTCCCTGCCGCTCCCCCTGCTTGTGCTCTCTCTCTCTCTCTCTCAAATAAATAAATAGAATCTTTAAAAAATAAAATAAAAATAAAAAAGACAATAGCATTATCGAATCAACAGACTTTCATGAGGTATTGCCCGTCCTTATGGCAAAAGAAACCCCAGGATTCGGAGCTGTGTTGCACTGTCAAGGGCGTTTAGTCTCCTTTAGTCTGGAAGACTTCGTCGGTTCACAGATCTTTGTCTTTCGTGAGAGCAGGCCAGTTATTTTGCAGAAATCCACTAATTTGGGTTTATCTGAGGTTTCCGCTGATGACAATCGATCATGCACTCTGAGCAGGAGAGTCAGGGGAGAGGTTCCTCTTGAGGAACTGTCAGGAAGATATGTGATGTCAGTGTGTCCTGTTCCTGAAGATAGGTTTGGTGTTTTCTTCTTTTTTTCCCTCAGAAGACTTTAAGTAATCTCTACACCCCCAAGATCGAGTCACATGCTCTATCGAGTGAGCCTTGTTCTTGAAAATGTTTCAATTGTGCTGTTAACATGGGGTCTGCTGGTTTCTCTACTGTAAAGTGAGATCTGCAAGCACTCTCCGCACCCCGACTCTTTCCAAACCCCTCACACGAAGGGACTTTGCCCAAATTCTGCCATGGCTTCTGGCAGCCTAAGCCTAAGGCCACTGGGATGACCCAGCCCCTTTGAGTGCCAGTCTGGAAAAGCTAAAGGCTGACGAAAGAATTTACTCTTTGTTCCTGCCAACTCCAGATCAGCTCCTGACCTCCCGTTCTTAGAGCCTTTATATAAAAACCTTACACCTGTTTAAGTCACTTCTCTGAAATGTCCCTTTGAAATGTCATCCTCAGGAAGGCTGGGGGGCCTCTGTCTCCCAGTCTCTGAGGGAGGGAGAAGCCTGATTCACGAAGCGCCTCATCGCTTTGATGATGACAATGACCAACCCTCTTACCTGCTTCTTGTGATTTTTCAAGAAATCTGCTGGAGTCCCCAATCTGTTTTTACCTCCTGCACCTCAAGCCTGGCTTTGTTGATCTTTGACAAAAAATTACTCTCTGTCCCATTGAAACTTCTCTTTGTCGGGTCACACTTTGAGGTTCTAGGAAAAAAATCCTGTTACTCCTCAAACTTTCACTGATGGCTTTTTTTTTTTTTTAAAGATTTTTATTTATTTATTTGACAGAGAGAGACATAGTGAGAGAGGGAACACAAGCAGGGCGAGTGGGAGAGGGAGAAGCAGGCTTCCCACTGAGCAGGGAGCCCAATGCGGGGCCCGATCCCAAGACCCCGGGATCATACCTGAGCCGAAGACAGACGCCTAACGACTGAGCCACCCAAGCACCCCTCACGGACTGCTTTTAACAACCATTAGTGATTCTTGCCCGAGTCACTTATTATGATGATGGTGGCCAAATGGTGATTTTCTAATTCCGTTCTTTTTACATTTATTGGTGAAAAAGAGCGTCCCCTTCTGGTCCACTTATTTATTTCTTTGAATCACTGTGAATTCATAAATTCTTAAAAATAAATTCATATTTTACTCAATGGGTTATACTTCTTCGTTATTATTTATTGGGATGTCCATGCTGTCCACGGCTGGCCAGTGGGCACCCCTTCTCACTGGTTCCTGTGTCCTTTGGACATGGCCCCACGTGCCTTGGAGCGTTTCCTTATTTTCGATCACAAGATTCCCAGAGTGCGTCTCAGTACTTTCCCTACCCTGGCCCTGGACTCAGTCATGTGTCCGAGGGCAAGAAGCCCTGTTCCTTTTAGTGGATGATGGAATTTAGAGACCAAGCAAGGTCTGGGCCCGGGTGTGCTCACTGCAACCAGGGTGTCACTCACAGCATCCACGCCCTCTTGATGGAGAGAACTGGGAAACGGATGTGTGTATGTATAAACATATGTCGAGGGGCGCCTGGGTGGCTCAGCTGAGAGAGGGCTCAGCTGAGTCTCAGGAATGGGTCCCTCATCGGGCTCCCCGCTCAGCGAGGAGTCTGCTTCTCCTTCTGACCCTCCCCCCTCTCATGCTCTCTCTCTCACTCTCTCAAATAAATAAATAAATAAATAAATAAATAAATAAATAAAATCTTTAAAAAATATATGTTGTTAAAAAAAAACAAATTCAAGGAAATGTGAAGATCTCAGTGGCTTTAATATTAAATGATTCATGAATCAGGAAGCATCCCCATCTAGCAAGTAGAGGGGAGCCCCAAAGTGCTGCAGAAAAGGAAAGCTTTTTATTTATTTTTATTTATTTTTTTTGAAGATTTATTTATTTGACAGAGAGAGATAGCAAGAGAAGGAACACAAGCAGGGGGAGTGGGAGAGGGAGAAGCAGGCTTCCCACAGCGCAGGGAGCCCAATGTGGGGCTTGATCCCAGGACCCCAGGATCATGACCTGAGCCTAAGGCAGACGCTTAACGACTGAGCCACCCAGGCGCCCCTAGGAAAGGTTTTTAAAGGCAGGACTTACAACTAACCTACGACTAACTTCCTGAGCACCTGCTTCTCCTGTGCACCGCCCCCCCCCCCCCCCCCGACCCCTTTTCCCGTGCTTTCCCCTTTAAAACCCTCCGCCTTCCCTTGGGCGGAAAAAATGGTCTTTAAGACATTAGTCCACCGGCTTCCCAGGTTGCCGGCTTCCTGCTTAAAGCCTTTCCTTTCCCACCATCATTTGTCTCTGGGATATTGATTTTCCAGCAGCGAGCAGCTTCCCACCCGGTTCTCTGTCCCGTAACAATATTATAGAGATACTGATTTAAATATCATGGCCAATGAGACTTTTTGGTGACATTCCCTGAAATTCTCTACCTGTGTATTTACTTATTTTTTAAGTACCGTCTACACCCAAAGTGGAAAAGACCGAGAGTTGCATGCTCTGCCCATGGAGCCAGCCAGGAGCCCCCTCCACCTGACATTTTTAGAAGAGCTTAAAATCAGTTAGAAAGCGCCCCCCTCTCCGCCCCGCCACGCTGAAATTGCTAATTTTCCAGAAGCCCCATGCAGTGTGATAGGCCACGGGGGGTGGGGAGTGGGTGCGGAAGGACCCCTTTTCATTACCGCAGGCTCTTCCAAGAGACTGAAAGAGGGCGGGACCCCCAGTTTGGGGGCAGGAAAAAAAAAGCCTTTGAAATGCTGATGAACTTAACACTTAAACGCAAGACCTCTGGTTGGCACTGAGCGGGTTGCTCAGAAACAGAAGGTGTGGGGGTTGCGTCCCGGATTTGGGGGTTGCGTCCGGATTTGGGGGTTGCGTCCGGAACGTGCAGCTTGTAGGAGAGGCGAGGGAGGCGAGCAGGGCACGGGGCCCGCTGAGCAGGGACGCGGCGCAGCCGAGCCCCAGCCCGCTGCCCCGCGGAGGGGGCCCCCCGCAGCTGGGCCGGCCCCCGGGGTGGTTCCCGAACCCGGGTGGCAGGTCGGGTCTCGGCACCCCCACAGCGACCAGGCATTGAACGCGGGCGGCGCGGCGTGGGGGAGTAGGGAGCAGCGCAGCCCCCGGGGCCCAGCCGAGTCCCTGGGAGCATCCCTCGGCCCCCCGCCGGCCGCACTGGGGGCGCGCCACAGCGCCGCCTGGAGTCCGCACCTTGCACCACTCGGGTCCTCTTTGTACAGTAACTGTAAGTCCGATTGCCCTCACCGTCAGCTAGCGCGTCAGCTTACCTGGAGGGGCCGCCCAGACCCATTTCCCGGGAGGGGGGCGAGCCCCTGGTCACCCAGCACTAGCAAAGCATGGTGGCCGCCCCTCTCCCCTCGCCACCAACATTGTACCAAGAGGCGCACCAAGGGGTCAGCGGGGTGGCATGCATTCTCGCGCGCGCGCGCGGCACCTCCCCCTCCTCCTTTGGTGGTCAGGTCAGGGTCAACCCCTCCTGCCAGGTCTCTGGACACAAGGAGCTCCAGGGCCCGGGAGGCAGCTGTAAGCGTCAAGCCTAACAGGACCCCTGCGGCGTCTTCCGGTGGCTCTGTTGTCCCTTCCGGAGCCAGCGTCCCCGGACGCACACAGCCTGAAGTTGCAGGAGGGAAAGCACAAGCTCTCCCGGGGGGCTCGGGAGTGACGGCGTGCAAGGTCACTGCCTCCGCTGCCGGTTCCCCCTCCATGGCCCCGTCACCGGTCTGGGGTGCATGCCCCTTCCTAGAGGATGGCACCCTCTCCTTGCAAGGTCTTATCACTGAGCTGGCCCCTGGCCTGTCATGCTCTCCTGCGCAGCAGCCCCTGGGTGTCCGGAGGGGACGGCACATTGGATCCTGTGCCGTGCTCCCCGAGGCGGCTTTGCTGTGCAGAGACACTCCGGCCAAGGGGACAAAGGACGGACTCTGTAGTGGCAGGTCAACCACTCTGGACCCTCACCGGCAGGACAGCCAGAGCCACACCTGGACTCTGCATCCATTCCGGGGCGTGTGAATGGCTGCTGCCAAGGACCCCAAAGACAAAGACTGAGGAACCGGCATGGGTCAGGGGAGACGAAGGAGGCTGGACAGCTCAAATGCAGGATGATCCTGGATGGGCTCCCAGACCAGAAAAAGGGGCATTACAAGACAGCTCTGGACGTCTGAATAAGTGACAGTCTTTGGTTTAATGTTAAGTTCCTATTTTTAATTTAATCTTTTTTAAGTAGGCTCCACACCCAGCGTGGAGCCCAGTGCGGGGCTTGAACTCACATCCCTGAGATCAAGACCTGAGCTGAGATCAGGAGTCAGATGCTTAACTGACTGAGCCAGCCAGGCGACCCTAATTTCCTATTTTTAATAATTATACTGTTAGGGCGCCTGGGTGGCTCAGTTGGTTAAGCATCTGCCTTCGGCTCAGGTCATGATCCCAGGGTCTTGGGATCGAGTCCCGTATCGGGCTCCCTGCTCAGTGGAGAGCCTGCTTCTCCCTCTCCCTCTGCCTCCGTGCTCTCTCTCTCTTTCAAATAAATAAATAAAATCTTTCAAAAAATAATTATACTGTTGCTATAAAGGATGGGGAAGCTGGGGGAACCATATCTAAATATTGTGAAAGACAACTTTGCTGAGGTATAAATTTACATACCATAAAATTCACCCACCTTAAATGTCCAATTCAACGACTTTTAGTAAATTTGCCCAGCCGTGCGAAGCATCCGCATGATGTGGTGTTAGAGTGATTTCATGGCCCCAGCAAGCCCCAGCCCCAGGCCACCTGGAACTGTTTTCCGTCTTTATTGGTTTGCCTTTTCTGGATATTTCACATAAAGGGATTCATTCATTCCTGTGACACGTGGTCTTTTGTGTCTATCACAACTTAGCACGTTTTTGAGATCTTCGTCCTCTTTTCACAACCTTTTTTTGGTACATCTGAAGTTCTAAGTTCTAACTAAACCAAGAGTCAGAAAAGAAAAAAAGAAAGAAAAAAAAAAAAGATGAATCACCACCCTTTCCCAGCGTGGGAGGGACGAATGTAGTACCAAGGGGCTAGTGGGTCTCGAGGCTTGGGCTGAATCAGGTCTCTGTCGCTGGTGGGGTGGACCCTGACGGAGCTCGAGCTCCTGGGTGCATCAGAGCCCTGCTGCGGGGATCCCGCAGAGATGCCCCCACCCCCCATAGCTAGTCCTTTCATAAGCCCCCTTTTCCAGCACAGGGAAGGGGGGCTGCGGTGGCAGAGGCTGACTGATGTCCCCTGTGGTTGTGGTTTTAGACTTGGCTGAGTTTGCAACTGCCAGGGGTGATCTGCCTTTTTTGAAGACCAGACTAGTGGATTAAATGGGCATATGTGAGGGAGACTGCCCCCCACCCCCACCCCGAGCATCCTATAAGGCTTTTCAGGTGGCACTGATCTCCGCCTTTCCCTCTGGAATGCAGCATTGCTTTTTTTTTCCTGTCAGAGAGAGAGAGAGAGAGAGAGAGAGAGGCACAAGCAGGGAGAATGGCAGGCCGAGGGAGAAGCAGGCTCCCCGCTGAGCAGGGAGCCCTAGGCGGGGCTCGATCCCGGGACCCTGAGATCATGACCCGAGCCGAAGGCAGACACTTCACCGACTGAGCCACCCAAGTGCCCTGCAACATCGCTTTTCATGGACTCTCTTGGCTCGGAGGGGCGGTCTCGGAGGCTTCCACTTGGCCAGTGGGAGGTTTCGACCATAAGCAGGGGCGTCCACTCTGATTAAAGATCAGGGCCAGGGAAATGACCAGGCCAGGCTGTGGACCCGGCTGTCCCACTGTGAGCTGGGCCTGGGTGGGACTCCCTTTGCTGTGTATCCACTGTTGCTCCCCTAACCTGAGTCAGGAGGACACTTGACATCCTCAGGGTCAAGGTCAGCTCGGACCGTGTGTCCAAGTGCAGTCCTAAAGCAATCAGGTATTCTTCTTCCCTGGGTTATGTATGCTCTGAGTAAATGGTGGTAGGCCCCTCTGAGGAGGCCCCTCTGGGAAGGACGCATCGATGGGGGAGAGGCCTCCCTCATGGGGTCCCCTGTCTCCTTTGCTCAAGGGGCTCAGAGTCTGAGAACCGCCTCCTGTCTGGAACCTGGGTAATGTTTCGTGGCTTTGTCTTGGGGCAGCCATCCAATCAACGATCCACTGTTGAGTCCTCCTGCTTCTAGAAAGGAAGCCAACCCCCTGTCAGATGCCCGGCTATGTGCCCCCCGGCCACACCGTGGCCCACTAACGGCTTGCAGCTCTCTGTGGGCCTGGTCCTTCCACCTGGCCTCTGAAAGGCCCACACTCCCACCTGGCCCATGGCTATCGGGGGGCCCGGTTCTGTCACGCCTTCTACTGTCAGCATGGGCCTCCAAGGAATGGCCACCCGGCTTCTCGATGAGGTGTCCCTCAGGGTGCCCTCTTTCTGGTAAATGGATGTCCTCGGGGTCCCTTTGTGGGACATATTTGGCTGCTGGGCCTATTTGGCTATCACAAATACAGAGGTACATGCACTCTAGTGTGCAGAATTTAAGCAAAGTCTCTTTTACCGCACAAGCAAATATCAAAAAGAAATGGCGTGGGGGAGGCAGATATAACTAATAGATGGGATTTTGGTTTCTTTAAAATTTTTTTTACTACTCAGGGTCCAGGCCCCCCTTGATTCTCCATCACCGAGAGTACCATGACACAGTGATGGCGTATCTGAGGCTCTTGACCTTGAAGACGACAGTATGTGGTTGGGCTCTGCCCCCCACAGGGGGGGAAGCAGCTGGGAACTTAAGAAAATACGGAACCCCTCTGAAACCTTGGCATTCAAGCTGAGAGACGGTGATGGTGTGTCAGGAGGGAGAGAGCTGAAGGTAGTTCAGAAGCTCTCACCTTGGCTGAGGCCAATGGAGCGCCATCCTCCATGACTTGAGTATAGAATTCCAGCTTTTCCTTCTGCGGTTCTGAAAAGTTCTGCTTTCCAGGGACAGGGACAAATGGGAGGCTTCTGCACAGACCGCGTGTGACGAGCTACCTTGGCTTCCGGCCCTTCCTGCCCACCGCTGGCTGGGCCCTGTGGCCTGGAGCAGGGAACACGCTGGCCCGCCCTCTCCCGGCCCCGGGGCTCCGGCTCTGTTGGTTGTCCTTACGTTTCTGCGGCAGACAGCATGTCCTTCCCCCGGCGCAGGCCACCCCCCTCAGAGACTGCATTCCAGGACACAGATAGGAAGGCGGAGGAGTGAGTTCTGTCCTCGCCCTGCTGGTTTCTGATGTGGGAAACAAAGGCAGAAGAAAAATTTTTAAATTTCCGTACTACCTAGAGCCCACTGACAAGTCCTTGAAACGGGCAGAGTGACATTCCTCTAGGGACTCGACTGCCTTGATGTTAATACTTCACTAAGGGCAAAAGGCAACCTTAGGGGCCCCTGGGTGGCTCAGTCGTTAAGCATCTGCCTTCGGCTCAGGTCATGATCCCAGAGTCCTGGGATCGAGTCCCACATCGGGCTCCCTGCTGGGAGGGAAGCCTGTTTCTCCCTCTCCCACTCCCCCTGCTTGTGTTCCTGCTCTCGCTGTCAAATAAATAAAATCTTTAAAAAAAAAAAAAAAAAAAGGCAACCTTAGCCTGAGCCGCACCAGGATCCTCTAAGTCTACTTTAACATGTAAAAATTCCTTTGGAGGGGCACCTGGGTGGCTCAGTCGTTAAGCGTCTGCCTTCGGCTCAGGTCGTGATCCCAGGGTCCTGGGATAGAGCCCTGCATCGGGCTCCCTGCTCAGCGGGAAGCCTGCTTCTCCCTCTCCCGCTCCCCCTGCTTGTGCTGGCTCTCTCCCTGTCTCCCTCTGTCATATAAATAAATAAAATCTTTTAAGAAAAAAAGAATTCCTTTGGAAACTTCCTTTATCCCTAAACCCCCCAAGATACGTGTTGGCAAACATCCCTGAAGCATACGGCCCACCGATATACATCCAAAGGGTCTTGTGATCAGGTTTTATTAGATGGTAATAAATGACCTTTTCCCAACAATAGCTAGCCCCCTCAGGGTCCTGGAAACCTTGCTTCTAAAATTCCTTAGAGACTTTCGCTATCCCTGACCCCGACCCAACTGGAAAGTATTTAACATCCCAACTTGAGAAAGTATTTAACGGGCTGCCCCTCATGACCCCAGTGCAGCTTTCTGCCCACGGGTCCGTCCCCCTGCTTTAATAAAATCACCTTTGTGCACCAAAAACGTCTCAGGACTTCTTTCTTGGCTGTCGGCCTCGAACCCTAACATCTTTCCCACATCAGTTTCCACTTTGGGTGAGGGTCCAAAGACGATCTTTCCCACCTTCACGAAAAGGTCTGTAGGCCCGGGCTAGCAGCTGCCGCCCAGCTTAGAGCAGCCATCCCGCGGGCCGGCACAGCCAAGAGGGGAGAGGCGCAGGTGCATTTGCTAGCGTGAAGACAAGGAAGGGTGGGTGTGCTGGAGCACATGTTCCTACAGAAAAAAAGGAGGGGACACTAAGTAGGCCCTGGGGCTGCTCGGAGGGTAAGCCTCAGGGCTCAAGTAAAACGTCTCAACTGCTAAGGACCTAAAGTATCCCTGAGTTACCTCCCGTTAGACACAAGGACTGGGCGGGCCCCAGAGAGCGGAGAGGGTGGTGGCCCTGAGGCCCACCCTCCTACCCGTCGTCGTCATCGGGTAACAGATTGTCCCCTGAGGTAAGCCAGACCAAACGTCCCCCCTCCCTCCACCGTGCAGTGGGCGAGCAGGTGCATCAGGGATGGACACCACCCCCCCAGGAGTCCCGCGCCGGTCCCCCGCCCTCCCTGCAGCCGCGTGAGCTCCAACACACAGGCGGTTTCCATACTAGCAAAATACTTTTATTATTTTATAATGATAAAAGAAGGAGAGTAAAGATTTCTTTTTGGTGTATACCAGAGTTAAGGGCGGTAGAAGAATAAGGGGATTAATGGGATTTTTATGCACTTTGATGACAATAAAAAGTTAACAATACCAACCGTTTGCCATAAAACTTATCATAGCTCCCCCAAAACACATATATAAAGGATCATAGTTTTAAAATCTATAAAAGTAAAAAATATACAGTCAGAAACTCTAACGCTTATTTCCTCTTTAATATAAAATTGTAAACATTTATTTACACAAAGCAAATGTGTATAACAAAGTCCGAGCACCCTTCTTTTGAGTCATGGCTCCTGGAAGAGGGGATCTGCACTGAAGCGGAGGCATCTCCTCCCGACTCCCCAAAAACCAGATTCATAAATAAAGCCACGGGCAGCTCCCTGGGGGGACCCCAAGCATCACATTTTATTGCTTCAACACTGCAGCGAAGAAGCCTGTCTGTCCAGCGGCCCGAGGACTAAGGCAGGGGCGGCCCTCCCCAGGAGGGGACAGAGGTGAGCAGCCAGAGGGAGACCGGGAAAGGAACAGGACCCATCACCAGCCTTCAGCCCGCTATTTTTGGTAGAAAACCCGCTGAAGTCACCCTCTTCCCCTTCAGATGGGGGAACTCGCACAGAGGGTGGAGTCTTCACTGGCTTTATGATTCATTCCCTTCTTTGAAAGCTAAATTCAGCATCTGGGGAGGGCAGGGAGGGCGTTTAAAGGGGAAATGGCCCAGACACCACTCAAGGTGGCAAATGGCTATTAGAGAAGAGGATCTGAGGGTCCAAGTACCCCCATGAAAGGCACTGCTGGTGCAGAATAATAACTCCTGTGCACAACCCTTGTCCCCTCAAAAGCCACTTAGGCTGCCCACGTGGATATCTTCCCTGGCTCAACTCTTTACACAGGACACTCCTTGAACCATCCACTTTGAGACTCCAGGGAAATAAAAACAGGGTTTCGGTTTCTCCCGAGACCACTCTGCATGGAAGCCACTCTTCTCAGTGTCCTATCTGCTCTCCGACACTGTTTAAAAGGGTCTCAACCCTGCACTTACCATTTTGCTTTCGTTCTAACCCAACTGCTCTCTCCATCTGTTTTGTCCAGAAACAGCCGACAGGTAACCCTCTGTTTTGTGGACTCTTAGCTTAGTCAAGTCCATAGACCTTCAGAGAGAAATCCACTCAGATCTCGAGAAGGATTTATTAGTGTTATAAAGCCATTCTCTTTAAAAAGTGCAAGTCATCTGACATGGGAGAGTGGCAGAAGTGGTAAAACCAAGTGGGATTCTCTTCTTCGCCTGCCCCCCCCCCACAGCGCTCCCCGCTTTCCCGCCTTCCCCCACACCTCTGCTTTCTGGGGAGGAGACGCCTTCCCGCCTACAACGCTGGGACTCCCCAGGGAATTCTAGTGACTCTTTCCCCACCAATCTAGTACACTGTCGCCTTCAAGTTTTCCATTTGGCCCGGAGAGACAAAGAAGGGGAGGCAGGAAGGTCACAGAAACTGGAGATGGGGTGAAGACCTCTGTGCACAGCTCAGCTGGGATCACCTTCCTGACACATTAAATCCCAGTTTTCAGAGAAAACTGCAGAAGGTGGGGAGTGACAACGACGAGAGGGGACACAGGCATCCCGAACTTTCCATTTCAGCACATAGCCCGGGGGCTGCCTGGGGGCGGGGGGGGGGCACAGCACTGTGGGAGGGGGAGGCAGAGGCCGCATCTGTGTCCCCAGCTCTGCTAACTCACGCATCCTGTTCCTTTTTGGCACATGCGGTCTCAGGCTGCGCTGACGGAAACGAGTTCCCAGGGACCCTCCCTTTCCCCGAAAGCGGACAAAGAGCAGGAATAAGAAAGGCTCTCGACCACAAGGAAACCCTCGGTTCCCAATGCCACGCAATTGGTTTAAACCACCACCTATCCTAATGGGTCTTCAAATCTTTAAAAAAAAATTTTAATCTTTTCTATGCTACAAATTGCAAATAGTTCTGCTATATGAAGTTGCAATGAAACCTGTCCCCAGCATGGGGGCAAGTGGAGAAATCTTGGATTAAGTCAACACGACGGCACAGATTTTTGTAAGCCTGACATCGTGGGGTTTCACTATTCTTACTGTTGGGTTTTTTGGTCTTTTGGATTGAAAACCACCTGTAGAACCCTGTCCTGCTGTCCCGACACCGGGCAACGGATACCAGCAGAGGGGCTGGGGCCAGCCCGACTGACCGCAACTGCTGGCTGGAGCCAGGGGGGCCCCGCAGACCCTGGCCGGGGCCCGCCTCAGCCCTGGGGCTCTAGCCCCCCACCCCTACCCCGTCCGGTTCCCCGGGCCACGGGCTTTTGGTCCCAAGTAGTTGCTCTTTCTTGAATCTGAGAACAAAAATACAGGCTGTCTGAGCACTGAGAACACTGCAAACCCTCCAGTTACTGAGGCCCTAAGAGGTCGTCCAAATCATTCATCCACTCTTCCGAAGTCCTGTTCTTCAGCAGGGAGTCGATCAGGTCGGCATCTCCGGCCATGCTGGCCAGCCCGCTGCCACCCGGCTGCCCGCTGTAGGCGAAGGGGAGCTCCTGGCCCGCAGTCCGCACGGGGTAGGCCTGAGCGCAGTGCAGTCCTGCCCGGCCCGCCATCGGCGGTGCCGGGCTCTGGCTGAAGGCCCCCAGCTCAGGCCCGCCGGGGCTCAGGCCCGGCAAGCCCGGCTGTGGGGCTCCCTGGGGAGGTGCTGGGGCGGGGGCACTGGTCCTCTGCTGCGCGCTCACCGGGGGCAGCATGGACCCCGCCGCAGCTGCCGAGCTCATGGGGGCCATGGGCCTGCTGGGCATCGCCTGGGAGAACTGAGGGCTGGACATTTTCAGGTGGGCCTGCTGCATGTGGAAACTGGAGGCTGCCGTGAAGGGGCTCACGGTGCTGCTCCCTGGGGTCTGGCCGCTCAAGTTCGGCAGGCCCTGATGTGGCCACGAGGGGTTCTGGCCTCCCATAGCGGCTGACACTCTCGGGACCTGTGGCTTGGTTAAGCCAGAGTTCAGGGTCCCCTTATTGTGCTGCTGGGAGAGGCCGGAGCTCCCCAGAGAGTTCTGCCCATAGGCCGCGGAGACCGAGGTGTTCTGGCCCACGCTGGTCTGCCGTGCGATGTGGGCGTGTCCGTTGGTGGCCTGTGGCGGGGGCTGGGCGACGATCTGGGTGATGCTGGAGGCCATGCCGTAGAGACCACCCTGCGGCAGGCTTTGGGAGCCAGTGAACTGGGCCACACCCCGGTCCTGCTGGCCTGAGTTTGAGGGGAGCGAGGAAACCGAAGTGTGCCCGGGGCCCATCGGCATCAGACTCCCGGCCTGAGGGAACCCTCGAGGACAGCTGGAGTTAGATGGCCCCAAGCTGTTCATGCCAGGCACAGCAGCAGAGGACCCTAGAAGACAGAGAGGAGCCAGGCAATCAAGCTGGCATTTCTTGGCACACCGCCGCGGGGGGCTCTACGACCCCAGCTGCAGGTGCTACACTCTGGCGTGAAAGGCCAAACCAGAACACCGGGTATCCTGAGGTCAGTGGAGCCTCGAAGAAGACAGCCCTGGGGGCCGAAGGGGAGCAGGTTTCCTGCAGGGTGGAACGGAGGCCAGTCTGGAGCAGTGAGGAATTTAAGACCTGCTCAGAGGAAGGGGCCAACCCCAGGGTGGGGGAAGCCAGGAGACTCGATGACTCCCCCCGTCAAAGTCCCACCCCGGTTCTGCTATGTGGGAGCCCCCTGCCGGCACAGGGAGGAGGGGAATGGATCCAGCCCAGGGTCTGCCTCGGGGAGGTAAGGGCTCCGTGCAGTGTGACCAGGTGATGACGACAGGTGGCAGGGCAGGGGACCAGAGGCTCAGTGCCTGGGAAAATCTGCAGAGGGCTTCAGAGAAACGGTGACAAAGACACTGGGTTTTAAAAGGATCGAATTTCAGTGATTTAACAGTTTGGAGAAACGGAGTATTCTAGATGGAGAAGAGAGCATGGAAGGGCATGGAGTTACGAGAGGCCGGCTGTGTGGGGAGCTCCGTGGCTGGGGTATTGGGAGGATGTCCCCACCGGCTGGAGATGCAGCTGGACAGAGAGCCGTGGCCAGACTCAGGGGAGCTGGGGCTGCCACGTCAAGGGCGAGGTTGCAGAGCCAAAGGGGGAGGGGATTGCAACAGTGGTTCCAGGGCTGGGCGGGGGCTGCTCAAATCACTCAGGTGAGGGGTGCACGAGCTGTTGGCACCGTGGGGGTGAGAGAGGAAGGGTGTGAGGTCCTGTTTATTCCTGGAGGGATGGCCTGAGCCAGGGCAGCGAGGTTCCTGTGCACATCTGAGACCTCAGAGTGCTTCCCACCCGTGACACCAAAGTGAGACAAAAGGAAGAAAGAGAAGCAGCAAAAGGCCACACAAACTACCCCAATTCTCTCCTTATCTGGAAAATAAGAGGGTTGCTTTTTGAAGGCATGCAATGGCAGAAACAAAGAACTTTCTTAAGAATTACAGAAGCGGGGCGCCTGGGTGGCTCAGTTGGTTAAGCGACTGCCTTCGGCTCAGGTCATGATCCTGGAGTCCCGGGATCGAGTCCCGCATCGGGCTCCCTGCTCGGCGGGGAGCCTGCTTCTCCCTCTGACCCTCCCCCCTCTCATGTGCTCTCTGTCTCAAATAAAAAAAAAAAAAAAAAAAGAATTACAGAAGCCATTTCCTATTGATAAGCTATCCTCCGGCCAGGAAGGACTTTGCTTCAAAAGATGGCACCACCAGAGCGCTCACCAAAGTGGCCTGCCCCCACGACCCTGTTCCCCCGGCCTGCAGGGGACCTAGAAAGCCGCGCTCCGTGGGCGACTAGACTTTCACAAGCAAGTCCATCTAGTTAGCCCCTAGCAGGAAGCCAGGCCGACGCAAGAGCCACCCGCTCTGCCCTGTGCCCACCTCCCCGGGCCCTCACCTGCGAACTGCCCGACCTGCTGGGGGAAGGTGCTCTGGGCTGGGTCTTGGTACTGGGGAGGTGGGCGCGTCAGGTGGCGCTGGAACTGCTGCTTTTCCTAGAAAACACCAAGAAGGAAAGACCAAAACAACAAGACCCAAACAAAACAAAAACAAGTGTTAGAACAGACAGAAGCACACCCTACGTCTGTTACTCACGGATGCGTTCCCGCAGACATAATGCTCGTGGTTCCATTTGGGGGATTTTTAATAAACTGTGTGAAACAGAAGGATGGGGCAGATCTAAGGAGCAATGATTAAAAAAAAAACCCACAAAAAACGGTGGTGTATTGGTTTAAAAAAACGATGAGGGGAGCGCCTGGGGGGCGCAGTGGGTTGAGCGTCCCACTCTTGGTTTCGGCTCAGGTCCTGGTCTCAAGACCATGAGATGGAGCCCTGCACTGGGCTCCGAGCTGGGCGTGGAGCCTGCTTACGATTCTCTCTCCCTGTGCCCCTCGCCCAATGTTGGGAGGGCAGATCGGGGAAATGCTCATCAAAGCCACAATGACATCCCCTTCACACCCGCTAGGATGGCTAGAGCCAACAAGCCAAGTACGGGCAGGCTGTGGAGAGCCTGGCGCCCTCACACGGTGGTGGCAAAGTAAAATGGGGCAGCCGCTTGGGAGCCCAGTCTGGCAGCTCCTCACAGGGCCCCACGTAAGAGCTGCCACGTGACCCAGCAATTCCGCCCCCGGGTATGCACTCAACAGAGCCGAAAACCTGCGACCGTAGTAAGAAGGGGGCACAACCCAAACGTCATCAACCGGTGAATGGATAAACCAAACGGCGCGTATCCACATGCGCGAGTACCGCTCAGCCACAAGAAGGAGGGAAGCGTGCGCTACAACGTGGCCGGCAACTTTTAACGGTCATGTGGTTTTTTAGGGGCTGAAAACGGATGAAATCGACTGTGGTGACTGTGGTGATGGTTACACTACTGTGTGGATACGGTAAAAACCACTGAATTGTACACTTCAAATGGATGGGCTGGAGGTCATGGGACTCGAGTCCCAATAAAGCTGTTATTTGTAAAAATGGCAGAACGGGGGCAGGGATGTGGGCCTTCAAGTCCTCCTCAAGCACCTTTGTCTTCTGGGTGGCTGGTTCTTCTCTTACAACTTTTAAAGCTGGAATTTGAAATCCCGAGCATCGCTGTCACCTTGCCGCCCACGCACCGCACCTGGGGACCAGGCGGGTGAACTGCAGGATGTGGAGGGGGCTTGGCGGGCCTGATTCCAGAACTCGAGGGCCTCGGGGACATTTCCATTCCCCTGTGTCATATTCTGGCTTATCACAAACTACACTTACAACAACACTGGATCCCACAGTGAACCGGCAGACCAGGGAGTTCGGGGCTCTGGCAGTTGTGGACGTGGGGTATGGAAAAAAGACGCCCCTAACAAATACAGTTTTAGCCACAGATTTGCCTTCCTGAATCCCCGCCAAGTGACATGAAAGTGGCTTCGGACACAGGCCCCCGCTGAGAAAGGCCACACTCCTGGGAAGTGGTTTAAAAGGGCAGAGGAGGGGCGCCTGGGTGGCTCGGTCCGTGGAGGGGAGTCTGCTTTAGATTCTCTCCCTCTGCCCCTCCAGCTTGTGCTCTTTCTCTCTCTCAAATAAATAAATCTTTAAAAAAAATTTAAAATAAAAGGGCAAAGGACACGCAAACGCAGGCCCAGAGGCGGCGCGCGCGCGCAGTGGGGCTGAGAGCCGGGCAGTGCCGCGGGAGGCCGGAGGACGCGGGGGCGGCGGGGGCGGCGGGGGCGTCCTCCCCTCTCGTCTACCTGTTCTGCCAGAAGGTGCTGCTGCCTCTGTAAGAACTGCTGTTGCTGCAGATGCTTCTGCTGCTGCTCCCGCTGTTTCTGTTGGTCCAAAAGCAGGTGGTGCTGCTTCATGACGGCCGCCTGCTGCGGGCTGCTGAGATACGGGGCGCTGCTGCGCGTGCTGGCCGCCGAGGCGGCGGGCGGCTGGCTCCCCGCGGCGGCCACAGGGGCGCTGGGCGGGGGCTGCTCCTGGGCGCACAGAGGAGGGGGTCTCGGGTCAGGAGGAACACAGTGAAGTCTAGCAGGCCCGGTCGGCGCAGATTCTCCCCTGAAGCCTCTGCACCGCGCCCCCCCCAAGGCTGACCCCAGGGCACGGGACCCCAGGCCGCACACCCGAGAACCCAGGCACAGCAAGGGGCAGCGTCACCAGCTGCACGCGATCCCTGCTGCCTGCGGTTCCCACTGAAGCCCGAAGCCCGCACGTCCGCATGCCTGGCTTCCAGGCCGCTCGCTCTCCGGAATGCGTGCAGGCAAATGCGCCCCCGGAGGAGGAACGCCCTGAGGGGCTCTGACGGATGGAGACCCGAGGTTCCAAGAAGTTCCAAGCGTGCCAACCTCGGGTCCCCAGGCGTGCCCGAAACCGTACCACGTGTCCATCTGTGTAGGGCATTTTCCTGGGACCAGACTGCTGGGCTTTTGTCAGATACTCACGCTCACAAAATACGGAGCATCGATGAAAACTTAAATAAATATTCTCAATTAATAGGTGGGCTAAAAGCTCAGAGTCATTAGCCCGTCAGAGGCTCCACAGTATTATCTGGTCATGACTTACATTTTAAAAGGGGGAAAATTTAACTCGAAACAGGGACAAAGGTAAAAAGCAATGATCATTTAAATAAGCTTGACTTTTTGAGCTCCTTTCCAGTCTTTTAAGGTCTGTATATTTCATCCTTAGAAGAAAGAGTCTAACCTTCCAGCAGACAGACCCTGGGTGATTCCCTACTCCCCCCCCCCCCCCGCCCCCCAAGAAGCCTCTGGGCTCCAAGTGCTTTGTGAGGCGCTCTCAGGGACACTCCCAGTGGCTGTGGAGAGTTTCCCGGCTGGTACCAGTGGCCGCATCAACATTTCCACGTGTGCTCTCCTGCTGAGAGGCCTGACCTGGTTTGGGGCTATTAGAAATAACATGCAATGAATATCCCGCATATTACTTTCCTGTTTTTTTAGGGATTATTTCTTGCAGGGGTATAATGTGTCGATGCTTACGAACATTTTTATGGCTTAAGAAGAATATCTAACACCAAATTACTTCCCACCAGCACCGTGCCCATGTGCACACCCTCATCAGCAGAGGGGCACTGATTTCCCAATTATTATTATTACCAACACCAGGTTTTTAATTTTTAAAATTTTGCAAACACACAAGGGTACCTGCAAAGGTACTGGCCACAGGCTTATAGTCGTGAAGACCATGAGATGACAGGGCACACCAACATGAGGGCACGCCCCACGTTCCGCAACTGCTGCCACACCACTGTCAACAAGGATCAGGGATCTATGCATGCGGACACGGGGACAGTGTGGGACACACTGTGGAGGGAGAAAAGCACGTGTGCTCCCCTCTGTCTTGGAGGAAGTTGGGGGAACAAGCCCTTGCCATGAGAAGGTTGCTAGGGAAGAGACATCTCAGCACACATCTGAACATGAGCAGAAACGCAGTGATCGTGGTAAAACTGGCCCGTGACCATTCTCCGTGACTCTGCCGGCTGGAGCATCACGCCTACTTAGCCACGGAGTTTACAGGTGTCGGGGAATCAGCTCTCCCCTTACTAAATCTTAAGGTATTTTGCACACAGAGATCTGAAAGGTGTTGTTTTTTTTTTCAAAGGCAAGGCCTCTAAGGAGCACATTAAACGTGACCTTTACCTGCAGAATACAGCCACCCGTGACTGGCTTTACGCTGTACGGCAGGTGCGAGACACTCGATGCCTCTGCCTAGGTGTCAGCTGATGCCTCAAACGTATGGATACTTTAAACCAAGTTGCACCAGGGAATTTTACCCTATTTCTGTTTATTCAGAATTGACCCTGGTTTGCTTGACCGATTTTCTCTCTCCAGAGACTCAAAGGACGCCAGTTGCTGCTCCCTCCCTCTCTCCCTCCCTCCAACCACAGGGGTACACAGTGACAGAGAGGGAAGCCGGGAGCTCACCTGGCTGGGTGGAACCAGTGATCGGAAGGGCATGTTCCCTGGCTTTGGTTTCATCATAAACAAGGAGTTCTGCTCATTGCTCAGATGAGGCAGCTGCTGGGGAAGGTAAGCCATGAGGGCGGTCTTGCTCTGCCCGGACGCGGGGCCGCCTTGCCCGCAGTCGGCTTTGTAATGAGACAGGGGTTTGGTGTTGCCGTAGTCCAGCACCGAGCCCTGGTTAGGCACGGCACTCTGATTCAAGTTACTTGGCGGTGGGTGACTCAGCAGGTTCACGTGGCCGGCCTGGAGGTAGGGGCCTCCGGGCCGCGGGGAGCTCTTGTTCACTCCGGGCATCATGAGCAGTTTGGAGTTGGTGAAGTCTTGCTTGTAGCCAGGAGGGCTGGCAGGCTTCTCCAGGGGATAAGGGACGTTTAAGGGGCTGTGGGAGGGGCCCGTCTGCTGCCATGTGGACATCTGGCCTGGGACTGGCGCCTGGGTGGCCTGCTGCGGGTTCTGGAGCATCTGCTCACGCTTCTGCTTGGCGGCGATTTGTTGCAGCTGGTGGGCAGAGGACAGCTCCGTGGCCCCTCCCGGGCCCTGGCTGGGCAACACTACGCTGGAGAGGGCTCTTGGTGCATTCTGGGCCTGGGCTGATGCCGGCATCAGGTTGGGACTGGGATTGTCGGTCCCGGGCTGACCAGAGGCATGGAACAGAGGCTGAGCGCCCCCCAGGCTGGGCGAATCTGTGCTCACGGGGCCGGCTGAAGGCCCCATAAAGGTCTGTCCTGCAGACCCAGCCCTCACTTGTGGAGAGCCTAACTGCTCTTGTTCAAAGGCTGCTGGAGAGAATTCTGTCTTAATATTAATATCCTGTGCCAAGGGGGTCTGTGTGGCCGACCCAGAAGACTCTGGGTCCTTCTTTTCTTCAAAGTCCTCGTTAAACAGATCCTTCATGTCTTCATCGGGCACTGACCTGTTCAGCTCCTCAATGAGCTCCTTCCACTCCTGCTCGTTAAGGTTGAGGTCAGGCATGAGGTTGCTCTGGGATATGGAGCCCCCGGCCCCTGTGATCATGCATGGCAGGTCATCGACGGGCTCCTGCTTCAGCTCTTTATTCAGGCTCAGAGGAAAGGGCTCACCGGGGTTGCTTCCCCCGTTCAAGTGGAGGCTCGAGTCTGCCAGACATTTCTTACTGATGGAGTCCAACCCCAGGGAGTGCTTCCCGCTGGCCTGCAGTGCCTCGGCACCTGGCTTGTCAGGCTGCCCCAGGGGGGAGGCCGGTGGCAAGCCATTGGAAGCGATGGCTACCCCCAGAGGGGCCTCTCGCCGGGTCTTCTTGTGTCCAGGAAAGAGGTCTCCATAGCCGTTCTGCTGCTCACCATTCTGAGGGGAGGTGGTGCTCTCGAGGTTCCTCTTCACTGTATCGTGGAGATGCTGCAAAACACGGACAAGAGGGACTTCAGACACAGCGCCATGCAGGAGGCCCCTCCTAACAGTGAGGTCAGTCAGGGCCCACATCCCCGCAGCGCTCTCCTGCTGACTGTACCTGTCCAGCTTACACATCCCCCCCACTTCCCCTCTCCCAGGTCCTCCGGCGCTGCAGGAAAGCGAGCCCACGTCCATCAGTGCCTGGGTTCCTGACTTCTGCAGCCCTCTCTTCCTGCAGGACGCAAGCCCGATGCTGCCCACAGTCGTCTAGTCGGAGGGTGTGCCCAAGGATGGAACCAATGAGAAAGAACCAGAAGATACATATGCATTCTTGAGGGCGCCACCTAAGTCCTGGTTGTACAGGAGACCAGCGCCCCTGGACTTTTCACTTTGGGGAACCAAAAAATTCCTCGTGTTTAAGCTGATTTAACTCAGATTCCTTCCGCTTTCCGCAGGAGGAGCCCTGGCTGCTAGGGGCTCCTTCTCATGCCTTGGTGGGGGCGGCTCATGAGCACCAGGCTGCGCCGCCATTGTGTGGCTCAGGCCAGTTTTCCTGCCCTGTGCCTGGCCCCACCCCTTCTCTTAGGCAGGGCTGCTCCCATACGAGCCCACCCTCCTCCCTGCTGGCCCAAAGCAGCTTCCAGTCCCCTGCGCCCAGTCACCAGCCCCCACGAACCCCACCACTTCTTATGGAGAGCATCCCTCTGAACACAGCCAGTCTGTCTTGCATCGTTGTCCTTGCTTCCCTGTGAGATCTGTTCGGCTAGCCTTTCTAACAGCCCACCTTGGGCTGGGGCCAAGTGCTGTGTGCACACTGCGGCATTCATGGGCCACGGGACGGACACACACACACACACACACACACACGGCTACAGGTGATGACAAATGCCCTCCACAAGCAGCAGAGCAACAGCGTCGGGCACCCAGGCGCAGGAGTTTCGTGAAGAGAACGTGACAACGGAAGTGGGGAGGAGAGAAGGTGGTATCTTTCCACTCTTCCCCCAGCCTCATTTTCAACCCCTGGGACATGATTGCTCCATCAGCCGAGATGCCTACACTTAGTCCTAACATGGTGCTGCTCCTTTACAGTTTTAATTTTGTTACATTTTTGTCCTTCACCCTCCCTCCCACTGACCCTAAGCATCTACACTGTGCTATTTACAAAGTTCCAAATACTAGCTTTCATTATTATCTTTAAATAGCGATCAGAGGAGTCCGTAGCATCCAGAACTCCGTACTGCTGTCCTCTGGCTACAGAGAAGGGCTACACGGACCCACCGCAGTGGCCTGAGGAGCCTGCGTGCGTGAGTGCTCTGACCAGGGGTCCTGCCCAAGGCGACTCCTTGGGCACCAGCTCTCAGCAGCAAACCACCTCCTAGATACAAATGTGCAATGAGCAAGGAAACAAGGAGAGCAATTTTCTCAATCTGGAGTCCCAATTTCAATGCTCCCATTCCTCTTTTTAGCCCCACTTCAAGATTTTCCGATTTCTTTACTGTAAAAGCTGACTGCACAGGGCTCTATAAATCCTGGCTGAGTCCGTATTTCTCTAAATCCATATCTGGGTACCTAAGTTAGCTCAGAAAAACTTAGGGATACTCAACAGATGGAACAGAGGTGTAAGCTGAACAGGATCCTCGGATCCTACAAGACGGCTGCCTTACTTTCATGTGCGTTCTTCTGCTTCCTGCTGCCACCTAGAGGCGGGAGGGGGGAAGGGACCCATGCTCTTAAAATGGACCTTTATAAGATCTACTGTTGGAAAGTTTCCTTTGGGGAAGGGCAATTCATAGCCATTTAATCCGTCACAAGGAAATCAAAATGAGCTGCTGATTTTTCTTGGATTTTTATTCTTTCTATTATTTTCTTTTTGGAAAATCATTTGTTCCTCAGTGTCAGCTTTGGGCTGTCTGTAAACCTGGGAGCCCAGTTTTCCATTCTCCTAAGGGGTAAGATGGAAATCCAGGAGGTCAGGGCACTTGATGAGTCAGCTGGTTGTCCCAGATTAGAAACAGAACCCTTCTTTACCCTAACAATTATAAAAGCTACCACTCCTTCTTTCAATATTCGCATGCAAACAGCGGCAGACAAGTTCCAAAGTAACAACTCAATTTTGCAATCCAATTACTTTCAGCCAAAGGAAACACCAGGCCATTTTCCCAACTGCTCACAAAATGTAACTGGAATGATGTAGGCGGGGGTGAGGAGGGTGGAATGTGGTGGCCCATTTGCAGGAGTGCCTGATACGTGCAGGGCACTGGAGAGGAAGACGAAGATGGGTAAACCACGGAGACTCATCTCTGGGAATTTACAAAAGAGATGGGCAGACAGCCTGAACGGATTATAAATTATATAAGAACAAACACAGTTAAGAGAAAGCATACAAAACCGGCTGCCATAGATAAACACACGGGCTTGCTCTCAGTGTATCTGGTACTTCTGGGTGCTCAGCTCAGAGGCTCCTGTCCTAAGTATGGAATGGTCTCGTGGTACACAGGGTTCCAGGAGGATCCGGTCCTGGGATACTGTGATCTGGTGTTCGTTTCCCTCTCAAGGGGCTTTTGTTAAAGGGTACCACATGCCTGATGGTAAGCTGGAGGCCCTGCATGCTCACCCAGTCTTCCACCAAAGCCCCCTGCAGGCCTGACTCCCAGGCCAGCCTCTGCCACCCACCACTGAAGTTCCCGTGTGCTTTCTGGTCAGACTAACCACAGGGTAAAACCTATACTCTTCCGCTAACAAACACATGTGGTTGCTTAAGACAGGGGTGGCTCTCTCCTCCATATTCCTCATGTGTGGGCAGTCACCTGGGGCAGCCACCAGTGCTTTCTGCCCTTCTCAGGGTCATCTCTCTCCTTGGTCATCCTCCTATCAGCCAAATACAAGCCCTCCCCCCCAACCCTGGCCCAAGAGTTAGCACCTTGACCCACTGCAATACGGCTTCCATCCTCTGGGGAGCTGACGCGATGCTGAATTGGGCAGGGGGGGTAGAAGGGAGACTTCAGGGCTGCTTTCCCCGAGGCAGGCAATGACCCTGATGCTGTTAAACACAGTTCACATTTTCAGCCTTTCCCTCCATCATCTGCTTCTTAATAATTTCCTGCATCTTTAAAGCTCTCTGTCTTCATATTTCTTTACCACAGAATCTTGCTTTCTCTTCCACTTTTCTGGTTGTTCCTTCTACTCGCCTTTGAGGTAGGTCCAAATGAGTATGGGAGTCCTCTCTCCTCTTTTTCTTTTTTTTTAATTTTTAATTTTTTAATTTTTTTTTTTTTAAAGATTTTATTTATTTATTCATGAGAGACAGAGGGAGAGAGAGAGAGAAGCAGAGGGAGAAGCAGGCTCCCAAGGAGCAGGGAACCCGATGCGGGACTCGATCCCGGGACTCCAAGATCACGACCTGAGCCGAAGGCAGTCGCTTAACCGACTGAGCCACCCAGGCGCCCCTAATTTTTTTTTTTTTTAAAGATTTTGTTTATTTATTTGACAGAGAGAGACACAGTGAGAGAGAGAACACAAGCAGGGGGAGTGGGAGAGGGAGAAGCAGGCTTCCCATGGAGCAGGGGAGCCTGATGCGGGGCTCGATCCCGGGACCCTGGAACCATGACCTGAGCTGAAGGCAGACGCTTAATGACTGAGCCACCCAGGCGCCACCTTTTTTTAAATTTTTTTTTTTTTTTAAGATTTTATTTGACAAAGAGAGACAGCGAGAGCAGGAACACAAGCAGGGGGAGTGGGAGAGGGAGAAGTGGGCTTCCTGCCGAGCAGGGAGCCCGATGTGGGACTCGATCCCAGGACCCTGGGATCATGACCTGAGCCGAAGGCAGATGCTTAACGACTGAGCCACCCAGGCACCCTTTTTAAAAAAAATTTTTTTTAAAGATTTATATATTCATTTGAGAGAGAGAGCATGCATGCGAGTGCACGAGCAGGGGGGAGGGGCAGAGGGAGAGGGGGAGAGAGAATCCCCAAGCAGACTCCTCTCTGAGTGCAGAGACCAACGCAGGGCTCAATCCCACGACCCATGAGATCATGACCTGAGACGAAACCAAGAGTCGGACACCCAACTGACTGAGCCAACCGGTGCCCCTCTCCTCTTTTTATTCTATACATACTCTGAGTGATCTTATCCACTCCCAAGGCTCCAAATTCCTATGACTGAGCATCACACTCAGAATAAACCCATCTGCCAGGGATCAAGTGCTGATCTATCAGCCCTTGCCCTCCATCCAACCTCCTTTTCCATGCTCCCCCATGTACAGCACAATGAGTCACACCAGCCTTCTTAGAGATCCTCAAACGTGCCCCCTCATTCCTGCCTCAGGGCCTTTGGACTTGTTCTTCTCTTTGCCCAAAACACTTCTTCCCCATCTCCCTAGGGGTCGCTTAGCACATAATTCGGGTCCCTTATCTCCTAAAAGTCATAGAACGACTATTCTCCATCTCTCCAGCCTATCTCCTTGTTAATTCCCCCAGAGGTACTCAGGTGAATAAGCCTAGCTTCCCCCCATTAGAATGAAAAGCAGAGACCCAGCACCTAGAACAGAGCCTGGCACCCAGTAAGTATTTGTGAATGAATATGCTCTCTTACCCCGACGTCGACAGAGCCCCAGACTTCTGTTTGTCCAACCACCTACCTGGTGTGTGGGGTGTACCACAGATAATTCAGACTTAATCTGTCCAAACCTGAAGCAGCTTCTCCCCACTCCCGTTTTCCTTTCTCTGTTCCTGTCCCAGACAATGTCACTACCGTCCACCTAGTCACATAAGCCAGAACGGGAGAGCCACTCTAGCCCCTCCTTCTCTAGTACTCCTCACGTCCAGTCAGCACCCTAGTCCTGCTGAGCCCACCTCCTCAGCATTCTTAGGTCTCCCCACTTCTCTCCATCCACTAACACTAACTTCTCTGGCTTGACTCATTCCAACCACATCTACAGCTAGTCTCGTTAACAATCTCTGCCCTCACCTACATTCCGTACTATGGTCAGAGTGCCTGCACCGAAGGGCAAATCTGATCCTGTCACTCTCCTCCTGTAAGCTCTTCAATGGCAGCTCGCCGCCCTCAGGTCTTCGTAACCCTGAACTGGGCTCCGCGGCCCTCCCGGCTCCAGTACTGGTGTAACTCCCCAGCAGCTTTCCAACCACACCCATGCTGTGCACCAGCGGTAAGGCTCGCTGGAATGCCGCAGAAGTGTAGGCTGAAACACAGAAGCCCTTAACTTTTTAGGGCAGCAATTCAACCTAATACCATGCTCACGTGTCCTTTTCCCCTATGTTCCTGCTGTACCCTGTACGGACACTCAGGAACCCTGACTGTTGGTGGAAAGGACCATCTCCAGGTAAAGCTGATCTACTTTCAGGCAACATTCAAGATTCCAATGATTTGAGGGAAAACGTGGGAAATCCGTGTCGAGTAGCAACCGTGGAAGGGCACGAACCTGAGCCAAATGCCACAGGGACAAGTCATTACTTCCTCAGCGGCCTTGCTGACCGCCCAGGACCTGCACTTGACTACTCCTCACGGTGTCAGAATCTCACGTGCTCTTCAAAGCAGATGAAAGTCTGATTACATGAGGCTTCCCAAGGTGTGAGCATTTGGGGCTCGCAGGAAGGATCTGTTGCCGATCATCCTCGCGGCCCTGCCTCCCTGCTCATCAGACTGGGAAGGGCCCACGTCAACTCTGCTTCCACCTGTGAGGCTGGCTGAGCGAGGCGGTGTCTCGGTATGAAACACAAGCCACAGGGAGTGAGTCAGAGCTTCAAGCCCTGAGACGAGTACCTCCCCTCTGCCAAGCACAAAGAATCCCACCCATCAAGGTGCTGTGACCAGAAAAACGGGCTGTGCCATGAGGAACTCACACACACATACTAAAGAAAAAGAAAAATACCACAGAACCAAATATAACCTGCTACTAAAGATTCCCACTTTTAAGATGGTATTTGTCTTAACAGTTTGGAATCCTCAGTGATTTAGAAGTACGGTAAATATTAAAGAGATCTGTAAACACTACTCCTTGCCACTGAATCCACCTGTAAGTACAAACTGAAAATGGCAAGTTCCAAGAAATGCATTTTCCAGAAAAATTTATACTTTGGGGTCCAGACATTTTTACCATCATTTTTTAAATGTTTTATCTTTAACGAATTATAGGTTCCTGTGTCAACTATACTCAAATTAAAAAAATTTAAAAAAGAACTTGAGGTTCATAGGAAATTGGAAATAGAGTACAGAGAGGTCCTGTGTATCCTTCCCCCAGTTTCCCCCAACGGTGTTCGCATGCACTGCTCATTCCCAAGATCCTACTAGTTGCCAGACACCGCCCTATGCAAGCTGAGCACAAAACAGTCATAAACTCAGATATGCACTAGGTTTTTACTATACTCTAGGCAGGGCACTGGGATAAAAAGACAAGACATAGCTCCTGCTCCCACCAGCTGGGATGAGATGGCGAAGCTAGGGAGGCAGAACGGAGTCTTATGGGAGGAAGAAGAAGGGGGCACCCGAATTAGACATTAAAAGAACAAAGAAGTCATCCAGAAGCAAGGGGCAGGCATTCCAGGCTGAGAGGCAAAAGCAAGGAGACACAAATGAGCACTGAGTGGGAGTGGACAGAAGGAGGAGGCAAGCAGAAAAAATGAGTAGTAGTTTCATGCTGCTCACGTGTCAATGGCACAACAGGAAGTGCTGGAAGTCACGCTGGGAATGGACGGTGATGGTCCCGAAATTGTATTTAATAATGTGAAATTTCCAAAAATGTACAAAACTAGAGAGAACAGTACACTGAAGCCTCGTGTGCCCCTCACCCAACTTAAACAACTCTTAGTATTTGGCCATTTTGTTGCATTTCTACCTCCCTATTCCCCAGCCCCCAAACTGGATTTTTTTAAGAAACAAATCCTGGGCATAATACCATTCAATCCACAAATACTTCATTACATATCTCTAAAAAGCAAAAACTCTTAAAAATATACATGTGTGTGGGCGCCTGGGTGGCTCAGTTGTTAAGCGTCTGCCTTCGGCTCAGGTCATGATCCCAGGGTCCTGGGATCGAGTCCCACATCGGGCTCCCTGCTCGGCGGGAAGCCTGCTTCTCCCTCTCCCATTCCCCCTGCCTGTGTTCCTGCTCTCGCTATGTCTCTCTCTGTCAAATAAATAAATAAAATCTTTAAAAAAAAAAAAAAAAAACATGTGTGTATAATATCGCAATACCATTATCACACCTAAAACACTAACCATTATTATCCCCACCTCAAACACATTAGAACAGCTACTATCCAAAACAAACAAACAAAAAACCAAAATAACAGGTGTTGGCAAGGACATTTGTGCACTGTTGGTGGAAATGAAAATGGTGCATCTGCTATGGAAAACAGTTTGGTGGTTCCTCAAAAAATAAAAACCTAGATTTACCATGTTAGTCAGCAATACCATTTCTAAAAGAATTCCATTTCCAAAAGCACTGAAAGCAAGGACTTGAACAGATATTTGTTGACCATGTTCATAGCTACGTATTCACGGTAGCCAAAAGGTGGAAGCAACCCAAGAGTTCATCAATGGATGAATGAATAAACTCCATACAATGGAATATTATTCAGCCTTAAAAAGCAAATACATTCTGACACATGCTACAATGTGGAGGAAACTTGAGGCCTCAGGTGAAATAAACCCATCACAAAAGGATAAATACTGTATAATTCCACTTCCATACAGTACCTAGAGTCATCGAATTCAGAGACAGAAAGGACAAGGGTGGTTTCCGGGGGCTGCGGGGAGAGGGAAGTAGGGAGCTAGTGTTTCCGTTCTGCAAGAAAAGAGCTATGGAAATGGATAGTGGTGGTGGTTGCACAAATAATGTGAAAGTACTTAATACTAGAGTGTACACTTAAGAATGGTTAAGCTGGTAAATTTACACACACACGTGTGTGTATTTTTTTTTTTTTTTTTTTAAGAGGGAGAGGGAGAGAAAGAATCCCAAGCAGGCTCCACGCTGAGCGTGGAGCTCAACACGGGGCTTGATCCTACAACTCTCTGAGATCATGACCTGAGCTGAAACCAAGTCGGGTACTTTCATCAGCTGTGCCATCCAGGCACCCTTTGTTTTATTTTATTACAATTAAAAAAATTAATTCTTTATTATCATCCTGTAGGCCAGCAGTGTTCAAGTTTCCCTGTCACAAGATCTTTTGCAAACAAACAAAATAACCCCTTTATTATGGAAAATTTCAAATATACACTAAAGTAGAGAGAGAGTAGAATGACTCTCCATGCACTCACTGTCCAAGTGAAACTACGCCTGGCCCATTTTGTCTCCTTCATACCCTACCCCTGGGCTAACCTAGCAATCACATCATTTCCCCTTAAATAGTTCAGCAGGCATCACTAAAATATGAAAGCTCTTTGAAAAATAACCGTAACACCATTACTGCATGTCAAAAATAAAAATCAAATTGTTGCTACAGTTGGTTTATTCAAGTCAGGATCCAATACACTGCATCTGGTTGACATGCTCTTAGGACTCTGAGTATAGAACAGTTCTCTCTCCCTTTCTTGACTTTGCCATTTATTTGTCCAAGACACTTAGTCACTTGTCCTGTAGAATTTTCCATTTCCAGAGTTGGCTGATTGTATGCCCCCCAAGGTGTCGTCTACAAGTTCTTCTATCCTCTGTATTTCCAGTAAGCTGACAAAAGCTTGATCAGATTGATTTTTTTTTTTACATAAATACTGATAGGTGATGTGCTGCATATCATTTTAATAAGAACTTATCACATGAAGTCAGACTTCATGTGATTCATGGGATTCAGCAGGTCCTGAAGACTGATTTTGTATTGGGGGTGAGGGAGAAAGGAGTTTCGCTCTAGTTTTGGCACATGGGTAAGACAGAGAACAAAGGAAAAGCGGGGTTTCAGTGCGGGAAGGGGTTAGTTTAGTTTTAGCCATGAAGACATGACTAGACCATTCAGGTCACATCCAAGAGGCAGTGAATAACACTGATGATGAGTCCAGGGGAAAGACTGTCACCAGCAACGCACGCAGCTGAAACCACAAGCAGGTCTGATCACTCAGGATGAGTGACAAGCCAGCCAAGGGGCAGAGGAAGCACCCATAATGAAGATGGGGCACAAGGGAGAGTCATGGGTTAAATACATATGAAAGGTCCAGAAAGATAAAGGCTGAACATGTCCACTGGGTCTGGTAACTGGGTCTGAACATGTCCAAAGGGTCACTCACTGATGCCAATGCCCAAAGCAGTTCCAGAAGGCTGACTGGAGTAAAAACCCTTAACTTGAGGGGCGTGTGGGTGGCTCAGTCGTTAAGCGTCTGCCTTCGGCTCAGGTCACGATCCCAGGGTCCTGGGATCGAGCCCCCACATCGGGCTCCCTGCCCAGCGGGAAGCCTGCTTCTTCCTCTCCCACCCCCCTGCTTGTGTTCCCTCTCTCGCTGTCTCTCTGTCAAATAAATAAATAAAATCTTAAAAAAAAACAAAACACAAAACCCTAACTTGAGAAGTAACTGGGAAGCAAGTAAATAGAGTATGAATTGTTCTTTCCCAAGTTTAATTGTAAAAGGGAGATAGACAAAGTAGATTAAGTGATTGCCTAGGCCTGGGCAGTGGGGGGTGGGGCGTTGGATGTGTGACAGCTAGGGTTGTGGGGCTTCTTTCTGGGGTGAGGAAATGTTCTAAAATCCGACTGTGCCGACAATTCTGTGGATAAACTTAAAACCACTGAAATGTATGGGGGAAATGAATTTAAATGGGTGAATTTAAATGGGTATGGAAACTGTATCTCAATAAAGCTCAAAAAAAGTGAGGGAAGGGCGCCTGGGTGGCTCAGTCGGTTAAGTGTCCAAGTCTTGATTTCAGCTCAGGTCAGATCTCAGGGTCGTGAGCGAGAGCCCTACGTCAGGCTCCACACTCCGTGGGGAGTCTGCTTGAGATTCTCTCTCCCTCTCCTTCTGCCCCTCCCCTGGCTCACACTGTCTAAATAAATTATATATATATTTTTTCAGTGAGGGAGAGAGACTGGTAGCCAGAGAGGGTCAAAGGAAGGTAATTTTGGAATAATACTTGAGCTCACTTAAAAGAACAGCAGATAATTATTAGACCAGATCTCTCTAAAATCCTCTGGAGCTCTGTGATTCTGTGCAATCAGGCATTCACAGATAAATATGAAAAACATGCATCATGAACTACTGAAAGCATAAACACCATGATCTTCTCCTGTACGAGGAAATCCTGACTTAATTGAGGGACTGCAGCACACGTAACTGCGCATATAAGTGATACCCTTCCCTTCCAAAGCCATGCCCTCCACCCGGGGTCTCTATCCCATTCCCATGTGGCCTCTCTTCCATCCATCTCCCTGTTTACCCCTAAGCATTTGCAATGCTCAGTAACCTCATCTTTTAGCCCCCATCCTACTCTGCATTTAGCTCAGTGTTAAGGGCACAGCTAGAATGGGTTCAAATCCTGCTTTGGTTGCTTAACAGCTGTGTGCTCACAGGCAAATTACTAAGCTCTGGTTCCTCATCTAAAGAGGGGCTGGGGATGGTGGTGGTGTGGGGAGAACAGCCACTTCCTGGGGGAGCTATGAGGCACACCCCTACCACTTACCAAGCTGATAACATTCTCACCCTTCAGCCAATCCCCTTCCTTCACTTTGGAGCTTCCTCAAAGATGGGGTCTCTACTTTGCCATATGCGCCAAGGTCACCTCCTGGATCTTAAATCCAAGGGACACTTTTAAACTGTATCTACTTGACCTTCCTGAGGCACTTGAACTCTGATGACCTCTCCTCCCTTCTCTAAACATGTTCCTCCCTTAAGGCCCAAGAGACGGCTCTCTGGACCTGCCTCCATGGCCACTCTCTGCAGGCTGCGGCTCCCCATGCTGCTCCTTCCTCCCTTTCCATTGCTGTCCTCTCCCAGGTTCTCCATCCACACTCAGGGCCTCAGCCACAGCCCGACAACCTGGCACAGAGTGGCCACTCAAATATTTACTGATCTTCATCAGATTTCCTGGATCTCCATCTTTTTTTTTAACATTTTATTTATTTATTTATTTATTTGAGAGGGAGAAGGCACACGAGCGGGGGGCAGAGAGCAGAGGGAGAAAGACAAGCAACAAGCAGACTCCCTGCTGAGCACGGAGCCCAACAAGACCCCAGGACCCGAGTTGAAGTCAGATGCTTAACCAACTGAGCCATCCAGGTGCTCCTGGGATCTTCATCTTTGTGCCCAGCTCTCTCTCCTGTGCTCTAGACTCACATATTCGACTGTAACCAGGAATCTCCACATGGATATCCGACAGGATGTTCCAAACCTGGCTCTTCCTCTCATGCTCCTTCCCTCAGTGCACGGCTCAATCCTTGTCCTCTGCTGACTCTACCTCCTAAATCAATCTCCAGTGAGATCCCTCCACACCACCACCACACCTCCCTCTTAGACGAATGCCTTATTTTATTAAAATAGATTACTAAAATAACTTCATGCTGATCTACTTCTATTCTCTGTTCTAACCCACCCTTTACGATGTTATCGAGTGATCTCCATAAAACATTTATCTGAACCACTTTAAATCCCTTATCTCCCCCCCCACCTTACGGTTGAAGTTCAAATTCCTTATTCTGGCACTAAGAGCCTGTTTGATCTGATCCCATTGAGCCTTTCCGCTTAATCCCCTGCCATTCCCGTGGGGCCCCAACTTACAGTGAACTTCTTTCAGGACTGAGAATATACCTCTAGCCTGGTGATCTCCTACTAAACTTTTAAGATTTAGCACAAACATCAACTCCTCTTTTTTTCCCTGACCACTTACCCCACACCTGATCAAGTTCCTTATTCCAACCCTAGTGCTCTAACAAAGCATTTTGTGTATTACTTATATTCCACGTTCAAGGTAAAGCATGGAGCCATACCGTAAACATGCGTCTCATGTTTCTCTACATCTTGCCCCATCTGTGGAGGACAAGAGCCTTGCCCTCTTCATCCCCAGCAAGCTGCAGGTGCCCAACGACTGTTTCCACATTAAGCCTCCCTCCTGCCCCAACACTCCCCTTCACGGTCACTCTACTGTTCTCTGGCCTCCTGCACATCCGTCTTTCAGTTTCACAGGCTTTCTGTGCCCAGTACTGGGAAGCAGTACTAGTTCATGTAATCTTCACGACAACCTATGGGGTCTGTGCTGTACTATTACCCCAATTTCAAGATCAAGGCACTACGGCTTAAAGCAATGAAAGCATTTGCAAAGTGAGCATGAAACCAGGATTTGAACACAGATTTATTTGATTCAAAGTCATTTCCCAAAGTCCAACTTATGCGACTCCATCAAATGCGTCTCTTTTTCATCTCACAACTTCTTAGAGTCTTTACTTCTCTCTTCCCTGAGAGGAAAACATCTCTCCTTGCAAATGTTAACGGCTTTCAGCTGCACCTTCTTACTCCCTCTGGACCTGCTTCATCTGAGACTCTTCCCCTTCAAATTATCCCCCTCCAGGGCACCTGGTTGGCTCAGTCAGCACAACATGCGACTCTTGATCTTGAGGTCATGAGTTCAAGCCTCACACTGGGCATAGAGCTTACTCAAAAAGAAAAATAAAAAATTCCCTTCTTCAGCTCAAAAATAACTTCAACATTGAGGTACTTGGGTGGCTCAATCAGTTAAGCGTCTGATTCTTGGTTTTGGCTCAGGTCATGATCTCAGGGTCATGGGACTGAGCCCCATGTCAGGCTTGGCGCTCAGCACAGTCTGCTTCAGATTCTCTCTCCTTCCCCCTTTGCCCCGCCCCCCCGCCAATTCACACACACTCTCTCTCTAAAATAAATAAAATCTTTTAAAATTTTTCATTTATAAACAAAATAACTTCAGTGTTTTTTGTTCTAGAGCAGTGGTTTTCAATAAGAAGTTTTCCAGATCCAATTTTTGGCACAATACAATTTGGACTAGGCACACTTCAGGTGCTTAACAGCCTCCGTGGCTGATGGCTACCGTACTGGATGACACAGCTCTAGAAACGGGCCTTGAACATAAGTTCTCAGGACAGTACGAGCACAAAAGGAAGCGCCCCTGAACCTGCTGGGTTTAGGCAGCAGGCGCCTCTCTGCACACACGGCTCCTCACTCTTCCTCGCAGCCTACCCTCCTGCGTCAGGAAAGCTGAACTTCAGCAAGCACGCCAGGCCCCCTGTGTCTCTGCACTGGCGGCTTCTTCACTGGAGGTACTCGACCTTGGCCCTCCTTTCTGTTTCTCCCAAACTCCTTCTCATGATCTTAATTTTTTTTTTCAAAGATTTTATTTATCTATTTGAGGGACGGCGAGAGTGAGAGGGCACACACAAGCAGGGGGAGCGGCAGGCAGAGGGAGAAGCAGACTCCTCGCCGAGGCTCGATCCCAGGACCCTAGGATCATGACCTGAGCCGAAGGCAGACACCTAACCGACTGAACCACCCAGGCGCCCCTCATGATCTTATTCAATGTATTCTATAAAAAGTTCTTGAGAGCTCAGTCAGCCACGGTCTGGGCCCTGGAATACAGCAAGGAACAAAAGAGACAACCCCCTTGCTCTCCTAGAACCTATATTCTAGTTGGCTTGTGCTCCCAAGTAAATAAAGCACGGAAAGGGAGTTTGTGGGGCTTACCATTTAAAAAAGATATTCAGGGAAGGCCTTACACAGCATGAGAGGTTTGAGCCAAACTTGGCAGGAGATGAGAGAGTGAGCCATGGCAACATCTCCAGAAGAGGGTCCAGGCTGAGGGGAGAGGGGCACAGAGGCCAAGTGGGAACATGCCTAGGGGGATGGGGGAGCATGAAGAGATGGTGGGAGAGGGGACCTGGTGGAGGGAAGAGGGTGACAGCGAGACAGGACATGAGGGACAGGGGTGCCAGACTGCATAGGGCGTGCAGCCCTGGCTAAGGGTGGGCTTTTCCCTCTGGTCAGACGGAAAACTGAGCCAGGGAACGACTTCACTCCGATTGTGCACAGACAGCAGACTGTAGGAGGGCTCAGGCAGACAGGGAAACCGATTAGGAGGCAATATTCTAGGTAAGAAAACCAACGGCTCAGACCCAGGTGGGAGTGGCAGAGGTGGTTAGCAATGGCCAGTTCTGGATGTGCACGGAAGGCAGAGCTGGTGAAGTTAGCTGACAGAACTTGGCCCAAGGGTCTCTGGGAGAAGGGTGTCCCTGGCAGGCTCCCTGGCTAGAGTGCAGCGAGTGAGGGCAGGTGGCAGCAGACGGGTCAGGCTCCTTGGCACAGTCCCAATGGGCTCTCAGGCTGGTGACAGGGGATGGAGGGAGGTGAAGAGGCTTTGCCAGGAGCACAGGGAGCCTGTGGGCATTCCCCCTGCACTTAATAGCAGACAGTACATAGTGCCCACATCTTGAAGTCTTCCCCAACTCCCAAAGGTGACCGAAGGGTCTGCCGCTTGCTTTCTGTACCATCCTCCGGTGTGGCACATAGGACACAGCACAGTGATGACTAGCCTCTGCATTGGTCTCTGTCAGCTCCTAGGGCACGGCCACTCCCTCGTTCACCTGTCTCTGCAGCACCAGATGGCACCTGACTCATCACCACCAGTGTTCAGTAAGCAGCTCTCCTAAATTCTGCCTGTCGGTTGCAACTGGCTAGCTTGCCAACCAAAAGAACAGTCCGTGGTTGGCTAGGTCTTCTGGCAAAGGCTCATACCTGATTAAGAGAGGTAATCAGGAGATCAAAAACAACAACACATAAACATTTAAAAAGAAATCTCCTGGGGGCATCTGGCTGACTCAGTCAGAAGTCTTGATCTCAGGGTCATGAGTTCGAGTTAGGTATATTACTTAAAAGAGTAAATATTAGGGGTGCCTGGGGTGGCTCAGTCCGTTAAGCATCCGACTCTTGATCAAGCTCAGGTCTTGATCTCAGAGTCGTGAGTTGAAGCCCCAGGTTTTACTTTAAAAACAAAAAAAAGAATATTAATAAATTAATAAAGAAAAAGTAATCTCCTAAGCTAACAAGAGCAACCATTTTTTTTTTTTTAAAGATTTTATTTATTCATTTGACAGAGAGAGAGCACAAGCAGGGGGAGCACCAGAGGGAGAGGGAGAAGCAGACTCCCCGCTGAGCAGGAGCCCAACGCAGGACTTGAGCCCAGGATCCTGGGATCATGACCTGAGCCGAAGGCAGATGCTTAACCAGGCACCCCAAAAGCAATCATTTATGAAACACCTATTCTGCACCAGGCAGAGCAACTCTGCAAAGCAGATATTGTTGTCACCATTTCCCAGGGAAGGGAACCAAGGCTTGGAGACGGTGAGCAGAGCAAAGAGGAGGAGGATCGGTGGTAACTATAGCTCAGAAGCAATGCAGGGGGGTGTCTGTGTGCGTGCGTGCGTGCGTGTGTGTGTGTGTGTGTGTGTGTGGACTGAAGTTGGCAGTGACAGCTGTCCACATCCTAACAACCCCTGAAGGCACAGTGGAGAACACCGCGGGGTATGAGCTCCGAACATCCCCCGGCCGATTCACAGCTCCTGGGGGTGGCTGGCAGCCTGCCACATGAAAGGCTGGCATTGTACCCAGAACACATGTAAATTCTTAACTCTCTACATAACGACTTAGGCTGCACACATGTGATCAACCCAACTTAAAACACAGATTCTCAACTTTCTCGAATAAAAACTTGGAGGTGAAACAGACAACCTGAGGCAAGTTGAGGTGGAAACTATAAATGGATCAGCGTGACATTAACAGGGCACCTTAGGCAAAGCTCCAAAGGGGCTACGGCTCCAGACCTCTGCGTTATTTGGAGCTGTGGATTAGCTCCACATCTGATGCTGCCCTCCCCGCCCCCCAACGCCTCTGCAGCTGCCCTGGCAAGGTCACTAATGAAGCCCACGTGGCTAAATGCAACTTCCCAGCAGCTCCTGGCCCGGCAGGGGCTCTGCTCACCCGGGATGAGGAAATGGAATCTCAGAAATCAGAAACTCTTGATTCATCCCCCAATCGTCCAATTCCTCCATCAACCAATCACCCTATCCTGTTCGTTTTACCATCTCCTTGGCCTTCTCCTCTGTTTTCACGCTGTCACTTTCTAGCTCTTCCTAATCATGTCTTGCCTAAACCGATAAAATAGCCCCTCTCTACTACCTACGCTCACCCCCACTCCATCCTCCACACCACTGCAAAGACTACCTAAGGCACAAATTTACTCAATGTTCACTGTTATTTAAATCCTTTAACCGGCTCTCCACAGTACACAGAAAAGAATCAAGTGCAAGCTCCTTGCCATGGTATATGCAGTGGTTGATTTTGTGCATCAACATGACTGGACCACCGAGTGTCCAAATGTTTATTTGGCCACACATTATTCTGGGTGTGTCTGTGAGGGTGCTTCTGGATGAAATTAATGTTTGAGTCAGTAGCTTGAATAAAGCAGACTGCCCTCCCTGATTTGGGTGGGCCTCATTCAGTTAGTTGGGCCTACCAGAACAACAAGATGAGTTAAGAGGGAACTCTTCCTGTGTGCTTGCCTTGAGCTGAGACATGAGGATTTTCCTGCCTATGGACTGAATGGGAAACACTGGTTCTTTGTGGGGTCTCAAGCCTGCCAACATTTGGACTGGAACTATACCACTGGCTCTCTTGGGTCTCCAGCTCGCCAACTGCAGGTCTCAGCACTTGCGAGCCTCCATAACCGCACGAGCCAATTTATTATAATCAACCAACGAATCTCTATCACACACACACATACACAGACACGAGGGTTCTGTTTCTCTGGGGAACCCTAACACAGTATGTAAGGCTTTTATGATTTGACATGCTTATGTCTCCAGGCTTATTGCTCAACACATCCTTCTCCTATTTTTCTTTAGCAATGAACGTTTTTGTTGTTGTTGTGAAAGGTATCATACATATATGCACGCATTACAGTGCAAAGACCAGTAATAACACAAACACCATTTTCCAACTGCTCAAGTTAAGAAACACTTTAGGCCTTGGCACTCGACGTGTGGTCCCAGGACCAAGAGAACTGGCATCACCTGAAAGGTTAAAAATGGTGAATCTCAGTCACTGCCACCGCTGTCTTAGAAATCTGCATTTTAAAAGGCTCTCCAAGTGATTCATACACACATTAAGCCAGTGGAGCTCTCCTTATAAATCCCTGCACCCTCCCTCTTCACCCCACAAGAGAGAACGAATATCCGGATTTTGTGTTACTTGTCTCTGTTGGTAGCACCACCCTCACACAATCTACCCCAAACAATATGCTGCCCTGGTGTCAAAAAGCAAAGGGCAAGCACCCACCAGCTGTGCCGGGAGAGGGCAGCATGGTCCCCGCTGGACAAAGGGCCCAGGAGGAGGTGAGGAGAACAGTCTCCGGGTCGTGGTCTGACTTCTCCTTCTGTGGGAGTTGACAAGGCCCCTTCTGGGGAAGTTGCAAGCAAGGTCACGAGTGAGTCTTGGGAAACACGGGGCTCTTCACACTTGGGCGCTTAGCAAGGCTGAGGTGTGGACCAGGCACCGGACATGTGCCAGAAGCATGGCCAGAGGGAAGGGGCTGCCTCCTGCTCTCAGGGAAACGCTGAGAACTTCTATGGGGGATATGCGTGCCCTCAGCAGAGCATCAGGGGAGAGACCCTCGGGGGCACATGGTCAAGACAAGCCAAGTCCTGGTGAGAATCTGGGCCAAGCCGTCCTGGACGTTCTGTCCTTGGTTTAAGAAGATGGCCCGATGGAACTGGGGGGTCTTTGTGATGCCCGGCTGCCTCTGGGGTCACCCCGCTGCAGGATGGCTCAGCTCCCTCCACATCTGCTGCAGAGCTGCCGTCCTGGGAGCACTCCATCATCCTCCAAGGGAGTCCCTCCTCATTTTCTTCCATGTTGAGTCTTTTCTGTACCTAATGTCTTACTCTTTCTTATCCTTTCAATTTGGTGGAGTACATCTTGCAGTAGCTCCTTGAGAAAGGGTGTGTGGCAGTTAAATTTTTAAAAATGTTTATCTTTGAAAATGACTATCCTATACACATTCTTGTGTATTTTGGCTAGGTCTAGAATTCTAGGTTGGTAATCATTTGCCATTCCTTCAGAATTCTAAAGGCACTGTACTAATGTCTTTTTGCTTCATATGTTGCTGCCATGAAGTCCAAAGCAATCCTGATTCTTGGTATGTGACCTAGTACCCTACCTTGGAAACCTGTAGAATCTTTCTTTAAACCCGATGTTCAGAAATTTTATGACTGGTATGGGTCTATTTTCTTCCCCAGTGCTGAGCATACAGCGTGCCCTTTGAACTTGGCAACTCATGTTCTTCAGATCTCAAGTAATTTTATTAATCATTTCCTACCTTGTTTTCTCTCTTCCTGTTATTTCTATTATTCAAATGTTGGACCTCCTACACTGCTTCTCTAATTTTCTTTTTGATTTTCCATCTGTTTTGTCTTTTTTTCTTTACTTTTTGGGATAATTACTCCTATTTCATATGTATAGTTCACACATATTCTTAATATTTTAAAAATATTTCCAAGATTTTGCTTTCTGAATTTTTAAAAATTCTTGTTCCATAAATACAATACATCCTCTTAATCTCTCTCAATAATATCTCATTGGCCAAAATAAGTCATATGTCCAAGCCCCAAATCAAAGGATGAAGAAGTATACTCTGTCTACTATAAAACTATGCCAAGGGTGTGGGTTTATAATATGACCTAAAGAGTGAAGAACTGAGGCCAAACATTTAACTGAACCCCCCACAACTAAGGAATATGACATACTCCCATCAATAATAGCAACTCATTTTAAAGACTGATTTATTTGGGAGAAAGAGAGAGTGCACATGAGAGAGGAAGAGAGAATTTCAAGCAGACTCCCTACTGAGCATGGAGCCCCACTCCAGGCTCAATCCTACGACCCTGAGATCACGACCTGAGCCAAAACCAAGAGTCAGACACTCAACTGACTAAGCCACCCAGGCTCCCCAATAACAGCAACTCATTTTAGCAGTGATTAAGGATAAAAGTCAGGGGACAGGTAGAGGAGGGAGGGCAGCAGTAGGCAAGGAGATGTATATTTTCAAAGTGCCCCAAGTAATTCTTATATGCCCCTCTGCCACAGTGTCTTTACTATACTAAATAACATATTAACTGTGCCATGGTAAATCATGTATTAACCAGCAATTTGTTTCTAAAAAGACTTCTAATTTTTGAAAAGTTCTTTCCCATGTATGGTATCTGCACAACCTAAATGGCACAGTGGAAAGATAAAGAGCTTTGGTACTGGACTTTGGTTTGAATTCTTGTCCTACCACTGAGCTGGCAACACTGGCAAGTTAACCTATGAATCTTAGTTTCCTTACAAGTAAAATTGGCCACAATAATATCCACCCTATGAGACCACTGTGAGGACTGAATGACAATATATTTAGAGTCTGGTCCTTTTAAAATTTTCTTTTGACCTGAGCAGCTTGACTACTTAGATCAAAAGCAGATCTGACTGGATGCCATGATCCTAAGACAGGCACATTATATCTAAGTACCAGAGGCAGCCGAAGGCCAAATCTCAGGCTGCCCGCCCCTTTACACAGCAGACCAACCCCAGGCAGCTCACGGCTTCCTTAATGGAAAGGTCCTGATTATCATTAGCCAATCAGCAACACAGTCTTTGCTTTCCCAGCAAGGGAAGAGATGGTCTGTAGTCTTCTGGCTTCAAAAGAACCACCCTGGGGCGCCTGGGTGGCTCAGTTGGTTAGGCGACTGCCTTCGGCTCAGGTCATGATCCTGGAGTCCCGGGATCAAGTCCCGCATCGGGCTCCCTGCTCGGCAGGGGCTCTGCTTCTCCCTCTGCCCTCTTCCCTCTCGTGCTGTCTCTCATTCGCTCTCTCTCAAATAAATAAATAAAATCTTAAAAAAAAAAAAAAAAAAAAGAACCACCCTATTTTTCCTCCTGTGAGCTATTTGCCGCAGAGCCTAGACTGTGCTAGATTGGGTTCTCTGCTTAGAGGTAAATTTTTCCACCTAATTTACAATCTCTGGTCTCTTAGATTTTTTCTTCTTCTTAATATCCTTTAAAGACGAGGGAGTTGGAGAGCAGAGAGAGAGAGTGCCATGCCTAAAGTCATACAATTACTTTAGGCCGAAAGTGTCACTGCATTCAAGTTTTTTGATCCAGGCTCATAACCAGCTTTATCCCCTCTGCATGCAAATCTTAACTACCTTCTTTCTCATTAGCAGTACCTTCCTTCCCTGAGACATAAAGACATACTGCTTTTTTTTTTAGTTTTGTTTAGATTAAATTTTTATTCATAACTATACAGAAAAAAAGATGCAATATAGATACACAAATATGAAGTTCTTCCTTGATTTATATTTAAGCAGAGAATCACAGAATCCATTACATCTTGCTCTGATTTTTTTTTTAAGATTTTATTTGAGAGCAAGAGAGAGCGCACGCACACAGGAAGGGGGGGGAAGGACAGAGGGAGAGGGAGAAGCAGACTCCCCACTGAGCAGGGAGCCTGACGTAGGGCTCATCCCAGGACCCTGGGATCATGACCTGAGCCGAAGGCAGACGCTTAACTGACTGAGCCACCCAGGAGCCCCTCTCTGATGGATTTTTGAATGAAACTGGTCTAATTTCATTGATATGACTTTAATTAAAAATCCGTTAAAATTTCTAGGAAGCTTTCAGGGTATATGGTTTGTGAAATCATAGCTTTTATCTTGTGGCTAATTTTTTCAAACGCCGTATCATAAAATACACCATCTTTGGGGCGCCTGGGTGGCTCAGTGGTTAAGCGTCTGCCTTCGGCTCAGGTCATGATCTCAGGGTCCTGGGATCAAGTCCCATGATGGGCTCCCTGCTTGGTGGGGAGTCTGCTTCTCCTTCTCCCTCTGCCCCTTCCCCCGCTCGTGCTCTCTCTCTCAAATAAATAAAGAAAATCTTTAAAAAACAAATTCTACATGAGTGAAATTATATGGTATTTGTCTTTCTCTGACTTATTTCACTTAGCATTATACTCTCTAGATCCAAGATGGCTTTCTAATTCATTGTTTTCAATAAAACTGAAAGAGCACCTAACCAATTCATGAGGTTAATTAGTAAATTAATTTTTGATGATAGATCACCATATGATTTTTGGCATACAACTCAGGTTTCAAAAAAAATGAATAACAACGCTAGAACTAAATTTCTTCCTTTCTTTTGCATTAATGTGAATAAGGATTACTGGGGCTCACGTTTAAAAAAACAAAAAACAGGAACAGAATTGAGAACTCTCATTTTATCAACAATATTCACCCATGGTTCCATGAACAAACTGAGGAGGGCAAAAGACTCATCCATCTCACTAAGGGAGGCATTTCTCTTTTTTAAGCTTTTATTCATTTATTTGAAAAAGAGAAAGAGACTTCGTGCAAGAGCAGGGGAGAGGGGCAGAGTAGGAGAGGGGGGCAGGAAGAGGGTAAGAATCCCAAATGGACTCAGCACTGAGCGCTTGGGGCTCAATCTGAGATTATGACCTGAGCCGAAACCAGGAGTAGGACCCTCAACCGACTGAGCCACCCAGGCGCCCCTAAGGGAGGCATTATTTCTAATAAACTTCTGTTCTTTTTGCTTAATAATTATTTATAAAAATTTATAATGTATTTGTTGTTTGTTGTGTACTAAAATTACTATAACTCAACTTACTGAAATAAGAAATATGTAACACACAGAATCTTATAAGTGCTACATATATTTTTCCTTTGTATAAATCAACCTTTCTTAAAAAGAGCAAAAATATCCATAGAGCTTTATGGTCAAAGTAAATTGAAAAGTTTTTAGTTTCAATTTTTATACTTTTGTTGCTGAAAAATTTGCTAGAATGATAAAGACTTTTAAAAAAAAGCATACATTATGTTAGAATAAAACTATGTGGGGCAAGTGTTAAAGAAATGCAAGTTGCAGGAGGAAAAGGAAGGACTTAAAATTTCTATGAAAGAAAAGCTTCTTTAAATGGCTGATGAAAGTGTATTATGAAGGTATTCAGATTCCACAGGCTACATTTTAAAAAGTGATGTAACCATCTTATTTTTAAATGTTAATATTTATAATTCTCTGAAAGCTACATCCCCTGAAACTATAAATAGCATTTTCTGTCTTTTCTCTTTTTAAGACAGTTGATTCATACTGAATACATGTAGCACTTGTAAGACTGTGTTACATATACTTATTTCATATATTTCACTTAATAAATCGAGTTACGGTAAGTAAGTATACAGTTTGATCAACACAATGAATGCATTATGATTTTTGATTAGCTTAAAAACTTGGGCTGAAGTTTTAGATGTCAACATAAAAATGTGTTGAGGGGGTTCACAGTGTTGCAAAATTACTTAGTCTAAACACCCAGTATCAAATATACGGCTTTTTAGGATATGACTCCTACCTTTCTAGCTTCATCTTCTAGCTTCTGGCACTTGAAACCCCAAATTCAAAGAACTAACTGTCATAATTTTGTGCTTTTGCTTAGTTTCCCAAAGGGATCAAAATCCTATTAGGCGCCCTCTCCCCACGAGTATTAGTTGTATTTAAAGGTTTGGAGAACTCCTAATAAAGGAAACCGTTTAAATTTGTTTCTCCAACTCTAGAACTCTTTTAATATTCTGTGAAGTTAATGTTCCATGGAACACCTTTTAGGCAAAGCATCTTGCAAAATCTTAAGACCTCGTTTAAAAGTCAAGTCTTTAAAGCCTTCCAAACTTCACCTAAGAGGCATCCATCCCTTCCCCAGTATTTCCACAGGCTTTGTAGCCCTCAACACAGCTGTGCAATAACTAGCTTACCACCTATTCCCCCTGAGGCTGCACGACATAGGTCCATAGCTCCTAGCAGGAGCTCAAATGGTTGAACAGACCAATGGAAAGCTGGAAGTGCAGGGAAGTAGTGAGCAATTCACAGGTTTCTGCTTTGGACGACGGGACTAGGGAAAATACTTAGAAGGAATATAAGATTGGCAGGAAAAAGGGAGAGTCCATTTTGGATATGTGGGATATAAAAGTGGAAACGTCCAGTAGACAGCTGCAAATATGGATCTGAAACTTGAAAAAAGATCTGGAGAATCTTATTATTATAGGTGGGAGATGAAGCCATGAAACAATAACATGACCCAGGAAAACATGACTGGAAAAAGTAGAGGACAGAGTAACCTGGGGAATACTAACATCTAAAAGGCACGCAAAGAAAGCTTCTCAAGCCAAAAAACTCGGAACTCCCCTCGATTCCCCCTCTCTCGTGCCCCCTCCCCCCCATCTACTCCATGTGGCCCATCACCAAGCCCTGTCACCTCTGCCTTTGGGAGCTACACAAAACCCATCTCTTCCTCTCCGTTGCCATGGCTACCTCCAGCCCCAGTCTAGACCACCCCAAAAACCTTAACTGTATCCACTCTCGTGCACACCAACCCCAAGCATTCTCCACCTAGCACCAGAATGGCCTTTAAAACCTAAGACATGCTTCTGCTTAAAACCCTGCTAATTGCTTCCTAGTGCACTTGATCTGGTCCTTCTTATCTACCTCTCCTACTAGCTGCTTACCTGCCATGCGGCTCCAGCCACACTGACCTCCTTTCTGTTCTGCAGGCAAGCTCAGAAGAAGACTTTGTGCTGGTGGTTTTCTCTAACTGGAATGTTCCTGAGACTTTCAGCTGACTGATGACCTCCTGTCAATCAGGCCCAAAGAGCATCTTATCTAAAGCTACTACTGTAAGTCAACCAGTACCACATTACTCTTTTCATTTTTTCTTAGAATTATATTATAAAAATTAATTTTTAAAATTATCAATCTCTTTCTCCATGAAGGCAGAGTTTTAATTTGTCTTGTTCACTGCTGTATTCCTAGTGCCTAAAACACCCTCTGGCCCACAGGAGGCACTCAAGTACTTGCTGCATGAATTAGTAAGGGAAAGCAGGAGACTGAGAAAAAAACCAGAAAGCTGGAAAGAGAATCAGAAGAGAGTGGAAGCTAAGAGAAGAGCCTTGAGAAGGAGGAAGTCAAAAAGAATGATGACTAAGAAGCCGCTGAATTTGGCAATTCCATCTTTGGTGCTCTTTAAAGGGGCAACTTCGGAAGAGTAGAAGAGGGAAAAGGCAGATTACAATGGGCTCATGAGTAAATGGGAAGTTCAAGGGGAAAGGGCAAAGGGAAGGAAAAAGATGGAATACTATTTTGAGGGTGAGAAAAGACAAAAGAAAGGAGAATAACTGCCTATGTTTTCAAGCTGAAGGGAAGGGCCCGGTGGGAAAGGGGATACTAAAGAAAAAAAAGGAAAGAGTGCCAGGACAAGGTCCCGGATGCTATAGGAAGAAATGGGATCCTAAAGCCACATTAGTCATCTTCTCTCTAAAACTATCCCACATGATTACAGTACAATATCTGTTTTATGTTCAGAAATATCTACTCCCTGGAAATAATTTGTTATCTGCATTATTCTAACACAGTTTGGTCCACAAAATCATTATTAAAATGCTGTACAAGTTTCTTAACCCTTAGAAGGCACACACTGGGGTGTCTGCCAGTAGGGAGCTGTGAGGTCTGCAGGCAATGCTCCCATGTGGTTCAGAGAACAAAGGTTTTAAGAGAGAAAGAGATGGATGGCTGGATGTGGACAGGAGAGAAGGAACGTGTGGACAAATGATAAAGCAAATGGGACACAACGGTGATATGGGCAGGATCTAAGTGAAGGATGTACAGATGTTCTTTGTACTATTTGTGTAGCTTTTCTCTAAGTTTTAAATTATGTACAAATAAAAAATTAAAAAGAGAGAGAAAGGGAAAGTTTTCACACTTAAACTAAGCAGGGAACGCAACTTCCACGAATGGCTGGCAGGCAACTGTCATATTTCTCCATAGACTTTCACAGCTACTAAAGGAATAAGCAGCAAAAGTGTAACAATGGTGGATAAAGGGATGAGGCATAAACCTTTATGGCATTTTACTAAAAGAAAATGTTCAAGCTATTACATAAGACTATTTTCATTACAGAATGAATGCTTGTATAAAGTGGTTGGGTAATTCTCTATAATCTTGCATTCCTAATAAAAAGTCAATCTTTTTTTTTTTAAGATTTTATTTATTTATCAGAGAGAGAGAGAGGGCACAAGCAGGGGGAGCAGCAGGCCGAGGGAGAAACTGGGTCCCCACTGAGCAAGGAGCCCGATGTGGGAGTCGGTCCCAGGACCCTGGGACCATGACTTGAGCCGAAGGCAGATGCTTAACCGACTGAGCCACCCAGGCGTCCCAAAAGAAGTCAATCTTAACTGTCATTAGGAAACAATCCTGGGGGCACCCGGGTGGCTCATTCAGTCAGTTGAGCGTCTGTCTGACTCTTGATTTCAGCTCAGGTCATGATCTCAGGGTCCCGGGATCAGACCCTGCACTGGGCTCTGCAGCTGGCAGAGTCTGCTTGGGATTCTCTCTCTCCCTCTTCCTCTGTCCCTCCCCCTGCTTGCTCTCTCTCTCTCAAATAAATAAATCTTAAAAAAAACAACAACCTGGTCTTTAATACACATACAGTATTAAAAAAACCGGATAAGGTCATTCCTTGACAACTAGAATAGAAAGAAGTCTGAGGCACTGTTTCTTACCCATCTTCAACAGAATAAGCAGATAGAGGTTAAGACTGCTGGTGGTGGGACATCCTGAGAAAGGAAAAAACCTGAAGGTGAACTCTACTGTAAATCTGATCCCTTTTCAGTTTTACAAATGGTCTGCTGATGAAACAGCTGCCTACCAGTATTATAGTACACTGGGGGGAAAAAAGTACTAATGATATTCCCTATGTAAGGGATATTAATTAGATCAAGTACATATTTAGAACTGTCCAAAATAACAGTGACTAAGAGGCACCTTCTCTCCATTTCTCTGTGCAAAGCTGTGCTCTCTCTCCAAGTCAAAGTCCTATCCAGGCAAGGACGCTCTCCTCTCTGAACTGAGTAAGCCATTAAAATGGAAAACACCACTGTTTTCTTAGTAACACTGATCTTCTGTTACAACCCCATTCCAAGGCCAAAGAGCTCAGCTAGAGTCAGTTGTAGACTGAAGTGAAAAGGGTCCCCCTTCCTAGGAGGAGGCGGAAGAGCACTTCCACTCTGAAGTTTAAACTCATGAAATCCATGGGTCAAAGTTTAATGTGATAAGACATCGACATAACATGGCTCATCTGATCAGGCTCTAACACCCAAAGGAATGACAGACAAGCCAGATTCAAGTTCTAGCACACTCAGAATTAATTTCTCTTCAAACAGCGTGCCTCATTTCTTTCCAGTAAATCAGGACTAAAAATAACATAGAGGGTCTAAGCTCTTTCTCTCTTTAAACAAATTGAATCACTACTCATAATACCTTCTACAGGGTATTCAAGGCAACTATTTGAGTATAAAACTAGGATTTTTATGAGCTTTCATTGTTTACTTAAATTGGCATGACCACCCACTACTCTTAAAGGCTTTCCTTAAAACAAGAGTTATAAGTAAAGGTGGCTCATGAAATTAAGCCATTTTACTTTGCGAGGTTAGTGCGTAAGAGGATAGATGACTGAGTAAAGTACTACAAAGTTTAATATCAATCACTGAACAAACATGTGCTGAGGGCCTACGACGTACACAGGACTGAGCCAAACTCCTCCTTGCCTCCCAGGGCTTACAGTCTAGTTGGCAAGCCATGACTTAAAGCAGTACCACTATGTGCTAAAAATAAATAGCACGGACCATACCTTTTCTAAATGTTTTCACAAAGAAGACTCTGGTTGTGGGCTAGGGTGGTCAGAAACTAGCTTTAAAGAAGAGGAAGACGAGCTGAAGGATGATGGCAGGATTCTGAAAGGGGAGAAGGGTCCTTATGAAATATTTTCACATCCGCACTCACTGGAGTCCTGTAAGAACCCTGGAGGATAAGCAGCTAAACGACGTCCAGAGTTTACAGACGGAAAAAGTGAGGTTGAGAAGGTTGGACTAGTCCATACAATTAGTAATGAAATGTCCAGCAGCCCAGTGTAGGAGGGAATGGGGAAAAGAATTCAACCAGAGCACAGGACCTGTGGGGGCAGAGCACTTGAGAGGAAGAAAGACTAAAGCCTAGTCAGGGAAGAGTACAGCAATAGCCTAGGTGAGAGGTAATAAAGGCACAAATTTAAAAAAACACACAAACTAGACTGGTAACACTTGTTTTAAACTTTAAATCACCATGAAAACAACAACAACAAAAAACCTTATTATCTTCCTTCTATAAATCAGTTTCAGGGGGGGTCAACCTCTAACAAATTCTCTAACATCATCAGAGATTTTAAAGAGGCTTAAAAATTAAAACGGGAATTGTCAACAGTATTGCTGGAATCACAAGTTCACACATTTCTGCGCTGCCTAAACAAGCAATACTTTCTTTGCAACTCAATGAGCAGTATTATGCCTTTTACTACGATTTCTCAAGATCTTTGGATTTTTCCGTTCAGAACCGTTTAATCTGGACAACTGCGGATCGACTTATTTCCATATGCAAGCCCGGACTCTTCAAAGAGCAAGGACCTTATAAATATTCGCAGAATAGATGAGGCCACTATCAGAGGTAACTCTATGCCAGTCTGTTCCCCCAAAAGTTACGAAAATCTGGAATCAAGCCTGGAAGAGCTACCTTTCAGCCACCGTTCCCCAGCCCCCCAGCCGGGGCCTTAACGTAAGGTCCTCACGGGCATGTTCTCCCGAAGTAAATGCCACAGTGCCATTTCCCGCAGATGACAACCGCTCCGTCCCTGCCATGTCAGCCTCCCCGCCCCCCACCCCCCGCCCCGCGCCAGACCCGAGGAGCGGCGGGCACCGGGGAAGCCTCGGGGCGGCCGGGCGGCGTCAGGGGCAGCGTCTCGCGGACAGGGCGCTGCTCCCCACGCCCTACTCACCGCGACCGGGCGGCCGTGCTCGGGGCCGTCGGCGGCGTCCAGGCGCGGGGCCGAGGCCGGCGCGGCGGGCGCCGGGGCGGCGGCGGGCGCCGGGGCCGGGGCGGCGGCCGGGGCCGGGGCGGGCGGCTGCCGGTGCTTGCCGGCGCGCTTGGCTTTGGCCTGGATGCAGCGCTGGTGCAGGGCGAAGGTGTGCTGGCGCTCGAGCTCCAGGCGCTCGGGCGACACGGCCTCGTAGCGGGCCTCGCAGGTGCTGTGGTGGCGCCGGCACAGCTCGATGCGCCGGCGGAGGCGCTCCATGACCGCGCTGTGCCGCGGCAGCGCGAACTCCGCCATGGGGCAGGTGGGCAGCACCATGGGCCGCGGGCTGCACGGGCCGGGCCCGGGGCGGGCCTCTCGGGGCCGACTGGCACTGCGGGCTCCGCTCCCCGCCGGCGGCCCGGCCGCCTCACGGCCGCGCCATGGCCCCGCGGGCTGCGGAGCAGGCTCGCGCGCGGCGGCGGCTCTTCCTCGGGCCCCGCTCGGCCCGACCCGGGCCGGCGCTCGCTGCCCACCTCAGGCTTCGGCCTGTCCCCGCCGCCCCGGCCCCATTGTTTTCCGCGCCGCCGCCGCCGCCATCTTAAAATTGTTTTCAGGGCTCTCGGAAGAGGGCGGGGCCCCGGCGGGCGACCCCGGCGTCACGGCTGATGAGCAGGCACTGTGGCCAATCAGAGCAGGAAGAGCGGGCCGCCCGAGGGGCGGGGGCGAGCACGCAAGAGGCGCGCGGGGGCTCCCGAGCGGAGTTTAAAAGGAACTCTCAAGTGAGGGGCGGAGGGAAGCCCCTGGGCGGGCCTCAGTGCGGGGCACGGGGCCAAGTATGACCGACAGGAGCCGGTCCCAAAGGCCACCCCTCGCCGGCAGGCCCTTCCGGGCCCGCAGAGGAAAGGGGCAGTCCGCGCCGCGGAGCGTAACCGCCCGACCCAGACGGCCGCCTGGCACTACAGCGCTTCACCATTTTCTGCCCTGCAGCCTTTTTGAGTTGTTTTCATAAACTCCAAAGTAGCCAGGCTTTTTCAGTGTCAGCTGTTTTTCGACCGCATTCCTTACATCCGGCCTCATAATTGGTCGGAATTGTCCACGAGGGAGCTGGAAGACTGGAAGAGGCTTCCTCTTGCACCATTCTGAATCACTGGGGCTCAGTTTCCACTTAATAGAAAAGTTTGAACAAGTTTCCTAGGTACTACTTAAAAAAACAAAACAAAACAAAACAAAACCCCCAGCAGATGTGAAGAGGAGGGTGTGAAGAAGAGTCTAGCTCCGTTAGCGGGGACTAGAACTATAAAGGATGAGATTTCAGCCAAAAAAAACAGGGAACCTGGCCTGCCATTTAAGGATGGTGGCTTAGGTTAAACTGAGTCACTCAACAAAATCCAACCAGAGACAATTACGTTTAGTATTACAACCAGTAGGCATAGGGGGTGGGAAACTGGGGCAAAAAACAGGAGCAGTGACTCAGTACTAAAACTAGGTAACTAAGCCTGCTTTGGCCCAAGAGATACAAGGAACAGTCATGGGCACCCTAATTGCTAAAAAGTTAAACATGAGGTGCCAGGACCACCAACAGCTCAAACATTTGTTACATTAACATTTTACTAGGGCCCACAAAAATATTTTAAAATCAGAAGGGGAAAAAAAAATGAGTTCTTATTCAAGTATTATTTTTATACAAATGCAGTAAAAAATAAATACAAGTGGCCCAAGGCAAAAGTGTCTAGAACTCATGAAGGCCACATCAATAGTTTTTTCCCCCAAGTCTTCAAACATAGGTATTTTACATTAGAATTAAATTATTTTCTAATAAGGGAGATAATAGTAACTAAGAGTACTACACTGTGTACTTCTCTTTCAGTAAGCAATCCAAAAGCCTATAGCACATATTTAAAAAGTTTTGGTCTAACTTTCAAAAATATCCTTGAAATACTTAAGAATATGTAAAAGATGGAGTCTGATTCTGAACATTCTCTAATAAAAATTTAAAAGTTCAATGGCTCCCATATATCTTAAAGAATATTATCATAAAACCTTTTTTTTTTTTTTTTAAGAGGGGGTGGCCTGAGTGGCTCAGTCAGTTAAGCATCTGCCTTCTGTTCAGGTCATGATCCCAGGGTCCTGGGATGGAGCCCCATTTCTGGCTCCTTGCCTGCTTCTCCCTCTCCCTCTGCTGCTCCCCCTGCTTGTGCTCTGTCAAATAAATAAAATCTTAAAAAAAAAAAAAAAAATCTACAAATTACTACCCCCCCCCCCCCCCGAGCTGCTATCCCTATTATACAACAGAAACTGCTGACCCCCAATCCAGAAGAAAAAGGCGGCAGAATCTACACTGAATTGACTGGATCAAATCCACATGAAGACATGAAGTAATACTCAACCATTCACATTTTCTGCAGTAAAACACTTGAATTGAAAGTTACCATGAAGAAGTTCAGTCAAAAGCAGACACTTAACAGAGGGCTTTAATGTAATACCATTTAGTGACGTGACAATTTGAGAAAAATGGAGAGTATTTTGTGGATAAGAGAAATCGAGGAACACATCTGATGGAGTGGGCATTTTACAACACTGTGACAGACAGCCAGCACGTAAAACTATAATGTAAGTGCATTTGAAGAGCTAAACACTGCTGGTCATTCACTGATGTGTCAGACATTTAATCGGAAGGGTGCACCTTCAACAAAGAGTGAAAAAGAGAACCAAGAAAAGACTTTTGTTTTGTTTTTTTGACAAACTTTGCTAAGTAATCCTGGAAAGGCAAAGGAACACTCTATATTTGTCATTCCACACCTGGGCTGGAAGAAACTGTTAAGTGAGACACGAGATGTAACGTCAACGGTCAGTGAAGGCAGGTTTCTGGAAATGCCATAATCCCACACATTTGCTTCAAGGAGAAACCTGCAGACATATTTTCAGGTCTTGCTAAGTAACTGTTTATTTGCACTCAATACATCTGGGAAAGTCTGCTACATAGCTAAGGTCACTGTGACCACAGAACAACAGATGAAAAGGATAAAGCACTGAACAGCAAGAAAAATTCATCCCACCCTCATAAGAATTTCAGTGAACCAGTAAAAAATTGAAGATAAACAAAATAAACAGATACAGCCTTCATCTTTTACGAATATACTTCCTCCCCAAATCTCCCCAATATAAACACTTTGGAGTGTTTATATATTCAGTGCAAGAAACAGTATCACCGGTACATTTGAAACACCTCTGAAGAAAGAATAAAGCTAAAACAACTCTGAATACATTTCAGTGTGGTGTAATAATGATATTACACTATAGTGATGGGGGAGAGGCTCTGATAGCACCCATCTGCATTCCACATGAAAAAAACAAATCTAAGATCACTTTTTAAAGAATTCTACAAGCCACATACCCAAACAAAAAATTTTTTTTTCAACAGGACTGCTTTATCATGTAATTTAAGACACAAAGGTTACATGAACTGCAAATGAAGACTTAAAAAGTTTAGCAGCTAAAAAAAAATCAGAAAATTCATGCTGTATGTCACTCCTCCCATAAATACTTTTCGCCTATGTTCAATTACAGTCAATTCTGAGTTGGCTCACCTCTGGCTCAGACTTCTCAAGTCTTTACACAGAGTAAAAGAAATGGATAAAAATGAAAGACAGTATTCTATCCTATACTTTGACCCTGGAAAGGTGTGGGTCTGCTTAAAAAAGGAAGAAGAAACATACACTTAATCACAATAAAGCTTAACACTATGCGGAGCTTATAATCATTTTCAGCGACGGACTGCAAGCTGCGCTGTGAAGAAAATGCATAGCAGAGGAGAAAGCCGGGGATTTGGGGCAACAGGGAAGGAAACAGTGTCAACACAGTGGAAGAAGTGATGAAAACATCTGCATCTACTTGGGAGCTCCCGTGCCCTGGGAGCATTCCTTACATGGCCACCTGCTCCGGAAGGCTGGAGCCCAGACTCTCCCAGTTTGGGAAGCATGATCGCCCGAGTGCCACCTTATGTCACCTCCTCCACTGACTGTCTGGGAACACAGCTGTTCCAAGGGCAACAGAACACACGCACTGTACGGTCTAACCAACATCAAGAGGAAAAGTTTCTTCTTTCTGTATGTCTATTTTTAATACAAATGAAACAGAACCTTTCTATAAATTTGGGCTTCCATCCAGTCCATCCCCTCAGTTTCCTTAAGAGAAACTGGGTGATGGAAGCAAGCCAAACAAGATTATAACCATGTAACGACTGTACTTTCAACATGATTATCCATTTTAAGGGACAGAGAACACTTGAATGTTTTGTAATACCAAACTTAAAAAACAAATTTGGTTATAAAAACTGCAATTCATCCCCCTAGCATTTCTAAAGGTTGGTGTTATTTCTGCATGGACAGATTAATATATTAAATTAAGCCAAGAATTTAAAGACTGGCAAAGTTCTATCACTCTATTTTAAAAAACAAGGATGTTTAAAAACAAAAACAAAAATACGAGTTAGTTGCTTCATGTTACATTTCACAACCATTAATGTTATATGCTTGCTTTCTACAGAAACAGGGTCCTTTATGTCACAACTGCAATTACTGACAGCTTAGATGTTTACAATTACACGGGCTAGTGTTCGACTGGAGCCTGTCGATGGTGACGTCTGGAGGTTTTCTGAGTTTCAACCTAAGGTGTGCCAGGCCCTCTCCTAGGACCACGCTTGCAGGGGAAGGGGAGGGAGAGGAAATCACAGATCAAGTTCTTAAGATTGTTTCACTCTCTTCGAGGCTTTCTGTTTCTTGGTGATCTGTTCAAAATTTCATCCTCCTGTTGGTTGAAAAAATAAGAAATTCGCTATAATTAGCATGCTTTAAACAAGTTAAAACTTCACCAAGCTTTCAAGATCAGCCAGGCTCAGGGTAACCCATCTGAGGACCAAATAAGAGAAGAAAAATGATTAGAAGAAAATGCACCAAAAACAACAGCTATCTCAGAGGTGGCAGGGTTCTGTGTGCTCTAATTTAGTCTGTATGGTTTTCTGTAAACATCCACTTTCCTCAATCTAACCCATCAACATTTGCTTTAAAAAGGACCAGATGCCCTGCTTTCCCACGTGATCTTGCTGAATCCTGAATAACCGAACCTACTGGCCTGTGGGCACATCGGCCCCGTTCTGAGGCTGAGAAAGCTAGGATCTCAGGGGATGGAAGATGATCCTAGCAGAGCCCCACACAACACTCAAGACTGTAACTCCTACTCTACAGAGTGAGGATGACTGGGGAATATAAAATATGTGTGTGAGACTGGTCCCTGCCTGAAAGAAGCACATCTAGTTGAAAGTCTACATCGTAGTTGACACAGAATATAGCCAAAGAAAATAGAAACAGCGTTGACCTTTATCGATGGAGGGGCAGTTGTAGAAGCTGGAATGGAAACTGCATAGGGTTTTCCAGGAAGGAGCAGACTGAAAAGGGCCCCAAGGAAAGTGTAGATCATTCTCTTTCCCTCATACGTCCTATCCAATGCACCCAAATCTGGACCCAGAAGCCCAGTGAGTTCTCACACTCTCCTATCACCCTGCTCGGAGCCACCGGATCCCGCGGATCCCGCCTGCATTATCGCAGCAGCCTCCGACCTGGCCTCGTTGATTCTGTAGAAACCACGGCAGCCAGCCTAAGCAGATCCTGTCACGCCTGTGCCCCAAAGCCTGCGATGGCTGCCCATTTCACCAGAAGAAGCCAAGCCCACACCGTGGCCTGGGAGGCCCCACCTCCTCTGGAGCCTTCCCCACCCTGCTTTCCTCCGCCCCCTACTCTACTGGCCACAGGGTCTTCTAGACTACTACTTCAGGCCTCCGTACTGGTTGTTGTCTCTGCAGGAACATTCTTCCCATGGACACCTCTACGGCAAAGTTCTTTATCTCTTTCCGGTCTGCCCCAGGGTCACCTCTTCAACAAGGCCTACCATCTCTAACACTGCAACCCATCCCATCCCACCTCCAGTACTTCCAATACCTTTTCCTGTCCTACTTTTCTTTTTCATGGCCTATCGCTTCCTAACATACTATTCATTTACTTCCTTATAATGCCTACAGCTTATTGTCAATTTCCTCCCAATGGAATTTAGGCCCCCCAAAGGAAGGGTATCTTTGTCTTGTTCACTGACAATGTGCAGCCCATGATGGGCACTCCATAAATACTTGTTGAATGAACAAATCCATAAGCCACATGGACAAAAATTTTAGAATACAATGAAATCATTGTTCAAGAAATATTTTTTTTTCTCCTCCTAACCACTAGACCACCAGGGAAGGAAATACTTTTTCAGGGCACAGTGGGGAGAGAGAGGAGACAGACGTGTTCAGTAATAACCTGAAGTCACCATTTTCGCAAACATTTTATTGGTTTTCCCCTGAAACCTTCTGCTTATTCCAGAAAACCATCTGCAGCACAGAAAAATACTTCTGAGATTCAGATGTAGTTTAAAATGATCCAAGGAAATGTGTACCTGTGTTGCTAAGAATTCCACTCTTACAAAATTAATTCTAGCTTTTTTTTTTTTTTTTACTGCCACAGCCCATGAAAATTACTCTCTGAAAATAAGCCCCTACTTAAATGCATCTTCCCCCAAGCTGCTCGGGCTGGAATACGTACACCTTCTGCCGTTACCTCTGCTTTAGGTTTCCTGTCGTCCTCCTCCTGACTGGCAGTGCCACCATCTTCTTCACCATCACTCTTCTGCTTCTCTTCTGAGACAGAGACCAAAAGTACAACAAACTGAGCAAAACCTCATACTTGTTTTTGATAATGAGACCAGTAGCCTTAGGACACACCTCTGGAGTCTAGGGCAATCTTTAGCGTCGTCACTTGCTTCTGAGTTTGAAACATCTTAGGGTCTTGGCGTAAAGCAGATATTCTGGGGTCTACTTACCAAGTTTTTCTTCGCCCTCCTCATCCTCATCTCCCTTGTCCTTTTCCTCTTCCTTTTCTTCTTCCTCCTCCTTCACATCTGGTTGGGGAGCATCGGTCTTCTTATACTCCACAGGACTGGACTGTTTCTGAAATATTCCCCCAAAGCACCAACAGTTTTGTTCACATTTTTATGTACATTATCACATAATTATTGAATGCCTATGAATAAAGTTCTGCACAAGGCCATATACTGGCATAGATAAATAAAAATGTTAAGAAAGAATTCCTGCCCCGAGAGCTCTCTCTTCAGTGAGCATGTGTGTGTGTCAAAGGCAGGAGGCACAGTAAGAACAAAGAGGTGAGGCAGGAACATGCAGATCTAAACAGTCAAGATGACTGAGGCACAGACACGCAGACAGAACCATGGTGGGGGGAGAAGACTGAAAAAGGAAACCTGGGGATCAGGTTACAAAACATCGAATGCAAGGTGAAACACAATCCTCATTTAATAGAAGTAGAGTACCTAAACAAAATTTTCTTTCCTGGTTTTTGGATTGCATACAACAAAGACTAAATTAGAAAAACTTTAAAATAAGGCTGGATTACCCCCACATGTATTTTTGGAGGGAGCGTGGGGATGCTGAGGGAAGAATGGATAATGAAAAAAAAATCAAAGACTGTTATAAAGTATATGAATACAAACAGCTATGACAAGGAGGAAAAGCTGGTTTGGGTCCAGATGGCTGGTTTTGTATCTAAGTTGTTGAGTTTTTTATTTTTGTTTTCCAGAACTGCTGCCAAATATTAGGGAAGAGTAATACAGCAGGCTTAACTACTACTAGAAACCGAAGGGCTGTAAATCCTACTCCCACCTGGGCACAATATATGGCCACTGAGAGCAGTGACTAAGGTTTCAGATGTGACCCAGTCATTGCCAAGAAAACTTCAGGCAAAAGATCTTAGTTATACTAATATATAAAAGTGACTAAACAGAAAAACTCATACCTTTCCAGAGCAGCAGAAGAGGATAACAAGAAACACGGGCAGAGCTACGGTCAAAATGTAGACCACCCAGAGCCACGGGCGCTCCTCAGCGGCCTCAATCATCTGCCCCACTACACCTGGCTGAAAAACAGGACGGGACAGACTTCAGGTCCTCGGTTTTGACACCAAATATAGGCTGCACTGTTCAATTTCTGCATGGCACTACTCAGGCTCCTCCTTTGTCAAAGGGTTCGAGCCAAGATATTCAGACAATATAAAAAGGAAATAAGAGAAAAGCCTCCATTTCCCCCCCACTCTTATCATCAAGGTGATTTCCCTTTCACAGATGTCAACACAGGATTCTTAATCACCTGCCAGAGGCCCCCTTAACCTCAGGGCCAGTGAATGGAGAATTTCTTGATCAGTATCTCTGGCTCTCCCACTCATAGCTCGACCATGTGGCCAATTGTGTGAAAATTGCATATACTGGTAAACCAAGATTCAACATTTAAGAGTGCATTAAAATACCCTAAATGACAAATTTTGTTAAACATATTTTAGCACGGTAATTAAAAAAAAAAGCAACAAAAAACCCTACCCTAACACAAATAGGGAATCTAAAGCCATTACATTAGACTAACGAAATCATGTCCAAACACCCAGTATTTTGTCTTTAGCAGGCATCCAGTCCCACATTTTATGCCAATATTCTCAAATAAGGGAAAAGACAAATCCTAGAAGATTGCCTGCCACAAAAGGAACAATTTGTCCCCAGCAATAACAGACATAAATGCCTAAGAAGCAAGTGAGCACGAACCTCGGCAGCCCCGTCAGCAGCCTTCTTCAGTCCCCATCCATCATTGGCCCAATCATCAACTACTCTTCGATCCCCGCAAACAATAAAGTTGTCAAAAAAAATATCGGAGGTCATGGACCACAGTTCCAAACCAATAGCACTAAAAGGAGTCATTTTGAAAGGTTCCAGATCTTCAAAGAAATCCGGATTTGGTATTTTTCGGGGCTTCCAGATTCCCTGGAAAAAAAAAATATATTTTTTTAAAACATTTCAAATAGGGGACCTGGGTGGCTCAGTCGTTAAGCGTCTGCCTTCTGCTCAGGTCATGATCCCAGGGTCCTGGGATTGAGCCCCACATCAGGCTTCCTGCTCAGCGGGAAGCCTGCTTCTCCCTCTCCCACTCCCCCTGCTTGTGTTCCCTCTCTCGCTGTGTCTCTCTCTGTCAAATAAATAAATAAAATCTTAAAAAAAAACAAAACACAACATTTCAGATAATGAACACCACAAATAAGAGTTAAGACCAATTGTGCATGATCAGTGACGGTAGTGTTGACTTTGTAAAACGTAACTGAGTACCAGGGAGAAAATGATGAAGATGTCTGGACTCCAACTACTTTCAATTTCTAACCTCAACCCTGACCTTGACCCAAACCAACAGCTCTGCCTGGCACATTCCAACAAGACTCTTATCAACGAATAGCCTTGAACAAGCACAGGCTTGCTCAGTGGGGATTCGCAATGTACGTGACCTTCAACCAGCAATTGTACTTCTTGATAACTAGCTAGAGGAATAGTTACCACACATACCCAGACACACGCAAGGGTGATCACTGCAGCAAAGACTCTGAAAGCAAAAATGCGTGGAAGGCAATCCACCCAAATGGCCATCCACAGAACAGCTAAAGGGCGGTTTTAATTCAAGGGCGATTTTAATTTATCTTATTGCTTGAATACACAACTAAAAATACACTTACAAACAGAAAAGTATACACATAGCATATGCACAGAGACACACACCCATACCTTACATTTTAAAGGGGGACAGGGATGCCTAGATGGCTCAATTGGTTGAATGTCTGACTCTTTTTTTTTTTTTAAAGATTTTATTTTTATTTATTTGACAGAGAGAGCACAAGCAGAGGGGGAGAGAGGGAGAAGCAGGTTCCCTGCTGAGCAAGGAGCCCGATGTGGGACTCAATCCCAGGGCCCTGGGATCATGACCTGGGCCGAAGGCAGCCGCTTAACTGACTGAGCCACCCAGGCATCCTGAATGTCTGACTACTGATTTGGGCTCAGGTCGTGATCTTGGGGTCTTGAGATTGAGCCCCATGTCAGGCTCCACGCTCAGCCCGGAGATGGCTTAACACTCTCTCTCCCTCTCCTACCCCTCCCCACTGCACGCTCGTGCTCTCTTTTTCTCTGAAATAAATTATTTTGTGAAAAATAAGACAAAGTAAAGGGGGACAAAGTGGAAATTAATGATGACAAATCATTTGACTAAGACAGAAACTGAGGAGACCAGGGTCTGAGTGGTTACGTCTGTAGCAAAGCTGCAGCTTTATAACATCACCATCTGTACCGTCTTTTCACAGCTGAGATACTGAGGCGAAGCACTGGGCAGACTCGGGGTCAGGGAGCCCCCTCCCGTCTCCACGCTCTACCCACTGCATCCCACGGATCGCCAGTTTGGATCCAGTGGCTGCAACACCCCACACCACACAACAGCAGGGTGCCCAAATAACAAGCTTTCCATTTTTCTTTTCTGTTTTTAAACACAGGTTACAAAGCAATTATGAAACCTCTTTCCAGTCCCTAGGTGTATTTTTTCAACACCTAGCATATAAGCTCTCTCTCAATTCTGAAGTTTGTTTTTTGGGTTTTTTTTTTAAGCTGGGCGTGGAGCCTAACGCGGGGGTTCAAGTCACCACCTGACTCTTGAGATTTGAGCTGAGATCAGGAGTTGGACTCTCAACTGACTGAGCCACCCAGGCACCCCTCAAGTTGGTTTTGTTTTTTAAAGATTTTATTTATTTAATTGACAGAGAGAGAGAGAGACAGCGTGAGAGGGAACACAAGCAGGGGGAATGGGAGAAGAAGCAGGCTTCCCGCGGAGCCAGGAGCCCGATGCAGGGCTCGATCCCAGGATCCTGGGATCATGACCTGAGCCGAAGGCAGACGCCCAATGACTGAGCCACCCAGGCGCCCCTCAAGTTTGCTTTTAATTCAGTTGTTTGAATACAGTGATCAACCACGCAGCCTCGCTACAGACAAAACTTCTATCCAAACAAACAGATCAATGAGGTAACTCAACCATCAGGAGGCACAAACCTGGTAGTTAGGATTGTCAATCATGGGAGGCTTCCATTTGCCCTTATAATTAGGGTTGTCAATCATAGGTCGCTGCCAGACACCACACCCAGGGGCCGACTCACACTTAGGGTTGGCAATCTGAGGAGCCTCCCATTCCCCATCCATATCTTCATCCCTGTGGAGATACAGACAAATTACAAATAGATTCTGTGATGCGAGACTAGGACGGCCACGCCAGGGCTCCCCTGAAATCCTGCAGTCATACTGTGTCACTGGAGTATCATCTTACTCCTGCATTTCCAGTAAGAAGGGTTTTTCATGACAGGTGCATTAAAGACAAACACGTAATTAAATTTGTTGAGCTCTACACTTAAGTTGGACACTTGGCTATATTTAATCATTAACTTTCACTTCAATAAAAAAGCAGTAATTTAAAAAGTTAACTGAAGCTCTTACCAATCCTCTGGCTTCTCCGCATCTGGATCAGGTACATATTCGGGCTCATCATCTAACCAGCCTTCAGGCTTTGTAGCTTCTTCATCTGGAATCTTAGCAGGGGCATCTTCATCCCTTAAACACAAAAGAAAAAGCTAATTATGACAACACTGACTGAAAAATCACAATGTGATCCCACGTCATGAATCTGAAACAGGGCAATCTGAAAATATTTCAGTCACACTTAATCTCAAAATTTAAAATAATTCCTCCTAGAAAATAGAAGAGAATAATTCATTCCTATGATAGTGGTCTAGTATTCAGAATAGAGAGCTCTTACAATTCAATAATAAAAAGACAACCCAACTTAAACACTGGCAAAGGATGTGAATAGACATTTCTCCAAAGATACACAGAGGGCCAATAAGCACACGAAATGATGTGTAACATCGTTAGCCACCAGGGAAATGCCAATCAAAGCCCTAATAAGCGATCACTTCACGACCACTAGGATGGCTGTGAGAAAAATGACTGATAAAAACAAGTGCTGGCGAGGATGTGGAGAAACCAGGACTCTCATAACGTTACTGGTGGGAAAGTTAAAAACAGCAGCAATTCTGCTCCAAGAGCAATGAAAATGCAGAACCATTCAAAATCTGTAACGACTGTTCATAGCAGCAGGGCTCATAACCATTGCCAAAACAGGGAGACAACCTAAACGTCAGTCAACCGGGGAATGGATGAAGTGTGGCGGTTATCACACGATGGAGTATTATTCGCTCAGAAAGAGGAATGGAGTACTGTCACATGCTTCAACATGGATGAACCCTGAAGACATTATGCTCAGTGAAAGAAGCCAGACACAAAAGGTCATACATTACAGTATGCTACGTCCAGAATAGGTTAATCCAGAGATAGAAAGTAGTTTAGTGATTGCCAAGGGGCTGGTGGAAGGGGGAAACAGGAAGTAACCGCTTAATGGGTATGGATTTCTTTTTGGGTGATACAAATGTTCTGGAATTAGACAGTGGGGATGGTTCTGTGAATATACCAAACTGCTGAATTGTACCAATTACGAGGGTGGATTTTAGTATGTGAATTGTAACTCAAACAATTACTCTTTTTTTTTTTTTTTTAATTTTATTTATTTATTTGACAGAGAGAGAGAGAGTGAAAGCAGGAACACAAGCAGGGGGAGTGGGAGAAGGAGAAGCAGGCTTCCTGCTAAGCAGGGAGCCCGATGCGGGGCTCGATCCCAGGACCCTGGGATCATGACCTGAGCCGAAGGCAGACGCTTAACGACTGAGCCACCCAGGCGCCCCTCAAACAATTACTCTTAAAATAAAAGTTTGTCAAGTAACTAATTTCAAAGTTTTACACGGTTACTATGAAACATATCATATTAACTGGTAAGCAAAGACATCTTCTATCCTCTATCAGGATTATGCTTCTTTTTGACTCATGCTTGTTTTAAATTAATTGCATGAGAACATTGTATAACATTTAGCTGGCCCTTTTAATGAAGCTAAACATTCACACTCCTACCCCCAAAATAAATCCGCTAGTTAAGGAGCGTGATACTGAAATAGGCTGAATCCAGATCTATGTTCGTGAATACACAAATAAATTCAGCGTTTACACTAGTGCGGCATGAAAGTTCAGGTACACATACTTTTTTTTTTTTAAGATTTTATTTATTTATTTGACAGAGAGAGAGACAGCGAGAGCAGGAACACAAGCAGGGGGAGTGGGAGAGAGAGAAGCAGGCTCCCCACGGAGCAGGGAGCCCAATGCGGGGCTCAATCCAGGACCCTGGGATCATGACCTGAGCCGAAGGCAGACGCTTAATGACTGAGCCACCCAGGCGCCCCCAGGTACACGTATACTTTAAGAAAGGAAAAATATCAGCTAGAATTTAACGGCTCTTTGTCACTTCCTGACATTTCTGAAAGTCACTGTATCGGAGTTCAAACACGGCCATACACAAGAGTACAGCCCTGCTGTTCTCACTTTTCCTCACTCTCCAATTCTTATCCTACAAGAAAGGCTACACAGCGTATACTCAAGTTCACTCACACATGTCAAGCTCACTCCTACTCCTCTATTTTTGCACAAGCTGGGAATATCATTTCCCATCTTCACCATTTGCTTGACTCCTACCCGACTTCCAAGTCCCAGTTTGACTTGCTCTGCTCCAAGAAACCACCCCTGGACCAGGTATGCTTGGTGCTCTGGTCACTTACTAATAATACCTACTATTAGATCACTCACCACATACATGCCAACTTCACCTGCCTATCTTACAGCTGGACTGGGAGTCATGCGGGCAGCTGGTATCCCTGTGGCTTTGTATTCCATTGCCCAATACAGAGCAGAGATGTCTTGAGTGTTATTTAATGGGGAAAAGGTTATTTTTCAAATTAAAATTTAAAATTTTGGGGCACCTGGGTGGCTCCATTGGTTAGCAACTGCCTTCGGCTCAGGTCATGATCTCAGGGTCCTGGGATCGAGCCCCACTTTGGGCTCCCTGCTCAGAGGGGAGCCCTCTCCCTCTACCCCTCCACCCCCCCACTTGTGCACGCATGAGTTCTCTCTCTCTCAAATAAATAAAAATTAAGCAGGGAGCCTGATACAGGGCTAGATCCCAAGACCCTGAGATCATGACCTGAGCCAAAGGTAGACGATTAACCAACTGAGCCACCTAGGTGCCCCAAAATCTTTAAAAAAATAAATAAAATTTCAAGACTTTCAAATGTTAATTCATAAAAGCACTGGAAGAGCAAGGCCAAGAAAGGTTCTGCTACAAACCACCCATGTTACCACTGGCAAACTCATCAACTTCAGCATTTTGTGGCTTGTAAAATGGTATTAGGCAATCCAGATGACCATTATCGCCCATTTTCAGCTATAGTGGTCTCCATTTTTCCTACCATTTAGACAGCATCACAGATTACTGAAATTATGAGATCTTAGCCAACACTGAGTTGCTTAAGCCATGTGGAACATATGAAATGCTGCACTGCAAAGACTCACCAGTCATCTGGTTTGACAGCATCGGGATCTGGTATTTTTGGTCTTTCATCCCAATCCTCAGGCTTCTGGTCTTCTGGGTCCTCAATTTCACGTGAAGGATTTACAGGAGGAGTCATGTCATTTAGCAAATTTCCACTATTCACAACAGATTGGTCCACTAATATTTCAAAACTATTATCTGGATTCAAGACTGAAAAAAATGAAATGCAATTAAAGAAAAATAAATTAACCACTCACTCCCCAAGCTCTCTTTACCACAGCAGATCATATTTCTAATATAAAACGGAAGCACAGTGTAATGACCTCAGGGTGTCAGTCAGAACATGGTCTTGGAGCCTTATGTAAGTTAACTCTCTCTTCCATATTTGTAGATCATAAATGCTAGTTCCTCAGGATTTTAAAATTAAAGCAAATGATACATAAAATTTAAAATGCCAGAAGACTACTTATAGACATTAAAAACATCAAAACACCAAAGAACTAATGCAATAATAGTCTGACACAAATGGTTACACATTAGTCAACAGGCAAATAAGTTAATTTATTATAACCATCACCTCAGAGCAAAAAAAAAGAAAAGCCCATTTCCTCATTTTTTGAATTGGTACTACCATATATGTCACCAAAATTTCAAAGTACACAAGCTCTTGATCTTATTTATTAAACTACATGCCTACTTACGGTTGTACTTCTGGAGTCCAGGGGAACTTTAAATCCATAAAGGTATCTTAAGTGAGACTTCCTCTGAAGCCTGGATCCCACACCTAAATGTCTCACAGGCACCTGGCTAAGTCCCAGCACATCCAGAATACCACGGAAAGCAAGGAGCGCCCATACCACTGACATCAATGATCATGAGAACAGCAATGTGATCAGTCATATGTACTCTCAGAGAGATTCCTACTTTTGTGAGGGGAGCAAGTGAAATACAGCACGTCCAACTTTTTTTTAAATTTATCTGAGAGAGAGAGAGAGAGAGAAAGTGCGTGCATGTGTGCAAGGAGAGGGAAAGAGAATCCTCAAGCAGACTCCCTGCTGAGCATAGAGCCAGATGCGGGGCTCAATCCCACGACTCCAAGATCATGACCTGAGTTGACATCAAGAGCCAGCCACTCGGGGAGCCTGGGTGGCTCAGTCGGTTAAGCGACTGCCTTCAGCTCAGGTCATGGTCCCAGGGTCCTGGGATCGAGCCCCACATCGGGCTCCCTGCTCCGCGGGAAGCCTGCTTCTCCCTCTCCCACTCCCCCTGCTTATGTTCCCTCTCTCGCTGTCTCTCTGTCAATTAAGTAAATAAATAAAATCTTAAAAAAAAGAGCCAGCCACTCAACCGACTGAGCCACCCAGGCGCCCCTAGCACGTTCAACTTTTAATAAAACATTACATGTGTTTATACACATATAGCCAAATACATACTACAATGTTGATATTTCAGATAATTTTAAATGTCTTTTGTTTGCTTATTTCTAGCTTTTGAATTCTATACAGAGCATGTGTTACTTTTGTTATAAAGAAAAAAGGTTACTGTATTCTTTAGGAAAAGAGACATGTCCACATATACTCAAACCAGCAGGAAAAGCTTCATTAAAATAAAAAACACATTCCAGGGGCCCCTGGGTGGCTCAGTCAGTTAAGCAGCTGGCTCTTGGTTTCAGCTCAGGTCCTGGTCTCGAGCCCACGCCAGGCTCTGTGCTCAGTGCAGAGTGTGCTTGAGGATTTCTCTCTCTCTCCCTCTGCCTCTCACCTCCCTTGCACGGTCTCTCTCTCTCTCAAAAACAAACAAATCTTTAAAAAATAATAATAATAAAATAAAAAATGCATTCCAACGTCCAAATGATTAAACTCAACTCTAGGTGGCTCAGTTGGTTAAACGTCTTGATCCCGAGGGTCCTGGGATCAAGTCCCGCATCGGGCTCCTTGCTCAGCGGGGAGCCACCTTCTCCCTGTGCCCTACCATTCCCCCTGCGTGTGCTCTCTCTGACAAATAAAATCTTAAACACACACACACACAAACCCCAACTATCTAGGTATTGGAGCATCCAAAGTTCAAATGAAAGATAATTTGAAAAAAATGTACATATATTTCTATTGTGTCCCATTATTTAACATGTTATCAACAACAAAATACACAATGGGAGAAAATGAGGGGAATCAGCAAAGCTCTTTATGGAACATAAAAGCTTACTCTTAGAACGGTCTCAAACCCCACTTCTCAATTCAACCTATGGGAAAAGAAGCTTTTCTTAGTGCTGAGAAATTAAGTCCTTTTTACCACTAAGATATTAAGTCAACAGAGACTCTTATTTGCAGGCGTGGGTCTTCTGCAGATGTGCAATTTTTAAATTAAACAGATGATAAATGTATAGTGCCATAACACCCCCAAATTAATATGTTTTCTTACTTAATGTATAAAGATGTGTTTTCTTATCAGTAAAATAGGTCTTCAGATCTGCATCTGGCCTCTTGGCATGCTTTTCTTCATATATACCGGTTTTGGGGTTTTTGTGGCGGAAGATGAAGTGCAATTTATAGTCTTCTCCACATTTATCTGGACCAAACATAATCGTATAAGGGGTCTTGTCGTGGAACTGATCCTTCAGAAACAAAAATGAATTATTTTTAAGTGACTCAATCAAAGTGTTCAAAAGCAAACTTTCAAAGTATGCTATTTCCTCTAATAAAATCCCAAGTAAATTTTTGGCACCTTAAAGAAAAAGTTGATTCATTTACGAGGCTTATATAGATACCAGTGAAAAGGAATAACCAGAAATTACCAGAGAACTTTACATGAAGATATAGGAAGGTACTTTAAAAAAAAAAAGAGTAATGCATGTATCTAGATAGTTACTGCTTCTTTCATAAAACAAAGAAATAAGTTTTGCCAAAACTAAAAATTACACAGAACAGAAATCAGGGATAAGGCACGATGGCTTTGAAATTCACATTTCAAATAAAAACCAAAGAAGAGTCTAAGTCAATATTCCCAATCCTCTAAATATTTCAACAGTAGGAGAGGAGGCCTTCATTTTCCCAGGTCTTACAAGATTGTCTTTCCTTTTCTCTAAGATTCTCAAAAGACAATTGTGGGCGGCCACAAGGAAACAGGAAGGACCTACCAGGTTGAGTTCTGGGGTTTTGGAAAGCAGTTTCACGTAGGCACCACCACATTCTATTCCATTTTGGAAATTAACCTCATATCTGATTTCAAAGAGAAAAGTAGAAAACCGTAAGGCATTCTGAAAGATCAAATTTCTTAATTTACTTCCCCTCTCCCCCATGTTTTATCACAGGTCATACTTTTATCCTTAAGAAAAATTCCATCTTCTATTGCTTTTGAAGACTTTTTTTTTTTTAAGGTAATTTTTACGCCCAACTGGGGCTCCAACTCACACCCCAAGATCAGGAGTTGCATGCTCTACCGACTAAGCCAGACAGGTGCCCCTCATTTTCTATTGCTTTTGAATGGCTACCCAACCACCCCCCAAATGTAAGTTAAAATAAAACAAAACTTTAATGCAGATTCCCAGTGTACACTTTTTATAAAATCCTGATCATTTGCTATCAGGAGAAAAATAAGTCAATCTGTTTCAAAAGAATTTACTGGGAAGGAAAAAAAAAATACTGGATTACAAGATACTTAAATACACCACAAACCCGCTACTGTAATATATAATTATTCTTATAATTTTTTAGAGTAGAGTAATAATTTCCTGAGATCTGGGAAGTTTCTATAAAGCAAACATTTCACTCACTGAACAATGAGAGGCTTGGTATCAAACAGGAAGGGCTTGTTCAGTTTTGCAGAGATGGCATGATGCTTGGCCCGAGACACCAACACAAGCCCTTTATCACCTGGGAGCTTTGTTTCCTTCATTTCATCTACCTCCCACTTTCCTGTAAGACATCAGAAAAAAATCCACTTCCTAATTATGCCTTTGAAGATCCCTTAAATGGTACAAGCAAAACTCCAAGTTGTGCACATCTATCATATTGGCAAATTTTTAACCTATTCCATTTACCTATGAGAGCTAGCCTATTAACCACACACATGTGACAAGTATTAGGATATGGTTTTTAAACCTGTAGCGTGTTCACTTCATCAATACCTAGAAAGACCTTCCATTTCCAACAGACAGCACCACAGGTGACACATTACCTCTCCATTTTATGGTGCAAAGCAGTCAACAGGTCTAATCCTATGAACACACAGACAGCAAAGCTTCCAAGGAAAAATCTTAAAATGTATACATACTCTTTTCAAACTAGCCTTAAGGGACACTATAGAAACCACACGTGAAGCCTCAATCTGCTATTCTATGTAAATCAAATGGACTCTCACCGTCGTATTTGGCAATTTCATCATCAGTGTCATCCTTCTTAGCTTTGGATAAAATCCACCTGTAATTAAGACAAACCCCCAAATTAAGATTTAAACAACGGCTAGCCTGTGAAAAGAAACAATGTAAATACTAACAAAAGCAGATCTATCCAAGTCTTCTTAGCCTACTTAACCACTCTACTACTTTCAACTTTTAAATCTGCCACACAAACAGTAATACATTCTATTCAACTCACAAACCTAAAGAAAAAGTACCAAACCCATGAAATAATTTTTTTTTTTTTTTAAGATTTTAGTTACTGAGAGAGAGAGCACGCACGAGTGGGAAGGAGAGGGAGAGAGAATCTTAAGCAGACTATGCAAAGAGCATGGAACCCGACGCAGGGCTTGATCCCATGACTGCGAGATCATGACCTGAGCTGAAACCAAGAGTCAAGACGCTTAACCGACTGAGCCACCCAGGAGCCCCTCCACTCTTTTTAAGACTCAAGAGAAAAAAATTCCTCAGTTCAAAAGAACAATATATATAAAAAAATTCCTCAGTTCAAAAGAACAATATATACAAAAATTCCTCAGTTCAAAAGAACAAGGGGGAAAGAGAAATGGAAATTAGACCCACATATTCTAAAAAACTTTTCTAAATGGACATGTTCTAAATTCTCCTAAATGAGCACGAACACTAGGGACATAAAATAGTTAAGACATTTTACTGTATAAAATGCTATCCAAAAATGAATCCACTATCACATCATATTTACATGATGTTTGCCTCTAAGACATTTTCCCCTAAGAAACACTTACCCTGACAGAGTTCCTCTGTCAAAAGAATCAGCAAAATACACTTCCCCTGTTGGAACCGGAGCTTTGTAGGTGACCTGTGTTAAATATAAAAATGTATCAAGAATTTCAATTTTCAGCATGATTCCCTTCTTAGTAAGATTTGCTTTCAATTATCCCAAATTTTTATAGCTGGCTCACGATTATACATATATATATATATATATATATATATATATATATATATAATTTATCAGTGGCAACATATAAGAAAGCCTGCTATTTTAGCTGACTTTGCTTCCCCTTGGAAAAGGATCCAAATTTACCTTCACCCTTTGACTATCTCAAGAGGTAAAACCAATAGATTCAAAGACCACTTCAAACCTTTGGAGAAGGAGGAACGCTAGTATCTGGTTTCGATTTGGAGTCTTCCACCTCTTCAATAACATCATCGAGGTCGTCCTCAATATCAATCATATCATCATCGTGTCCTTCATGAGCCTGAACGATAGCAGTTCCAAGGACCAGTAACATACACAGCAACCACTTCCCTTCCATCATCTACACATAAAAATATAAAAAAAAAGAGTACAATCAGTGAAATGTTATCACTTCCTTTTAAACATTTTATAAAGATCATTGACCCCTCTCTTATTTAAAATTAAGGCTTTCAAGGGACGCCTGGGTGGCTCAGTCGCTGTGTCTGCCTTCGGCTCGGGTCATTATCCCGGGGTCCTGGGATCGAGCCCCGCATGCGGCTCCCTGCTCAGCAGGAGGCCTGCTTCTCCCTCTCCCACCCCCCCACTTGTGTTCCCTCTCTCTATCAAATAAATAAAATCTTTTAAAAAAATAAGTAAAATAAAATAAAAATAAAATTAAGGCTTTCAAATCAGAGCTAAAAGAACTTTATTGTGACTATTTTATTTTACAGATAAGGAAAGTGAGCCCAGGGGCGCCTGGGTGGCTCAGATGGTTAAGCGTCTGCCTTCGGCTCAGGTCATGATCCCAGGGTTCTGGGATTGAGTCCCGCCCGCATGGGGTTCCCTGCTAGGTGGGAAGCCTGCTTCTCCCTCTGCCTCTCTCTGACTCTCATGAATAAATAAATAAAACATTAAAAAAAAAAAAAAAAGGGAAAGTGAGCCCAGAGAGATAAAGAGGGTCTTCCCAAAATCAGTTAGTTAAAAGACTGAATTTCAAGAAAATTCCAAAACGGAACTCAAAACAATTGTCCCCATATAGAACGTTGGCTACCCAGACCCAGGGTGTCTGAATGCAATTTCAAACTAACTGCTTGCATTTAAAGAGTTTGACGATGGACAAAAGCCTCTTCTGCATATTAATTTACAATTTACAATCACATGGTAACAGAAGAGCTGAATAGCCTCACATTAAAGATTTAATAGCTATTGCTCAAAGATCATCAAGTTTAGATATGGTTTTAAATTAGTGTTTTAAGACTCAACAAAAATATTAAACCAAGGACCAGCTACTTTTATCTCTTATTTTTCAAACACTTAGGTGCCTTGTATCTTGTGTTAGACTGTCATGGGTGGCAGTGGGTCCTCTTCTCAAGGACCACAGATCTTTTTTTTTTTTTTAAGATTTTATTTATTTATTTGACAGAGACACAGCGAGAGAGGGAACACAAGCAGGGGGAGTGGGGGAGGGAGAAGCAGGCTTCCCGCGGAGCAGGGAGCCGGATGCGGGGCTCGATCCCAGGACCCTGGGATCATGACCTGAGCCGAAGGCAGACGCTTAACAACTGAGCCACCCAGGCGCCCCAAGGACCACAGATCTTTAAGATACAAAAGCTGAGTCCCATGGATGCACAACATGATTCAATAGTACATAGTACAGTTTCAATTCTGCAAGATGAAAAGAGTTCTAGAGATGGATGGAGGTGATGAGTGCACAAGAATGTGAATATACTTTAAACCACAGAACTGTACACTTAATAACACTGAAGATAGTAAGTCAACAACAAAAATTAATTTTTTTTTAAAGATTTTATTTATTTATTTGAGAGAGAGAGAATGAGAGACAGAGAGCACGAGAGGGAAGAGGGTCAGAGGGAGAAGCAGACCCCCTGCTGAGCAGGAAGCCCAATGCGGGACTCGATCCCGGACTCCAGGATCATGACCTGAGCCGAAGGCAGTCGCTTAACCAACTGAGCCACCCAGGTGCCCCCAAAATTAATTTTTTAAAAAAGATAGTAAATCTTATGTGTTTTTAATTCAACAACAACAACAACAAAAATTAAGAAAAAACATCTGAGCTTAATACTTCTGGTCTCTTGTTTACAATGGAGACCTTTATTTCTTAGGCAAAGTACAAAAAGAAAAAGAAAAAAACCTGAAGGAGCTCCTTCATAAACTTCGAATGGCCCCAATTCATAACCAACGCTGCCATTTTGACCAATTGAGTTTCTAGAAAAATGCAGATCAATTTATTCTAATGCTCAATTTAATGCCAAATTCCTTATGAACTTTATAATCCTTTATAGTGAGTAACCTGACACAAAGAACTAGATTTTCATGCATTATTTAGTGGTATTTCTTTATTTATGCATCTTAGGACTGTGTTCACAAAGTGAAAGAAGGGAGAGACTGGATTCCTAATTAGCATTTAGTACGGAAAATAAAAGTGCTAAGTAAAATCATTCATTACCTTTCCTAGGACTCGTATTAGTTTTTAGAAAAAACTCTTAATGTCAACATTCTGCTTCAGTTTCTTATATACTTAAAAAATACAAGTAATCTCTCATTTATTCACTGGAAAGACCTCTGTTTTCTGCAAGGGCATATAGCAGTATTGCTGTTTGATTTACACCTTACTCTCTGAAACAGGCTGATTCAACCCTTTTATCTACATCAATCTTATACAACTCCCATGTTCTCTCTCATAGAAACAATGCTATAGGGGCACCTGGGTGGGTGGCTCAGTCGGTTAAGCATCGACTTTGGTTCAGGTCATGATCCCAGGGTCCTGGGATGGAGGCCAGCTTCAGGCTCTGCACTCAGCATGCAATCTGCCTATCCCTCTCCCTCTGCCGCTCCACCCCCCTGGTACGCAGGCTTTTTTCCTTTTAAAGATTATATTTATTTTGAGAGAGTGCGTGCAAGCGTGGGGAGAGGTAGAGGGAGAGAGAGAATCTCAAGCAGACTCCACGCTGAGCATGGAGCCCCACACGGGGTTTCATCTCAAGACCCTGAGATCATGACCTGAGCTAAAATCAAGAGTCAGAGGCTTAACTGACTTGAGCCACCCAGGTGCCCCTAAATAAATAAAACATTTAAAAAAGAAAAGAAAAGAGGGCGCCTGGGTGGCTCAGTTGGTTAAGCGACTGCCTTCAGCTCAGGTCATGATCCCGGAGTCCCAGGATCGAGTCCCACATCGGGCTCCCTGCTCGGCAGGGAGTCTGCTTCTCCCTCTAACCCTACCCCCTCTTGCGCTCTCTCTCTCACTCTCTAATAAATAAATTTTAAAAATCTTAAAAAAATAAATGTTAAAAAAATAAAAAAAAAAAAAAAGAAAAGAAACAATGCTATAAATGGTGATTAACTTCCCCGGTATACGCTACAAAACCAAATTAGCCCCAAACACAGCTAAAACAGTACACTGTTTTAAAGCATAAAAGTTTAAAAGCTGACTTTTTCACAGTAAATAAAATATGTTAAGACCAGTAGTAATTAAAAGCACAAAGCAATGGATTACTTAGAACAGAGTACTTGTGCTGGAATACCACTGTCTAAGGAAAAAAACTAATCAGGGAGATGGTCTGGTGGGCTAACTACTTACCTTTAAAAAGGTAGGACTGATTTTTTTTTTCCTCAATAAGTTTTAATGTGTTGATATATTGCTGCTATGGACTGAATTGTATTCCCTTGCCCAAATTTGCATGATGAAGCCCTAACTCCCAATGGGACTATATCTAGACACATGACCTTCAAGAAAGTACTTAAGGTTAAGAGGTCACAGGGTGGGTAGGGCCCTAATCCAGCGAAACTGCTGTCCACATAAGACACTAGGAGTCTTCATGCACAGAGGCGAGTCCACGTGAGGACACAGCCAGATGGCAGCTCTCTGCAAGCAGGAGAAACATCCTCACCAGAAGCCAAACCTGACAACACCTTGATCTTGGACTTCCAGCCTCCAGAATTGAGAGAAAATAATTTCCTATTGTTTAAGACCCTGCCACGGTATTCTATACAGCAGCCTGGGCAGACTGCAATAGCTCTCCTTTGGTTTTTAAGTACAATGTAGAGCCGTGTTTCCCAAACTTAAACAGCTATCAGCATCACGTGGGGGGCTTGCTGAAACAGACTACTGGGGCTCAGTCTGAGTTTCTGATTCAGTCCAGGCCTGGATTTTTACCTTTCTAACAAGTCCCAGGAACCACACTTTGAGAACCATCACTTAGGGTTTATGAATAATCCATTTGGGCTCTGTTTTCCAGTTTATAAAGCACTTTCATGTACACTGTTCACGTAAACCTCCCGTGAGGTATTACTCTCATTTTATTTTACACGTTAGGAATCAAGACTTAATTAAATCAAAATAAACTACTTATTATCACAACTAATAAGTGAGACTCAAAGAATGCAAATCCTGTATTTCTATTACACTAGACAGAATGCTACTGTGTAGTTGCATACTGAGAAGGTATAACGAACAGAAGACAGGAAGACCAGGCAGGAGGAGCCTTTAGGAGAGAGTGATCTGGAATGTCGGGGGGTGGGGGGGGCGTGGGGGCGTGGTTCCAGATAGGGTTAGTGAGGGCAGAGCCACTGCAGAACAGCGAGCCCAGGCTGTGGGCCAAGGAACAGGGGGAAAGAAGGCATCTGTGTTGGGGAGGCAGAGTGGTCCCCCTGCAAAGAAAACCGTTTTCAGAGAGCAGAAGGCTGGCTACCTGTCCTGTCAGGAACAACAAAGAAAGTCTCTAGCAAGCTTCAGAAAATGCACTCCTCGCCCACTGCCATTTCCTCTACACTCTGAGGTGCAGAACCTGGTTCTTTAGGGAAGAGAAGTGTGCAGGCATTCATCTGTTCCTTTCACATTATTCAGAGGGCTGTGGAACCTGTGAGGAGTCAGTCTCGCCAAACCATGCCTCTCAGAGCTCTTACACTTAATGAGCCTTACCCTCTGCCAGCTTTGTATCTGCTGCGTTAACACCAGGAATTTGCCAATACCCCCCCCCAAAATGCTACTGCCAATAGGTCTATTCTAGTTCCAAGAACCACCAGTAAGTCAGCTTAAATGTTCCAAGTTTTGTTAGAGATTTGTCCATACTTACAAAGAATTCAACAAGACGTTTTAAGGTGACCTTAATTCTCTGCTTTGTTAATGAAAATCCAACATTACCAAGACACAGAATCCCCCCCATCTTCTTTCAGTCCCCCTACACCAAATGGAATCCAAAAGGTAGCACTGACTGGGTGGGTATTTATACAGGATGTTGCACTACTATGCTTTCTAAAAGAAAACATAGGAAAAAATTTAGGTGATCTTGTGAGTTTTTACGTAAAACATTGAAAGTAAGATATATGGAAAGAAAAAATCAACTGTGAGACTTAAGAGAATTAAAAGACAAATCAGACAAGAAGAAAATACCTGGAAAACACACATCTGATGACAGACTGGTTTCCAAAATGTACAAAGAACTCACACTCACCAATAAGAAAACACACCATCCAGTTACAAAATGGACAAAAAATTCTGAACAGATACCTCACCAAAGATACTCAGATGGAAAATAAGCATATGAAAAGATGCTCAATATCATTTGCCATTAGCTAACTGCAAATTAAAACCATAAGATACCAGCATGCGCATATTAGAATGGCCAAGATCCAAACACTGGCAAGGGTGTGAAGCCAACAGGAGCTCTCATTCATTGCTGGTGAAAATGCAAAATAGCATACCCCCTCTGGAAGACAGTGTGGCAATTTCTTACAAAACTAAACGAGTCTTACCATCTATTCAGCAATCATGTTCCTAGGTACTTGCCCAACTGATCTGAAAGCTTGCAGATGCACAGAACCCTGCACACCAGTATTTCTAGCAGCTTTACCTATAACCACCGCAAACTTGGAAGGATCAAAAATATCCTTCAATAGCTGTATGAATAAACAAACTGCACTGCAATATTATTCAGCAACTCAAAAAAATGAGTTCTCAAGCCATACAAAGACTTGGATGAATTTTAAGTGCATATTGCTAAGTGAAGGAAGCCAGCCCGAGAGGGCGACGTGTTGTATAATTCCAGTTATAGGACATTCTGAAAAAAGCAAAACTACAGATACAGTAAAAAGATCAGTGGTTACCAGAGGTTCGGGGGAAGTGGTCAGGATGAACACATCAGCACAGGGTGATAATTCAGGCAGTGAGACTACTCTATAGGATGCTATGATTATGGATCCATAACTCTATGCATTTGTCAAAACCCATGAAACTTCACAGCATAGAGAATGAATCTCAATGGATGAAAATTTTAGAAAATCCTTTAGGAGTCAGGTGGCCCAAGGACAAGCACACAGGATGTGACAATCGTTCTGTGTTACAGATATATTAACCACCTCATTGGAAGGGATGGAGGGAAGATGCTGACCTACGTAACTTCAGAAACAAGTGGAGTCTGTAAACCAGACGGTGCAAAAGCACTTATCCAGCTGGTAAGTTACCCCCACAGGGACAGGTTCACAAAGCTGATGCTGCTGTATGCGTATGCTGGAAATGAACGAGTATATGGGCGGTGGATGGCGGGAGCCACGTTCTCACCACTGGGTGTGGGAACTGATGGGTAAGCAAAGGAAAGAGGCTGGAAGAGCCCCTACGGTAACGGGAGAGAGCTGGAGACATCAATGTAAACTCATGCTGTGGCTAATTTACAGAGGGTTACATACAGTAGTATTTATAGACAGGCGCATATATGCCCGTTAGTATGCACACGTTTCCTTCCTGTGTCACCTTGAGGGCCTAAAAGAAACTACATCTCTGTAGCAATAAATATACCTAGTACTGAGATCTTGATTTTTAATACCACCTCCAATTAAAGGGAACAGGGCCCTTTGGAAAAACGGCCAACTCTAGGATTGGGGCAGGAAATACACAAGGTGAGCCTGGAACATCTGACACTGCCAGTAAAGTGTTCAAAAAAGAAAACAAAAATAAAACACCCATAATGATGGGGGGGGGGGAGCGGATATGTCAAAGGAACACAAGAAAGAGTGCCCAGTGGCCAAAGCAGAACAGTTATGAGCAACAAAATAAGTGGTACTAGATAATACTAGATTTTCTACTGAAGTAGAAAATAAATATCCATGGATCTATACTGACACAAATATATGGGTAAAGAAATAAATGGGGAAGGAGAGACAAATTTCCCATGCAGAAATATTCCAACTAATCTATGCAGTTACTCCTCCTTCAAGGAAGGAGAGCCTAACTCCCCACTCCTTAATGTGTGCGCGGCTGCACCAGGTGATGTCCTCCCAAAGAGCACACAGTATGGGAAGGGGGAGAGAGAGGGGGGAACTTTACACTGGAGAAACCTGGCAAAAACTATCTCATCCAGGTGACCAAGGTCAACATCAACAGTGAGAGGTCATGTTGATAGTATGTACCCTTGACACAATGTGATGAAAAAAGGACTTTAACCTCTGTGGTCTTCCTCCCAAAAATCCATTATCCCCAGTCTAATCATGAGAAAAACACAAATCAAAATCCCAATAGAAGGACATTCTACAAAACATCCTAACCAGTAGTCCTCAAAAATGTCACGGTCATCAAAACTAAGGAAAATCTAAAGATCAGTCACAGCCAAGGAGAGCCTAAAGAAATATGACTAAATGGGGCGCCTGGGTGGCTCAGATGGTTAAGCGTCTGCCTTCGGCTCAGGTCATGATCCCAGGGTCCTGGGATCGAGTCCCGCATCGGGCTCTCTGCTCCTTGGGAGCCTGCTTCTCCCTCTGCCTCTCTCTCTGTCTCTCATGAATAAATAAATAAAATCTTTAAAAAAAAAAAAAAAAGAAAAGAAATATGACTAAATGTAATGTATCCTGGAACAGAAAAAGGACAACGGGTAAAAACAAAGAAAATCTGAATTAAAAAAAACTTTAGTTAATATTTATGTATCAATATTGGTTCATTAATTGTAACAAACGTTCTGCACTAATTTAAGTTGTTAATAGTAGGGGAAACTGGGATTCCTCTGTGCTATCTTCATAATTTTTCTGTAAATCTAAAACTATTCTAAAAATTAATTAAAAAAAAAAAAAAGATGTTCCACGATTATGCTTCAAATGTTTGATCTCCCACCCCTTCAAAAATATCCTGGGGCTGAAATATACCATAGGAATCTAGTCTAGCTCTCCTTTTTGACAAGACTAAGGTCCAGAGACCGACTTGCCAACAAGCAGTTATTGGCAGAATCAGGATCAGAAGCCAAGGTTCCTGCATCCCGGTGCAGTGCACCCTACTTGGTAATTCTACAAATGCTTTTGTCTGAAAGACACAACGTGATTTTCCACATATTTTAGCATCCAGGAGGATTTCAGGTTTTTTTCCTCCCTTTTAAAGTCTTCATTTGTCTTTACGCTGACAGAATCCTAAGCAGAGAGCATACTTCTGTCACTTTGCTTTCCTGGTTCTAAGATTATCAATAGGAAATATATAACAAGGAGTTCAACAACAAAGCAAGAATGCTTTTAGAAAACAAACAGCACACACACACACACACACACCCCAACTTCCCCTGAGCCACAGGGCAAGTGGTTCCTAGATTTGGAAGGTTCAGGAGTAAAAGTGAATAAAGAAATTACCTTTTTAATTTTTTCCCAAAGATTTCATTTAGTTATTTGACAGAGAGAGAGAGCGGAAGAGGGAACACAAGCAGGGGGAGTGGAAGAGAGAGAAACAGGCTTCCTGCCAAGCAGAGAGCCCGATGTGGGACTCGATCCCAGGACCCTGGGATCATGACCTGAGCTGAAGGCAGACGCTTAGCGACTGAGCCACCCAGGCGCCCTTAACCGAGAAACATTTTCCTGTAATAAAGAAACACTGACCACATTTGCTAAAATTCTCTTCTGTTTCACAGTTCATGCTAAGAGGTATCAGCTCCTCAAGGGCAAGGTTTCCCGCATTCCTGCATGCCATTATAGCAGTCCGGTCCCCCACCCCCGACTTTAAGCCATTATATTCTTAGACCACTTCATTTTCTGGTTCTTTCAGGGGCCATCTTCTCTCCTGGTCTCTCGTAATTTTTATCACTGCAAGACTCTTACCTTAAATTCTACAGCAAAGTCCCTCTGAGCCAGGATGCAAATGCTGGGTGAATGCATGACCTGTAACTAGCTCAGTGCTACAAGAAAAAGTTTCACAGTGGGTTGCTTAAATTCCTATCTTAGTCAAATTATAATCACTACAGGTATGGACCTCCAGGACAGCCCACAAGTAAAAAACAAAAGCACAAACAAGAAAATCTTTTAACATCTATGAATCTACTGAAGTGGACAACTTGTCTCAAAAATGCCCTTAAGTTATATACAAATGTGAGTTTTGTGTGGCTCTGTCTTAAGATATCCTTTAATGTAAGCAAAGACTAAGTCAATAAAAACCCCAAAATACTATGGGGGCCAACACCATATGGTCCAAGTTCTGATTTCTGTTAATCTAGACCTAAAAACAAAACCTATGGAGCGCCTGGATGGATCAGTTGGTTACGCATCTGACTCCTGATAGGCATCTTTTTTTTTTTTTAATATTTTATTTATTTATTTGACAGAGAGAGACACAGTGAGAGAGGGAACACAAGCAGGGGGAGTAGGAGAGGGAGAAGCAGGCTTCCTACGGAGCAGGGAGCCCAATACGGGGCTCGATCCCAGGACCCTGGGATCATGACCTGAGCCGAAGGCAGATGCTTAACGACTGAGCCACCCAGGTGCCCCGATAGGCATCTGACTCTAGATTTCGGCTGGGGTCCTGATCCCAGGGTAGGGAGATCGAGCCCCAAATCAGGCTCCCCATTCAGCAGGCGTCCACTTAAGATTCTCTCCCTCTCCTTCTGCCCCTCTCCATGCTTGCAAGCACACGTGCTCTCTTTCAAATAAATCTTTAAAAAAGAAAATAAAAAATAAAAATAAAACCTATAATATCTAGGCTCTAGAGAAATCAACAGACTGCATATCCTTCAAATCCTCATCAATCAATCAACTGGACTTCTGATAAAAGCTGGGTGGCAGAGTTCAAGAGTGTTTTCTGGCAATCACAGGCTTAGATTGGGAATTATGTATTACAAACGGGTTAAAGGAGAAAACCATCTAATGCCCATCAGAAAACCTGGCTAGAGTGAAACACTAAACCAATGTTTGTTGATGGCATCCAATTCCACGACTGCCAAGTAGGTATCAAATATAAAAAAAAAAAAAAGTCGGTCTCTGACCTTCAGGAACTCAATCTATAATATGGTGTCCATAAAGTCTGGAAACATAAGAGGCAAAGGGATTAAAAAAAAAATCTGGAAACATAAAAATATTTTATAGATTAAAAGTGACCTTGATGACATTATGTATACTCGCCTATGTTTTCAGAGTTTATGAACATACTGTAGTATTAGTTCTACAAATCAACTTTGAGGGGTTTTGGTCAATATCAAAATAAACTCGTAATATTATAACCTATCTTCTTTATCTAACTTGCAAAAAATGCACAGGTTTGTTAGTACCACTTAAGACTCATGCTAGTATTCTTTCTACAAAAATAATGCCAAAAAAGTAACAATTTCAAAAATGAATTCTCAACATGACAAAATTGCACAGAATAATGTATACATACACACACACATGCATGCAAATCCTGGTAAATTATGAATAAGGTCTGTAGATTGTACCAAAGTCAATTTTCTGGATTCGAGATTGTACTATAGTTATGTAGATGATACCACTGGGGGGACGCCTGGGTGGCTCAATCAGTTGGGTGTCTGACTCTGGATCTTGGCTCAGGTCTTGATCTCAGGGTTGTGAGTTCGAGCCCAACACTGGGTTCCACAATGGGCATGGAGCCTACTTAAAAAAAAAAAAAAAAAAAATGGTGACGCTACCACTGGGGGAAGCTGGGTGATGGGTACCAGGGACTGCTCTGTACTACTTTTGCAACTTCTTACAGGTCTATGATTAGTTCAAAATTAAATGCTTTTTTAAAATGATGTATACTGGATCAACAAAGATGATACTTTAGACTTGAGCAAAGTTGTCCAGACACCAGCTTTAAACTGACCTACTTTTGTAAAGCATGAAATTATAAAGGAAGACTCAGAAACGTGAGCTGGATGAGAAATTTGAACGTGAAGAGGTCGTCTTTCTCTTTTCCTTCCAGTTTATAAGGGTTTCGTTTTTGGTAATCGAATGTAATTATCGATCTATATCCAGGCCAGAGGATCTCCACCCTCTGGATTCGCATGGACAAACATACACAAAGCCAAGAAAGCAGGAATGAAACACATGTACATTTAACCTCTATTATTATATATATGATTTCTGGCTTGCTCCCCAATTTCCCAAGGACAGAGCAAAAAGCCCAAATCTCAAAATCTCAGGGACAGGAGGCTTCAAGAGCACCTAATCTACTCACTTTTAATACTGCAGTCCATGCTCTTTAACTTTTAAAAGAGTGAATTCATTTTGCCTCCTAGAGACGGGAATTTCCTATCTTAAAACTGCCGATTCAGAAAATTAATTCCTGATAACCCAAGGCAGTACAGTGCATGTGGTTGGTGTAACCTGTCATGTCAGAGAAACCTGGGCTCCAGACTCCCCTGCTCCTCTTATCTGGTCCTGCTCAGCTTACTGAGCTCCCAGGAGTCTTCTTTCCCTATTTTACAGATGTGGGTAACAGTACTCCTGGCAGGAAGGCCTGCTGTGAAGAGAGAAAAAAATAATACAAAGTCTATCAGAGTCCAGGACTTTATAGGTAGGTATCCGCAAATAGTTTGTTCTTGGATGCACAATTAGTACCACCAGAGTGAATACACCTTCAGTTCTCATAGTAGACCCATAGGTCTAATACATCTGCCTCCTCCTCCAACGTTTTTCAGCAAAGCTGAATAATTTTGCATAGCCAGAAAAACTTGCTTTCCTCTAATCACACTATTATGACTTCTTAACTCTTCCTTGCAATGGTGTCTCTACAATTTTAGCATTTGTGTACAGAAATGTCCATGTTTATCTGTGATTTTTTTCCTGCTTAGTCACTGATTTCTGTTCATGAATTCTCCAAAATTCAATTTACTTCTGGTTAATTGTAATTCTGTTCTCAGCACATTCTGAAAAAAGACATTCCCAATTATTTTACTACATACATTTAATAATGTACATGAGACTTCACCTGAACATGTAATATCTTATTTAACAGAAACAGACAAATCTGTATTGAATTTCAGCAAATCCGGACAACCACTTAGATCAACTTTAGGAATAGGCACACTAAAAAAAATAGTAAATTTGCACCCTGTAAGGCATAAAACTTTATTCTCAATAAGGGTCTATTTAGGAAAAAGAAGATCCTTAAAACAAATGGAGGCTTATATTATTGTTTTCAAGTTTATTAACTTTAAATTTTTATATTTTATCAAGTCTATTTTTTTATTCTTAAGAAGTATTGGTCTGGGGCACCTGGCTGCTCAGTCAGTAGAGCATGCAACTCTTGATCACAGGGTCATGAGTTCAAGCTCCATGCTGGGCGCAGTGCTTACGTTAAAAAAAACATGTATTTTCGTCTATGGTTTTCTTTTCTTATGAAGTCTTTGTCTGGTCTTGGTGTTTGAGGAATACTGACCTTACTAAATGGGTTGAGAAGTACTCTCTTCTATTTTTCAGAAGAGTTTGTGGAAGGATTGGTATTAATTCTTCCCTAGGTTTCTGAATGAATTCACCAATGGAGCCATTTGGTTCTCAGCTTTTATTTGTGGGACTTTGTTTCTTAAAAGAAGTTAGGAAATTTCAACTCTAAGTCCTGTAATCCATCTGAAATTAGAAAGAGGAACAGAAGAAATCCCCAGGAAGGGATTATTTGTCTCTTCATCAGGTTGAGGAAGTTCTTTCTATTCCCAGTTTGTTGAGTATTTTTATCATGAAAGGGAGCTGCATTTTGTCAAATGCTTTTTTCTGTGTCTACTGAGATGTGGTTTTTGTCCTTTATTAATGTAGTGTGTTACATTCATTATTGTATGTTCAACCAACCTTGCATTCCTGGGATAAATCCCAGTTCGCATGGTGTATAGTCCTTTTTATATGGTGCTGGATTCCATTTGCTAGCATTTTGAGGGTTTTTGCACCTATTTTCATCAAAGAGAGAGGTCTACAGTTTTCTTGTGAAGTCTCTGGTTTTGGTATCAGGGTAATATTGGCCTCATAGAATGAGTGGGAAGTGTGCTCTCTTCTATTTTTGGAAGAGTTTGTGAATGACTGATGTTAATTCTTGTTTTAAGTATTTGGTAGATTTAACCAGTAAAGCCATTTGGTTCCTGGCTTTTCTTTGTGGGACTTGTCTCTTAAAAGAAGTTAAGATATTTCAAATAATTCCTTTAATCCATGAGAAATTAGAAAGAGGAAAAGAAGAAATAACCTAGCTAATGTTCTTGGTTGTTCAAAAAAAAAAAAAAAGTGATTTTTTTAAAGGCAGCATATAATAGGAAATGAGGCAGTCTTTCTTTCATGCAGGTTATCCACTCATCTATTAATATACCCTTTTCAAAATGTTGGTCTTATGGAGTTTAAGTATCTTGGGTTGTCTAACAATCCTCACAAGAACCCCAGGAGGTTTGATCACCCTCAGCTGACACAGGAGAAAACTAAAGCTAAGAGAAATTACAGAAACTGTCCGAGGTCACAGACATACAGCGGTATATATGAGAAGGAGCTCAGAAGTCACAATCCCTCCTGGACTATCCAGTAACTTGGCCCACTGAGTGAACTACTAACTTCAGGGCCCTCAGTTTCTTCAGCTCTTAGTTGAGAACAACAACACTATATACTTCTTAGGGTCACTGTATAAACAAAATGCACGTGCCTGGCTTACAGGACATACGAGCAACGCTAGCAGTGATTCCTACTATTACTAGTTATTGCCCAGTGATACCATGTAAGTCTTAATGGTTCTAATACTCGAAGTTTTAAGGCAAGTAAGAAATTTTAAGCCTTAGATTGGAAAGGAACCAGTTAAAAGGGATTTGATTCCAGTCACAGATGAACCATTTTACTACTCTTTATACCTTCTCACTGTATTACACATGCATCTAGTCAAAAAGTAAAAGCATTTAAGAAGGGGGAACTACATAAAACATGATCTTTATTGGGAATGCTCATTCATTCAAAAATATATCTGTACTACCTTGTTTACAGTTTTGAATTTTGTTTTTCCTTGACTGGAACATAATTGGTTTTTCCATAGCACTTTCTTTTTTCCTAGAACCTAAGTAGGTTTAACATGTGAATACTCAGAGTACATTGCTGAAGATCCTCTAAATTCTTTAAAAAAAAAAAAAAAAAATCTCCAAATAGGTTTCACAGCTCACAGTTAAGCTTAATTTAAAAGCACATCTGCTGCAGTCAGGGGCGCCTGGGTGGCTCGGTCGTTAAGCATCTGCCTTTGGCTCAGGTCATGGTCCCAGGGTCCTGGGATCGAGCCCCATGTCAGGCTCCCTGCTCAGTGGAGAGTCTGCTTCTCCCTCTGTCCCCTCATCCCCCGCTCATGCTCTCTCTCAAATAAATTAAATCTTTAAAAAGAAAAAAAATAAAATTACATTTGCTGCAGTTAAAAAAGCGCCCAACTAGCAGCTCTTTCCCGATGCAGTTCTACAGCGAGCTATATAGGTTACAACTATGTTTGGGCCCTTTTATTTTCCCCAGGAGTTGTTACGGACTGCCAGTTCTGTCTGCACAGTGCAGCACACTATTCAAACTAGTTCCTTGTTCCCCATCTTATTTGTCCCTCCCAGTGGCCCCCGAAAGTTGAGGCAGCCAGGAGACTTCCCATTTCCATTTTAAAGATGGGGAAACCAAGGTGGTTCATAAGCTAGTTAATTACCATGCTGGGCCTGGAATTCAAGACTCTGCGTTCTGCTTACCAACGGTCATTTTGTCCCTGAAGCTATCTCGCAGGGCAAAGTGAACTCTCATGAAAGGATGCAAGAGCATGATTGCCAAAACGGCAGCAACAGCTTCTGCCTAAACGTTTACCTCTCATGGCTCTTGGGAGATAATGTGTTAGTTGAACTGTCTGTCCGGTTAATATAGTTAGGTGGAGCGGGATGTTAACACCCATTTTCAGATAGGTCAGAAAGTCTGTCGTTGTAGGACTCGTTCACTCCAATACATAGTTCATTCACTCTAGCCTCCTCATGATCCAGTTACCAGGTTTGTTGGCTTTGCACTCTGGACGGGCAAAGAACTCCCACTCAGTGCTTTACCTCTGTTCCGAGTCTGCTCTAAGTATAATTACAGCAAGTGTACAACATGGCAGTGGTTCTATTCATGACCCTCGAACAATGCGGGAAAAGCTAAAGCTACAGAATGATTTCAAAACTCAACACAATTCTTCTCTTAAAAACAAAAGAAGTCTACTCGTTAAAAGATTAAACAAAATGTTCCATTTCTTAGAGGTAAAGAGACATAACTGTGGCTCACCTTTGTCCTCACAAGCTTTTAATATTCAGCTCAGTTTAACTTCCCTCAACCAGCATTCACGTGTGCCAAGCCCAGCAGTTGACCCACTAGATCCATTTCTCCCTCCCATTACTGTAAATGTAGTTTCAGCCAGAAACCAATATTGCACTGTAGGTTAACTAAAATTTGAATTAAAAATAAGTAAGTAAATGTGACTTCAGATACTGGTAAACAGGAGCTGGTTCAAAGCGCAGGATGTGAGTGTAGTGGACCAAGAGCATTTGGATTATAGTAACTTAATGCGATCAATATTTATACAACAGTCACGATGTGTCAGACTTCCCTATCTTATTGTACACCCAATTTAATTCTAACAACAACTCCATCAGGTATTATTATGTCCATTATTTGGGGAGAACTAGGACACAGAGGGTAAGTAAATTGCCTAAGTTCACACAACAAATGGGACATAAAGGGCTTGAACCAGGGCGGTAACCTTATCCCCTCCACCGAAACTGCCCTGCCCTCAACTATAATCCCAAACGTGATCGTAAAATTAATGGCATGACCTTGGGCCCGTCATTTCATAGCGCTGGGTCTCAGTTTCCTCCACCATAAAACGCCATGCCCTTCGTGGGCTTTTGGGTGCTATCCTGCTTTTAAAAATGTCCACTGAATTCCCGACTGCATTACTCCCCACCCCCGAATAGGTGTAAATGTTAAGGCTGAAGTTCCTCGACCCAGGCGTGTTCTGGCACATTCTCTGCCCTCTTCGGGGTGCTAGGCTTCGGTCTTCGCTTTGCGGTTTTATTTTCCAGTTCTGAACCTGTAATGCTGCTAATCCCAGGCACTCGCTCCCGGCCTGGTACCACCTTCTCCCGCTGCTAGGAGTACGGACTAGGCCCTGCCCCACTGCAGACCTTCCCGGTTCACTCCGACCCACCTCGCGGCTTCGCGGGCAGCCAGTAAAAGGCCTCCGAAAGCCCTAGAAGCAGAGCCATAGGAAGAACTGAGCTACCCAGAGGTCAAGGGAGCCTCCAGGGCACCTGCCACGCCTCCCGACCCCGGCGGCGCGGCCTGGGCCTGGCTCCCCACACCAAGCTGCCCGCTTCGGGCCTCGTCCCTCGCGGCCGGCGCGTCTGCTGGGGCCTGGGCCCTCAAACCCAGCCCGACCCCCTCGGCCCCGGCCACGCCCGGCCCTGGGGCCGCCGCGCCGCGCACCCAAGCCCCCCGAGGTCCTCACAGGCCCGAGGACACGCGCGGGCCTCCTGCCTCACCTCGAGCTTTACGGGGTCCGCCGGCGGTGCCCGCGCCTCCACCCGCCCGCACACCCGGCCCCGCGCTGCAGTGGAGACAGCGGCAGAGGCGGCCCGACCGTCACGTGCCGCAGAACCAAGAGGCCTCGGCTACCGCTGCTGCCGCGCGAGCGAGCCCCACCGCGCGGAGCCCGGCCCTGCGTCCGCCCCTCGCTCCTGAGTAGCTAGGGCCAGCGCCAAGTCCCGCCCCCTCACGCGAGCTCCGGAACTTGGTTGGCCGGTGTGGCCATCGCTCTCTGCACCTTCCCATACGCCCCCTAGGGCTATTCTTCGTGGAGTGTGGGGATTGGCTGGGCGTGAGGCAGGAAGTCGCTGTTGGTTGGGCGGGAGGGAAGGGGGCGGGCCGCCGCGGAATCGGGAACCGGGGGCGCGCGCGCCCTGGGGCGGGGTTGGCTGGGCAGTTGTTCCGGCGCCCGGTTGCCCTGATGCCTTAGTGGGCCCGCTGCCCGGCGTTTCGTCCCCACCCCTTCGGTGCCTGCGCCGCCGGTGCCTGGAGCTGGTCCCCGGGATGGGCGTCCGGTTCCCTTTGCTCAAGGGGCAAATGGCAGGGGCAGAAGGGGTGGGAGATCCTCTGGGCCACTGGGAAAGGCCTGTTCCCGGAGGCGGCATGTGCGGGGCCGGGAGGAAACCCGGCGCGGGCTCCCCTGGCCCGGCCTGGAGTTGACTGCACGGCGCTGTGTAACCAGGCGCCACCGTTCTTGCAGAGTCATCTCTCCGGGCGCAGCAGCCTGCCGCCTCCTTATCCACACAGAGTCCAGAATACGATATAACCCAAGGTTATTTCCATTTTCAGTTTGCGATGTTTCCTTAAATAAGATTAAACGTAAGGGCACAGAGACGGACTGACGGCTGGGTTGGGAGAAAGGGATGGGAAGATTTCAGACCCATCACAACTTGTGTAACCCACTTTTAACACATCTTCAGGTTTAATATGCTGAGAACCTCAGAAAATGGAAATGGCCTATGGTTTTTCTAGACGTTTACAGGTCCTGGTCTTGGTCTTCCGTTTGTTTGGAGGCCCAAAGGCTGAATCTTAGGATGGAAAAAACTAGAATCAGCAGGTGTATCGCTTATCCCAGGAACCAGCATTATTCCCTCCTGCCACTTGGAAGGAGAAAAGAGGAGTCAGAGTTTGGTGTTTGCCCGAGTTTAGTATTCTCCAGTCCTTCGACCCCCAGATCTATGTAAGAGAATTTTACTTAGGATATTTCGAAGGCCACATGTTGCAAACAATGAGCTTAAAATGTAGTTATAGGAACGATATGTGAGCAAAAGAGCTACTCCAGTAAAGGTGCTAAAAGGTAAAGAGAAGGGGCGCCTGGGTGGCTCAGTCGGTTAAACGTCTACCTTCCGCTCAGGTCAGGATCCCGGGGTCCTGGGATGGAGCCCCACCTCAGGCTCCCTGCTCAGCGAAGAGTCTGCTTCTCCCTCTCCTTCGACCCTGCTTGTCCTCTCTCTCAATTATAGATAGATAGATGATAGATGGTAGATAGATAGATAGATAGATAGATAGATAGATAGATAGATAGATAGATGATAGATAGATAGTAAAGAGAAGGTAATGGAGGGGCGCCTGGGTGGTTCAGTCCCTGGAGCGTCTGCCTTCGGCTCAGGTCATGATCTCAGGGGTCCTGGGATCAGCCCCACATCGGGCTCCCAGCTCAGCAGCGAGTCTGCTTCTCCCTCTCCCTGTGATCTCTCTCTCAAATAAATAAAAATCTTTTTAAAAAGAGAGAGCGAAGGTAATGGAGCTTTGAGTTAGGAGGAACTGCTTTTATCTAGAATGGACAGGGAAAGAGGTAAGACTTGGCTGGACCTAGATACGCAGGACTTCTATAGCTGGAGAGTTGGCGGAGGGTGGAAGGCTTCATTAGCTGAGGGAACAGCATAGGCAAAGACAGGAAAATGGGTAGGGTGTGTTTAGGCTGGAGTGTTTTTAAAGATTTTATTTCTTTGGCTGGAGAAAGGTGTCTAAGAAAGAGTGTTTGGGCCAGAGAAAGGTATCTAAGAAAGTGATGGGAGTCAGTTCCAGGGTTGGGTTAGGGGCAGGCCTTGAAGGCCAAGCCAAGGAGTCTGCAAGGGAGATGGTTTAGATTTTAGATTTGGATTTTAGATCATTTTAGTATTATTCCAGGGAGGTCTGAAAGACAGAGAGACTATGAGACCAGTTAGGAAGTCACTTCTTGGAGGTGATTTAAGGGCAGGGTTAAGGAATGGCCTCATGTATAGAAAAAAAAAACATTAAATGTTGATGCTGAAGAATGGTCCGTTGGACTCAGGAGGCTAGGGAAAGAGAGGAGTCAAAGCCAACACTGGGAGTGTGAGCCTGGGTGACTGGAGGTGAACTGTATAGCCCCCCAAAAAAGAGGGAATTCAAACTTGGCTGATCCTGGGGATCCTGTCTGGGCCCAAGACAGAGCAGGACTCGAGATCCTGCTAAGAGTCCTGTTGGGGATTTTTTTTTCTAAAGCATAATGTTCTTCAGAGGAGGAAGCAAGGGGCACCTGGGTGGCTCAGTCAGTTAAGATCATGATCCCAGGACCCTGGGATAGAGCCCCAAGCAGAGCTCCCTGCTCACTGGGGAGCCTGCTTCTGCCTCTCCCTCTGCCGCTCCCCATTTGTGCTCTCTCTCTCTCTCAAAGAAATAAACTCTTAAAAAAAAAAAAAGGAAGCAAAGGACAAACCCCAAGGAGTATCTTTCTTTCCTCCAATTTAAAAGCAGTCACTGTTGATTAACTGACCAGATTACAAAAATAATCACTGTAGAGACCTCAGGTCATCCTTCTAATAAGCCCACCAATCTGGTCTTCCCTGTGGCCAACATCTCCACCTTCTACAAAATGGGTGGTCTTTTTCTTCATTCCACTCCTGGAAATGATCATCTGAAGGGCCCCAGGAAGTTGTTTGCTTCTCTGAAGTATTTTCCAGCACTTCCAAGTGAAGATCTCATGAATTAGATCCTCCATGCAGATAATGCCATATTTACCAAGAGATGGAGAAACCCAAGTGTTATCTGTCAGGGCAATTGGCTGCTTGTTGATTCGGTCATAACCACATTTGTGGATTTGTTCATTTTCTGACTTAAGTTTCAGGTACCTCCTGGGCAATATACGGTTCCACAAGTGAAAAGTGAAAAGGAGGCTTTTTAATAACATGCGTATGTTATTTTTTCAATAAAGAATCACCTAGGGGCGCCTGGGTGGCTCAGTTGGTTAAGCGACTGCCTTCGGCTCAGGTCATGATCCTGGAGTCCCGGGGTCAAGTCCCGCATTGGGCTCCCTGCTCAGTGGGGGGTCTGCTTCTCCCTCTGCCCTCTTCCCTCTCGTGCTTTCTGTCTCTCGTTCTCTCTCTCAAATAAAAAAAAAAAAAAAAAAAAAAAGAATCACCTAAATGGGGGTACCTGGCTGGCTCAGTTGGTAGAGCATGTGACTCTTGATCTCGGGCTTATGAGTTCAAGCCCCACATTGGGAATAGAGCTTACTTAAAATCACGTAAATGTCCACTTTTGTGTTTAGCTTTAAAATATGAAATGTTTAAAACTCAACATAGGGGCGCCTGGGAGGCTCAGTCATTAAGCAACTGCCTTCGGCTCAGGTCATGGTCCCAGGGTCCTGGGATCGAGCCCCACATCAGGCTCCCTGCTTCTCCCTCTCCCACTACCCCTGCTTGTGTTCCCTCTCTCGCCATGTCTCTATCTGTCAAATAAATAAATAAAATCTTTAAAAAATAAATAAAATAAAAAAAATAAAACCATAAACAAAACTGTTGACCAATCCGTCCTTCCTATCCAATTGCTGCTTATAACTTAATTTGCCCCTCCCCCCTTTCTGCAAAGTTGCCCTCACTCTTGCTTATCCCCACCTTCCCTTGCTTGAAAGAGAAAGGGGGGAACATAGCCAGAAGGAGCACCCTACATTCCTATTCAGTTCTTTCTCTCTGGTTAGGCTAGTAACCAGCCTCCAACCTGAAGCTCTCTAGGGACCCACCAGTAATCACCTTATTAGCATAAACTCAGGTATGGCTGAAAGGGGCTCCTTATGAATAGCAAAAGACACTCCTGGGGCACTTGGGTGGCACAGTTGGTTAAGCGTCTGATTCTTGATGTCGGCTCAGGTCATGATCTCAGGGTCCTGGGATCAAGCCCAGCGTCAGGCTCCGCGTTCGGTGTGGCGTGTACTTGAGATTCTCTCTCTCCCTCTGCCCCTGCCCCTGCTCTCGCTCTCTTCCTCTCTCAAAATAAATAAATAAAATATTTAGAAAAATAAAAAAGACGCTCCTATCGCTCAGGAAATTCCAAGGATTTTAGGAGCTGTGCACCAGAAACCCAGAATAAAGACCGATTTTTATTATACTACCATTCCCTCATAGCGATTCCCAGCCCATCCCTACCACCAGCCTCAGGCAAAAGCTGACTTTATTTCTGTTACTACAGATCTCTATTTTCTAGAGCTTCATATAAATAGAACCATATCGTATATATGTTTTGTGTCTGGCTTCTTTCTCTGAACAAATTTTTCCGAGATCCTCATTTATATGGTAACATTTATCACGAATTTGTTCCTTTTACTCGCTGAGTAGTATTCCATTGTATGAGCATGCCAGTTTATCCATTCACCAAGTAACAGTTATCTGGGCTGTTTCCAATTTGGGACTGTATGGTATAAAACTGCTATAGACTCTTTGTACAGACATATCTTTTAATGTTCTCTTAATAACCCAACATCCTCCATTTTTCTTGGTTTACTGCCACAGTTGGTAATTTTGTCTTCCTGTTGCTGCCCAAGCTGTGGAATAAGGTTTTGTTGAAATCTTGCACATCAGAAAAATCTCTTGGGGCGCCTGGGTGGCTCAGTCTGTTAAGCGTCTGCCTTCGGCTCAGGTCAGGATCCTGGGGTCCTGGGATCAAGCCCTGCATCAGGCTCCCTGCTCAGTGGGGAGTCTGCTTCTCCCTCTCCCTCTCTTTCTCCCTCTGCTGCTGATCGCACTTGTGCTCACTCACTCTCTCTCAAGTAAATAAATAAACTCTTTTTTAAAAATCTATTTATGGGGCACCTGGGTGGCTCAGTCAGTGAAGCATCTGCCTTTGGATCGGGTCACGATCCCGGGGTCCTGGGATCAAGCCCCACGTCTGGCTCCTTGCTCGGTGGGGAGCCTGCTTCTCCCTCTCCCCCCTGCTCATGCTCTCTCTCACAAATAAGTAAATAAAATCTATAAAAATAAAAATAATAAATAAATAAATTTAAAAATCTATTTAATCTACCCTCACGTAGGGTTTTTTTTAATTTGATTGACATATAATTTACATACCATAAAGTTAGCCCATTGTCAGTAAATGATTCAGTGATTTTGAGCCATTACCACAATCCAAGTTTAGGATATGTCAGCCTTTGTACGTATTTGCAGTCAACTCCCAGCCAACCCCAGGTAATCACCGAACAGCTTTCTCCTTTTATTGATCTCCCTTTTCTAGAGAGGTCATATAAATGGAATCATACTGGAGGGGAATGGGGTAACAGGGTGATGGGCATTAAGGAGGGCACGTGACGTGATGAGCACTGGGTATGATAGGCAACTGATAAATTACTGAACACTACATCTGAAACTAATGATGTATTATATGTTGGCTAATTAAATTTAAATTAAAAAATTAAAATAATAAAAATTTAAAAAATAAACGGAATCATACAATATGCAGTCTTGGAATCTGACTTCTTTCACAAAGCATAATGTTCTTGCAGTTCATTCATGTAGCAGCATGTATAGGAATTCATTCCTGTTCATTGCTGAATAATATTCCATTGCAAGGATATGCCACGATTTATCTATCCATTGAACAGCTGATGGACCTTTCGACTGTTTCCAGTTTGGGGCTATCGTAGGTAATGCTGATAGGAACATCTGGTTACGAGTATTTATACAAACCTTTCTATTTCTCTCGGATACTATGTAGGAGTAGGACCACCGGCTTATGTGGTAAATTTATGTTTAGCTTTAGAAGGAATTGCCCAGTTGTTTTCCAAAGTAGTTGTTCTATTTCACAGTCCCACGCTGGAAGGTTTCAGTTCTTCACAGCATCGCCAACACTTGCTATGGTCTGTCTTTTTTGTTGTAGCCATTCTAGCGGGTGCGTAGGAGCATCTGGCTGTGGTTTTTTCCAAATTCAGTGAGCCCCCTCTGGCAGCGAAACTGTTGGATTGTACGGCCTGCCCGGTCGTGGTCGGCTGCCCTGCTGCCTAGGCTGGGGGACTGTGAGCAGCCCCGGGCAAGTATGCCACACACTCTCTGTTCTCACCTAGAGTTTCAGTGGTTTTCCATGGATAAATGCTTTTCAATTTCTCCTTTGCTTTTGGTCAATTTCCAGAACCCTAAATGGATTTTTGGATTTCTTTTTTTCTCCAACTTTATCATCATTTTCTGGAGAGAGAATTGTTGATCTCCTCACTTCACCAGGCTGCTACCCTCACATACTTTTAGTTGAAGATTTTTTTCCTCTATGTGTCTTCCCTAGACATTGCTTTTTTTCTGTTTTCTTGCATTGGCCTCTATGTTTCACGTTGCACGGGATATTTATTTGCCTTGTCTGCACATTAGAATCACTTGGAAAGCTTTTAAAAATCCCAGTGCCCAAGCTGTATCCCCAGAACATTACATCAGAATCTCTGGGGGGAGAGCACAGCCATTTGAAACTCAAAAGAATAATAAGTCAGTGAAAAATGAAAATGTCAACAAGTTTTTTTTTTTGAAAGATTTTATTTATTTGACAGAGAGAGACACAGCGAGAGAGGGAACACAAGCAGGGGGAGTGGGAGAGGGAGAAGCAGGCTTCCCGCCGAGCAGGGAGCCCGATGCGGGGCTCGATCCCAGGACCCTGGGATCATGACCTGAGCCGAAGTCAGGCGCTTAATGACTGAGCCACCCAGGCACCCCCTCAACAAGTTTTTAAAAAGAAAAAAATAGAAATTAAAGTGTAAAGAAAAAAGAAAAACTAGAGGCACCTGGCTGGCTCAGCTGGACAGCATGTAACTCTTGATCTCAGGGTCGTGAGTTCCAGTCCCACTTTGGGTGTAGAGATTACCTAAAAACTTAAAAAAACAAAACAAAAAACCAACCTACGCTCCTGTGTTTCCCCTTTACTCACACCAGTACCATACTCATAACCCTTCTGATACCAGATGTGTGGGAGTTTTTCCCACACCAAGCAATTCTATGACACCAGCTGGGTGCCCTACAATTTAACTCAGTCCTGACACCATCTACCTGGAGATAGCTAGCGTCAGATCCCACCAGTGAAAGGCTCAGTCTATGAGACTGACCACACTTTAGATGCCAATCACAAGTAGTGGGTCCCCAGGTTACCCACAATGTCTGTCCAACTTGGCTCCAGATCAGAGGCTCTTGCGACCTCCTCTTGGATTTGATTATTTGCTAGAACAGCTCTCAGAACTTGGGGGAAAAACTTATTTATGTTTACCAACTTATGAAAAGATATGACCAAGGATACAGATGAACAACCAGATAAAAGGATACATCGGGCGAGGTCTAGGAGGGTCCCGAGCAAAGACACTTCCATCCTGTGGTGTTGGGGGTATGTCATCCTTCCTGCACACAGATGTGTTCACCAACCTGGAAGCTCTCTGAACCCCATACTTTGGGGGTTTTTAGGGAGGCTTCATCAGAAAAGGCATGATCGATGGTTAACTCCATTTCCAGCCCGTCTTCCGTCTCGGGAGAATGGGGGGGTGGGGCTGAAAGTTCCAAGCTTCTAATCATGGCTTTGTCCTTCTGGTGACCAACCCCCAGCCAGGAGCCCACCAACACCCACCTCGTTAGAACAAAAGACACTGCTATTACCCAGGAAATTCCAAGGGATTTGGAAGGTCTGTATCAAAAATAAGGGTCAAAGACCAAATATGACAGCAAAAGATGCACCTAGTACTGTTACCACTTAGGAAATTAGAAGGGTTTTAGAAGCCCTGTGTCTGGAATTGGGGGGGGGGGGCAGTACAGAGAGTATATAGATTTTCTTTTTTTTTTTTTAAGATTTTATATGAGAGAGAGACAGAGCGACAGAGAGCACAAGCAGGGAGGAGAGAGAGAAGCAGGCTCCCCACTGAGCAGGGAGGTGGACGTGGGGCTCAATCCCAGGACCCTGAGATCATGACCTGAGCTGAAGGCAGACGCCCAACCAACTGAGCCACCCGGGTGACCCTATAGTATATAGATTTTCTATTATCTCACGATACTGATAGAGAAGGGAGACCTCTTTTTTTTTTAAGTGGCTCTCTTTTTTTTTAAGATTTTATTTATTTATTTGGCGCCCCGAGAATGGAGACCTCTTGCTTATAGTAGAATGAGGAGAGCCAACTCACAAATACGAAGTTAGTGCTAGCATTGGAAAAGCACCACTTTGCAAACATGATGGTAAAGATTGGCTCAGGCAAGAATCACCACCAGAAGGGGCGCCTGGGTGGCTCAGTCGTTAAGCGTCTGCCTTCGGCTCAGGTCATGATCCCAGGGTCCTGGGATCAAGCCTGGCATCAGGCTCCCTGCTGGGCGGGAAGCCTGTTTCTCCCTCTCCCACTCCCCCTGCTTGTGTTCCCTCTCTTGCTCTGTTTCTGTCAAATAAATAAAATCTTAAAACAAAAAAAGAAGTAATTTGTAGCGAAATAAACTCATAAGGTTGATAACTGTACTCTGGTCATATAAGATAATACACACTGAAGTATTTAGGGGCAAAGGGCCATGATATATGTAAATGGCTCAGAAATGATAAAGGAAATAGGGTAAAATGTTGACTGTAGGGGAATCTGGATAAGGGGTATAGAGGTTGGGCATTGGGGAGGGTATGTGCTATGGTGAGCGCTGTGAATTGTGTAAGACTGATGAATCACAGACCTGTACCTCTGAAACAAATAATACATTATATGTTAATAATAAAAAATAATAAATAAATAAAATAAAGGGTATACAGGTGTTCCATGTACAAGTTTTATTTTATTTTATTACTTTGAGAGAGAGAGCACGCACGAACAGGGGTGAGGGAGGAAGGGCAGATGGAGAGGGAGAGAGAATCTTAAGCAGGCTCCACACTCAGCGAGGAGCCCAGCCCAGGGCTTGATCTCACAACCCTAAAATCAGGACCCAAGATGAAATCAAGAGTCAGTCGCTTAACTGACTGAGCCCCCCAGGTGCCCCTCCTTGGACAATTTCCAACTTTACAACTTAAAAAAAAAGTCAGGCTTTCACAATCCAACACAATTGTTCAGAGCCTATTTTGGAAGTTGAAAGCCCAGAAAGTTGTTCTGTTTTCTGCAGAAAGCCTCACTTTCATTTAGGTGATAACAGGTACCTGTGTAAAAGAGAACTATTTAGGACAAAAACTATACAGGGGCTAAAATTCCAAAATATTAACCCACCTCACCATCTTGTTCAAATGCCTAGAAACATAAACTTACCATACATTCATTGATTTCCAACTTCTAAATATAAAAGCATAATAAATGTATAAATTACCTATTAATCAAAAATATTCAAATTCACATTTAAGTAGGATAAAAAAATTTTTTTTTTCTGCTGAAAATAAGTGCTATGTGCCCTGTGAGCTGGTCCCAGTGCCCCAAGGCACATGTGCTGGAGCTCAACTGGCACACACGTGGTCTACTTTCAACTCTTCAGAAAGACTTTGCAATCCTCCCCTCACCAGCGGAGCTTGGCGTTCTCATGCCTGCCTGCGCACCTTCCTTCTCCTTAGCCTCCACCACTCAAGCCCAGATGTAGACTCTCGGGTTCCGTGGGGCTTCCTGGTTACAAGGTGGTTATCTAGGGCAGAGAGATTATGCATGAACATTTTTTTCCAGATCTTTTTTTATTAAAACAGAGAATTTTTTAAAAAATTTTGTTTATTTGACAGAGAGAGACACAGCGAGAGCAGGAACACAAGCAGGGGGAGTGGGAGAGGGAGAAGCAGGCTTCCCGCGGAGCAGGGAGCCCAATGCGGGGCTCGATCCCAGGACCCTGTGATCATGACCTGAGCCGAAGGCAGACGCTTAGCAACTGAGCCACCCAGGCGCCCCTAAAACAGAGAATTTAAACATTTTTTTCATAGACTACTTACAGATCCCAAAGAACATGCATGGAACTAATTTTAAGGTACAATGGTTTTGGAGAAGCATGGGGAAGCAGGGCAGGAATCATAGCCACCTCTAGACCGCTACTGGGGCCAACCTGCGTGCTGCCCCCCACCCCACCGCTGTCACCGCCAAGCCCCCGAGGAAGGCTGGAGGAGAAGCTAAAGAAGAAAAAAGCCCAAGGGAAGGATGAGCCACAGAGCAGGTGGACATCCTTTCCTGTTTAATTTGAGCTTCGTAAAAAGGCCGAGTGAAGCATGTGATTATTTATAACTATGTTCTATGTGTTCTGTACTATCCGAATGACTTTATTAAAAAAATTGTATTTATTTATTTACTTATTTATTTTAGAGCAAGAGAGCATGGTGGGGAGGGGGAGGCAGAGGGAGAGAGAGAATCTCAAGCAGACTCCCCACCCAGTGCGGGGCCCGACGTGGGGCTCAATCCCACGACCCTGAGATCATGACCTGAGCAGAAACCAAGAGTCAGACGCTCCACCGACTGAGCCACCCCAGGCACCCCTGTACTATCTAAATGACTTCTATCAAGTTTTATTATACCAAAGCAGGATTCTTTTTTTTTTTTTTTTAATTCACTATGTTAGCACAGAGAATGTCTCATTGTTCCAGATACTGTCACCAACAGTATCTCAGAAACCAAGTGAAATAGCCTTGGGGCAAAACAAGAGTTCGCTTCCTTGGTTTTGGGAGTATTCTTGGTTGCCAAGAGAAGGGATCCAATCCACTGACATTCACAGTTGCTATGGCATTTGCCTGTGGTGTGAGGAAGTGAAAATTCATTTTTAGGTCCTCTTCTCTTTTCCTCTGTGCCCTTAGAATGAACTTTATGTCCTGAAACTCGGACCTGTCGGTACCTGGAGCTCCTTTACTGAAGGGCTCCAGGTCTAGTCTTTTCAGTGAGGACATCAACACAGAGTTTCTTAATTCCTCAGAATCAAGGTCTGCTTGTGAAAGGAGTTAAGATGTTAATTGTTCATCATCTCTAAACTTTTCCCATTCATATCATCAAATAAAGACTTCCTTGGGTTTTATAGCTTTCTCCTTTTTTGTAAGGAAATAGGGGAAATTGAAAGTTACTGTAGACCATGGCCACCCATGACCTGCCTGAAATATTGAGATTGTTAATGAAAATTAGCTTTAATAACACGGACATATTTGGAGAGACACAGAGAGAATGAATCACTGGCTCGATTAAAATATTCCTGGGCTCTGATTCCACGTCCATCAGACAACCTTCTGAGGGCTGATCTGAGCTCTCAAGTGTCCTCGTGATAGGAAGAGAGAGATTTGAACAGTGAGCATGAGGGTTTATTTGTGGAAACTGACATTCAAATTCTAAAATTAGGATGGAAATTCAATTATATGGAATTGCAAAGGACCTAGAAAACCAAAGCAATCTTTAAAGAATATTGCTGGAAGATGTACTTTATCAGATATTAAGACTTCCTGTAAGCTACAATAATTAAGAAAATACGATGTGGGGCAAGAATAGATAAAGAGACCAATGGAAAGGAACAGAAAGCCCAGAAACACTCGGACAGTCACAGGACGAATGACAGGATTGAAACTAGGGAGAAGGCCTAATCTTTTCTATAATTGGTGTTAGGTCAAATTGACATCTATATGAAAAAAAATATTAACTCTCACCTCACACTAAAAACAAAAATTAACTCAGAAAAGGGGCACCTGGGTGGCACAGTCAGTTGAGTCCAACTCTTGGTTTCAGCTCAGGTCATGATCTCAGGGTTGTGAGATCAAGCCCCATGTCAGGCTCTGAGTTCAGTGCAGAGTCTGCTTGAGATTCCCTCTCCCTCTCCCCCTGCCCCTCCCACTTGCGCTCTCTCTCTAAAATAAATTAATTAATCTTAAAAAAATTAACTCAAGGGGCGCTGGGGTGGCTCAGTTAGTTAAGTGTCTGCCTTCAGCTCAGGTCATGATCTCAGGGTCCTGGAACTGAGCCCCATGTCAGGTTCCCAGCTCAGCGGGGAGTTTGCCTCTCCTCTCCCTCTGCCCCACCCCTCACCCACTCATGCCCTCTCTCTCAAATAAATAAATATTTTTTAAAATTAACTCAAAATGTAGCACAGACCTAAATGTAAAGCTAAAACCATAAAATTTCTAGAAGAAAACAGAGGAGAAAATCTTAGTGACCTTAGGTTTGGCAAAAAGTTCTTGAATATGATACAGAAAGCAGGAACTACGGGAGAGAAAATTGATAAGCTGGACTTTATCAAAATTAAAAACTTTCACTTTGAAAGGCAAAGCCACAGAATGAGAGAAAATATTTGCAAAGCATATCCACCATACCACATATCCAGTTTTATCTAGCATTACAGAACTCCTTATACTCAGTAAGACAAACAATCCAGTTAAAAAAAAAGAATGGCAAAAGACCTTAATTTACCAAAGAGGCTAACAAGCACATGAAGACATGGTCAACATCATTAGCCATTACGGAAATGATATTAAAACCACAATTTAGACATACCCACCAGAATGACGAAAATTAAAAAGGTTTACCATACAAGGTGTTGGCAAGTATGTGGAAGAACAGAAATTCTTTCACTGCTATTGGGGGTGTGGTACAACCATTCTAAAAAAAGTCTGGTAGCTTCATAAAGAGGTAAACGTACACCTACCATATGACCCAGCCATTCCACTCCTAGGTATTTATTCAAGAGAAATGAAAGCATATGGCCACATGAAGACTTATACACACATATTCATAGTAGCTTTATTCGTAAAAGCCCCCAAACTGGAAACAACCCAAATTTCCATCAAATACACGCGAAAACAAACTGTGGTATTTCCATACAATGGGAAATATTCATCAATAAGAAGAAATTGTTGATGGATGCGACCACATGGATGAATCTCAAAATAATTATGCTGCAAGAAGCTAGTGTCCAAAAAGGACATTCTATTCTATTTATATAAAATTCTAGAAAATACAAATGACTATGTAGTAATGAGAGCAAACTTCTGAAGGTAATGGATGTCTTCATTATCTTGATTTGGGTGATGATTTCATACAGCAAGTTATAAAAACGTATCAAATTATACATTATAAATATGTTATATTTTTTTAAGACTTTATTTATTTATTTAACAGAGAGAAAGAGAGCACAAGTAGGCAGAGAGGCAGGCAGAGGGAGAGGGAGAAGCAGACTCCCCGCTGAGCAGGGTGTCTGACGCGGGGCTCGATCCCAGGACCCTGGGATCATGACCTGAGCTGAAGCAGACACTTAACAACTGAGCCACCCAGGTGCCCCTAAATATGTTGTTTATGGAGTGCCTGGCTGGCTCAGTTGGTACACCCCTGACTCTTGAACTCAAGGTCATGAGTTCAAGCCCCACGTTGGATGTACAGCTTAAAAAAAACTTTTTTAAAATTTATTTGACAGAGAGAGCACCCGTAGGCAGAGCGACAGGCAGGAGAGGGAGAAGCAGGCTCCCCGCTGAGCAAGGAGCCCGAGACGCAGGGCTCGATACCTGGACCCCGAGATCATGACCTGAGCCGAAGGCAGACACTTAACCCACTGAGCCACCCAGGGGCCCCTTCTATTCATTTTTATTATTTATTCTCTTCCTCCCACCTCTATGCTGTTGGGGCCCCACAGAGCCCTTTTCCTGGTGATGCACTCACCCCATATGCGCCTTAAGTGTTGGCTGTCAACTCACAGCTGCCCCTGCCAATAACTGATGGGAAATGAGGGTGTGGGAGAGAAGGGAGAGGGTACAAAAGACTGGCTTTCCTGTGGCAAGGAGGCCTAACTCCGTGGTGCAATTTATGCAGTTACCTGTGGGATGAGGCTGAAGCTAGTTTCCACTTGAGGGCACTCTCCTGCTTCCCTTGCTTCCCTGCCCTGTCCTGTTTCTCTCACACCCTTCTCCTGAGAGCACTTCCCCAGTAAATCACTCAAACAAGAATTCTCATCTCTGGCTCTGCTTCTGGGAACCTGACCCATACCACCCTCGGTAAGCCTCACGGGGACTACCTTGTTCGTTCCCTTACATCAAATCCCTATCTCCGGCTCTGCAGAGCTGTGCCTGGAACGCAGCAAACACTCTATACATGTGTTGCGTGAATACGGGGAGAGCGCAGAGTCTGCTTTATGGCTGGACTGTGGGCACCCCTCCTGTCCTGGGCTAGTCTGGCCTGGCGGCATTGTGAGTCACAGCTGGTGGAGAGCAGCTGAGTGGTTCAGACATGGGCCAGGCCTGGGGCAGCAGCTCAGCACCTCCAGCACGTCCTCCAGGTGAGGCCCAACCTGCAGGGAGGATTACTGGGAAAGGGCCTCTGGGAGGATGCAGCCTTGCAGGCGGGCCGGCTGCACCCTCTCGGGCCCTCTTTGGGCTTTCAGAGATGGCACCCTCAGTCAGATCTAGGGAATAGTACCATCCCCTCAGCCCAGCTATGTGCAAGAGGAACACGTGTGTATTGGATCGATGTAGGCATGACAGAGGGTTCCTTCCCTTTTCACCCTCCATGTGGGAGAAGAGGGAACATATAATCCTTTTCCCATAGACTAGAGTCAGCACTTCCAGGCTTTGGGGGAGACAGAGAATGAGACTTGTTACCTGTACTTCAGCTTCCTTGAGGATGTACTCTGCTTGGGAGAAAAGTCACATGTAGTCTGCATACCCCCTATGACCTCGAATCCTAAGCAATGGTCCTAGCCCACGGCACGTGCCCCAAGCACGTCACCGAGCATACTGAACTACTGTCATCCACACACACATCTGGGTTCCAAGCTGGACCAGGAGCATCTTGAGGGCGGCCACAGGCTCAGAACCCCTGCCCAGACCAGGTCTGGCCCAGGGCGCATTATGCCACTGGTTAGTTCAGATATCCTACCGAATACTTTTCTGAATCCAGAGCTAGCCCTGGCTTTGTAAACTGCCAGAATGCAGTTTAGGCCCTGGTCCCCCTTCCAGCTTCCTCTTGTATTCCCAGCCGAGTACCATACACCGACCCTACTCCAAGCTCTTCCTCACGTCCGGAACATGCAAGCCGTGCCCGGCTCTTCACTCTGCCTAGGGGCCCTCTCCCTTATCTACCCCCAATTCACCTAGCAAAGCCCTGCTTAACTTTTAAGTTAAACCTGTCTCTACCATTCCCAACTCCCGGGCCCCTAACCCTTCCAGCAGCCCCGCCGAGGCTCAGAAAGCCAGGGTTGCGGTCCTTCGTCTGCACGTACGTCCCCTGCGCCTGACGCAGAGTGGTCTTTGGGGAAGGTAGTTTCAGGGGACTTGTGTCGGCGCCAGTGTGTAGGGACGGGCTCCTCAGCGGCCAGCAGCTGGCTAGCCCCTGCTGCCGGCCTCAGAGCTAAGCTTTGTCCACCGGTGCTCGCGGCCCGACGGGCCAGCCCGTCCAAGCAGGCTGCTCACCCGGACTCTTGCTCCGCAGAGGTGCCCCTGGCTCGCCTTCATCATTCCGGACACCGGGGCTCCGGAGGCAAGGGCGCAGCCCCGGTCGTCCACGTCCTCGAGGCCCGGCACCGGGCACCCGCGCGCCGGACTAGGCCCACTCGGCCCTCGCCCTGGAGGCCTTCCGGTGCCCGGCCTCGGGCCACGCCGGCCGCCTGTGGGAGCAGCTCCGGCAGTTCTGGGCCGACCACTTCTCGCGGCGCTTCTCGCCGCGGCGCCCGCCGCTGCGCCGCATCTCCTCCATGTCCACCTTCTACCTGCTGGACCACCGGACGCGCCAGGCCGAGCTGGGCCTCAGCTACGGCGCGCCGCGCATGCGCCTGAGCGACGAGGGCTTCGTGTTCCGCGGCGGCCGGTGGACCACCGAGAGGCTGCCGGTGCGGTCGCGGCCGCCGCTGTCCTCGCCGACCGTCTCGGGCTGGAAGCCGCCGGTGCCGCGGGTCAGGAGCCAGGTGCTCCTGGAGGAGAACAACTACCTGAAGCTGCAGCAGGAACTGCTCATGGACATGCTGACCGAGACCACGGCGCGCATGCACCTGCTGGAGAAGAAGCTCGACAGCCAGGCCAGCGCGGCGGCCGCGGCGCGCGCCTGGCCGAGGAAGATGCGCAAACGCGAGGGCGCGAGCGGCGTGCTCATGATCGAGCCGCGCGCTCTGGAGTCGCGCTGACGCAATAAAGCCCGTGCGGCGCACGCGCACTTCGCTGCTCGCCGCCGGCCGGGGCGCGGTCGTGGGCGGCGAAGCGGGCCTGGCGCGGGCTCCCGACTCGCGGGTAGGGACCGTCACCTAGTGCCCGGTGTGGACGGGTGACTCAGCCAGCAGCCGGTCCCGGGAGGGCGCGATAGGGCTGTGGAGGAAGGTGTGTGTGTGCGGCCCGCTGGGAACGCGGGACGGGGAGCCGGGCTTGCAGCGGGCAGTGCCCGCGGAGCGGGGCGGGGAAGGGGCGCGAGGACGGCAAAAAGGAGCAGGCAGGGGCACTCTTGGCCCAAGGGACCGAGGACCGAGTCTTGGGGGGCAGCGAAACCTTGGGCGCTCAGTGATGGAGGGTGCGGTGAGGTGGGCAGGCCGACGGGGTCGGGAACCTTGCTCCTGGCTCCCCCCGCCCTGGTTTAGAGGCGCGGAGCGGGCCAGAGGGGTTTCAGCCTGGGTCCAGAGTAAGTGTATTTTACTCAGCTTTCTCGAACCTGGGCTCAGCCTCTCCCACCTGGCCGTGTGGCTTTGGGCGAGTCGCTTCGCTATTACAGGCCTCGCTTTTTCTCCTCCGTAGAATAAAGGGTTTGTCTGACCCAGGGTACAAACAAGCACTCCGGGGCAAATCCTGTACACAGATAGGATTTGCTCCACCCACGTTGCTTAAAAATTTTGCATTCGTTGCCAACATTTAAGAATTTGGAGATTTCACATTAAAAATCCAGATTTCCTGTGTTCTCATGAAGAAGAGTCTTGGCCACCACCCTGGACCTTCATTCTGTCCAGCCAGCAGTTTCCTTGAGCTGAAGTGCGGCTGTCACCTCCTGGTCGCTTCACTCCTTCCTTGTTGTAGGTGTCTGATTTTGATCTCTTCCTAGATGCCTTCTGGGTCAATGTTCTTTCCCAGGACATGGGGAGCCCATTTCCCCAACCCCCATACACACAAGGTACTATATAAGATGCTTTGGGGAGTGGACACTGGTCCTGGCAACCGCTAACCTCTTCCCTGGAATATAGACCGTGCATTTCTGCATCCACTGAAACTTGAGACTGGGGACACATTTCCCGAGGGCCATATGACAAGAGAGAGAAGTGGGTGTCCTGCCTCAGCCTTTGTTTCAGGCGCAGACTAGGGATTACTAAACATCTGCTTTGTATAAAGATGTGTCCTTATTCATTCAAGCAGCAAAACAATACAAAACAGGTCATTAGACACAAAATTGAAAAACATTGCTTTTGAGCAGTGCTTTTTTGTATTTTAATAATTCTATATTTACATTAACCTAGATTAAACAAAGTATTTAAAATAGTTATGATGGTGAAATGAATTTTCCTTTTAAAATAACTAAGAAAGTGGGAGGGCCTGGGTGGCTTAGTCGGAAGAGCAAAGTGACTCTTGGTCTCAGGGTCGGGAGTTCGAGCCCTGCATTGGGAGTAGAGATTACTTAAAAAAAAAAAAAAAAAAAATCTTGGGGCACCTGAGTGGCTCAGTCGGTTAAGCGTCTGCCTTTAGCTCAGGTCATGATCTCAGGGTCCTGGGATGGAGCCTCCCCCCCACCCTCAGCAGGGAGTCTGCTTCTCCCTCTCCCTCTCCCCCCCCATGCTTTCTATCTCAACTAAATCTTAAAAAGAATAAGTAAAAATAAAAAATAAGATAAGAAAAAAATATATACAGAGAAGGAAATGAGAAGGGAATCAAAATGATACACTAGAAAAAAAATCAAACCCAAAAGAAGGGACTAATGGAGAAACCATATAAGTGAAAGACGCTAGACCCAAAGGACCATGTATTTTGGGATTCTGTTTGCTTTTTTTTTTAAGATTACACGAGCGGGGGCGGGGGGGGGTGGCTGGGAGGGGCAGAGGGAGAAGCAGACTCCCCGCCTAGCAGGGAGCCTGATGCAGGGCTCGATCCCAGGCTGAGCCACGGCACCCTGACATGATTCTGTTTCTATAAAATATCCATAATAGGCAAATCCATAGAGACAGGAAGCAGATTGGTGGTTACCAAGGACTGGGGGGGGTGGGGGGTGGGAAGGAGCGAGGTACTGCTTGGCAGGTGAAGGGTTCCCTTTTAGACTGAATAAAAAGGTTTTGGAACTGTTTGGTAATGGTGGCACAACAATGTGAATGTTCTAAAAGCCACCAAATTGTATACACTTTAGTGAGTTTTAGGTTAGGCAAATTTTAGACAATAAAAAAAAATGTAAAGGAAAGTGCTTTATATAAAAACATGGAGTAAAAACTATATGAGGTATGGGAAAATAGCCAAAATCGTAACAGCGATCCAAGAATGCCTAAAGTTTAGGGAATATTGCTTTGGCCAGACTACTTGAAAATAAATAGTTCTAGAGTAAAGTATCTGTCCTGCTAGACCAGCAGCAGGCAGGCAGGGAGCCCCATGTTTAGGGAAAGGCATCCAAGTGGCTGAAGGGCCCAAAATAAATGGAGCAGGATGATATTTTGAGATATCTGACTTTGTTCTTTTTGCTGTGGAATTTCACCCCCTGACGAGGCAGCCAGGCTCATTGCCCCAGGGAAGGATGTGACAGAGCAGAAAGCAGGAACAAAGGACTCTTTGTGGCTTTCACCTCCCAGCTCAGAACTCTCTGGGTATCTAGAGCTTTGCAAAAAATATTTTTGGGCTTGAAGAGGGAGGTCAAAAAGGTCACAGATTTGTCAACAGCAAGAGGGAAGATGAAGGGAAATGGAAGTAGAGAACCTGGTAGATCTTCCATCTTGGAAAACCTAGCCTTTCTTGACCCCACATGACTTTCCAGCTACTGCCCCATTTCTCTGCTTCCTTTTGTAACTAAACTCCAAAAAGTTGCTTGTATTCACTGTCCTCAATTCTTCCCCTCCCTCTTCGCTCTTAATCCCCCTCGAGTTTGGGTTTCTCACCCCCCACTCTCCCCAGCCTGCTCTCCTCACAGACGCCATCACCCTCCAATGTTATTGACTTTGGCCAATTCTCTGTCTTCGTCTTGGCCCATTAGCCGCATTTCTTGCTGTTGACCCCTCCTGCTCCTCCTGGAAACACTGTCTTCACCTGGCTTCCAAGGCACTACGAGCTCCTGGGCACTATTTCCCTCCTTGCTCCCCATTCCTCCTCCTCAGTATCTGGCTGGTCTTACTCTCACTTCCTTCAGATGTCTGCCTAAATATCACCTTTTCTGCGAGGTTTTCCCTGATGACTGTTTAAAGGAGTCCGTCTTCTTCCCAACCCAACCAAAGTGGGACAACGGATCCTCCTTGCCCTTTTTGTTTTCTAACGTCCATAACCACTTGGCATGCTATTTTACTGTTGGTCTCCTCTGCCCCCCCCCCCCCCAACTAGGACATAAGCTCCTCAGGGCTTTTCGTTCTGTTCTTTCCTGTATCTCGTTGTAGAAAAGTCCTTAACAACACTTAGTAGGCCCTTTCCACATACTTCTAGAATGCACAAAGGTCTACAGAGGCAGGAACCTGAGTCCCAGGGAGCCGATGGCGTGTGGCCTTTGGTATTGTCCCAGATTTCTGATCCCCGCGAAGGCAAGAAAGGTGTACTAGATGTTCTGGAACTTTTGGTTCCATCCAATCAGCCCACCTCTGACTTCAGCCACAGCAAGGGTAGATGGCTCCGTGGACACTGTCAGTGCCTCATTTCCAGCGTCTCCTGTCGCTTTCTCCTAAGCCTCAGGAGCTCTCTCAACCCCACAGGCCTAGCCTGGGAGTGCAGGTAAGCGAATGCCTTCAGCCCATAAGGGATGGGAGCCAAAATAGACTTTTTTTTAAAAAGATTTTATTTATTTATTTGAGAAAGAGAGATCATAAGCAGGGAGGAGGGGTAGAGGGAGAAGCAGACTCCCCGCTGAGCAGGGAGCCTGATGCGGGACTCGATCCCAGGACCCCAGGACCATGACCTGAGCTGAAGGCAGATGCTTAACTGACTGAGCCACCCAGGCGCCCCCAAAATAGACTTTGTTGACTTTTCCTTCTGCCCTGTGTCACTCTCCTCACTCCCTCTCTCCCGTTTCCTGGATTCATCTACCAAATCAACTACACCCAAGTTCTAGGCTCAAGCTTTTATGGGGATGCAAGCTAAAACAGTAGGGAGTAGCCCTAGAAGGGACACTGTGGGGTTAGGAATCTAGAACTATGGCTCATCCACCATTCAGAAGGCAACAGTGACTTCTCACCACTATTGGTCATTGGGTGGTGCTAACCCCTTGGGTCCTGGAGCATGAGACTCTTACCTTCTGTAGACTGGAGTAAGACAGAAGTGGAGGGGAGAGCTTGGCTTATGGAGTAGCTTTGGCACTTGAAAGATAGGAGGGCAGCTGTAGCTACAAGGATTATGGAGGCGGCTAGTTTTTCTAAACCTGCTTTAGAAACTTTGCTGAAAGAACATAAGGCTCAAGTGAACCCCCTTGACAGGGCATGATATGAAAGCCAGAAAGTCTCCTGAGGCAACGTAAGGAAATGCTCACTTTTGCAGCCAGGAAGGCAGAGCATGCTGGCAGCGAGGCCCACGATGTGATCATAAGGGCTGCAGAGCTGCAGAGGAGACCCGTCATCCTCAGCAATTTTCCTGTGCTATAAAGTCAGGGCATCGAGGGGGGTGCTATGGAATGGGATCCTGAGGCCTGGCATGGGGATGTTTGGGTGGATATACCTAAGGATCTTGAGCCCCAGAGCCCCCGAATCCCCCTGGCCAGCAGCTGCTGCTTCCTTCCCCCACTTGATAGAGAAGAATAGCTCATTTTGCCCGGAGGCCATGCAGAGATCGCACCTGAGCCGATTGTCTTATGAAATGATGCTCATCACTGTCGAGATCACCTCTGCCCATTGCCTCCAAACCAACAACTAGAACTGGGCTCCGCTTAGCCTCAGCAGTGAAGCACAGTCCCTACTCTAGGAGGAAATAGCTCAATTGCCCAAAAAGTTGCAGCAACGGTCAAACCACAGGACCTAAGGGCAGCACGTGCAGGAGTGGATCCTGAGGGTACTAGATGGGGGTGGGATATATAATACTGGGTAACGAGTTGATTGATAATGGGAGCATTTCCCATGACTCAAGACCTAAAGTCCTGCCAAGAACACCCAGAGCCTATCCTAATGCCTCCAGAAGTTTGGACACATTGGTGGCCTCAGTCAATGAGCTGGAGATGCCAGAGTTGCCTTGAGCCGAGTTTGGAAGAAGGAGCCTGAAGGCTCAGGGCGAGTGGGGATCTTAGAGTGGGTTTATTACATAAAACCAGAAGATTGACCATTTGTTCCTTTTTTTTTTTTTTTTTTTTTTTTACGATTTTAAAAATTTGGGGCACCTGGGTGGCTCAGTCATTAAGTGTCTGCCTTCGGTTCAGGTCATGATCCCAGGGTCCTGGGATCAAGCCCCGCATCAGGCTCCCTGCTTGGTGGGAAGCCTGCTTCTCCCTCTCCCACTCCCCCTGCTTGTGTTCCCTCTCTTGCTATATCTCTCTCTGTCAAATAAATAAATAAAATCTTAAAAAAAAAAAGACTTTAAAAATTTGAGAGAGAGAGCATGAGCGGGGGGAGGGGCAGAGGGAGAAGCAGGCTCCCCGCTGAGCAGGGAGTCCCACGTGGGGCTCATCCCAGGACTCCTGGGATCATGACCTGAGCCAAAGTCAGACAATTAGCCGGCTGAGCCACCCAGGCGCCCCTATTTGACTGTTCTTCGGCGGCTGCCCAGAGGATGTCCCTCTGCTGAGGCAGTAGGGGATGAGATAGTGAGGGGGGCATTGAGTCATCTGGAAGCTGTTGGTGGCTGACCCTCATGGGCCAGAGTTGACAGCAGTTGATGCTGCCGTGGAGCTGGGTTTCCTAGTGTCACTGGAAATGAGGGGATTCTCGCATGGCATTTAACTGTTCGGATGAGGATGACGTGATACCTAACAGAAGATAGAAGGGCGTTCTTACCATGCCTTGCAGCAAGAAGGGGGGTCTTGCTCCTCAGAGCTCTCTGGCAATGCCATGGTGTCCATAGGGGCAAAATACACGGGCAGCCAAAGGAGGCAGAGAGTGAGCGCTAGATCGGGGTTGGGGAGCAAGGACGAGAGACGCACCTGCAGAGATCTGACTTGCTGTTAAAATGCCTTCGTATCAGGTCAGTATTTAGACGTGTCCTAGGAAAAGCTCCACCGTTGACGTGAAGTTTCTACCACTGCAGGAGAGCGGCAGGTGTGACATACAAAGTAAGTTACACAGAAACATTTTAAAACCACATCCCCTGCACCCCTGAAAATGTGGAGTGAGACGTGTCCTGCCTACAAAGCCTAACAAGGAGCCTGGGCAGTATGAGACGCTGAGAAGTGTGACTGTGACGGACCACCTTTGGCTGTGTCTCAGCTCAGGTTGCTGTCAAAATTCCATAGACTGGGTGGCTTTTACGCAACAGAAGTTGGCGGGAATTTCAAGATCAGGGTGCCCCCGTGGCCGGGCGAGGGCTGTCTTGCAGATGACCCACTTCCCCTTGTGTCCTCACGTGGCGGAGCAGGGAAGCATGCTCTCTCACCACTCCTAATCCCATCATGAGAGATCTCTCTCTCTCCCTGATCTCCGGAGGCCCCACCTCTCAATGCCATCACATGGGGAGGTAGGGTTTTGCCATATGAATTTGGGGGGGTGGGGGAGACACAGTCCCTAACAGGATCAGAAGCAGGCTCAGCCGGCAGCAGTGAGGGGCCCCAGGACCTGCCGCTCAAGCCGCCCCACCGGCCCCGGGGACGGATGGCAGCTGGGCGGGGACGGGGTCAACAAAAGTGCCCAGTGGTTCCAGCTGAGCCGGGGTATGGTTGGTGGCACAACAGCGTCGGTGCAGTTACCACCACGGAACTGCACACTGAACAACCGTGGAGCCGGTCCATCTCTCGTCCCGGGCATCTTCCCGCGAGAAAAAGGAAGACCACGTGGTTGGCGGCGACGGTGCGGAGCCGGGTCCAGAGTGGAAGCGCAGCACGGCCGCGAGGAGGGGAGACCGTAGCCGAAAAACTGTGCGGAAGGCAGCCTGCACTCGCCAGACAGCCGTGCTTTCGAGAACATGTGTAGCATCCCAGGGAGAGGACCAGACGTGACGGCTGGGCGAGCGCAGACGCCGGCCCTGTGGCGGGGGGGACTGTGCCTCCCGCTTCCGGAGGGGACCCAGCCGGCCCGGTGTCTGCCACACAACCAGCTGCTTGCCCGCTCTGTCCGGGAGCGAAGCCTCACACCAGCTTTGTCCTTGTCCCGCTTCCTCGGGCTCCGTGCCACACAGCCGTCCCCGGTCCCTCCACCCTCGCGCCTGCCGCCCCCGTCGTCAGTTCGGACGCAGGCGAGTCTCTGCTGCTCCCGGGGCGCTCCTAGCAGGTGGACGCCCTCCCCCGAGCAGGCTGGGAGGCCCCCCGCGTGCAGCGCCTGGCCTGCCGCCCGTCCTCGGCGTGTCCAGAATCAGGACGAGCGCGCTCAGAAGCCTGTGCCCAGGATGTCCCATGTGCACCCGCACACACGGGGGACAGGATGCCACAGAAGCCTGTGCAGCCGCAGGGGACTGCGAGGGAGCAAAGGCCCACGGGACTCGCGCCGTGGGCAGGAACAGCACCGCGGGGAGAGAGGAGGCCTCGCGGGGGACCCTGGGGAGCACGGTGGCCTAGGGCTTCCGCAGGCACCGCTGTCCCTGGAGCCACAGAGCAGGAGCCTTGGCCCCTGCCCCCTTGGGAGCCACCACCAGTGGCCTGTCTGTTGCTTTTGTCCCCTCCTAATATATTTAGCAATACTGTGATACCACCTACTCAGTCCGTTTTCAACTGGTCGGTGTCCCAGTTCTGATCAGCCAGGGCTGAATTGAAGTCAGGGGACGAAGCAACGTCTCGGGGACTCCGCGGGCTCACCGGGGGTGGGCTGGGTGTGGACCCTTGAGACCCATGTCCTGGGGTTATGCCAGCAGGTGCACAGCTCTCCTGGGGAAAGTGCAAGGCCGCTCAGTGGCTTGGGGGTGTGGATGACCGTGGAGGGGGGCCTGTGCATGGCCGCAGAAGTGAAAACAAATGGGACTAGGGGGCATGAACCCTCATGCTGGGCAGGCCTCTGAAGACACACATCAACCGGTCACAATGTATGGGCCTTAATTGGCTCCTGATTTTCAAACAAACTAACTGAAACAAACAAAACCACCAATCCCACCCCCCAACATATAAGACAACTGGGGAAAGATGGAAACAGACTATTTAATATTACAGAATTATTAAATTTTGTAGGCATGATATAGAAGGGTTACATTTTGCGTTTTTAAAATCCTTATCTTTTGGGGCGCCTGGGTGGCTCAGTCGGTTAAGTGTCTGCCTTCGGCTCAGGTCATGATCCCAGGGTCCTGGGATCAAGCCCCGCATTGGGCTCCCTGCTCAGTGGGGAGTCTGCTTCTCCCTCTCCCACTCCCCCTTGCTTGTGCGCTCTCTCAAATGAATAAAATCTTTAAAAAAAAAAAATAATAATAATAAAATCATTCTCTTTTGGAGAGAATTAGTAGAATCCTTACAGATGAAATGATAAGGTGTCTGGAATTTGTTTCCAGGTGGTCTAGGATGTGGGCAGGGGAAGTGGGTGGGGGTACAGATGAAAAGATGCGGTTATAAGCTGGTACATGAGGGCTCACCATACCATCCTCTCTACTTTTGTGTGGTGGATATTTTCCATAATAAAATTTTTTTCAAAAGGAAAAAAGAGGGGGCGCCTGGGTGGCTCAGTCATTAAGCGTGTGCCTTCGGCTCAGGTCATGGTCCCAGGGTCCTGGGATCGAGCCCGCATCAGGCTCCCTACTCGCAGGAAGCCTGCTTCTCCCTCTGACCCTCCCCCTGCATGTGTCCCTTTCTCGCTGTGTCTCTGTCTGTCGAATAAATAAAATCTTTTAAAAAACAAACAAACAAACAAATGCTGACACTTTAAAAAAAAAAAAAAGGAAAAAAGAGAAGCCTGAATTTTCCCTGGAACCATTAAAGAGATTTAATTAGTCATTACAAATCTCCCCGCAAAGAAAATACCGAGCCCAGCTGGCTTCATAAGGCAGGCTCCACCATACTGGCAAGGAACGGATCATCTCAACCGGAAAAGAACAAACTCTTCCAGAGAACGGAAAGAGAGAACGTTCGTTCCTCAGCGCATGACCAGCATAGCCGAGAGCAAACCGTGTGCCAAAGAAAGCCACGGGCCATTCTCACCAGGACGATGGAAGCAATTAAATTAGCTAGTAATAAAAAGATAACTGCAAAAATCCTTGCAAAATATTAGCAAATCAATTTCAGCAGTGTATTAAAATGGCAATGTGTCATGATCAAGTTGTGTTTATTCCAGGGATACGGAGATGAATTAATGCTGGAGAATCTATAAACGTACCATACAAACAGATTAAAGAAGGAAAAACCATATAATAAATGCCAAAAAAGTATTTGATAGATAGTCCACCTGAAAAAAAATTCTTCCTAAAACCTAGAAATAGAAAGGATTTTCCAACTAAATAGAAGATATCGGGACGCCCGGCTGGCTCAGCCATTGGAGCATGTGACTGTCCATCTTAGGGTTGTGAGTTTGAGGTCACGTTGGGTGTAGAGATTACTTAAAAATAAATCTTAAAAAAAAGATATCGTCCAAAAACTTACATTCATGTTTTAAAAATGTTAAGCATCGTTTATTATCCTATTTTGTGAACAACTAACTGCCGATATGCAAAGTGTATAATTTACGGGCGCCTGGGTGGCTCAGTTGGTTGAATGCCTGACTCTTGATTTCGGCTCAGGTCATGATCTCAGGGTCGTGCAATCGAGCCCGGCGTCGGGCTCCACACTCAGCAGGAAGTCTGCCTGAGAATCTCCCTCTCTCTCTCTCTCCCTCTGCCCTTCCTCCTGCACCTGTGCTCTCTCTAAAAATAAATAAATCTTAAACAAAACAAAAAACCAAAGTGTATAATGTGATGAGTTCCTATGTGTATCTACATACCCATGAGACCATCACCACGATCAAGACAATGAACATATTCATCACACCCCAGAGTTTCCTCGTGCCGTAAGGGGCACCCCTGCCCTCCTCCCCCTGCCCCAGGGCACCACTGATCTGCTTTTTATTATTATAGATTAAGTTTCATTTTCCAGAATTTTCTGCAAATGGAATCATACAGTATGTACTTTTGAAAGCCTAATTTCTTTCACTCTGCAAAAGTACTTTAGGATTCATTTATGTTATTTGGCACATCAGCATGCCTTTCTACTGGTGAGTAGTAGTCCATCGTGTGGAAATACCGCAGTGTATCCATTCCTCTGCTGGTGGAAATCTGGGTTGTCCTCAGTTTGGGGTTATCATTTATTTTATTATTGTATTATTTGTTATAAATAAAGCTGCTATGAACATTTGTGTAAGAGCCTTTGTGTGGACATGTGTTTTCATTTCTCTTGGGTATGCTAACCCTGTTTCAATTTCTGAGGAAGCCAGACTATTTTCCGAGGCAGCCACACCATTTACATTACCACTAGCAATGTGTGAGGGTTCCATCTTTTTCATAGCCTCACCAATATTTGTTACGTTCTGGGGGGTTTTTGTTCATTTTGTTTTTTTTAATATACCCATCCTGTGGAAGAAATCTCAAAAATCACCAACCCTCTTAGGGGCTCCTGGCTGGCTCAGTAGACATGCAACTCCTGATCTCAGGGGTTGTGAGTTTGAGCCCCACGTTGGGTGTAGAGATTACTTAAAAATAAAATCTTAATGGGGCGCCTGGGTGGCACAGTTGGTTAACCGTCTGACTCTTGGTTTCGGCTCAGGTCATGATCTCACGAGATCAAGCCCTGCATCAGGCTCTGCAATCAGCGTGGAGTCTGCTTGAGATTCTTGCTCCCTCTGCCCCTCCCCCCCTGCACCCTCTCTCTCTCAAATAAATAAATAAATCTTTAAAAAAAAATCACTAGCCCTTCCAAGGCTATGCTTATGGAGATTGCAGAGAAATTAATCCAACAAACTCTATACTAATTAAAGTTTTCAAAAAATTGTATACACATTTACACATTTCTGAATGCAGAAGTATGAAACAAGATAGGTATGGAGATGGGGCTCAGTTGGTTAAGCGTCTGCTTTCGGCTCAGGTCATGATCTCAGGGTCCCGGGATCGAGCCCCGCGTCGGGCTCCCTGCTCAGCGGGGAGTCTGCTTCTCCCTCTCCCTCTGCCCCTCCCCCCTGCTTGTGCTCTCTCTCTCTCTCTCTCTCTCAAATGAATAAATAAAATCTTAAAAAAAAAAAAAAAAGAAGGTAAGTATGGAGAGGTCCAGCTGCACCCTTGTCCCTTCTAGCCTGATCCTTCCTCCCCGCTAGGTAAATGTTTGTATTGATTTATTTATCCTTCCATTGTTTCTATTTGAAAATATAAGCATCTATATCTGTATTTCCTCCTTTTCTTGGTTGCTGTAGCATATTGTGAAATCTGTAAAACCTCTTGCTGTCTTCACTTAGTGACATATTCTGGAGGTCACACCTCAGCAGGACCTAGAGATGCCCCTCGTTCTTTTTTTTTTTTTTTTTTTACAGATTTTATTCATTTTTGCAAGAGAAAGAGCTTGTGAACAAGCGGGGGTGGGGGGGCAGGGAGGGACAGAGGGAGAAGCAGACTCCCCACTGAGTAGGGAGCCCTATGCGGGACTTAATCCCAGGACCCCAGGATCATGACCTGGGCCGAAGGCAGACGCTTCACCGACTGAGCCACCCAGGTGCCCCTACACCACATTTTGTTTATCCACTTATCTGTCAATGGACATGTGAGTTGCTTCCACCTTTTGGCTGTTGTGAATGGTGTTGATAGGAACATGGGTGTACAATGATCTCTTTGAGACCCTGCTTCCAATTCTTTAGGGTATATACCCAATGGAGTTGCTGGATCAAATGGTACTTCCATGTCACACTATTTTAGGAATCCAAACCAAACTTTTCCATAGTGGCGGCATCATTTTACATTCTCATCGACAGTGCACAAGGGTCCCAGTTTCTCTGCATACTTGCCAACACTTGTTATTTTCTGTTTGTTTTTTCTTTTAAGATTTTATTTATTTATTTGAGAGAATTCGAGAGAGAGCATGAGCAGGGGGTAGAGAGAGAAGCAGACTCCCCACTGAGCAGGGAGCCTGATGCAGGACTCGATCCCAGGACCCCGGGATCACGACCTGAGCTGAAGGCAGACGGTTAACCGACTGTGCCACCCAGGTGCCCTGTTTTGTTGTTTTTTAACAGCCATTCTGATGGGCGTGAGGTGGTGATATCTCATTGTGCTTTTGTGTTTCCTGTCTTCTGCTCATATAATTAATACTGCAATAAAAAGCCTTGTGTATAAGGTGGGATGCTCAATCTTGCTCATGATAAATAGAAATACAAAATAAAAACGCACTAAGATGTCATGTCTCACCTGTCAGATCAGCAAAACCCCAAAGTTTGCAACTTCTCTGCTGGCAAGGCTGTGGGGAAGCAGGCGCTCACTAAGTTGTTGGGAAATGCAAAATGGTACAACTGCTTCATACCAGGATCTTACAACATGTAGCAAAATTGCAGGTGCCTTGACCCTTGAGCCAAGCAATCCCACTTCCCAGAATCTATCTCAGACACACACCCTGGTGTAAACGTCCCTGAGATGAAGAGTTTGGGTAGTTACTGTGGATGACTGACTTCCTTAGGGTCCCCTTGTCCCCTCTGGGTCCCTTTCTCGGGTGGGGTTCTGAGATCACGTGCACCTCTTCAGCCTTCTCATCCTGAGTCGAGCGCCTGCAGGGAGAGCATCCTGAGGAGGCTTTGCACCCGCGCAACTGGACAGAATCTCCTGCAAGCCTGTGCCGGAGGAGGGGGTCTCGGGAGGCAATGGATAAATCCTTCTCTCCTCCTCGGGAGGATGGTTCTGAGACACAGTCCGTAAAGTGGCCCGCAATGTCCTGGGAGACAGAGCGGGGAAGGACCACCTTGGTAATGCGGAGTGGTGTTAGCCTCTCTCTCCTCTCCTGGCCACACTCCTTACCCTGTCATCTCCTAAAGCCACTCCCCCACAGGCTCTGCCTTCTGGGGAACCCAGGCCAAATCAGCTGTAGAACATGCACTCTCCATCAAATTAATACAAGCTTGCAAATGCGTCCAGCAGTATGTTTAGTGTTTACAGAGCTGGGTTTAAAACGAAAAACAAAAGTCCTTACCCCGCCCCAGTGCAATTCCGCAGAGGGAACCGGTGAAAATAGTTTCCAAGCACTTTTTCAACGCACAAGCCAGCAGAGGACCTCGGGCTGAATCACCTCCCCAGACGGAATCACCTCCTCAGGCGCGGCCCGCCAGCCCGCGTTCCCCGGGTTTCGGGGGGGATCGGGCGCCCCCTGCTGGTCACGCGAAGCCGGAGCCGGTGGTGCCTCCCAGAAAGGCCGACACCTTCCTTGGCGAGGCCGGGGCGCGGGCGTGCTTCGCACGTTTCCCGCTCGCGAGGCTGCCTTGAGGTTCTCGGCAGCCCGCTCCCTGGAGTGGCTCACCAGCCAGGAGCCCAAGCCCTCTCCCCCAGGGGCGCCCGGCCCTGAAGTACGCCTTCCACCGCCGTCCCAGCAGCTTGCAACGTTAGCGTTCCGTTTGGCCAGGTGCCCTTGGCTCCCCGACCCGCTGGAGCGCTGGAAGCACTTGGCGCTGGATCTGGACGTGGCCCAGAGTCCAGTTCCGCTCTGCGCACTTGCTGGATCTCTGTGCATCTCTCTGCGCCTGTTCCTTGGAGATTTGGGACCCAGCGGGCAGAGATGGTGAAGCACCCAGCAAGGGGAGGAAGGGGGGCTGACTCGGAAACCGTCCTTGATCCAGAACTGCCTGAACTTGTGTGCGCTCCCCATTCTCCTCCCGGAACCCAGGCCCCCAGCTCCTGACCGTCCTCCCCACTGTGGTTCTTTCTAATCAGCTGGAAAGTTCCCCCGGCGCCCTCCCTCCCACAGAGACTGTCCTGCCCTTGGCCTTGACCATGGCCCGCGCTTTATCTTCCCTACTAACCCAGGGCCACAGCGATGTCTTACGTTACTCAGACTCATTTGCTCAGTAATCACGCAACTCTACAGTAATTATCTGTCAAATGCTGGGACCCAACAACTACGTCTTTTTTTTTTTTTTTTTTTTTTGAGAGCAGTTGAGGGGAGGAGGGGCAGAGGGAGAGGGAGAAGCAGACTCCCCACTGAGCGTGGAGCACGGGGCTCCAACCCGGGACCCTGAGATCATGACCTGAGCTGAAATCAGGTGCTTAACAGACTGAGCCACCCAGGCGCCCCACCAACAAGGATGTCTTATCAGTTGGCAGAGTCAGCCCTGACTGGGGAAAACCCAGAGGAAGGGTGTGGAAGGCGAGAAGGAAAGGGCTTTGGTGCAGAGTAGACATTGCCAATGGGGCCAGTCTTTCTGGGGCTGCTGCTGCCAGTCCCCTGGCTGATTGATTGATTGATTGATTGGGCAGGTCCTGACAGAGGTGAAGCCTTCAAAGGCTAAGTGGAAGGTAGCGATGCATTGGAGAGGCATTTCCTCTCCGATGTGTGTATATAAACACAAGACCCCCCCCCCCCCAATCTAGGGTGGTCATTCCTATCGTTCATGGAAATTTCCAGTTCTTTTTCCAGGACGTTGGGAAAGTTTCATTTCCTGGCCTCTTGAAGAAAGGTTTCATTTCCTGGCCTCTTGAAGAAAGGTTTCATTTCCTGGCCTCTTGACTTAACTTGGTGGATGAGCTATGTGGTCTGAGCAGTGAGAAATCAACTTTGTTAAACCCCTGAGATGTGGGGTTGTTACTGTAGCATCACCTAGCCCATCCTCACTAATGGCATCCTAACTCCTTTCTGGAACAAAACAGAATACCAGCAAACTAGCAAACAGGTGGACAGGTTATTTCCTTTGAGACCATGAGCCCTGAGAATCTAGAATTGAGTCTTGAACAACGAATGGCAGGGCAAGGTGTCCTCAAACCGAGGCTGGCCCTCCATACATTCAGACGGAGCTGACCATGGTGTGAGCTTGTCTGCTCTGACCTGGAGGCCGAGGTCACAGGCCTGCAGTTAGGACTGGGCTGTTCATTGTGCACATCTGCTCGGCAGCCCTGGGAGTGGTCAGCTGGAAATGGACTCTGAGCCTTCAGGCCATCCCACACCACTCCGAGGAGAGCCTGCTCCTCCCTGATGGAGCCCTCCCTGCCTCCAGCCCCGTTAGTCAAGCCTCTTCCCTATCCTGTATGGTCTTGTCTCCTATTCCCAAGTGGATGGTCAAGGGTGGTTGCGGCCTTCACGACCACAGCACCATCTGCACCAACATGTGTGTAAGGGGAGAGGGGTGATGGGATGTGGGGTAATATGCACACACTTCATAGGGCTCGAAAGGGAAGAAAGTAACTTGTGTTTTCAACCCCCTGCTCTGAACCCTATTTCTATTTTTTTTTTAAAGATTTTATTTATTTGACAGGAGAGAGAGAGCAGCAGAGGCAGAGGGAGAAGCAGACTCCCCACTGAGCAGGGAGCCCGACACGGGGGGCTCGATCCCAGGACCCTGGATCATGACCTGAGCTGATGAAAGCAGATGCTTAATTGACTGAGCCACCCAGGCGCTCCTGAGCCCTATTTCTACTAATCGCAAATAGCAAACTTGCTCTGTAATAGTGATGATCTCTGGATTTATTTTAGTCTCTTCTAGGTCTTCCATCTTTCAAATGTCCTTCCTTTCCCCCTGCCTCATCCTGCATCATCCCTGTTCCCGGCTTCTCTGCCACAAGAACCCTGAGTGTTTGGGTCCCACCCTTGCAGAGGGAGCCCCTTGCCCAGGTTCAGGGATCAATCCCAACTTGTTTAAGCCAATCCCAGCAGAGCCATCTCCCTGCCTTTGGTTGGCTGGGACGGAGCCCGGGACACACATTCTGACCTCCAGTCAGAGGGGCGGATATCTACCTAGCATTGTAGCATGCTGGAAAAAAGAAGCACAGGCAAAGAAACGGAATTTGTTATCCAAACCTTCCCTGAAAGAAAAATCCAGGCCCAGACAATGTCTCATACAAACACAGAGAATAGAGGAGAGGGAGGAACACTGCCCATTCAATTCCTTTTCTGAGGCCAGCATAACCCAGGACAGAAAGCTGGCAAAGAGATTACAAAAGAAAGTCAGAGACCACTAGGCCAGGTGAATATGGACTTAAACATCCTTGTCAAGTATTATTAGCAAATCGAACCCAATGTTATATGAAAAGATAACACATCGTGACAAAGCAGGATTTATTCCAGGAATGCAAGGTTGTTTTAATATTTGAAAATTGGCCAATGCATGCTTCTCTCACTCCGCATCTCTGCAGATTACAGAGCTGTAAGCACTTATTCAAAATCCTTACATGTATTTCACAATGCAGTACTTTTTGGATATTAGGAAATTATATGACAACCCCAGCAGGCTCTGAGGCAGCCCCTCCTAATCAAATGCATTAGTTAATGCTTTGCAGCAGAATAATAAAAATATTGTCTCAAAAACTAATGATGTTGCTACCCAGAGCAAACTATACCTTCAATACCATCCTGATCAAAATTCCAATGACATTTTTCGAAGTGCTGGAACAAACAATCCTAAAATTTGTATGGAATCAGAAAAGACCCCGAATCACCAAGGAGATGTTGAAAAAGAAAAACAAAGCTGGGGGCATCACGTTGCCCGATTTCAAGCTATATTACAAAGCTGTCATCATCAAGACAGCATGGTACTGGCACAAAAACAGACATATAGACCAATGGAATAGAATAGAGAGCCCAGATAGGGACCCTCAACTCTATGGTCAAATAATCTTTGACAAAGAAAGAAAAAAAATGCAGTGGAAAAAAGACAGTCTCTTCAATAAATGTTGCTGGGAAAATTGGACAGCCACATGCAGAAGAATGAAACTCGACCATTCTCTAACACCATTCACAAAGATAAACTCAAAGTGGATGAAAGACCTCAGTGTGAGAGAGGAATCCATCAAGATCCTAGAGGAGAACATAGGCAGTAACCTCTTTGACATCAGTCACAGCAACTTCTTTCAAGATACATCTCCAAAGGCTAGTGAAACAAAAGCGAAAATGAACTTTTGGGACTTCCTCAAGATAAAAAGCTTCTGCACAGCAAAGGAAACAGTCAACAAAACAAAGAGGCAACCCACAGAATGGGAGAAGATATTTGCAAATGACACTACAGATAAAGGGCTGGTATCCAAGATCTATACAGAACTTCTCAAACTCAACACCCAAAAAACAAATAATCAAGTCAGAAAATGGGCAGAAGATATGAAAAGACACTTCCCTGAAGAAGACATACAAATGGCTAACAGACACATGAAAAAATGCTCATCATTAGCCATCAGGGAAATTCAAATCAAAAGCACATTGAGATACCACCTTACACCAGTCAGAATGGCAAAAATTGACAAGGCACGAATGTTGGAGAGGTTGTGGAGAAAGGGGAACCCTCTTACACTGTTGGTGGGAATGCAAGTTGGTACAGCCACTTTGGAAAACAGTGTGGAGGCCTCAAAAAATTAAAAATAGAGCTACCCTATTAACCGGCAATTGCACTCCTGGGTATTTACCCCAAAGACCCAGATGTAGTGAAAAGAAGGGCCATATGCACCCCAATGTTCATAGCAGCAATGTCCACAATAGCCAAACTGCGGAAAGAGCTGAGATGCCCTTCAACAGATGAATGGATAAAGAAGATGCGGTCCATATATACAATGGAATATTCCTCATCCATCAGAAAGGATGAATACCCAACTTTTACATCAACATGGATGGGACTGGAGGAGATTATGCTAAGTGAAATAAGTCAAACAGAGAAAGTCAATTATCATATGGTTTCACTTATTTGTGGAACATAAGGAATAGCATGGAGGATACTAGGAGAAGGAAGGGAAAATGGGGGGTGGAATTGGAGGGAGAGATGAACCATGAGAGACTATGGACTCTGAGAAACAAACAGGGTTTTAGAGGGGAGGTGGGAGGGAGGATTGGTTAGCCTGGTGATGGGTATTAAGGAGGGCACATACTGCATGGAGCACTGGGTGTTACACGAAAACAATGGATCATGGATCGCATCAAAAACCAATGATGTATTGTATGGTGACTAACATAACATAATAAAATTAAATAAACAACAACTAATGATGTAATGTATGGTGATTAACATAAGATAATAATAAAAAAATTTTTGAAAAAAAAAATTCTCACCAAGCAAGATGAGCCAAGACTGCAAATAGCCTCAGGGCACCTGGGTAGCTCAGATGGTTGAGCATCTGCCTCCGGCTCAGGTCATGACCCCGGGGTTCCTGGGATCGAGCCCTGCTTCGGGCTCCCTCTCCCTCTACTGTTCCGCCTGCTTGTGCTCTCTCGCTTTCTCTGTCAAATAAATAAATAAAATCTTAAAAAAAAAAAAGACTGTAAATAGCCTCATATTAGCTCAGGTTAAAGTCCTGCTGCTGAATGAATTGGCCTCAGACTTAACAAAGCCAAAACATCTTTCTGGTTTTCAAGACTTCGTGAAGTTGGGGTTGAAGATCAGGGATTTTGGATATGAACTGCTCTTTAATTTTAGCCAACCCTTCTACTACTTTAATTTGCATTTCTCTGACTACTTGTGAGAGCTTTGGGCCATTTATGTGTCTTGTTTTCTTCCTGGTCTGTTAAAACTTACATGTTAGGGTTTTTGACTCTTTTTCTTTCACATTTTTTTTTAAGTAGGCTCCACACCCAGCATGGAGCCCAACATGGGGCTTGAAGTTGTGACCCTGAGATCAAGACCTGAGCTGAAGGGGCACCTGGGTGGCTCAGTCATTTAAGCATCTTCTTTTGGCTCAGGTCATGATCCCAGGGTCCTGGGATTGAGTCCCACGTGGAGTCGCATATGCAACCCCACATTGGGCTCCCTGCTCAGCATGGAGTCTGCTTCTCCCTCTCCCTCTGCCCCTCCTCCTGCTTGTGTGCTGTCTCTCAGATAAATAAATAAAAGCTTTAAAAAAAAATCTTTTTTGTTTGTCTCTTTTTTTCTTTGTTTCTTCATTTGTTTCTTAAATTCCACATATGAGTGAAATCATATGGTGTTTGTCTTCCTCTGTCTGGTTTATTTCACTTGGCATTATGCCCTTTAGGTCCAACCATGTGTTCACAAGTGGCAAGATTTCATCACTTCGTATAGCTGAGTAATATTCCATTATATAGATATATATCTATATATCATATATATAGATAGATAAATAGATAGGTAGGTCGGTATATCTATATATATATCACTCTTCTCTATCCATTTATCTATTGAGAGATGGTTGGGTTGCTTCCATATTTTGGCTATTGCAAATAAAGCTGCACTAAACATAGAGGTGCACATATCTTATTGAACTAGTGTTTTTGTTTTCTTTGGGATAATACCAAGTAGCAGAATTACTGGGTCATATGGCAGTTCTATTTTTAACTTTTTGAGGCACCTCCATACTCTCTTCCAGAGTGACTGCGCCAGTTTGCATTGAGGGCTCCTTTGTCTTCACATCCTCACCAACACTTATTTCTTGTCCTTTTTATTCTGATGGGTGCGAGGTGATAGCTCACTGTGGTTTTGATTTGTATTTCCCTGATGATGAGTGATATTGAGTTCATGTGTGTATTGGCCATTTATATGTCCTCTTTGGAAAAATGTCTATTCAGGTCCTCTGCCCATTTTTTAATTGGATTATTATTATTATTATTACTGGTGTTGGGTTGTATAAATTCTTTATAAATTTTGGATATGGACCCTTTATTGGATATGTCATTTGCAAATATCTTCTTCCATTCAGTAGGTTGCCTTATCATTTGTTGATGGTTTCTCTCACTGTGCAGAAGCTTTTTTTTTTAAGATCTTTATTTATTTATTTTAAGATTTTATTTATTTTTTTAAAAGATTTTATTTATTTATTTGACAGAGAGAGACAGACACAGAGAGAGCACAAGCAGGGGGAGTGGGAGAGGGAGAGGGAGAAGCAGACTCCCCGCGGAGCAGGAAGCCCGACATGGGGCTCCATCCCAGGACCCTTAGATCATGACCTGAGCCGAAGGCAGACGCTCAACGACTGAGCCACCCACGCGCCCCTATTTTTTTTTAAAGAAGACTCTACACCCAACATGGGGCTTGATCTCACAACCCCGAGATGAAGAGTTGCATGCACCACCAACTGAGCCACCCAGGCACCCCTGCAAAAGCTTTTTATTTGGGTGTAGTTCCAATAATTTAATTTTGCTTTTGTTTCCCTTGCCTGAGGAGACATACCTAGAAAAATGTTTCTCTGGCCCATGTCAAAGAAATTATCGCCTATGTTTTCTTGTAAGAATTTTATGGTTTCTGGTCGTAATTGCATATTAGGGCTATTGACTCTTGGTCTTTCACATATTTTATAAATATTTTCTAAGCTTATCATTTGCTTTATATATTTTCTTACATCTTTTTTTAGGAAAATTTAAAATTTGTGTGCAAATATATCTTTTCCTTTTGGCTTTCTGGTTTCCAGGCTTACTTAGCAGGTTTTTTCCTATCCTGAAGTAAGGTAAATATTTTTTTTCTTCTAATATATTGTTTTTTATTTAAATATGTATAATGAAATATTTAATGCATCAGAAAAGTATTTTGGTATTTTGTGTTATTTAAAAAATTTTTATTTATGTATTTATTTTAGAGAGAGAGCACAAGCAGGGGGAGGAGCAGAGGGAGAGAGAGAATCTTAAGCAGACTCTGTGCTGAGCAGGGCTCAATGCTGGGCTCGATGCAGGGCTCGATCTCACGACCCTGAGATCATGACATGAGCCGAAATCAAGAGTTGGACGCTTAACTGACTGAGCCACCCAAGTGCCCCAGGTATTTCGTGTTATTTTAGAACAACCACGGCCCTATCGACATTGAGGGCCAGATAATTCTTTGCTGTGGGGGCTGTCTTGTGCACTGTTGGATGTTTAGGAGCGGTATCTCTGCCTCTACACACTAGAGGCCAATAGTACCAACCGCAGTTGTGACAACCAAAATGTCACCAGATATTGCCAAATGTCCAATGGGAGCAAAATCCCCCAAGTTGAGAACCACTGGGCTGGAGTCCAGCTTTTGGGTTTTTTTCCCCATAAGCATGGCCAATAATGTCAGTACCACCCATCAAATTAATCATCGGGGCACCTGGGTAGCACAGTAGGTTAAGCACCTGAGTCTTGGTTTTGGCTCAGGTCATGATCTTGGGGTCGTGAGGTCAAGTCCTGCGTCCGGCTCCGAGCTTAGTGTGGAGTCTGCTTGAGTTTTTCTCTCCCTCTCCCTCTGCCCCTCCCACTCGTGCTCTCCCTAAAATAGATAAATCTTTAAAAAGAATTAATCACCTTTTTTTCACTCAACAGATATGCCATCTTAGCCATATATTAATTTCCCTTATATATTTGCAAGCTATTTCTGAGTTCTTCTTGTCTATCTTGTGGCCTGTCCCACTCTACCACAATTCTTCCATTCTGAAAATTCTGGGATGTACTTAGGCATTTGTTCTTCCAGTTGAACTTTAAAATCATTTAAACCAGTTCTAGAGGTGCCTGGCCGGCTCAGACGGCAGAGCACGCAACTCTTGGTCTCAGGGTTGTGAGTTTGAGCCCCACATTGGGTGCAGAGACGACTTTAAAAAAAATCACTTAAGCCAGTTCTAATCCCATTGTCTAGCTACACCTTCCAACACAATCTTAAAGAGGAGTGGGAACTCCTGTCTTGATCTAGATTTCAGTAGAAACAGCTTGGATATATCCATTTAGTTTGCTTTATAATTTTGGGTTCTGGTAAATAGTCTTTATCATATTTAAGTATATTCTTCTATTCCTTTTTAGCTTAGGACTTTATTAAGAAGAGATAGAGGATTCTATGAAGTGCTTTTCTTTCTTTCTTTCTTTCATCAAGTGCCTTTCTGCGTATCCATGGATATAATCACAAGATTTTTCTCCTTGATTTGCAAGAAAATGCATTATCCTTTTTATTTCCTGGAATACCACCCTGTATTGTTTTCCTGTTACTGCTATAACCAAAGCAGCAAAATTACCACAAACACAGTGGCTCAAACCAACACACAATTATCTTGTGTTCGAAGAAGAGTGTGCCCTCCCTTACTCTCCTCTGCACCCCGCTCTGCTTTCCACCCCTTCTGCTCCACCTAACCTGCTCTTGCTAAAGGCACCAGTGACTTCCATGTTGCCAATTTCCAGGGTCTCTGTTTCTCTTATCTTCCGAGTCCTCTCACTAGAATTTGATGCCGTGGACCACACTCTTCCACCTGAAACCCTGTGCTTCCCAGGCTTTGCCCGTCTCTCTGGCCACTCATTTTCAGCCTCCTTTGCTGTCTTCCTTCCTCCTTTCTTTTCCTTCCTCCTTCCTTCCCTCCTTTTTCTTTCTTTTCCTCTCATTGACACAACCTCCCAATCTTTAGCTTGTGCGATGCTGGGTGTTGGAATGCAATACCATTCTCAAGGGTAAGCCCCTTTATTCATGCCTAAGGTTTTAAATATCATCTATATCCAGTGACATCCAGATTTTTATATCCAGCCTAGACTACTCTTGTTGGCTTTAAGCTCCTAAAACTCCGGCTGTTCATATGATATCTCCCCTTGGATACCTTGGAGGCATCTCGAATTGAACGTGTTCAAAATGGAGCTCCTGACAGGCCCCCTCCTTTCTGCCTGCCTCCAGCCCTCCTCATCTCAGCGAATGGCGCCTTCATCCACTCCCGGGCACTGACCTTCACATGACCTTCTCCCTCTTCTCCTTAATCCGTCTCTCCTCCAACACTTACTTGTTGATGTCTATTACGTGCCAGGCACTCTGTCCCAGTGCTAGCGACGGAACCAACATTCTAGTGTGGGAGCTGGTGATGACGGTATCTGGGGGAGAGTGCTCTGGGCAGAGGAATCCCCATTTGCAAAGGCCTGCGATGGAAAAGAGCAGAAAGGAGGTCGGTGTGGCTGGAGGGTAGGGAAGTGGGTGAAGAGGTCATGTGAAGATGGGAGGTACGCAGGAGTCCCATCAAAGAAATGACTTAACTTGAAATGCGTGACAACCCCTGAAGGATTCAAAGCAGGGGAAGTTATGTGATCTGATTTGCAGTTCTGAAAGATGACTCTGGACTGAAAATGGGTAAGGGGTTCCTTTTCGTGGGTGAGGACAATGTTCTAAACTTAGGTGGTGATGGGGGCAGAACTTTGTGACTACCCTAAAAAAATTGTATGGTATGTGAATTATATCTCAGTAAAGCTGTTAGCAGGAAAAAAAAATCACTCTGTGTTGAGAGTGATCAGGCAAAGGACAAGAGGATAGCACAGGAGATCAACTGCCCTCATCAGATGACAGAGGGACGACAGGGACTGGGCCAGAGGGTGCCTGCCTGTGGGTGCAAGGCAGGAGGTGGTGAATGTCGGTGGGGCGGGGGAGGAAGGAGGATTCCTTTATCAAACCATTGGCAGCCCAGCAGCAAGACAGATCTTTGAGGACATAAACTGCATCATGCCTGAGCCTTGAACCACGTCTGGCCTCAGGCCTCCCAGCCTCAAAGCTGGGTTGTCTCTGCCAAATCACTCTGCCCTTAAGCAGGCCCTCTCATCTGTCAAATCCCAATTTAAGTGCCACTCTCTCAGCAACTTTCTCTAACCCCAAATTACGTTGGGGACCCTTGCTGTCCTGCATAGCACGTGTCAGAATCTATCATCATGGACTGACTTGTAGACTTATTTTTTGGTTCACCTCTGCCACTCAACTGCAAGCTCGTCCAGGGCAAGGATCTTTTCTCCTGTGATTATGCCTCCAGTGCTCACCCCGGAGCATGGTGTATGGAGTGCACTGGAACGTTTTTTGGGCGAATGCATGTATGAAATGAATGCATATGTGAGAAGCCAAGGAGCAGTGGGTCAAAGAAACTTCTGAAAAGAGAATGAACTTACAAAGACTCAAAAATGTAAGGGACTGGGGTGCCCAGGTGGCCCAGTGGTTAAGTGTCTGCCTTCAGTTCAGGTCATGATCTCGGGATCCTGTGATCGAGTCCCATGTCGGGCTCCCTGCTCAGCAGGGAGTCTGCTTCTCCCTCAACCCCTCTGCCCTCCTCGTGCTCTCTCTCTCAAATAAATAAATAAATAAATAAATAAATAAAATCTTTTTTAAAAAAATGTAAGAGCGGCGCCTGGGTGCCTCAGTTGTTAAGCGTCTGCCTTCGGCTCGGGTCATGGTCCCGGGTTCCTGGGATCGAGCCCCGCATTGGGCTCCCTGCTCTGCAGGAAGCCTGCGTCTCCCTCTCCCTTTGCTTGTGTTCCTGCTCTCGCTATCTCTCTCTCTGTCAAATAAATAAATAAAATCTTTAAAAACAAAAAAAATAAATAAATAAATGTAAGAGATGATGGGTGCCTGGGTGGCTCAGTTGTTAAGCGTCTGCCTTCAGCTCAGGTCATGATCCGAGGGTCCTGGGATTGAGACCTGCATCAGGCTCCCTGCTCTGCAGGAAGCCTGCTTCTCCCTCTCTCTCTGCTTGTGTTCCTGCTCTCGCTATCTCTCTCTCTGTCAAATAAATAAAATCTTTAAAAACAAAAAAAATAAATAAAAAAATGTAAGAGATGAGGGGCACCTGGGTGGCTCAGTTGTTAAGCGTCTGCCTTCAGCTCAGGTTGTGATCCGAGGGTCCTGGGATCAAGGCCCACATCAGGCTCCTTGCTCCGCAGGAAGCCTGCTTCTCCCTCTCCCACCCCCCCGCTTGTGTCTCTGTCAAATAAATAAATAAAATCTTTTAAAAAAATGTAAGAGAGGGCGCCTGGGTGGCTCAGTTGGTTAAGCGACTGCCTTCGGCTCAGGTCATGATCCTGGAGTCCCTGGATCGAGTCCCACGTTGGGCTCCCTGCTAGGCAGGGAGTCTGCTTCTCCTTGTGACCCTCCCGACCCTCCCCCCTCTCATGCTCTCTGTCTCTCAGTCTCTCTCTCAAATAAATAAATAAAATCTTTTAAAAAAAAAGTAAGAGATGATCCACAGAATGAGAGAAAATATTTGCAAATCATATATTTGATAAGGGATTAATACACAAAATATATAAAGAACCCCAAAACTTATTGACCAAAAAACCCCAAAACGAAACAACCAAATTAAAAATGCACAAGGAACTTAGACATTTCTCCAAAGGAGACAGACACATGGCCAAAAAGCACATGGAAAGATGCTCAGCACCACTATATATTAGGGAAATGTGAATGGAAACCATCGTGAGATACCACTTCACACTCGAGACAGCCACTGTAAAAACACAAAAACAAACACAAAACCCAGAAAATAAGTAATAGGGAAACTGGGAGCCTTGTGAGTTGCTTGTGGGAACATGAAGTGGCCCAGCCTCTACGGAAAACAGTGGTTCTTTGAAAAGGTAAACGTAGAGTTACATATGATCCAGCAATTCCACTCCTAGATAGATACCTAACAGAATGGAAAGCTGAGAATCTAACAGATACTTGTAGCCCAAGGTTCAAAGCAACATTATTCACAATAGCTAAAAGCTGGGACCCAACTCCAATGTCCATTTATGGATGAATGAATAAACCAAACGTGGTATATGCATATAACAATATTATTCAGTTTGAAAAAGAAAGGAAACTCTGACATACGCTACTATGTGGATCCACCTTGAAAACATTGCATTGGGTGAAATGAACCATTCACAAAGGACAAATATGCTACCATTCCACTTATATCAGGTACCTAGAATAGGCAAATTCCTAGAGCCAGGTAGAATAGAGGTCACCAGGGACGGAGGAGGGAGAATGGGGAGTCAGTGCTCAAAGGGTGGCCTTTCAGCTTGAGAAGATGAAAGCGTTCTGGAGATGGATGGTGGTGATAGTTGCACAACACTGTGAATGTGTTTAATCCCACCGAATTGTCCACTTCAAAGTGGTTAACATGGCCACTTTTTTGTTATGTATATTTTACCCCACTAAAGATTTTTTTTTAAAAGATTTTATTTATTCATTTTGAGAGAGGAAGTAGGGGGGTCCGGGAGCAGACGGAGAGGGACAAGCAGCTCCTTGCGGAGCCTTTGCAGGGCTGGATCTCACACCCTGAGATCATGCCCTGAGCCGGAACCAAGAGTTGGAAGCTCAACCCACTGAGCCACCCTGGCGCCCTCACAATAAAACATTTTTAAATGTAAGGAAGGACATTAGCCATCAGTGCATTTTGAACACCTGGCTTAAGGATTCAGCCACAGTGAGTGGCATTCGGCCTTAAAGGAGATGCGCCGAGAGCCGAAGGGGGCGTGTTAGGATCCCCTTTCCCAGTCAGCGTCCGCGGGGCGCCCCGACTCCTCCGGGAGGGCCAGGCCCCGCCCCCGGGACGCTCCGCCTCCGCCTTTGTTTCTGCGGCACCAAATACCGAATGCAGAGCAGCTGGAGAGGTTCCGGAGCCTTCACGGAGCGTGGAGGGGCGACCTCATTGAACACAACCCGATCCCGCGGCTGCGGGGCAGCGCCCGGCGGCGTGGGGCCGGGATGCGCTCGGGAGCCGAGGCCCGGGCTCTAAACATTGGGCCGCCGGGGCGTCCAGTCTCCAGCTCCAGAACGGGGTCCCCGCCCCGGAGCGCGTCCGGGAGGCTGCCGGTGCTGCGGTGCTCCGAGGATGGGGAGAAACTCCTGTCCTGACATTCTGCCTTACACTCAGAGGACTGTGAAGTTTTCCATCCACACAGAAGTGTTGAGCATTAAAACGATAGAGAATACCGAGAAACAAAACAAGACAATTCACCCATATGCTCGCACCATCTAAAGTCCCTGTGAGCATTTTGGATTATACCTTACACACACATTCTTTTTTTCTTTTTTTTAAGACTTTGACAGAGAGAGACAGCGAGAGCGGGAACACAAGCAGGGGGAGTGGGGGAGGGAGAAGCAGGCTTCCCGCGGAGCAGGGAGCCTGATGCGGGGCTCGATCCCAGGACTCTGGGACCATGACCTGAGCCGAAGGCAGACGCTTAACCGACTGAGCCACCCGGTCGCTCCCACCCACACACATTCTACACATGTGTGTAATTATACATATTTCAGAAAACCGAGCCATACTATTACTGTTTCATGAATTGGTTTTCACTCAACGAATATTGTAAACAGCTTTTCAAAATTATACCCCTAAATCACCATTTTTATTATTTTAAAAGAAGTTTTAAAGATGACGGGGCGCCATTTCATGCTGCGATGAACATTCTTGTAATTTTTTTTTTTTAAGGCAAGCTCTATGGGAATGCCTGGGTGGCTAAGATGGTTGAGCGTCTGCCTTGGGCTCAGGTCATGATCCCTGGGTCCTGGGATCGAGCCTGGAGTTGGGCTCCCTGCTCAGCTGGGAGCCTGCTTCTCCCTCTGCCTGCAGCTCTCACTGCTTGGGCTCTCTCTCGGTCAAATAAATAAATAAAATGCTTTAAAACCAAAACCTAAGATGTCATCAATTTTTAAAAAATATTTATTTGAAAGAGAGCATGAGCAGGGGAGGAGCAGGGGGGGAGAACAAGAAGCAGACTCCCCGCTGAGCAGGGAGCCCGAAGTGGGACTTGATCCCAGGACCCCAGGATCATGACTTGAGCTGAAGGCAGACACCCAACCGACAGAGCCACCCAGGCATCCCAAGATGTCATCAATTTTAAGACACATTTAGGTACCATTGAGAAAATAAATGCTGCCGTTTAAACTATAACATGCCACTGGTTTTTAAGACACGTCCCTATTTTAGAGAGGTTAAACTGCAAAGAAATGTTATTTTAGAATTGATGAAAGAGATAGATGATGAATAAATACATTATCTCTGCGTGGGAAACTGCTTTCTAAGCTTAAAGAGAAAAGAAAGTACTTGGGGGAGAAAATGGAGAGTAAGTCAGTGCTTTCGTTATGAACTTTTACACAGTTTGTGTTTGTTCCTTGTTAAGGTCAATAAAGATTATATAATTGTCGGGCGCCTGGGAGGCTCGGTGGGTTAAGCGTCCAATTCTTGATTTCAGCTCAGGTCATGATCTCAGATTGTGGGACTGAGCCCCATGTTGGGCTCCTGGCTCATCGTGGGGTCTGCTTGGGATTCTCTCTCTCCCTCTTCCTGTGCCCCTCCCCCCAAAAGTGAATAAAATCTTTTTAAAAAGATTACATAACTGTCATATTAAAAAAAAAGATAAAATAAAAAAGGTAAAGTATCCATGGCTTTGACTTCATCAAAATTAAAAACGTCCTTGTTTCTTTTTTTTTTTTTAAGATTTTATTTATTTATTTGAGAGAGAGAGAGAGAGCATGAGAGGGGGGAGGGTCAGAGGGAGAAGCAGACTCCCCGCTGAGCAGGGAGCTCGGTGCCGTACTTAATCCTGGGACTCCAGGATCATGACCTGAGCCAAAGGCAGTCGCTTAACCAACTGAGCCACCCAGGCGCCCCAAAACGTCCTTGTTTCTAAATATTAAAACAGGGGTGCCTGGGTGGCACAGTTGGTTAATCCAGCGACTCTTGGTTTCAGCTCAGGTCGTGATCTCAGGATCATGAGATTGAGCCCCGCATCGGCTCTGCTCAGCAGAGTCGGCTTGAGATTTCCTCTCTCACTCTCTCTGCCCCTCTTGCTCATGCCCTGGCTCTAGAATAAATAAGTCTTAAAAAAATAAATATTAAAACAAGTAGAAGGTAAGCAAACAAAAATATTTGGGGCAGCTGTGGCCAAGGTTTAACAGCCTTAATAAAGTCCAAAAGATCATTAGAGAAAGAAGTCAAACTGAAACAGGGAGTTGGCTATAAATGTATAAAATTTATTCTACCTCGCTAGTAATCAAACAGATGCACAAATTAGAGATATGGTTTTTCTCGGCATGACATTAGCAAAGATTAGTGGAAAGGAAATTTTCAGTGCCAGCAAAACAAAGGATATGGAACCCTCACACACCACAGAGAGGGGTGTGAAGCACGATAACCTTTATTAGTGGCCCTCAAAAGACTCAGATCCTTTTGTTGAATAATTTTACTTCTAGAAATTCATCCTAAGATGATTAGTCTTTCTATGATGATCATACAATTACATTTAGTTTTTTAAAGATTTTATTTATGGGCACCTGGGTGGCTCAGTTGGTTAAGCGACTGCCTTCGGCTCAGGTCATGATCCTGGAGTCCCGCTCTTCCCTCTTGTGCTCTCTCTCTCTCTCTGACTCTCTCTCAAATAAATAAAATCTTTAAAAAAAAAGGGATTTTATTTTTTTTAAGTTTTTTAATTTATTTATTTGAGAGAGAGAGAGAGAGCACAAGAGGGGGTAGGGTTAGAGGGAGAAGCAGACTCCCTGCCGAGCAGGGAGCCCGATGTGGGACTCGATCCTGGGACTCCGGGATCATGACCTGAGCCGAAGGCAGTCGCTTAACCAACTGAGCCACCCAGGCGCCCAAGGATTTTATTTTTGAGTAATCTCTACACCCAATGTGGGGCTAGAACCAACAACCCCAACAAGATCAACTCTTGCTCCACCAACTGAGCCAACCAGATGCCCCCATTCTCATTATGGAAGAAAATCCCAGGAAAATATAGAAAAAAATTAGGAAAAATAAACATCTTAGGAGTGTGGCCATATTGTTAAAAGGTCAAAACATGATTTTTTAATGCACTATCAAGGAGATTAGGGTTTTTTCCTCATCTGATCATAAACCAGTGTTCCTTGGTCATTTAATAAGACCAGAACTCTCAAGTGCTGTAACCTATTAAGAAGACACCTCTGAATGTTAATTGTACCTCAATTAAAACAAAAAATTAGGAGAAAAAACCTCTGGGAGGTGTCTTTGTGATATGGTGGAGAGAGCATCCAAGAGCAGTAAGTGTTCTCCTTACTTTTCAATCACCCAGAGATAGACCTACTGTCTGGAAGATTTGGGAGTCCCACATCTTGGTGACTCCAGCCAAAATGCCATTTTCTCTAGCTCTGTTTTCACCTGAGGGCAGGCAGCATTATTAATCCTGCCTGTTCCTTCGGTGTCCTTCTCCCTTCCGGCCACTGAATTTTCCTTTACAAAAACAGCTCCTAGTGCCTCCTGTTGAAGACCTGCTACTGTCTTCCCCTTGCACTTTGAGTTGACCGCCTTGCACTTGGAATTAAGCTCCTTGCCAAGACCTAAATGGCAGGTCAAGAGCATTTCAAGATCGGGCCCTTCCCTACCTCTGGGATCCTACCTAGGATCACCGTTCCTCTTTACTCCATCGGTGTCTTTCTCTAGTTTTCTCAACCCTGTTTTCGGACTCCAGACCACTGCACCTCGGCGGGGACACGCTGCGCCCGCATCTTTCCGTGGCGGCATTCGGAGAGGCCTTCACTCACCGTCCCACGCTACCTCCTTGTGAACGTGTTTATGGCCTGTGTCCGTCAGGCCCGAGCGGGAGAGGGCAGGCGCGTCGGTTTTCCGCAGTGCTGGTGGGAATCACGAACCTCACTCATCTTGTGCCATAGGCGCACACGGGGAGACCCGGGGTCATTTTCCCAGTGTCTCCACCCGGGAAATGCATCTAACGGTACCCACTTGGCCTTGGAAGAATTGAGCGGGAACCCGCTCAGACGAGCGGAGTCTGGCGCTCACGAGGCGCAGCGGGACGCGGCGTCCGGCCACCGCTTCTCGTGCGAGCGCCCCGCGGCGTTCAGGGCCCGCCTACCCCGGGGCGCCGCAGCGGGGGTCGCGGGGTGCGAGTTCGTTAGGGCAAAAGCGGGGTACAGGACTGAGGCACGGGCACGGGGACCCCGCGCGGCTCCGGGCCCCAGGTCCGACGGTGGCAGGTAAGGGGAGCGGAGGCATACACGCCTCGGACGTGCTCCTGGTGTTGCAGCCCCCAGGAGAGGCCCAGGGGGTCACGGGCTGGCTCTAGGGAGAAAAGGGGTACAGGAGGCACCAAGGCAGGGAGCGACTGTCCCTTCAGGTCGGCCCGGGGCGCGGATAATAGGCTAGGGAAGGGGTAGGAACACGGCCACCTCACCACCCACCTCACAACCCAGAGCGCGGGACTGCCTTACATACGGTCCCTACGGGGAATTGATTGCCGCCATTCCCCTCCCCCACTCTGGCGGGTAAGGCGACGGAACGGTTTGAAGGAAGACGCATGCGCGTGAAACTAAATTGTAAACCAAGTTCAATAATCGCGGGATGGCGCAGGCGCAAAAAAGCCCAGCGGGTTTATAGAGGTGGGAGGGGGGGGAATGAGCCCCAAACGCATGCGCATAATAGTGCGCTGGCTAGAGTGGGGGCCGGCTCATGGAATTACGCATGCGTCTAAGCTCTGTGTGACGCAAGGGGGCGGTGCGGGCACCTAGCTGCGCGTGCGCAGAGCTTGTTCAAAGGGCCTTATTTAGGTTGCGCAGGCGCCTGCTGGCCATTTCTTCTCAGCCACGCCGAAGTCGTGCGTTCGGGTGAGTGTTTGTGGCTCTGTGTTTGGCGCCCAGCGGCCCCCGAGGATGCCATTTTTGGGAGGATTGCTTGCCCCGAGACCTCTGTAGAGCCTGGGGGGCCCTGGCAAGGTGCGGGCTGCCGCGTGGAGCCAGCAAGAGCTCGCCGAGTGGCGGCGGGGCCGCCGAGGCCTGCAGGCCGCGCCGACTCTATTGTGTGAGATGTCGGAGGAGGCGGAGCGGAAGCGGCCGCCGCCATTTCCTTGCCTCCACGCTGGCGCTAGGCCAGGGCCCCCTCGGCTTGGGGCAGTGGCACCTGGTGTCCAGAGCGGCTGCGGGGGCCTGGGCGCAGGCCGAAGGGGTGTCGAGTGTTGGAATCGCTGGGGTTCGGGCGTCTGCACGGGCTCGGCTCTTCCTCGGGCCCCGCAGGCCGGCGGCCGCCTCGAGCCCGGAGGGCAGTTTAAGGTGATCATTTTCCCGGTCTGACGCTCGTCCCCCGCCTGCAGTCTGTGTCGACGCCAGGACCCACGAGGAGACGATGATGTTGGGCACCGAAGGCGGAGAGGGATTCGTGGTGAAGGTCCGGGGCTTGCCCTGGTCTTGCTCGGCAGACGAGGTGCAGCGTTTTTTTTCTGGTGAGTTTGAAGCGGAGGCGGGAGTTCGCCGCCGGGGCCGGCCGGCGGGCGGGCGAGCGGGCGGGCGGTCGGTCGAGCCGGGAGGCGGGCGTGCCAGGGCGGGGCGGGCCGGGCCCGGGGCGCCCCCTGGTGGGGCGCGGGCGGCAGCCGTTCCCGCTGGGCTGCTCGCGCCTTGCCGGGCGCTGTTACGCAATGGAAATTGCGAAAGCCCCGCCCGCCCTCCGAGCCCTCGGGGCGGGGGGAGGGGGAGTGCGGCCTCGGGAGGATTTTTTTGTCGTCTTCGCTTAGTCTAAGCGCTAGTGTTTCTACGGCTGTCTTTTCGAAAGGATAAATGGGATTTCGCTCTCCATCTTGGGAAAATTGTCCAGTTAGCTGGGCAAACAATACATTTTGCAAATCCTTAAAGTATTACAATTTACTTCCACTTTCGGTATGTCCTTGAAGCGGGGCTTTCGACTTCAGAAAGTTAAAATGTCACTTCTTAATTTCAGAAAATTTTCCTAATCAAGATTTGGTAATTGTGAAGAGTTTTTGCCCATCTAGTTCTTGATCTGGCTCACTTTACAGTTGAGGACACTGAACCCCAGGGAAGTTCACTTGCCTATGTAGCTTTTTTCCAGTATGCAGGTTTCCTGAGTAATTTCTACCAAAATGTCCTTGTTCTTATTGTTAGTGTGAGTTTAGACTGATACAGATATATTTGGGAGAAATTTGCAGGTTTTGGAAGGACACTTGTAGGATTGACCTACTATCTGAATTTAGCATTGGTAACGGAAAACGACCTGTAAAACGAGAACCAAGTACACTGGAAGCCACCTTGCAGTGAGCAAGACTGGGTTTGGCTTCAGCTGTGCAACTTGGAGCATTTTAGCTTGCTAACATTGATCCCCTTTTAGGTGAGTATTGGCCCTGCAATTTGGATTCGCAGGAGAAATTGTATGTTGCTGCCAGTAAGGTAAAACCATCAAGTGCCCCAGACTGAAACTTGAAACCAGACTAAGAAAATGGCATAAAATCAGAGTCCAGACTTAAGTTTATGAGAGGTTACAAAGGATGTTCAATGGAGAGGACTTGGAGATAACTTTAAGAAATTGCTTTGACTATTGGATTTTCTTGATGCAATGGGAAGGTGTCCAGAGAATAAGAAAGTTTGGGGGAAGATAAGTGCTTAAGTATTGGAAAGTGGCCCTGGGAATTGGTACTATGGGTCATTCTAAGCTTTGTAGAAGAAGCTCTGCTTTGTAGCAGGGGAATAAACAGGCATTTCATCTGTATCACCCAGAGGTGGTTTTTTAGTTTTAAATTCTGTATTAACGGTTGTTTTCTTTCCAGACTGCAAAATTCAAAATGGGGCTCAAGGTATTCGTTTCATCTACACCAGAGAAGGCAGACCGAGTGGCGAGGCTTTTGTTGAACTTGAATCAGAAGATGAAGTCAAATTGGCCCTGAAAAAAGACAGAGAAACTATGGGACACAGATATGTTGAAGGTTTGATTTATGTTGCCCTAGTAACAGTAAATAAAATATTAAACACATAGAGCTCTATCTTACCCCTTCTGAATTTTAGGTATTTGACCGCATGGAAATGGTCATCTAAGGGAGTTTATGGCAGCTCTTCCTAGATTATCTAAAGACCTAGGAAGTCTGAACTTTGTTCTCTAACTTTCCAAAATTGACTAATTCTAAGCACCTCTTTCAGTATTCAAGTCAAACAACGTTGAAATGGATTGGGTGTTGAAGCATACTGGTCCAAATAGTCCTGACACGGCCAATGATGGCTTTGTACGGCTTAGAGGACTCCCCTTTGGATGTAGCAAGGAAGAAATTGTTCAGTTCTTCTCAGGTATGTAGTTGTGTTTGATGCTGAGCAGTGAGTTCTGGCAAGCTTCTGGCAACATGTGATTTAATAGACCTTAAAGTCCAGTAGCTTAAGATACTTAAACAGGTGTGAGTATGTGCAGATGAATTAAATGTTTTCTTCTTCCTGGAGACCTTCAAATAATTTAAGCCCATCTTAAAGGTGGAAATTAAGTACTTCCAAAATGCTAAGTTTGCCTATATTTAGTGTTGTAGTTCAGAGTAGATCTTTGAGGATTGTCCTCGACAGCTTAACTACTTCCCTCACAATGCTGTTCAGCAAAGTACCAAGTAAAGGTAAGATTCCTTAACGTTAGATTAGTATCAGTTAGGTTGTTGTAATTTGTGGCAAGCGCCTATGTCTTAAGACACGTTGGGTCATGGGCCCAGAAATGTCTCTAATGGTCTAATTCTCTTCATGGGGGGAAAAAAACCCACAACTTTTATGGTTCGTTTAGCCAGGGAATTATATAAACTTACTAAAAGTCGGTCTAATGTAGGAGTAGTTTGAATATAGTCTCAGTATCAAATACAGAAAGTGTTTTTGAAATTGTTCTGGGCCTAAAGTATTTGAATGTTTTTATGCTGAAGAGCTGATAAAATTGCATGTTTAGCAGAATGTTAGATAACATACTTTAAGTAACTTTTAATATTCATGATGTAATAAAGTGGAATTAAGAACAAGAAATCCTTTCATGGTTCAGTGTAGTATGTATTAAAATCTTGATTTAGATATGTTATCAGGTCCTAATATTTTGCCAGAATTTTTGAAATCAAGTCTGTTTTGATTGTTTTTGTCTAAATTGGTGAGAATTGAATGCTATCTGTCAACGTTAAATATGAACATAATTTCATATCTTCTAGGAAAGTGCTTTAAGCCCTTTTTGTAAGCTTGGGAATGTATCCACGGAAAGGATTTTTCATAGACGGAATTTCCAGAAGTGAATCATACTACTGTTAGAGCATAAGAGTGCATGATTGTGCTGTGTAGATCAGTTGTTTGTTGAAAAGTTTAGATTGTATGTTTGTCAATTATATGACTTAAGCAATGTTTCAATTTGTATATAAAATGTTTAAATGTGTAATTTTTTTTAAAAAGTTGAAGTTCCACTAACTTAAAACATTGAAATATAAAAGGTAAAAGGTGTGTTTTAAGTTTAGTAACTGTTGTATTTAATGCTTGAAACTTTATTAAATTCTTCTGTAATTTTCAACATTAATTTGCATAGATTAGAGTGTTAATTGTTGAATTCTTAATGCATCCTGTGTTCAAGTGTTTTTTGTTTTTTGTTTTTTTTTTTGTTTTTATTTTGTTTTTTTTGTTTTTTTTTTCTTTTACATACTATGCCATGGGGTGTGTTAAGAATTGAGTTATACTTTGTAATAATGGAACTTCATATTATTACAATGCATATGTAAAGAGTTACTTGTTGAAAGCATACCGTTCACCTAAAGTTAAAATTCTGGTTTATTTAAAGCTATAAGAAGAATCATTTTTGGGCTTGTGATGTTAATATTGCCCCCCTACTGGGGTTATTTGTCCTTGGGTTGAAGGGTTGGAAATCGTGCCAAATGGGATAACATTGCCGGTGGACTTCCAGGGGAGGAGTACGGGGGAGGCCTTCGTGCAGTTTGCTTCACAGGAAATAGCTGAAAAGGCTCTAAAGAAACACAAGGAAAGAATAGGGCACAGGTGGGGATGGATGGTTGGTTGGATTTGTCACTTTTCTTATGGTAAACAATTAAATCCATATTCTCTCTGCTTAGAAGGAAGAAATCTATTTTCTAGTCCCAATTGATTGATGTTTTGCCACAATTTTCAAATTTCCTGTGTTAAAAGTCCCATAATGCATTGAGATGAAAGTTTAGGTTTTAAAATTGTCCCCAGTTAATTTGATCTCCCTGACAATATTGTGAGATTCCTAATTCTAATCACTAGAGTTGAGAGACTATGGCTTTAAAAAATGTTAATGCAAACCTGGCTTTAGCTGTAATAACACCCACCTAGTAAATTAATATTACCATAAGAAAATGTGATACTTTCTGATCTTGTTTTTAAAGTTGAAATGCAACAAACTTTTTCTTGCTGTATAAATATTCTGCATATGTATTAATAAGCATAGCTTTCAAGAAATTGTCACAAAAGGTTTTATTCTCTTTGCTTGTGACTATTTTTCATTGAAGCATGCGCTTACCTATGCTGATTCCTACTAAAAGCATAGGCCTGGGGTATTATTGGCGAAAGGAAATGTGTAGTGTGGGCTAGACTGTTGGTGGAGGCTGGCTTTTTAGCCCACTTGCTATACATGCTGCCAACGATTTAAGACCTGAAATGTTGAAAGTTGAGTGGAATTCTTTCCCTCCTGAGACATTTATAGTACTCCTCTTTACCCCTAAGGTTGGGCTCTCTGCCTCAGAGGAGTGACTTTTACTCTATAAATTTTACATTAAATCTTACAATTGAGTGAATTTCTGGTCATTGCCTATGCAAATATAAGAAATCTGGCTTTAAATATTAGTCAGTTTCATGGCTATGACTACATTGTTTTCTTGTGTAACTAAGTACCTGTATGAAATGGACTAATGTTTTCTCTCCCCTCCCCATCCCCTTCCCTCATGAACAATGCTTTAGGTATATCGAAATCTTTAAGAGCAGTCGCGCTGAAGTTAGAACTCACTATGATCCACCACGAAAGCTTATGGCCATGCAGCGGCCAGGTCCCTATGACAGGCCTGGAGCTGGCAGAGGGTACAACAGCATTGGCAGGGGGGCTGGCTTTGAACGGATGAGGCGTGGTGCTTATGGTGGAGGTAGGTGAGGCCGTGCAGGCGTCGTGAGGTCTGTTCTTCCTGTAACTGTGTTCATTTGGCTGATTGTTCTTCTGTCTTCCAGGTTACGGAGGCTATGATGATTATAACGGCTATAATGATGGCTATGGATTTGGGTCGGATAGATTTGGAAGAGGTAAGGTAAGAATTGAGTTTCTCAGCTGAAGGATACTCACACTCTTGTAAATCTAGACCTCAATTACTGTTTTTCAGGAATGTCTGACCACAGATATGGGGATGGTGGCTCTACTTTCCAGAGCACAACAGGACATTGTGTACACATGCGGGGATTGCCTTACAGAGCTACTGAGAATGACATTTATAACGTAAGTGCCGGATAAATTTACGAGGTGTCTGGTTCAGGATAGCAGTAAAAACTTGGTTTTTATTCTAATTAGGTGAAACAGGTTTAAATTGTGCTTTTTTTGGGTAACGGTGGATCTTTGACTTCGTTCTCTGAAATACCTTGTATTTAGTTTTTTTCACCGCTCAATCCTGTGAGAGTACATATTGAAATTGGTCCTGATGGCAGAGTAACTGGTGAAGCGGATGTCGAGTTTGCAACTCACGAAGATGCTGTGGCAGCTATGTCAAAAGACAAAGCAAATATGCGTAAGTGTGGTTTTAAGTATCTTGGGGTCTCTGTAACAGATGGTTGAATGACCAGTGTTTGTGATAGAGAAATAGTACGGATACATGAGAAATGTGTTCTCCCATAATGGGTTAGTTCTATGGTGTGTGTTTAAAAAGCGTGTGGGTTTTAAAAATTAGTGTGATTGAAAAGGGGTTTGTGGTAACGTGGACTTGAAGTATATCCTTAATTGACAAACTTAGAACAATTTCGATGAACGTTTAAATCAAAAGGCTGGTGGTTGAAACCAGAGTAAGCAGCTCGAATTTTTTTTACCAAAAGTATTTGAAGTTCACGGATCTACTTGTTTAAGAATGTAAAGTGCTTATCTTTTTTCTTTTACCAACAAACACTTTCAAACTTTTTTTTTTTCTCATTTCAGAACACAGATATGTAGAACTCTTCTTGAATTCTACAGCAGGAGCAAGCGGTGGTGCTTACGGTAGCCAAATGCTAGGAGGCATGGGTTTGTGTAAATATCACTTTAGTGTCTTTTTTTTAAGCTAACCTTGTATGCCTTTTCTCTCATTTCAGAACACAGATATGTAGAACTCTTCTTGAATTCTACAGCAGGAGCAAGCGGTGGTGCTTATGGTAGCCAAATGATGGGAGGCATGGGCTTGTGTAAATATCGTTAGTTTTTTTAAAAACCAAAACATTTATACCTATATAAGTCGATTATATGTTAAGTTATGTTTTAAGGAGTTTAGCATAATTAAGTTAGGCAAAGAGATTGCGATTTTAATTTTGTGTCTGGCTTATTTAAATCATTGTGAGTTAAAATTGTTTAGATAACTAGTTTTTAGTAGTTTTGGGGGAGGGGACTGCAGAAACTAGTTAAATTGTCTTAAGTATGAAGTAGAAGTCTAAAATTAATACTTAGTTAAAAGCACAAGGTCAGTAAAGTTTTGGGCATGGTTAGTTGGGCATAATTAGGTGTTCAGTGATAACCTGTGTATGACATAACCTTACTGTATCAAATTATTGGGGGAAAACCCCACTAAATCCCCCAGTTAAGCAATATCCTAAGGTCTTCTCAGAATGCCTCTACTTATGGAATCATGTGGATTTAGTCCTGCTGATGTGCATACTGTTGGCCTTCTGGTTTATAAATGTTTGTCTAGTTCATATGATGGATAGAAAGGTAGTTTGGTCATAGGCGATAGGCAGAGGCAGGAGGCAGAGGGTTATAGAGATACGAGATCAAGACTGGAAAATGATAGATTTAGAATTACAAGCCCGGTACCACCAGGTACCACATTACATACGGAACAAGGTCCTAATGTTCTCTTAACTTAACAGCAAACCAGTCCAGTTATGGCGGCCCAGCCAGTCAGCAGCTGAGTGGTGGTTATGGAGGCGGCTATGGTGGCCAGAGCAGCATGAGTGGATATGGTAAGTGTGCTTTTTTACATACTTGAAATAAGTTTTAGGCAGGTTTCTTTAGATGGGGGAATATGCAGGCTCCTTTTTGGTAAAAGTGGGTTAATAAATGTTTGCTTTTGATCCAAACGTAACTTGTTCTATTATTATTAGCTTAATTTTTGGAACCAATCATTGGGAGGGGGAAGCGTTCTATAAATTAAAACTAGTCATTGCAACTTGGACTAATGTCGAGCCAGAAAACATCTGCCTCCATTTATTAAACAATTAAACTGTTGATTTTTTTTTTTTTTCTGTCTTTTGGTTAGCATTAAATCCATTTTAGATGGAGGGAGAATTTAAATAGTAGAATGGTGGTTGGGTTTAGGACCGTATTTACTAGTCAGTTTTATCCTAGGATTGTTTTTATTTTTATTTTTTTTCAATTGGTCTAAAGAATGGTGATTTTGGTATTATAGTCTTACCCTACAAAATCCTTTTGCAGACCAAGTTTTACAGGAAAACTCCAGTGATTTTCAATCAAACATTGCATAGGTAAATATTTTCTCAAAAAATATAATTTAAATTCCCAATAGCAAATACTGATATGTTGTAATAACACTTTCTATAGCAGTCAATGGCTCTGACTTAACTCCATGGAGGCTGCCATTTTGGGCACAGTGAGTTGCCTTAAGTCCCAACTTTCGTCATCTCACTTCTTGCCCACCATGAATAGGAAAAGCAAGAGACTGCCCCCGTCCTCCCTATTCATACATGCCATTCGATGGACACATTGTGAATGTTTTATGGTAAATTTTTTTTTAAAATGCTTTGCTTAGCTTTAAAAACAACATGAAGTAATTTTTGCAATTTTTGAAAAACACTAGTTTTCCTTTAAACTTAATTTTCTATGTTGATCCTGAAGCATCCGATTAAATGGTAGCACAAGAGTCTGGCAAGTTGGTACTGCAGAGAAAAGGGGTTAATTGAGACTTGTTTGGAGTCGGGAGTCCCCTTTCCCAAACATGCTTCTCGCCACTTGGACAGCAGCCATTTGTACTCGTATACTTTTTAAACTTTTTCTTGGAATGCTCTGTTTTGACTGATGATCTGATGATTCTGCTGACTTGTCACATCGCTCTCTCTGCAGGCAGCCAAGGCGCAGTGAACAGCAGCTACTACAGTAGTGGAAGCCGAGCATCTCTGGGCGTGAACGGAATGGGAGGGATGTCTAGCATGTCCAGTATGAGTGGTGGATGGGGAATGTAACTGATCCTGATCACTGACTCTTGGTCAACGTTTTTTTAAAAAAGTTTAACAGTTTTGCAATACAAGCTTGTGATTGATGCTTACTCTAAGTGGAAATCAGGATTGTTTTAAAGACTTAAGGTTCAGTATTTTTGAACACAAACATTCATCTAGGATGTAACGGAGTAAACTATAACTGTTAAACAATTTTCAGCTTTTCTCTAGTTCTATTGTAGGATGTACTTAAGCAGCAAGTGTATTTAGGTTAAAGCAGTTGAATTATGTTAAATGTTGCTCTTCTACCACATTACATTGAACACTGTTGGGATGCATGTTGAAAGACATGCTTTTTGTAAAACTCAATATAGGAGCTGTGTCTACAATTAAAAGTGAACACATTTGGCATGTTTGTTAATTCTAGTTTCATTTAATAACCTCTAAGGCACGTAAGTTGAAGCTTTTTTTTTTTTTTTTTTTAAGTTAATGGGGGACTTTGAGACGCAACACCATACGTTAGGATTTTGGTCTTGGTGTTTGTATGAAATTCTGAGGCCTTGATTTAAACCTTTCCTTGTATCGTGATTTCCTTTTAGGTGTATTGCGCTAAGTGAAACTTGTCAAATAAATCTTCCTTTTAAAAACTGCACTTTGTCTTGTCTGTGCTTCAGTGTCATGTGGACTGTTTCTTGGTGCTCTCTTCCTGCCTGGGGCGTAGGTGACAGTGGCCCACGTCTCTGGCTGTGGCAGAGAGGCTCGGCAGCCTCCTCTTCCCTCCGGTGCAACTGAAGGTAAACGGAGCTTTTGGGGGCCCTTGTGGAAGGGCTGCGTGTTTGGCGTGGCTGCACAGGACTTAACCCCAACTGCCCTTGCTAAGCGCTTGCACAAAACCCAGGGAGAGGTGGCAGTACTCTGACTGCATGTTCTGCATGTCTCCAGAGGCCTGAGGCAGGCATGGCTGAGAAGGCAGTGCTGGAGGCAAGGGGGGACCCACCAGGAGCTGCCCCTCCCACTCTGGTGGCTTCCCTGAAGTTTTGCTTCCATGGGGCATGGGGGAGAGGGGCTTGTAGAAGGAGCTAGCTTATAAATGGCTTTCAGAGGGAGTCTTTCGGTCTTTGATTCCTAAAGATCAGGTCCACTTAGGGGCAGAATTCATTCCTTATAGTTTTGGAGGTAGAATACCAAATTGCATTTCCGAGCAAAAAGGACTAGTTTAATTCTGTAATTGGAATCCACCTGTTTTGGTAGAACTCTTTGACAACTCTGGAGTAGCTGGCATTAAGTACTTTTTAAAGGGATCATCCCCAAAGTCCCTTCAGTAGATCTGATCTGAAGCCATTTTCACTTGCTGTGACCGTGCTGAAGACTGATGTCGGATGAGGTTTGCTTGGAATTCCGTTTCTAAGAGTCTGTAGATGGCAACATTGCACAAATGTGCATGAAAGGCCCTGCAGGCCCTACCCTGCTCCATGCCCTCCCGTCAGGACTGGGTGCACCCCTGCGGGCTGGTGCTGTCCTACGTGTGCAGTCAGGCTGGCGTACGGAAGTGGTAGACTTGGCACGTACCCTCTAGCTGCTCTTCTGGTTTAGAGAAAATCGTTTTCAGGGGAGGAGGTTCTGAGCATTTGGTCTCCAGCTGTGTTCTAGACCTAGTACTGCCCCCCGGGGTCTTAGCAGAGTCACTCTGTGGAACCGACCCGTGTTGAGAAGGCCCCGGGACGGTTCCTTCCCTGAGTCCTTCAGCTACCTTGTTCTACGTAGGGAACATCTGTGTTGAGAAAAGGCCCGTGGGAAGAAGAGACGAGACTAACTAGATGTGTGGGGAGGAAGGCTAAGTGAGTGCAGAACCGTTCGGCTTTTACAAAGTGAGGCTTGGGCCATTCTGGTGCTTTGGAACCTGCATGAGGAACCACGTGGGCACTTGTTAGCCAGGACCAGAACCTCAGATTCTGTTGGGAGTGGGCGTTCTAACGTGGGCCCCTGCTGTGTCCCTGGGTAACCACAGGCCTGGGCGCGTCAGCTTGAGAAGTGCTGCCCTAGGCCATCTGTGGCCCCTGTCGCCCAGGTCAGGAGGGCTGCCAGACCGCAGCCTAAGGGTTCCATGGGTTCAGGGGCATGTCTGATGCGTGAGGAGAAAAGTTCTGTCTCACGCAGCTGAACACTTGCTAACTGGCACAGCGATCCTGTGTGAATAATGCCTGTCGAACATCTGTTGCTTGTGGGTGGAGAAGGGAGGTGGGGAAAAGAATCCGTTATGGTACGGGAAGAGCACTGAGGGCCGCGCGGTGGTGGGAGCTGTCAGAAGGGTCTAGGATCAGGTATTCTGCTTCCTTTTGTGTGTGTGCAGATGAGCGCTAAGGCCCAGAGGTGAAGTGACCTGCTTCAGGCTCCCCAGCAAGCTGGAGTCCAAATTGGGTGCACTGAGAACAAGGTACAGATCTCTAATGCCAGACCAGTTGCGGGCTGCGCGGCAGCATGTAAGCATCTTTGGAAAAGCTGGGCCCAGAGATTAAAAAGCTGCTCAGAGGAAGTGACAGAAGGGGAGGGGGCCTCCTGGCAGCCGCTCTCGCTGCCATGTACTTGCTGGAAGGAACATGGCTTTGGAGCTGGGCCCGCAACCTCGCTGAGCCGCCCAGGTTCCTGTTGGGAAAGGACAGATCTAAGGGTGCGGCAGATGCGGGGTCAGAACCCACGAAGGAAAGGGCCAGGGGATGAGGGGCAGGGGACTGGGCAGTGAGCAAGGGGAGTCCACCGAGGGCTCCTTGGGTGGACGGGCTAGTCTGGACAGTTCCTTCACCTGGGTATTCGAGAGCCCGGACCAGTCGGGTGGGGGTGAGCATGCGCGGAGCCCATTTTCATAGCCGACAAACAGCACCTGTCCTGGCCCTGCTTGGGAAAGTAAGAACTGGTGGCCCGGCAGGTGCTTCCCACAGGTGTGTCCTTTGGAGTGCACTAGATCAAGCTGTCGTCGTCTGTGTCAACTCCGGGGCCTAGGGAACACCTGAGCTCTGGTGACGGGGGTAAGGTCACTTCCTCCATGCCCGTCCTGTCCTTGGCTCCCCGGGCAGGGCAGGGCCAGCCTGTGCCCTGGGCCTCTCCCCCCCCCCCCCCCCCCAGGTCGGTAGTCCTGGTCCAGACTCGACTCGGGGGTGGCTCTGAGGCCTGCCCCCGAGGCCGTCCCTGTGATGCCGGCAGTTTGTGCACCAGCGTGAAAAATAAAGGCTTTTATTGCAGGTCTAGAGACATATTCACAAGGGTGGGGCACGGCCCATCTCTCGACTCTGACGCAGGGAAGACATGGTGTGGGGGGACGGGAGCGGGGTGCTCGCGACAGTAGTACAACCGCGGTAGGGCCGCTTGGTTTTGTGAGCGCGGGAAGGGGACAGGAGCAAAGAGACGAGGCTCTGTTGGAGCCCCAGCCGGCGGCGCAGCCGGGGCGGAAGGCTGGCCGGGCGGTCAGTGGCCGGACGATGAGCAGCGCTGCAGCAGCAGGGTGTGGCAGCTGTCACACACGCGCACGGGCCTGGGGTACGAGGGCAGGGCCAGCTCGCTGCTGGAGCATGTGCTGCAGAAGATGTGGCCGCAGTGGCGGCAGTGGTGCTGGGGGCACGAGGGGGCGGTCAGGGCGGGCGCGCCTCCGACCCCCCCAGCAGGGGTCCCCGCCAGCGCGCCGGACGCCTTCGGACCCACCCCCCAGCAGCAGGGGTCCTCCGCCAGTGTGCGGGATGCCTTCCGACCGCCCCCCCCCAGCAGCAGGGGTCCGTTCGGGGGCGGGGGGCGGTCTGTGGGCTGGACAGGCTTCCAGTCTTGCTAGGGACCCGTGTCCTGCCCCGCTGCTCCACCAAAGCCCCATGAGCCCCGGACCAAAGGCTGGGTGCGGGGACCCCAGTCCTGGAAGCGGAAGGCAGAGTCCCTGGGGCTCGGGCCCTGCCCAGACCGCCGCTCAGCTTCTGGGGCTGTGGATGCCGGTCTGTCCACAGGTTCTCTAGAGATGGTTTCCGCCTAATTTAGCCAGATTTTGGTCCTGTTGCTGACAATGAACTTCGACTGACACACTCACCTAGTGTTCTGTATGCGAGCACCCCAAGTCCCAAAGAAATCTGCTAATCCTTGAAAGGACGGGTGGGGACAAGCCGGGAAGCCGTCTGCAGGGGTCAGCACAGCAGCGAGCGCGGGCGCATGCGGTGGCCCGGGTCCCACGGGAATGGGCCGAAGGGGAGCCCCTGTGGGAGCTGCTGGAGGGCCACCCCACGTACCTTCCTCCGGGAGATGGAGAACTCCTTCTCACACTGCTTACAGTGCGTCGCTTCATCATCTTTCAGCCACGTATGGCCCTGAGGGGGCAAGACCACAACAATCCCACTTTGCGGCCGGGCTCCTGACCGACCTGTAGCTGTGTTCCGACTGCCCAACATCAGGGCCTTTTGAGGGTCTCCTTTCCAGGGACCGCCTCCCCCCAGACGCGGCCACGGCCGGAGCTCCAGAGCTGCCGACCACCCACCCTCTGGCTCGGGCTTCCCGGCCCCTGCAGGTCACCCCTGGCCTCCAGCCAGGTTCCCCGGCTTCCTGTCACCCAGACTCACCCGCCCCCTGTCAATAAATGCCCTTGGGCCAAGGTACCCTGAGCCTGGATCTAGCGCTTGCAAACCGACCCTGGCGGAGACCTGCTCCAGACAGAGAGGGGCCAGCCCTGCCACGGCGGGCCCTGCTGAGGGACAGAAGGCAACGCACCGGGGTGGGGGGAGGGGGCTGGGAGGTCCCTGTGCACGTGCTAAGCCCCCAACCCGCAGCACAATATGGAGAGGCGGGATCTGAGGCTTTAAAGCTGCCTTTCTGGAGATCTTTCTAAAGGAAAACGAGGATGTGCCATTTACGCAGCCAGAGGGACTGAGCGCTCAACGGGGCCAAAGGCCTGAGGAGCTGTTCCGGCTCCTTTGCATCTGGCGGCGACAGAGCCACCTCAGGAGCTGCAGCGCGACGCCCGACAGCTCGTCTGTGTGGTGCTGCTGGCCGTCGCTGGCTGGCACATCCGGGCAGGGCAGGGGTGCCCTTCAAGGAGCTTTCCAGGTACAAGGGAGGAAAGCCAGTGCCGCCAAGTTCACGTCCGGCTGCTGCGACGGCTGGGATAGTCGGCCGCCCCGACCTGCCGGGTGCCAGGGTCTCTGATCTGGTGGAGGGCGGACTTGCCTGTCTCAGCTGGCCCGTCCCTTCCTCTCTCAACTGCCCCTCTCTCCCCCGTCCACGGCCCAGCTGGCCAGCCTGGCGCCCGGACCGGGTCACCTGGTCCCACGCGTCCCCGCCTGCCCTAGGTGGTGGGCATCCTTCGGCCCTCCCCGAGATGCTCCAGAGACGCGGCCTGGCTCGGGGTGGCCTCGGGCCCCTCACTTGCTCCCTATTTAAAAAAATCCCTGGGGGCGCCTGGGTGGCTCAGTCGGTTGAGCGACTGCCTTTGGCTCAGGTCATGATCCCAGGGTCCTGGGATCGAGTCCCACATCGGGCTCCCTGCTCTGCGGGGAGCCTGCTTCTCCGTCTCCCACTCCCCCTGCTTGTGTTCCCTCTCTCGCTGTGTCTCTCTCTGTCAAATAAATAAATAAAATCTTAAAAAAAAAAAAAAATAAATAAATAAAAAATCCCCTGGATCTCTGCCACTTTTCCCTCCCTTCATTTGGGCTCCTGTGATCTAGGCCTGCTCTTGAACATCCAGCTGAGGGGCCGAAATCAGGACGGAGGTTGTGGGCTGGGCCCCAGCGCCTGCCAGTGTCACATGTCCCCAGGTCACAGGCCTCTGGGACACATCCCTCACCTGACTCGGGAGAACCTGAGCGCCCAGGGCAGGAGCGTGAGCTGACTAAGCCGGGGGCAGTGATTCTGAGACTAATAACGTTAACAATCCAGTACCTTCAGCGCCTTGTTTACTTCTTTGATGTCTTCCATCTTCAGCTTTGATCTTAAAAAAAAAATAAAGATGATTTATAGCCGTGTGAGGCTCTCAAGCTCAGCAAGCCCACAGCTACTGTCTGACTGGCTTCAGGAGGGTGACGGCTTAGGAGAGAGCAGCCCCATACAGGAGTTGTTCCAGAACACGCTCTCTGCCTTTTATCATCCCAGAGTCACCTCATCATGTTGGCTCATGTCTGCCGCACTCTAGGAGCCTGTGGAACGAATGTGGTCCCAAAACAGACTGTGGAGCCTGCAAGGTTTAAAAAGACTTTGAAGTAGGGCGCCTGGGTGGCTCAGATGGTTAAGCGTCTGCCTTCGGCTCAGGTCATGATCTCAGGGTCCTGGGATCGAGTCCTGCATCGGGCTCCCTGCTCCTTGGGAGCCTGCTTCTCCCTCTGCCTCTCTCTCTCTGTCTCTAATGAATGAATAAATAAAATCTTAAAAAAAAAAAAAAGACTTTGAAGTAGTTGCAACCATTTAAAAATTGGGAGGGTGCCTGGGTGGCTCAGTCGTTAAGTGTCTGCCTTCGGCTCGGGTCGTGATCCCGGGGTCCTGGGATCGAGCCCCGGAGCCCCGCATCGGGCTCCCTGCTCAGTGGGAGGCCTGCTGCTCCCTCCGCTGCTCCCCCTGCTTGTGTTCCCTCTCTCACTGTCAAATAAAATCAAGAACTGGGAATAATTTCCTAGAAGTCAGGTTCCTGGCTTCTCCGGGCAACCATTCCTGCATGGGACATGTGCCTGAATGGGGGTGCGGGGCCCCCCCACAGTAGGCACCCAAATCTGCACGGCTCCTCTGGCCCCTTCCTGCTACCTGCTCCTTCTAGAACAGTCCTGCTCCGAGGACAGGTTCACTTGCTCCACCCTTGTTAGGGGAAGAACAATTCCTTAGTCGTCCACATAGAAGACAGGCCTGAATGTGGTCTACACTGGCAGAATTCAACCAGATAAAATGAAACAGTATATCTGTAATTGCAGGCTGGGGGGTGGGGTGGGGCAGGGAGATCCTGAGCCTTTTCTGAAAAGCTGACATTAGCCTAAACTGTCACTGGATCAACAGAAGGGTCAGAGTGGCAGGGCTCTGAGACACAGACGAGACTTCCAGGGGAGGACTGGGAAACTGAGCATCGGGGCCTTCAGTCCCGCCCGAGCAGCTCAGAGACAGGCTTGCAGTCTGACAGGACCAGAAGCTGCCCGGGCGGCAGGGGGTAACCAGGGGACCCCAGGTCAGGACGGCAGCCCGAACGTGCAAGCACGTCCCTGGGAAACACAACTTGGGAAGGATCCGGACGTTGCCCAGAGAGAGAAACCGGGCAGCTGTGTCTAGCTGGTGGAGGCTCTGAGGAGAGCCCTGTCCTCTGTCACCTGGTGTCAGCTTGCAGGATGGAGGGAAGAGAGAGGGAGGGAGGAAGCACCAAGGATGTTCCTTGGGGATCCCTGCCCACGTCACACGTCCTTGACACGACAACCTCAGCACAGCCTAATGCGCGTGCTACTACGGTGTGTTTCTAGCTGCTTCTCTGTCGGTCCTCATGTCTGGACCTCTGGTCACAGGCTTCCACGGGACCCCCATCTCTCTGGTCACTGTGCTTGGGGAAGGCGCCAGAACAGGACCTGGTGGGGGCCAGAGCCACCGGTGAGGGAGCAGAAGGACGGCAGACTAGGAGGGAGACACTGATTCCTGATGGCTTTTTTGGCTTGAGACAGTCTGAACTGGGTTTCTGGCTCCCTGCAACCAGGAGTCCTGACTCCTAAGGAGAATAAAGCTCCCCAGCGGCTTTGAAAACACAGTCATCTCACAAATGAACAAATCCTACAGTCTGCAGTGTGACCTATCGGATGGGCCAGAGCAACCTGGCAGGACGGGGACCCCGGGGGGAGGGCTGTCAGGTCAAAGGAGAGAGAGCAGTACCCAGCAGGACAGACAGACAGACGGATGCTGGTAGACATGAATATCCAGAGAGGGGGGCGGTGGTTGTGCTTAATGCCACAGCGGGTGGAATCCTCAAACCACGGCAGCCCCCCTGGTCTGACTGCGGGCCAGCAAGCACCCCACCCACCGCCCCCCTGGCTTGCTTGGGACCTAGAGGCTGAGCTAGTGAACAGGAGGGCTCACTAGAAGGGATTTCCTAATGCATTAGTTAAACCGGCGCTGTGTCTCCGAGGCCTGACTTCCTGGGGGGTCACCCTGGAACACCCGGCCCTCCCCTTCCCGGACAGCAGAACTTAGTTTGGCTCCTGGTGGGCAGGCTGGTGTGACTCCGGAGAAGGGGGGGCAGGCCCAGTGGCCATGACACAGGTGGCAGGGGAGGAGGGGGGCAGGCTTCTTACTGGCTGAGGTGCAGACCCATTTCCTGGAGGGCTTGTTCCTGCTCGTTGCAAACCTTCTGCAACTCCGCCTTCTCGTCCTGGAGCTCCCGCAGCTCCTAAAATGGACCAACCAGAGGCCTGACACACTCATGTAATTGCAGCGACAAGCAGGTCAGAATGTTTTTCAAGAGCAAAAAGCAGTTTTGTTGTGTTAATCTCATTTGAGCTGCGGTTATTTCATGGATGACTTCTCACTAGCCTGTTTCTCTAGAACGGGCACCTGCAGTGGGGACAGTGACGTGGGACAGGAAAACAGCTATGTGCAAATCAGTCACCCACATAGGGCGAGCAAGGCCTTGCCCATCTGAGTTGCTATTAAAAGGCCGTTTAAACACAGAGAACTGCCTCAAAACACGCACAGATGAGCCTTATGCAGGAGCGGAGGATACCTGCACAGTGAAGGCTCATTTGAATAAATAGTTTTTTGGGAAGGGCTGGTCTCAACTTCCCGAAAATGAATGACCAAGGCTGATGGAGGCCAGGATGTGGGATCTCACGCCCAGCCCGAGACCACGTGCGCGTGTGGGGTGAAGCTCACAAACTGATAACCACTGTCCTCCGGGGCCCCTGGAGGACAGGTTGGCAAGAGCCCTGACAACGACCCAGGACAGTGATTTGGGGTTCAGGGCTGACGGAGAGCAGCAGGGCTTAGGCCTGAGTGGTGGGCATGTCCCTCCCAGCTGCCCCTGGGCCTTCTGCCCCAGAGCCTGGTGACCCCTGCTCTGACGTCAGACATGTTCTGCTTGTGTGTGTACGTTAAGTGTGGGTGCGGGGCAAGAAGGTATGCAATTCAAATCTTAGACCAAAGTGGAATCAAGGGGGGGGAAGATGCAGAAACTTCTAGGAGTCCTCTTCTGCGCACCATTTCTTCCTGTCCCCTCTTGGAGCCTGAGAGGCTCTTGTGGAACCTCTCCCCTCCCCAGTGGTTCCTACCCCTAGCCCAGTGGGCTCCCTCGGGGAGGGGCTCTTAAACACTTTCCACCAGAGACCAGAGGACCTTTGTGGGCTCATTCAGACCGTGCAGCAGCACCCATGATCATGTTCAACACAACGAAATCCCCAAGGATCCTCCGCCAGGGCCGGTGTGTGGCCGGTGTGCCTGAGATGGCCTTAGCCCGCCTCTGCATGGCTGGCCCTCACTCGCCTTTTGAGTCAGCCTGTGGGGCATGCTTCCCGGACTACGGCCGCCACTGCAGGCTGTCCCCCCCGTTTCATTCTCCCCACCGCACTGCTCCCTGAGTGGCCGGTGTGCGCACCAGCCGCAGCTCTGGCTGTACCAGGGGCTCCGCAGCCGGGGCTCCTGGAGACAGCAGCAGCTCTTCCCCTCCCAGGCCGGCTGCCTTACCTTTTTTAATCCTTCCACTTGCTGTAGCTCTGCTCGGAGTAGAGAGGAAGTGTCCTTCTCCTGTTGTAATTCTCGCTGAAGAGCCTGTCTCTGTTCTTTTTCTGATTTCAACTCTTTCTCTAGACTCGAGCTGTTTTCCCAAAATGAACTTGAGTTAGTCTCAGTGAGAGAGATGCATAGAAGATGCACAATCTCCGGCCCAATTCTCCGCAAAGGAAATGGGGAGTTCACAGGAATCAGAAGTGCTGCACCTGCACCTAAACCCGTCAGCAAAGCAGGGAACCCAGGCTCCCTCTCCAGCAGGGCCACCTGCCCCTCCAGAGGGAAGACCAGGACCCTGCCGGGGGAAGCAGGCGCATGCACGGGACAGCACGCGAGCGCACAGAAAGGAAAAGAGCCCCGAGAGACACTTCGGACCGCACGAGCGGGATCCTCTACCCAGGCGGAGACCTGAGGAGAGAGCCTGCAAAACGTCGTCTGCGTTTTGCAACCCAGAGCCAGCTCCCACTGGGGGACACGGGGTGGGGGCGGGAGAAAGCTACCGCACTCCCCCCTCACCAGCTGAGTGGCCCTGGGACGTTCCCGAACCCCCTGAGCCGGCGCTCTCACTTGCGAAAGGGGACACGGGGCTTGACACACACCCCGATTCCAGCTTCGCGGGTGTAAGTGCAGAAGAGACACCGCCCGCGCCCAGTCGGGAGCTGCCCGGCCCCGCCCCCTGGCGGCTGGCCCCGCCCCGGCCCCGCCTACCACTGCTCGTGCAGCTGGGAGAGCTGCTCCTGCAGCGCGCACGTCCGGCCCCCCAGCTCCTGCTGCAGCTTGTGGCTCCGCTCCTCGGCCCCCTGCCGCGCCCTCTCCGAGACCTGTAACCTGCGCGCAAAGAACCAGGTCTCCGTGGGAAAGGGGTTATCCTCAAGGCTGAGGGCAGCGTCTTTCACAGTCTTGCGGCTGGGGTTTTAAACACACAGTGAAACCGTTCCCAGAGTTCTCAGCACGCGTACAGACTCGTAACCACCGCGGCGACCAGGAGCTCCGTCATCCGGGAAAGCTCCCTAGCGCGGCCCTCTGGAGTCACCCCTAAACCTGGCAACCACTGATGTGCTCTGATACCGTGGCTCTGGCTTTTCGAGAACGTCCTATAAATGGAATTGTTCCTCATATAACCTCTTGAAACTGGCTTCCTTCGCTCAGCGCGGTATCTGAGATCATTCCAGGTTCCTCCCGATGGCCGAGTATTATTTCATGGTATAGGCTGACAGTTTGTTTCTCCTTCATCAGATGAAAAACCTCAATTCGCTTCTAGTTTTAATTATATGCACAGACCTGCTATAAACATTTGTGTACAGGTTTCTGTGTGAACATTAGTCTTCACTGCTCTTGGGCACATACCCAGCAGTGGGATTGTGGGGTCATATGATAAGAGCATGTTTAGCTTTTTTTTTTAATTTTTTTTTAAAAGATTTTATTTATTTGAGAGAGAGAATGAGAGAGAGAGAGCATGAGAGGGGGGAGGGTCAGAGGGAGAAGGAGACTCCCTGCCAAGCAGGGAGCCCGACGCGGGACTCGATCCCGGGACTCCAGGATCATGACCTGAGGCGAAGGCAGTCGCTTAACCAACTGAGCCACCCAGGCACCCAAGAGCATGTTTAGCTTTAAGAGACTGTTCTCCACAGTGGGGGTACCATTTGGCATCCCCATTGGTAAGGTAGGGGAGTTCTAGTCACTTTGGAGTCTTGTCAGCACTCAGTGCTGTCACTAAAAAGATACTTAGCTGTTCTAATACATGCACAGTGACCCCCACTGTGATTGTAACACACACGTCCCTGCTGGCTAGGGATACTGAATGTCTTTTTGTGTACTGGTCCGCCATCCATATGCCCTCTTTGGTCAAGTGTCTGTTCAAGCCTTTTGTCCATTTTTAAATTGGACTGTTGAGTTTTGAGAGTTCTTTACACATTCTGGATACAAGTACTTTGTCAGCTATGTGATCTGCAGATTTTGTCCCAATCTGTAACATGTCTTTTTATTCTCTTAACCGTGTCTTTCATGGAACAAAGGTTTTACATTTTGATAAAGTCCAATTTATCAAAAATTTCTCCCATGGACCCCAGGCTTTCATGTCACGTCTAAGATCTCTTTGACTAACCCAAAGCCACAAAGATTTTCTCCTATATTTTCTTCTAAAAGTTAGAAATTTTAAGTTTTCCATTTAGACTTATGCTCCATTTCTAGTTAATTTTTGAATAAGGTATGAGGTGTAGATTGAGATTCATTTTTCTGATTGTTCCAACATCATTTATTAAAAAGACTTTCCTCGCTCCACTGAACTGCCTTTGCACCTTTGTAAGAAAATCAGTTGCCATATTCTTGTGAGTCAGTTTTCAGACTCTCTTGTGATCCACTACTGACTGATGTGGAAATGTGACCGTGACAATGAGCTCACTGTACCCGTCTGACCCCCTGGGAAGACAGTGTGATACAGAAACCCAAAGTTTGATTAAGGGAATATGCACTTAGGGCTGGGAATCGGACCCCTTCAGCAAGACTCGGATCCCAAAGGCCCATCATCCCAAGTTGTCTGTACTTGTGAGAGAAACTCCAGGTCCAGAGAATGTCCCCATCTCCTAAGTAGTATGTGCCAGGGTGGGGGGTGGGGTGATTACCTTTCTTCCATCTGTTTCATGCTGGACATAACTTGGTTGTTTTTTTCTTCAAAGGATGTGATGGCTTCATTCTTCTGCTGTAAACAGCTCTCTGCATTCTGCCAAGGAAAGGAAAAGGGGTCACACTCTGCCACTCCCTCACCGCCAGGCCTGCTCGGGATTAAGAACAGGTTTGATTGCACCCTCTACTTTCACAGCACTTTCAGGAGCATTTTGTTAATTGCTGCTCTTCCCCACAGCCCTGGAAGACACAATGGGTTGAAGCGCTCACTGTTATCAACAGAAAGAAAGGCCCAGAAGGAAGTAAGGAAGTAATGAGCCTTTCCTTCTATGAAAGGTCCATGTTCCTTTTCAGAAAGGAACATCAGAGTGGGATCTGACAACATTACTGAGCTGTTCCCATGTGCCCAGCACACCTGTGAGTTCTCCGGCCCTGGCAGGGGTGGTTAGCCCCCCTTCTTAGGCAAAGGGAGGCTCAGAGAGAGCGTCGGGGTGGAGACTAGCGTGCATGAGCCAGGACAGCATGCTCACACCCATGACTATGTGACTTCTGAATCCAGGCTCTGAACCAGAGCCCTGGACCGGGCGGGGGGTGGGGGTGGGGGTGGGGTGGCAAAAAGCACCATGTTCCTGTGTGTCTAAAAGAGACGCTTTTAAAATAAAAGGATACAGAAAGGCTAAAGAGAGAAGGAAGTCCTAATAAATTCCCAAGAATAATATACAGACTGTATTCTTGGACCTTAATGTGATACAATTCGACATTAACAACACAAGAATGACTAAAAACGCCTCATATCTTGGAAACAAAACTAAATGGCATTATTACTAAAACTACTGAGCTAAAAATATAAACCAGAGGAAGAATTATGAAATACTCAGAGGTAAAATCTAGTGAAAACACTATGCAATATTGTATAGTACTGAAGATGCACTGAGTGTAAGATGTGTCTTAATTTTACACACCACTAAGAAAGAAAAACCTGCTACTTGGAACACGTCAGGCCACTGACTGTAAGATGCATCTAGGTTTCAGAGATGCTAAGATGTGATTTTGTTAAAATTTGAGGGCCACAGCTAAAGCAGCACTTGCGGGTAATTTTTTTTTTTTTTTAAAGATTTTATTTATTTATTTGAGAGAGAGAATGAGAGAGACAGAGCACATGAGAGAGGGGAGGGTCAGAGGGAGAAGCAGACCCCCCGCCGAGCAGGGAGCCTGATGCGGGACTCGATCCCGGGACTCCAGGATCATGACCTGAGCCGAAGGCAGTCGCTTAACCAACTGAGCCACCCAGGCGCCCTTGTGGGTAATTTTTAACTTCAAATAGCATTTTTGTTACTTATTTTTATTTTTTTAAGTAAACTCTGCCCCCCAGGGTGGAGCTTGAACTCATGACCCTGAGATCAGGAGTCACATGCTCTACTGAGTCAGCCAGGCACCCCCAAATGACATTTTTATGGGAAAAAAAAAAAAGATAAAACAGATGAGCTAATAAGCATGCATTTCAGCAGCTGAAAATGAACTACAGAGAAAACCCAAAGAAATCAGAAAGAATATAACAAAAGTAAGAGTAGATAGAAGTCAATGAAAAACATGGGAACAAAAGACAATGCAGAGTATTAGGGGAAAAAGGTGGTTCTTTGAAAAGATTATTAAAGAAGACACACTTCTGGCAAGAAGGAATACAGAAAATAGAAAATGCAAGTAAGAAAATCCTGGATGAAAGAGATTTAAAAACTTTGTAAAAGAACATTATAAACAACTATGAGTTAAAACATTTGAGAACCTAAACAAGATACATTTTGGAAAAAATACACCAAAATTGTCCTGAGAAGAAATAGAAAGCACAAATAGGTCAGTAGCATTTAATAACTTGAAATGGTCATCAAAGTCACCCTGCTTCCAAAGCCTCGGACCCAGGTAAATCCTATAACATAGGTGGATTCTCAAAATTTTCAGAATAGACACTTGCTATCTTGTATGAATTATTCCAGAGAAAGAGAGCTTCAAGAGAGCAGGAAAGCATATAGTGCCAACCCAATCTTGATTCTGAAGGCAAATAAGGTCAGTAAGAGGAAAGATCACTAGAGGTCCATCTCAAATATAAACACATATATTTTCTTTCCGTTGATAACACTGGGCGCTTCAACCCATTGTGTCTTCCAGGGCTGTGGGGAAGAGCAGAAATTAACAAAATGCTCCTGAAAGAGCACGCGTGCATCAAGAGTATATATAAATATGTCATAATTAAGAAGGATTCCAAGAATGTTAATCAGCATAAATTACAACACAAATAAAGGAAAAAAATATGATTATCAAAATAGATAGATCAGGAGCGCCTGGGTGGCTCAGTCACTTGAGCATCTACCTTTGGTTCAGGTCAGGATCTCAGGGTCCTGGGATCCAGCCCCGCATCGGGCTCCCTGCTTAGCGGGGAGTCTGCTTCTCCCTCTCCCTCTGCCACAATTTGTGCCCTAATAAATAAATAAAATCTTAAAAAAAAAAAACCAACAAAATAGATACAATATAGGGGAAAAAAGCATTTAATAAATTCAACACTCATTCATGATAAAACTAAGCAAACAAGAAACAGAAGTGAACTTCCTTAACTTACTGAGGATCACACAGCGAACATCTAGCAAGATGATAGCTAATGGAGAAACTTTTAGATGCAATCCTTTTAAGAGCAGGACCACAAGTTTGCTCACTGTTTCTGCTGTGTAATATAGTATTGGAAAGCCTGGCCAATGCTCTAAGAAACAAAAATTGAGGGTAAAGAGATTAAACTCTATTTGCCAATGATATGATCACTTACACATAAAGACAACAGGATCAAGTGAGGAACTGTCTGCCCCTGGCGGTGTGCCAGGCTGCTAACAGGAGATCAGGCCTGCAAACACACGAGCTCTTTTCTATACCAGTAAGACCTAACCAGATGATGTAGCCAAAGTAAGGCACCGGTCACATGAGCAACAAGAACTACAATCCAGGAACTCACCTGGAGAAAATGCAAGACTCTTACCCAGTAAAAAGGATAAAAAAAGAGAAAAAAGAATTATCTGACTAAATGAAAATCTACCCCATGCTCTTGGATGAAATGACTTTATACGCTACGGAGGTCAATTTTTTCTCAAGTTAACCTATAAATCCAATGTAATCCCCATTTAGGAAATCCAGTTGGATTTTTTTTTTTTTTTTTTTAATAAATTTAGCCTGGGACCTCCAACTTCGATCCTGGCCCCTGCTCCAGTCCTGCCTGCCCCCACTGCTCATACTGCCCCTGCCTGGGGCCCGATCCCAGCTCAGTTCAGCTGGATTTTTATTAAAAAAATTTTTTTTAAAGATTTATTTTAGAGAGAAAGAGCACATGTATGCAAGTGGGGGAGGGAGTGAGGGAGAGAGAGAATCCCAAGCCAACTCCCCGCCCAGCATGGGGCTCAATCCCACGACCCTGAGATCACAACCTGAGCCGAAACTAAGAGTCAGATGCTCAACCAACTGAGCCACCCAGGCACCCCTCTGCTGGATTTCTAAAAGAGACTTTATAAATTGTTCTAAATTTTTTGTCAAGAATAAAGGTTTACAAATAGTTAAGTCAATCTTAAAAAGGGGAAAAAATTAGGGGGCAAGGAGGGCAGGCTTGACCTCTGTAATGGGTTGAGTTCCATCCCTCCCAAATCCTTATGTGGAAGCCCTGGCCCGAGTACCACACAATGTGACCTTATTTGGGAAGTGGGCCGTTGCAGACATAATTAGTTAAGATGAGGTCAAAGTGGAGTAGGGGGGCCCTTAATCCAGTATCACTTGTGTCCTTATCAAAAGGGGAAATTTGGACATAGTCATGTACACGGGGAGCAGACCAAGTGAAGGTGGCCAGCAACCACCAGGAGTCCTTAGGACACAGGGACGCTACGGTCTTCCTCACAGCCCTCAGATGAGAGCAACTGTGCGGACTCCCAATCTCAGACTCCTGGCCTCCAGACTGTGAGACAATGAAGCTCTGTCAAGCCACTCTGTGGCACTTTGTTACAGCCAACTTAGACATAAAACATACTACAAAGCTATGGTGATCAGGTAACTCAGATAGACACACAGAACAGAGACCTCAGGGACGGTTCCACCTTATGTACGAACCTGATCTATGATCAGGGTGGCACCACATAGGAGAGTGAGAAAAGACTGGACTAGTTCTGAAGTAGCTAATGATATGGAGAGAACCACACCTGGATCCCTCAGTAAGGCTATAAATGAAAGTCAACTCTAGACATTAAAAACCTAACTGTGTCAGGTTTATAAAACTAGTGTAGAATGTCTTTGACACCTAGGCTTGAGAAAGGGCTTCTTAAAATCCCCAAACTGCAGCCCATAACGTGAGAAATCAGCACATTTGACTACACCAAAAATAAGGACACTTAAGGATACCAGAGAAGAGAGTAGAGGACATCTACCACAGGTGAACCAATAAGGGACTAATATTCAGACTACACAGAATGACCGCTAATCAATAAGGACGAGACAAGGGGAGGGTCTAAGATGGTGGTGTAGGAAGACCCTGAACTCTCCTCCTCCAGACACACCAAACCTATACCTACACCTACAGTGATTCTCCCTAAGAACGGAAGGCAGTTTCCACCCCAACAGAGGGACCACACAGAGAAGGGTAGGAGAGGTGGAGACATAGTTAGGACGGGAACCCACCCCTGATGCTGCCCATGCAGTGGGGCAGGCTAGCAACTGTGGGTGAACTAACCCAGAGTGTCTGCCAGGCGCAGGGGGAGTTGCTGGAATGCTCCCCAGGTGGGGAGGTGCTGGTGAGGACCACTGCTGATGGTCCCCCTCCACCGTGACAGCAGACAGGAGCGCGGTCTGGCCATTCTAGCCGGCCCGACACCTCAGTGAGCCCCCGTTTCCCCGCTCATCAGCCCCAGGCATCCCCCTGAGGCGGCCCTCCCGTCTGAGCTCACCCAAGCTCCAGCTGGCCCACCAAGGTGGACCGAGTGCAGCACAACTGGGATACCCTGGATGGTGCCCGCTCCAGCTGCAGCTGTCTTGCCAACACGGTATGGGTGCAAAGCACTTTGGGACACCCCAGGCCCACACCAGCTTCAGCTCTACACGACTCGCTAGGACACCCACTGCCCAGAGCACCCTAGGACCTCCCCACCCCGAGTCTGTGCCCACTTCAAGTATCCCATCAGGCCCTCTACCCCATGTGGAGCACCTCGGGACCTCCTGGCCTATACCCACGTAAGCTCCGGCCATCCTACCAGGGCCTCTGCTAGGCAGAACATCCTGGGACCCCCTAGTCTGCAGCTACTTCTCCAGCTGTCCTGCCAGGAACCCCCTGCTTCATGGAGTACCTTGGGACCCCCTGGCCCCTGCCCCTGCTCAGCTCCAGACTCCTATGGAGTGCCCTGGGAACTTCAGCACGTGCCTGCTATAGCTCCAGCCAAAGACAACAGGCACATGCAGACCACACAGTCCTACACTCCTTTAAGACTGGGAGATGTAGCTGTTCTGCCCAATACATAGAAACAAGCAGAGAAAGTCAAGCAAAATGAGGAGACAAAGGAATATGCACCAAATGAAAGAACAAGACAAAACATTAGAAAAAGAACTAAAAGAAATGAAGGTATGTGATCCACCCCAGAAAGAGTTCAAAGTAATGGTCATAAAGGTGTTCACCAGACTTGACAGAAGAGTGGATGAACTCAGTAAGAACTTCAACAAAGAGAAATTATAGAAAAGAAACAATAAGAGTTGAGGAACACAAGAACTGAAATGAAAAATACACTAGAGAGAGTCAACAGCAGATTAAAGGATGCAGAAGATCTGGATCAGCGATCTGGAAGACAGATGGAAAATGGAAAGCACCCAAGCGAAATAGCAAAAAGAAAAAAGAATACAAAAAAAAAAAAAAGAGGCTAGTTTAAGGAACATTTGGGACAGCATTAAACATGCTAACATCTGCACTGTAGGTATCCCAGAGGGAGGAGAGAGAAGGGGGCAGAAAACTTATTTGAAGTAATAGCTGAAAACTTCCCTAACCTCACCTGGGGGAAGGGAGCACAGAGAGCCTCAAACAAGGTGAAGCAATGGAGGTCCACAACACGACACATGATAATTAAAATGGCAAAGATAAAAGAGAAAGAGAGAATCTTTTTTTTTTCTAAGATTTTATTTATTTATTTGACAGAGAGAGAGATAGCGAGAGAGGGAACACAAGCAGGGGGAGTGGGAGAGGGAGAAACAGGCTTCCCACTGAGCAGGGAGCCTGATGCAGGGCTCGATCCCAGGACACCTGGATCATGACCTGAGCCGAAGGCAGACGCTTAACGACTGAGCCACCCAGGTGCCCCAAGAAAGAGAGAATCTTAAAAGCAGCAAGAGAAAGGCAAATAGTTACGTACAAGGGAACCCCATAAGGCCATCAGCAGATTTTTCAGCAGAAACTTTGCAGGCCAGAAGAAGAGTGGTATGATGCATCCAAAGCACTGAAAAGAAGAATCCTATGACCAAGAGTACTCTACCTGGCAGGAGAGATAAGGAGTTTCCCAGACAAACAAAAGTGAAAGGAGTTCATCACCTCTAAACCAGCCTTACAAGAAATATTAAAGGGGGGGCACCTGGGTGGCTCAGTTGGTTAAGCGACTGCCTTCGGCTCAGGTCATGATCCTGGAGTCCCAGGATCGAGTCCCGCATCGGGCTCCCCGCTCAGTGGGAAGTCTGCTTCTCCCTCTCCCGCTCCCCCCTCTTGTGCTCTCTCTCTCATTCTCTCTCTCAAATAAATAAAATCTTAAAAAAAAAAAAAAAAAGAAATATTAAAGGGGCTTCTTTAGTGAAAAAGAGGAGGCCATAACTACAGTAAGATACTTACGAAAGGGAAAAACTTCACTGGTAAAAGCAAACATAAAATAAAAGTAGGAGATCAATCACTTACAACGCTAGTAAGAAGGGTAAAAAACAAACAGTAAAATCAATTGTATCAAAAAGTAGTTAAGGAATACACAAAATAAAAAGATATAAGATATGACATCATATACATAAAAAGGCAGTAAAAACCTAGTGCATTTATTTACTTATTTTTAAATATTTTATTTATTTATTTGACAGAGAGAGAGAGTGAGAGAGAGCACGCAAGCAGGGGGAGCTGTAGGCAGAGGGAGAGAGAGGGAGAAGCAGGCTCCCCGCAGAGCAGGGAACCCGATGCGGGGCTCAAACCCAGGACCCTGGGATCATGACCTGAGCTGAAGGCAGACGCTTAACTGACTGAGCCACCCAGGCACCCCAAAATGTAGTGTTTTTAGAATGTGTTCAAACTGGGGCGCCTGGGTGGCTCAGTCGTTAAGCATCTGCCTTCGGCTCAGGTCATGATCCCAGGGTCCTGGGTTTGAGCCCCGCATCGGGCTCCCTGCTCGGCGGGAAGCCTGCTTCTCCCTCTCCCACTCCCCCTGCTTGTGTTCCCTCTCTCGCTGTGTCTCTCTCTGTCAAATAAATAAATAAAATCTTAAAAAAAAAAAAAAAAAAAAGAATGTGTTCAAACTTAAGAGACCCTCAACTTAATATAAACTGTTATATACTCAGAATGTTATATATGAACCTCATGGTAACCATAAATCAAAAACGTACAACAGATACACAAAAAGTAAAGAGAAAGGAACCTAAGCACAACACTACAGAAAGCCATCAATCACAAGGGAAGAGAACAAGAGAAGGAACAGAGAAGAAGTACAAAAACAACCACACAACAATGAACAAAAAAGCAGTAAGTACATACCTCTCAGTAATAGCTTTATTCTTTCTTTCTTTATTTATTTTTAAAAGATTTTATTTGACAGAGAGACAGAGCGAGAGAGGGAACACAAGCAGGGAGAGTGGGTGAGGGAGAAGCAGACTTCCTGCGGAGCAGGGAGCCTGATGTGGGGCTTGATCCCAGGACCCTGGGATCATGACCTGAGCCGAAGGCAGGCACTTAACGACTGAGCCACCCAGGTGCCCCTTTTGTTTAAGTTTTATTTATTTAATAAATAAATAAAGAGCACGCATGCGTGCAAGTGTGCAAGTGAGAGGAAGGGCAGAGGGAGAGAGAAGCAGACTCTGTGCTGAGCAGGGAGAGTGACTTGGGGCTCATTCTCACAACTCTGAGATCATGACCTGAGCTGCAATCAACAGTCGGACACTTGACCAACTGAGCCACCCAAGCGCCCCATCAGTAGTAACTTTTAAATATTTTACTTATTTGAGAGAGAGAGAACACACGCTTGAGTGTGTGTGTGTGAGCAGGGGGGAGGAGCAAAGAGGGAGGGAGGGGGAAAGAATCTCATGACCCTGAGATCATGACCTGAGCTGAAACCAAGAGTCGGATGCTCCACTGACTGAACCACCCAGGCGCCCCATCAGTAGTAACTTTAAATGTAAATGGTCTAAATGTTCCAATCAAAAGACACAGGGTGACAGATAAAAAAAAAAAACAAGACCCATCTATATGCCTCCAAGAGACTCACTTCAGACCTAAAAACATACAGACTGAAAGTGAAGGAAGGGATAGAAAAACATATTGCATGCAAATGGAGGCAAACAAAAAAAACCCCCAAAACTGGGGTAGCAGTACCTACGTCAGACAAAATAGCATTATATAATGATAAAGGGATCAATCCAGCAAGATGTAGCAATTGTAAATATCTGCGCAACTGACACCAGAGCACCTGAATACATAAAGAAGCTATTAACAAACATTAAGATAGAAACTGACAGTAATACAATAGTAGGGGACTTTAACAACCCACTTACATCAATGTGTACATCATCCAAGCAGAAAATCTATAAGGAAACAGGCTTTGAGTGATACACTGGAGCAGATGGACGTATCTATACAGAACATTCCTTTCTAAAGCAGCAGAATACGCATTCTCTTCATGTGCACATGAGACATTCTCCAGAATCCATCACGGTAGGCCACAAAAAGAATCTCAATAAATTTAAGAAGACTGAAATCGTATCAAGCATCTTTACCCACAATAGTATGTAACTTGAAATCAATTACAGGGAAAAAAAACAACAAAACACAGAAGAAACACAAACATGTGGAAGCTAAACAACATGCTACTAAACAACAAATTGGTCAAACCAAGAAATCAAAGGAGAAATTTAAAAAAGTACCTGGAGACAAATGAAAATGGAAACACAATGGTCCAAAATCTTTGGAACGCAGCAAAAGCAGTTCTAAGAAGGAAGTTTAAAGTGATACCAGAACAAGAAAAATCTCAAAGAAACAATCTAACCTGAAACCTAAAGCAGCTAGAAAAAGAAGAGCAAAAGCCCAAAATCAGTCCTAGGAATGAAATAATAGAGATAAGAGTAGATTAAGTGAAATGGAGACTTAAAAAACAATAGAAAAGATCACATTAAATCAAGAGCTGGTTGTTTGAAAAGATAAAGAAAACTGATAAACTTTTACCCAGACTCATCAAGAAAAAGAGAGAGGACTCAAATCAATTCAGAAATGAAAGAGGAAAAGTAATAACTGACACCACAGAAATATGAAGGACTATAAGATACGACTACGAAAAATCATATACCAACACATTGGACAACCTAAAAGAAATGGATAAATTCCTAGAAACCTATGATATTCCAAGACTGAATCAGGAAGAAATAACCAGTTCCTAGTGGTGACACTAAATTTGTAATAAAAAAACTCCCAATGAACAAAAGTCCAGGACCAGATGGCTTCACAGGGGAATTCTACCAAATATTTATTTAAACAGAGTTAATACTTAATCTTCTTAAACTATTCCAAAAAAAACAGAAGAGGAAGGAAAACTTCCATATTCATTCTTTGAGGCCAGCAGTGCCCTGATACCGAAATCAGAACAAAGGCACTACAGAGAAAACTACAGGTGAACATCTCTGATGAAGACGGATGCAAGAATCCTCAATAAAATACTGGTGAACTCAATGCAATCATCCATTAGAAGGATCATTCACCACAGTCAAATAGGATTTATTCCAGGATGTAGAGCTGGCCCAATATCTGCAAATCAATCAATGTGATATAAAATATTAACAAAATGAAGGGTAAAAACCATATGATCATCTTAATAGATGCAGAAAAAATATTTGACAAAATATAACATCCATTCGTGATAAGAACTCTCAACAAAGTGGGTTCACAGGGAACATACCTCAACATCATAAAGGCCATATATGATAGACCCACAGCTAGCATCATACTCGATGGGGAAACACTGAGAGCTCTTCCTCTAAGGTCAGCAACAAGACAAGGATGTCCACTCTCCCCACTTTTATTCAACATAGAACTGGACGTCCTAGCCACAGTAATCAGACAACAAAAAGAAATAAAAGGAATCCAAGTTGGTAAGAAAGAAGTAAAACTGTCACTATTTGCAAACACATGATACTCTATACAGAAAACCTGAAAGACTCTACCAAAAAAATGTTACAACAGATAAATGAATTCAGTAAGGTTGCAGATACAAAATTAATATACAGAAGTCTGTTGTATTTCTATACACTAATAACAAAGTAGCACAAAGAGAAATTAAGAAAAAAAAACCCATTTATAATTGCATCAAAAATAATAAAATATCTAAGAATAAACTTCACCAAGGGGGTAAAAAACCTATACTATGAAGACTATAAGACATGGATTGAAAAAAACTGAAGATGATAGAAAGCCAAACCATGCTCACAGACTGGAAGAATAAATACGATACTTGTACAGAAACAGATACCTACATCGATGGAACAGGACAAGAGAGCCCAGAAGTAAACCCAAGCTCATACTGTCAATCTACCACAAAGGTGGCAAGAATATACGAATATACGATGTCTTCAACAAATGGTGCTGAGAAAACTGGACAGCTACATAGAAAGGAATGAAACCGGACCGCTTTCATAAACCACACACAAAAATAAACTCAAAATGGATTAAAGACCTAAATGTGAGAACTAAAACCATAAAAATCCAAAAAGAAAGCATAGTGCAATCTCCTGGGACATTGGCCTTAGCAACATTTTTCTGGCGAGGGAAACAAAAGTAAAAACAAACTATTGGGACAACATCAAACTAAAAAGTTTTTGCATATTGAAGGAAACCATCAATAAAATGAAATGATAACCTCCTGAATGGGAGAAGACATTTGTAAAGGAGATGTCTGATAAGGGGTTAATATCCAAAATATACAAAGAACTCCTACAATAAACCACAGCTAAAAATAATCTGATTAAAAATGGACAGAAGACCCATTTACATGTTTTCCTACAGAAGACATCCAGATGGCCAACAGACAAGTGATTGGTGCAGCCACTGTGAAAAGCAGACTGGAGGTTCCTCAAAAAAGTAAAAATAGAAATATTATAGGATCCAGTAATTTCACCAAAGAAAATAAAAATACAAATTTGAAGAGATACCTGCACCATTGTTTACCGCAGCATTATTTCCAAAGGGCCAAGATATGGAAGCAGCCCGTGTCCATCAACAGATGAATGGATAAAGTGTGTGTGTACACACAACGGAGTATTACTCAGCCATCGAAAAGAATGGGATCTTGCCATTTGCAACAACATGGATGGATCTAGAGGGTATCATGCTAAGTGAAATAAGTCAGAAAGTGAAAGACAAAAACTATATGATTTCACTTATATGTGGAATCCAGAAAACAAACCAGAAAAAGACAAAAAAAATACAGAGAACAAACTGGTGGCTTCTAGAGGGGTGGGGCATGGAAGAAATAGGTAAAGGAGATTAAGAGGTAAAATTTCCACTTACAAATTAAATAAGTCATGGGGATGAAAAATATAGCACGGGCAATATAGTCAATAATACCGTAATCATGGGGTGCCTGGGTGGCTCAATTGATTAAGCAACTGCCTTCGGCTCAGGTCATGATCCTGGAGTCCCAGGATCGAGTCCCAGGATCGAGTCCCGCATCGGGCTCCCTGCTCGGCAGGGAGTCTGCTTCTCCCTCTGACCCTCCCTCCTCTCATGCTCTATATCTCATTCTCTCTCTCAAATAAATAAAATCTTAAAAAAAAAAAAAAGGAAGAGCAAAAATTCTCAATGCTTTAGAAAAAAAATAATACTGTAATCATGTTGTATGGTGATAAGATGATGACTTCACTTTTCATGATGAGCTCTGTGTAATTGAACTTGATTCACTGTGTTGTACACCTGTAACTAATGTCAACTAAACTTCCAATTTAAAAAAGAAAACAAGGACTGGGGGCCTGGGTGGCTCAGTCGGTTAAGTGTCTGCTTTCAGCTCAGGTCATGATCCCAGGGTCCTGGGATTGAGCCCCGCATCGGGCTCCTTGCTCAGCGGGGAGTCTCCCTCTCCCCTCCTGCTTGTGCTCTCTCTCTCTAATAAATAAAAAAAAGAAAAAAAAAAAAAGAAAGAAAGAAAAGAAAACCAGGACAAAAAGCATGAACAGGCAAGAACAGGAAACACGAAAGGCTAAAGAACATACGAAGGGATGCTGCGGACACTCACTAGGCGAACAAACGCATATAAAACAAGCACACTCAGAATACAGATGTCAGCAGACCTCGCTGTAGGGGGGCGCGTGCTGGTGCAGCCCTTCTGGAAAGCGATGCAGCTGGGCTTCCACAAACCAAGGACCCAAAGCATGGGCCAGAGAGACGCGCCCCCGCACCCCTCCAGAGCCCCTGGGGGGGGTGGGACGTGTAGACCAACCACCATGGGGGTGTTCATGCTGGCAGAGTGGCAGGAACAGTGTCCACCACTGCGGGGACGGGCAAGAAGCAGTGACCGCATACACCAGGACTAACCCCTTCAAAGCCCAAACCAGGTGCACCCCGGCTGCGTGTAGCTCTGAGGGGGAAAAAGGAAGAGAGCCACGCACAATACCACCCATGTAAATTACAATTCACGTACTCAAGATGATGTGCATTTTAGAATGACAACTATCCATACAAAATAAACACTCTAGAACATAGGCCCAGAGGAACAAGGATGGGAGCGGGCATGAGAAAAGAAAACAAGGGGTGTTTTATGACAGCAGACCCCACACCGAGGGACACTCGCGAAGCCCCTGAGCCAAGAAACGTACAGTACGCAGCACTGACTCAGCAGACCAGGGCCGGGCGCTGGCAAAGCAGGGGTGACAAGCCGGGGTGCCGGTGACCCTTGTTAATTGTGGCGAACAATGAGCAAAACTACCACTTGCCCCAGCCCGGACATGGAAGCCATGCCAACCGCGCCAGGACTCCAGGGGCCGTGGCTGTGAAGAGCCGGGGCGCAGCCATGGGGGCCGTGAACGAAGGGGCTGTGGAGACAGGAGCGGAGTCCAAGGGTAGGGGCCGGACGGGTTAGAAAAGCTACCTGCTTCTGCACCCTGAAGGAAGTGAGAGAAACTGGCAAGTGAGCCCCGGAGGCCCCACGGCATCCTGAAGCAGGTCAGGGGTGCGGGCCACTGAGGGGAAGGAGGGAGCGAGGGAGGGAGAGACTAAGGCAGGCACGAGAACTGCGCTTAATAAACGGGCCACTAAACTGTGGGCACCGACACACGGACTGAGGGGAAGCACACACACACAATGACCGAGGGGACTGCACTGTCAAAAACCCACAGTCAGGCCCGAAGAACATCTGTGACTGTTCGATCCTTCAGACAACCTCCAGGCCAGCAAACCAACGCCAGGAAGGAGCCGGCCACAACAGGTGCGTGGCCACCAGGAAGGCCCCGCACCCCTTGCGAGCCCGCTTCCCATGGGCCACGGAGACGGTGGACGTCTCAGGGACCACGGCAGTCCGCGGACAAGTTCTTTATGCAACAGAGGGAGGGGAGCCTTCACAGTTCCTGCCCAGAGACGCAGTGAGGGCCGCAGCTGGCCGGGGTCTGCCCTGTGTGTCCCTAGTTTCCCTTGGCAAATAGGCATTTGGCAATCGTGTTTTGGCCCCACCATTCTATGCCGGGCAGGATGGGTCAACGTGAAAGACAGCTGGTCTTGTGGTTCAAACACAGGCCTGGTGGGCTCCGTGCAGAGTGCTGCCCGACACCCAGGGGCTGTGGACAGTGAGGACTCTGGGACTGGACGGGACTTCCAGGAGCTCGTGGGGCCGATGGGGGAGAGCGACAACCACGGCTATTAACCCTTGTGCTCCCCTTCATCGGGCTGGCAGCCCAGACACGCCGGCCCCAGGCTCTGCTCGCAGCCATGCCTGGCCATGCTGCCTTGCCCTTTGCTGTGGAATCCAATGGAATGATGTGTGCAACTTCTCTGTCTGGGAGGAAATCCTGCCTCTGGACTTCTGCTTTTCTCTCCCCTTCCGCCAGCAAGCATGGCAGCTGGAGCCTGGGTCCCTGAGGGACCACTGGTCTGGAATGCTATTTTAGGGTCTGCTAAGTTATTATGGCAGGATGGCTTCCCCTAGTGTGCATTAAGATTACGTTTACAGACGAACCCAAAGCAGAAAAAAACACGAACAAATTAAAACAGAGCATGTGCAGGAGGGAAAACAGCGAAACTGTTTTCCATTTTCTCCCTATACTTGAATTTCCAACTGCTGCTACTATGATAATGTCAGTTACATAACAGTTTAAAAAAGGCAGAACAAAAGAACACACGTGTGTCTGCCCTCACGCCATCTCTCACACAGATGCATGACAGCTAGGGAAGAGGAAGTGGGACAGTGTGGGCGTTAAAAACAGAAAACAGAACTTCAAAAAAAAAAAAGTTTTGAGGACAGAGGATAGTCCTGGGCGCTGCCGTAGCTTCTGAGCAAGAAAGCTTTGTGATTTTATTTTTTATTTTAAAGATTTTTTATTTGAGAGTGTGAGCAGGGGGAGGGAGCAGAGGAAGAGGGAGATGCAGGCTCCCCGCTGAGCAGGGAGTCCAATGTGGGGCTCGATCCCAGGACCCTGGATCATGACCTGAGCTGAAGGCAGACACTTAATGACTGAGCCACCCAGGCGCCCAAGCTTTGCGATTTTAGATGCTAGCTTTCAAACCGTGGCATGATCGACTCTTTCTGGGCTAGGTCCCCTGCACCCCTCCAACATGATAGGAGAGGTGAGCAGCTAGCTGTGCGGCTGGAGACTTGGCAAGATCAGTGTCTCAGCAAAGCTTGAAAAGACCATACTAACTTATATTGCTCCTTACTCTGCTTCTCCATCTTCTGGGGGCAGACAACTAGTCACTGAAGCAGAAGGAGACAGACACTAGGGAGACATGAAGGGAACAACAGGCCGAATGCGGGTTTGGATTCAGAAGACACAGTTGCGCTGTCGGCTCTACTTAGGAGCTGGGCCAGCCCAGGCACGTGATGCAGTCACTGAGTTCTGCCCTGTCACTTACGTTCCTCCACGTTATAAACTTTTCTTGGGGACTAATGGGAGGCCCAAATAAAATAAGCGCAGGAACGTGCGATAGGGCCTAGGGACCGGGCCCACCGCATGCGAGCGCCTCACAGATGTGTCCTCCCTCTCCTGCAGGAAGAGCGGGGACAGACCAAGAGGCAGTGTGCGACAAGCAGCAGGAAGCCAGGCTGTAGGACTGTGGGACAGACACAAAGCCAACTCCCACCTGAACTTTGTGGAACATCTGTAAATTAATCGCTTTGACTTCTTCCAGCTGCTGACGGAGGGCGACCAGGGTGTCCTGCTTCTCGTGCGTGTCCTTTTCTAGCAGCTTCATGGCAATTTCCATTTCCGTCTTCATTCCAATCTGTAACTCCAGTTCTTTTTCTAGTTCCTTAAGAGAGTATTGATAACGAAAGTGTTACTGAAGTAGACACAGAGGTGTGTTTACCTGAGGCTGTATCCTGGGAATTGCCAGAAATAAAAAACCCAAAGTCAGAATAGGTTAGGGAGATTTGAGAGAGTCTGTCTGGAACACTACTAGATTAAGTTTTTCCCTTTTTCTCATTGTATAATGAACTGGCTCTGTATGCAGACAACAGAAAGCTGGTAGGTGGCATTCAGCCTCGAGTTCTAGCAACCATGTTCTTTAAACCTGAAGACTAGAATGCACAGCCTGAAAGAATGTCTGCTCAGCACTGTGACGCTGCCATGTCAGAGTTTTTGGAATGGGCTGCTAGATTAAGGCCAACAAGGGTGCGACCATGCTGAACTAGTTCCGTCCTGGGTAACTCAGGACACACGTCTCCACATCGGTGCAAAGAAGCAAAGAAACAAAGCAGATCCAAGACCTGGGTCTAATAAAAAACACTGGCTGGGGGGCGCCTGGGTACCTCAGTCATTAAGGGGCTCAGGTCATGAAACCAGGGTCCTGGGACTGAGCCCCACATCAGGCTCCCCGCTCAGTGGAAAGCCTGTTTCTCCCTCTGCCCCTGCCTGCTACTCCCTCTGCTTGTGTGCTCTGTCAAATAAATAAATAAAAATCTTAAAAAAAAACCCAAAAAAACACTGGCTGGGGCGCCTGGCTGGCTCAGTTGGTAGCACCCGCAACTCCTGATCAGGGCTGTGAGTTCAAGCCCCATGATGGGTATGGTGCCTACTAAAATAACACAAAAAACAAAATACTGGTCACTGGCATGGAGGTTAGGTGGAAAGAAACAGACTAGAGGCTATGACTGAGGGAGCTGTACTGGCAAAACCACCATGAATCTGGTCTCACGGTGAACCCTGACAAAGGTTTATAAAATTGGAAAAAACGCAGAACTTAGTGGTAAACTAAGTAACCCCTTAAAAAAAAATTTTTTTTTTTTTTCAAAGGGACAATTTCTGCTTCTCCATGAATATATTTTTTCACACTTTAAAAACTTTATATAGGGCTCCTGGGCGGCTCAGATGGTTAAGCGTCTGCTTTTGGCTCAGGTGATGATCCCAGGGTTCTGGGATCGAGTCCCGAATCGGGCTCCCTGCTCAGCAGGAAGCCTGCTGCTCCCCCTGCTTGTGGTTTTTTGCTCTCTCAAGTAAATAAAATCTTTAAAGAAAAACTAAAAAAAAAACCAACAAAAACTTTATATGAAAAATTAAAATTTTTTTTTAAAAAAAGATTTTATTTGAGAGAACGAGACAAAGGAGAGCATGAGATGGGGAGAGGCAGAGGGAGAAGCAGACTGCCCTCTGAGCAGGTAGTCCGACTCCGGGCTGGATCCCCCCACCCTGAGATCATGATCCCAGCCGAGGGCAGATGCTTAACCGACTGAACCACCCAGGTATCCCAAAAAACTCATTTGTTTTTAAAAGCAGATCTAAGCACGTGTGTGAAACGTGCAGACCAAGAACGTGGCGGGCTACCGGGGAATACCTTTTAAAGACACTCAGTCCTGCACACTCACCAAACGGACTTTCTTCTCTTCTTTTAGCTGCTTCCACACATCACTATACATTTCATCCAGACCTTGACGAGTTTGCTTGTAAGTCTCCAGCTCAACTTTTGTGTCTTGTTTCGTTATCTGTATCAAACAAGAACACGCAGAGAAATGGTTTGCTTAGGGAAGTGAACTAACTACAAAGTGTTTTAAAATACGCCGTAGGGATGCCCGGCTGGCGGAGTCGGTAAAGCATGTGACCCTTCGTCTCAGGGTCATGAGTTCAAAGCCCCACCTTGGGCATGGAGCCTATTTAAACTAAGAGAAAAAAAGAATTAAAAAAAAAAAGAATGCCGTAATTTTTAAAGATGCAGGATAGTTTCTATTTTTTAAGCATACTAGAGAAAGGTTAAAAGACGTTTCAAAAAATTCTTTGAACTTGAAGGATGAAAACAAGCCAACAGACTTGAAAAGTTAGGTTCAGAAAATGATTTGTACTTAGTTTTCGTTAAAGCAGAGTTGTTCTCAGTGGGCAAGGCCCCCACCCGGCCCGGATTCGTTCACCCGGCATGTTGCTCAGCACTGGGTGGCTTTCGAGACGCACCAGCTACGGCCTCCCGGTCCTCCGGTCCTCCGGTGGGAGGGCTGCCGGCCAGCAGCCCCGCCGCACAGCAAAGCGGGTCTCCAGCGCCGGGAGGCGCAACGCCTGGGGCGGCAGGGCCGGGGGAGGGCCCACCGACGGGACAGGCGGGCGCCGGGGCGGCCTCACAGAGCCCCCGGTAAAGGGGGCCGAGGCTCCGAGCGCGGGGCCCACAGGTGCGGGAACAGCGGTCCACGCGGCCCGCGGGCGAGGGGGGCGGCGCAGGGGCACCAAGCACGGCAGCGGCGCACTGCGCGCGGCCCTCGGCACCACCGCACAGGGAGCTTGAGGTCGGCCGGGGACGCGCGTGCGTGCCCCCTGCGTCACCATCGCACAGGGAGCTTGAGGTCTGTCGGGGACGCGCGCGTGCGTGCGGCCTGCGCCACCACCCCGCAGGGAGCTTGAGGTCGGCCGGGGACGCGCGTGCGTGCCCCCTGCGTCACCATCGCACAGGGAGCTTGAGGTCTGTCGGGGACGCGCGCGTGCATGACGTGCACGTGCGTGCGGCCTGCGCCACCACCCCGCAGGGAGCTTGAGGTCGGCCGGGGACGCGCGTGCGTGCCCCCTGCGTCACCATCGCACAGGGAGCTTGCGGTCGGCCGGGGACACGTGCGTGCGTGCCCCCTGCGTCACCATCGCACAGGGAGCTTGAGGTCTGTCGGGGACGCGCGCGTGCATGACGTGCACGTGCGTGTGGCGCGCCACCCTGCCGTGGGGCCAGCATCTCACCTCCACGCTCTTCTCGCTTCTTTCGCGAATTAACTCGTTTTGTTCTCTTAATTGTTGCTGCTCTTCTTGAAGCGAACAAATCCGGTCTGTTGCAGCTGAAAGCTGATGAAGAAAGATTTTTATGTTTCTTAACGTCAAAATTAATCTTACCGTTCCAAATTTAAAAGCTGACGTCTGGCACCTTCGCAAGTGACGATGGATTTCCACGTATTTGATATTTTGTTTTTTATTTTATTTCTTGGTTTTAAATAGGTAATATACTGACACAGTTTTAAAAAAACGAGAGCAAACTAGTTAATGTGGGCAAAAATTTACGGACAGAAACTGTGACAGACACTTGAATGTCCAATACTGGAGAAAAGGTTTAACGAATGGCAGTGGGCGCCACTGGGCAGACAAACATGTAGTTATGAGAATGTCTGCAAAGGCTTTTAGTGACTTGAGAACATGCTTAGGGTGAAATGTCGATAAGGAAAAAAGGTGGGTTTATAAAGGATGTTCTCATCTCGAAATAAAAAAAAGTCACCTAGGTTAAAAATGGGTAGGAAAAGTTGGGGACTATGTAAACACCAATGATAACAGTAGCTCTTACTTAGCAAAGGGATTATGGGCTTTTGAAGTGTTTCCAGCCAAGAAGCAAAAGGGTATTTTATCCCTAGCGGGAGAGTGAAAGCCTCTGGGGGAGGAATCACAACCAAACCACTGAAGGCAGGCCCTGGAGAGCATCTTCCTGTCCGTGAGTTACCACCGTTTAGGGCCAAGTGTATACAAACAGGACACCTTCGCAGACCTGCTGAGGGGAGGCTCTCAGGAGAGGCAGGCAGAGGCGTGAGCACACCCACCGACCTCTCCTTATCCAGCCTCCGAACCCAGCCTGGAGAGAGAAGCGCGGGCTGGCGGAGGGGAAAGAAGACCGGAACTGGCTGTGCTCTTGGCGTCACTCACTGAGGGGGGCCCTGAGGCACTGAACTCCTTGCTCCTCGTCGTCAACAGCATCTAAGTCCAAGTGGACTCAGAACCCACGACTAACCATAAGTTGCTGCACCTAAATAAGAAACTTTAAAGCTCTGGGAGGTGCTAGTTGCTACCAGGGAAGAAGCAGGCAGAAGCCGGACGCTAATTCCCATCTGCTCTCTGAAGATGGAGAGAGCACACCCTGAAGAGAGAGACTTTTCTCTAAAGCGTGTTTCCTATTACAATTGTTGACCTTTAAAGAAAAAAATAACCCAGCTGTTTAGTTCCAAAAGCTAAAATTACACCATCACTGAAAGTATGCCACCTCACCAGGGAGAACAAAGAATCAATCTGTTTGATCTAAAATCGACTAATGTCTCCACGCGCCAAGTGTGTTAGGCACATTTATATAACACTTACCTAATTTCTACAACAACATTGTGAGGTATAGGTTATCATCTAATCTGGAGATGAGAACATGAGGCCCAAAGACCTGCCTACCTAAACTGAGGCCCAGAGGCCCACCCACCCAAGGGAAACGGGGTCCTCCAATTCTAAGTATGGTGAAGCTGCTCCCGGGAAGCCCATCTATGAAGGCCACCTTTGAATCTCCTTCTCCTCACACAAATCTGAGCTCCTCTCCTTAAAGCTTTTCAGGGCTGGCCCCATGGGAGAGAGCAGTCAGTTTAAAGGACGCCTTAAATTGGGCCCTCCATACAGAGGCATGCTCTGCGTCTCTCCTTTGGCCGTAACCTGCCTCCACACCGAGGTGGGGGTCACGCCCTGGCCCCTGTCACAGCCCTCTTCCTCCCCAGGGAGACCTGGTGGGGAGGCCCGAGTAGCCAGGGACCGCTACCTGTGGAAAGCCTCAGAAAGGCTGAGCAACCCCCCTCCTGCTAACAGGAGACAAGATGTGTCCACCAAGAAGACTGCCGGGCAGCTGGCAGCAAGCTTTCTTCCTCGGCCTCAGCCCTCCTTCTTCCTGTCCTTTCATTCTCTCTCTTCCTAGTGAGAAAGCAGAGAAAGACCACACTGTGGGGAGACTGGTTCCATGCTCCTGAGAGGCCGAAACACAGAAGGGGTGGGCGAGGGTTACTTTTACCTCGTAACAGAGTCTGTGCCTTCTGGGCAGCAGGGGGACAGACTACATCAGAGGAAGGTGGGTAAAGAGGAAGAGAGAAGCACATTCACCACAGGAGCTGGGCTTTCCCAAGGACGCCTGGTTTTCCCCGGGTGCACTGTGAGGTGGTAAAACCTAAGTCCCTTAGAACTGGCTCATGATCAGCTGCACCGGCTCACAGGAAGCCCCAGACAGCGCTGAACACGGACATTCTGAGGATGCAGAACTCTGAGAACGCCTGACCCCCCCCACCCCGTGCAGTTCAACCCAAACTTAGCAATTCCCATTCCGACCAGTGAGAAGCTCTGCTCGGATACACCAACCATACTGTCTCTTCACCTTGGGCCATTCTGTTCTAAGAACTTCAGTAAGTTACAAACCTCTTCTTGAAGCTTTGAATTCGTCTTTTCCAAGCCATCTATCTTGCTTTGAAGATCCCCAACTGTGCAGCTAGAGAAAACAACACATTAAGTAGCAGTGAGCTTATAAAGGCTGTCTCCCCAGCCTGTGAACGATGAGAACAGATTCCTAGGTTTCCTGTGCGATGGATGGAGAGTCGAGGGTCTCCAATGAACTCAGAGATGAGAATTCTAAATATGTATGTATGTGTGCATGTGTATACATTTACTACAAAGATTTCAATGTCTTTCTCCCAAAATACGCTATCCATTTCTCTTTTAGCCAACTGGAAAAGAAATAGTTTTTTTTCTCCCTAACACGATAGATGGGAACCAAAAAGTGCTGGCGGCCATGTATCTAGATCAATATCTGTAACAAGATATTGGTACTTTGGGGTTGTAGGAGCAAAGGTGGTTTTTTAATTTTTTTTTTACACTTTGCCTCATTTTTCAAATACTCTTTAATCTGTACTACTTTCCTACCGAAAAACATGTCAAACGAATGTAAATTTGATAAAAAAAATACAGCAACATTAACAAGCAGTAACTTCCTTTTTGGATGATGTACCAGGCCCTGTTTGTTCCAAGCACTTCCAATGCATCAGCTCATGTGACCCTCCCCATGACACTGTGGGCAAATCTTACTGTTTCCTATTTCACAGATGAGAAAACCGTAACTTTACACTGGAAAACTCACTCACGATCATCCCCCTCTGGAGGGGCGCCAGGATCTGAATCCAGGTGGTCTGGCTCCAGAACCTGTACTTTTAGGCAACAGGCCCTACTGCCCCAAACTGGTGCCTTTTGCCAGTGAGGGGAGGACAAAGAAACAAACCTGGCAAGGCTAATGAATCAAGGTTCGAGCATTGAGGGGGGAGAAAAATTAAAACAAAGTGACACAAAATGAGAAAGGGAACACAAAAGATATGGAGGGAATTACAGGGTTTGTTTTTGCTTTTGTTTTTTTAAGTAGGCGCCAAACTCAGGGTGAAGCCCAACGGGGGGCGGGGGGGAGCTTGAAGTCATGACTGAGATCGAGACCTGATCCAAGATCAAGCATCAGATGCTTAACCGACTGAACAACCCAGGCTCCCTGGGAATTACAAATTTTAAAAGTATACAATTTTCATTTTTTTTTTTTTTAAAGATTTTATTTTTTTGACAGAGACACAGTGAGAGAGGGAAACAAGCAGGGGGAGTGGGAGAGGGAGCAGGCTTCCTGCTGAGCAGGGAGCCCAATGCGGGGCTCCATCCCAGGATCCTGGGATCATGACCTGAGCTGAAGGCAGACGCTTAACGACTGAGCCACCCAGGTGCCCCACAATTTTCAGTTCTATTCCAACTGTATAACTTAGAAGATGTCACTAAAATTTATGCTTTTCTTAGAAAATCTAAATGACCAAAAGAGACATATCCTCAGAAGGAAAAAATCTAGATAACCATACTTAGGAAAAACTGAAAATTGGCAAAGTACTGCCTCAATAAAGGCTTTGAGCTTCACATTTTCTGTTTTCTTTAAGAAAAAAATTTTTAAAGTAATTTCTACACCCAATATGGGGCTCAAACTCACAACCTTGGGATCAAGAGTCGCATGCTCCACCGACTAAGCCAGCCAGGTGCCCCAAGTTTTGTGTTTTCAAGGAGCAAATAATGCTCACGAACCAGAAACTCTTCCCAATTCATTTTGTGAAGCTGCACAACCCTGACACCAAGCCAGAGAAGAAAAACTACAGAATAATTAGGTCAGTTTACATATTAAAAAATGATTTTTAAAACTACTCTCAAGGTGTGCCTGGGTGGCTCAGTCGGTTAAGTGTCTGCCTCCAGCTCAGGTCGTGATCCCAGAGTCCTGGGATCGGGCCCTGAGGTAGGCGCCCAGCTCAGAAGGGTGTCTGCTTCACCCTCTCCCTCTGCCTCTCCTCCCACTCATGCTCTCTCTCTCACAAATGAATAAAATCTTTAAAAAATAAAACTACAATCAAGTAGAGTTTATCCCTGTGATACAGAAATGGCTCAGTATGAAGACATCTACTAATCAAACACAGATTAAGGGATAAAAGTCATGATTACCTTAATGATGCGAAAGGGCATTTGCTAAAATCTGACCTCTGTTCCTTATAAAAACGCTCCATAAATGAGGGACCTATCAAGAATCTCTCACAATAGCAGCCAACGTCACACCTAAGGAGACCGTGGAGCAGCTCTCCCATTTTGCAATGACGTGCCAGCTCCCTGAGCTGTCTCTCGGGCGCTTGGGGCAGCCGGGCTGCTACCGTGGAGCGGGGCTACGGTGCACCGCACACTCTTGGAGGGGATTCAGAGACACAGCGACAACAGGTCTCCCCACCAATCAGACTGAGCATCTCTGCCCGCTCGCCACCAACACCGCCCTCGGCCAGTGCTTCATGAAACAGAACAGCAGCTTTCCAATAAACTGAAAAATCAAGGTACAGACGCCTGCTATTTGCTACTGAACTGTCGTCAAAGGTCTAGCCTGGTGGTTTTCCAACCCTTTTATTATCCTGCCCCGGCACCCCAGAGGGATGCGTGCTGATTCCCAGCAGGAACAGTGCTTCCCAACTTCCAACTGGGTGGCTGAGGGGTGGGGGGTGGAGACTCAAGGTGTAATCTGTTTGCTTTCTACATTGCCTAACTGCACAAAACAAAGAACCCAAGAATTCCCAAAGCTCCTTATCAAGAAATCATACTTCTCCAGTCTGTACACACAAGCATGATAACCTTCTTTCTTGGATTGGAAAAAAAGTCAGTTATGAATATATATGGCGATTCAAAAATGTTCCATGAAATGATTATCGGGTATTGAGAAGGAACTGTAACACTGGAAAAAGGAGCGCGTCCTACCTTAAGTGCCGGTTAAGTTCTTCCACGTAATTTTTTTGATCAAGGACATCAGTAATTCTTTCGTGCCTTTTAAAAAGAGCATAAAAAGAGAGAAATTCCTTTAATTCGTGGATAATACTTTGTAACCATCCCCCAATGTGCGGATCACCTTGAGGAAGTACCAGTATCATCAGGAAACCAAGGGACAGTCAGACCTCAGTAATAATGTCTGCCTGGTCCCGGTCCCGGAGTGAACAGAGAGCAAAGCTGGCCAAGGGGTGGGGTGTGGTGGGGACAGCAGCCAGGGCCTTGGGAGATGCAGAAACGTGAGCAGACCTCGGGCAGACACCCTCCTGCCCTGGCAGGCCAGGCATTTGGGAAGAGGAGAGAAAGCCATCTGGCATGCAAGGTGCAAACACCGACGGCCATGTGCAAATGGCCCTCCCTTGAGGTGGTGGATGCAATAGCCCTTGTCGTGCGGAAGGGAAAGAGCGTGGCTCAGAAAAGGAGACCAAAGGCTTTTCAAAACATAAAGCTGACTGGTCTGGCTAAAAAAAAAAAGGGTTGAACATTTTAAAGTTAGACTCGCCCCCCAGCCCCCAATTTCTTTACATACATACATATATACGTATGTTCACACAGGGATCATTCTACACAGGTGCCTGCATTATTCAGCATGGTCGATTTTTTTCTTTTACCTGTTCTGCCCTTCACATAGCTCTGCAGGTAACCCACATGAATAGTCTGTGGAGCCTATATGCATATCATAATATCCATCTGTATTATATAGATAGGATATGTAATTGAAACACAAAAAATACACTAGGGATTTCTTAGGTTTACAAAAATGATATATGGTTGACCCTTGAATAATGCAAGGGTAGGGGTGCCAACCTCTGCATATAGCTTTTGACTCCTCAAAAACTTACACTAATAGCCTACTATTGACTGGAAGCCTTACCAATGACATAATCAATTAACACGCATTTTGTGTGTTATGTGTATTATATACTCCCGTCTTACAATGAAATAAGTTAAAGAAAGTGTTATTAAGAATATCATAAGGTGGAGGGGGGCGCCTGGATGGTGCAGTCGGTTAAGTGGCCGACTCCTGATTTCGGCTTAGGTCTGATCTCAGGTTTGTGAGATCGAACCCCGAGCCAGGCTCCACGCTCAGCGCAGCGTCTGCTTGGGATTCTCCCCTCCTCTCCTTCTGCCCCTCCCTCCCCTTCTCTAAAATAAATAAATCTTAAAAAAAAAAATCATAAGGAAAACACACTTACAGTGCTGTCCTGTATTTACTGAAAAAAAAAAATCTGTGTATAAGTAGACTTGTGCAGTTCGTACCTGTGCTGTTCAGGGGGCAGCTATATACATTTCTCAGTATCATACTTTCCTCACTCGATAATACCTTGTGGAAATCCCTGTAAGTCTACTATACCCCGTCGGTCAAATTTGTTATGGCTGCATAATATGTCACAGAGTGGAATATTTTGAATGCTCCATAATTTATTCAATTATCTCCTTATTGATAATCAGTTTATTTCCATTTCTTTACATTAACTATATATCAATTTTATTTTTAAGTAATCTTTATACCCAACACGGGGCTCAAACTTGCAATCCCAAGATCAAGAGTTGCATGCTCTACCGACCGAGCCTGCCAGGCGCCCCAAGAATACATTTTTGTTTAAGTCTCAAGTGGGTGAATCCTTGTACTCAAGATGCCTGAAGCATTAATGGGGTTCCCGCTGCCAGCTAAGGTGTGCTGCTGGGACAGAGACTGTGAGAATCCTTACGGGAACACGTTGGAAAGACAGGTGGCAAAAGAGTCAAACACAGCCCAAGGGTTTACAGTGAAGCTCCCCCCCATGCCGGCCCCCGGCCAATTCCTCTCCAGGCAGCCAGTGTGAGCAGGTCCATATGCTCCTCTAGAAGCAGGCCATGCGCGTGGAAGTGCAACATATGCATATGGATGTATATTCTTTATCATAATTCAAATGGTAGCAAGTTATACACACTGTTTGCTTTGTTTACTTCTCTTTTTTCCCAGAATAGCTCCTTTAAAAGAATGCTCTTGGAGGGGAAGAATGAAGGGGGGGAAATTGGAGCGGGACATGAACCATGAGAGACAATGGACTCTGAGAAACAAACTGAGGGTTCTTAGAGGGGAGGCAGGTGGGAGGATGGGTTAGCCTGGTGATGGGTATTAAAGAGGGCACGTACTGAATGGAGCGCTGGGTGTTATATGCAAACAATGAATCATAGAACACTACATCTAAAACTAATGATGTATGGGGATTAACATAACAATAAAAACATTGGCATAAAGTCAAAAAAATAAAAATAAAAATAAAAGAATGCTCTTGTTAGCAGCACGAAGGAGAGCTACACGTGGCATGAAGAGACATCCAAGACACGCCAGGATCAAAGGACAAGCCCAAAGGCAACTTATGTCTACATAATAGTACTGTCCCATTCATATTCAAACAAACCATAAGGCAAATTGTACTACCAACAAATATATCCCCGCAAGGCATTTAGAAAAGCCCTGGGAGGGGACACGAGAAGCTTCCTCTGAGGGGACTGAGCTGGAGATGGGGGGACAGTGTGAATGGGGACGTTTCACTTGTCCTTTCTATTCTGCAGAGCTCAATTCCTTGCACATGGGAATATTAATGTATTACTTCTGTAACTAAAAACGCCTAATGAAAATGAAAATGGCCCACAAAGCAAACACAAATGTAGCATTCTTTGCCAGAATTTCATGAAACGTGAAGAGCGCAGCATGCAGGGTGGTACTTACTCTTTGCCACCATCAAGATCCTGCACATCCTTAAGGTAGAGGGAAAAATCAATCACTCCAACCTGATTGACATAAAATATACAAGTTTAAATAAGAGAAACTTGTCCCGTTTTCCACAAACCTTACATCTTTAAAATTCAGGGTATTTACATTCCTGTCTCTTTCCTACAAACATCTAGTTGTGCTAACTAGCTCTATAAAATAGCAATCAACTGAACAAACAAACCAAAAGGAAAATAACCCCACCACCTTCTAGAAGAAAAACGTATTAAAAATCAGAATTTAGCGGGGAGCGCCTGGGTGGCTCAGTCGGTTAAGCAACCGACTCTTGATTTCGGCTCAGGTCATGATCTCAGGGGCGTGAGATTGAGCCCTGCGTCGGGCTCCATGTTCAGCAGGGAGTCTGCTTGAGATTTTCTCTCTCTCTCTCAATAAATACATCTTAAAAAAAAATCAGAATTTAAGGGAATATTCTGAAATTTTACTCCCTTGTCAAGGTTAGTTTTGTGTATTTATTCAACAATCAAGTTGCTGACAAAGATCAACAAAGTCCTTCAGGTACAAAGTAATTAAAAAAAAAAAAAAAAAAGGCCTGGATCGCTAGATCGAGGTGGTAGGTAACCTTAACTGACACTCTGCCTCCTTCCTTCCCTAAATCATGGGTGAAATGGTCCCATCCCATTTTCCAGGGGACATTCTCTGCTGCTGTGGAGAACGAGGGAGGACCCAAACCTCTCCCATCTGAATGTCAAGGGCTTTGTCCAGAAATAAAGCACTCGGGAGAGAATGAGAGGCTGGTCTGCCACTTGTCTACTCCAGTGTGAGTAAATGAAGCCACTCCTATTTGAAAAAAGGGAAAACTGGGTCGACCAATAGATATTTATCACTCATGTAGCAGACGAATCACAGATCCCTATGCAACTGTAACGAAGAATGCTGTAGATGGATGTATAATGACATGAAGAAAGCTCCAGGAGAAAATGTTAAATCCTAGAGCAATAGGTATCTCATTAACTCTGTATAGTATCACCATTTTTTAAAAAAAAGATTTATTTATTTGAGAGAGAGAGCATGAGCACGGGGGGAAGGAGCAGAGGAAGAAGGAGAGAGAAATCTCAAGCCGACTCTGTGCTGACCATGGAGCCCAAGCAGGGCTCGATCCCACGACCCTGAGATCACGACTGGAGCTGAAACCAAGAGTCGGATGTTCAACCGACTCAGCCACCCAGGTGTCCCTATAGTAACACCATTTATGTTAAAGCCAGAGCCACGTGTGATGGTTTCTGTAACTTCTCTGTCACACCTCCCACCAATCTACATTCCCGACCCTTGAACCTGGGCAGCCTCAGGGTCTGTCTTGAGTAAAAAGCGGCAGAAATGTTGCTGTGATTTCTGCAGCCATGTTAATGAAGGCAACATAAGCTTCTTCCTGGCTCTCCCTCTAGAGGCATATACCTTTGAAGTTCTGAGCTTCCACGGAGGAATTCTGGCTACCCTGGAGCCATGACCACATGAGGACAGAGGTGCCTGAGAAGCCTCTGCTGTTCCAGTCCCAGCTCACTGAGTCCCTTCTCAGCCCCAAGACAGACAAGCAAGACAGGAAGCCTCAGTGATTGCTGCCCCTGCCAACCTGCCTGCAATCACAGGGCCCTTAGTCAAGAAGTACCTGCCTCTCTCAGCCCAGTCAACCCCCAACCATGAGATACAGTGATGGCTACCGGTTACCTGGCTGGTGATTCCTTACCCAGAAAAAGGATTTAATCTGAAACAAAACCTATGTATATATAAATGCATAGAAAAAGTAGAACTGGTTCTAGAAAGACTTTCCCCTCAGTTTTTACCATCATCTACGGGGATGAGTGGGATTGACAGGGGAGGGGAGAAGGGGAGTTTCAATTTTACTTTTCACTTGATATGCTTCTGTATAAACTTTTTTCAACAAGGATGCATTTCTTTTGCAATAAATAATAAAAATTAATAAAGGGTGCCTGGCTGGCTCAGTGGGTGGAGCATGAGACTCATGATCTCGAGGTTGTGAGTTCAAGCCCCACACTGGGTGTAGAGATTACTCAAAAATAAGATTAAAAGGGGCGCCTGGGTGGCTCAGTTGGTTAAGCGACTGCCTTCGGCTCAGGTCATGATCCTGGAGTCCCGGGATCGAGTCCCGCATCGGGCTCCCTGCTCGGCAGGGAGTCTGCTTCTCCCTCTGACCCTCCTCCCTCTCATGCTCTCTGTCTCTCATTCTCTCTGTCTCAAATAAATAAATAAAATCTTAAAAAAAAAAAAAATTAAATAGGGTGCCTGGGTGGCTCAGTCGTTAAGCGTCTGCCTTTGGCTCAGGTCATGATCCCGGGGTCCTGGGATCGAGTCCCGCATCAGGCTCTCTGCTCTGCGGGAAGCCTGCTTCTCCCTCTCCCACTCCCTCTGCTTGTGTTCCCTCTCTCACTGTATCTCTCTCTATCAAATAAATAAATAAAATCTGAAAAAAAAAATTAAATAATAAAATTTAAAAAAATTAAGTAAAAAAGAAATACATTTTCAACTGTGAAAAACCCCAACAATAGAAAGGAGAGAGGGACGCCTGTGTGGCTCAGTCGGTGGAGCGTCTGCCTTCAGCTCAGGTCATGGTCCCGGGGTCCTGGGATCCAGCCCCGCATCGGGCTCCCTGCTCTGCGGAGAGCCTGCTTCTTGCTCTCTCCTTGCTCCTACCCCCTACTCATGCTCTCTCTGTCAAATAAATAAAATCTTTCAAAAAAAAAAAAAAGAAAGAAAGAAAGAAGCGTTAGCACTCAAAGTAGACATTAATGGATCGGGAAGCAAATAAAGCCCTTCTCCCAAGGCAGAAGGCAGAACTGGTCCATAAAAGTAAGAGCTGGTTCTTCAAATTCAACACAGTAGACAAATTCTATCCAGTACGATCAGTATTTAGTAGCAAGTGCACAGTATGCAAATGAGAAAAGTGAGATTTTAAGAAGCTGTGAGGGAACACTCTCATGTAACTAATAGGTCTGAATGAAATAAATGATTTCTGGAAAAATACAAATGACTAAAAAATCGTCCCAAGACACAGGAAACCAACAAACTGACCAAGAGCTAAGTAAAAAATTAAAGTGGTCAAAGAACTAGGACCAAAAAAAAAAAAAAAGCATAATGCTGAAGAGATCATACCAGGAAGACACCTTCAAATAGAAAAATAATTTGTGCTCTTATCAACAGTTCCGGAAAACAAGAAAAAAACATTATCCAGCTTATTTTGTGAGATTAACACAATTCTGACACCACAAAGGGACAAAGACCTATTAAATCTAGGCGCACGCTAGAAGAATAACACACGATGGCCACTCTGGGTTTATTTTAGGAATGCAGGGGTAATATCACAACAGGAAACCTATGAATGAATTCAATTATATTTATGGGTTAAAAAATATGACATTTTGGGCGCCTGGGTGGTTCAGTTGGTTAAGCGACTGCCTTCGGCTCAGGTCATGATCCTGGAGTCCTGGGATCGAGTCCCGCATCGGGCTCCCTGCTCGGCAGGGAGTCTGCTTCTCCCTCTGACCCTCCTCCTTCTCGTGCTCTCTCTCATTCTCTCTCTCACAAATAAAAAAAAAATAATAATAAAAATAAAAAAATAAAAAAAACGTAAAATAAATGAGACTGGAATAGTACTTTCTAAACATGAGGAGGAAGATTCCTGAGACATCAGCAGCAAGCATTCACACGTCATGGCGGCGTATGAGAGGCCCTGAGCTGAAGAACAGACCGGGGAAAAGTACAGAAGCCTGGAATCACTGCACTGGACACCTGCAACTCACAGGACGCCATGTGTCTGCTAGAATTAACAAAAAAAATTCTACCGTGAGCACAGACACACACACAGAAATTCTAATTTAAAACTAAAAACGAATGAAACAGCTGACTACTGTCATTTCAGAGGACTCTTCAAAGGTTCCCTCAGACTGTCTCTTAAATAATGGTAATAACGATAAATAACAGTACAGGGATGCCCGGGTGGCTCAGTCAAGCTCTGCCTTCGGCTCAGGTCATGATCTCAGGGTCCTGGGATCCAGCCCCGCGTCAGGCTCCCTGCTCAGTGGGGAGCCCTCTCCCTCTCCCCCTCCACCCCCCACTCGTGCTCACTCTCTCTCTCAAATAAATAAATAAAATCTTAAAAAAAAAAAAAGACTGTTACTGACATAGGATAAAGAGATTCAGAGACTAGGCTTCTGAGTCCAGAAATAAACCTCATTGGATTATGGATATTTCACACATAAAGGTGTGAAATAAAGGTGAAATTCCAAATTAGTAGAAAAATGTACTTGATACATGATATTGAGAAAACTGGTTTACTGTTTGTAAACGAAACCTAGACTCCCATTTCACACTATGTCAAAAGAAATGACAGGCATTATTTAAATGTAAAAAATACAGTTGACTTAAAAAATCAGGTTAATTTTTAGATGGGAAAGGACTTTCTAAGCACAATACCTTAGACGGTATAAAGAAAAAGTCCATTAAGTGTGAATGCTGGGGCGCCTGGCTGGCTCAGTCAAGAGAGCATGCAACTCTGGATCTCGGGGCTGTGAGTTCGAGCCCCACAGTTGGGGGAAGAGATTATGTAAAAATAGAATCTTTGAAAAAAAAATAAAATAAATTTGACTACAAAAAAACCCCTTTTTGTCCTTGCAGGGAAAACAGCTGTAAGAAACTAGAAAAAAACTGATAACCAAAATTCTGAGTTAATATCATTAATCTATAATAAAGGAGTGGAAAAGAAATGGAAGACTCAGAAAAATGGGAGGAACTGGAACAGGGAGTCACAAAAGGAACAGGAAGGGGGAATCACGAAAACTGAACCACCAATGGCAAATAACATATAAAAAATATACTTGACCTCCTGAGTTCTCAAAAATGTAAATTTGCCGGGGCACCTGGCTGGCTCAGATGGTAGAGCATGTGACTCTTGATCTCAGGGTTGTGAGTTCAAGCCCCACGTTGGGCATGGAGCCTACTTTAAAAAATAAATAGGGGTGCCTGGGTGGCTCAGTTAGTTGACTTTTTTTTTTAATTAAATTTTTATTTATTTATTTATTTAAAGATTTTAATTCTTCATTTGAGACACAAGAGATACAGAGAGAGAGAGAGCATGATCAGGGAGAGCGGCAGAGGCAGAGGGAGAAGAAGACTCCCCGCTGAGCAGGGAGCCTGATGCAGGGCTGGATCCCAGGACCCTGAGATCATGACCTGAGCCGAAGGCAGATGCTTAACCATCTGAGCCACCCGGGTGCCCTAAAAAAAAATTTTTTTTAAAGATTTTATTTATTTCTCAGAGAGAGAGCAAGAGAGAGAGACAGTGAGAGAGGGAACACGAGCAGGGGGCGTGGAAGAGGGAGAAGCAGGCTTCCCGCGGAGCAGGGAGCCCGATGCGGGGCTCGATCCCAGGACCCTGGGATCATAAACGAGCCGAAGGCAGAGTTGCCCAACGGACTGACCCACCCAGGCATCCCTAATTAAATGTTTTAAAGAAGATTTTATTTATTTGAGAGAGCGCACGCATGCGCACGCGCGCTCGTATGAACAGGGGGAGGGGCAGAGAAAGGAGAAGCAGACTCCCCACTGAGCGGAGAGACCAACTCAGGGCTCGATCCCAGGACCCTGAGATCATGACCGAAGGGAGACGCTTAACCGACTGAGCTACCCAGGCACCCTTTGACTGACTCTTGATTTTGGCTCAAGTCTTGCCTGGGGGCGGGGGGGGGGGGGGTCCGCGCTCAGCGGGGAACCTACTTGAGATCCTCTCCCACTCCGGCACGTGCATGCTCTAAGATAAATCTTTAAAAAAAAAAAAAAAAACTAAGCATGCTTTAAAAAAAAATGTAAATTTGAGAAGAGCTGTTTTGGTCTATGAGATTGAAAAAGATCAAGAATGCTCATTATGACGTCATAATACTAATGTAGAATGTTTACTTTAACACAGAAATCCCAAAATGTATTCTAAGGAAATCAATGGACAACAGTAGGAAGAGGTATGAGGATGTTTATAGTACTGTGGTAATACAGAATCAACCTTAGTTAATAAGGTACTGGTTAAATAAATTACAGTATGCTCATAAAATGAATACAGGCATACATCGTTTTATTGCCCTTTGCTTTACTGCACTTCCCAGACTGCATTTTTACAAGCTGAAGGTCTGTGGCAGCTCTGTGTTGGACAGGTCTATCAGCACCGTTTTCCCCACAGCATTTGCTCCCCCCATGTCTGTGTGTCACATTTTGGTAATTACATATTTCAAACTTTTCCTATTTCTACCTTTGTTATGATGATCTGTGATCAGTGATTATGACTCACTGAAAGCTCAGATGATGGTTAGAATTTTTTTGCAAGAAAGAATTTTAAAATTAAGGTACGGGGGCGCCTGGGTGGCTCAGTTGGTTAAGCGTCTGCTTTCAGCTCAGGTCATGATCCTAGGTCCTGGGATTGAGCCCTACATCGGGCTCCCTACTCAGCAAGGAGTCTGCTTCTCCCTCTCCCTCTGACCTTCTCCCCGTGCTCGTGATCCCTCTCTCTCTCAAATAAATAAAATCTTAAAAAAAAAATACTTTATATTGACTTTTTATTTAATTTACTTAGCTTAATTTTTATTTTTATTATTTACTTACACATTGATTTTTTTTTTTAAAGATGTTGTGATAGGCCACAGTATAGTGTAAACATAACTTTCATATGCACCGGGAAACCAAAGAAAGTCATGACTCGCTCTACTGAGCTATTCACTTAATTGCAGTGGTCTGGAACCAAATCCGCAGTCTCTCTGAGGTAACGCTTCTCCTGTGCAGCCGTTTAAATGGCTCGTATCTCCACTGACATTGAGAGCCACGTGGGACATAGTGTCAAAAAAACATTATAAAACGGTGTGTGCCTGGAATAATCATATTTTGGTTTAACAAAAGAAAGTCCAAATACCCCTAAAATATAAAAACACACACACACCCTTATTCATGTGTTGAAAGGATAGATATCAAAATGTAACATTAAATTAATTAGCTGAGTAACGGGATTCAGTGTGAGGTTTTGGTTCTTTTCAAAAATACTTCTTTTTATTTTTTGAAACATTTTCAACATGCAAAAACAACAAAACTATCGGGGGGAAAAAAGGGAGGAGAGATTATAACCAAAAGAAAAAAGAAAAGAAAAACCGCTGGCTTGGGTACGAAGGGACTAGGGGAAGCTTTTAGATTCCTCATACCCAACTTGGGGCGGGAAGCCGGCCAGGCAGTCGCTCAGCCAGAGCCACACGTGCGCTGAAGGAGCTGGAGGTGGGGAGGGGTGGGGCTGTCTCTCCCCCTCACTCACTTACCGTCCCCACCACCAGGAGTTTAGGCCTCAGCCCTGGTCAGCTGCTCCTGGGCAGGAAGAAAGGAGGACGGTCCTGCCCCTTAGGGTGCTCTGCTCCTTGCTGCCCGCCTTCATTTCATGCCCCCTGCATCACCTCCCTTCCCCAATCTCTCCCAACTCTTATCTCCAGTCCCCACCCAACCTTTGGGACTTGTCCGCTCCATGTTTTTGTGGTCTCTAGTCTTGGCCGCGTCTAACTCATCACTTGGATGGTTGCTAGATTGATCTTTCTCAAACCCGGGCCTGATTATGCCAGCACACTGCTTAAAAGCCTCCAATGGCTTCTCGAAGCTCCCAGGACACAAGCATGGCCGTTAGCATGGTACAGATGGCCTGCAAACCGAGCCCAGCCTCCACCTTCGTGTGCCTCCGTGCCCTGGCCCGGACTTCCCCTCCCCAGCACAGCCCTGGAGCAGACACCTTCTGCGCTTTGCCCATAAGAAGGCCCGGCACATGTCCACAGCCCTGTGCAAAATCCCCAGCCCAAAGAAGACGTTCCCCCTCAAGCCAAGATTCCCATCCTACCTGAGAATCCAAGTCTTCTCCTTTTAAGCAGAGATTGGCATCAAGAACATTGAGTCCCACCAGCAGACCGACAATCACCATCCCTTCTTCCTCCATCATTAATGCTTCGGGCTCATAGAATTCACTGGAAGAGATTGACACAGCAGGTGGCCGGCCGCTCAGGAAGGGATGTTCACCACCTTCTCCCCGACGTGCCCTGCCCTTTCACGTCTCAGCAGATGGGCCAGGCTGCCAGCTTCCCCAGATGCCCAGAAACCCCCTGGTGCCAGTTTCCTTCTGCCTTTCATTTCCCGCCCCTTCAAGTGCTGCTGTCTCTTCTCTTCCCGTGATTGAGGACAGGCTCCTCCTGCCTCCAATCTGAGGCTGACTCCTCCGTCTGGACCCTGGACCCCAGTCCTTCTCTTGGCTCCTGTGTTCCCGACCATCAGTCTGTCCTTCCTGTCCCCACTGGCGCCTTCTTCCGCAATGCTATGCGCTATTTCTACACTCACGCCAACAGGAAGCGGGACCCCATAGCCCCCCACATCCAAGAATAAACCCCCCCTTCCACACTGGCTGCTTTCACTTCCTCACCTCCCAGTCACCTCAGCCATTCACAGGGGGCTCCATCCCGTCTACTACAGCTCCTGGTCACCAATGATGTGCTCGTTTACCAACTGCGTGTATGTGTGAATGTGCATGAGACCTCAGTGTCTTAAGAATTAGGTCATGAGGTCTTGGGGATGAAAGGTACAGCACAGGGAACATAGTCAGTGGTACTGTTGTCACTTTGTATGGTGACAGATGGTAGCTACACTTGTGAACACAACAGAATACTGTAGACTTGTGGAATCACTCTGTTGCATGCCTGAAACTAATGTAACATTATGTATCAACTACATTTCAATTAAAAAAAGAATTAGCTCATTAGAACAAAATTTGCACCTCAAAGTTACTCAGTGTGATTGTACTCAAAACACGAAGTACGTGAAGTATTTGAAGAAGTATTTGAAATCCCTATTTATCATACAAAGATACGCTCAATAATAAGCCATGACTTAAAAACAATGAAAAATTCTGAGTGGCAGGCCATACTATAAGATATTTTTAACTCAATCAGACAAATTAACTCTAGAGAGATTCTTCCCTTATAAAGTCCCATGTTCTAGAGAAAATTCCTTTTGTGAGGATTATTTTTGCTTATATGTAAGTATCAAAAATGAATGAGTCATAAATTTCAGGGACAGCTAGTTAGTCATTACTGATGCTAAGAAATATAAAATTTTACAGGATGGATATGGAATCCTAAAATAGGCAATATAGGTATGTTCTCTTATAAAAGGCAAGTTTTTATACTTTAAAATTGTCCACTGCATCTAGTTTTAGAGTCATTTTTTCCTGTTACCAAGAAATCTAATAAGTACTATTTTGTTGAAGCTTAATCGAGTAGGTTGTCAGTTAATCTTAGGTATTTTTGAAGAATTATCTTTGAAAGGACTTTTCAAAATGAACAGCAATATGAATCTTCATTCATAATGACTTTCAGATACCTGTGCTCGAAAAATGAAATACTCTTTAAAGCTGTGTACTTCGCACACTCTTGTTTTAATTCCAAACCATCTCCAGAACGATGTTCGAAGTATTTTAGGAGCAAAAGACAGCAAAGATAGGAGGTAAAATACCTTAAGAGATGTTTATTGTCTATGAGCACTTTCAGATAATCTGCCAGTTTCTTTTGCATGAGTGCAAGATACAGCCAGGCTCTGCCTCTTCCCACAGCCGTCCTGGAATTCAGACAACCAAACTGTTAAGGCATAACACCAAAAACCCCCAAGCCCCCAATTTAGCTAAAGAGATACACATCTTCCTGCACGTACGTGCATGCGAACACGGGGAACACCGTAAGAACAGCAGCTATGGAGCTTGGGTGGGAAGGCCCAGAAAACCACTCTCTGCAAACCTTTGGGTACTGTTTGAATTCTGTATCGCGGACATGTATTTTTGGTTTGTTTTGACAAGAGAAAAAAACTCTTAGGGATGCCTGGGTGGCTTAGTCAGTGAAAGCATCTGCCTTCGCTCAGGTCATAATCTCAGGGTCCTGGGATCAAGTCCCGCATCGGGCTCCTTGCTCTGCTTCTCTCTCTCCCTCTGTGTGTGCTCTCTCTCTCTCTAGCTCTCCCTCTCTCTCAAATAAAATCTTTTAAAACAAACAAACAAACAAACCTCCTAAGCCACAAAAAAATCTGATTTCTGGAACAAATACAATTAGATAAAACTTTGCATATATTCATAAAATTTCACAGGGGCCAGGAAATATCAGGTTAGGTTTGTATAATGGATAAACATTTCTTCAAAAGATTAATGTACCTCATGAATAGATCTATTATATATCTAATATATCTATGTATCTCTGTTTCTATTAATATATCCAACACGTTTTGAGGCATTAGCTCAAAGGTGCAATTTTATTTTTAACTGTCGCAAAACACACAGAACATAAAATTTACCTTTTTACATGTACACTTCGTTAGCGTTTAGTACATTCGTGCTGTTGTGGAACCAATCTCAAAGAGGCAATTTTGAAAAGACCTGCTCTAAACATCAGAAGAAAACAGAAAGCCTCCCAACTGTAGACGTAACGCTGCTTGAGGAGAAAGATTCTGTTCTAGGCAGAGTGACGGCATTTGTGATCTCTAAGAAAGTAGTCGAGCCGCTCCTGTCATCAGTACCTACACCAAAGGGAGCTGTGGGGGCTGAGCGCTTCCAGGAGCCAGGCCCGCAGGGGTTAATCCAACCCATCAGTACAAAAGGCTTTGAAACCCCCCCTCCCCTAAATAAATGAGGTTAAACCAGAGCACAAAGGAAAGGAAATAAAGTAGAAAAAAAAAAAGATACTGAATACTGGCATGATGTGGCAAAGGGACACAGACATGTGTGGCCTGTCAGGCACATAAACCCGCACTACACTTCCAGCCAGTGATTTGATCGGGTTATCAAAGCTCTAGGTCTAATAATATGTGGTAAGGAAATAATTTAGGATGCACATAAAAACGTATGTGTGGGGATGGTCTGCCACACTCTTCGGATAATGAAAAACTGAAGACAAGCACAAAGTCCAAAGGGGAGTTTTTTTTCTGAATACTCTGTGGCCATTGCAAAAATGATGTTGTGGGGACACTTGGGTGGCTCAGTCGGTTAAGTGTCTGCCTTCAGCTCAGGTCATGATCTCAGGGTCCTGGGATCGAGTCCTGCATTGGGCTCCCTGCTCAGCGGGGAGTCTGCTTCTCCCGCTCCCTCTGCCTTCCCCCCTCCCCCGCAACTGGTGCTCTCTCTCAAATAAATAAAAATCTTAAAACAACAACAAACAAGCGAACAAATAAAACCACCAGCACCTTGAAAACAATGAAAAATTTTGGGTGACAGGGTCATACTGCAAAAGGTATTTTCATTTCAATTAGAGAAACTAAACTCGAGACTCCTCAGGATACAAAATGCATCCTGCAAAAGTTTCAAACTACCCTTCCACCCCCCAGAACAGTAGTCATAAACTTCCAAAATAATGTCAAAATTTTAGAACTTTTATAACAATTTAATGAAATAGTAAAAAAAAAAAAAAAGTCCTCTCCCACACGGCCCCCGGTGAGGCTACTCCTGGAGGCATCAAGAGAAGGGAACTATTGTGTCTTTCCTTTTCAGGAGACAGGGGAGGATTTCGACAGGCCAAGCCTGTCACTTGTTCACAGCCACAGAGTAGGAAGAGAAGGAGGTGGTGGGTTTAGCGGACAGTGAGCTCTTTGTTAGCACAAGACTTCAAAACTGCCTCCCGTGCATAACTGGAAACAGAGGTCTGAGTGTTGGAGGAGGGACAGCCCCGGTCTGCTCCAATCTAACGCACTGGGCCTCCGTCTCGCGGCTTCCCTCATGAGGGAGTGAGCTGGTTGGAAGGGATGGGCAGCAGGACCACAAAAGGAACTGCTGAAACAAAGCAGACGTGGGAAGCTCCTGAGAGCTCACCAAATACGTATTTGAAAGTTGTCACGATGCAAAAGGCTTTCACCTTCTGTGGACAGGCCCAAGGGCTGAACTAGCGACAGGGACCGAGGCTTCAATTTCATCTTGAGAAGACCGCACAGGGCTCCATAGCAATGGACGTGGTGGGACTTAGACGGTTCTAGAATCCCTTAGGTCTGTGTTCCCTTCCTGGCTGCACTACTCACTTGGTGAGGGCCCTCGGGCAGGTTACTTAGCTGCTCTGTCTCGGTTTCTTACTTATCATGCGGGGATCCCAACAGCTTTCCTGGAGGCTTTGTTGTGGGGAATTAAATGAGATCCTGAAATGTCCTTAGCACAATGCCTGGCACACAGCAGGCCCTTGGTAAATGCTGGCGATTATTATCTGAAAATGGAACAGGCTGGCTCCCCAGGAGAAGTGTGTGAGGCTGGACAGTGGTGTCCCCCTGTGAGAGAGGCAGGGTGCTTTTTTGCATGGGCCCAAGGCTCTCTAGGTCCCCTTCTAAATGCAGATTTCATGATGACGCCTTGTTTGTATTCTTTTTTAAAAATATTTTTATTGTTATGTTAATCACCATATATTACATCATTAGTTTTTGATGCCTTGTTTGTATTCTGTCCAGTTTTTTTATTTTGAGCCAATGCACGGGGATCCCAAGGGGCCAACCCAGACATGGTACATGATATGTCTCACCTTTTCACAAATGTCCCATGTCCTAGAATCTAAAATCTGGCCTGAGCTGTATTATTCTGAAAACTGCCCAGATGCATCCAAAGCACGGATTCCAGGAGCATAACGATGACCCCTTTTACTCTTGTAACTGCTCCTCAGGTAACAACATCTTTTCTCTCTCTCTTTTTTTAAAGTAATCTCTATGCCCAACATGGGGCCGGAACTCACGACCTGAGATCAAGAGTCAAGTGCTCTACCGACTGAGCCAGCCAGGTCCCCACAACACCTTTTCAAACTACATGACCTCATGTGACCTATAGGAATCGCTATCCCCATCTTAAAGATAAGGAAACTGAGGCTCAGGGAGGGGCAAATCTTGCTCAAGATTTTGAGGATAATGAGCAGCAGAGCTGAGACTAAAGTTCAAGTGGAGTGTGGCTCATGTTACAATTTGTTCTAAATTAGAGAAAGTTTATCAGCAAGGAATTGAGAAATGGGTAAATACGAGGGAGTTTTTTTTCAAACATTAAATCAGTGTTAGCTACTTCTCACTCACTTTAATTCTGGCAGATTTCTGACACTAGTGGCTATATCTGATGCTTCTGGACAAAGTTTCTCCACCAGCTCCAAAGGACCAAAGAAAGATTTATTTTGGCCAATAAAACTCTTCTTAACTAAAAGGGAAAACAAAAGTGTTATTCATAAGAACAGGTTGCAAAATGTCCTCAGGCGCCCACAGTCTCTCTCCCAAAAGCCAAATGGACAATGCACAGCTCTACTGCTTAGTCCTGAATTAGTCTTGGGGACTCAGAGATGGCAGGTAACAAATGAGCTCTCCCCTCCTCTGGTGACAGGGTTTCTGTGCTACCCCGACTATGCTCTTACTCCAACTATTTATTGCCCATGAAATAAAACGTGTGTGTGTGTGTATGTGTGTGTGTTTGTGTATAGATGTACGTACTTATATATACATGCTTGTAAAAAGCCTTCCCCTTTCTCCCTCCTACCTGATGCCAACATCAATGTCAGATTTCAAATCATCACCACCATCCCTCATCTGATTGCTGCCAATAACATTCTAATGGGTCTCCTTGCTCCTAATATGGCTACCTCCTCACCCACCCCCTGCCCCCACAACCTCTTCACACACATGGAAGTTCTTTTAAAAATGTTAAGTCAGGTCATGTTTTCCCCTTTGCTTAAAATCCTCCAGATACACCTACAATACAAACAGATGACCTGTAAAGGCCTGCCTGATCCAGCCTTCCCCTGCCCCCCCAATCCATTTCCCTGACTTCATCTCCTCCCACTCTACCTCTGAGCCCACTGGCATCTTCCTCAAACCAAGCCTGGTCTCACCCAGGACTTCTGCCCACCTGCTTCTTCCCCCACGAAGGAATGCTCTTGCCTCAAATCTCGGCACAGCTAACTTTTTCTCCTTTAGGTCTCAGCTCACAGTTCACCTCTCCAGCAAGACATCCCCTCTCATCTAGCTGAAACCCTTAATGCTTCCTTGAATTTGGAGCATTTGTAATTAAGTTGGTTTCTGCATTTATTGTCTGTCTGGTCCCTAGAACTGTGCTGTCCGCTAGTCACTGGTTACATGTGCTCCTAAGCACCTGAAGTGCAGCCGGTGCCACTGAGATGTCGTATAAAACACATCGTGTGGGTTTTTAAGCCTTGGTAGAATGAAGAATGTAAAATACCTCATCAATAAGGCTTTTAAATACTGATTATGTGTAAAAACCATAATATTTAGGATATACTGGGGTCAATAAAATGTGTTCTTAAAATTAATTTCACCTGTTTCTTTTTACTTTTTTTCTTTAACGTGGCTACCAAAACACTAAAAATTGCACAAGTAGCTTGCCTGGCATTTCCCCTGGACAGTGCTGCTCTCGATGTGGGGCTGGCGTGCAGGGACCGTGTCTGTTTTGTACCCTGCTGTTATCCCAGCACCCAGAACAATGCTCAGCACTGATGAACACATGCTGGGCAGACAGCTGGCCCAAATTCCCGCCCCCGAACGCCCCCTCCAGCTCACCTTTCAGCCCGTGTTTGAGGCAGTGCTCCATCACTACAAAGAACTGCTGCAAGGGGGCATGGTCCGCATCCAGGCTGCGGCCCAGGCTCAGGGCAGACTGGAGCAAGACTTTGACGCTGAGTTTCATCATGTGCATCAAGTTGGCACGCTCCTCCATCATCTGGCACCTGGAAGCTGTTGGGGCAGAAACAGGGACAGCCTCGTTAGTGGACTGAGGGTGGTCGGGGTGAGGAGGTTGGAAGATCGGCCTGGCGGGGGGTTCCGAGCGCGGACGTGCGCCTGGACGGATAACTGGGCTTCGTAGTCAACCGGCCTCTGATCCCTGGAGGTCACGGCTGCACCTGGGCAGCCTGAACCGCGGGTCAGTCTCAGGAGACCTCTCCCAGGCGGCTCCGCGCGTTGCTAAGGCGACGGCTCTACTAAGACTCGCCGCGATTGGCCTTTCCCACAGCCAGTAATTCCATTTTCGACCAATGGAAGGGGGCAAACTCCAGGAAGCCCCGCCCCAAGCTGGAAGGCGAGCTGGGGGGAAAGTGTTCCGCCCCTAGACATTCTGATTGGACGGGCCCAGCCGGAGGCCACGCCCACGAAGCTCAAGGGCGCCATTTTGCATTCTCCGCCAGGGTAGCCCGGCCCTCGGCCTCCCCAGATGGCCCTCTGAGCCTGTTCTTTTGTCCGACGGTGTCAATCCAAGGGCCTTTAGAAAAGTCTCTGCTCCTGAGTTCCAGACTCAAATTCTCGTTGCCCAACTGTGGATCTTCAGTCCACAGTTAGTGGGCAGTACGAGTCTTACACTTTTTTTGTATGGAAAACCGCTAGAATCAGAAAAAGCTCCGTTTCCATTTGCAACTCCCATTAATGCTGTCGCTTTGTTTTAAGAGTAAAAAAAGTTTGTGGGCCGCCAGTATCAGATACCCATGACAAATGTTTACCAAGTGTCCCCCTCACACCCAGGAAGCTGGCAGCCTAGAAATTAAAAACGCAGACTCCACGCGATTAACCGAGTTCTGGCGGGAAAATAAGCCCGCGCGCGCCCCTCCCAGCCCCCGCCAACGCTTAGTCTGAAACGTTTGCCGACCGGACCGTGGTGGTGGTGGTGGTGGTGGTGGTGGTGGGGGGGTCGTATGGTTTCAGCGGGCAGCTGTCTGGTCACTACGGAGGTCAAGTAGCTTTTCACGTTTATCGTCTCCCAGGATTCTGTGAATAGCATGTGAAATCAACTTCCTTGCCGAATTGTCTATTGGTCGGTATATTCTGTATAAACTAATACTGATATTAATCCTTTGTTGATAGCTGTTTGATTTCATGGTCACTAATTAATATGAACATAAAGATAGTTAAAAGAGCGCACACATGGATGCTAAATGGAAAAGAAATGAATTATGGCTGAATTTATAATAAAGGTATTAAGTAAATACTATTGAGACTTAAGACAGCCTGGGACTAAAAATTCTAAAGTCTCAGACACCCACGAAGACAGCTGCTGGCAAAGAAAAATCGGCCTAAACATTTGACCAGTGAAAAATGGGTTGATTAAATGGGTGGGGGTGGTATAATTATTTTTAAATTTCGAGAGAATCCTATATATTACATTTATAGTTCGACAGCGTTAATGAGCTGGATGATTGGCAAAGAAAATAAAAGTTGTAGAGCCTCATCAAGAGGAGGGAGAAACCCCGAGCAGACCAATGAACACAGAAGCAATCTGGAAAGACTGCAGAAGACCCCGGCCCAGGTCTGTGAACCCCGCTCTTCTCGGGGCAGCGCAGAGCCAGGATTCTGGCGCGGCGCCAGGCGAGCCCAGGCGTTTGCAGATCCGCTTCCAGCCCTGGAGCTGCACAGCTCTAGGGGACAGCCCCATGTGAAGGGGCTTCCACCACCTCCATTTTTACCGCAGTCTGGACTTTCCTAATTGATTAAGTTCTTTCCGGCTTATGCGGGCGAGGCATCCCCCGATGGGAACCCAAACTTACAGTAAGGACTGCCCTGAACCAGCAAGACTCCGTGTGATGCGGCCTTTGCTGCCCACCCGCCTGTACCCTCAACTGTCCCACGTCTTCCTTCCACAAATCGAGGGTATTCTCAGCACTTGTAGACCGCCTCTGAGATGCTACTCCCGTCTCCCCAGTACTGGCCTCACTGCAATAAATTCCCTTCTTGATTCACACCATTCGTCTCTCTGCCATTGGATCCTATCAGCGGCCAGGGGCTGAACCTGCTCTGTTTGGGAGCCCGGGAGCCAGGTGCTCTTGCCCTCCTGCGGCCCGGTCATAGATTCACTCCCTATCCCACATGTTCCTCTGGATGCACCTGATGAGGGAGCAGAAGGCAAGCTGAGGACAAAGCACAAGCTGACACCCTGCAGCCCCCCCCCCCCCATGAGCTATGTGTGACATTCCTCAGGCATTCCTGGCTGCCCTAAAACTAAGGAAAGGGAAAAACAAATGGTTAACTGACAAAGATCACAGTCCTGTAGGACAGGAGTCTCCATCAGTTTACGAATGTCCTAGAGATTTACAAGGCAAAAGCATCCTGTTATCAATAGCCTAACTTCCAGAGACCCACAGACTCAATTTCCTGGAGCCCTAACATCACCAGCCCCTCCACAGTGCTATGGGAAACAAAGGCAAAACGGAATGTAAATAAAATTAAATTTCCTTCTATCCTGGAGCCCCACTGACAAATACTTGAGGCAGGCAGAGCGTAACACTCCTCCAGGAAACTCCCAACTGTCTTAACGCTAATGTTGTCCCAGAGGGAAAAGCAACCTTAGTTTGACAATAGCAAGGCCTGCAGTATCCGGAGTCTTCTTTAGTGTATGGAAGTCCTTTTGGACACCTCCCTTTGTCCTTACCTCCCCCAACTCCCACGTGTATAATCAGCCATTCCTCACAGCCCCAGTGCAGCAGCTCTTTCTGCCCACTGGTCCTATCCCTTTAAACATCACCTTTTTGCACCAAAGACGTCTCAAGAATTCTTTCCTGGCTGTTGGCTCCGGAGCTCACCAACAACGCTACTCAAAACTACATTACACCGACCTGGGGTCCAGAGAGTTCCACACACCAAGTGGAGGTGGAGCCTCCTTTGATGATTCAAGTCACCCAAAACATGAAGAGCTTCCAACCTGTCATTGCTTTATTGTACTTAGTTAAGGAAACCTGGTCTTGGGGGAGGGGGACAGTCTCTAATTCTCTGCCGGCTAGCCTGAATTCAGAAAATTAAACATTTTTTTCTCCCACAAATATATGTAATTATTCTCAGCCTGTCTCAATACTCCTTCCTAGGATGTACCATTAATTTGAGGAACATGTTCCATACATTAGATGGGCCAACACTATAGCTCCATGTTTTTGAAGAAAATGGATTTGAAGTACACATAAACTAAGTCTTTTTGTGTTGGTAAATAATGCTGTGTTGACAAAGGTTTAATGAAATAAGCAACATTCAGGTGTCCCCAACTGTTCTGAGTGTTCTGGGTTAAGGTAACTATTGGAAGAACTACAGGCATAATTTTCATTTAATAAGTCTGGGTAAAGGCTTTTTTGGGGGAACCTTCCGAGGCTGAGAAATTTAATATGATTGGGTTGCATCCTTTTGCAAGTCAGGTGATTTTCATTTTTATTAAACAAAAACAGAGGAACAAAAAATAAAATTTTGACAAAAGATCAATGTGACTTGGGGCACATAACTTGGAAGGAATTCAAAAGTTTGACATTACTATAACAAAACTGTCCATTTCTATTTCCTGTTTATATGAACCAGGCTTCTCAGGGCTCGCATCTATTAAAAAACCAAAAAATGGGAATAAAATTGATGCTGAGTCCCATCATATATTTTATGAGTAAACCATGTATTTTCATTTATGGATACATGCTAATGAAAAACCAAACGAGCCTATTAAGAGAAACAATAACAAGAAAAGTTTATAGTAATTATGTATAAAAATTATACCCTTTTGTCAACTTAGCATTTCTTATTATTTTAATGGTAATTCATTCCACAAGAAAAATATTTTATACACTTAGAGCTTTAGTCACAAAAAAAGTTTATTGAATTTTAATTTACTTTTTTTCCCTGAGATGTATGACAGGATGATAAATAAAATTTTTTAAAATAATAAATAATTTTGGGGGCACCTGGGTGGCTCAGATGGTTAAGCGTCTGCCTTCGGCTCAGGTCATGATCCCAGGGTCCTGGGATCGAACCCCACGTCAGGCTCCCTGCGGGAGCCTGCTTCTCCTTCTCCCACTGCCTGCTGCTCCCCCTGCTTGTACTCTAATAAAATTTCTTTAAAAAAAATAATTTTTTTTCTTTTTTTTTAAGATTTTATTTATTTATTTGAGAGAGAGAGACTGAGAGAGAGAGCACATGAGAGGGGGAGGGTCGGGAGGGTCAGAGGGAGAAGCAGACTCCCCGCCGAGCAGGGAGCCCGATGCGGGACTCGATCCAGGGACTCCAGGATCATGACCTGAGCCAAAGGCAGTCGCTTAACCAACTGAGCCACCCAGGCGCCCCCCAAAAATAATTTTTTTTAAATAATAAAAAAATTTAAAACATATGGAAGTGGAATAGAAATTCAGGTTCAAGGAGTAAAAGGGAAAACGTACAGTTTTCAGGGGCGCCTGGTTGGCTCAGTTGGTAGAGCATGCGACTCTTGATCTTGGGGTTGGTTCGAGCCGCACATTGGGTGTAGAGATTACTCAAAAAGAAATATCTTTAAAAAAATGGTAAAGTCTTCAAATAACTTATTTAAGATGGATGGTAGTGCTTATCAAATCATTTAGGTATTTACACGCCACTTAAAGAATGATGTAACACTTTTATTTTAAAAAGCTAATATTTGGGGCACCTGGGTGGTTCAGTCAGTTGAGCGTCTGCCTTCGCCTCGGGTCCTGATCCCAGGGTCCTGGGATCGAGCCCCGCACGGGGCTCCCTGCTCGGCGGGGAGCCTGCTTCTCCCTCTCCCACTCCCCCTGCTTGTGTTCCCTCTCTCGCTGTCTCTCTCTGTCAAATAAATAAAATCTTTAAAAAAAAAAAAAAAAGCTAATATTTACAGTACGCCAGAAAACATGTCAACCTTAAAAGCTGAAGATTTTTTTAGGGGGTCATGTGAGCAAAACAACATGAAGACTAGTGTTTTAGGTGATCAGAAGTGGGTGGCAGTGGCTTCTGTTGATGTAGGAAAGATGTTGGGGTTCAGAGCCGACAGCCAAGAAAGAATTCCGGATCCGTTTTTGGTGCAAAAGGAGGTTTTATTAAAGCACGGAACAGGACCCATGGGCACTGATGTCGTGAGGAGTGGCCCATTATATACTTTCAAGTTGGGAGGGGGTCAGGGATAGTGTAAGTCTCTAAGGAATTTGGAGGCAAGGTTTCCAGGACCCTGAGGGGGCTAGCTATTGTTGGGAAAAGGCCATTTATTATCATCTAATAAAACCTTAGTAATGAGACCCTTCAGATGTATATCGGTGGGCCATATGCTTGGGGGATGATTGCCAACATGTATCTTGAGGGGGGAGGTTTAGAGATAAAGGAAGTTTCCAAATGAAGTTTTATATGTTAAAGTAGATATACAGGACCTGGGGGTTGGGTTAAGATTGCCTTTTGCCCTTAGCAAAGTATCAGCATGGAGACAGCAGAGTTCCTAGAAGAATGTCACTCGGCCTGTTTCAAGGACTTGCCAATGGGCTGCAGGTAGTATGGATATTTAGTTTTTCTTTGGCCTTTGTTTCCCACATCACTATCACCGTTCCTGGGTACATGGCTGTGTTCCGCAGCCATCCCACCCTTCCCTCTGCTCCATGACTCACCTGTTCCCATTCGTGCTCAATTTAGAGCTCTGGAAAATGTGAAGTGGATTTTTAAGCCATTCCATCTCTCAGGTTTACTGGCTTTGTGACTTTGGCCAAGCTATTCACATCTCTAAGCTTCATTAATAAGAGTTCAGCACAGGGCGCCTGGGTGGCTTGTTAAGCATCTGCCTTTGGCTTAGGTCATGATCCCAGGTTCCTGTGATAGAGTCCCACATCGGGCTCCTTGCTCAGCAGGGAGTCTGCTTCTCCCTCTCCTACCCACCTGTGCTCTCTCTCATCTCTCTCAAATAAATAAAATCTTAAAAAAAAAATAATAGTTCAGCACATCAGCAAAACACACAGGATGTCTCCAAGTTCTATACTTCCTGAATTGCCAAATAAATGGTCTGTTCAGGGATCTCCATCTTGACTGTTGCGCAGGGGCCAGGCTGGGACAGAAATGAGTGCTGCTATGGGAGGATGAGCTGGAGGGAACCTGGGGCCCCATGGATATCCAGGGAGCAACCCCGCTGAGCACCACCCTCTGGTGGGAAGAATGCTCGTCAACAAGGTCGGGCACCGAGTTTTCAGAAGCTGGACATCTGGATTTTTATGTAAAGCCTGCTCACTGGCTAAAAAAAAAAATTTGCTTTATTTTTTTATTTTTAAAAAATATTTTATTTATTTGTCAGAGAGAGAGAGCACAAGTAGGGAGAGCGGCAGGCAGAGGGAGAAGCAGGCTCCATGTGGGACTTGATCCCAGGACCCTGGGATCATGACCTGAGCCAAAAGCAGACGCTTCACTGACTGAGCCACCCAGGTGTCCCAGAATTTTTTTGTTTTAATGCTTTTATATTATGCAGCATATAAAATGCAACTACCAGACATAAAGAGCTCACAGCTTGTTGTCACCTTTGGTATAGAGAGTGAGTACGCAGGATGGCGAGTGGGCCGTATGGGTTTTTTTTTGTTGCTGGGTTCTCAATTATAGAGGAGTAAGTAGATTCTTGATATATTTGAGTTTTAGTTTTGAGTAGCCCTTTGGTGTCTTGAAGGATCTTATAATACAGTACAGTGTTCCCCTCTATTGACAAGGAGGAAAACTTTTAACACTTTCCCAACTGTCAGGAATTTTCACTTAGCATCTCAAGGGCTAACTTGTGTTCAGCAACGTAACTGGGAAAATGTTACTGTGATCCATTGTGAAAGGAGCTGCACCAGCTCCTTTCTGCCTGCCGCTCCCCTTGCTTGTGCTCCCTCTCTCCCTCTCTCTGGCAGAGAGAGACAGCGAGAGAGGGAACACAAGCAGGGGGAGTGGGAGAGGGAGAAGCAGGCTCCCCGCAGAGCAGGGAGCCTGACACGGGGCTCGATCCCAGGACCCCGGGATCATGACCTGAGCGGAAGGCAGATGCCCAACGACTGAGCCACCCAGGCGCCCCAAATAAATAAAATCTTAGAAAGAAAGAAAGAAAGAAAGAAAGAAAGAAAGAAAGAAAGAAAGAAAGAAAGAAAAAAGAGAGAAAGAGAAAGAAAGAAAGAATGCCCTCTTTAGTGAGCACCCGTGTGCAAGCCATTGTGCTGAGCACGTTAACTCTTCGGAACACACATGCTTGGTCACCCATCCTTTGGGAGAAGACGTTAACAAGCAAGATGTACAGCCTGCTGTGTGTCCTGTGGTTTGTGTGAAAACTGCGTGGGGAGATGAAAGTATGTATGATGGCTCTCTGAAAGATGATAGGATTGGGGGCAGTTTCTGCCCAGGAGGACATACTCTACACTGAATGATCTTTTGTACGGTTTGATTTCTTCTCTTTTTTACCACCTGCCTTTATTACTTAAAACGACAACAACAAAACAAGACAGTTAACTATAGAGTACAGGATCACTGTGGCACGCTGTGCTAACAGGGCCCCTGTGGGACAGCATTTTAGAACAAGTATTCAGGGGTGTGGGGGGCTCAGGGGGCTAAGCATCTGCCTTCGGCTCAGGTCATGGTCCCAGGGTCCTGGCTCAGGCCTGAGTCGGGCTCTCTGCTCAGCAGGGAGCCTGCTTCTCCCTCTGCCTCCCACTCCCACTGCTTGTGTTCTCTCTGTCGAATGAATAAATCTTAAAAAACAAAAAAATAACAAAGACAATAAGGATTTAAAGTGTGGGGCCCCTCTGAGTACCCGGGTGGCCACAGGGATCACAGCCTGCACTGATGCACACCAGGAAGCCAGGCCTGCTATCACCTGGGGTTATTTTGAGGGTTAAATGAATTGACGTCGGTACGGATCTAACACTAATACCTGGCACCTAGTAAGTAAGCAAATACTTACGATTACTGATCCTGTGCTCAGTGCTACTTTGGGCACTGGCACATGGCATTTATCGGCGAACGGCTAACATTTATTATTTGCTTGCTACATGATCCCAGAGGCCTCCAGAACCCCTCATGTGCCTTGACTTTGGGGACTCACCGCCAATGGCTGGTTCGCAATCAAACACCCCAGGTATGTGCAAAGGCTGTGAACAGGCCTCCTCAGTACCGTCTAGTCCCACTTGCCACTGCCAGGATCTCAAAACAAGTCTGCTGGTAAACTTTTCTCGCCTCGTTACTCTTTCTTAACCACCGAAATTCCCACAATTCACTCTGCTGGGTCAGCGATGACTTCTAAGCAGCAACTTTACCGGTGGGTAGGAGGGAATCAAGAAACCGTAAAGGCACAGTATGATTCTTAGCACTGCGGTCTTCCATCAACTCTGCCCCGCAACACTTTCTATGAAGACAGAACTGAATTTTTAGTTTTAACATTTAAACCTCACACGTGTGTCGTGGCTACTCTATTGGTGAGCACAGCTCTCAATATCTGGCTTTACAGGGCTTTCCAAGTCACACCCTTCTTTTTTTTTTTTTTTTAAAGATTTTATTTATTTATTTGAGAGAGAGAATGAGAGAGAGAGAGCATGAGAGGGAGGAGGGTCAGAGGGAGAAGCAGACTCCCCGCCGAGCAGGGAGCCCGATGCGGGACTCGATCCCGGGACTCCAGGATCATGACCTGAGCCGAAGGCAGTCACTCAACCAACTGAGCCACCCAGGCGCCCAAGTCACACCCTTCTTATCATCACCATTTAGTATTCCCATTATTCCCATTCTTCTAACATGCTGAAACTCTATTCCAAATAACAAGGGCTGAAGAGGACTAGGAGAGCTCACTGTGTGGATCAAAAAACCCCTACTGCACATTCTGGGAAACGCGGTGACTTGCGCGCATCACACAACGGTTGGCCGCAGCAGGGCTCGCCTGGAACCACCGCCTCCTGACGTCCACCTCGCAGCTCGCACTCCTGGGTGCGTCGGGACAGCCGAGGCGGGAGCCGGGTTGGCACTTGGGAGATTCGCGGCACAGAGCGCAACCGGATTCAGTTCTTGAGCACTTCCAAGCTTAAGAGCGACTATCTAAGCTTGAACTCCTACATTTTCTTCAAGTCCGCCACCGGCAGTCAGGATGTTGTCTGGGGCACACAATTAGAAGGGTCCGCCAGGGGAGCCGCCCAATCTCAGGCCGTCCAAACCCGCGCATTATCTTGGCTTGCACGGCATCAAGAAAAACAGACGAGTGCTTACGCGTGCTAACAGCTTGGTTCTGCCCAACTCGCCCGACAGGCTGCGGAGCTTCGACGCCCTCGCCAGCTCGGTTCCCACCGCCCAACGGCCCCCCGTCCCGCGGGCGCGCGCGGGGCGTGCCCGGCCGCAACCTACCTGTGCGCGCCGCGCCGTCCGCGCCGCCGTCCGCGCCGCCCAGCCCCGCGGCCGCGCGCAGCGCGCTCCCGCAGCTCGCCGACAGGTTGCCCGTGGCCTTTCGCGCCAGGGTCAGGATGGGCGCCGACCAGCCCTCCGGCCCGGTCCGGGGCTTGGCCGCGCTCCGCAGTTCGCCAGGGCTGGGCAGCTGGCTCCGGTCCACGATCTCGAACTCTTCTCCCGACTCCGGCCCCGGCTCCCGCCCCGCCGGGCAGCCGTCTTCCCCGTCGGCCATCTTGGCCGCGTCACGTGGCCGCGACGGGCGGGGGACTCGGCGTGGGCGGGCGCGCGGGCGGGCGCGCGGGTGGGCGGCGGGCTCGGCTCGGCGCGGGCGGGCAGAGATTTTTTTTCCCCGTTCGCTAAGTTCTCCTTCCTCTTCACCACCCTTCCCTCTCCTTTCTCTAACCTCGAAAAGGTTCAGCAAAGCACAATTCATAACGTAAGGAGCACCCGTATTCCCACCAGTCGGGAGGACTCGTCCAGAAAATTACTCTTGGGCTTGCCCCCCTACCGGGGGTGCCCCCAGCCTAGCTTAGAACACAGCGCGCAGGCCTTCAGTTTCGTCGTGACTCTATTTCCTCTTTCTGGTCTTCATTTCATGATTCACTTTTTCTACTTCGCCACTTTTCTGCAGCACTCTTCAGAACCAGCCCCGGAAGGGCGGGTAAGGAAACTGGGACAGGTGAGCAAGAAATCAGGATTTTTTTATTAAAAGGAAAACCCTACATACGACAGACCTGCAGGACTGGGAATCAGAAGGTCCGGATTCTATTAATTAGTTAAATGGGGGTAATAAGAGAACCTGCCTAACCGAGAAAGCAGATTTTGCAGTGAGGAGCGCGGGCAGACGCTAGCCACGCGAGGACTGTCGGCCCCACCGTGGCTCCCACACGGCGTGATCCCCTCGCCCTGAGTCGCTTGGAAGAGAAGGGAGTCTGGCTAAACGGAAACTCACGTTGCATTAGCATCCCATACTTCGTTTGCAAAGCGCCACACAGGGGCCTCGCCAAACCTGGAGAACGTTTGTATTTGGCTCCCAGAGCGTTTCAATCTTAAGTTAAAAAAAAAAAAAAAAAGGTTGTTGCAGATATTTAGAAATCAAAAGATTTGGCATTAAAATCTAGATTTTGGGGGCGCCTGGGTGGCTCAGTCATTAAGCGTCTGCCTTCGGCTCAGGTCGTGATCCCAGGGTCCTGGGATCGAGCCCCACATCGGGCTCCTTGCTCGGCAGGAAGCCTGCTTCTCCCTCTCCCACTCCCCCTGCTTGTGTTCCCTCTCTCACTGTGTCTCCCTCTGTCAAATAAATACATAAAATCTTTAAAAAAAAAAAAAATCTGGATTTTGGCCCTCTTGAAAGATCAGAAGCTTTGGCAGCTCAGAGTCTATTCCGTGGTGTCAACAAATTGGGAAAGTGGGCAATGGCTGTCCCTTTAGAAGCCCCTTGGTTCTCCTGGCATTCTGGTCCAGCTATCTCCATTGGGTGTTTATGCTCTGTCTGGGACCTGAAGGCCAGCTCTTTTCTATGGGGAGAGTGGGGTGCGGAGATAGTGGGGAAGCTGTGGGGATGGTGTTTGAGCTGTCACCGTGATGGAGGGGTTTGCTGTTAGTCTTTACCGGAGTGCGGTGAACAGGGGAGTTAGATGCTCTGCGATTACCAAGCAGTAGACCCAGATCCTTCATGACTTTTCAATACCAGTGGACATTCACGTAGTTGAAGAGCTTGTTTATAATGCCCAGAGCCTGGACCAAGTTCCACTTTGCAAAGAAACATAAATTCCTTTTAGAAAAATCATTTTTATTTATTTATTTTTAAAAGAGTTTATTTATTTGACAGACTTAGCAGGAGAGAGTGAGCATGAGCAGGGGGAGCAGCAGAGGGAAAGGGAGAAGCAGACTCCCCGCTGAGCCAGGAGCCAGATGCAGGGCTCGATCCCAGGACCCTGGGATCATGACCTGCGCCGAAGGCAGACACTTAACCGACTGAGCCACCCAGGTGCCCCCAAAATAGTTTTTTTTTCAAAGATTTTGTTAATTTATTTGAGAGAGAGAGCACAAGCAGGGGGAGCGGCAGAGGGAGAGGGAAAAGCAGGCTCACCACTGAGCAGGTAGCCTGATACGGGACTGGATCCCAGGACCCTGAGATCGTGACCTGAGCCGAAGGCAGATGCTTAACCAACTGAGCCACTCAGGAGTCCCCACTTATATACATTTCATTGGCCAAAGCAAGTATATGCCGCCGCTAACTTTAAGGGATTTTGGAAGTTCAGTCCTACCAGTGTCTGGGGAAAGGGGAGCAGGGAATACTGGTGAGCAATATGACTACCGTAAATGTACTCTGAACCTTCCCAGAATGCAAGGAACCAAAGAGCTATTAACCATTTCAGACGATCACATCACCTACAACAATGTTGCTTTTGGTATTAAGACAAAACCTGTGCAGTTTGTCACAATCATGGGGATTTTAGGTACAAGTGTCTGGCTACCTTATTTCTTTTAGTGTTAGTGATGACTTATTTACATATTGAAATACATTTTATAGATTTATTTCTCTTTTATATGATAGGACTTCATATTAAGTTTTTTGAAATTTTGAGTGTTGGTAGGTTTATTATCTATGAATTGCATTTCATAATAGACAGTGAGGCATTATAAAATATGTATTATCTAAAGGGTGTGATGGGCCCAGTAGGGTAGGCAACTGAGTTTGCATGTAACTCAAGTCTAGCTACAGACATGATAGTTCTGAATTCTTTCCAGTTTTACTGTATATGAGACCAACTTTGGAGAAAACTTGGTGAAGAGAATGTGTATGATTATTTTCCGTACAAACAGTAAAATTCAAAAGACACCTTAACATGTTTGTTATTTTCTATAGTTTTTCATGTGCTTGAAATGTTCTATAATAATTAGGAAGTCCCACTCCCAAACATGTAGCCCAATCCGCCTTCCCCGTGTTCTCCCCTACTCCCCCACATCCTCCCTGTCCTTTTCTCCAATCTTCTCCCAACCTGTTTTTTCTATGCCTTGAGTTTCACCTGCCTGCTCCCTCCTCCTGAGCATGATTCTACCCTCTGCCCATTGCCTGCCTCATTTTCCTTTCTAATCGTCCGAAGGCTTCTCCCTACATTTCTCAGACTCTGTGTCTGACATCTGGCCCTGCCCTTCTTTGCCCGGTTGGTGCCCCTGCCTGGATGGCCTCTCGCCTTGTTTTGCAGACACTCTCCAGGACAGCTTGTGTCTTGGGACTTTCCTTCTTCCCTTCTGTTCTAGACACCTCAGCCTGAGGACTTCCCAAGACCGAGTGCTGATCCTTTCATCTTCCTGCTTGCAGATCTCTCCTTGCTTCCCATTGCAGGACACTTTGTCTTGTCTGCATGCCATGGTTGCAGATGACTCATTTTCTCCTTGATGTGCACTTTAAATTGAGTTAAGCAGCATCCTGGGGTGGGTCTGGTGACCTGCCTGATCCCAAAGTGGTATCCAAATAGGTGGAACCTCAAGGTTTCATGGGTTTTGTGCATTGGCCCATAAGCTGACATGTTTCCCATCACAAGTACACGTTTCCCACTTTGGTTGGCATTTTATAATCTTTAGTATCTGGACATAGTTGGTACTCTGCTGCCAGGAATGGCCAGTTAAAGCCAAATTACTCGAGATGCCTGGGTGGCTCAGTTGGTTAAACATCTGCCTTGGGCTCAGGTCATGATCCCAGAGTACTGGGATTGAGTCCCACATCGGGCTCCTTGCTCAGCGGGGATCCAGCTTCTCCCTCTGCTTGCTGTTCCCCCTACTGGTGTTCTCTCTCTCTCTTTCTCTGACAAATAAATAAAATCTTAAAAAAAAAAAAAAAAGCCAGATCACTCTCCTGAATGATGCAATGCGAAGCACACAACATTCTCTAAGGTTGCACCTCCTATTTTTTTTTTTTTTTTAACACCATGACCCGCCTAGAACATGCTAATGTTTGCTGTATAACACAGCATTGTGAATGGACGGAGGTAACACTTGGGGAATCTGGCTTCCTCAGACTTTACTAGGTCACTCCTGGGCCAAGGGCATCGGTATCTCTGCGCAGCTAACAGCCCAGTACCCTCACTAGTCGGGAAGCTCTCCTGTGCTCTAAGGAGATTTGAAGCCTGTCTGCTTCCCAGGGAGGAATATCATGCTAGCCAGAAATACCAATTTCTGCGAAAGACGAGAACAACTAAATAACAAATATCAATGTTTGGCTCCATCTAGTGGTATAAAGTGGATTTGGGTTTCTAACCATCCAGGATTTGACCATTTCCATCCATCCATCCACCCATCCACCCATCCTCCCAGCCTCCCATCCATCCATATCCATTCTCTCATCCATGTAGCCATCACAGCCTACAAGGCCCTGTGTGATCTGACCCTTGCCAATCTTTCTGACCCTATTTCGTATCAGTATCTGTAGGTTTCTTCTTCTTCTTCTTCTTCTTCTTTTTTTTTAAAGATTTTATTTATTTATTTGACAGAGAGAGAGAGGGAGGGAGGCAGGGAGAGGGAGAAGCAGGCTTCCCACACGAGCAGGGAGCCCTGCGCGGGGTTTGATCCCAGGACCCTGAGAACATGACCTGAGCTGAAGGCAGACGTTTAACCGACTGGCCACCCAGGCAAATTTGTAGATTTGTTAAGCCCCACATGATTTCTTTCTGTTTCTTAAACACACCACACTTATTCTTTGCATATGCTTTCCCATCTTTGCTTGGAATAATTTTCTCCTAGTCTTAGCCTGATCAACTTTTTAAAAGATTTTTATTTATTTATTTATTTGACAGAGGGCGGGGGGAGAGAGAGAGAGAACAAGCAGGGGGAGTGGCAGAGGGAGAGGGAGAGGGAGAAGCAGACTCCCCACTGAGCAGGAAGCCTGCGGGACTCAATCCCAGGACTCTGGGATCATGACCTCAGCCGAAGGCAGACGCTTAACCAACTGAGCCACCTAGGTGCCCCCTGATGGACTTTTTAATCAACATCTTTCATATTCAAGCTCAATTCGACTTTCCAGAGACACGGTCCCCAACTGCTCTAAAATACACACCCCTCCCAGCCTCCAGTCCTTCTTGATCACTTCACCCAGTTTAATTTCCTCCATGGTACTTATCAGTTCCTAACGTTTTCCTGTTGCAGTTTTATTTAGTACAGTTGCCTCCCCTCCCTGGAATGGAGCTCAGAGGGAAACTTGTCCCTGTGGGTCACTGCTGTGTTCCCAGGGCTCAGAACCACACCGTGAGTCAGTGACTTGAAACAACAAAAGTTTATTTCATGATCACACCGCATAGCTGCCTTCGTTGCCCGAGTTCCTCCCCGTTCTTCCCACTTAGAGCCTGGGCCGGCAGAGCCTCCATCCTGTGGACCTTCTTCATCATCCCAGCAGAGGGAAGGAACGGGTGGTGGGGGATAGTGATCTCTGTTCCTAAAGGCTTCCTCATAGAGGTCACCCAGGTTCTTCTGCTCACGTTTTGTTGACCAGAGTGGACACGTGGTCATGCCTCACTTCACGGGGAGGGCATGCAATCCCACCATGTGCCTAGGAGAAGAATCAGAACTGCTTTAAGAGCTGATAATTCCAACAGCTGGGTCATCGTGAAGGTGGTGTGTTATTTGTCATTTCTCTTGAAAATTGATCACAGTGGCCTGGTTCTTTGTATATTAAAGAGCCACGAGTCCCAGTCGCTTGGCTAACGTGTTATTCAGTCCTCAAAGCCTTTGGGGTCAGATCCATGCATGTGCATGTTGGGGGTGAGGCCAGGAGTCCGAAGATTTTATTTATTTGTCAGAGAGAGAGAGCACGAGCAGAGAGCGGCCGGCAGAGGGAGAAGCAGGCTCCCAGCTGAGGAAGGAGCGTGAAGCAGGACTTGACCCCAGGACCCTGGGATCATGACCTGAGCTGAAGGCAGACGCTTAACGACTGAGCCACCCAGGTGTCCCCTTTCATGTCCTTTAAAAGAGTGTTGAAGTTTTCTCTATAGTGGCCTTGTACAAATGGGTTAATCTATAAATAATTTTTATATTTGCATATATATTTGCTATTGTGTCCAGTATCTTATTTAAATTAATTTTGTGTTGGTTCACGCCAGTGTGCACCAATGTCATTAATTTGGGTATTTTCATAGGAAATACATGATGTGTATTTAGGTTTCATAAATTTACAATTGAAAAAGTAGATCCTCATCCCCGAGTCGTTTCAAACATCTGGAAAAGTTTTCGAACAGGTACATCCATAGATTGCACCCTTAGGATTCCGTTTATAACGACATTCTGGAAAAAGAGAAACTATGTGGACAGAGAATAGATTGGTGGTTGATAGGGGTGAGGGGTGGAGGAAAGGTTTTGCTAAAAAGGAGAAGTATGAAGGACAGTTGTGGGGCTAGGGCACTGTTTTGCGTCCCAAGTGTCCCAAGCGTGATGTTGGTTACATGGTCCTATGCATTTCATCAAAACTCACAGAACTGCACACCAAAAGTAGCGAATTATAATTTACTTCATGCAAATTAAAAAAAAAATTAAAAGATTTCATGACTGAATAAGTTTAGGAAGTACTGAACTGAACAGCATTAAAAAAGTTTTCCAGGGGCAGCTGGGTGGCTCAGGTCATGGTCCCAGGTCCGGGTTGGGCTCCCTGCTCAGCAGGAAGCCTACTTCTCCCTTTTCCTCTGTCCCTCCCCCTTCTCGTGCGCTTTTTCTCTCTCTCTGTGAAATAAACAAAATCTTAAAAATTTTTTTCCAATAGTGGTATTGATTGTTCAGTTAAACTTAAAATTAATGAAGGTGAACTAAAAATAAGCATTTGCTTTCCCAGTCCTTTTGACCACATTTCAAGGGCTGCTGGCTGCTGGGGGCTAGTGGGTGTTGTATTAGATGGTGCAGTTCCAGAGAACAGCTAGTATAAGAGAACTAATTCTTGCTTGTAAGTCTGGAAGGATACACGTGTAAAATAACTGGGCCAGAGCCAGGCTTTTTTCTTTTCATCTAGTTGTGGGTGGGAGGGGGGTCTTTGACTACCATTTCAACGAAGACACAATTATTAATCTAGTCAAATTATCTTTCCTTCTTGTGCAATTTTGGTCTTTTAAGTTTTGTCTGTGAATGTATCCATTTTGTCTAGGTTTAAAAGTTATTAGCATTTTATAATTTATGAGTATCTGTCATCTTTACTAGTCTTTCCTATTATGTTTTTATCTGTAATTCTCTTCATTCTGTTTCCCTTTCTCGTTTCCTTGGATTTGGTGTGTTCTTCCAATTTTTTTTTTGAGTTGAATGCTTATCTCATTTGTTTTTAATATTTCTTGTTTCCCAATAAATGCCTATAGAGATATACATTTTCTTTCAAATACTGTTAGTTGCATCCACAAATTTTGACATCTCTCAGGTTCAGGGTTTTTTTTTATTTTAAAGATTTTATTTTTTTATTTGAGAGAGAGAGAATGAGAGAGAGCGAGTACATGAGAGGGGGGAGGTTCAGTTTTAAATATTTCTTAATTTGCTTTCTGCTAAGGGTTATTTAGTAATACATTATTTACTTTCTAAACTTTCATAGTTTCTCCCCTCCCTCTCCTGTTCCTTTTTTTTTTTTTAAAGATTTTATTTATCTGTCAGAGACAGAGAGAGAGCACAAGCAGGGGAAGCAACAGGGGGAGAGGGAGAAGCAGGCTCCCAGCTGAGCAAGGAGCCCGAAGCGGGGCTCGATCCCAGGACCCTGGGATCATGACCTGAGCCAAAGACAGATGCTTAACTGACTGAGCCACCCAGGCACCCATCCTTTTTATATTTTCTAACTCACTATCCTTTCCCAATTCCTTCTGGGAGAGGTCCTTCATCTGATATTCCAACTGACCAGTTCTCTCTTTAGTTTTACCTTTCCTATTATTTATGACATCTATTGTGATCTTTATTTCTAGTGTTTTATAAATATGTATATATTTTAGAGAGAAAGAGAAAGAGCGAGAGGGCTGGGGGAGAGGCAGAGAGAGAGAGAATCTCAAGCAGGTTGTACATCCAGAGCGGATCCTGATGCAGGGCTCAATCCCATGACCCTGAGATCATGACCTGAGCTGAAATCACGAGTTGGACACTTTTTTTTTTTTTAATTATGCTCAGTTAAGAAGTAAGACACTTAATCGACTGAGCCACCCAGGGGCCCCTCTACTATTATATTTTCGACACCTAATATTTCCACTTATCTTTAAAAATTGTTGTTCTTATTTCCGGTGTGGCTGTCCACTGTAGGCTGGTGCTGGCAAATTGTGCTTTTCCCCTCTTCATTTCGTGGTCCTAGGGAATCCTGCTGAGGCCATGGGGGGATGGCAGCAAAGCAGCATGGGCCAGTCATATAAGATCTGATCCCAGGTCATTTATTTGGGCTTTCTGGACCTGCTCAGGCCCATCTCCTATATACCATCTCCATGTTATAATGGCGAGCTGGGAATTTCCTGATTTGGTGGAGAGGTAGCACCGAGCTCCTAAAGCACAGTTTGGCGTAGTTAATTCATAAAGCAGGTTACATTTTTATTAGATTTATCATTCACCCGTATTTCCTGTACACTTTGTTTTCCTCCTATCTCGAGGTCATTGTTCTTATTTAATTTTCACGTTGATGAGAATATCCTTGAATAATTTCTTCAGAAAGGGTATTTTTATGGTGGACTTTCTGAGAAATATATTGGAAGTGTGATTTTCTTTGGTGAGGATCTTGTTCTTTCTTTCTGGAAGGCTGTAGGATTTTCTTTTGATCACTGTATTTTTTTTTTTAAGATTTATTTATTTATTTTAGAGAGAGAGAGAGCAAGGGGGAGGCATAGAGGGAGAGAAAGAGAGAGAGAATCTCAAGCAGACTCCCCGCCAAGCCCGGAGCCCAACACAGAGCTCAATCTCAAGAACCCGAGATCATGACCTGAGCCAAAATCAAGAGTCGGACACTTAACTGACTGAGCCACCCAGGCGTCCCTGATCACTGTAGTTTAAAAATTCCACAGGAAATGTTTATATTTATGACTTTAAAAATAAACTCTGGGGGCGCCTGGCTGGCTCAGTCAGTAGACCATGCAACTCTTCATCTTGGGGTTGTGAGTTCGAGCCCCATGTTGGGCGTAGAGATTACTTAAAAAAATAAAATCTTTAAAAAAAAAAATAAATAGGGGCGCCTGGGTGGCTCAGTCGTTAAGCATCTGCCTTCGGCTCAGGTCGTGATCCCAGGGTCCTGGGATCGAGTCCCGCATCGGGCTCCCTGCTCTGAGGGGAGCCTGCTTCTCCCTCTCCCACTCCCCCTGCTTGTGTTCCCTCTCTCGCTGTCTTTCTCTCTGTCAAATAAATAAATAAAATCTTAAAAAATAAAAATAAAAATGAACTCTTCCTGGTACTTAGCTTGACATTTTCAGTTGGAAAAATAAAATATTTTTTTCAGATAGGGGAAGTTTTCATGGGTTGTATCTTGCATTATTCCTTTTCTTTGCTTATGTCTTTCATTTTGGGGCTACTATTCATTGTCTGTTGTCCAAGTTGCTTTTCTTCTCATGAATGATTTCTTTATCTTTTATGGTGTTTGGGGAGTTCTTTATTTACATATTTATTTGACAAACATGTGAGGACCTCTTCTGTGCCCGAATATAGGCACTTGGGTTATATCAATGAGCGATACAAAGAACCCTACCTTCACGGACCTTATATTTTAGCATGAGGAGACATAATAAATAAAGAAGTAGATTTTTAAATATAAATGAAAGTGATATATATTAAGGAAGAAAAAGACAAGTAGATGGGGCACCTGGGTGGCTCAGTCGGTTGGGCATCTGACTCTTGGTTTTGGCTCAGGTCCTCTTGGGATTGTGGGGTCGAGCCCCATGTCAGGCTCCTCGCTCAGTGGGAAGTCTACTGGAGATTCTCTCTCCTTCTTCTTCCCCCTCTGCACCTCCCCTGACATGCTCGCTCACTCTCTCTCAAATAAATAAATCAATCTTAAAAAAGAAATAAAAAATAAAATATTAAGAAAAAAGAAAAAGACAAGTAGAGTAGGGTCAGAAGGATTGGGAGTGTTGAGATGGGAACCTTCTTTAATTTTAAGTAGATGTTCAGGGTAGGCTTCTTGGGAAGGTGAGATTTAAGAAAATAAGGTGAGGGAGTGACATTTTCAGGACCTGAAGGAGGAATGTTCTAGGGAGCAGCTATTACAAAGGTCCTCAGAAAGGCGCGTGCCCTACATGTTGGAGGAAGAGCAAGGAAGCTGGTGTGACTGGCCCAGAGTGGATGTGGGGAATCTGATGGCTAACAGATCTAGACCCGGTAGAGTCTTTTTTTTTTTTTTTAAGATTTTATTTATTTATTTGAGAGAGAAAGAATGAGACAGAGAGAGCATGAGAGGGGGGAGGGTCAGAGGGAGAAGCAGCCTCCCTGCCGAGCAGGGAGCCCGATGCGGGACTCGATCCAGGGACTCCAGGATCATGACCTGAGCCGAAGGCAGTCGCTTAACCAACTGAGCCACCCAGGCGCCCCTAGGACCTGTAGGGTCTTGCAGCCGCAGTAAAGACTTTGGGTTTACTCTACCTACAATGGGAGGCTGTTACAGGGTTTCGAGAAAGAAGAATGACTTGATTTGACTTAGGTTGTAGACGCTCTTTCTTACTAAGCTGCTAGGAAGAGATCTTACAGGTATAGAGTGTGTAGAAATAGACGTAAAGGTAGAGGCAGGATCCCTCATAGGAGGTGCTGTACTAATAGACGGGATCAGGGTGGTAGCAGTGGAGGTTGCTCCCGATGGACTATGGTGGTTGGTAGAGTTGCCACAAGCTGAAATGAGAAATGCTCTGGGGGTAAAATCAAGAATTCGGTTTTGGATCTGTTATGTGTGAGATGTTTCACAACTCAGGTGGAGTGTTGAGTAAGCAGTTGTATATTTGAGTCTGGAATCTAGGAGACAAATTTGGCTGGATCTATAAACCTGTGAATTGTGGGCATACGCATCGTATTGAAAGCTGTAATACTGGATAAGGTGACTGTATTGGTCAGGATAGGTTAGGGTTCTGCCTCGGTAACAGATAGCCCCCAAATCCCAGTGGCAGGACACACAGAAGCCTATTGCTCAATCGTATGAAGCCTGACGCAGGTCTAGGCTCATTTCCAGGACATCTGTCTTTCATAGAGTGACTCAGCGATCAGGCAGCTTTGGTGTTTCGGTTCCGCACGTCAACATGAGGATTTCTCCAAATAGCTGCAGCAGGAGAAAAGGCAGCTGGAGAGTCATGTGGCAGGCTTTGCTGGGAAGTGACCTGTGTCTTCTGCTCACAGCTCATCGGCAAGAGTCAGTCACATATGGTCTTCCACTTGCCGGGAAGGGCTGGGAGGAGCTCTGGATGAGCAGTCACCAAGAGAGCCAGGGGAGGTAGAGGGGAAAAGAAGGTCATGGAGAAGAAGAGTAGCCAGCAAGGTCCCAGAGAAGGAACCTTTAGGTAGGCGGAATGAGGACCAGGAGATAGTATGAAACTTCAGAGGAAAATGTTACAAGGAGAAAAGAGTGGCCAAGATGGGGCGGTGCGTGGTGACTGAGGACTGGCCGTGGGATCTAGGTGGAAATGATCTGTAACTTTGAGAAGAGCAATTGGTCAGATCCATGTGCAAAAAGCCTGGCTGAAGTAAGCTAAAGAGAGATGGTGAATGAGGAGGAATGAGAGACAAGTACAGACCAGAAATGGGCAGATACTGGCAGGGGAAGTAGGTGCAAGCCAAGGGTGTTTTCATTTGTTCTTCTTGGCTGGGAGAGATAACAGCCTTTTTATATGCTGTTGAAGAAGATCTTGTAGAGTGAGAACTGATGATGTAGGGGAGAGGGGAGAGAGTTTTCGGAGCCGAACCTTGAAGAGGTGAGGAGGGACCACTCGGGATCTCTGGTAGCAGGTGGGTCTCCTGTAGCAGGTGGGAGGTAGAGAAGGTGGGGCAGATTCTGGGGGAGGGTGGAGGAAGTGTGAAATGGCCTTCTGTACACGGGGTAATGGACAGGAGAGGGAAGCACAGTGTGGCCTGGGCAGGAATTGCCTCTCAGGGTTCACAGTCAGGGACAGAAGTGAGGCCCCTCAGGTCCACGTGGCTTGTGACTTTCCCAGCCCCCTTCTGCAGGCGAGTTGGATTTAACCAAGTTGCGGTTTCATCAAGAGAGTTCAAGGAAGCGAGGGGGCAGGAATTTGGGGTTGTGTGCAGGGGGTGATAATAGGGATAATGTTAGCTCTTCTTTTTGACCTTTTGGATCATGAATTATGTTACCAGCAACATCCAATTTTTTTTTTTTACCACCTCTACTGAATTTTATTACCTGAATGTATGTTTGTGTATGTAACATATGGATGGGTGTGTATGAAATAACCATAATAAAAATAAATACAAATAGAATATAAATATAAAATATACAGATACATAAAAATGTATAGGTAAATGACAAAGTGAAAATTGTAATAAAAATTTAGGAAGTAATTGTAACGAGAACCTTTTTTTTAAAGATTTTATTTATTTGAGAGAGCGAGCGTGCACAAGCCTGCACATGAACTTGGGGGAGGGGCATAGGGAGAGGGAGAAACAGACCTCTCCTCCCCTACACTGAGCAGGGAGCCCAGCACTGCAGGGCTCAATCCCCGAGATCATGACCTGAGCCAAAGGCAGATGCTTAACCGACTGAGCCACCCAGGCGCTCCTGTAATGAGAACTCTTAAGGAGAGTCAAGAAGATATTACCAGGAAACAATAAGAAAAAACAAAGATTTGGGAATGTATCTATATCCACATCTATAACTCTATCTAATCTGTCTCTAATCTATACATATATCTAATCTGTGTGCGTATGTCTATGTGTATCTATCCGTCCATATTCATCTATATTGGTACCTCTATCTTGTTCGGGGTTCTCACTACAATTGCTTCTCTCAATGCTATCTTTTCTTTCTTCTCTGAAGTCGGCCCCTCCAGGAGTCTCTGTCCCCTTCCCTCAAGCCACTGGGTCCTTTGCACCAATGTGGTCCTGGGCCAGTGGCAATGGAGTTTTTTGGAAATGCAGATTCTCAGGCTCTGCCCCAGACCTCCTGAACACAGAGCTCTGGGGTGGGGCCCAGGAATGTGCATATACCCTAGCTTCCCAGGGATTCTGTTGAGAACCTCTGCTTATCTCTCCTGTGACCTTTGCTTTCCTATTCATGTCAGGGATGTGGGTCCCTCCAGACCCGCACTGGTCAGGATCTTGGGAGCTGGCATGGGTCATGGAAGAAGTCCTTCCTTCTTTCAGGGCTGGGGGAAGACAGTGGGGAGCAAGCTGGCCAGCAAGGATCTGGCTCCCTGTTTCTTGGGCTCTCCAAATATACATTTTGGGTCATATTGGCATCCAGTTGGTCCCACACATGTTAATTACTGGTCTTACCTTCACGGTGGGCCCTGTGGGCTTTCCCAGGGCACTTCCTGGACCCAGCCAAGGGAGGGCACTGAGATCTCAGATCCAGAGAGAATAAAAAGCCAGCAAGTTTCTGAATGGATTTTGGGAACTCACCGCAGAGGGAACATTAGTTTGAAAAATCAAGATCTTTTTAACTTGGTTTGACTCTCGAGAGACAAATCCTGAAGGACTCTGTGTAAATGGTTTTTTAAAAAAAGATTTTATCTATTTATTTGAGAGAGAGTATGAGCGGGGGGGAGGGGCAGAGGGAGAAGCAGACTCTCTGCTCAGCGGGAGTGGGACTCGATCCCAGGACCCTGAGATCATGACCTGAGCTGAAGACAGACGCTTAACGGCCTGAGCCACCAAGGTGTGCCTGTCTAAATGTTTTTCTGCATGAAGAACAGAGTGGGGAGGAATGGAGGTTGATGTAAGAGCAGGGAGGGGGGTCTGCTGGCTGGAGGAAACCCTGGGGCTGGGCAGTGAATATGTTGAGAAGGGCTCTTGGCCCAGAGAGCAGACTGGCCACAAGGTTGAAGGACTCCAGGGGCTGAGAAGGGGAGAGCAGTTGCGTGTCCCTGGATCTCTCTCTCTCTCTCTCTCACCTCGGGAGTCCTCAGCATTGACAAAAGCATGCAGAGTGCTTTCTCTTCCGGCAGGTGGCTGTGGCTGGGGTGGGCTGGATTTCAGTGGATGATGGTGGGCACAGGTGCAGGAGGATGCTGCGGACTGGGAGCAGGCATCCCTCTCCCGGAAGCCTGGCTCCACCCGAGGAAAAGGGCGAGGACAGGGTAGGATGACTCTGCTCGAAGTGCTGAGTGACCATAGATGGGGCTGAGTGTTCCTGGGAGGGACTAGATTATGCTTACAGAAACTGGAATCCGAAATTAAAATTGAGTGATGAAAAATAGAGTTGCCTTTTGTGCACCTGCCTTTTGAGATTGAGAACGTGTACGTGTTAGGTTTATACTCGAATGTGAAAGTGTCTTGCACGGTGCCGGGCATCTCCTCGGTGCCCCGTGCGTGACAGTTCATGTCTTTCCTAATCTGCACATAGCCTAAGCGTATGCTCACACACCAAGTGTAACGGGGCAGAGAGGATGCCACGGTGATGCTGTCTTATTATTTTTATTCAGGAATTTGTCTGCCTTTTAACACATTGTTACCATATTGACGATTTTTCTAACTTAGAGGTCATCCTCAGTACAAGGTGACTGCATGCCACAGTGATCAGAAGACCTGGGTCTGAGTCCTGGGCCGACCGCTTCCGAGCTGTGAAACCTTGAACGAGGTGCTGCACCTCCAAAAGTCTTCCTTGCCAGGGAGGTTAAGCCCGATGCACGAGGCGGGTGGAGAGGCGTGAGCGCCCCCTGAGGACTTACACCTGCCTGGCCCCGTGCTGGGCCGCGTCACAGATGTTTCACTAACAGTAAAACACTTGGTGCAGGCCAGGCACGTGCGCAGAAGGTGGCGGAGTAATAATTCCATTCTCCTATGTACAAGTCCTGCGCACACGCACACGCACACGCACACGCAGACACACCGCGTGCATGCAGGATGCACGCGCACACAGCACCACAACCGGGCGGCACATGCATCGACGACACACCCCACCCCACCCGCAGACACACGGATCACATGTACGCATTACATACCATATTGCACACACACACACACACACACACACACACACAACATCGCAAGCGTGCACGCGCGCGCGCGCACACGTTGGTAGCCACAATTGCAATAATCAGAGATACCACTAGGGGGCATCGTGACACTTTTATTCAGAAATTTTTATGTGTGTTTTTGCATAGCTGTGATTATACTCTATACTAGCAGTTCTCAAAGTGTGGCCAAAACTATTTTCATAACAACGCGAAGATGTCATTTGCCTTTTTCATTCTTTCTCCCTTGAGCGTGCAGTGGAATTTTCCAGAGACCACATTCCGTGTGATATTGCAGCAGGTTGAAAGCTGGAGCGGATCTGAGAATCCAGCTGTCTCACTAAAGCCCGACATTAAAGAGATTCTCAAGTGTGAGCAGAATGCCACTTTTCTCACTACGATGTTCAAAGATACCATTATTTTTCACAGAAATGTTATTTATGTTAACATGCAGTGGGTTTTAAATTGCCATTTTAAAATAAATAAATATTTGGAAATCGCCTCTGTTTTAATATCTAATACAGTTAAAACTGATAGATATAACTCACATAAACAAAAGTTCTTTAGGGGATTTGCAATAATTTTTTAAAGAGCATAAGGCAAACGTGTATGTACATGAGTATATGCGTCCAGGATGTATACGTAAATATATGGACAAGAGTATACGAAGCAAAATCTTTGACCATCATCGTTCTATATGTAATCACATGTCCGCAGATACATTTCAGTGTTTTTATTTGTTTATTTATTTTTAAAATTAAGGATTATTTATTTATTTGAGAGAGAGCGCGAGAGCATGAGCAGGGGGAGGGGCAGAGGCAGAGGGAGAAGCAGGCTGAGCTGAGCAGGGAGCCCGGTGCGGGGCTCGATCCCGGGACTGAGGGATCGTGACCTGAGCGGAAGGCAGGTGATTAACCGACTGAGCCCCCCGGGCGTCCCACATTTCAATTTTTTTAAATTATAAAGTTATAAAGAACCAAGAGGTGCAGAGAAGGGAAACATCACTTGTAATCTTACTGCTAAGAGATTAAACACAGTTGCTGCTGACATTTTGTCATGTTTTCTCTCAGTTTGTGTGGTTGCACACATTTCTTCACCCTGGATGCCTTCTGAATATAAGCCTGGAGCCCCAGGTGGCCCCCCCTGCGGGTCCGAATGCGGTCTTGTGCAGCCCGCACGTGAACAGGGCCGCTCCGAGGTGCCGTGCACGCACCTGCTCACGCTGCAGCCCAAGCTCCTGGGGCGGGGCCCTGTCTCTCCCCATCTCTCCAGGGCTTTCTAGGAGACTTACCCGAGTAATCATTACCTGAGTAATTTCACTACCTGAGTAATCCCAGTTGCCTCTGGGTTGTTACCTCATGGGCTCTGGCTAAGGTACATCTCCAGGTGCTCTTCCCTGCTGGGCGGCAGCTCTCAGCCCTCCCTCCTTGGTCCTTCCTGGCCTCCGTGGGGTGTGGAGGGCGCCTCTCGTCGGCTGAGAGGTGGCCATGGCCTTGCGGTGCCCTGCCTCTGCTCCCCTGACCTCAGCTCGCCCTGCCCTGCTGGGTCAAGGCCCCAGGCCCCACCTGCCACCCGGCTGACACTATTCTAGACTCCGCGTGGGCCCTCACGGTGTCTACGTCTTTAATACCTGTGGCAAGGCCAGCCCTGTCGCAGTGACCCAAGACCTGCCATGCATCTGTGTCCTGTGAGAGGGTCCACAGTCAGCTCTCGGAACCCACCCACGTAGCCGCAGAGTTGCATAAGACCCTTGGCGAGCCAAGGTGGGAAGGGGGTCCTTGCGCAGGGCGCCCAGTGTGGGAGTTCTCTGCCCCACCCCCGCAGGGCCCACGGGGCTCCAGGCGGGGCTGCCCAGGGGGTTCAGGCCAGCCTCCTGCCGCTCCAGTTGCCCAGTCGGTGCCTCGTTCCTGCTGCTCACCTGCCTTCCTTGGTCTCCGTGCCCACCATCCAGCAGACAGTGTTGACAGTGATTGTGAGCCCAGCTAAAGTTCTTCCGCAGGGTGTGGCTGGGCCCTCAGAAAATCTAGAGATGTGACTAGACTCCACATCTCATGCAAAACATTCCAGACTGTCCATGAGAGCACGGAGCTTGGTCTGCCCAGAGCCCACTGGGTCTTGGGGGTTGTCCAACTCCACAGACTGGCTCATCTGCCCCTTGGCTTAGCAGGATGCTGTATCCAACTCCACTGATATGCATTTAACAATTGGGGTACAGGGGCGCCTGGGTGGCTCAATCTGTTAAGCGTCTGCCTTCGGCTCACGTCATGATCCCAGGGTCCTGGGATGGAGCCCGCATCGGGCTCCCTGCTCGGCAGGAAGCCTGCTTCTCCCTCTCTCTCTCCCCTTCCTCCCTGCTTCTGCGCTCTCTCTTTAGTTCTGTCAAATACATACATAAAAATCTCTAAGAGATTAAGCGTCTAAGCAGACGCTTAACCAACTGAGCCACCCAGGCACCCTTACATAAATAAAATCTTTAAAAAAATTGAGGTACAGGGGCGCCTGGGTGGCTCAGTCATTAAGCGTCTGCCTTCGGCTCAGGTCATGATCCCTGGAGTCCCGGGATCGAGTCCCGCATCGGGCTCCCTGCTCCTCGGGAAGCCTACTTCTCACTCTCCCACTCCCCCCTGCTTGTGTTCCCTCTCTCGCTGTCTCTCTCTCTGTCAAATAAATAAAATAAATAAGAGCTTAAAAAAATTGAGGTACAGTTCAGTGAAATGCACAGATCTTCAGTGCAGGGGTCAATGATTTTGACAAATATTTATATATCTGTGTAAACCCACACCACAGTCTAGATACAGAACATTGTCATCCCTGCCAGAAAATTCTATCATTTCTCTTTCCATTCTATCCGCTCTCCCTCTCTAAGCAACCACTATGCTGATTTCCATTCCAGAATATTAGGTTTTTGTGTGTTTTTTTTTCTTTCCGGTTTTCAACTTCATATTAATGTATCATGAACTGCATACTCTTTTGAATCTGGCTTGTTTGGCTAAAAAACACTTTTTGGAGGTTCTTCCTTGGTTTTGCACCTATTGGCAAACGATTCCTTTTTAAATTGTTGAGTGGTGTTCCACTGAGCTAATACATCATGCTTTGTTTATCCCTTTCCTTGTTGAGCATTCCAGTTGTTTCAATTTGCAATCAACGATCTTGTCCAAGGATTTGTGTGGATACATGTTTTCATTTCTCTTGGGTCAATCTCGAGTCATAAGGAATTGCCGGGTCATAAGGAATGTTTAACATTATGAGACACTGCCGAAGAATCGTCCACAAGGTTTGTGTCAATTTACCCTCCCACTAACAATGTATGAGTTCCACAGCCTTATTATTTTATTTTATTTTATTTTTAAAAGGTATTATCTATTTATTTGACACAGAGAGAGAGAGAGCACAAGCAGGGGGAGTGGCAGGCAGAAGGAGAGGAAGAAGCAGACTCCCCGCTGAGCAAGGAGCCCACCCATGAGGGGGGGTGGGGGAGGGGAGGCCCTTGACCCAGGGACTCCGGGACCATGACCCGAGCCGAAGGCAGATGCTTAACCAACTGAGCCACCCAGGTGCCCCTTGTCAAGTCATTTAAATGTGAGAGTCTTAGTGGGTGTGTAGTAATACCTTGTAGTTTTAATTTGTACATGTGTGTGATTGTATACATATTTATTTTGATTTTACTTATTAATGTATTTCTACTCTGCCTTATTCCGGGGAAAGATTTTAGATGGTTAATTTGTGTTCTACTTTTTTTTTTCTGTATAGCTTTGTATCATCATCTATTTTTGAAGCATTTAAAAAATGATTGTGTACTTTATTTTTAAATGGCTGCATAACATTCCAGAATGTGACTGAATCACATATCTTCTTTTGGCCATTTTAGGTAGTAGAGCATGGAGGTTAAGACCGTGGGCCCTGGAGCCAGAGGTCTGTGTTTGAAGGGCTTTGGGAAGGTGACTCAGTCTCTCGATTCTTGTCTGCAAAACCTCACAGAGGTTGTGAGCAGTGAATGAGAAATGCATGTGAAAACCATAAAAGGGTAAGTGTGCTGTCGATGCTTCTTTCTATTAGAAACCATGTTGCCTTTGTGCATAAAGCTTCTCCCCTTTTTAGGATCACTCCCTTAGGATCAGTATTCAGAAATGAAATCAACTGGGTCAGTAGACATGAGCGTTTTTTAGAATCTTTTTTTTTTTTAAGTAGGCTCCATGCGGAGTGGAGCCCCACGCGGGGCTTGAACTCACAACCCTGAGATCGAGACCTGAGCTGAAATCAGGAATCGGCCGCTTAACGACGGAGTCACCCAGGTGCCTGACATTTTTTTAGAATCTTGATAGCGGTCCCCTTGAGAGCAGGGGCCTGAGAGAGGGCACCCTGACCACACGAACACATTTCAAATTTTTGCTTGTATCCTACCTGCTAACATCCTATTGGCTGAGTCAAGGGGTGGGAGAGCGCATCCCGCCCGCAACGCGGTTGTGGCAAGGATGTGGGTGCAGGGAGCGTTGAAGACTTGGCGCCAGTAATTCCGATTCCTACTCCTGCTTTCCATTGTTACAATTAAAAGAAGTTTCTTTTCCCCTCTTTTTAAAAAAAACTGAGGTACAATTGACACATCACATTATTAGTTCCAAGTCTACAACATAATCATTTGACATTTGCATATACTGCAAAATCATCACCACGGTGAGTCTAAGTGAACACCCTTCACCACACATAGTTACACAGTTGTCCTCTTGTGATGAGAACTTTTAAGAAAAGAAAACAAACATTTACTCTCTTAGCAGCTTTCAAATACACAATATGGTATTAACGAGAGTCAGCACGCTGCACCTTACATCCCAGAACTTACTTATTTTGTAACCACAAGTTTGTATCTTTGGACCCCCTTCAACCATTTGGCCAACGGCCCCGGACCTGCCCAGCCTCTGACCACCACCAATCTGTTCTCTGTACCTATGAACTCAGCTTTAATTATTTTCATTTTTAGATTCCACATATAAGTGAGATCATATTTATCTTTCTCTGTCTGACTTATTTCACTTAGCATAACGCCCTCAAGGTCCACCCATGTTGTCACAAATGGCAGGATTTCATTCTTTTTTTTTTTTTTTATGGCTGAGTAATATTCCATTGTGTGTGTATACACCACCTCTTCTTTATCCATTCATCCACTGATGGACACTTAGGTTGTTTCCGTATCTTGTTTATTGTAAATAATGCTGCAATGAACACAGGGGTGCATATGTCTTTTCAAATTAGTGTTTTTGTTTTCTTCAGATAAACACTGAGAAGCGTAGTGGCTGGAGCATATGGTATTTCTTTTTTTTTTTTTTTTAATTTTTTTATTGTTATGTTAGTCACCATACATTACATCATTAGTTTTAGATGTAGTGTTCCATGATTCATTGTTTGTGCATAACACCCAGTGCTCCATTCAATATGTGCCCTCTTTAATACCCATCACCGGGCTAACCCATCCCCCCACCCCCCTCCCCTCTAGAACCCTCAGTTTGTTTTTCAGAGTCCATAGTCTCTCATTGTTTGTCTCCCCCTCCGATTTCCCCCCCCTCCATTCTTCCCCTCCTGCTATCTTCTTCTTCTTCTTTTTTTTTTTTAACATATATTATTTGTTTCAGAGGTACAGGTTTGTGATTCAACAATCTTACACAATTCACAGAACTGACCATAGCACATACCCTCTGCAATGTCTATCACCCAGACACCCCATCCCTCCCACCCCACCCCCCACTCCAGCAACCCTCAGTTTGTTTCCTGAGATTAAGAATTCCTCATATCAGTGAGGTCAGCATATGGTATTTCTATTTCTAATTTCTTGAGGAGCCTCCAAACTGTTTTCCACAGTGGCTGCACCAATTTGCATTCTCCCCAACAGTGCACGAGGGTTCTCTTTTCTCTACATCCTCACCAACACTTGTTATCTCTTGTCTAAAAGAAATTTCTTTATTGGATTTGAAAGGATGAAAGAGATTGCTGTTTAACTCAATATGTTGATATATGAGGAATTCTTATTTTCATATTGCATCAACTCAGTACTCTTTTTAAGAGAACCCATCAGGATTCAGCTTTTTCTGCACAGTTCCTAATCATATGTGTTCTCTCTTCTAGCCCAGGGGGCTCTCCACGTAGCATGACCTGACATACTGCAGCTTAGAGGGTACTGAAAATGATACGTGATAATTGAAATGAATCTCTTAGATGTGGTCCCACCTTACCCCTGCCCTTGAGTCAATTCAAAGGCAAAAATTTATACCTTCATTAACTAGAACTGGCTTTCTAGTCCAATTATTTAGTGAATCAGTGCAGTTTAGTAAAAATCCCAAATTAAGTTATTTTCAGAAGTATAGCACTTCTAATGGGGTAGTTTGCAAAAAAGATCCATTCTTGCAGTAGGACAGTAGCGTGTGGACCTTGAGCGTGATTTTGCTTCTTTCCCTCCCTGCTGCTCCCATTATCCCTACCACATTGAGCACGTTTAAGATTTTAATTCCAGATTGAAATTTAACTTTTTAAAAAACCTTATGCATCAACTCCAAGTTTTTACTTTGTTTTCCCTTCTGTTATTTACTGGATTCTTGGGGGGTAGTTTACAGGTGGTAGGAACCAATACATGCTCAAAAATGTCTTTATTTTAATCCCCACTTGAATGCTAGTTTGGCTGGGTATTGGATTCCAGGTTAAACACATTTTTTTAATTTTATTTTTTTTAAGATTTTATTTATTTATTTGAGAGAGAGAGAGCACAAGAGGGGAGAGCGGGAGAGGGAGAAGCAGACTCCCTGCTGAGCAGGGAGCCCGATGCGGGACTCGATGCTGGGACTCCAGGATCATGACCTGAGCCGAAGGCAGTTGCTTAACCAACTGAGCCACCCAGGTGCCCCACATTTTTTTGTTTTGTTTTTGCCTTTCAGAGCATTAAAGGACTTGCTCTACTATCTTCCAGCATTCAGGGTTGATGACAGAGATGTCCAATGTCAAGCTGATTTTCATTCTATTGTGATAACCTATTTCCTCTCTTTGGAAGCTAGTAGGATTTTCCTCTTATCTTTGGTATTCCAAACTCTTTTTTTTTTTTTTAAGATTTTATTTATTCATTTGAGAGAGAGAGAGCATGAGCAGAAGGGAGAGGCAGAGGGAGAAGCAGACTCCCCACTGAGCAGGGACCCCTACCCGGGCCTGGATCCCAGGACTCTGAGATCATGACCTGAGCTGAAGGCAGACGCTTAACCAAATGAGCCACCTAGGCGCTCCTGGTATTCCCAACTCTTCCCACGATGTGTCTAGATTTCTGAAATTCTATTTCACTTTTCAGTCACTCCACCTGGTGGTATTCAGTGGACCCTGTCGGTCTGAAGGCTGGTGTCTTTCTTCAGCTCTGAATCCCCACTTACCATCCCATTCTTTCTTTGGGTACTTCTTCACTCTCATTTTATCTGTTTTGTCCCTTTGGAACTTCTGTCATACAGATATTGGAATTTCTGGGCCTACTCTCCACATCTCATGACTTTTAACTCACATTTTTCTATTTCTTTGTCGTTTCACACTAAGCCTCAGGGGAATTCTTTGGTTTGATTTTCCATGTTATGAATTTCCCCTTACTTGTGTTGGTGTTGACATTCACCCCATCTATTGAGTGTTGGAAGTTAATCTTCGGTTTTGATTAATTGCAATTAATTATTTATGGAAGAAACATACTCTATTATCTCTCTGGGGATAGAAATTATAGTTAGAATGTCTTTATTTTCTCTATCGATTTCCTTTGGTTGTAATTCTTCTAGGTTACGTTTGATGTTACTCTATCGTGGTGCTGGTTTTCTCAAATGTTTGGTGATTCTTGGCCATCTGCCATCCTTATATCTAAAAATCCCTACTAGCTTGCTTATTCTATTGATCATACCTGCTTCTGATGACTATTGGGGTGAGGTGACCTGTCCTTCCTGGAGGGTCAGTAGTCATTGGCATAGTCACTGCCTTGCCTCTCTGGACCAAGTATTCACACCCTCAGATTTAGCTTGGGGACAAATGCTATGTTCCAATGATGGTGATCTTTCTTATTTTCCCATGCCATTATGACTTTTTTTCCTTTCCTTTTCTTTCTCTTTTTTGCCTTTTCTAATTAAGCAAGAATTTTCTGTTATTTAATGGGATTTTGGTTAGGAGGGAGGTCAAATGGGGGTGCTCAGTCCTCCATCTGGCTCTGATCTGCATTTTTAGCAAAACAACTAAGTTTGGAAGTTTGAAACTAACGACATTAGGGCTGAGAGATTTCTTAATGTAAATATATTTCAGCAGAGTTAATGAAAACTTGGAGTGCTTACAAAGTTGGATATATTACATGTGTGACAAATTATATATAAACCAGATTTCATTTCCTGTTTTTTTTTTTTTTCAATCAGCAAAGAAAAAATGGCAAGAAAACCAAGTCTCCTGTATTTTAGCTACACATTTTAAGGGATAATGCATATTTAAACATTTTCAGCATTTGCTGTTAAAATGAATAAAACTTTACAATAAAATCCCCCCAAAGCATAAAGTTCCAGCCGGCAATGAGCCCCTCGTTCAGATATGGTCCAGGCTTTGCCTCAGCGGGCCCGTCGGCCTGGGGCTGCTCTTGTTAGCAACCACACTGCCACTCCTCTCACTTGTCTCTCATCACTATGGTGATTCTCGTTAAATAAAGTGAACAGTCCCGATCATGTGCACGGGCGCCTTGTCATTTTTTTTCCTGTGGCTGTCAGTTTCCACAAAACAGAGCCATCTAGTCAATAACTATTTGCTGAATGCCTACTATGTGCTCGCTCCTAGAGGCACAAAGATCAAAAGGACAAAATGCTTTCCCTCAAGGACGATCTCTACAGGGAAGAAAAGGCAAATGACGTAGATTCCGTGGATCAGAGTGGACCCCCAACTTTACGCATTTTGGTAGTTACTGAACTTAAAAGTGTTTTATGCTTGTGTGGGTATAATCCTTTTCCAACCATTTTTAAATTTTTGAATGGGAGATAAGTTACAGGGCTCAAGAATCAGGTGGTATGAGAAGTTATTCTCATCTACTGTTTCACCTCTGCTCACACCCTCTCTGGGTGACCATTTTTATTAGATTCTTGTTTCTACTTCTAATGTTGCCTTATGCAATTGTATATGAATATGTATTTTAATTCTCCTGTCCTAAAAAGGGTGCATGCTATGTACGCACCAATATATCCTGGAGATCCTTTCGTATGGGTCCACAGAGACGTCCCTTGTTGCCTCTCACAGGTCCTTAGAGTCCCCTAGGTGGGATGCCATAGGACGTTAACCAGCCCCTTATTGAGGGCCTTTTGGGATGTTTCCAATCTTTGGCCATTACAATGAATGCCCCAGTGAATAATCTTGTACGTCTGCCATTTGTATGCGTGCTGGGTGTTTGCAGCATCGATTTCCAGAAGCAAGATTGCTGCCTCAGAGGGTACTTGCATCTATAATTTTGGCAGGTTTTGCCTGCTGTCCCCTTTCGGGGTTAAACCATCTTATTCTCTTCCAGCAGTGTTTGAGAGCACCTCTTTCTCCCCTGTGAGGGAATTTCTAATCCTTCCTTGTCTTCGGGGACCAAGGAACCCTGCTTGCACCTTCTTCAAAGCGTTGCATTTGTTCCTGGGTATTATCCAGGTTTCCATTAGCACAAGGAGAGCTGCTCCTAAGTAGACAGTGTGTTCTGCTTGCTTTGTGGTGCACCAGATGAGGAATGGTTGAAGGGAACCCAGAATTTTTAAGGGATGCTGTTGGAGCCCCGGGTGGCTGGGGGCCAGGTCCAAGCTGCTGAGCAGTGGGAGGGAAGATCAGGAACAGATTGTGGAGAACTTGGGCTGCTCTACACCAAGAGCTTTGGATTTTTCCTGCAGGCCACGGGCAGCCACTGAAGGTTTCACGGTGGAGGGAGGAGATGGTGAGAGCCACGTCCAAGGAGATGTTAATTCCAGTGTCCTGTGCAGGATGCGGAAGAGACTAGTGGCCGTACTTCTTGATTCTGAGCACGGACCTGCTGTGGTTTGCCATGGTAATAAATGTGGAATATTGCCATTTAGCAGTTGTCTGTCACATCACATGGAGGGGTTCCGGGAGAGAATCCCTGCACTGGGAGGGGTCATGTCTCTACTACGTGTTCTGACTGGAAGCAGTGAGGGGCCACTTTCCCAGTTGGCTTCGCAAAAGCTGGCCTCATCATTGCCCTTCAACGCACAGTAATGATACACTGAGGCACTTCAAGCTCACCGAGTGGCCGGAGCCTTTGAATCAAGGTTTCTTATCCCCTAATCTTGTGAAATTATTTCCCACTTTTGAGGGAGAGGCCATCCCCGGTCCCAGGCAGCCGTGAAGAGCAGGTGTCAGACCTGAGACAGGAAGGCCAGCCTCCTGAGGTTTTGCTTAGCTGTTTCCTACCCACAGAGTGGCCTTGCCAAACCCCGCCGTCGCCTGCCTCCTCGAGGGTGCTGGGAGCCGCGGTGCTGCGTGCGGTTTCCATGGCAGTGGGCCGTGGGGACAGGCAGCCAGGTGGCTCGCTGGCTCCGCTCGGTGCCGGCTCACCTGCTTTGCTGTCGACAGCCACCCCCTTCGCTCCTCTTTGGCTCCTGGAGCTTTAGACTGTCTTTTGTTACCCCCTTTATGCGTCTGATCTCTGTGTGAGAGGACCTTCACATTCTGAGCCTATAAAAAGTGTGATTTTGTCTCCAAGCGGATTGAAGAGCAGAAATTCAGAATGCCAGGGTGGAAAAGTACTGGGGGACGGCCCGTCTCTCTCTCTCTCTCTCTCTCTCTATGAAGCGAGCCTAGAACTCAGGGCTGAGGCCAACCCCGAGGGCTGAGCTTCGGGCAAAGGGCAGTGTGAGGAGCCCTCCCTGGTGGAAAGAGAGGCTCGCTCCCCAGAGGACCCCGGGATCGTCCTCACCGAGGCGATTGGCACCAGGCTATTAGAATTCAGGGTCTGCCCATCCTTGTTTGTCTGATCTCTTTATTTAATTAACTGCAGGCGACTGTGCCTTGCTGTTAGCCCAGAGATGCCGATTTTCCAGTGAGGACACGTTATCCTAGGATCCCAGGAAATTGAGAGCCAGGGGAGGGAAGGGAAGGCTCTCCAGTGGAGAAGGACCTCAAAGTCAGGTACAAGTTCAGCTGTGTTTTCTCAGCCCGTGCTGCTTGATTCAGCAGGCTGGGGCTGTTGTGTTTGCTGTCCCGTGTCAGGACCAGCCAGCTCCGCAGGCAAGGGACCCCGTTGGCCCTGCCCAGCAGGGAGGACGCCAGGCTCCGGGCTCTGCCCTCTGGGGGATTGTGGCTGGACCAGAGCTTTCTCTAATGAGTTAATGCTTAGAAGAATCCCATGACAGGGATGGAGACAAAAGCTCAAGGTCAGGGACAAGGACTCTGTCTTGGGAAGGGGAAGATGCTCTGAGCGAATTCCATCTGATCCAGTCATGGAGGCACCAGTGATGGGGCCATTGGAACACGAGCCTGAAGTCACGTCTTCTTCTTGGACACATTGAAGAATCACCAAACAGAGTGGAGTGTCCAGTGCCACTGGGAAACAAAGAAAAACTCCATTTAAGTCTGCATAGGAGTCAAAGCAGATTTATTTCGTTTTCTTAAGGGACAAAATAGTCTTTGTCCTAATCATCTGCAGTTAAGTCATGAACAGAGACAAGGAAATTCCCTTTGGTAAACCCCCAAACTAATTAAACGCTTGCTTTGGTTTGTAATCCGACCAGGAAAAAGAAAAGGAAAGACAGAAGGAGTGGGTAAGTCAGCCCGTCCTATTATTCCTTGAGCAAATGTTTTTGAGCAGTTATTGACTTTTTTGGCCTGGGAGTAGGCTCCGAGTGAAGCTGAGTTTGCTGGGGATTCGGGATGGGATGGGGAGGACGAAGCTGTCATGGGGACAGGGAACCCAGTGAGATGGTTGTGCGGAAGCCAGAAGGAGAAGAGGTAGGGGGACGGGGTGGAGGGCTGGGTGCAGATTCGAGAGACCCCCAGGATGGGCCAGCTGACTGGGAGCGGGTGCAGGGGGGGAGACACTTAGGTTTCTGGTGTGGACAGACACAAGGCAGGCCATGCAGTGCCCCAGGATGAGGACCTGGTGGGAGAGACCCTGGGCGGGCATGATGGTGGGGGCAGAGGGAAGGAGAATAGTGAGTCTGAGTTTCATGAATGGTGTTAGGTATTTTATCAGTCAGGGCCTACCAGGGACACAGAATCAGCCTATACATGAAAACAGAGAGAGGAGGAGATTGGTTTATTTATTGCAAGGTTTATGTAACTGTAGGCTGCCCAGGCCTGTCTGAAATCTGCAGGAGAAGCCGTGAGGACGGACAGGCCGAAAGCATCAGGGAAGAGCTGACACTGCAGCCCACGGGCTGGATTTCTTCTTACTCAGGGAAAGTTGTGTTCTTAAGGCCCGTCCAGATTATGGGGGATAGTCTCCCTTACTTAAAGTTAACTGGTTGTAGGGATGAATCACGTCTGCGTAATACCTTCGCAGCAACATCTAGACTGGTGGGGGGTGGGATGAAAGGATACCACAGCCTAGCCAACTTGATGCATAAAACTAACCATCATAGGGGCACCTGGGTGGCTCAGTCGGTTGAGCGTTTGCCTTCGGCTCAGGTCATGATCTCAGGGTCCTGGGATGGAGCCCTGCATCGGACTCCTTGCTCAGCAGGGTGTCTGCTTCTCCCTCTCCCTGTGCCCCTCCCTCTGCTCATCCTCTCTCTCTCTCTCAAATAAATAAGTAAAATCTTAAAAAAAAAAAACCACAAACAAAAACCTAAGCGTCATAGTTGGCAAGCGACAGAATTGTGAAATATTCAAGTAGTCGGAGATGAAGAAAGTGAAAAATGTGTTCCTCCTGTCCCAAATTCAACCCTGGTTAGGAGTGTTTCCAACTACAGATGGGAGGAGGACTTGGGCGGGAAATAGGCACTGGGGGTCTCTAGCATTTGGGTGGGATGGGAAGTCATGGGTCTTAGGAGTACCTAAGGAGAGTGTGAAGGTCATGGGCACAGGAAGAGAAGGGCAGCTTCTGGAGACGCCACGCATAGGGGACAGGACAGGCGGGGAATGAGGAGAGGGGATATCATGGAGCCTTGCTCTGCAGACTCCCAGCCAGCTCGTGCAGGGCGAGTCCAAAGAAAGTGCCCAGGAAGACAGACGGGGCGAGCACAGAGGGAACGATGGCAGGCTTGGTCTGGCTGGTAAAGCAGGAGGACTCACCTCACCCCAGCCCACCTTTCTGGTGAGGACTCTGCTAACAGCATGTTGAGGAAGGAGAGGTCAAAGCTTTGGCTCTGGGCCCTGGAGAACAGAGGCCAGGGGTCCCTGGTGCTTTGCTTAACATTCGCCTTAGGAGTTTCTGGCTGAGCAGGGTTGTCCTGGAGTCTCACTGGGGGGTTGCCTATAGGAATTTGAGGATAAGAGGCTGGTGCTATGGGAAAAGAGCCGAGTAGACCCAGCCCATGGCAAGAGGAGATGTGAGGAGGAAAGATGACCAGTGTGAGCCCTTCCCGGAGGGCCTTTTGCAGACTATGTCTATGACTTGATTTGGTGCTGCATCCTGTTGTATATGATGGTGCCCCCCACCCCGGGTTCTCCTCCATCCCCTCTCCCCAAATATGCCAAAACCTGGAGGGGCAGTGACACAGACTGACTCTATGTTAACTGAGTGTGTGTTGAGGTCTGGGCACTGTGCTGGGCCCTTGTGATTTGCAGGGACCCTTGGGGGGTCACCTGGTCCCGTTCCTAGAGCAAGGTCTTTCTTTCAGAGCTTCCCATTACATGGGAGCCCAGGGCACTTGCAGCCAAATGGGAAGAACATTTTTCCCCAATGAGTAACTTGTCTCTTGGACCCGGAATTGCCCGTTTCCGGCTTGTCTTCTGAGGCCAGAGGAACAAGTCTCAAGACAGCTCTTTATGGGAACAGATCTCCTGTCTGCCATCCTTTCTTCTTTTCTTTCTGGGGCTTTTCTTTCTTTGGTCTCTTTGGCTGCTCTGATGACCTTCCACCAGGAAGGTCAGAGTTAGAAAAGGAGCTATGACCATGGAAGTGAGGTTGGAGAGATGCTTAGTCACAAGCAAAAGAACAAGGGCAGACTCTAGAAATTGAAAAAGGTAAGAGATGGATTCTCCCCTAGCAGCTCCAAAAGGAACACACAGCTCTGCCAACACATTTCAGACTTCTGACTTTTAGAACTGTAAGATAATCAATTTGTTGTTTTAGGCCAGTAAAGTTGTGGTAACTTGTTATAGCAGCAATAGGAAACTAATACATACCCCACCAAAAAAAGTCAATTTTATATCTCTGTAAATTCATTTTATGTTCTATATAGGTCTCTATTCCTTTGGATTCTTCTTTGAACTGGCTGTAATGTCTTATTCATTTTATCATTAGTCAATGAGTTAAATAAAATATTTTAAATGTGCTTATTTTGTATTTTTATGAATTCATAATTTCACTCTTAGAAATTATTTTTGACAGTGTTGCCATTCAATGGGGAAACGACAGTCTTTGCAATGGTGCCATGAAATGGTGCTGGGAAAACTGGATATTCACATGCGAAAGAATGAAGGTGGACTCTTCTCTAACACCATATGCAAAAATTAAGTCAAATGGATAGTAGACCTAAATGTAAGAGCTAAAACTATAAAACCCTTAGATGAAATCACAGGGGAAATTTTCATGACATTGGATTTAGCAATGATTTTTTGGATATGACACCAAAGGAACAGAGAACAAAAGAAAAAAAATGGACAAATTAGATTCCATCAAAATTAAAAACTTCTCTGCCTCAAAGGATACTATCAACAAAATGAAAAGGTAGTCCATGGAATAGGAAGAAATATTTGCAAATCCCCTATCTGATTATAGAATACTCAATAATAGAAAAATCAAACAACTCAATTCAAAATTAGACAAAGGATTTGAATAGACATTTCTCCAAAGAACATAGATAAATGATCAGGAAGCACGTGAAAAGATGCTTAATATCAGTAATCATAAGGCAAATGCAAATAAAAATCACAGTGAGGTACCACTTCATATCCATTAGGATGGCTATGATCAAAAGACCAGAAAACAATGTGTTGGAATGGACAGAACCCTTGCGCATTGCTGGTGGGAATGTAAAATGGTGCATCCACCTTGGAACACAGTAGGACAGTTCTTCCAAAAATTAAACATAGAATCATCACCTGATACAGCTATTTCACTTCTGAGTATATACACAAAGAATCGAAAACAAGAACTTGAGCAGATATTTAAACACTCATGTTCATAGCAGCATTACTCACAATAGCCAAAACGTGGAGCAACCCAAGTGTTCATCAATGGCTGAATGGATCAACGAAACATGGGTATCTTCATACAATGGAATATTACCAGCTTTAAAAAGGAAGGAAATTCTGATACTTGCTACAAAGTAGATAAACTTTGAAGGCATTCTGCTCAATCAAAGCAGCCAGACACAAAAGGATAAATACTGTATGATTCTGCTTATATGAGGTGCCCAGAGTAGTCAGTTTCATAGAGACAGAAGGTAGAAGAACAGTGGTTCCAAGCGGCCGGGAGCAGGAGGAAGTGGGGAGTTAGTGTTTAATGATAGAGTTTCAGTTTGGAATGATGAAAATGTTCTGTAGATGGGTAGTAGTGCTGGTTACAACAAAATAAATGTGCTTGATGTCACTGAACTATGCACTTAAAAAATGGTTACAATGAGGGGGGGTGCCTGGGTGGCTCAGTCGATTAAGTGTCTGACTCTTGATTTCAACTCAGGTCTTGATCTCAGGGTCGTGAGATTGAGCCCTGCATGGGGCTCCATGCTCAGCAAGGAGTCTGCTTGAAATTCTCTCCTTCTCCCTCTGCCCTGACCTCTGTGCTCCCCTGAGCTCTCTCTCACTCTCTCTAACATAAATAAATAAATAAATAAATAAATAAATAAATAAATAAATAAACAAAATCTTTGGGCGCCTGGGTGGCTCAGTTGGTTAAGTGACTGCCTTCGGCTCAGGTCATGATCCTGGAGTCTCAGGATCGAGTCCCGCATCGGGCTCCCTGCTCGGCAGGGAGTCTGCTTCTCCCTCTGACCCTCCCTCCTCTCATGTGCTCTCTTGCTCATTCTAGCTCTCTCAAATGAATAAATAAAAAAATAAAATCTTTAAAAACACCCCAAAAAACCAAAATCTTTTTAAAAATTAAAAAAAAATGGTTACAATGGTAAATATTATTTTATATATATTTTATCACAATAAAATAAATCAATTATCTTTTTTTAAAAAAGATTTTATTTATTTATTTGACAGATAGAGACACAGCGAGAGGGAACACAAGCAGGGGGAGCGGGAATGGGGGAAGCAGGTTTCCCGCAGAGCAGGGATCCCGATGCGGGGCTCGATCCCAGGACCCTGGGACCATGACCTGAGCTGAAGGCAGACGCTTAGCGACTGAGTCACCCAGGAGCCCCAATTAATTATCTTTTAATAGAAAGTGATAGGTAGAGGAGACAGGTAAGGGAGACCCAATAGATGCATAATTGGAATCTATAAGGAAGAAACCAAGAGTGAAATCGGAACAAACATTTAAAAAACTACTTAAGAAAGCCCCCCCACCAAACACAGATTTTAATCTACAAATTGAGAAAGCACAATGTATTCCAGGGAAAATTGACACAGAACGTCAATGCTGATACCTATCTTAGAAAAATGATTGGACTTTTTAAAGATAAAGACTCCTGCACAGTCAGGCAAAAATGTTACTTGAGGGAAAGGAAATCAGTTGGCATCACACTTCTCCATTGCTCAGAGTCAACACGAAGTCAGAAGACAGTGGAATAACAGCCACAAGATTGCCAGTAAGAGAAAATGTGAGCCAAGGCTTATTTAGCCAAGTTAAACTGTATGAGGCTAGAGACAAGTGTTAAACATTCAGTAACCAACCACAGGGTTCCCTTGAGCACTTGCCTAAGAATCTATTAGAGGACGAGGTTCACTAAGCATGAGATGACAGGAAACTTTGGCTCCAGTTCTGATGGTGAGCACTGGATAGGAATAATCGCAAACAAATACTAAAGTCGTATGTCCTGACAACTTACAAGAAATGGGAGGAAAAGGGAAAGTAGAATAAAAAAAGTGTAGAATGAATAAAAAAAAGAAAGTAGAAAAAATTGGTGGGTTGCCAAGTTAAAGGTGTTTAAACCTTATTTATTTATTTTTATTTATTTATTATTTATTTATTTATTTTTAAAGATTTTATTTATTTATTTGAGAGAGAGAGAATGAGAGCGAGCAAGCACATGAGAGGGGGGAGGGTCAGAGGGGGAAGCAGACCCCCCGCCGAGCAGGGAGCCCGATGCGGGACTCGATCCCGGGACCCTGGGATCATGACCTGAGCCGAAGGCAGTCACTTAACGACTGAGCCACCCAGGCGCCCCAAGACTTAAAGATATTTTTAAAACGAACAAGTGGTAGGATTTTAAGCACACTTAAGTCAAAGGTAAACAAAGATAGATAAAGCATTAGGCACACAACGGTAAAGAAAAATAAAACAATGTCCTAAATTGGGATGTAGAGGACAGGGAGGGAATGGGAAAGAAGGAGCTAGAACCTACCACTGTGCCCCTCCCCCCCCGCCCCTGCACTGTTCATAGTGGGGAGATAATGAACATCTGAAAAAGGAGGGAGCAAGAGTTGTCATATACAGATTTAACATATGAGCACTTCCACGGCCTGTTAGTCTGGCTCTGGCCAACGAGCTCCATTCCAGGGCTCCAAGGACATGTGCCTGACTGCCTGTTTCAGGTCCTGGGGACACAGAGCTGGGGAAAAAAATATTTATTTATTTTTTTTAAGATTTTTATTTATTTATTCATGAGAGACAGAGAGAGAGAGAGGCAGAGGGAGAAGCAGGCTCCCAAGGAGCAGGGAGCCCGATGCGGGACTCGATCCCAGGACCCTGGGATCATGACCTGAGCCGAAGGCAGACGCTCAACCATCTGAGCCACCCAGGCGCCCGAAAAAAAGATTTAACACATAATATCTTGGGCATAATTTTAGTTTATTTTTTATTATTTTTTTAAACTTAGGTAATCTCTACACCCAGCGTGGGGTTAGAACTCAACCACCCCAAGATCAAGGACCATAGGCTCCTCCAACTGAGCCAGCCAGGTGCCCCTTATGCATAATTTTAGTAATCAGTGAAATAAAAATACAAACCTTGCCAAAATTAGAACAATAATAAAATAATTTAATAACAAAAATACCTATATATAATAGTAGGTAAGTACATTATATAATAGAATTAAGGAGACACATATTTCATATCAATAAATATAAATGCGCTAAACTCGTCTTTTAAAAGAGATTTTCGGATTAGATCACGAAGTAAAATCGAAATCTGTGTTGCATACTAGCGACAAACCCAAAACACAGATTCAGGAAAGGTTTAAAAACAAAAGAATAGGCAAGGCATAATAGCTAAATGCAAAACAAAACAAAACAAAACAAAAACAAAAAAAGAGGTGTACTCTGAATATAGAAAAGATAGAACTTAGATAAAAAGTATTAAATGAGCCAAAGAAGAATACTTTATGATGCTGAAGTTTACAATTCTCAACAAAGATATATCTATTCATCAAGGAGTAGCAACTGTTGGAAAACCTGGGTAACCATTTGGAAAAATATAAAGTTGGATTCATACCTCACAATGCTCATGATGCTAAGTCTCAAATGGATCAAATATTTGTTTTTTTTTTTTAAGATTTTATTTATTTATTTGAGAGAGAGAGAATGAGAGGGAGCACATGAGAGGGGGGAGGGTCAGAGGGAGAAGCAGACTCACTGCTGACAGGGAGCCCAATGCGGGACTCGATCCAGGGACTCCAGGATCATGACCTGAGCCGAAGGCAGCCGCCCAACCAACTGAGCCACCTAGGCGCCCCGGATCAAATATTTGAATTAAAAAAATGAAACGATAAAATTACTAGAAGATCCCATGGCAAATTTCTTTATGACCTTGAAATGGGGATATCCTTTCTATCACTCAAACTGAAGAGCCATAAAATAGGTCTGATAAATTTCATTATATTAAGAGTGAAAACATTCTGCTTTTAGAAAGTTGGAGCAGATACACTTTTCCCCATTCTTCCTAAGTACTACTGAAACTCCTGGAAAACAAATATAAGGTGGAGAGATAGGGCAGAGTGACAAAAGCCTCAACAAAGCCAGCTGTCTGTGGCCAAAGGACCAGGAGAGAGACATCCTACCAAGACAGAAACTTTTAGACAATAACCACTCCATGTCAGCCAGACTCCACAGGAAAAATGACCCCCCCATCATCAGAGTCTGTGTGAAGAGCCTAGATTTCCATACTTGCTAATGAGGCACCCCAATCTATGGCCTCATCATCGGGTGGTGTCAGAGAAGGCCAAGTGAGGAGCCAGGATTTGTATTTCTGCTTGGTGAAAACAAAGCAATACCACCCCAGCACCTGCTGTGTTCGGGGCGACTGTGTGGGGAGCCCAGACCTCCACCTGCACTCAGCGATAATAGAACACCCCTTTGCCTCCTTGTTGGGTGTTGTTGGAGGGGACTTAGGGAGAGTCAGGAATTTAACCACTGCTTAGCAGTACCAAGGAGCCCCTTCCCCACCAGGAAGACATATTTTTTTTTTTTTTAGATTTTATTTATTTATTTGACAGAGAGATAGAGAGCACAAGTAGGCAGAGAAGCAGGCAGAGGGAGACGGAGAAGCAGACTCCCCACTGAGCAGGGAGCCCGACGTGGGGCTCAATCCCAGGACCCCAGGATCATGACCCGAGCCGAAGGCAGCCGCTTAACCGATTGAGCCACCCAGGCACCCCTCCACCAGGAAGACATATTAAGCTTAAATGTATATGCATCAAATAACAGAACCATAAAATATGCACAGCAGAAACTGGAAAAAAAATTGAAAGAAGAGATAGACAACTTCACAATTCTAGTGGAAAACTTCAACACCCCTCCTCAACAATTAATAAGACAAATTAGACAGAAAATCATCAATACTAAGATCAAAAAAATCAATACCAAGATTGAGTTGACATTTACACAACGTCCCACCCAACACAGTGGAGCACATATTCTTCTCAAGCCCCAACAGATCATACACGAAGGTAGACCATATCTGGTGCCATAAAACAAACCTCAAGAAATGAAAAAGAACTGAAATCATACAGAATATGTTTTCCAAATACACGGGAATCAAACTAGAAATCACTAACAGAAATAAAACAGGAAATCTCCAAACACTTGGAAACTAAGCAGCACATTTCTAAACAATCCATGGATGAAAGAAGAAATCTTTACTTTTTTAAAAGAAAGAGAGAGTGTGCAAGCGGGGAGGAGCAGAAGGAGAGGGAGAGAGAGAACCTTAAGCAGGCTCCATGCCCAGAGCAGAGCCCCACATAGGGGCTCGATCTCACAACCCTGAGATCACGACTTGAGCTGAAATCAAGTCGGGTGCTTAACTGATGGGTCCACCCAGGTGCCCCAAGAAATCTTAAGGGAAATAAAAAAATACATTGAAAATGAAAATATAGCATGAAAATTTATGGAATGCAGTTAAAGCCATGCTGAAAAGACAACTTATAGCACTAAATGTTTACATTAAAAGGGGGGGAATGTCTTAAATTCATAATCAAGTTATCACTCAAGACCTTAGAAAAAGAAGAGAAAACTAAATGGAAAGCAAGCAGAAGGAAGGAAATATAATAAAGATGAGATCTGAAATGAATGAAATTGAAAACAAAACGATAGAGAAAATCAATGATACAAAAACCTAGTTTTTTGAAACGTATGGATAAAATTGACAAAGAATTGGCAAAGCTGACAAAGAAAAAAGAGAGCAGACACAGATTACTAAGGTCAGGAATAAGACAGACCAGGCAGACACATCAGAAAGAACAAAACGGAAATACTGTGAACAACTCTATATGGGAACATTTGACAACTTAGATGAAGTGGACCAATTCCTCGAAAACACAAATTCTGTAACTCACCCAATATGAAACAGTTATTGTAAATAGCTCTATTGCCATTAAGGAAATTAGATCCATAATTTAAAAACTCCCCCCAAAGGAATCTCCAGGGCTAGACAATTTCACTGGTGAATGCTAACCAAACATATAAAGAAGAATTGGGGCACCTGGGTGGCTCAGTCATTAAGCGTCTGCCTTTGGCTCAGGTCATGATCTCAGGGTCCTGGAATTGAGCCTGGCGTCGGGCTCCTTGCTCAGTGGGAAGCCTGCTTCTCCCTCTCCCACTCCCCCTGCTTGTGTTCCCTCTCTTGTGTTCTCTTTCTCTGTCAAATAAATAAAATAAAATCTGTAAAAAAATAAAGAAGAATTAACATCAGTTTTACACAATCTCTTCCAGAAAATAGAAGAAAACACTTCCTAACTCATTTAATCAAGCCACTATTACCCTGATACCAAAACCAGACAAAGACAGTCCCAGACAAGTGATAAAAGATTAAAAAAACTACAGACTAATTTATATATATATAATATACATAATGTATCATATCATGTATTTTGATACAATGTAGATATCCCACATGTATATAGATGCAAAATTATTTTCTTCCTGCCAATTTAATTTATTTTTATTTCTTAATTTCAGCTTTATTGAGGTATAATTGACATGTAAAATTGTAAGATATTTTTTAAATTATTAAAAAAATAAGCAAATAAAATTTGTCAATATATGGAAACAGTTAGATACCATGACCACGTGGGGTTTGTTCCAGGATGCAAGGTTGTTTCAACATTCAAAAATCAATTAATGCGGGGTGCCTGGGTGGCTCAATCAGTTAAGCGTCTGCCTTCGGCTCAGGTCATGATCTGGGATCGAGTCCCGCATTGGGCTCCCTGCTCAGCGGGGAGTTGGCTTCTCCCTCTCCCTCTGCTGCTCCCCCTGCTGGTGCTCTCTCTCTCTCTCTCTCTCTGCGTCAAGTAAATAAATAAATAAAATCTTAAAAAAATCAATTAATGCAATGTGTCATATTAACAAACTAAAGAAGAAAAATCACATGATCCTATCAGTCGATACAGAAAAAGCATTTGATAAATTTGAACATCTACTCATGATAAATTTGAACATCTACTCATGATAACTCCCAGGTAACTAGAAATAAGAGGAGAATTTCTTCAACTTGATAAAGATCATCTTCAAAAACTCTATAGCTAACATCATACTTAATGGTGAAAGATTAGATGCTTTCCCCCTAAGATGAGGAACAAGGGAAGGATGTCTGTTTTCACCACTGCTATTCAACATAGTACTAGAAGTTCTAGCTAGTGCGAGTCAAGAAAATTAAAGAAAATCTGTACCATTAGAAAGGAAGAAATGAGACTGTTTCTACTGGGGCGCCTGGGTGGCTCAGTCGGTTGAGCATCTGCCTTTCGCTCCAGTTGTGATTCTGGGGTCCTGGGATCGAGCCCTGAGTTGGTCCCTGCTCAGCAGGGAGCCTGCTTCTCCCTCCCACTCTACCTACTTGTGCTCTCTCTCTCTGTCAAATAAATAAATAAAATCTTAAAAAAAAGAGACTGTTTGTATTTGTAGACAACATGTAGGGTTTACATAGAAAATCCCAAGTAATCTACAAAAACCTGTAAGTAAAAGTGATTTCAGCAAGGCTACAGGATACAAAGTCAATTGTATTTCTATATACTAGCAGTGAACACATGGGCACTGAAATTAAAATTTAATACCATTTATAATTGCCTAAAAAAAGAAATACTTAGGAGTAAATCTCACAAAACGTGTAGGATTTATATGCTGAAAACTACACAGTGCTAATGAAAGACATCAAAGAAGACCTAAATAAATGGAAAGACATACCATGTTCGTGGATTAGAAGACTCAACATAGTAAAGATATTAGTTCTCCCCAAATTGATATATAGGTCTGACACAATTGCTATCAAAATCTCAGCAGATTTTTTAAATTTTTATTTATTTATTTTAAATTTTATTTAAAAAAGATTTTATTTACTTGAAAGAGAGAGAGAGCAGGAGTGGGGGGTTGGGGAGGTCAGAGGCAGAGAGAGAAGCAGACTCCCTGCTGATTAGGGAGCCCAATGCGGGGCTCGATCCCAGGACCCCAAGATCATGACCTGAGCTGAAGGCAGATGCTTAACCAACTGAGCCACCCAGGTACCCCTCAGTTTTATTTTTCTGAAGTAATCTCTATACCCATCGTGGGGCTTGAACTCGCAACTCTGACCGACATCCAGAATTGCACGCTCTACTGACTGACCCACCCAGGCGCCCCAGATTTTTTTTTTTATATAGACAAGATTATCCTTAAATTTACATGGAAAGGAAAAGGAACTATAATAGCTAAAACAATTCTGAAAAAGAAGAATAAAGTATTCGGCGCCTGGGTGGAGGCGATCAATGGTGGAGGGATGATTGGAACAGAATCCAGAATCCAGAAATAGCCCCAAACAAGTAGGGCCAACTGATTTCTGATAAAGATGCAGAAGCAATTAAAGGAAGAATAGTTTTTTCAACACATGGCACTAGAATAATTGGACATGCCTATGTTAAAAAATGTTCTTTGACCTAAATCTTACACTTTACACAAAAATTAACTCAAGATGGCTTGAAGACTTAAATGTTAAATGTAAAACCATACATTTTTTAGAAGATAATGTGAGAAAATCTTCAGGACATAGTTCTTGGTAAAGATTTCTTGAACATGCACTAAAAGCACAATCTGTTAAAAAAAAACAAACCGGATAAATTGGACTTCACCCAAGTTGAAAACTTTGCTTTCTGAAAGATTCTGTTAAGAAAATGAAAGGACAAGCTATAGACTGGGAGAAAATATTTGTAAAAACCATGTATTTGACAGAGGATTTGTATCTAGAATATATACTCTCAAAATTCAGCGGTGAACAATTCAGTTAGAAAATGGGCAAAAGACATGGGGAGACATTCATTAAAGAGGATACACAGGTGGCAAGTAAGCACAAGAAAAGATGTATTTCCATAGACAATATGGAAAAGCAAATGAAGAACATGATGAGATATGTCTACCAGAGTGGATAAAATAAAACATAGTGACAAGTCCAGAGACATATCCACAAAAAGTTTGCTAACACCCATGTCCAGGAGATTACTATGCATGTTTTCTTTTAGGAGTTTTATGGTTTCAGGTCTCACATTTAGGTCTTTAATCCATTTTAAGTTTATTTTTCTGTATGACATAAGAAAGTGGTCCAATTTCATTCTTTTGCATGTGGCTATCCAGTTTCCCCAACAACATTTGTCGAAGAGACTTTTTCCCATTGCATATTCTTGCCTCTTTTTGTCCAAGATTAATTGACCATATAATCATTGGTTTATTTCTGGGCTTTCTATTCTGTTCCATTGATCTATGTGTCTATTTTTGTGCCAGTGGGTGAAATATATATATATCTATATATATCTATATATCTATATATATTAAAAAAGGACACTGTCATTGGATTTAGGGCTAATCTTAACTCCCGAATGACCTCATCTTGACATCTTTTTTTAAAAATTTTATTTATTTGAGAGCGAGAGAGCACGGGCGAGCAAGCATGAGTGGGGGGGGGAGGGGAGAGGGAGAAGCAGACTCCCTACTGAGCAGGGAGCCCCATGCGGGGCTTGATCCCAGGACTCTGGGATCATGACCTGAGCCAAAGCCCGATGATTAACCGACTGAGCCACCCAGGTGCCCGAGATCTTTAATTATACTTGCAAAGGCCCTTTTTCTAAATAAGGTCGTAGGCACAGATTCTGGGGATTAGGAACTGGACCTAGCTTTTTGGAGGCCCCCCCTCTGCAGAGATGGAAAGAGGATTTGTGGTTACCAGGGATCAGTATGGTGGGGAGAAGGCAGCAGGTATGACTATGAAGGAGGAGCTCTAGAGGGAGATGCCTGGGGTGATGGATGAGTTCTGATTTGCAGTGGTGGTTACATGAATTTCTACATGTGATAAAATGACTCGCATTTTACCAACGCCGATTTTCCTGGTGCTGATGTTGTTCTGTGGTTACATAAGAGGCTATCCTTGGGAGAAGCTGGGTGGTGGGCATAAGAGGACCTCTCTCTACGTTCCTTGCAACTTCCTGTGATTCCATAACTATTTCAAAATAAAAAGCTAAAAACCGTTACACACGTACACACAAACATAAGCAAAGTCAAAAGGCAAATGATACACCGGCAAAAATATTTCTAACTAATTTCACAAAGGGATAAATTGCCTAAAATAGATTAGATGGCAGATGGTCTTGAGAGATGGCCACCGCTAGTTTTTTCCTTCCTTGTAGCCCCCACCCCTTCTCCCATCCAGGGTTAGAGTCTATTTCCCATCCATTGAGTCTGGGCTGGCCTGTGATTCTCTATGACTGATAGAACGTAGAAAAGATGTCCTATGACTTCTGAATCTAGGCTTTAAGGGGACTGGCAGCTTCTTGTGTCCTCCTTCTTGACAGGTAGCCACCATGCACGAAAACTGACTGCCCCAGGACCATCATTCTGTGAAGAAGCCCAAGCCAGCCCCTTGAAGAGGCCACACCGGGAGCATCAAGACCCAACGGTCAAGTGAGTGAAGTCTTCTTGGACAGTCCAGCTCAGCCCGGCTGTCAGCTGAATGCAGCCAGGTGAGTAAGCCCAGCTGGCTGCAGTCTGAGAAGAACCGCCCAGCTGAGTCCGTTCGACCCCAGAATCCTGAGGAACAATAAATCATTGTTCTTTTAAGCCACTAAGTTTTGGAATGGATTGTTACAGAATCAAGGGTTCTGATCCCTAATTCCAACACGAAGGGTTTTCCCACACCACCAAGCAAGCAATTCTCTGACAGCAGCTGGGTGCTCTACAGTTCAACTCAATCGTGATGCTGTTTCGCTGGAGAGAGCGTCGGATCCCACAGGTTAAGGGCCTTGTCCTGCAAGACTGCTCTCCCCCCCCATGCCAGTAACAAATCCAGGTTATCACCTGTGCTTCTGATCTACCAGCTATTCATTGGAGGTGCCGACGATCCCCTCCGTGGGTTTGTTTAATCTGCTAGAGAGGCTCACAAAACCCAGATGAAACACTTCACTTACTAGAACACTGGCTTGTTAGGAAGGACAGAACTCAGGAACAGCCAGATGGAAGAGATGCAGCGGGCAAGGTATGGGGAAGGAGCGTCCGTGACCTCTCCAGGGGCGCCGCTTCCCCAGATCTCGCTGTGTTCACCCACCCGGACTCTCTCAGAACCCCATTCCTTTTGAGTTTTTATGGGGGCTTCATTCCATAGGCGTGAGTGATTAAATCATTGGCCACTGGTGAGACTGATTCAACCTCCAGCCTCCCTCCCCTCCCCTCCAGCAGGGGTGGGACTGAAAGTTCCAACCCTCTAATCTCTGGCTGGTTCTCTCTACAGCCCGCCCCCATCCTTAGGTGGGGTCCAAAAAGTCACCTCATTAACATAATAAAAGACACCTTTGTTATGCTCACTGGTCTCTTAAGAAATTCTGGGGGATTTTGGGAGCTCCGTGTGCCAGAAATGGGTCAAAGACCAAACACATATTTCTTATTATAAATCACAACATCATACATAGCAATAGATAACTTAAATAGAGACCAAGAGCCCAAAAGAAAAATGGGCAGAGGAAATAGTTCATAGAGAAAGGAATGCAAATGGTCCTTAAACATCAAGAGATGCTCCACCTCACTCCTAAGAGAGATCCATGTTAAACTACCCAGACACCATTTCTCACAAACCAGTTGGCAACAACCCAACATTTGAAAGGACATGGTTGGTGTGATGGTAAGGAATTAGCTCTGGTGGTGGAGAATGCAGAATTGTACAGCCCTTATGGAGAGCAGCGTGGTATCGTCTATAAAAAATTCAAACGCACTTATCTTTTGACCCAGCCGCCCCGCCGCTGGGACTTGGTTGTACAGATAGAAATGAACAGGTATGACATGGCCCGTGGAAGAGGTCGTACACCACGGCATCGTGTCTGTAATGGCAAAAAGACTGGAAAGGAGCCAAGGGCCTGCCAAGAGGGAACCGCTTACATCAGCATGAACCACCCCTGTAAAAAGGAAGGGGGATGTGCTGTAGGATATAATAAGTGGAAAAGAAGGTGCAGAAGAGTGTGCAAGTTATATCAACTTTCTGTAAGGAAAGGGTGGAAAACAGGAATAAATATATTTGCATTTCCTGGTATTTGCAGAAAGAAATACAGAAAAAATAAACAGAAAATGATTATGGATGAGGGGGGTAGGAGTTAGAATTTTCTGTGTATATTTCGATGCCCATTTTATATTTGTTAATGTCATTTTGACTCTTTTTTTTTTTTTTTAAGTAGGCTCCACACCCAGCACGGAGCTCAATGCAGGACTTGAACTCAAGACCCTGAGATCAAGACCTGAGCTGAGATCAAGAGTCGGATGCTTAAGTAAGGGGCACGAGGAATGGGGAATGACTTGATGGGGATGGGGTTTCTTTTAAGGATGTTGAACTTGTTCTAAAACTGGTTGGCAGTGATAGTTGCATGATCGTGAGAATATGCTGAAAACCACTGAACTGTATACAGTAAATGGTGAATTTTATGTGATGTGAAGTATGTCTCAATAAAGCTGGAGAAAGGGAAGGTGCCCACAAAAGTTCAGGAATGAGAAGAAGATATACGCAAGATGCAGCGAAGATGAAAATGATTGCAGGAAAATAATATGGATGACTCGATGCCCTTCTATCCAAAACATCCTAAAAACATCTAGAAAATACAATTAAACAGATTGCCTCAAGAAGAAATAGAAAACCTGAACGAATAGCCCATAACATTTAAAGGACCTAAATTATGAGCAAACAATCTTTCATACAGGAAACAATAGATTGAGGTAAGTTTAAAAAACCTTAAGGATATTCATCTTAGTCTTTTTTTTTTTCTTTCAGATTTTTTTTTTTAAGTAATCTCTACGCCCAGTGTGGGGCTTGAACTCACAACACTGGGATCAAGGGTTTCATGCTCCACAGACTGAGCCAGTCAGCTGCCGCTAGATCATCTTAGTCTTAAACTGTTCTGCTCATAAAAGAGGAAATACTCTCTAGCACATCTCATAGTACTTAAAATAACCGAGATACTAAAACTAGAAAAGAAAATGAGGAGAAACGTCAATTATGGGCCAATCTACTTCTGAACACAGATGCCAAAACCTTGTAAGTAAAGTATCAGCACAGTGAATCCAAGCAATATAGATAAGAATATCAACAGTTCATGTCAAGGTTGTGACATTCCAGAAACTCAATGTTGATTTAACAGTGGAAAGTCTATAGTGAATCCAACACATTAACGGGCAGAGGCAGAAAACTGCAGATGATATTCTCAGTTGATGCAGAAAAATAATTTGATAAAATTCAAAAGTCACTCATGATTAAAAGAAAAACACACACACAGGGACGCCTGGGTGGCTCAGTTGGTTAAGCATCTGCCTTCGGCACAGGTCATGATCCCAGGGTCCTGGGACCGAGCCTCACTTTGGGCTCCCTGCTGAGCAGGGAGCCTGCTTCTCCCTCTGCCTGCCGCTCCCCCAGTTTGTGCTCTCTCTCTCTCTCTCTGACAAATAAATAAATAAAATATTAAAAAGAAAAGAAAAAGGGCGACCAAATAGTAATGATTGTCTGATATCTGATACTGTTTGATATATGATATCATTATACAAATAGAATCCCCCCTCCCAATTTACAAACAGAGAACTGGAATTAATTAGGTGGTTTAATGAGTTGCTGGATATATAATCAATACACAAAAAGTCGATTGTGTTTCTGTGCTCCCAAAAATGATAGAAAATCAATTTACCAACACAACAAAACATATGGGGTGCCTAGCGATCAAGCCAGCAAATATCTTGCCTGGGACTTGTACATGCCACAGTTCCAACAGCCTTGGGTGGCCCCCAAATACAGCAATAGGAGGAGAGTAAAGGTGGAGTCTGGGGCTGTGGGATTTTCCTGGATCAGCCTCCAGGACACAGTCAGAATGTCCTGAGTCAAGGAGAATATTAAATAGAAAACATAGGAAGCTCCTGGAGCAGCGAGCCCCCTAAAAGCTGGATCACTTCATCCTGCCGTCCCTGAGGTATACACCTGGTGGTGCTGACCGAACCGGGGTGTCTCCGACCACTCCTGCCTTCGCACCTGCACCACACATGAGGCCCATGGTGGGTCTTCCTAACCTCCAGGGCAGACGTCCCCTTTCGCTCCCTGTCCCAGCGGCTGGGGAGGGGCACTCTGGTCGAACCCTAGTGCGTGCAAAGGCATGACGGGGAAGTATGTTTGGGGCTCACATTACACATGCTTCAAAGCCACCCTGGGCAGGAATGCACGGCCTGGGCCCCCAAAGACAGAAAAACCCTGCTGTCCTTATAGAGCCGTGTGGGTGCTCTCTCCTGGGGGCCTGGGAGGGAAGGCGGAGGAGGCCTTTGGAACTTTCTCCTGTGTGGGTGGCTGAAAGGCCAGGGTCCCAGGAGAGAGACGCCTGGGAGCAGAGATTTGGCAGTAGCCCAGGTGCCTCTCCACTCCCCCCCCGCCTCCCCACCCCCGCCCCGGCTCTTGGATCCTGTTCAGGGACCCCCAGACCCAGGGCAGAGAGGGTGGCCGGATGCCACGGGCTTGGGGTTGGAGACTCTGCTCACCCAGCTCCCTGACCTTGTGTGGCGCGGAGAATTTCTGAGCTGCATGCTGGGCAGATGCCAACTGGCCCATAACAGCATCCTGAATTGTGCAGAGCAGAAAAGGTGGTTTCTTGTTGTCACGGCCTCAGATTTCAGGAGCGGGCAGGAGGCCTTGGGTTACAATGGCCTTGTCATCCCAAGGACAGGGAGAGGGGCTGTTCTTCTGGATGCTGATGGATTAATGACAAACCTTAGGAGTTTGGGTGTCCTCGCCCTGCAAACCAAGCCTCAACACAGACTCTAGCATTTTTACGCTGGTTGGAATTTGTGCTTATTACTGCCACTATAGTACCATCCCAGCGAGTATGGCTTAAATGTCAAGATATATTTTTCAGGTACATAAGACACCAAAGAACACAGCTGTCTGGGAGAGTGAATTTTAATTAGCACAGGGATCCCATAAAACCTCCTGAGCCCTGACGAGGCAGCCCTGCTAGGCTTTGTTCAGCCCTGGGTGTTTATTACAGACCCCGATGGCTGGTGATAGTGTCTAAAGGACACCGGGAGAGCGTTAGTGGGAACTGGTTTTGACTTTCAAACCTTATCTGTTAAGTCCCTCCTGCCAAATACCTCTGGAGAAAGAAACAGGGCTACATAAAGGCACTTAATGAATAGCTAATAGGGTGTGTTACCCCAAAGGAAGGCTCAGGGGCATCATGCCAGGTGGAAACCCCCTTACTGGTTTTTACCTTCATGTCTGCTTCTCCACACCCACTCTCTGCCTCGCAGGCACCACCCGGAAAAGCAAGGACACCCTTCTTTGAGGTCAACACAGACTCATCCAGTCCAGCCAGCCCCACCCTGGCGGCGGGGCACTCAGACAGGAGTGGTGAGGTCTTGACCTTTGGAAAGCTCACAGCCTGACACGGAAGCACGCAGGCTGTGACACAGAGTGACAGGGTCCCCGAGTGATGGCGTAGTTGAGGGCTCCGTGAACACGGAAGAACATGGCAAAGAAGCCGTGTGCGCTCGAGTGTGTGTGTGTGTGTGTGATGGGAAGGTGGCGAGCTGGTTAAGTAATATCTGGATCTTAGGAGAGAAATGCAATTTTGCTAGGCCAAAGGGGCAAAACAAATTTGCTATTGATATTGCAGAAATGAAATATTGTAAAGGAATACATATTTTTAATTTTAATCTTTGTTTTTAAAGATTTTATTTGTTTATTTGACACAGAGAGCGAGAGCATGAGCAGGGGGAGGGGCAGAAGGAGAGGGAGAAGCCGACTCCCCGCTGAGCAGAGAGCCTGACCCGGGACTCGATCCCAGGACCCTGAGATCATGACCTGAGCCAAAGGTGGATGCTTAACTGACTGAGCGACCCAGGTGCCCCAGAATACCTATTTTTTAAACAAAAAGAGATACAAGTGGCTAATGAGCACATAAAAAGACACTCAATATCATTAGCTCTCATGGGAATGTAGATTAAAGCCACAGTGGGAACCACTCCATACTCAGTAGGGCGGTGAGGATGAAAAAGTCAGATAACAGCAAGCGTTGGTGAGAACATGGAGAAATTGGGAACCGCACACACTGCCGGTGGGACACAAAACACGGCAGCCAGCTGGGAAGACAGCGTGGCCATTCCTCACAAGGTTAAACATAGGACCCAGCAATTCCACTCCTGGGTAGGTACCTGAGGAAAATAAAAACATGTGTTCACACAAAAACTAGCACGTGAATATTCAGAGCGGCATTATTCACAGTAGTCCTAAAGGGGAAATGAATCCCAAATCCACTGATGCACAGGACAAAATGTGGCATATTTTTTAAAAGATTTTATTTATTTATTTGAGAGATAGAGAGCGAGTGTGTGTGTGCGCGGGCCTGCCTGCATGAGGTGGGGGAGGGGCAGAGGGAGAAGCAGACTCCCTACTGAGCTGGGAGCCCGATGTGGAGCTTGATCCCGGGACCCTGAGATCATGACCTGAGCCGAAGGCAGACGCTTAACCACTGAGCCACCCAGGCGCCCCAAATGTGGCATATTTATATATGATAGAATATCACTTGGCAAGATAAACAAACAAAGTCCCAGTACACGGAACAGTGTGGATAAGACTTGAAACATGTTCAGTAACATACATCAGTCATAAATGACCAGCTATGTGATTCCATTTACGTGAAATGTCTGGAAGAGGCAAATCTGTAGATACAGAAAGTAAATTAGTGATTGCCTTGGGCTGGGAGGGGGAAGGGAGTGGAGGCTAATGGGTATGAGTTTTTTTTGGTAGGGGGAGGGTAATGAAGATGTTCTAAGATTGATTAGGATGGTGGTCGTGCAGCTCTCTGAATAAAAAACTATGGAGCTATATGCTGAATTTTATGGTATGTGAGTTATATCTCAATAAAGCCATTTTTTGTTTATTTGTTTTTTAGAGAGAGGGGTGGGGTGGGGGCAGAGGGAAAGGGAGAGAGAGAATCCCAAGTAGGCTCCACGCCCAGCATGTGAGCCCTGAGATCATGACCTGAGCTGAAATCAAGAGTCGGATGCTTAACAGACTGAGCCACCCAGGCATCGCCAGGCCATTATTTAAAAAACAGAATTCCCGGGGCGCCTGCGTGGCTCAGTCGGTTAAATGCCTGCCTTCGGCTCAGGTCATGATCCCAGGGTCCTGGGATCGAGTCCTACGTCAGGCTCCCTGCTCAGTGGGGAGTCTGCTTCTCCCTCTGCCCCTCCCCTAACTTGTACTCTCTCCCTCTCTCTCAAACAAGTGAATAAAATCTTAAGACAAAACAGAATTGCCTAGCTAGTGGGAAGGGCATGCCGGGCTGAGGAACAGCATTGCAAAGGGGAGTGTTTGGGAACGTGGAACTTTTGGATTTCCTTTGAAGGCCATGGTGGGCCAGGGAGAAATGGGAATAGGGGAGTCGCAAGCAGAAGAAAGAGCGTTTCAGAATGGAGAGCAGGTGACTGACGCCAGGGCTGAACCCGGGCAGTGGGGGCTAGGTTTGGGGAAGAGGACGTAGATTTGAGATCCAGGTAGAATGCCTAATCAGTGTAGGGGAGTGGGGGGAAGGGCCAAGGAGAGACCCCTAGGGGGCCCTGGGGACAGAGGGCGGTCCTACAGCGAGAATCCCTCTGTGCCCCTTGCCCCCGCTGTTGCTAATTACCTCATCAGTGCATCCACCACGGCCTGGCCTCATGCACGGACGAGGATGGACTCCCAGCCACAGCCGTGTCCCGAAGAGGACAGGGGACGGAGTGGTGAGCCCAGACGTGGCGGGAGGGATCAGGGTCGGTTTCCTAGACAGGGAGCTTGGTGCTAATCCTTCCACAGATTTCTCATCGATTTTATTTTCATTAGAAAAGATGGCAGAAAAATCCAAAATGGAATCTGAAAACAAGCCAGCAAATGAAAAGCCCCTGAACCGCCCCCACTCCCTTCAGGGACCGCTTTACCTTTGAGAGCTGAGGCTCTGGGTTGTGGTCCAGCTACTTAACTTCTTGACTCCGTGGTGTCTTCATTTGCAAAACGTACCTCCCTCAGAACCACAGTGAGCATGAATGGTGACCGTGGACACAGGTCATTTGGCATCGAGGTCAGGGTGCAGAGCGAGGGTTGTGTGAAGGCCAGCCAGAGGCCCCATTCTGGCCCCATCACAGGTGGCCACTGCTTACCCATTGGAAGGATGAACTAGGTCTCGTTCTGGGTTCTTCCTTCCCTTAGCTGGGTGTCATGAGTGTTTATCATATTGCTACTGTGTGTGTGTGTGTGTGAATATCTTGAGGAGGCTTTTTTTTTTTTAATTTTTTTTTCAATTGCTCGCGAGAGTGAGCAAGCACAAGCAGGGGGAGTGGCAGGCAGAGGGAGAAGCAGGCTCCCTGTCGAGCAGGGAGCCTGATGCAGGGCTTGATCCCAGGACCCTGGGATCATGACCTGAGCCGAAGGCAGACGCTTAACGACGGAGCCACCCAGGCGCCCCTAAGAATTATTTTCTTATTGAGATGTAATTGAGAGGTAATATTATATTAGTTTTGGGTGTACAACATAATGATTTGATATACATGCTTAGTCTTTCTTTTTTCTTTTTTAAAAATTTTTAAAGATTTTATTTATTTATTTGACAGAGAGAGAGAGAACACAAGTAGGCAGAGTGGCAGACAGAGGGAGAGGGAGAAGCAGGCTCCGCTCTGAGCAGGGAGCCCCATGTGGGACTCGATCCCAGGACCCTGACATCATGACCTGAGCCGAAATCAGACACTTAACCGACTGAGCCACCCAGGCGCCCCTAGTCTTTCTATCATTTTAAGGCCCCATCCCTTTCTGTTGTGCTGATATGTCATTATTAGTATTATTATCAGTATGTTTAGTAAACCCTGTGTGATAAGCTGAGGCTGTCTCTAATTTTGTAAGGATGTGCGAAACATCTCTGTTTTGGGTCCCCATTGCAGTCAGGACTCTGGTTGCAAGCGACAGAGATGACCTGAGTAGCCGAGGGAAATGGGGAGCGACCCGGGCCCAGGCCCTGGCCCTGGGGAGGGTAAAGTTCGGTAGGCCTGTGTGTGGGAGTGGGCCCCGCTTATCACATTCTTGCTGGTATCCAGGCCTGTCACGTAACCTTCCTTCCCTTTGCTAACTCAGTTGGTGTGAAATGAAACATCAGTGTTGCTTTAAATTTTTTTTTTTAAAGATTTATTTATTTATTTATTTGACAGAGAGAGAGGCACAGCGAGAGAGGGAACACAAGCAGGGGGAGTGGGAGGGGGAGAAGCAGGCTTCCCTCCGAGCAGGGAGCCCGATGCGGGGCTCGATCTCAGGACGCTGAGATCATGACCTGAGCTGAAGGCAGACACTTAACGACTGAGCCACTCAGGTGCCCCAGTGTTGCTTTAATTTTAACAACAAGGGGTGAGGATGTCTCCGGGTTTGTCTGGTGTGACTGCTTCCTTGGTGGCGACCGGCTGTGTGTATTCCTTAGCCCGCTGCCCGTGGGGCGAGGATCGGGAAGGGGGCCTGGCCTCCTATTTCTCAAGAACACGCGGAGCCCGTCTCCAACAGAGCAGCCAAGACCAGTGTGTTCTGCTCCCCCGGTGGGGCCAGCTCTGTTTCTGCAGGCTGCCTGAAAGGGGCCGAGCAAGTGCTAAGTGAAAATCCATCACAGCCTTCTGGAACCAACACGAAGCACACGCCAGGCTGCTGGAACATCAGCAGGACTCGGCCAAACTCAGTGATGTCGTCAGGAGGATGATTCTATTTCAGCAGATGCAGTCCTTGCGGGGCAAGTTCTGGGAAGAGAGCTAATCGAAAGCTTACGAACTCTCGGAAAAGTGCGCGTGTAGAAGAGAGAAGGAGAAAGGGATTTGGGCTTTGTCTGAAGCCAGCGTCCTCGGTGTCTTTCTTTTGTGGGGTGTCTGTGTAGCCCTGCACCCCTGATTGTTTCTTTCCCTCTTGGAAAGAGCTGTGAGCAAAACATGGCCAGTGGTGTTTGGTGGGGCTGGGGTAACCTCAGGGAGCGCCCTGGTGGTTTACGCGATTTCCCGTACAATATCAGCTTCCAGCTCCGTCTTCTACATCAGTTTATTTGGACAAAAGCCTTTGGATTTCAGGGATTCCTGAGTGTGCTGAAGTTCTGTAAAATCTTCTTAAATGGAAGACGGCTTCTAAGATGGAAAGAAAATTAGTAATATATTTTTTATTACTAGAATGCTGGATTTTATCTGAGAATCTTTTTTTTTTTTTTTAAAGTAAGCTCCTGATATAGGGCTTGATCTCACGACCCTGAGATCAGGACCTGAGCTGAGATCAAGAGTCGGATGCTTAACTGACTTGAGCCACCCAGGCGCCCCCTTTGAGAATCCTTGGCCCCGGGTCTCCTGCCAATTTGGGTGTCGGGTCCCTTTGCAAGAAGGACCACAGAGGTTTGGCGAGAAAGCAAATTCTCACCTCACCATGACATTGCTCTGTTTTGGTTTCTCTTGTAAGTTGGACCTCACTTGCCTTCTTATTTTCCAGAAATTCCTCAACCTATAGGGTCTGCCAAGAGCATCATTCTCCTCTTCCCTGTGCTGTTGGGGGAGGGGGACTTACACATTTGACAATGCTGTTTTTTCCTCCGTTTCTTAGCTATTTGGGGAATAGGAAGTATGATATGAATATGGCTCAACTTTTTTATTTTTAAAGATTTTATTTATTTGACAGAGAGAGACACAGCGAGAGAGGGAACACAAGCAGGGGGAGTGGAGAGGGAGAAGCAGACTCCCTGCTGAGCAGGGAGCCGGATGCGGGGCTCGATCCCAGGACCCCGGGATCATGACCTGAGCCGAAGGCAGACGCTCAACGACTGAGCCACCCAGGCGCCCCCGTTATTTTATTTTTATAATGGAAGTGTAGTTGACACAGAGTTACATTAGCTTCAGGTGTACAATAGAGTGATTCGACAAGTGCCTGTGTTCTGCTGTGTTCATTACAAGGGTGTCACCGGATTGGGGTCCTTGGACCCAGCAACCGTAGGAACCAGGCTGGACCCCAAATTAAGAAGCGCAGGCAAGACTTTGTTGGAGCAACAGGTGCAGCTGAAGGGAGACACAGTCCCGACAAAGGCGCCGGGAACATTCTAAAGGGACTGAGGCGGGAGAGGAGTGACGTATGGCCTGTGGGGGGCGGGGAATCCCAGGAAAGTGGGCGTGCAGGCGCAGCTGACGAAACATGCTTCTTCACCGTGTTTCATTTGCATGTGAAGTCTCCACTTCTGGGTGTGATTTTTAGTATTACAATGAGGGGAAAGGCGGTGAAAGTTCCCCACTGGGGTCCCTCTTGGCGCAAACTGGTTTGGTCCAGTCTTCGCCAGTCTTTGTAGAAAGCATCCTCCTCTCAGAAAGCACCTTCCCTCCGCATTCCTGCAAGATGTTCTCCTCAAGAGGCATGAGCTATGTAACTTTTGTTGTTGCTGTTCTTAACGGAGGTAGCCAAAGAATGCTGGATCTTGCGGTCAGGGCTAAGGGGACCTGAGTCCAGTCCCCGCTCGGTTTCAAGTGCCGCTGCCATCTGTCACCATAAAACGCTCTTACGTTGACGATGTTCCCTGTGCTGTACCTTTCATCCCTGTGACTGATTCATTCCCTAACTGGAAGCCTGCACCTCCCACCACCCTTCACCTACTTTTCCCTTCCCCCACCCCCCTCCCCTCTGACAACCATCAGTTTATTCTTTGTATTTGTGAGTCTATTTCTGTGGACTTTTATTTATTTATTTAATTTTATTATTATTTTTTAGATTTTATTTATTTATTTGAGAGAGAGTGAGAGCACCCGAGCAGAAAGGAGGGGCAGAAACAGAGGGAGAACCAGGCTCTCTGCTGAGCAGGGAGCCGGATGTGGGGCTCCATCCCAGGACCCTGGCCAGGATCGTGACCTGAGCTGAAGGCAGACACTTAACTGACTGAGCCACCCAGGTGTCCCTGGACCACCCAGGTGTCCCTGGACTGACTTTTAAATATCCTCCTTTCCAGGGCGCCTGGGTGGCTCAGATGGTTAAGCGTCTGCCTTCGGCTCAGGTCATGATCTCAGGGTCCTGGGATCGAGTCCTGCATCGGGCTCCCTGCTCCTTGGGAGCCTGCTTCTCCCTCTGCTTCTCTCTCTCTCTCTCTCTCTCTGTCTCTCATGAATAAATAAATAAAATTAAAAAAAAAATAAAATGAGAAGATTCTTAAAACAAAACAACAACAACAACAAAAATAAATATCCTTTCCAAAAACAATGTGAAGAAAAAATAAAACAAAATACTACCCTAAACAAATAAAAACAAAGAAAGAAAAGTAAACCAAACCCAACCTGGAGCCCAACCAAATTTTGTTAGGACTTTGATTGGGATTGGATTAAGCTTCTAGTTAATATGGGGGAGAATCGATATCTATGTTAGTTTCCTAGGACTGAGATAACCAATCACCACAATCTACATGGCTCAGAACAACAGAAACTTACTCCCTCGCATTTCTGGAGGCCCGAAGTCCAAAATCAAGAAGTCAGCAGATACCATCCTTTCTCAAGTCTCTAGAGGAGAATCTGTTCCATGACTTTCTCTTAGCTTTTGGTGGTTACTGGCAATTCCTGGCATTTCTTGACTTGTAGATACATCACTCCAATTTCTGCCTCGACTATCACATGGTGTTCTTTCTGGTGCGTCTCTCTGTCTCTTGGCCTCTTCCTATGAGGACACCAGTTGTTTTAGATTAAGGACCCATCCTACTCCAGTATGACCTCATCTTAACGAGCTACATCTGCAATGACCCTATTTCCAAATAAAGTCGCATTCTGAGGTTTCGGGAAGGATGTGAATTTTGGGGGGTACTATGGAATCTAGTAGGACATCTTTACAATATGTATCAATATTGTGTTCAGGAACAAGATATGTCCAATTAGTTAAGCCTTCTTTTATTTTTTTATTTTTTAAAAGATTTATTTATTTATTTGATGGAGAGAGACACAGTGAGAGAGGGAACACAAGCAGGGGGTAGTGGGAGAGGGAGAAGCAGGCTTCCCGCTGAGCAGGGAGCCCAATGCGGGGCTCGATCCCAGGACCCTGGGATCATGACCTGAGCCAAAGGCAGATGCTTAACCGACTGAGCCACCCAGGCGACCCATAAGCCTTCTTTTATGTTAATAATTTTTTTCATATAGTTTATTCCTAGTTAAAAAAGTTTTTGGCCTTTTTTCATGAATGATATAGTTTCTTTTGTTGCATCATCTAGCTGGCATTGTTTCTATTTCCTCTAACAAATTAGAGGATAGAATTTTTGGATATAAATTTTGGATACAAATTTTATAGCTCACTGAATGACTTGTTATGTTTCATTTTTTTTTCTTTCAGTCAGTTCTCTTGAGTGTTCCTGGTCTGTAACGGTATCATACACAAATATTAGCTCTTTTTGAACATTTAAACGTCATATTCTGTTCTCATGTCTAATTGCATAGTCTTGCAGTTCTAGAACAATGTTGCATGATGGTGATGTTGGTGACCATCCTTCTTAGTCTTGACCTAATGGCTTCTGGTTTTGGGGGCTGGTGGAGGGTAAGTCAGGAGATGGTGTAGAAAGCCACATTGCAAGTGAGGCCAGATTCTGGCTAAGGGTGATATTTGATATCTTGACTGTCTCACATTACTTCTCATCTGGGTGGAGCCTGGGTTGTTGAGAGAGTGCTCCGTTTTTTTTGGGTGAGGCGGGTCACTCTTCAGGTCAACACTGTCAGCACTGGGATCGACCAGACTGCCTGGGCTGTTCTGCACAGGGGTGGACAGCAGCTCATGCCTGCTCTGCATCCGTGGCCCCTATTGGTCACAGCTCACTCTCCTCCACCCGACTCCATGTGGTTCAGGCCGACTCCAGCACCCCAGGTCTGGCTGATCACTGTATTCCATTCCCCGAGGATGACAATTTGTTCAGGGTAGGGTGGTGGCGGGCACTATACACCTGGTTCAGACCAGTCCCCACAAGGACTTTTGGGACTTTTAAAAGAGAAACACTCTTGTGGGCTTGAGGCAGGGAGGGAGTTGGCCTGAAACTGCGGGGGTCACACAAGAACAACCTCACTGAGGCTCAAGCTAGCGCTGATGGGATCAAGTGGTGACAGCATCATTTGCTCATCTGAATCCAGCCAAGCCTTCAGCCAGTCACTCTTGGATTTTTCAGTTACATGAGCCAACAAAGAGGTTTTCTCATTAAATCATCTTTTTCTTTTTTAAGATTTTATTTATTTATTTGACAGACAGAGAGCAGCAGCTAGAGGGAGGGGCAGAGGGAGAAGGAGAAGCAGGCTCCCCGCTGAGCAGGGAGCCCAACGTGGGGCTCCATCCCAGGACCCTGGGATCATGACCTGAGCCGAAGGCAGATACTTAACGACTGAGCCACCCAGGCACTCCCCTTGTTAAGTCATCTTGAGTTAAGTTTGCCACTTTGGACTAGATGACACTTGAAAAATACCCACCCTGTTAATCTGCATCCTAAGTCAAGCTTGGGGAGCTGGTCAGACCCAGAGCTCTTCTCACCTGTGCATTACAAGGGAGATCATGGGACATTTCATATTCACTTATTCAAAGAATATGTATTATACTTAATATGTAACACTGTGTAAAAGTATTATGTAAAAAGCACTTGGGACACAGCAGGGATCAAAATGGCCAATGATCCCCTGCTCTCATGGAGCTCACATTTTATTGGGGGAGGGCAGGTAATAAACGCTAAACACGATCAATGAATACAGTATTTAATGTCCTAGAATGTGATGAATGCTATAGAAAGACAAAGAAGAGCAAGAGAAGGGGGATGATGAGGCAGGTTTTGGTATTCAAAGGGGTGTTCAGGTTGGGCCTCATTGAGAAGATAAATTCTGGACCGAGGGAGGTGAGGGCGTGGGGTCCATCACCGGGACATGCCCGTGCTGGAGGCAGAGAGGAGGTGGTAGAGATGGAGAAGCGTTGGGGACTTGCTGAGGATAATTAGGAGCTGGACTGGTGGGACGCGGGATGGGCAGAGTGCCTGGGAGAAGGGTAAGAGAGGCTCTGAGAAGATCCCCAGGTCTGGACCATCTGATAGCTGGGGCAGGAATGGAACAGGGAATTCCTATCTTGGGGCAAGACTATGTTGAGTTGTGTCTTGGAGATGTCCAGGGGATCTGGACAGGCCCTGCTGGACCCTGGTGGTTTTTTCCCCGGCCCCTTGGTGGCTGGCTGAGTCCGACCAGTGTCCATCCATATGCCAGAGTCGCTCAAGCTGCTGGATCTGGGCTGGACAACTATGTGCCTGACCTTGCCCCTCTCTGGCTCCAAGTGCCCTCCCACTCTCCCCGACAGTCCTCTGTCCCTGGCTGCAGGTCAGGCCAGGCCCAGCCGGTACCCTTGTGTTTGGCCTTGGACGGGGCCCTGGAGGCCTCAGTTTCCCTCTTGGGTGGCCTGGGCAGGCAAATCTAGAGCACCCAGGCTGTGAGTGTCCAGGGGCAATCCCCCAAGAGGGGGGTGGGCAGGGCATTTCTCAGCCTCTCCTCTCTCCTCTCAGCCAGGACCCGTGAAGTCCACGCTCCTGATCCTGTTTGTTGTTCACATTTCTCTGATGGGTTTATTTGCCCTCATTTGCATAAAAAATACCACGCTCCCCATCCTAATGAGCGGGCCCATCTGGCAGTGCAGGCTTGCTCTCTGCTGAGAGCCATGCGGGCCAGGAGCTGTTATAATTAGGCTGTCCCCTTCCAGGACGGAGGAAGGACTGTCCGAGCGGATTCTTGATGTAGCCCCTGGACCAGGGCTCTCCGCGGGAGGCCAGAGCTGGTACCCAGGGCTGCGGGCTGTTCGTCTGCGCGCCCATCTGTGCGAGCCGTCTGGCCCCCCCCCCCCACCTCTCTCGGACTGTCCGAGCCTGGGCCAGGGCTTGATCACACTGAAGAAGGCATTTCATAGTAAGACTGAAAAATCATACTGGGAGCAGCCTCATGGCTCACGGTTGAGCTGGTCCCAGGCTGGAAAGACAAATCCTGTAATTTGGTGTCATGGAAGGGATCCTCTGGACACTCAGCTCTGGGCAGTGCCTTTTTTTTTTTTTTAAAGATTTTATTTATTTATTTGTCAGAGAGAGAGAGATTACAAGCAGGGAGAGCGGCAGGCAGAGGGAGAAGCAGGCTCCCCGCCGAGCAGGGAGCCCAACATGGGGCTCGATCCCAGGATCCTGGGATCAGGACCTGAGCAGAAGGCAGGCGATTAACTGACTGAGCCCCCCAGGCTCCCCTCTGGGCGGTGTTTAGCCGGGCAGTGTTAGACAATGTGCTCCACTATCTCTGAGATCACTCTGATGACCCCCATGGTCACCCCTCCCTCACGTTCTGCTTCAATCCCCAGCAGTGACTGCCCACTCCTCTGGCAGTGGTGCAGGGAAGAGGTGAGGGACTTCAGCCACTGGGGGTGGGGGACCTTAGGACATATAGACTTTTAACGTGGTGACCTGACAGCTAGAAGAGGGTGGGGGTTGAGGGAGCCTGGCTGGAAGGGCATCTGCATCCAACATGAGCAGGTCCCGCCCAGCCCAGCATCAGGCTGGTGTCCCCCGGGGTCTCCCTGCGTGTGTGCGGAGGGTCAGGTCACTCTCCCTCTGCCCCAGGCTGCCTTCAGACTTGGCCTCACCGTGGCCGTCTGGCTGCACTCCTCTCCCTGTTCTTACCCCCAAAGTAGTTCCTGCGTGAGCGTCTGGGTGGCTCAGTCGGTTAAGCGACTGCCTTCGGCTCAGGTCATGATCCCAGGGTCCTGGGATCGAGTCCCACATCAGGCTCCCTGCTCAACGGGGAGTCTGCTTCTCCCTCTCACTCTCCCTCTGTGTTCTCCCATTCTCTCAAATAAATAAATAAAATCTTAAAAAAAAAAAAAGTAGTTCCCGTGTGCTTAGCGAGCACTTCTAACCCCGAAAAGCCTCATTTCTAGTAATGGGATAAAAGTCCATGCTGCTAAGTGGGCAGGAAGGAGTGATGGAGCCTCTCAAGCATCCCAGAAGGGTGGAAAGAAGCTTGGGGGGGGATCGAGAACAACACTGGAAAGGTGGTGGTGGGTAGCAGTGCTTTTTTTTTTTTTGGCTTTCCTATGGGAACACTTAGGGGAAATAGTAAGTCAAGGGAAAAGGGAAAATTCGCTAAGCTCTACACAGGCAGCAGGAAAAGAGACTGAGGCTGGCATGAAGGTGCTGAGCCACATTAAGACCACGTTGCCTTGAGGCTGGTAGGGATGGACAGATCCGGGACCCCTGGGACTGGAGTCTGGGCTTGAGGAGCAGGATTCTGATACTGGAAAGAGCACTCGGGGCCTGCGTTGGTGACTGGCAAGAGTTAGGCGAGTCCCTTTTGTCTGTGTGTTTCTTCCAATCGAATTCGATATTGGAATTTTTTTTTTTTAAATATGAGGTATCATGTAACAAAGTGCATATTGATATTCAGCAAATGTTTACAGTGAATCTTACCAGCAGTCTGTAAGGCTCCTGTATTAATCCTGTTTTTAATTTTCTGTCTTTTGTGATGTTTCAACATCTTCTGATGCTTCGCTGGCTGGGGAGAGACCATATCTCCCAGGGATAGCTCATTTCGAGAGACAGGGAGCAAGTTGCCTGTGAGTGTCCCTTTTATATGCAAACCAACCAATCCAAAGCCCGAGCCCACAACCACCTCCTTTAGCTGACTCTCACACACCAAGCAATATCCTCTCTGTCCTAAATCACCCCAGAGGCAGCTACCAGACCATAGGGACCCATCCCGAGAGCCCAGAGCCTGCCAAAATTATTCATACTATCCAATCCTAAACTTGCTCAAACTTGCCCTCTGCTTCACCCCTTTCTTCCCTCAGAAACCATGATACAGGCTCTAGCAAGGCATCCCCTTACTCCTCCTCCTCCTCCTTTTTTTAAAGATTTTATTTATTTATTTGTCAGAGAGAGAGAGAGAGAGCACAAGCAGGGGGAGTAGGGGAGGGAGAAGCAGACTCCCCGATGCGGGACTCCATCCCAGGACCCTGGGATCATGACCTGAGCCGAAGGCAGACGCTTAACCGACTGAGGCACCCAGGCATCCCTCACCTCGTTCCTTCTGCCTCCTGACCGACCCTGGTGCTTCTCCGTGTGTCATCCCCACCCCCCCCACCACCCCGTGCCCTGGCATGCCCTCTTCCCTTGGGAATTCTAAGTAGTAAACTTTTATTTCAAAGAAAGCTATCTCTGTGTTTGTTACCTTACCATATCTGATGAAAACAAAAGCTCAGGTACATTTCTCCATGGCTCCTTTCCCCTTTCCTAGTCCATATAGTCCCAGATCTCAAGAGGTAGCCACTGTTCTGATTTCTATCACAACAGAGTTTTGCCAGTTCTTATCCTCTAATGGATTCATTCAGTCCTTTCCGTTTTGTGTCAGGCTTCTTTCACTCGGCATAATGAGATGCATCCATGTGGTTGAGAATACTTCTCTCTCTCTCTCTGTCTCTATCTTTGGGGTAGTGAGTATTCCATTATATGTATAGACCACAATTCATTTACCCATTTCTTTGTTGATGGGTATTTGCGTTTTTGACTATTTTACTACTTAACAGATTTTTCCCTCTCCGTAACCTGTCCCTTGTAGAGTTTCACATTTCATTGTCAATAGAGTCTTTTGCAATTAGCAAGTAAATTGCAAGTATCTTACAAGCTGTGACTGGACTGCCTTGTATTCTGTCTCCTAGAACCACGTGCCCAGCGGCAAGTGGGAAGTGTTCTCCATCTATTTAGCAAATAGTTCTCTCCAGCCCTTACCCTCTGCAAAGGTGCTGTCCTAGGTGCTGGACTCCCTCCCACAAAAACTGTTGCGTTCCTGCAGGGATGGTGGTGGTGGGCAGCACAGATAGCATACACACAGGAGAATGAATCATATCATTTCAGGAAATGGTTTACACTAAGGAGAAAATAAAGCAGTATGTGTGGAGGCAGTTACTATAGGCCAGGTAGTCAGGGCAGGGCCCTCTGAGAAGGTGCTTTTAGAAATAGATTATCTGAACGCAGTAGGGGAGAACGACTTCTGGGGGAAGAGCATTCCAGCTAGAAGGGAACAGCATGTGCAAAGGCCCTGAGGCGGAAATGTACTGTCTTGAGGCACAGCAAGAAACCCAGAGGGGCTGGAGAAGCAGAAGTGAGGGGGAGAGCAGTAAGGATGTGATCTTGTGGCCCTGGGGTAGTAGTTTATCCACCTGTCTCAGTTTCCTCATCTAAAGAATAAAAGATAGGGGTGCCTGGGTGACTCAGTGGTTGTGTCTGACTCTTGATTTCTGCTCAGGTCACAACTTTAGGGTCATGAGATCGAGCCCTGCATTGGGTTCTGCACTGGGTGTGGAGTCTGCTTAAGACTCTCTCTCTCGGGGCACCTGGGTGGCTCAGTTGGTTAAGCAACTGCCTTCGGCTCAGGTCATGATCCCAGGGTCCTGGGATCAAGTCCTGCATTAGGCTCCCTGCTCAGTGGGGAGCCTGCTTCTCTCTCTCTCCCTCTGCAGCTCTCCCTGCTTGGGCTCTCCCTCTCATTCTTTCTCTCAAATAAATAAATAAAATCTTAAAAAAAAAAAAGATTCTCTCTCTCCCTCTCTTTCTCTAAAAAAATAAAGAAAGAATAAAGAATAAGGGATAATAACAGTTCTTACCTAGATTGTCAGGTGGATACATGAAACAATTGTATGGAGATCCCCTGGCACATTTGCATTCTCAGGAAAGGGAAGCTGTGATTCTCAGGCCCTTCTAGCACTCTGCTCCCAGGGCATTTGCAAGTCCGTTAGATTAGCATGCATTGTACTTATTTCTGTGTCTGACTCTCCCTCTAGACCAGAAGTTGCAAACTGGCAAACTTCTGAATCTGGTCTGAATCTAGCCCATGAATAGTTCATCTTCCCCAAAAGGTATTTTTTTTTTTTTTAAAGAAAACTCATTGCCAACTGTTAAAATTTGGCATGAAACAGAAAAATCTGGGTTTCTGGCTTTTCCTGATGAGTTAGAAGATCCAGCCATGGTGGGCTGCCCCCAGAGTTATGTCTGCGCTCTCCATGCTGCCAGGGTCCCCACCAGCTCCTTCTCCCACATCGGTGCTTCCTGGTCCCTGAAGTTATCTAAGATTCTGAACACCAATGAAGACCATGAATTCCTTGAGGGCAAAGACCATGTCTTTCTGTTACGTCTTTGTAACCCTGGAAGGTCTTTCTCTGACATTTATGGGGCCTGGGACAAGCGCACAGACAGAGGCCCAAGGGTTAAGTGTGTAAACTAATAAATAGTTCTTCAAATGTGGTCTGTGGGCCCCTGTGGGCTTCCATGATCCTTTCAGAGTGTCTGTGAAGTTGAAACTATTTTCATATATTTTTAAAAGATTTTATTTATTTGACAGAGAGAGAGAGCAAGCAAGCACAAGCTGAGGGGGAGGGGTAGAGGCAGAGGGAGAAGCAGACTCTTCCGCGGAGCAGGGAGCCCGATGCGGGGTTTGATCCCAGGACCCTGGGATCATGACGCGAGCCGGAGGCAGCCGCTTAACTGACTGAGCCACCCAGGCATCCCTATTTAAGGACTTCTTTATTTGAGAGGTCATTGTGTTCTTTACACTCTACGCTCCTGGTTAAAAAGCAAAAACCACTGTTACTTAAGACTGTCCCTTGAATACATGGCTTCTTGGTCTTTTGTGTCACGAGATGGGAGGTACATGGAAAGCATTTGTTACATTCTGAAACATGACAGTTATCTTGAGGAAAACCATCTGTACAATTGCTTGAGTTGCAAGCTGAACTAGCCACTTTTTCCACAGAATACAACTTTTCCTTGAAAGATTGACTGACAGGGGCACCTGGGGGCTCAGTCGGTTAAGCATCTGCCTTCCGTTCAGGTCATGATCCCAGGGTCCTGGGATCGAGTCCCGCATCAGGTCCCTGCTCAGTGGGGAGTCTGCTTCTCTCTCTCCCTCTGCTTGCCGCTCTCCCTGTTTGTGCTGTCTCTCTCTCAAATAAATAAATAAAATCCTAAAAAAAAAAAAAAAAAGATTGACAGACACACTCTGGTTTTCAGATTTGGGTATTTGGAAGAAATTCTTTTGAAACTGAACAAAATGAGCCTTTCTCTTCAAGGCAAACAACTGATAGTATTTGTGGTCAATGATAGAATTTGAACTTTCAAGCAAAAATTAGAATTTTGGGAAACGCGTACCAGCTGCTGTGAGTTTAATAGCTGTTCAATACTTACCGACTCTTCTGATGAGATTAATGATGATATTAATGACTTTTGATTTTTTTTTTTTAAGATTTTATTTATTTATTTGACAGAGAGACACAGCGAGAGAGGAAACACAAGCAGGGGGAGTGGGAAAGAGAGAAGCAGGCTCCCCACAGAGCAGGGAGCCCGATGCGGGACTCGATCCCAGGACCCTGGGATCATGACCTGAGCTGAAGGCAGTCGCTTAACCAACTGAGACACCCAGGCGCCCCGACTTTTGATTTTTTTTAAAGATTTTATTTAAGGGTGCCTGGATGGCTCAGTTGGTTAAGGGGCTGCTCCCTGCCTGCTTCTTCCTCTCCTTCTGTCTGCCACTTTGCGTACTTGTGCTCTCTATCTCTGTTAAATAAATAAATAAATAATCCAAAAAAAATAAAGATTTTATTTATTTGACAGAGAGAGAGAGAGTGAGAGAGGGAACACAAACAGGGGGAGTGGGAGAGGGAGAAGCATGCCTCCTGCTGAGCAGGGAGCTCCACGTGGGGCTCGATCCCAGGACCCTGGGATCATGACCTGAGCCGAAGGCAGACACTTAACGACTGAACCACCCGGGCACCCTGACTTTTGATATTGTTTAAAGAAACCTGTCAATATTTAAAATAGCTGCATGACTCAGTGAACCAGCGTTTTCTGAATGACCATGCATCATGTTTTTGTTGGGAAAGACAGCCTTTCCCTGTGGCTGTCTCCCACTCCTACAGGCTGAGGCTCCTGTTGCTTGCTGTGGAGGCATGCTGTGAGTAATGAAGTCTTTTTTTTCTCTGACCCAGGAATCTCTTGTCTTTTGCCAGGATCTGTGAAACAGTAATAAGTTAATCTGTTAGTTTGTAAGTTGAGTAAAATCAAATCCCCGTCCTGACAGTTATAAAATCCTGCATGGCCAAGAGACCCATTCAAAGAATTTTAGTGGAATAGAATTAAAAAAAGTTTATCACTGTGGTTTCAGAGTTCACACTGCAACCAGCAGGGCTTGTATTAGAGGGAGGGGAAGAAGTGGAGGCACCACGCATCCCTGAGAATGAGGGAGTGCCTCCTTGACCTTGAACGCTGAGTGCTCACTCACCCTCCCTCTGGCCTTGGCATCTAATCTTTAAGAAACTGCTACTTGTAGAGTTCTGGTGTAGTATCAAGCAAGAATATCCATTATTCTCCGAAAAGGCTATTAAAACAAGTCTCTCTTTTCTATTTGCATCTCTGTGGGAGTCTAGAGTTTGTCCTTATACTTCAACCAAACAACACATCACAGCAGACTGAAGGCAGGAACAGAGAGAGAACCCAGCTGTCTTTGCTTAATCCACGCATTAAAGAGATCTGCAAAACTGCCAAACAATGGCATGCTTTGCACTACATTTTCTGGGTTTGTCTTAGAAAATATAATTAGCGTTATTAAAAAAATGTGTTGTTTATATAAGCATGCAAATGAGATTATTATTTTTTAAATGAATTAATGAATGGATGTTTTAAAAATGTCTCAGAAATTATAATATGGTAAACATTGATGGGCGCCTGGGTGGCTCAGTTGGTTGAGCGACTGCCTTCAGCTCAGGTCATGATCCTGGAGTCCCGGGATCGAGTCCCGCATCGGGCTCCCTGCTCAGCAGGGGGTCTGCTTCTCCCTTTGACCCTCTTCCCTCTCGTGCTCTCTGTCTCTCATTCTCTCTCTCTCTCAAATAAATAAATAAAATCTTAAAAAAAAAAAACATTGATAGATATAACTCACAGGAACAAAAACATTTTTAGGATTCTCAATAATTTTTAAGAGGGTAAAGGGGTCTTGAGACCAAAGTTTGAGAACTGCTGGTTTGAATATTTAACAGGTATAAATTGAGCTAACAAACTGGTAGATGAAATATGTTCTGGCTCCAATCTTGAAAAATATATCTTTAAAATGGCCTGGAAAGCCAGATTTGAATTTAGAATTCTTGGAGTCCTCAGAGTTCTGTGCTGGAATGTGGTGGAGAGGGAGCCATGTTTTCTGTTCTTACCCCAGGCTTCAGGACCCCTGAAAACAGATGTTTCTTGCCCAGGACCCCTTGACCTAAGGGTCTATTGGCTGTCCACTCTCTAGGATAGGTCCATGCAAGAGGCCTGCACAGGATTCTGAAAGTGAGCTTGGGCTGTTTGTGCAGGGACCTATGGGATCGCGGGGGTTGGGGGGGGACCAAAGCCCGGTCCAGAGGGTGAGAGGGTGGACTCTGGGTAGACACCTCCCCTTGTTCCTGTGAACACCTCATCACATGAAGAGGGATGTTGCTAGAAGGTCTGGGAGGAAGACACAGGGTAAGTTCAAAGGGGGGATGCTGCTTCCTAGCACCTGTCACGATGCTTATCCCATGGCATAGAGACTTGCTGATTGAATGGAAGGCTCTTGGTCAGCACTGGAACTTGTGCTCTCTATATCTACCACCAAGGCCTTTTGTGATTCTGGTCTCCATTTTTTTGAGCGTAAGATGATGGGGGTTGGTAGGGGTGTCCTCGAGTGCTCTTCTGGGGGGTCATGTTCATTCCAAGAGTCTATGATTTTTGAATTGCTGTTGAGGCCTTGACAACTTTAGCATGGATTTAAGTTGTTGGTTAGAGGAAAAAGTGTTTTTTTTTTTTTTTGAAAAATGAATAGAAATGTTTATCAAAATTTCTTTCTTTCTTTTTTTTTAAAGATTTTGTTTATTTATTTGACTGAGAGATTGACAGCGAGAGAGGGAACACAAGCAGGGGGTAGTGGGAGAGGGAGAAGCAGGCCTCCCGCTGAGCGGGGAGCCTGATGCGGGGCTCGATCCCAGGATCCTGGGATCAGGACCTGAGCTGAAGGCAGATGCTTAACGACTGAGCCACCCAGGCGCCCCATATCAAAATTTCTTTCTTAAATGATGTTACTATCTACTTAGCCCAGAGCCAAGGGAGATAGCCTCATTAGACTATTTCTCTCCTACTTAAGCATCTTTCATATTGCTCAAAGAATATATATATGCTTTTAATCAGTTCCATTTTATTCATTTAAAATATTTTAATTTTAATTTTATTTTTTACTTTAAAAAATTTAATTAATTTATTTTTATTTAAATTAAATTAACATAATGTATTATTGGTTTCAGAGGTAGAGGTCATGATTCATCTTTTTTTTTTTAAAGATTTTATTTATTTATTTGACAGAGAGAAAGAGGGAGAGAGAGCACAAGCAGGAGGAGCAGCAAGCAGAAGGAGAGGGAGAAGCAGGCTCCCTGCTGAGCAGGGAGCCCGACTCTGGGCTCAAACCCAGGACCCTGGGATCATGACCTGAGCCGAAGGCAGACGCTTAACCGACTGAGCCACCCAGGCGCCCCCATCAGTCTTATATAATACCCAGAACTCATTACATCAGGTGCCCTTCTTAATGTCCATCACCCAGTTCCCCCATCCCCCAGCCCGCCTCTCCCCTCCCCTCCAGCAACACTCAGTTTCTTTCCTATGCTTAAGAGTCTCTTATGGTTTGTCTCCCTCTCCGATTCATCTTGTCTTATTTCTTCCTCTCTTCCCCTATGATCCTCTGTTTTGTTTCTTAAATTCCAGTATCAGTGAGATCATATGATAATTGTCTTTCTCTGATTGACTTATTTTGCAAGATTTTTATTTTTAAGTAATTTCTACACCCAGCGTGAGGCTTGAACCCACAACCCCAAAATTAAGAGTCACATGCTCCATTGACGGAGCCAGCCAGGCACCCCTAATCAATTACATTTTAATCAGTTACATTTTCAAAGTACATTTTAAAGGATACAATCATCATACAAGCAGCTTTGAGAAAATAAGTGTAAGTGTAATTTTTGGGAAACGGCCATTCACTCCCACTGATTTTTACCAGATTTTCATATGAATGTTACATAGCACATGCAGGATCTGAGGACAATGTCCAGACATGGTCTGTTGGAGTTAAGAAATACTTTGTGAAGCCTGTTTTGTGGAATTCACTGTGGGTGAAAACAAAGAAGTGAGAGGCACAGACTTATCTTCAAAAAATGTACTCTCTCCTAACAGAAATCTATTTATCTATCCATCCATCCATCATCTATTTATTCCATCCATCCATCCATGCATCCATCCATCCAACATCTATTTATTCCATCCATCCATGCATCCATCCATCCAACATCTATTGATTCCATCCATCCATCCATCATCTATTTATTCCATCCATCCATCCATCCATCCATCCATCCATCCATCCATCCATCCAACATCTATTGATTCCATCCATCCATCCATCCATCCATCCATCCATCCATCCATCCACCCATCCATCCATCCACTTATCCATCCAGCAGATATTTGGGTGTTGGCCCCCGAGAGAAGCCAAGCCTGGTACAGGCCATGAGGAGGCAGAGTGGTGGGTGATTAGAAACTCAGGGGTGGGGAAACCAGCTCTGCCCTGGCCCCTTCCTGACAGTTTAGTAAAGGCATTCCCTGCAGTCTGACACAGTAGGAGGAGGGGAACCTGCTCCCTTAGTTACAGGAACAACGTAGTTATTAGTTCACCGGGAGAAAAATGTCAGAGTCATGTGACTAGGAGCAATATTAATTTCTTGTATTGATTCAATAATGGAGAATGAATCTTCACGGACCTGACTTTGGATGTTTTGGAAGTGAGTCTGCATCCCAGAGAGGAAGGTCCCAGAACTACCCCCAACCTCAGAGCGAGTGGACAATGAGGAAAATACTTCTCTGTTTCTCCTAAGGCAGGGAATGCCCAGGGGTGGCCGAGCTTGGGTCTCTGCCACTCACAAGAAGGGGGAGGGTTAAATGTCAGGGAGTGGGGTATACAAATGGGCCAATCTTGAGATACAGCCCATCCTTGGGGACAGGAACATGGGCTCTTTCCCCTCTAAACTCACAGGGAGGATCCCCATGGAATGGTGAAGTCGCCCCCCCAGAGGAAGGGAAGGTGGGAGAAGACAGCACGTGTTCACTTGCGGTCACCCATGCGACCTGCTGCCCGGCCCCTCCTTGGATCCCCACCTTGTGTCTAGGACTCCCTGCTCCCTCTGGCTGCTAATAAGCTGGCACATCATGTTCTACATGTTGGATGGATTTTTGCGTGACCCGTTGCCGCCCTCCTCAGGTCACACCCCGGAGACCTGGCTCTGTCCCCTGGGCTAGGCTACCTCAGGCAGCTGGAGAGGAGTTTTGGCTCCTCCTCCTGTTCCCATGGGCAGGGGTCCCGTCAGACCCTCTGCTCATCGGTGCAGAGCCACAGTCTGGGGAGGGAGATGGGCTCCCGAGGTGGCAGAGCCTGGCTGTAGTTCTTATCGTTCTTCTAGGCTGGAGGCTCTTGCCGGCCGTCCCTTGCTGCTTAGTATTTACCAAGTAAAAGTCATTGCCCTGGAGACGCTGGGTTTATTGACACTAAGAGATGAACGCTGTCTGGTCTGCGGGTCTGCAGAGAAAGCCTCCCGTGTTTCTGGGCAGAGTCTCTGGCAGAAGGCATCTGCATGGGCTCTGAGGTTGGCAAAGGGACCAGAACCCGCCCTGGTGTGGAGAGGCCAGCCTGTGGGCGGCCGGGGCGGCCTGGGCGGGGGAGGAGGCAGCTGGGGGCACCATTTGCACTCTGAGTGACCTGGTGCCTGGGATGTGTGGGGCGATGCTGCCTGCAAGCTGTCTTGGATGGATGGTCCTAGCTTCAGGGACCCTTTTCTTCAAGTTCCTTTTTATCTAGGGCCTGCTCCCTTCCCTGTCTCCTGTGTCAGGCTCAGCCCTAGCTTCTGGGAGGGAGGGTGTAGGGATGCCCTGGTCCCATGATTGGGGCCTTTGCATTTAGGATTGCTTTAGACCTTGGTGGTTGGGGCCCTGCCCTGGGTCCCCTGAGCCCTCTACACTTTGGGGTGTCTTCCTTGAAACTGTCCAAGTCCCCCTCCAGTGCCTGGGACCAGCCAGGGCTGGCGGGGTGCTCAGGTGGGGCCCTCCAAGCCTGAATGGGGACCTGCGTCGGCTCTGGTCCCTGTTTGTCCTCATTAGGCACAGTCTGACCCTGTCCTCGGTGTGTGGGGTTGACCACACACCTCAAAGAGCTCTGGGGACTCAGGCTGATGGTTATTCTGTGGGCCCTGTGGTTGAGCCCTGGTTCCAGGAAGGTGGCCTAGTGAGCAGATGGTTCCTGCTGGCCAGTGTGGTCTTCCTTTAGTGGGATCACGTGACATTGGGCTGTTGGAATGGCGCTGACACACTGATTTGGGGGTGACCCAAATAGCTTACATGGACAGAAGCCCCATAAAATATCTTTGTCCAAGACTTGTTGAATCACGATGTGGTACGTCTGAAACTAACGTAACATCGTGTGTCAACTACTTTAATACTAAAACCTCCCCCAAAACTAAAACAACAAAAACCCTAAAATATGTTTGCTCAGGGTCTGCAAGCCCGAGGGGCAGCCTCATCTGCAGCAATCCACGAGCTTGGTCCGGTAAATGCCCAACCAACCTGCTGCTTTCTCCCACTACCTGCTCCATTTTCCTGCAGACTGTTGGCTACCTGGGGTCAGCGATCCCTCTCTCTCGAACTCATTTCTAGCTTTGTCATCACCTTGATTTTGTTCAGAGGAATCCTGGTGGCTTCTAGGCAGGTCATTCCTCCTAATGTCCAGTCCCCTGGGATGCTTCCCCTGGACGAGTCTCTGTGCCTGGCACCGAGGGGCGGAAGGATGGGCGCCTGGCCACGCCTGCCTGTGTCCCGTGGCCCTGTGCACCTGCCACCTCCTCGGCCTGCATCTCTGGGCAGCCGCGCCGTCTGGGTGCTCCCTGTTGCCATGGCTAGCCTGCCTCAGACACTGGGTGTCTGGTGAGGACAAGGTTTTGTGTTCGCAGGGGCCACGGAGCGGAGGCTTCACACTGGTGACAGATGCCTCCTTCCAGACAGCAGATAAAGGTCGCTCCTAAATTCTAGAATAAAATCATCCACTTATCTGGAAAATGTCAGAAAGAAGAATGACTGCCCTTTGCTGAGCTGAGCCCTGCAGGGTTTGGCAGAAAACCGAGGAGGGCAAGCCGCCTGCAGGGTGCGGCTCGGGAGAGCGGGCTCACAGCTCAGGGAGGGAGGACATCGGCCGATCCCGAGGCCCGAGATCATCGAGGCTGGGGCAGGGGTGTCAGGGAAGGTGGCGGCCGCGGTGGGAAGATGCAGTGCGTACCCCTGATCTCGATCTGGCCAGAAGAGTGGTTTTACTTGCCTCAGCCATGGTGATAAATTGCTAACAACCCATCAAAGGCTGGAGATTCAGAATCTCTTTGCGGAGGGCCGCCCTGGGCTGACATCTTGCCATTTCCTGGGCAGGAGCTGGGCAGGAGCCACCCCTTGGAAGGCCTGGTGCTCTTCTTTGTTCAGAGCCCCCGGGGCCAGCCTGCCTCCCTGCCTCCCTGCTGGCCTGCCTGGCCTGCCTGGCCACAGTGGGCATTCCAGCTGGGGGCTCAGTACTCAGCTGTGAGCCCTCCACGGGGCCAGGTGGGCTCCAGGTCAGCCCACCCGTTCCCACCTCTGTGCCTTTCTCTCTGGATGACTCCCTCTTCCTTGCCTCAATGCTAATCACCCCCACCTCTGGTGTCTCTTTGTCTGTGCATCTTGGCCCTGAGTTGGATCTTGCTGGAAGCTCCACTCCTTCCAGGGGCTCCCCCATCTCAGCAGAATCAGGAGAACCCCAAATGCCAAGCAGCCCCCTTCCTGCCCAATGGCCTGACCACTGTGGTGCCCGAGGCAGCAGATACCCCGCTCACAGCCCTCCTCCTGTGATGGGTTGCGGGGTGCTGGAAGCCCCTAGACCAAGTGCTGCGAAGGCCTGCCTGCGTGCTGTGTAAGCCCAGTGCCAGGAAGAAGGCCAGCTGCCAGGTAAACGTCTGTGGGAGGGGTCGCTATGGAAAGAACTCACGTGCCTGCATCGGTCAGCTGGGGTCGGAGCCTTAAGCAACAGAAATTTACTCCTTGCAGTTGTGGAGGCTGGAGGTCCAACATCAAGGTGTCGGCAAGGTTGATTCCTTCCGGTCTCCTTCCTCTTCCTGTAGATAGCCACGTTCTCCGTGTCTTCACACTGTCATCCCTCCATGCCTGTCGGGGACCTAATCTCCTCTTCAGATCAGGACACTAGTCACGTTGGATTAGTGCCCACACGTGCACATGACCTCTTTTTACTTGAGTCACCTCTTTAAAGACCCTGTCTCCAGGGCCACCTGGGTGGCTCAGTCGGTTAAGCCTCCGACTCTTGATTTCAGCTCAGGTCATGATCTCAGGGTCCCAGGATTGAGCCCCGAGTGGGGCTCCCTGCTCAGTGGGGAGTCTGCTTCTTCTTCTCACCTCTGTCCCTCCCTACCACTCATGCTCACGCGCGCGCTCTCTCAAATAAATAAAAATAAAATACTAAAAAAATAAAGACACTGTCTCCAAACACGGTCACGTTCTGAGGTCCCAAGGGGTAAGCCTTCCTCATATGGATGGGGGGGAGGGCTACGGTTCATCCCCGAGCAGCTGTGATCAGGCCTGTACCGGAACGGTGTGCTCCCTCTCCTTTTCACAGATGAGGACACAGGGGTGAAGGAGGTCGAGGCACTCGGCTTGGCCCCGGGGGGCCGGGCAGGGGTGCTGATGGGCGTGAGTAGTGACCCAAGCAGCCTCTGCAGCAGTGCAGGGCAACCCCTCCTAAGGGTGTCCAGGCGTGGAGCTTCCCAGCCCAGCAGCAGCAGCCCCGCGCCTGGAGGACACCAGCCCACCCCCGGGGGGGCAGTCTGTGGGAGGCTGGAGGTGCTGCCTGAGCAAGTGAGGGCCACCAGCCACTGCCACTGAGGTCCCCCTGTTGACGTCACACCAGCAACGAACTCACTTTGATGCGGTGGGACGCGCCCTTGTCAGCATCCCTGATGTGTGCTTGGGCGATGCCTTAGGTCTCCGTCCTTTGCCTTTGGCCCCGTGTGGACACTTGAGGAGAAGAGAGTAAACTCCTTCCGCTTGAGCTTCCAAATGGACGTGTAGCTCTTTCACGAGAAAGATGCATTTCTGCCACCATGTAAATTAACACAGATCGGGGCACATGCACTCATTACGATTCAGAAGGTTGCCCTGACCTGAAAGACAAAGGATGGAGTGATGCCAAAGGCCCACTTTGCATCTGGTGCTGGCAAATTCTTCGCTGAACGCTCGCTATTTCACTGAATGCTCATAGCAACCTCCTGAGGCAGATTGCATTTTTATTCCCATTGTACAGATGAGGAAATTGAGGCCCGGCAGGGTCAGGCACCTTCCCAGAGTGCCATGGCTCATGAGTGGCCGCACTGAGCCTTAGCCACCACGCCGCCCGGCACAAGACGAAGGGGACCCACGGGCCCTGGGAGGCTGGGAGGCAGGAGTCACTGCTGCAGCCACGGTCTGGGGCTTCGCGGCAGAGCTTCCTCGGAAATGTCTGAGTGCAAATCCTGGCCCCTCGGGTTCTCATTTCAGGCCCCTGCAGGCTCTCCTTGCATGCGCCGGTCGTCATGCCGAAGTTCAAGCCGGCAGACAGACTTGATTAGATTCGACTTTATCCCTTGTTTTGAATTATTCATGCCTCTCTCCTCAATTCCCCAGGAATAATTTAATAATGCACAGCATCAGGAGGGCGCCTGGGTAGGTGGCTCTGCCACGCGCTAACCCGTGATGTCTGCCCAGGACCATCTTTCCTTTAAGGCAAAGCCCTCCCTGAGCGCTCAGGGCTTGGGAAGCCAGCCTGGGCAGCCCAGAGCTCTGGGAACGACCATCCTCCTGTGTCCCCGGCCCCCAGCCCCATGTCCTGTCTCCCTGCAGAGACGTGCAGAGCACCTGGCCGGCCACACACGCTCCTGGACCCCTAGACTCTGCTTCCATGTCTCCTCCCGGGCCACACCCGCCACTGCCCCACAATGTGTGGGATAAACTCTTCCAGCCACCCTGCTCTCCTGTTCCAGACCCTTCTGGAGCTCCTGTCCTGTTTCTCCTGGGCAAAGGTCCAAACTTGTTAGCTTGGCATTCGGGGCCCTGCAACCCTGGCCTCTGGGGTCAGCCACATTCCCTTCCAGTTCCCCAGCATGGGGGGCTGCTTGAGGGGCCCGAATGCCTGCTGGCCTGGCCCCATGGCAGCCTTGCGTGGATACAATCCCGTGGGGGAAGGTGGGCCGTGCGCACATGCCCTAGTGGGCTGACATCTTTCATATTACCTCCCTGTCACAGCTCAGTGTGGAAAAGAGAGTTATTTGAGGCCCCGGTCTGAGGCCCCTTGCACAGTTGCACCTGTTCTGCTCGGTGGCAGGGGGGAGACCCAGAGACCCTGGCCCTCCAGGCCAACATACCCTCTGTGTCATCTGCTGGGACTTTAGCCATCTTGCCTGCTGGAGAGCAGCCCCGTCCTCAGGGGGAGCACAGGGCCCGGCCACGTGATGACAGAGCGGACCCCAACCCGGGCCACGGAGGGCTGGGCAGAGGCTCGGGGTGACTGGAAGCTGGATAATGTCCCCCTCCCCCACGTGTCCACGTCCTCATCCCTGGAACCTTTTAATATTACTTTATGTGGTGACAGGGGCTTTGCAGATGTGATTAAATTAAGGATCTGGAGATGAGGGGATTATCTTGGATTACGAGGATGGGCCCTAAATGTAATTAGCAAGTGTCCTTGTAAGAGGAGAGCAAGGGAAGACTTGAGTGGGAAAGAAGGAGATGTGGTGAAGCAGGAGGAGATAGGACGGCGTCAGAGATTGAAGATGGAGGGAGGCCGCCATAGGCCAGTGTGGCCGCTAGAAGCTGAACAAAGTAAGGAAGTGGATTATTCTTCCCTAGAGCCTCCAGCAGGAACCAGCCTCCTGATGCCTTGGCGTTAGCCTAGTGATACTGATTTGGGACTTCTGACTTCCAGAACCATAAAAGGATAAATCCGTGTTGTTGTAAGCCCCTGAATTTGTGGAAATTTGTTACAGCGGCAACAGGAAACAAATATGGTGACTATGCTCAGGTTGAGCCAACAGTGTGGCAAGGTCACATTATAAGAGGCAGAGAATCAGTACAGTGGAGGACATGATTCTCCTCTATGCACTTCGCTGGGATCTCAGTGTTTGGACCTCAGTGTTGGACTCCTCACTCCATGAGGGACAGAGACAGCTTGGAGGAGAACGACCACTTTTGGGGGGTATTCGTCCAGTCTGTTTTCTCTGTGAGGGGCTCCCCATCCCTCCCAAGGATGGGCCTGCACAGCTAAGTTTATGCCACGTGGTCCCGTTGCCTTGGCCACAGTTGATCTGACCATGGTGGACAACTGACCCTAGCTCAGCCAAGCAGATGCTCTCTGCTGAGCATCTGTGATTGCTGCAGATTCTTGTTGAGTCTGGGCTGGTTGAGGAACCAAGGTGAGGTGAACTCAGGTCCCCGGGCAGCTGTCCTGCATCACACACTCAGGGAGGTGGCGGAGCAGAGGGCCTGAGGGCGACGTGCTGTGCGCGGCCCTTGGCCCTCCGACGTCTGGGCATACATGTGTTCCTGATAACCTCTTAGCTTTTCTTTCTTTGCAATTTTTTATTGAGACAGAATTCACCTACTAAGAGAGTTCACTGCCTCCAAGCATACAGCTCAGTGGGTCCTTAGTATATTCACAATGTTGTGCAGCCATCACCACTATTCCGTTCCAGAACATTCTCATCACTCCCTGGAATCTCCGTGCCCATCAGCAGTCACTCCCCACGTCCTCCCCCCTCAGCCCCTGGCAACCGCTCCCGTGTTTTCCATTTCTCTGGATTTGCCCGTTCTGGGCACGTCCTATACACAGAGCCACGTGATCAGTATGTGGCCTTTGTGGTTGGCTTCCTTCACGCCACACAAGATTCTCGAGGTTCAACCGTGTTGTAGCCTGTGTGAGCGCTTCACTCCTTTTTGTGGCTCAATAATGTTCCCTTGGGTGAATATGCCACAGTGTTACCCGTCAGCTGATGGGCATCTGACTTGTCTCTTCTGTTCGCTTACATCGCGGTCACGGACACCTGCAGCGTGTTTCTGTGTGAGCACGTGTTTTGTTCTCCTGGTAGATCCCTCTAGAGTCAGAACTGCTGGGTCTTAAGAGGACTCTGCTGAATTCCTGTCCACTTATTTTCTGAACGTTGGTGAGATACACAGCGCCATCTTCTTTTTTTTTTCTTTAAAGATTTTATTTATTTATTTGAGAGAGAGAATGAGAGAGAGCACATGAGAGGGGGGGAGGGTCAGAGGGAGAAGCAGACTCCCCGCCGAGCAGGGAGCCCCATGCGGGACTCGATCCCGGGACTCCAGGACCATGACCTGAGCCGAAGGCAGTCGCTTAACCGACTGAGCCACCCAGGCACCCACAGCGCCATCTTCTTTCTCATTTTTGACGTTGTTTTCTTATGCTTTCTCTGTGTTCATCTTGCCCCAGCTCCACAGAGCTTATTGATTTTTATTTTGCTTTTATTTTTTATTTTTTTTAAAGATTTTATTTATTCATTTGACAGAGAAGAGAGAGAGAGAGAGCACAGAAGGAGAGGGAGAAGAAGCCGACTCCCTCACTGAGCAGGGAGACCAATGTGGGGTTCAAACCCAGGTACTTCTTATTTTGCTTTTTAAAAGAACCAACATTTGGGGGCACCCGGGTGGCTCAGTCGTTAAGTGTCTGCCTTCAGCTTAGGTCATGATCTCAGGATCCTGGGATCGAGCTCCACGTTGGGCTTCCTGCTCAGTGGAGACTCTGCTTCTCCCTCTCCCCCTGCTTATGTTTTCTCTCTCTCACTCACGCTCTCTGTCAAATAAATAAATAAAAATCTTAAAAAAAAAAAAAGAACCAATGTTTGGCTTGGCGAATCCTCTTTACTGGCTGCCTGAAAAAGTGAATTGGCGTCTGCTTATATTTTAATCACCTCTTTCCTTTCACGTTCCCTGGTTCATTTCGCTGTTATTTCCAACTTTGCCTTTTGTAATACTTGCATTCAAAACCATGTTTCCTAGCAAGCACGGCTTCCGTTGCTATCACCCGAGCTTCCATAGGTGGTATTTTTCGTTACTGCTACGCCCAACATATTTTCTAACTCACATTGTGATTTTTTTTTCTTTGATCCCTGAACTCTTTCAAGATGTATGTTTCAGTTTTCAAACAGCAAGTCCTGGCCTCGATCCCCTTGTGAAGCTATCGGAGTGTCACTCAGGGTCTTGGCTGCCTTCTCTGGAAGCAGCAAATTCTACGCCGCATCATAAATCACAACAAATTTAGCAGCAGCTTACAACACTTGTTCATTAGCTTGCAGGCGTGTAGGTCAGAGGACTGGGCTCTCTGCTCAGGGTCTCACTGGGCTGAAATCAGGGTGTCAGACAGGCTGCCTCTCACCTGGAGCTCAGGGTCAGCTTTCAAGCTCATTCGGGTCATTGGCAGCACTTAGTTCCTTGCATTTGTAGCTCAGAGGTCCCTGTTTCCTTGTTGGCTGTCAGCCAGAAGCTGCCCTCAGCTCCTACAGCCTGCCTTTCTCTCTTGCCATAGGCCTCCCACATCTTCCAAGCCAGCAAAAGAGATTCTCCCCCACACTTAGAATCTTCTTTTCTGGGAAGAACCCTGTCCCTTTTAAGGGTTCACCTGATTGGGTCAGGCCCACCAGGGAGGCTCTCCCTACCACAGGATCTACTGATATGGGACATTAATCACACTTGCAGAATCATTCCTCAGAAGTGCCTAGCTGAATATTGGATTGAATAACCTGAAGGAGGTGTGTGTATAGTAGTGGGGAGGGATCCTAGAGCTGACTTTGAATTCTGGTTACCACATAGTCCTAAACATTGGGTTCACCTCCTGGGCCTCCATCCTCCCTCAGGATCTGCCATTCCGCCTCAGGAATTCTTCATGATCTTGTTAGCTTTCTGATGCATCCTGACCTATTTAAAAATATTTGGTCCAGTTTTTCTGCTTTCCTCAGTGGGATGGTTGGTCCGAATGACATACTCACCGCGGAACCGCCTCTATTCCTGATTAAAAAACAAAACAAAACCCCTAAACTCTCAGGAATCAAAGAAAAATTCCTTAACTTGATAAAAGATGTCTGCTGGAAATCTAAAGCAGACATCATATCTAATGGTGAAACATTAGGCCGATTCCTATTGTAAGTCAGGACTGAGATAAATTCAAGTGCTTCTCAGTGCTTCTAGAGGAAACATGGAGTCTGGGCAATAAAGAAGCTAAAATTGCAAAGGAAGAGAATAGAAAGTGTCGTTATTACAGTTAGAGATGACCCTCTGCTTAGAAAATCCAAGAAGAGTTAGTCACCTGTCAAATTACTAGAGCTAATTAGAGAGTCCAGCAAGATGGCAAGCCAGATCGACGCGAAGAGTGGTAGCGTTCCTCACTGCAGCAGTAACTAATTAAAGATGTGATGGAAACAAGATGCCAGTTACAAGAGCCTTGGAGTCTGGAAAATGCCTGGGAACGGATCTGGCCCAAAGTGGGAGGACTCAAATGTTGGAAATCACAAAACCTTAGTGAGGAGCACAACAAAACCTCAATCAATGGTGAGAAATATCACACTCAACCTGAAGACTACATTCTCCTCAGGGGCACCTGGGTGGCTCAGTCGGGTAAGCGTCTGCCTTCGGTTCAGGTTAGGATCCCAGGGTCCTGGGATCGAGTCCCGCATCGGGCTCTCCATTTTGCGGGGAGTCTGCTTCTCCCTCTGCCTCCCTCTATCTCTGTCTCTAATGAATAAATAAATAAAATCTTAAAAAAAAAAAGACTTCATTCTCCTCAGACTAACATAAGTTCAGTGAAAATCTCAGTAGGGGGGATTTTTCATGAAGTTCATTAAACTGACCCCAAAATTCATAAGGAAGACAACACAGGCAAGAAGCATGAAGTGTTTTTGACAAAGAATAACAATGGGCTCTTCCAGGGGGCTCTGAAATGCCGGGATCTCTAGAGCTTGGAATCATGTGGTGTTGGCACAAGAAACGCAACAGCCCTGGGGCTTGGTCGATGATCCAGAATGATCCAGAACGATCTAGAATGATCCAGAATGACCTGTGTGCCTATGGGAATTTAGTTCAAGACAGAGGTAGCATTTCCATTCAGTGGGAAGACCTTTTTTTTTCTTTTTTCTTTTTTTTTGATAAATAGGGAAAATCAGCTCTTTGTTTCCGTCAGGGCATGCGTACTCAGGAAAGGAGAAGAGTATTTAAAGTAGAATGGATTCAGGGGGCTGGTTACACAGGTGATGGGAGAGCTGAGAAGCCAGCAGGGGCCAGAGAGGCAGCCAGGCCTACCTTGGCTGGGGGACAAAGCGGGTTGGGGTGTCAGCCGGTGGGGGTTGGGAGCACAGTGGGCTTACCCAGGGGTGGCTGGAGCCATGGAGTGGGTGTGGTTCTTTCCAGAGAGGCCGCCTGGGCAGAGTGGGAGGGGCGGGAACCCGCGGGCTGAGCTTTCCTTCTGCCTTCCCATCTCCTGCTCAGCCTCCGTGGGCTGAGCCCAGCCGGAAGCCAGGTGGCCTGTGGGGTCAGCTCCCCGTGTGGCAGGGCTAAGCCAGGGCAGGGCCAGGATGGCGCTGGAGGCAAACAGTCCAAGATTGGTGAACCATCCTCAGGAAAAAAAAAAAATAAATTAGAAAAGAAAATAAATAAAAATAAATTCATAGCTTAGAAAAAAAACCCCATCATCACTCAAAGATCAGAAGAAACACAAGAATGAAGTATTTAAGGAAATATAGGAGAAAATGGTTGTCACCTTGGTGCACGTAATGCTTTAAAGAACACACAAATGAAAAATCAACCATAAGGGGCGCGTGGGTGGCTCAGTCGTAAGCTGCTGCCTTTAGCTCAGGTCATGATCCTGGGGTCCTGGGATTGAGCCCCGCATCATTGGGCTCCCTGCTCAGCGGGGAGTCTGCTTCTCTCTCTCTCACTTCCCCTGCTTGTGTTCCCTCTATCAAATAAATAAATAAAATCTTAAAAAAAAAAAAAAATCAACCACAAAAGGAAGGCTACAATTTGTAATATGAAACCAGAAATCTTCACAACCAAAGATGCTGTAAACAAATGTAAAACATGACAGACAAAGAGAAAATATTTGTGACATATAAGAAAAGGACCAAGGATTAATACCAGGATATGGAAGCAGTTCTACAAGTCAATAAGAAAAAGAAAGCAAACCAGAGGAAAATGGGCAATTCCAAGAGGAGAGAATTCAGGAAATGCTAAGATGGGAAAATACAAACAGACCAATGGCCCACATCACTAGTTACTGGGAAAATGCAAATTAAAACAACAGCGAGATACCATTTTAGGTAAATGCAAAGGATAAAGTAATAATTGCTGGCAAGAATGTGTGATGGAGACTGGGCCTCTATTCCCCACGTCCTGTTATTCAATAGTGACCAGACTCCACATTTTCAGTGCACACAGGGCCTCCCAGAAGAAAGGCTGCATCTCACGGTCTCTTTTGCAACCAGGTGTGGCCACACGACTAGGTTCAGGCATTTACATGTAAGAGAAGTGTGGAGGGGCAGTTTCTGGAATCTTCCTTGAAAGGTAGCCAGTGGGTACCATGCGTCCCTTCTCCTTTGTCCTTCCTCCCTCCTAAGTTTGAGAATGTAGCTGCCATGGCTGGAACGGCAGCATCCATCACGAGATCTGGGGAAGCCTAGATCCATTAGGATCTTTGGGGGAGCAGACCTGCTAGGAAGCCCTAGTCGGCCCACCTCTGGGCTTTAATGTGAGAGAGTCCTTCACTTCTACCTTGTTTGTTTTAAGTTCCTGTTATTCATAGTCAAATTGATTCTTAACTGGTGCAGGGTATAGATGTTATGGGCTGAACTGCGTCTCCCTGCCAAATTCATATATTGAAGTCTTAACCCCCAGGAATTCAGAATGTCACTGTATTTAGTAAAAATGAGGTCGTATGAGTGGGCCCGAACCCAATACGACTGGTGTCCTTATAATGAGAGGAGCTTAGGACACAGGTGTACCCAGAGGGACAACCAGGTGAGGACACACGAGAAGGTAGCCATCTATAAAGCAAGGAGAGAGGCCTCAGGAGAAACTAATCCTGTGGACACCTTGATCTCGGACTTCCAGCCTCCAGGGCCGTGAGGAGAGAGATTGCTTTTGTTGAAGCTCCTCGGCCTGTGGGAATTTGCTGTGGCAGCCTGAGCAGATACGGGTGCACTGGCAGGTGGCTGGGCTGTTCACAGATAGGAAAGCTGCTCCTTGGTTTTGATCACACGCCCAGCACCTAGAGCTGACCTTGTGTGTGTATCCACCTGGGAGGCTCTGGGCTGCAGGATTATCTTCCATGCATGTGGACAAATGAGCAGATTTTTTTTTGCTATATGATTTCATTTATATATTGAATCTATAAAACAAAACAAAAGAATAAACAAAACAAAACAAAAACAGATTCACAGATATGGGAAACACACTGTTAGTAGGAGAGGCTGGGGAGGTGGGCAAAGTAGGTGAAGACAATTAAGAAATACAAATTTTCAGTTATAAAATAAATAAGTCATGGGATATAATGTACAGCATAGGGAATATCATCAATAATATTGTAATACTTTTGTATGGTGACAGATGGTGACCAGAGTTATCATGGGGATCCTTTTGTGATAAATGTTTTTGTATAAAAACATTGAATCACTATGATGTACATCTGAAACTATTAAGATATTGTAAATCAATTATACTTCAATAAAACAAACAAATAGTTGTGGAATAATAAAAAAATCCACAAGTCCATATTGATACAAATAAATAATCAGTTAAATAAACACATTAGGAAGATAAGATAGCTCTTTAACACAAAATTCCAATGAACAATATCGAGAGAAATATGAATTCATCATTGGCAAACAGTAATAACTTTTTGTAGACAAGTTCAACAGATAGATGCTAAAATTACTGGTCAAATGTTTGAAGAAAAAGTAGATTTGCACACTCTCAAAGTAACTCACAGAGAAATTTATTAATTAAAGGAAAAGAGAGTAACTTTACAGTGGATGAGTCTAGCAGAAACCACCCAGAGCAAGTGATCAAGGTCAATATCCCTAGTAATCATCATGTCAACATCATGAACCCCATGATAGGATGTATTGAGGACGTCACATATCATTTCTGTGGTATACTTGCCAAAAAAGTATAACCTCAATTCAATTATGAGAAAACGTCAAACATCCATCAGTTGAAGAGCATACGCCATGCCGAGAGCCGGGCTCGCGTCTGCTGACGGAATGCTGGGCTTGGGACCCTCAAGGGTCCCTACGGCTTTCTTTGCAGCGTTTCACATGTTTTGTCAATATCAAATAAATAAGCCTTTAGTTGATATTTGATATTCCACTCAGAAGATGCCACCTCGCCTGCAGTCAGTGGGTACAGCTTGTCACCAGCTTGTCTGCAGCCACCACCCGGCCATCCTGAGCATTTGGGGCACTTTCAGGCCGGCTCGGCCAGAACTCAGGCACCAGCTGCCCCTTGTGTCAGCATGCTTTGGAGGGTCCGGAGCCTTCGACTGAGCGGGGAGTTGGGGTCCCCAGGGCAGGTGTCCCTGACAGCCTGCCCCATCATCAGCCACAAGTCCGGCTGCCTTGCCGGCCTCCTTGTCCCTCCCAGTCGTGGAGTCTGCTCCTCTGCCTTCCCTCAGACTCTTCCATCCTGCCCCTGGCCTGCCTGTCTCCGGGCCGCTTCCCTGCCCCTCTGGCCTGGAGGGGCTGGGTTCACGCCCGGCGAAGCCAGTGCATGTCCCCTAAAGCTCATGGCAGGGTTACGGCCCAGGGAGGGCGGCTGGAATGTCAAGTCGCTCACCAATGTCTAAGGGCCTCTGGGGCCAGCTACTAGGAGCCGACTGAGCCACATGCAGGGGCTTCTAAAGGACTTTCTCAGGCCCCAGTCTTCTTTACACGTGGCGCCAACCTTTAGGAGTCCAAGGGGAAGGCTTGTTGAGATTCAAACCCTGAAGGTGAGAATTAGAGCAGACAGGTAGCTTCCAAGGCCTGGTCCTCAAATGGGTCAGGGGTCTTGGTCCAGGGGTGCCCTGCCAGCCAGAGAGTGAATGATGAGGTCAGTCGGAGGTGCTCCCAGTGTAGACGAGGGGGTGGGCGGTGCTCCCATGTGGATGGGGGCAGTGCTCCCAGTGTGGAAAGCTGGTGTGGACAGGTACCTGTCACAGTTCAGGGGCTGCGACCATTCCTGCCGTGTTAGTTTAATGGTAAATTACTCTCAGCAACTCACAAATGGAAATAATCCCAAATCTCCTGCCAGCCTCCGGGAAAAGGAATTCAACAGAAAACAACAAACAAACCCATTCCTTCCTTTACCCGGTGGGCCTGGGCGTCTGGAGGACAGGGGAGGACGTGAATTGCAGGTTCCCTTTGTCCAGAAGCCACGGGGTTCCTGGGGGCCTTGTCCTGCCCCCTCTCTCCCTACACCAGACGTTGCAGGGAAGGAGGAGAGGAGTGGGTGCCTCAGGGGCAGCTGTACTCTAGCTTTGTCCTTCGGGGAGGCTCTGCCTCACCGTTTCCAGACCGCCTGGCCTCCCTCAGGCCCGGGCCCCAGCTAGCCAGGCCAGGAGGGTCCGGCCAGCAGTGCAGCCCCCGGCCGCGTAGGAGGAGGAGCCACGTCTATGACACCAGTGTCCTGGGCACCCCGGGACTGCAGGAGCCCCTGCTCTGCCTTCGGGCTCTGGCCACAAGACTGGCCTGAGAGCCTCGTGGTCTGCAGTATGCTCTCGCTGGCTTCCCAGGGCCTGGATCTGGTCACCAGTTGGGCCCTTCAGTCCCACGGCCTCCTCAGACCCGTCCAAGACCCTAGTCCCCTCTCCTCCCTAGCCCCAAACAGCTCTTTCTGGTGGCTTCCAGACACGGGACACACGCCCTTCTGCAGATCCTGACAGGGGCGTCGTGGATAGGAGTCTGCGGCGGCCAGGGAGGCGGGCCCGGGCTCTTGGAGCCTTTACTTTCCCATCTGCAGAATGGGGACAGTAACGTTTACTGCGGAGCTGGTCCTACGCGTCAATAATCTAAAGGCCTGCCTGGCCTTTCAGCAGGGAAGGCGAGGGCTCAGAAATGAATTCCTCACCAGGGAAACCTGGGTCCCACTCAGGCTGGCCCTTTCCTTCGGCCCCCTCTGGCGCCTGACCCTCTGTAAAAGGAACCTTTATTGTGTGTGTTGGGTTGGCACGGTGCAGAGGGTGCTGCCCAGAGCATCTCAGTTACCCCTTCTGCAACCCTGGGAAGTGGGGGCTAGAATGCTCCCGAAGACCAGAGAGGCTTGGTGCCCTGCCCACGGCCAAGCTGAATTTGAAGGCCAGCCCAGCACGGGAGCTCATAGCAAATGAAGCTCGGTCTTGAGGAACTGAGGGCAGGCTAGGCCAGGAGGAGCCTTCCTGAGCTCAGGGCAGGGGGTGCTGACTCCGCGCAGGGGTGGCCAGGGGCCCGGGAGAGACTGGGGCCCACAGTGAGGCCTTGCAAATAAAAAGGGCAGACGGGGGGCACCTGGGTGGCTCAGTCATTAAGCGTCTGCCTTCGGCTCAGGTCATGATCCCAGGGTCCTGTGATCGAGCCCCACATTGGGCTCCTTGCTCAGCAGGAAGCCTGCTTCTCCCTCTCCCACTCCCCCTGCTTGTGTTCCCTCTCTCGCTGTCTCTCTCTCTGTCAAAAAATAAATAAAATCTTAAAAAAAAAAAAAAAGGGCAGATGGACGAGAGTCCTGCCTGCCCTTTCCCTCATCTGCCTGCTCTGTGCCTCCATCGAGAGCCCCCTTTCTCAGCCTCCTGCGGGTCCTTGGAGTGTTTCTTTAAGCACATACACTCGGAGGCTGCCCCTAATCTCCCTCTGCTTCTGGCCTCACATCGCAGGTAACTACTCTCTATACTCTTAATAACGCGCCCTGCAGATCTTTCCCGGCTGATACCTAGAGTACGTCCTCGTCCTTTTTATAAATAGCTGCTGCATCCGTCAGGGGCCTGGCAGGAAACAGATGGCTCACTCAAACTGGGCAATCCGAGGAGCGTTTACTAAGAGGGACTCTTGAGGGAGGCGTGGGCAGGAGGTAGCGAAGTCACGAGGCGAGGGGCGCTCATCCTTACTGCCCGAGGCTTGAGGGGCCAGGGGAAAGGGGGAGAGATGGCCATCTCTCCCCAATGGGGCGGCCAGGGCAGGAGCCGTGACCTCAGCTGGCCAGAGGTGTCTCTACAGGAGGGGACCCATACCTCTGCTGCTCCCTCCTCCTGGGCCCCTCCCCTGCTGGACGAAACTGATCTGAAGTCAGAGGCAAGGGTGGTCCCGTCACCCAGCAGCCCCCAGGGGCCCCAGGCAAGGTGAAGGGTGCTCTGTGAGTCTGAAGGGCCGATGGAAAGATCTCCAGGTGTGTGCTTCAGCAGGTTCTCCCAGGTTGCTGTGCCAGGCCCATTCCTTGTTTTTTTTTAAACAAGTGGTTTCACTTAGACTAGCTTGCTCTCCACACGCGGGCATATCTAAAGGATACATTTCTAGAAGTGAACTTCCTAGGTCAGAGGGTTAAGGCATCTGCTGTTTCGGCGGGCATCGCAGGGCCGCCTTCTGTGGGGTTCATGCCTCGTCCTACATAGTTTCACCAACGAACGGTGCTGTCAGATTTGCATTTCTGCAAAGCCCCAAGTGTGAGAAAGCACTGCAGGGCTAATTTGCATTTCTTTTTTTAAAATTTGCATTTCTCTTAATTTGCATTGTGTCTGAGGGCCCATGTTCTTTATCATTTTTTTCCTATTGCATTATTGATCTTTATCTTCTTAGTTTCCAAGAGCTCTTTATATATTACGGATATTAGCTCTCTGACACTGATCTAAGTTGCAAATATCTTTTTCCCACTGGGTCTCTCGACTTACAGTGGCTTTTGCTTTGCAGAGTTTTGATCCATCAATCTTTTACGGTTGTTAAATTTCGAGTCATAGTTTGAAAAGCCTTCCTTGCTTCAAGATTGTAAAGCTCGATTCTTCCCATACCTCTGTGGTTTCATTTATACATTTAGATTTTCCTTCCATTTAGAGATTATCCCGACATGTGGTGTGAGATATCTAACCTGCTCCTTTTCTTCCAGAAAGCTGCAGTAATGCTCCTTCCTGCAAGGGACACTTTTCTGCTGTCCAGAGCCTGTCAGCATGATCCTTCTAGAAGGTAAATCTGTCAGTGCATTTCCCTGACTAACGCTGCTCAAGGTCTCCTGGTGGCTCTCAGGATGAAGTTCAGACTCAATCACCTGGCATCCTTGGCCTTGTGGGGTCTGGCCTCAGTTTACCCCAGCCCATCCTCACGGAGGCTTCCTTCCCACCCCTCGCCTGATGAGCAGCCCTCAGCCTTCAGGTCTCAGGGTCTGCGTTACATTCTCTGGGAAGACCCTCCTGCCCACAGGTCTGGATTGGGGACCCGAGCACTCCCCAAGTGTGCGGCACAACCACGGCCAGGGAGGGCACATCCAGGCTGGACCCGTGCATCCCAGTGCCTGGCACGTGGGGCGAGCTTATTCTTGCCTGCATTAAGGAATTCAAGCCTCGAAATCAGGACAGCAGCTGTTGATAGGGAAATAAAACGTTTTTCAGGAACATCCCTGAATCCACCCTTGGCACTGAAATGCTCTTAGCCTCTGAAGGGCTTAAGGAAGAGTGGGCACCGAGCCAGCCCTGTAGACAACAGAAATGAGCGCAGGCAGAAGCTTCCATAATGCATGTGCCGTGCCGCCGGTCCCCAGAGATCCATGAAAAGATGGGTTATGTTTTCAGCAGGAAGAAAAGAAATTTGTCATCTCCTCCAGTGCTGGGAGCCAAGGTCACCCAGACTGCAGACTCGCCTTCTTGATGACACCAGGAGTGTCCCTGGGGCGTCAGGAGATGCTGGGGCTGGGCTCGGGGTCTCAATGTCGGGGGTGGGGTGCAGGTGCTGCTCAGTGTCTTGGGGCTGAGCCCTAGGGCACTGTTGCCCTGCGGGGCACTTCCAGAGGGTCCCCAGCACAACTGAGAAGGGCCCAGAGCATGTTCTCAGTTGATTCTAGCTCCTCCCACGGGGGCCTCCGCAGCGTGCGTACCCCTCACTCACGGTGACAGCATGTCCGGAAACTGGGACTCCCATCCACCCCAGCTCTTGGTGCTGTTGGGGTGCCCATCGTCCTCCCCGTCCATCTCTCCTATGGCGTGGGCTGCCAAAACACAGTGGCCAGAAAGCATGACCTAAGATGGCCATCTAAGACGCTGCTCTGTTGGCGAGGCTCAGTTTACTCAAGAGAGCTAACAGTTGCAGGGGTCCAGGCCTGGGCCGCAGGTCAGACAGAGCAGCTGACTCCAGGCTCCCCAGGGGCTGGCGGGCAGGAACGGAGTCCCACTTGGCCCGGGAGCCATAGCTGGGCAGTGGGTATGCAGTAAACGCTGTTGACCGGGGGTCCTTAGGTGGAACACTGTGGCTGAGCCTTGGGCTTGAGGGGTAAAGCGAACAGCTGGTGCAGACGGCGGGGTACAGAAATGCAGATGGTGACTAGAGGCAGGACCAAAACAGAGAGCGACCCGAGCCAAGAGCGTGGGAAGTCAGGAATGACTGCCTGGTAGGAGGGTCAGAGCTGACCTTGAAGGGGGAGGAGGACTTTGACAGCTGTGGGCATACAAGGAAGGACCTTCAGGCCTGAGCAAAGAGAGGGAGCCGGAAGATGCTGGATGTGTTCGGATATACAAGACGGGCAATAAAAAAGGCTCAACCCCATTAGTAATCAAAAGAGGACAATGAAAGCAGTAATGAGATGCTCCGCCCGCCCCCCTAATATTAAGTAGGCAAAGATAAAACCACGTTGGAATCCAGGTCTGGAAGAAAGTTGGGAGATTGACCCTCTTACCAGCGTGAACCGGGTCATCTGGTGGCGCACATAGCGAGCTAGGAACTCTGTATGTGTTTTCACCAAAGGGCTAGTTCCAGGATACTTTCCTAAGGATGTAATTGAGGCCGGGCGCCAAAATTCAGCCGCACCGATTTTCATCAAAGCACAGTTTATGACAAGGAAGAAATCTCAGTTTGTAACAGTTGAGTCGGTTGAGTAAACTTTGGCCATTCAAAATCTTGGCGTTAAAGAGGAGTTACCGTCATGAGAAAATGTTCCCTATAAGCTGTGGGTGGGAAAAGCAGGCTTTAATACAGCGGGAAGGGAATGAGGCACGCGGTGCAGAAATGGACAGAGGTGTGGGTGCGCCCGCGGGACTGTCTCACTCCCGGCCCTGGGATGCGGGGCGCCGCGGGGTCCTTCCCTGGGAGGGGGTGGCCCCCGGTGCTGACAGCGCCCCCTAAGCCAGGGGCTGGCTCTTCAGCTGTCTCCCTTCGCTCCCCGCCCCCCACCCCCATGCTCTGCAGAGCCAGCATCCCGCCCCAGGGGAGCAGGGCATGCACCCAGCTCATTATAAAAGGGATTCTTCCACTTGCCATTTGTCACTGTCCCCTCCCCGTCCTACAGCTTCCTTGCAAGCCTTGTGGTGGGAGGGGTGGCTGGGCTCAGTCCCAGTATTCCCTAATCCCGCCATAATTTTTGCTTATAATTTTGAATGTTTGTTTTCTATTTATTTATGTATTTATTTGTAAAGATTCTATTTATTTATTTGAGAGAGAGAGAAAAGCAAGCGAGAGAGCACCAGCAGCTGGAGTTGCAGAGGGAGAGGGAGAACCAGGCTCCCGGAAGAGCAAAGAGCCTGATGCGGGACTCGATCCTAGGACCCTGGGATCATGACCTGAGCTGAAGGCAGCCGCTTAACTGACTGAGCCATGCAGGTGCCCCTGTTTTCTGTTTTAAAGTTCAAACACACAAAAGGGTGCCTAGTGAAAAATAGAATTCCTAACTATGAGTTTTCAAACCTCTGAGGACCACTCAGCATGATCCGTTTCTCCAATAGCCCCCTGGAGATGTTTTGTTCTAAACATCTGATGAATATTCAGTTCCACGTATGTAACATCTCTGAGCTACTTTCACAGGCTCCTAGTGCATTGTGCTGGTCACTTTGTATCTTGCTTTTCTTTTTCTTTCTTTAAAGATTTTATTTATTTATTTGAGAGAGAGAGAATGAGAGCGAGCACATGAGAGGGGGGAGGGTCAGAGGGAGAAGCAGACTCCCTGCCGAGCAGGGAGCCTGATGCGGGACTCGATCCAGGGACTCCAGGATCATGACCTGAGCCGAAGGCAGTCGCTTAACCAACTGAGCCACCCAGGCGCCCTGTATCTTGCTTTTCACTTAATGATGTGACTTGATGATAATTGCATCTCATTTCTGGGAGAGTGCCCTTTTATTTTATTTATTTATTTATTTATTTATTTATTTATTTATTTATTTATTTATTTATTTATTGAGAGTGCACTTTTAAAGGCTACATACTATTTCACCATGCCTGGGGACCATTATTTATTTGGCGGTGGATAGGTTTGGTTGTTACCCATCTCTTGCTACTTCAGTGAAGAAGGTTTTGCGCCAGTAAATTTGCAAATGTGTGACAGGATCTGTAGATAAAAGACCCTAGAATTGAGCACAGCTTTGTATCCTGGAAAATTGGGTGGAAATCACCAAAGTATCCTCCATGGGGATGATGCATCAATTTGCACACCACCAACCACGTATGACTACTTGTTTCTCCTCTTGTCCACACAGTGAGTCCTCGGACTTTTTGATCTTTGAAAAATGGTGGAAAGATTTTCACTTATTGTGAATGGGGCTGGGCATCTTTTAATATTCTTTTTTAAAATAATGAAATACGGGGGCACCTGGGTGGCTCAGTGGGTTCAGCGTCTGCCTCAGGCTCAGGTCATGATCCCAGGGTCCTGGGATCGAGTCCCGCATCGGGCTCCCTGCTCAGCAAGGAGCCTGGTTCTCCTTCTCCCTCTGCCTGTTTGTGCTTTCTCTCTCTCTCTCTCAAATAAGTAAATAAATCGTAAAAAAAAATAATGAAATACAGCACATACGCTGAGAAGTACATAAAACGTATTTGTGCTATAAAATGAATAATTATGAATTAAGCTCTCAGAAAACCAACAAGCAGATTGGGACTTAAAACAGACCAGCACCCCAGAACCCACTCCCTCTGTGCGTGCCCTCTCTTGTCCTGACTCCCTCCTCCCCCAAATTCTGTGACAGTGCTCATCTTAGAAATCACTATGCATCTTTTAACTTCTCAAAGCCTGTGGTTAATCAGCACCCTCCTCCCCCTCCCAGAGGACACAGACCAAAAATCACTTACATCCCATTTACCCCCTCCTCTAACTTACGTGTTATTGCTGTCGTATATTTTGATTCTACTTTCTTCCTCCTACTGGCTTCTAGGGTCTTTTTGTGTATTTGCAAATTAGCTTTGTGTTGGTGGTAGGAGTTGCAAGTATTTCCCCCAGTTTGTCTTTTTTATTTTTATTTTGGCCACGGTGGTTTTGCTGTGAGGATTTTCCAAAATATATACGTATTAATTAAAATAGACTAGCAGGTTGTACACCAGAATGAGAGCCGCCCTAACCGCAATAAATGGTGGAATTATGGCTCGTTTTTGTGTTTTTCCTTTGCATTTTTAAAGTTATTGTTTTTTTGTGTTTGTTTGTTTGTTTGTTTGTTTTTAATTGAGGACACTTGACTTCCGTAATCAGAAAGAAATACAGCAGATGACGCAAGGACAGAACTTTTTTTCGACTACGCAGGTCTGCCCTGGGCTTCCCTGGGGGTACAGATGAGGTCTCTTTGCATTAAGGCCCAAGTGGCTTCAGATCCCGCCTCCCTCCCCCTGGGGCGGCTGCAGACCCCAGGGTCTTGGCCTCGCCCATGGTCTCCCCAGCTGTCTGTGGAAGACCCGAGGGGGGCCCTGAGGGGTCTTTACCTGCCTGTCCACGATACCCCGGGCTGCTGATACCTGTAACCTTGAACGTGCCCATGCTGCCACCGCTGGTCGTCAGGGGACCCTCCTGAGACTTGCGTCGCCAAAGCTGGGCGGCTCCTTGACTCTGTGGCACCTTCCGAAAAGCTTTAGTTGAAACTTTTCTCTTTTTGTCTAGCGTCCTTATGCTGCCAGGCTGCACCGAATAGGTGCTTAGTGGGGTACAGGTCGGAGGCAGTGAGGTGATGGGGCCCAAAGCAGAAGTAGAGGGGACTCGCAGGGTCTGGGGGTGCCCTGAGGGGAGGGGGCCGGCTGGTGCTCAGCTGCCCTGAGCAGGAGGGCATGGTCATCCGAAGGCATGGTCATCCGCGGGCTCTCCCCAGATGGTGGCGCTGTCCTCAGGGTGTGGCAGGAGAGACCGGGGTGCCTTTCCCAGGGCGCACCGCCCAAGTGTGGGGAGCAGGGGGCATCCGCCACTCCCGCCTTCCAAGCCCAGAGCCTGGGAGGAAGGCCTATCACTCCCACTTCCTATTGTCCTCGCCTTTTGGGCCCTTGGGAGCCCTTCCTGGGATGCATACCCTGGCATGTCTCCTGGGTGACTGTGTGTGCCTTTTACTCTTACCAACCCCGAAGCTTTTAGCGGTTTTGCCTGTCCTGGGGAGCTGCTCGAAAGCTCTGGGCCATGTTTGAGGCTCGCCCACAGTAAGCCTGAGCTCCAGTGGCCTTCGTTTTCGGGTTAGCCTCTTCCTTTGCTGGGCTTTATGGCCCTACACTTGTTTTTCTTTCTTTTTTGGCTCCTACATTAATTTATGCAATCTTATTATATATGTGTATCCTCGTAAGCACCTTAAATCCTTTCCAGAAACGTTGGGAAGAAATCATAAATACCATTTCTATCTTCATCCGGAGTCTGGAGGTGGGTAAACATTTCAGTGACAGCCAGCTTCATTAACCCTTAGCTGGGCAGGCAAGAAGCCTGGCTCCGGAGCGGAGCGGGGCCCGTGGGGTCCAGAAGCTTCCACTGCAAGCCCACGGAGAGGCTCTGAGGAGGGGGCTGCTGGAGGGAAAACGTCTCCAGCTGAGAGTGGAGTATAGAGCTGGAGCCTGGCAGGCCACTGGGAACCCTGCATTTCCACGGGGTGACTCTCTGGAAGCCGCACCCCCCTGGGTGTTTGAGAAAAGGCACATTTTCACTGACCTGGGAATAGGGGTTTTTCTAGGCTTGTTTGGCAGGAGATGGAAGCCAGGTTTGCTGTGGGTGCCGGCGGGAGAGTAGGTGAAGGGCTCAACCACCGGTTCCAGGCTGAGCAAGGAAGGGCGAGAGGCTGGGGGTGTTGACAAGATCCAGGCCCGGCGGGGGGGGGGGGGTGGGCAGTGCATGGGGGCCGGGACAGCCCTGGTTGGCTTGGGTGTGAAGTTTGGGATCACTTTCTGGAGGTGGGGCTGTCTTGGGTGATAGGAAGTTTTCAGGGTGGCCACAGGAGAGGCTCACTGAATTGCGTGGTGGGGAGGTCACTGATTGCCTGGACAGGTTCCCCCTCTGGATGCTGACCACTCATTGGGGGTGGCAGTGGCAGGGTGGGTCAGTGAGGAGGAGCGAAAAGGAAAACTATATAGAGGAGCCTGGAGAAAAGGAATAGGTTAGGGACTGGAGATATTGTTTTGAACCCCCGAATCCAGCTGCGTTGGAAGATAATTTATTGATTCATAGATTCGAAATCTCCAGGGATAGTATGGACTTCAGGAGAGGCTTGATCAAGCATGCAGTGGAATCCCGGGGGCCATGGTGTGGGCATCATCTTCAGGTGGCTCTTCTCTTGGTGGCTCGGGGGTGGACAGCAGCAACTAGGCTCAGGCTCTTTCTTACTGAGAGATGACTTTTTTTCCCAGAAGTTTCTGTCAGGGAAGCATCTTTCCTAGAAGACCCCAGCAAACATCTGGTCTCACTGGTCTGACTTCGGTCATGTGCCTACCCATGGACCGATCCCTGTGGCAAGTTCTGGGGTCTTCTCTGGCTCTTGCCCCTGAGTCAGTGTCCCTGGGTCTGACGGAAGTTTCGAGGGGCACAGGGGGTGATGCTGGGGCTGGTGGAGCACCCCTTCAGAGCGAGGCTTAGAGAAGTCGTCGGGGTGAGTGAAAGGACAGGGCGGAGAGTTGGTCATGGCTCTATACCGAATTTGCCCTTCCTCCAGGAATTTTGTTCGGAGACATGAGTTCCATCCACAGTGTGGAGGCCGGCATTTTGCATCTGGAGCCGTGGGTCGCTGCCTTATTTACTCCACACGCTAATCCCCTTCCTATGTGTCACGCATAGTACTGAACTTCTCCATGAAAACATGAATGATTCATATCACTAAGGTTTACATTTTTTTTTGTTCTGATGTGATAAAATTAGCCACCATGGCTTAATTGATATAAATCAACTCTGAAGTCCCTGTGGGTCACTGGCCGAGGCCAGAGAGGGTGGGGCTGAGACCCAGCTTGGATGGCCGTGTCCTTCCAGAGCCAGCCTCCCCTGATGGCTGGCACTGAGCCGCGTCCTAGGGAAGATGCTCTTGAACTCAGTACACGTTTGAAACTGAGTCGTGTCTGATGGGGGTCCCCTGCCCGAGGCTGGACAGCAGGGAGGGAGGATGGAGACCCTGGGGGTGAGCCCCAGGGTGGAAGGGGTGTGCCTGCATTCCACCCCCACCCCCTCCTTCCCTCAGGAAGGGGCTTTGCAGACGGACATCACGACTCAGCTAGAGGCGTCCTGCTATACCTCCTGTCCCTGCTCTGGTCCCCGCAGCCTGGGCACCCCTGCCTGCATGGGCTTCTGTTTCCCTCGAGGTGCCTGCCCCTGTGAACCTCTTGCCTTCTTCCCCTGGATATGTGTGCAGCCCGAGAACCCTAGACGCCACATTTTTGGCGCCATCAGTGGGATGGGGCTGTCCTGGGACTGCTCTCTGGAGTGACCGTCCGAGAGGACACAGCTTGACTGTCAGAGAGATGCTCTGAAGGGGACTGAAGCAGTTGGCCAGGCTGGCAGGGAAGGGAGGAGGGGGCTGCACCGAGGAGGCCATGATAAGGGCCAGGCCCGCAGAGCTCCAGGAAACGCATTCTGGAAGCACATTCCAGACATGGCCTGAGCTGGGGGCTGGAAGAACATTAGGGTGGGAGAGCCAGGGGGGCCCCCAGGCAGGAGGTGGGGGCTCATTGGGAGGGGGGAGAGCAAATCAGGCCCCAAGGGAGGTTTTAAATGTAATGTGAAGCCACTGAGGGCTTTTCTAGAAAATTGTCTTTGTGGAGACCTAATGTATGGACAGTAAAATGCACAAGTGTACACATTATGAATTCTGATAGATGTCTATAGACGTGCCACCACCATCCCGATCAAGATTAAAACATTCCACCATCCCCGGAAGTGCCGGAAGTCTCCTGTACCCCCCACTCAGTGAATCCCCCCACTCCCCGCCAGGCCGGACCCCAGCCCCACGCAACCGCTGATCTGCTCGGTTCCCGTAGATGAGCTGGCTTTTTCTAGAACTCAGGTCTCTGTTGTCTGACTTCTCTCCCTCACCAAAGTGCGTTTGAAATTTGTCCGTGTTTTACGCGTATTAGTAGATTTTAAAAAATTGCCGAGGAGTATTCCATTTTGTGAAAAACAAAACAAAACAAAACAAAACACCCCACCATCATCCTGTTGGGGACATTCGGATTATTTCCAGTTTGGGGCCATATGAATAAAGCTGTTTCCCGAACGCAAGGGTGGCATTTTCTTGCGGTTTGCATTTGCATCTCCACTGGGGTGCCACACTCTGACAGGACATTTGACCGAGTCTCAAGGTGAAGGTCTCCTGGGCGCCAGGTGGACTCACGCTTCTTCATTTTTCTCTTGAGATCCTGGCTCTCTTAGCTCCCAGCTTCGCTCCTCTCCCCCTCCCCGCCCAGCTGCGGGCAACTGCAAGTTGGTCTCTGGTGTCCAGTGAAAACTGGGGGCCAAGCTTTGGCCAGAAACCTCCCAGGGACACAGCACGGGGATCCTAGGGATGCAGGGCCAGCCAAGTCCAGTTGTGTCCACGCTCAGCCCCCTGATGACTGCCAGCAAGTGCCACTGGGGCTTGTTTTCAGAGAGAGAGGTGTCACTGACAACTTCTTAGGGTGGCTTCTGTTGGTGGGTCCCCTCCATAGCAGGACCACCGAGGTCACTATGTAGCCTGGGGTCCCTTCTGGGCTTCCTGATCTCACGCTGTCTCCTGGCTGTCTGCCTTCCTCTCTTTGGCGGAGACCAAACCCTCTAGCCTGGCTCTCAAGGTGCGCCCACACTGTGGGCTGTGAGGGGGGCACCCCGTCTGACCACACCTGGTGATCTGCCTGGATCCGTCCTGTGGTGTCTCCTCAAAACCACAGCCTCTGGCTCGCTCCCTCTCACTTCCTGACTTGTGTCTGTGCTTTTCCTTCTGCCTCTCCTTCTCTCCTCCCTTTCCCACCTGTCCCACCTGTCCCTCCTGACCCACCTATCCCACCTGACCCGGTTTTCCCACCTGACCCTTCTGTCCCATCCGACCCTCCTGTCCTGAGCTTTCTGTCTCACCTGACCCACCTGGCCCACCTGACCCACCTGGCCCTCTTGTCACACCTGACCTTCTTTTTATTTATTTATTTATTTATTTATTTATTTATTTATTTATTTATTTATTTATTTATTTATATTCTTATGTTAATCCCCATACATTACATCATTAGTTTTAGATGAAGTGTTCCATGATTCATTGTGCATAACACCCAGTGCTCCATGCAGAACGTGCCCTCCTCAATACCCACCACCAGGCCACCATCCTCCCACCCCCCTCCCCTCTAGAGCCCTGTTTGTTTTTCAGAGTCCATCGCCTCTCATGTTTCATCTACCCCTCCGATTTCCCCCGCTTCATTCTGCCCCTCCCGCTACCTTCTTCTTCTTTTTTTTCTTAACATGTATTGCATTATTTGTTTCAGAGGTGCAGATCTGAGATTCAACAGTCTTGCACAATTCACAGCGCTTACCAGAGCACATACCCTCCCCAGTGTCTATCACCCAGTCACCCCATCCCTCCCACCCCACCCCCCACTCCAGCAACCCTCATTTTGTTTCCTGCGATTAAGAATTCCTCATACACACCTGACCTTCTTGTCTCATCCGATCCAGCTCAGCTGTGAAGTTTTGAACTCGGTGCCCCCTAGGCTGAGTCCAGCGCACTGTGGTCGTGAGAGGTGCCATCACCTGGTGTGTGGGTGAGGCCCGGTCTGGGTGTGTCCCCCGAACACCTGCTCAGGAGTGGCCTGTCTCTCTACCTTGGGGTCCTAGTTCAGTGACCGTGGGGAGTCATGCAGGTAGGCATCCACGGGGGCCTGCTGGAGAGTCCTGGAGAGTGGGGGCTACAGTGTGCCCACTCTCACAGTTTGTGTTTCCTGTCCCTTTGCAGACCCTCAGAGGACAGGGCCATAGCAGACAGTGGGGTATGATGGAGAATCACCCCAGAATGTGAGTAGGAATCAGGTCCCAGGGCCTCTGACTCCAACCAAGCATGCGGGCCCAGGCAGGCTCTATTCTGCTGGCCTCTGGGTTGGGCCTTCCCCATCCGTTCCGAGGTCAGAGGCGCTGGAAGGGGTGGGGGTTGGGGTAGGTGTGGGCTGGCCCATTTAGTTATCTGGATTTATATGTTGAAATTGTGTTGCCCGGCCCTCTAAGAAGACCAGCAGTGCCAGGGCCCAGTGTCGAATGGATTTGTTGACCCGAACCCCATCCCTGCCCCTGGGGCCAGAGAGACGAGGAGCCCTGGCGGTGGGGAACAGGGATGAGGGGCCAGCAGGAGGACGCAGGCGGTGTGTGGCCTGCTCTCGGGCACTTCTGCTGGGGATGAGCTGCGGCAGACCAACCCACGAACGGCATCACCATCCGGGGGGGAAGCAGACACTGCCTGACCCAGCCGATGGCCAATAGGATTTGCAAGCCACCGAGTACGTGGAGTAGGGACAGGAATCCTGATGGCCCTGCCAGGGGACGGGGGGACAAGGATGGGCACAGCCCTCCCGGTATGTGGTGAGCACCCCTGCAGTACCACTCCACGTGTGGTCTGTCCTGGTTGCTGGGGCACCTTCTCAGGGGGTGTTGGGGACACGTCCAAGCTCTGTCGCCGTGAGAAGCGGCTCATCCCAGGGACGCGCAGTCCTACGGCTGGGCCTTCACGCAGGGCCGAGAGGAGAGGTCAGAACTAGGAGGCTATTCCATAATGCCGTGTCAAGAAGACCCACCCAGCAGTGCACTCCCGTCTTGGAAGGACGCACAAAGCGCCAGGATGCACAGCAAAGGCACCAGATGCGGATTGGGATGTGTGAGGGGTGTTCAGGGATGCAAGGGGACAGAGCAAGGGACAGAACGAGGTGCAGGCTTTGGGGACCCTCACGGGATAGAGGCTGTGGACTCAGGAATCTAAACTCCGTCCCCTCCTTCGAAAGCCCCCAACACAACAAACCAGCAAGTGGCTGTAGATCTCAGGACCAGGCTGCTTGGAGGACAGCACCGTGGGGAGAAGGGTGTGGGACGGGGGTGTGGGCATGTGAGGCCAGGCAGCGGTCAGCGGGTGGGCAGGGAGGGGAGGAGCCTCCAGCAGGGGTGGAGGTGGAGGGTTTGGTGCAGGAGTGGAGGGTGGAGGGGCAGGAGAAGGCCAGCGGCTGAGGTGTGTGTGTGCGTGTGTGTTTGGGGAGCCGTGGTTGGCCAGGCCAGGCGGGCACAGGGGCCACCAAGGCTGTGTGGGCTCAGGCTGGGCAGTGGCAGACATGCTCCTTGGGGGGGCCCTCTGTCTGGAGCCGGAGTGGCTGGCTTCTCCCCCTGCCGCGTGCACCTGTGCCTCTCCCAACGGGGGGTCCAAGAAGTCGGCATTGTTTTTCAATCCTCTCTGACTCCTCAAACGGGGCGGAGGCTCCAGCGCAAACACCATTTGTGCATTTGGGTTCTCGGGCCGTTTTCTGTCGGTTAGGGCCAGGGCCCAGCCTGGGATGTGGCCACATCCCGCGGCTCTCTGCCCTGGAGCTGAGGACGCCTCCCTTGCCTTGGTCTTGGCCTGCTTTCCCTTCCTCCCAGGGTCCGCCCTCCTGCCTGCTCGTCCGGGGGCTAGGTCGGTGTCCTTGGGTTTCAAGGTCACTTGGTGGGTCAAAGCCTTAGAACTATGTCAGGAAATAGCTTCTGATAACACCCACAAACACCCCTGGCGTACCGCCTCCTGGGGTATTTCCATTCATGCCCCTGAAACTGGTGCTCGCACCAGCCCCGTGCATTCGTGTCCCTGTTTCACAGATGAGGGAACGGAGGCTCAAAGCGGGGCGGTCCCCTGGGAAGACTACGGAAGCCAAGAGGACGGTGATTGGACGGGGAGCTGCGCTCTGGCTGGTGCCCCCACCGATGGCTCGTGTCAGTCCCAGGATCCAGGCGCGGGGCCTGCAGGGAGGCTGTCAGGCTGCCAGCATCCTGGGAGTGGTAATGAAGCTTCGATGGGTCCGCGTCCCGGGCCCGTGTGCCCCGAGCCTCTAACTGCTGGGTGCTGGCCAGCCGAGAGGACAGGACGGTTATTGCAGACCTGGCAGACTGTCCGGTTCCTTTGGGTGTTGTTTTTTTCCATTGCAATTGAAACAACTTCACTTCTTCTTGCAGGGCTGGGGCCCGGCCTCTCCTGGCCTCGAGCAGCTGAGCCGGGCCTGGGAAACTCTGACTTACTTGGACCGCTTGGAAGAGTGTCACTGTCACATCTTCAGCCCTGGCCCTGTCCCGGCTGGTGACCTCAGGGGTGGGCCCCGGCCAAGCACTGGGCCTTAGGCTGGGGTCGGGGTCTGGCTCCCTGGTCCTGAACCTCCTGCCAGGGCCAGCTGTGGTCCTCACCTCTGCCCTGGGTCGCCCAGGGAGAACGCCTCGCCTCTAACGTCAGCCGGACCTGGATTCCCACCCTGGGGCCAGTCCTGGGACCTGGGCCCAGGGAGGTTCAGCCAGGGCCTGGCTGAAGCTGCTGCACTCGCCTGCTCTGTGCCCCTTTCCCTGCCTGTCCTGGCTCCTATCAGCCTGAGCAGAAGCAGCACCCCAACCAGAGTATGTGGTCCCAGCTCAGGCCGGTTCACCCTGTCTGGAGCCATCTCGGGCTGGGCTCCCGCTCTTGGATATGGGTGGGCAGTGCGGGGGCTTGAGCTCTCATTCTGACCTGGCACAGCTCCGTGGGGCTGTCTTAGCACTGAGGATCTGGCCTCCCACTTGCTCTGGGGGGCTACCTTAGAGGTCCCCGTCCTTGGACTCCCTGGAGAAAGCAGACCAGTGCCCAGCCTCAGTCACAGCGGGGCCTGGGAGTCCAGGGGATGATGGGAAGAGGATATCCACCCAGGCCTGACTGGCCGGAGCCAGGGGAGAATCTGCAAGGGACCAAGTTATGCCTCTGAGCCTGCTGCTTTTGGCTCTGGAATGTTCCACACCTGTTGACCCCTTGCACCTCCACCGAGGGGGCTCAGAGTAGTTAGGCTCCTGGCAGGATGCAAGGTCCATCCAGATGGAGCAAACAGAGGGAGGTGAATGAAGGCATCCACGGGGGTAGGGGGTTCCAGGGCCACAGCTGTAGGGGCTGGGACCACCCCCCAGACAGCAGAGCAGAGAGGGAGCAGCGTTGACCAGCAGTTTTTAATTCAATACATTTCTAGCAAGTTTGGATAGATGGTTTCCAAGGGGTACAGCAGAGAAGTAGCAAATTTGTGTGTCTGAATGCATCTGAGAGGTGTGAGTGTGTCTGCCTGGGACACGAACCCCACCCCCCCGTCCCCACTCCTTCCACTAGCACTTGGCCCTGATGACCTGGGGCCCCCATCCTCAGCTGTCCCTGCCGCCCTCTGCCATTTCCTTTGTGTTGGTTGAAGGGGTGGGCACTGGATCCTTCGATTCCTCTGTGCCTTTCCTGGGACCCTGCATAGAGTGCCTCCTCTGTAAATATCTGTGGGGTAAACGAGTCGATGAATAAAAGCATTCACATTGCCTCAAAGGGAGAAGCGCCAGTCCGACATGGAAGAGCGAACCGAAGAGAAAAAAGACTCCGTACAAGCAGATAAGAGAAACACAAAGGCATTGCCGTGCAAGGCGAGCTGGAGCTGGAGCTGGAAGGATCCCGAGCCAGCCTCCTTCACTTCCGTCGGTCTGTCCGTCCGTAGGACCGAGGTCAGTTTGGAGTCCCGTTCCAGCTCCTCCTCCTCTCCCGCCTGTTCCATGCTCCTTCCCAGACATGCTCCCTTCTTCCCTTTGGCCTCGGCATGCCCATCCTTGCATGTGCTCTGGCTCTTGCTCGTGCTGTTCTCTGTACGTGGAGTATCCTGCCTTGCTGACCTTATAAATTCTCCTTCTTCAAGAACAGGGCAAATGCCCTCTCCTCTGGGAAGCCCTTCCTCCTCCTCCCCACCATGACCTGACTCCCCCCTCCCGCCCGCAGCAACTCCTACGGGAAGGCTAGCCGGGCGTTGACCCACAGCTCCTGTAACCGTCTGATTTTGAGCCTCCTCCAGTGAGCTCCTCCGAGGCGAGGCCACCGTCTGATTCTTCTTGTAGACACGCTACATGTCCGTTGAATCAAATTGCAGTTTGGGTATTGAAAGCCTCAGGTCTTCGGCAAATTTGGCCAGTGAGGGAGTTGTCCCCCAGGGGGCCCAGTATATTGGATGTTTTCTGTGAAAGATTTAAGACGGAAGACCCATAAAGGCAAGGAAGTGGCCCGGCCTAGCACAGAGGGCTTTGTCCAACATTCGACCGAGATGCTTTATAGGAAAGAATTATTTTTCAATAGTCGAAACTTCTTGAACCGTTAAATTGGACACTCTGGGAGCCCCACCATGTACCATTTGCTCTCTACCGCTCTCATTCCTGGCTTTTAAAAGAGCCATCTATTGTCGTCATTTCAAAATAGTTTGCAAACTTCATGCAGTTGAGTTCAGCCGGGACTGACTGAGTAAGCTCCAAGTCGGGCCAGTGCTGGGTGCCGAGCTCGGAGGCGTGTGAGGCACGCCCCCTTCTGCTCCTGGGCTGCAGATCCCCGGGTGGGGGAGGTGGGGACCCCTGGTCAGAGGGGACGGGTGAGCACAGATGTGGGTTCAGGGCGGCCCCCCCAAAGGCCAGCACACCTGGCCACAGGTCTAGGAGGCCGAGGATGGTTGCTGGCTGAAGGAAGTGGCGTGGGTGTGTGCAGGGCACAGAGCTCCCGGGACTTGGGGAGACCAGGGTTCAAATCCTGGCTCCACTGCCCACGGGCTGGTTGACGTAGGTGTTTTCTTCTCTGTGTCCCCTCCTATGTACAAGCCCAGCCCGGCCGTCTAGTCTGGCGGGGTCCAGGATGGCCCCAAGGTCAAGGGCAGTCCATCCCTTGGTCTCTCCGATGCTCAGGATTCAGGGGAGGCTGAGAGGAAACCCAGATAGGCCTTCAGGGAGGGTGAGGCAGAGGCCAGAGCTGGAGAAGTTTCTGGAAGCAGGCTTAAGTGCTCACCACTGGTGTGGCAGAAGCCGCCGACACTTACCCCATCGAGGAGCCATCCAGGGCCAGGGCTCTCGCTCATCCCCAACCACATCCGTTCGCAGGCCCTGCCGGTCTTCTGCCCTCCCTAGAGTCCACCACGCGGAGCTCTAGCCCAGCTGGGGGGCCCTGCCAGGCCCCGCTGCCCCGGGGTCCCACGATTCCCATGGGTCTGCGATTGGGCTGGGAACCAGCGCCAGGGCGTCTCAGATGCCGATGCCGTCCACACTGGGGCTTTGGGGACCATGGTCTTCCCAAGATAGGCCTCCGAGGGCGGCTGTTAGTGATGGAGAAACTTTTTTTTTTACAGATGGAAGCACTAATTAAGACATTTGAATGTCTTCCATATTCCTAATTCTTTGTTCTTTTCCTTTATGTAATAGAGAAGATCCTGCCTAGCTCATTACCAGCTGGTCTAGTAAACATCTAGAGACTATAAGGATATTTTATTTTAATTGCCTCAGACTCAGGATTATGGAAACAAGATGGTAGGGGGAAGGGCTCCGAAGCAAGACTGGGAAGGAATGCTCTCCCAGAAGTGGTCACTTGGAAGCTGAGTGTTCTGGTTACTTTCATTGTCTGAGTGGGTTTAGAGCTTTTGACCTGGACCCAGGAAAGACTGAGATCAATTTGGAGGAACAGATCGGCAGAGCCTGAGCCCCTGCCCGGTTCGCGGGAAGGCAGGTTTGAGCCAGTCAATTAAACACATTTCTCCTTAATAAACGTGGCAAAACTGCATGAAAATATGTCTTATTTTCTGAGTTGCATGAATCAAAGGCTGGCAAAAGGCCCGAGAGACAGGAGCTGTTTGCTCTGTGACAGACATGCACAGACTCCTGCTGCTGGCTCTGGGTTTAGCGTACGCAGGGAACATGGCTCGCTTTCCAGAACATGGCTCCCCAGCCAGCCCAGAGGGAGCAGGGGCCGGTGGGGGGGCCTAGCAGGAGAAAAGCAGGGTGCTACGAGCTCCACAGGGCATGAGGTCTTGCGGGTACTGCTCTGGGTCCAGGACTCACCCCACGAATGAGCCTGAGGACCCCAGTTTTCCCAGAGCAGGCCGAAATGGGTGCACAGGGTCCTCACAGCTTACCCTGGGGCCTCCTAGGAGGCTGCTCCCCGGCCTGACCTCTGAGTTGCAGGGGCAGCGCCTGGTGGCGGCCTGCTCTGTTAACACGCAGCGTGGATGGGGGTGCACGAGGCCACGCAGCTTTCCTGGGTCTGGCAGCGAGGCCCACCTGGCTCATGGAAGGTTCTGGTGCCTCAGCTGGCAAGCCTGGCATGTTGATCTGGAAGTGGGCCTCTCCTGGGCCCCTCCGTGGCATCCCATCCTGCTTGCTGTGGGTGCTCCCTGGAGACGCCTTGGGCCCCCTGCCCCTGGGCCATGTAGCTCTAGGAAGGAGGGTCGGCTGGCACTTCTGCCCACATGGCCCTGGGAGCCAGGCTGGGAGCAGGGGCCATGCAAGGCGGGAGGGGTGGAGGAAGCAGAACAGAGAGGTGCTGTTCTTGGGGAGAAGACAGAGGTGTGGTGTCCTGTTCTGCTCAGCCCCCACCCCCTACAGGTGACATTTCTCTTGGCTCCACTGGAGGAGCACCTGCTTGGCCTTACTGACACAGGGATGCGCCGTAAATGCTAATTCCCCACTCTTAACCCCTCAGCATGTGTGTTTATGGCCGAGGAACACTCATTAGGGCCCGAGTGCTTCCCCGGGGCCGAGGAAGCACGGGGCTCGTTAGGGAGGCCAAGTCCATCCTGGCGGTTCTAATGAGCTGTGAAAACCACTCAGGACCTGAAGAATTAGCAGGAAGGGTGTCTTTAAATTCCCAGAGGAGAGTTTACTGCCTAATTTGGGAGCCCACAGGCCAAGGCATTTCATGGAAGCGGGGCTAGCAACCCGGGTCTTGCCTTCTGTGACTCTAGAGTCTTGGGGACAAAATTCTCCTGGGGGGGGGAGGCATCATTTCCCTGGGTCTCCCAGACTTTTGGTTGGGGAAAAAGGGATTGAGTGGGTGGGGGTGGGGGCCAGGCTGGGGGGCCACCAGGTCCTCAGAAAAAGGTGGGGTGCTCAGGCATTAGGTCTGCAGTTCTTGGGTGGGGACATGGATGGTGGCCACTGGGAGTCCAGACAGAGCCTGGCTGGCTAGACTGGGGCTCTGGCTAGCTCCTGGGTCAAGGAGGCCTGTCCAGGAGGGAGGGGTCCTGAACGGTAGGATGTGAGGCTTGGGTCAGTTTATTCTCAGAGACCAATCCCTGCTGGGCTTCAGTGGGGAAACTCGCCAGGAATGGGAGAGCCTGGTGCAGCTGGGATTGGTCCCCTTGACCTTCTCAGCCCCCTGTCCTCACTGAGGTTTCTTCCCTAGGGATATGTTCCTCATGTGGGACTTCTGGGGCTCCTGCTCCTGGCTTACTCAGCCCAGTGGATGGAGAGGGCCTCTTGCCTAGAACTTCCAGCAAATGTCCCAACCACGGCACTCATAACTGGAACACTGGCCAGACCCTCCCTGAGCTGGGAGCCAGGGTCGGTGACACTGGTGACTCTCAGATGGAAGCCAAGGGGCCAGGGTACTGGTAGACCCAACCTAAAGTGATCCTCGAGCAGACACCCTTTCCTCCAGAATATCTGTATCCCCAGGAAAGACATACTGTAAGTGGGGGACCAGGCATGCAGGGGAGGGTCCCCTTTCTGGCAAGCAGGCAGCCACTTTCTAAATGCTCTCTCCCACACTGCTTGGCAGGGCAATGGTGCATGCCCTTGGCCACCCAGGTCAGCATGGTCAGGTATCCATGGATCAAGCAGCCCCAAGGCTGTGTGCTCCCCATGTGTATGTGAGAATGGTGACCGGCATGTCTCCCAACGCACAGACACGTCTTTGCTCTTGTTTCTAAGCTCATAGATCCTCCGTGGGATTTCACAGACTACAGACCCTCCACGGAGATTTCCTTTTTCTCGACACCCTTCACTCTCCCGGCATCCCTGATTCAACATTCTGCTATGTTTCCTTCTGCTCTCTTGACTGCTCCTTCTCAGCCTAGCTTTCTGCCTCTTCCTCCCTGATATAATCTTTAAACTGAGCCTCAGGCCTCGGCCCCCTCCCCTCTCCCTGTGAACCATCCCAGGCGAAGCTCTCCAGCCCTGACTCAGACCACGTGTAGACGAATGGCCCTCAGCTCTGCATCTCCAAGCCTTGAGCTTTGGACTTGCCCACTTGACATCCCATCTGATCCCAAACTTGCACTTGCTCTCCCTTGTCCCATCTGCCCCTCTGCCTGTCTTCCCCATGAGCAGATCCTCCACTTGTTCCATCTGGAGACCTGGGTCAGGCTGCACCTTGCCAGCCCCGAGCTCAGTGCTGCAGTGTGGCCCAAAGCAGACTCGCTCTGGGATGGAGCACAATCCCGGGCACCTAGTAGGTGTTCAGTTAGCATTTATGCTGCAGAGGGACCAAAACTGCTCTCTGTGTTCTAGCAGGACCCAGTGGGAGACTTTGCTTCTAAAGCTTTACTTCATGCGCCTGGATGGTGAGGATTATTGCTGCTATTTTAGCTTACTGGGAAGAAGAAAAATTAACAACTCACTCCTGTTATTAAAACCAGAGGAGAGCTACTGGTTTGTCAGAGCAGGCAGGAATCACAGTTAAGAACACTTAGTGCGGCACCCACAGGCCCACCAAATACGGGCTTGGGATGGTTGGGATGATCTCGGCACGTGTCTCGTCCTGTGCTTTCTTTTTTTTTTAAACTTTTAATTTTGACATAATTCACTGGCAATTGCAAAAATTGTAAAAAGAGTCCCTCCTAGGCTTGCCCCAGCTTCCCCCAGGGGTGACATCTTACAGAACTGCAGTGCAATATAAAAATCCAAGAAAATGACATCAGTGTAATACTGTTAACTAGACTATCAGAGCCTGGCTTTTTCAGCCCTGTTGCAACTTGAAATTGTGGGGGCGCCCGCGCGCATATGCGTGCGAGTGCACGTGTGCCTGTGTGCACGTGCGTGTGCAGTTCTGTGCAATTTCCTCCCACGCAGAGATTCAGTGACCACCACCACAATCAAGAGGCAGGACTTGGACACGTGGGTAGCTGTATTCTTGGGCATACAAACAAGTCACCAGGAAGAATCTGCTTCATGTTCACTTCCTAAGAAAAGACTACCAGCTACGGAGTTCATGCAAATGAAGACCGGTTCCCATGGAAGAGATGCTTTATGAAAATAATGGTCGAGTTTGCCCGGGAATGAAATACTCCTTTTCATGTTGTTTTTCAGAAAATATTCTCTTCCTTTAGTTAACATTGTTTGGTGCATATCTAGAATGTGTGTATGAAAGAGGAAAAAGTACATGGGAAAATCGCCATGTAATTGTCCTGAGGGAAAATACCCTATCAAAGAAATGATAATAGCAGATACCTAGTAATGTTTACTACGTGTTCAGGAGCAATAAAGCTTAAAAAAAATCCATCGTCGCAGAAGAACTCCCTTGTGTCACCAATTTGTATTCACACCCCACCTCCTCTCCCCTGTCTCTGTCCCCAAGCAACTATTTAGCTGTCCTTCATCTCTATAGTTCTGTCGTTTTTGAGAAGGTGATATAAATGAAAATATATAGTACATATTCTTTGAGATCGACTTTTGTCTCCATTTAGCATAATTCCCTTGAAATTCATTGCTGCATGAATCAATAGTTCATTCCTTTTTATTGCTGAATAGTGTCCCATTGTATGGATATATCAGAGTTTATTCATCATTAAAGAGTAGAGGTTCTGTGAGTATTCATGTGCAGGTTTTGGTGTGAATATCATGTTCATTTCTCAGGACTAGCAGTCCAAAAGTGTAAGGGCCGGTTGTGTGCTAAGTGCCCGTTTACTTTTGTGAGAAACTGGTAGATACATTTTCCAGAGCCGTGGTACCATTTTACATTCTCACCAGTGATGAATGAGAGATCTCTGCATTCTTGCTACGATTTGGTGTTATCACTATTTTTTTCTTGTAGTTGTGTTAACAAGTGCATAGTAATATTCTGGTTTCAATTTGCATTTCTTAGTGGATACGGGTGCTGAACATTTTTTTTCATGTGTTTATTTACCATTTCTGTCTTCGGTGAAATATCTGTTCATGTCTTTTGCCCATTTTGTAATTGGGTGTTTCTTTTTTGGTAACTGTGGAGGTTTTTTTGTTTATGTTGTAAATTTAAATATAACTTCAAGTGTACGGTTCAATGAACCATCTATACATATACATATGTATATGTCCATATGTCAAAACCCCAGAAATAGCAAAATTAGAACCACCAGATCAGTAAAATAGTATCTAGCAAGGGGTTTATTGTGCATATAAGAACAGTCTGCAAACTGGGAGCCCTCAAACTCACACTGGAATGAGGCCCAGAGGTATAAAATTATAGGACAGTCTTATGCAGTGAAAATACAGAGGCTGTTTATTTTTCCCAATGATTGGGTATAGCATGAAGGTTTTCCCAGTGATAGGGGATTGGTTAAAAGTAGTTACCTCATGCCAGCTTTGGGCAATGGCTTAAGTTTCGTTTAGGATTTTCAGAGACATTTCCAAGAAACAGCCTGTTAAGTTTTACTTATTTAGTAGAATAAGCTAAATAGTTTCACTTACACGGCTTAAATGGTTTTGTCGGGTCAGGGAATTTTCAAGTTTGGTCTTCATTTTGCATTTTACTTGTATTCACATATATATGAATGTAAATGTAAATATATAAAAATTATATATGTAAGTTATATATCTACATATAATATATAAATTACATGTAAATCCTGTATTATATGTAGACATATAACAGATATATATATAAAGCCCTCCTCTTGGGTGTGAGTGGGCCATCACTGCTGTGGTTATATAATGTTATATGGATTTTGCAGATGTAATTAAGGGCTTTCATCAATTGACTTTGAGTTAATCTAAAGTTAATCCTTCACTGGCCTGACCTTAAAAGAGGTCAAAGTGAAAGAGATTCTCTTGTTGGCTTAAAGGACCACATGGCAGAGAAGAGCGAGTGGCCTTTAAGAACTAAAGGCTTCAGCCTCACACCTGCAAGGAACTGAAATGCTCTCTCACCCTGCATGAACTTGGAAATGGAGTCCAAGGTCCAAATGAGAATGCAGCTAGGTGGACACCTTGACTTTATGAGCATTTTGAGACCCCAAGCAGAGAACCCAGGTGTACCATGCCAGGGCTTCTGACCTGCATAACTGTGTGAAGTATATAATTATATGTGGAATAATAAATCTGTATTTTTTAAAAAAGATTTTATTTATTTGAGAGAGAGTACGAGCAGGGGGAGGGGCAGAAGGACAAGCAGACTCCCTGCTGAGTGCAGAGCTCTACCCGGGGCTGGAATGTGGGGCTGCACACCGGGCTTGATCCCAGGACCCTGAGATCATGACCTGAGCCAAAGTCAGACACTTAACTGACTGAGCCACCCAGGTGCCTCTAAATCCATATTATTTTAAGCTGCTAAACTTGTGTTAATTTGTGATGCGGCAATAGAAAAACAATGCATTTCCCCACTGGATGGCCTGGGCACCTTTGTTGAAAATCAATTGAGCATGTATGTCTGGGCTTATTTCTGGACTCTGTTCTTTTCCACTGATACGTTTATCTATCTTTTTTTTTTTTACCCAAAATATTATCATTTGGATTACCATAGCTTTATAGTAAGTCTTGAAAATTGGATACTAGCTTCCAGATTTGTTATTCTTTTTCAAAATTGTCTTGGCTATTTTAGGTTCTGTGCACTTTCACGTAAATTTTAGAATCCGCTTTTTCACATCTACAAAAAAAAAATTTGCTGGAATTTTGAATCTGACGATCAATTTGGGGAGATCACACAGATTAACAATATCTGATTCATGAACATGATATATATTTCCATTAATTTAAGTCTCCTTGAATTTCTCTCAGCAGTGTTTTGTAGTTTTCAATGTGGAGATTTTAGGCATCATTTGTTAAACGTGTTTGTATGTATGTAATGCTTTTTCATGCTGTTGTAAATAAAATATTTTTAATGTTTATATTCCAGTTTTTTACTGCTAGTGTATAGAAACGCAAAATCTTCTTGTTTTAGCCTTGTATCTGTGAATTTGTTAACTTCATTTATTAATTCCAGTAATTTGGGGTAAATTCTTTTTTTTTTTTTAAAGATTTTATTTATTTGAGAGGGAGAGAGAATGAGAGAGAGAGAGCATGAGCAGGGAGGAGGGGAGAGGGAGAGGGACAAGCAGACTCCCCACTGAGCAGGGAGCCCGATGCGGGACTGGATCCCAGGACTCTGGGTTCATGACCTGAGCTGAAGGCAGATACTTAACCAACTGAGCCACCCAGGTGCCCTGGGGTAAATTCTTTAAGGTCATCTACATAGACAATCAAATTTTCTATGAATGAAGGCAGTTTTATTGACTTCCTTCCAATGTTTTTGCCTTTTGCTTATTTTTCATGCTTTATCAAAGTATGCAGGACCTCCAGCATAATGTTCAATAGGTGTTGTGACAGTGGATGGCATTCGGTACATCACCACTTAGTATGATACAAATTATAATTTTTTCATAATTTTTTTCCCATCAAATTGAGGAATTTCATTTCTCGTCCTAGTTTGCTGGGAATTTTTGTCATGAACTGATGTTAAGTTTTGGCAAATTCCTTTCCTGCATCTATTCAAATGACTGTATGATTTTCTCACTAATTTCATTAGTGGTATGGATTATAAGTTGGTTTTTGAACTCTTGCATCTCTTGGAAACCACATGGCCGTGATTTATTGTCATTTTTTACATATTGCACAATTTGATTTAGATTCTATTTAGTCCTATGCTGAGGACTTTTGCATCTATGTGCGTGAGATTGGTAATTTTTCTTCCTCAAATATTTGGTAGAACTCACCAGTGAAATCATTTAGACCTGGAGTTTTCTTTGTGGGAAGTTTTGGTTATAGTTATTGAACAGATTTATGTTGTGGTTGATCCGCAAAGCTGGATGCCATCTATCACCTCCTTTTCTGTGTGCTTGCTTCTACATGGATCTCCCTCCCTGTTGGTGGGACGGCCTTGAGACTTGCTTTGAAAAACGGAATACTGCTGCTTTCCTTCTTAAAGCCAGCCACTATGTAAAAAATCTGACTATTCTGTGACCACGTTGCTGAGAGGAGGCTCAAGTGGAGAGATCATTTGGAGGAACACTGAGGTACCAGACATGTGAGTAATTCATTCTTGGAACTTCCAGTTTGGCCCAGCTGCCGGCTGAAAGCAACAGAGTGAGTCATTCCAGCCAATACCATTTGGAGAAGAACAACCCAGCTGAGGTCAATTAACTTAGCAACAACAAAGGGATTTCTACTTTTGTTATTTTAATTTACTGAGTTTTGGAATTGGCTATGAATCAATAGGATGCTGAAAAGAAGGGCTATTCATGTTTTCTCTTTTTTCTTGTGTCACTTTTGGTATATTTTGTGTCTCAAGGAATTTGTCCATTTCATCTAAATTGTTGAATTCTTCATAAAGTTTTTTACAATATTTCCTTTTTTAAATAAAGATTTTATTTATTTATTTGAGAGACTGAGTGAAAGAGAGAAAGAGAGAGAGAGCACACAAGCAGGAGGAGAGGGAGAGGGAGAAGCAGGCTCCCTTGCTGAGCAGGGAGCCCGATGTGGGGTTCAATCCTAGGACCCTGGGATCATGACCTGAACTGAAGGCAGACACTTAACCGACTGAGCTATCCAAGTGCCCCAATATTTCCTTATTTTAAAAATATCTGTTGGGGGCTCCTGGGTGGCTCAGTCATTAAGCGTCTGCCTTCCACTCAGGTCGTGATCCCAGGGTCCTGGGTTTGAGCCCCACATCGGGCTCCTTGCTCAGTGGGAAGCCTGCTTCTCCCTCTACCACTCCCCCTGCTTGTGTTCCCTCTCTCGTTGTCTCTCTCTCTGTCAAAAAATAAAATCTTTAAAAAAAAATATCTGTCAGATCTCTAGTGATAACTTCTCTTCTATTTCAGGTATTTTGTAATTCATGCTCTTTTTCCTTTCCTTTTTTTAAAATTTTATTTATTTATTCGAGACAGAATGAGAGAGAGAGAGAACATGAGATCGGGGAGGGTCGGAGGGAGAAGCAGACTCCCTGCTGAGCAGGGAGCCCGATGCGGGACTCGATCCAGGACTCCAGGGTCATGACCTGAGCCGAAGGCAGTTGCTTAACCAACTGAGCCACCCAGGCGCCCCTCATGCTCTTTTTCTTGATCAGTCTTCCTGATCAAGAAACTGTTTGGAGTTTTTACAATTTTATTAATCAATTCAAAGAGCTGTTTTTGGCTTTGTTAGTTTTCTCTGTTTATTTGCTTGTTTTATATTGAATTGATTTTGGCTCTTTATTATTTCTTTCCTTCCACTTGCTGTGGGATTAGTATGTTCTTCCTTCTTAGACTGCTAAAATGTAAATTTGAACTATTGATTTTTAATCTTTGCTTTTTTTCTATTATAGACATTTAGAAGTGTGAATTTTCTTCTAGGCACTGTCTTAAGTGCGTTCCATAAAATTTGTTATTTTTCATTATCATTCAGTTAAAGTATTTTCTGATTTTGCTGCTAATTTCTCTGTGTCATATAAGCTTTTTAGAACTATGCTGTTTACTTTCCAAATATTTGGGGTGATTTTCTAGATATCTTATTGTTCTTGGATTTTTAACCTGATTCCATTGTGCTCAGGAAATGTACTCTTAGAAGATTTTAATCTTTCGCAATTTACTGAGACTTATTTTATTGCCCAGCATATGGTCTATTTTGGTGAACATTCATGTGCACTTGAAAAAAATGTGTGTTTTGAAGTTGTTCAGTGAGGTACTCTGAAAATGTCAATTAGATAAATATTGTTGATAGTGTTGTTCAGACCTTTTACATCCTTACTGATTTTCTGTTTCCTTATTCTGTAAATTACTGAGGTAGGGGTGTTAAAATCTCTAGTTATGACTTGGGAATTGTCTAATTTTCTCTTTCCTTGAGTCAGTTTTGCTTTATGAATTTTGAAGCTCACTTATTAGGTGCAAACAGTGCTAGGTTTTTGTGATTTCCCAGGACCCTGGGATCATGACCTGAGCCGAAGGCAGATGCTTAACCGACTGAGCCACCCAGGTGTCCCAACTTTGTCTTATTTTCATATGACCATAGTAGCTTTCTTCTTTTTGCCATTTTCATCTTTTTCCATTCTTCTACTTTCAACTTATCTGTGTATTTATATTTCACATTTATATAGTTGGGCATTGCTTTTTAAAAAAATATATTTTCAAAAAAAATCTATTCTGACAATCATTTCCCTTTAATTAGAGTGTTTGGCTCATTTATATGAAATTATTGATATAGAGGGTTTTAAGTGTAATATCTAATTGTTTTATATTTGTCGCATCTGCTTTGGGTTCCTATTCTTCTTTTGTTGGCTTCTTTTGGATTAATTGCATATTTTTTAATTCTTTTTTTATCTCCTCTATTGGCATTGAAGCTTTTCTCTTTTTTATTTTTGTTTTTAGTAATTTTAGAGATTACAATATGTGTGTTTAACTTATCACAGTCTACTTATAATATTGTTTCATTTTACATATTACTATTTACACTTCACAAATAAAAGAAACTAATAACAGCATAACTTCATTTTCCTCTCCATTCTTTGTGTTATTGCCATAATTTAAATTTTGTATATATTAAACCTCAATTTATCTATCTATCTATCTGTTATCTATCTATCTATCTATCTATCTATCTATCTATCTATCTATCTATCTATCTATCATCTATCATCTATTAGAGAGAGTGCACCAGTGGCAGGGGAGGGGAAGAGGGAGAGAGAGAGAGAGAGAATCCCAAGCAGGCTCCACACTGCATGGAGCCTGACGAGGGGCTCGATCTCACGCCCCTGAGATCATGACCTGAGCCAAAATCGAGAGTCAGATGCTTAACTGACTGAGCCACCCAGGCGCCCCTATAAACTTCAATTTATAATGCTATTACTTTTGGTTTAAATGGACATTTGTCTTTGAAGGAAATTAAGGGAAAAACTAGTGCTTTAAGTGTAGATGTTTATCCTTTTCAGAGCTTGTCATTCCTTCCTGTAGATCTGTGTTTCCATCTGGTGTCATTTATCCTCAGTCTAAGAACTCTTTTTAGAATTTCTTTTTTTTCTCTCTCTCTCTCTTTAGTATTTCTTATAGTGCAGGTCTGCTGGCCAACAGGTCTTTCAACTTTTGTTAATCTGAAATGTCTTCATTTCATCTTCATTTTAAAGGAATATTTTTATTGGCTATAACATTCTTCAGTTACAGTTTTCTTTCTTTCTTCATTTCAACATTATTCTGTGATCTTCTAGAATCCACTGTTTCTAATGAGAATACAGTTTTCATTGGAATCATTGCTCCCCTGTATTTATTTTGTCATTTTGCTCTCATTGCTTTAAAAGTTTCTCTTCATCTTCGGTTTTCAGCAGTTTGATCATAATGTGCTTACTTGTGGTTTTTAAATTGTATTTATCCTTCTTGGGGGCTCATTTAATTTTTGGGTTGGAAAGTTGATGCTTTTCACTACGTTTGGGAACATTTCAACCATGATTATTTTTTTAAAATTATGTCTTTCCCATTTTCTCTCTGCTCTCCTCTGAGACTTGAATTAGACTTCTGTTGATGAATGTGCTACAGGTCACTGAGACTCTGTTCATGTTTTTAAACATTTTAATCTCTTTTCTGCAGAGTGGAAATTTTTATGAATTTGTCTCTGGTTCATTGGCTCTTTCTTTTGACACTTTAAATTTGCTCTTAAGCCAATCTAGTAAATGTTTGATTAATGATATTTTCTTTTCAGTTATAGAATTTCCATTTTTCTTTTTCATAATTTCTCTTTCTCTGCTTACCTTTTTCATCTGTTCACTCATTAGGACCTTATTTTTCTCTAAGTTCTTAAATATGTTTCTAATAACTCTTGAAAGTCCTTAAATGCTGATTCTAACATTTGGGTCATCTGAGGATCTGTTTCTGTCAACTGCTTTTTTTCTTGATTATGAGTCACATTTTCCTGTTTCTTTGCATGCCCAGCAATTTTTATTGTATCTTGGACACTGTAAATTATACATTTTAAGGAATCTGGCTTAGTTTTACTCCCTTTAAAGAGTTTTGAGGTTTATTTTTTCTGGCAGACAATTTACTGGCAGTTCTTGATCCTGTCAAGGCTTGGTTTTTCGGCTTTGCCAGGGCAGCAATGGATCCATTGCTGTGTAACAAATGATCCTGAAACTTAGCACTTCAAAACAACAAAATGTATTATGCTACCGTTTTTGAGGCTCAGGAGTCTGGGAGTGACTTGGCTTGGTAGCTCTGGGTCAAGATCTCTCACAAGGTTGCAGTCAGGCAGACATTTGGGGCTGTGGTCATGCAAGGCTCCACTGTGGCTGCTAGATATGCTTTCAAGCTCACTCATGTGCTTGTTGACAGACCTCTGCTCATTGATGGCCATGACAGAGGCCTCTTTCCCTCTTTACTTGGGCTTCTCCATGGGGAGACTATATGAGGGTGTGAATAAGAAGTGAGGATCGTTGGGGACCATCTGGAAGGTTGGCTACTGGCTGTTGCATGGGTGTAGGGTAGCACTTACTCTAGGCTGGGACTCCTCGATCTTGACAGTTTCGACATTTGGGGCTAGAAACGTCTTTGTTGTGGGGACTATCTTGGTACTGTAGAATGTGTAGCAGCATCCCCAGTCTCTACCCACTAGGTGGCACTAGGTGGCCACTACCCACCTTGTCTGTAAAAAGGTCTCCAGACATTGGCAAAGTCCTTTTGAGGGAGGAGCCAAACCACGCCTTCCTTCTGAGAACCACTTATCTGGGACATGTTTCTTACTCATGAGATGTGGGATATATATTGCATCTCAGATGAATGTCTTAATTCAGTTTCTTTACCTTAATGGGATTGGGGCAGAACCCCAATGGCTCCTAGCACTGTGTGACTTCCAATATCTCAGTTCTACTTTCAACTGGGTGTCAACTGATCTCTGCTAGGTTCTTCTTTTTCAGTACATGTGCAGTGTGGGTCTCAGCCAGAAATCTGTGACACCCCTCTACACGGTTCCCTCCTCTGCGTTACCCAATGCTTTACATTTCAGGTGCTTTAACAACCCGAACTCTGATGTCTCTTTCCTCAATGCAGCATTTGTGCTCTCTCTACTTGACATGCTGGGACTCCATAGGCTGTGGTCAGGAAATCATCCTCGGTCAAGAGCCACAGGGCACACGGGGCTCACCTGATGTGTTTCCTTGTCTCAGGGGTGCAGTCATGAGCTGGTGATTGTCCAGTGCCTGACAACATTAGCCTTAGGTGTCTTGTCTCATATCTGTTGACAGCTGAGGGACAAGTGTGCTGCCAATTACTCCATCATGGTAGATGTAGACATATCCCACACAGTGGGTTTATTTTTTAAAGGAACCAGTATTAAAAAAATCAGATTTCATTTAAAAACAAATCTCTCCACTGCCCTTGAAAATCGTATCTGTCAACAAGGCATTGACAAATAGCAGCATTTGGCCAGCTGATGGTTGCCATTTACCTTCACACTTATGCTGTTGTTTTCATCATTTCTATATATCCCAGTCTCTCTGCTCATGTCTCCTACACAAATGAAGAGGATACTCAGGGGCAGTGTGTTTTTTCTCGTACACATCCAGCCTCACTTGTTTTTGTCATCTGCATTTGAGTTGGTCACCTTTTTCCTTGAAATTTAGGAGCCTGCGGACCAGATGAAATCCAGAGAGAGAAAACATCCTGGTGTCATCTGTCTTGGATAAACAAATCTTGGAGAATGATCTGAGCCAGTGCATCTCCTACGGATTCACTGGGCTGGATTTAGCCACACGCCCGCCACCAGGCAATTTTTTAAAAAAGATTATTTATTTACTTATTTGAGAGAGAGAGAGCATGAGTGGGGCGGGGGTGGGTGGGTAGAGGGAAAGTGACAAGTAGACTCCCCACTGAGCAGGAAGCCCTACTCGGGGCTCGATCCCAGGACCCTGGGATCATGACCTGAGCTGAAAGCAAGAGTTGGAGGCTTAACCGACTGAGCCACCCAGGCGCCCCCAGGCAATTAAATAAACAGACTCCCTGAGGAGTTGGCTCTGATGTGATTGTCTGAGCCCCATCAGAAGTGATTCATTTTCTTGAGGGCTCTGGCAGGAGATCCTTCAGTAGCAAGTTACTGAGAGAAAACTCGAAGAGGAGAGGGACCCGACTTTACACACGTCTGGGCCACCATCTGATTCAGCTCTCAGCACCCTGTCTAGGGGTTCTGAACTCTACCCTCAATGGAGATCACGTGGCTTATTCCCCAGGGCAACCCTGTGCACCAAATCAGACCAACCATCATTAGATCTGTAAAGGCGGGGAGAGCCTTAACTTGTGCTTAAGGGAGGTTCGCACACTCCAATGTTCAGAGGGGCCAGATATGTGACATAAATGAATCAAGCTAGATGTTTAATGGGAGAGTGGTGGTGGGGTCTGTGGCCACTGGAGAACACAATTCCTGGTTGGGCAATCTGTTTCCAGAAGTTTAAAACATGGAGCCAGAGGGAGCACCATGGTCTGGGCTTGATGGCCCTGGGTGGCCCTCTGACCATGTGGCATGGCCCCTTAGGGACGGTCTGTATTCCGAGTCCTAGGGGCTGCACTCTTCTGAGATTCGGAGATGTCTGGGGTCCAGCAAGTGCAGGGGCTGTGGAGGGGAGAGAAGGGGGCTTGCGCCGTGCAGCCATTCACCCCGCATGGACTCTTTCCCCCGTTTCACCCTGGCTGGCCTGACTCCAGCCTACCCCACTGTGAGACACACGGGATGCTGAAGTTCTGGGTCTGAACAGGGAGGGATGGGGACAGGCAATGGACCCTCTGAGTCCATGAGGTCATGAGAGGTGGTCACCTCGAAACCCCACTCCATTCCTTGACCACAGCAAACAGTCCTCCTCCAGCCTGGAGGCCATCCCCCCACTTCCCCCCCGGCCCCCACAGTGCGTTAGGAAACGCCCTCTCTTTCCCACAGTCTCTTCTTTGTTCTTCCCATTCAGAGGTGACTCCATTTCTGCAAACGAGTCCCCAGGGGTGCTGAGGAGGCGTCTTGGTTCCTTTAGCTTTTTCTAGGTGTTCATGGGAAAAATGCACACGTTTGGTTTTTAAATATTATATTTTTAGGAATGTTGATTTTAATTATCTTACTAGATTTAGAAGAACAACACCCAGTACCTACGTATAATTGTTTTAAACTGTCAGAAAACTAGATAAAATAGACAGAAATAGACAGACACTTCCTGAACTTCGTAACAACTACTATATTCCAAAAGCCTGCAGCGAACAGGATACTTGGCTGATGATGTTTTGAACATCTTCACACTGTGAGCAGGACCAGGCTCATAGTACCCCCACTATTAACACCATATTTGGGGTCTCCACGAGTGCTCTAAGGAATGGAAAGGGCAAAAGACCCAACTTCAGGATTAGAAGGAAGAAGAGTAAGTCCTCATTCTATACAGATGATATTATATATCTATCAAACGTGACCGAATCAACAGACAAAAATAATAGAACAAGGAGCTCAAGCAAGGTTTCTGGATGCATCCATCATCAGCATACTGTCACCCACCACCTCCCTCCATACCAGCAACAGCCAACTGGAAAATCAGTCACGCTGCTTCCGGGTTGGTGAGCCCATCGAGGTGCCGGGAGGGTGGCGTGCCCAGACGTGGAAGCTCTGCGTCCCTTCCCCACACCTTGCCCCTGCATCTCTTCCATTAGGCCGTTCCTGAGTTCTATCCTTTATAATAAACTGGGTAATGGACCGAAGGTAAAGCTTCTAAATATCTTTTCTGAAAACAAAAAACAAAAAACAAAAAACAAAAAAACAACACCAAAAACCCCCAAAAAACAAAGCTCTTTTTTTCTTAATTCAATTTCAGAGTGGAAAATACAGAAGACTCTTTGGCTAAAACATGATTTTGTAAGAGAATCAGTACTTACAGGACCTTTGAAATTCCAAGTATTGAAGCAATAGCAGAATTATCTCTGGGACTACAAATTTACAGGGTTCTCTCCAAATAATCCAAAAAACAGCTGGCCACTATCCAAACCCTCTGTTGGTCTTATCAAATGATGAGATGTTGACAACCAAATAAATTATCTTTACTGAAATATGAAATGAAAAACCACACATGCAGCAAATGTACTGTAGAAGTGGTAATATTAAAAAAATACCATAAAATGCTTTACAGAAACACATTCTTAATGAAAAGTGACCAAGAAATTGAAAAAGGTCACCATTTGCAACAGCAAAGAAAAGCATCTTGAGAGGCACTTGGGTGGCTCAGTTGGTTAAGCATCTGCCTTTGGCTCAGGTCATGATCTCAGGGTCCTGGGATTGAGGGCTCCTTGCTCAACAGGGAGTCTTCTTCTCCCTCCCCCTCTGCTCCTCCCCTCCACTTGTGCTCTCTCTTTTAAATAAATACATAAAATTAGAAAAGAAAAGCATCTCGAAGTCAACCTAGCAAAGAACGCACAGGACCTTTCTGTAGAGAAATGTAAACTTCTAGTAAAGTATGTAAAGGGAGACATTACCAAAGGGAGAAATTACCATATGTGTGGATGAGATGTTTTAATGCTATAAGGCTCTTGAGTCTTCCAGACTCATCTAGGCATTAAATGCAATCGGATAATTTTTTCAGCTGGTATTGTGGAGGAAATCAAAGAACTTACTGTGAAATTTATATGGAAGAATCAAGGTATAAGAGGAGGTAAATCAGTCTTTCAAAATTGCTCTGAACTACATGTCATGGCATATCACAGAGGCTCTGGACCTGGTCAAGGGATAGCCTGGTATGTCGGCAGCATGGAATAGAGAGCTCGAAACAGAGCAGGCGTATCTGGGAACTTGATATACAATGCAGGTGGTGCCATAAAGAAAAAGGAAAAGGATGGGTTGTGGATGAGGCTGGGAAAACTGGCTCACTTTATTTGTTTTTAAAATTTTTAAGCTTTTATTTTATTTTTATTTTAAGATTTTATTTATTCATGAGAGACAGAGAGAGAGAGAGAGAGGCAGAGGGAGAAGCAGGCTTCCCGTGGAGCAGGGAGCCCGATGCGGGGCTCGATCCCCGGACCCTGAGATCATGACCTGAGCCGAAGGCAGACGCTTAACCATCTGAGCCACCCAGGTGCCCTTAAGCTTTTATTTTAATTCCAGTTAATTAACATAGTGTTATATTAGTTTCAGGTACACAACTTAGTGATTCAATGGTTACATACAACACCTGGTGCTCAGCACAGGTGCCCTCCTTTTAATCCCCATGCCCTAATCCCCCCTCCCCTCAGGTAACCATTAGATTGTGCTCTATAATTAAGAGTGTTTCTTGATTTGTCTCTCTCTTTCTCTCTTATTTTTTCCCTTTGCTTGTTCGTTTTGTTTCTTAAATTTCACATATGAATTAAATCATATGGTATTTGTTTTTCTCTCACTGACTTATTTTGCTTAGCTCTCTAGCTCTATCCGTGTCTTTGCAGATGGCAAGTCATTTTTTATGGCTGAATAATATTCCATCACATATTTAGACCACTTCTTTATCCATTCGATGGACACTTGGGTTGCTTCCATAATTTGGCTATTGTAAATAGTCCTGCTGTAAACACAGGGGTGCAAATATCCCTTTGAATTTTATTCTTTTATTCTTTGGGTAAATACCCAGTAGTGTGATTGCTGGGTCATAAGGTAGTTCTATTTTTAACTTTCTGAGGAACCTCCATCCTGTTTTCCAGAGTGGCTGCGCCAGTTTGCATTCCCACCAACAGCGTAGGTGGGTTCCCCTTTCTCCGCATCCTCGCCAACACTTGTTGTTTCCTGTCTTGTTAATTTTGGCCATTCTGACTGGTGTAAGGTGGTATCTCATTGTAGTTTTGATTTGTATTTCCCTGATGATGAGTGATGATGAACATCTTTTCATGTATCTGTTGGCCATCTGGATGTCTTCATGTCTTCTGTCCGTTTTTAAATCGGATTATTTGGTTTTTGGGGTGTTGAGTTTGATGAGTTCTTTATACGTTTTGGATACTAACCTTGTATCTGATATGTCATTTGCAAATATCTTCTCCCATTCCGTAGCTTGCCTTTTAGTTTTGTTGATTGTCTCCTTTGCTGTGCAGAAGCTTTTTATTTTGATGGAGTCCTAGTAGTTAATTTTTGCTTTTGTTTTCATTGCCTTAGGAGACCTATCTAGAGGGAAGTTGCTATGGCCAATGTCAAACTGACTCGCTTTAAAACCGGACTTCTACTTCACCCCAATATCTTGGTGGCCTTGGGATGGACTAAAGGCTGATAGATAGAAGGGAGAAGTTGGCAGAAGAACATGCAGGACAATATCTTTGTGATACAGGCTGGGGAGGGACTTCTTTCGACTCCCCACATTGCAAACCAGAGGTGAAAAATAGATAGATTTTTGCTAAATCAAAGTTAAGGATATCTGTTCAATGGAGAACTCTACAGCCCAAGCCAACAGAGGGCAGACGGGGAGGAGACGCTTGTGATGCCTTTAACTGCTAAGCGATTACTATTTAGGATAAAGGAAGGCTTCCTGCCAACTGGTAAGAGACAGAGGGTGTGTGTGCTAGAACTCTCAGGCATGGCTGGTGGGAGTGTGGACAGGAACAGCCATTCTGGAGGCAACTGAACAGCCATTTAGCGCACGTGCCCTTTGACCCAGGAATGCAAGAGGAAATGCTGAGGTTACGGTTCTGCTTCTGATAGCAGAGCGCGGGAGTCAGGCTCTGGGCTCACCACCATAGGAATGTTACAGGTTCAAGGTGGCAGATGCCTGGGGCGGTGTACATGCAGTGGGAAGAAGCACTGAAGGCGCTGTTCATTCAGTTCCCTGGGCAGAGCTCAAAAAATGGTGTTGAGGCAGGAAAATGGGAGAAGGGTGTTTGTAGCCCAATGTTGTTATGTAAGGGAACAACACGTGTACAATCCAACCCTGCATGGCGCTTTAAGGTTGGATCAGAAACGTTAGCAAGAAGGTGCTGGGGGTGGGGGGTGGGAGGTGGGGGGTGGGGAGGGGGCTCGGCCATGGGAGTGGGGAAATGGAAAGAAGGGAAAAATCAGGTGGAAGAAAGTAAGCCGGGGGCTTGCCCGCGTGTGTGTTAACGAAGCTGTGATTGGAGGCTACGGCCTTCGCACAAATCTCTGCAGTTGAGGTCTAAATAAATACACACATCCATAGATAAATAAATAGCTGAGCGAATTCCAGGCTTTAAAAATAAATTGACAAAACTTACTTGTTCCTATACGGAGGAACCATGAAATAAATAAATGTAGGTGGGGAAACTGGATCTTCATCTAGGGTAAAAGACACCTTCATCCAATCATATTGCAGACATCGTGATGCATTCCTCGTGATTTAGAAGGTGATTCCAAAAAAAAAAAAAAAAGGAAATGAAAAGTCATTGCATGTTGTCTCAACTCCGGAAGGAAAAAATGGTAAGGGACAGTGATGATCACAGGAGAGGATAGATTTTTTTAAATGCTTATTATAGGAGCTAGGTACTATGCGATGCATTTTACATAGGTGTTTTTTTGTTTTGTTTTCTTTGTGTGTGTGTGTGTGTTTATTGCTCCTGGGCACCAGCTGCTATTTGCACCTTATAGGTGATGATCTTGACTCTTGGAGAGGGAAGTAAGAACCCTGTTGGAGATCGTGAAGCAAAGAGTCGACTGGCTGGGAACTCAGGCCGTGGCTCTCAGAGCGTGTACCTTGACCCAGTGATGAGGCTCGGGATGACAGCCAACCCAAGGCAGCTCTGTAACATGAGATGGGACGCAACCAAGATGAAAAGCAACAACAGATCGGAAATAATGAGTCCGACAGATGATGGGGGGAAATGAATATAAACATAAGGGCTCGTTACAACTCTAATCCTCCAGGACAAAGTGTCCAAAGCAAATGAAAAAGGAATGTATTTAAAAAGGAAACCGAGCCGTAAACCAATGTCTCAAGGAGTCTTTCACTTTGCAAGTCACTAAGGAAATTCCAAGCCGGAAGACCTTATCACCTTGTGCATTATTCTGCTGTTTTTAAAAAATGCATGCCGTACAACTCGATGCTGGAGGGACTGTGAGGGATAGGCACACTCACGCCTAGTGGGTGGAAGGCAAGCGTGTATCCAGCTGGGCTGGGGAGCAAACGCCCCTCATATGGGAACCAAAATGATGCTGCAGTATTTTTTCTAGAGGCTTCTAGAAGATCCCTCTGCGGCCTCTGAGGAGGAATTCATGTATTCGGTGGGGAGAAGTCTTGCCCTCTCTGGAGGAAAAGTGGGCAGGTCTCGGGCTTCTCACAGACTCCCTCAGAAGTTAGCATGTCCCGTTCCAGGTAGTGACTAAACTCTCCATGTGGTGGGATGTCCCACCTCTCACCGGCTTCCGGCTGGGGTCCTGCCACGGGAACTCGGTTGGGGTTGGCTTCTTCTCTGTTTTGCATCTTCAGCCCAAGCAGCATACTGTCTTAGGTCCTGGTTCTCCAATTGGTCCCTGTCGAGGGAAGTGGAGGGAAGGTGGCCAGCGATGTGAAGGGCAAAGGAGGCGATGGGGAACCCCCACCCCCCATGCTGCAGAAGCATGACTTTCTACATCATTACCTGACCTCCCCATTTTACAGGCACATAACTGCTTTGCCTGAGGCCCTATCGGGAGTTAGTGGATATGATCCCATGTCTGAAGACCCTGAAGCCCAAGCTCTTGCCACTCTACTGCCTCCTAATGGGTACCCGAGGCCCCGCTGGTCTGATCAGGGTCATGGGGGTCTGCAGACCATGGCATGAAGCGTCTAGGCTTGGAGAACGGGAGGGCATGTGGGGGTGGAGGGTGGGAATATGCACCACCCAGTCCTTGACAGTTGACATACTACGGATGCCCCGAGGGATGCACGTTCCCTGTTACAGTTCGGGGAGGTATCCTGTGTCCCATCTCAGGTCTTATGTCCCTGTCCTGTGTCCTGTTCTCTCAATCTCTGCACGCCTGCTCACCAGCCTCCTAGGATGAGAATTTTTTTCCCCGAACAATCATGTGGGGTCTAGTGTGTTGGTTCCTGGAACAACGGAGACATTGTGGTCAAATTTAGGACATTCAGTCCCCCTCCTGAATTCCCGACAAAAATCCTCCCAGGGTGATATCCAAACCCCTCAGACTGGCTGAGTCACCCCCACCCCCTTTTCCCATGGAGCTCCACACCCAAGGCATTCAAAACTCCGCTCCCCTCCCTTACCAGGTCACATGCTCGACACCTGCTGCCTTGACACAAGTCCCCCACCAGACAGGAGCCCTGCAGGGACCGAATGTGTGTTTGTGCTCTTCTGGAGTTGCAGGCTGTTTTATGAACATCAGGCTCCTCTGGGCACATCTCTTGCTCTGTGATTGGGTCTCCCTTGGTTATGTAAATGGGAGACGAGACATTTTCGTGGCTTTGGGACGGGAGTATGAAGACAGCTTTTCTGAGCGGCTTTAAAAACCGCCTCACCCCTTGTGGGTTAGAGTTGGTCTCTGAAGAGGAAGGGGGTGTTCTGGGTTAAATGAGCATGATCATGGGAATCTTCCTCTTTCCAAGGAGCCTGCTTCTAGAAGATCCCTCTTCGGCCTCTGAGGAGAACCCTGCTTACCGACGAGCTCTGGCCCTGGTCCGAAGGATTGGCTTTGCCTGGATGAGCAGTGCCTCCCTCCTGGCACCCACAGAATGGTCAGCACTCCTGATCACTGGCTGGAGAGTGCGGCAAAGGTCTGCTGCCACCCGTGTCTCTGCCCGTGCTTTTGGGTGGCACCCGGCAGGGTGGGCCTGGCTGGTGTGGCTGGTGGCCGTCCTTGTCCAACACAGCCAGAGAGAGCATCTGTCTGTGAGCACGGCTCACTGCTGGGCTTGGCAGCTAGCCCAGTACCAGGCTGAGGTTCTTCCTCTCCTACCCTGCCCCAGTGGGCTCCTCCTCCTCCGGACCCTCCCCCAGCTGGGCTCCTCCCGCTCTGGACGCTCACAGCACCGCGAGGGACTTAAAGTCTCAGAGGAGGGGCCTGGATTTCCGGATTCTCCACCCTAGAGTTCAGGAGCTTTGCTGCAGGGCCGCCACCTGGTGCCTTACCTGAACGTTTTTGGCCTGTGGAGGGACCCACACTGCGGGTATTGTGTAGAAAAAGTCTCTCACAGCTAAAGATGTTCCCTCCTCAGTGAAGTCCCCCCTGAACTCCAGCCATGTTCAGAACAGCCAGAAGCTTCTCTCAGCACTTCCACATTTGGAAGGTGTGGGATAAAACAACCAGCTGGAGCAGTGGCCGGCTCCTGAGACCATACCCCTGAGTGTGGACCTTTGCCCTCTCTCCTTGGGTTCTCAGCAGCCTCTGACCCCGCTTCCTGCTCCGGATGCACCTAGTCGCTCTGCCCTCATCCTAGGCTGGGTCACAGCTTTCCTGGCTTACCTGGCCCGTTTCCGTGGCCTCTTCACTAATTTCTCACTTTGGCTCTGGCCACCTTGCGTTGCACTATCTATATGGGAGCGGGAATCATATTTTAAAAACATGAATCAGGTTAGCTAGCTCTTCTAATGAAAATCCTCCAAAGGCTTCCCAGGACCCTCGGAATAAACCCCATACTCCTCACCATGACCTACAATGCTCTAGACTGTGGTTCTGTCCTTAACAACTGACTCCACTCTCCCTTACTCACTGCGCACCAGCCATGCAGAGCTCCTTTCAGTCTTCTGTTGCTGCCTGAGAGTCTTTTTTTTTTTTTTTAAGATTTTTATTTATTTTCTTGACAGAGAGAGACACAGCGAGAGAGGGAACACAAGCAGGGGGGGTGGGAGAGGGAGAAGCAGGCTTCTTGCAGAGCAGGGAGCCCAATGCGGGACTCAATCCCAGGACCCTGGGATCATGACCTGAGCCGAAGGCAGACGCTTAACCAACTGAGCCACTCTGGTGCCCCGCTGCCTGAGAGTCTTGGTTGTTCCCTCTCCTGGAAGACCTCCCTCCAGTTCTTCAAATGCTGGCTGCTTCTCACCATTCAGGTCTCAGCTCAAACTGCCTCTTCAGGGAGGCAACCTCCTCATTCATTCAACAAATAAATATTGAGTCCCTTCTAGGTCCTAGACACTGAGCATACAGCAGTGAAAAAACAAAGTCCCAGCCCACAGAGAGTGCACATTGTGGTGGGTGCAGACAGAAAACAGATCTATGCATAGAATGTCAGTGGATCTATGTGCTAAGAAGGTGAAGACAGTGAGGGAGTTAGTACTGTAGTTATGGTGGGGTAAGGAAGGGGCTGTTTTGTATGGGGTGGCCAGGGAAGCTCTCACTGGTAAGGGAACAGCTGAGCTGACACCTGAAGAAAATGAGGAAATAGTCTTATGGATATCTGGTGGGAGTGGGTTTCAGGCGGAGGAGGTGGGAATGAGCATGACCTGTTTAAGGGAGAACAGAGAAACTAGAGAGGGAGCTGGGGGCAGCTGCTGGGTTGTGTAAAGCTGTAGATTATGGGGAGGGTTTTGGCTTTTGCTTGGAGTGAGATGGAAGGTCTTGAGCAGAAGAGTGACGAGATCAGACCCACATTTTTGAAAGTTTCTTCTGGTTCTGTTTCTTCATGGTAACACAACGTGGGATGCTTTCATCCAGTGAGTGATGGCAGGGGCTTGCACCAGGGTGGCGTATGAGATGTGCCTGGGTTTCGGATCTATTTTCAAGGCAGGGCCGATGGGATTTGCTGGTGGACTGGATGTGGGTGTGAGAGAGAATGACTTCAGGGCTTCTCACTGCCGTGTAGTGTCACAGCTGGGAAGTGTCCGGCTGGTGAGTTTGCCGTGGGTGGAGGAAAAGCACCTGTGAAGAGATGCTGCATTCTAGAGACCTCCTGACGAATCCCAGCTGGGAGGGGACCAGCTGTGGGGCGGTGGGGACCAGCCACTGATCGGGCCCTCAGCTGGGATCAGAACATGTGCAGAGAGGGGCCGGCCATGATTCTTGGCCGCCCTCTGAAAGCTGGCATGGGCCAGCACTGGCCCTGCTGCTTGCAGCCCATTTCCATCCCTTCTCCCTGCAGCCAAGAGCCCATCCATCGGCCCCCGCTTCAGGCGAGAGAAGAGCATGGCTGCGTCAGAAGGGGGCTGGCCCTTGAGAAGCCTGCACCTTTGTGGGCCTGGCAGAGCCATAGGATGTTTGAGTTAGGATTCTTGGCTGCGAGCGTCAGAAGCCGGATGAAACCAGTTCAAAGGCTCTCAGAACCAAACGGGGACTCTGGCCCATGCCAGAACACTCCCCTGTCTGCCTTTGGGGACTCCCCGAGGCCAGCTTCTCATTTAGGGTCCCGACACCTGCAGACACCTGTTTCAGGACCTCTCCACCAGGAGGAAATGGCCTCCAGCCTTAGGTCCTGTTAAAAAAAAAAAAAAAAGCACTTGGGGAAGGATGCAGATTGGTCCATCTCGGTGGGCATGTGCAGTCCTGCAGCGGAGGGGCAGGCACTGTGTTTGATGGACAGCTCCTCTCGCAACCAGAGCCGGGCATTTCCCCAGAGGGCGAGGCATGAGATGGGCTGGGCAGGATTACACATAAACTGTCCCCTGCATCAAGGTTCCTCGGCTTGTGGTGGGACCCTCTTTCCAACTGCCCAGAAAAGGCAAAGAAAACCACCCATGCATAGTTGCAAAGGACACGCTGGAACCCCAGAGTCCTGGCTCCAGTATTAACACCCACCAGCAATGACCATGTGCCTGCATGGACAGGCCCTGGGCTGGGCTCTTTAAATTAGTTACTTGTCATTCTGGTGACAATCCTGCATAAGTATAAATCTTCTGGTAGGTATGACTGCCTCCTTTTTTTCCCCCTTTTTTGGTAAGAGGACACTGAGTCCCAGAGACCTAATGCGACTCTAAGAGGCCAGGTCACCAGCCTATCCAGAATCCTTTCTGGGCTGGAGGTCTGCCAGGTTCCGAAACCTGGTCTCTTCTCTCCAAAAGTGCTCCTACTCATGGTCAAGGCCAAATGGAAAAAAAGAAGGTTCTTGGAAATCAAACAACAAATTGTAAATAAAAGGCAAATAAATAAGCCAGATGAAGCAGGTTCGTAGCTTCCAGAAAGCTGTTTCCATAAAACAGGACAAGAACTACAAAGATTTTTTACAAGTTTGAAGTATAGGAGTAAATAGCCTTAGCTAACGGAACAAATAAGACAGAAGAAATAATAAAACAGGGGACTTAAAAGTACGTGACTCTGGAGGGGGAGGACTGGAAGGGCTGGGGTGGGCTCCTGCCTCCCACCTCCTCCCCAGGGGGGCCCCTGGCTGGCAGCACTGCCTGCCAGATGCCAGAGGAAGGTCTCGCCGCCAGCCAGGCTCCCTGCGCTCTGGAACTGGGTACGCTGACCACACACAAGCTGATGCCTGGCAGCGGCTCTGACCAGACAGGGATGGGCCCTGAATCTCCACTGGGCCTGGGTTAGCGCCCACTTCCGTAGCTGCCCTCAGTGCGTGCGGATAATAGCTTCCCGATTCCCCATAAAACAGCTTGCACATGCATTTATTTACAGACCCTTGTCAGATCTGAGCTGTTCGCCTTTCACACCGGCCTCCCTGTAGTTTGCCCTGATCTAAGAGGACTGACTGGCTGCTGGGAGGGCAGCGGAACCCCGGGGGCTCGCCCGGTGGGGTCTTTGACCTGGACACCTTCCTCAGCTCCATGCCCTGGGGGGTCCGGCTGTGGCCCGGGAGGGGAGGGTGAGCCCACGGGAGCCCCTGCGTGGAGGCTGCAGGCTCGGTAGCTCAAGCTGGGACTGGCTGGGCTCTGGTGTCTGAAAACAGCATCTTCTCGGGAGCTTGCAGACAAGGGGATGCGCGTGTTGTTGCTGGGATACGGGGAGCCCTGGGAAGCGAGGCTCAGCTGCTTGCCGGCCACGACATTGATTTTTACCAAAAGTCTCTGCAACCTCCTGTGTCTGGGCAGGCCTAGGGCCCCGAGAGCCGGGCTGGCTGCCAGGGGGCTCAGCTCTGAGCCGGGCTTTCAAGGAGAAGCCCCTTGGGGGTGGTTGGGGGGCTGCAGTCCTTGAAGGGCAGGGGCTATGTCAGCCCAAACATGCCCCTCTCTGGTCCTCACTCCCTCATCCAGCACGTTCTCGGTGCCAGACATCAGCGAGGGAACAATCTGCTCCTACCCTCGTGGACCACCTCCCTTCTAGCAGGGAGACAGACTGAGCGCACACAGTGTGGGGGAGGAGCAGTGGGAAACGAAGACAGGCCCAAGGCACTGTGGCTGGGTGACCTTGGACAACTGCCCTAACCTCTCTGAGCTGCTGAGTCCCCACTGGTAACATGAGCACGCTAAAAACAGTGCGCGCTGCAGAAGGTTGTTGAGAGAATTACATGAGATGAACGATAAGGCACTTAGAATATTGCCTTACACATAATCAGTGCTCGACAGGTGTCTCCCCACCCCCCACCCCCAAATTTCACATATTGAAGTCCTAACCCCGAGTACCTCAGAGCACCACGATATTTGGAGAGATCTCTAAAGAGTCTGTGAAGTTCAGGTGAGGGTATTAGCACCAGCCCTAATCCAGTGGGACTGGCGTCTGCATCACAAGAGGGGACGAGGACAGATGTGCCCAAAGGCAAGGTCATGTGAGGCCACGGGGAGGAGGCGGGCATCCACAAGCCCAGGAGAGAGGCCTCAGGGGGAGCCAGGGCTGCCTGCGACACCTTCATCTTCGACTTCCAGCCCCCAGAACTGTGAGGAAAGAGATTTCTGTTGTTCTAGCAGTTTGTGCAGGCAGCTCTAGGAACCAATACCCGTGTGAACTGTTGAGGTTATTCCCGTGCCCCAGGGGCACAGGACTGGGGAGTTTGTGGATGGAACCCTTGGGGGTAGATGACCCTACAGAGTGGCAAGCTGCAGAGAGCGTGAACGTCCCCCCAGCTGGTGAGCCCGGGGCCCTCTGTGTTGTGGGAGTAGCTGGCCTGGAGGAGGAGGGGGAGGAGAAGGGGGAGGAGGAGGAGGAGGAAGAGGAGGGGGAGGAAGAGGAAGGGGTGGAGGGAGAGGAGGAGGATGAAGAGGAGGGGGAAGAGGAGGAGGGGAGGAGGAGTAAGGGGAGGAAGAGGAGGAGGAAGAAGAGAGGAGGGAGAGCAGGAGGAGAGGAGGGGGAGGAGGGGAGGAGAGGAAGAGGGGGAGGAGGAGGGGAGGAGAGGAGAGAGGAGCAGGGGGAGGAGGACTAGGGAGGGGGAGTGGGGAGGAGGGGGAGGAGGGAGAGGTGGGTAAGGAGGAAGGAGAGGAGGTGAGAGAGGAGGGGAGGAGGGAAAGGAGGGGAAAGAGGAGGGGGAGGAGGGAGAGGAGAGGAGGAGGGGAAAGAGGAGCAGAGGAGGAGGACTGGGGAGGGGGAATGGAGAGGAGGGGAGGAGGGGGAGGAGGAGGAGGAGGAGAAGAGGGAGAAGAGGGGAGGAGGGGAAAGAGGAGCAGGGGAGGAGGACTGGGGAGGAGGGGAGGACGGGGACGAGCCGTCTCTGTTGTTGCCATCTGTAACTGGCATCACCCATGCTGTCACTCTGCCCTCGCACGTGTGCCCCCTGCACACGACAGCGTGAGTGCAAGTCCGTGCCACGGTCCGAAGCTCTCGCTCTGTGCGGTGTGTGTGGGGGGGCAGCTCCTGCAGCGGGTCTGCTGTGGGCTGGACATCTTCATCGTTCCCGCTAGTTTGCGATACACACAGCGCAGAAGGGAGCAATCTTGCACCCGCCCCCTTGGGCATGCAGGCAAGCTTTTTCTCGCCAAGGTGGAAATGAAGACCTGCTGGCTTGTGGGGCATGTGGATGGTTAATTGGAATTTTAATACATTTTTCTTTTAGACCCATCTTTTTAATGACACCCTAAAACTCAGAGTAGTGGGCGAGCGGGGCCTCTGGGTCCAGCAGCTGTGGTGGAGGAGGGGCCCCGTCATCCCCTAAGGCAGGTCCCCGGCAGAAGGCACTCTGAGGGGGCGGTGACCCCCTCCCCATTCCTTTCTAGAGTCTTGGTGGGGGTCAGGGAGGCAGGAGACCATCCCTTCCAGCATATAACCTAAAATCTATAGCTGGGGCCTGGGGGGGAAGCCCCATATCCAAGCCCCCCCTTCTTCTACCTTCTAGGTGGTGCCGCAATTGAAAACCACCTCTTTGTGATGTGCAACCCAGGGCAGGGCCTGCTGACTTCTCTTCTCGGTTGCCATCATGTAGGAGACCTAGATCCTGAGGTAGTGAAATCGCGGATCTCAAACTTGACCCCGACAGGGGACCGCCCTCCACCTTCTCGCTCTCCGCGATGGGGAGGCCAAAGTGGGTCCATATCAGGTTCTCCTGGGCCCTGGGAAGGACTGAAGACTCCATGTACATTTAATAGGTCAGCTTGCTCCTGAGCATCCTTCCCCAGCAGCTTGGGAGAGGACATGGCAATGCCCTTCCTGTCTGTGGGGGGGAGACACGCGCTGGCTGGTGGGTTGTCTGCACATCCCTGGCTCCTGGCGCCGCCCTGAGTCTGTGCCCAGATGTGTGGCTGTCCACCTCCCATTGAATGGGTAGGATCGGGGGAGAGACTGGATGCAGAGATTTTAGGTGGAAGAAGCCCAGGCCAGGCCCAGAGGCAGGGGACACACAAGGTGTCTTCGGGGAACAGGGATGGTGCAGAGGGCTGGAAAGGGGGAGACCCATGAGAGGTGCTCAGAGGGAGGCAGGGGCGGCAGCCTGCAGGGCTGGAAGTCCAGGGAAGGGCTTGGGCTCTACCCTGAGGGCAGCAGGAGTGAGGTCAGAGGAGGGAGCTGGTGGGTTTGCAGCCAGAAAAGCTCCTGGGATGGAGCTGGAGGTGAGAAGGTGGAGGGAGCGGCCATTCCCTTAGAGAGAGTCACTGCGGACTGCCACCCCCAGGCCCACCCTGCTCATGGGGCTTGTATGGGCTCTGTGTCCTCTCCCTGCAGAGTCCTGAGCCTGAAGATCAGCCCCAGGGATCTGGCCCACTAAGCAGTGCTCTAGGGGGTGGATGGATGTCTTTCCTAATCACCACTCCAGTCCTCATCCTCCCTGCATATCAGCCTGAAAATCTGCATGAGGCCCATTGTTTAGACAGGAAAAGCGAGTCTCTGAAGTTTCTCGGTGATGGGACCAGCAGAACCCACTCCCCTACCCTGTCTCACGTCTGAAAGGCAAAGGTGGAGTGGGCTGGCCATTGTCCAGAGGGCAAAGCTGGGGACAGGGGATGAAGAAGAGAAAGACCCAGGCCCCACAGGCAGCACAGGCTAAGAAATGTCCCGGAACCAGGACCTTCCAGTGAGTCCTCCCAGACCCTGGGATGGTGTTGATGGTGCTGTTGCTGCGCAGCCCTCAATGCTCTGCACACATTGTGGAGGGGGGGCACCTCGGGTTCTCTCTGTGGGGGCCTGGGTCTACATCTCGTTGGGGGCTGGGTGATGGGAACAGAGGAGAGCTGGAGCCCTGAGGTTTCCAGGCTGTTGGCCCACTGAGGGGCCTATTAACATTTTAACTAATCGTAGGGCAGTGGAGGAGGAGGACATCTTCATCAGAGCCCGAAGTAGCCCACCGGAGGCCATTCCCCGAGCATCTCTCCGCTGGTGCCAAGGCTGCAGGATGCAGGGTGGAGGTCTGAGGGGGTGGGGAGCCGAAAGGTCTCCTCTCGGGAGAACCTGGCTTCTCAGTCGAGCCCCACGCCGCTGACCTGTCCCGTTTGCTGACTTCCTCCGTGCCCTCACCCAGGCTGGCCCTTCCAAAAGAAACAGTCTTCTTTACACCTTAAATGCTGTGTCTTTTCAATGCCTTTAGCTGTCCCATCCAGCATATTCGTCACCATTTCAATCTTGTTCAGTAATAGGGCATTTTCCTCCCGCCGTGGGGAACTGTTGGCCTGGGGAAGGTGTGGGGTGTCCTTGTCTCTGTCTCTCGCTTCCTCCCGCCCCCCAGCAGGGAGAAGTGGGGGTGGCATAGTGTGGGAGCAGGGCTAGCTGGGGGGGGTGGTTCACAGGTGGGGGTCACTGCTGAGACAGGCTCTGCAGTTCACAGATTCTTGAGCCTCTCCCCCAAGCCCCTGGGTCCCTGCGTCCCTTTGTGCAGGCAGAAGCCTCTTCCCAGCAGCACCTGACCTCGTTCTGACTGCCCAGCCACCCCCCGGGACAGAACTCCCTCTGTGGGGTCCAACCACACCCTGGAAGGGAGTGAGGGGTCCCAGATCACAAAACGGATTCTTGGGAATTCCCTTTGAAATTTGAATCTTAGAGCGCCCATTGACTTTAAAAAATGTTTTCCAATTCCTGTTTCTATAACAGGGCTGCTCTGTGTTCAGGCTTTTACCGTTCAGTTCAGGCTTTTGCTGGACCTCTCAGATTATTTTAGAGCTAAAAGGGCTTAGGAGATCGACTGGACCAGTTCTCTGAATTTACAGATCGGGAAACTGAGGCCCAGAGGGGAAGGGGGATGCCTAAGGTGAGGGTTAGTTGACGACAGAGCTGGGTTAGAATGGAATCTCTGCTAAGTTCCTTATCCCAGCTCAGGGATCCCTTTAAAGGCATTTAAATAGAAGGTCTATGTCACACCCCTGGTGCTGTCGGCAGCCCCTGGCCACCTGTCTGGCCACTACTCTGTCCACGCTGCTCTTCTGGAACCAGCTAGAACTTTCTCGCTGAGTCCTCTCTGCCTCCACCCTGCTCTTCCCTCCTCTCCCCTCCCCTTCCTCTTCTCCAGCCTAATTCAGTTACTGCATACCCAGAACCCACGGCCTCAGGAAAGCCTTCTCTGACCCCTCTGTCTCCCTCGGGCGCCACAGGAGCCTATAAACCCACGCATCCAGGCTCAGCCTCCCCTCTGGTGGTCAAGAGGTGCAAATTAAGACAATGAGGTGCCGTGGTCACATACCAGATTAGCAAAAATCCAAAAAAGCAGTGACACTCTGCGCTGCAGGGCTGTGGGCGAAGGGTCACTGTGCACCCTGCTGATTGCCCAATCCTTTAGGGAAAACCTGGTGATATCTGTTAAGCTAAAAATACACATTAACTTTAACCTGGCAATCCCACCCTGGGGATTTTATCCTATAGAACTAAAAGTACCAATACGCAAGGAATCGGGGATGTTTATTACAGGGCTGCTGGCGGTAACAGACATGCGCACGCGCACACGCGGACCAGCAAACAATCTAAAGATGTCAATAAACACAGGAGTTGAACAAATTGCAGCTCTGGGCTTTTAAGCAACTATTACAAGAAAGCAGGATGTACCTCTAGCTACTGTCTTGGAGGGATGTCCATGATGCGTTAGCAAGTGCGAACAGTTAGCTGCTGATATGTACGATATGATTCCAATTTTGGCAAACAAACCCCTGAAAGCCCTCTCACGTCGGAGAGGGTGGGCTGTGCCTGAGCCCGGGGTCACAAGGGGTGAGGGTAGGGTATGGGAAGAGACAAAAGAGACAGGTGGCTTCGAGGTGGGTCAGGAGACCCCCAGCTTGGAGTCTGAGACTGAGTTCTTTTTTTTTTTAAAGATGTTATTTATTTATTTGACAGAAAGAGACACAGCAAGAGAGGGAACACAAGCAGGGGGAGTGGGAGAGGGAGAAGCAGGCTTCCCACCGAGCAGGGAGCCCGATGCGGGGCTCGATCCCAAGACCCTGAGATCATGACCTGAGCCGAAGGCAGACGCTTAACGACTGAGCCACCCAGGCGCCCCCGAGACTGAGTTCTGAAAGGAGGTAAGTGGAGTTGTTGGGGCCAGACTGCCCCAGGGCTCCCCTCTCCCATCAGGGTGCTGGTGGTCCCGGAGGAGGGCTGGGCTGGCTGGTGGTGGTGGTGTGTGGTTGTAACCTTGACCTTCAGCTCCTATTTGATCTTGGACAGTTCCCCACTTGCTTATTATACTGGAATTTCATGGGATTTCCTGCCATGCTTACACAGAACCCCTAGAAACATACAGCTGGTTAGTTTGGCCCTTATTCTGGATGCATTTTACCCCCTCCTCCATTTGTATGTTGAAGCCCTAAGCCCCAGTGTGAGTGTATTTGGAGATAGGGCCTTAAAGAAATAATTAAGGTTAAATGAGGTCATAAGGGTGGGCCCTGATTGAACTGGTGTCCTTATAAAAGAGGAAGAGACACCAGAGATAGGTCTCTCTTTCTCTCTCTGTGTGTGCGTGTGTGTACATGGAAAAGAGACCACGTGAGGCCACGTGAGGGCACAGAAAGAAGTTGGTCAAACGCAAACCAGTAGGAGACCTCGCCAGGACTTGACCATGCTGGCACCTTGCTCTCAGGCTTCCAGCCTCCAGACCTGTGAGAAAAGAAACTACTGTCGAGCCCCCGGTCTGTGGTATTTTGCCATGGCAGCCCGAGCTGAGAAACTGGACCATCCATGTCATAGGAATTAACTTCTTTTCTGGCTTAGCAGGCATGCTCTGAGTTAGAACTGTGAGGGGACACTAATGGATTTTGTGGGTCATGTAGTTGGGGTGAAGCTGATCCAGCCCTGGCTTCAGGGGCAGATCACGTGGCTCAGGCCTGGCCCCTCAGTAAATTTCATCATCTTGACCATGGGATGGGTTCAGGGATGGGCACCCGACCCCATTTGGGCCCATCAGAGACCTGGGACTCAGTCTGAGCCCTGGGGGAAGCAATCTGTTTTCCCTCGGGGCTTGAGGTTGTGCGAACGTGAAGCCGGATCTGCGGCAACCCTTCTGGCACCATGAGGAGACTTCCAGTGTGGTGACCCAAGGGAGCGACCTGAAGGAAGGGGAGAAGAAATTTGGAGGGACAGAAACTGGGTTCTGAGGATGTTATTTCAGATGGCCAAGGCCAAACTACCCCTCAATTTTTAATTTTGTGAAAATGGTAAATTCCTTTTTCGCCTAAGTTGTCACCAGCTAGATGCCAAGACCTGACCTTTACTGCCCACCTGCTTGTACTCACTGACCTTTGTCCCACATTTTTCCTTAAGCCTTTCTTTCCAGCTTATCCCTTAACTCAGGCAAATGGAAAGCAAAACCTCCAGCAATAGCAGCTGCCCGGACAGGATCTCCAGCCAGCCCAGACCACCCAGACCAGTTTGAGCTAGAGCCCCGACCCCTGTGCAGATGGACAGTGGAGTGACCTCTAGAATGACCGACATTTACCTCTACCTCATTATAATACTACAATCTCCCCCCAAGGAGGAGGATGACCTCATTCACATAACATGCAATGTGTGCATAGGCGTGTTCCCTTATGGTGCATGCGTAACCTTATGCCCACCTCTGCGTAGGACGACCAGGCTTCCCCATCTAAATATTTATTCATACTAACCCTAAACAAAAGGATCCCATCCCCCCTTGCTCTGGGAGTCCTGGTTTTGGAAGCCATTCCCCGTGATCTTATTTGCTGCAAATAAAGTTTTCTCTGTGCGGCAACTCAACCCCATGCAGTTTCTGACTCACCAAGGAGCCAACTCACATTGGTTTGGTTGCAAAGTCAGCCCAAGTCAGTTTCTGTCACTTTCTGTATTACCATGAGTGATCCACTAGTTCTTGTCAACCTCTGACCCTTCGTGTAGCTGGGCAGGACCTCTCTGCTGTGCTGGGACAGGGTCTGGCACAAGGCAGTCTCCCCACTTATCTAGTAAAGAGTTTTGGTCCCTCACAGTGTCTCCCTGGCTTCCAGACCCGGAACAGAAGCAGGCCTGCAGGCGAGAACTGGCTCTAGCGTCCGAGAGCTCTGCCCGAGGAGGAGGGGGACACGTGAGGGGAGGCGTATGAGAGCATTTCCCTCCAGGAAGGCAAGCTGAGCATTGAGTCTCCACGGCCCAACTTTAATTTAACTGACAATTTAAAAAATCAAAACCAGCATCTGGGGCATTTAGAATGTCTGTCTTCCCGGTTTAATTTCACGGGGATCGTGTTATGGCTTTTGATAAAATGTTTCATTTTAAAGGACTGGTTTCATCAAAGCAGGGCTTTCCTTTACAGAGTCAGCTTTGCTGGTAAAAGACATTTTCATTAGGGAAAAGTGGTGCCTGGCTTGGACTTAATTGTAGGCTCAGAGAACAGAGAGGAAATACCTATGCCCTTTGGTGATCTCTTTGTGGTCCCCGAGGAGGCAATGGAGCTGAAATCTGGGGTAATTTCTTGAATGCACCATGCATGTCCATGCTTTCGGCTTTCCCCCTCGCTGCTGCCTCTTCCTGGATGCCCTCCCTCTGCTCTTGGTAGGCAAGACCCCGCTCTCGCTCTCGCTCTCGCTGACTTGCCTCTCCCTATTCTGGGTGTAGTCTTGGAAACTCTGGTTGGTTGCAAGTTAAGTGTAGATGTGACCGTATTTGGCAAATAAATTGAAGAGTCTGAGATGAGGAGATTATCCCGGATTATATGAGCGGGCCCTAAATGCAATCACACGTGTCTTTCCACAAGGGAGGCAGAGGGAGACTTGACACAAACACACATGGGAGGGAAGGAGGCGATGTGACCAGGAGGCAGAGATTGGAGCAATGTGGCCACCAGAAGCTGGGAGAGGAGAGGAATGGATTTTTCCCTGGAGCCTCTGAAGGGAGCGTGGTCCTGCTGACACTTGGATTTCGTCCTCCAGGACTGGGAGAGAATGCATTTCTGTTGTTTTAAGCCACCTGTTTGGTGGGGACTTGTTGTGGCAGCCACGGGATACTGATGCAGCAGGGAAACCCATCTGAACTGTCCTGAGCCAACCAGGGACCTTGGGTTGAGGATGGGAAGGGATCATCAAAATCCTGAGCGGAAAGAACATTCCGGCCTGCTCTGTGCTGGAAGCAGGACCAGAGCTCCCGCCAGCGAGCTCACAGCCCTCTCCCTGCATCCGTCTTGCTTCTCGCTCTGCCTGCATGAGCAGACCTCACGCCTCATGTGACCTCTTCCTTCTCTCTCCACAAGGAGAAACATGTGGGAGCTGCACAGGGAAGAGATACGTGCTTTTGGGATCATTTCACTTGTTAAGGACTAGTACTTTTGGGGTATGAAAACATGTCCAATGAGGATAACTCAATCTAAGGTGTGTTGGGTCACATCATCGTGCGCACCTCCTCACAAAGCCCTGTGTCCACACCTCGTACCCAGTGACTTTGCAGCTTCTCCCCCTAGAGTCGTATGGATGTCCCGCCTCATTCATGCGGTTCTCCTGGCCCGTGGAACCTCAGTGGCAGTGACTGTGTGCTGGTTTGGAGCCCAGGCTTTAAGCTTGCATGCTCATCCTTCTAGAAGCTTCTGGCCTCCTCCATGAGATATGTTTCCTCTGGGAGCTGCACAGGATGCACACCCAGGGGGTAGAGCTGTGAGCGTGAGCATGCATTATTGTTGCTCTGAGTTTGAGGTTCTTGGATGTGGTGTTAGGATTGCAGCGGGTATCTGCTACAGAAAGTGGTACCTAGAAGGGGAAACTGCAACATACGGTGGTGGTTTGGGAACCAGAAATTGTCAGAGGAGGCTAGAAAAATGACAACCTGTCTAATGGAGCAGTGGAACATTTGTTAAAACTTGCAGTGGGTTGGAGGTTGGAAAGTGTGCCTAAGGCGCTCCTGGCCGTGGGCTGGGAGCGTCCAGGGAGAATGTTGCGGTCACGACTGGGTTCCTGTTGTCAGCCTTTGTAGATAACTACAAAGAAGAGACAGCCCAGGAACAACTTGGCCGGATCTCAGGAAGAACTGAGAGAGAAGGAAGAGTCTGGAAAATCTGGGACTTGCTGGGTTGACAAATAAAACTATTTCCAGTCCCCAGCTCCTCCATTCGGCAAATTAAGAGACAGCTTTGGAGAAAAGTCAAATCAAGGGCATTGCTATTAAGATGTAGCTTGGGGGGCAGAGAGTGAAGCAGAGGCACAGCTTTCAGACCCCTGTGAAGGCATCCGGAAGAATTCAATGGTGCCTAGTAGTTACTAGAAAGATCCATGGAATGGTTCTGCGGCAGCCAGAGCTACCCACCGCACCGGTCATTAAGTGCAGAGAGAGACATGTCTTGAATTACATTGCGAATATGGCTTTTAGCCCATGCAATGAAATACATAGGAAACCCACAGGTTTTTTTTTGCTTTTTGTTTTGAGAGAACTGCATTGGCAAAAGCCCACGAAGCTGGAGGAAAAAAGACTGAGACTACTCAAGAAGGAAAACAAAATCTTGTGCCACTAATTTTTTATGAGCAAGATGCTGGCTGAGAAAACCTCCATCTGCCACGAAGGGCATATTTTCCAGTGTCCTTCTCAGAAGTGACCAAGGAGAATGGCAGAGAAGGAACGATTTCCCAGAGAATAGAGCCAAGAGCCCCTGACAAAAAAGGATGGGGGATCCAGCCCCAGGGAGAGGACCTGGAGCCTAATTATAGAACATTGCCTACCCCAGGGTAGAGTTTTGGCAATGTTTCTCCAACAAGGATTAAGAGCTGCTGTGGGTCAATGACTGTTTGGGGCCTCCTGTCCTTTTGGAATGGGAGTGTTTGCCGGGTGATTCTGTCCCTGCTCTGCGTGTATCAGGGGGTGGAGGAGGGGGGAGGAGCGAAGACGGCTTCTCTTTTTGTCCCATAGGTCTCTGGAGTGGGAGTCGCTCATATCCAGGTCTGACTTAGAACATGCGATTCTGGACTTCAGCTTGAGGCCACGACTGGTTGTCTTGGGCGGGACTGAGTGTATTTTGCAAGCGGGAGAGTCTTGAATAATTGTGTCCGTGAAGGCAGTCTGTTAGATTATATCATTGTTCCCAATTCCCCACCCATCCTGTGGTAGTTTCCTACGGCCGCCGTGATAGATTACCGCAAGTTTGGATGGCTTGAAACAAGAGAAACATACCGTCTCACAGTTCCGCAGGCCAGAAATCTAAAATCAAGGTGTTGCAAAGTTAGTTTCTTCTCTGAGAAAGAATCTCTTCCATGTCTTTCTTCTGGCTTCATGGCGGCCGTTGGCCACCCTTGGTGTTTCTTGGCTTGTAGACATCGCCCTGGTCTCTGCCTGCCATCACATGGTGCTCTCCATGTTTTTGTCTCTATGACTGCACTTCCCTTCTTCCGAGGACACCATTCACATTGGATTAGAGACCCACTCTAAGTCAGCATGACCTCATCTTAATTCATCACATCTGCGAAGACCCCATTCCCAAATAAGGTCCCTTTCCGAGGTTCTGGGTGGACGTGCATTTTTGGGGAAACACCATCCAATCCAGCTCATGCCCTTGTATCTACATCCTCTGCCGGGGGCTTCTGCAGCTTCGCTTGCCAGGATGGAGAGGCCATTTGCCCCATTCCCGTAAGCTGGGCCGTGTGTCTTGGCTAGCCCAGGGTACATGGGAGGGAGGGACGGTGTGCTGGCTTGGATCCCAGGGCTCAGAAGCGTTGTGTGTGTATTCGTGCTTCCCATTCTAGAAACTTCTGGTCTCCTCCATGAGATGGGCTTCCTCCAGCAGCTGCCGTCTCTGTGCCCTGGGCCAGTGTGGAGCAGAGCCACCCCAGCTGCCCCGCAGACCTGTCCTGCCAGGAGAGCGAGTGCCTCCACCAACCTGCCGAGCGGTGAGTTGCTTATGTCCCTAGGTTCCAGGGCGGTTCGGGAGGCAAGCCTTAACGGACACAGGGAGGAAGGGCAGAAACAGAGGGGACAGCCTCTCCTAAGCTCTGCTCAGCCAGGGTATTTTATTTGATCCAAAGGAGCCCAGAATCTATATTTCTTTTTGTTCTTCTTCTTTTTTTAATTAAAGATTTTATTTATTTATTTGAGAGAGAGAGAGAGAACACAAGCAGGGGGAGCAGCAGAGGGAGAAGCAGACTGCCCCCTGAGCAGGGAGCCTGATGCAGGGCTCGATCCCAGGACCCCAGGATCACGACCCGAGCCGAAGGCAGATGCCTAACCGACAGAGCCACCCAGGCGCCCCCAGAATCTACATTTCTAATTGGAAGTCTCTTAATTTTTGTAGCTATATATTGAATTCAGTTTTAAAAGAAAGTCACTGTGCTGTCCCAACCAAACACGCCTGTGGGCAGGATTCTGCCTGCAAGCCTCTTGCAGTCCAGCTGGCCCCGGCGGGTCCCTCTGTTCCCTTGTCACAGGCACCATTCTGGGCAGAGGCTGGTTCCAGAAGGAGAGGGTCCTCCTGTGTGACCTGGAACCCACAGACCCCTGGGGAGGCAGGGGGCCCAGCGGCAGCTCAGGATTGCCGGGAGGAGGAAGTGCAGAAAAACTTGTGTCTGGATGGTTCTCCACTGACGACGAGGCCCTGGAGGGGATTTGTCATCTCAATGCCTTTCTGCCCCTCACAAGGCCATCGCGGGTTATGCTGTTAAGAAATAGTTGGCGAGAAGATGCTCACAGACTTTCTTTTACAGAAATGGTGGGGTTTTAGGGATTTTTTTTAAAGAAAACCCAAACTCCCCAAAAAACAAAAACAAAATAACCACCAGCAAAGAGGGAAATCAAACGCCACCACGTTGAAATAGATTCTACTGGACAAATGTCTTGCTTTAAATTTAAATTGAGTCCAAGTTCTCCTACTCTCCCAGACTTCTAGAAGGTGGCATTCAAAATGTTTACACTTGTTTCATCTGCCTTTTTCCTAAGTCCTGGCCCCCACCTCCTTCCCCTCCTTTTACACTTGTCGCTCCGTTGCACACATATGCTCAACTGTATATTTACATGTATCTAATTTTTTATATATGGCTTGTGAAATACGCCAGACGGGGAATGAAATAATCCTGAAAACCGCTGGAAAATTATGCAACAGCCGGGAGATTGGGCACACGCACATTTTGTACTGCAAAGTTGCACAACAGACTGAGTTTGTTATAAGTGAGGCTGGGAGGGTTTTATTTTTTTCTCCAGGATGACAGCTTGCTTGGTGGAGTAGGGCTTTTGCACAACGCACTTCCTTAGGAGCCTCAGCCTCCTGCAGAGGGGAGGGCGAGGCTTGAGCTGTGCCAGTAACACAGAAGTGGGGGCCCCCTGCACCCCCCAACCCGGGGCAGGTTGCTGAAGGGCGGCAGGGGGCCCGTGGGGACAAGGCTGGGGAGTCTAGCGAGGCCACCAAGGTCCAGGGTCCAGCAAAGTGGACGCACGGGGTCCAGCGAGGCCCAGGTCCACGTCTAGTGAGAGGAGGTCTGGCTCTTAGGAAGCATCCATTTGCCTGGCGCCACGTGACAGGAAATCCTGGCGCTCAGAGGGTCTTCAATGGACCTTGTGCCACATTGCCCTCCATTGTTTGCCGCTCCCAGAGCTCAGGGTTTGCCCAGGACGCCCCTGGCTCTGCAATTCTCAAGTCAGTCTCATGCCCTGGGAGGATTCAGGAAAGTAGGGCCTTGGTCCCTCAGACCGGGGCTCTGTCACCCTTGGATCCACCCAGCCCTGCGACCCTGCTGTTGCTCAGGTCTGCACCAAATCGTCTTACAGCATAAAGCCAGTGAAAGGAAACCAGTGACACCCATGATCGGGTTCAAAATGCCCATCGTCAACACCCAAGGGCGAGGGGGAAAGGCTTTACTGTGGTTATATAAGAAAGATCAGAGGGTCCCAGATAATATGATTTGCCTGCTCAAAAATTGAAAACAACATTATGGTCAACAGTGACCTTCTGTCTGGGCTCTGTCTGAGATGCTGTGTGGAATAAGGGGGCGTCTGGCGTGTGCTGGAGGAGGGGCTCCCTATCAGAGGGCCCGCAGAGTGGGTCAGGAGGAGGACAGATACTATAGCAGAGACTTACAGGGAAGGCATTCTCTGCCCAGCCCTGGGCCCTGGGTTCGAGGATGCTCAGAGGCATGGGGCAGGGCCCTTGGATTCAGTAATGATAAGGAAGGGCTGAGGTCCCATGCTCTGTGGAGGACCCTGAGAACAGAAAGCCCTCTGGGGGCGTTGGTGGCCCCAGCAAGCAGGCAAGGGGCTCCCAATCATCACAACGCCCAGGAGAGCCGGCAGCTTCTGTCCACAGCCTTCGCGGCCAGGGCAGGCAAGGACATTCAGAGGCCACAGGCTGGCTCAGTCCACGGACCTGCTTGGCGTCGACCCGCCGAGGGTTGCTAAGGAGTCTGGGGCCCAGCTGAGAACTCAGGCTGCCCTGTTGCGTGGTCGCGCAGAAAGGAGATGGGAAATCGCCGTGGGGGGACGGTGGCTGCCTGAGACTCATTAGATTCCTTCTCTCTCATTTTCAGAAATGCAGTTAGGGAGGCCGGGGCGGGGCCGGGCTCCGGGCGGGAGCCTGGGTCCGGGGATGCTTGCGGGCTGGGGTCACTGCGCGTCTGCGTGCCTGCCTGTGCACGGGGCCAGCATGCGTGAGTGGGGTGGTGTGTGTGCGTGTCTGCACACGCATGTGCAAGCGAACGCTCTTGCCTCCCAGCTTCTGGGACAGTGGCCTGTCAGGTGCCCTGAACTCGCTTCCTGCTTTCCACTCACATAAACTTGTTGGCAAGCCCCCAGAAATGGCAGTCCTCCTGTGGCAACACCCCACCCCTTCACGCCCACATTCCCCCCCACACCCCTCCCCTCCCGGCAGCCTCTGCTTTCAGACTCCCAGCTGGAGAGCCCCGCATCCTCAGCAGTGGGCGGGGCGGTCTCTGGGAGAGCAGCAAGGGGGCCCCTGGTACCATGGGGGACCAGGAAAAGGAGCGTCTTGGAAAGTTCCAGGAATCGGAGGCTGTTGTGGAGGCCCCACTGTGAGATGGTGGAGGAGCAGGGGAGCGATCGGGATGGAGAGCCTGGCTGTGCTGGAGAGCTGGCCTCTCCTCCCTGGGCGGCCACAGCCTCACTCGTCCCGGGGAGGGGGGCACTCTCCCCACCTGAAGGCCACAGAGGTGGGACAGTGGGGGTGGGGAAAGCGTCTGAAGGCTGTGCTCCACTCTGCTCCGGCTTGTGACTGCCCCGTGGCCTGACATGCTCCCCCCTTCCCCGCCGCCTACGAGAAGCCATAGACACCTTTTTCATGGGAAATCTTTTGATTTTTAAAAATCTTAGCAAATTAAAATTAAAACACAAAACTCTGTTGGCTACCAGTGAGCAGCCCCGTATGCATCACACCGTAGGCCTCTTGAGTTTATAAGCCACAGCTAAAGATGGCTACTTGAGACAAAGAGCGAGATTTGTAGGAAGGGTGCTCGAGTCCAAACTCCAGGAGGCCAGGGGGCTCGGAAGAGCACCCTTGTGGGAAGTGAGCGCTCAGAGTCTGGTGGGGGTCCGTGGGGTCCCACCAGCTCCCTTCCGCTGGGGACTACCATCCCGGAGCTTTGGCTTCTTCATCTGAACGTGGGAATAGGATGTCAATGATGATCAAGGGAGACAGTTTACCTCAGAGCTTTGCTAACTCACCAGCAGAATAGCCCCGGTGCCACACGGACCCCTGTGTCGACATCTGTCCACTCCAGCGGGAAGAGAAAACCATGGCGCCCAGTCCGGCTAGTCATCTCTGACCAGGGCAGATGGGGATAGTCGGGGGCTTGGACATGTGTGCTCCTTCTCCTGAGAAGGGGGCTGGGAAGCCCCTGCCCACTGTCCTGGTGAGGGCTCCCAGTTCCTGGGGGGAAAAAAATTGTCCACTTAGAACAAAATGCAACCTCCTACCTGAGACCTGCAAGGCTCTGCCTCATTTCTCATCCCCTCATGTTCCCTTTTTCACTTCCTCCCTCCTTCTCTTCCTTCTTTTACCACCCTGGGCTTTGCTGCTTTTCTTTCCCTGGAGCAGAGAAAGCTCCTTCCTGCCTCAGGGCCTTTGCATGTGCTGGTCTCCCTGCTTCAGACGCTCATTGCTTAGACTGCCCATTCCCCGTAACTCCTCTCTGATCAGCTGTTAGCTAAAACCTTCCCCCACCTTCCCCTTCCTTGTCCCATGCGTTTTATATCACGTGCTTCTTTTTATTTTCTTCATAGTGTCGACCTTTGGAACTTATTTTGTTGATGCATTCTGCAAATGTTTACTGAGCACCTACTACGTGCCAGGCTGTGTTTTGTCAATCATAGGATTTCCTTGCAAGCCTTTGGCAGGGTTGTTTGTTAGGCCAAAAGACACCCTGGCATCCCAGCCACCCATGTCTTGCCATAGAGCCAGGATTTTGTTCTCAAGTCAGCGATGCCGTGAAAAAAGCATATGGTCAGAGTACGCTGGAAAGTTTCCCGTGAGCACGATTTGGTGTCTAGAGCCCAATACCATACTATGTGTTCAGCCAGGTACAGGGAGGGATAGAAAGCAATACCAGCTAAGATATGGAGGGCCCGCTCTGCTATGGATCAGTTTAAGAAACTGAGGCATGGGGAGGTTACGTAAATTTCCTGAGGTCACAAGCCTGGAAAGGGGCTGATAGAGTCCAAGCCCCGGGGCTCAGGGCTACCTTGAGTAGTTGAAATCATCGATGCTGGTGAGCCGTGATGCCCAGGCAGCAATAGTGATAGGGTGGGGAAGGGAGCTCTCTAATTAGGAGGTCTGCCTCATTATTCCAAAGGAACTCTTCAGCCTCATTGTCGATCCAAGCTCTGCGCGACCCTGGCAGGGGGGTGAGGTGTGTGATCCCAGCCCTACAGTTGAGGAGACAGGGATGCCCCCAGGGCCCCGGTGGGAGTGGAGATGCCAGTTGTGAGCCAAGGAGGACCAAAGCAGGGGCGGGGATGGGGTTGAGATGGGGCTGTGAGTAGCTGGGGATCTGAGACACGCTGATGGAGATGCTAGGGGTTATCGCATTAACAGTGCAGAATGGACCTGGCTGGGGTGGTTGGTGTGCCCGCTCTTAAACCCGCAGGAAAGAGTGAGACTACCCTGGAGGGAAGGGGCTGGAGACATAGCTGAGGAGGGGCCATGTATGTGGAGGCGGGGTGGCATCCATCAGGACCTTCCTACTAGGGATGGGGCCTTGGGTGGCAGTGAGGCCTCCTTGGACCTTCTGGAGGAGCAGAGGGGTCCCCAGGGAGTCTGCATTGGCTTCAGTGATGGCCAAAACCTGCATCCCTGCATCCAGAATTTCCTTCCACGGGGTTCTCGGACTTAGGATCCCATGGTTAGCCCCACTGCCAGCCCCAGCCGGAAGCTTTGGCCCTTTTCATGCCCACACTCTAGATGCTGGGATCAGGGCAGGGTCGGGCAAACAGGATAGAAGAAATTTGACACAAGGGGAGTGTGACCTGTAAGCCGTGGGGTCCAGCAATCGGCCAGGGTCACTGGCTGACATTCCCTGGATTGTAAGGGAGGAAGTGCCCAGTTAGGCTCACAAAGCATTGGAACAGAAAACCCCGTGATGGGACTGTGCCTTTCACAAGTTATGGACAGGATTTATACGTAAAGACATTAATTCTCTATGCTCTACAGAGGGTGTCGTCTGGGAATGGGACATAAAGTCTCATGAAGAATGTCTTCTTTCAGCAGGCTGGGGTGAGCGTGGGACTGCACTCTGCTCTCATTTGGAAATAAAGGCAAGCGAGGTGTGGGGGCGGGGGTGGGGGTGGGCATCGGGGCTGACCTCTAACAGGCATTCTGCCCCAGACGGCTGATTCAGGCTTGTCCTAGGAATAGCCTCTGCCCCTTGTCAGCAGCTGGTTCAGCAACGGGCATGTGACCCAGCCTTGGCCCACAGACCAGAGGAGAGTTAGCCGGCCCTTCTGGGAGAGGGCAGGACACCTGCGTGTGGTTTGGCCATCCTTCTATGCGGTCAGGAGCAAAGGTGATACCCAGGTGGCAGGTGGCGTCTGGAGCCACCCTACCTGCAGCCCTCCTGATACATGAGATCAACATTTCCTTCGGGGGATCTTAAGGGACCCAGAGGCCTTTCTCAGATGGGAGAGCTGGACCAGACGGTCTAGACCCTGATCCAAGTGGGCCTAGGACTTCACAGCTGCCCCACCCAGACACTGCCTTGGAAATTCTTGGGCCTCGCTGCCTCTCTGCCGGGTGGAGCATACGTGAGAGTAGGCAGTCACAAGGAAGCACCGAGCTTTTATTTTTCCCCGGGTCATTACTGCTTAGATTGAGTCTGAGCCTCCAGCTGTGTCTCCATTTAGAAGTGTTGATTGAGCCTGGATCCCCAAGCCTTCACGTTGTAAGCACTTTGTCTTTCCCTTCCAGGCAGAACGGATCCCAGCGGTGGTGGAACACCTCTGGGTGGGACGTGACAATGAAAAACACTGCTGTCCTTGTTTCCTCTTTTGCCTGACACAGCTCTCTGTCGGGGCGCGTGCGTGCGCGCGTGTGTGTGCATGCTCGAGAAATTAAGAAGCACACTCCCCAAAGGCCACCCGGCCTTCACGTTCTGTTCCATCAGCATTCCCCTGACAGATTGCTTACCCAGGCCGCTCCTGGCCAGAACTCTGCTGGTGCATCAGACAGGGCCCCTGCATCCGCCGGTTGCCAACAGCAGAGGGGGACAGAGCAGCTGTCTTCAGAGGCCCCTGACAAGGTCACGGAGACCTCATGGCTTGTTATATGCTGCATACGGGTCCCTGGAGACTGGAAGAGTCTAGGTCCCTCCCCCCACCCCCTGGAAGCTTGCTCTTTGGGAGGAAGGACAGTGAAACCTCCATCTCCTCATTACCTCCATCTGCTTGTTGCCCGCAGAGCGGGGAGGGCCTGCCAAGGATGGTGACCTCGTCAAAGGGCAGAACAATTTTTTGGTTTCTCTATGGCCACCAGGGGACAGGAATGGCTCTGATGAAGTCTGTATGGCCTGGAATCTCGAGGGTAGAGCCCAGACCCTGCCCCCAAGTCTTCAGAACAAGGCAGGGCACCCCCTCTCGTCCAGAGCTGGGCCAGGCAGAGAGGAAGACATTCTCCTTTCTTAAAGTCCCTGCCCCGAGACACGGGCAGGGATTTGTGACACCCGAGGTGACCAGGAAAGGTCCTCCTCTCTTTCTGTACCTCACATCCTTGGGAAGATTTTAAGGGTTGGAGGGCCTGACATCACCCTGAACTGTCTTCATCCTTCTCCCACAACATGGGGCAGCTCTAGATCATGGTTGCAACCCCAGACCTTCAGGGACTAGGCTGGTAACAATCGTGAGCCATGAGGACGTGTAGGACTGTGGGAGTGGTGGGGACACTGTCAAGCAAGCCAGATCTAAGATATTCATGTCCAACTAAAAGCAGACCCACGTGACACATGCTAATCAAGTGTTGTAGTTGAGTTGACCCTGTGGTCCTTAGTTTGTGCCTTTGCGATCTGGACCGAATACTTGAGCAAAGAACCAGGAGGATTTCTTTGTCCCACTTCTCACCTGAAGGAGGAGAGGACCAGAGGGAGAGGCAAGCACCAGGGGTAGGCCAGTGTTTTCCAGAAGAGGAAGAGGAGAGATCTGAAACCATGGAAATTTGAAGATGTAGGAGGTGCCCCCCCCTTTTTTCTTTTTTTGAGCTGAGGAGAGGTGATCAGGGAGCTGGGACAAGTCAACAAGGGCCCCCTACATGAATTGCAATGCATGAGTGCCTGATACTCTCTGCTTGGCCTTGTGGGTTCTCACGGTGGGGATTCAAGGATGGGCATGTCAAGGGTCGTGATCTGCCTCCCACTCATGCCTGGGGGGAGCCCCTGGAGGTCAGGGATGATGCAGGAAGCAAGCTGCCAGGGCTTATTCTGGAGTGTCAAGGAGACAAACCCTCTTTCCAAAAAGTATCCTAGAGCTGGAATGTCAGAGTGTGCAAGATAATTTAGTTATGTGGCCCCGTCTGAAAATTCGCAGAGAGCCGTCCCTTCCCAGTTCTGCTCTCCTCCTTCTGCTTACATCAAAGGAAAGGTCTCTGCTTCTGTTAGTCTGCCTCACACTTTCCCAACACTTGCGAATCAGCCTCGGCCTCAGCGCCTCTTTGCAGGCAGTAGTATCTAGACTATGACAACATTTTTGTTGTTGTTGTTTTCATTTTATTTATTTTTGGCAGTTATCTTTGCATTATGGTGAGATGTTGACCTTTCCATTACGGTGGTGATTTAAAGTATCCTGTAAAAACGTAAGGCCGTGATTAAGTACTGTGCAAAGAACAGCTGTGGCGGTAGGAGCATCACGGTAATGATCATAAAGCCGGCAGGGAAGCGAGTGAGGTAGAACACGACCCTTGAGGTAGGCAAGGCTGCTGGTTAGGTCTTATTCATCTTTTGAGGAGGATGAAAACATGGGCCACCACAGGAGGAATGAGTGACGGAGTGTCACGGGTTACAAGGCAGCACCTCGCTAGACCCAGCTCTGGGCTACCTGGCTTGTGCACCCTTCAGGATTCAACCATGCCACTTCTTACAGGAAGTCCTCCGGGATGCCTGGCTCTGAAGTCATCTCTCTTCCCATATGCTGACCACCATCCACTGTCTCTGGAACCAGGTATGTCATCGGAGGTCACGAAAGTGAACACCTGCTTGGGGGTGGGGAGGGAAGACCTATAGAGAACTGCAGGGCATGTGCCCCATTTCATGGTGGATAAGCAGAGATGCAGGCCCCGTGTGGCCACGCTTTCCAATTTCTCAAGAAAAATCCGAAATCTAAATTCTTATGTGAAATTTCACTATTTTTAGCATTGACAAGAAGCGTTCGCTAGGCCTGGGGGCTGGATCCTGTCTCGGGCACTCTCAGGTGATACAGAGGGAACATTCCAGGTGAAGATGGCCATCAAGCTGAGAGCCCTCACATCCAGGTTCTGAAGATGACGGAACCGGGGATGCGAAATCACAGCTACAGCAAGTTGTGCAAGTCATGTGTTTCCCCATAAGACTGGGCTCTCCTGGCCGGCAGGGAGGGGCCTGAGTCATCAGACCCTGCCTGACCAAGGCCAACCCCAAAGCCCTTGGCCACACAGGCCTGAGGCAGAGCGAATGAGAAAATCCAAAAGGACAAGGTGTCCACCATCCAAGGAAGCCTGAGAACACGCAGCAGAGATGTTCCCGACAGACACATGCCTAGGAGGGGGTTTCCAGGTGGGACCTGGGGAGGGAAGGTCACTGTGCCAGGGGACAGCAGGCGTGGGAGGACTGTGACTCTAGGCAGTGGGAAGGCTGTGCTGGAGAGGAGGGGTTCCATCTGTGGATGGGCTTTGACAGCAAACTTGCTACAGGATGGAGAGGGATGCCTTGGATGCTGAGTCGGAAAAGGTGGGTGGAGTGCAGAGAGGCTATTTTAGGCAGGCCTGGGAGTGCAAAGGCCAGGAGGCTCCGGATGCAGGGCAGGTGAGGGCAGCAACCTGACTGAGCTCTGGGAGCGAGGGCCCACGTCTGGGTGGAGGAGGTTGTATTCAGAGGCTGCAATAGAGGGATGGGGAGGCAGTTGGAGGGGGCCAGGAACTTCAGGCAGAGAGCAGTTGGGGACGAAGGAACCTTGCATCTCTCTGTAAGGGTAAAAGTTGGTATTTGGGATAGTCCCTGCGGTGCATGTACCCTCCTCTAAAAGCGTCTGGAGTTTCCATCTCAGGCCTCCCCAAGCCGGTCCCGTTCCTGCACCCTGTCCTGCCCCAGGGCGCCCAGAGAGGGCGAGGCAGGTCTTTGCGCCCGAGGCTGACGGGTGGGACCCAGGCGCCCCACGGACTCTCTGGGTGGGGATGCTCAGGCGGGCGCCGCTCCTCCGAGGTTGCGCGCCGCCAGGGCGCGGGGCGCGCCCGATGGTGGCCGGCGGCGGGGCTCCCCCGGCCCGACCCGCGGGGCTACTCTGCCGCCGCCTCGGGGTGTCTCCGCTTCGCTGCGAGCCGGGAACCGCGGCGGCGGCGGCGGCGCGAGGAGGGGAGCGGGCGGCGGCGGCGGCGGCGGCGGCGGCCGCGCCAAGAAGCGCCGGGTCACCGCAGGCTGAGGCGCCCGCCGTCCCCGCCCTCCCCCTCGCTCGCCTTCTCCTCCCTCCCGCCTCCCTCGCTCGCTCGCTCCTTCCCTCTCCCCGCCTCCCCTCCGCGCTCCCCCGCCCTCCCCTCCGCGCCTCGCCTCCTCCGCCCCGCGCCCTGCGGTGCTGCAGCTGCGGGCGGCTCCAGCTGCCCCCAGATGTGGGCTGGGCGGCGCGCGGGGAACTTTCGCGCCGGCAGCGAGTGCGGGGCCCCGGCTGCGGTCCGGCTGCCATGGATCCGCCGGCGGGAGCCGCTCGCCGCCTGCTCTGCCCCGCGCTGCTGCTGCCGCCGCTGCTGCTGCTGCTGCCGCCGCTCCTGCTGCCGCCGCCGCCCGCGGACGCCCGGCTCGCCGCCGCCGCCGCCGCCCCCCCGGGTAGGTGCGGCCGGGCCCCCACGCCCCGCGACCCCGGGCGGCCGGGCCCCGCCGCGCGTGCCCCGCCGCCCCCTCCCAGGCGTCGTCCAGCCCGACTTGGGCAAACTCCGCGCGCCCCGCCCGGGGCCAAGTTGGCCAACTTCGGGGCCGGGTTGGTCGCGCAGGGGGCGCCCCGCGGCGCACCGGAGCGCCTCCGGCCGGGGGGAGCCTCGCAGCGTTCGCGGCTCCCGGGACGCGGAGCAAGGAGGTGGAGGGCCGGGAAAGCCCCGCGGCCGAGAGCGCAGCGCTAGCCCCAGCGGGTCCTGGGGAGCCAGGGCGAGGCGGCGCCGGGGCTCGCGTCCGGGGACGCTCGGGAGGAGCCGGGTGCTGAGCGCGCCGCCGAGGGCCCTGAGGACTGATGGGGCGCCCCGGAGGGAATCCCTGAGCATCCGAGGGACCCTGCTGCACCCTCCCTGCCCTCGGGCGCGCAGGGAGGGGGCCCGGCATCGGTCCAGCCGAGAGCTGGACACGGAGGACAGGCCGCGCGTGCCCGGGGGAGCCGAGTCCACGCCGCTCGGGAGGCGAGCCGCCCGGGCGCCGGGGCGGCGGGGGCAGCGGAGGGGTAGAGGCGAGGCGCACGGGTAAGGGGCCAACCGTCAATGGTTTCGGAGCAGCCCCACGTCCTGCCAAGGACGGTAGGTTCAAGGGGCGGGGGGCGGCTCTGCTGGGGCCGTCCCCATGGGAACTGTGAGGAGCTCGCGGAGCCCCAACCCGGAACGGGGCAGGGGGCAGAGCGCTGGGCTGGCAGGGTCCCAGAGGGGGACTGCTTGGGGGCGGCGGGGTTCCGGAGTGGTGGCCCGGTTAACGCCCCTTCCCAGTCGGAAGAAGGCCGGGGAGGTGCAGGCTCGTTTCTGGGGGTTGCCTGGCAGAATACCCTTCCCTTCTCAGTGGTGGTGGTGGTGGGGGTGGGGGTGGCCTGGGGGGCTGCGGGGCTTGGCGGCGGGGCTCTGGGGCTCCGAGGTCTTGGCGGGTCTAACGCCCCTTCCCGTTGCAGGCGGGCCCCTGGGGCACGGAGCGGAGCGCATCCTGGCGGTGCCGGTGCGCACTGACGCCCAGGGCCGCTTGGTGTCCCACGTGGTGTCGGCGGCGTCGGCCCAGGCGGGGGTTCGGGCCCGCAGGGCCGCCCCTATCCAGACCCCGGGCTTACCTGGAGACAACGAGGAGGACCCCGGCCGCCGCCTCTTCTACAATGTCACGGTCTTCGGCCGAGACCTGCACCTGCGGCTGCGGCCCAACGCCCGCCTCGTGGCGCCCGGCGCCACGGTGGAATGGCAAAGCGAGTCGGGCGCCACCCGCGTGGAGCCCCTGCTCGGGACCTGCCTCTACGTCGGAGACGTGGCGGGCCTGGCTGAAGCCTCCTCCGTGGCGCTCAGCAACTGCGACGGGCTGGTGAGTACTCACTTCTCTTGCTCCTTTCTGTCCACTGCCCTTGCCTGGGATTTGGACGCTGGCTGTCCGTGATTCCCAAGGCCTGCACGGAGGATCTCCTCTGCACCCCTGTGTGTAGGGAGCACCGGGCACCGAAGGAAGGGGTTGGCACGAAGACCAACCCCTTGATGGGTCCGAGAGGGGTGATTTATGCAGTGGGTCAGGGTCTCCGGAGTGCGGTCTCCCTTCCGCCTGCGGGGCACAGGTCTTCCTATTGTAACCAGCTGTGTGTCCATCTCCGCGAGTGTGTGCACGTGTGCACACGTGTTTTGGAATGTTGGCGTGTGCTCGTATCTGGGTACCCTGGGCGAATAGGTGAATGCCATTGTGTGTCTCGTGCATGTATGTATCTGTGGGTCTCCGCTCCTTCGGGTGTCCGGGTATCTGTTGAGTGTGTGTCCATGTGCATCTTAGCGTGTGTGATATGTGTGCGAGGGGACACGTCTGCTGGCAGTCCGTCTTCTTGTTTCTGTGAGTGCAGGTGGTGCCGGCACAGGGAGCAGGCAGGCAGTGGTGCTGAAATGCCCAGTTATCCCTCTGCCCCCTGGCTGACCGGGCACCACTGATTTTTATGCTGTGGTTTCCTGTTGAACTCCAGCTGGTAATTTGAAAAGTCGGTTTTCTCTCTCTATTTTGAGCCAAGGGGAGAGTTTGGAAATGCAGGCTCTGGTGCCCACGGGCAGCCTCTGAAGGACAAGGAGAGAGGCCGAGTTCCCTCCTGGGATTGCTTGGGCCACCCAGCGTGACTGGAGTCCTGGGACGTTTTCCTGTTTCAGGTGCCCGTGGGGACCACGGCTTGGCATGAGGGGGCCTCAGAAGAAGCCTGGATCGATGCTCGGGGAGGCGGCTGACTTTGGCGGTGCTCTCTGTCTGGCTGCCCCGGGGCCTGGCACGTGGCAGAAACCACGGCAGTTTTCTATTTTGGATTGGGGGTGCGGTGGTCAGGCTGGCCGTGGCTGGCCAGACATCGGAAGCCCGCCCACCGTGGGTTCTGCTCTAATTGTGGCTCAGGGCACTGCTGTGCTGAGCGAGCGGCTGCTCTCCCAGCCCTGCTGGCCCCCGAGCCCCCGGTCCTCAGGCTTTTCCTGCCGCTGCCTGCAATTACACCAGAGCCCCGCGACCGCTGGTGTTCTTTTTATGGAGACACAGGAAATGTCACTTGTTGCTTCGGAAAATCACGGCCTTTGGCTGGATTTAGTTAGAACCCGGGCGTGTTGCAAACGACTATAAATGTCCTTGGGGGAGTTGGGTTATCATGGTGCAGCCCTTTATATGTCTGTTGTCTCTGAGGCCGTCCGGGGCCTCAGAAGTGTATCTCATTTGATGCTGCAGGTGAATTTCCTAAATAAAACGAAATCGGTGCTGGGGACTCCAGGAGTTGGGGGAGCTGACTCGGATGCAGTCTGTAGGTGGGCCAGCTCCTGTGTACTGAGAAATTTCTCATGGAGAGCATTTCTGGGAGGCTTTGTCTCTGTCACTTGTAGATTCGTTTGTTTAGCCAGAACCTCCCAGTGCCGTCTGTCCCCTGTGCTGGTCGGAGGTGTGGCTGGCCCCGTGCCCACCTGGGGCTCGGGCCGCTGATGGGCTGTGGGGCGACTCTGGCCAGGGCTTTGACCGCGGGCTCCTGGGGGCTATTTGGAGGATGAGTTGGCAGCCGGCAAAGGCAGAGGTTGGCAATCTTAGCAGAGGGAAGAACATGTGCTCAGGTCCTAGGTATGCGTTAGCCGGGTCAGGACAGGCATGGTGAGATGTCACAAGGACTGGCCTCACATCTGCCCAGGGGCAAGGCAACTGGAAGGAAGATGGGCGTTGGAAGACAGGCTGGGGCTTGCCTGAGGGGCCTTGAATGCTGTCGAAAAATGGCCTGGAGATAATGGGGCATCGATATTAGTTCTTTACTGTTCCTCCCTCTTCCTTCCTTCCTTCTTCCTTCCTTCCATCTTTATTTCTCTTTCTTTCTTCCTTCCTTCCTTTCTTTCTTTCCCTTCCTTCCTTCCATCTTTCTTTTTCTTTCTTTCTCTTTCTTTCTTTCTTTCTTTCCCTTCCTTCCTCCCATCTTTCTTTCTTTCTTTCTTTCTTTCTTTCTTCCTTCCTTCCTTCCTTTTTCTTTCTTTCCTTCCTTCCTTCCTTCCTTCTTTCTTTCTTTCTTTCTTTCTTTCTTTCTTTCTTTCTTTCTTTCTTTCTTTCTTTCTCTTCCTTCCTTCCTTCCTTTTTTGTTTTGGTGTGTCTCTTCTCATTTTATACTAATTAATTCCTTAACCTTTTGAATCTCTCTGTGTATCACCAATAGGCCTGGGGTTCTATACATAACGCAAAGTCCTGGTCCCCACAGCTATCCTGCAGGGGAAGGATCCTCATCCCTGGTTTGCAGATGCTCAGATGAGGCTCTAGGAGGTTGAGTGACTTGCCCAAGACCACATAGCCCATGCTGTCAGGAATCTAGCCTGGTTCTCTCCAGCCTCTTGTGCCACAGGGCTCCCAAGTCGGGGCAGGTAGAAGGTACTGAGCGGGGCAATACCTGTGCACTCCTCCCAATAGGCCTTATGTGGATAAATGCATCTCATTCTTCTAGCAACCTAGGCTCTTAACCACCATGCCACACAGGCCCCCTGCCTCTGCAGCGTTTGCTCTTCCTTTGTAGATAGCAAAACACACCGAAGCAGGTATGTCAGGCTATGGTGTGCATGCAGATCCCCAGGGGTCTTGTTAAAATGCAAGTTCTGATTCAGCACATCTGGGGTGGGGCCTAAAGTTCATTCTTTCTTTCTTTCTTTCAGAGAGAGAGCATGAATGGGGGCAGGGAGGGGCAGAGGGAGAAAGAGAGAGACTCTTAAGCAGGCTCCACACCCAGTGCGGAGCCCAACTTGGGGCTTGATCTCAAGACCCTAAGATCATGACCTGAGCCAAAATCAAGAGTTGGATGCTTAACCGACAGAGCCACCCAGGAGCCCCAAGTTCTGCATTTCTAATAAGCTCCCTGGCCAATGCTCCTGGACCTCAGGCTGCCCTTTGAGAAGCAAGGCTCAACAGCCCCATTTCTGCAAGAGTTCTACACATTCCACCACAAGTTGCTCCTTGCAAATGGGTTTCAGTGGACAACCAGTGTGGGAGACTCTGTACCCTGCATTCAGCTTGGGAGATTCAGGGGGCCCATTGGGATCTCAGAAGTTCCGTAATAAAGACATGTCTGGTAATCTGAGTAATCCATCGTTTCCCACACAGATGGGACCATGGAACCCCTTCTTGGCAGAACATGTCTTCCTGGAAGATGTGTAGAGAAACCCATGGAGCAGGGTCCCAGCTGCTCATGCGCGCGCACTCTCTCTCAAAATAAATAAATAAAATCTTAAAAAAAGAGAAAGGAAGGTAGTAGTAGTTTTGTTTTCCGTGGACAGCAGTCTCCTAATCGAGGGGAAACTTATTATATTTGTCGGGATCCTTTCAGTTACAAGTTACGGGCTGCTTAAATTACTTTAAACAAAAAACCAGGATGTTATTAGTTCCGGTAATGGTAAGTCTTCAGGCATGGCTGAATCCAGGTGCTCCCACTAGGTCATTAGGACACTTTGCCATCTCCTGCCTCAGTCTTCCTATGTGTTGGTTTTGTTATCAGGTGCAGTCCTTCTGTGGTGAGTCTGGGGGCCCCAGCAGTGGCTGGCTGACATCTTTTTCTGAATAATTCCAGCTGAGACCTGGCTATCACTCTGGCCAGCCTGGGGCTGGTGCTTCTGTGAGGAGCAGGACATGGGATTTGCAGAGCCCCAGAAACAGAGAGCGGAAGAGGTGCTGTTCCCTCAGTTAATACGAGATGGGGATTCTGAGCCTGCCAAGATGTAGATTCTTCTGGAGTCAGGTAGAAGTGCAGACTCAAGAAATGCCACATGAAGACATGCTTCATAAGGCATGCTGTGCACTTTTTTCTCAGAGAGGCTGGTAAATGCAGAGTTTCCAGATTTTTTTTTTTACAGCCATTAGACAGAAGCTATTCATAATATTCACAAGGAAAGGTTAAGGTTTGTCTTTTCATCATGCCTGAGAAAACTAGGCTTAATGGAGGATTCTTGCATGTCACATTGCAGTTTCCTAGTACCTTCCAGGCCACATGATTGGTGTGCTAATTTCATATTATTTAAATATGCTCATTAAAAACCCAGTGAGGTGGTGCCTGGGTGGCTCAGGCGGTTAAACGTCTGCCTTTGGCTCAGGTCATGATCTCATGGGTCCTGGGATTGAGCCCCGCATCGGGCTCCCTGCTCAGCGGGGAGTCTGCTTCTCCCTCAACCTCTGTCCCCCCACTCATGCTCTCACTCTCTCTCTCTCTCTCACTGTCAAATAAATAAATAAAAGCTTATTTTTTTTATAACCCAATGAGAGCCTGTTGTAAGAACAGTATAATAATAATAACAGTAAGTCATAGTTGGCTACCCCTACTATGTGCCAGGCTCCCTGCTGAGTGCCTTATGCCTGCATCGCCTTGTTCAATCCTCACAACATCCTATGGCCTATGCCTGATATTGTCCCCATTCTACAGATGAATGAACTGAGGCTCCAAATGCTGAGAGCTTGCTTCAAGCTTTGCAGTCAGTATTTGAATGCATGTCTGCCTGATTCCAAGATCATGCTCACTACATTTTATTGTTTTTTTGTTTTTGGTTTTTGTTGCTGTTTTTTGCATGCCAACAAAAAAAATAAAAATGAAGAAATGCATTTCTTTAAAGTATTTCTTACCTTCCCTGTTTTGACTCCTGGAGACCTTCTGAGTCAGGGGTGTTGTCTGTTGTTTGTGGGAGCTGGGAGCAGGCCTGGTGGTTGAGTGGCTTGCTGACACACTGCTGACCTGCTCCAGCCTGCAGCTCCTGGCAGGTTGCCTGAGTCTTCACAGCTGGGTGATGGCAGTGGGGCCGAAGCACCCAGCTTCCCCTTGCCTCCCACCTCAGGGCAGCTCTGGGGACCTCTCTGGCCTGATAGGGCCTGACAGGGCCAGTGGGTGGAAGTCTTCATGGGCTGGGCAGTGGGAAGGGTCTGGCCTCTGAGCTCTGGTCCCATCCTGAGCTCTGACGGGGAGGGCAGTGTCCACCCTTCCCTGGGGGCTCAATGTGAGCCCCCATGATTCTGTGAGGCAGAGCCCCCATCGTGTGGCTGAGGTTCAGAGAGGCCCAAGGGCTTCTGCCTTGTGGGCTGGGGCTCCTCTGAGAGGCACCTACGCTATCCAGTCTTTTTTTTTTTAAATATTTTATTTATTTATTTATTTTAGAGAGAGAGAGAGAGCGAGCTTGAGCGGGGTTGGGGAGGGGCAGAGGGAGAGGGAGAGAGAGAATCCCAAGCAGACTCCACGCTGAGTGCAGAGCCTACACGGGGCTTGATCCCAGGATGCTGAGATCACGACCTGAGCCGAAATTAAGAGTCGGACGCTTAATTTAATTTAATTAAATTAACAGTCGGACCCAGGCGCCCCTGTTCAGTCTTTATAGACATTAAGAATCACTCAGGTTTACAGAGAGAAGTAATTTGCTGGCCAAGGGACTGAGAGGAGTTTCATTTTTCCTCACAAGACTCCTGCTTTCGAGGCCACACATTGGGCTCCAGCTGGCTCGGGTGCTGGAGTCGGGCAGGCAGGTGAGGCAGGCTCGGGCTGTGGGGCTGGGGGCGAGGGTGCCTAGGACTTGCAGCCATCTCTTGTGTCTTCTTTCCTCCCACCCTGTCTTGGCACTGCCTGGAGGGCAGCGAGAGGATCTCAGGAACACCAAAGAGGGGCTGTGGGACATTCCAAGTTCCCTGGGTCTTGGGGCTCCTCAGGTCAGAAGAGCGGAGGTTCCTGCTTGGCCCCTGCTGTTGGTAATCTTCACTGCTGCCCAGGGTAGTCTCAGCCTCCTCCACGGCTTATTACTTTTCTCGTTGTTTAAGACTCGTTCAGTTTAAGTGACAGAAAACTGGCTTACAGTGAATGAAATAAACAAGGGATGTCACGGGCCCAATTATCCTTGGGGTCCTGAGGAGTTCAGGCATGGCTGGATCCAGGGGTTCAGGGCTTGTTTCAGCACATGTTCTCTGCCTTTCAGCTCTGCCACTCTCTGTGTTGGTCTCAACATGGCCTTCCCCATGTGGGGGTCACTGGCAACTCCTGGCCTAACTTGCCTCCCATGGTAGCAATCAGAAATGGAGAGCACTCCTTTCTGGATGGTTCCTGCTGGCATCCTGGAGGGGGCTCTGATGGGCCCTGCTTAGATTATAGGCCCTTATTTATTTATTTATTTATTTATTATTTATTTATTTATTTATTTATTTATTTTAAAGATTTTATTTATTTATTTGACACAGAGAGACACAGCGAGAGAGGGAACACAAGCAGGGGGAGTGGGGGAGGGAGAAGCAGGCTTCCCACAGAGCAGGGAGCCCGACGCGGGGCTCGATCCCTTGACCCCGGGATCATGACCTGAGCCGAAGGCAGACGCTTAGCGACTGAGCCACCCAGGCGCCCCTATAGGCCCCTCTTTAAACCAATCGTTGTGATGTAGGCCTGGCCTGAGTCTCTTGCTCACCTTTGGGGTTGAAAGTGAGGGCCAGATCCCCAAACTCTGGAATGGATGGGTGTTTTATATAAAAGCAAGAGGAAGGTGAATGTGCTGGGCAGATGAAAACAGTTGACACCACACTCCACCTGGACTCCGGGTCCCCTTGTCCAGATCGCTTCCTGGGCTCCAGACCTGCCTGCGCAGCTGCCTCCAGGGCTCCCTCCCTAGGTGACCCCATGCTTCTGAAATGGAATACAGTCTCTACCCTCCTCCAGACTCCACCCTTTCTTGGGTGAGAATCCCAGGATCACCCCTCTCCTCCCTCTCCATGACCCATACATCTAGCCAGCCACCATCCTAGACATCTCTGGACTTTATCCCCGTTCCCATCTCTTCACCATGCATGACCCCAGGCCCTGTCTTCTGCATCTGTGATCCTCAGCTGCTGCTAATTGATCTCTCCAGCAACTCTTTCTCCACCCAGCAGCCACACTGATGTTCATAAACCATATATTAAATCATGTCACTCCTTTGCTTAATATCTCTCGTTGATTCTTATTGCCCTTAAAAAAAACCCAAATCCAAAAAAACATCCAAACCCACTCGCCTGGCATTCAAGGTCACCTATGACCCCGCCCAATGGCCTCCAGTTTCGTCTGTCACTGTGTCCCCCTCATGCCTGTGCCCCATCACACTGAGCTTTTAGTCCCCCCAACACAGGATGCCCCCAGCTCAGAGTCTTTGCATAGGCTGTGCCCTGGCCTGGACCACTCTTACCCCTTCCTCTTTACCTGGCTCACTCTGTAGGTCTCAGCTAAATGGCATTTCATTCAGGAAGCCATCCTAAGCATTCTTATGCCAGGTTGCACCCTGGGCTTCTTGGTAACTTGTACCATGGGTAACATGTACCCATCTATGTCCGCAGGGCCCAGCTCTGGCTGGGCAGAGCTCAGCGGGAGCTGTGAAATGAGAGTTCCCAGGAAGTGGGGGCCAAAAGCCTATATAGGAAAAGGTTGGGGACTTGCCCCCGAGACCCTGTGTCCCCCAGTGCCCAGGGCTGGCCTGTCTCTTCTCATCTGCTCTCTTGCCAATCCCAGAATGCTCACACTCACTGGGGAAGGCTCCCTTGGAGAATGGCTGAAAGCTTTGCCTCCTTACCCATAGGAAAGTACTTGTGCACAACATGGGTTTTATAGTTTTCCTGCCCCTACTTTGGGGTTCATGAAACTTGAGTTCAAAACCCTGGTCTAAATCAAACCAAGTAGGGGAGGGAAGACCTCCTCTCCCCCGGTCCTGTATGGGGAAGGGTTGGGTGGGGGTGAGGAGACATTGGGCTGGGCTCTTGCAACCCTGGGCAAATCCTCCCACCATTGGCCTCATTTTGTCAAAGTGGAAACTGGGAGCTGGAGTTAACCGTTTCTGGGTTAACTTCCAGGCAGCTCCAGGTGCCTTAGGGGCCAGATGGGGAGCAGGCACAAGTGAGGGGACAGGGTTGGAGGAGGGAGAGGTGGGGACCCCGGCGAGCCCACGCCCCACCTCCCTTGAGAGATTGTTGCCCGCCAGGGAGTGTGGGCCCCTTGCTGCTGAACCCCCCATTGTTTCTTCAGAGGAACTGTATATCTGAGTGTGTTGATATCATTTGGGCAAACAAGTCCAGTGTGAATTCCCCGTGTGGGCCCTGAGGTCCCCTGACGGGGCCTCCAGAGGCAAGTGTGGAAGTGTTGGGAGGCGGGCTGGCAGCAGGACCATTCGATGCGCCAGGGCTCCCTGCCGGCAGGGGCTGGGAAACTTGCTAAAACCCACCATGACTTCATCACCACCACCCCGTGCCCCCTTCCAGGACGTCCACAACCTTCTGGCTGGCCTCCCCACCACTTCTCACTGGGACTGATTTGGTGGAGGGCAGGAACTTTCTAGGGGCTCTTCCCTGCCTGGGCGGGGTAGCGACGTGCACTGACCTGTGGCTGCCATGATGGAGGCTGACTTGTCAGAGGTTTGTGCTCAAGGGGGCAGAGTACCAGCCTGTGACCCTGCCCCACCACCCCATTTGCCTTGGGGTGGGCCCTCAGAATGGTGTAGGTGCATCAGTGGTCTGAAACACAGACTCATCTGTCTTCCACCTAGAGTCGTTGAAATCACAGCCAGCCAGTAGGTGGTTGCCAGGGGCTGGGGGTGGGGGTGGGGGGGAAGAGGGGAATGGGGCGTTATTGTTCATGGTTACAGAGTTTCAGTTTTACAAGAAAACAAGAGTTCTGGTGATGGTTGCATAACGTTAGGAATGCATTTAATAGCACTGAACGACACTGAAAGTGGTTAAGATGGTAATTTTTACGTTACGTGGATTTTACCACATAAAAAGGCATCTGAGGACTCATGGGATTCGGTAGGTAGTTCAGGGGTGGAGTGATGCCCCTTGAACCCCATTCGTCCAGTTTTCCTCCCCTGTGGGACTCTGTTCCCTGGGAGACCAGTGGTTGTGGCTGTCCCCACACCCCTCACACCCCTGATGGGAAAGCGAAGCTATTTTTTGAAGGTTCCCGCCACGGTCTTGAGCTTCACTCTGATTGGCTGGGGTTAGGTCACGGGACTTTTCCATAGCCAATCACTGTGGCCCAGGAATGCCGTGCGCTGATTGGCTCTGGCCTGAGTCCCATGCTCCAGGGGTGGCCTGGAATAATGGAGGGAGAGCGCGGCGAGCCTGGACCACCCGGGAAGGCCGAGTCGCGGCTCACCGCCTGCCGCACTCCTCTGCCGACTGAGGGACCCGCTGCCCTCGCTGCCCATCAAGAAAAGGAGGTCAGAGAATCAGTGTGTACACCCGCTCCCTCTGCTGCCGCATGACCCAGTCCTGCAGTCCTCCTGTGAACTAGCCATTGTGGTGCTCCTTCCACAGATGGGGAAACTGAGGCTCGGTGAGTTACTGGATCTGTGGGCTCTCCTGGGGTGGGGTCGCCTCCTTGCACGGAATCCTCTAGGGAAGGGCGGAGTGGAGCCCAGCTCGGCCCCTCATGAAGGGCCAGCACAGTCGGTCACCGATCTCTGAGCCTGAGCCCAGGGAGGCCAGCTCTTCCCAAGCCGTCCCTTGTCACCTTGCCACCGCCTACCCTGACTCCACTGCGTGGTCGTGTGCATTTCCGGCACTGGCTGTGGAGTGTAACGTGCCGCCCATTCCCGTGTTGGCAGGCTTCAGGCTCTTTCTGCCCCGTGGCCGGCCGTGGCTGCCTGTCCCCTTGTGCCCCTAGCACTTGGTGAGTGTGGAGTGCTGCCAGGGGTCAGCTGGGAGGTGGGGAAGGCCAGATCCTCACCTAGGTCCGCTGTGAGGACCAAGAGTGCCACAGCCACGGTGAGCAGTCATGGGGGGGCTCATCTGCCCTGAGCCACAGGGACACCCCCTCACCCCTTCCCGTGACCCGGTGTGCCCATCGAGCATCCAGGCTGGCTTTGCAGTGTGGTGGCCTGAGCTGTGGCCCGGGCCTCCCCACTCTGGTCTCTGAGATCCATAGGGGCAAATGCATGTGGGGCCCTTCCCGGGACCCTCGGTCCTGTCCTAGCAGGCAGACACATCCTTCATTATCCTCATTGCCCTCCCCTGCTTGGGCAGCCTGGGGGAACGTGTGCATGTTTGTGCGCCTTTGCACGGGAATGTTTGTGTATGTAGAATGGTGAGCTTGTGTGTGCATGTGCATGCATATCTGTGTGAGTGTGACATGAATGTGTACCTGCATGTGAATGTGTGTCTGTGCCTGTGAGTTTATGCATTGGAGTGTGCATGTGTGTCTGTAGGTGTACATGTCTGCCTATTTGAGTGAGGAGTGTGAGTGTGTATACATGGTCGTGTGTGTTCTTGGCAGGGGCTTCCTGCAGGGGAGGGGACTGAACGGGGGCAGAGGTACCGAGGGGAGAGGAAGACCCTAGCCATCTAAGTCTTGGCACCACCTTGGGCCCCTCCTCTCCCACTGGCAGGCACTCTGGACTGGGAGGGCCCAGGTAGGAGCCTCTTGTTCTGCTGCTTATGTTTCATATTAAATGTCAACTGTCCACCGGGTCTGCGGTGCTGCCATTAATATGGAGAAGTTATTACAGAGCCTGGAGCTGGCTCCTCGGGCTCATCCATGAATTTCAATTACCTTGCACGTCTACTCTAGGCCTGTGGAGTGGGGCACACAGTTTCTGCTTGGAGGCAGAGGGAACTCCACATCCAGAACCCAAGCCCAGGCAGTGCGGAGGGGCTAGGCAGGCCCTGCGCTGCCCCACCTTGCCCTGCAGGTTCCACACGAGCACGGACTCGGTGTGGACTGGAGGCTGCTTTGTCACAGCCCTGCATAGCTGGGCAGCCTGGACGAGGACTGAAATGCACTAAACCTCTTTTCCTTGGCTTGCAAAGTGGGGGGAGGAACCTACCCACACTTGCTGGGCATTGGAAGGGTGGGTGCACAGCAACAAGTACTCAGCCCAGGCCTAGGGTTTGGGAGATGTTGGCCATTTATGCATTTCATCAGATCTAAGGTACCATCAGTTACAGGGCACACCAAGTAAGAGCAGACACTCTCAATTAAACCGCACCACGGCCCCTGAACTACAATCCTAAGAGGCGTAGGCACCAGCCGCCCTGCCCCTAGTTGCTCCAGACAGTGGGCCATTCCTCCCTTCTCACTTGCTTGGCTTACTTAGCGTGTGACTGCCTTCCTCACTTCTGGGTGTCTTCCTCTCTTGGGTCAACCATGGAGTTGTAGTCCTTCCTCCAAGGACATTCCTCGCTGATGCCAAAGCTACCCACTCCGTTGTCTCTGTGCCTTTGTGCACACACCGTAACTTTTTTTTTTTTTTAAAGATTTTATTTATTTACTCGAGAGAGAGAGACAGCGAGAGAGGGAACACAAGCAGGGGGAGTGGAGGAGGGAGAAGCAGGCTTCCCGCCGAGCAGGGAGCCCGATGCGGGGCTCGATCCCAGGACCCTGGGATCATGACCTGAGCCGAAGGCAGACGCTTAACAACTGAGCCACCCAGGCGCCCCCACACCATAATTTTTTTGCCATCATGGTGTGACATCTCGAAGACATTTTGGGTGGCAAGCCTCTCAACACAGGAAGTGCTGACCCCACACGCAATTCAAGTAAGGGATGGCACATGAGCGACACGCCATGGCCGGGTTGGTGCGTGCCAGGCAATGCCAGCCACCACATGGTTTTTTAGCTGCGGGTGGTGATAAGACCCAGTGATTTCATCCTGACTTCACAGGTGGTAAATGTGAAAAATGTGTGTCTAGAGTCCTGGACGTGCAGTTTTTTTTTTATTGTTGTTGTTACTATGTTACAAGTGATTTCAAGGCCATGTCTGAGAGCTGACATGTAATTCTTGTGCTGAGAATTAGAGCAGCAACAGAGACTGGGCTGTTCACATCAGAGGGACCAGCCCTTGCTGGCTCTGTAAGCAGCATATTCAAGGATTCATCTCTGAGCCTGGATATTTCTCCTTAGAAAGCAGGGATTTGGGACCACGTGGCAAATAAGGTGTATTTCTGTTTCATGCAAGAACCAGGTTCGGTTCTTGGCTCGGTCTCCCCACTTGGCTGGCCTGTGACCCTCAGTTTCCCCAGATTTGTCTAAGTGGCCAGTCTGTTTGCGACAGAGCTTCTGGAGGTAGGAGAAAAAGTGGCTCAAGTGCTGTGAATATGAATATATATGTGTTCTTAATGGATTATGCCATCTCCCGTCAGTTGCAAAGGAAATGTCGGGTTAACTGCTATCACAGATCAGTTCTATGCTTCTGTCATTCTGTTCTTCTACCAGTACTAAACTGTGTTTCTCACTAGAGCCTTAAAGCTGTGATATCTAAAGAATTAGCTGCTTTATAGTTACAGGGGATGCTATCGACTGCTTGAATTGTGGCTGGTCCGAAGTGAGAGGTGCCCGAGTGTAAAATACTCAGTATTCAAAGACTTAGTACAAAAAAAAAAAAGAATCTAAATTATCTCATTGATAATCTAAAAGTATCGAGTATAGGTTGAAATGATAATATTTTTGGGTATGCTGGATAAAGTAAGATATATTGCTGAAACTAATTTCACCTTTTCTTTTTTTTTCAACGTGGCTCCATGTGAAGTTCTCATCACATTTCTGTTGGGCAGTGCTGCTTTGAGACATCTGGCTGGATACTTCCCTTTTTGCTGTTATTCTTTTGCAAAATTTTCTTGGCTGGTCACCGCTGTTTATTTCTTTCAATTGAATTTTAGAATTGTTTTGTCAGGTTAAAAACATCTCTTGCGGATTTGATTGACAGTAAATGAAACTTAGAAACCAATTAAAGGTGGAATTGACATAATTTACAGTATTTACCAGGAACACGGTGTATTTTTCAATTGATTTAATTCTGCTTTGCTGTTGCTCAGTAAAGTATTATACATTTTTTATACGGGTCACCCATTGTTTTAAATCAGGGTCATTTCAAGGATTTTTTCCCCCCTTTTTGTTATTGTTTATGGAATCATTTCCATCTATCGTTGGTATACAGGAAGGCTATTGATTTTTATATAATTATCTTTTATCAAGCTGCTTGATTGAACTCATTAATTCTAATATATCTTTGTGGATTCCCCTGGGGTTTCTAGGTATACAGTTGTACTGTCTGTAAACGATGATAATTTCGGAGGCTCATTTCCAATCTGCATCATCTAGAACCTTCAGAGTAATGTTAAGTAACAGCAGCAGCTTTGTGCATCCGAGTCTGCGCCTGGCTCTAATGGGAACGCCCCTGGCATTTCTCTGCTTAATAAAATATAATGCTTGCTCGTGGACTAAGATGGATTTTGTGGGAAGGCAATATCCTCTGAATTCTAGTTTTCTAAGGTCCTATTTTTATCAGCAAAGGAGCTGAAATCTAGATAAAATGTGTCTAACACCTCCCATACCACCGCCCCCCCATCCCCCATCCCCCGGAGGCCTTATACAATTCCCAGGGGCTGTGTTTCCCGAAGACCTGGGACTCGGGGCTGCTGATGGGTCCCCTGAGTTGCCTGCTTGTTGGCCTTGAAATGTAAGCCAGCCCCGGTTACAGTCATCAGGCCCCCCCGACAGGAAGCGTCTGGGGAATGCTGCTGAGGAAGGAGGCTGAACTGCCCAGCCGAGCAGGTGGCTTCCAGAAGAGCTGGAACCAGTTCTTAGAAAGCCCACGTCGGGGAGAATTGCCACCTTGACACCCTGGGCTCTCCTTCTCTCAGCGGTGTCTTTCCCAACCTTCAGTTTTTCCTGAGTCTTACGGAAGACTTTACCACCTTGTGCAGTGGTTAGCTCCTGCCCACACGCCCCCTCTCCCACCCGGGGGCCCCACTGGTACCTTTATTCCCACATGCTTCTAGAAGGTCTTTTCTCAAAGACTGTCGTTCCCTGTAGAGGAAATCTGTGGCCCGTTGTGTAGAGAATAAAATCGTTTTCCATCATGTTATCTCTGTCTGGCCACAGATGGGCATGGGATTTGGGCAGCTTTGAACAACGCCTGTGTTGAGGCCCCAGCCTGAGAGACTCTGATTTATCGGATGTGGGTAGGACTTGGGGGTCTGTGTTTTTCAAGAGCTACACATGAGAGTCTTATGCACAGCCAGTGGGCACCCACTGACCTAGAGGCAGAGGTCGGACAGAACCAGCTTCGGGGCTGACTCCCCACTTGGCTGGCCTGTGACCCTCAGTTTCCCCAGTGGCCTCACCACCTGCCTGGGAGGGCTCGTGTCTTTGAGGGAGTGAAGGGGAATAAGCTGGTTGGCCTTGGAGGTTTGGGATCGAAACTCGTTGGGAGGGTTGGGGTGGAAGGACATGATGTCCAAGAGGGACAGCCAGGCCTCCAGGTGGCCTGGGACCACGGAAGCTGCCGCTGTGGTGTCAGCTCCTGACCCTTTCTGCCCTCCGGTCTCTCACGTGGAAATACAGAGCGTGGCAGACAGAGGGAAGGCTGAGGCTGACCGTCCACGCAGTGGGTGGGTAGAACTCACTTGGTACTGGGTAGTGATCCTGCAGGCCCTGTGGGCAGAGTGGGGACAGGGGTGCTGTCTGCCCTGGCGCCCCTCATTGCCCCCCCAGCCAGATTCCGGGCCCTATGAAGCTCCCAACCCCTCGCCTCCATTCCGCCCTCAGCTCCCCAGCTCCGCTGGCTGACCCCGGGCCACTGGTGTGAGCTCACTAGGCTCGAGCTGAGGTCTGGGGCTCCCGGGCATTTGGGTGTGTCCTAGCCCAGAGTGGCTGGTTTGAGACCTGCATGCAGAGTGAGGACAGGTCCCAGGCCAGGGCTCAGCTCAGCTGACAGAGGGAAGGCCTGTTTCCTGAGCAGCCCCCAGGGAGTAGAGCAGAGTCCTGGCTCAGAGGCCAGAAGCCCTTCCATCCCTTTCTTTCCTGGGCATGCCTTCCTTCTCTTGTCTCTCTTCCCTCTCTCCCCACCCTGCCATGCCCTCTTTTCTCCTCCTTCCCTTCTCCCCTCCTCCCTTCTCTTCTTCCTCCCTTCCCTTCCTCTCCCCTCCCCCCTTCCTCCCCTTATTTCCCAAAGTGAGCCCCCCAACTTGGTCAACCAGGTCTCCTGGGTGACCCTTCCTTGGTGATGGGCTCTTCATCACTGGTCACACACTCTGACCCAGGCTGTGCCTGCACGTTCCTATTCACACCTCACCTCCTGTGACACTGGGAACGGGATCTCATCCCCCTGTACTGGGAGGAAGGCAGGGCTCAGAGAGGGCGAGTGACCTACCCCAGGTCACACAGAGCGCATGGCCTGGGCTCTTGCTGCTGCAGCTGGAACTCCAGACACATCACCCCACCCCCAACCCACACAGCAGGGTTCGTTCCTGCAGCACGCTGGGGAGTCCCTCCTTCTGTCCTTGGAGGCCAAGCTCTTGGTGCATTTCGGCAAACAAGGTTAAGGCCGAGCTCCTGTGCTCTCAGAGTAGCCCCCACCTCGGATAGGGCGACCTGGCCTTTGAGTGCTGTTTTTCCTGTTGGGGTGTCCAGGCCCTTGTGGGTAGTGTCCTCACTGGGGAGGCCGTGCTCTGAGCCAGGGATTCCATGGAAGGTTGTGCAGGCGGTGTCCTCCACGAGGGCTCCTGGGCATGGGGGTGCACGGGGGTGCAGGAGGCCAAGCTCTGCTCAGGGTCTGGGAGTGGATGGAGTGGAGGGTAGCCAAAGCTGTGTGGAGGACAACAGCCCTGGAGGGGCGGGGAGAAGGCGCTGCCCAGCATCTGCCCCACCAAGGCCACCAGAATCTGTGCATTCATTCATCTGCCTTTCTCCCTGCGTTCATTCACCCTTTGTGAGCTTGGGCAGATTTATAGCCACAGCACTCCCCTTCTTATTTTTACCTTGCCGACTTTTGAGTTCTTCTGGTCAACTCTGCCAGGTCTCTGCTGTTAATGTCTTCTGTTTATTCGGGTCATAGAAAATAATCAGCCTTTCAGAGAAGTGCTCTGTGGCATGTATTTTGATTTTCAAATATTTAACTCCTTTAATTCAAGTGAAGTGTGTTTCCTGTACTGTGTGAGGTGTGGGTTTTAAGTAGTTATTTTTTCTAAATTGCCTCTCTGTGTCCCAGTGCCATGCATTTACGAATTCACCCCTTTCCTTGTGCCTTTGGGGTGTGCACTCCCTAATCTGTGAAGCTCTGGCTTATTTCTGGCCTCTGTTTTATTTTGTCCCTGCATGAACCCCTTTATTGCTTAATGATATGCTTTAATATCCAGTAGGGCAGGTTATCACCATCATGACTTTAAAAAGATGTTTTGACCGTTTTTGTCCATTTTCCAAATGGATTTTGGGTTTGTTTGCTTATGATCTTAAACAGTACCCTAAGAGGATCTTTATTTTGGATGGTATTGCATGCTTACAATAGTGTCCAGCATACCGCAGGGCCTCAGCAAATCTTTGTTGAACAAGTGAATGGCATCCTCACGATGTTTCATTTTCTCCGGGAAATAAGAAGAACATTGATTCACATCTTTTTTTTTTTTTTTTTTTTTTTTTAGAGAGAGACAGCGAGAGAGGGAACACAAGCAGGGGGAGTGGGAGAGGGAGAAGCAGGCTTCCCGCTGAGCAGGGAGCCCGATGCGGGGCTCAATCCCAGGACCCTGCGATCATGACCTGAGCCGAAGGCAGACGCTTAACGACTGAGCCACCCAGGCGCCCCCTGATAAATAAAATCTTTTAAAAAACGTTTTATTTATTTGAGAGAGAGAGAGAGAGAGAGAGCACACAAGCAAGGGTAGGGGCAGAGGGAGAGGGAGAAGCAGGCTCCCCACAGAGCAGGGAGCCTGATGTGGGACTCGATTCCAGGACCATGGGATCACGACCTGAGCCGAAGGCAGACGCTTAACGACTGAGCCACCCAGGCGCCCCTGATTCACATCTTTTAAAATCTATTCCCGGTAGGTTTATTACTATGAGTCTTAGAATTTTATCACCATTGTGAATGGGATCTTTTAGATCCTATTTTGCAGTAGGTTATTATGGATAACTAGGAACATTTTCAAACCTAGAATACTGGATGACCATTTTTACTCAGGGTACCTGGGACGTACTTGTTCCAGATTAACGATATTCTCCGAGTTGAGATGCTTTCATTCCCAAAGTGCAAACGGAGCCACCGTCAGTATGTTGGTACAAATTAAATACGCATTTGCACAACTGCAGCTAAGCACTTGACGACCACAGTTGACCTGGTGAACCCAAGTCCCACCTGTTTCTGCTCATTTGCATCCAGTGCCTCCCATCTTCCTCGGGAGCCTCAGCAAAGTCAGCCTTCCGTTAGTTATCACAGTAGCACGGGTGGAAAACACGGATAATCGTGAAAAAAGCCCTTGTAAAATCTCTCGATGGGATGTTTCCCAGCTTGCGTTCCAGATATGCAAATTTCTATACTTATTTCACGTCTAGGCATTTTAATGAACTTCCGTATTATTTCTTTCTTTCTTTTTTTTTTTTGGTGGATTTCTTTGGGGGGGAGGATTTTCTAAGAAGTGTACAATTATCTCCTGCAATACATATTTTTGTGTCTTCTTTTTCAATATTTATTCATTTTATGTCTTCTTATGTTGGTGAGAGTGTAAAAATTGAACTTCAGTCATTTTGCATGGGTGCTAAACCATGTTCTCAGGGCGGCGGGCTGGCTGCTGTCTAGGGGAGACGAGAACCAGGTTCTCCTCTTTGCTCTTGAATGCTGCTGGTGGACACGTCTGGCGTAAGTGGACCTGTGTCTTCACTTACCGTGGTGGAGCAGCTTTTCTTCTCCTGGCTGGTTGTGTCAAGCGAGCACAGGACACGGATGTGTGGTGGTTTGCCGGGGATGAGTGGCCGTGACCGAAGCCCCCTCCCACCGCCCCGCTAGATCAGGGAGCTGCTCTCGGCCCCGTGGCTCCCCTACGGCCCCGGGAGTGGTGTACCCGGGGAGCAGTGTACCTGGGGCAGGATTATCTGCAGGGCTGGCAGGAGAATGTCTGCCTCTGACAGACTGTCCTGGGTTTCAGCTGGGGAGGTGGTTCAGTACGACACTCTCAGGGGAAGGCTGAGTGGGTAGGTCCAGCCTGAAACTCCACGTGAATTTGGACTTCGAAGCCCCATTTGAATCCCTGCCTTGCCCCTTACCAATGAAATATTTCTGCACGTTAGTGTTCTCATTGTGCAGGGCGGAGTTTGTAAACCAGTGGGCTGTGTGCCACGTCCACCCACAGATGAGTTTTGTTTGGCCTTCCCAGTGTTTGACAAATCTCTCACAAAGCTCCAGATTTCCAGTTTCTCTTGAGAACCTGGGAGAGCGCCTAGGCCTGTATGCGGGCTGGGGATGAGTGGGGCCGAGCCCCCAGAGGGACGCCGCAGCTTTGGGGGCCCTGGCTGCGCCCTGTGGTCACCGCCTTGCCCTCCTCCCTGGCTTTCATGTCCTGCACGGTTCCTGTGTCGGCAGCAGAGACCTTCTCTTGCGTTGAGGTGGATGCTGCAGGGGCTCTGGAGCTGGTCGTTTCTCCCCCGGATCCCTTCCTCTTCTCCCTCATTCCCAGGCTTTCAGTTTATCATCATCTCTGACAAGGCCCTGTGCGCTGAAGTCAGACGTGGTCCCGCTCCAGCGAGTGTGTGTTTCTGGCTCCTTCTCTCACTCACCGCGACTCCTACCCCGCATCTGGGAGAGGTGAATGTTGGGGGCAGTAACCACTGTGGTGGGTGATTAGGAGGATTACAGCAAGTAAGGCCCGGGCCGTGGCCCGCAGTTAGCAGCCAATGGCCCTCGTTGCTACGAGGTAATATTTTCCTCATGGCGCTGCTACAAGGAACCAAAGTACGGGAGTATTTGGAGACACACTAAGTGCAGCGCAGATATTAATCAGCTTGGAGGACTCTGTGGGCTGGGCTAGCCCTGGCTGTGAGGACTGGGGAGCCAGGCCCTGGGGGTAGGCAGGGTCCCCTGTCCCATAACCCGCCTGGGACGTGTTGCCAGATGAGGCCATGACTGTTCAGAAATGGAATTCCTAGGTCAGAATAAGGAGAACAGATGTTTACAGGACGAGGCCAAGAGCCGCTGACATCACCCAGAGCCCGTCAGGGCACAGGCTGAAGCTGAGGGTCCGCCATCCCTTCCGGTCGATGCAGCGTTCCTGGGGCAGCTGCCAGGGCTGGAGGGTGCTCGCGCGCGCGCACACACGCACACACACATGCACACGTACACACGTGCACACACGCATGCACATGCCTACACGCACGTACAAACATGCGCAGTACACACGCACACAGATGCACACGTACACACACGTGCACACGCGCACACACAGATGCGCGCGCACACACAGATGCACACGCACACACACACGCACACACATGTGCACACGCGCACACCCGCCCACACATGCACAGTACACACGCGTGCACGCGCGTACACACGCGTACACACGCACACAGATGCGCACGTACACACACGTGCACATGTGCACACACAGATGCGCACGCGCACACGCACGCGCACGCACGCGCGGTTTCTTCCACCAAACCCTCTCCGCCTGAACACAATTAGCCGGGATGTGGAAAAGATCTCCAGCCTGGAAGCAGAGCCGCGAGTCTCGTTGGCAGGCAGGCCTCGATGGTGAGTGGACTCGCAAGATGGAGGAACAGCCTTTGAGGGCGGGGCCGCTGGCCGGGGAGGAGGAGCACGTGTCCCTTCCTCCCAGCATCCCCAGAGGTGGAGAGCCTGTCCCCTCATTTCTTCTTGGGCATGAATCTGGTGGTCGGACCGCGAGGCCGCGGGGGCCTTGCTGCTGTCCTCTCGCGCACACCTGCGCACTGGTGCGGGCCGTCCCGTCCCCCTCGGGAGGCCGTCTCCAGGCCCAGACTCCTGCCACTGCAGTGAGAGAAAACCCAGTGCAAACCGGCTCGGGCCTGAAGGGGTGCTCAGGCCTGCCTCAGCTCCGCCTCTGTCCTCCTCAGTGGGGGCTGTAGGCTCACGGGCACCTGCTGCCGCCCCGCAGAAAGACCTTCCTCTGCCCTGGGCTTGCAGCAAGCGCCCCGAGGCCGGTTCTCATCCGTTCAGGTTGGGTCGTGAGCTTTGGCAAATCACGGTGGCCCAGGCAGAGCGCAGGGAGCCGGCTTCCACTGGCCGGGCCTGGTGAGGGAGAGTCCGTGGTAGGAAGCCCGGAGACCCAGGAGCCAGGGGGAAACCAGGCCACCGTTTTTGGGGGAGCGGTGGCAGCCTATTGCCGTGTCTGTGTCCTGGGCCTCCGTCCGCCTCTTCTCTGCTCTTGTCCTCCTGTTTTCCCCACTTGGGTTAGCCCCGCCATGTCCTCCCCCGAGTGCTTCCGGGGGCTCTCCCTCACCCACTGTGTAAAGCATGGGCCCAGGGAGACCAGCACTCAAGAGCTGTCATGACCAGTCGGCACTTCCAGACGATTTTGTCCACCTTATCTTCCCTCCCTTCCATCCTGTGGGCCTGGGACAGGAGCTCTCAAAGACCATGCATTCCCATCAAGTAGTTAGCTGTGTTCAGGTTGAAAAGAGCCTTGTTGCAGGACAGGAAGGGACCGGTTACCTTGGCTGCTGTCGAACCTAGAAAGCCATCTGAGGGTGTGAGGGACGAGTCGGGTGTGACTGCATGAGGAAGCTGGGGTTCTGTGGGCCCACCTGGGGTTGCATTAGCAGAGCTGACAGCGCAGCAGAGCCGATGACCTCTGGGCCTTTGTCTGAAGTGCGGGGAGCCCCACATGCCCGGCTGACTCCTCACCATCTGTGTTGCAGGAAGCCTTCCCCTCCCTCCTTGTCATGGCAGGTGACACAGCTGCATCCAAGCCCATGTGTGCTGGCATGCCTCCTCACCCCCTCTGTGTCAGAAACAGTGTGTCCGGGCCCAGGGGCCCTTCGTCGGAGTGACGTTCTTTTTTAAAAAAATTTTTTTTTTTTAAAGATTTTATTTATTTATTTGACAGAGAGAGAGATAGCGAGAGCAGGAACACAAGCAGGGGGAGTGGGAGAGGGAGAAGCAGGCCTCCTGTCGAGAAGGGAGCCCGACGTGGGGCTTGATTCCAGGACCCTGGGATCATGACCTGAGCCGAAGGCAGACGCTTAACGACTGAGCCACCCAGGCGCCCCGGAGTGACGTTCTTAATGCATAGGTCAAAATGCACAGGACACAAATTCTATTGAAATGAAGTGATTAACATTGAAAAAAATTGATGATATAGCAACACATGTGCTTTGTATTTCTTTATTATCATCAAGCCTTTTTTTGGCTAATGGCTTTATTGAGATGTAATTCACATACCATATATTTCAGCCACTTAAAATAAAATTCAGTGGCTTGAAGTGTGTTGACAGAGTTGTGCAACCAGCACCTGATCAGTATTGGAACGTGTTCATCATCCCAAAAAAGAACCCCATACCCTTTGGCTGTCACCCTCAATTGCCCCATCCCCCAACTCCTTGGGAACTGCTAGTCTACTTTCTGTCCCTATAGATTTGGCTATTCTGGCCATTTCATATACATGGAATCACACAGTATTTGTCCTCTTGTGTCTGACTTCTCTTGGTGTAATGTTTCCTACGTTTTTCCTTGGGTTAGAACTTCATTCCTTAAAAAAAAAAGAACTTCACTCCTTTTTATGGACAAATAATAGTGCATTGTTTGGTGCACTTTTATTTATTTTGGTGCATTTTATTTGGTTTGGTGCATTTTATTTATTTATTTGAGAGAGAGAGAGAGAGAAAGCACAAGTAGGGGGAGCAGCAGAGGGAGAGGGAGGAGGCTCCCCACCTAGCAGACAACCCGACACGGGGCTCGATCCCAGAACCTTGGGATCTTGGCCTAAGCCGAACACAGATGCTTAACCGAGCCACACAGGTGCCCCTCCACGGATTTTTTTTTTAAGATTATTTGAGAGAGAGAGAGAAAGCTCAAGCAAGCATGAGCGGGGGGTGGAGGGGGGGTGGTGGCAGAGGGAGAGAATCTCAAGCAGATGCCCTGCGAAGTTGTGGGGCCGATATGGGGCTCTATTTCATGGACCTGAGATCATGACCTGAGCCAAAATCAAGAATCAGACGCAGAACTGACTAAGCCAGCCAGGCACCCTTGGGTATGCCACAGTTTTAAAAAATCCATTTATCGGGGTGCCTGGGTGGCTCAGTCGTTAAGCGTCTGCCTTCGGCTCAGGTCATGGTCCCAGGGTCCTGGGATCGAGCCCCGCATCGGGCTCCCTGTTCAGCAGGAAGCCTGCTTCTCTCTCTCCTGTTCCCCCTGCTTGTGTTTCCTCTCTTGCTGTGTCTCTCCCTGTCAAATAAATAAATAAAATCCTAAAAAAAAAAATCCATTTATCAGTTGATGGACATTTGCTTTTTCCCCACATTTTGGCTCTTACAAATAATGCCACTGTGAACATTTGTGTATGAGTGCTTCGTGGGCTTTTCATTTAATGTGTGGAACAGACCCAGCAGCACGTGTCAGGACCTCTGTCATGTGAGCTGTGCTGAGTGTGCCTCACCAGTGGTGGTGAGATGCAGACCCCCAGCACGTCTGTCGTGCCGGGTGTGGGTGCCAGCAGGGCTGGAGGGCTTGCTGCCCGCATCCAGAGTGGCAGGGAATGTTCTTCCCCGCTGACAGAGCGGGGCTGGAGAGCCCTCCAGGGAGCCCCCTGGGGGCAGTGATGGGGCCCCACTGCGGCTGCCCTGTGTTCGGCACCCACCACGGTGGCCCTGAGAGGCCCTGGTGAGTGCTGTGGCCCACAGTGGGACGAGGTGTCCGGATCAAGGTGGTGGCTGTCCTGGTCTGCGCTTGGCCCCCTGTGAGGGGTGATGTGCCACTGCCCTTTCCTCCCCAGAGTGTTCTCTGTACCTTTAGCTTGGGAGTCCTGTAGCCGGAGGGTGGGGGTCCAGGCCTTCCCGGACTGGTAGGAAACCCCTCCTCCCCATTGTCTTCCCTCCTGCCAGGCTGTTCTTCTTCGCAGCTACTTAGGGGGGAACAGAGCCAAAGGCCTGTCAGCAGGGGACCGGGGATGGATTTTACGTCAGACACACACGGCGGGCTCCCCGCCACCAGCTGAGTCGGTGCTCGCCTCTGGAGGGCACTGGACCCTGTCACTTCCTGTGCAGCCCCTGCCAGCTGTGGGGCTGGGGAGGGGGGCTTGGCTGTGTGGAGGCTGTGGGTCCTGGCTCAGGGTGGGCTCCGCGGGGAGGCTCTGCCCCCTTCCCGTCCCTGTCTATGGGCAGGACCAGGTCCTGGGGGATGCCTTGCCAGGGGCCCTTCCTCGGGGACAGCTGCAGTTGAGGATCGGGCTCCAACTTGTGTCGTCTCCCCAGTGCTCCTCCTCAGGTCCTCATTGGACGGAGCCGTGGTCCCTCCCGTCCTGCCACACTTGGGTTACTGCGCCTCCTGGCCAGGCCCCACCTGCCTGAGGACCTGCCAAGGTCCTTGTCTGGTGCCCTCCCGGAGGGGCCTCCTGTCCTGCCTCTTGTGTTTCTGAGGCAGCCAGAGGCTTCCCTGACTCTGTGGCTGGAGGTGGCCTTGCCGAGCCATCTAGAATTGGCTCCTGGCCTCCTCATGTCTCCTGGGTGTCTTCTGCGGCAACGCAGCTCTATTTTCGGGCCTGCGGGAGCACCCGGGATTGCTTCAGGGGTTGCCCTGAATCGAGGGGGTGAATCATAGCCTGTAGTGAGGACCTGAGTGATGGGAAGGAGAACAGGGCCTTGGGTTCACTCCTGCGTGACCTTGGGCAATTTTCTTCACTTTTTGGAGCCCCATGGGCCTGGGCCATGCAGTTGTGAGTGAGGACCAGTCGGAGGAAGGAATGGGTAGGGGGCCATCTCAGATCCTCTCCCCGCCCGTGCGGGGTCCCTCAGATCCTGGAATGCCGGGCGCCAGCAGGCCTGGGATAGTTTACAGTGGTTTATGATGTTTTGTTCTGTCTTCAATCCGAGAGTGCTGAAGCATTGAATAAAACAGAATGCATAAATAAACCAAAGGGAGAAAATTGAAATCCCCTGTAATCTCATCAACATTTTAGGACATGTCTTTCACATATATGCACGTGGGGACGAGTGTACTTATGAAGAGGGGCCATATTGTACATTCTCCGACCTGATTTTATTTACTATGTATATAAAACAGACAGTTTTATGGATCATTTAATATTCTTCCTTAATGTCTCAGACCAGAGATGGCATATCCTACTCAGGAAATGCCAAGGGGCCAGGATGGGAGCTTGGGAATCTGTGAGCCTGGGGGGTGAGGGAGAGGCCAAGGAGGAGCACCCCCAGGCCTCTGACTTGGGGTCGGTGGGTAGGAGGGAGGGCGGAGGTGTGTTGGCTGGGAAACCTTCACTGGGGCAATTTCTGGGAGGAGGCCTGAGGCAGTTGGGAGTGCAGGTTGTGTGTGCAGGAGCAGAGTCTGAGTGGGGCTCGAGTAGGGGGGCTCTCTGTGCTGAGGGCTGTAGGTGCCATGGTGCCCAGGGAGAGTGAGCACCAAAGGAAGAGGGCGGCCAGAGCAGAGAACAGTGCTCCGTGGTCCCCCACCACATACGGGAGATGTGGAGGAGGTGGTACAGACCCGAGCGGAGAGATTCAAGAGGCTCGTTAAAGTGGGAGGCTGCATGGGGTCCGACATGGAGGTGGGTGCTTTGCAGACGTCAGGGCCTGGGGTCTGGGAAGAGGGTGGTTGGCCTGAGAGGCGAGAGAATAGAGGGCGCATCGTGGGGACAAGTGCTGTACTAGGGGGAGGTTTCCAGTCAAGAGGATTTTTCCTCTTGGGAAGACTTGAGTATACAGTGACCCTTGGACGATGTGGGAGGTGGGGGCACCAACCCCCTGCACAGCCAAAAATCCATTTATAACTTTGAGTCCCCCAAAATGTAACTACTAAGAGCCCACTGTTGACCGGAAGCCTTACTGATAACATAAACAGTCAATTAACACATCATTTTGTATATGTATTATATACTGTATTCTTACAATAAAGATAGAGAAAAAAGTGTTATTAAGAAAATTCATAAGAGGGCGCCTGGGTGGCTCATTCGGTCAAGTCTCTGCCTTTGGCTCAGGTCATGATCCCAGGGTGCTGGGATGGAGTCCTGCATTGGGCTCCCTGCTCAGTGAGGAACCTGCTTCTCCCTCTGCCACTTCCCCTGCTTGTGCTCTCTCTCTCTGTCAAATAAATAAGTAAAAATCTTTTTTTTTTTTTAAAAGAATTTATTTATTTATTTGACAGAGAGAGACACAGTGAGAGAGGGAACACAAGCAGGGCGAGGGGGAGAAGGAGAAGCACGCTTCCCGCGGAGCGGGGACCCCGATGTGGGGCTCGATCCCCGGACCCTGAGATCATGACCTGAGCCGAAGGCAAACGCTTAACGACTGAGCCACCCAGGTGCCCCTAAGTAAGTAAAAATCTTAAAAAAAAGAAAATAAGAGAAAAAATCCACATGTAAGTGGACCCATGCAGTTCAATCCCATGTTGTTCCACGGTCAACTGTACATACGTGTATGCAGAATTTACACGTGCACATATGTATATGTGTGAACACTGCCTCTTTGCACAGAGGGTTTTAGGTGGCTTAAGGGGTGTTCATACACTGAGGACAAGGATATAGGAGAGAGGGAAAGCTTGAAGATATGGAAGAGAAAAAATTATTAGTCAGGAGTTATTTTGCAAGTGAAATTGGCTTAAGCAAAAAAGAATAGATTAGTTAATATATCTGAAAAAAACAACCACCCAATATCCAGGGCCACTAGCTTCAGGTATGGCTGGATCCAGATGCCTAAATAGATTTTCAGTCTCTTTTTCATTTCCTTAAGCTCTACTGTCCTCTGTGTTGATTTCATTCATTCTCTTCACATGAAGAAGAAAAATGATTAGGCAGCTGCCATCTCTCATTCTCATAGTTGAACACCCCTAGGGGAAGCAACTTTTCTTTCCTTGTAGTTTCAGCAGTGGTTTCTGGATTTAATCTGATGGACTAGCTTGCGTTGAGTCCTTGTCCCCCAGCTGTGTTCCATGGGGTTGGGTTGGCTTGGCCTGGGTCATGTGTCCCCGTTCCCCCTCATTTGATCTGAGGAACGCGGGGGCCGTGTTATCAGAAGGAAGGCCTGGGGTCCCCGGGGAAGAGGCGGGGCCGGGATTGGGAGCCCTGGGTAGCTGGAGGAGTGAGCTGCTGCTCCATGTGGAGGCAGACATGGGGCAGGAGGGAGTCTTCTCTCCTCACCCAGGAGTTTGGCTAGGTCTGGAAGGAGAGCATCAGGCCGTAAGAGGGTGACTCACCAACTACCGGCTCCCCTGGGAACCCTCAGGCCAGTAGCAGGAGTGGCCTGAATGCAGAAAAGCAGGTGCTGGGGCCAGGCAGGGCAGTCCTCCTACCGCGGGAGCCCGAGAGCAGGCACAGCACCCTGGGTAGGAACGTGCAGGCCAGCGGGGACTTGGGAGAGATGCTGGGGAGCCGGGCATGATGACCACTCTGCCCAGGAGAAGCTCCTGGGGGCTGAATCCAGCCTCAGACGTGCTTTCTGTGGCCTCTGGGTGGGAACGGGGTCACAGCCCTCCCTCAGCAGGTGGTGGGCTGTTCTTTAGACTGGAGGGATGTAGGCAGGGTGTGGGGGGGACAGAAAGTAACATCATTTCAGATGGTAAGAACTACGCAGGTAAGTAAGCAGGCAATGGGGCCAAGAGCAGCTAACAGGGTGAGTGGGCACGTGTGCGTGCATGTGATGCGCGTGAGTTCATGTGTGAACCACATGCAGGTGCCTGTGATGCACACACGCGTCATGCATACGCGACCCACGTGACACACATGGTACACGTGGATGCACATACGTGTGCGCGCGTGTGTGTTGAGGGCATCGCTGCTGGCCACACAGTCATAACGGAGAACAACCTGTAATCCTTCAGAAGACCTCCCTCATGGCTGGAGGAAAACATGCAGGGGGTAAGCAGAGTCAGCATGGCAAGTGATGCCCTTTCCCCCAGTGCCCGGTGCAGAGGCCTCTCCTGCCCAGTGGCTGGCTCAGTCCATGACCTAGGCCTGCTGCTTTGGGTTGGGGTCTGGCCTTGCTGGATGGCCCTCCAGGCCTCCTCCCCCAGAGAGACCAGAACTCAAAGTCTCAGGGCCTAAGAGCATAACATCAGCGGTGACCCCCCGGGAAGTTGCCCTGGGAGGCTCAGCACCAGTGTGAGTCAGGGGGTGCTGCCCCTGCCCTGGTTCCCAGGCAGGGGCTCTCCTCTGCCCCATGGGGACCGATGCCAGCGACTGGGCTCTCATCATCCAGCGAGACCCAGTGTTTGCTGGAGCACCTACTGCGTGCACTTGGTTTATGCCCATCTCCCAGCCTTGCTGAGAGAGGGCTTAGGCCGCTGTGCAGGCACGTGCTCCACGGAGGGTCTGCAGGGCCGCTGTGCCCGGCGTCTGCCGCCCGCTCGGCTCTCCTCCCCATCTCGTGTGTGGCTCCCCCTCCGCCTCTGCTCCTTCTCCCGGCTTCAGTCTCATGCTGTTTTAATGAGGGCTTGGCCTCCTGTGCGTGGCGGCTCAGCATCAGTGCATTTAATTAATAATCTCACATTGCAGTTCTTCCAAGGAAACGCTGCCATTTTATTCCTCACTGATTGGAAGAGGCTAGTTAAGCTCTGAGATGAACGGCCCTTTCTGCTTGGGATCTCCGTTGGAGATCCCTGCTGGGCCAGGCACTGTGAGCCCTGGGGTGGGGCACATGGCTGGAAGGGCGGACGGCTGGCCTGCCCCACCTGCCCGGTCCAGGGAGGGCCCTTTGGCTTGTGGCCAGGGAGCCATCTGGCCCAGGATAAGCCCACCCCTGACCTGGGGAGGGCTTGCAGGTGGGCAGGACATGGACTCACCGTTACCCATTCCTTGGGTCCCAACTCTGCGCCAGCCCTGGGCCAGGCCCCCCAGGACCTCAGAGGGCCTCTGTGTGGGTTCCAGAACCTTCCCTGGGCCCAGTCTGCACCTGCCTCCCCACTCTCTGTGGCCCAGCCCCATCTCCACCCTGAATGCCTGCACCACTCCCCTCCCCCGGCCAGGGTACTGGTCCCACTGGTCGTGCAGGCCACGTCCTTTGAGATGGAGACGTCTGAAAGCACCTCCATGCCGGTCCAGCAGAGAAAGGGTAAATGAGCTGTGTGCCCTGAGTTGAGTCGTGCAGCTTTTTGGAGTGAGGTGGAGCCGTGGGCATGTGGGTGGGCCAGGGCAGGTGGGGAGAGGTGGGAGGGAAGAGCAGATGGCAGGGTGGCAGGCAGGTGCTTGGCATCTGCACCTGTGTGCGCAGGTGGGGACAGGGCGGGGCACAGCCCACGCCGCCCCACCCCATGGTTTCCGGGGGAGGCCATCTTGGGGGTTGGGAATGGCGTCCTGTTTGCATTTTTTTGAGGAGAACGTGTTTATGTAATACGTAATTCATGCAAGAAGGTCCATGAACCTTCCCCGTGATTCTTGGGACACGCACGGTGTTGAACGCCAACAGCATTCCTGGCAAGTCCCCAGTGTGTGTGTCCAGCCTGCGTGCCCAGTGGTCTTCGATGGCGGCAGAGAGCTTGCTCAGGTCCGGGGCAGGAGATCCAGTTCCCTTCCCTCAGCTGGGCTGAAGGAATTTCTGTGGCCTCCCCTCGGGTTGGCAGCAAGCAACATGAGAACAGTGGGAGGGACGCCTGCTCAGCGCCTCCCTGTGCAGAGTTCACTGCTGACCGGTGTCTCGGCCTCCCTGGACGTGCACGTGTTTGCGTCGCTCTCCGGGCATAGCTCTGCTCTGGGCTTCTGCAGCCGTCCTGCTTCTTCCCTGTTGTGCTGGTGACAGAAATTGGGGTCAGGGGTGCGCCGCCCAAGCAGGCCGGCCACACAGGGTGATACTGCACTGTGATTCACCTGTTCTTCCTTCTCGCCTTCCTTGCCTCCTTCCCCTCCTCTCCCTTCTATCTCTCTCTCCTTCCTTTCTCCCCACTCCTTCATCCAGTCACATCTCTCTGTCCTTCTTCAGGCAAGCCTGAGCCCAGCCCCGTTCTCCCGGAGCTCAGGGTTTTCTGGAAAGACGCATCAGGAGGGTCTGAAATGCCATCCCAGGGAGTGAGGGGATGTTCTGTGGGGTGGGGAGCCCCCAAAGGACCTAGGCAGGAGCCTGACACGCCCACAGTGGTATAAGCCCCCCCCCCCCCAGTACTGTGGCTGGGGCATCACAGCTTTAACCCCCCCGGCCCCCAAGGTGCTGCCCCGCTGGGTGGCTGGGTGTCCTTTGCTCTGGTGCGGCCTCAGCTGGGGCCTGCCCTCCTGAGGAGACTCAACGGCTCTGCACTGCTTGGCCTCAGGGAATGTGCCATCTCTTCCCAGGTGAGATCTTTTTCCCGAATTCTTTGCAAATATTACTTCTTGGTGTGCTTGTCTCTTGTCGGCCTCCCTTGGTGCACGTTCCTGATCCTGGAATTGGATGTCTGTCTGGAGTGCTCCTCTGCAGCGGATCTGCTCCTTTTCTCTGGGAGCTGTCAGAACTTTCTCTTTGTCTCTGATGTTCTTGGGCTTCATTATAATACGGCTAAGTGTGGGGTTTTTTTCTTAGATATATCTTCATCAGCTCTCTGTGAATCCATTTACGATGAAATCTTCCCTCTAGTTTTGGCAAATTCATGGCCATTACTTCTTCAAATCTTTCTTCTCGCCCCACCCCGGTTCATCCATATCACCTGACCATTCTCTCACACCTTCGCTCTCTTGGTCCCCAGGCCTCCAGCAAAGAGATCTCAGCTTCTCAGGGGGTCTCTTGCCTGGTCTGTTCTGCCAGTCAGTTCAGCGAGTGGGTTCTTTTTCTAGTCACGAACGTGTGTCCTAACGCGTTCTCCTTTGTAGCTGCCCCTTCCTGCTCCGCCTCGCTGATGTTGCTCCTCGTCTCTCTGAGAATACTTACCGTGTTTATTTCAATTCTCCCTCATCTGTGATGGGCCATTCGGGGTTGGGCTTTTTTCACAGGGTAGGCATTGCTCCCACGTGAGCTCTTATTCCCTGGGGAGTTGAGTGACTGTGGCCAGTGATGTGGGGGTGGGCTCACACCCCTGCTGGTGAGCGGGACAGGGGAGGTGGGGAGGAAAGTCCTGGAGCTGGCTTTCCTCCCGCCCCCGTGTGCACCTCCTGACGCCAGCTTGGTTTGCGACCCGTGATCCTCGCTCCCTGCATTAACAACGGTGGGAGATGAATGTGCGCTGGAGATGGCCCTGCTTCACCGACAGTGGTGCAGTAGGCCAACCCCAGGACCTTGACACAACCCTCACGCAGTGGTCTGGTCTCAGTGCGTTCCAGAATGTGGGGTGTTTAGTCTTGTCCATGGTTGCCTTGTGGGTGTCTTAGGAAGAGCTCTCTGGGGTAGGGTAGAGGCCGTGCCAGACAGGGGCAGCCGAAGAGAGAGATGCGTGAGGCCTGTGCCCAGGCAGGGATAGGGAGGGATAGGTGGGTGGTTGGGCGGGGGGAAGGATGGCAAGAGATAACTGGGAAGTGGAAAGGCCGAGGCTTGGGGATGTGATTGGGAGGGAGGAGGAATCCGGGACAACCTCCAGCAGGCTCCTGGCTTGAATGGCTGGGAGGAGGGCACACGGCTGACTGTGATTAGGCTCCCAGGGAGGGGAGGGGGTTGGGTGGGCAGGAAGAGGACAGATCCCCGCAGGGTCAGGAGGGGCTGGGCTTGAAGCTTCTCCCATAATGAGGGGGTGTCCGTGTGTCCCCGGGGCTCTTGGATGGCCCAGGTGCAGGGAGGTGTGGGGACCCCTGCCCATCAAGTAGGGAGTCTGCTGACATGGAGGCTGAGGCAGGACACTGCCTGGGTGCATGGAGGCCCTGAGGGCTGCGTGGAAGAGGACCGCTCTCCAGAGCCAGGGGGTTGGATTCTGGCTGGGGGTCAGCCCCGATGGGCTCTGTGACAGGCAGTCATGGTGGCCCGTGCACGCCTCCTTTCCCTCATCTATACAATAGGGGCATAGTCCAGCGGGGACATGGCAGTGTACATGCTGATGGGAGGAGGCGTGTGGCTGGGGGGCTGGGCACTGCCAAGGGGTGAGCAGGCAGGAGGGCTTGGGAGCCCTGGGGGATGTGAGTAGAGCCTGGTGGATTTACGACTCTTGTTTCAAAAGGAAAGGGGAAGACAGTGTTTGTTCCGGCCACGGCAACGATGGGAGAGGGGGAGGAGTCCCGTCCCTGCCCAGCTCCCTGCACCCCCCTTCCACCCCGCCACACTCACTTAGCTCAGAGTTGGCGCCTGCCCAGCTCTGAGTGAGACGTGGCAGCCAGGAGGCTGAGGCCCAGCCAAGCCCCAGATGGCTGGCGAGAGGTGCTTCCCGAGAGCCGAGCGAGACAAGGACAGGGGCCGACCTGGTGGGGAGGGGACAGGAAGGGGCCGGGAGCCCGGGAGGTGCCAGCCCTGGCCCTGGCACAGCCCTGCCTGCTCTGAGGCTGCACCTCATCAGAAGCTTCCAAGTGGATGCAGGAACACAGTGCTCGGAGCCTGAGCCACGGGTGGCCTTGTGTGCACGAGGGTGTAGGGAGCCCCCGTCAGGTTCAGGTTGAGGACCTCTGGGCCCCGACCCAATACCCTGGCTCTGGCCAGGCCCCCTTCTGGCTCTGTGTGAGCGTGTACATGGGTATGAGTGTGCGTGTGCATGTGTGGGTATGAAAGGATGTGAGGATATATGCAAGTGTGAGAATGCACTGAGGGAGTCCGTGTGCGTGGGTGTGAGTGTGTGCGTGCACATGTACGCCTCCCTCCCAGGCCGTGCCCGAGAAGGGCGCTCTAGCAGTGGCTGTTCCGTGTTCAAGTACGATCGTGGTGCCGTTTCTCGGTGTGTCACGTTTCGACCTTGTCGGTTGACTTCGTGCTAGATGAGGATCTAGCTCACTGGCAGGCCTGCGCCCCTCCCCCATTCTGGCCCGAGTAGTTCTGTCCCACTTTAGCCCACGTCATGGTTCCCTGTTTTGTCCGTTTCCCATGGTGGATGGAACAGATGACCCCAAATTGACTGTCTTCACCCACAGAAGTGTATTCCGTCCCACTTCTGGGGGTAGAAATCAAGGTATCTGCAGGGCCGCGCTCCCTCGCAAGGCTCGAGGGGAGCTTCTGGGGGCCCCTGACATCCCTTGGCTTGGGGCCGCCTGCCTTGCGCCTGTCTCGAGGTCAGAGGTCAGCCCCGTCCATCTGCCTCTGCCGATCGATAGCGTGGCCTCCTCTGTGCATTGGCTGATTTCCGCCTGCCTCCCTCTGTGGGGAAGTGGCCGTGTGATAGCACTTGGCCCCCTCTGGCAATTCAGGATTGCCTCCCATCTCAGGATCCGTAGCTTAATTCCATCTACTTAGTCCTTTTTTTTCTGTATGTGGTGACATTCACAGGTTCTGGGGATTAGGACCAGGGGTATCTTTGGAAGCCATTTTTTAGCCAGCCACACCCTGTGGACCTTTAATACCATATTTGCACGTTGGCTGCTTCTTCCGTCAGCCCAGGGCAGTGGGGTCTGGAGACCCCCCTTAGTGCACTGGGGCTCCCAGTGCCCCCCCCGCCTGCGTGCCTCGTCTTTACCTTCCACCCTGCGTGGCAAGGTGTCCGTTATTCACATTCTTCGTTGTGGCGGGGCCGCTGCTGGCAGGTTTATGCTTCTCCGATTCTCCATGTGCTGCTCACAGCTGGCTGACCTTGGCCAGTCACTGGGCCTTCTGGCGCCTGCCCTGCGGGGAGCCGAGAACAGGAGAGAGCCCTCAGCAGGGGCTGAGCTGGTGCTGGGCTCCGGACGGCTCGGAGCCAGGCCCTTCCAGAGGAGTGCCGGTCAGAGGCCAGTTCCTCCTGGGCCGGGATGGCCGGGCCCTGAGTGGAGAGGGGGCATGGCTTTCCTGCTTGGAGGGGTTGGAGAGGATCCACATCTGAGCAAACATCTGTTGAACGTACGCATCTTTCCCTTATATAATCTGGGTTGGAGAGTGGTTTGGAAAGATGGTTTCCTGTTGTCGTTGAGATGGTCGAGGGCAGGCCCTGGTCCTGCCCTCAGGGATTCCTTGGCCCCATCCCGAGGTGGAAGAGAGGGTGTGAAGGCCCTGAGTAGGGAGCTAGCCAGCAGGTGGGTGGCAGCAGGCGGAGGTAGGTTGTGCGCTGGGGGTGGACAGCCTGTCCTGGACAGAGGTCCCCTGACCCCACAGTGTGGCTGTGGTGTGGAGTCCCGCTTCTCCAGGGCTTCCCAGTCCCTTTGCCAGGCCAAGATGTTCCTCCCATTTTATAGCTGAGGCTCAGTGAGCAGAATGAGTTTCGCTGCCCGGGCCACACAGCTGACAAGGCAGGAGTTGGCTCAGCAACCCAGGCTCCTCTTGGGCCCTCCACTGACCTTCAGGGCGCCCTGGAGGGTCTAGAGCAGGGCATCTCAGACTTATTTTAAATTAATTTTTTGAAAAAATAAAAATTGTGTATATTTAAGATGTACAGTATAATTATCTGATCAGCCAGTGCATAGTGAAATGATTACTGTGGTGTCCATCAACAGATGAAGAATTGTGTGTGTGTGTATTATGTATACACACATACACAACACACACACACACACACACACATATATATATAAAACAGGATATTATTCGATCTTAAAAAAAAGGAAGAGAGGTGCCTGGGTGGCTTAGTCGGTTAAGCACCAGACTTTTTTAAAAATATATTTTTAAATATTTAAATATTTTTATTATTTTAAATATTTTAATTTTTAATATTTTTATTTTATTTAATATTTTTAATATTTTATTTTATTCATTTTATTTTATCCATTTATTTGGGAGGGAGAGAGAGCAAGCGCACCAGCAGTGGGGAGGGGCAGAGGGAGAGGGAGAAGCAGGCTCCCCATTGAGCAGGGAGCCGGATGTGGGGCTCAATCCCAGGACCCTGGGATCATGACCTGAGCCGAAGGCAGATGCTCAACTGACTGAGCCACCCAGGCGCCCCACATACAACGCCTGATTTCGGCTCGGGTCATGATCTCAGGGTCGTGAGATTGGCCCCGAGTCCGTCTCTGTGCTGAGCATAGAGCCTGCTTAAGATTCTCTCTCTCCCTCTGCCCCTCCCCACCCTCGCTCGTGAGCATGTGCACTCTCTCTCTCTCTAAAAATAATAATAATAATAAAAAGGATGAGATCCTGGCATTTGTGACAACATGGATGAACCTGGAGGACATTATGCTAAGTGAAATAAGCCAGACACAGAAAGACAAATACTGCATGATCTCATTGATACGTGGAGTCTAAAAAGGCCGAATACAGAGAAGCGGAGAATGGTGGTTGCCAGGGGCTGGGGGCATAGGCGAGAGGGGGAGATGTTGGTCAGAAGTACAAAGTTACAGTTATGTAGGATGCAATCTAACGGGCATCATGCACACTGAACAGCACAAAACTGTATTGGATAATGGAAACTGGCTAAGAGAGTGGTTTTCAGGTGCTCTCACGACACACACGCACACACACACAAAGGTAACTACTCCTAGACTTTAATGAGCATCAGATCATCCAGGAACTTACAAAAACGCAGGTTCTGGTTCAGCAGGACTGGGGCGGGGCTGGGATCCCACATTCTTAATAAGCTCCTGGGTGACACCAGGAAGCCAGTGAGGGAGGGCACCGGATGCACCCCCAGAAGGAGGCACTTCTCTGGGAGGGCTTGGGGTGTCAACTCCCATCAGCCCCCATCTATGCGCAGAGATGTCATTTTGGGAGAATTTATTCAGTGCATACAGTTAAAAAGATTCCTCCCAAAATATGTGTCTAGGAAAAGAAAATGAAGCCCGCATGGGTGGTTACCACACTACAGGGAATCCCTACGGCCCCCTGCCCACCTGCACCCTTGCTCCGGGAGCAGTGGTGGCCACCCTGTGCCCCCCTTCCGCCTGCCTGTGGGACTCTGCAGCTCCCCTTCCAGCTGGCGTGTGTGACCTTTCCAGCTGGTGTTTCAAGTGCTCTCTCCTGGTGCTGCTGAGTTCTGCGGATCCCCGAGGCGGTCATTTGTCAGATGGTCCCAGAGCCTCCCCACATCCCTTCACATTCTTCTGCTGCTAAGGCAGTCCGTGTCAGACAACTCCCAGTGCCTGTCTTCCCACTTGCAAGCAAGCAAGCCCAATGTTTTATAAACCAGCGAGCAATCAGAGTGGCAGAACTTACCATCTAAATATTCCTTTACACTTGCTCTTATATATACCCTGCTTACACCAGGAGGAAATGAACTTTGCCCACGGTGTGAGACAGTGACCTTGAGAAGGGAATGAAGGCTCTGAAGGTGAAGTGACTTTCCCGTATTTCTTGAGTGACTGTGAGGTGCCACACGCTGGTCTGGGGGCTGACGGTCCAGCAAGGAAAACTCTTCTCTCCTGAGATCTTTTGGTTGGAGGGCAGACAGTGACCCACTAAGGAGCCCACACATCAATTACTGGAAAATGGTATTATAAAAAATAGAACAGAAGGCAGAGTGGAGCATGATGGGGAAGGGGCACTTTTAGCCAAGGTCCTTCTGGGGAAGAGATCTTTGAGTTGAGACCTGGGCTTCCAGGTGGAAGGAACAGCAGTTGCAAAGGCCCTGGGGCAGGAACTAAGTTGAAATGTGCCAAGGACAGAAAGAAGATCTCTGTGACAGGAACTTTGAGTGAAGGAGAAGTCAGATGATGGGACAGTCATGCGGTGAGAAGCGCTGGAGGGTTTGCGGCAGGTGGGTGACAGGTCTGAATCGTGTTTCAGAGATTCCGCTGGGCACCTGTGCAGAGAATGGAGGTCGTGCAGGTTCAGTTTTCCCTGGCTTCCAGCCCGGAGTGCTCTGAGGCACTGTCAGCAAGTGGTGCAGTCTGTCATGGGAAGCTACAGAATGGTGGGCTCCCAGGCTCAGGCTCCTTAAGCGGTTGAACACTTGTGGGCAGAGCTTCTGTGGAGCCACAGAGCTGTCCTTGCATGATACGCAATGCCCACCTGGGGTTGGTTCGGTGCTGGAGCCCCAGGAGGGCCAGTGTGCTTTGTGGAGGGTAGGGATGCCCTCACAGCATCTGCTGGGGTGGATGGCAGTGCACAGCAGGGATGGGCAACCTGGGGACAGGGATGCAGTGTGGGCACCAGTGTTTGCCCCACATTGGCAGGGTGGGGGTCTGGGCTGGACTCAAGTTGGCCCCTGGTGAGTGTTCACTCTCTACGGAGGGTGCTGAGCTGGCCCCCAAGGGCTCAGGCCCCAGGCTGAAGCTTCTGGGGTCGTAAGAGGGGCAGGACTGGCCTCCTCGGGTGGACCCCTCAGCTCATCCCCCACCCAGCTGCTGGCTGTCACCCATCTCCTTCAGAGCCTCTTGCCCAGCTGTGCTTCCCCAGCCCCTCAGGCCCTAGGTCCTGTCGGGCCTTGTTGTAGGACAAAGGCTGTCCCCAGAGGGACCTTTCCTGAGAGCTCAGACTACCTGCTGTCCTAGTGCCCGCAGGAGCACTCGGTGCCACAGAAAATGATTTTGTGGCTTTGCTTCCCTCTGGGTTGTCGGGTCCAAGCTCAGGTTCATCTGCCTGGCTTTTTGCTGGCACGGGGCCTAGCAGTAGAGATTAGAGGTCCAGCAAGGCTGGTGGACAAAACAGGGGCCTCCTGCCCTCCCTGTAGGCTGCTGGGGCCAGACACTCCTCCCTGGGCATCTGCCTTCCTCCAGGAACACATGCTTTGGGTACTTGGGTAATTTCCAGCTTTTTTCCATTAAAAGCAAAGCTCAGTGAATCCATCTCCTGGTGCTCTGAAGTGGGGGTGGTGTTTGTAGAGTGGATATTATGAGCAGAACGGCTGGAAGAGAGCATGTGGGCATTTTTAATGATCAGAGATTCATGGAGGAGGCGTGGTGGGCTGGTTCCCACTGGTCTGGCTTCCCTGCGCATGGAAGTGGGGGCACTGAGCCTCTTCCAGAGCACGTTCTTTCTCATTTATTTTCTTATCTTATCTCAATTATTTTCTCATTACTGGCCCCTGCCCCTGCCCCTGCCCTGCCTTCCTCCCACCTTCTGTATAGGCCCAAGTTTGTGTCTGTGGATGGAGCAGGGGACATTAGAGTCAGGTCCTGAAGGTTGAGTAGGGGTTTGCTGAGTGAGGAAGAGGTTCAGGGTATTCTAGGAGCTGTGTAGGGGCAGCCAGAATTTTAGCTTTCTGGACCCCAAGTGTGGAGGAATGCAGAGTGCTATGGGGCTCAAGAGGCAGAGAAAGGACACACAGGCCCAGCTGAGGGGACTTGGCCTTGCTACCTGTGGTTCTCGACCTCCTGTCCCTCCCTAGGACAATGGAAGACAAGGTCTACTCATGGGCATTTATGGGCATGAGCTGTATTCTGGCCTTACTCAGGACAGCTTCAGAGAAAGCCAATGAGTTGAGAGTGCTAGGATCCCAGGAGCATCCTGGAATCTTTCTGTTCTGGCTTCTTCCAGAATCAGAGTCAGTACTACCCACCTCATGCCACACCCATCTCTCACTGCACCACTTTGGAGGTTGCAACCCACAGCTGAGATACGTGGTTGGAGTTCTCTGAGGACACACACCTGGGCCCTGGCATATTTCTTGTTTTCAGAGCCACTGTCAACCTCAGCCCCATGATCTATGTGTCTATCCTTTTGCCAACATCACACTGTCTCGATTAATATAACTACATTAGGTTTTGATATTGGACTGAATGATTGCTCCCATTTTATTCTTGTTTTTAAAAATTGTCACAGCCAATTCCTTTGCCTTTCCATATATATTTTAGAATAACCTTGTCTATATCTATAAAAAAACCTGCTCATATTTTGATTGGGATTGCCTTAAATCTATAGACGAATTTATGGAGAATTGACTGTGTTGAGTTTTTCAATCCATGAACATAGTATATCTCTCCATTTATTTAGGTATTTAAAATTTCTTTTCTTTGCACTCTCTAGGACTTCCAGTACAATGTCGAATAGGAGTAGTGAGAATGTTCCCTATCTTAGGGTGGAAAACATTCAGTCTTTCATGCTTGAGTATCATGTTAGCTATAGGTTTTTTATAAATGGTTTCTTTATCAGGTTGAGGAAATTCTTTTCTTTATTTGTTACCTGAGAGTTTTAAATTTTTACTCATGAATGCATGTTGAATTTTATTAAATGCTTTTTTTTTGTATCATTTGATATGATCTTGTGTTTTTTCTTGTTTAGTCTGTTAATATGGTAGATTACATTGACTTTTGTATATTGTGCCAGCCTGCATTCCAGGATAAATTCTACTTGTTTGTAGTATATTATACTTTCTATGCATTGCTGGATTAGATTTGCCAACATTTTGTTGAGGATTTTTTTTTTTTTAATCTATGTTCTTGAGGGATATAGGTCTTTAATTCTCTTACCCTGGAACTATCTTTGTCTGGTTTTAGTATCAAGGTATGTAATATTGGCTTTCTAAAATGAATTGGTAATATTTCCTTCTCTTCTTTTTCCTAAAAGAGATTGTGTAGAATTAATGTCATTTCTTCCTTAAATGTTTGGTAGAATTTGCCAGTAAAACCATCTGGGCCTGGAGATTTCTTTTTTGGAAGCTTTTAAACTATGAACACAGTTTCTTTGATAGTTACAGGACTTTTCATGCTATCTACTTTATCTTACAGTGAGTTTTAGTAGTTTGTGGTTTTTGAGGAAATCATGCATTTCAATAAAAGTTGCATTTATGGGCATAGAGTTGTTTGTAGTGTTCTTTTATCTTTTTTTTTTAAGATTTTATTTATTTATTTGACAGAGACAGAGACAGCGAGAGCAGGAACACAAGCAGGGGGAGTGGGAGAGGGAGAAGCAGGCCTCCCGCCGAGCCGGGAGCCCGATGTGGGACTCGATCCCAGGACCCCAGGATCATGATCTGAGCTGAAGGCAGCCGCTCAACCAACTGAGCCACCCAGGCACCCTGTAGTGTTCTTTTATCTTTTTAATGCCTGTGAAGTCTTTAGTGATATACATTTTAAAAAAATTTCTGTATTTTACTTCCTTTTAAAAAAATGTCAGTCTTGATAGAGATTTATCAATTTTATTGATCTTTACAAAGAACAAGCTCTTGGTTTCATTGATTTTTCTCTATTATTTTTCTGTGTCCCGGTTCATTGATTTTTACTCTTATTTTTATTATTTTATTCCTTCTGCTTGCTTTGGGTTTATTTTGCTTTTATATTGCTAAGTATTGAGCATGTTTTTTAGTATTCCATTTTAATTTATCTGTGTGTTTGACTATAACTCTTTGTATGGATGTTTTAGTGGTTGATCTAAGAGTTACAATGAACATACTTAACTTTTTACCATCTACTGAGAACCAGTATTTTTACAGCTTCAAGTTGAATGCTGAAACTCTAGTATCATATAGGGTCATTTACTTCATCCTCTTCCTGTGTAGTTTTGTTTTATACAGCTATATACAGTGAAAACCTCATCCTACCATGTTGTAATTTCCTACTTAAGAGAACAGTCTATTATATTTTTCCAGATATTTACTATTTCTGTTGTTCTTCCTTTATTCCTTATGTATAAAGTTTCTTTCTAGTATCATTCTCCTTCTGTCTGAAGAAGAATGTTCCCTTAGCAACTATTTTAGGTCTGCTGTCAACAAATTCGCTTAGTTTTCCTTCATCTGAGAATATCTTTGTGTCTCCATAATTCTTGAAGGGTATTTTTTCTGGAAATAGAATTCTGGGTTGGTAGTTCTTTTCATTCAGCATGTTAAAAATGTTTTCCCACTTCCTTTGGACTCCATGGTTTCAATGAGAATTTGAATCATTTCCCACCTATAAGTAATGCTCTGTTTTCCTTTGTATCTTTTAAAGAGTATCCCTTTGTAGTTGCCAGCAGTTTGATTATAGCATGTGTAGGAGTGTATTTCTTTGGATTCATCGTGTTTGAGGTTCACTGTGGTGTTGAATCTTTGGTGTAGATTTGTATTTTTCACCAAATTTGGGATGCTTTCAGCCACGATCTCTTCAATTATTTTTTTCATCACTGCACTCTTTCCCCTGTCCTTCTGGAATATCAATGACATCAGTGTTACATCTTTGTGTATTTTCCCACAGGTCCCTAAGGCTCTTTTCATCATAAAAATATTTTTTCTCTCTGCCATTCATTGGATAATTTCTATGGCTCTATCTTCAAGTTTACTGAGTCATTTCCTCTGTCATCTCCATTCTGCTATGGAGTCTATGTGGGGAGTTTTTTATTTTGGTTATTGTATTTTTTCAGTTCTGTAATTTCCATTTCATTCTTTTTTTTCACATCTCCCGTTTCTGGCTGATACTATCTTTCTGTCTGTTGCAAGAGTTTTTGCCCTTTCCTTATGGAGCCCTTTTATAACAGCTGCTTTAAAATCTTTGTCAGATAATCCCGACATAGGTGTTATCTCAATGTAGACATCTATTGATTGTCTTTTCCCATGGAAATTGAGATTTTCCTGGCTCTTTAGATGCCAAGTAATTTTAGACTGTATCCTGGACATCTTGAAACTACTCCATGAGACTTGAGGCCTTGTTTAAATGCTATAGTCTTATTTAAATTCCCTGGAGGAGGCTGATCTTTTTGTTGATCAAATACTTGACGGTGATTAGGTGATCAGATAATTGACGGTCCCTTCTCTTCAATGTCGAGTCTGTTTCCCAAGCCTTTGCAGTGCTGTCTGGGACCTGGACATTGGCTTATCTCGTAATTCAGTTCCCAAAGGCTGTGCTGTATTGTTTAGGGCCAGATGCACAGCTCAGGGGATGAGCTCAGGAGACGACACACAACTTCAAGGCACTGGTTCCTCCAGCTCTGTTGTGTCCACTGTCTCCCTAGTATTTTCCAGTTTCCTGAGGCTCCCTAAGGCTCTCTGGCCAGAAAGTTGGGGCTCTCTGGGCCTTGCTCTGTGGCACACTCACATGAGAGGACACCAGGGGAAGAGAGCAACAGGAGTTTGCTCCTTGCTTCCCATTCCTGGGACCGCAGCTCCTCCGACTGGAGAGTAAAGCTCCCCTCCCTCAGAGCTTGAGGTCCCTGTGGGCTGCAAAGGACTGGAGCGTGAGAAAATGGAGAAGAGAAAAAGGAAATAAAAAATGGGGGAGCTTCTCCACTCTCTGAGTGTGCACGTTGAGCTACAACTAGAAGGTTTCTCTTGAGTTCTCTCTGTCTGGGCCCCCAGTGCCCACCTCTGGGGTTGGAATTGCCTGAGGCTGAGGGGATACCAGGAGGTAAAAAAGTAGTAAATGCACTGCTGGTTTGGTGGTGCTCCCAATTCTGCATGTATAATTCCAGTCTGCCTGTTATTGTTTACCTTCCAGAATCCTCCAGTCGCTGCTCCATGCATTCAGTCCATATTGTATAGCTGCAGTCAGTGGGGGAGACGAGGTGAAGCGTGCTCATTCCATCTCACCTGGAGCTGGAACTGGGACCTCACTCTGTGTTGGGCAGTTTGTGATCTGGGGAGGGACTTTTGTCCACAGGGACTCAGCCGTAGCCAGGTCCCACCTGAACAAGGGCATTTCATAGGGAGAGGGTAGGGAGGCTTTATGTTGCCTCCTCACTGGCCCCTGCTTTCATGCTTGCTGCCCTTAAAATTGTTGCAACATGCCCAGAGCAAATGAGGTGGGAACCAGATCTCATCAGCCTCTGCCTAAGACCTCTAGGGGCTTCCCATTACAGAGAACAGAAAATGTGCGCTTCTAGCCACTGCTGATGGGGCTCTCCATGATCTGTCTCACCTACCCCTCTGACCTCATGGACCCCAGCTGACGGGGCTCTCCATGATCTGTCTCACCTGCCCCTCTGACCTCATGGACCCCAAGCTGCCCACCCCTTGTTTTCCACGGTGCAATCACTGTGACCTTCTTTCCCTTCCTCAAACATAGCAGGTTTGTTCTGGCCCCAGGGCCTTTGCATCTTCTGTTCCCTCTGCCTAGAACCTGCTTCCCTAGGTCTCTGAGTGGCCGGCTCCTTGTTATTCAGGCCTCAGCTCCAATATCACCTCCTCTGAGAAACTCTCCCTGCCAGCATTCCCACAACATCGCCTTGCGCTGTTGTCTCCATGGTCCTGTCTCTGTCTTGTATTTCCCTCTTTGTATCCTGCTTGTTTGCTGCTCATTTGTGCCGGTAGGAAGTGGTCCCCATGGTCCGCATCCAGCCCCAAATCACAGATGTTGGCCGTGCACACGTGTGTGGACACATCTATATGGTACTGCTGGCAGGTGGGTTTGGGGAGCTGGACCCCTGGACCTCAGGCCCTCAAGAGCTCCTTCCTGGTCCAGGAGGACCCCAGTAGGAGGCAGCTCTGCCTTGGTATTCCCAGCTGGGGGTGCTCTGACATGACGTCCCCATCTATTTTCATAAATGTGGTGGCATGAGAGGTGGACATCCTGGCAGCTGAGTGCCTGCCGAGGGCTTTGCTCTGAGTGGCACCTGCATGGGCTTCCAATTTGCCCTATGCTTCCCTCCCTGAAACTGGTCAGAGGCTGGCTGAAGGGCCATGCTGGGCCAGGCCTGGCTTCCCAGGGTCCTCCCAGGAGCCTCTGAGCTGGGAGCCTGGGCTGCCTGGATGGGGGCTCGCAGGCTCCATGCGTAGACCCAGCTTCTCTGGAGCTGTGGGAGGCTGCCCTTTCTCCTCTCTCCAGCAGCCCCCACTGCCACCTTGCTCCCTGCTGCCTCTCCCTCTTAAAGCCTCTGCTGGGTGAGAGAGCACTTCTGGGGGGCTGCAGGGCAGATGGGGTCGTGTCTTAATTTATATTCCTTTCCCAGTGGGTGGGTTGGTTCCACGTTCTGCATCAAATCCAGAATTCAGCATGCTCAAACCCAACGAACCCATAAGGGAGACACTTTAAATCCGCTTTTGTCCCTCAGTTACTCAGGCACTGCCTGGGGTGGGAGGTCTGTGCTCAACTTCATGTCAGGGTGACTGGCGTCCATGAGCCATAGGGCAGGCCGCTGGAGACTCCCCGTCCCAGTGTGGGGTGCGGAAAGAGCCCAGCTTTGGGGACAGCAGACCTGAGTCAGCCAGTCATTAAGCTGTCTGACCCTGGGAAAGGGTCATGTAACCTCTCTGAGCCTTAATTTCCCAATCTGTAAAATGGGAATAAGGATAACTGAGCTAACTTTGCCTTCACCATCTTATTTTTATCCCTTGATGACTCTGTAAAGTAGGTGATAATTTGCCATTTTACAAGTGGAAGAACTGACAGAAACAGGCCAACTAGCCTAGAAGTGACAGGGCAGGAATTTGATCTAGAAGCTCCGCACAGGTCTCAGCTGGGCCCGGTTCTCTCTTTCCCTCAGCCCGGTGGATTTAGGGGCAGTGTAGCCGGGCTGGGCCCTGGAGTAATGCCCTCTACTTTCTGGGGTTTCTCCCTGGGGCAGCAGGGGCACATTAGATCCCCCAGAGCCTGGGCCCAGGTCACAGTGGGGCGTTTTTGCAGTGGAGACCAGCCTGTCCTTTTTGGCTAGGATGGGGAGTGGGGTTTGCTGCGGTGAGGAGGTCTCAGCCAGCTGGTGTCGGGGGTGGGGCGCGGGCTGTGTTCAGGAATTTTGCTCTGTGGAGACTCTCTGGCTTTTAACATCTCTGTTCTGGCTCTGTGCAGAGGAAGGGTTTCCTCCAGAGCCCAAGCAGTAACACTTTATCTGTCTGCTGGCTTGCCTTTCCCAGACTGTTTCTGAATTAAGTTTTATATATGAGGACTTTTCAGTAATATCATTATGTTTATTTGGATCTCGGCTTTGAAGTGCATTTTTGAATGTGCACATCATTCCCCCCAGAATCAGGGCCTCCTTTAAAAGGGATTTATCCTAAGTTCAAGAAACATTCGCTTAAGGCTGCTGTAGTAAAAAAAAAAAAAAAAAAAAAAAAAAAGCCTGTGCTCGCAGGCTCAGGGAAAGAGGACAAAAGATAGGTCAAAAATGTCTTTACAAAGGCCCCATTGGGGCCTGTAACAGGATGCTTTTATTCTTTCTTTTCTTCCTTTATTATTATTATTACCATTTTGGTTTTTTATTATGTTCACACCTGAAAATTATTTTTTGTGCATACAAAATATATGCTCATTGTAACCCTAAAACATCAAACCATGTAGAAAAGTGTAAGGAAGAAAATGAAAAACTGAAAACCTACCATTTTGACATAACCAACATGGGAAGCAGAATAATGGCCCCCCAGAGAAATGAATATGGCCACCACTGATATTTTGGGGACGATTTTCCATCTCTTTACATATATGTATTTTTACAGAAATGGGATCCTTTCATACATGCTGTTTTTATTATTTACTTTAGGTTCATTTTTGGTCTCTCTTCTACCTTCTTGGGTGCTTACTTCGTATATTTCATCCTGTTCTATAATTCTGGAGCACTTGAGGCTGTGAATTTACTCCTGGTGGCAGCTTTGGTCTCATCTCAAATTTTGATGTGCTGAGTTCTCTTGTCATTTTAAAAAAGTATTTGTGCATTTGGTTCCAATAACCTGTGTTGTTTAGGGGAAAGTTTAAAAAGCTTTTGAGTGGTTGCGTATAGTTGGGTTGTTCATTTGGTGTTAATTCCTAGTACAACCCACGTGTTTCCAGATTTTAACACCTGTGGGTTTAAATCAATTTCCTTCCCCCATGCAGCGACACCCACCTGTACCCAACCCAAACCCAGTTCCCTGCAAGGGCATACTTCCTCTACCTCCCCCCCACCCCCTCACACATTTCTGGGTGCCCCTGGGTTCTTTCTCAGTTCCAGGGACCCTGTCTGCACCCTCCTGCCAGGCGTCTGGGTAGCTAGTCTCCCAGCCAGCACCCTGGGCTCCATGGAGCTACAGGCACCGTCCATAATTGCCAGACTCGGGAGGAAGGAGGAGAGCCGGTCTCCATGGAGACTTGGCAGGGATGCCCTGGTCTAGGCCAGCCATGCAGAGTTATGAGCATGGCGGATGACCTGGGTGCTCCGAGCCTTGGAGAATTTCTGCAGGTGCCTTTGACTCTGGCTGTGTGCTCAGCTTCGTGAATGTTAGGGGCTTTTGAAGGGAACGCGTGTTCTGTGTTACAAGGCCCGTGCAGCATGAGGGGACCTGTGGCCTCTGGTGCCATGGAAACCAGGGCGGGCCAGGGAGAAGCGGAAGGAGGACGGTGTGAAGGTCCCTAGTGGCCTGCGAGAGATGGGAAGGGTGGGTGTGAAGGGGAGGGGAAGTTCTGGTGGTAACTGGAGGGAGAAGCAGGGTCTTCTTGCTCAGAATCGGAGAGACAGACCCAGGTGTGTGGCTGGCCCCGGGGAGGAGGTGGCTGAAGACGCCCTGGGGGGAAGGGACAAGGGACATGAGATTCTTGAGCAAGTCAGGCTAGTGCTGCAGCGTAGGTTGGTGTGGCCTAGAGGGGGAGCTCCTCCTCTGAGATTGAGGGGGTCACGCCAGCAGCATCTTCATCAGTTGAGGGGTGGCCATTTGGGCCTCATGCGCCTAGGATGCCAGGACCTAAGTGGAACAGGGGGTCCTCAGGGGCGCCCTAGGAGACAGCCCTGACTCCGAATGTTGGGGCAGGAGATGTGCGGAGGGCACAGGCAAAACCATGGCAGGCTCTGCTGGGGGCTCCCAGCCAGAGAGTGTGGGCAGGGGAGGAGCAGGTAGGGAGCCTCCCCCTTCCCCGCGCCTGGCCTCCAGAGAAGCAGGTGGGGATCTAGGCTGTAGCTCTGCTGGGCCACAGGTGGGAGGCTGAGGGTGACAGATCAGGCCATTCAGACTGGGCTGGCAGGAGAGGCCGGGATCAGTTCCTAGAAATTTTCCCACGTGCTCTCAGCTATAGGTTGTCATGTCCCCCCGTAAATCAGCCTTACTCGCTTCATGACTAAAATGACCCACATCCCTATGCTCCTGTTGAGGTGTGCCGTCAGCCCAGGGAGGCCGCGAAAGTCACTTGGTTTGCACACTTTGTGACTGCGTATTTTCACCAGGAATTGTCAATAAAACAGGAGTCTCTGAGAGTCATTTCCTGCTTCTTGATCTGAATTCTCCTTTTATGATGTTAAAGACACCCTGCTTTCCGCGAGTGCTTTTTTCTTTGCCCGTTGCTTGGCGTTTTAGCCAGTTTTTTAAACGGCACGCTGCTTGTTTTTTAAAACTCAAACTGAATCTCATCACAGGGAAAAACACTTTTTTTTTTGGTAACTATATGAGGCGCTGGATGTTAACTAAACTTATCGTGGTGATTATTTCACAATATAGGGAAGTCCGGTCGTTATGCTGTATTCGTTAAACGTATACAGTGCTGAATGTCAATTATATCTTAATAAAATGTAGGAAAACACCTCAAACTGATCAGTCTTTAGCCGCATGTTTTACCCCATTGCCAGTTCTTAGTGATGCGCATGGTTGTGATGTTGCCATCATTTCTTGGCCTGGATCTCTATGTGTGACCCGTCCTCTCTCACCCCGCAGTGGGCCACCCTCAGAAGCAGGCGGGGGAGCTGGTCTCAACACTCAGGATGCCCCCCGAGGACCCTGCTGCCCAGCCCCATGTCCATCCGCCTTGCCTTCTTGTCCGCCTTCATCCAGCCTGGATGCCATAGCCTGTCTTCAGGATCATGCCAGCCCAACTCCTGGCTTCTTTGATGAATCATGGAGCCAAACCCCATCCCTCCACCTCACTTTCCGCCTCCAAGCAGGAGAAAGTTCCCAACCTTGCTAAAGAAGCTACCTTTAAATTCCTGACTGCAGGCCTCAGGCTGGCAGCGGCCCCTTCCGGCGGGACGGACCCCCTCCGTGAGCCAGGTGGGCCCCATCAGCCCAGCACTACTCCCATGGCTCCCGTAGCTCCCTTGGAGGCCATTCCCCACTTCAGTATGGTCAGGCCCTGGTATTTATTCCTCCTGAATGGTGGCCCTTTCCGTCCCTGGAGGTACTGGCCTATTCCCAGCTCTCTCAGAAGCCTTGCCTCTGAGGTCCCCCCCAACCGTGGGATGCAGTCATTTGTCCCATGTCTCAGGCCTTCCACACTCCCCCCCACACCATCCCGGCATCGTATGTCACACCCGTCGTTCTTGGCTTTCCTTTTCGCCCCACCTGTGCATGGCAGAGTCCTGGGGCTTAACCCCATTCTCCTCTTGATGCACCTCCTCTGGGCCGCAGTGACCAGCCTCCGGCACTTGATGGCTTGGCCAGCCTTTCCCTGGAAGCCGGTCTTGTCTTGCCACATGTCTGCTCAGCCCACTCATGGCTGTCTCAAGGGCAACAACTCCAAAACAGAAATCTTGGCTCCTCGGTCCCAGGCCCTCCATCCTCAAGCCCCAAAGCAGGACAGAAAAAGGCCTCAGTCCTGCCTCCACCCCTGAGCTTTCCCCATCTTGGTGAAGGCCACCCACACTGCACAGGCTTCATGGGGGAGCTTGGCCTTGGTCTCGATACTTCTTCCTGCCCTGGGCTTCAGCCTGCGTTTTCCCATCCTTCATGGCTCAGCAAAGATTTGCCTAATTAGTGATTAAAATTTGTTTTCTTGGGCGCCTGGGTGGCTCAGTTGGTTGAGCGACTGTCTTCGGCTCAGGTCATGGTCCTGGAGTCCCAGGATCGAGTCCCACATCGGGCTCCCTGCTCGGCGGGGAGTCTGCCTCTCCCTCTGACCCTCTCCCCTCTCATGCTCTATCTCATTCTCTCTCTCAAATAAATAAATAAAATCTTAAAAAAAAATTTGTTTTCTTGTCTTTCACTGTCTAGACTATGTTTTCTATATTTTTTCCTTTTTGCAGTGACTTAGAAGATATATATCCTGTTTTTATCCTGCTAGCCATTAACTCTCAGTTCTTAAAACCTTCTTAAACTCAAGTTTCTCTAAGACTCATCACCAGAAACCAAACAGCATCAGTGGACTCTTTCCATTCAAGAGGACACTCCCAACCATGTATAAACCAAACTGATTTTATAGATTTTTTATAGATTTGGGCTTCTTATACTTATCAATAGTGTTTTTTTTTTTTTTTAATAATGTGTCTTCTGTTTCAAGAGTTGTCTTTGATTTTTATATTATGTCTCATAACCATATTCAGGATGATTTAGATCTAACCGGTCCCAGGCCGTTGTTTGTTGTTGTTGCTTCTGGCCTGAGCCTTCCCTGTCTGCATGTTCTTTCTTTTCTTTTCTTTTTTTCCTTCTTTCTTTCTTTTTAAAAAAATTTTCTTTAATTTATTTGAGAGAAAGAGAGTGAGAGGGCACAAGCAGGGGGAGCAGAGGGAGAGAGAGAAACAGACTCCCCACTGAGCAGGGAGCTGGATGTGGGGCTCGATCCTAGGACCCCAGGATCATGACCTGAGCCGAAGGCTGATGCTGAACCGACTCAGCCACCTAGGTGCCCCTGTCTGCATGTTCTGTATTCTTGTTCCTTCCCCAGCTGGCGGGGGCCTTCGTGGTGGTGAGGTCACCTTCTCTGCTGGGCAGGATGTCCTCAGCAGGAGGGGGCTTGGCAGGCCTGTGGGCTGTTCAGAGCATGACCTAGAAAGCTGTTTCCTCCCGGGATGGGGTGCTCTGGGTTGGAGGGTCCTTTCCTCTTCATGGGACAGCCTCCTCCCAAGGTCTGTGGCCTGCATACCCCTTCATTCCCAGCACAGATCCTTCGAGTTGTTTCAGTTGGAAGAGATGTTCAGGGTGTGTGTGCAGAGGATGACCTTGATGGGCTGTTCCTAAATTCCTTCCAGAGCATCCAGTCATCCTACCCTGACTCTTTCCTCCCAGTAGTGGGAGGGGCTCATGTGCTTCGCTGGGAATGTTACGGGTGAGGCTTGGATTCTGTCTGCCTGCGTGTCATGGTTGCGGGGAGCAGGCTAACCCTGTATAACTCCTGACCACCTCTAGGAAGACAGGGACAGAGGTCAGGGCAGGAATCGGGCCAGATGTGGAAGTCCTATCCCAACCCTGGGAGTTGGGGCCAGCACCCTGGGCTGTGAGAGTAAGTGCTGCTTGGTGAGCAATGCCCAATAGTCAGCGTCCCAGAGGATCCACTCAGATGCCCCACCAGCAGGGAATGCAATAAAGGCATGCCTCCTGGAACTCACTGGAATTCGGGGCCCACCAAGATGGGGAGCAGGGACCGCCCCTACCTGCAGGGTCAAGCACAGAGAGAGAGAAGCCTTTGACTTCCTGTTGGTATCTTTCTTTGCCAAGAGAGCCAGGGAGAGGCTGCCACCCCAGTCAGCTTCTGGTGCAGGCCAGGACAGAGCTGCAGGGGGCTGGGTGGGCGACAGAGAAAGAGAGAAGCAGAAGCCACATTCGCCTCTGTGTCTTCTCAAAGCCGCTTTCCTTCCCAGTCCAGAACCTGTTTCTTCAACACTTGTAAGGGCCTGGTCTTGCGCTGGGTGCCATCCCATCGTGAGGACGACAGACAAACCAGCAACCTCTAGGAGGGAACTAGAGGTCTGGTTTTGGAGCTCTCCAGGCCTCGCCCCTGCACCATTCCGCTGGGAGGTGGTAGTCACAGACGGATAGAAAGGGTCTCAGTGCCGGATGTCCGCACATGGACTTTCTTTCCTTCCTTCTTTAAAGACTGCCTCAGTGGTGTTCCCCATTTGGTGCGGGAAAGAGTTCTTGTAGTGGGTGGCTACAAAACCCACGTTTCCTCAACTTTACAGGAATTGAGGGATTTGGGGGGATAATCTTGACATTTCCTGGCCACTCTAGAAGCCGGCCCCTCTCCACTTGGCCAGCAAGCTCTCCTTGGAAGCCGAGAGCTCTGTGTCGAGGCCGCCGTGCAGGTACCCTGGGGCCCTTGGCAGGGCTGTGGGTGGGGACAGGGCCAGTAGCTGGGGCGGCCCTGCTGCTTCCCAGAGCCTGGGGTTCTGAAGGTGTGGGGTCCCAGGGTTGGAGTAGTTGGGTCTGTCTGGCCTCCCTGGGCTGGGCTGGGCCTGGCACTCCCAGGCGTGGTCCTGCTGGGATGGTGCTCAGAACCCAGAGGGAGCCTCTAGCTGGTCTCATTTCTGACCTGTAAACAAAGCCTGCAAGGATAAGAGGCCCCTCATATGTGTGAATCGGCTAATTAATCTGACTTACTTAGAGGAACGCTTAGTGCCCCAGCCTCCTTCGTGAAGATTAGCACTTTTTTGAGGAAGTGCGAGTCTGTCAGGACAAAGCAACACAGAGTTGTGCCCCTGATTTGGGGAGAGCAGAGGGACGCTGGGCCAGGCTGTCTTCCCACATCTACCCCATGTAAACAAGGAGGGAGGCTGCAGGTTAACACTCATTTCAAGAGGGTGAGTGAGAAGCCAGGGGCCCTCACAGGTGGGTCACTGCGGGAAGGATGGCTCAGGGGCCTTGTGGACAGAGCTGGTACGCAAAGCTCCTGACTACCTCTAGGAAGACAGGGACAGAGGTCAGGCAGCATCCTGAGCGTTCTCTTTGGTGGTGACCCAACTTCTCTTTCGATAACAGTGACCCATAGAAACTGACCCCAACTCCCGTAAGCAGAAGAGAATTAAAGGCAAGGCATGGGGGCCTAGGGATGGAGTTTGGAAATGGGGTGTCTTGGAGTACCCTAGCCAGAGCCTCAGGAAGCTTTGTGGGCAGTGGTCGGGGCTCTGGGGTCGGGTGGGGGCTTAGGGTGGCCACACTGTGGTCTTGTACATTCCAGGAGGAGTGCATCACGTTGGGTGAGCTGATCCCCCACCCCCTTATTAACAGTTCTTCTAGACTGTTCCCAGAGGCACAGCTGTCCCTAGGGTGTGCAGGAGTTCTGGGCAAATATTTTTTGCAGGGCCCCTGTCTATATATAACAGTATGATTAAAAATGTATTACAAGCTCCTGGAGCCCGTGTGGAGTATCGTGAGGTTTTGATGCAAATTTAGAGGAATAGGGGAGAAGGGGTGCTAACCCGTCTGTCTCCTGTCCCATCAGTGCTTGCAAAAATCCTTCTCAGTGCACACGCACTCTCTCTCTCTTCAGGTCAAGAAACCATCTCTCTGTGTTCTTTATTGTCAAGTATGCCGCTCCTGGCTAATTTCATATTTCTATTTCCCAGAGCAGGAAAAAAGGAGTAGCAGTGCACTTGTTATTCACAGTGCAGGGCTCCCTGGAACCTGCCTGTCTAGAGACACCGTGGTTCTCTTGCCCCTGCATTCCTGAGTCCTGTGTATTCAGTTAGTGCTGCTGATCGAGTGTCTCCTGACTGGGCTTCATCTGTCTGCCTGGGAAGCTGGCCTCTGGCTCTGTCAAAGGCTGTCACCATGCTTCATTGATGATGACCACCGGTGCAGATCTGGCCCAGAGGATGTAGGAAGTGTGAACTGGTGTTCGTTTCTGGTCAGGTCCCATTTGCCGTTTGGGAATCTCTAGTGTCAGCGAAGGACCACACATCTTCCAGCCACGTCCTCGCTGCAGTCCTTAGGGTGCGCTCCTCTGACAGGAGTCCAGGGCCCTGGACTCATCCTGTGTCTGATGTGAGTGAGAGTCTCCAAAACGATGGTGTCAGGCACTGCTTTGGTGGCTCAGTCCCACGCGTGTCCATGAAGGGCGTGCCCCTTGGGCTGGTGGGGGTGGCGTGTTCACCTCAGACCCTGGGACAACCTAGCAGGCACGAATCCTGGAGCTCCTGGGGCATTTGGTGGGCCCCACGCACCATTTGGAGGGTTGGGGAGTGTCTCCAGGGGGGCAGCAGGGCACACATGGGTAGGAGTCAGGTGTGGGCGTCTGCCCACGGGCACTGCTTTGGCCACACTTTTTTCCTTGGTGTTCCTGGAATGCACTGGGCTCATTTCCTCCTCAGGGCCTTTGCACTTGCTGCTTTATCCCCTGGAACTCATGCCTCCTGCAGGGCCTGCCCCTGGACATGGGGATGTATCAGCGAAGCCCGGTGCCTCTGTTCCAGGGGGAGGTGGGCTGTTGTGAAGAGGACGGGTCAGTTCTTTTGTAGAACGAGCCACCACGTGGGTTTGTCCGATGTGTCCTCAGGTCAGACTGAGTTTATGTATTTAGTGCAGGAACATCCCCGAAGGCATGCGTGCATGCCACGCTGGGGTATGTGATGGTGAATTATTTTGCTCTTGGCAGGAGGGGCCCTCATTGCTTTGAGGACCCTTGCCCTGTCTGTGGGGGTTCTCCCCTGTAAACGTACTGTTTTTCCCTCCCTAATTCATAAATATCTCCTGGGGAGATACTTTGAGATTATGCAAAGCATCCTTTCTCACACTGATTCTTAGCAGCGGTGGATGGTTCTTATCTGTGGCGATCCTTACTCTGGTGTTTACCATGGTGATCTCGTATCTCCATCATTTCTTCTACGTCAATTAATTGAATCCACTGTGAGGACGAGCTGCTCCTCCTGCTCCACTCATTATCCCGTTATTTATTTATACCAGTGTGGACTCGTGGATATTTGTTTTATTCTGCGGGTTATAACCCATTACTGTTGTTATTTATTGTTCTGTTCAAGTTATCTCAGATTTGGCAAGTGAGATTGGATCCTCTGGCCTTTAGCCACGCTTGGGTGTGATTTAAAAAGAAAAAAAATTTTTTTTTTGTGGTAAAGTACACTTAACATTTACCATCTTAACTCTTTTTATGCGTACAGCTTAGTGGTGTTAAGCACGCTCACACTGTTGTGCAACCACCCCCCCCACCCCCGCGCATCCCCAGAACTCTTCCCATCTTGTGAAACGGAAACTCTGTCCCCGCTCCCCAGCCCTTGGCACCCGCCCTCCCCTTTCTGTCTCTAGGGGTTTGACAGCTCCAAATACCCCCCATGAGTGGAATCGTGGGGCATCTGTGACTGGCCTCTTTCGCTTAGCACAGTGCCCCCCAGGATCACCTCTGTTGTGGCACGCTGTAGAATGTCCTTTATTTTGCAGGCTGAATAGTATTCCACTTCAGGGCGTATATAGTACATTCTGCTTGTTTACTCATCCGTCGGTAGACACTTGGGTTGCTTCCACATCTCCGCTTTTGTGAATAATGCTACTGTGAATGTGGTCTACAGATACCCCTTGGGCAGCCCGCTTCCGGTTCTTTTGGGCATATACCTGGGAGTGGAATTGCTGGGCCATGTGGTAATTATATTTTTTAATAAAGATTGTATCTATTTATTTGAGAGAGACAGAGCATGAGAGAGGGGAGGGTCAGAGGGAGAGGCAGACTCCCTGCCGAGCGGGGAGCCTGACGCGGGACTCGATCCTGGGATTTCGGGACCATGACCCGAGCCGAAGGCAGACGCTTCACCAACTGCGCCACCCAGGTGCCCCCGGTAATTATATTTTTAACCGTTTGAGGGACCGCCGTACCGTTTTGCACAGTGGCTGCACCCTGTCACCTGGGCCGGTGAGGCGAGCCGGCCCTGAGGAGGGGGCGCCGCTGCGGGCGGAGCCCTGGAGGAGGAGGGGCAGCCGTCTTCTCCAGGGGACAGCCCTGTGAGTGTGCGGTCTGGAGCTGCCACGAGCTCACCCGCCCAGCCTCTGGGGAGGCTCGTCACTGCCGGGGGGCGGGCAGTGTTGCCCTGCACAGTGCCAGGGGTGTCTGTGGGGCAGGGATTTGGAGGAGAGGGCTACGGGACATTTGCCTGGTGTCACCTTGCTTGCCCTGGGACTCTGCCCTCGTGTCCTGGTGTGAGGCCTGGTGGCCTGGTCCCCTGTGGGGACTGGGGTCCCACGGGGTGCCCGATCCCACATGTCCTCCTCCCCTGAGTGCCCTGCAGCGGCCTCCAGTGACGGCTGGGCCCACTGAGCCTGCCTTTATCCCGGATATGGTGCTTTTGGTCATTGCTGGCCTTGCTCCTCTGGCTCCGCGTCTAGGCTCTTGCAGCCCACAGAGTGGCACGGGGCCACGTGGGCTGCCGTCCTGGCTCTGGAATTAATGAACATCCCAAGGTTGCTGGTGCGGGAGCCCGGCACTTCACCCTGGACGACACTCGGCAAGTGAGCGTCTGAAGGCCCGCAGAGCATCCTGGCCACGGCCCAGAGAACCTGGCCCTTATAGCCCCAGCTCTTCCCATAAATAAACCAGACAAGATCCTTCGTCAGATGGCATGGCCTGATTTTTGTTTTGGGAAATCTGGACTCGAAGGGGCAGCAGAGAGCCTCAGGCCCTGGGAGGGCTCCCGGCTCCGGGAGCGGCAGCTGGGCAGGCGGGCAGAGGACGGTCGGCGGTCAGCCTGCCCTGGATACCACGGCAGGTCCCAGAGATCCAAGCAGGAACAGAAGCCAGATGTGAAGAAAACCAGAGTCGGGCAGGGTGCCAGACTCTCTGTGCCTGTGAGGACGGAGATGTCCAGAAAGGGGCTGGCGGCCCAGGGACCCAGGGAAGGGGCGGCCCGTGGTGAAAAGCGCAAGCCAGGCACAACTTCCAGACCTGGGGACCCAGCACATGTGGGCGCAGAGGACAGGTCCCCTCCATTCCAAGTCTCACCCTTTCAACCCTTCCTGTGACCTCTGAGAGGAACTGAGGCTTAGGGAGAGGAGGGATGGGCCAGCACTGTACAGCGAGGCCTGCTTTTTCCCCGTCAGGGCTTCTGTGTCTGCTCTGCCTCTGAGGGCACATCCGTCACCGTTCTGAGCATGGTCTAGCATCCCTGCTTCCTGCTGTGGCCTTGACTGGCTCCCCTGCCCCCACCCGACCAGAAGGGAGGTCCAGGCTAAAGCTGCCCACTTCCTGTGGGGGCCAGCTGCCTCACAGCTCCCTGGGGAGAAGCCCTGCCCACCAAACCAGTCTTCATCCACCAGCCAGGCCACTGGTCCCTTGGTGAGCCTGTGTCTTCCCTCTGGCCAGGTGGACCCTCCTGGAGGAGCAGGACACAGCCTCCTAGACCCCTCGGACTTGGGGCTGCCTCTCTGGAAAGGGTATTGGATCGTGCTCCCCGTCTACAATTGCATTCCCTTCCAGCAACTGTGTAGGCTTGGCTTTGGGATTCCCAGGAAATGCTGGGGTGCTGGGGGCATGGGAAGAGCCCCATGGCAGGAGCCCTAGCTAACCTCTGGGGGTAAAACCAGCCTCTCCGCAGGACTGGAGGAGAGATGCCTGCCTGGAGCTGCCCCCAGTGGGGCTCTGGAGTGGGGCTCGTGCTGGTCCCAAGAGGGGATCTGGAAGGCGGGGTCCTCCCCCCGTTCCTCTTGCACTGGCTGTGCAGCATTCCCATCCCCCTGGGCTTTACACTCACTGCTCTGTGTCACAGGGGCTAGAAGGTCCACTCTAGGAAGGGGAGCATTGGGAGCCCCACGAGGCCAGCCTTGGGCATGCCCCGACTTTGTTGGAGTCCTATCTTTCTCCTTACCTGATTCGGGGTGATCTGTGCAGGTGGCTCCCCTCCTTCCTGCTCTCTGGAGTGCTGCTCCCTGAGCAGCAGCCCCGCTCAGCTCTGTCACTTCAGGACCCGGGACCACCCAGAACCCCTGCCAACATCTGGGTGACATTGGAGCATGGAGGCTGTTCTGGGCTGAATTGTGTCCCCACCCCTTATGCATATATCAAAGTCCTAGCCTCCCAGGAACCTCAGAATGTGACTGCATTTGGAGATAGGGTTTTTCCAGAGATTGATTAAGTTAAAATGAGGTAACATGGGGTTCAATGTGACTGGCGTCCTTGTAAGAAGAGGAAATTTGGACACAGACACACACAAAGGAGTGACCATGTGAGGACACCAGGAAAAAGTGGCCAAGGAGAGGAGGCCTCAGAAGAAACCAGCACTGCTAATGCCTTAATCTTGGGCTTCCAGCCTCCAGGACTGTGAGAAGTGCATTTCTGTTGCTGAAGCAGCCCAGACTGTGGTACGTAGTTGTGGCAGCCTGAGCAGACTGAGACAGAGGTGCTGGAGGTGGCATTGGCCCTGCTGTCTTGAGGGAAGATGCGTTGGCAGCTTCTTCTCAGAGCATTGGGTTGACAGATGCAGAGTGAGCCTGGGTGAATGCTGAGGAATGGTCCTGGGGTCATGAGGCCCATGGGTCCCGCAGCAGGACTCTGTGGGCTTTGCTCACCAGGGTGAGTCTTCTGGCAGTCTGGGATGGCTGGGTGGCAGTGTCTGTGGGGCCTGGGGTTCTGTGGGTGCACATGGCTGGTGACACCTTGGCCCAAGGTCCCTGCCAGCAGTTAACATATTGGGGTGTTAGCCCCCTCACAACGACCCTCAGCACCCCAAATAACACACACTTAGGAAGAAAGCATACGTTGGTGCTGCTAGACAAGCAGCCCTCCCCCCCAGTGCCTTGACCCGCCGTGCTGGTTCTGTCGGGACCAAGCTGGGGATGGAAGAGCTCAGAAGTACTGGCCCCCAGCCGAGTCAGAGGCCGGGAGGAAGGGTGAGTGTGCCTGGCCTTCGAGGAGGCAGGGAGGCCTGATGTGACAGTAGGGCAAAGATGTTGATTCCAGCTGGTGTGTGTGTTGTGTGGACTGGGCTGCCCCAGGGCCAATGCCAGCTGAGGCAAGGGGCTGTCAGCAGGACCTTGAACAAGGAATTTGGACCTTATTCTGTGAGCTGTCCTCCACCTCATGTCTCAAGGCCACAATCTGCTGGGGCCCAGCTGGTGAGATATGGAAACTCAGAAAGAAAAATTCCACTTTTTGATATTTTGGCAAATGTTCCTGCAGCAAGAGTCATTTTTCTTTTTTAGTGGAGAGCGCCTTGTTACTTATGTGAGTGTTAATTTGTGACTGGGGACATTCCCCGACGCAGTCTTTGTGCTGAACGAGACCTGGGAAATGTCAGCTGGAGTGTCTGTCAGTTCTTGTGATAGATGGGCAGGCCCGTCATGGTCGAAGGGTCTGAGCCTGACCCACTGACCCCTCTGCCCTGGCCAGACTGGGAGGCTGGTTCCATTTCCTGGAGGCCCTCTCTGGCGCTGATGTGCTCAGAGGCCAAGTATGGGACAGTCTGGACTCTCATAGGCTGGACAGGCCAGCTCCCATGGTAGCCACCCTAGTGCTGCCTCATTTGGTGGGAAGACCGCCAGGCCAGCCCCTGCACTGGCTTCCTGGAGGCACTCTTGCCGGCATCTTGTCTATCCTGTTTTACTCCCTTATCTTTCTCTTCCTGCTCCCACTCCTTCCCTCCTCCTTTCTTTGAACCCATTGATAGAAGTCCTTCATAAACATGTCAAAAAATACAGAATATACTAATAAGAAAGCAGAGCCCACCCCAAACTTTAACACTGTTAACTCTTTGTCACACATATTTCCAGACCCTTCTCATTTCATGTTAATGATAATGACAATAACTGGCTAGTGTGCGAGGCACCGTGCTGAGCACTGTATCTCCTTTAACCCTCACACCAGGTGTGCAAATACCATTACCCTCATTTTGCAGCAGCAACACTGAAGCTCGGAGTCCACACAGTTAGCCAGCACCGAGGTCAGCATTGGGAATTGAAGCAGAGTAACTTGGAGGCCATGCCCTGATTCGTCAGGCTCAGCTAACATTTAGCACAGAGATATACGTGACTTTACGTAAGAGCATCATACTGGCACTGGGCCTGCCTTTCTTAGTCAACAATACATCACGGATGTATTTGTTCTTTAAGTGGTAAAAAGTCTCCTCTGCAAAACTCTTTAGACCTAGCATAAATTTGTAAAATCTGTAGCTTTTTTGCAAGTCAAAGAGATTTTTGAAAGCAATCTGACCATTTACGTTTATTGTTATAACAGATATGTTTGTTGTTACTTCAGTCATCTTATTTGCATTTTCTGTTTTTCTGTTCTTGTGTTGTTTTTCTAGTCTTACGTATTTACTGTATGATCTAATCTTTCATTTCCAGGAATTTGGAGGGTATATATTAGTTTTATAGGTTGTGGCTTTTACAACTTCAAATAGGATTCTTAAACTAGTATTTATCAACTTTAGCAGCTTATCAGTAACTGTTGATTTCCCTATGGAAGATTGAGAAATTAATTGCAATTAAACTACTTCTTTCGTTCCTCCTGTGCCCTCTTTCACTTTTATTGACTTGTTTGACAGTTTTTGCCCCAACTTATTAAAGTTGAATTAGGAATTATTTTTATGTTGCACAGCTTTCCTTTCCAGAATGTATGGTAAACAACATCTGGTCTGTAATCATAATTATCACAGTGGAATGGATGCAGAGGCCAGTTCTGGTAGTTTCAATCTGTGATTTCCCCATTTGTGGGAACTTGATTTTGAAATCAAGCCTGGGTTGCATAAAGCAGCAGGCGAGGAATGATGGGGGAGGGGTGTAAAGCACAGCCGAGACAGATGCCATGAAGAGGACTCTGTCCAGCAGCAGAGGTGGGGCACGGTGTCTCTATGTCCCCTGCTTCTGGAGGCTCTGACTTGCTCAAGGTCACACACCTGGTTAGTTTGCCGACTTCGGGCTCCCATCCCAACCTCTTGGTGTCTAAGGCAGTGTTCTCTCTAGGCCATTGTTCCCTAAGCATTAGGAAAAGAGATGGATTAATGTGGCCTGAAACAAGACATTGAAAAAACACTGGACCCTATCAAAATCCCAGCTGGCTTCTTTTTTTTTTTTAAAAGATTTTATTTATTTATTTGAGAGAGAGAGAAAGAGAGAGCACATGAGAGGGGGGAGGGTCAGAGGGAGAAGCAGACTCCGTGCCGAGCAGGGAGCCTGATGCGGGACTTGATCCAGGGACTCCAGGATCATGACCTGAGCCAAAGGCAGTCGCTTAACCAACTGAGCCACCCAGGCACCCCCGCAGCTGGCTTCTTGGCAGAAATTGACAAGGTGATCCCTAAAGTTCATATGGAAATATAAGAGACCCAGAATAGTCAAAACAACATTGAAAAAGAACAGAGTTAGAGGACTCAACGCTTTCTTATTTCTGAACTTCCTACACAACTACAGTAATCAAGACTGTGTGGTACTGGCAGAGGGATAGATGTACAGATCAGTGAAGCAGAACTGAGGACCCAGAAATAAATCCTCACATTGATTTTTGACAAGGGTGCCAAGACAATTCAATGGAGGAAAAAATAATCTCATCGACAAATGGTGCTGAGACAATTGGACATCCACATGCAAAAGAATGAATTTGGACTTCTGCCTCATACCCTATAAAAGAATAACTCAAAATGGATTGTAGATGTAAAGATAAGAGCTAAACCTCTTAACAAATAGAGGAGTAGGTCTTCATTCTTTTGGGTTAGGCAAAACGTTAGAACACTAAAAGCACAAACAACAAAAGAAAAATAAGTAAGTTGGACTTAAGGAACGTCCTTTATAACTTCAAAGAACGCCATCAAGAAAATGAAAAGCAACTTACAAATTGAGGTGGAAATGTTTGCAAATCCAATAGGGACTTGTATCTAGAATATGTGAAGAACTCTTACTAGTCAATGAAAAAATGAAAATAACCCAATTGCAAAATGCGCAGTGGGTCTGAGTAGCCATTTCTCCACAGAAGAGAAACAAATGGCCAATAAGCAGATTCATCACATCTGCTGTCATCAGGGAAATTCAAATCAGAACCCCGGTGGGATGCCACTCCACGCACTCAAGGATGGCTAGAAGAAACAGGATCGATGATAACAAGTGTTGGATGAGGAGGTGGAGAAGTCGAAATACTGCTGCTTCCTCACTCCCCGCTGGTGGGGATGTAAAATGGTGCAGCTGCTTCGGGAAACAGTGTGGCATGGGGTTACCCTAGGACCTAGCTGTTCCACTTCTAGGTATATCCTCATGAGAAACGAGAACCTCTGTCCACACACAAAACTTGCGCACAAATGTTCAAAGGAGCACGATTCACAAGAGCCAAAAAGTTGAAAGAACGCAAAGGTCTATCAACCAGCAAATGGATAAATAAAATGTGGCACATCTGTACAATGGAATATTAGTTGATAATAAGACAGGAATTTAAGTATCGACGTATTTTACAGCATGGGAATCTTGAAAACATGGTGTTAGGTGAATGAAGCCAGCCACAGAAGATCACATACTGTATGATTCTGTTTATAGGAAATGTCCAGAATAAGCAAATCCGTAGAGACAGAAAATAGATCAGTGGTTTCCAGGGGCTGGCTTGTGCGTGTGTGGGGGAGACACTGGGGGAATATGGGAGTGACTGCTAATGTATACGGGTTTTTTTTCGGGGGGGGGTGATAAAAATGTTCTAAAATTGATTGTGGTGATGGTTGAATTATACACTGTATAAGTGGGTGAATTGTATGATATGTGAATTATAGCTCAGTAAAGCTGTTATGTATTAAAAAAGCACAAGTCTCATAGTGAGAAAGTTATTCCTCTCTCAATTCTATTTTAAACTTTCAGATTGAGTCAAAGGGAGTCTCAGTTTGATGCTAACAGGTCTCCAGTGCCTCTTCAATTTTTTTGTAACAGAGAGAGATTGAGATTCAGGCTCAGAGTCTTAGCCTACAGAAATATCCAGCTAGAATTTAACAAAACTGGGTGAGGCAGGAGTTGTGATGGTGGTGAAGAGAATGTAGGAGTTTGGTGTCCCCTCCCCACTGGATCTCCTGTGGGCCAGTGTTGGGGGACAGGCCTATGTTCCCAAGCCTGCCCTGCCCCACTGGGAGATCTGATCTAGCAGTGTAACTTCCTTGAGCCTTAGGCCTTAAGAGTCCCCCCCTGGAAATGGAGTGTCCCTCTTATAGAATTTTAGGGAGGGTTGAAATGGCATCATATTTGAAGACCTCTGTAGAACACCTGGTGTACAGTGGGGACTCAAGCCCAGGTCCCACCACGCCCCTTAGGAATGAAGGGCCGAGGCTTGCCACATTGAGGCACAGAGTGGGGATCCCATGCAAGGAGCGGGGCATGTGGGGGTCTGCTCAGGGATGGAGAGTGAGCTACTGTGGCTCCCAGGGAGGCTGTGGCCTTTCTTTTGTAGGCAGAGGCAATGATCCAGGGAAGGAGAGGGTTTCCTGCTCTTAGTTGTTTGTTTGGGGTCTTTCTACTGGAGCTCTCCAGGTCCTATTGGAATTATGGAAAGATGAGGCCGGGTATTGAGCTTGGCATTGGGGGCACATGTCTGTTGGGACTTCCTGGTTTTGAGCACTGGAAACCAACCTTGGGCAGCTTTGGACAAAAGAGGGATTTTCTGGAGCAAAGTTATCTTGAGGGGCCCGAAACCAGGCCCAAGAAAGGGCAGGGCCTGCTGGGTGAACTTACCGAAGCTCTGTGGTACGCAGGCTCAGGGCTGTGGTACGCAGGCTCAGGGCTGTTCCCTGTGTCTGCAGTCACCTGGCTCGGGAAAACATAAGGCCAAGCTCCGGCGGCAGCCTCCCCTCCAAGCTGGGAGGACAAGCTCTAGCCTGCACACCGGGGGAAGGGAGGGGTGTGGATGGCACATGGCAAGGGCCACATGGGGCCACCAAATGAGGCAGAGAGCAGGGGAGGCAGGGACTCTGCCCCAGACAGACTTCTGGAGGAGTGCAGAGCAATAGTGCATGGAGACGCGGGGGAGAGGACAGGAGTTTCCACAGGCTTGCTCTCACTTCCTGGCGGCCGGTGCCCCCACAGATGGCTGGTGCTCCTTGTCGAAAAGTGGAAAAATGAGGATGTAAAACATCCTCTGTGGGGCTGAACTGCGAAGGAGCCCCTGCTGGTTGGCTTGAATCCCATGGGGCTTTAGTTCTCACGCCTGTGATGTGTGGCAGTTGGGGTCCAGCGCCCCCCATAAAGCTTCCAGGGCCGCCCTTGTCTTCCCCAGGTGGCTGGGAGGGGAAGGACGCCCCAGAGGTGGCTGATCCCATTTTGGTAACGCACCCGCTAGACCATCATTATGAAAAGGGAGGAGAGAGGAAGGGACATGGTTCTGTCGGAGCTAAAAGAGCTCCAGGAATGGAAATCTTACCACATGCCAGCATTTTGGGGGACTCCTGTCTCAAGTGCACGTGTGTGTGTGTTTCCGAGCAGAGACGAGTTTTGGGTGACAGCAAGCTAATGCAGATGTGTGCTGCCTTGTCCCCCGTCAGAGTCTGGATCCTTCTGTGTTTGGACCAGCTTCTTTCTTTTTTTTCTATTCTCAGTCGTCACCGCTGCAACCTTGACGGGCCCCGACAGTCTTGGTATGGGAGGTTCCAAGAATGACAAGGTTGAGCGACAGCCTTGGTCCCCGTTGCGCGTACGTGGGATCCTAGTGCATGTTCCCCTGCGGCTCCCACTACAGGAGCCGGTGAAAACAGTGACCCGGGCGCCTTGTGGATGGGGACAGGAGGCACACTTGCTTTCCAGGGAGACCCTGGTTCCCAGAATGTCAGTGTTTTGAACACTTTAAAATTCAGAGTGACAGAGGATGTCTGTTAAGCCTTTAGATTCTCATAAATTGTTTTAACTCTTTGTTTTCCTTTCTAGTGACTACTTTGTCATAAACCAAACAGCAAAGGAACAGAGCCTAGAAGGAAGGAGTAGGGCAGGCATCTGATAATTCACCAAGTTCTGACAACTAGTGAGCTGATCTGATGACCAAAGAGCCACCAGGTTCCAGGCCCCTGCAGCAGCACCTGCGGGCCGGGGACGGAGTCCTCCCTGTGAGCCTCCCTCCTGGCTGGGTTGGGCCGACGGTCACAGAGTTCAAGAGCAGAGAGGGTTTGGGATAAGAGCCAGCATCGGGGTCCAGGGACACCAGGCTGGACAGACACAGGTGGGCTCCTGTGGAGTGCCCTTCAGACCAGCATGCTTCAGGGACTTCTTTCATATTTATTAAATGGGGGAGAGGAAGCAGATTCTTACGAACAAAAATTACATGTAGAAACAGATAAACTTGCCACTGACAGCAGGAAAATCAAAGTCCTGGAAAAAACGCAAAACAGAGCCCACGTTGCGTGTCTTGTTCTCTTTGTCAATTTTCTTTTGCAGATTTTGAGACTGATCATCCCTGGGATGCACACTAAGATGCTTGAAAATCAGGCAATGACACGAACCCCACTTTCTTTCTGGAGAGCCCCTCAGCAGGCTTATTCTGGTGGGTGGTCTGGAGGGGTGAGCCAATGCCAGTCTCAGGTGGTCATCCACGGGTCCTGAGCCGGCAGTGCTGGTCTCGAGGTGGGCAGCCTGCGCGGTCTCCCATGGTCAGCCTCTGGACTCAGTGTGGTCAGCCACTGGTCTTGGGGCAGGGGCCACCCATGGTCATCAGTGTGACATCCATGCGTGTGCATTCCCCCATACCTGAGAGAGAGGGGTTGATGCTGGGGAGCAATGTCTGCCCTGTCCATTTGGGAGTACTGTCAGTTAGAGGTCTCTGGTTTCACGAGGAAATCTGAGTAACCTGGCATCATACTGCAGATTGATCTCAGTGAGCTCTAGTGCCCTTCAGATGGGCATTTGGGAGGGTCCCTGCCAGGCAGCTGGGCCAACTGGGGCCCTGGTTTCCTGACTCTGGCAAGGCCCAGGACAGCATCCAATAGATTCAGTGCCCTTGGGTCAGCCCACCTGGAAGCCAGCCAGGGAGGAGAGCCTGACCGCTGGCATGGAGGGAGACCTCTAACTGTCCTGGGATCTCTGAGGCCAGAGAGGGCTGCTCCTCCCCAGATTGAGTTCTGGGTCATGGTTACACTGGGTCCCTCTGGAATAACCCCAGGGCTGTAGGCCTATGACATAGATGGCCCCCCGCCTGGGGTGCAAGGGTCCCTCCAGATGATGGGGTTGCCCTGCTGTTTGCTGATGTCCCACTGTCCTGCCCTAATTGCCACAGCAGGCCTGGTCTGGCCCAGGGGCCCACTCAGGAGATGCTCCTTCCACCTGGGACCAGGGTCTGATTCCTAGACCCTGTGTGTCCCTGGCAGGCCTCCCCACCCCTCGGTCTGTTTTTTCATTTGGAGAGCAAGCAGGTGGATGACATCATGTGGCTTGCCCTTGTTCTGTGGCCCAGGCTGCATGTGCTCCTGCAGCAGCCATGTGAGGGGGAGGGATGACCAACTCCATTTATAGGCCCAGGAAGCCTTAGCACCTTGGCTGAGGTCACCTGGCCAGACAGAAACAGTGCTGGGAACCCAGAACGCCGCAGTCTGTTCCCACATGGACTCGAATGGGTTCTATTAATAAGATGGGTTTGAGACACCAGTCTGCCCCCAAACCACAAACATGGGAGATGTCAGCGGCACTAGAGAGGAAGTAACTGTTGCTGTTGTCCACCCTCACCCACATGGCGGTGGAAGGGGATTGGCCCAGGGTGTCCCAGCCCTTCCTGTCTGTGTCTCAGAGGACATGTCCCATTGTTTGGGGGTCATTTATTCACTCATCTGCAAGCACTTGCTCACTCCCCGCCTGGCCTGGCAGGACCCTGTGATCTAGGCATGAATCAGAGTGTGGGGGCCTGCAGAGTTCCCATGGGCCTGACCGCCCCTCTCCCCTCCCACAGACTGGTGACCTTGGCGCCCCCGTCTTGGCCCCCATAGCTCTGGCTCCTACCCTTCCTCTGTATTTTGGACCCCTTCCCTGGAAGTCCAAGATGCTGCAAACCCATGTTTTCATGGGGGCTGCCACTCCTGCTTCTCTCATCCTGTGCCCCTCAGAGAATGGCCACCCCCTTCCTCCCACTGCCCGCTGGGACCCTTTTTAGTTTCCTGCAGCTGATGTAACACATTACTGAAAACAAGAGAAGCTTATTCTCTCACAGGTCTGGAGGCCAACGTCAAGGTGTTGGCAGGGCTGTGCTCTTTCTGGAGGCTCGTGAGGAGAACCTGAGGGAACTCTTGGCCAGTTTAGCTGGTGTGTCAGATGGGCAACAGGAACTGCCAACTTCTCCAATGTTTTGAGAGAATTTGAAAATCTGGTCGTTTATGCGAAATCCTCTGGTTCTTAAGTTGGAGCAACTAATTTAAGCTTTTAAAAGGCCCTGAGTGAGGTCACCAAGTTGGCAGAGTAGGGGACTCAGCCTCCATCCCCCAACAAAGATGAATAATTAGGCAGCTATCCATAAACAACATCTCTGAGAGAACTCCGGAGTCCACTTAAGAAACTTCAGTGACACAGTAGAACAAAAACCCTGAGAAAAACGGTGCAAGACGAGAAGGAAGGCAGCTCCATGTTGTTTACATCATCCCGTCCCCCAGGCCAGCACTGCTCAGTGCCAAGAGGGAACTCCACAGCACGAACGAGTTTCCCACACCGGGAAAGAGAGAGTGGGGTGAGCAAGCAGCTTCCCTAGCCTCTCTGGCAATGAACAGAGGACCCAGTCCATGTCACCCCATCCAGTGAAGCTGAGATATCTAGAGACAGCTAGGAACTAGAAGGGCAGGGGTTACCAGCGTGAGGGGTGACCATGGTTCCCAGTCATCTGCTGTGCAGGGGACACGAGCAGCTTTTGCTGCTGAGAAAACCAATGGCCAGCACAGCTGCTGTGGACCCCTGCAGATTTTCCCACTGAGTTTTCACCCCACAGGCTTTTACGTTCACAGAAGCTAGCTGCTTGAGTCCCTCCAGCTCCCTCCTCCCATCCCCTTAAGCATGGGATCTGCATCAGCAGCCTGCCTGGGCTGCTGTGGCTGCACGAATGAAAACACCAGCCTAGGCCCTCTGGATGACCCCCCACGGCCATGTACACACAGCGTAGCCCCCAGCTGGGCACATGCATGCCACTGACCTGACTCCGTGTCATCAACCTCCACTGCCACGTGTGCACCCATGGTGTGACCCTGCAGCCATGGGAATGCACACTGACAGCCAGGTCATTGGTAACTGCTAATGTGACTGTAGTTGGCTCTGGTTCTTGCTGTTGGTCCTGGCGCTTGTCACGTGTATGTCTGCAACCAGACCCTGCCACTACACAGGCACCTGCAGCTGGTCCCCACAGCTGAGTGTGTGCATACCAGCCAGCTCTGGCCACCACCACTGCCTGCCCTGATCTCTAGCCGCTGGACCTGGAGGTGCCACTGAAGACCCCAAGAGTGCTTGTAGCCATTGCAGACCCCTGCAGTGCTCACCAAAGACTATGCAGCTGTCAATGTCGTGGATCCTCGCAGCCTAAGCCAAGGAGACATCGTGTCCTTCCTACCCACCCTGCCTCCCCCTGGACCCAGAGCCACCACACACCCCTGCAGTTGGTGCCCTGCTTTTGCCCACTAGATCTGGGGTCACAGCATGACCCAGTGTGCTCCCACCTGCAGGTGAAGGTCAGTTCATAAAGTCTGAAAATGCACAGAAACCTGTGCAAGGCTACAGGAATTATGAAGAATCAGAAAAATGTGACACCATCAAAGGATCACAGTAGACTCCCAGTAACTGATCTCAAAGGAAGGGAGATACATGAATTGCCTAATAAAGAATTCAAAATAATTCTTCCAAAGTTGCTCCGAGAGCTCTAAGAGAGCGCAGATAAACAATTTAACAAAAACCAGGAAAACAATACAATAACAAAATGAAAAATTGAACAAAGAGATGAAAACTTAACAAGAACCAAACAGAAATATTGGAGCTTAAAAATACAGTGATGGGGGCGCCTGGGTGGCTCAGTTGGTTAAGCGACTGCCTTCGGCTCAGGTCATGATCCTGGAGTCCCTGGATCGAGTCCCACATCGGGCTCCCCGCTTAGCGGGAAGTCTGCTTCTCCCTCTGACCCTCCCCCCTCTCATGTGCTCTCTCTCTCTCATTCTCTCTGTCTCAAATAAATAAAAAATCTTTAAAAAAAAAATACAGTGATGGAAGTGAAGAATTCAATAGACAGCGTCAACAGCAGACTGGACTGTGTAGAAGAGACACTCAGTGAGCTAGAAGGCAGATCATTTGAAGTTATCCAGTCAGAGGAACAAGAGAATGAAAAGGAACAAGGAAAGCCTGTGGAGCTTAGGAGACACCATTAAAAGAAACAATCTACGCATTATTGGAGTCCCAGAAGGAGAAGAGAGGAGAAAGGGGCAGAGTTTATTTAAAGAAATAATGGCTGAGAACTTCCCAAACCTGAAGAGAGATTTGGACTTCCAAGCTCATGAAAATATCACCCCCAAATTTCAATCTAAAAGATCTCTGGGGAGCCTGGGTGGCTCAGTCGGTTAAGCGTCTGCCTTCAGCTCAGGTCATGATCCCAGGGTCCTGGGATCAAGTCCTGCATCAGGCTTCCTGCTCAGCAGGGGGTCTACTTCTCTGTCTCTTACTCTCCCTCTGCCCCTCCCCACTGCTCATTCTTTCTCTCTCTCAAGTAAATAAATAAAATCTTCAAAAAAAATTAAAAAGCTCTTCTCCAAGACACATTATAATAAAACTGTCTAAAATCAAAGACAAAGAGATCCTTATAAAAGCAGCAAGAGAAAAAATTTCTCTCCTACAAGAGAACCCCCATAAAGCTCTCAGTGGATTTCTCAGCAGACATTTTGCTGGCCAAGAGAAACTGGGAGGATATATTCAGAGTGCTGAAAGAAAAAAAAAACCCAAACAAACAACTACCAACAAAGAATACTTTATCTTGCAAAGTTGTCCTTCAGAAATGAAGGCACGATAAAGACTACCAGCCAAACAAAAGCTGAGGAGAGCTCATCACACTAGACCCACAAGAAATGCTAAGAGTTCTTCAAGCTGAAAGAAGAGGGTGCTAATTAGTAACATAAGAACATGTGAAGGGGCGCCTGGGTGGTTCAGTCGGTTAAGCATCTGCCTTCGGCTCAGGTCATGATCCCAGGATCCTGGGATTGAGCCCCACATCAGGCTCCCTGCTCAGTGGGGAGTCTGCTTCTGCCTCCCTCTGTGTGCGTGCTCTTGCTCTCTTGCTCTCTCGTTCTTTCGCTCTCTCTCAAAAGACTGAAATCATACCAAGTAACTTTTCTGATTACAGTGGTATGAAACTAGAAATCAACAACAGGAGGAAAACTGGAAAATTCACAAATACGTGGAAATTAAACAACACATTCTTGAACAACCAGTGGGTCAGAGAAGAAATCGAAAGGGAAATTGGGAAAATACCTTGAAACAAAAATGGAAACACAGCATACCAGAACTTCTGTGATACTGCAAAAGCAGTTCTAAGAAGGAAGTGTATAGTGATAAATACCTACAATAAAAAAGAAAGATTTCAAATAAACAACCTAACTTTATACCTCAAGGAACTTGGGAAAGAAGAACAAACTAAGCCCAGAGTTAGCTGAAGGAAGGAGAAAACAAAGATCATGGCAGAAATGAATGAAATAGAGAACAGAAAAACAATAAAAAGAATCAACAAAGCCAAGTAAACTTAAGATGTAAATAAAATTTAAAAAAACATTACAACCGACATCACAGAAATATAAAGGATCATAAGAGAATAGTATACAACAGATTGGACAACCTGGAATAAATGATAAATTCCTAGAAACATACAACCTACCAAGACTGAATCAGGAAGAAATAGAAAGTCTAAACAGACCAATAATGAGTAAGGAGATTGAGCTAGTAATCAAAAATATTTCCAAACAAAGAAAAGCCCTGGTGTAGATGATTTCACAGGTGAATTCTACCAAACATTTCAAGAAGAATTAATGCCAAGCTTTTCAAACTCTTCCAAAAAATCCAAGAGGAAGGAATACTCCCAAACTCATTTTATGAGGCCAGCATTGGAAACTACAGGCCAAGATCCCAGGTGAATGTAGATGCAAAAATTCCCAACAAGCTACTAGCAAACCAAATTCAACAGCACATTGAAAGGATCATGCATATGATCAAGTAGGATTCATCCCTGGGATGCAGGGTTGTTGCAACATATGCAAATCAATAAATGTGATACACCACCTTAACAGAATGAAAAATAAAATTCAGAGGATCATTTCAATAGATGCAGAAGAAACATTTGGCAAAATTCAACCTCCTTTCGTGATAAAACTCTCAACAAATTGGTTATAAAAGGAACATAGCTCAACATAATAAAGGTTGTATGTGACAAGCCTGCAGCTGTCATCATGCTGAATAGTGAAGGGTTAAAAGCTTTCCTGCTAAGATCACGAGCAAGACAAGGGTGCTCACTCTCACTAGTTGTATTCAACTTAGTATTGGAATTTCTTCTTCTTTTTTTAAAGTTTATTTATTTATTTTTTTTTAGTAATCTCTACACCCAATGTGGGGTTTGAACTTATATAAGACCCGAAGATCGAGAGGCGCACGCTCTTCTGACTGAGCCAGCCGGGTGTCCCAGTACTGGAACTTCTAACCAGAACAGTCAGGCAAGATAAAGAAAAGGCCCCAAATAGGAAAGGAAGAAATAAAATTGTCCATGTTTCCTGGTTACATGATCTTATGTATATAGAAAATCCTAAAGACTTACCAAAAACTGTTAGAATTAATAACCAAATTTATTAAAGTTTCCGGATACAAGAATCAACATACAAAAATCAATTAAATTTCTATACACTAACAATGATCTGAAAAAGAAAGAAAACAGTTTCATTTATAATAGCATCTAAAATGTTAAAAGTATTAGGAATAAATTTACCCAAGGAAGTGAAAGATCTATACACCAAAAAAAAAAAAAGAAAGAAAGAAAGAAAGAAATTAAAGAAGACACAAATAAATGGAAAGATATACTGTGTTCATGGATCAGCAGAGTTAATAATGTTAAAATGTCTGAACTACTCAGAGCCATCTATAGATTCAGTGAAACGTTATTAAAATTCCAAATTCCAATTCAAAACCAACCCTAAAATTTGCATGGAACCACCAAAGACCCCAAATAGTCAAAGCCATCTTAAGAAAGAACAAAGGTGGAGACATCATTCTTTTTGATTTCGAACTAGATCTCAAAGCTACAGTAACCAAAATAGTATGGTATTGACACATAGACCAATAGAACATGATTGAGAGCCTAGAAATAATCCCACACATATACAGTCAGTTTATATTTCACTGGGAAGCCAAGAATACTCAATGGGGAAAGAATCTTTCAATAAATGTTGTTGGGCAAACTGGATGGTCACATGCCAAAGAATGAAACAAGACCCCAGTCCTATACCACTCACAAAAGTTAACCCTAAATGGATTAAAGACTTCAGTGTAAGACCCAAAACCTTAAAAATAGAAGAAAATATAGGGAAAAAGCTCCTTGACATTGGTCTCGGCAATGGTTTTTTGAATATGACATTGATAGCATGAGCAACCAAAGCAAAAATCAGTAAGTGGGACTACATCCAACTAAAAAGCTTGTGCACTGCAAAGGAAACCATCAACAAAATGAAAAGGCAACCTATGGAATGGGAGTACATATTGCAAACCATATATCAGTTAGGTTAATATCCAAAATACACAAGGAAGTTCTACAACTCAAAGCAGAAGAAAAATAATCTGATTAAAATGGGCCAAGAGCCTGAATTAGACATTTTTTCAAAGAAGACGTACAGAGGATCAGTAAATACATAAAAGGTGCTCAACATCAGGGAAATGCAAATCAAAACCAACCATATCATCTCACATCTGTTAGAATGATTATGAAAAATGCAATATAACAAGTGTTGGCAAGGATGTAGAGATCAGGAACCCTCGCGCACTATTGGTGGGAATGTGGATTGGTTCTTCAGTATGTCACATATGTCACTAAGGAGGTTCTTCAAAAAATTAAAAATAGCACTACCCTATGATCCAGCAGTCCCATTTCTGTGTATATATCCAAAGGAAATGCAAACTGAATATTGAAGAGATATCTGCACTCCCGTACTCATTACAGCGTTATTCACAGTAGGCATGAAAGCAACCTAAATATCCATCTGTAGATGACAAATTGATAAATGTGGTTCATATATACAATGGAATATTACTCAGCCTTTATAAAGAAGGAAGGAGATCCTGCCATTTGGGACAGCATGGATGAAACTGGAGGATATTATACTAAGTGAGGTAAGCTAGCCACAAGAAGACAAATGTAGAATCTAAAATACTCAAACTCAGGGCGCCTGGGTGGCTCAGTCCGTTAAGCCTTTGACTCTTGATTCCAGCTCAGGTCATGATCTCAGGGTCATGGGATCGAGCCCCTTGTAGGGCTCCCCGCTCAGCGGGGAGTCTGCTCGGATTCTCTCTCTCCCTCTGCCCCTCCCCCTCCATGTGCTCTCTCTCTTTCTCTCTCTCAAATAAATAAATAAATCTTTTAAAAGATACTCAAACTCATAGCAGGTGGAGAATAGCATGGTGGTTGCCAGGGGCTGGGAGGAGGGGAGAATGGAAGGTAATGGTCAAAGGGTACAAAATTTCAGTTCTGCAAGGTAAGTTTTGGAGATCTGTTGCACAGCACAGTGCCTATAGCTAACAGTATTCTATCATATACTTCAACTTTGCTAAGAGGGTCGATATTATCCGAAGTGTTCTGACCAGGAAAAAATGATGATAAAGGGGCTAAGAGGATACTTTGAAAGGTGGATATGTTTATGCCCTGGACAGTGGTGGTGATTTCATGAGTGTGTACTCATTCCCAAACTCATCGAGTTGTATACATTAACTACGCACATCTTTTTACATGCCAGTCATATCTCAATAAAATGGTTAAAAACCCCCGAAAAACCCCGAGTGGGTCATAAATGTGTGATTTCAAGGAAATACATCTGCAGGTCGACACAGTGGGGGCCCCCAGTGTGAGACCATCGGTTTATGGATAATAGATGGAAAATCAAAAGCATGGGAGCTAGATACGGCAGTGATGGCTGGAGGGCCAAAGGGAGGGTAGGGGCCGTGCACCTGCAGCTGGAGGATCTGAACCAGGTGCTTAAGAGAGAATGGGAGTTTACCAGATGGCCAGGGTGAGGAGGGCCAGCTGTGAGGGCTGTATTGGCAGGAGGGGACTGTCCCAGCCACTGGGATGAGGTGTGTGAGCCAGGGGCTGGGAGGGCAGTGGCAGGCTGAGGGCCTTGGCTGCCAGAGTACATACAGAGCAGCCTGAATCCTGGCAGGGACCGGGGTCCAGTGAGGGCTCTCCAGCAGGGGAAGACTGTGGACCGTCTTGGGGGAGGCAGCAGGTCAGTTGCTGCAGAGTCTGGGCCGGTGACCGATGATGGAGGAGGGGATAGATGCTGGGGGCATGGGGACTGAGGTCAGCTACAGGGGTACGTGCTCCATCTGGAGAGTCCACCGCTCAGCAGCATGCACTGTGGTCAGCCTGTGTTTTGCAAGGGAAACTGGAATTCCAGTTTTGAAACATGAAATCTCTTCACTTTGAGCGTTGGGTTCAGAACTTTCAAAATACCTTGTGGGTTGACCTTAACATGTCTGTGGCAGATTCAGTCCCCAGTTGGCAGTTTGGACATCTATTTATCTTGGATTTTGGGCTTCTGGGGGTGGGGTTGGGGATGACCCAGATAGACCTTCTTCCCCTGATGGGGCTCACCACCATCCAGGGCTCTGGCCTCAGTGACTAGAAGTGGAGGCTCTGGGCAGATGGGACCTCTGGGGTCACCTGTGTGCACCCTCCCTGGCCCGGGGTTCAAGCCTGGCGCCTAGCTGGGGTGCTGGGCAGGGTCCTTCTGGTCCTGTCAGTCTGGTGGGAGGTGCCCCTGGGACCCTCCTCGCTGTTGCCCATCCTTGGTCTTCTGTGCTCTGGGAATTTGAACCGTTTCGTTTTTGCCCTGCAGGCTGGCCTGATCCGTATGGAGGAGGAGGAGTTCTTCATTGAGCCCCTGGAGAAGGGGCTGGTGGCCAAGGAGGCTGAGCAGGGCCGTGTGCACGTGGTGTATCGCCGGCCACCCACCCCGAGGCCCCCTCCTCTGGGGGGGCCACAGGTCCTAGACACAGGTAAGGCTGCTTGGTGAGCCCAGTTGTCCCCCTGGGGGACCCAGGCATCCCTTCTGCAGGCCTGGCCCCAGGCCGAGCCTGAGCCCTGCTCTCACTGACCACGTGGCACGGTGTGGTGCTGTGGTGCCAGGGTGGGGTCCTCTGCTCTTGCTGCACGTGGGCCACAAGCTGACAGGTCTGGTACCTCCGTAGCCGGCAGTGGAGGCTGCCCAGGGCCCCTGTTCTGCTGCTTGAGGGCCAGCTGGTGTCGGGGAGCAGGAGACGCACAGAGCAGGCCTGCAGCTGGGCCTGAGTCCCATGCCCATGTCTGCGAGCCCGTGCCTCTAAAGAAGGTGTCTGCTGGCCCTAGACAGCCTCCCTCTTCCCCTGTGCAGACCATCTTCCCTGCAATTACGACTGACCGCCCCTCACTGGCTGCTCACAGAGAAAGGCTCTGAGCTCTCCTCTGGCCCTGTTCAGACCCTGCTTCCTCTGGGAGACGTGTCCGTGTCAAAGGGAGGAAGGGGAGGGAAGTGCGTGACAAAGACCCCAGAGGTGCCCCCACGGCCTCCAGAGAGAGGCCTGTACACAGACTCTCATGGTTTTGTTTTTTTTTTTATTTTGTGACTTAGAACCAAAGCGCACTCTGGGCCCAGGAGCGTGGAAAAAACTTCTGGGTGGGCCTGGTGACAAGCAGCCACTCAGACCTCAAGCCCAAACCTCCCCAGCATTCTTGGGATCTTGGGTTCCAGGCTGCAGCGAGGCCAGGTTGGGGTCGGACCATGGTCCTAGCAGGCCTCACGGTCCTCTGGGCCCCAGGGATCAGATGAGGCTGCCTTGCCTGTGCCTGGTTGTTAAGGGCTGGGCTCAGTCCTCTGCCTCTGGTCCCGGCCCCCTGGCTGCAGATGGCCAGGGCAGGTGACAGCAACGGGGCCTGGAGGCCTGGGTCTTGGGTCAGGCTCATCTGCATGTTGACCGAGAACTCCTGAGCCTCCCCCCACCCCACCCCAGGCCAGCACAGCCATGCTGTGATTTGCCAGGACACTCCCATCACCCCAGACAGCCCTGGCTCATTTATTTTAGGTCTCTCGGTCTGACTTGCCAGCTTGACAGATAAATTGGGTGCAGGCCGGCAGGGCTCTATTCTAATTTCAAGCAGTGGCGTCAGATACCTTTGCACAGAAATTGTTCCGTCAGGAAGCCCCGCGCTCTCTGGAGCCGATCAATACTTTGGGTGGACCTTTTTCCCAGGTGATGAATCGCCCGTCTGCCAGGCCTTCCCCAGCCTCAGCCTTCCTGCCTCTGTCCTACCCTTGGGCTTCTCCGCGGGGGGAGGAATGGAGAGTCACCGGGTAGGGTGAGGGTAGGGATGAAAGTGGGGCAGCGGAAGTGCCCCAGATCAGGGGTCAGGCCCACGCTGGCCGGCTGCCCTCGGGCATGTTTGGGCCTCTGGCTTCTGCCTTTTCTGTCCAGTGGGATTAGAAATGCCTATGTCTCAGATAGCTAAGGGCTTGCCACCTTGGGCCTTGGGCTTGGTGCTTCTGGGTCCTGTTTAGGCCATGTGAGGCGGTGTCTGCCAAGAGGGGCTGCCAGGTGCCTGGGGCTGTCTCTGATCCCAGATTCCATGTGGTGCCTGTCTCTCCTGAACATGGCAGCCCTCCCCCGTGGCTGTGCTGGCCTTGACTTATTTTCTGGGCTTCTGTTGGTTTTTAGGGAACTTCTATTAAATCCATCCTCCCCTCCCCCAGCCATCCACCTAGTGCTGGTGAGAGTTTGGAACTCAGAATGCAGGAAAGGAGTTTCAGACGCAGGATAAACTCAGAAACCAGTGGCCATAGAAGATGCTGGGGAGGGGCACCTGGGTGGCTCCATCAGTTAAGTGTCTGACTCTTGATCTCTGCTCAGGTCTTGATCTCAGGGTCATGAGTTCAAGCCCTGTGTTGGGCTCCATGCTGGGTGTGGAGCCCAGTTTGGAAAAAAAAAAAAAAAGTAGATGCAGCACAGGGTGGAGATTGAGGTTGTGCTGGAAGGTGGTGGGGTGTGGTGAAGGCATTCCAGGCTGGTCTCTGGGCCTCAGGCCTGGGCCATGGGTGTGTAGGCTCCAGGCTGTGGGCTGGGGTGTGTGGTGGGGCCAGGCCACAGGCCTGGGCTCTGGGGCCAAGTCCCCTTTCCATGATGTCTGTGCCCAGTGTCAGCATGACCTTGTGCAGGGGACTTGGTCGCCCAAGAGTACATTTCTCCCTGGACGTCCCTCCCCACCCAGCCCTGGGCTGAGGCCCACTTGCTGGCTGGAGGGGGTCCAAACGCATGGTACGCTGGGGCTGGGCTGAGGGTCCACAGTGACCTCAGATGGTCCAGCTTTCTGTTAGCCTGGGCCTTGTCAGGGCCCAGAGTGCAGCCAGGAGATGTGTAGAAACAGTGTCCTTGGCTGGGCGCAGAGCCCTAGGATGTGTGTGTGTGCGTGTGCGCAAGCCAAGGAGTCCTTTCATTCTAGTGAATTCTGATGGGGCCCCTGATAGGTCACTGTGGGTATGGCTGAAGTGAGCAGGAGGCACGGACTTGAGGCCTCCTCCTCTCCCACCCCCAAGGCGACTCCTGGAAGCAGGTTTGAAACCCCCATGATGGGCAGTGGGTAGGATGGGACCTCTGGGGAAGGGAAAACACCTGTGTGGGCCTTCCCGTCTGGGAGCTGGGCGTCTCGCTGGGTGCGGGGTTGGGGGTTGGGGGTGCCTGGTGGGGTGGGTGGGTGTGTCCCACACAGCTCCCCTGCGGTCCCAAGGCACACTGTCTGTTGTCCCTGAGCAACCAACAGCCCTCCTGGAGTGATCTTGGGGGCCCACCCAGCCTCAGACGATTGTCATCACTAATAGTCTCCATCATCGGAGGTCAGTTGCTGGGTTGCAGACTGCCCCGGGGAAATGGTTGGGAAATGAAGGTGTTCACGTGTCTTCACAGACTCAGGCCTGGGTCTGGTGTATGCACAGAGCAGCGTAGCATATAGCAGTGTTGCCCTTGGGCCCCAGAGGAAGGTCTCAGGGTGGGCGCAGGGTTGAGGGAGAGGAGGGGGCACCTTTCCTCTTCTTGGCTCTGCCCCACTCTGCTGGGCCCTGGAGCCTGGCAGGGGCAGGAGTGCAGAGCTGAGCAGGCCAGGAGGCCAGGGTGGTCTTTCGGGGACCCACGGTGGTTGAGGGATTTCCAGGCCTCCTCCATGCCAGGCCTCTCTCAGGTACACCTGGTCCCATTGTCTGTCCCCACTCTGAGCCAGCCCTGTGTCCAGGGCGATGTGGTGCCAGGGGACTATGTAACGTCAGCCTCCCTGGTGTGCGTGTGTGTGTGCACGTGTGTGTTTGCACTTGCACATACACATGGACAGGGTCCACTTGGACTGCTGGGCCTGTGCCTGAGCCCTGCCCTGGCTGCCATCTGTCAACCCTGTCTGGGGCTGTTGCGGGGGAGCCAGGGCCAGCCAGGGTGGGTAGAGGAGCCCCAGTCTGGGCCGGAAGCCCTGCCTTGTGCTGGTGCTGGGGACCTGGCATGTCGCTGCCTCCTGCCCTGGCTACCGCAGTGTCTTACCCTCAGCCGGGTCACCGCGGCTGCAGTGTGTTACTCTGTCACAGTTCTGGAAGGCAGAAGAACTCTGAAAAGAGTATCACCAGGCGAAGTCAAGTGTGGGCAGGGCGGTGCTCCTTCTGGAGGCTGCAGGGGAATCTCTCCTGGCCTCTCCCAGCTTCTGGTGGCTGCTGAGATCCCTTGGCTTGTGGCCACATCACTCCAGTCTTCCTCGTGTGTGAATCTCCCTCGGCCTCTCTCTTACAAGAATGCATGTGATTGCATTTAGGGCCCATCCAGGTAATCCAGAATGATCTCCCTCATCTCAAGATCTGTGATCTAATCACATCTGCAAAGTCCTTTTTTGGTCCCATAAGGTAACAGTCCCAGGTCCCAGGAAGGACCTGGTATCTTTGGGGGCCACCACTCAGCTTAGCTAAGAAGTGACCCAGCCGTCCTGGGTGTGGCTGGCTGTATAGTGAATGGGATGTCCGTCTGTGGAGGAGCAGGTACCCCTCGCTCCTTCTCTGGGGCAGGACTCAGGTGCAGCCCAGGCAGGGCGCCTTCCCTCTGCCTCTGCTGGGCCCTCGTCCAGTCTTGGCCGGACTGTGGGGCCTGGGGAGGCTGGGCCGTGGTGTGGCCGGGCTGGCCCCAAGACCGCATGCACAAAGCCGGCCTGGCTGCAGACACGAAGGGCCTGGCTGTGTGCAGGAGGCTGAAGGTCCCCACAGTGAGCAGCACATGTGGTCTCCTTGCTAGATACATGGTGCCAGTAGCAGGGAGTCCCGCCATCCCCAGACAAGAGCCACAAACTCCGAGGCTGGCAGGACGCAGCTGGAGATGCCAGTGAGGACGGTGGCAGAGGCTAAGTGCTTGACCTGACTTTCCCTTCCCTCCTTTTGACGTAAACGATGGGCATGGAGAATGTGTCTCTGCTAAAAGGAAAACAGTAGCGGGAGTGTGGTGGGCACATGGCATCCAGCCCCGGCCTCACTGTGGGCACAGGGCCGACCAGAGGCCTTGTCCCCGGGGCAGCCCCTCCTTGGCTCCCCTGACCATGACCTGGTGGGAGTGTGGGCCTGGGCCAGCGATTCTCACTGTCAAGAGCATCCAGACATCAGAACTTTTATGGGAACCCTCTTGATTTTAAAATGTTGCTTCACATTTCTAACAAGCACCATGTGAGCTAAAATCAAGGTGCCAGCAAGGTGGGTTCCCTCTAGAGGCTCAGTGGGAGGCAGGAGCTCTTCCTGGCCACCCCCAGCTTCTGGTGGTCACTGGCATCCCTTGGCTGGTGGCCGCATCACTCTGGTCTCTGCTCCCGTGGTCACAGTTTCCTCTTCTGTAGTCCAGTCTCTCTCTGTGTCCCTCTTACAAGGACACTTGTGATTACGTTTGGCCCACTGGGATAATCCGGGAGACTCCACCCATTTCAAGATCTTTAATGTAATTAAGTTAAGGATAAGTTGAGTGCCTTGAGCCATAAAGGGAACACTCACAGGGTCTGGGGATGAGGCTGTGGACATTCTGGGGGCTGTGATTCAGCCTATATGGTACTAAGTGTTGAAGCCTGGCGTTCTGTTGGAGTGGGGAGGGAGGCCCTTAGCTGGCTTTGCACCCTGAGCCCCAGGCCTAGGTGGTGTCTGGGGGCTTCTCTCTGTGTCCCTGAGCCACTCCCTGAGCCCTGTGGCCAGACGTGGCCCTCTCAGGTGGTGGGTGACCTGGGGGCTCTCATACGGGATTTGACTTCATGCCCCGCCCGCCAGCTCAGAGGTGCAGCCGAAAGCCTGGGTGCCTCGGTGTTCCATTCCTCCTCCCCATTCCACCTCTGGGCTGTGCCTGCAGCTCAGGGACCAGAGGAAACCCAAGGACAAGCACTTGGTTGTGAAACCCAAGGCAGCTGGCCCGGCCCTGGGCTCTGGGAAGCACGTTTCGGAGCTGAGCGCACCCTTGGCAGAGGCCTCAGCACTCCCACCGCTCTGTGGCCGGCCCCCTGGACAGCCGGAGGAGATGCCGGTGTGGTGACGTGGCCTCATGCCGGAGGGGGGGGCAGGGCTGGCGCTGGGACAGCAGAAACCGCGCATTCTCCAGGCCAGGAGCTGTCTGGGGTCAGGCTTGGGGGAATGCCCCAGAGCTGTCGGCGAGCAGGGGCGCTCTCTGCGTGGGGTCCGCAGACGGGGGCCCCGTCCGGTGGGTTATGAGGGCCAGGCGTGCCCCCCCCGCCCCCAGGATGCAGCCAGGCATACCCCCCTCCCCGTGGAGGACAGCCCATGTGCTCAGCTGCTCTGCTCAGACATAAATTTCGCTGTCTGTGTCTCTTGGCCTGCTCTCAGGGCTGGAGCCAAGTGAATGTGGTCCAGGAGAGACCTGATCTTTGCTGGGGCACCCTGAACAGATGACGAGTGCCACCTGGGGACAGTGGCCTGGCTCTGGCCTGGGTGTGGCCCTCACTCAGATGCAAGGGACGGTTCTCAGCGGAGTCAGGCGGCTTGGTGTCGAGGTCGAGTGTACCTGCCTGGGCAGCCTGCCCCACCCTGTGGTGCCTCAATTTACTCATCTGTAAGATGGGTGCAATGGCATGGGGAGAAGGGGCAGTGGGAGTGGGACAAGCCAGTCCTCATCTCCTCTCCAGCGTGGCATCTACTCCATGCTTGCTCTTGCCCATTTACCCATCCTTGCGACTCGGGCCGTTTGTCCCAGGCTCTGAGTCCTCTGCCCCCGTTGCCCCTGCTCCTTGGCTCTCTCTCCCGCAGCCACAGTCATCTGATGCTCCTTCTTTCCTTCCCTTATGTTTGTGTTGCCAGTGTCCCCCCGAAGAGCTTTTCATTGGCACGCGGCTACCATGCCTGCTTCCCAGATCACACGCGGCTGCTCCAGCTGCGTCTGGGGTTTAATTAGCAAGAGCAGTGCGTCTGGTTGTCGCCTGGGCCACGGACTCCGCGTGGCCTGCTCTTGGCAGGTCCTCAGCACAGCAGACTGGGATGTTTCTGGAAGAGACGTGATGTCTCCAGGGGCAGCTTAGCATGTCTGTGGCCTTTGTACCTCAGATGGACCAGCCAGCCTGTCAGGGGTGGGAGCAGCTGGGCCCGAGTATCCCCGAGGACCCCGATGAGCCTCTGTCTACGCCTCAGGTGCCCCCGGGACGATTGTGAAGGAGACATTCGTGCGCGCTGTGTCCACACAACGAGGGGCCGGGGGACAGGGTCCCAGGACACAGGCCTCTTGAGGATGCAGAGGGGCCCCATGGCCAGCGAGAAGGGCTGGCTCCCAGCATCCGGGGGATGGGGCTGCAGAGATAGCTCCAGGGATGTCCGAAGGGGACAGGAGGCCCTGCCCCAGAAGCAGACACTGGGTCTGGGCCTGGGGTCTGAACTCTGCCGCTTTGTACCAGCTAGAGACTTCTGATCACAGGCCCCGTGTCCTCTCAGAAGTCTCCACAGGGTGGCAGACACTTCAGCCAGCTCCATGCCTGAAGTGTTTTCTAGAAAAATGTCCAATTTTCCTTGACCCATTTCTCTTTGAAATTAATACCAAGCAGCGCTGTGCACTTGGCCCTGAAGGAACCCGGAGCTGGGAAAAGGTCACACAATTAGGGGGAAATGTTGGTGTCTGGCTCTCTCCCCCTCCCACGCTCAGGCTCCCCCCTCCCTTGCACGTGCACACATGCTCACCCGTGTTTGGAACATGGGCTGGCTTCTGGGGCCGGAGTCGGGGTGTCTCTCCCAGAGCTTCTGATTTGGCCCCATCGGTCTGGGCTCAGTGCTGGGGTGTGGGCTTCATCCGGAGCTGTGTGGCTAGACCACCTCCTGGGGGTGTCCAGGCAGGGTGAGGTGCACGTCTGGGACAAGGCCAGGGCTCAGGCAAGAGGTTGCACAGGATTCGAAGGAGTCCGGGGCTGGGACCGGGTGGAGGAGACAGCCTTGGAGAGGGGCCTGCACAGGGAGGTGGATGGCAGTGGCTTGGGCTGGGGATGGACCAGGCACCCAGTGATGCTCCCCAGTCATAGGGGGAGCAACAGGAATGATAGCTGTACTCCTGAGATGGGACAGAGGCTTAGAAGCGTGCCTTTGTTCTCTCATTCACTCATTCATTCACACTCTGACTGTGCACCCACCTTGTGTCTGGGGCTGGGTTGGGTGCTGGGGATACATCAGGGAATGAGCCAGGTGAAGTCCCTATTCTTCCAGAGCTCGCCAGCCGGCGGGGGACACACGGTGAGCAGAGGGGTAAATCTGTGCACAAGGTAAAATCCGGGGAAAGGGTAACATGAGAGAGGGCAGGTAAGGGAGGGAGCTACTCCAGGTGGGAGGTGAGGCCGAACTGGCTGCCCCGGGAGGACTGCTCCAGGTAGAGGGGACAGCAGGTGCACAAGCTCTTGACGCGGGGCCCGGGGAGGTAGGGAGGGCCGGTCAGTGGAGCTGTGGTGCGAGGTGGGCCTTGTTCTTCCAGCAGTGGGAAGCCTTTGAAGGGCTCTCAGTGGAGAGAGTGGGAGCAGGGAGGCCTGTGTGGCGCCCTGGGTGGGCCCTGTGGCCGATGACAGATGGCGGGCAGATGCGTTCAGGATGCGCCTTGGAGGTAGAGTTCACAGGACGTGGGTGTGAGGGAAGGGATCAGGACGGCTCCTAGCTCTTGAAAGGATGGCTCCAGGAGGGTGGGGGATGGTGGGGACACAACTGAGGTGGGGATCCTGGGGGAGGAGAGGCCGGTCCCGTGGCCGGGCCAAGTGCAGAAGCCAGAATTGGGGCCCATTCTTCTGACTTCTGAGCCCCACCCCTTGCCCTGCTCCTGGCTGCCCTGGTTCAGAGCAAGGCGGTTTCCCAAAACAGATGGTGCTGGCCATAGGCCAAGCCCATTTGGCTTCCAGACTCTTGGGGTGGGGGCAGGGACCCCAGACATGGCCACACAGGTGGGCAGGCTCCCAGTTGCCTTTGAAGCTCCTCTCGCTCTTGTGGGACAGGATTGCCGGGCACAGCGTGCGGCCCGGGGTCCCCGTGGATGTCCATGTGTCCTTGCCCCTCTGACAGGCCAGGCTTTTCTTTCCCACCCTGCCACTGTGGGGAGGGGCCCTGGACCTGCTGGGGTGGGTGGGAGCTTGGGAGAGTGTGCAGGGCAGGCTCTGCGCCCAGTGGCGTCTCGAGGCGGTGGTGACGTGCGAACCATTAGTGCAACCTCTCCTGGTATTTGGGTTTAGGGACCTCCTGGGAGGTGGGGGCCTCGGATTCCTCTCCTGTTGCTGACCCTGCAGGCCACAGCCCGAGCCAGCCAGGACGCCCGGAGCCCGGGCTCTTAGCATCTGTCAGGAGGTACTTACCGAGTGGCTGAAATAATCACGGAATCCAAGCACACGACAATCTCACGGCTGTCGGGGCAGAGCCAGGCTGGTTCCCCGCGCAGCCCCCCGGTGTCTCCAGCTCCTCACCAGCACAAGGGGCTTTGCTCACTGATATTTTGCTGATCCAGCAGGGAAGCCTTACTTTTTGCCTTACTTTGTGCTTCTCTGATCCCCAGCGAGGATGAATGATCTCCCTGCGCTTGATTGCTTGGTATGTCTCCTCTTCCTGTTTAAGTCCTTGGCCCGTTCATCTCCTGGGGTTTTACATATCGAGATAAGCCCTTTATCTGCTTATCGACTTTCTGTCACGTTGGATACCAGCCTTTTCCCCAGGCTCCGGTTCCCCTTTTCTATTCAGTGTTACTTGTTTCCGTTGAGCAAAAGCCAGTCTTGCCAGAGCCCAGTGTGGGATTGATTCTTCTCCTGTCCCTGGAGCTGCGCCGGTGGCTCAGGGACACGCATTTCTCGAGGGCGTACGGGAGGACGGGCTCACCTGTTCAGGTGTTCCCCAGAGCGCTGCAGGCACATCATCTCAGGGATCCGTGTAACTACCCCGTGGTACCCATTTTACAGATGAGGAACTGAGGCACTGGCGGCCACACCGCTGGTGAGTTGTAGAGCCCCGTGTGTGGCAGGAGGGACCCAGGGCTGGGACCCAGCGCTGCCTGGCTCCCTGTGCAGCATCTCCTTGCCACCCCCCCAGAGCTTCCCCCCTGCAGGCTGGCCGTTCTGGGGATGCAGGGGGTCTTCTGAGCATATGCAGTGCAGGCTGGCCGTTCTGGGGACGCAGGGGGTCTTCTGAGCATATGCAGCAACGGAGGCCACTGCGAGGGCGTGCAGAAGGATCTTGGGTCACTCTGCACACTAGCTGTGGGGAGGATCTTTGGCTTGCTGCAGAATTCCCATCATCCGGAGGGGTGCCTGGCCCACGGTCAGTGCTTACATATCCGTGTAAAGAAGGAAGGAGCCTGGCCGCACGGTCCTCCTTCCTGGGGAAGCAGTTGCGCCTGGTTGGTGTCTGAGGGCTCGCCACGCAGCTTCCATTCCTGGCGGTGGGTTCTTGGTGTTGTGCTGGCGGCGCTGGGGTGTTGCTGGGGCCAAAGGCCCCCTGGGGTCCCTGCTGCTGCCCTGGGGAGGCGTGCTGGGGCCAGCAGGGCCCTCGGGCCTCGCTGTCCTCAGCATGCTCGGGCTGCCATTCCCTGCGCCATCGTTTTTGCACATCAAGTGCCCCGTGGAAACCATGTCCCTCGTTCACTCACTCACTCATTCAATTCGTTCACCAGATCTCTACAGACGCCCGCACAGGGCCCGGCACTGGGCCAGGCTCAGCGACGCTGGGAACCAGACAGAGCTAGCCCCCTCCCAAGCCCTGCCCCTGCCCTCCTACCGCTTGTGGTGACCTGCGCAGTTACAAGCGTTGGGAAATGCCGAGAACTGACCACAGTAACTGGGGGTTGGAGCCGCAGTTCACTGGGGAAGAAGAGGGACGGAGGTGGCAGGGCTGAGTGTCCTGAGGGGAGTGGACGTGGCCCGTTTGGGGGCTGCGGCAGGAAGGGCCCGAGGGGTAGATGGAGGTGGGTCTTATGGCTCCGTCTTGGAGGGGCAGTGCCCTGCTCTAAGTGGAGAAACAGCGTGGCCTGCTTTTGTGGAGGAGGCCACTAATTTGGCCCAGGGGAGAGACCGTGGCCTGGACCCAGGCGGCAGGGGGATGATGAGGATGCAACGTGGAGCCATAGAGCTGCAGGAATGTTGGGGGTCCTGGTGGGTCATCAACACGGTGGTCAGAGGGGCACGCTGCCCCCTGGAGAGAACCACATTCCCTTCCAGGCTTGCCCCCAGGTCAGGGAGGAGCCAGCGCCGCGGCTCCTAGCCGGGCCCCTCCCATGCTCCCTCTGCCCCCACCCTGGCCTGCAGACCCAGCGCGCTGGTGCTTGCCAGAATCATCTCTTCAGCTGGGGCCCAGGCCTGCGAGGTATTTGTGTGTTTGAGCTCTTTTAAGTCTTCTATCCAGAGCTCTCTGGACTCATGCTTGGGACTGGTTAAAACACCATCTGCAGATTACTAGCTGGAAGTTTCTTTGGTGACTCCAGGGACTCTGGGGTGTGCCACGGGGGCTGGTGTTCACCCCCGATCCTTGGTGCTTTGACAGTTCACAGGATGGGGCAGCACTGGTCAGATGTGGGAGGACGAATGGTCTTGGCAGGTGAAGGAACCAGGAGAACAAAGAGCTGGGACACTGGGCCAGGCTGGGCAGGCGAAGGACCAAGGGCCGCCCCAAGACCCCCAGAGCACAGGCCTGAGTCCCCAGTGGGATGCAGGGGTTCGAGTTGAGCGAAGTTCAGTTAAGGTTGTTTGGGTTGGGGGCTCAGAGAGGCTCAGGTTATAGACAAGGGGAGTGGTGGCCTGCTAGACCCCACCCGTGCAGCTCGGGGCCACAGGTTGGAACTTGTGTAGAGGGGGTGGGAGTCTGTGCCCAGTGCCTAGGCTCAGGAGGTGCAGAGGCTTGGACTCCTAGATGGCTCATAGCCCCCCAGGCAGGAGCTCGTGTCCGGGCAACCTTGCCCAGATCCTGGGGGTCAGGTGTCCACCGAGGGCAGTGAGGGGTGCATCTCTGCAGGTTGGGGCTGGATGGGCAGCCTAGGCATGGGTAGGCTGGCGTGGGGGCATAGGCCGATTTGGGGGCAGCTGCGGGAGGGCTTCCGATTTCTCAGGAGAAGCCAGAAACTGTGATTTTATGTAAAACCTCTTGGTTTTTCCAACATTGGCAGCTGAGTCGAAATTTTCAAAGACTGTGTAAGGGCCAAGCAGGTCCCTGGTGGCGGTGGGTGTGAGAGGGTCATGGGGTGGCTTCGGTACCCGGGAGCCCGAGCCCAAAGTGCTCCCGTGGCGACTGGGACCGAGCTCTCAATGCAGCCAGTGCTGCCTCAGAGTTGAAATACACTTCAGAGGAATTTTTATTTTCATTTCGGGAACGTCACAAGAGACCATTCCAGCGGTTCCGTTTCTGTGAGGAGAGATCTGCGGTCACCGTGTTTTTCTTGGAGGCCTTTGGGGGAGCCCATCTGCAGAGCATTAGGGGGGGTGTGGCAGGGAGAGGCTCCATCTAGGCCTCCAGACAGAACCTGGGCGGGGTGGCTGTTTGGTTGGGATCAGCCCCCAAACCCCCAGAAATGGCCTCCCCCGCAACCAGGCACTGGGGCAGCCCGACCCACCGGTCCGGCCAGACAGGGCTGGGTGGGCAGACCCTGTGGTTGTCACGTCTGGCACTGAGTCCCAGGGGCCTGAGGTTCTGCTTCCCTCGTGTAATGGTCCATTCTCAAGGTCCTTGCAGCTTGGGGAGCAAATGGTCGATTGTAGGTTCAAGAGGCTTGTGGTCAGATGACCGTGTTCCTTTGTTCTGGGCGTTATCCCAAAAGCTACTTACATTCTTGGCTTCATCACCAGTAGGACAAAACAGGACCTGGATCTGTCCCAGGGCCTTAGGTGGAGAGGGGCCCGGGGTCTTCATGCCCAGAAGACGCCAGCACTGCAGGACCCTCCTTGAGTCCCCTCAGAAAACTCAGTTCGGGCCGTTGGTGAGGAAGGCCTGAGCCTTCTTTCTTGGTGTCTCTTGCCTGGAATGTGTGGGTGCTCCCCAGAGGCTGTGGCTGCCCAGGGAGTCGAAGGAGCCAGGAGACTCAGTGTGGCCCTGGCTTGCTGGTCCCTGCTCTGGCCCAGCCTCAGTTTCCTTATTTGTAAAATCGAGGGCACTGGACTAAAGCCAGGCCTCATTCAGAGGCTCCTGGGCTGTGTCCCCACCTCCCACCCCCCTGCTTTATTTCACTCACAGGGTGTCTTCAAAAACTGTGACTATATGCTTGAAAGTCAGGAGGTTTCGCATTAAAATCTCAGTTTTCAGTTTCTCAGAAAAATCAGAAGGACTGGAAACTTTGGGCCTGTTCCTTGCAGCCAGTATTTAGTGGGGGGGAGAGGGGGAGGCACACAGTCCCCTCTCCCCACTGTTTCCCATCTGGCCCACCTACTCATTCTGGCCCTGCCTGGCCTGGTTGACAATGGAGTGAGGCTCCGGGACAAAGATGATCTCTGGTGGGTGGTTATACATATACAAACTCTTTCTGTTTCTCTCTCTCTCTCACACACACACACGTGTACACATGAACAGAGAGTAGACACCTCTGTCTCTTCATGGAATGAGCTGTGGGACGTTGAGTTTCTCTGGGCTGGATGCCAGGACACGTGTCTGGCTTGTCTTTGGATGCATCCTGGACAAGTCCTACTCCCTTGGGCCTTGGAGGAGGCCTCAGGCTCATAGAGCTCCATGGGTCACCCTCATGCTGTGGCCCTTTTCGGTGGGTCCCAGGACCCTTTGGGTACCTGTGGTCCAAGAGAAGGGTCACAAGGCCAGACAACCTGGGACCTGGGGGCTTGCTGTGCCCTGGGCCAAGATGGCCACTGGCCTCCAACTTGGGTAAGGGGCACCTGCGCTCCCACCCGAAGGGGCTCAACTGTTGCCCCTTGAAAGGAGGTGGGATGGGTCCCACTTCCACAGTCTTAGGGGATGGCCTCAGGGCTTTGCTGACCTCCTTCTGAGCCAGGCCCCAACTCGATCGCAGAAGAGGAGACAGAAATGGGGGGATCCTGAGGCTCAATGGTGGAAGGGTCTGACCTCACCAGTGGAAGGACACGGGGAGGGGGGAGTTGATCCAAATCCAGTCTGCTCACAGGTGCAGAGGCCACATCAGCCACCTCAGCCCTGTCCCCTCTCCCCAGCTTCAGACCCACACCCTGAACTGCCCCCTGGAGGAACAGGTGGCTTGGGTGCTCAGGTCTTGGGTCCGACACCCCCAGGCCCAAATCCAGGCCCCAATTCTGAGCCATCGAGCAGACCCCTGTTCCCTCCTCAGGCTCTTGTGGTGGCCTGCCTCGTCTCTCTGAGTTACTGCGGATTCTAGATCAGGGAGGGGGCCCCGCAGGCCTGGCAGAGACTGGGCAGAGACACCAGCTCAAATGAAGCTTGAATCTCCCCCTCCCTGAAGGGCTCCTGCTCCTGCCCCACTTCAGTAACTGGCCTTGGCATTGCTGGTCCCTGAAGGAAGGTGTCCTGGGCTATTATCTTCAGCTTCCCCTCACCCATCTAGAGCTGATCTGAGGACAAACCCAACTAATTCTACCCTTAAAATGATGAGAAATGGCACTGCCACCACCCCCATCCCTGACTTAGTTGCTGGCTCGGTTGCCACGGATGCAAGGATTCACTTTCCAGTGTCAGAGTCCATTCATTCACTCATTCACCCATCCATCTGTCCATCCATCCATCCACCCATCCATCCATCCATCCATGCATATATCCATCCATCCATCCATCCATCCATCCATCCATCCATCCATCCATCCATCCACCCACCCATCCATCCATCCATCCATCCATCCATCCACCCATCCATCCATCCATGCATATATCCATCCATCCATCCATCCATCCATCCATCCATCCATCCATCCATCTGTCCATCCATGCATGTATCCATGCATCCATCCGTCCGTCCGTCCATCCATCCGTCCATCCATGCATCCATCCAACAAGTATTTGCCAGCCCTGTGCTGGACACTGAGCATGCCCAGTTTGGTCTCTGCCCCTGAGGAGTCCTTATTGTGGGGAGAAGCAGACAAGAGGATAAACCATGACAGGTGCTGCTAACCCACTGGACAGGCCTGGGACATGGGCAGCTGATGTTGTCCTGGTCTGGTGAGCTCCAGGGAACTCTCCAGAGTAGGGCTGCTCTAGCCAGGTCCCAAGGCTAGCTGCTCTGGGGCTCCAGGGACAAAGGCAGGGCGTGCTGGCTCTGAGCACAGACTCTGAGGTCCTGCTACATGGATAAATCCTGGCTTCTCCCTCTGCCTTTCTGTGCCTGTGTCCCTAACAGAAAAGCAGAGATAAGGGGTTTCCACCTGGTAGGGTTCTGGGGAGGATTAGACCCCATCAAAACTGTGACGAGCCCCGTGTGGGCCTGGTGTGTGCTAAATAATGAGGTGGTGTTGTGAGCGGGTGGGGAAGTCCCACCTGGCCTCCCTGTGCCTGCTTCCATCCCAGCAGCTCCTCCACCGTCCCTCCCAGGGGCCACAGCCTACAGACACTGCAGCTGCCCTTCAGTCTCCTGATTGTTGCTGGGCCACATGGTGTGGAAGAGGAGGCTTCCTTGGAGAATTCTCAAGGCGTGTGCACTTCCAGCTCCTTCCCAGGGGTTGCTGCTCACACCATTTTTTTCAGTAAGGTGCTCGCTGGGCTGTTGTCCTGTGCCCTGGGCTCTGGATGGCGCAGCCTGGGACTAGACCAGTTTTCCCTCTTGCCTTGCCAGGTCAGACGTGGGAAGCAGATGTGGCATGGGGCGGTGGGTCTTGAAGTGGAGGGGCCAGTGAGGTCTTGAGGGTGGGTCATCAATTCTGCCTGCTGCACTGGGACAGGCGTCCTGGAGGAGGTGGTATGGTGTGGTCCCGAGAGACAAGGCTGTAGAACCTCTCCTTAGAGCCTGCTCTGTGCACCAGGGCCTTCTAGAGCTGGGCAGAAGATGAGAACTGCCCTCCACGGGCTTTGTCAGACACCGTGGTGTACTGTTCTCATGCGGTGGCACAAAACAAATAAAAAAAACCGAGCTAATATTTAAGAGGATTTGTATACAACTATGGATTTTCAGTTTTCCCTGAGAAGTCAGGACCCTTGGCAGCACCTGGCCTGCACTGTCCTTTGTGGCCCCAGTGGGTGGAGGGGCCGTGGGTCGGAAGACATGTGCTTCTCTCCCAGTCCCCGCCATCTCGCTGACTCCCCAGCCTGGAGCCTGGGGCTTAGGATCCTTCATCATTGTGCCCTGTTGTCTTTCTTTGAGCCCAAATCTATTTCTCTGCGTTCTTGGCACTGTGACAAGTTGGTCTAGGACAGCTAGGCAGAGAGGGTCTATGACAGGTAGAGTTTGTGTGACCTGGTGGCTTAGAGGGTGTTCTTCATTTGCACCCCCAAGCTGGCTTCACTCATTTCCGTCTCCCTTGGGTTCCTGTAAGCAGGTGAGGTGCTGCCCCTGGCCTTTTATTATTTTTCTGACATATAATTCACATAAGATTCACCATTTAAACCTCTTTAAAACCTATCATCCAGTGGTTTTTACAATATTTACAATGTGGTATAACCATCAGCACCATTGAGTTCCAGAACATTTTCATTCCCCCCTCCCCACGAACAGAAACCTGGTCTGTACGCACTGTATCAGTCACTCCCCATTCACCCTCCCCTCAGCCCCTGGCAACCATGGATCCGCTTCCTGTTTCTGTGGATCTGCCTATTTTGGACACTGCATATAAATGGAATCATACAGTTTGTGGCCTTCAGGTCTGGCTTTACCCCTTGTCTTTTAAAATAAGCCATCTTGCTTGCATGCAGGCTCACGGTTCACCCATGTGGCCACGTTGACTGGTTCTCTCCTCCCATGTTGGTGGGCCTGACCCCTCATCGGGTCTCTGAGGCTCGTCCCTAGGCCTCCAGCTCTGCAGGGCCATGCTGCGTCTTCTAGAGCCTGTGCCACACCCTGGTGCTGCTGACCACATTCTTCAGACTCCTGGCTTGGCCCTCCTGCCTCCTCCTCTGACTTGTCTGTGACCACGACCACTTCCCTGTTGGTTCCAAGTCCCCTCCAGAAGCAGAGATGAAGGGGCCTTATTCATGTCTTCAGAAACATTTAGTTCAAGGTCCTGTCACATGGACTCCCTAGGCCTGTCCCTCCAAAGGGCGTCAGGGTGGGTGTGTGGTCTCTGTGTGCGTGGGAGTAGAACGTGCCTGGAGACGTGAATATAAAATGCTCCTACTGTTGAATGGTACAAGTGCCGTGACCGCTGCAAGTCTGAGGAGCCCTCAGTGGCAGAGGGAGGGCCCTGCTGGGGCTGGCCGAGTTCAGGGGCAGCTGCATCTCCCATGCCCGTTCCCAGATGCAGAGACGGGCATGGGATCGCGTCGTGACTGTGGCTGCATCTCACATGCCAGAATAGGCAGCAGGGTGCCTTTGTGAAGCCCAGGGGCATAACATAGTAGTGAGCAGTGGGGACTATGGTGAAAAAAAAAATCCAGCACATAAAAACAGAACTACCCCCACAATCCAGTAATCGCAGTACAAAATACAGAATACAAAAATGCAAAACAAAAGCACAAAAGCATTCATTCAGAGGGATACAGGCACCCCTATGTTTATGGCAGCATTATTTATGATAGCCAAATGATGGAAATCAGCCCAAGTGTCCATCGACTGATGAATGGATACAAGAAGGGGTATCTGTGTTCAGTGGAATATTACTCAGCCATCAGAAAGAATGGAATCTTGCCATTTGCAAGGACACGAATGGAGCTAGAGAGTATGATGCTAAGTGAAATAAGTCAGAGAAAGAAGAATACCATATGATTTCACTCATGTGTGGAATTTAAGAAACAAAACAAATGAGCAAAGGGAAAAAATAAGAGAGAGAGAGAAACCAAAACACAGACTCTTAACTATAGAGAACAAAGTGGTGGTTACCAGAGGGGACGTGGATGGGGGATAGGGGAATTAAGGAGTACACTTATTAAAATGAAGAAAATAAAAGAAAATAAAGTTGGCAACACAGTTCCAGCACAGGCTTCCACCAACAGGTGGCCTCCCCCACGCTCCTGAAGGGGGCTCAGTGGAGTCGACACTGAGGTGTTACTCGGGGTTCCCTCCAAGATGGCATGCTAGCTTTTCCCCAGAGAAGCTCTAAACTGGGAAATGTTAGAATCTGAGAAATAACAACAGAAACCTTCACCCCAAGAGAGAAGATAACAAAACAAAACATGAGGACTCCTTGCAGAGACTGAACTGGTGCTGATGTTCAGACTTGGAACTGGTATGGGCTTGCGTGTGTGCATGCATGTGTGCATGTGTGTGTGCATGAGTGTGTGAGTGCATGTGTCTATTCATGGGTGTGCATGTGTCCACAGGCTGCAGCTGGGGCCGGGCTGGCCAGCACAGCCGTGAGAGCATGGGTTAGAGAAAAGGGATGCCATTTTTATAAGAAAAGTTAAAAAGGGGAACAGGGAAACAACAACAACAAAAAGAGAAATTGAAGTAATAGATTAAGATAGGAAAATCTGGGGGTGCCTGGGTGGCTCAATTGTTAAGCGTCTGCCTTCGGCTCAGGTCATGATCCCAGGGTCCTGGGATCGAGCCCCGCATCGGGCTCCCTGCTCAGCGGGCAGCCTGCTTCTCCCTCTCCCACTCCCCCTGCTTGTGTTCCTGCTCTCGCTATCTCTCTCTCTGTCAAATAAATAAATAAAATCTTAAAAAAAAAAAAGAATCAAGTCCAAATTTATATCAATAATCAGCAAATGTGAATGGATCGAACTCCCCAGTTCAAAGACATATGTTGTCATAATAGATCAGCCAAATCAGACCCAAATGCACAAGCCAGCTGTGTACTCTTACGAGAGGTACAAGTAAAGCGTAAATGCAAGAAAAGGTTGACAGGAAAAGTATGGAAACCAGAAATATCAAGCAGCCAGCCAAAGGCAAGCCGTCGTCACCAGGACATCAATCTCAGACCCTGCAAACTCAAGGTGTCAGGTCTAATTAGAACAGCTTCATTTCCCCAGGATGACAGAACACCTCCAAAGGGTCATTCATTCATTCAGTATAACAGCCTCAACGTAGTTGATGTAAACTTTGGTAGAAATAGAGAAACTGACAAATCTATCATCATTTTGCGAGATTTCAGCAATTTTTTTCCAATTAGTGTTGGATTAAGTAGACAAAACTCAGCAAAGACAAAGAAGTTTCTGAATAACACAACCATTGAGCTTGATTTGAGGGACATAGATAAATTCTGCATTTGACAAGTAGAGGGACCTCATTCTTCCTGAGCACATTTGCAACACAAATATTGATCCGTAAGTACAAGTCTCACAAATGTTAAAAGAATAGTTCTAATGTAGGTCACCTTCCCTCACCATCGTGCCTTTCAGCTGGAAATTAGCAACCTCCCCAACAAAAACACCCTCATCATTAGGAAATTAAAAAAAAAAAATAAAACTTTGAAGTTTCTTGTTGTGGATCCAACAAGAAATAATAATGAAACTATAAAAACACTTAAATCTGAGTGATTTTTAAAAAAGCCCTAAATATCAAAACTTGGATGGAAATTTATATTCAAAAAGAGAAAGGCTGCAAATTAAAGATAAATCCCCAGTGTAAGAAGAAAGAAAAAGGCAAATTTACCCAAAGGAAAGCAGAAAGGGAAAAAAAAATCAAAACACAGAATGAGATACGAAATCAATGAAGCAGGGAACCTCTCAGTTCTGATGATTGTTGGTCTTACGAGGATGCCGGCTCAGTGTTGCCAGATCTTTTGGTTTCTCAAGAGAAGTCAAAAATTTGTAATTTCACGAGGAATTTCTGCATTAAGAAAAATACGATGTGGGCCATCCGAAACATATCTTTTACAGGCCCTGTCTTCTCTGAAACAGCACTGGGAGAGGCTGTTCCTCTCGGATTTAACAAGGGGTGGCAGAGGTGGCTCAGTGAGAAGGACCGCCCTGGCTCCTCTGGGCAGGAACTGAACCTCAGTCCCCGGTCTGGCTCATGGGACCCCGGGCCACCTCCACACACGGTGTCTGTCCCTGGGCTGTCTTCTCTCCTATGAGCATTTGTGTTCTTATGTGTGGACAGATATTTCCATTACTCTTGGCTGGATCCTGTGGTAACTTGTTTAACCTCTTGAGGAAGTGCCCATCTGTTTTGCAAAGTGTCCTGCGCATGACGCACCCCTCCTTCCCCGCCCCCACCAACCAACCACCCAGGAGGGTTAGCGCTGGTTATCATCCACAGAACAGTCCGAGGTCTGCGTATGTATTATGGTCAGCTCGCTGTGAGTTCTCAAACTGCATCCCCAGGGCTCCTGTACAGACACCCGAGAAAGCCTTTCTGCTTGTTCCCCGTCAGCAGAGACCAGCCTCTCTCTGTCCCCTGGTTTCTTTCCCAACTTGGGACTGGATGTTCTCAGACCCTGGCCTGTATATTTTATCCAGAAATTAGGGAGGCAGGGAAGGGGGTTTGAGCTCTGCTTCTTTTGTCTGGAGAATAATTTCCACATCGGTTCTGTGCTGGAGTGGATCCCTCACTAGCAGAAAAAGCCGGAGGCTTTTTTGGGGGTAAGAAACTCAAGCCCTCCCTGGCTGGCAAGCCTCTTCAAACTTTTCTTCTAGTATCTTGTGGATGTCATTTTCACATACACTATCTCTCAAGGGCCTGGAGAGACAAACCCCATTTGTGGGTGGGAAATGGAAGGTTCAGAGATGGCCCAGTGAGAAGCTGGAGGAGCTGGGACTTGAACCTGCACCTGCGTGAGGCAGAACGTGGGCTCTTTCTGTTGCAGTAGCCTCAGGTGCTTCCTGAGCCCCTATGAGGGATCAACAAGAGGACAAGTGGATGAGGTCTTTGCTTCTTCTGTTGGGGAACCCTGGATGCCTCTGGGGCTCTCCTGTCCAGTCACCTAGGGCCCTGCTGGCAGAAGGGCAGAATAGAAGGTGCCTGGGTGCTGACTCTGTGGCTGCCTAGATATGAGCAGAGGCTATCTCTATGAGGGAGTTAGTGTGGTTAGGAAGAGCACACTTGTCTCTCACCAGCAGTTCACGCTCTCCTTCCTGGTGAGAACACAGCTAACCCAGTGTCCTTCTGGGACCTTGCACTACACAACACTGGGCAGCCACAGAGCAGGACCGAGAGGCCCTGTTCACTGGTGCCTAATGTGTGAGCGGTCACCTGGGTCACCACCAAATGTCACCTGGGGCCTGGGACTGACTGGAAATGTCTCTGAGAAGTCAGAGGTCAAGGGGCAGGTCATTCTTTTATTTCTTCTTTATAATAGGCTTATTGAGATATAATTCATATGCTATAATTCATCCTGTTCAGAGTGCACAATTCTGTGGTTTTGTAAGTACAGTCCCAGAGTTGTGTAGCCATCACCACAATCAACTTCTGAACATTTTCATCATACTCCTTAGCATTCATTTTCCATTTGCCCTCGAGAAGTGTACCACTTCCTTTCCAGTTTAGATGCCTTTTATTTCTTTTTCTTGTCTAATTGCTCTGGCCAGAACTTCTAGTGCTATGTTGAATAGCAGTGGCAAAAGCAGGCACCCTTGTCTTTTTCCGGATCATTGAGTACGATGTCAGCTGTGGGCTATTCCTAAATGCTCTTGATCATGTTGAGGAAGTTCCTGCCTACTGCTGGTTTACTGAGTGGTTTGTCAGGAAGGGTGTTGGATTTTGCTGAGGGCTTTTTCTACATCACTTGACATGATCATGTGGTTTATTTTCCTCTGTTCTATTAACTTGGCATTATACTGATTGATTATCCTATGTTAAACCACCTTTGCATTCCTGGAACAAATCTCACTTGGTCACGTGTATAATTCTTTTTAATGCGCTGCTGAATTCCGTTTGCTAGTATACTGTTGGGGATTTTTGCCTCTACCTTCATAAGGAATATTGGTCTGAAGTCTTCTTGTGATGTCTGTGTCTGGTTTTCATATTAGGGTAATGCTGGCCTCATAAAATAAGCTAGGAAGTGTTCTCTCCTCTTCAATTTTATTGGAAGAACTTGAGAAAGATTGGTGTTAATTCTTTAAATGTTTGGTAAAATTCACTAGTGAAGCCATCTGGTCTTGAATTTTTCTTTTTTGGGGGTTTCTGAGTACTGATTCATCCTCTTTACTTGTTATAGGTCTGTTCAAATTTTCTATGAGTCCTTGAGCCAGTTTTGGAACTTTGTATGTTTCGAGGAAATTTTTCATTTCATCTACTTTATCTAACGTATTAGTATAAAATTGTTCATAGTATTCTCTTATAATCCTTTTTTAAAATTTCTGTAAGGACAGTAATAATGTCCCCATTTCATTCCCCCCCCCCCAATTTTAGTAATTTGAGGCTTCTCTCTTTTTATCTTGGTCAGTCTGGCTAAATATTTGTTAATTTTGTTGATCTTCACAAAGAACCACCTCTGGTGTCATCGATTCTCCTATTGTTTTCTTCTATTTTCTATTTTATTTGTGTTCTAATATTTATTTCCTTTCTTCTGCTAACATTAGGTTTAATTTTCTTCTTCTCGTTCCTTAAGGTATGAATCAGATTATTGATTTGAGATCTTCTTTTTTAACATTGGGGTTTATAGCTGTAAATTTCCCTTTGAGTACTGCTTTTGCTGCATCTCTTGAGTTTTGGATATTTCATGTTTTAGTTTTCATTTCTTTCAAGACATTTTCTAATTCCTTTTATAATTTCTTCTTTGACCCATTGATTGTTTCAGAGTCTGTTGTTAAATTTTCACATTCTTATGAATTTTCCAGTTTTTCTTCTGTTGTTGATTTCTAGTTTTATCCCATTGTGGTTGGAGAAGATACTTCATTTAATTTCAGTTTTCCAAACTTTATTGAGACTTGTTTTGTGGCCTAACACATGGCCTCCTGGAGAGTGTTCCACTGTATATCAGAAGAATGTATATTTGGCTGTTTTTGGCTGGGGTGTTCTATGTATGTCTGTTAGGTTTAGTTGGGTTATAGTGTTGTTCAAATCCTCTATTTCCTTATTGACTTTCTGGCTGATTATTCTATTTATTATTGAAAGTGAAGTATTGAAGTCTCCAACTATTTCTCCCTTCAATTCTTTCAGGTTTTGTTTCATGAATTTTGGGACTCTCTTGTTAGATGCATATATATTTATAACTATTACATTTTCTTGATGGACTGGCCTTTTCATCAGTATGTAGTGTTCCTCTTTGTTATCAAATATATTTTTAACCAACTGAGCCACCCAGGCACCCTCAAATATATTTTTAAAAAGAGTTTATTAATTTAATTTAATTTAATTTAATTTAATTTAATTTAATTTAATTTAAGAGAGAGCACAGAGGGAGAGTGAGAGGGAAAAGCAGACTCCCCACTGAGCAGGGAGCCTGATGCAGGGCTCTATCCAGGGATTCCAGGATCATGACCTGAACTGAAGGCAGGTGCTTAACTGACTGAGCCACCCAGGCACCCCATATTATAAAATATTTTTACTTAAGGTCTATTTTGTCTGATATTAGTATAGCCACCCCAGTTTGCTTTAGTAGTTTGCTTACCATTAAATTTGTTTTATTTGGGGTGCCTGGATGGCTCAGATGGCTAAGCGTCTGCCTTCGGCTCAGGTCATGATCTCAGGGTCCTGGGATCGAGTCCTGCATCAGGCTCCCTGCTCCTTGGGAGCCTGCTTCTCCCTCTGCCTCTCTTTCTCTGTCTCTAATGAATAAATAAATAAAATCTTTAAGAAAAAAAATTTTGTTTTATTTGATAAATTCAGCATCTTACAGTTTGTAGATTTAAGGTGTATAGTTGTTACTTTGAAACATTTATGGTAATATGATTGCCACTGAAGCAGTATTTTTCACATCATGTCATTATAGTACAATATTATTTTGCTTACTGTTTGAATGGAATTTGTTTTCATCCTTTCCCTTTCAACTCATTTGTGTTTTTGGATCTAAATTGGGACTCTTATAGACAGCATACAGTTGGACCATGGTTTTAACAAAATCCATTCTGCCAATCTATGTCTTTTAATTGAAGAGTTTAATCCATTTACATTTAAAGCTGTTACTGACGAGGAAGGATTTACATCTGCTACCTGCTGTTTGTTTTCCATGTCATATCTTTTTTGTTCCTCAGTTTCTCCAATATTACCTTCGTTTGTGTTTAATTTTTCTTGTGTATTATTTTGATTCTTTTCTTATTATCTTTGTATATTTTAAAGTCATTTTCTTAGTGACTACCCAGGAGGTTATAATTATTTTATTAAATGTATGACAATCTAATTTGAATTAATGTCAACTTAGTTTTAATAATATGCAAAAACTATACCCCTATACAGCTCAGTCTTCCTCACCTTTATTATACTGGCACAAATTATATTGGTGATAAATTGCATGCCCATTAACATAGATTTATAATTATTGTTGTATGCATTTGTCTCTTAAATTGTATAGGAAAAAAGAGGAGTTAAAATCCAAAGACATGTAGTTACCTTCACTTGTGTTCTTTATTTCTTCATATGAATTTGAGTTACTGTCTAGTGTCCTTTTATTTCAACTGAAAGGACTTCCTTTAGCATTTCCTGCATGGTGGGTTGACTAGCAACAAACTCAGTTTTTGTTTTTCTGGGAATGTCTTAATATTTCCTTCATTTCTGAAGAATAGTTTTGCTGAATATAGAATTCTTGCTTGACAATATTTTTCTTTCAATACCTTAAATATGTCATCCCACTGTGCAGAAACCTCCATAGTTTCAGATGAGAATCAGCTGTTAATCTTATTGAAGCTCCCTTGTAAATGTGGAGTTGCTTCTCTTGATACTTTCACGATTCTCTTTGTCTTTTTGATAATTATTTTTTGACAATTTGATTATGAAGTGTCTCGCTTTGTGTCTCTTTGAGTTTATCCAACTTAGAGCCTCTTGATGTGTAGATTCACATTTTATCAAATTTAGGAATTTTTTGGTCATTACTTCTTTAAATGTTCTTTCTGCCCTTTTTCTCTCTCCCCTCTTTCTGGGACTCCCATTATGTGTATGTTGGTGCACATGATGGTTTCCCACAGGTCTCCTAGACTCTCTTTATTGTCTTCATTCTTTTTTCCTTCTTCTCCACATACTGGATAATTGACCTATCTTTATGTTTGCTGAGTAGCTCACATCTGCTGATGGACTATCCAGTGAAATTTTCATTTCAGTTATTATACTTTTCAGCTTCAAAATTTCTTTTGGTACTTTTTAATAATTTCCTTTTATTAACATTCTCTATTTGGTGAGACGTCTTTCTCCTGTTTTGCTTTAGGGCTTTGTTCATGGTTTCTTTTAGCTGTTTGAATATATTTAAGACAGTCAACTCAAAGTCTTTGTTTACTAAATCCAATGTCTGAACTTCTGCAGGGAAAGTTTTGTTGTTGTTTTTTTTTTAACTTCTTTTTTCCCCTGTGAATAGACCATACTTTCTTGTTTCTTTGCATGCCTTATAATTTTTTTGCTAGAAACTGGACATTTTGAATATTATAACATGGCAACTCTGGAAATCAGATGTTCCCTCCTCTTCAGGGTTTGTTACTGCTGCTTGTTGTGGGTTGTTGTTTGTTTGTTTGGTGACTTATTAAAACTCTGGTAAAATCTGTGTTCTTTGTTGTATAGGGCAATTTAAGACTATTTTGTAAGCCTAGTGGTCAGCTAGTGATTTGACAGAGATTTCCTTAAATGCCTGGGGCCAAGGGAAAAAATACTTTCCAAGTCTTTGCAGACTGACTCTGTGTTAGGGCACTCTTCCAATGTTTAGCCAGACCATTTCCAACTCTGTGTTATCCTTCACATCCTATTTGCATAGAGCATAAATGTCAGCCAAAGATGAAAGCTTTGGGTCGTCTCAGGTCTTTTCTGAGCATGTGCCCTACATTGGGTGTGTGTGGCCTTCCAGATTCCCTGGTGTATATGAGATTTTTCCACAGACCTGACTTCTCCAGGTTATCTCCTTCCCAGCCTCTTCCTTCCCAGACTTTTTGATTTGTGTATGGCTTGCATTGCCCCAACTGTCATCCCTTGTCCCAGGTGGCTGTAGCAAATACATTTGCCTTTAAACCCTTTCAACAAACTGCCCCACTTCAGCCCTGGGGAAGTTCCAAGGCAGATGAAACAAAGGCACATCCTAGAACTGATCCTTCAGGGATCCACCAGGCAGATCAAAACACAAACCACAATTCTTTGGGACTAAGGTTTGTATTGCTCCCACTGGTACTGGCAACTGCACCAGAAATGCAGGCTACCTTCTTCATGGCTGCCTCTGAGCCGGGAGTGGGGGAGGCTAAACAGGTCAGTTAAATGCCACAGTGCTTCTTTCTTCATTAGGCATTTCCCTGGTTATTGTAAGTTTTTTTAACAAAATTATGGAGCTCCAAGGAAGTTAATTCTGACACATTTTACCAGCTTGTTTGTTGCTTTGGTGAAGGGACAGAGTTTTGGGGGTTTCTTTACTGTACTATTTTGGTCCTCTTTCTTACCTTACATCTTATCTTAATCAGTATCTGCTTCAGTTTTATACTGACTTAATTCTAGTAAGCTATAGAATTGTTACTCCTATGTAACTTTCTTTCTTCTCTCCCTCTTTAAGCTATTATTGCTCTACATCTTATATTGGTTCTTTGGATGCTGTGACAAATTACCACAAATTTAGTGGCTTAACATAAAACAATTTTATTATCTTACAGTTGTGAAAGTCAGAGTTCTGAAATGGTTTTTACTGGGCTAAAATCAAGCCATTGGCATGGCTTTGTTTCTTCTGGAGGCTCTAGGCAAGAATCTGTTTGCTTGTCCTTTCCAGCTTCTGGAGGCCACCTTTATCCCTTGGCTCATGGTCCCTTTCCTCCAACTTCAAAGCCAGTAACATCAGGGCAAGTACTTCTCATGCTACTATTTCTCTGGTTCTTTCTCTTCTGCTGCCGTCTTCCACTTTTAAGGATCCTTGGGATTACATGGGGCCCACCTGGCTAACCTAGGATAATTTTGCTATCATAAAATCATCTGATACTTTGCAACCTTAATTTCTCTTTATGATGTAATCTTACATATTTGTAGGATCTGGATTAGGATGTGGACGTCTTTCAAGGGCTATAATTTTGTATATCATACATCTGTGTATTTTATAAAGCCAGCAACATGTTGTGATTATTATTTTATATAATTTTATGTTTGAAGAAACTGAGAAAAGGAGAACAAGTGTATATTTATAGCTATATTAACCATCTTATTTACCATTTCTGGTTCTCTTCATTTTGTTCCTGTGGATTCAGGTTTCCATCTGGTATCGTTTCCTTGTGCCAGCACAGTTTTGTTCCCACCCACCTCCTTTGTGCTGTTATTGGCAAATATATTACATTTCTATAGGATACAGGCCCAACAATACAATTATATACATATCATCTTTATAGCATTGCTTTTTAAGTCAGTTGAAGGAAGAAAGGAGAAGAGACATGCATTTACATTTATGCTCTTTTATAATTATGTAATTAATTTTACTGGTGCTCTTTGTGTTTTTTTGTGAATTTGAATTAACATCTGGGATCACTTGCTCTCAGCCTGAAGAATATCCTTTAGGATGTCTTGTAAGGTGCTTGCAACAAATTATGTCCATTTTTTAAATCTGGGACTGCCTATATTTCACCTTCATTTTTGAAAGATAGTTGTGTTGGGTATAAGATTCTTGATCGACAGGTGTTTTTCTCTCAGCACTTTGAATATGCCGTTACGCTGCCTTCTGGTTTCCATTAGTTCTGATGAGAGGTCAATTGTGAGTCCCAGTGGGGCTTCCTTATATATGGCAAGTCATTTCAGGTGTTACTTTCAAAAATTTCTCTTTGTTTTTGTCTGTGATGTCTCTGGATGTTGATCTCTTGTATTTATCCCACTTGGAGTCACATTTCTGGATACAAAGACTAATGTTTTTCATCAAATTCTAGAACTTTCCAGCCACCCTTCTATTTTCTTCTGCTCCTTTCTATCTTTTCCTTCTGGTACTTCTGTTATGTATATATCCATGCCCTTAATGATGTTCTTCCTTTCTCTTGGGCTCTGTTCATTTTTCTTCATTCTCTTCCTCTCTGTCCCTCAAATCACATAACATCTGTTGATCTCTTTTCAAGAGTCTTCCTTCTGCCAGTTTAAATCTACTGCTGTGCCCTCTTTCTTATTTTATTTCTAGCTCCAGAATTTCTGTTTGGTTCTTTTTTTTATAATTTCAATGTCTTTATTGGCATTCTTTATTTGATGAGACGTTGTCATCATAGTTCCTTTACTTCTTCAGACATGGCTTCCTTTAGTTCGTTGAATGTATTTAAAATGGCTCCTTTGAAATGTTTGTTAAATCTGACATCTGGGCTTGCTCATGGGCAGTTTATGTTGCCTGCTTCCCCACCTCCCCATCCTATGTATGGGTTACACTTTCTTCTTTCTTTGCCTGTCTCACTTTGTTGTTGGAAACTGTACATTTTAGGTAATGTAGCAACTCTGGATACTGAGTCCCCTTCCCTACTCTGGGGCTTGATTTTGTTGTTGTTTTCTTATTTATTTGTTTCTTGGCTTGGCTTGACTATTGTAGTGAAGTCTGTATGCACAGCAGTGTGAGGCCTCTGATCTTGCTCCTGAGAGGGCACACACAGCCCTGGGCAGGTGCACAGTCACCCTGGGACAAGAGTGGCTTTAGTGGGGGCTCTTTGTGTCCCCCCAGCCTCTCATTTGGGCATCACACCCAGCTTTTAGGCTCCACCAATTGATGGCTGACAACTCTATTATTTTCAACAATGCCCTGGAGCATAAGTTGCTACATAGTCCATTCCAGCTGAACTTGGGTAGGGCTGGTTTTTAAGGCCAGTCTTTGGAATTTGTTCTACCCCTCAAAGGGGTCTTCACAGCTGGGTATTTTCGTTCTCTTTAGTAAACTAGCTGGCCTAGGTTTAGCCTGTTGCTCTCATAGAGCTACCAGCCTCCTCTTAAATGCATCCACCAAAATCTCTATTGTTTTCAAGAGCAGGCTCAGGCTTGAACTTGTCCATACCCTGATTCAAATAAAGTCAGTTTTTTGGGGAGAGTTTTGGAGCAATCTCTTCTGGACTGCCACTCTCCATAGGCAAAAATCTCTGAGCCACTGCACTGGGCTCTGGGCATGGGAGGGAGCCTCTCGTCTTCTTGGCTTCCCTTTTCTAACATGGAACTGCTTTCCTACAAACAAGCTGGGGCAAAGGTGATGGGACCCCAGTATTCTCACTTTGTTGCACTTGGGGTGAAGCCTCTGCCCAACGGGTGGGAGCTGGGCGGAGGAAGGGAGCCACTGACCTCTCAGTCACACTCACCAGGAATTTTATCCCTGCAACTCGGAGTTGGAAGGGATGAGAAATGCTGGCAGCTCGCCTATCCCCACTGAGATACTATATCCCTTGATTGGGAGCCAAGGGCAGAGGGAGCCCCATCTTCTTGGGTACACCCACCCCGGGTAGAGCTTCCCTTAGATTGAACTGGTGGGGTTGGGGTGGGGAAGGGAGGGCATAATTTATGGTTCAAGTGCCATAGACTCTTGCTCTTCTTACTGAGTTGGTCTCCCCCCCAAGATTAAGTGGATATTCTTGAATAAATGATACTTCATTTACTGTGTGCCCTTAGGACAATTTCCAGATACTTGAAATTGTTACTGTTGGTTTTCCTTTTAATTATTTTCATCAGTTTTGGCTGTTGTGCTGGGAAACGGGTCTGTGGGGCTCGCCATGCCACCGTTCCAGAAGTGGAACTCTTGAGACAGGTTATTCTTCACCTAGCTTGGGACCAGAGCAGTGAGAAAGGGGGAGGACTCCGTATCTGTCGGTATAAGTGATGGAGACACAAAGCTAATGAAGCCAACAAAGGAAATGCACTGGCACATGTGATTGGAGGCACAACTGGCCCACAGGAAGCTGCCAAGGCTCTGTCTTGCCCTCTTTTCTTTCAACTTGGCCTCTTCTGCAGAGACTTCCTCTTTAGACTGGCTCTCTGCATAAGCGGCCCCAGGCTCGTGCGGTGAGCTTGCTGATCCAGGGAGGGAAGGTTTCTTTCTCCCAGTGTCCAGATCTCCCAGAGGGCAGTCATGTACCTCCTCCCGTACCAGTCACTGAGCGAGGGGAGCGAAGTATCGGGTGTGGGTTATGTGCTGGCCGAGGCAGGCAGGGCGTGATCTACACGCAGCAGAGCCACATGGAGTGAGGCAGGGCTCTTCCCAGCAGAAAGAGGGATGCTGGTTTGGAAAGTTAACCAACGGCCTCCACTTGCCCCTTTTAAGATGTGCTTACAGACACACACAATTTTGCGTATAACTGATTTTCATGCGCTGTGAGTCTCTTTCACGTATTCAGAACTTAAAAACAGACTTTGTGAAAGCTGTATCTCTTAACTGCGCTCTCCCTGCAAAAATGAATGGCCGTTTCCTGAAACGCTGAAATGAATTCAAGTCGCGCAAGTAAAACAAAGAGCAAACTTGAATCCTACCCAGAGGTAAACTTCTCCAAGAGGGCTGTGGTCGCTCGGTTTTAATAAATTGAAATTACAGAATGGCCTTTGACACGGCAATTTTCACATCATTTTGGACACCAAATTGATTTTGACTCTGTTTTGATGGCAGTGAGGCTGAAAATTCTGACTCATGAAAGTGCAGGATAACAAACTGATCTTGCCTCGCTTTGCTGGACGAGGGCGGCCTCGCTGGGTTGGTTTTCCACCAGTGTGAGGTCATCTCTGGCAGCTTGTGCCTCCTGGAGGTTGTCTGGGGCAGCAAGCACCGGCTGCCAGTCCAGGGTCACACAGACTGGGGGACGAGGGAAGGGCCCAACACTGTCCTGCAGGGCCTCCAGGTATTTGCCCATGGTCCTGGCGGCCACAGTGACCCAACTCTGCTGCTCAGCTCAGCTCAGCCTGCAGCGGCCTGGCCTCCAACTCTGGAAGGTTCTCTCCTCTCTTCCTCATTTCACATTCCAGTGTCTTCTTGGCCCAAGGGTTCCACTGTTCTTCAGCAGCTTCCACGAAGGGCTTGGGTTTACCTCATCCATGTAGCTACGCCCATCTGCCAGCAAACCAAGGCTCAAGCCAGCTCCTCTCCTGAAGTTCTCCCAAGGGTTCTCCCTCCCAGGTTAGGCCAGGCTCATCAAGGTTGCCCTCCACGAGGTCCATCGAGTTCTGCCAGGAGCATCAAACTCCACGTTTCACTTCCTTTTCAGGACAAAACCCTCAGGAGAGGGGGAACCCCAGCTCTGAATCTGAGAATGTTTATGGGGCCACAGCAGTGACCAGGACTTGTGTGAGTGCCTGTCACAGCTGTGTCTGCTGGGGTGGAGCACACCCCCAGTGTCCCCATCCTCACGCACACCTGACCCCTTTCCTCCCCTGCCACCTACTGTCCCCTTCTTGGCTCCCTTTTATGGAAAAACGCCCTCAAGAGGAATCACCATCTCCAGTTTCTCCTGGGAGAATGGGAGATTCTCTTACCACACTCAATCAGGCTTCTGCCCTCATCACTCCTCCAAACCTGTCCTCCTTGAGGCCACTGGTGACCTCCATGTTTCTACGTCTACCAGCTAGTGCTCAGTTCCCCTTTGTGGCCTGTGTCAGGGTGGGTCCCTCCTGCTCCCGATGTGGCTTGCAGGATACCCTGTTTTCCTGCGCTCTGACCCCCTTACTGGTGTTTGCTGATCCTCTCCCTTCTCTCCTCGCCCTGCATGTCGGCATCCCCCAGGGCTCTGTCATCCTTGAAGCTCTTCTTGTCTCCTCCACACCCCACCTTGGTGATCTCATCCATCTTGTTGCTTTAGGCACCAACTCCTAGTCCCACTGCCTCCTTGATCCTGGGATGCCTAACACAGATACTGAACTCAGCATGCTCCAAAGCAACCTCCTCATCTTACCCCCCACCACTGCTGCACCCACCGTCTCTGTGGATGGCGAACCTTGGCACAGCGGAGGTCTCGAGTTATCACCAGTTCCTCTCTCCCTCTCACATGCCACGGGCAACCCGTTAGGAGATCTGCTGGCTTCCCTTCAAAATCCACTAGAACTGACCGCTGCACGCCCACCTCAGGCCAAGTCACCTTCCTCTGCCCGATGGCTGCAGGAGCCTCCTCTTGGGTCTCTGTGCACCCCCAGCACCCCGGTCTGTCCCCAGTGTAGCCGCGGGGATTCTTTTTCTTGAACAGCTTTATTGGCATATAATTCACATACCATACAAGTCACCCACTTAAGTGTAGTCAGTGGCTTTGAATATATTTTCAGAGTTGTGCAGCCATTACCACAGTCAGCACGGGACATTTTCATCACCCACAGAAGACCCCTCACTCCTTCAGTGTCACCCCTCCATTCCTCCCTCCCCCCCAGCCCTAGGCAACCATGAGCCTCCTTCCTGTCCCTGGATTTGCCTGTTTCCACAGGCATTTCATAGAGATGGAATCCTGCACTCTCTGGTTCTCCATCAGTGATTCTTTGATGTCTTCACTCAGATCGCGTCTGTCCTCGGCTCAGAACCCCATAGCGGCCCCACGTCATTCATCTTAGGAGACGGCATCCTTGCAGTCTCCGAGGCGCTGCGCCATCTGGCCCTTTGCCGCCGCGTACCCGCTGCCTGCTCTTTTCCCGCTGTCCCGCTCACTCCGGCCTCCTGGCCCTGCACAGGCCCTTCCTCCTGCCTCCAATGCTCCCATGGCTCCCCCCTCACCTCTTCCAAGGCTTTGCTCACACGGCCCCTTTCAGGGAGATGTCGCCCGACCACTGGAGTATTTTGGGCTGGCCACAGGACTCCCAGTCTCCCTGCTCTAACGTCTTGCTCCTCATGGCACTTGGGCGTTAGCACACTCTGTACGTTACTTCTCTGCTAGAACGGGAGGCCCCTAGGCGGGGGGTGGCATGCAGCTGGCGGGCACGTCCCGGGAACAGTCCGGGGATGTGGGAGGCCCTCAGTCAGCGGTGGGGGGGTGGGGGTGGGGGTGATCTGTGCGCACCAGGGGGCAACGGCTGGGACCCTGCTCCACGGAGAAGTGTCAGCACGTTCCGGGGCACCAGAGCTGCCTCCCGAAACTTCTCCGTGGCCTCCTTCAGGGCTTCGGAGGCACATCCATGCGCCCCACTCAGATGGAACTGCTCCAGCTTCTTCCAGGCCACCAGCAGCCCGGCTGTTTGCAGAGCCTGCAGCGTCGCCAAGGTCTAAGAACAAGGCCCTTCCCCTGTGACCTAGAACTGTCTGCAGCGCCAGTCCTTAGAACCTGAGACCACAGGGCCAGGTAGGTATCCCTAAGGCCTACCAGCTGATTCTCTTTGGCGTCCAGCTGATTTCCACTGGGCCTGGGCCTGGCACACTTGGCAAAACTCAGACACACACAGGTGGGCACTTGGTTCCACAGGCGCAAGGATGTTGTCAGTTTCATACACCCAAGTGCTTCATGGTGTCCCATGAGGTGGGGAGGCTTGTTTTTTTTGCTCTTCGGTTCGTCCTTCATTCCAGCACGCACAGACCTTCACACTGGGTCAGACTGATGGCCCGAGGATGAATCCAACACATGCTTTCCTTCAGGAGCTCATGACTTTATAATCCACGTGGTCCGTGTTTTAACAGAAGAAAGTACAGGATGCTGTGAGAGTCTAGAAAAGAGAGCGACTTGCTCTGTTTGCAGGGGTGAGGAGCTGGGGTATGGAGCGGAGTTTGGAAGACAGGATGGGAGTTTGCCAGAAAGGGCAGGCAGGGGCAAAGCAGGCAGCGTTTTCTGGGACCCCAGCTGCAGCACAGGGACACTATGGGTCTCCCGGGTGGGGCACAGATGTGTGGGGTGACAGGCCTATCAGTGGGCCCTGACTGGTGAGGGTCGCACTCCTGGGGAGGCCTGGGTTAGTCCGGGCAGTCCTCACTCTCGATGTGCTGAGGTCTGTAAGGAGGCTGCTGCTGGCTGGTTGGAGGTGATGTGGTGTGACCCCACCATGGACCGTGGAGAGGGGGCGGATTTTAGGGAACAGGGTAGGAAGTGCTAGCATTTGATAACTCCCAGGATGTGGGGTGAAATAGGCAGGTCGTTGACATTTTCCAGGATTGGGGAAGGGAAAAGTGAGGAGCTTGTCTGGGGCTGTTGGCACGGAAGTGTCCCTGGACGCCCTGAGGAGAGTTGTGGGCAGCTGGGGGGGTGGGTCTGGAGCCTGGAGGATGATGCAGGCTGCAGAGGGGCATGTGTCTGCCGGCCCACGCGTGGTCCTGGAGGTAGGTTGGCAGGTGTGGAGGGAGGAGGGAGGAGTGAGTGTGAAGCCCCGGAGGATGCCTGGTCCTCTGTGGTGAGCAGACAGACTGGGGCGTGGACGAGCTGGAGTCTGTGGGGCTCCGTGTCCCGTGGGGATCTGGCCTTGCTCACTTTCTGAGCACCTCCATGCAGAGCTGGCAGACTCCCCCTGGGGCTTCCCACCTGGGTGACATGATGCAGTGTGTTCAGAATTCCAGGCTGAGCAGGGGTCAAGACCCATGGTGCTGGGGCTGTGCGTGGGATGATGATGTCCCTGGGTACCTGCTGGGGATGCCTCTGTGGCAGACAGCATGAATGGAGTCTGGCCGCCCCGAGCCAGAGTGGAATTACTGGGAGGACAGAGTCAGCGGGGAGGCAGGAGCTGGTCTGGGGAAGGACCTGTAAGAGTCCCAGCGGCAGGAGGGGCTGGACAGCTGTGAGTGGGCAATGATGATCCCGCAGCTTTTCTCCTGCCCCGCCTGGCTCAGGACCCCGCACCCAGTCAGGGAGGGGCTGATTGCTTAGAAGAGGGCTGAGTGCACGTGAGGGACAGGGATTGCTGGGATCAGAGTCGGGGAGCTGCTCCAGGAAGGGGGACCTGGGCACTGCGTAGTCCCCCAGCCTTGGTGCCTGGTTCTCGTCCCCTGCTCAGCCCCAGGGGTCTCTGCGTGAGACATGTGCGCATACACGTGTGTGTGCATGCGCGTGAACAGCATGCACAACCGCAGACTCGGATATGCAAGAGAGGCCTGGCTCACTCTCGTTTTTGGAGAGCCCCAGTGTATTAAAGAATGCAGGGTGCTGCACAGGCACGTGAGTCGTGGTACGTGTTATGTATGCGTGTGAGATAAAGTCCTGTCTCACACCAGACAGAAACACGAGGCTCCAACACCCGCCAAGTCCACCGTCTCCGGCAGGTGGGCTCCTGAGATGGGCCTGCCTTCCCCTCCACGCCTCGCTCGCTCTGTGCGCCTGGGGCAGAATGTCAAAGGTGCGTGCCTGGTCTATATTTAAGGCCAGGTCTCCCTCTGGCCTCTGCAGGGGCAGGCCCCGGAGTATGCACGTGCCATGACCCCCTCAAGACCTGCTCATACTTGTCACAGCTGGACCCAGGGGAGCATTCCGGGGTCAACACCCCGTGAGCACCCAGGGCTGGGTGAGCCCTTGCCATACCGGCTGGCCCCGTGAGGGCCACGCTAGACTTTCTAGTCATTCTACTGCCCACGAGCCTGCCCACAGGGACCTCCTCCTAAGCCACTTAATCCTGCGATGTATTTCCTCCTACAGGCCGGCCCATGGATCAGCACTCTCAGAGGTTTGATTACAGTGCTTTCTAACAAAGTCAAAAGCAGATTTGCATGGGAGGTTTATAGTTAAGTAATTGCGGTGCTCGGTGTTGTGTGCCAAAGTGCAGGAATGTACGGCATAAGGATGTCAAGAGAAAAGGTCACAAAATTAAGTAAGAAAGAACGAAGATGAGCATTAGCTAGTGAGGCTGGGAAGCTCCCAGCTGCCTGGAGAGGGTGCGAAAGGGGAGTTGGACAAGTGAGCCATTTCGCGCTTAATTACAGTTTCCCACAAAGTACTTAGGGAGCGAGGGTGTGCTCTGAACTTGGACAATTAACGTAATTAAACATTCATGGTGCCTGCGGCCCATTTCCTGCCTGGGGATGTCTTTGGAAGCAGAAGTGATCTTTCTTCTTGGAGGTGATTTCAAGAGCAGCCAGGGAGGGGTGTTTCTTGAAGGGCTGGGCCTTGGGGGACGTGCCCCTGAGCCTCAAGCATGGGCAAGACCCCTCAAAAGAGTTTTTGCTGGGAACAGCTAGAGGCCCAGGCCAAGGGGGCAAGACACAGGAGTCTGGTGTTTGTGGCCCATTCCCATATTTTGGGCAGTTCCAAGCCATCTGAGTCTGAGTCTCTGACTGTCACCTCCTTTCCCTCGATTCTCTGGCGAGGCCCTTAAGGCCCCCTCGCTTTTCCTGAGCTTCCTCTGTTTTATGTGCACTGAACACATACCCTGTGGGTCCCTGTGCCTGTTTGTCAGACAGGGAAACTGAGGCCCTGAGAGGGAGAGTGGCTTGACCCTGTCTCATCTGGGAAGTGGCCTTGCCAGGATCAGAACCCAGAGCGACTCTCAGGTGTCGGTGGGGAGCAGGGATCTTCTGGCGTGGCCGAGCTTATCCAGGGTCAGCGCTCACCACTGAGACTTCCGTCCAGGCTCTGAGTCTGAGCACTCATCTGGGAAGGGCTATGAGGATTTCTGGCTGGATGGTTGTAGACAGTGAAGGCACCACCCCTAGGGTGCTCCTGTGGATGCTCAGGATCGGACTGGCAGGGTGGTGAGCGCCCGCTAGGTTTGGCTGTTTGGGATCATGCCAGGGCCAAGGGCAGGGCCAGCAGACCCAGGCACGTCTGGGGGCTGCTCCAGGTGTGGACACGTTTGCTGCTCTGGGAGGCATCAGATGGACACATGCAAGGCGGTGGCTGCACTGGGTTGAGAGCCAGGTCCTGGGCAGGGCCTCGTCCCATCTCACAGCCAGGCTGGCCTTACGCTGAGGGGGGCGGGTGCAGAGAGCCGGGGCCCATCCTGCTGGAGGCCTTGGGTTGTGGCGAGGCGGCCCCCATCTGGCCTCCCTGGCTAGACAGGACAGAATAGCAGGATCCCGGGAATATGCAGGCGTTAGGAATGATGCTCATAACTTTCTCTTCACCTGTTTGCAGTTGCTTTGATGTCTTTCCCCTTATGCATCCCGGAAGGCAAACCCCAAGGCTGCATTCACCTCATACACCCAGGACCCCCAGACCACCCTCCAGCCCGGCCCTCTCTCTACGCCCCAGACACCTTGTACCCGCGTGCCTCGTGGACGTCTGTCTTCGGGGTCCCCACAGCAGCATCGTGCCCAACGTGCCCCAGAGGGCCTCCCCTCCTCCATGCGCCATCGCCTGGGGTCCGCCCGAGGGAGGGGCTTCCCAGGGTGACGGGGTGCCCGGCTCTGCCTCCCCACTTCCTGCATCACTACGGTGACGGTGACATTGCCCCTCAGCCGTCTTTGTGCTCGTCTTGCTGCGTCTGCCCCTCTGCCCCGTCCTGCTGCCACATCCCCCTCCTCACAGAAGTAGGGGCTGCTCTGAAGAACAGACTGAGCCACATCTCTCCCCCTGTCTTCAGTGCGAGGATCTTCCATACGGTGTGGGCTCCAGTGGCCTCTGCCCCTGACCTCCCCTCCCCTTGGCCCTCTGTGCCACAGCCCGCTTGCGGCTCCCTCGCTCACTTCTGTCAGCATGTGCCCCTGATTCACACATTTGTATTTTGACAATCCTGACACACGTATTTCTTTTTTGTTGTTTTTTAAGTATTTCTTTTATTAAATCACAAAAGGGAATCTTTTATTGGGAATCTTTTCTTACCTGTAAAAGCTGCTTGGTTTTCTTTTTTGAGAACTGTCCATTTATACCATTGCCCATTTTCCTTTGGAATTGCTGGGCTGTTTCTTGTTGATTTGAAGGAGCACTTTACATATTAAGGACATGTCCTCTGTGTGCACATAATGTTTGGAGGGCCCATGGCTGTATGTGGGCCTCGGGCAAGACCCCCAAGAGAGAGGAGGAGCCGGGGGTACACCGAGGTTTGCTGCTGTGGGGGTGACCAGTGAGTGTTAATTGGGTCTCCATGTGAGGGTCCCACAAAAAATCATAGCCACCAGCAGCTGGCTTCTAGAAGAAAGGGACACCGGGAAACAGTAGGTATGAGCTGCAGCTGAGGAAGTTTCAGCTACTATGGGGCTGCAGATAGGCAGCTCTCTCTGGTTTGTCAGGACCAATGGTCCCACAGGCTCCCCAGCAAGGTAGGAGGACAGTGCTCGGGAAATGGGTGTGCTGAGCAGGGCGCCAAGGTTGTAGATTGACCTGGGAAAGCCTTGGGCTGGTTTCACCAGGCAGCCCAGCACTTCCATTATTACGGAATTGCTTTCCTGTATCTAAAGATGAGAGGCTTCTCGTGCAAATCCAGATTTTGGACTTCTTTACAAAGATAAGTCCCAGCCACACCGACCTGTACCCCTCCTAGGCAGTGCTGCCCACCCGAACTCTCCGGCATGCCCAGGGCCTGCCGTGGCCCCGTGGCCCTGGCCCGAGGCCACATTCCCACATGGTTTTTCTTATGGAAGTGAAGAGTGGAAAAATAAAAGATAAGCCAAGAGGGCACCACACACTTCAAGGAAAAATGGGGGAGAACATATTTCTTTCTGGAAAGGTGGACCATTTCCCTGTGTTTCATAGTAAACAAGGTCAGAGAGAGAAAGGGGAGGACATCACGAAACGCACCCAGCCTTGCCACCTGTCCCTGCGGCCCCCGAATCTGTGCAGTTGGTACCATGGGCATCCCGAAGGCCATGGAGGCCCCAGCGAGGGTTGCTTTGGCATCATGCTTGGCCCGTGCTCGGACCCGGGGGCACGGTGTCACGTGGCGCCTGCAACTGGGGTGGGGCTGGCAGCCATGGCAACAGCCCTCCCGGGGGGCGGGGGAGAGACAGAGAGGTGAGTAGCATCAGCCAGACTCCCTGGCTGCCTTCGTGCGCCGCCCCGGTAAACCGTGGCCAGGAAGGCAGCAGCCGCACCTTCCTGAGTGTCTGCCCACAGCCACTGCAGCCAAGAAAGTACTTGGCGTGGCTGCTTCCACGCCTGCAGCCTCCCCCTGCCCTCCTGGCCTCAGTCTGCTCCTCAGTGGCACAGGGATAACAGTTGCTTTCCGCTCAGCACCGGGTGGCCTGGGCCCCCGTTTACTGATTTATTTTGTCAAGCCCCGTGTGGGTGTCTGGGGACGTGGAGAGGAGCCAGAGGCGGCCTTGGTCTTGCAGGCAGGAATTCACGGTAGAGGTGGTTTGTGTGAGCGTGAGCGTGGGTTTACGCGTGCACGTGTGCTGTGTGAGCACGTCAGCAAGTTTGCGATAGTGACACAGCACGGATTGCTGCTGTGGGGGCCACGCGGCCTGGGGCCTTGCTCGTGGTTGGTACTGGCATACTTCACAAATGAATGGAGGAATGGCCCCAGGCCCACATACATTCCGTTTGGCCTGCGCAGGGGGCAGGGGATCAGGAATTGTCCCAAACAGGAGGGAAGTTGGGGCTGGACTTCGGAGGGGCAGGACTTTTCAGGCAGATAGCGGGTGGCAGGCCAGGGGGCCCCGTGGAGGCCGGTCCTGCCCCACGGAGCAGTGTGCAGAGGCCTCAGCTGGGAGAGAGGCCAGCCGGCTAGGCAGGCGGGTGGACCGCGTCTGGGTCACGCAAGGTCTCAGTGTCTGACTCGGTGGTACAGGAGACGGGAGCAGCAAGCCCCATCCCCACGAGTCCCTGGATGGCTGGGTGCCCTGCATGCACAACAGTGATGGCAGCCCCAGGGCCCTTGCAGGGCCAGGCGGGAGCTGTGCGGTCCATGAGCTGCGAGTCATCTGCTCTGTGTCTCAGGGCACACCTGGCCGAGGCACATCTGCTTTAAACCCAGGAAAGAAAACCCAGACCTTTTAAAGCAGAACGTGATGATTTTTTAAAAAATTTTTTTATTGTTGTGTTAATCCCCATACATTACATCATTAGTTTTAGATGAAGTGTTCCATGATTCATTGTTTGTGCACAACACCCAGTGCTCCATGCAGAATGTGCCCTCCTCAATACCCACCACCAGGCCAACCCATCCTCCCACACCCCTCCCCTCTAGAACCCTGTTTGTTTTTCAGAGTCCATCGTCTCTCATGGTTCGTCTACCCCTCCGATTTACCCCCTTCATTCTTCCCTTCCTGCTATCTTCTTCTTCTTCTTTTTTTTTTTTAACATATATTGCATTATTTGTTTCAGAGGTACAGATCTGAGATTCAACAGTCTTGCACAATTCACAGCGCTTACCAGAGCACATACCCTCCCCAGTCACCCCATCCCTCCCACCCCACCCCCCACTCCAGCAACCCTCAGTTTGTTTCCTGAGATTAAGAATTCCTCATATCAGTGAGGTCATATGATACATGTCTTTCTCTGTTTGACTTATTTCACTCAACATAATACCCTCCAGTTCCATCCACGTCGTTGCAAATGGCAAGATCTCATTCCTTTTGATGGCTGCATAATATTCCATTGTATATATATACCGCTTGTTCTTTATCCATTCATCTGTCGATGGACATCTTGGCTCTTTCCACAGTTTGGCTATTGTGGACATTGCTGCTATAAACATTGGGGTGCACGTACCCTTTTGGATCCCTACTTTTGTATCTTTGGGGTAAATACCCAGTAGTGCAATTGCTGGATCATATGGTAGCTCTATTTTCAACTTTTTGAGGAACCTCCATACTGTTTTCCAGAGTGGCTGCACCAGCTTGCATTTCCACCAACAGTGTGGGAGGGTTCCCCTTTCTCCGCATCCCCACCAACATCTGTCATTTCCTGACTTGTTAATTTTAGCCATTCTGACTGGTGTGAGATGGTATCTCATTGAGGTTTTGATTTGGATTTCCCTGATGCCGAGCGATATTGAGCACTTTTTCATGTGTCTGCTGGCCATTTGGATGTCTTCTTTGGAAAAATGTCTGTTCATGTCTTCTGCCCATTTCTTGATTGGATTCTTTGTTCTTTGGGTGTTGATATGTCATTTGCAAATATCTTCTCCCATTCTGTCGGTTGTCTTTTGGTTTTGTTGACTGTTTCCTTTGCTTTGCAAAAGCTTTTTATCTTGATGAAGTCCCAATAGTTCATTTTTGCCCTTGCTCCCCTTGCTTTTGGCGATGTTTCTAGGAAGAAGTTGCTGCAGCTGAGGTCGAAGAGATTGCTGCCTGTGTTCTCCTTTAGGATTTTGATGGACTCCTGTCTCACATTGAGGTCTTTCAACCATTTGGAGTCTATTTTTGTGTGTGGTGTAAGGAAATGGTCCAGTTTCATTCTTCTGCATGTGGCTATCCAATTTTCCCAACACCATTTGTTGAAGAGACTGTCTTTTTCCCATTGGACATTCTTTCCTGATTTGTCAAAGATTAGTTGACCATAGAGTTGAGGGTCCATTTCTGGGCTCTCTGTTCTGTTCCATTGATCTATGTGTCTGTTTTTGTGCCAGTACCATACTGTCTTGATGATCACAGCTTTGTAATAGAGCTTGAAGTCTAGACTTGTGATGCCGCCAGCTTTGCTTTTCTTTTTCAACATTCCTCTGGCTATGCGGGGTCTTTTCTGGTTCCATACAAATTTTAGGATTATTTGTTCCATTTCTTTGAAAAAAGTGGAGGGTATTTTGATGGGGATTGCATTGAATGTGTAGATTGCTCTAGGTAGCATTGACATCTTCACATATTTGTTCTTCCAATTCATGAGCATGGAACGTTTTTCCATTTCTTTGTGTCTTCCTCAATTTCTTTCATGAGTATTTTATAGTTTTCTGAGAACAGATCCTTTGCCTCTTTGGTTAGATTTATTCCTAGGTATCTTATGGTTTTGGGTGCAATTGTAAATGGGATCGACTCCTTAATTCCTCTTTCTTCTGTCTTATTGTTGGTGTATAGGAATGCCACTGACTTCTGTGCATTGATTTTATATCCTGCCACTTTACTGAATTCCTGTATGAGTTCTAGCAGTTTTGAGGTGGAGTCTTTGGGGTTTTCCACATAAAGTATCATATCATCTGCAAACAGTGAGAGTTTGACTTCTTCTTTGCCGATTTGGATGCCTTTTATTTCTTTTTGTTGTCTGATTGCTGTGGCTAGGACTTCTAATACTATGTTGAATAGCGGTGGTGATAGTGGACATCCCTGCCGCGTTCCTGACCTTAGGAGGAAAGCTCTCAGTTTTTCCCCATTGAGAATGATATTTGCTGTAGGTTTTTCATAGATGGCTTTTATGATATTGAGGTATGTACCCTCTATGCCTATACTTTGAAGAGTTTTGATCAAGAAAGGATGCTGTACTTTGTCAAATGCTTTTTCTGCATCTATTGAGAGCATCATATGATTCTTGTTCTTTCTTTTGTTAATGTATCACGTTGATTGATTTGCAGATGTTGAACCAACCTTGCAGCCCAGGGATAAATCCCACTTGGTCGTGGTGAATAATCCTTTTAATGTACTGATGGATCCTATTGGCTAGTATTTTGGTGAAAATTTTTGCATCCATGTTCATCAGGGATATTGGTCTGTAATTCTCCTTTTTGATGGGGTCTTTGTCTGGTTTTGGGATCAAGGTAATGGTGGCCTCATAAAATGAGTTTGGAAGTTTTCCTTCCATTTCTATTTTTTGGAACAGTTTCAGAAGAATAGGTATTAATTCTTCTTTAAATGTTTGGTAGAATTCCCCTGGGAAGCCATCTGGCCCTGGGCTTTTGTTTTTTGGGAGATTTTTGATGACTGCTTCAATTTCCTTAGTGGTTATAGGTCTGTTCAGGTTTTCTATTTCTTCCTGGGTCGGTTTTGGTAGTTGATACATCTCTAGGAATGCATCCATTTCTTCCAGGTTATCTAATTTGCTGGCATAGAGTTGCTCATAATATGTTCTTATAATTGTTTGTATTTCTTTGGTGTTGGTTGTGATCTCTCCTCTTTCATTTATGATTTTGTTGATTTGGATCATTTCTCTTTTCTTTTTGATAAGTCTGTCCAGGGGTTTATCAATCTTGTTAATTCTTTCAAAGAACCAGCTCCTAGTTTCGTTGATCTGTTCTACTGTTCTTTTAGTTTCTATTTCATTGATTTCTGCTCTGATCTTTATTATTTCTCTTCTCCTTCTGGGTTTAGGCTTTATTTGCTGTTCTTTCTCCAGATCCTTTAGGTGTAGGGTTAGGTTGTGTACTTGAGACCTTTCTTGTTTCTTGAGAAAGGCTTGTATTGCTATATACTTTCCTCTTAGGACTGCCTTTGCTGCATCCCAAAGATTTTGAATAGTTGTGTTTTCATTTTCATTGGTTTCCATGAATTTTTAAAATTCTTCTTTAATTTCCTGGTTGACCTATTCATTCTTCAGTAGGATGCTCTTTAGCCTCCATGTATTTGAGTTCTTTCCGACTTTCCTCTTGTGATTGAGTTCTAGTTTCAAAGCATTGTGGTCTGAAAATAGGCAGGGAATGATCTCAATCTTTTGGTACTGGTTGAGACCTGATTTATGACCTAGGATGTGATCTATTCTGGAGAATGTTCCATGGGCACTAGAGAAGAATGTGTATTCCGTTGCTTTGGGATGGAACGTTCTGAATATGTCTGTGAAGTCCATTTGGTCCAGTGTGTCATTTAAAGTCTTTATTTCCTTGTTGATCTTTTGCTTAGACGATCTGTCCATTTCAGTGAGGGGGGTGTTAAAGTCCCCCACTATTATTGTATTTTTGTTGATGTGTTTCTTTGCCTTTGTTATTAATTGCCTTATATAATTGGCTGCTCCCATGTTAGGGGCATAGATATTTACAATTGTTAGATCTTCTTGTTGGATAGACCCTTTAAGTAGGATATAGTGTCCTTCTTCATCTCTTATTACAGTCTTTGGTTTAAAATCTAATTTGTCTGATATAAGGATTGCCACTCCAGCTTTCTTTTGGTGTCCATTAGCATGGTAAATGGTTTTCCACCCCCTCACTTTAAATCTGGGGGTGTCTTTGGGTCTAAAATGAGTCTCTTGCAGACAGCATATCGGTGGGTCTTGTTTTTTAATCCAATCTGATAGCCTGTGTCTTTTGATTGGGGCATTTAGCCCATTTACATTCAGGGTAACTATTGAAAGATAGGAATTTAGTGCCATTGTATTGCCTGTAAGGTGACTGTTACTGTATATTGTCTGTGTTCCTTTCTGGTCTATGTTGCTTTTAGGCTCTCTCTTTGCTTAGAGGACCCCTTTCAAGATTTCTTGTAGGGCTGGTTTCGTGTTTGCAAATTCTTTTAGTTTTTGTTTGTCCTTGAAGCTTTTTATCTCTCCTTCAATTTTCCATGACAGCCTAGCTGGATATAGTATTCTTGGCTGCATATTTTTCTCATTTAGTGCTCTGAATATATCCTGCCAGTCCTTTCTGGCCTGCCAGGTCTCTGTGGATAGGTCTGTTGCCAATCTAATGTTTCTACCATTGTAGGTTACAGATCTCTTCTCCCAAGCTGCTTTCAGGATTTTCTCTTTTTCTCTGAGACTCGTAAGTTTTACTATTAGATGTCGGGGTGTTGACCTATTTTTATTGATTTTGAGAGGGGTTCTCTGTGCTTCCTGGATTTTGATGCCTAGAACGTGATGATTTTTGTCATCCCTGCCTGCCCAGCCGCCTGGCCTGTCCTCTGGAGCCCTTGGGCTGTCCGCAACGGCCAGGGGCCTGGTGAGCTGGCTCTGCGCCATCCTGTCTGCGGGAAGGGCAGCCCTCAGGTGGCCGCGGCTTGAAGTGCACCCCCCCGCCCCCCAGTTTGTTAGGAAAAGCCCTTGTGAGGTTGTGTCATGGATTAAATTTACAGCATTCAGCACTTGCTCTGATTTCTCATTTCCTCCCCTCTCTAACGGGGCTGATCAAATTAAGCCCTGTCAACAGCATGGACTGACAGGAGGCTGGTGCCATGTGGGGAACGTAGTGGGAGTGCCTTGGTGGCACGCTCCACGTCTCTGGGGAGCGGGGACCCCTTCCCTATTCAGGGCCTGTAGGCTGTGGCCTTCCAAGGCAGGAAGGATCGTGGGAGAGGGATGTGTGGGGTCCACCAGGGCTAGTCGTCGTCCCCCCAGGACACCAGCCTCCTGGCTTCTAAACCCACCGAGCTCACACAAGAAGACAGACAGGATGAAACCCCATATGCGTGGGCCTGGACGATGTGCCTGGGGGGCAGCTTCCTCCATGTGCCATCTACCTCGTCTGCACCTTGGGTCCAGAAAGGAAGGTTCCCGTCAGTCCCCTCCTGTGCCTCCTCCGTGGAAGACAGAGAAAGGCCAGAAAAACAGAAGGGAAGGCAGGGCCTGCCTGACATGCCCTGGGAGAGAGGGCAGGGGGCTGGGGCGCTCCGGGCTCCCGCACCCGGCAGCACTCGGCAGGGGACTTGGCAAGAGGAGTCCCTCCCCTGTGGAGCTATGGGCTGAGCCAAGGTGTCCACCCTGCCAGTGTCCCCCTGCGCACTCCATGGACTGTCAGTCAAGATGCTGTTCTCTCAAGGTCCCCCCGCTGTACCCCCTTGTGCCCCTGCATCAGTGGAGAGGGCCAGGGGATAGTTCCTAGTTACGTCTGCTCCTTCAGCAGGCTCCGGACAGGGACAGACATGAGGGGCAGTGGTCAGTGGGCCGTCTCTGCTGGTAGAAATCCTGCCCCCTTCGACTTGCCCTGGATGGGGTCTTTGGGATCTTCTGGTCCATTTTCCTGTCTGCTCCACTGCCGGGTTTTAACAAAGTGGAAGGGAACTGTGCATGCACACCTCCCAGGGCATGCACTTGTGAGCAGAGTCTTTGTGAAGGGGAAGGGCACTCCCAGCCCCTGGGGCTGTGCAGGGCACCGATGTGCGCAGTGGCCCTGAAACTGGACCCTCAGTGTCTCCCTCCTCCTGTCCAGCATGTCATGGAGAGCATTGAAAATTCCAGCTCGTAGCAAGACAGCAGTAATACAAGGCTTGAGGCCCGCGGGGTGCTGAGTGGAGTGAAACACTCTCGATTCTCCGGGTCCTTGCTAGAGTCCCACACCTCGGGGCTGAAAGTGGACAGGGTGAGGCAGAACGGGGTCTGCAGGCTCATGGTGGGCGTGGATCTGGGATGAGGTCCCCAGCTTGGTGGGGGTCCCCTGACCCTTGGGCAGCCTGTTACCTACTGGCCCCAGTGCAGCTGGCTCTGAGTGACCCCATCAGAGGCCCGTGCAGTGGGCTGAGCAGGATTCTGCAGTCAGACGTCTTCCCTGCCGCCCCCTGCCACTGTGAGGCCGTGGGTTCGAGTGTGACCCTCTCAAGCGTGCTCCTCCGTCTGCGTCAGAGAGAGTCCCTTCTTGACCCCCGGGGCAGCCGAGGAGAGTACATAGGGATGTCTGTAAAGCCTGGTGCTCCAGGTTGCTGATGCTCTCTTCATTGTCGGTGGTGGGGGCCTTTCCCCATCCTGCCACTGACGAGGGTGTCTGGAGACTCCTTCCTCTTAAGAAGGTGGCTTGGTGGTACGGCATGGTCCATCCTGCACAGCTCCCCTGAGCTCTGGCATCAACTGGGAGAAGCCATGGATCTTGGCCCCATCCCTTCCATGTGACTGGGCTCTGGGTGGGGCCAGGAGAGGCGCGGGGAGTGGTGGGGGAGCAGGGGACTGTCCCTGGGCTGGGGGAGGGGGCTCGGGCAGGCAACTGTGATTTCGTGCATCTCGATCGTGGCCTGGCCAGAGAGGGCCTCTGGCGGGGCTGGGCAGCATCCTACCCCTCCTGCATGCATGTTGGCACTGAGCCCTTCCTAAAGCACTGGGACCCTTCCCTGTGTTGTTCTCACCCACTCTGCGTGACATGGGGCTCAGCACAGGAATCTGAGGTTGACAGCTGAAGAGAAGTGCCTTGGAACTTGGATTTGGGGAATCTGAAGACCAACGAGGAGCCGGTTCCTGGGGAGGCATGAGCTAGGGCCAAGGCAGAGGGGGTGGGGGTGGGTGCAGGGACCCCGAGGGTGAGGAGGGAGCAGACTTTGTGGGCCAGGGAGCAGGCCCTCCTCTTGGCTGGGGCCTGGGTGCACGCAGGTGCAACTGGAGGTGTGGGTGTGGAGGTGCTCAGTCCTGGGATTCTGTGTGGGGTGCCTGAGGGCCTTCCTGGGAGTGATGCCCAGGAGGCTGCCGGATGTCCAAATCCAGGACTCAGGAGCATGAAGGGAGTTGGTGATGGGATTTCCCTGCCTCTGACACGCTTGTACAAGATGTGCATGGGGGTGGGGAGCTGCCAGGCCCGTGGCCCCCGACATTGGCCATCAACATCCCACTCGCCAGTCTCCCACTTCCCCCACAGTGAAAACGGAATCCCAGGGAATCCTCCCTTCTGTTGGGACCTGTGGGTGTCTGTGTTTTGTTCTGAAGTTCACAGTAAATATTTTCATTAAGCGATCTGCCAGTCTCTCCATTGTATCCTGCCATCTGGCCGCCGTGTGCTGGGGAGTGGCAGTGAGGAGGTAACTCGGGGCTAGCTCCCCTTCCCGCAGCTGAGTGCCCACAGAGAGGACGTTCTGTGCCCTGGAGACTACAGCCCGTCCCAGGGACCTGCCCTGCAGGGGCTGTGCACGGGAGCTCACCAAGGCAGTAGGCTTTCAGCTCCCCCACCCCAGGGACCTGATTGCTGAAGGAGCCCTCGTGCACCCCTGGGGGGTAGATGGACTTCAGGAGCTGGCAGGAGGGTAGTGCGGGGCGAGCGGGCCAGTGTGGAGGAGCCTGGGCCGTGTGGCTGGTGTGAGGCTACAGAGCTGGGAGGGGGGCGTTTGGGGCCGTCTGCATGAAGGCTGCAGGCCTGCCGGTATTTGCAGCAGGAGACTGGGCTGGTGCTCTTGCTTTGGTCCTAGTGCTGCTGCAGGGAGCCTGGGAAGGGCTCAGGGCTCCCGGTCATTCGGCATTGTCCTGCTGGCTTGGGCCCAACCTTGGTGGCCTCAACACCGCTGCCAAGGTCCCTGTGGCGTCTGGCAGGTCCTCTCACTGCCCAAGGACCCATATCTGTGGGGGCCAAACCAGAGCTTGGCCCCTTTCTCTTGGCCACATAGGTTAAATCCACAGTGGACTTTCCCTGTCCCCACTCTGCCTGCACTGGGCTTCCTCCAGAAGGAGGAGGTGCAACAGAGTGGTACCATCCGATGCTAATCGTCTGAGGGCGTGCAGCTACAAAGTCAAACAACGGTGTCTAGCTTACTTTTGACGGTGCGTGTGATTACACATGTGCGTGTAGGGCGGTGCATTTTAGGTTTTTGTGGCTACAAGAGACAGAAATCCAAATGAACCGACCCAGAGCTGGAAAGCCCAGGGGTGTAAAGGCTTCAGGCATGGCTGGATTCAGGACCTAAATGGTGTCGCCTGTTCTCTTCATTTCTACTTGGCATCAGGGTTCACTGGCTCGCCTGGGCCATGTGGGTGCTCCCGGGATAGGGGCTCCACGGGTTTGGCTCCCCCTGAGCCATGTGGCCTGGGAGTGGCAAGGGTGGTTCATCAAAGGGAAATCAAGGAGCAGCACCTAAAGGAGAAGTGGGCTGCCATGTGGCCCAACCCAGCTGGGCAGGTGGGTGCCAGGCGGGCCCGGATATTCCACGTCCACTGCCGAGGAGCCTCCCCCGCTGCCCTTTACCCTGGAAGGGCACGTTCTGGGGATAGTCCCCGATGGAGAAGCCAAGAGAAATTTCTTTTCCCTTCTCTGGAGCTGCCATTTCTGACCTGAAACTCTGGAAAAGTAAGCAGGCCTGGGACTTGAGGCAATCTATGGACCTTCCAGCCCTCGTCTCTGAGAGTCCTAGCAGCTGTTACAGATGCGGCCCTGATGAACAAGCACTGAGGGGCCGGCTCAGCCCCAGGGGCCCCTCCCATGTCTCTCCTCCACCTCGAGTCATAAAAAAGACACTGGATGAGCTGCGCCTGCCGGCATTGCAAAAAATTAATTCCGATTTGGTCATAAAGTTAAAAAGGGCTGGGATGAAATAGTCCTAATGAGCTTCTTTTAATAAAGCTCACCAGTGGGGCCCTGTGCTGATGGCCCCCTCGGGGCTGAGCCTGCTTTCTGCTTCCCAGAGCCTCCAAAGAGCCTGCCTGCTTCCAAGCAGGCCTTTTGCTGTGTCCTGATTATGCTTCTACATAAACATATTTTATCTTAATGATCATCTTTAGGGGAATTTGCAGTCACGGAGGGCTTGTCTCGAGGTTGTTAACAAATGGAGGGGATGACTTTCCTCCTGATGACCTCCCCTGGGTGGGGGTGCCAGCATGCTCCTCGGGGCTCCAGGCTGCTGGTGCCCAGGACTGTGGTCCCCTGGGCCTGGCCTGCCACTCATGCTGGGGCCTGGTGTTTGCAGCAGGAGGGCTGGGCTGGTGCTCTGGCCTTAGTCTAGCTCTGTTAAGTTTCATTCTCCTCTTATTCGGAACACTGCCAACAGTCCTGCTCATCTGGATTTGAGCTTTGGGGACTCATGAGCACTGGGGAAGGGAGAGATACTGTATCTCATCCATGTGCCTGATGGGTGGGCAGCAGCAGGTCCCCCAGTGAGCATGCCACCCACCTGCATGCTTGCCCAGAAGAGGCCAGGGCAATTCTGGAGGGGTGGGGACCTGGAATGCACACTGGCCTTGGCCTTGGGGTCTAGAGGCTACCCAGCACTGAGATCATAAAAAAGCATTTAGCTGAATTTTCTTCTAGCACTTTTGAGACTTCATTTTCATCATCCTGGGCTACCAATCCACCTGGAATTTGTTTTTGCTTATCATCTGAGGCCAGGATTTGATCTTTTCCTCCATCTATGTATGACCAGTTGTCCCGACATCATTAAAAAAAAAGAAACCACCTCTCTGCACAACGGGCTCGCTCCCATCTCCTTTCCCGCTGCGGGGAGTGACCATGCTGAGGTGATCAAACGGTATCCTTCGGTCGTTGTCTATTTTTGCAGAATCAGGGTTGCTCCTGCTTGGGCGTGGATGTGTCTAACTGGCCCAAACGGCGCTGCATTGTGCATCCCACTGTTTCTTACTTTCTGCACTTGGCACTCTGTCTCCAAGACCCCTCTGTCGTGTATGTGGATGTCAAACCTCTGACCTCCACGTAGCACTGGGTGGGGTGCACCTGCCACATTCTGCCCCTCCTCAAGCCCTCCGATGACAGCCCCCTTGCCTCTGATTCTCCAAAACCTGCCCAAGCAATGGTGCCATTGCTTCCTTAAGGACCTGTGAGGGCCTGCCCATCTGCACGCCTTGTCCAGGGCAGTGAAAAATGGGCACTCCAAGGAGGGGCCTGGGATATCCTGTAGCTCTCCTGTGTCTTTATGTCATAGACAAGAGCGAAATTACTGGCCACCAGGGGCTCTTACGCATAATTGACTGAATGGTACCAGAATGTCCATGCCTGCTCCACCCCCACCAGTTACCAACCCCGGCATTCAAGCTGCTACCCTCTCATTTACTAATTTTGTTTACTGTTTTATTTTTTAATGGGCTACTTACAGTTTGCATATAAGTGAATATCAAGAGTGATTAATATTACAGCGGAGGGCAAGCACCACACCAGCTGTGCAAGGAGAGGGCAGCACTGTCCCCGCTGGACAAAGGGTCCAGGAGGAGGTGAGGAGAACAGTCTCCGGGTCGTGGTCTGACTTCTCCTTCTGTGGGAGTTGACAAGGCCCCTTCTGGGGAAGTTGCAAGCAAGGTCACGAGTGAGTCTTGGGAAACACGGGGCTCTTCACACTTGGGCGCTTAGCAAGACTGAGGTGTGGACCAGGCACCGGACATGTGCCAGAAGTATGGCCAGAGGGAAGGGGCTGCCTCCTGCTCTCAGGGAAACGCTGAGAACTTCTATGGGGGATATGCATGCCCTCAGCAGAGCATCAGGGGAGAGACCCTCGGGGGCACATGGTCAAGACAAGCCAAGTCCTGGCAGGAATCTGGGCCAAGCCGTCCTGGGTGTTCTGTCCTTGGTTTAAGAAGATGGCCCGATGGAAGTGGGGGTTCTTCGTGATGACCGTCTGTCTCTGGGGTCACCTCGCTGCAGGATGGCTCAGCTCCCTCCATGCAGAGCTGCCATCCCGGGAGTGCTCCATCATCCTCCAAGGGAGTCCCTCCCCATCTCTTGTGTTGGGTCTCCCTGTTTCCCATCTTCCACTTCCTTGAAGGAGTGCATCTTTCAGTACCTTCTTGAGAAGTGGTGTTGGACAGATAAAACTTTAGAGAGCTTACACGTCTGGAAATGTCTTTATTCCACTTTCTTGATGGAGAATTTGGGTATAGGATTCTAGTTGAGTCTTGCTTCAGACTTCCAAAGGCTTTGCTCCGTTGTTTTCCTCTTTGAATTTGGGGAAGTCTGAAGCCATTCGGATTCCTGTGCTCTTTTCATCCCTCTGTAACTGCCTCCCCAGGTTACCTCCAATTCTCTGTGACAGTCTGCAGAATCTTCTCTGTGTTCTGGAATACCATGACGCTGTGCCACAGTGCGGGTCTACTTTCATCTACGGTGCTGGGTACTAGCTGGGCCCTTACACCTCCCTGTTGTGAGAAGTTTTCTTGATTTATTTCATGACTTCTTCTCTGTTTTCCCTTTTCTGTCTTTATGAAGCTTCTGTTGTATGGATGATGCACCTCCAGTCTGGTCCTCTACTTTTCTTGACTTTTTTTCCTGATTATTCAAGTCTCTTTGTCTCATTGTTTTACTGGCCGGGGGATTTCTCAACTTTATCTTCCCAGTCCTTCCACCAAGTTTATCATTTCTGCTGAGATGGTTTTAATCTCAAAGTACCCTTTCTATTGTTTCCATCCTAACCTTGTTTAATGGATGTAATATCTTCTCCTAGCTCTCTTCTCAGAGGTTACTGATGGTAGATTTCCCCCCACCTTCCTGTGTGATCTCTTTTTCCTCCACTTTCCTCCTGTTGAGTTGTTTGCTTCATCTTGGCCTCCATCTGCCACGTCTGGGGCTTCCCCGGGAGAGCTGGTGATCCCTGGCTGTCTGTTCGTGTGTGAGGTTGGGCAACAGAAGTGGGTGGGAGCCTGATGCATGTAGGCACGGCCAACCATGGACCGTGATACTACCTTTTGGTCTTTGGTTGACCAGATTCCCTAGAGAAGACCCCTCCCAATGTCCTGTTTCGGGGGGAAAGGACTGACCTCCAGCATTCTGGGGGTGAATTATGGGAGGGGGCTAGTGCCTCAGCATTGATTTAGTCATCCTGGTTTTAGTTTGGTGCCTCTGCTCTCAACCACACCTGGTGCCTACAGCCCAGAGACCTTCTTTTCCACCTTTCCGAGAGAGAACAAGCTTCCAGACCAATGCCAGTGTTAGTTATCAGGGCTGTTTCTGGGGCACAGTGTGTGGGCAGGGGATTTGGCATCAGCCACCAACTAGTCCTACTTATTTCAATCCGCCCTTCACTCCCACTTCCAGAAGCGCTTGGTGCCTGTGGTGGATTTTATGACACAGACTGGGAGAGTCTCTTGGTTCTCCTCATTGCCAGCTTGGGATTCAACTTTCTCAGATATACGAAGTCCATTACTATGAGACCATCTTCTTTCCAGCCTCCAACAGTTCTTTTAGATTTTCCTCAGCTGCTCTCCTTGTCCTTGTAGCCTTGTGATTTAAAAAAAAAAAATCACTTTAGCAAAGTTGTAATGGGGTTCCAGTAAGGAGCTAAATTAGATGCATGTTTTCAATCTCTCATCTTACCCAGAAGCCCCTCCTATGCTTGGATCTGTGTTGGGATTTTGTATTCAGTACCATTTTTAAAAAAGATTTTTATTTATTTATTTGAGAGAGAGAGAGAATGAGCACGAGTGGGGAGGAGGGCACAGGGAGAGGGAGAAGCAGGCTCCCCGCTGAGCAGGGAGCCCGACACAGGACCCTAGGATCATGACCTTAGCTGAAGGCAGACGCTCAACGGACTGAGCCACCCAGGCGCCCCATGTATTCAGTACCATTGATCTATCTCTCCTGACACCAGTGTCTCTATGTACTAACTAATGTTTTGTAATATTAAACATACAAACAATGTAAACATACTTTGTAATATGTTCATTAATTTGAAAGGTATGTACCTCCTGTTACTATTATTTTTCCAGATCTTTAAGATTTTTCTGGCTATTCTCTCATATATAGTCTTCCAGTTACATCTTAGAGTTATGTTGTTGGGTTTTCATAATTCCTTGATGGAGATCGTGTTGAATCTGTAGACTGATTTGGAGGAGAATCACCTTGTTATTTTGTTGGGTTTTTGTAATTCTTTGATGGAGACCGTGTTAAATTTGTACACGGATTTGGAGGAGACTCTACTTGCCTTCCAGGATCCCATTGTTGTGTCTCCGTTTATTGAGGTCTCCCTTTGTACTTTTGGAGAGTTGTAGACTATGTCATAATACTCTTCATGTGGTCTTTATACATTCATTCTTTTTGCTTATTCCTAGATATTTCCTGGGGTTTATTGCTATGATTGATGAACCCTTTTCCCCATTCTGTTTCCTAGCTAGAAAGAAAGCTATCGAGCCTTCGCATACCTATTGTACATCAGATGAGAAGCATCTCTTCCCTGTAGGTTTGGTAAAAACTCTCCTATAAAACCTTCTAGGCTTTTCTTTGGCTACTTTCTCAATTTTTTTTCTAAGGTTTATTTCGGTTTCCTAAACTGAGCCGGCGATTAGAATTTCTATCCTTCATGTAGTCTAGGCTTATTAAGACTGTATCTTTAATTTCTGGTGTTTGGGGTTTGAGGGCATTTCCTCTTCGTGTTTTCTCTGATTTTATCTCGTGGTGGTGACCGTGGACTTCATTTTTTAGTTTTCTTGCTTGTCCTAATACATAGTCACACTTGGGACTTGTCCCGTGTGTGCTTGGAGAGGGCACGTTTTCGGGTTGCTGGGCTTAAGCACTAGGCCGTCTCAGTCATGCAGATCCCCGACAGCCCTACCTCACGTTTAATCTAATTCATCTATTATTTTCTGGAATAAATATATAAAAATGCACACAGAACTGCGGTTTGTCTCTTTTTCCTTAGGAAACAGGTTGAAGCTTTGTTAGGTTCATAAAGTTCCCTGTCTTTGATAGCTTCTCAATGTGTTGTTGGTCGGTTTATCCCATTGATGCCTCGGATTATATGTTATCTCATAAATACCATTAGGCCTGCTTTTTTGTTATTGTTATTGTTGGCAATTACATGGTACCCCTCTCGTTGCCCCCTTCATGTTAACTCCCCCTGGGTCATTTTATCTTAACTTTGTCGTGTGTAAGTAAGTTATGGCTGGATTTTGCACCAGCCCCTCTGCCCGTCCCCTCACTTTTGCTCCTGCCGCCCCTGCCCAGTCTGGCCTCCCTGGCTCTCCTGCACCTACCTCTCCTGCAGGCCCCGCTGCGGGGCGCTGGGCTCCCTCCCGCTGCCTCTCCGCCCTGGCTCCTTGCCCTCCCAGCCCTGCCGTGCCTTGTCGGGCACTTGGGAAACTGAGGCACACACAAGACCTCATAGCCCTTGTCTTCCGGGGGGGGGGCTCTCTCCAAGGCCCAAGCAGATTCACCAGTGAGATTAGAACTGCAAGTGGTGGGGTGTTTTATGAAGGAAGAAAACAAGGTGCTTGTCAGGGAGACGTTGGGGGAGGGGAGAGCCTAGTTTAATGAGGATGAAATATGCCTCGTTCCCCTGAGGAGGTGACATTTCAGTTGACACCTGAAGGAGGAGAGGGGGCAGGTCCAGTGAGAAGTGAGGGGATGATGATTCCGTGGGTAGGGGGCAGCAGTCTTCCGTTGTCACTGCGAAGTGTCTTCTCAAGGCTCTGTGCGCCCCATCCCCCCAGAGACGTGCAGCCCGCTCTGTGGGGCAGGCAGATGGGACCACGCATGTCCCTGAGGCTGGTGCAGGGGGGCTGCAGGCCTCCTTCCCTCCAGGCCTTCGGAGGGGCTCCCCCTGGGCCTGGTGGGGAGTGCTAACTTTGGGGAGCAGCAGGAAGGGTGGCCCAGGTCAAGAGGTCAGTGTGGCACAGTCCTGGCTGTGGGATTTGCAAACACACAGGTGCCCTTGAACCTACAAAATCCATGCCTCCCGCACAAGGCTCCTGAGGCCTTTGCAGAGTCGGACCCGGTGGGCTCTCCTCTCCAGGCTAAACGTTTATGTTTCTACCAGTTTCCGTTTCCCCAACCCATCCCTCAGGGCTGGTGAAGGGCGGGGACGGCTCTGGGGCTTGTTAACGTGGGATCCCATGGCCCAGGCTGGGCCCCAGCTCCTCCTTGGCTGTGTGGCTTGTCTAAGTCACTTAATCTTTCTGCTCCTGGGGCTCCTTGATGCTAAAATGGGGACAGAAATGAGGGCAGTGAGGAGCCTTCTCCTCACGGTTGGGATCAGGTGGTTGCTGGGGTGGCAGAGGTTTGTCCCCGAGGCTACCCCCTGATGCGGGGCTTGCTACAGGGAGCACCCTGTGCTCCGAGGCCTTTGGATGAGCTTGGCCGCTGTGACCCACTGATTCCCCTGGAGGACAGGTGCTTTGGGATTCCCTGGATCCAATTCTGTTTCCTCTTATCCTGTCCTTTCCTTGATTCTCTGAGGCATCTTGCTTGATCCCCTCTGGAGACGGCTCTTGGAAGCTTCTTGCCTTGTCATCCTCTGCCTGAGACATGAGCAACACAAAGCCCCAGCTGCCATGCGAAGGGTCCCCCCAGCACAGGGGATGCTAGGAACTAAAATCCCTATTGTCACCCATTGGAATGATGGGGTCCCGCCACAGACGCCTTCAGTCTGGGGGGCCCCAGCCTGCAGGGATCCAGTCTTCTGTCTGTCATGGATCAGCCGCCCGTGGGGACCAGCAGCTTCTCGTGGGGGAGGCTGTGTGCAGAGGGCAAGAGGAGCTAGGGTGGTGGTGGCCTCCTGCCTCAGCAGGACGTGGGCAGGGCGGACAGCTCATTATCCTGGCCTGAATCAGTAGCGAGGGATGGAGCAAAGGGCGGGGTGAGCTCTGTGTCACTGTGGCTTAGCACATGGGCTGCAGGCATGCAGGAGCTCTAGGGGGAGCAGGGAAGAGTGGCAAAGAACCCATCCCCCTGACCCTGAGGGACTGAGAGGAGCAGAGACCCTTAGGCCGGGTGAGCAAGCCAGTGCACACGGACAGGCCCAGAAGGCCAGCCTTGGTGTCAGGGAACTCCTAGGCAGCTGGCCCAGGACCAGACAGGAGCTGGAGCTCCCTGCAGCAGGACTTGGTGTGAGGGACAGGCCTGCGAGGACCGGGGTGTGGTCGGGGTCTCTGCCTGGCCTGGGTTTCAGAACTGAGCCCATTGTCGGGAAACGGAAGAAATAGCCAAGACTGACACGGTGGAAGGAATGTTAGCCTGGCTGCTTGTGTGGCCCTGGGCCTGGGGACTTGGCAGACCCCCCATGTCCTGCCAGGCCTGAGCAGGGCTGAGGCTTCCAGGGGCTGGACTGAAGGGCAGGGCTGTCACCTGCCCCTCTCCTCATCTGCACTTTGACTTTGGGGCATCCCTACAGGGCTTGGGTCTTGGGGGAAGGTGTTCCAGAATATCATGTCCAAGTCACGCCCCCAAATCATCATGATTAAAGTAACAACTAGAACAGTAATAATTACGCTTGGGGTGAAATTGTCATTTCTGTCGCATCTTTAGAACACGTTGCTGTTTTTAGTGGACCTGTAACATGAATTGAGCCAAACACTGTGCTTGCTTGGCAAGAAGCAGCTACAGGATGTGTCCCAGCCAACCTGGCGTGGTGGCAGGCCCTTCACCGCCCCGCCCCACAGGGAGCATTGGGAGGGGGGCACTGCACGGCAGCTCCCAGGGTTAGGGTCAGGGGCGCACTCTGACGCCTTCAGGGGCCAGGAGGGCAGCGAGGGCAGCAGGCCAGGTGGCCTGGGGGCGCAGGCCCTGTGTGTCCTGTCAATCCACAGCCTGGTGTTACCTGCCCGTCACCTCCCCTCAACCCCGTGACCCCATGTCCTGATTCCTCAAGAGAAGATGGCTATTCTAGATTTTTTTTAACATGAACCCTCCCAATTTTGAAGTACTGTCAACCAAATACGATATTTTTAAAACACTGCGTGGCCCTAACACGTGTCTCTGTGGTCTGGTTTTGCCCCGGGGACCACCCATCAGTGACCCCTGGCTTTGACAGGGGCAGAAGGAAACATCTAGCCTCTTCCCCAGGGAAGGATTTTTTTTGTTGTTTTTTTTAGTGGAAATTACCATTTTTCTGCTTCCCAAGGTGGTTCTGAAGGTGAGCTGTCCCTGCTGGTTGGAAATGCAAAGAAATAAATGTGTAAAAATAGAGTAGCAGTTCCTCAAACCCCCTGTCAGGTTTAAGTAGCTGGTGTCTCCTCTGGGAGTGGCACGGCTGGCCCTGAATCATCGTCAGGCAGCCCAGCAGAATGAGCAGCTCTGCACGGGGCTGTCTGCACGCCTGCCCTCCCGGCCTCCCCCCGCCCCTGGAGGGGCCCCATGCGTGTGCGTGTCAGCGTGCCCCGGGGGTGGCAGGGCCGGGACAAGGGGCACGAGGACCCCCAGGTAGTACCGGAATACAAGCAGCCGCTGAGCCCTGTCCCGACTTAGTCGTTCGTTCTTTCAGAGCCCCCGCTCCCCGCTTCTGTTCCATCTCCTTCACCCCCCACCTACCCTCCTCGGTGCCTGTCCCGTGGCCAGGTGGCAGCTCTGTGCCTCAAAGAGCTCCTGGCTGAGAGTCAGGTCCCTTAGTCTTTCTGTCTGTAGAGTAGGGACAGTTGTGCCCACCACAGAGGCCCGTTTGTCAGGCCTGGCTGCGGAGACTGGTGCGCAGGGCTGAGTGGGGGGGCGGGACTGGAGCGCAGGCTGCCTCGCCTGACTCTGAGCGGCCACGCTGCCTTGAGAGGCCCTGTTCTGCCTCCAGCATCTGCCGTGTGCCACTGGGACACGGAGGTCCTGCTCCTGTCTGCAGGAGGCAGCAGATGAGAGGCTTTGGGGACAAGTGAGAATTATTCTGGAAGACGCTTTGTAGAGCGGTGGTTCTGCAGGGGGCATCGACGCCACCTTCAGCTGCAGGGGCCACAGGGACCAGACACCACACCCTGGGTGGGTGGAGACACGAAGATCTGAGACCTTAGGCCCTTCCCAGGGCAGGTGTCTGGGAATGCCAAGAAGCAGGAGCCCGGGGTCAGGACCCCAGCACAGACATGGAGACCAGTACAGGACGTAGAGGGGCTTCCAGAAGGCTTTGGCCCTGGGACTTAGCAGGCAGTGTGGTCTGGGGCCGCTAACAGTGACAAAGGCCAGCCCGGGTCGTTCAGCTGCCACCCTGAGAGGTGGAGCCAGGGAAGGGCTGTGAGCCTGAGCTCTGGTCCGGGGTGGGCTCCAGGCCCGGTAGGTGGGGGGAAAGGAGAAGAGAGCCGAGGCAGACACCACAGCTGTGCAGACAGCAAGATGACTTTCTGGGGCCCTCCGTTGAGGCCCCTGGGGCCCCCTCCCACACCCCAGGCAGACTGTGAGGGAGCTGTCACCAGAGGGCCCTGGTCTCCTGCACAGTTCAGTCAGGCAACCACCCACCTCCCCGGCCTGTGGCCAGGGGTAGACATGGTTCACCTGGAGAGGGGCACCCATGGGAGGTCTCGACCCTGGAAGGGGGCAGGTAGGCCTGGCCCACAGATGAGGGGCCTTGCTTGCTTCAGTGGAGGAAAGTTCTAGAAGGGGAGCTGCCTAGGGAGACACCGTGGGACACACACTACCAGGGCTGGGCCTCGGTCTCCCTGGTTATAATGTGGTGGCCCTAATGGGGAGACTGGCCCTGTGGCACCTGGGCAGCTCTTCTCGGGTATTTGGGCGTGTAAACGGGTGAAAAGAGCTGGTGCTGGCCATGCCTGCTGCCGGCAGCACGCTCTCAGCCTCTCCATTCATCGCTGGGTGCCAGGCCCGGGCTCGGTGATGGCTGTGGACTTGGTTTCCATGTTTCTGCGTCTGAGCCCACTTAGCATGCACTCTGCCCTCACAGAATCTCAGTTCGTTCTGTAAAATGGGGACTGTGTGGGTACTGTGTGAGTTTTCACCAAGATGAGGGCCAGGCTGCTGCCGAGTTGCACCCACGTGGGGTTTTGCCCGTTCGGGCGTCCCTGGTGAGCCTGGGCTGCCACTTCAGACTGTGTCCTCTGTCCTTCCAGGGGCCCTGCCAGGCAGCCTGGGTAACCTCAGTCGTGCCCTGGGTGTCCTGGAGGAGCGTGTCAATGGCTCGAGGCGCAGGGCGCGAAGGCATGCTACCGATGGCGACTACAACATCGAGGTCCTGCTGGGTGTGGACGACTCTGTGGTCCAGTTCCACGGGAAGGAGCACGTGCAGAAGTACCTACTCACGCTCATGAACATTGTAAGTGGGAGCTGGTGGCTGGGCTGGAGCGGTGGGGCTGACGGAGAGGTAACCAGGTCCATGGGCAAGGCCCCCCGGGGCCCCGGTGGAGAGGTAGGTCAGGGGCAAGAGGATGTGAATGAGCCGATGGCTGGGCCGAGAGACCCCTGCCCGCCTGCCCACCTTCCTCTCTGCCGGCCTTAGGTGAGTCATCGACCTTCCAGAACTCTGCCCTCTCGTCCGCAGAGTGGGGCCAACGTCGGGTAGGTTTGCAGAGTGTATTCTGTTTTGGAGAGTGTTGTCACACCTAATCTCATCTCATTTTTGAAAAGTACCTTTAATGTAAAAATAATAAAATGTCCTCCTACTGTCATGAGTGACTATGTGCCCGGCCCGTGCTGGACATTTACTACACATCATTGCAGGCAGTCTTCACACTAACTCCACGAGCCTGGTAATTTAAAATCTTGCCTGCCTTGAAAACGTGCGCTCTTCCCCAAACGTTACACTGCCTTCCAGTCCAGCCGAGGGTCCTGCCGAAGGAGAACTATTTTCTATAGTCACACCACCTCTCCTGACACCAGATGTGTGGGTTTTCCGCACCAAGCACTTCCAACAACTAACTATTCGAGGTTAGCATGGACCCCATGGGGCAAGACTGGCCCCACTTTGGACGCCCCTTACAAATCCCGGCTTGTCACCTGTATGATCTGAGTGGAAGACCCAACCAGCCATAAATCAAGGGTTCCCATGACCCCCTCCTCAGGTTCACACGTTTGCCGGCACAGTTCACAGAACTCAGGGAAACCCTCCTTACTACCAGTGGTATATTCTAAAGGATGCAAGTCCAGAACAGTCGAAAGGCAGGGATGCCTGGGGCAAGGCAGGTGGGAGGGGGTTGAGAGCTTCCCTGCCCTCTCTGGGTGCACCAGCCTCCCAGCACCTCGGTGTGCTCACCCAGCTGGAAGCTCACAGAACTCCACTGTTTAGGGGTTTTGTGGAGGTTTTATTGGCCGTGGGTGATTGAACTCAATCCCCAGCTCCCCTTTCTCCCTAGACGCCCTCGGGGTGGGGGCAGGGGGCAGTGCTGGAAGTTCCAACCTTCCGATCACCTGGTGGGTTCCTCTGGCAGCCGGCCCCCCCGTCCTGAGCCCAGCAAGAGTCACCTCATCAGCATAAAACTCAGGTACAGGTGAAGGGCTGCTCCTGTCACCCCCGTCCCTCGGACATTACAGGGTTTGGGAGGTCTGTGTCAGGAACTGGCGGCGGGGGGAGGCAGAGACCAATATGTGTTTATAATTACTATGTCACACGTGACTTGACTACCTGGTGGGGAGGGTCTCTGTGTTACACATCCCTCGTGCTGCATGAGCCAGGAGGAGGAAGTCTCGAACTTTCTCTTGGTTTTGCCAGTTAACTTCAGTTTATTCATGTACGCCCTTAGGCTCCGACTGTACCCCAACTTTGGATAATAGGATGGTTTGGTTAGCTTCTTGAAAAGCCTGAGAAATGCAAACAGTCTTAAATTGAAACACATTTTATCATAGCAAAAAAAAAAAAAAAAAAAAGGCTTTTAGGAGATAAATTGGAGGAGCTGAGGAAAAGTAGTAATTGGGTCAAGTCTTTTTTCCCTGTGGCATCCAGCAAGCGTTTATCGGATGCATGCTTGTCCCAGGGCATGGCTGCCAGCCAGGGGCTCAGGGAGAAGGGGGTATGTCTGCCCCTCTAACTGCCCCTGTAACCTGCTCTCCGCCTCCCAGTGTGGTGGGGGAGATGAGGCGCTCTGCTTGGGCATGTGTTGCCCTGACAATTAATACCCCGTAAGGCTGGCTGTCTGTCCTCATTCAGGGCCGTGCACACCTCGGAGAGAGTCCCGGGGGCTGATGGCAGTCACACCCTCTTTGGTGGTCCTGGGGAGGAGGGAGATTGAGGAACCGTGAGTACGTGAGACAGGATGACCTCCCAGGGCAACGCTGTCAACAGAACCTCTGCGTGCTGGAGATGCTCACAATTCTCTGCTGCAGGATGCAACAGCCACTAGCCAGCCCTCGAGCACTTAAAACGTGGCTGACGTGATGGGAGAACCCAATTTTCATCTCCTTTTATTCTCAATAGAATTTTAAAATTTTAATTAAACGGTTTTTTGACTGTGGTAAAATACACGTAAAATTGATCACCTTCGCCATTTTCAAGCGTACCGTTCTGCGGCATGAACTACGTTCCCACTGCCGTGCAAACCATCACCACCGTCCATCCCCAAAGTTTTTCATCTTGCAGAGCAGAAACTGTCCCCATTAAACACTAACCCCCACCGTCCCCTCCTCAGGCCCCCCCACAACCACCATTCTGCCGTCTCTGTGATGGCGACTACTCTAGGTACCTCATGTAAGAGGACTGTTTGTCTCTGTGACCGGCTCATTTCACTTAGCGTAATGTCCTCCAGGTCCATCCCTGTCGTGGCATGTGCCGGAATGTCCTTGTCTTCAGAGCTGAGGAGTAGCCCGTTGTGTGTCTCTGCCACGTTGTGTTTCTTCGTTCCCCTGTCGGGGGGCACTGGAGTGGTTCCCACTTCTTGGTTATTGTGAATAATGCAGCCATGCACACGGGTGTGCAAATGTCTCTTCATGTCCCTGCCCTCAGTTCTTTGGGTATACAGCCAGGAGTGGAGCTTCAGGATTCTAGGGTAGCTCTATTTTTTATTTTTTGGGGAACCCCCATACTGTTTTCTATAGCGGCCGCACCACTTTACATCCCCTCCCAACAGGGCCTGCGGTTTCCGTTTCTCCACATCCTCACCAACGTTTGTTATTTTTGATGGCAGCCATTCAATGGGTGATTGAATTTCTTTGAAATTAAGTTACATTTGGACTTAGATCACCATCGTGGCCAGTGGCTCCCGTCCTGTGGCCTTGAGGCCCTAGGGTGCTGGCTTGCTTGGAGCTGCAGCTGGAGCCCTGAGTGGCCCTGGCGGCCTGGCCAGGGCAGGCCTCCCTCCCTCTGGGAGTACACAGCTGGTTACGGGACTTCCCAGCCCAGGGCCAAGCCAGCAACGTGGAGGACAGATGTGGCGGCAGCTGGCCCGGACTGTGCTCCCAGTGAGGCATCTGGTTAGCTGTGAGGTCATCCAGGGCCAGGGTGGAAACACTTTCTGCTTCTGAGGCTTGGGGACCAGCCCTGGATGGACACAGCCTGTCCCCTGAGGAAGACCACAAAGGCCCTGGGAGGAAGGTCTGGTGGGGGTTCTCGCAACTCTCTTGGGCAACGCGCAGCTAGGCTGGTTTCCCTCACTGCTCAGGGCGATTCTGCCTGTAGGGCTCCCTTTGCGGTCTCCTTGTGACAGAGTCTGGGCTGGGATGTGCGGGTCCTGGTGTGACATAGACATTTCAGGCTCCTCAGATATCCACATGCTCCCCTCCCTTGCACCTGATCTGGGGCTGTGTGGCTAGTTTTGTCTAATGGCCTTTGTGTAAGGAATTGATGTGTGTCACCTCTTGGCCAAGGCGGTTAAGAGCCAATGTGTCCCTTCCCTCTTTTCTTTCCCTAACATAGTGATCTTGGGAGCCATACGTCCCAGTAGGCGCAGGTACAAAATGGGGCAGGCCTGTGATGTGTATAAGGAAACACATACCAGCTTTACTGTGTTAAGCTCCTGATGGGGTGGAGACTTTGTTACGCAGCATGGCTCATCTTGTGCTGACTAATACACCTGGCACCTGACCACTGAGTCAACAAATGTTGGGCATCTTCTATATGTCAGGCAAGGGGCATAGCTGTGAGCAAGACAGGACATAGCCATAGCTTGTATTCTGGTGAGGGACACAGACAATATTCAAGTGAAAAGCGAAAGAGATAATCGCAGATAAATACAATGAAAGAGATAACATAGGGAAGTGGAGAAGGGCTAGGAAAGGTGGGCCACTTTATACAGGTGGTCAGCGAGGACATGCACAGAAAGTAACATTGGAGTAAGACTTGACTGATAGTGGATGACTGTGGGAAGGGTTAGGATAGAGTGTTCAGAGGAAACAGGTGGTGCAAAGGCCCTGAGGCGGCAAGAATGAGGTCAGCACATTTGAAAGTGTGAGAAGGGGCTCATGTGGGGAACAAAGGGCCCAGGTAGGAAGGGAAGTTGCCAGTGAGCAGGGCCAGTCACTGGATGTGGAGAGGGACTTGGATGTAATCTTAAGGGCAGTGGGAAATTGCTAGAGGTGCCATTTCCTTCCTGTATTTACGGGCAAGACATTTTATTCCCTTTTTTTTCATAGGGAAATGGGAGTTAATCGATCTGTCCTTCTTTCCATCTCGGACTCTCTGGAAGGTGAGAAGAGTTGGAAATGTTTGCTGAGCCTCACAAGGGCCACTTGGGTGCAGAAAAGGTCTCACGGCATTCAGACTACCCCCACCACTCAACCCATTCCAGCACCTCCTGCCAGGTCCCATTTCCTTCTTTTCCTCCCTAAATCTAGAAAAATAACATTCTTTGTTTATTAAAAGATACTGTATCTAACACAGACAACATATTATTTATGATGGAAAATTAGAATATATTCCTGTAGGTGTGTGAATATTTTCTCCTACTATCTAATTTTAATGGTGGCATCATATCAAATCACATAGCACACATAGACATCACTTTTTATGTAATTGATTATTGATATGACATATTCATATAACAAAAGTAGTTTCTCTCCTAGAGGTCAGATCAGCCACTAAGCTGTAATGAACATCGTTACAGCTAAATCTATCACTTGTCCTTTACTATTTCCTTAAACTGCATCCCTGAAAGTGCAGCGCCTGGTCAACAGGTATGTGCATTCTAAAGCTTTCTATGCCAGAATGTTCTCTGTTAGGGTTTCACCTCTTCACACTCCATTAAGCAAATGCCTGTCTCCCCTCCTCCTCATACCACTGAATCCTTTTCAGCTATGGTAATTTGAAAGCTATAGCTGGGATATGCTTTTTGTCATTAAGTTGTATTTATTTGATGGTAATGAGGTTGCAGCTGTAAAAAATGTATATATATATACTTAAAAACAGCGATCATCTTCTATGTTTAGGATGGGCCTATCCATGTCCTTTATTTTATTGGGATATTAGTTTCTTTCTTGTCAATTTGAAGAATCTTTATATTAGAATAGGCTAACTTTTTTGTTTGTCATGTGGGTGGGAAATATTCTCCATAGTTTGGTTCTTTGCCCTTTGTTTTGTTTGGGGGCAGTTTGCAGTGGTTTACATTTTTGTGTGTAGTGGTGTCCTGAGATCTTTCTCTCCTCAGCTTTTCCCTTGGGTGCTGTGTCTGGTACTTCATGTCCTCCCCCAGAAGTTAATCTTCTGGAATTTCGCCCCAGTCACCCTGGCAGACTCCCATGGCTTGTCAGCAGCATCATTTCCCAATCCCGTGGCCTTGCACTGGCCACCTCGCCTTTTTTGCTGAGTTCACCCACAGTAGCCCCATACTCAGAATGTCTCCTATTATCAAATCCCTGCGGCCCAGCGTAAATTGAAGATATGGGCCCTGGTCACTGGCCCACGAACTCGGGAACATGAGCCCTGCACTGAGACCCCCGCAGCCCAGCCCGACCATCTCCAGAAACCTGATGTGGCCTGTGCATCCTGCTTCAGGGCCCCATTCTCCAAGGCCCTTCTTCATCCTCTGCTTGTCCAGAGGCTCAGCCCAAAGCTATACCCACTCTTGGCTTTCTGCTGAGATGAAGAAGTCTGTGCGGAAGAGGGTACTGGGGCCTTCTAAGCACTGGGGCCAGGCTGTGGGCAGTGGCCTCATCCTCTGGGGCCCTCACACTGGTTTTTAGCTCTCAGACGCCAGAGCCTCAAAGGTTGCTGGCAAACCCCAGGATGAGGCCCCGTCCCCTTGGCCCAGGGATCCTTAGCCTAGTCAGAGAGGCTTGGGAAGCCCGTCCGAGAACCTCTATCCACTGCTCAAGGGTGGAAGGGTCTCCCCTCCCACCGCTAGGAGGGCTGTGAGGGCAGAACTAGGAGATGTGGCCGGCTATGTGGCCTGTCTAGCCACACTGGCTCCTTCAGGCCCCCATTCCCGCACCATGGCTTGGCCTGGGCTCCCTGCTTCGATGTGGCTCTCCACAGCTGGCCTCCCTCTGCTGTCATCCCATTCCTGCTTCTGCTCCTCCCTGCCTTCAACCCTGGCTCATGCTGTGGCCTCCACTGGACCCAGCCCTGGGAAGGAGGAGCCTCCCTCTGCCCAGGACTCCCCTCATCCGCAGACTCTCTCAGTGCACTGGGACCTGCTGTTCCGTTTGACCCTTTCTCCTTAGAAACATGCTCCCTGCTGTGTCTGGTGCTCCTAGGCTGGGCTGTGGACAACATGCCTGAACACACCTGCTGGGTATATTGGGGCATCACCACATTTTCCCAGGCCTGCTCTGCCAGCCCCTGAGCTAGTCTCTGCTTCCAAACTTGGTGTGGTGGCCCTGCGTGCCTGGAAGCCCCAGGAACCATGCTAGGATGTGGCCTCCGTGTTCATGGCCCCTCCAGTTACCTTGCAGGCACAGATGTGGCTATTCTCCTGGCTCAGGTGACAAATACCTCAGGGGAGGACTGGAGACCTGATTAAAGGAACATGCTCACACGTGCATTTTGAGAAAAGTATAATTTGTGCCAAGACTTCAAGAAATCTACAACCTGGGCCCAAAACCATGTGCTGCTTCTGGGGCTTATAGCCTTTAGCTGAAGCACTAACTAATCCTGCTCTTCTCTGAGAAACCAGAGGCCTTGGTGTGTTGCTTGGGATCTCAGTGTCCACAAAGACCTAGAACTGCCTAGGGAGCTGCCGGTTCCGTTGCCCTCCTTGCAGGTGTGAGGCAGACTACCGCGGTCGGTGATGGCCTGCCCCGGAAGGTGGCCCACGGTCCTCTCTTTGTCCCTGGGAATGTCCTCCAGAGGCCACAGAGACCACCGAGGCCACCACGGTCTGCCGCAGAAGTGCCACTCTTTTTGGATGGCAAACATTTTAAAACATCAATTTTATATGAAACCAGCCTTGGGCATATTACCGAGCTAAAGCAAGATGCACAGAACTCTTCAAGATAAACAGAGATTCTAAAGTAAGGTTGCCAAAACTACAGCCCAAGGGCCAAATCCGGCCCATCATCCTTTTTTTTAAATGAAGTTTTGGGGGCGCCTGGGTGGCTCAGTTGGTTAAGCGACTGCCTTCGGCTCAGGTCATGATCCTGGAGTCCCTGGATCGAGTCCCGCATCGGGCTCTCTGCTCAGCATGGAGTCTGCTTCTCCCTCTCCCGCTCCCCCCTCTTGTGCTCTCTCTCTCTCTCACTCTCTCTCTCAAATAAATAAATAAAATCTTTAAAGAAAAATAAATGAAGTTTTGGGATACAGCCACATCCACTCATTTATGGATTGTCTGTGGCCGCTTTTGTGCTATTGCATAGTGCACTGAACATAGTCACTCCCTGGTGCTCAGGAAATATTTGTTCCCTGGCTCCAGAGAAATCTCCCACAGGCTTTGAGCTCACCTTGTGGCCCCAGTGCTCTAGAGTTTGCATTCACATCCCACTGCATCAGTGAACTGGCGGTCCCTACGTACTTGGTAAAGAATGAGGACCAGCTTTGGAGTCAGAAGCAGCTACATCCTAATCCTAGCTTTTGTCTACCCGGCAAAGTTCCCGCCTTGTCCTGCACCTGGTTTCTTCCTCTTTATACCGTCCACAAACTCTGAGAACCATAAAGGCTTGCACGGTCCCCAGGAGATGAGGTTCCCCTCACCCTTTGCAGACCGTCAATTCTCTGTAGCTGGAGCAGCCCTTTCCTGCAGGTCACCATCGGGGACCTTGCCCTTGAGCTGAGCTCCATCCTCTCCCTGCTCAGACCTCCGTCCACCCCCATCCCCACCCTAGCCTTGCTGGCTCAGTGGACCTGTGAGGTCACTTTGGGGATTCTTTCTAAAGCAATTAAATGAGCTGATCCTAATAATCATTTTAAAACAGCAGAGTAGGAAGAGCAGATTTCTAGGCAGACAGAGCTGTCTCTCCCAGCTCTGTTAACTGCCTGTGTTCCGGAAGAATTCCTGAGCCCCCAGATTATCTCTTCTGCGGACGGCAGACACACTCCTTAGGCCTACAGAGACTTGTGCTCCACAGAGGCCTCTGTGCTTTCAGGGTAGAGGCCATACCCTTTGACCTCCCCCCACCCCAGCATGGGGACAAGCCTCTGTACAGTATGTTCTTAAACAAGTTTTGTTGAATGAATGATTTCTCGCTGTGCCAGGATTCTGATATTTTTCCTCTTTTCTTTTCTAATTTAATCCAGAAATTGGCCTGGGTTTACCAAAGCCCTGCCAGGGTTTGCAAATAATCAGAGGCATAGAGGCTCCATTTCTCACCAACTTCCAAGAATGCTGGGGCCGTGTGGCGATGGTGGGGAAGGCAGTGGCAGGACCGGAATGTGTTCTGCCGGTCCCCCGGGGGACAGGGGGAGGGGGGCGGTGTCACCTCGTGAACTGGCCCTGGAATTGCAGACTAGCCAGGGTTAAGGCGCTGCCCCCAGGCCCTGTTCATGTGTCTCTGGCTCTGGTTCCTGGGAAAGAGAAAACCATCTCTGGAACCAGACGCTGAAACTGGCTTCCTGTAAGTTGAAGGGAAGTGAGCAGGGCTCTCCGGCAAGCGGGGGACACATTTGGGGTTGGGCCTGGCCGGAGCACAGGGTGGGAGAACGGGGAGCAGAAGTTCTCATCATGACACGGCAGCTCCCCCGGGCCCCGGGCTGTGCTGGCAGCAAGGGCCATGGTGGGGCCTCCTCACGCGTGTCCCACTGGCCTGAGAACACGTCCTCGTGAGCTGCCGGGAGATACAGCAGTCAGGACCGGCGGTGTGTGTGTGAGGCCGAGAGAATGCTTGAGACAGGGCCGCACTCTCCTATGCTGACGGGAGCCAGGCGGGAGGCGTAGGCCCGGGTGAAGGAGGCCGTGGGCAGTAGGGAGTGGTGGGGACTGGAGCACTGGGAGAGGCCACGCCCCCAGAGACCCCCTCCCGGGTCCCCCTCCCTTGTGGTCATGGAGGAAGAAGCAGATGCACTGTTGCCAGCTCTTTTTTTTTTTTTCATAAGAAGCTGGAAATCCAACTTTTATGGGAAATCTAATTATTTTTCAATGTCAGCAACAAATTGAAATTAAGACCTCACATTGCACAAGTGAATCAGAACATGACCGCAGGACAAGTCTGGCCGGTCAGCTGGTGGATGGTTCCTTCTGGCCTAGAAGAAAGGAGGCGACTGCCTGCCCTGCTGTGTCCTGTGATGGGGGATAATTAATGCCACCTCCCAGGGCTGGCGTGAGCATGACTCAAGTTAAACACCAGGAAAGTGCTTCTCAGCATGCCGGGCCCGTGGAGAGCATCCCGCGGACGTGAGCCACTCCTGGCTACGTGTTCGTGCATTGGGTGCTCTCTGAACCCCTGTCCTAAGTCGGGCCCCATTCTGGGCACTGGGGTACAGAAGTGAGCTGTCATGTCCCCGTGCTTAGAGAGTTTGGAACGTGGGAGGGGTGGGGAGCAAGGAAGGGAAGAGTAATGACACCCTGGTTAATGCAAGTGCTGATTGTGCAAATAGAGGGCATTCTGGGGTCACAGGGAAGAGTGTCACAGATGAGGGCCTCTTGAGCTGCCCCAGAGTAGAGGCAGGGGTCAACGAGGAGAGGAACCTGGTGCATGCCGGTGTTGCTGAAGATGATAGAACAGCATGTGCCAAGGCCCAGTGGCATTGCCGCATCACAGTATGAGGTTGGGCCCCGCTGGGGTGTAGGTGCTGGAGTGAGGCAAGAGATGAGGTTGGCAAAGCCTTTTGTGTCAGGCTGAGGGGCACCAAAGGGGGTTGATGCCTGGGGTCCCCTGCCGTACTGTGACAGGGGAGTAATGAGGTTGGTTTGGGGTCTAAAAAGAGAAACTTCTCTCTTTGAGAGTGTGGGGCTTATGCCTTCTGTTATCAGAAACGCCTCCCCCCGAAGCCTGAGGAGACTGAGGTTTTATGCCTGGCAGCCCCGTGGGAGGAGGCACTCAGCTGATGTCTCCACATTGTCCCAGTGGCCCCCTGAGTCCCCTCTCCTGGACAAGCTCACTGAGGCTTGGAGGGGTTGGGTGGTGCAGCCAGGGCATGGCAGATGGCATTCCTCCCTGGGGACCTGGCCCAGGTGCCTGTCCCCTCCCTGCTGTGGTGGCCTGAAGAGCGAGCGCTCCCGGATCCTTGAGGAAGAGCCAAGACACGTTCTCACCTCGGCTCTCGGATCTCCCAGCAGCTTCTGACATCACTCGCCCTTGCCCCAGACCATTTTCCATCGACCTCTGTACCTCTCCTGGCTTTTCCCCTGGCTTTTCCATCTATTGTGCCTTCCTGTTCTAAGATTTGCTCACTCACTCCTTCTTCCATCCAGTGATGTTTACAGAACACCTGGCTGTGTCAGACGCAGGCAGCCCAGCCGTAGGTGCTGGAATGTGCTGCTGAGGAAGCCCCAGAGGGGGTCGGGAGGGGGGTCCTGCCTGCACGGAGCTCACATTCCAGTGGGGGTGGGGTGGACGGTAGGACAGTAGAGACTCCCCCCGCCCCTGCAGTGATGATGATGTAGGTGGAGAAAGTTCCAATGTGGGGGGGGTACCCATGGTGCCTCTTCTTCCCTGAAGCCCGTGGCACCCCACCCCACTCCCAGGATTCTCCCCGACCCCCCTCCCCTCTCCAGGAGGCTGCCTGACAGCTGATGTGGAAATCTCGGAACAGCTTGCCCTTGGCCTCCCTGGGGGGCCGACGGTTGTCAACACGGGAGTTAGAGTCCCCATGGACAAGGAGGGCCAGGCATCGTCACTCCTCGGAAAAAGCCAGAGGCAGCTGCAGACCCCAGCAAGGAGGTGACAGCTGAGCTGGAAAAGCAGACAGTGTGGCACCACACTGGGCCTCTGGTCTGGGCCAGCCTGGGCTGTTGCTGCCAGTCTGCTCCCTGGGTGTCAAGTTCCCGTGGAGTGATCCTGGGGGGTCCTGCTCCCCCGCCAGAGGGACGCTTGGTGGCGGGTCTCGGGAGGATTAGGAGTTCATAGAAAGGTGTCACACATTTAACGTCAATTTCAGGGGGGTCTGCTTGCCTCATTTGCATGTTCAGCACCTAGCAAAGGGCCCAGCACATAGTAGGTGTTGAGTAAACACCTTTTGAATAAATGAGTGAGTGAGTGAATTCTCCTAAAGTGACTATGGTCCCACAGACTCCCATAAAAAGTAGACTCTACTTGTCCGTGGAAAAGTTGTCCCTGTAGGCTTAGTGTCCTTGTCCCTTCTTCCTTATGGCCAAAGCTTTTTCTCCACTGTAGACGCTAGAAGCTTGCATCATCAGCTCACAGGGACGCATGGCTTTAATTTCAGATTTGCCAAATCACGCTCTCAAAAGCCTTTGCCCCAGCTCCCACTTATGCTTCAGTGGGTGAGTTTATCAATGTCTCTGAGCCTCAGTTTCCCCACTGGTAACACAGGGGTAGTAAAGCCCCCCGGGGAAGGGTGTGTGATGACGTGAGGAGCATGCCGCTCAGGTCTTGGAAGGTCACAGTGTACCAAGGGGCCACAGTCGTCCAAACCAGCCCAGCCCTTGTCCTCAAGAAGCTTGGCTCTCGTAGGGACACACTCACGTGCTTTAGGTCAGTAAGGTGGACAAGGGCCCAGCTAGCGCCCTCTGCCTGGCTGGGGAGAAGGTCACAGTGGAGGGGAGCCCAGAGCTGGTTCCATTCCCTGCAGAGGGAGCCACAGCCTCGGCATGTCCTGGGAAAGGGGCAGGTTGGGGGGGGGCAGGCTTAGGGGGTTGGGGCCAGGAGGCCTTGGGGGATGGAGCTGGCCAGATGGAGGGAGCTTGGGCTTCATCCTAAAGCTTTAAGAGCTAACAGGTTCTAGAGCCCCCCGCCCCAGTTCTTGGGGCACAGGTCCAGCAGAGGGAGAGGGCAGCTAAAACAATCTAACAGACTCATGAGGGCATTCGAGATGGTGATGGTGGCAGAGGGAACAACCTGCCGGGGAGCAGCGTCCGAGTGAGCACAGCAAGCACCCAGCGAATGTGGGACACGGGTCTGGGGAGCAGGAGACAGCCAGGTGTGGGGGCAGGGCTGTGCATGTACCCCCTCCCTGCCCACGTCTGGCAACGAGAACTTGTGCCTCCAAGAAGTGTCCCTTTGGTCCCAGGTTCCCTGTGTAGCGGAGGGCGTTCATCTGCCTTCCCGTCCACCAGTTGGTTCCCATGCTCCACACTTCGGGGTGTTTGGTCAGAGCCTGGGCCCAAGTGGGTTAAGGAAGGGCTGACAGGGGAGCTCGGTGACTCAGGCAGACTCTGGTGGTGGGAAGGGCCACGTGGCGCACGCAAGGACAGAACCGCATCCTACTGTGTTCATCCTTATGCCCTGGATGTTAGGAAGGGCGCCGAACGCGAGCGAATTACTCTCAGGGAGGGCTGTGTTCGTGGCACACAAGCCAGGTAGTGAGTCTAATGCTGCGAGGAGGCTTGGAGCAAAGCTTCTGAATTTTGCTGGGAGCCCCAAATTCCTCGTGAGCCCTGCCTGTGCCGGGGACACACATGACAGTCTAAACTCTCCTGGTTTTCTCAGGCTTTTCTGGGTCAGCGCCTGTTTGGCAGGGTCCCTCCCTTCCCCCTCATCTCGTGGAGACCCCTGGGGGCCCTGGCGGCAGTGGGGACGCTGGCCTGAGCCCTGGCCGTTTGTTTGGTGGGGGGAGGTCAGGTCTGGCCCTGGGACCCTTTACCTGGACTGCTCAGGTGTGCCAAGCCCCACCTGGTCCAGGTCAGGTGCTGTGATGCCCTGTCCCCTCTCCAGCCTCTCCCGGTCCACAGCCAGCATAAGGCAGGCGGCGTCTGGAGCCCACGCACACCCCTCTGGGGCTGGGGGAGCCAGGCTGCTGCTCGGACCGGATCACTCACACCAGCACCCCCATTTCTCACCTGGCACTTAGAGCCACTTTGGGAGTGGACTGTGCCCTCAGAGTCCAAGCGGGAAGCCCATAGCCCTCAGAATCTATCTTTTGGACCCTAGAGGTGTGGTGGGGGGCAGTGGCAGGGATGGGGCGCTGTGACCCTGGGTCTGATGTCCTGCCTCTTCTCAGCCCCCTCCTCTGACCTCCTTCCTCAGTCAGGACACTTTCTCCTCCCCTGTTGCTGTCCCCAGGGATTTCCATGGCCACACCTCCTCACGATGGCATCTTCCCTCTCTCTTTCTTTGGCTCAAAATGGTGATAGGGCAGCAGAAAAATGTGAGTCATGGAAGGAAAAAGCGTTGTTTTCAGATGACATCATGGTGCCCAGTTGGACACAGATGACAGAGATCACAGCACAGGGGTGAAGGTCATGTTCAAACTCAGACTGGATGGGGGGAGGTGAGGATGCCACGAGGGGCCCCTCCCCCAGAAGCTTCTGGGCAAGACGCCACGTCGGGTCCCTGGGGCTCTGTGGTCAGGTAGTACCAAGGAGCTCTGGGGAACATCAGACAGGGAGGCGATGCCCCCGGGCTCTCCGGGGCTGCGGTCGCTGCCAACAAGAATCAAGATCCCTGCCTTCCCTCTGCTCCTTCCCTGCCAGTGGCCTCAGGGGGACACCAGGCCCTGGCCTGCAGCCTCAGCAGAGTCCGTCCTTCCCTGTTCTGTAGCATTACCCCCCTTCTGATGAGCTGTTGGTCAGGGAGCAGGAACATCGGGTCCCACGTGGTGGGGTGGCTGTCCCTTACCCGCAGCAGGGCCTGGCAGGGAGAACCCCTGGTGTGGGTCTCACACACACACACACGCACGCACGCGCCTGGTGGGCGGCAGTGTGGGCTTCGGAAAATGCCTGGCGTGCACCGCAGCCCTGAGGAGAGCCCCCGGCGGGCCTGGGAGTGTACTATATGCCTGGGGTTTTGCTAGGTGCTTTGAATGCCATGTGAGGCCGGTCCTGGTGATAGCCTGAGGGGTGAGGTCCAGCGTCATTGCCATTTCACGGATCAGGACACTGAACCGCAAACAGGCCACGTGCCAGGCCTGGGTCACAGGGCGGGAAGCCTGGAACCCGTGCGCCCCGATAGAGACAGGGAAGGGGCAGCTGCAGCAGTAATCAGCACCCACAGGGACTGTTTCCTAAGGCAGCTTTGCTTTTTGTTTGCCTGGTGAGTATTTGTTGAGCCTCAACTGGGTTCTGGGCATCGAGCTGCTCGCCTGGGGGTGGAGGAGCCCTGTCTCCACCCTGGCAACCTGCAGACATGTCCCCAGTCCCAGCAGAGCATGGCCTGGCATGGGGTGGGGGACAGGAACAGGTGGGGTCTTGGGCCGAGTGCTTGGACCCGGTGTTGAAGGAGGGCTCTAACCCCTCCCATGTTTGTTGTATGTACGACCCGTCCTGCCCATTTGCATTTCGTGGCCGTTTGATATTTGGAGCAGAGAGGCTAGGCTGTGTTTTTACCTGCCTTGCCTGTGAAGCACTGGCTGAGAAACCAGTGAGGAGAGAACATCTGCAACGGGCACGTTTGTCCTCGCAGTAAGACCAGGCTTTCGCTGCCCTGTTCGTGCATCAGGAGATGCCCACCATGAACGTTTTCTTCCCCAGAAGCCCACAGACCCGTCTGCCCCAGCTTCCCACTGCACTTTCTCTGGGACGGTCCATGCCTTCTCCCAAGGGTCGTCAGAGAGACCGGACTTCCTCCCAGTCATTTCAGGGGTTCCCAGAGTAGCCACAGAGCACCTTGTGAGTCCCGCTTCCTGAGGCCTCACAACAGATTTTCCGGGCCTAGCCTGTTCCCCGGTGCGGTGGTGGGTGCAGCTCGGGGGAAGAGGTGATCAGTTTCCTGAAGGCTGGGCATAGGCAATGGGAACCCTGCCCTGCTCTGCCATTGCTTGCCCCTGGTAGGGAGCCCTGTCCCCTGCCCAGTCTTCCCTTTGCCCACCCGTCCCCGCATCCTCCTGGCGGAGGAGAAAGTCATCTCTGCCCAGCAGCCTTCGGCCACCTGCCAGGGCTCGCTGGTGGCCAGGGTGGAACTCTGCCACAAAGAAGGTGAACTTTTACATTATTATGCACAGCCTGTGTCCTTCCTTATTGTCTATTCCAGAACAGAAGCTTGGCCACATCTTTGCATAAGCAAAAGGTGCATTACAGTGTATTTCCCCAAACACGAGAGCCCTTGGCCTCTCTCTGCACCGAGAAGGGCTGTGGCTTTGAACATTTTCCCTCAAGGTTTAAAGATTCCAGGATCAATTTCTCAAGACAGGGCTCAAGGACATTGTCCCGGCTTCCCCTCCCCCTGTGGTCTGGGCAGAGGAGAGCAGCTTCTCCCCAGCACACAGGTCTCTGGGCAGGTGGGGCAGGGGTGGGGAACACACTTGGGCCCTTCGCTGGGGTCTCGGCCATGACAGGGCATCCTGGGCCCTGCTGCTGTCACATAGTTTGCCCATTTCCTGTCGTCCCACATTCTCCGAAGTTATTCATTCATTCAAAACTCTTTACCGAGCCTTTACTAGGTGCTAGATGCTGCTGGAGACACAGCAGTGAGCAAGGAGGAAAGGTGCCTCTCAAATCAAGTGCATAGTCCAGTCTGGGAGCAGCTGCTTTCGGGGGTACTTTTGGGGTAAGCAGGGACCGTCGTGTTGGGGGGGAGCATGGATGGACAAGTGGGCACAGCAAGTGCAAAGGCCCTGAGGTCGGGATGGGCTCTCTGTACAAGGTGCACGGAGGCCAGCGCTGGACCACAGTGAGCAAGGCCGGGGCAGCCTGAGCCGCTGCAGCACAGCTTCGATTTTACTCCAGTTGCAGTGGGAAGGCCTTGGAGTGGGTGGGGATTCCGCTGAAGCATAACTCTTCCCCTTCCTTGAAACACATTTATTACCATGACTTTGTTTTTGCAGATGCTCTTCAGATATTTCAAGAATTCTGGAGAGGGGGAGAGGGGGTTCCAGGGATGGGCTGCTGCACAAGCAGCTGGAGAGGGCAGCCAGGCTTGGCAGAAGGCGGAGCTGTGGAGACCAGGGGCTCCCGGGCGGAGTCGCTGAAGCGGCGGAGCACAGAGAAGGCAGCCAGAGCCAGCTTCGAGCTGCCCGAGGGCCAGCCTGAAGGCACGGCTGGGGGGGCGCTGGGGGTTTAGGGCAGAGGCAGGGGAAGCTGGATCCCCCGAGTGCTGCCTGTGGTGAAGGTGCATGGTGGGGGGTGTGGGCAGCATCAGAGCCTTCTGCATAAGAAGCCCCGGCCCTGCTGCTTGTCTGGGAGACTGTCAGGGTCACGGGAGGACGGGGGAGACGTGCGGGAGATGTTTGGGGGCTGCCTTCTGTCCTCGCTGACTCTGCCACGTCTGGCAGCTGCCTGCTCGGCAGAAGCCTTGTTGCTGTGTTCCTATTAAGGATGCAGGCATTTCCCTGGAAATTGTACTCATCGTTCCCAGTGGGCTCCGTGGCCGTGTGGGCCCTGCCGGCTTCTAGCATCTGAGCAGCATCCCGTGGGCTCAAGGGCTGTGGGCCCTGAAAGGCCCATGTTCCCCCGGCGGGCAGGTCACGGCCCCCTCCTCAGGCCAGCAGAGGCAAAGGGCGGAGGGGCCCCTCCCCTCAGCACTGCCCTGCATTGTCGGACAGGTGTCACAGGGGGAGGCCAGGGCACAGCCCGCCCACTCCCCGAGAGAGTAGCCTGCGTGGAGCAGCGGCCCCTCTGGAAGGGACAGAGGCTTCCTTGGGGAGAGAACCACAGAAGGCCCACCACAGTTGGAAGTGGCCAGGGAGGTAGGGCTGGGAGAGTCTCCGGAGTAGGCCTGAACTGCCAGCCTGACCCAGCCTGGCCTCCTTGCTGGCCATCTGCTGGGAATGCTCCTCAGCGGCCCGGGAGGCTGGGGACAGGGCGCCCAGCCCAGCCGATCCGAGCTGAAGCCGACAGGCAGCTCTGAAGGCAGGGCCTCCCGCTCAGTGGCCTGACACCCCAGACTCTGGTTGCCTTACCGCTGCCCCCAGCAGGATATGGGCCTCTGCCTCATAGAGCTTAACGCTGAGTGGTGGCATTCCTGGGCTTCTGTTCATGCCCGGTCCTGAATCAGGGGTCAGGGTCAGAGCTGCTCAGTATCCAAGGACACAGGACCCCTTACTTGAGATGGGCACAGTGGCAGGGGTCAGGGGAACAGGAGGGTCCTGGGCCCTGGTGGGTAAGGTCTGGGCCAGGAAGTGGGAGGTGGGAAGGGGACCAGCCCTACGTCTCCTTCCTGCCTGTGGGGACCAGCAAGCACCCCCTCACTCAGAGCCTCAGCTTCTCCATGGCTCAGGTGGGACTGACCTCTCATTCTGGCCTCCGAGGGCTGTTGGGAGCATAAAATGAGCTAATTCTGTGAACTCAGCCCTGAATCCCTTCCGAGTATCAAGGCAGGTTTCCTGTCTTCCTAAAGCTTGTCACACCCTGGGCTTAGAGCCTCACCAGGCACGCAGGTGGGCGGGTCCCCTCGAGGTGCCCCCCAGACCAGCTCTGAGAAGTGCCATTAGAGCGTGGGCCCCGGAGAGGCACGGTCAGGCTGTCAAGGGAGCCTCGAGCCCCTCGTTTTCTGGGGAGGCTCTGAGAGATGACCCCGAGACATTTTGCGTTCCCCGACTCCGTGCACAGCAAAGATGGACTGCTTCCACTTGCCAACAAGGGGATGGGGCTGAGCCAGCCCAGAGTGTCCCGGGGCTGTGTAGGAGGTGCCCCCATTCCAGTTCACATCACTCCTCACGTCTGTTCCTTCTCCACTCACCCCCAAATCTATGCCCCACACTTGACACCTCGACTGCTATAGTGGGCACTTGAATCTGCTTTCCATAAATGAGCCAGAGTCATCTTTCTGTCATGGTTCCACATCCCCCACTGCTCTTTGAATAGAACTGGAACCCTTCTCACTACCTGAATAGCTGTGTGGTCTGGCCTCAGGGGCCCTCTCTCCCTGCCCAGTCCTTGGAATGCATGTCACTGCCTCTGACCCCAGGATGTTTGCACATGCTGCTTTCTTTGCCAGGAGCACCATCCCGGCTTTGCTGAGCTAACTCCTTCTCATTTCTTATCTCTGAGACGAAATGCCACCTCTTTAGGGGGCCCACCAATCCTCACCAGGGCAGATTCACCATGAATATGCCCTCTAGGTTCCCTGCCAGTTCCTCAAGGTCTTCATCAGCATCGTCGTGATCGTAAAGCTGGTTTTGTGACTTCTGAGTGTCCCTCTCTACCTCCTGACAGAGGGCCAGCTCCGGGCTGGTTCACTGCCGCATCCCAAATGCTAACATAGTGCTGGACATGCAATGGGACCAATAGCTTCCTCCCGTGGAAAAGGAGGGGTGTGCTGGGTACCTGCCGAGGTCCGTGGAAAAGGAGAGGCCAGGCCAGGCGATTCTGGCCCCCAGGGGGTGGTGGGCTCCGTGAAAGGCCAGGGTGGCTTAGTATGAGAAGTCCCATTTCGAATCTGTAAGGGGCTCATTGCTGGGCTGGGGGCTGTCTGCGTGGCAAGATGGACATCTACACACCAAAGCTCACACGTGGGGAAAAAGGCAGCTTTCGTTAGTTCTTATATCTGATGCCCCCCCTCACTCCAGAATAGAAGGGAAAATGGGACCCAGCCCATGGGAGGTGGCTCAGCCTCTTCGCGTTCCGAAGGCTTTAGGGGGCAGGGTCAGGTCTTAAAGCTGAAGCTGCTCTGACAAAATACCGCAGGCTGGTCACTTAAACGGCACACGTTAATGTCTCCCTGCTCTGAAGGCTGAAGTCCAAGGTAAGGGGTCAGCTGATTGGGTTCCTAGTGAGGGCTCTCTTCCTCGCTTGAGGACAGCCTCCTTGCTGTGTCCTCACGTGGTAGTGAGAGAGCGAGCGAGGGAGCTCTCTGAGGTCTCTTCCTGTAGGGGCACTGAGCTCATCATGGGGACCCCCACCCTCATGACATCATGTAACCCTACCTGCCTCTCGAATGCCCCACCTCCAAATTGCACTATGTTAGGAGTAGTGAATCTGGGGGAGACACGATTCAGTCCACAGCAGGGCTGTTCATCCCCTGCCCCACCTGCCCATGGCCTAGCCACCCTGCATCTGTGCACATCTGTCCCAGCATGCTCTGCCCTGGGCAGTGACCCTCCAGACTGAGGCCCTGCAGCTGCGGTCAGTCGGGGTTTGTTCTCTCTTCTGTGGTCAAGCAACATCTGCCTCCTCTCCTGCAGTCCAGCACCCCCTGGGCTCCCTCTGAGGCCCAGCAGTGCCCCCCCACCCAGCCCCAGACCAACCCACAAGCCAGCCCCCAACTATCCTGCCCACCGTCCCTGGATCCCCAAAGTATCGCTGGGAGCTGCATTCCATTTGGGCCCTGTGAAGCCACCCCTTCTCAATATGAACCAGTCCCTCCCAGGTCCCAGACAGCAGAACCAAGCTCTCTCTACTTTTGGCTTCTTCCCAAATATCGGGGCTGTTTTTACTCTCCCTGCCCTGTCCCCCCAACTCGAGACATAGGCTGGGGGTCAGGCGTGGAAGGAGTACAGTGAAACCTAGCCATCCGCCCGACCTTTCCCTGCCCCCTCCTCCCTCCTGCCCCCTCCAGCTGCAGCGGGACCTCCCCGTGTCACCACCTTCTTCGCTTCTACACCATGACTTTCGGTCAAAGGCCGTGAGCCAAATTGGCCAGGCTTGCCCGTGAGATAAAGCAATACTTGGGAGACAAAAAAACCCTTTCTCTCTCTCCTCTTTTTTAAAGATTTCATTTATTTATTTGACAGAGAGAGAGCACAAGCAGGGGGAGAGGGAGAAGCAGACTCACCGCTGAGCAGGGAGCCTGATGCGGGGCTCGATCCCAGGACCTGGGGATCATGACCTGAGCCGAAGGCACACACTTAACCGACTGAGCCACCCAGGCGCCCCCCCCCCTTTTTTTAGGATTTATTTATTTACTCGACAGAGAGAGAGAGAGAAACTTTCTCTTAAGAAAAACTGGCTTTTAGAGCTATTGTCTCACTGTGGACTGAAAAATCGAGTTTGAACCTCAAAGCTGGGCAAAGGCGTCTGTGTGTAGGGGTGTGCACCCTGCCCTCCCATGACTTCATGGGGAGCTACAGGCAGTCTGATTTAGTGTGGTGACAAATACGGCGTCTTACGGTTTTCGCCAGCACCGATCCTTTGCACACACAGGGAACTTCAGTGCTCACAAAACGTCATGAGACCAGGACTGTTAAGCCTGTTTTACGGAGGGCACGGCACAGCGTGGGTGAGTTGGCAGGGCCTCCCCTGGGCCCTACCTTGTCAGCGGCAGGTGGTTCTTGGGCCTGTGGTTCCTGCTGACACCTCCCCGGTTGTCTTTCAGGTCAACGAAATCTATCATGACGAGTCCTTGGGGGCCCACATCAATGTCGTCCTGGTGCGGATAATCCTGCTGAGCTACGGGAAGGTGAGTGAGCTGCCGGTGTCTTCCTGACGCTGCAGAGCCCCTGCTCGCTGGGGGATGAAAGGCGCCCTCCAGCAAGGCACGGGCGTCTTCTGAAGGCCAAAGCCTCGGTGCCTGTCCCCCGCTGCCCTGTGGTACCTGAAAGAAACAAGGAACCTGTGAGCCACCCCCATATTCCTGACCCCCTTTCGCCTCACCTCTTGTTGTAAAACGTAGGTTTTGTTGTTTAGGTGTGGGGCGGCCAGCCTCTCAAGAGATGACAGCCATAGAAAAGATGGCTTGTCACCCACTCGGGGCCACAAGTCAGGGTGAGTGGTTGTAGGACTGGCTGGCGTGAATAATTCCTGTGGGCTCTGGGCCACAGTTGGCTAGTCCCTGCCCAGGGTGACTGGAGTGTGAGAGCCCCTTGAGGGAGGTGGCTGGGGGTGTGGACTCTGAATTCGCTTGTTTGCATTTGAAAAGCATGCTCCAGAGCCAGTAGCTTAGTATCTCTAGGAATTGGCTAACCCCAGGAGGGGCAGTCCCTCCAGGGTCAGCATGGCCCCAGGTATCAAAGCATCAGAAACATGCGCTTACTTGGGCCCTCACCTCGCCTCCCGCCCACCTCTGCTACCCGTGTCCTCCCATCCTTAGCCTCTCTGTCCTCCTCTGTGTCGCGTCTGCCCAACTGGGCTCTCTTGCCCTTCCTACCTCCACTTGCTGTCAAACTTGGAGCTGTCTTTCCTAGCAGCGTGTGGGGGTCTGTGCAGCAGGAGGAGAAAGACCCTGGAGACAGTGACCTGAAAGCTAAGGGGGTACAGAGAAAGGAGAGGTGGTGAGAAAGGAAGGAGCTCTGTGCCGGGCAGCTCAGAAGGACCTTACTCGTGTTAGCTCACTCAGTCCAAGGGCAGATGGGGAGCTGGAGCTAGGATGATCCCCATTTCACAGATAAGAACACTGAGGCTTAAAGCAGCTTGGTGGTGTGCTGGGTGAGTGGACAGTGTCATTTGGCTCCTCGGGAGTTGGGCTTCTCACCTTCGCAGCCGAATTCCAGAATCCATGGTCCGACTTCACTCAGTATGTACAAAATCAGTCATCAGACATGGTAATTAGGTGCCGGGTTAAACTCCTCTGCTCAGAGACAGAGGATCTCAGTCTCCAAAAATAAAATCCAACTGCACACAACTTACAAGGCCCGTGGTCTAAAAAACGACAATGAAGGGTTCCTATGGCTGGGTAGTCGACTCCAGGAATAGCGGACCTTGAGCCCACTGTCTTTACCAGGAAGCCTGTCACTCCAAAGTAGAAGTGGCCACAGTGAGGACACCAGTCATGGTCCTTTGTGCTCCCCACAGAGAACATAAAATACATCAAAGCAGACTGCGAGGACAAGGGAGAAATTGATGAAAACCTAACTGCGGGAATGTTTTATACTCTTTTCAAGACCTTTAACAGATTACATTTTAAAAGGCATAGAAGTTTCGAATAGTATAATAATAATGTATGATGTTAAATTAGCAGTTATATCATTTTTTTCTTTGCCCTACAGAAATATATGCCTTCTTTTTGAGGAATCAGAACGCTTGAAAATTACAAAAGTGCTTTAGGTTATAAAGAAAATTGCAGTGAATTTTCTATAGCTAAAACTGTTTGGGCTATATTCTCTGACTCAGTACCCTAAAATAGGGTGAAGGGAAGGGATATATTAACAAAAAAAAAATCCAAAGTCTTTTTTTTTTTTAAGATTTTGTTTATTTATTTGAGAGAGAGATAACGAGAGGGAACATGAGCAGTGGGGAGGGGCAGAGGGAGAAGCAGACTCCCTGCTGAGCAAGGAACCCAAAGCGGGGCTCCATCCCAGGACCCTGGGATCATGACTGAGTTGAAGGCAGATGCTTAACTGACTGAGCCACCCAGGTGCCCCAAATCCAATGTCTTTAAACATTTGAAAAACAACCAGCTAGGAAGGAGACTATGAGCATTGCAATTACTTGGAACACTAATGAAAATGATAGTACTAGAGCTCAAAACCTATGGGGTGTGGCCAAAGCTGTATTCAGAGGCAAATTTGCAGGTGCTTCCCAAGACTGCACAAGAGAGAATGAATACACACTAACCCTGCACTGAACTCAGTAATGTTAACACAAATATCATCAAGAACCACAAACCAAAAACCTAGGGGAGACAAAAATAAGGAAATAAGTTTCAGAAAAGCAGAAATGAAAAAAATTAGGACATAGAAATAATTGACCCAATCAAGAAGAGAGCTTTGGCCAAAGCAAACCTCTGGCATATGAATCTAGAAAAGGAGAGAGAGGGGAAGCACAAACCGAAAGATTAGGAAGGGCGTGCATAATGTAGCCTACACCAGGATGCTTATCGGGCAGAAGAGGAGGCATCTGGGGAAGTTGCCACACTAGGCAGCTGCTAGACCCATTCAGGCCCACTCCCATCCCCTCCGGAGGCTCAGAGTAATTAGTGGAGGAGGGGATGCATACACTCTCCTCCGGCTATAGGAGGGTTTGGGGAGGTGTGGACACAATTATATCTCCCACCCCTTCCCTTTACCCCTGGAGGAGGGCAATGGGAAACTTCAGGTCTGCCCTGGAGGTAGAAAGAGGATAGCCACAGATTGGTCTGGGCACCAGGTGGCAGCTTGCGTCCCCTCTGCCCCCCCTCCCTCCAGTTGCCCCCATATAAGTTCAAAAGAAAAATTTGGAAATTGTGCACCGTTCATTGCTTACCTGTGCTGGCAAAGCTCTGGCTCTCATTTAGCCTAAAAAGTGTTGATTTCCCAAGGAAGCAAAGCCTGGTTTATTTTAACCACGACCTGGCGGGCTCTGTGCTAAACTGTGCCCACCCAAGGCCATTTCTTCTTGTGGTTCTTCTTCTCCCCTTCACTGCTGCGGGCCTGTAGATGCTCGGCGTGACCCCACTGTGCCATCTGCAGAAGAGTCAGAACCTGAAGGTGGACAGAGATCCCGGCAAGTCAAGGATTTCCTGGGAAATGAGAATATTTCAAAGCCGACTCCAGAGAATATAGCCCAAACAGTTTTAGCTGTAGAAAATTCACTGCAATTTTCTTTATAACCTAAAGCGCTTTTGTAATTTTCAAGCGTTCTATGATTCCTCAAAAAGAAGGCATGTATAAAACATGATAATAAGTCCCATAACCATGGTGGGAGCTCAAGTTCTCCAGCATTTTCAAAGTTCTCTGAAAATTACCTCTAAATTGAGAGTCAGATTGTCTATTTTTGCAGTGCAATCTTATTTATTTCTAAGGAATTATTAAGCAAGGATAATAGAACACCATACAAATTGTTTCAGAGCATATACATATATATATTCTGACATCCACCTAATTTATTTTTATAGCCAGTGTGATTCCTATACTCAAAGCTCCAAGGTAGCATGTCCAAGACAATGTACAGACCTGTCTTCCTTCTAAAAATAGATGTAAAAATCCTGAGGCTTTAAGAGCTTAATTCAATAATGCATAAAATGAAACTCCCACCACGATAAAATAGGGTTTATCCTTGGAATAAGGCGATCATTGGCTTATCAGGAAGTCTGTTCATATAGTTCATCACATCAGTTTGCCGAATGACGAAAGCTCCTCATCTAATACATAATTCACGAAGGGTTTCTGTGTGCCAAGCTCTGTGCTGGGCCACTGAGGTGGTCCTCAGCTTCCAGACCTGCTTCTAGAGCAGAGGTACAGACAAGGAAACGATTATAACAGGGGGTCAGAGACTTATGGGGACAAAGGTGGGGCAGGCAGGCCTCACGGGGTCAGGTCAAGCGACTGGAAGGGAGTAAAAGGGAGAAGAACCAGCACAGGGATGTTTCCAGGACCCTAAGACAATGCTGGACTCCTGTATGTAGAATGGGGGGTGGGAGCCTGGCTGGGGAGGGTGCGGGCACCGTTGAAGGGGGGACAGCTGTGGGCTATACTGAGACCACGACCACAGGCTGGAGTAAGGAAGGCAGACAAAAGAGAACTCTGGGGGCTGTCTGGGTGGCTCAGTCAGTTAAGCATCTGCCTTCAGCTCAGGTCATGATCCCAGGGCCTGGGATGGGGTCCTGCATCGGGCTCCCTGCTCTGCAGGTAGCCTGCTTCTTCCTCCCCCTCTCCCTCTCCCCCTGCTTGTGCTATCTCTCTGCCAAATAAATAAATAAAATCTTTAAAAAAAAAAGAGAGAGAGAGAAAAGAAAAGAAAAGAAAAAACTTTGGTAGGAGGCCAAGTCTGGAGGGCATGGGTACTGAGTGGATGGATGAAGGTGGAGAGATGCTGGGCCCAGGCCTTGGGCAGCCTGGTGCATGATGATGCTGACCCCTGAGATGGAGAACACAGGAGGAGAAGCAGGGTGTCGGGGAGAAAGGCAATGAGTTCAGTTGAGATGTGTTGTGTTTGAGGTGCCCAGTGCCATCCCAGTAAAGACAGCCAGGAAGAGCCTGGCATGGGGGTCTGGAGCTTCGAGAGAAGAGCTGAGCATTGCTCGCAAAGGCACCAGTGGTGGGGGGTGGGGGGCACAGAGAAGTATGCTGAGTGGGGGGCAGCTAAGAAAGAGCCCCAGGAGCCCCTAATGCTGAAGGCACCACTGGGGCAAGGGGCATGATCAGTTGCATAGGAGCTGAGAGAGGATCTCCTGGTATTCAAAAATCTGTGGAAACAGATGGTAACATGACAACCAAGATTTTATTTAAAGGTGGAGAAAGAAGCACATGTCCCCAAAGGCGTTCTGCCTAGCTAATTCTTAGGATGTTCATAGATGTTCACACAGGAAAATAGAGGGATTCCACAGTCGAATGAGTCTGGGAAAGGCTTGTAAAAGCACATGGAACAAGCATTCCTGACAGCAGAATTTCTCAGAGGCTTTAGGACAGAAACATCCCTGGTGCATCTTAAGAGACGGATCAGGACACATGGTTTCTCAAACCTGTTTCTCAATGGAACCCTTCTCCTCCTGGAGTCAGTGTTTTACAGCACTTACTTTGGGAAATGCTGCCCGTCTGGAGGCAGTCACAGTAAAGTCAGCAACAAGAAGGTGACTTTGTTACTGAGGTTCTGCAAATTCTTGAAGGTGTCTTTATGACATGGAGCCAACATGGGAAAAGAACAGATAAAACCGTAAAAATTGTTTGCTGATGATTGTGTGCCTGGAAAACCCAGAAGGATCCGCTGTAAAGCTTTTAGAGTTAATAAAGAAGCTTGGTAAATTGGCCAAATATAATTATTTTTTTAAACACTTTTTTAAAAAGATTGATTGATTTGACCGAGAGAGAGAGAGAAAGAGCATGAGCAGAGGGCACAGGGAGAAAAAGACTACCCCCCTGAGCAGGGAGCCTGATGCAGGACTCGATCCTAGGACCCTGGGATCATGACCTGAGCTGAAGGCAGATGCTTAATCTACTGAGCCACCCAGGTGCCCCCAAATATAAGATAATTCTATAAAAATCACTAATTTTTTCATGAACCCACAGGCCCTAGTAGTCAAAAATATAAAATACCTGGCCTCATCCTAACAAGATACATGTAGGACCTTTCGGAAGAAAATTGCTCATTGTTACTGGAAGGAAAGAAATAGAAATGAGAGAAGACTGGGGACAGTAGAGGTATCGATTTTTCCCAAATTAATAATTGGAACTTGGATGAAATGATTCCAAGATTCATCTGGAAGCCTAAGAAGCCAGTCAAGACTGGCTGGGAAAACCTTGAAAGCTAAGCAAATAGAGATTTACTCCAGACATCTTGTGAAGTGAAAAAAATTAAAATCATACCATATCTGCATAAGCACGAACAGATCAATTGAACAAGCTCCGTAGCTCTGAAAACACACTTCCTGTAGATACCTTGTGATAAATGTAAGTGAAATGGTTATTAAGGGTCATAAATCAATGTAGGACTGATACACATTTCATATATTGTAAATTAAATATAACATATGATAAATACAGGCCAATAACACATTCCACGACTTAAACCAAAAAGATGAAGAAGAAAACATTGGTTGCTAAGGGCTCCCTAAGCCTAAGTACAAGAGAAGGAACTGGAAAGGGGAAGACAGATATATTTGAATACTGAAAATATAAAGCTTCTGTCAAGAAACAATTAAAAGACAAAGCCCAAGCATGAAAAACACTTGCAATATGGCAAAGATATCCTAATATGTGAAGAGCTCTTACCAATCATAGGAGAAAGAGAATTGGCAGGAGATACCACAGTATGCAGAAGAAAAATACAAATGGCCAAAAATAAGGGGGAAATATTTAATTGTACTATGAAATAAATAAAACCGTTTACCACTTTTAAAGCATTAAGGTGTTAAGATTAGAAAGGGACTTAACTGCTGGTTTGGGCAGATGAAGCGATAACGCTTTTCCGTTATGAGTATAAATGCATACGTATTTCTAGAAGGAAATGTGACAGTATTCACCACTGCCCTTAAAAAGGTTCTTTTATGCCATTCATGCCTTTCTGTGACTCTATCCCAAAGCAGTTGTCAGAGCTGTGGACAAAGGTTTAGGAAGAAGACGAAGGCCATGGCCTCATTTCTGAGTATAAACAATGGGAGAAAATTTGAACTGTCCACTCATAGGGGTCTAATTAAATAACTCTAATATGTCTATGTGGTAGAATATGGGGCCACCAGGAAATCCCATTTCCAAAGCATCCTAAAGAGCACTGGGGAATGGTTACAGCCCAAAGTTAACTTTGTTTGCTTTTTGAAAAAAGGAGCCTATAACTTACAGTAAGATCTTAGTTTTGTGTCCAAGTATCTATACAGAAGGGCCTGGAAGGAATACATCAAAGGTAACTAATACTTCTCTCTGGGCGGTAGGCCATGGATTCTTATTTTCCTCTTTGCACTTTACTGAATTTTCTTAGTATATCATGATAAGCATGTTTCTTTTAAAATAGTGCATTTTTAATTATGAAGAAATGGTTTACATTTTTTTTAAAGCATTTAAAACTGGTAGAGTCCAAGTAATCCCGTTTAACTGAATGCGCCCGATTAGGGTCTCGAGTGGTATGCCACAGGGCTCTGACATGTCAACATTTCACTCCTGATTTGAAGGAGGACGTAGAAGGGACTTCCTGCTTTCACTTGGCACCTCCTCTCTGTGGTGGCTTGGGGGCAGGGGGAAGGGTCTGCGTCCTTCTGCTCTCAGGGTCACGGTCTTCCCTTTCCTATGGTTGGGCCCAGGGACCCTGCCACTTGCAGGCCTGGGGGCCTCTGAGCAAGCCATCTGAGCTGGAATGCAGGCTGCCACAGGTGTGCGGCTTCACCTGCAGGTGAGGCCAAATCACGCCATGGCCGAGGCCAGTCTGGCCTGCCCCTTACATGCCGCCTCGTGGGAAGGGGTTCTTCCTTGCCAGGGCCATGTGGGTACCCCTCCCCCGAGTCTCCCAGAGGCAGAGTGGGAAATAAGGGGAGGGGGCATGGACCCCATTGTCAGGCTGCAGCTTGATCTTCCCAGGGACGTATGGGGATGTGGGCAGACCACAACTGGCAAGGTGGGTGGCTGGAGCTCCCCTGGGCAGTAGGGCAGCCTCAGCGAGACCAGGACTAGTACAGTGGAAACTGAGAGGGGCATGGGGAGACCAATGCCCCTCCCAGCCCCCCTGACTTCATGCTGGGAAGGAGTTTAGGAATTAGAAGGGAGAATCTGGAGTATGCATGCTTCAGAGCTAAATCCAGGGAGCGCCCACTCTACCCAGCCACGGGCTCAGCAGGCTGGCCTCAGACCTCTGCTGATGACACTGGAAGAGTCAGGATAGAGAGCATAGCAGGATGTGGGGGGCTGCCCATCCCCAGTCCCCTCAGCCTGGCCCTCTGCAGGCCCCTGGGGATCCAGCTGGGCTGCCCGGTCTCCTGTAAGCAAAGCTCACCCCACGCTCTGCCCACCTTGTCCTGCCCCACCAGCTGCTGGTCCAGTGTTGCTGGGCACAGAGCATTAGGAACCCAGGGGCCGCGCAGCGTGCCCAGCTGTGGGCTCTGGTCGATTGACGTGAGCACAGTCACGGGCCACAGGACTCAGGAGCCACGGCTACAGGAAAGCAGGGCCCGTCCCACCGACCTGGAGCCTCAGCCAACACAGGAAAGTGACCATCCATGAAGAGCGGCTGTAGGACCGAGGTCGCTGAGCCAGACACACAGAACTCCCCAGCCCGGAAGGTCCATCACTGACCGATACTCCTGGAAAATACATTTAAAAGGAATTATTAGAAAAGGAAAATGTGACAAAACCAAGATCTACAAAAAGACCAGCCCAGACTTTTTATTATCAAGTTCCATTCACATACAATCACACCATCAGATTGCTAGAAAACTTTCTCGTTTCGGCACTTATCTCATTGGGGACGGTTAACGGGGTGTGTCCGCCAGTCGCAGACCCTGCTCTGCACAGCCACCGAGGACGAGGCCCTGTTCGGAGGTCTCTGCGGGGCATCGTGGGATGAGGAAGAGCAGGTCGATCTGGGGTCCTGCGTGCTTTCCAGGAGTGGAGCCTGAGATCCCCGTGAAGTCACAAACGAAACATCATTTCAGAGTTTCCTTCAAGGGGAGCACCTTGAAGGAAATCGAGCAGGGGGTGGCCCTGGATGCAGTGGCCAGGCTGATGACCGCCCAGCCGGGGTCTGAGGAATGAGGGGCTCAGCATTTGTGTCGGAGGGAATGAGGTCTGCTCGTTCAGGGAGAAATTGGGCAGGGCTTCTAGACTGGGGGTCTGGAGGTGGAGTTTGGCTCATCTGCAGGTGCATTCTGGTGAGCTGCTCTTCAGGAAACTCGTGTTTCCTGTCAAGGAGGGAGAATCCCATCCCTGGATGGGCTTAAGCATCAGGCAAGCCAAGATGACTGTAGCCGGGACCCCTGTGAGGAGAGGGGATGGAGCGGTGCCCCCAAGATCTGGGGGTTCTCGGCTGGGGCTATGAGGCCAAGACAGACTCGGGGCAGAAAGCAGCCCACATATTCAGATCCTGTTGTTCATTCCAAATTGTGATGGGAATAGACCAGCTCCCCCGAGCCTGTCCCCAGACCCCACAAGGCTCCAGAGGGGATAAAGTCAGTAGCATTTACACGAATGACATGTTGTTTGTCTTCCAGCTCATGAGAAGCCTCTGAGTTATCTCAAGTTTTTCCTAAAACAACATTTTTCTCCATTTTTTAAGAAAGAAGAAGAAGAAGAAAAGAGATTATCTTATTTTATACAATATGCCATCAGCCAGGGAGCAGAACATCAGCAACACTTGAGGGTTGCATAGCAACTGGCTTTTCAATTGATTTTTTTGAGAAGGCACCGAAGCTACTGAACTGTTCTCATTTTAAATATTTCCTAGGATGATGGAAATCAAAGCAAATGGAAATCAGAGACCTGGGGACAATCAGAGAAGAACATAAGGTATCTGGTCGTGAAAGGCCCAAGTCAAGACCAAGTGTGGAGCGCTCAAAGGAATTTTTCAGCGTTGGAGGGGAAAGTCTAAGAAATTCTGGCTGTGGAACCCTTAGTGGGAGGCAAGAGAAGAGAGTGCTGGGGGCGAGGGGGTCTGTCTCCCAGGGCCTAGTGCCACCATCCCTCTTACTGCGTGTCCTTGGCCAGTGCTCACCGGTGCTGGACCTCGGCTGCCCTATCTGTATGAGAGGTTTGGGAGCACCTCAGGGACAGTCCCCAGTCTCCCCAGAGTCTGGGTCCCATGCCCCAACTTAATGGTGGTTGGCCCCTGTTATCCCGGCCTACCTCCCGAGCCGGACCTCCCAGGGTCCAGAGAAGCACGGGGATTCACAGGGGCTGGGCCCCATCCCTCGGAGGCCTGCCATGGCTAAGCCTGGGAAGGTTTGTGCTGAGAATCCCATGCTGGCAGCTTGGCGTTCTCTGGAAATAGCTTCCCAGCCTCTGGGAAGATGTCTGGAGCCTGTCTTCATGGTATAGGAGTCCCAGGCAGAGAAAGAAGGGGCTCGCCTTCTGGCCTCAGGCCTTTTGCTCGTCCTGGATGCCCCTCATGATGAGCTCTGAGCTCACTTCACCCACACAGAGCATCCGTGGGGCAGGCGCACGGCCACCCCCACCTGACAGTGAGGATCATTGCTATCACAGTGACAGGGACAAGGAACATTGGTGGTGCCGACCGTCACCGGCAGGAGCCCCTGGGCTCCTGGCTCTGCGCGGTGGTTGTACCCATTCTGCAGATGGGGAGCTCAGCGCAGTGAGGTAATTTGCCCGAGAACAAACGTGGAGGAGGGATGAGCAGGTCTCCAACCTCAGGACTCTCGCACTGCCCAGGTGAGCCCCACCTGTCACCTGCCCGTGCCCTGGCGAGCTGCTGGGCAGGTTTGGGGTCCAGGGGGCTGCACCCGTATGGCCGCCCCACGGCTGGGTGCCATTCCAGGCTGCCAGACCGACCTCCAAGCTACTGAGCCTTGACGGGCGGAGGGAAGAACATGAATAATTCAGTTCATGCAAGGGCAGACAATGGAACTGTCAGAGGGCAATGACTGGAACAGAACTTCTGAACAGGTCTTAATTGGCATGTGTAGGGTGGGACCCCAGAGGTTGCTTTGGCCGTCAAAGTCCCCTTTGCCCTGTGCCCGCCGGGGCTCGGATCCGCGGCCCGGCATCGGGAGTCCTGCCAGCCGGCCCAGCCCTGCCGTTCTTGTGGCCGCAGCGCCACCTGGTGGCCACCTCGGGGCCCCGCCCTTCCTTTCCCGTCCTTCCAGACCCACCTCCACCCCGGTGCAGAGTGAGACTTGGGGCTGTTCAGTTGGCCCTGATGCAGTTCCTCCTCCGGATAATAACAGCACCTGTATCTTAGGGCAATTGTACCGCTTAACTTAGGCGCTACCTATAAACCTGGAGGTACCACCCAGCTCCCCCCCGACCCGGGCTGCAGAAATGCCCCTTCCACAGTGAACACAGTGTGACCACCACTCTGCTGCAATTCGCTCTGTGCAGCTGGTGCCCGCGGCTCCCCCCGGGGGAGGGGCGTCCCATCTGCGAGGTCCTGGGCCACGCATGGTCCCCGTCCCTGCACAGGTGGGAACAGGCAAGGTGTACCAACAGGTTTTCCTAAAGAAACCCATGCAGAGGCAAGCAGGTGGCCAAGAGACAGGTGCCGTGAGGGCTGGGAGGAACGCAGGTGATCTAAGCGAGCCGGGTATGAGAAGCTTTCTTAATTGCAACAGGCAACTCTCTCTGGCACTTTGGCACTTTGGAAGGAGATCCAGATGGGAGAAATAGAGGCTTCCTCTCCTCGCTGGGAAGAGAGTCACAGCTCACAGCTCCATGACAAAGACAGGGCAGGGTCCATGGGGCCCTGCAGAGTGGGGCCGATCAGAGGGCTGTGTCGGTGACTGGGTGGCAGAGATGGGGGTCGGGTTGCGCAGGAGGAACCGTCAGAGTCCCAGTGAGCCACGTGGGCTGGCCCAGACCCCTGTCCTGGGGTCTCCCTGCTCATCTGCTTGGATATCTGTCTGCCAGGAGCCCCCAAAGCTCCGGGAGCCTGTGGGAAGGCCAGGTGGCTCTCCTGAGAGGAGCAGGTGGAGGAAAGGCTAAATCGGGTGCAGGAGGCAGAAGCACATGGGAGGTGGTTTTGGGGGCGTTGCCTCCAGGAAAAACCTGCTTCAACCTGTTTAGTCCTTTTGAACCTCTGCCCCTCTGGCCTCACTCTGGTCCCAGGCCCAGCCATGCTCAGGGGTGGACAGAGCACTTGGACTGACCCCCAGGGGCTGCACCCGGGTAAGTGCAAGAGCGCCCCAAAGCAAAACTGCCAAGCTCTTACCAAGCAAGCAAGCCGGGCAGGAAAAGGCAATCCCTTGACTCTGTCCCCAGGCGCTGTGGACCCCACACTTGCCCTGCAAGCTCGCAGTCCTCTCCTCACACGTCCTGTGTAGGCCCCCTCGCCACCTTCCACCAAAGCCAGAAGCCCCCTCCTCCCCTACCTGCCAGCCCCCACACCTCCCCTGCTCATCTCCTGCCACACTATGATCTGGACCCTGCTGATACGGCACCGCAATGCCACCCTCCTGTGTCCCCTCCCTTCTCAATGACCCGGGGGCCCTGTGCCTGCCAAGGGGCACAGGTCACTGTCAGCTCATAGGCTGGCCCCTGCGTACCCACACCCTCCTGAATGCTCCAGACCCAGCAAGGATGAGGATCCCGGTCCTAGGTCCTTTGTGCACATCTTAGGTGGGCCAGAGCCCTGAGAAAGTTGGGACGTGGGCAGAGACATAGGATGTACAAGCCCCTCTGCCTCTTGGGTGACTGAGAGCTGACGTCACCCTCCTCCTCCATCTCTCAGAGTCCCATCTGGGCCGCTTGCTCCAGAGCCCAGCACACGGCCAGAGTTTTCTGAGATCTGCCTCCCCAGGACCACTCCGTCCTGGTGCAGCCCTTTTCCAGCCCTCCTCTCTGCCCCTCTCCCCAGGGGTGTCCTCAGAGCCTGACAACCTCTGCTCTGGCCCTGTAGCCCAGGCCCCCGTGGGACCTGAGAACGCACGCGGCGGGCTGCCTTCTGGAAATGGGCAGAGACAAGGCGAGAGCAAAACGCAGATCAATATTTCAATAAATCATCCTGCTGCAGTGGCAAAATCACTCCGGTTGCCAGAGGGGCTGGGCGGCTGGGCCGAACCATAGGCATCTCTGGGAGGAAGAAGGCGCTTGCTGATTCCTCCGGGGCCAGTGGAGAAGGGCGTGTTGGGGCTGTCTGCCTGAGGACCTTTATTCCGGGGCTCTCAACCCGGTGACCTGGGGGATGTGTTTTGTTTTGTCCACATAACTGACTTTAAGTGGGGTCAACATTTACTAGGAGGTGGGCTTACTTTGGAAGACCCAGATTCGAAGATTGGCCCAAGAAATCCAATCTGGCCCCATTTCTGCATACCCACGGTAGCGGGGTGCTGGGTGCTGTCACCCTGACAATTGTGTAGGGGCCTCTGGCTTTGTTAGCGTCTTCACTTACCACTGATCGACCCCCACCTTCTTTATCATGGCAAGGAAATATTTCTGCGTACCCTTACCCCTTTCTCAATGGGCAACACAAAAGGTAGATTTGTTTTTCTCATAACCAACCTGCCTCACCCCTGTCGGCGTTTGGGGGTTCAACACCCTCCCAGTACTTCCCACAAGCCCACCTCCTGAGCACTCTGGCCTCTCCCCCCAACCCCCACTCGCTCTCAGCCTCTTTCAGCCTGGCTCCTGCCTTCGATTCTGTCCTTGACCTCGTGGTCCTTTTCCTGCTCTCTGGCCCTGAAACAGGTGTATCCTTCTGGCTGGACTTTGGACTCCTCCTCAAAGATGTGGCCAGAGCTCTTCTCCCACTGGTGTGGGGCACACCAGCTGGACCCCGGAGACCAGCCACTGCCCTTGACTGGGGTTCCCGTGGTTTCCCCAAGGAAGAAGTGCGTTGCTCAAGACTCTCGTAGCAAGTGACGATAACACAACTCAAACTGACCTTGACGGGAGAGGTTGCCTGACACACATGAATGAGATGCGTCTCTGGGACAGGCAGCCTCTAGGAGGTTGACCCCACCTCTTGGTTTTCACAGCCTGGCATAGTCCCCTCCCCTTGAGCGTGGGCAGGACCGAGATTCCTTTCTGAAGTAGACTATGTAGCACCAGGGCCTTGGAGGGAACCAGACTAGAATTAGCCCAACCCGTGGAACCCTAAGGACCCTGAGGGCAGGCCAGCCCATCACGGTCAATGCTCTCCTGACATGTGGGCTAGTAGACATAGCCCTGGAGGAAACAGAGCTCCTTCTATGGGAGGTGGCCCAGCAAGGCTGCTCAGCTGCTCTGTGGGCTTGGTGAGTGGGGAGGTCGCACTCCAGTGGGGGCTCTGTGGCCATCCTAGATTGAGTGCCCATTGGTGGCCTGGTGATCTCCCTCTGATCTAGACTCGGCTGGCAATCTTCAGCTCAGTGGCTACGAACACAGGCCCCAAATTCTAACACCAACTCACATCCGCCCACAAGAGTCTTTTCCTTCTCCTTCCACCCAGAGCTAATTCCCTAGAAAGGGGGTCCTCCCACCTGATTCCTTCTTCGGAGCTGCGACCTCTCTGGTTTTCTGGAGGCAGCTCCACCTGGCAGGGATTCGGGCTGACCTGCAGGCGTCTGGCTTAGATGGGACACAGACGGAACACTCCCTTCGTCCGGGCAGCGAAGGTTGTGCTACGGCCTTACGGCAACAGATATTTATTTCCTGCTCCTGTTACGTGTTCGGCGTCTCTGTCGCTCAGGGCCTGGGTGAGAGAGCAGCTACCATCTCGACATTGCTGGGAGCGAGGAGCGATCTCTGCAGGTCTCCTGTGGGCGGTTAAATACTCCGACCGGGAAGAGGCACTGGTCCCTTTTGCTCACAGCTCACTGGCCAGAGGTAGTCACACTCTCTTCCCGGTCCTGACTGGGGTGGTCACACACCTCCCTTTCCCTGCTGCAGCTTCCCCCGGGCTGTCCATCTCTGTGCCTGTGTCCGGGTCCTGGTCATCACACCTCTCATTCCAGTCTGTGACTTCCTTCATTGGGACTCACTATGTCTCGTTATAATGAGCACTCTCCTCTCCCAGGTGCCTTATGCTCGGGACTTGGGAATTGATGCGCCATCTTGTAAGTCATTGACTTGGATAATGCATGAGAACCCTGGCAGTGAGCGGTCCGCCCTGGCCTTGAATCATTCTTCCTTCTTCTGGAACAGCCTGGCTTCCCAGCAATACCCTCTATCTACTCTTCACTACTTCTATATGTGAAAAGGAGTATGTGGCTATGCTTGATGGATGTATTTGTGCCAGAGAAGAAACAGAACACATGCATACATGTGTACTAGGGAATGCATATCTCTACTTTATGGACAGAAGGATCCTGAAAGAGAAGAACCACAAGCTCAGGACTCTTTGCATGGAGGGAGCTCTTCGGTGGTGGGAGTTCGTAGTGAGAGGAGCATACACACTGCCTGGTGTGAGGACAGCAGCGAGAAGAGGGAAGCGTGCCACATAGGGGAGCCTTGCTGTGGGGACAATATGGCATATGTTTTGTTTGGGGAGGCAGTCTAGGGCAGGGCGTTGAATCTAGACTTCGGTTTTAGGCTTCCCAGCTGTGTGGCTAAGGGCAAGTTACTTGACCTCTCTGGGCCTCATTTTCCTGCCTCTCAGGGTGGTTGTGAGGACTGAATGAGAGAAGGAATGCCAACACCATGGTGCAGAGCGGGCTGCTGTGCTGCCCATCCCACAGCCAGCCCTGCTCTCGGGTATGCGTCATGATACAAAGGGAACGTGGGGCTTCCAGTGGCTTCCCATCTGTGATTCCTGAGAGGATTATCGCTATGCCCCTGTTCTGTATGTGGGTCCTCTGCTCTATCTGCTGCAGTTTTTCTCTTCCATGGTGTTTGTGCTGTTGTCTGCAAGACCTTCAAACAGGGAGAAACAGGGCTCCCGTCCCCTTCTCTGGACTTGCCCGCCACATTGGGAGTTCCGTCTCCCCTGCCCGGGACCCTGCCAGAACTGTGAGCTCTTCAGCATGAGGTCCGCGTTGCATTTGCCTCCTGCCCAGGGCTGCACAGAATAAGCCTGATAGACCACCGCAGGGGCCCCTGGAAGTGGGCTAGGCGGGATGGACTGTGTGAGGCCTTGGATGGCCTCGGAGCTTGGCTTCCACGTCTCATCTGAGAAGTGGGCCATGGCTTCGTGTGGACACTCACACAGGTGTGTGTGCCTGGGGAGCCTTCCCTCCACTCAGAAGAGTGAGCCAAGTGGGAGGAGGGTCCTGAGGGGGACCAGACTCAGCGCCATGTGGACCAGGGCCCCAGCAGAGGGGGTCTGTGAGCACTACAGCTTGCTCAGCTCCCGTCCAGTCAGCCCAACGCTAACCCCTCACTTCCGTCTCTCCTGACCCCCCTCCCTCCCGCAGTCCATGAACCTCATTGAGATCGGGAACCCCTCTCAGAGCCTGGAGAACGTCTGCCGCTGGGCTTATCTCCAGCAGAAGCCAGACACAGGTCACGATGAGTACCACGATCACGCCATCTTCCTCACGCGGCAGGACTTCGGGCCTTCGGGCATGCAAGGTGAGCCTCAGCTCTGCAGGGGCACAGAAAGGAGGGAGGCTGGGCATGAGCCACTGGCCCTTGCAAGGGTCCCCAGCAGCCTTGGTCCAGACTGAGGAGGGTATCAGGGCAGAGAGAGTATGTGGCCGCCTTAGCCAGTGAGGGGCTGCTAAGTACCAGTGACCTCCCAGCTCATCGAAGACCACTAGGGCCCCTGCCATTTCCCCCAGGAAACTGCATCCCTCGGGGGGACAGCAAAGGTCAGAGGTGGTGAAACGGGTAGAGCCTGGGGCTGGCAGCCCCACGACCAGACGGGATCCAAGGCAGAGTTGTTTGCTTCCCCCCATCTTTAAAAACCAAATTTGAATAAATTTTCCATCTTTAGAAGTTAAAGGATTTCAGTTAAAAATTCAAACTGTATAAAACTGACGGCTCTAAAAGGAGAAATTGACAAGACCTACAATTATAATTGAAGATTTTAACATATTCTTAGTAAACGATAGAACAACAGATAAGAACATTGGTAAGGATACAGAAGACTTGAATGAAGAAACGACCTAATGAATTACAGAATACTACACCAAACAACTGAGGAGTACACACTCTTGATGAGTGCAACACGAAACCATATGGAAGCAGACTAGGCGGGCCCATAGGGAAATCTCAACAAAATACAGAAGATCGAAACCACACACTGGAAAAGAAAGATAACTCAAAAAACTGTGAATGCTTGAAAATTAAACAGTATACTCATCAGTAATCTGTGGTTCAAAGAAGTAACAGTAGAAATTAGAATATATTTTTAAACAAAATGATAACGACAATACTACATATAAAAACTTGTGGCTGTAGCTAATATAATGATTAAATTGTATTTATAACCGTATCAGTTTACCAGTCAACCACATCAACCAAAATGGCTAAACCGGATCAACCAATCAACCAAGAGGGCTGGAGAGTCAATCATAGAAACTTCTATCTCAAGAAATTCAAAAAAGAACAGCTAACTAAACTCAACAAAAGTGAAAGGAAGGAAATTATAAATGTAAGAGCAGGATTGTTGAAATGGAAAACAGTTGTAAAGAAAATCAGTAAAATAAAAATTTGGTTCTTTGAAAAACACAAATTAGAACCGGAATGCCCAAGCCATGCTAGTTTAAAAAAAGAAAGGAAGAAAATACAGATTTACTAAGATTAGGAATATAAAAGGGATATAATTACAAATCTTACTTTAAAAAAGGTAATAAAATAATGAGAAGGTATTTTGAACATCATTATGTTGATAAATTTAGATGAAGGCTATAAATTCTTTGACAAAACATAAAATCTGGGGAAACAAAGGATCTGAGTAGTCTCATATCAACTAAAGATACTGACTTTATGATTAAAAGCCTCCCCTTCAAAGTAAACTCCAGAACTTGATCGCTTCACCAGAGAATTTTTCCTAATTTTTAAGGAAGAATAAAATCAATCATACACAATCTCTCACAGAATGGAAAGAGAGGAACATTTTTCCAACTGATTTTATGAGGCCTGCTAACATTAATACCAAAATCTGAGATGGACATTACAAAAACAAAGTTATAGGCCAATCTCTCCCATGAGTATATATACAAAATCCCAAATAAAATGTTAGCAAATCAAATCCAGTGCTATGCATAAAAAGCACTATAAGACAATGAATTTGGGCTTATCCTAGGAATGCAAGGTTTAACGTATGAAAATCAATCATTGTAATTCACCAAATTAATAGAACAAAGGAGAAAAGCTCGTGGAATCATCTCAATTGATCAAGAAAAAGTATTTGACAAAAATTAATATCCACTTATGATCAAATGTCTTATTGAACTAGGAATAGAAGAAAATGTTCTAAATGTAATAAAGGGTATTTACCAGAAAAAAAAAAAAAAAGCTCTAGCAAACATCATATATACTGGTGAAATGTTGAAAGGATTTCCTCTAGACCTGAGAATGGGTCAAGAATACTTGCTATCACCACTTCAATTCAACATTGTAGCGGAGGTCCCAGCCAGTGAAATAAGGCAAGAAAAAAATAAAAATAAGGGTCAGAAAGGAAGAAATCAGACTCTCATTTGAAAATAATATGCTGTGTACATAGAAAACCCAAAAGAATCTACAAATAAGGCATTAGCATTATTGAATAATTTCCTGCATATAATGTCAATATATAAAAATCAATTGAATTTCTGTATTCTAACAGGAAAAATTAAAATTTGAAAACTAGTACCACTTAGAATAATAAAAGAATAAAAAATAGCAAACACCTAGGAATAAGTTTAACAAAAGGTATCCAAGATCTAGACCCCAAAACTGTAAAACACACTTACAGAAGTTATAAAAGACAAAATCAATGAAGCGGTGTGCCATGCTAATGGATAGGGAGACTCGCTATTGTAAAGAAATCAATTTTCTCCAAACTGACCTGCAAGAGAATGCAAGTGCACTCCAGAACAAGTTCAGATCCAGCAGAATAGTTGGAGATATCGACAAGTTTCTAATATTCATCCAGAAATTCAGTGGGCCAAGAGCAGTCAAGAACAATTGGAGAAGATGAGCAAAGTATTCAGTGCTCCCAGAAATACAGTAGTTGAAGAGTGTATTTTGATGCAAGGGTTGACAAATGAATCATGAGAACACAGAGTCCAGGCTTGAACACACGCATGGATGGACGCTTGATTTATTGTGAAGTGGAGGGGAAAGATGGTCTTTTCAACAAATGGTTGAAATGGTCAAATGGTCAGATCAGGCAAATAACCAAATTGGGGCAAAAAATGAAGCTTGACACGCCTCCTTTTTTAATTTAATTTTTTCATTGAGATATAATTGACATATGTCATTATATTAGTTTCAGGTGTGCAACATAATGATAGGATATATTGTGAAATGATCACCACAAGTCTAGTTAATATCCATCACCACACATTGTTACAAGGTTTTTTTCTTGTGCTTAGAACTTTTAAGATCTACTCTCCTAGTAACTTTGAAATACACAATACAGTATTATGAACTACTGTTTCCATGCTGTACATGACATCCTCAGATCTTATAACTAGAGGTTTGTACCTTTTCACCCCCTTCCCTCATTTTGCCCACCCCCTACCCACTGCCTCTGTATCTATGAGTTTGGCTTTATTTATTTATTTTTGGATTCCACATATAAGTGAGATCACAAGGTGTTTGTCGTTCTCTGCCTGACTTATTTCAATTAGCATAATGCCCTCATGTTCCGTCCATGTTGTTGTGAATGGCAGAATTTCCTTTTTATGGCTGAATAATATTCCAGTGTGTGTATACACCACATCTTCTTTATCCATTCATCCACTGATGGACACTTAGGTTGTTTCCACGTCTTGGCTATCATAAATAATGCTGCAATGAACATGGGGGCTGTAGATGGCTTTTTGAGTTAGTGCTTGTGTTTCCTTCAGATAAATATATAAATACCCCAAAGTAGAATTTCTGGATCATAGTTCTACAGTTAAAGATAGTTCTATTTTTAAATTTTTCGAGGAACCTCCATACTGTTTTCCACAGTGGCTGCACCAATTTACATTCCCACCAACAATGCACAAGGGTCCCAGTTCCATACCAACACTTGTTATTTCTTAGTCTTTTTGATACTAGCCATTCTAACAGGTGTGGAGTGATACCTCATTGTGTTTTTGACTTGCATTTCCTTGATGGTGAGTGATGTTGAGCATCTTTTCATGTACCTGTTGGCCATCTGGATGTCTTCTTTGGAAAAATGTCTATTCAGGTCCTCTACCCGTTTTTAAATTGTGTTGTTTGTTTGTTTTTCCTATTGAGTTGTTTGAGTTCCTTATATATTTTGAATATTAACCCCTTATCAGATATACAATTTGCGAATATTTCCTTCTATTTTGAGAGAGGATGTCATGACTGGAGGCAGCAAGAAGGGGCTTCTGCGGTGCTGATACAATTACATTTCTTAACTGGGGAGACAGCTACACAGGTGTGATCCTTTTGTGATGATTCGCTTGTTGTATCCTATGACTTGTGCATTTTTATGGATGTATATCATACTTCAAAAGAAAGAGCTTTAAAAAACCATATAAACTATATATTCAGAAGAGTGGACCCATTTTACCCCATTCCCATTTTCTACAGATAGTCATTTTTATTAGTTTCTGGTTGATCATTCTAGTGATCCTTTTTATAAAAATGAGTATACTTATATAATGTACATGCTCATTACACCCACCACTTCCTTCCATGAATTTTTATACCTACTGCCCTGCATCTTCCTCCACTCTTTTGACCTTTGGCTTCTCTCTGCTGCCCACTTGCTCATATCTGCATAACTAGGGAGAATTCCTGAGTGACCCTGACCAGAGGCCAGATCAGTTTATGTTAACAAAACATTTCTCTGGCACTGCAGCTGCCCCCTTTGCCACACAGATTGGCACCACAATAGGATTCAGGTGGGAACACAGAGTGGGACTCCTGATCCCACCGAGCTCAGAGTAAGGCTCCTGGTTGGTGTTGGTGTCTCTTCATTTGGAGGGGCTTCTAGCTCTCTGTCATAGCAGGAAGCCAGGTGACAGTTGGCACTTTTGTCCAGGTGAGAGCTCTAATGGGGAGCAGAACTGTTCCATAGGGAGAGAAACCACCGTAACGTCTATAGCAAGTGACCTACTCCCCTGTTTCGAACTGTGAAAGCACAGCTAAGGATGGCCAGACATTTTTTTTTTTTAAACTTACACCATGAAAAAAAAAGTCAGACCAAGATGCAAAACAGAATCAGAGAACTGACTCTAGAGGAGACGGAGATAATTTAGAGACTGGAGAAGAACTTTTTTAAAAAAGTAATACTTCCCAGAATGTTTGAGAAGATACATCCCATAAACCCAGCACGGGTTGCTAGGAAGAATTAGAGAACAGCAAAGAATCTTTATAAAACTAAAGATATAATGGGTAAAATAGAAAATTCAGAAGCTGAAATAAAAAGTCAAGGGCAGGGGCTCCTGGGTGGCTCAGTTGGTTAAGTGTCCAACTCTTGATTTCAGCTCAGGTCACGATCTTAGGGTCATGATCTCAGGGTTGTGAGATCGAGCCCTGCTTCGGGCTCTGCGCTCATTGTGGAGTCTGCTTGAGATTCTCTCTCTCCCTCTCCTTTTGCTCCTCCCCCGGCTTCTGCATGCTCTCTAAATAAATAAATAAATAAATAAATAAAAGTAAAATCTTAAAAAAAGTCAAGGGCATCCAAAAAGATTAAAATAAGAGAACGAAGACATAGAGGCGCAACCCAAGAGGTACAATATCTATCTAATAAGATTTCCAGAAACAAAAGAGCAATAGCAAAATTAAATAAGCTGGAAGGCCATAAAGAAAAATATAAAGATACTTTGGCAAACCTTCAGATCATAAAGACCCATGTAATACGCTAGGTAGTGTGAATAGGCATATGCAGTCTTTGCATACAACGAACAAAGAGAAGATCTCCAAGTTTGGCTCTGGGACACTGATTCCAGAACAATCATCTTAAAATCTGCAGAGCAAAAAATACTTTAAGATACAGATTTGCCTGGGTGCCTGGGTGGCTTGGTTGGTTAAGTGACTGCCTTCAGCTCAGGTCATGATCCTGGAGTCCTGGGATCAAGTCCCATATTGGGCTCCCTGCTTGGCGGGGAGTCTGCTTCTCCCTCTGACCCTCTCCCCTCTCATGCTATCTCTCTCTCTCTTTCTCATTCTCTCTCTCTCTCAAATAAATAAATTAAATCTTTTTAAAAAAAGATACATATTTTCCTGTTTATTACAAGGGGAAAAAGACAGTGGTTCGATTATGATGATTTTACAAACAAGTCTAACACCAGCACACCCGGGGTCACCAGGCCCTTCTTCTTTTCTTCTCTACTCTTTCCTTTGAATAAATTGCCTTGGGATCTCCCCATGGGGACTCCGAGGAGTGAGGCTACGTCAGGGTTCCGAGGGCGGAGGCTCCTTGCTTGGTGGGCCTCTAGGTGGTGTCTTAGCAGACCTCCCCCTGCACCCCCCCCAGCTCTGTACGCACTTCGCACTTCTTTATCTTATCCAGGGGCAAGTGGCTAGGCCCCATTCCCTGGTTTTCCTCAGTGGTAGGTGCGGTCTCAGGGTCATGCCCCCCTCCAACCTCCCCCTCCTCACCCATGGGAATGCTGTCCTCTAAGGCTGGAGACATCTGAAGAACAACCCCACCCTCTGATCAGATTCAGCCCACCCAGAGGATTCAGATGTTCCACAGGCCAACCATCTGCAGGCCTTCTTGCCCGCCTGCTTGAGCTGTTCTAGCTCATTCCTGAGTCCTCCCCTTGACCCCTGTGTGTCTGCCTTTCCTGACTGCTTCTTTGGGCTGCACAATGTAACTGGGTTGGCAAAACACACTGTGTCCCCTCACTATTACCTGTGAATTCAGTGGCCCTTTCTAAGCCACTTGAGTGGGGATGGGGCTGGGCTGGCTGAGGGCAGGGGGGTCCTTGGGCATCTATGTCAGGGGGATGTGGCCTGCCGCAGCCGCCCCTCCCCACTGCTGCTCCCCACCCTCCGCCTCTGGGGGCACCTTGCCTGGTCCGGCTCCTTCCCTACAGACCCCTGGAAGAGGGGAACCCTTCAGGAGGAACATGGCTCAGACTCTCCTCAGCCAGAGTACAGGTTCACTGGCTGAGAGCTCAGAGGGCCTTGTTGTCTGCAGCTGGCCTACCCCTCAGTCCTCTCGGCCAGTCCTGGCTGCATGACAGCAGGGCAGTGTGGCCTGCTGGCTCTCGTCCCTGGGCTCTGCCCTCGAGCAGCGTCGGGGGTCCTCCCTCACTGCTCCCTGTGTGTGCTTTGGAAATGGGCCTAGCTGTACCCGGGAGACTGACCCCGGCTGCAGTGTGGACAGTGACGGGCATGGCCGAGGCCGGCTGCCTGGGGTGCATGTCACCTGAGCTGTGTCAGCATGGGGCAGCTGGTTTGGCTCCTCTGCTCTGGGGATGGTGGGGGGCACTGGGGCCAGGGCATCCCCCTGACTCAGGCCCGGAGCTAGAGCCGCCCTTTGTCTCCTCCCAGGCTATGCTCCTGTCACTGGGATGTGCCACCCCGTCCGCAGCTGCACTCTGAACCACGAGGATGGCTTCTCCTCAGCATTCGTGGTGGCCCACGAGACCGGCCACGTGTAAGTGGCCTCGCTGTCCTTGTCGCGTGGGGAAGATCGGGGCCCTCTGTGCCCTGGGGAGGGCAGGGAGGGGACATGCCCTGTGTGAAAAGCACCTGGGAAGTAAAGTTCTGAGCTCAGCACTGCACAAGGCAGGCCTAAGGTCCACATTGTGCTGAGGGAACAAATCAAGGGGCCACGCGCGTACTGGGGGGCCCCCGGGCATTATGCGGCGCAAGCCCCTGGGCAGGGGCCTCCTTACCCCATTTTACACACCAATAGCTGGGGCTCTGAGGGAGCCCTGCCCGGAATTAGAGAGCCGGAGGCGGGGAAGCCACAGCTCCACCCAGGTGTGCAGCCCCCAGGCCCCCCCCCCCCCCGAATTTGGGGCAAACTCCGTAGGGCCGCTGGGCGGGTGCGGGGATTTGAGCCCACACCGCTGAGTATGTGGAGGCTCCAGCGGAGGCTGCCCCGGCCCCCGCTGCCTGCTCCCGAAACAGCGCCCCCTGGCGGGCAGGATGTCGAGGGGCGGCCTCCGGACACCGTCTCCCCCGCGCCCCTGGCTTTAAGAACCGAGCTGGCGGGAGACCTGGCTCAGGGCAGACCAGCGAAAGCCCCGGGGAGCCGCTGGGGGAGGCTGGGGCGGCGCCCCGGCCGCCAGGTCAGCGCGGCTGCCTTGCCCCGCCCCGCACAGGCTGGGCATGGAGCACGACGGGCAGGGCAACCGCTGTGGCGACGAGGTGCGGCTGGGCAGCATCATGGCGCCCCTGGTGCAGGCCGCCTTCCACCGCTTCCACTGGTCCCGCTGCAGCCAGCAGGAGCTGAGCCGCTACCTGCAGTGAGTACCCCCGGTGTGGGCAGGACGGCCCGCAGCCCTGGGCTCAGCTCCAGGAGGACGGATGCACCGCCCCCCCATGTGCCTGCGTCCCGCCCGAGGCCTCAGACTTCAGTCCTCCAGCCCGAGGTGCAGGGGAGGGAAGGCAGAGCGGCGCGAGTCAGTGTGCGCGTGGTGGGGGAGGTCCAGTTGTCGGGGGGCTCGGCCCTGAATGGAAAGTGGGCACAGCAGCTGCACCTTTAAAGTCAAGGAAAAGAGATGCAGCAGGGAAACTGAGGCAGCACGGCTGAGGGCTGGAGGTGCAGACGGGCCCCCCACCATGGCTCTGGAAGGGGCCGCGGCTGCCGGCTGAAGGCTGCATGTGGCGCCCCGTGTGTCCCCCCCAGCTCCTATGACTGCCTGCGGGACGACCCCTTTGCGCACGACTGGCCGGCGCTGCCCCAGCTCCCGGGGCTGCACTACTCCATGAACGAGCAGTGCCGCTTCGACTTCGGCCTGGGCTACATGATGTGCACAGCGGTGAGTGTCCAAGCACCCCTGGGTGCCCCTGCCCGTCTGGCTGGCTTCTCAGGAGGTGGTGGCTGTTGGGTGGCTCCTGAGGGCGGGGCGGAGCAGGCCTCCAGAGCGGCAGTCTCTCCCTCTGCACCCGCTGGCTCCCTCCCGCTCCGCACCCGGTGCCCACCTGGCCAGACCAGACGTGGTCCTGGTGACGAGGCCTGTGGCCAGGGGACCGCAAGGGATGGCGGGCGGGGTGCTGGTGAGGCCCCTGTTTTGCCTGCAGCGTTCCAGAGGGCTTCCCTGAGAAAGAAGTGAGGTGTCAAGGCTAAGTGAGAGGAGAGGACATTCTAGAAGGCAGGAATCACATGTGCAAAGGCCCAGAGGTGAGGGCACATAGCATTCAGAGGAGCAACCAGTTGTTTCTGGGGTCTGGCGCCAGGGCAGAGCCAGCGGCGGGAACCCCACTTATCCGAGTGGACTGTGTCTGCTGCTCAGGGCCCAGCCTGTCCAAGGCAGCGTGGCAAGAGCATTAGTGTCTGTTAGCGTCTGACCTGATGCTCCTCTCAGCCGCAGGAAGGAAGCAAGCAAAGTATTCCCGGAGGAGGAAACTGAGCACTTAGGTGACATGCCTAAGGCCACAGAGCGAGCAAGTGGTGGACTCGGGGACTGATGCAGGTGGTCTAAGCTCTTGCGTGGCTGCCTAACGAGCTTGGTGGGCTTGATTCTCATTGCAGCGGGGAGCTCTAGAAATATTTCAAGAGGGGGGGCAAAGCCAGGTCTGAGTTTCAGCTGGATCCCTCAGGGACATCCTGGAGCAAGGACAGCCAGCAGAAAGGCCAGAGAAGAGGTGACTGGGGTCCAGGAAACAGAGGCCAAGGCTGAAGCAAGAGAAGGGCAGAGGGGAGGGCTTTAGGAGGCAGAGTCCTCCGCAGGGGGACAGTAGGTGCCCGTGGGGCCCTGCAGTGACAGCCCCTCCCCGCCACTCCTACCGGGGCCAAAGGGATGCCCACCCAGCCTTCCTGACAGCTGTCTGTCCAGGCTCCATGACAGGTGCAGGGGTCAGAGCCTGGAGGCTGGGGGGTGGGGGGGCAGTTGCTGCGGGGGCAGGAAGCAGCCACGGCATGCCGGAGGTTGTCACGGCCGCAGAATCGCGCGGGGCTGTCCTGGGCAGCCACGCTGTGCCCGACTCCGCCCTGTCCGAGAGGACCCTGGGGGACAGGGCGGGCCCTGCACAGTCCCCGCAGTGGGAGGCCGCTGGGCGAGCTGCAGCGCTCTCCTGCAGTTCCGGACCTTCGACCCCTGCAAGCAGCTGTGGTGCAGCCACCCTGACAACCCGTACTTTTGCAAGACCAAGAAGGGGCCCCCCCTGGACGGGACCATGTGTGCACCCGGCAAGGTGAGTGGGGGCAGTGGGCGGGCAGTGTGATGCGCGCAGGCCTCCAGGGACAGGCACTGCAGCACTTGTGTGGAGGGGCCGGGGGCCTCCTCGGGGGACCCTGCCTCCTTCCTAGGAAGTCTTCACACCTGACCCTCCGGAGCTTCTGTCCCCTCTGCTGCCGGCGCCCTAGTTCTCTGCCGGAGCAAACCTGGTGTCCCCAAGCTCCTCTCCGTCTCTCCGTGCTTCAAGCACCGCCCCCCCCCCCCCCCCCGGGGCTCGGGAATCCGCTCCTCTGAGAAGCAGCCTTCTGTCCCCCCACGGACACGGTGGGTGACTGGGTCACTTGAAGGCCAGCATTGGGGGCCGCTGGCCACTGGGTCCCGAGGCTCAGTATCAGGCTTAGCCTCTCCATCCCTAGGGCCTCCGCGTGCGCCCCCTGGAGAGCACACTCGTCCCTTGAGGCAGCTCCGTGGCTGCTCCCGGCCCCTGCCAGCCACCCAGACCCACTTCCCGCTGTCCAGCAACTTGACAAAAGACTGGCTTTTCTCACCGCGGCCTTTAGCCAAAAACCCTGGGCTTGATTCTCACAGGCTCAGATGAGATCACGTGCCCGCTCTTCGGCCAATCGCCTGCTGGGGGCTGGGTTATGCAGATGAGCCTGAGCCTGGGTGACCGCGCAGCCCCGCAGACCTCACAGTGTGGGGGTGGGGAGTGGGACGTGCACACCAGCTCGTGTGACCCAATATCAGGCCTACGGAGGCCCCCAAGTCATCTGCGCCTGAGGTTCCTCCATGTAGGCCTTAAATTCTGGCTGATTTTAGTTCTTGGTACCCCTTCTTAAAAATACAGATTTCCAGGCTCTCCCCTGCAGGTTTGGGTTTGAGGTAAGGATCAGGGATTGCGTTGGTTTTTGTTTTGTTTTTGTTTTTTGTTTTTTGTTTTTTAAATTATGGCAAAATTCACATGACCCAATATTTGCCGTTTTAACCACGTTACACAATTCAGCGGCTTTTTATCGCATGCAGTAAGGAGGTGCAATGTCCTGCAGTGTCTTGCAGCCGTTATTATGTAGTTGCAGAACTTCTTCATCACCCCAGAAGGAGACCCCATTAAACAGTGACTCCCCGTTCCCCTCCTGTCTCCAGCTCCTGGCAACTGCTAGTCTGCCTTCCGACTCTGGATTTGCCCATTCTGGGATCCCAGGGAAGCAGGATCATACAGTATGTGGCCTTTTGGGTCTGGCTGCTTTCAGTGAAGGTTTTTAAGGTTCATCCATATGGCAGCATGCATCAGTGTTTTGTTCCTTTTTTTTTTAAATTTTTTATTTTTTTAAACTTTATTTTTTTTTTAAAGATTTTATTTATTTTTTATTTTTGAGAGAGAGAGAGCACAAGAGGGGGGAGCGGGAGAGGGAGAAGCAGACTCCCTGCTGAGCAGGGAGCCCGATGCGGGACTCGATCCAGGGACTCCAGGATCATGACCTGAGCCGAAGGCAGTTGCCTAACCAACTGAGCCACCCAGGCGCCCTGTTTTGTTCCTTTTTATGGCTGAATAATATTCCACTGTAGAGCTAGACCACAATTTGTTTATCCGCTCATCCATGGGACATTTGGATTGTTTCCACCTTTTGGTATTTGTGAATAGTGCTGCTATGCCCATTTGCCTACAGATTTTTGTTTGAAGATCTGGGAATTGGTATTTCTAAGGGTGCGCGCAGGTGATTGAGCTGGGCCCCCGACTCCGTGAAGTGTTAGAAGTTGGAGGTGGGATGTTGTTAGTACTACGCCAGGGACCTCGTGAAGCCAGAATTGACCATGTAGCCCTCCTCCCCACAGGAGCTCGGTGGAGGGAAAGGGGGCCTTGAAGCATTTGCCACAAGCCCTGTGATGAGCTCAGTAAACACTGAGCTGGGGGCTGAGACTAGCTCAGCATGGCTTCCTCCCCCACCTGCGTCCTCACTTTCTTCCATCCCACCCTGCACAGAGAGAAGGTGTGGATGGAGCAGGAAGCAGCCCCACCCAGGCGTACCCGCCCAGGGTTGCAGGGCGGCTTTTACCTGGCAGGAACCCCAGCCGCTGGGAGAAGGTGGGCCAGGGAATGCCTGCAATTCTGGCCAGTTGGCCCCCCTTCTCTTGTGGGGCAGGGGGGAGGGTCTGGTGAGGAAGGTGCACAGATGTAGCCAAAGTGCTTCTCCTCACAGAAACCACTGAGCTGGCCGTTGCCCTTCATTTGTTTTGGTGGTGGGATCCTTTGTTCATTTAGCCCAGTAAAGACAATTATATTTTATTTGTTAAAAAGACAGAGCTGTGCTGGATGTGTTGGGGGCAGAGCTGGGGCTGGGCTCAGCCTGTCTTTGTTCGCCAGAGCACAGGACGAAAACGGACCCACATCAGGAATTCTTGGTGTGTGAGGCTGTGGGTGGAGGGGCAAAGAGAGAGGCAGGGGCTCCTCCTGGGGGCCTAGCAGACTCCTCTGCCTGTGTGCATTTGTATCTTTCAATATGCTACTCATTACTGCGTGCAATTTTGTATTTGGGAGGCAGCCCTCCCTTATCTTTCCCTTTCCTTCAAGAAAAGCCACAGGGGCAAGGAGAGAGGGGAGTGAGAAGGGAGCAGGGGGGCGTTGGCTGGGTTGGAGAAATAGCAGGACATCTCAGGGACGAGGGCTGTGAAGAGTTCAGCTGTCCCTGTGGGGCCCCAGCCCCGGGCAGGGGGTGGCAGAGCTCAGGCTCGGGACACAATGTGGCTGCCTGGGATCCTCACGGTGCACTATCCAGCGCTCACCCCAGCAATCGTCCCCTCTTGGCCTCCACAGCCAGATTGTGCCCCTGCTTACTCAGGTGGCACGTATCCACCTTTCCAGAGATAGAACAATCCGGATCTGTACTCCACACACAGCGGTGACCTGGAGAGAGCATACAAAAGAACCACCCACCCTCCAGCTTTTGGTTTCACGGTTCCTTCACGGTCTGCCCTGGGTTTGGACACCATGGGGGCCGGGTAGGCGGGGGATGTCGGCAGCACCCTTGGGGTTCAGGGCCCCGGGCCCCAGAGAGATGAAACAGAGGGGATCAGGGCGGTGAGGAGCCAGGACCAGTGGTGCGTGGCTCTCCCACGGAATCAAGAGGTGGGCCTGGCTGAGAGGGGAGAGGTGAGTGTGTTGCCCTTGGGCACAGAAGCGGGCAGTGGGCCTGTGCATCCGGCTGCCTGGCCACCTCAGGTCCACGTTCATTCATTCATTCACATCCACTGCATGTGTCAGCCCCCTCTGCCTCCTTCAGACCTCACCTTCGGTGAGGATCAACTGTGAGCGGGAAGAGGCGGCTGAGACAGGCAGTGAGGACACGAGTGGCCTGTCGGGAAAGTCAGAGAGGCTTCCTGTCGGTGACCCCCGCTGAAGGCCAGAAGGTAGGGGGAAGTGAGACGAGCAATCCAGGTGGGGGAGCATGCAGAGCAGGAGCCTGCTGAGGAAGGCCAGGGAGGGCAGATGAGATGGGGAAGGCTGGTGTTTTAAAATACAGCATATTAATATAAAATTTGAGGCGGAGTGAGGCCAGCAGACCAGAAGATGATTGCCAGTGAGAAACCGGTTTCTCACAGATCCCAGAAGGAAAGGCTGCAGGGAGCCATGTAGGGAAGCACCAGGGTGGGCCAGGAGGCAAAGGATGGGGGCCAATGTGGTTTCTGTAGAAAGGAACAGGCGAGGCAGGGTAAGCAGGCTTCAGATTGGCCAGCGTGAATGGTGTCAGTGGGCTCTGGGCCAGAGCCCTTAGTTGTCTGGTACCTGCCCCTGGGGTGATTTGGGCAGGGGATGATGGCCATGAGTATGAGGCCTGACAGGAGGATGTGTTTGGATTGTAACCCCTGGAATGGCGGTTTGCATTTAAAAATCACGCAGGTGCAGGAGTTGTTTACTGTCTCTAGAAAGTGGCTAATCCTGGGAGGGGCAGTCCCTGTAGGGCCAGAATCCAGAAAACAAAAGACATGGAGCCATCCTTTCTCCCTCTAGCAAGTCACCTAAGTGTCCAGCTCATTGGCCCTCACAGCTCAAGTTCCTGGCACGTGGTACCTACTCGGGACATGCTGGTGGGTGGAGGAAAGTTGAGGATGGCAGTGGTTCTGCAATGTTAAACACACACTTCCCTGAAAGAGAGCAGTCCTGCCTGGCAGGCTCTCAGAGCAACCCAGCAGAATTCCCAGCCCCTGCCCAGGTGCGTCAGCACTGTCCATGGTACTTAGCCCGCGAAGCAGCCCCGTCCGCTTGTCCTTGGGCTCAGAATTCACACAGGACAAGCGACTTCGTGCTTTTAAACGTTCAAGCCTCTCTCTCCATTGCATGAAATATTTGTGGGCATTTAAACGTATGTTCATAGAGCATTTTAAGAATGTTAAACATGTTTTTTTTAAATAATGGCACTGAGGTATCGGAGTATGCAATTGTTCATTTGGGGTAATGTTAAATGCTCACAGTCATCCAGGAGGAAATAAACCAAAATATTGGAAGGATGGCTTCTGAGCGGTGGAATGAAGGGTGATTTTCCCTTCCTTCTGCCTTGCTTCGTGTTTTCTACGATGCATGAATATTGTCTCTGTGCATTTGGAACTGAAGCTGTGGAGGAGGTGGTCACACTGTGGGCCTGTGGGATGTTCTGAGTTGTCCTGGGCCCAGCTGCCATTTCCAGACTTGGGACCGATCTGTCCAACAGGGACAAGGGGACCACTCTCTGGCCTCCTCCATCCTCCTGGTCCTTGGTCCCCTCGACCAGCAGTGGCTGAGAGGTTGGGTCCCAGTCTCAGCCTTCAGAGATGCCAGGAGCGCTCACTCCCTCTGTGTCCTAGTCAGCTCGGGCTGTTGTCACAGAAATGCCAGAGACTGGGGGCTTAAATAGCAGATCTGTATTTCTCACAGTTCTGGAGGCTGGAGTCTGAGATCAGGGTGCCAGCATGGTTGGGTTCTGGTGGGGGTTGCCGAATCGTCTTTCTCGTGTCTTCTTAGAAAGGCACTAGTCTTATAAGGGGCTTTACCCTCATGACCCATTCACCTCCCAAAGGCCCCCACCTTCTAATACCATCACATTGGTGCTTTGGGCTTTCACATATGAATTTGCGGAGGACACAGACATTCATTCCACAGCATCCCCTTACCTGGGCCCTCTTCCTTGTCTGCCAGTGCACCCCCCCCCACCCCCTGCACCATCAGCTAGGGGGCCACCAGCCAGCATTTCTGTGGGCTCTTCTCTTCCCTTCCGTGGTTGAGTGAGGGGCACTTTGGGGTGAGAGAGGGGTAACCATGACCTGGAAGGACATGACCAGCATCACCCGTGGCCTGCAGCCAGGCCGGCCTGACCCCAGGCTCTCGAACCGTGTACCAGCCTTATGGTGGTGAAGCCATTGACCCAGAGCACAGAAGGGAATCCAGAGGGTTGCAGCCTCTGTCACACCTCACAAGGGCTCACACTGGCGTGAAGGCGGGTCTGGGAGTCCTTCGGTGGGTTAAGAAGGGCGAGAGGCCTGTGTCAGGAAGGGAGGGAGGGAGGGAGGAAGGAGTGAGGTATCCTCCCGAACAGAGATGTGCACAGAGGTAGGGAGGCAGGGAAGGGTCCGTCTGAGAGGTGAGACCCAGGAGGGACACCAGGCAGTGACTTGGGCATGGAGACGGCAGCTGCAGCCGTCTTCCTGGGGAGCTCTGGCAGGATCACCACCTGGAGGGAGAACGAGGCATCGCACAGCAATATGGCCACAATATGGGGCTCGGCAGGCCCCCACCCAAAGCTCTGGGCCAGCACAACTCTGACGTTGTGTCCGACCTTGACCAGTAGTTGGCTGTGGCTGTCCCCAGGAAGAAACACGACTCTGGGCCGGGCAGCGCACGTGGGCTGTGGGCGTGTCCTGGAGGGGACTGGCAGCAAGAGCCTGGAGGGGGGTCTCTTCCAGCGTCCACCGCACTGGGTGTGGGGGAAGGAAGTAGAGTGATGATGGGCTTCCGGAGCAGAGGCATTCCCAGAGGCAGGGAGGTGAGACGGCTCGGTCGGTTCAGAGAGCAGTCAGCGGCCAGGCGCCTAGCATGAAGCAGGAGGGGCAAGTAGGAGCTGGTCATGCAGGGCCTTTGACGCCAGGCTGGAGAGCCCGTCTGAATCCTGCAGCATGGGAGCCTGCAGGCGGTTTTGAGAGAGGAGCAGAGGCGAATTTACCATGAAGCTTAGGATGCCTGAGCTCCGGGGCCTCTCACTTCTGCCGGGCCCGTTACGAGGCCCCAGGAGGGGCCTCGCCACGTGTTCACACGGTCGTGTGTTTTCATAACTTTTGCAAAAGTAAAGATCACTTCTCTTTGCGCTCCCCCTTTCTCTTCAGTATGCTCTGTCACTGGCTTTAGAGTGGCAATGGGTGCTTTGTGGCTTTGGCTAAGGAGAAATTGCATTTGAGGTCTATCTATTGGCTTGTTTACATGGTCTCAGTATCTTTCATGTACAGCTAAGTTACCGTAGCTGTCCAGGTGCAGGAATAACGTCCAGAGACACTCACTCCTCCCACCGCCTTGCCGACTCACTCAGGGTCACCGTGGAATATGTGCTGTGTGTGTGACTCATTCTTCTCAGATCATTGGACGAAAGGAGCTTCAGCTGGGCCTGAGGTCACGACGGCTTCCATACTGACGATAGTTTGTGTTTGCTTTTGGGGTCTGTCTTGCAGATGGGCTCCTTTAAACACAGATCCGACTTGGCTGTCTCTTTAAAAAGGCTAAGTGTAACCAGATGGTCTGCTTGTTAAAAAGCTGTCCACGCCTCACAACATATGTATTACAAAATATAAGGGGTGCTAAAATAAATTTTCAAAGACCAGGAGAGAAATCTGAGTGCAAATGGGATGCAGAAAGTTTATCTGAGATGCTGATGAAGCTTGAATGTGTCAGTTGCACTGCAGTTTTGAAAGGTTGTTCTGGAACGCTGCAATAAAATAAGGGAGAAATGACAGGCTTCTGATTTGGATAGAAGGTACCTTCTTTTGTCATTTTCAAATTTATGTATTTTTAAAAATCCAGATAAAAATTAATAGAAAACGAAAGGGGAAAGGGAGTAAAGAAATCAGGAGAAGTAATCCGACTTCAGAAATTTAATTGTAACAAGAAAAGTTTCAGATCAAACCCAAAGCAGCCATTCATTAGGCGGAAGAGATAATAGCACATGGTTATAACAGACAGGTTCTTGAAATGTTTGACAGTCCACTTGATGAAGGGGAGTGAATCTGAGGAACACACGGGAGAAGCATTTAAATTTCTTTCTGACTTGACATTAAATGTTGGTGGTGTCAAAGGTAGTCCGAAGCTCAGAATGTTGACAGTGTTGACAATCACAACGTCAACAGCAACAGTTACTGAGTGTTGGGTTTAAAATCAGGCTCTGACCGAGAAAACTTGAAATGCCCTGAAATCCACATCAGGAAACAAACTGGAGAGCAGTGTCTCCAGATCCACTCCTCTAAATGTTCCCATGACACCACCAATAACTTCTCTACGTTATCAATAATTTTGAAAAAGAAAATATGTCCCTCAACATGCTAGAGCCAGGGTTAACAAGCTGTCACCCACAGACCAACGCCACCTGCCACCTGGTCCCCCCCACCTACCCAACATTACTAAGATGCGATCCACATTTAAAATTGCCCATTTGGGGGCGCCTGGGTGGCTCAGTCAGTTAAGCGTCTGACTTCAGAACAGGTCATGGCCTCAGGGTCCTGGGATCGAGCCCTGCGTCGGGCTCCTCACTCAGTGGGGAGTCTGCTTGTCCCTCTGCCCTTCCCCCCACTTGTTCTCTCGCTTTCTCAAAAAAATAAGTGACTTCTAAAAAATAAAATAAAGCAAAACTGCCCATTTTGAAATGTACAATTCGGTGGCTTTCAGTATATGCACAGAGTTGTGCAACTATCGCAGCAATCAAATTTTAGAACGTTGTTGTCACTCCAGAAAGAAGCGCCGTCCCCATTAGCAGTCTCTGTGATTCATCCTCTCCCCTCAACTCCTGCCCCAGTCCTGAGCAATCACTAATCTACTTTCTGTCTCTGTAGATTTGCCTCTTCTGGACATTTCTTATCAATGGAATCATATAATATGTGTCCTTTGTGTCTGACTTTATTTGATTAGCATAATGTTCTCAAGATTCGTCCGTCTTGTAGCACATGTCAGTACTCCATTCCTTTGAGTGGCTGCATAATCATCCATCGTATGGAACGCTGTGTTCTACTTATCCATTTATCAGTTGATGGGCATCTGAACTGTTCCTACTTTTTAGCTGTTATGAGAAATGCTGCTGTGAGCATTCTTGTGCAAGTTATGGGTGGATGTGTCACTTTTCTTGGATACGTACCTAGGAGTGGAATTGCTAAATCTTATGGTAGCTCTGTTGCACATTTTGAGAAACTGCCAGACTGGTTCCCAAAGCAGCTGCACCTTTTTTACATTCCAACTAGCACTGCGTGAGGGTTCTGATTTCTCCACATCCTCCCCCAAACTTGTTATTGTCTGTTTTTATTGTAACCATCCCAGGGGATGTGAAGTGTCATCTCGTGGTTTTGATTTGCAATTCCCTAGTGACCTATGATGTTGAGCGTCTCCTCATCATGTGCTTAGTGGTGATTCATATATATATATATATATATATATGTCTTGGGGGTAAATGTCTATCTATATCCTTTGTTAATTTTTTAATTGAGTTATTTATCTTTTTATTACTGAGTTATCAGAGTTCTTTATATATATGGGATACAAGTCCCTTATCGGGGTTATCAGATACATGGTTTGCAAATACTTCCCCCCCCCGTTTTGTGGGTTGTCTTGTCAATTTCATGACAGTATCATTTGATGCACAAAAGGTTTTAATTTTGGTGAGGTCCAATTTATCTATTTTTTTCCTTTTGTTGCCTGTGCTTTCGTGTTGTATCTAAGAAACCATTGCCATTAGGTCACAAAGATCTATCTCTGTGTTGCATTCTGAGGATAGCCCTTACCTTTAGGCTTATGACCCATTTTCAGTTGACTCTTGTGCAAGGTGTGAGGTAGGGGTCCAACTTCATCCTTCTGCTTGTGGACATCCAGTCATCTCGGCATCACTGCTGAAGAGACTGTTCCCTTTCTGTTGAATCATCTCGTTACCCTTGTTGGAAACCAACTGACCACATGTAAGGGTTCATTTCTGGACTCTGCATTCTGTTCCATCGATAGGTTTGTCTATCCCACTGGCAGGGCCACACTCTCTTGATTACTGTAGTTTTGTATTAAACTTTGAAATAGGAAAATGCGAGTTGTCCCACTTCGTTCTTTTCCAAGATTGTTTTGGCTGTTTCTGGTCCTTTGACCTGTCAGAATGGCTAGAACCCAAAAGACAGGAAATACCAAGTGTTAGTGAGGATATCCATATCAATTTTAGGAGGAGTTTTTCAATTTCTGCAAAACTGCAGCAGGGATTTTGATAGGATTACATTGAATCTAGAGTATCAACAGTCTGATCCATAAACATGGGATGTCTTTATTTGGATCTTTGATTTATTTCAACAATGTTTTGTAGTTTTCATTGTGCATGTTTTATACTTCTTTTGTTCAATTTATTACTAAGGTTTTTTGGTCTTCTTTTTGATGCTATTATAGATAGATTTTTTTTTTTAAGATTTTATTTATTTATTTGACAGAGAGAGACACAGTGAGAGAGGGAACACAAGCAGGGGGGAGAGGGAGAGGGAGAAGCAGGCTTCCTGCCAAGCAGGGAGCCCGATGCAGAGCTCGATCCCAGGACCCTGGGATCATGACCTGAGCCGAAGGCAGATGCTTAACGACTGAGCCACCCAGGCGCCCCTATAGATAGATTCTTAACTTCCAGTCCATTCATAGGATAAACTGTTCATAGAAATACAGTTGATTTTACTATATTGATCTTGTGCCCTGCAATCTCACTGAATTTCTTTATTAGATCTAATAGTTTTTTAGTGGGTTCTTTAGAAGTTTCTATATATAAGATTAGGTCATTTGCAGATAGAAATAGTTTTACTTCTTCTTTTCTGATCTGGATGCCAAGTCTAATTGTCCTGGCTAGAACTTCCAGTACAGTGTTGAGTAGAAGTCTTGGTCCTGATCATAGGGGGGAATCATTCATTCCTTCATCATTAAGCATGATGTGAGCTATGGGTAGTTCCTCGATGTTCTTTATCAGATTGAGGAAATTCTCTTCTATTCCTTGTCTGGGTGTGTGTGTGTGTGTGTGTGGATGTTGTGTTTTCAGGAAAGGATGTTGGCTATTGCCAGATTTCTTTTTTGAGTCTTGAGGCAATCGTACAGTTTGTTCTTTATTCTGTTAATATGGCTTATTACACCGATTGATTTTCAATATTAAACCCTGCACTCCCGGGATAAACTTCACTTGGTCGTGGTGTATAAACTTTTAATATGCTCTTAGATTCAATTTGCTAGGATTTTGTTGAGGATTTTTGTGTCTATTTTCATAAGAGATATTGGTCTGCAGTTTTTTCTTGTGGTACCTTTGGTTTTGGTATCAGGGTACTGCTAGCCTCATAGAATGAGTTAGGGAATTTCTTTTTTCTTCTGTATCTTGGAAGAGTTCATGAAGGAGTAGTGTTAATTTTTCTTTAAACATTTGGTAGAATTCGCCATCAAAGCCATCTGGGGTTGGGCTATTATTTATGGGAACTTTTAAATCACTCATTTACTCTCTTTACTTATTATAGGTCTATTCTGGTTTTCTGTATCTTACTAAATCAGTTTTGGTATTCTGTGTTTTTCTAGAAAATTGTCCATTTCCAGCACTCTTTGTTTTTTTCATGTGGATTTGAATTATTCTTTGGCATCACTTGCTTTCAACCTAAATAATTTCCTTCAGTATTTTCCTACAAGGCAATCTGCTAGCCAATTCTCCTCCTTTTGTTTGTGTGGGAATATTTTTGTCTCACCTTCATTGTTGAGAGATAGTTTTATTGGTTATCCTTGGTTAGCACCACTACCTCTGACCTGCATTACTTCTGAGTAAACATCAGCTCTTGATTTTATTTGGCTTTCCTTATACACGATGAGTCTTTTTCCTCTTGCTGCTTTCGACATTTTCTTTGTCCTTCACCAGCTTGACTATAATGTGTCGGGGTATGGCTCTCTTTGCATTTATTCTACTTGGAGTTGGTTAAATTTCTTGGGTGTATAGGTTAATTTTTTTCCCTATCAAATTTTAGAAGTTTTCAGCCATCATGTCTTTGAATATTTTCTGCCCCTTTTTGTTTCCTGTCCTTCTGGCACTTCAGTGGTCCCCGCATGTTTCTCAGAGGCTCTGTTCATTTTTATTTATTCTTTTTTCTCTCTGCTCTTCAGATTGCAGAATTGCTACTGATCTGTATTCAGGTTCATGGACTCTGTCTTCTGTCAGCTCAGATCTATTGCTGAGCCCTTGGTGAATTTATCACTTCAGTTTTTGACCTTTTCAACTCCAGAATTTCTGTTTACATTTTCATAGTAGTTTCTTCCTCTTTCCTGATGTTCTCTATTTGGTGAGACTTATCCTTTCCTCTCCTTCCGTTCTTTAGACATGGTTCCCTTTTGTTCTTGGAGCTGTTTTGAAATCTGCCTGCTATAAGTCCAACATCTGGACCTCCTCAAAGGTAGTTTCCATTACCCGCTTACTTTCCCATGTGCAGATCACAATCTCCTGTTTCCTTTCATGTCTCAGAAATTTTGGTGGAAACTGGACATTGTAGATAATACATTGAAGAGACTCTGGATATTGATGCCCCTGGACCTTGTTGTGCTGTTGTTTGCTTGTTTGCTTGTTTATTTGTTTAGCGACTCGGCCACACTCTTTCCATAAACTGTATTTGTTTGCCCTGCAGTATGCAGCTGCTGATACTGCCCGCCCCCCAGAGGTCACAGCCTTGGGCCTGTGCATTGTCTCCCTGACCAGACAGGCCCCCCATTCCCACAGTGGTATTAGGCAGGTTCTCTCTGTCTCCTTCTCTGATTTTCCTGGTAAGTCTCTGCTGGTGTCACCCAGTCAGATTTCACCAGCTGCTAACTGGCTCCTGTGTGGTTTTGAGAATGCCCTCAAGTACGACTTGTCCACAGTATGACCCAGTGAAATTCTGAGCCTTTCACAAAAGCAGGATGTTGCCAGTCTTGGAGCCTTACTCAGACCCCAGGAGGTCTCTTAGCTGTCTTGCCTTGGTCCTTTTTGTTATGCTATTGGTTGTTTTACCATTTTACTTTTGCTACTAGCATCATGGATCTCCTGGCCTCCTCTTAGTTGCTCAACTCACTACCAAGATTTCTGTTGTTTTAGACAATGCCTGTAGGTATGAACTTCCCCACGCTCTGTTCCAAATAAGGTCAGTCCCCTTAGGGGGAGCTATGGGGCTGGCTGTTCTCCCTCTCCCTCTGGGAAGACTGCTGCATCACTGCACTGGGACGAGGGGCCAGGTGGCCCGCTTCTCCCAGAGTGACATCCTGGCCTATGAGTGCATCACTGGATGGGGATGGCAGCCCCTACTCTTCTTGGCTTTTTCTCTTTAGAATGGGACCTCTGCCCTACAAGCAAGCTGGGAAAGGGGCTGTCAGGGTCCAGTATTCTTGGCCTGACATCCCTGGGGTAGAGTCTTCACCTAGCAATGGGAGCCCCAGTCCTCTTGGCCTCTACTGTCTGGAATCGACTTTCTGTAACACCAAGTTATGAATTGGGAGGTGCCAGTGGCTTGCCTTTCCCAGGGTCAAACCATAGCTCCAGGCTGGGAGCAGGGAGGATAGATAGTTCCATCTTCTAGGCAGTAAAGCTTCTGGCCCCCTGAGCTGGGGGGAAGGTATGGGCAACGGCTGTGGCCAAATGCCATGGACTTCCACTGTTCTTACCAAGATTTCATAGATCTTGAATAGTGTTTCTTGAACAAACATTTCTCTATTTGTTGTGTCGACTTTAGGACAATTTCCAGATACTTTAAGTTGTTCTTTTTTTTTTTTTTTTAAAGATTTCATTTATTTATTTGACACAGAGAGAGATAGCGAGAGCAGGAACACAAGCAGGGGCAGTGGGAGAGGGAGAAGCAGGCTTCCCGCCGAGCAGGAAGCCCGATGTGGGACTCGATCCCAGGACCCTGGGATCATGACCTGAGCCGAAGGCAGACGCCTAACGACTGAGCCACCCAGGCGCCCTAAGTGGTTGTTCTTTAAAAATAATGTTCACCAGGGCTCCTGGGTGGCTCAGTTGGTTAAGCGACTGCCTTCGGCTCAGGTCATGATCCTGGAGTCCCGGGATCGAGTCCCGCATCGGGCTCCCTGCTCGGCAGGGAGTCTGCTTCTCCCTCTGACCCTCCCCCCTCTCATGTGCTCTCTCTCTCAAATAAATAAATAAAATCTTTAAAAAAAAAATAATGTTCACCAGTTAAGTGGTTATCTTACTGAGGATAGAGTTCACCAAGCTCCTTATAGGTCCACTGTAGACATTTCCACTTGCTGCCTGTTTTTGTAAATAAAGTTTTATTGGGACACAGCCATGTCCATTCACCGATGTGTGGTCTATAGCTGCGGTCATGCTCTGGTGGCAGAGCTGAGTAGTTAAAACTGAGATCACGTAGCCAAAATAGCCACCGGCCTTACAGAGAAAGTTTGCTGAGGAATGGTGGCATTATCTTTCTATTCACCATATGGAAGACAAACCTACAAAATGACCTCCTGAAACCAGAGAGCAGCCGGGGCGCCTGGAGTCCATCCAGCTCCTGCACCTGCACCCATGGCTTGGGGGTCATATGAAGAGGGGATGGACAAGTATGCTTTCAGAATTGCAGGAAAAGTTGTGGCAGTCAGTTCATTTGAAAAACATCCTTGTTCTTTGCTTTTGGTTGTGTGTGGTATTGGTCCATTGTTAAATTTTTAACTTTTTGTGATGTCTTTGCTTGTTCTAAATCAGCATTCCTTTTTTGATCTGATGTAGGATTTTACATGTTGTAATCCTCTTCCCAAAGTGGCCCTAAGTTGTGTAAGCGTCCTCCCCATGGGAGGCCAGGGAGCAGTGTGAGCAGATTCGAGCTGTAGGTCTGTGTTCCCCGAGCGCCGGTGTTATGCTCACTGCCTTCATGACTGTTTAGTGTCAGCTTGTCACCCAACCTTCAGTTCCACTGTGTGTCCTTTAAGCATGGGCAGGTAGGTCCTGTACGTCTCTGGAGTCGCTGGCCTAACGGGCCGGTTGCTTCTTGGTGAACGTGCCCTGTGTGGGCACGCCTGTGGCTTCGCCTGCAGACACGGTGTGGGGTGTGGGGCAGGCTTGGGCTGAGGGGACAGAGTAGGCTGGACAAGACGTGGAGGATGGTGGGCGGCCGGGGCGGTGATCAGGGGGAGCAGGGCGGGCCAGCACCTCGCTGGGCCTCCTGATGGGGGGCTCTGAGCTTCTAGGGGGATGCGGGGTCTGCTCGCCCGGTTCCTCCAGGGCCAAGCAGACATCAAGGGAACTGCAGGCTGAAGAGTATGGGGCATCCAAGTGGCCCTGGAACGATGGGTCCTAGGAGTGACCTTCTGTCTTTCAGCACTGCTTTAAAGGCCACTGCATCTGGCTGACGCCCGACATCCTCAAACGAGATGGCAACTGGGGCGCCTGGAGTCCGTTCGGCTCCTGCTCACGCACCTGCGGGACCGGTGTGAAGTTCAGGACCCGCCAGTGTGACAACCCACAGTGAGCTGGCCCCGCTGTTTCCCAGCTCCTGTATGGTCGCTGAGGTCCCCGAGGCCCTCACTGGCCCCTCGCCGGCCGGCCCTATCCTGCAGGGACCCCGTGGCTGTCCACCACTTCTGGAGAGGGTGTCAGGGCAGGCAGTCTGGGCTCCTCATCACCATCCCTGGGAGGAAGCAGAGACTCAGAGGGGGGAGGGTCTTGCCTCAGGTCGCACAGCCTGCTGGGGCAGAGCCAGCCCTGGAGGCTCGGAAACCTCCATTTCCTGGGCTGCTGGCCTGGGGCCATTCCCCCCGACCTGAGCCGCACTCTGCTCTAGCCACCAACTTACTCTGCCCTTCTTGGTCAAGGGCATGGAAGACAGAAGGTATAGCAGCAACGGGGAAGTGGGGATAAGGAAGAGGGTCCTCTTGAGCTCCTGGATGGCAGGCGAGAGGCAGGGTCAGCGACATGCCACCCCGGGCGTGTATGGTAGAGCTCGCCTAGGGGGCTGCCCCCGTGCCTGCCAGGCTCCCATGCCCGGCCATGCTCCCCCTCCTGCCTGTGCCGTGCTGTCCTTCCCCAGGTTCCTTTAATGCCCCCCAAGCCACTCCACCCTGTGAATATCCCTCAGGTCTGGGCCCCGGCCAGTCCTGCACCTTGCCTCACCCAGTGCACTGCCCGTGGAAAGGGAGGGCGTGCGGCCAGAGCACCCGGGTCCCTGCAGCTGTATGTGACTCAGGGTGCATCGGTGAGCCCCCCGGGGCTCAGGCAGCCTACCTCATGGATTGTGGGTGCACGTACAGTCATGGGAATGGGACCCCCCTCCCCCAGATGACCACTCCCTCTGGTCTTCCGCCTGCCCCAGGGAGGCCCCATGGCTGCCAGAAAACGTGTGGCTTTTGTCTTTCTTTCTTTGGCCTGTTTGGTGTTTTAAAGATCTTGGTTCACAGGAAAATACAAAAATATCTGAAATTTCACATAAAAAAAAAAGAGAGAGAGAGAGAGAATCCTATTTACAGCTTCCAGATTGGGCATCCCTGCAACACCAGGCCCAAATACAGGCTGGTGGGCGATGAACGACTCAGACCGCCCCCTTCATGGGGCAGCCCGGCCCAGCCGTCTTCACTCACCTCCTCCACCCAACTGGACCCCCTCAATATTTGGGTTGGGGCCCTAAGCCCTAAGCCTGAGTCCTAGGCTCATCACCCTGCCTTGGGTCCCACCACGGCCTCCCAGGATTGGGTATGACTTTATGTACACGTGTGTTTTTCTGGGGGAGCAGGTCTCTAGTTTCGTATCAACTTCTCAAAGTAGCCCGTGACCCCAAATTTAAGCCCCACAGGTCTCTAAGGCCCTTCCAGATGGGCTGGGCTCCGGCCTCTGCAACAGTTCCCGGGCCCCCGCTTGGCCAGGCCCTGAGCCGGCCCCCAGGGAGCCAGAGGGGGTCAGCAGTCTTGGCTCTGGGGAGAGATGTAGAGTCCACACTGGTCGGGAAGGGACCCATGCCCTAGGGTCCAGCAGTAGGAAAGCCCAAAGCCCGGGGGCACCAGCTCATGTCTGGAGAACTCTCCTCCTGCTTCTGACCAATTCCTACCTGAGGGCTCCAGGCCCCATCCTGGTCAGGTGCAAAGTACCCAGTCCCCGCTCCTTTCAAGCGGCCCTGGGGCTATTATATCTGCCTCGGGATGACATATGAGACTGACAGGACAGAACGTTAGAACCTCAGAGGCTCTGGGGTGCTGGGTGAGGACCGCCAGGGTGCCCGTCCCACGGCACGGCGCCTGGCATGCCGCAAGCCTCAGGACCTGCGATTAGTCTCTCCTGCCCCTTCATGTGCCGATGGAGTGACTGGGGTCCAGGCTGCACAGTCGAGAGGGCAGATCTGGCCCAGCCCCCGCCCCCCCCCCCCCCTCCCGGCGTCCAGGCCCTGAAGCCTGGTGCCTGACTCCGGGCACTTTGGGTCCAGAGGACTCATCCCCAGGCCAGGCTTGAGGTTGGGGAGGCGGGCCCCAAGTGCTTCTGTCCGTCCGCACCTGTGTGCTCTAGGGAGCTTCTGCTCCGGCTGCCCCAGCCTCCTTGGTGGCAGCAAGAGCCGTCAGGCCCAGTGCCGGTGTCCCCTCCGCATCAGTGAGGGTCAGAAGCGCTGTCAGGGAGCGGTGACAACTGTTCCCACCAGCATCGGTGGGCGGCCCGGGCAGCTGCGGCGCCCAAGCATTTCAGGGCTCCCGGGCTCCACGCAGCCTGTGTGTCAGCAACCCAGGCGGGCCCCACGCGCTTCCCCTTTCGTGCATCCTCCTGCGGGGGCGGGGGGCGACCACGAGACCGGACGCTGTCCCGCAGGGTGTGGCTCCCTGAGTTCCTCTGTCCGCAGCCTTTCCCCCAGCGCGGGGGCCAGCGTGGAGACGCGCAGTTCCCAGGGGCCCCTGCTCGCAGGCCCGGGCGCCCCCTGTGTCCTTGGCTCTCCCCACTCTGACCGCAAAACCGCGGGCGGTCTGGTCCCCGGCTCTGCACTCGGTCTTCTTCGCCCACCTCCCCCGAACTCTCCAGATCACTTTCTATTTCGGAGTTCGCGCGGCTTTCCACTGGAACCAGTTCGCCTCCTTCCTGCCGCTCCCCACACCTCACGCTGCCCTGGGGACGCCCCGGTCGGAGCTGTCATCCCCCGGGACCCCGTGGGTGGTGGCCCTGGTGTAAATCTCAGAGCTGCTCCTTCTTGTCACCCACCCCATCCAACACGGAGGCCTCCTGCTGCTTTCTCCGCAGATGTCTTGCATCACTTTTCCCCTCCAGAACATGGCCCTGGGGGAGAGGCCTCGTGGACACCAGCCCCGTTCCTTGTCCACTGTGCTGTCCGCACGTGGCCACACTGACCATCCCTGTCACGTGGGCACGGCGTGACCCTTGCCCGAGTCTCCGGTGGGGCCTCGGGTTCTGCTCGGCGCAGGCAGGCCGGGCGGACAGCGACGCCGAGGCCCCAGCTCCCCCTGGGTGCGGGCCTGCCGCGCCCCACCGCCCCGCCTTCCAGACGCACCTGCTGGCCCACAGCCGGCACCCTTTCTGGCCTTTGCCGTGGGGCTAGTGCTTTGTGGACGAGTGCTGTTCTCAGCGAGGGGAGGGAGTTAGGGTCTCTGAGGTGGGGGGAAGCCAGGGAACAGAGTGTCTGCTGCCTTCCCGACCCTCGTTGGGAACTTGGGCAGCGGGCTTCTGCTGGTTTGGAATTGTTCTTTGAGTTCCCGGCGTGGGTCAGGCCCAGGCCTGAGACTCCCCCACCTCCTCCATCTTGGAGTCACGTCCCAGGAAAGGCAGAACCTTTAGCCAGCCACAGCCCACTGTTGGCTCAGTCACAGCGATGGGGGCTGGGGTGGGGGGATGCAGGGGGGCCCAGCTGATGCTGCCTTCCCGCGGGGGCCCCAGGGGGAGGGGTGACCAGCCCCTTTATGCTTAGTGGACGGTGGGGGATTGCCCGGGCCTGCAGCTGGGGCAGGGCTGGGCTGAGTCCCTTCACTCTGCGTAGCTGCCTCCCCACACCTGGGACGCAGGACTCCCCACAGTCCCACAGTGGCACCCCACGCGCCGGCCTCTTCCCAGTGGCACCGAGCTGCAAGGCCTTTCCTTCCTCCTGCAGCCCGGCCAATGGGGGCCGCACCTGCTCAGGCCTTGGCTACGATTTCCAGCTCTGCAACTCCCAGGACTGCCCCGACGCCCTGGCTGACTTCCGTGAGGAGCAGTGTAGACAGTGGGACCTGTACTTGGAGCATGGCAATGCCCAGCACCACTGGCTTCCCCACGAGCACCGGGATGGTGAGCCCCCGGGACGGAGCGGGGGGCTGCTTGGCGGGACGGTGAGCCCCCGGGACGGAGCGGGGGGCTGCTCGGAGGGACGGTGAGCCCCCGGGACGGAGCGGGGGGCTGCTCGGCGGGATGGTGAGCCCCCGGGACGGAGCGAGGGGCTGCTCAGCGGCAGTGCCCGGGCTGTGGGCAGGCTGGGGCTGTCAGCAGAGCCCACCCTGGCCGGCGTGGCCACGCCAGTCCCGGAACTTTCAACGGACCGTCCCCGTTCCTTCCAGGCACTGGGCAGGGGCGGCCCGGCAGACACAGGCCTGCTGTGCTCTCTCCATCACCCACGTGCGTTACAGCAGCCTGCCGCGCACCCAGCCAGGCAGTTCTGGGAGTGGGTGATGGGCACACAGGTCCCCGTCTTGGGGAGGGGCTGCGGTCTGGAGGGAAAGGCCGTCAGAGCCTCTGGGGTTTGCGCCAACTTCCGCCCGGCTCTGCTGGGAAAAGCTCTTCCTAAGCCCAGTAGCCCAGGGTCAAAGGCCCCAAGGCAGACACGCCCAGGGGGGTTGTAGTCACCTGCCCCCTTTCGCTTCCCACCCCAGGCCCAGGGCAGGCCTGTGGGGGCAGGTGTAGCCCAAGAAGAGTCTCGGGAGAGCTTCTCCCTTGCCTGGTGCTTCTCTTGAGCAAACCTGGGGAGAGAGCGAGCAGAGCTGGCCCTCCTCACCAACACCCTGCTGCTTCCCTTCCAGCCAAGGAGAGATGTCACCTCTACTGCGAGTCCCAGGAGACCGGGGAGGTGGTGTCCATGAAGCGCATGGCGCATGATGGGACGCGCTGCTCTTATAAGGACGCCTTCAGCCTCTGCGTGCGCGGGGAGTGCAGGGTGAGTGCTGGGGGAGGGGGGCGGCACGCAGGGACGGGGCGGCCACATCGCAGGTGTCTTCCTGGGGCTGTTGGGCGGGGCGGGCATGATCTCTCCCTGTGCCAAGGGTGTTCAGACTTGAGTGTGTCTAGGGGCCCCCGGGGAGTTTGAGGCCCCACTTCAGAGGTTCTGATTCCGTAGCTCGGGCCAGGCCTGGAGCATGAATTTTACGTGCTTCTGGGGTGATTCTGCCGCACGTGGTTCACAGGCGACCCTCTGCGAAGCGCTGCCACATCCTTGCACTCCGCTGGGCCCTGGACAGCTCATTCTCGATCAGGGCGGCCCACCATGGGTCTCGTTGGTTCGGCTCTTTGTGGAAATGCCCTGCTGTGTTTTCCGTCATTATTGCATGTTGGCTTTAATCTCAGGCTGTCACAAGAAACAGCGGTGGGATAACCTTGGCATATGATCATGACGGGAGCACAGGCCTCCCTCTGCCAGGCTCCCTAGAAACAGCTGGAGGCCTCCCTAGAGTCTGAGGAGGCAGGACTGACTGTAGGATCATAGAGGCTGGCTTCCGTCTTGTTTTTCTGGGAGATGAGACCTTCAGGGGGTCTCGGGCAGAAAGCCTGGCAGATTGCCGCAGGTGCCCCGGAGAAAGAGTGAGGCCAGGAGAGCGAGGAGCTGGGGTGCGGGGCTGCTGGACTCGCGCTCAGAGTTCTGTCCACTCACGGAGGAGGGTGGCCCGCAGCAAAGGAGGCTGCTCCAGTCTCAGCGGTCAGGGGCGGGGGGGAGCCGCTCCCCTTGAGTCCCGCAGGGAGGCCAGACTGCACAGTCCGCTCAGGTGGTGAAACCACATACTGAGGAACAGAGACAGCAGCATCGCCTTTGTTCCTGCGGGGTTTTAATTTATGGGGGTGACCGAGTGATGACCCAGAGAGGTCAATGCCATTGAAGAGAGAGCGGGTTATTAGGGTTCCCGAGGGAAGGGCTCACCTCGCTATGCAGTGCCCCATGGGGAAGCACCAGGTTTGGTGAGGGGAAAGAAAGGGGGGGGCAGAGCTTTTATGGGGGTTTCCTCGGGGAAGGCAGGCCGGGCACAGGAAACAGTTGAAGACGGGCAAGTACGAACGATGCAGGCGGGCTCCGGGCTGGAGGGGTGGCCCCTGGCGCCCTGGTACCTGGCCTGGGGATGATTTCGGGCAGGGGAAGTATCAGCTTGTGCGTGAGAGGCAGATAAGGGGGTGACAGGGGGGATTGTTGGTTTTCATATGAAACGTGCTCCCAGGCCGGCCCTTTGCTACCCCTAAGAGCGGGCGTGAGGGCGGGGCAGCCTGTCCCTGCCCAGCAAGTTCAAGATGTCAAAACATCATAAGATACAAGGGTGCCTGGGTGGCAGCATCGGTTGAGTGTCTGACTCGGTTTCAGCTCGGCTCATGGTCTTGGGGTCATGGGATTGAGTCCGTGTTAGGCTGTCACTCCGCCAGGAGTCTGCCTGGGATTCTGTCTCTCCCTCTGTCCCTCCCCCTGCTCGTATGCACATGTTCTCTGCCTCCCTAAAACAAATAAAATAAAATCTTAAAAAAAATCCTAAGACGCAGAAAAATTTTAGAACCATGACCAACACAAGCCATGAGTGCGGGCAACGTTTCGTAATAGAAGTCACTTTAAGCAGCAAATCTGACCGGTCGCAAACATAATGGAAAAGCCAGAGCCCTCATTCACCGCCTCGGGGGCTTGAGCTTCACGCCCACCGTTGACAGTCGAAGAAGAGCAGATGAAGCATTTCATTAATGTGATTTTGAAGGAACGACAGCAGGACGAGAGATTTTTTTGCACTGTTGGAAAATAAAAACATTTACATTTATATGTGATCATATTGCGGAAGTTCTAAAGCAAAGGAGACAGAGAGATTGGGACCACCCCGAAGACGTGAGCAGTAGTAAGACGATGTACCGAATCCTCACAAATGCCTGGGGATGTGCAGCCCTTCTCGTAAAAGTATCTCATGCTGGGTCAAAAATCACGTCCAAGTGGACGCTGTCGATGAGGGAACATCAGAACACGACGACTCAGGAAGGTAAAGAGGGAAATGACAGCAGAAGGCGTGTCAGGAGACTAGAGATGCACGCACGCATACACGTGCCCACACAGAGCAGGGAATGAAAAGAGTATCAAGAATTAAATGAGGCTGGGGCGCCTGGGTGGCTCAGTCGTTAAGCGTCTGCCTTCGGCTCAGGTCATGATCCTGGGGTCCTGGGATCGAGCCCTACATCGGGCTCCCTGCTCCGCGGGAAGCCTGCTTCTCCCTCTCCTGCTCCCCCTGCTTGTGTTCCTGCGCTCGCTGTCTGTCAAATAAATAAATGAAATTAAAAAAAAAAAAAAAAGAATTAAATGAGGCCGGCGGGATAAAGGACACAGTCCACTGCCCTGAGACAGGAATAGCAGGCTATCAAATATGTCACCCGAAAATTGCACTGAGAAAGGCAGAGATTGAAAGAAGCCAGCATCGCTCCCCATGGGACAGGGAGCCCACCACCTCCACCAGTGTCGCCCACCCCGGCTTGGACCGCAGCAGGGTCCAGCTTCCAGCCCTCTCTGGCTGTGGCCTCAGCAGGCAGCAGCCCTGCAAAGCCCCTCGGGGACACGAGCCCTCCCCAGCCTGAGCCGTCAACCCCGACAGGACTGCAAGCGAGATTTCAGGCCCACACCAGGACCCTGGTCTTCATTAGCCTTTTCTACTCAGTTAACGTCTTATCTTAGGAGCATGTTCCCCCTCGTTCAGACCACTGAATGTTCAAACGGTGTCTCCTGAAGGCCCCTAGACACGTGCCAGGGTTGGAGGCTCCCCAAGCCGGGGACGGTGCTTGCTTGCGCCTGGCGGTCATGCCACCCGATGAGCCGACCAGCAGCTGCCCAGACGAAACCACTCCTCTCAAGGGCAGGCAAGGTCCTGTCTGCTGTGATTATTAGGCATACCTTGATTTCAGGAAAAACAAAAGACCAAAAAAAAAAAAAAAAAAGCCTGAGAAGTAAGGAAAAAGGGTGACAGGCCATTTTAATATCTCTGGAGTTGACAGATCAAGTAGTTAATTTATTGTTTTCCCTTTTTCGCACCTTCTGTAACTCTGGGAACAAAGTCCCCTTTGGAACAAGTGTCTTGAAATGTAGCCTGTTGCTTCGTTTTCCGTCTGTCCAGATATCCTCCAGCTGAATTTCTAATTAGTGTTTTGGGTCGTACATGGGCTGCAAGCCTTTTTAGGAAGAGCACGTGCACCAGTGAAGAGCTTTGAGATCAGAGCTGGTGCTCCCTTAAGGAGCACGATCTGACTTGGGCTTCGGAGTCCCGGAATCTGGGAGAGCTCCTTCCGGATGCTGCTTCGCTCTCTGGCATCTGCCTTGGCTCCCACCTGCCTCTGTAGCCCTGAGGCTTTTTGCTTCTGGTTTATTCTGTCTGAAACGGAGCACGAATCCCCCTCAGGTGAGAGGCTGGAGCAACCCTTCTCCCAAGGAGTGTAACTGCCTTGGCCTGAAAAGGGGGTTCTCCCCACCCCGCCCTGCATCACCTCCAGCCTTCCCTGAGGAAGGGAGCCTGGGACTGTTTCCGAAGCCCATCTCCTCGCACCCCCAGCAACAGCCTCCACAGGCTGGACTGCTCTGACACCGTGTTACAAGCATGGAAACAAACTCAGAGTTCGAGTGGCGTGCCCCCGAGACCACACACCTAGAAATGGCAGGTGCGTGCTTTGGCTCAGGCTTCTGCTCCTTTAAAGACCGATGTTTCCTTTGGTCTTCTTTTTTCCCTGGTAGATCACGTTGTCTTCCTTGGCTTATTCCCCTCCTGCCTCAGGAATCATTAAAATAAACATCAGCATGTTCATTTCAGTGATTGTTTTTCACCCTGCTCACTTTCAAAAATGATTCAAAGGGCATATGATTACACGTGGATGGGTAAGACCAGAGATCATCAACATCTATCCACACCTTCAAAAATGATTCAGGAACTACTCCTCTGTAGCCCTTTCATGGTGCAGAGCCCCTGCCCTCAAAGGGCCTCATAAGACAAAAGTCAGAAATTGAAGAGCAGAGGGAGAAGTGGGTTTCTCCAGAGATAGGTGGTAGGGATGATCTTGAAGGGAAAATTAGCTCTGAGCTTCCTGGCAGCCTTGGCAAAAATGAAAACCCGTGATGCTCTGGTGCACTCTGGGACAGGCAGAGGGAGCTGACCAGCTCAGAGGACAGGCTGGCTTCCTTGGCTCAGCTAGGAAGAGTGACCTCAGGCGACATGCTCAGGGCCATCGTCCTGCAGGAGCTCCTTCCGAGGAGTTTCCCAGGCCCCGGGAATGGTGAGCTGCCAGAGCTATAGAAAGTAGAAGAACCTGAACTGGTTACTACTTTGGCCAGGTGGCCCAGGGCAAGGGAGCGTCTCTGCTCGGTGTGGAATAATTTTGACATGAGTGGGTGATACTGAGAGGATTTCTTGAAAGAATGGAGGCCCAGTTGTTCTCACCAACTCTTGTCACCTCCTGCACAAGACACCCTGGAGACAGACTAAAGGGGGCATTGCGTTCTTAGGGCCTGGGGGCCCGAGCTTTGGGTGGGGGCCCCAGACAGACTGCACTGCGTGGCCCCCCAGGAGAAGGGCAGAGGCCAGGTCTGATTCACAGCCATTGGGACAGAGACATGCGTGCGGAGGCTAGCTCTCGCTGGTCCAGGCCAGCCTCGGCAGGTGGCCCCGGTGAAAATGTGTGGAGCCCTGTGAAGTCACGCTGTTCAGGTGAGCAGAGGAGGGGCAGGGAGCGGCAGTGGTTGGCCCGTGGCTGGGCACACAGGGTCTGTCTTTCTCCAAAGCCCGGTCTCCTTCCTCTGCATCAGGAACTGGGGAGGCGCGGGCCTGAGCTGCCGCCGGGACAGGTGGCAGGGCCCCGGGGGCACAGATCAGGCTGGGGGCTCAAGCGGGGAGCCCTCTTGAGTACACACTGCACCCTGTCCCCCTGCAGAAGGTGGGCTGTGACGGAGTGATCGGCTCCAGCAAGCAGGAGGACAAGTGTGGCGTGTGTGGAGGGGACAACACCCACTGCAAAGTGGTCAAGGGCACATTCACACGCTCCCCCAAGAAGCTTGGTGAGTGAGCCCCTCCCTCCGGCCCCCGGTGCCTGAATGTCTGCTGTACCTGGCGGGATGGCGGGGGGCGGGGCGGGGGGTGGCCCTGACATGGAGGGAGGATCATAAGTCAGGCACAGCCTGAGCCTGGCTCCAGGGTGGATGGGGACCAGGGAAGCCAGCTCTCGGGGGTCAGGGCAGAGAATGTCGACATACAAGTGCACAGGGCAGATCTCGGTCTTTATTTGAGGGCTGGGGCCTGCATAGGGCACCCCTCCCTTGCCTTCCAGAGCTGCCCAGCTGGCCTCTGGGTCCCTTGCTCTCTGCCTCTGAACTCCTGCCGCCCTCAGCAGGACCGCCCTGGGCTGCTTAGCAGACTGCAGAGCCACACGATGGGGCTGGGGAACTGGGGATCCCCGGCCAACCTGAGATCTGGGAAGACAGCCCTATGGGTGGGCCTGCAGTGACTACACCTCTGTCTGAAATGGGGAGAAGCCGCTTTGGTTTGCCTCTTAGAAGAAGGCCGCGGCCATGACTCCGAGCCGGCACCAGGGTGCGGGGTGACCCTTTCCATGGTCTCATGAGAACCCAGGGGTCTTTAGTTCCCAGATTAAGTGGCTGAGGTCCAGGAGGTCAAGTGGTTTGCTGAGGGCCTCCCTCCTGGATATGGCATCTTAGCTTCAAGCCCAGGCGTGGTTTCAGGGCCTTCCCGAGGATTCCCGTCAAGTTTCCAGCGGAAAAGGCCCACTTTTGGAAAAGGATTTGAAGAGGAGCAGAAGGGCTTCAGCCAGCTGGGACACAGTACCTTTCCCATCAGCCCTTGTCCTGGCAGGTGGTCAAAGCCCATGAAACATGGAGCCCTCTGGAATGGCCTTCGAGGGCGAGACCCCTCCATGTGTTGTTCACATTCCAGCGGCCTCTTCTGACTCATCTGGCTTTGTCTCCCCACATCCCAACAAAGGTTACATCAAGATGTTTGAGATCCCGGCAGGAGCCAGACACCTGCTAATCCAGGAGTCAGACAGCACCAGCCACCACCTGGGTGAGTATCTGAAGCCCAACGGTTCTGGGGATGGCTAGAGGGCCCAGGGGTCAGAGGTCAGGCTGGGAGGCCCAGCCGAAGCTCCACCCCCTGCCCCCGGGGTCACCTCCTGGTGGAGAGGCCAGGGGGCTGGGGTCAGAGGGCTCCTCTGGGAGCCACTGGGGAGGGACATGTATCTAAAGCATGCCATACCCCCAGCTCACAGAATGGTGACTGCCTACCCCCTCCTCCATCTCAAGGCCAAGGGGGAAGGCTCCCCCCACCCACTGGAAGGCAGGCAGGGTTAAACTCAAGAGAGTCTACCTGGAATAGGGCTTTCTGGCGTCTCTTGCAAATGTGGATGTTCGTACAACTCTGAGCGACCCTGCCTGCCGGTGGGGCCGTGCCCTCCGAGACTGCCGGGACGCCTCGCAGGCCTTCATCCGTCCTCACCCCCACCCCCTGAAGGCACCTGGGCCCCGCCTCCTGGGTGGTCGTGGGCTGAAGTCCAAAGTGATGCTGGGGGTCACTGGGGAGACCCCGGACGAGTCTCTTCTCCCAATTTGGGCCCCACCTTCCTCCCGGTGCCCTGGAGACGGACTGGGTCAAGGGCTCCCTAAGTGCCACTGTCTGGCACCCCCACCAACACACAGTGAACACCCCACTCTGTTTAATGCACATTTTTCTGTCTTCCTTGTTTTAAGAGGAAACTTTATACTGCTACCCAAAATGCAAACCAGTACCACTTGCCTTCAGTGGAAGGTAAATGTAAAAGTCGATTCCTGAAGGGAGAGACACTTCTACGTGAACACGTTCCTGCTGCAGGCTCCGGGTCTGAGGCCTGATCTCTCTGCGTAGGAGGAACCAGGGTTGGTGGCCAGTTGAGGGCCTGCAGGCCCCTGCTGAAGCTTTCTTTGTGGGGTGGACAGAAAACTACAGGAGACTCGTGCAGGGAACGATTTCCTCCTTCTGTGATCCCTGTCTGGGGCCCTCCTAAAATCACCCAGCAGCCCCCCAGTGGTTGCCTTCCACACTGTGGGAAGTGTGGGGCTTCCTGACCAGCTGGTTCTTGGCTCCCAGACACCTGCTTCTCCTGGGGTATTCCCTGTGGCCCATGCCACCCCCTGGTCAAGCCAGGCCTCTGAGGATGTGTGGGGAATGCATGGGCAGCAGGTTGGGGTGAGGAGACCTTGCTTTTCAGTGGGACGTATGCTCACCCCATGGCAGGAAGCCTCACCCCAGCCCTGCACCCCGGTGTCCAGCAGATGCCCAGCACCCAGGAGGCTGGGGCGGGGTGCGGGGGACAGTGGCTCTGAGTAGACTGCAGGGAGGTGACCCTGACAGCGGCTGCATGAAGCCCCTGCACCCCCAGGGCCTGTGGGGGCAGATTCAGGAAAGGGCCCACGGCGATCTGGGCCATCACTGGCACGGATGGGCCCCTGGCAGAGGGCAGCCGGGGCAGACAGGGGGATCGGCTCCCCACCGCTCCCCTCACCCGTCCAGACCTGTGGACCCTGCCGGCCTCTCTCCCCAGTGTGCCCAGCTCCTGCCCCTGAATGATCATGGCCGGGGGGGCTGTCTTCTGCCGTTCTCAGCCGTCAAGAACCTGGAGACAGGCAAGTTCATTTTAAATGAAGAGAATGACGTGGATCCCAATTCCAAATCCTTCATTGCTATGGGTGTGGAGTGGGAGTACCGGGATGAGGACGGCCGGGAGACGCTGCAGACCATGGGCCCCCTTCACGGCACCATCACTGTGCTGGTAAGTGGAGATGGAGGGGGTGCCTCGGGACCCTGGGCCTCCCTGCATCCTTCAGGCCCCTCTTGGAACAGCCCCCCTCGCCTGCCCTTTGGACCAAGGGTCTCCGTCTCTGTCAGACATGGAGCCTCGAGACATGAGACTCTGGGCTCTGCATTGGGCCCCGGGGGACCTCAGTCAAACTCTCCCCTCTAAGGGTTTCAGTTTCCCCCTCCAAATGGCATTCACGGCCACCTTTCATCATGTCTGCTCACATCTGCCATCCCATCCAAACCTTGCAATGCCCCGGAGTGACCGACAGGGTTCAGGAGGTTAGACTCCCAGACCCAGGTCACACTGGACTTTGTCCCTAAGCAGGGCTAGACCCCAACTCTCCTGCATCCAAGATGCGCTCCTGGTGATGAGAATTCAGAGGGGGCTTGATTTTCTTTTCTTTTTTTTTTTCCAAGATTTTATTTTTAAGTAATCTCTACACCCAACGTGGGCCTCGAACTCACGGCCCCGAGATCAAGAGTCACCCGCTCCGCCAACAGAGCCCGCCAGGCGCCCCAGGGGCTTGATTTTCTAATCACTTTTTGAAAAGTTAATTTCAGTTGCATAAGTAAGATGTTTTACCTGGGCCTCTAGCTCCTCGGCTCAGCTCGCCTGTGGGCACTTTTCGCCCCAGGAGTGCCCTCGGCGGCCTGCAAGTAGGGGCGCAGGTGCAGTTGGGCATCGGCGACTGCCGTTTCCATTCCGGCAAATGCACCTGCTTGCTGAAGCGAGCGTGTAACCCCCATATCAGTGCTGGCCGTTCCCACGGCCATTCCCACACACGCGGGCAGAGCAGCGAGAGATTGGAGTCGTCCCCGCGGGGCTGGAGCGGGGGCCGCTCTGCTCCTTGTCCAGTCCTGTCAACCTGTCAAGTGGGGCCATGCTTTCCACAGTTTTATGCCACCTGAGGGGACGGTTTCGCTCTTTGGGGGGGCCCCAAGCAGAGCGCCGAGTGCTGTTAGGTGTTGCTGAGCACACGCATGGGTGGCGTGCCCGACAGAGCATGCTTGATGAGCTTCATGGGGCCCAAGTTTCAGTGCAGCGGCCGTGAGGTTGGCATGAGCGAGTCAGCCACATAAACCAAGGTGGCCTTGAACAGAAACACACGTAAAACAAGGTTATGTAATGACAGTGAAAGTACCCTGACCAGACGTTGGCAGGACCCTAGCCCCATGCTCCCCTGCAAGCCGTGGCGCAGGATCGGTGAATTCAGAGCCTTCCGACACTTTCCAGAACATAATGATGGCACAGAAAGAGAACCGGCCCTACGTGGGCTGGGGCGCGTGTTTTCTAACCTGGCTGCCGAGGGCGGGTAGGCAGTGGGGTGGACGTGTTCACGGCCATCTCCGGGCGCAGGTCATCCCGCAGGGAGACGCCCGGATCTCGCTGACGTACAAGTACATGATCCACGAGGACTCGCTCAACGTGGACGGCAACAACGTCCTGGAGGACGACTCTGTGGGCTACGAGTGGGCCCTCAAGAAGTGGACTCCCTGCTCCAAGCCCTGCGGTGGAGGTGAGGGGTCTTCTCATAGCCGGAGGGGGCTTCTGGGCAAAGGGCTTCCTGAGCTCACGGTGCCCTGCTGACTGCCTGGCCTGAGGGAGGTGCCCGGCACCAGAAGACTGGCCCCAGGGACGGGGGTGCTCGGGGCAGTGGGCCAAAGGCAGCCAGAAGGGCGTGTGGGACGTGGGTGTCACCAGCATGGGGCTGCATCGGTGTGGGAGGGAAGGGCTGCCTGGTGGGAGGCTGGTGTGAGGATGGCTTGGCTGGATTACCATGGCCTCACGAGGCAGGCCCAGGAGGGACTTGGGCCGTGCTGGAGACCCAGAAAGGGGCCCCCCTCTGTGGAGGTCCTTCCCTGTATTCATTCAGAAAGGCCACCCAACCTTCCTGGGGCAGGGCTTCCTGCAGAGGTGTCCCCCCTGCCCTGGACCTCAAAGAGTCCACAGCTGGGTGGGACATACAGATGGACAGGAAGTTTTGGTCACTGCTCCTGGGGGGCTGGACGAGCTAAGAGGCAGGAGCAGGTGTCCAGGACAGACCTCCCTCAGATGCCGTGTGGGGTCTCACACCTAGAGGACAGAGAGGACTTTGCCAAAGTGGAGGAGACCCATCCCGTGGCCCAGGTGGGGGGACAGCTCCTTCTGCAAGGCTCCCACCTGGGCGAGTGGCACCCCCAACCCTCCCTTGAGCCATCCTGCCCCCCTGGATTCCAGCAGCGTCCTGCTGACTCTCCCTCCTCTCTATCTCTTGGGCCTCTCTGCTGGTCCGTCTTCCCGGTCCTGGCACCATCCTTGCTCCCCAGCTGGCCCTTGTGTGTCCACTGTCACCTCCACTGTGCCTTCTTAAAGGTCCCTTCCTGGCATCCCTTGCCAGTGCCATAGTTTTAGCAGCTCCCTCTACTCTTGCGATAAAGATGAGATTCTCCTCAGGGCTCTGTGGTCTGGGCAGCTTGCTGACCTCTCCCACTGCCTCAGTGCCCCCACCCCTGGCCCACCAGGCCGTGGCCACACTGGCCTTAGCTGCTTTTCCTGGACACGCCGTGCTCCCGCCTCAGGGCCTTTGCACAGGCTGTCTCCTGCCTGGACATGCCGTGCTCCCGCCTCAGGGCCTTTGCACAGGCTGTCTCCGGCCTGGACATGCCGTGCTCCCGCCTCAGGGCCTTTGCACAGGCTGTCTCCTCCCTGGGAGCCACACTACTGCCTCCCCACTACACCAGCGTCCCTCCATTCTCTGCCTTCTAAGACATCTCCAGACACCCAGATTAGATCAGGCTGTCCGTCCACATTGTCTCATGTCTCGCCCACTAGCCTGGGGTTTAGAGACCTTGGAGTTGTTGACATACTGGGCTCCATAATTCTCTCTCTAATTTTTGTGGGGGTTGTCCCGTGCATTGTAGGATGTTGAGCAGCATCCCCGGCCTCTACCTGCTAGATGCAAGCGGCAGCCCCCAACCCTGAGCTGTGACAGCTAAGTGTCCCATATATTGCCTGATGTCAAAATCACCCCCAGCTGAGAACAGCTGCCTTAGCCTCTGGTGGGAGGAGCCTTGTAGGCCATGTTTCTGCCCCAGGAAGCCAGCTGAGGGGCCAGGGAACAAGGTGGCCACTCTCCCCGGCCTCCCACCTCGCTGGGCCTGGGGTGCTGGGTGGACGTGAGGCTGGTCATCTCCAAGGCCCAGCCCTGGCACACGGCCCCCCCTCCCACCGCATCAGAAGGCTGGGGAGAAAGGGGCTGAAGCTGCCCATGGAGCCGCTTCCCCATGCCCCCCTGGAGGGGCCACACTGCCCCATGAGCCCCCTCGAGCTCTCGTCTTCAGGCTCCCAGTTCACCAAGTATGGCTGCCGCCGGAGGCTGGACCACAAGATGGTGCACCGAGACTTCTGTGACGCCCTCACGAAGCCCAAAGCCATCCGCCGGGCTTGCAACCCACAGGAGTGCTCCCAGCCAGTGTGAGTGCCCGGGGCCGCCCGGCTCCCCCAGCCCCAGCCTGGGGTTCCAAGAGACAAGGGAAGGCAGACCCCCGGGGCTCCTGGGAGGCAGGTGTGGGCTCTAGTCCCTGCACGGCTCCAGGCCTCGCGTCCCATGCCACGTGGGGTGGGTTCTCTCTCCCTCAGCACATGTCGTGGAGTCTGAGACCCCACAGGCTGTGCGGTGCGCCCCCGCTTCGCACCTGCTGCACTGAGATAGTCCTGTGCGTCTTAGGGGTGAGGACACGTGCTAAAGCCCAGATGGGGAAACTGAGGCTTGGCGGGGACCGGCCTGCTCTGGGTCCTGTGGCAGATGTTCCCCAGGCCGCTCGCTGTGGCAGCGGCAGCCTTGCCCCTCCAGCCCAGGGCTTTGGCAGGGCTGCATTTCGGGGCCCAGGTTCCTTTTGCAGGGCCCTGAACGGGGAGGGGGGGTGGTACGTAGGCCCGTGGGGGCTGAGGGAGTCCACCCGGCCGCCCCGAAGGGTCTGTGACATCAGCAGCCGCCGAGGGGACAGATCGCCAGGGCTCTCCATGCCCCCCACCCCGCCCAGCCCCCCCTGCGCTGGAACTGTCACCTGCAGCCCCTGGGACAGAGCCCCGCCAGGTTCTAGGCTGTCTTCATGAGGATAGGGGACGAGAATAGGCTGCCTCTCTCTGCACCCCTGGGCCACAGCCAGGCCAGCCAGCTCTCCAGGGGGCTGACCTGTTGCTCTGCCCCCACAGGTGGGTCACAGGTGAATGGGAGCCTTGCAGCCAGAGCTGCGGGCGGACGGGCACGCAGGCTCGCTCCGTGCGCTGCGTACAGTCCCTGCACAACAACACCACCCGCTCCGTGCACACCAAGCATTGCAACGACGCCCGGCCCGAGGGCCGCCGGGCCTGCAACCGCGAGCTCTGCCCCGGGCGGTGGCGGGCTGGGCCCTGGTCCCAGGTGAGCGGTCCCCCTGGCCCCCTGGCCTCGCGGCCTCAGCCCCCAAAGCCAGCTTGGGCGGGACCGAGGTGGTCAGAGTGTTCGCTGGGTCTGGCTGCAGTTCCCGGCCCCGGCCACATCCTGTGGGTCTCCGGGCACGGGGCGTGCCACACGGTCCCTGCTCTGTTGAGAGACCAGTGGAAAGGGTCTTCACTCTGCGGGGCCGAGGCTGCCGTGTGCTACAGGAGCCTGGAGTCGTGGGAGACACAGTCGTGGCAGAGGGGTGGTCTGGAAGGCGGGCCAAGTTGGCAGGAGAGAACACGGGCCAGGGAGGGCTTGGACTGGGGCTGGAGAGAACCGTGAGGATGGTCTCAGGAGCCGGAGTGGCAGTCCAGGGCCAGGGCTGAGCTGACATGAGTGCTGACATCCAGCTCACGGGCCTGGAGGGTCGGGGTCCCCAAGACCAGCCTCGGGCTCAGTGATTCACCGGAAAGACTCGCAGGGCTCAGATGTCATCGTACTCACAGTGTATTTCAGCGAAAGCACAGGGTAGAATCAGCAAAGGGGGGGAAGGCGCATGGCCAAGCCCAGAGGAAGCCGGGCACGAGCTTCCAGGTGTCCCCTCCTGGTGAGGTTCCAGGGGTGCACTCGGTTCTCTCAGCAGCAGCGTGGGACGGTGTGCACGAGATGCTGCCATCCAGGGGAGCCCCCGTGAGCCTGGGTGTCCACGGACTTCTGTGTGTGCCCGACTCTAGTTACCGAAGCTCCAGGCCCCCCCCGGGGGGAGGCAGATGCTCACCGTCAAGCACATTGTTGGTACAAACTAACTGGACAGACTGGTGCGGTGTGACTCGGGGCCTCAGGCATGCAGAAACACTCTCCCCAGACAGAACATTCCAAGCTTGTGGAGAGTGTTTCTGCATGCCTGAGGAGGCATGAGCTTCCCAAATGCCAGTCCTGAAAGCAGGCCTTCCTTGGGGCTCTGTAGGGTTTGAGCAGCCCGGGACTGCTGAGTCCACCCTTTCCTGCTCTATGTAAGGTGAGGACTTGGGAATTCTCCTGGCGGGGCTGGGCCAAGCCGTGAGCCGAGCCAGGCATGTGGGTGTGATGGCTTTGGGCCCCATGCGGTGAGGCAGAGGGGGCGCCAGGCTGGAGGGGCCAGTAGGAGGCTGGTGGCATAGGGCCTTGGGTGCAGGGGTCCTCTGCCAAAACCTCCTGGGCTTGGTTAGAATGTTTCCAGCGGCCCCCAGCGCACAGCAGGTTCTCCGGGCCCTGGGTAAGCTTCCTTTGGCCAGAGAAAGGAACTGCTCGTTGAGAACCTGGAAGTTCAGGCCCTGTACATTTGCTCTAACTCGTAGTAACTCAGAGAGATAGGCCTGTGCGTCCCCTCTTCAGAGCCTCAGGAGATTGAGGTGGCCGCCCGAGGCTGGGCAGGGCAGCCCCGGCCTCTGGCACGTACTCTACCCTCTGCCCCTCACCACCTTCCACGTGTTGTCGGGTCACGTGCGTGGGGAGCTCTTTCGGGCCCGGCTGACCACGGGAGGCCGGCCCCGACTGGTGACTCTCCACCTGCAGTGCTCGGTGACCTGTGGAAACGGCACCCAGGAGCGGCCCGTGCTCTGCCGAACCGCGGATGACAGCTTCGGGATCTGCCGGGAGGAGAGGCCCGAGACGGCCAGGATCTGCAGGCTGGGCTCCTGCCCCCGTAAGCCCTCTGCGGCCCCCAGTCCCCAGCCCCCAGTGTACAGCGGGCCCAGGGTGAGGTGGGCTGGTTTGGACTCAGCATCTGTGACCTGGAAGGAGACGCTGAGGGCTGGGACCTTTCCCTAGTCGGAAATGGAGGGAACTCAGCCCTGACCGCCTTCTTGGCCCCTCCCCGGTGGTCTGGGAGACAGAAGCAGGTTCACGGTGACTGCATGGCAGGGCTCCGCCAGATGGGGTGTCCAGGTCCATACAAGCAGGGGGTGTCTGTGCGAGTCGGGGGTACCCATGCGAGGAGGGGGTGCCTAGTGCCCTCTGAGGAGAACAACCAGAGCACCGTCTGCACACAGACACCTTTTGGTCCCAGAGAAAGCTCACGATGTGGACCCCACTGTGAATCCCATCTCCAAAGGAGGGCGTTCAGGGAGATCAGATGTGCCCGCCCAGCCGGGCAGGGGGACAGAGCCAGAATTCACTTGCTCCCCACGTTCCTGGGGAGCAGGCAGGGTGGGGTGCTGGGTAGTGAGTAGCTGAGACGCAGGAGGCGTGGTGGGGGGTCGGGGAGAGGCCGGAGGTGGGCTTGGCCTGGGCCGCCGGGGCCCCTCTGGTCTGAGGGTTCTCGAGCACCACACCGGGGGGTCGGGGCCCTCCTCCTGGCCCCGAATGCTTGGGGCGGGCGGTGGATGCCGGCCCAGTGTGGGGCCTCAGCCACCACAGCCCTTCCTCTCCCCTCTAGGAAACATCTCCGATCCTTCCAAGAAGAGCTACGTGGTTCAGTGGCTGTCCCGACCGGACCCCGACTCACCAGTCCAGAAGACCTCGTCAAGTAACCGGCCCGTTTATAACTCTGCCTCTGCCCTCCAGTGCATGCCCTGCGCCCTGTGGAGCTTGCCGTGGGCTCCCCTCCTCTCTTTCTATGGAAAACTTCCCTGACTCTTCCTGAGCGCTCTTTCGGTTGAGTCTGATTTCTCCCGGGCCTCTGTGCTCGGCCGTCTCCTTCGGAGCTGTCCCCGCTGCCTGGCCGGGAGGGCCCGCCTCGCTGAGGCGTGGCCCCGGGCACTGGCCTCTGGTGGGGGGCCGGGACCGGGTTGGTGATGGCGTGTAAAGGGGCAAAGATCTGTCTGGGTGCTGGAGGGGCCGGAGGCCAGAGTGCACATGTGACCACTTGGTGACCACCTCTCGGGGCCACATCCCTCCAAGCTGGAGCTGCAGGTCGGAAGTCAAGGGGGAGACCCGCCGGTCCCCTTTCGGACGCCGCCCACCCGCGAGGCGAGGCCAGAGGGGGTCTGGGGCGCAGAGTTGTGCTGCCGCCCCGAGATTCCAGGGGTGCATGGGGGCTCCCCGGCCGCCCCTCCTGTCGCTGCTGCTGCTGACCCTGTGCTCAGTGTGTCCTCCTGACTCGTGCGACTGTGGCCTGCTTCCTGCGGCCTTTGCGTCCAACTCCCACAGCCCTTGGCCTCCGTGCCCCGTCCCCTCGGGGGGTTGGGTCACACGGAGGCGGCGGGGGACGTGTCCCTCCAGTGGGACGTGGGGACACAGCACCACTTCACTCTGTGTCCATTAGCTGCAATGGCCTTTTGTCATCGTGCGCACGTGACCCCATCCATAGAGGTGAGAGAGAGAGAGAGAGAGAGACTGATGTGGATGCGGCCACCTCCCAGTGTGGACAACTACAGAATTACCTCAATTTTTATTGCTTTTTTTGCTTAGATAACACTATGTAGAAAATGCCTTAAAGTTGAAAGGTAACAGAACTGGCTGCGAACTCCAGCCTCAGCGGGGTTGTGCCCCAGGTAGGAGGCGGGCAGCGCCGGCCCGGGGGCGCCCCCGGCGTGCAGGCTCCAGCCCGCTCTGCTCTGGGGACAGCAGACCCCCTCCGAGGCCGAGCAGCCAGTCGGCGCTGACTGTTTGCTGAGCCCCCCGCCCCGCCGCGCCCCGCCCCCTGCTACCCGCTCGGGCTGCCTCCTCCCCGGCTCTGACTACTGTTATGTAAATACTCGGTGTGTAACGCGTACTTCTCAGACTGTTAACTTCCGACTCCGACTAGGCCGCGAGCGACTCTGCCCGGGAAGGGGCGGTGCGGTCCTGGGCATCGTGCTCTCTGTCTATATGCACTTTGGTTTATCAGGGATATTTTGTTAGTGTTTTGTATGTATCCAATGACGTAACCTAGGTTCCATTGTCGTCGCTTTTCCGGTTTTTTTATGAGACAACGTTAGTGTGCCAAAGTGACCGTGGAAATGACCTTTTCTCCTCACTAGCGATGGAAAGACTTCCTGTCATGCATCCCACAAATAAAGTCAATAAAAGTTCCGTGAAACTGGGTGCTCGGGTGCGGCCCGCGGCTGGCTCCTTCTCTTCACCTCCGTGGCCGGTGGCGCTGCGGGGACCCTTCTGTCAGATTAGTGCCTGGGTTTCTGCTTCAAAGGCCTGCCGCCCCCCACGCCCCCGCCCCCGCCCCCCTGCCCAGTGTGGCTATGCAGGCCCCTCCCCCACTGCAGGACGTACCCCCCCCACCCCAGGCATTGTTCAGAATGGGACATCAGCGCGGGGAGACACTCCCCCGTGACTTTGACTTTCGATTCCTTCCTGCTATACGAGCCCCTCGCGGGACCGTCTGGGTTCTCCCCTCACGCATGGAGTCTTCAGCGTCAGGGAAAGGGCCCCGGGGGTGGCTTTCTCCCCGTCTCTGGGATCAGTGGGGTGGGAATGTGGGGTCAGGAGCCCAGACGGTGCTGGTCCAGGTCACCGTGCCCTGAGCCACCATCGGGCCACCGCCCTGGCTGCTGGCACAGCTCTCAGCCTTAGGTGACCTGTTCCGGGAGGGAGAGGTGCCCACCTGGCCCAGGTTGGGGGTCTGGGTCAGGAGAAAGGCATGGCAGCCGTTGCCCTGGCCACCTGGCCTGTGCGTTCACGTGAGCGCGTGCTCATTGGCACCTGCCCGTGTCCCCCGAGGCCTCACCTCAGAAGCCACTGGGCCTGGTGTGTTCCCTCGCCTCGCTGACCAGGACCAGACAGCAGGTCAGGGCCCAACAGGGCCCTCCCGCGGTGGGCTTCTCTCTCCTGCCTTTTCTGTGATCCCTGTGCCAGGGAGGAGGGAGATGGTGAGCAAGGACGCAGTGGGGTCACCCAGCGTCACGGAGACAGGCTTCGGGGCACGGGGCCGGGCCCCGGGTGCCTTCCTGCAAGTGTGGGGGCACGGTAGTGTGGCTGGGTTCACCCTGCTCGGAGCTCTGGTCATTGAAAGGAGACACAGGAGACCCAGACAACTTCCCCTGACAGAACTGCACCCACGCAGTGTCCCTCCCTGGAAGGATCAGAAGGAGCCCCCGCTGAAGGGGCTCCCGACACCCGGGGACAGCCAGGGAGCCCCAGGCTGCGGGCCAACCGGGGTCCCGTGCTTCCTTACCCTGTGGCCCAACCTTTGGATGGTGAAATGCTGCGTGAGGCTCGACTGGGAAAAGAGAACCGGGTTCGCCCCTTCCCGCCTTTCCCGAAGCGTGGTGGGAGACGGGGAGGCTTCAGGTGGTGCATAAACATGGCCTGAGCTCCCCCCAGCAATCCCTTCCTAGTTCCCCGTCCCCTTCGTGGCACCTGGAGGGGAGGCCTCACTGGGCAGGGGTGCGGCCATCTCCCTCACGCTCGCTGGTTTCTCTGCGGCTTGGAGCTCTGCGGGCAGGGCTGTCTCCCTGGAGTTTGAGGGAGTAAACGTCGACTTAAAATGTGTCTTTGCGTTCCTGGTTAGGGTTGCCTTTATTGACTGCCACCCCTTTCCTATGAATGCTGGTAGTGTAAAGTTTTCTTCTAAAATAAATTTTAAGTTAAAAAAAAAAGTTCCTTTAAGGAGGAAACTAGTGGCCAAAGAGACCACAGGTGGTGTTTGGCTGGAGCCAAGATGGTGGGAAGCGCTCACGAACGGCTTCAGTTGATGAGAATGGTTTGCTGTCAGTGGTTTGTTGTTTGCTGGAAGGGAGTAGGTCTTGCTAGGTCATTGCTCCCGGGAACGGCTGAAGGGCAAGTATTAGGAAGGCGGAATTTTTCTCTGGGCGTAGGGACCCTCCGCCAGCCTCTGCCTCCGGACACGTCGTGGGCCCCTTGGTGGTAGCCCTTCCTCTCGGAAGGCTCTCTGCTTGGCGCTAAAACTTAAAAACACACAGCCTTAAGAGTGGTCAGGAATGATGATTTCGAAATTTGCCTCGGCTGGTAATACCATAGCCAGGCTCTTGGCCCGTGGCTTCCTTAATTCTTCTTCATTCCTTCATTCTCACTTTTAAAAAACGTAGATGGTACATGGACTCTTCCTCCCGACTCGCCCATGTATTCACGGACATGTGCCGGGTGCTTTCTATGTCAGGCTTGGCGCCCGGGCACCCAGCCACAGGCCCCCAAGCTTTCTGCAAAGGGCCAGTTAAATCTTCTTTTCGAAACCAGGTGGAGGTGCAGACTCGGCCCACAGGCGCCGTCGGGTGACCCCTGCCCTCTACCAATGGGATGCCTGGCTCCCAGGGTCCCAGCCCGGGGGAGAGGAGTGAGGGAGAGGTTTGCCAGCAGTCTTGGTATTTGTGTGAAGGAGAAGGCACAGGTGGTGGGAGGTCGCTGCTCTGTAGCAGGGGTGGCCCTGCTGCCCTCAGCACCAGCAGCCCAGGCTCCATCCTTGTCTTGTTGAGGCCTCAGTGGTTTTCACACGGCTCACCTGGAGGCTGCCAGAAAGGGAGAAGGGCCAGGGAGTGGGGAAGGGAGCAGTGGGGCTCTGAGCACCCCGAGCTTCAAACAAGACCATTCCACCTGGTCTGTAGGTCAGACAACTATCTGACAATTAAGTGTGAACTTGCCAACTGAGATAGAGTGCTGGGAACAGGAGGGCCTCCCAAGGGAGAGTAGGTGATGCTTGCCTGAAGATGTGTTTCAGCTGAGCCTAGAGGAGGAGAGGAGAGCAACTGAAGGAAGACAGAAGAAGTGGGCATGGTATGTGCAAAGGCCCTGGGGTCAGAGGGAGCACAGGATAAAGTAGGGGGTCTAAGGCCAGATGGAGTGAAGCTAGAGAGGTTAAGGGGGACAGGTCCTCACCCTGCAAACGAGGGGCAGTGCAGGGGCTTCAATCAAGACAGTGACATGGTCACATCTTCAGTTGAAAAACAGCATTCTGACTGGAGCAGGATAGTGGACAAGAAAGAGAAATAATTGAGATAGGCAAGCAGAAGGGAGGCTCTTAGCACGGTGCAGACAAGAGGCAAAGCAGTTGACCCCGCGGAGGCGGGAGAGAGGGAACACAGACATACCCGAGAGCATCTAGGAGGAGATACTGACAGACTGGGGGTGAATGGATGGGGGGGCGCCTGGGATTTGGCTTGTGCGCTGGAGAGCCCCTTCTCCGAGACAGGTGGTCCATCAGAGGCCCTGGGCTTGCACCGGACGTGCAGAGTCTCAGGCACGTTGGGGCCCACGGGGGTCAGGGGCCTGTCTAGTAGGCAGTTGTGTCCGAGAGGCTGAAGCTCCAGGGGCTTGGGGTGGGTGTCCAACCAAGGGCTCCACCAGCCTGGAGGGGCAGATGACCGGCTGGAGCAGTGGGCAGGCAGCGGGCACCGTCAGAACCTCCTGAATGGAGGGGACCTGCTGTCTGTAGCTGCGGGAAGTTTCTGTGGGCCAGCAGAGCTGCAGGCGAGGATGTGGCCCGCGGCCCCTGTTGGCAGACAGCGTAACTGCGTCAGACGTGGCTTCCACCCCGGCTGCCCCTTCCTTCCCACCTGAATCCCTCCTGCCCTTCAGGAGAAGAGGAGGTCACGGAGGGAGAGGCAGGGGATGCTCGCTGGGACAGCAGAGGGTAGCTGAGCAGAGACACAGTAGGTGGTGGGGGTCCACTGAGACCGGTGATGGGGACTTTACAAGGGATCTGGTGTCCCCTGCTGTGCGGTCACATGACTTACTCTTTCCTGTCGAGTGAGTTCTTGTAAGTCCTCTCAATTTTTGTGTTGTGTGTGGGGTGAGGTGGTGGAGGGCAGGGAAGAGGGGTGGGACCTCGGCAAGAAGACAGTGAAGGGGAGTAAGGACAAGAACGAGACAGGGTTGTGTGGGTGGGACTGTAGTTGACCTTGACCCACACAGGTCCGAACTGCACCGGCCCAGTCCCATGGGGGACTCTTTCGATAGACACAGCACGGTGCTCCTTACGATTTTCCTAATAGCATTTTCTCTTCTCTAGCTTACTTTATTGTAAGAATAGTGTATAATACGCTCACCATACAGAATCGGTGGTAACCAACCGTTCACGGGGTTGGTAAGGCTTCCCGGCAAAGTAGACTATTAGTAGTTAAGTCTGGGGGGAGTCAAAAGTTAGATGTGGATTTTCAACGGCGCGGGGGCTTGGCGCCCCTCACACCCGTGGAGCTCAAGGGTCCCCTCTGATGCAGCCGCAGACAGAGCTGGAGCTGGGCCCGGAGGAGGGCAGCTGTGCGGGCAGAGACACCGGCCTCTCCGGGGGCCGTGCAGGCCAGACCGCGGGCGGCCAGCTTCTTGGACGGGAAGGACAGGGGAGGAGCGGGAGCCTCTGTGAAGGCACCAGGTTAGGGAGCAGTCTGGGGGGGGCTGGGCAGGAGCTCAGTGTGGTGGGCTGTGCGGTAAGTGGGGCAAGGGAAAGCAAGCCCAGAGAAGTTCGGATGAGGATGGGAACGTACCGTGGGGGCACGCGGTGACGCCACCACCAAGGCTCTGGCATGGGTTCTATCAGGTTGTAGGAATCGGTTTCTTCAGGTTCAATTTTGTCATCATTACTGCTTATAGGTTATTATAGGGCCAAACTCCATCACAGGATTTCATGGGGGTTACCACTGGGACATCAAGTAGGAATCGGCCGAAGTCCCATTCTTTAAGACGAGCTGGAATCACTCCCTAAGAACAGACACGCCTCATGTCTGTCTCAGACTTTGAGAGATACAGAAAACCCTGGGGGCCTGCCTGGAGGCGGGGAGCATTGCTCACAGCTTGTGTGGCAGCTCCGTGCTCCGGGGCTGCTCTGACGTCAGAACCACACAGACTTTCCCACGTGAGCTCGTTTTGCCGCTCTGCCGTCTCTGGGCTCTTCCACACGCCTCCTCCTGCTTCCTGTGGGGGAACCAGGTCCCCCTTACCCTGTCCTTTGGTTATTTGTCCCACTTTTCTCTTTCAGAGGGCCGCTGCCAGGGTGACAAGTCAATGTTCTGTAGGATGGAAGTCTTGTCTCGCTATTGCTCCATCCCAGGCTACCAGAAGCTGTGCTGCAAGTCTTGTAACCTGCACGACAACCTCACCGAGGTGGACGACGGGGCCGAGCCGCCACCCGGGAAGCTCAACGACATTGAAGAGCTCATGCCCACCCTCCTGGTGCCCACCCTCGTCATGGAGGTGCAGCCTGCGCCAGGCACGCCCCCGCGGGCGCCCCTCAATGCCTCCAGCACCAACAGCACCGAGGACCACCCAGACACCAACGCTGTCGACGTGCCCTACAAAATCAGCGGCCTGGACGAGGAGGTCCAGCCGCCCAACCTGATCCCGCGACGACCGAGCCCGTACGAAAAGACCAGAAACCAGAGAATCCAAGAGCTCATTGATGAGATGAGGAAGAAAGAGATGCTCGGGAAGTTCTAATAAAATGGAAAGATAGCATCCATAGCATTTTTTTTCCCCTTGCTTATAGATATATTCCATGGGATGGCAAATCGTGGAGATGAAGGAAAAAATTCTGATTCCAAAAGGGTTTTGAGAAAACAGAGAGGGAGAGTGACATAAACATCTATGCATATGGTTGTGAGCATGTGGCAGCCAGCTTCACACGTGTGTTTGTGCCCCAGCTCCGGAATGTTCTAAGTCTCCATGCTGGGGCCGCGTGGAGGGTGGAGAGGAATATAGAGGTTCTGCGAGCGCCATCAGTGGGGGGGGGGCAGGAGGCTAACTCAGAGAGAGGAGACACGTGTCCCCGAGTTCCTGAGCATCTTCCTTTCCTTGGCCGTGACCACCCTTCTGGAGCCGCGGGACGTTTCCTACCTGCCTCCAGACTGAGGCACGAGCCCCATGGGGACTCCTAGGAGAAACAGTGATTTATTTGCTAATCGACCCATCACTAAGATGCGCACGATGGAGGCCGTGAACTTGAATGCCAATGACTCCAAGGGCCAGGCAGGTGGTGAGGATGAGCGTGGCTGCCTGCTGGGGACCGCGACTGACCTGAGAGGCGCACCGTGCTAGAGCTGCTTGCGGGCTCTGGCCGTTGCTGCCTCTGGGGGGGCCGGCCCCTGCTGCCAGATAATGTGCTTTCAGTAGCAGTCTAGCTTTGCCTGCGAAAATCCTCAATCCTTAAACTTCAACTCAGAATGTCGGGGGGTCTGGAAGGTCTGTTAGAGTCTAGAACCCCCAGGCTGCAGCCTCTGGTCTCCAGGCCTGGCCGGATGCAGCCTCTCGGAGGAAGGACTTCAGAAAAGCCACCTGGCCCATTGGGTGCTCATGCCCGGTGTTCGACTCAGCCCAGACTGAGCTGTGAAGCTGTCCGCTCCTTCCCGGGAAGGTACTGGGACTTGATAGATCTAAACAGTGGGCCACATTTCCTCCAGGAGGAGACAGAGGGGTGCACTCCAGGCTCTCCCAGGCCTCTCTTGTCTCCGTGAACCTTGGCCCGTGTGCAAGGCCCATGACTCTCCCAATGGGGTGGAAGGGGGTGCTGCCACCACGGTGGCCGTGCTTGGGGTTCTGAGATGGGGTTCTGCAAGCTCAGGTTGCCTCCTGAAGACCAGCTTTGCTTGTGGGGGTGGCCTTGCCCTGTCTAGCCCTGGGGATCCCCCTTCTGTGCCTTGGAAGCCCCAGCAGGGACCTGTGAGATCTGGCCTCCAATGGAAAGCACAAGGTGGGAGGTGGGGAGAACCTGCTTTATCTTTGGCCATTCCCAAACTTCTACAACTTCTGTTTTCGGCAGAATGGTGCTTTATGAGCAAGATGTGAATGAGAGAGAAACAGGAAGGGAGTGGGCATGGACGGGGAGGACGGCGGCTAATTTTTACCCCTCCCTGCATGGATATTTTGTGAACATGTAGCCTCAACTTCCCCAAGTTACAAGACCCAGGGGCACTTTAGCTGCTTAGCTGGGCCTGGCCTCACACATAATTCTTAAGCTTTCTGTGTCTAGGAAAGTTCTAGAGCCTTTGTATTCTCACCAGTCATAGATTTTAGAGAGCTCTTTCCGGTTTAACTCCCCATTCTGTGGATGGGAACACTGAGGTTCAGGATAATACCATGATGGCTACTTTATACTGAGTTGGAGGTGCTAAGCAGGTTTGTCTGATCCGTGCATGAGTGTGGGTGTGTGTCTGTGTGTGATCTAAGGGACAAAGTGAGGGTGTAGGAACCAGAGAAAACGCTATCTGGGATAGCGTTCCCACTGGGTGATAGCTAACTTCGAGTCACCCCCACCTGGCCTGGCGGCCTCCCTCCCCTCTGCCATCGCATCCCCCACATACTAATGCATGTCCTGGTGTCTCAACGGAGCTTGCTTGCTCTTAAGAAGCAAACTGGAGGATACTATCTCTCATAGTATCACTTCTTTTAACAGATGTGGTCTACAGCACTTTTGCAATTCTGTCTCTCTCTGATCAGGAAATGGATGCCTCACCTTTCCCTACTGGTTGAACCCATGGTGCTATTCACGGGCTGAAGGACTGGGCAGTTCTTGCTTGGGTCTACCCTGGAATAAAAGGGCGCTCAGGGTGACTGACCCTACCCAGAGAGTATTACTCAGTTTACCCAGCCTGGGGGGCCTCAGGATGGAAACACTCCATCCCCAGATCCCAGCGAAGCAGGGCTGCTTGTCTTGGGGGCTGGAAGGCTTCAGGGAGAAGCCCCAGGTGGGACATACCCAGGGTTACCTGTCTTCTTCTGGAAGGAGAGAGATGCCCTCTGGGAACTGTAGGCCAGCATGGCCACCGTCCCATAGATCATACTCAGTGCCTGGGGCCATATAGCCACAGAGCTCTCTAGAACCCGATGGTCCTCGGAGGTCTCTCTGTCTAAGGAACACAGGGTTTACCAGACTCTGAGGGACTGCTGATCCCCACTGAGCTCAGGACCGGTGGGAGAGCCAACTTAGCAACAGTCCTGAGCTTCCAGAGCTTCCGTGTCTGGAGGCCCCTGCAGCTGGAGGCTGAGGAGGTTTTCTAGCTGAGGTTCTGGAGCACCATTGTCGAGACTCAGAGCTCTCTGTTTGCGGCTTCAGAAAATTGTGTTTGTGGGGAGACTCCTGCTGGGGTTGGGGACCTGGCTCTCTGATCTCCTTTTGGAAAACCCATGGAATTTCCTGTATAATCCTTCTGTTTGTATTTTAAGGTTGTTTGTTTGTTTGGCGTCTATAAATGGTGCTCAGCAGCATTCCTTCGAGATGAAGCCTGAGGACTCTGTACCCCTAAATGCCAGGCAGCCGCCACAGGAATCATCATGGTGCTGAACTCAAATCACATCATTTTATCTTACTGATCACAGCCATCGACACATTTGTTTTCTGTATAGAAAATTTGGCTTCTTGATTTTATAACTTATTAAAGTCAAAATGTCTGTGTTTTTGCACATCATGCCTATGTTTGTGTGTTACCTTGAGCATGCCACCCCCATCCTCAGCCTGAACTGGGCCAGGGGGAAGGATGTGCTGCCCTCGTGAGGCCACGGGGTGGGCGCGGGCTGCACCAGGGGCACCGAGCCACGGCTGCTAAGTCGGGACCCTGTGAAAGGCTAGGGGCACCCAGAAGGACGGGTCCCTCTCCCAGATCCCCTATCCAGGAGGCACCACTTAGCCCGTAGCTTCCAAGTTAACCTTTAGTTCCAGGAGAAGATGCAGAATCCCCTGACTCCAACTCCTCCCTGATTATGACTCCTTCTCTCCTATAATTAGGGTTCCGAGAAAACTCACTAGATGCTGAATTAAATCTGAATTTCAGAGAAACAACAAATAACGTTTTAGTATAAAATTGGGACACACTTGGGGTGCTACGTGGCTCAGTCATTGAGCATCCGACTCTTGATTTCAGCTGAGGTCACGATCTCAAGGTCGGGGGATGGAGCCCTGTGTGGGGCTCCATGCTGGGCGTGGAGACTGCTTGAGTTTCTCTCTCTCTGCCTCTCACTACCACTCACTCTCACTCTCTCTCTCTCTTAAAAAAAAATTGGGGACACACTTATACTAAAAAATTATTTGGTGTTTCTTTGTAGTTCAAATTTAACTGAGAGTCCTAAGTTTTTATTTGCTAAATGTGGTAACCTCCCACCCCCTAATCAGTATTCCACCTTTAAAGACAAGCCCATTCTCTCTGGCCCTCTTTGATATTCGCAGGTGTTGGGGGAGGGAGGGAGGGATGTTGAAAGAAGAGATTTCTCCTAATGCCCCCAGCCACGGAGGAGGCAGGCACACCATGAGTGCACAGTGCTGGGGAGAGGGGGCAATCCTACGAATTCGTCCTCAGGTTGGAGGTGGCTTTGGAATGCATAGGATTTCTCATCCTGTTCTTCATTGTAACTTGTGTTGACTCCATTGTTATGGGCAGCTAGTCCTTTATAACAGGGGAGAGGAATGTGGGATGGGTGTGAGTGTGTGTATCAGGAGTGGGGGCAAAGTGGAGTTGGGTGAGCAGAACTGACTGAACCTAGGTATTTGCAAAGGTATAGAAGGATAGGCAGGCAAGGAAGGGCCCATCTGTGCTTTCTGAAGGATGCTGATTAATGCTTAGGAGGGGCAAATGCTCACATTACAGAGGTATTGGCCCCCACTCCTTCCTCTGCACCCCACATCAGCTCCTGACTCCCAGGCATTGAGCAGCCATGCACGGTCATAGTCGATGGCTTATGCCCTACTGTGCATCCTTAGCCCAGGGGAACACAATACACCCCCACTGAGAAGCCATGTGGCCAGTATCCTCTGCACTTCATGCCACACTGCTTCTTCACTGCCCTGAAGTTAGATGCTCCCATGATTTTATATCCAAATATTCATATGCCCACGCCACATCATGCAGACATCCTAGAGGGTCTTTCTTACACTCTCCACTCTGGTACACAGAAGTTTTCACATCCCCTCATGGCAAGTGGAGACAACAAACAGGGACCAGGAAGTGTTTGCCTTTCAGAATGAGATGTCCACCCTGTTCTCTGTGAGGGCTCCCCCAAGGGACTAGCCTGAAACACACATAGAAGATACACAAAGACACTGCCTCAGTGCATCGGGGTGACCACTGCCTTGGTTCAACTAAGGGTCTTCTGGTTTCCTTAAGTGAACACTTAGATCACTGACTTTCAACCTTTTTTTTTTTTTAATTCTATGCATTTTGTGACTATACGTTTTCCTCTAAGCACAGCATTAGCTAGACCCAGCAAGTTTTGATATTTCAAACATTTATTATCATTCCATTCCAAATATTTTCTAACGTCCATTGTGACTCCTTTGACCTAATAGTTGCTTCAAAACATGTTGCTTAATTTCCAAACATTAGGGGATACTCTAGTTATGGATTGTTACAGATTTCCAGCTATTTTATTGTGGTCAGAAAACATTTTCTGGGAGATTTCAACCCTCTGAAATTTGTTGAAGCTGGTTTTATGGCCTAGGATGTGGTTTTTCTTTTTTTCTTTTTAAAGATTTTATTTATTTATTTGACAGAGAGAGACACAGCGAGAGAGGGAACACAAGCAGGGGGAGAGGGAGAAGCAGACTCCCCGCCGAGCAGGGAGCCCGATGCAGGACTCGATCCCAGGACCCTGGGACCATGACCTGAGCCGAAGGCAGTCGCTTAACCAACTGAGCCACCCAGGCGCCCTAGGATGTGGTTTTTCTAAACATTGCACCTGTATTTGAGAAGAATTTGTAACTGGAAGTTGTTGGATACAGTATTCTATAAATGTCCATGTGTCAAAGTTGTTATTCAAATATTTTATATTTTGATTTTTTTTGTCTTTTTGTTCTAATTATGTAATAGAAAGTTGTTTTAATACCTCTCACCAATTGTGGATTTTTCTATTTCTCCTTGCAGCTTTATTGATTTTTACCCTTCTTAAAAAGAAGAAGAAGAAGAAGCCATTTTACTATTTTGAGGCCACATTAATGGAGCATACAAATTTTTAATTGTATTTCTTCTTGGTAACATTTTCCCTCGTCTTTAGGAATTAACAGATGTTATTTCCAGCATTCATTTCTGTCTTGAAACGCCCCCCCCCCCAATGTTAGTATAGCTATGTCAGCTTTTAGTTAGCGGTTGCACAATGTAAATTCTTCCTTTCTTTCACTCTCTGCAATGCGTCCCCACGCACATGGTAACAACTTGTCCAAGGCCTTAGTGACTGCAGAGACTGAGGACTGCATCTGGGGAGTCATCTGTCACAGAGCAAGGATTCAAATAAGCAGCCAGAAGCAGGCTCAGGAGCAAACACTGACAAACCCCGTCACCAGCCCAGAGGAGAGATGCAACCTTGGAACGAGAATGGTGACTGGGTGACAGGTGAATGTGCTGTGCTCCACACCATCTTGGGGTGGTTCGGTCCTGGAGGAATGCCGAGACGTGAGCAGGTCTGACTACTGGGTTTAGAAGGAACAGAGCTCCACCTCTGTGGGCATCACAGAGGACACACAGACCCCAGAGAAATACCACCTTGCTCCTAAGAGCTCAAGGTCATCCAGTAACCCAGAAGCAGTGATTGAATTGAGATTCTTCTTGTTTTCTCATACAGGCCTTTTATGGCTATACATTTGCCCTCGTGTGCTACTTTAGCTGCACTCTATAAATTAGCTGATATGTTGTATTTCCATTTGCACTCAGTTCAGATATTTTCTAATTTCACCTATAAGTTCTTCTTTGGCCCATGGGTTATTTAAAAGTGTTTTTTTTTTTTTTTAATTTTCCAAATATGTGGGTACTTACCAATTTTTTCTTTCTGTTGTGGATTCTTCTAATTGAATTTTAATGTGGCCAGAAACCCCATACTTTGCATTATTTCAATCCTTTTAAATGTATTGAGACATTTTTATGGCCTTGTATGTGGTCACACGCATTGGACAATGGTGCATGTTCTGCTGTGGCTGAGTGGGGTGTTGAGCAGATGTCAGTTATGTTGAAGTGGTTGATAATGCTGTCTAAGTCTTCTAGTGGCTATGGTTCACCTCTCTGAACTCGATCCACTCCCCACTGGCGGCTGAGGCTTTCTAAACAGGCTCTTAGCTATTTGGTGCATTCAAGAGTTTTGTTTCTCTTGCTCAATCTGTTATTTTCAGTAGGATGTTTGGCCTGAATTATCCAATCTGACAACTCTGGGATGCCATTTATCAAAGTTTAATTCAGAGTTGTCTATTTCTATCTGTTGGAATTGGACTAGGTATCATTTCTAGTAACGTGGCAACCTTTTAACAAAGGTTTGAGCTCAGCAGTGGAAGAGACTAGAATCAAAGCCTTTAAATTCCTGACAAAGTGCCCAAATATAACAGTTCCTTCCCTGTTTCTAAAACACTTTAAACTACAATGTTTATAATATAAAGGGCTATAATTCTATGTAGATAGTTAGCTTTTGATTTTTAGGCAAAAAACATTACTGGATAGAGAAGGATCATGATATAAATATAAAGCCATAACAGTTCAATTAATCAGGTTAGTATATCTGAAGTTGTCATAATCTCAAGGAGAAATTGGCAAAGGCTCCACCCTAGAGAGGTGTGTACATATGTATCTGAATACGGTTGGTTACTTCTGCTTTGCTGAAAACACAAAATAAAAAGTGAAGCCACATAACTGGGGTAAGATACTTGCAAACCACTTATTTGATAAGACATTTATAGACTATACAAAAACTCTTGAGTGTTGGGCACCTGGTGGTGCAGGTGGTTGCGTGCCTGACTCTTGGTTTCAGCTCATGTCATGATCTCAGGGTCTTGAGATCGACCCCCCACATTGGAGTCCGCTTAGGATTCTCTCTCCTTCTTCCTATGCCCCTCCTGCTTGTGCTCGCTCTCTCTCTAAAAATAAATAAATAAATCTATTTAAAAAAAACTCTTGACCTTCAGCTTTAAACAAAGAAACCCCCCAAATGGGCAAAGATTTGAATAGACACTTCACTAAAAAAGATGAATGGATGATGGCAAATAAGTATATGAAAGATGATCAAAATCATTAAAGAAAGGCTTTTTAAAACCACCATGAGACAACATTACCAACCTGTTAGTATGATTAAAATGAAAAAAACAAAAAACAAAAAAAACAAACCACCCCTGACAATACCCAGTTGCTGGTGAGGGTGTGGTGGAATGGGAGCTCGGATACGCTGGTGCCTGGTAAATCAAAATGGAAACATCACAGTTAGACAAACAGTTTGGTAGCCTCCTCTAAAGTTAACCATTCACTTTCCACATGACCTAGCAATTCTGTTCATAGGGATTTAACCAATAAATTTTTTTAAAAAATACACACACACACACACACATAAATGGAACAGAAGATCTAAGACCAAGAAGATCTAAGACAAAAGATATAATATATGCATAATGGGAATATCAGAAGAGGAAGGGAAAAATGGAGAAGAAATATTGAAGCAATAATGCCTTCTCGATTTTCTCTTCAATATTCTCAATTTTCCAAAATCAAATGACAGACACCAAATCACAGATCAAGGAAGTTCAGAGAACAGCAACAGAATCAATACCCCAAAATCTAACACCTAGGCAAATCTTGTTCAAACTGCGAAAAACCAACAGAAAAGAGAAAAATCTTGGCACCAGCCAGAATGGAGGAGAAATCCCTTACTTATAGAGGAACAATAAAATTTACATCTGACTTCTCACAACAAACTAGGAAAACAAGAAGAGTGGAGTGAAATATTTAAAGTCTTGAAAGAAAAAAAACCCCACCAATCTAAATTCTGTATTCAGTGAAATTATCCTTTAAAAGTGAAGGAGAAATAGACTTTTGCAGACAAACAAATATTGGGGGAATTTGTCACCAGTAGACCTGCCTCACACAAAATGTTAAAAGAAGTTCTTCAGAGAGGAGGAAAGTGATAAAGGTCAGAAATTCAGATCTTCATAACAAAAAGAAGAATGGCAGAGAATGAAGGTAAAATAAGGTCTTGTGTTTTTCTTACTTAATCTGATAGGTAACCTAAGTAAGAAGAGCAGCAGTGTGTTGAGAGTTTATAGCATATGGATATAAGTGAATTAATGGGCAGCAAAGTCATAAGGGATGGGAGAGCAAGAAGGAGAATACTCTCTTTTAAGGTCCCTGCACTGCGTGCAAAGCGGCAGAGTATTATCTGCAAGTGGACATACATTAGTCGTATATGGATATTGCAAACTCTAGGGCAACCACTAAAATGGTTTTAAACAGAAGTATAACTGATATGCTAAGAGAGGAGAGAAAGTGGAATCATATAAAATGCTCAGTTAAAATCAGAGAAGGCAGAAAAAGAAAGGGAAAATAAAATAAGAAATAAAGAATTGTGCAATGAATAGCAGAGCGTTACAAACATGGTAGATATTAACCCAGTTATACCGATAATCACTTTCAATGGCGCCCCAAACAATGCACTTCTAAATAACGCATGCATCAAAGAAAAAGTCTAAAGAAAAAATGAAAGTATTTTTAACTAAGGGAAAGTAAAAATACAACTTATCAAAATCTGTGGGATGCAGTAAAAGAAGTGATTACAGGGAAAATTATAGCATATATTAGAAAAGAAGAAAGAGGGCGCCTGGGTGGCTCAGTTGGTTGAGGACTGCCTTCGGCTCAGGTCATGATCCTGGAGTCCCTGGATCGAGTCCCGCATCGGGCTTCCTGCTCGGCAGGGAGTCTGCTTCTCCCTCTGACCCTCCCCTCTCTCCTGTGCTCTCTCTCATTCTCTCTCTCAAATAAATAAATAAAATCTTAAAAAAAAAAAAAAAAGAAAGAGCTAAATTTACAACAATCTAAAGTTTTACCTAAGGAAACCAGAGAAAGAGAGTAATATAAGCTTAGATTGCAGAAGAAAAATAATAAAAACTGGAACAGAAATCAGTAAAATTAAAAGCACGAAATGAAAGAAAATTAACAAAACCAAAAGCTGGCTCTTTGAAAATTGATAAACTTCTGGCCAAACTAAGCAAGAAAAAAAAAGAGAGGAGATCCAACATTCCTGCTCTCAAGGCAATAATGGAGGGAATATCTGAAGATAAAAACTGGAGTATCTCAACACAGCGTAATTTCTTCACAAAAACTAAAATATGAAAATGAGGCTGCGGAGCCAAAGTAAGTTTCTGAGTGGATCATTTTTTAGCTAAGCAAGGAAATCTGTTTACTGATGGTAAGTTAATTAAATTTAATTAAATTAAATGGTCACAGCAGCCAGAGAAATATGTCCAAAGACTTGCTTAAGCCTTCCAGTGGAACAGTCATTCAAAGGGTTGAGGACACTGTGAGCAATATCAGTAGTCAATTAAAGAATAAGGTCGATGATTTTAAGTGATTTCCTTTGGTTTTTGATGAGTCAGCAGATGTTAATGCTTCTGCTTGGTTGGTGTTTATTTGATGAGTCAATGCTGAGTTTAAAAATGATGGAAGAATTAGCCTCTGTAAATAGTCTGTGTGAATAACTACAAGCAAGAATATTCTTAAAGACATTGAAAAAAACATTCATTGAGGATAACCCAAAGTGGAGTCACTAAGTGCTCCAGTGGACTTGAACATGTGAGGTATATAAAACATGTGAAGCACAGAAAGAGGCTTAGTCGAACAAATTTACAAAGCTTGTGAAAAACGTAAGGTGTCTTACACCTGCGCTTATTCACACAGGAAATACTGGAGTCTGTCCTGATGTATCGAGCAAGTAGTGTCCATAGTGACCTTCATCTGCCCTTGTGGACTTAACTGTCGTCAGTTCCATGAATTTTCTCTTTTGGAAATAGAAGCTGATTATCCTGACTTGCTCGGCTCTGCAGCAGCTCAATGACTTAGCAGTAGTAAAAGTTTTATTGCCATTTTTAAAAGTCAAGGCTGAGAGTGGAATTTTCCTGAGTGAGAACTGTGTTTAACTACTGTTAATAAACATGGGGTGGCTTTGGAAATTAGCTTTTGCTGCAAACTTAATAAATATTTCTTAATAAATTCAGCTGAAAATTCAATTTTGACATACTGTCAAAATTTAAAATGGAAAGTGCCATCTCCATTCCCATAAATATTTCCTGCAGACACAGAGTCTGAGCACAAACTTCAGTTCTAGCAGGATTTTTTGGATCTCAATGCAAGTGCAATGGAAATTTCCATGTTCCAAAATCCATTTAACAGTACAATGGAGGAGCATCCCCTTGACATCTCATTGGAAATGATTAATCTGAAATGTAATGATACACTAATGGGAAAATATCAAAAGAACAATATAATGAAATTTTTTTTTTTTGAGAGAGAGAGAGTTGAGGGGGGCAGAAGGAGAGGGAGAGAGAGAATCTTAAGCAGACTCCACGCCCAGTGCAGAGCCCTATGTGGGGCTCGATCTCATGACCCTGAGATCATGAACTGAGCCAAAATCAGGAGTTGGATGCTAAACCAACTGAGCCACCCAGGCGCCCCAGAATAATCTGATGAAATTCTATAAATGACTTGCAAGCAGTGAGTATGCTCAATTCTGCTCATATGCTCAAAAACTAGTATCAGAATTTAACAATGCCTATCCGTGTGAAAGCACATTTTCAAAGATGAAATATTCAAAATGTCATTACAGATCAGCAGATCTGTCTTATTATTAACAGATAAGCATTGGCAGATTTTTTGTGACTTTGTTGAGATAGAATTCACACACCATACACTTCACCCATTTAAAGTGTCCAACCTGATGCTTTTTTATATTTACAGTTGCACAGCCATTAGCACAATCCATTTTAGAACATCTTCATCACCCAAGAAGAAACTCCATAGCCAGAAGTCCCACTTGCCCCAACCCTCCAAGCCCGATTCTGAACATTACATATAAACAGAACTACGTGGTCTGTGGTCTTTTGCGCCCAGCTTCCTTACTTAGCACAATGCTTTCAAGATCCGTCCATGTAGTGGTATTTCTCAGTGTTTCATTTCTTTTCATTACCAGATTGTATTCCATTGTCTGACACTACTACACGTATTTAGCCATTTGTCAGTTGATGACCACTGGTTTGTTTCCACTTTTGACTATTGTGCATAATGCTATAAACATTTTGTGTACAAGTTATTATATAGATGTGTGTTTTTATTTCTCCTGGGTATATACTTGGGAATGGCATTGCTGAGTCATAGAGGAACTCTATACTTAACCTTTTTAGTAAATGCCAGATTATTTTCCAAAGAGGCTGGGCTATTTTGTACTCCCACTAGTAGTGTATGAGGGTTCCAATTTTCCTACATCCTTGTCAACATTTTTAATCTCTTTTTTATTCTAGCCATCTTAATGGGTGCGAAGTGGTATCTCCTTATGGTTTTGATTTACATTTCTTTGATGGTTAATGAGGATGAGTATCTTTTCATGTGTTTCTTTTGCCATCTGTGTATCTTCTTGGGAGAAATGTCTGTTCAGATACTTTGCCCACTTTTTTTTTTTGGTTTGTCTTTTTATTATTGAGTAGTTAGTAGTTCTTTATGTGTTCTAGATAGTACATTATCAGATATATGATTTGCAAGATTTCTCTCCCATTCTGTGGATTGTCTTTTTACTTTCTGGATGGTGGCCTTTGGTCCACAAAAGTTTTTAATTTTGATGATGTCCAATTTATACATATTTTTCTTTTCTTGTTTGTTATTTTGGTGTCATATCTATGAAATCATTGCCTATCCAAGGTCACAAAGACTTATGCCTAAATTTTCTTCTAAGAATTTTATCATTTTAGTTCTTGCCTTATGTCTTTAATCCACTTTGAGTTTATTTTTCTATATGGTGGGGTAGGGGTCCAACTTTATTCTTTTGCATCTAAGTGTCCCAGCATCAATTGTTGAAAGATGATTTGTTCCCATTGGATTATGTTGGTAAGGTCCATTTTAAGGATAGGGAATACTAACTTTAAACAAAATAGTTATCCCCCTACCCCCAGAAAAGATTTCTAGTCTCAGTAGTAGGCCTGTACTACAAAAAAAAAAAAAAAAAAAAAAAAAAGAATTACTCAATTGTTGTATTTTGATTTTCATCGTTAAAAATGTATGGAAATTTCTTTCTTGCCTACATAACATCCTTGATCTTGCCTCTTGGTCCACAAAGCCTAAAATGTTTACTATCTACCCCTCCAAATTTGCAGACTATAGAGACATTCTATAGGGCTCAAATTAATGCATAACTTTTAAGTCATTATTGAAATAAATGTCTCATGACCATTTCAGAAACAACCCATTTCAATACAACCCACCATAAATTCTTGCGACGATGTAAGTGTAGCTCCTTATAGCGCAGCTCTCACAGCTACTGTTTTGGAGCCTCAGCTGCAGAGCCAACCATGTTCCAGAGCAAGAGGAGGGTATTTCACAGGGGTAGAGCTCAGGATGAAGACACAGCTGCTCTGCTTGGGACAGCCTGTCACCCTATACTTTCTGCTGTGCTGGGATCCCAGACCCAGGACGGGTACAGGGGAGGCTGCCTTTCTTTTCCTCTGAGAGCAGATTCTTCCCTGGGTTTTATCATGCTTGCTTTCACCTCTCCACCGGTTGTAACTTGGGCAGCTTGCCTCTGTCCTGTAGGGGCAATGTGGTGCTGACCCTAAGAAACCAACTTCCTTTCCAGAAGGAGTGGCTTTTTCTAAGATGAACATGGTTTCTCCTGCACTTCTAAGGTAGTTCAACTTTTATGCCAGTCTCGGTTTTCAGGATCTATTTCCAGTTTTAGCTCCTTCAACACCAGGGACTTTTGTTGAATATTATATTTGACAAAGAAAGCCTTTAAAATTTCTGTCCATTCGGTGTGGGAAATGTGATTCTGTGGTTGAAGAAGGAAAGAACTAAGGAATTGGGTGGAGCAACAGAGAGCAATACAAAGCTACCAAAGCAAACAGGGTCACAAAAAAAACGTGTGAAGCACTCTGATCGATTCACAAGCTATTCTCCCAACAAGACAGAACAGAAGCAGGCACCAGCAGCCCCTTTTGGTGAACATCACACAAATCTTCTCATCTTTGACACCAGGCCTTCCTAGCTGCTAATTATAGGGTTGGGGGAAAGGCTTGTTTTTGCCCTGCATTCATTCCGAAAAGGTTTATTCTTGCTTATTCAGCCACAGCCCTCTGTATCCTTCCTAAAAGAGGGAAGAGCAAGAACGGGGATACAGAACTGCAGAACTGGTCCACCAGAGGACCCTGGATACGGATCGTTACAAGTGAGACACCTTCTGGCCTTAAGTAACTAACTGCTAGGGACCCAACGTGGGAACTTCTTGGTAGAATAATGACACTCACTCACTAGAAACATAGACAGTTGAGGCAGTTTTCATTGGTTTAGGGTATTTCAGTGGTATGAAAGAGAATGTGCTGTCAGCTCATCTGGGTGTAATAAGAGTTGAAGTCAATTATTTTGAGTCCTTTGATTTTACTCTGCTTTTTCAAAATTGCGTTGGTGACTCTACTTCTTTTGCCTTTCTACATAAATTTTACAGTAAGTTGACTGTGTCTACAGAAATCCCTACTGAAATTTTTACTGGAATTGTGTTAAATCTATAGATAAACTGATGAGAATTGACAACTATACGACGTCTTCCCATCTGTAAACATGGCGCATCTCTCCATTTATTTAGGCCTTCTTGGACGTTACTCAACATTTCATAGTTTTCAACACAGAGATGCCACATGTTTGCCAAATTTTCTCTTTTTTCCTTCTGGAGTTATTGCAAATGGAGTAGCTTGTTGAAATTTATTTTCTAATTGTTCATCACTACTACATAGATACAGAAATTAATTTTTGTGTGTTAACCTAGTTTCTTGTGACCTTGTTAAACTCCTAGTTTAATTCTTAGTGTTCTAAGAGCATCTTTGTTGATTCCCTGGGATTTTCTAAGTGGACAATTGCATCATCTGAACAAAGACATTTTATTTCTTCCTTTCTAAACCAAATGCCTTTCATTCCTTTTTCTTGCCTGATTGTGCTGGCAAGGATTTCCAGTACAAAGTTGAACAGGAGTGTCTGAGTGGACACATGGACTTGTTGCTGATCTTACTATCACTCAGTTTATTACCATTAAGCATGATGTTAGTTGTGGGGTTTTGGTAGATGCCCTTTACTAGTTGATTTCTCCCTTATTTCTAGTTTTCTGAGTTTTTATCATAAATGGATATTTAATTTTGTTATCCACCCCCAATCAGTTGATATGATTGTGTATTTTTTTCTCTTTCTTGTTCAGTTTGGATAATTCATGTGATTCTACAAGTTCACTCTTTTCTCTGTCATCTCTATTCTGCTACTGAGTTCTTCCAATATTTTTTGGTAAATTTTGTTATTTTATTTTTCAATTCTAAAATACCCACTTGGTTCCTTTTTAAACATTATCTATTTTCCTCCTGAGAATTTTGATGTTTCCACTCAAGAATGGTCATGCTTTTTGAAATACTATTGTAATACCTACTTTATAATTCCAACATCTATGTTATCTTGGGATAGTGTCTGTTGTCTTTTTCCTAAGAATGTTGGAATTTTTCTGATTTTTATATTTTGTGCAATTCTGCATTATATCCTGGACATTTTGAGTATTATGAGACTCTGGGTCCAGATCAGGGCTGAGTCTAGGCTTCCATATGCAACTCTAGGAGACTACCCTGGGTTTCTTCTCTCACCACCTGATACATTCCAGCTCCCAGGAGCTACTTCTTTTTCCTGGTCTTCCGGTTAAAAATCCAAGGCTTTGGGTTCTCTCTGCTCTCAACTCATGGATATATTTACCTCCAGGTCCAAGTAGCAGGAAAGTAGTGCCTCTGAACAGAGATAAGGGTTCCCCTCCCTCAAAGGTTTAGATGCCTAACCACCACTGTCCTTATCACAGGAATGTCTGGGAGTACCAGAGTGGTCTTACTTCAAATTCTGGTTTCCTTCTTAAGTCTGTCTTCTACCATACTAGTCAGGGTTCTCAGATGGCTGCTCCATGCATTCTCTCTAGGGTTTTTATTTATATTTGGTGGGAGAGACAAGGTGGCAGGTGCATACTCCATTTAAACTGGAACAAGAAGTTTAACTCAGTCGGTTAAGCATCCAACTCTTGATCTCAGTTGAGGTCTTGATCTTGGGGTCGTGAGTTCAAGCCCCACATTGAAAAATAAAGTGGAACAAGAATGAACCAAAAGTTATTTTATTTCCAATGATTACATCCCCAGGAGATAAACTCTCAAACAGGAAATTTATGTGAGTACAAAGGAAAAATTCTTTTTTAAATTTTTATTTATTTTTAAAAGATTTTATTTATTTATTTGACAGAGAGAGACACAGTGAGAGAAGGAACACAAGCAGGGGGAGTGGGAGAGGGAGAAGCAGGCTTCCCGCGGAGCAGGGAGCCTGACACGGAGCTCGATCCCAGGACCCTGGAATCATGACCTGAGCCGAAGGCAGACACTTAACGACTGAGCCACCCAGGTGCCCCTAAAGGAAAAATTCTGACTGGAAGCTTCATCACATTATGCAATCACTTTTTGCCTCAAATTTTTATTAAAATTATAAACATACAGAAAAATGTAAAGATGACCAATGAACATCTCTATATCCTCCACAAAGTTGACTAATTTTTCACAACAGTTGACTAATTTTTTACATACCTACCTGAAAATGTTCTGCAGACACCATGACTTTTTAAACTTGAAAACTTTTACATGCATCTTCTAAGAATAAGGACATCATTCTAAATACCTCAATACCACCATCACTTCTAGGAAAACTAAACATATGACATTATCTAAAACCCATTCCATCCTCATACTTCCCCAAGTACCCCCTCCCAAATGTCTTTTATAGTTGCTCTAATTTTTCTGAATCAGAAGCCAACTAAGGATCACAACTTGCTTATGACTCTTGGGTGCCTTAATCTAGAAGTCTCCTTTTTGTTCTACGATGTTGGCTTCTTGAAAAATCCAGACCAGTTGTCTTGTACAAAGTCTCAAACTCTAGGTTTGTCTATTTCCTCACCATGGAATTCGACTTGTTGCTCTCTTGTCTTTCTTATAAATAGGAGCATAAACCTGGATGAGAGGTTTAATTAGATTTTCATTAAACACTCTTGGCAAGAATACGTCCTGGATGGTCACATGTGTCTCATCCTGCATCTCATCAGGAGCCACACAACGTCAGGCTCTCCCACCAGTAGTGAAATTCAGTTTGACAGCCAGATCTCTCCGTTAGAAAGGTGTATCATTTCTTTGCAATTGGTATTTGTGAACTTTGACACCATATAATATTCCTTAAAATTTTTTTCACCTAATGGGTTTATCATCCATTCAATTTGCCTAGTTTAATCACATTGTTATAAAATAGTGATTTTTCTAAATCTGTCATTCCATATACAGTTAAAAGATGGCATTCTTCAGATTAGTTTATAGAGAGCTTTCCTTTTTTTTCCCACCATTTTTTCATTATGGGCTCATTTTTACTTAGCATGTTATAACCAATTTCATTGACTGTTATTTTTGATGTTTAAATTATCTTAAATTTGACCAGTGAGAGCACTTTTAAGATGGCTCCTGTGTCCTTCTGACATTATCCGTTGAGTGCTTAGTCTTGAAGTGCTATCTTTGTTTTGTTTCATAAAAAGATACCTCAGACACATCTTCTACTTTCCCTGCTCCAGAAATGGAATCAGCATTTCTCCAATGAGCCCAGGCTCCTTTTAGTGGGGAATAGCATTTGGAAACCAAGATCTGGGTACTAAGCATGCTCATTGCTATTGGATAACCAAATATGTTTTTCTCTAGAATATCTTGCTAATGGCTCTGTCCAGTATTAAACACTGAAGTCTTTTTAAAAGCTCATTTCCTTGTAAATATACTTACATATATAAAAAGATGTTTTCAAATGAGCTAAGGCAAGTCAAGAAACATGCTATGCTGAATGCCTGCATTTAATTCTAAAACCTTTCTCAGACAGAAGGTTCTAGCTACTTTTATTAGAATACTTTTTTAAATCATACCAATTGTGAAAGTGAGATATAAAATTGTGGGACGTAGGCCCAGGGGAAAATGCAATGTATGTTAAAAATATGGAAAATGTTTGGAAAGCCAATTTTAACTGATGACTAGAATGTTTATTAATAAAATATTCACATATCACTTTACACAAAAGAATTCCTAAAAGATGAATAACAAAAACAAAAAGGCAATCTTGTATGTGAAAACCCCAAAAGCAATTTCACCATCTGGACCTAAACTGAGTCTGAGAATTTATGTACAGTTATTATAAAAGCAGGTATAATTAGGGACACAGAAGAAAAAGAAAGAACGAGACTGTAAGATTGCAGTTAGGGGGAACCTGGTAAACACAGAAATAAAACTGATTAAATTACCGCAATTGCGCCTATAACCAGTTTACAAAATAAACAGTGCCTAGTACTCTTAGCACTTGAGGTTGGAAGCCAATGATTATAATTCATATCTATAATTACCCTAGAAAACCAGAGCTGAAAACTTAGATTCTAGCCTTGACTCTGCCCAAGAAGCTCAATTTTGTTAGTAAAATGAAAGGCTATAAATAAACTAAATGAAAATTCCTCCTGGCTCTAATAAGCTACCAGGTATATAGTCAGATTCTGCAAATACATACCTTCTGCAACAGGTAAGAGAGTATTTGCGTTGACAGTCTCCCTTGTTTTAGTTCACTGCACCTTCTATAATACTATCCTAAGACTCTATTCAGTAGTGTCAAATCATATCAAATTAAGAAATAATATAAGGAAAAGGAAAAGAGATTCCATCTGGGCAAAATTTTCATTTCCAAAACGAAATTGTAAATTAATTTTTTAATCACCAGAGACTTTTGGAAAAAATATACATATATTCTAAAGCTACGTGTGTATGTCTGTATGTCCTATGTCCACATACGTATATTTATATATACAACCTGCCGCTGAGGCAGTTCATGAAAAGTGAGCTTCATTATTTCCACGTGAAAATTTGAATTTAAAGAATTCCTTTTTACCTTGAGTTTCTCTTTACGGAAAAGAGCGTGTCCTATGCTTGCTTGCCATTTTAGCAAATACGGCCTCATGCTTATTCACATTAACTCAATGACTAATTTAAAGGAGAATTCATATCAAAGCGTGCTCTTAGAAAGGGAGTAAACTCTAATGAAACAAAATGTATACACCATTATTTTCATTTTTTTTTTAAGTTAGGCCTTTTATATTTTTTCTACAAATTAAAAATTTTTTCTATGTTCTTAGAAACCTTATTAGCATTTAATGGTTCTTAGAAAATTTGACAAATTGGTACTCTTCATAATCCCACTGATCAATTTCACCATGACTTAGTGGGAACTATCGTATTTTCTCCAGAAGCAAAAAAAAAAAAAAACCACTTAATCTAATCCAGAGTCTGTGCCCTATTTATTATTCTCTAATGAGGAGTCTTGAATTATTTGAGAGAAGAATTAAACTTCACCGGGCTTATCTGCTCTAAGAAATCTCTGATACTGAGTAAGGGAGGAGCTGTAGATAAAAGGCTTCCCATATTCCTTCCATTTACAGAGTTTTTCCTTCGTGTGAACTTTTTTGTGTCTGCACAGGTTTGATCTGTAACTGTAGGCCTTCCCACACTCCATACACTTGTAGAGTTTCTCGCCGGTGTGGATTCTCTCGTGTTCGGTGAGGAAAGAATACTGGCTGAAGGCCTTCCCACACTCATTACATTGGTAGGGCTTCTCTCCGGTGTGAATTCTTTGGTGCCTGAACAGGTTGGATTTGCAGCCAAAGGCTTTCCCACATTCTCCACAGGTATAGAGCTTTTCCCCGGTGTGAATTTTACGATGTTCGTTGAAGGAGGAACACTGGTTGAAGGTTTTCCCACACTCATTACATTGATAGGGTTTCTGGCCGGTATGAATTCGCTGGTGTTCGAGAAGGGTTGAGATGCGTGTGAAGGTCCTCCCACATTCCAAGCACTTACACAGCTGCTCCCCAGTATGAAACCTCTGGTGCTCAGCCAGGGATCCAAACTGGCTGTAACCTTTCCCACACTCACTGCATTTATAGGGTTTCTCCCCTGTGTGGATTCTTTGGTGTCTATGAAGTTTTGCTCTACAATTGAAGGCCTTCTCGCATTCAGCACATTTATAGAGTTTCTCACCGGTATGAATTCTCTGATGTACGGTGAGGGTTGAACACTGGCTGAAGGCTTTCCCACATTCCTTGCAGCGATAGGGTTTCTCTCCGGTGTGCACCCTCAGATGCTTGATCAGGGTCGAACTGCTGCTGAACGCTTTCTCACATTCATTACATTTGTAAGGTTTCTCTCCTGTATGGATTCTCTGATGGGCAAGAAGGGATGATCTGTGGCTAAAGGTTTTCCCACATTCATCACATCTGTAGGGTTTCTCGCCAGTATGAATCCTCTGGTGTTCAATCAGATGGAGACTCTGGGCAAAGCTTTTCCCACATTTGTGACAAATATGAGGTTTTTCTCCTGGGTAAATCTGGAAGCATCTGATTAGGTCAAAATTCTGTTTAAAATCTTTCCCAAAGGTGTAATATATATTGGGTATCCTTTCTATAGGAACACTCTGCTGTGTAACAAGAATTGTATTTATAAGTAAGCCTTTCCCCAATTCAAGACTTGTCTCCTTTACATCTCCACTCATGGTTTTTCTGTGGGAGGCCACCATTTGCCTAAGAGGTTTCTTTTGTTGCTCCTGTTCTGTCCTGCTCTCAAATCCCAAAGTTTCTCCAAAATTGGTGTCCCAGCGACCACACTTAATGGATCTTTTCTTTATTATTCCCTGAGATGTTTCTTCTCCAGAAATGCCCTGCCTGGGAGGCAAGGCTTCCATTTCGAGCCGAGTCTTGAGACCTGGAATGAGTCAGAAGCATGAACGATGGCACCTCTACTGGGAAAGATAGACATGCATCAGTAGAACCATAAAACTGGCAGTAGTCCATATAAAAGAGCTCTGAAACCTTTTTTGATCTCAAATATGGTCTTGCATCTGGGGAAAAAAAGAATGGGATGGAAAGAGAGGTGAAGAGGGGAAGGAGTAGTGTGGGAGAGTACAGTGGACAAATCAATGCTGGAAACAAAGACATTGCAACTTGAGAGAAGTAAACACAGAGGCAAGAACTGGTTGAGCAGAAGGGATGAGGCTACAGAAAAATGTCAGCTCGTAAGCTCCAGTTGGATACTTCAGTTAATCATTTTCTACTCTGTATAAGGAGCAATGAAGCAGGTAACTTGTCTTTATTTTCTCCTTTTTTTTTCTTTAAAGTTTACTTACTTATTTTTTTTTAGTAATGTCTACACCCAATGTGGGGCTCAAAATCACAACCCCGAGATCTAAAGTCGCACGCTCCACCGACAGAGCCAGCCAGGCACCCGTTTTCTCCTTTCTATTCACATGTGGCTTTTATTAGGTTTTTCCCCATGCTCTTGCTGTAAGTCTATACACATTAATGTAAAAATCTCTGCAATGTTTTCCTTAAGTTTTGTGAATCTGTATGTGAATCTGACTTCATATCACAGTCTGTGAAAAGAGGACGTTCAGCTTTTAAAACTTACGGTGGCCCTGAAGCAGGACTGTGTTGAGGATATCTGATCTAAATTCAAGATGCTGACTATAAAGAGGAGGAAAATACGGAATCAATCGGTCATGTGCAACAATCTATCCCTGGTAATTGAAGGAATAAGAGTTCTTCATACCACCCTGTCATCGCTTTTCTCCTTCCTATTTGATCCCAAGGAGAAACAGATATATTTGTCTCTTCTAGTAAGCTGCACCCAGAAGATTAACCTCCTTTGTAGGAATCTTTTTAGACTAATGAAAGTCTGCAAGAAATGTGGAGTCAGTATGCCCCAAGCCCCAAGCTCAGATCTGATGGTAAGTGAAAGGGTTTAGCTTGAACTGATTCTAAGGAACTGTGGGTTAAAATCTGGCTCTCTTTAATCAATCCATGATTGAAAATAGATTAAAACTAGGTCTTTGTGGGGCACCTGGGTGGCTCAGTCATTAAGTGTCTGCCTTCAGCTCAGGTCATGATCCCAGGGTCCTGGGATGGAGCCCCACATCGGGCTCCCTGCTCAGCGGAAAGCCTGCTTCTCCCTCTCCCACTCCCCCTGCTTGTGTTCCCTCTCTTGCTGTCTCTAGCTCTGTCAAATAAATAAATAAAATCTTAAAAAAAAAAATCAAATAGTAAGAGGAAGAAGACATACAGGCTATAAATCTATATAAAAATACAGATTTTTCTTCATGATGTTAATGGGAAACCCAGCAGTTTGGATTTTAAGGAATCAACCAGGGTACCTTCTGTCTTTTCATCCTTTGCCACAATACGGCATTCCCTGCCCATCCAGAAACTTACCAGGCTACTCTAATCTCATTTTTCTAAAGAAATTTATCTAGTAAAGCCTAAATTAGCCATCTCTTTCTTAGGATTTCACAACATGTTTTACTTATATATTCTATCATTTAACTAATATATATGTATATGAAACCTGAAAATAATTCAAGTATTTGTTCAAGGAGAACAGTGGATATGTCTTACAGTTTTTTGTTAATCCCCTACTGTGCACACAAGTACACAATTACATTAATGCATGTACATTAATACATTAATTACATTAAAAAGATAATGAATGAACGGGCAGAGTAAGTTGGAAAAATTATGAAGGGCAGGTGACCTCAAAAATGAAAAGAGATTCTCTCCTCTCATGCTGGATTCCTGAAACCCAATCAGGCATTTATTGAACAAATAGTGAATAATCAGCAAGGATAACATGAAACAAACAAATGACTAGACAGGAATAGCATGTTTCCCCTTGACATGAGAAGCCTCGAGTGTAAAATTCAGGTCTGAGGATCAGAGAACCAAGATACCAACATTGACAGTATTAGCAGGGAGTGGTTTTATGAAGGAAGTTGGATAGTAAAGAGGGGATGGGTTTCAGCAGAACAAGAAAAGAGGACCCTGGGAGTCAGGAGGCCTGAGCAAAGTCATCTGGGGCGGGAAAGTAAACCTACTTAGGAGAGGCTTATTGACTAAAGAAGGAAATCTAGGAGCTCCTGGGTGGCTCAGTCATTAAGCGTCTGCCTTCGGCTCAGGTCATGATCCCAGGGTCCTGGGATCGAGCCCCACATCAGGCTCCCTGCTCCGCGGGAAGCCTGCTTCTTCTCCCATTCCCCCTGCTTGTGTTCCCTCTTTCACTGTCTCTCTGTCAAATAAATAAATAAAATCTTAAAAAAAAAAAAGAAAAGAAAAGAAGGAAATCCAGGTTGGAATTCATTAAAATTTTGATTCAACAGGATGAGGCCGAGCACAGAGTTCCTGAACAACAGGCCGAGGAACTCAAAGAATAAATACAGGTATTGAACGCTCTTCAGCAGGTAATAATAAGATGAAGCGGTCATATTTAGTTAAGTGGGCAGCTTGGACCAGCGCGAGGACAGAGTCGAAGCCGAGCAGTGATGCAGCTGCCGTGGTCTTTTTTTTTTTTTTAAGATTTTGTTTATTATTTGATACAGAGAGAGAGGGAGCACAAGCAGGGGGAGCGGCAGGCAGAGGAAGAGGGAGAAGCAGAATCCCCACCGAGCAGGGAGCCCCATGTGGGACTCAATCCCAGGACCCTGGGATCCTGACCTGAGCCGAAGGCAGACACTTAACCGACTGAGCCACCCGGTCATCCCAAGGCTACACTGAATTCTTAATTTTGAGCCTATCAGCACTGAGTTCATCATAAAGGCAGCTCAATTAAATTCAAACACTCTTAGCTCAGTGCAGGATATTTGATGCCAGAGGTACAGAATTCAAAGAGAGACCTGGTCTCTTCCTTAAATATATACAATCCAGTTAGGAAAATAAGTAATAACAAAGTAACTATAATTCACTACGACAGATGCTGTCACGGATGTGTTCAAGGCATGGAGAAAGTGCCATATGAATGCGAGTGATTGAGAAATGAACAGTGACTGGGAAGTAGGAGAAATAAGGAAAACTGACAGGTCAGGCTGACAGGTGGGTCTTGCACTGTAAGAAGGTTTCCGGGGGAACAAGATAGAGGTGGTAATCCAAGAAGGAATGACAAACTTAATGAGTGTGCAGGTTTGGCAGGAACATGAGCTGGTGTGGAAGGGGTCACCGATTCCTGTAAAGCAACATGGAAACAGGCTATGAAGTAGATTTAAGGTCACAGTAAGGAATGGGACGTGCCTCCATGGATAACCGAGAAACAACAAAGTCTCCTAAGGCACAGGATTAATACACCTGAGTTTCGAAAAGATTGCTCTGTGGATGGTGCAGAGGGTGGGAGAGGAGAACAAAGCTCAGAGAGGGTGGGTAACTTTCCCATAGCACAGAGCACTTGCGAGCTGTGGCAGGTGTAACATGAGCTTAGGAAAGTCTAAATTCAAACCGTGATCTTAAGTGCTATCCTGTACTACTCACTAGCCTCTTGGAGAAAAATGTATTTTAATAAAGGTGAAAGGTATTTGTGGAAAAAAAGCCAATAAAGGCAAGAATCATAGATTAAAGGCCAAACCACAAAGACAGACGCAAAATACTGCAAATCCATGTCACGCGGTGAACAGAAATGACAGAGGTGATCTAGGTTTCTGTCACGGCTCTTCGGCTCTCTGGCCGTGAGCAAAGTGTTTGACATCCTCCGATTATGCTGTTTCTTCTGATATAAAGAGAGGTATCTAAACCTGACCGTCTTCAAGTGATCCTTCAACTCCAGCGACCTATGGTTTTGGGATCAAGACCAGGGAGGTGAGCCGGGGCTAGAAGTGTGCAAACCAGAGATCTCGAGGCCAACTCCGGCTCTGTTGCTGGAAGGTGCCACACCTAGCCACTCCCACTGCTTCTGGCTGCATTTGCATTACAAACGGGGAGTTAAAGGGTTGCAGTAGAGACCCCATGGTCCCCAAGCCAAACTATTTACCATCTGGCCCGTTGTAGGAAAAGTGTGCCAACCCCCAGCCTGGAAAGGCTACAGTGGTCAAGGACAGCTGGTCAACTCTAACAGTGGGATGCGACAGCCCAGTCTCCAAGGAGATAAAAGGGAAACGTTGAGTTAAGAAATCAGAGACACAGGAGCATTGACAACACTCTGAAATATGTGGTTGGTGAGAGAAATTACAAAGAATTCAAAACAAGACAGAAGGTGTAAAGTATTTAAAATCTGTTGGGCATGAAAGCATGTAACGCAGATGGGAAGAAAAACCATGAAGGCCAAGAGGCCAAGATGGCGGAAGGGAGTAAGGGAAGCCTCAGGAAAGGAAAAGACATAGAGGATGCAGGGAGTGTTAAGGAGGAGAAGAAAGAGGCCTACATAAGGGCCTTCTTGATGCCAAGAAAACCATTCCAATCACGGAGCCTCTGGTCAAGAGGCCCTGGCTCAGTTTCCAGGAAGTTCCCCCAGCACTGCTTCCTCATGGCCGGCTCATGTATAAAACCCCCTGCGCCCATTTCCCAGCCACTCACTCACCTAGACAGGCGTCCCGAGGGAGTTCTCCATCCACCAGGCAAGGATCTTCTCCTTCCTGCAACTGGCAGATCACTTTTGGCCTTGAGAACGGAATCCCTGCTCGTGAGGAAGGGAACGCAGGTTGAACGGGGGGCAGGAAGGGCAACTCCAGAGTTCACAAAGCAGAACCCACAGTGCAGAGCGGGTAGCCTGGGGAGGCAGGGCAGGTAGCACCGAGGCTTCCGAGGGGCCTGGGCTCTCAGGGGATGGATCCGGAGGCGGGGCTCGGCTCAGAAACGAGGCGGGCCCTGGCTATGAATGCCTCTACCCTGGCAGTCCTGTATGCTTCTCAGACTCTAAACAGAGACCCAGGGATTGCAAGAGGAGGACACTGGTCAGGAGAGGGGGAGGTGGGAGGAAGGCAGAGGAAGGAGAAGAGCACAGCGTGAAGGGTGGCCTGACATCAACACACACACTTTCCGTTCCACAGAGATTCATTCTTTCCCAGGGGCACGGCAGGAGAGAAGCTGTGGACTCCGAACCCCAAAGAGGCAGCTCCCCCGGCAGACTCTCCATCACGAGGAAAGGTCCTTACCCAGCGAGACGAGGGTGCTGTAGTTCTCCAGCATCACCTCCCGGTACAGGGTCCTCTGCGCGGAGTCCAGGCGCAGCCACTCATCCTGGCTGAAGAACACGGCCACGTCCCTGAATGTCACAGACTCCTGCAACGGGAAACCCACTCCTGCTCAGTGGGACCAGCTTCACCACCACTCGGGATGTGCGGGGCTGGCGCGGGGATGTGTAGCAACCGATCCTGAAAATGTCTCAGGATTCCAAGTATTTCACATCGACTGTTTATGTTACTTTGGGGACCACCCAGCAACTAGGTCACAAATATCTACGGAGAACCCACTGGGAGCCACGTGCTGGCAGGGTAGCAGGGAAAAAGGCAAAGTCCCTGCCAACGGGGAATCTCAATCCCGGCCTGGGACCTATCAGAGTAACTGAGCACATACATTCACCTCCCTCTCATTCAAAATCCAAATTAAATGAAAGGGGGGAAAAATCAGAATACACTTAGAGCAAATGCCAGAAAACTGTGGAAATGCCATTAGCAGAACAGAAACAAAAAGGAAGTTCTGAGCTGTAAAGCAAATGATAAGAATAATATTAGTTCATATTTATTGGATACTTGTATGTTAGGGACTATGACGGGAGCTTTGTACACAGTATCTTCGCTGAGTTTCAGAGAAATCCTATTAAGAAGATACTACAAGTAAATCATTTTGCAGATGATGAAACAGCTCAGAAAGGTGATGTCACCTCCCAAGGTAACCCTGTTAGAAACTGGTGCTGATTGGAACTGAATTCAGGCAGACAGATCTCTAAGCTATACTGTCACATGGGTTTCCATGGTCTATGGAAACAGAAAGATCCAAAGGACCTGCAAGACTATGCAGGTGTCAACGGGAACTGTGGGAAAAGCAAGTTCTTTCAAGAGAATCCCATTAAACCCCGAACTGTGAGAGAGCAGAGGTTGACCAGATGGCAACTCTTGTATGACAGAGCTGAAGCTCACGAAAAATGATACATTTTGACCTTGTGATTCTACTTTTAGGATTTAACTACAAGAAATCCTCACACAACTGGGTAGGGATATTTGTTCAAGGATGTTCACTGGAATACTGATAAGCTGACAGTTGAGTTTTTGTTTTGTTTTGTTTTTTTTTAAGCTCATCCAATGTTTATTGAATAGTGAACTGCTGTCAATACTGCTGAACTCTGCAACTCACTCACCCGGATCCCTCTCTTGGCCACTCTGAGAAGGAAGCCAGGAGCAGGACCACCCCAAATGCCAGAGAGTAGTCAGGGGGCTGGGGGATGTGGGGAGATGGGAAAAGGCGGCGGGGGGAAGAGGAAGGAGCAAGGCAGGCAGGGTGCAGGGCTGCACTCCGGGGGGCTGGGGGGCACATGAACCTGTGAACACTATATATATGACTAAAAGGACTCTGGGGGCACCTGAGTGGCTCAGTTGGTTAAGTGTCTGACTCTTGATCTCAGCCCAGGTCATGATCTCAGGGTCGTTGACATCAAGCCCCACATCGGGGCTCTGTGCTGAGCAGGGAGTCTCCTTAAGAGTCTCTCTCTCCCTCTGCCCATCCACCGCCCCACCCTCTGCTTATGCTTTGTTTTTTTTCTTAAAAAAAAATTTTTTTAATAAAAAAAGGACTCTGAAGATCTTTTTTTTTTTTTTTTTTAAGTAGGTTCCAAGCCTAGCATGGAGCCCAATGTGGGGCTTAAACTCACGACCCTGAGATCACGACCTGAGCTGAGATCAAGAGTTGGATGCTTAACCAACTGCGCCACCCAGGCTTCCCCTTAAGGATTTTGAGATGGGAAGAGCCTGGATTATTATCCAGGTGGGTCCAGTGTAATCACAGTGATCCCTGTTAGGACCCAAGAGGAGTCACAGTCAGAAGAGGACAAGGTGGTGACATGAGGACAGAAAACAGACTGAAGTCATGCACTTTGAAGATGGCTGAAAGGGCCCCAAGACAAGGAACGCAGGCTGCCACCCGAAGGTGCAAACAAGGCCTGGAAACAGATTTCCCCTGAGAGCTTCTAGAAAGAGCCAGCCCTGATAAGAACTTGACCTTAAGCCAGTGAAACCGATTTCAGCCTTTGGACCTCCAGAAGTGCAGGAGAAGAAATTTATGTAGTTTTAAGCCACTGTGTTTCTGGCAATTTGTTACAAGAGCAATAGGAAACTAATAATACAATGGTGAAAAGTTGAAGACCGCCTACAAATCTATCAACAGGGGAATGGGTAAGCAAAGTATAGGACACTGATTCCATGAAATGTTTTATATATAACACCATTAAATAGAATGAGGTAGATCTGTATGGCTGACCTTGGAATTTGGCCTTGACACACTGTTGATTCATATGAAAAAGCGAGCTGCAAAACAATCCATATTTGTTGAAAAATTCTTTACCTATCTACCTGTCTATACAGATACATTTGGAAGAATACAACAAGCTGTCCATCCTCATTATTCTTTCATGTTTGTGGAGGGGCAGAAAAGCAATCTTTTATTACTTTGTACCCTTACATTGTTTAACAGGGTGTGTGCATTTGTTTTGAAATGTTTTCGATTCCATTTTCATTTCTGTATTGAGTTTTCAGCTCCACCTCTTTGCATTCGTAGTGGTTGCTCTGAGAATTGTAATATACATTCTTAGTTCTTTACGGTGTAGTTAGAGCTAACACTCGATTTCACACAGAATGCAAGAACCTGCGAGTATATGGGAATGTCTACCACCCCTTCCTCATGCTGTCCTTGTTAGAAAGACGCTCCCAGTTCAGACAGTTGACAGGACTCACCAGACCTCACCAGGCGTGCTCACGGGAGGCAATGGGTACGATGCAACAAGACAGAGAGTGCACTGAGGCCCCGGAGGACCAAGAGATGTTCCATGTGCAATCTCCCCTTATTTGCACACACGGATGAGGCTGTGTCCTTGGACTATATGAGGAATTTTGATTTAGAAGAGTTCGCAGGGGATACTCTGAGCAGGGGCCTTTTGTGTATCAAGCAAGGCTTGTCAAATCATGTAGGCCAGCTGCCAACCGTCAGTGAAGAAGATGACCCTGAGGGTAGCCAGGGGCACTGGGATCTTAAGCAGCACATCCACTGCCTTTATCGTGCCCAGGGGTCAAAAATCAGCCATCCGGGCATTCCCAGAGATAAAGATGGAGCTTTTCCAGTCCAGACACAAATGAACTCTAGATCCATGGCTGTCATATGCACTATATCCACCTACATTATAAACTCCATCATTCAGTATATTTTTGCTCTATACAATCATGGACATTTTAAAGAAACTGAGAGGAAAAAGTATTTCTATATTTATATTTATAGCCTCCATTTCTAATGCTCTTCACTTGCTTGCCAACACGAGAATTCCCATCTGGTATTATTTCCTTTCAGCCTGAAGAACTTCCTTCTGTCTTCATTCTCAAAGACTACTTTTGTTGGTTATAGAATTCTGGGTTGACAGTTTCTTTCCTTCTTTCATATAAAACGTCGTTCTGTCATTTCGGATGAGAAGCCAATGGGCATTCAGACGCTGATTCTCTGTATTTTGTATAGCGTCTTTATTCTGTCTGCTTTCAAATCTTTGGTTTTCAGTAAATTAGTGGTCAAAAAAAACCACTGACTCTGGGTTGCAAAGACCCTCCTCTCCAGCTTCCCTTAGCTACAACCGAGACTGTCTCTCCAGCTCGTGGGTGTGGGAGAGCTCAGACAGTGAAGAGCCCTCCCTTTCAGCAGAGGGCAGCCCGCTCATTGCTGGATATTGCTTTGCACTGCGTTCGCTGCTCTTTACATTCTGGTTTTCTGAAACACCCGTCTCCTTGTAACTCGAGAATCAAAGCAAAGTCTAGCCTAGTGGCAAGAGGCATACCAAATTTGGCAGGTCCTAAAACAAAGCTGTAGCTGCTTATGACAATAACAGTAGGAGGAGCCGGTATTTACTGAGCATTAACATGCACTGGTCTCGGCATTTTACATATACTTTCTCGGAGCATAACGTTAACTGTATAGACGACCTTGTCTGGGGTCAAGGCTAGCCGTGAGACCTTCATCAAGTTATTTGCTTCTCCGTGCCTCAGCTTCCTCACTTGTAAAATGTAAAAAAAAGTTTAAAAAAATGTAAAATTAACAGTCCTCTTGAACGAATCCTCTTGAACGAATCAAACAAGGTACACATTATTAATCCCATTTACAAATGAGGAAATGAGGCACATGGAAAATAACTTGCCAAGGTCACACCCCTAGCTTGGATGTGAACTTAGGAACTCAGGGTCCACATTCATAACCTGTAGGCTACCACTACTTTTGGGGAAAGCGGCCAATGAAAACAGAGGCTTTGGGGACGGCAGGATGGAAAATCCATGGAAGGAACAGGAGCTGGTGTTGGGGGGAAGCTGTGATCTCCATGTGGAAATATTCCCTAAAAGTTTGGGAATGACAGACTGTGTCTTTAGTAAAAACTCCAGCCTGAGGACAGAGATATGCGAAAGATCTTGAGAAGGTTAAGGTAATGAAAATGGATGTCAAAAGGGCAAAGAGCAAGAAGGGCCCAGGAGGGGGGACAGGGAGACAAGAATCAGAGGAGACAAAGACATCAGTCGGGTCCAGAAGGGGGACACGTGGACAGTATGCCATCAGAGCTGTGCTCGACACAGCAACCCCCAGCCCTCTGTCCTCCCCAGTGCCGGCCTCAGGGCCCAAGCGTAGCTGGACTCCTTCTGGGATGCCCACCACCAGCAGCCCTGGCCTTCAGTGTCAGCTCGAAATGACGCCACAACCATTTGTTGGTAGGATCTTTTCCTATTCTTCTTAGATGTTGAATCATTTCCTAAGGTCAGTGCCATGAACTCCCCAAAGATAGAAATACCGTCTTTCCTCTTTGTAACTCGGGTGCTCTTGCACAGCATCCTGTGCATAGCCGGTGCTCAATAAATGTTCGCTGAGGGTGTCTTTGCTCCTTCCATGTCTTTGTCCCAAGCGAGACTATATCCTCTGTGAAGACAAAGACTACCTAATACCCGATACCCCACACCAAGCATTTATTGTAGCCAGAAGCATATATTCAGAGCTGACTCAATCTTGGGTCATAAAGTCAGGTTAGGGTGAATTAAGAGTAACCTGGGAACAGAGGAGGCACATTCCTCAGCACTCCCTCCCTGCATCCTGGGGAAAACTTACAAAGCTCTGGATTCCCCACAGTTTTTCTTGGAGAGAAAATTACCCAGACAAAGAATGGAAATACATCCACCATCTCTAAACCCAAAAAGCAACTTATGAAAAAGACAAACTTCACTTACTGTCACCTTAGTGGGCAGCAAATCCACGGCCATTCTTTCCTTCTCGGTTTTCCTAGCAAGGGAGTGCAGACTGCTGACAAGGTAAGTCTGGAGAGGAAAAGGTGCCATGAGGAACTCTGGTGTCAAGGGATGGCTTGGAGAGAGGAAGTTCCAACCACCCATAATGTCCACCCGGTCCCAACGAACCAACAGCACATAAACCACGCAGACCAAATAAAATGCATACTTACCAAGCCAATGAAGCTCTAAGACAATTCGCCCATCTCCGTCTCCTTGTATGAATGATGTTCTAATTGCTGTAAGGTCACCTAAGGTCTACTAGCTGTGACTCCACAAACTGCGACTCACCCCTAGATACCTGGAGGCCTTAGGGAAGCTTTAAACCGTACACACTGTAAAACCCACAGTGAACATGAATTTCCCCAGCTGCCACTGTCCAACACAGGCAGCCAATCCTAAGTCAGCCTGCCCCACCTAGCCCTTCCCTTCCCGAAGAAATCACACTAAAGGCGCTTGCCCATATTTGCCTTGTCTCTCTGCCTAATGACCCACCCAGGTGCTTTCCCTGAGCGGCGGCCGCTGCCTGGAGTGCTGCATGGGTCCTCCATATAACACAGCCTGCAAACCTTCCTCCTCCTCCAGCCCCCACCCCCGCATCTGGCCAGACCTTACCACACCCACGGAATGGGGTTAAAACACTCCCTCTCGCACAGATGCACACCAGACTGCTGCTCGGCGGCCCCTCCCAAGCACACATCCCACAGGGGTCACCTCTGAGAGCACCCACAGGATGCGGGAAACAGCCCTCCTTCTCACACACAAACCGCAGCTGGGAGGACAGGGGAGGAGGGCTCCTGGAGCAGCCAGCCCAGTGTCAGAGGGGGGCCCGGCCACAGCTGCCAGCACTGGCCACCTGGCTTTGCCGAGGGCTCTTCGGGGAGCAGCACCTGGCGTGAGAGCTCGGCTAGCTGACTGTGGGGTGTCATCTGGGGCTGGGGCGCCTCAGCCAGGTGGGGGAAGCTGCTGGAGGAGGAACCATGGACACTCCGTGATGCACAGCTCCTCCACACCAGAATCGGGGATGCTTTGCATGTATTGTTTCTAAATCTCACGAAGACCCTAAAAAGTACTGCTACCCCATTTTACAGAGCAAGGGAGGCTGAGAACTTAGGGAGTCGGACCGACCTGCCAAGAAACAAAAATGGGAAGTAACGGGCAGGAACGGCATCCCTGTTCCGGTCCAGGGCCCTCGCTAAATGTGGCAAAAATTACCTGGCCGCTCTGCCCCAGTTCTCCGTCTGTAAAATGGGGGCAGTGTGCAGCCACCTTACAGGGCATGAATCCCGAAGGATGAAAGGAGTTCATGCATCCAAGGCGTAGCCCACTGCCCGGCACACCGAGTGCTCGGCGGGCACGAGCTATTGTTTTCCCATCACAGAGAAGCCTCCGAGCAGACAGCCCCCCACCGACCCCCGCCCGCAGCAGTCCGGGCACGCCCCAGCTCACCTGGCAGGGCGCTCCCTCCACGCGCGTCTCCCGCCGACCTGCGACGCCCGCAACGCGCCGCCGCCCGGGCCGCGGGGACCGGCCCCTGACCCCCGGGCCGCGCCGCGTCTCCCGGCGCCCGCGCGCGGCCCCGCGCGGCTCCGCGCTCCGCACCCAAGCCGAGACAGGCGCTGGCTCCACCGCGGCTGGGAAGAGGCCCCCGGGAGGTCTCCGCCCCAGGCAGGCCGCCCCAACGCAGCCGGGCTGACCCGCGCCACCGGCCCCAAGAAGGCCGGGAGCGCTCCCGCAACCGCGCGAGCCCCAGGACTACCACTCCCGGCATGCCTCGGCCGCGCGCGGACTACATTTCCCAGAAGGCGGCTGGGCAACCCCCGCGAGATGCCCGTTCCCTGCCCCCGCGAGCTCACGGGACCCGCTGCCCGTCCCCGCGAGGTCCGCGGTAACGCGAGGGCGCGGGCGAGCCCAGTAGGGCGGGTGGTCTCCTGCCAGTGCCCGCTGCCTGCATCCGCCCGGGGGCTCGTTGGGCTAGGCAGGCAAGGTGATTTGGGAAAAACAAAACCTGAATTTAGACGCCTGTAGGAGGATCCGTGCGCCACAGCCCCCACCAGCTAGTTGTGATTATTTGTATTTTAATGCGTACCATGCCCAGAAGGTGATGTATGCATAGGTACAGTTTAAGAAAGAAACCAATACCCACACACCCAACACTTTGCTGAAAAAGATATTTGGCCAGAACTTCTGAAGCTCTGTCCACAATGCTCCCCTGTCATTTGTCTAAATTGTGCTAAGCATTTGACTTGCTTAGCTTGATGGTATCGTATTCCACAGTAAGTGTGGCTTTTTTTTTTTGCAAGGTTTTGGATCTTTATATAAATGGAATCTGCTGTATGTTCTCCTGTGACATGCTCAACATGAACGATGTTTGAAAAAAAAAAAATCAACTGAATATGTTTTAAAGACCTTACTGGCTTTATTCAGTGACTTCATGAATCAGGCAGTATCCCATCTAGCAGGTAGGAAGGAGCTCCCAGAAGTACCACGTGCAAGCCTCTTACAGGCAGAAGGGAGCAGGAACAAGGAAGTTATACTTGGCAAAAGTGGATTGGTTATTACAAGGTTAGTTTCCCTACAGAAGATGGCAAAGATTTATCAGCCAGATTACTTAACTAATGACGATCACGGGGCTCCTGGTTGGCTGGTTTAAGATTCCATTTCTGGAAGAGCTGAAACTCTAAGTAAGTCTTTGTTTGGTGAAGGGGCAACTTAGCCTGAGAAATCCATTTTTGAGCCTGTTATCTTTAACAACTTTTAGATTCATCTATCTTGATACATTCAAAGTTCATTCATTATCATTGCTGCATAAGATTCCATTATTCATTCAACAACAACAAAATATTCAACACCTCTCTTGCTCCTGGCATTGTTCTAGATGCTGGAAATACACCAGTTGAACAAAACTCTCAAAACCTCTGCATTCGTGCAGCTTAAATTCTCCGGGAGGAGAGAGAAGAAAGATGATAAGTATGTTTTTAGGTAGTGATGGGCGCTAATGAGGACAAGAAAGGGGCAACAGCAACTCTAGTGGGGGCGGTACTGCAATGTTATACAAAGTGGTTAAGAAATGTCTGACTGAGAAGGTGACATTGAAGAAAGATCTGCAAAGAGATGGAGAGCGAGCCCGGTTAAGGATCTGTGGGAAGGCTTTCCGGCAGGCTGAAAAGCAGATGCCCGGAGGTGGGGGCACGCCTGGCCTGTTGAAGACACATTAAGACTGTTGCCGAAGCAGAAAGAAGTATGTGCGAGATCAGAGGCAAGAGGACTAGGATGTGCAGGCTCTTATTGGTCACGGTCAGTGGATCTTACTCTGAAAGAGAATGCTCTGAGCAGTGGAGATGTAGGAGTAGGCAGTTAGCTAGGTGTTAATAGGATGCTGGAGGCCAGCAAATGGGGACTCAGGGTCAGCTACAGGGGGAAGTTAGAAACCTGTCCTGACAGCGCTCCCAAAACAAAGCCACAAAAAGCCGGATCAAGCCAGACAGGCCCAAGACAAAGAAGGCTGGAGACCCTGATCAGGTAAAGGAGAAAAGGCTTCGAGAAGCCCCTCCCCAAGTAATATATATTCCACTCCCTAGCTAAGAACTGTCAGTAAAAGATGTAGAGACCCGAACCCAGCTTCCCCTTGAGCTCATCTGTTCCCACGTCTGGAGAGCGTACTCTCACTTGAATAAGATTTCCCACTTAACACCACTCAACTGCGTGTCCCGTCTCTCCTTGAATGCCTTCTTGCAACAAGACCAAGAGCCTCCCACAGCATCCCAGGGATGGGCGGGACAGAGGCCTCAGAGCCCCGGGGCCTCCCCTGTCCAGCCTCTGATGTCCATTTCTAAATGATCACTCTTGACAGCTGTGCTGAGCGTTAACCGAAAGGTCAAAGATGAGGATGTTAAGAACATTTTGAATATGTTTTTCAACTATGAAGTATATCTTTTTAAATAGTCCTGGCAATTATGTTTTTAAAAATACTCTTTATGCCCCATTTTTCTGATGGTAAAAATCAAGAATTAACTTTTCCTCTGACTTCCTTTATACATTAAGCCAAACACAAATTTATTCTACTTTGTCCCATTTAAAATGTTTACAGTATGAGCTAATAGGCCATGACCACCAGTATCCACTTTTAATACTTCCATATTCCACTTTCTCAGCTACAAATTTTGGCAATTTCCTCGAGTTTTATCATCTATATTTATTTATAAGTAAATCTATTTTAACCTTTTTTTTTTTTAATTGTTCATGTCTGTGACCGCTTCCTTAGGTTTCTCTTTGGGTCTTGGTATTTTTGTTCCTTTTTCACATTCTCACTAGTTTATATCAGTGCCCTCCCAGTAATTCCACAGCCTCCTGTACTTGGTCTTCTGAAGAAACCTGAGGCCAATTTGAACTTCTTCTTCCCTTGCAGGTAACTTTCATTTCTCTACTTTGACTTCTATATAAATCTCACCTCCTCCACCCCAGTTTCCTGTATCTTTAAGTCTTTCTATTTCTCCACCCCCCCACTCCCCCCCCCCGTATCTAGCAATTGGTTTTTCCATTGTTTTCGTCTTGGACACACACACAAAAGGGAAAGTCTCAGTTCTAGGTTTTTTTCTGCTTTCTTCATTAACATATTCATTAACATAACATTATTCTTGAAGTCTGGCTTTCATATCCCTGATAATCTCACTCTGCCATTCTGTGTCTTTTCCTCTATTTTCTGAGAGGATTCTTCAAATTTACCTTCCAAGCTTACAGAATCCAATTTATAAAGTGATTATTTTCCCACTGTTCCTAATGTAGTTTATTCTTTAAAAAAAAAGGCCACGTGGAGCACCAGGATGGCTCAGTTGGTTAAGCACCGGACTCTTGATTTCGGCTCAGGTCATGATCTCAGGGTCGTGAGATCAAGCCCCAAGTTGGGCTCTGTGCTCAGCACAGAATCTGCTTGAGATTCTCTCTCCCTCGCTCTCTCTCAAATAAAATCTTTTTTTTTAAATAAAATTTTAAAATGGCCATGTATTTGAAGAAAAATGTCTACACTACGTAGAGATCCTTGAGATAGTATAAAACCCACTGTCCCAATGCAGCAGGCTCCATGGAGCCCGTGTGGTGTAACTGGAGATGGACTAGTTTTCTTCCCTCCCATCCTCCCTTCCTTCTTCCCGTCCTTCCTCCTTTCTCTTTACAGTGAGGAAATAAAAACAAAAACAAAATGATAGGAAAAGGAGAAATAGGAATTGCTCCTCCTGTTCAAGATTACAACGGCTAAAGTGAAGTATATGCAGTGTTTAAAATTGCATGACAGCACCGCTTCAACCTTACTCTCCCCAGCAGTGGATGATCTAAATGACGCCCGTCCCTGTACAATGTGGAATGGAGGCCGATGGACCGGCTGGATTTGAGGACACTGGGTATATTGTGGAGAATGCCGAGATCCTACTGTGAACCTGAATGTTCTCAGAGAAACATGCCATAAAGTATTCACATCTTCTATATAAACTCCCTTAGAAGTCTGAAGTGTATTACAACATTCAAGAGGGATTGCAAACATTTGTTTAGGGAAAATAACCCAAATGACCTAAGCAAAGAGATGCGTGGGCAGGATGGTGCTGGAATAGAGGGGCCCAAAGGGTAATTCCATCTGGTCTTTCCATTACGCTATAAATTTATGGAGTCATGAAAACCCACAATTTTTTATTGTATATAATTTGCTTAAAAGAAATTGAAATCTTGCCAGCTTGTTTTCTTCTGCTCGTATCTTTTTCTTTTAAGTAGGCTCCACTCCTAACGTGAGACTCGAACTCATGACCTTGAGATCAAGAGTTGCATGCTCTTCCAACTGAGCCCGCCAGGCACCCCTGGCCAATGTCTTTCCACTGAAACAGAGATCACAAAGCAACCGCTGATGATCACAGAGCAGCTTTTAGACCTCTTGCCACAGGCGTGACAAGGGTTTGTTCTGTCTTGGGCACAATGAAGTTCTTGGGTATGGCACACAGTAGGCACTTAAAGAAAGAGAGAAATAAAAATGGGGTAGACATGATGTGTAGTTGTTTGAGAAGATAACCAAAATGTTTCTTCGGGCAGGCGAGGTGGTGACGGTGGTATAAACCTGAAACTCCCATCATATCCTTTGGAAAAAACAACAAAGGATATGGCAGAGGAAAGAGGCAGCAGTGCTCCTAAAATGGATATAAAAACACCACCAGGAAGAGAAGTACACTCTCTGCGTGAAAATACGCAAAACTGTGCAGGTGTAGAACAGAACGGAATGTAAGTGCTTCAAAGTACATGCAGCGTATCAGAGCAACTCCTGTAACTCAGCAACAGAACAGCCCATTCCAGACATGGGCGAAGAACTGGAACAGACGTTTCTCAACAGAAAGATATAAAATGGCCAAAAAGCATATAAAAGAGACAGTCAACATCAGGGCAATGCAAATCATGACCAGAAGGAGACACCACTTCACACCTGTGCGTGTGACTATTAAGAAAGCAAGCCAGAAAATCCAAGCGTTGGCAGAGATGTAGAACAACCCACATTGGAAATGGATCCTTTGCACACTGCTGATGGGAATGCAAAATGGTGCAGCCATGGTGGCAAAGAGTTTGGCTATAATATCCACTCCTCATAGGACTCCACAATCCCACTCTTAAGTATTTACCCAAGAGAAATGTCCACACAAACACTTGTATGCAAATGTCCGTGGCAGCATTGTTCACAATTGCCAAAATGTGCAAACGACCCAAATGTCCATAACCACATGAATGGATAAATAAAACGTGGTGGATATTTGCCATGGAACATTACTCGGCCTTAAAAAGGAAGGAAATCCTGACACCTACTATAATGTGGATGAACCTTGAAGACATTATGCTGAGTGAAATCAGCCAGACACAAAAGGACAAATATTATATGATTCCACTTACATCAGGAATCTAAAATAGGCAAATTCAGAGAGGCAGCAAGTAGAGTAAGAGGTGACTGGGGCTGGCAGCTGGGGAAATGGGGCATTACTGCTTAATGGGTACAGAGCTTTTATTTGAGGTGATGAAAAGTTCTGGAAATAGATTGTGGTGACAATATGCAAAACATATCCTCAATGCCCCTAAATTGTACACACAAAAATGGTCATAATGATAAGTCATATATATATATTTTATTGCAGTTAAAAAAAAATACATGCAGGAGGTAAGGAGACATCCACGGGAAGGCAATGCTTTATGGGGAGAATATTGTTAATGGAAAGAGAGCGATGTGGAAACCATGTGTCAAGGGGGAAAGTAGCAAGAGGAGAAAATAGAAGATCCTGAAAGAGAAAAAATCCCCCAAAATGTTTTTGATCCCACAATTTCTCCTCCACCCCCAAGTCATCTAGTCAAGAAATCATATTTTACTACAAAGACAGAAGTAGGTGTACGTGACTGACAGATTTTAGATACGGACTCAAGCTTGTGACAGAAAGGACACAGAAATGAGCTTGCAGGGGCTCTCGAGGCCAAGTCTGGGACAATTTCAGCATCAACATACACAACGATATTAGCAGATTACAGTCCATGGAATAAAATAAGAAACCATGCTTCCAGTCATAAGAACAGAAAACACTTCCCTAAAGTGGAAAGCCAATTAATAAGAGTATAAGAAATGACAGAATTATGAGATCTCCATGTGGAGACCACTGTGATGATAATAAATCGTCATCTATAGATGCTAAAATTGGTGGAGGTGAGTTTGTCTAGTACAGATACACATGCATGCACTCATCGGATCACCTCGCAAGATACTAATGAATGCGAAGAGAAAAACAGTGACTTTAGAGTGGGAGACCAGGCAGACACCACCTCAACCAAGATAAAGCTGAAATTACCAACATCACAAGGCTCCCAATGTGATAAGACCATGAACTGAGAACACAATATTGCTTTGGTGGTTTTCTTACCAAAAAAGCACAGCATAAACCTAACCATATGGAAAACACCGGACAACGCCAATGGAGGGACAGTGTAGAAAAAAAAAAATGGCCTATTCATTTCACAGAACTCTTCATGAGAAAACAGGTTTGATAATGCAACAGCCAACAAGAGAAGGGCCAAACCCACCTGAAAAGGTGGACATTTTAAATAATAATTTAATTACTATGAACACCATAAATTCAATGTATCAGGCATGTCAATCATATCACAAAAGGTAAAGCATATTCTTTTTCAGGTTGTTTCGAAAATGGCCTATTAGGAAGCTATAAAAATGGACAGTATTCTCTTCTGCCTAGATTCTGAACAAGCCTCTTTGAGAATAAGAGAAACCAGGCAAGGCGAATATGTTCACAACCCAATGATGAGTCTTTCTTTGCCTAGTCCTCTTATGCACGTTTTTAGTTTGGCATGTGTTTCCTGACTCAGGTAGGAACCAATCTCTCTTCCTCTGGTGATCTAGGGAGGTGAATGAGAAGGGAAAGTATAGACAGGAAAGGGAGGTGTTGATAGTTTTAAGGAGACATGTTTAAATTCAACAGTGGCCTGAAGAATGTTATAACCTTGGGGGCACAGTCGGTTGAGCACCCAACTCTGGGTTTTGGCTCAGGTCATGATCTCAGGGGACTGAGCCTCGAGTCTGCTTGAGATTCTCTCTCCCTCTCCCTCTGCCCCTCCCCCTGCTCTCTCACTCTCTTCTAAAAAAAAAAAAAAATGTTACGACCTCGAAATGGCCCTTGGATACAACCTCTTAAACTTGATGTGCACTTCACCTAGGGTGATCAGGCAGTAAGATCTGTTTTATCCTACCTCAAATGACCCAGTATAGAGTTGGGCCAAAAAACTCTAATCATTTTCACTGATATACACACTGGCCTTCCTACTGATCCTCATTCTGGCTGGCCTGGGCAACCTCTTCCTGAGAAGGCAGGGTCTCTCAGGCATCAGGCAAGCTGAGGAACCCCGGGCTCTTCCCCAAGTCACTTCCTTGCCTCACAGCCAGAGGTAATCACCAACCTGAATTGTGTGGTCGTATGGTAGCTAGTCTCCAAATATGGTCCCCACAACGAACCACAACCCTGGTATTCACACCCTTGTATCACCTTCTTCCCTTGAAATCTGGACATCTATAAATCATTTTTCACCAAGAGAATACAGAATTGAGGTCATGTGGCTTCCAAAGCAGAGTTCTAAGATCTACACTGGATCTTCTAGGATGCTGGGTCTTGGGACACTGCCTCTCAGGAACCAGCCACCCTTCTGTGTGAAGCCCAACCAGGCTCTCAGCAGCGGACATCACTGGGTGCCAGCCACCCTGGACACCAAGCTCAGGGGAGCGGCCGCTGCCGACTGCAAATGCATTAGAGACGCCAAGTACGAATTCCCCAACTGAACCCAAATATGGAACCAACGGCATTAATAAACTGTTGCTTTAAGCCACTAAGTGTGGGGATGAGTTGTTACACAGCAAGGGACAGCTAGACTACCTTGTCATTCAACCACTTGCTATTTTTATTATCTTACCACATGTATAAATCACTTAGAATCAATTTAATATTGTGGAACATGTCATTATACCATATGTTGTTTCCTCTGACTTTTGAAAAGTCAACAGGCTTTGAAATTCATCTGTGTTTGCTTATAGCTTTGGTTCATTCATTCTCCCTGCTGCTCTACATTGTTAATATTCCAAAATTCTCCGTTTTCCTATTAACATTCAGACTACTTCCAAACATTAGCTTCTATGATCAGTGCTGCTAAGGATATCTTTATACCTGTCTCTTACTGCTCATATACACACATTTATCTATCATATATGCATAGGACATGTTCAACTTTATAGGATGCCGATGGTCTGTTATCAATTTACACTCCCACAGTGGAGCATGGATTCCAGTTACTCCACATACATCCCAAAACTCAGTAATGTCACACATCTTTGTTTTTACTCATCTTAAAAAAAAAACAACAAAAAAACCCCCATGAAATTTGGGGTGCCTGGCTAAGTCAGTGACGTGTGTGATTCTTAATCATGGGATCGTGCGTTCAACCCCATGTTGGATATAGAGCCTACTAAAAAATCAAAAATAAATTTAAAAAAATAAGGTCTATTTAAAAAGTCATAAAATCCTGTGATTCTAATTTCCATTTTTAAGCATCTTTTCATGTTTTTATAAATCTGTATTTCCTCTTCTGTGAAATAAGTAGTCATGTATTTGGACCACTTTTTTTCCTACAAGGTTGTCTTTTTTTTTAAGTTGACTTGTACAAAGTATTTAAATTTTCCGGACAGTAAGCATTTGTCAAAAATGTTGTGAAAAGATCTCCTGTTTTATGTCTTGACTTTTCATCTCCATTTTGGTGTATTTTGATAACCAGATGTTTTTTTTTAATGTGAGCAAATATAAAAAAAGATTTCATGGCTTATTTGTATCCTGTTTAAAAAAATCCTTCCCTATTGTGAGGTCATAAAGTTTTTCTTTACATCTTCTTCCAAAAGATACAATTTTGCCTTTCACACGATTCTTTTTGTGGTGATGGTAGGCATCCAATTTTTCTATGTGGATGAACCATTTTTTCTAGAGCCATTATTCATTATTGAGTAATTTGTTCTTTCCCTATGTTCCTCCTGTCACGACTGCTTCTAACATTTTACCATTTTTTTCCAGCAGGTTTCTGGCAAAACCCTTTTACCAGGTTAAGTAAACTATCTCCTCTGCTTATTTAAGAATTTTTAAATGAATGGGTGGTGAGTATTGAGATTGCTTTGCCTGCATTTACTGAGATGAACATGTGGATTTTGCACCTTTAACCTGCCCATGTGGTACACAGCATCTGTAAGTTTCCTAATGCTAAATAACCCGCCAATTCCCATGAAAAATCTACATTTATCATGATGCATTAACTATGTTGAGGTACTTCTGGATTACATTTGCTTTGTTTAGGGTTTTTACTTTTTTGTTCATGGATGATATAGGCCAACATTTTTTTTTTTTTAAAGATTTTATTTATTTTTTGACAGAGAGAGAGGCAGGGAGAGAGGGAATACAAGCAAGGGGAGCAGCAGAGGGAGAAGCAGGCCTCCCGTGGAGCAGGGAGCCCGATGCGGGGCTCGATCCCAGGACCCTGGGATCATGACCTGAGCTGAAGGCAGACGCTTAACGACTGAGCCACCCAGGCGCCACCATAGGCCAACATTTTTTAATTTCTTGTACCTTCCTTGTCAATTTTGGTCCTGGGTTATATTGGAATCATTGTGCTTGTACATGATCTCCTCTGGGAGATCGTGCATAAGACTCAAATTGCCTGTTACTTGCAACTTTGAGAGACCTCAACGTAAAAATAACTGGGCTTGATATTTTCTTCATGTAACTTTATTCAGATTTATTTGGGGGGATTATTTTTAGGACTATGTTGTTATTTGGAGAGGCAATGGTCTAAACGTGTGCCCCTTCAAAATTCGTGTTGAAAACCTAACCCCAGAGGTGATAGTATTAGGAGGTGGGGCCTTTGGGAGGTGACTGTCATGAGGGTGGAGCCTCATGAATTCGATTAGTGCCCTCATAAGAGGCCTCGGAGAGCTCCCTCACCCCTTCCACCATGTGAGGTTCCAAGAAGGCACCGGCGAGGAACCAGAGGATCCTCACCAGAACACACCCATGCAGGTGCCATGAATTTGGACCTCCCAGCCTCTGGACTTTTAAGAAGTAAGTTTCAGTGGTTTATAAGCCACCCAGGCTATGGTATTTATTATGGCAACCTAAGTGGACTAAGACAGGGAAGTTTTATTTTCCCAGAAATTAGAGAATTTAAAAGAATGGTTGTAGGGAAAAAGGCACAGCAGTGGAGGATTACATGACTCAAAAGTCTGTTCCTCATGAGTCTGGAACAGTAAGACTGATTAGTTGGTCCCAGGAAGCAGAAGTTGAATCCAGTGATTTTTGCTTTAGCTCAGTCTCCACCCCCAATAGTACCTTTTCTGAGGTATTTTTATTATTTTTTTTAACTCTTTGACAAAGAGAAAGAAACTAGTTGTTTGTTTTTAAACAAAATAGGTAGTTCAGTCCTTTAGTGCTTGCCCACTCTTGATGATACTGGACAACACTAAAGGATGTTGCTTCCGTAAAGTTCAACAATTTTAGTTTGACTTGGGAGATAACTTTTTACATTGCCAGAATTATTATTCACATTTTAGAAATGCTGAAACGTGCCAACTTGTTGAAGCATCTAACAGCCCATTTACTGAACTTAGAGTCTGAATTTCTGTCTCATGGCCCTCAAACTGTGGGAGGGAGTGAAAGTTACCTGGTTCACTTTACCACCAGCTAGGACGAATGGTGGTCCACACTCTTCCTGGGCCTTCCTGGATGAAAACCAGAGAGCTCAATGAAGCAGGCAAAGCCTTGGGTGCCGAGAGGCATGCTCTCATCTTACACTGTAAGATCATCACTAACATTTATCAGTGGAGTAACTTGCAAAAGCAGTAGTTGGCTAAATAACGTTTAATTCTCAACCTCACACAGCAAAGGTAATCACTTTATGATAAAACCAAGTGAAATACCATGCATTTTGTGATTTAAAATAAAGTGACTTTAGATCTGCTTCAGAGCTGGGAACAAGTCATCGGGAAGAAAACTCACAGGCCCGTATGCCTGCAGAGTTTACAGAGTGATTTTCTTCTCAGGTAAATGGCTTCGAAAGCAAAGAAGAAACAATCCAAAAATTTTCACAACCACCAAGTACGCGATTTGCCTTAAACTATTAAAGAACTCATTTAAGTGACAGTGAGGTAGCTAGAGGTCACCTGCTTACATGTCTTCTCCAAAACAGTCGTCTTAGGATAACTGGCTTGCATAACACTGAAATGTCATTTCAAAAAATAGATGTCTGGATTAATCTAAAGTCTGGATTTTATGGCTGCACTTTCACATAAATCAACACGCTTCCCAGGGATGCTTGCGAAAGCTGGGGGCTCTTATTGCACGTCACCCCGGAGAAGATAAAAGAATCTTACACATTCTCTACCTTATAGTAATAACTTAAAAACTATGAAAAACACATTTCACGGAAGCTTTCCTAATACACCTAATGTTACCTGCATCATGAAGTCTCTGATGTCTGAGGAGGTCTACATTCTGAAGTCTACCTCACAATTAACTACTCTTCATCACTTCCTGCCCAGGATGAGTTTTTCGAAATTGAGTATGGAATGAACTTCAGTTGGAAGACCTTCCACCACACATGTTTTATTTATAGTTTTTCTCCAGTATGCGTCCTCTGATGATTGGTAAGGGATGAGCTCTGGCTAAAAGCCTTCCCACATTCTTTACATTTATACGGCTTTTCTCCTGTATGAATCCTCATATGCGTCATAAGGGATGAGCTTTGTCGGAAAGCTTTCCCACATACTTTACAGCTAAATGGTTTCTCTCCAGTGTGAATTCTCTGGTGCTGAATGAGAGCTGAGCTTTGGTTGAAGGCTTTTTCACAGTCATTACATTTATAAGGTTTCTCTCCAGTGTGAATTTTTCGATGAGTATTAACCGCTGAGTGAGAACTGAAGGCTTTTCCACATTCTTTACACTTATACGGTTTCTCTCCGGTATGGATTCTGTTGTGTATATTAAGCCGTGAGATCCAGGAGAAGGCCTTCCCACATGCGTTGCATTTGTAGGGTTTTTCTCCCGTATGAATTCTTTGATGCTGAATGAGAGCAGAGCTTTGGCTGAAGGCTTTCCCGCATTCTTTACACGCATAAGGCTTCTCCCCAGTGTGGATTCTCTGATGTATGATAAGGGCCGAGTGATAACTGAATACTTTCCCACACTCATTACAATTAAAGGGTTTCTCTCCAGTATGAATTCTATGGTGTCTACTTAGCCGAGATATTGAAGTAAAGGCTTTCCCGCACTGACTACATTCGTAGGGTTTCTCTCCAGTGTGAATCCTGTGATGTTGAATAAGAGATGAGCACTGGCTAAAGGCTCTCCCACACTCGTTACATTTATAGGGCTTTTCTCCGGTATGAATTCGTTGGTGATTATTCAGGGATGAGCTTCCTTTAAATGTCTTGCCACACTCGTTGCATTTATAGGGTCTCTCTCCAGTATGCATCCTCTGATGTCCGATGAGGGATGTGGTGAAACTGAAGGCTTTCCCACATTCGCCGCAGATGTAAGGCTTCTCTCCCGTGTGAACTCTCAGGTGCTGAGTGAGAGAGGAGCTTTGGCTGAAAGCTTTCCGACATTCCTTGCATTTGTAGAGCTTCTCTCCGGTGTGGATTCTCTGGTGTTTACTCAGGGAAGAACTGTGGAGGAAGATTTTCCCACAGAGGTTACATTTGTAACATTTGCGCACCGTATTGACTCCCAGTTGTTTAAACAGAACTGAATACTGCTGGGAATGGGGTTTCCTTCCTCTGGAAACGAGTCTGGGTTTTCTAATAAGGGATGATTTCAGACTGAGATTTTTCCCGAGCTCAATACTTGTAAAGCTCCTCTCCCTCAGGTAGGTGTTTTTGATGGTGACTAAGACTTTCCTGAAAGGTTTGTTCTTTTTGCCTTGTTGCTTCTCTAGCTTGTCCTCATTTATATAGGCTTTCCCTGGCTTGAAATCAAAAGGACTGTCACCTAGGAGTTTATTCATTACTTCCTTATTTTCTTCTTCAGAAACTGTAGTTTCAAACAAGCGCTCCCAACCTAAAATAAACAAAATGGGTAAGTCTCCCTTGCACTGAGAGTAAAGAAAAGTGACACCAAAATATACAAGAACTGCTGACAAATACTTCCCGGATTCTTAAGAAAGGATGGGGAGAAAAAAGGGCAAGAGAAAGAACAGCATGGGAGACATGCCTGGGTGGAGAGGATCTGAGGAAAGCTCGGGTGAACTCCGAGGGAAGCTCCTCCAACAAGGGCAGCCAGGCCCGCTCTAGGAAAAAGCTCAGGTCAGCAGGGGACAGAGCACTTCTGAGTTCAGTGGGTTGTGTTACTCCTCAGCTCCCTCTCCCGCATCAGTCACCAGTGCACTCAAGATAAATCCATGAGGAACCTGCAGAGGAGCTACAAGTAAAACCTGGAAGAGCTGTGGGTCTTAAAAAGCTCTCTGAAACCCAGGGCCTCAATTAGTGCTGTTTTGGAACTCCTCCGAGTGCTGTATGTGCTGTTATAATGGACATGCCCTCACTCGTTCAAGCAGTTATTTATTTATTTATTTTTAAAGATTTTATTTATTTATTTGAGAGAGAGAATGAGAGAGAGAAAGCAGGAGAGGGGGGAGGGTCAGAGGGAGAAGCAGACTCCGCGCTGAGCAGGGAGCCCGATGCGGGACTCGATCCTGGGACTCCAGGATCATGACCTGAGCCGAAGGCAATCGCTTAACCAACTGAGCCACCCAGGCGCCCATCGTTCAAGCAGTTATTTACTCAGTAGCCACCATGCAAAGGTCAAGATCAGGAGTATGGGGAACATATCAGACAGGAATCCAGTTTTTGCAAGGTTTATATTCTAGCAGCAGGGTATTTACAGTGACCAAGTGGCCAAATAAACTGGGGATGATGAGTCCTGGAGGTGACGAGAATAAGGAAAACAAACAAAAACAAGGTGATGTGCAGTATGAGTAAATGAGCTGACATTTTAAACTGGGTGATAGGGAAGTAGAATTAAAGATGGGATCTAAATAATGAGAGCTGGCCATGCAAAAATGTGGGTGTAAAGAGGGTTCCAGTCAGAAAGAACGTAAGGCGAGAGTCAGCTTTGAGTTGTCCAGGAACCCAGATTTGTCCAGTGTGGCCTGAGCAAGAGGAAACAAGCCAGTATTACGAAGTGAGGCAAAGAAGGAGGCAGGAGCCGTACCACGCAGGGTCTTGTGAGATACAGGAAGACATCTGGAATTTCTTCAGAGATCACCGTGGGTTAGGAAGGACGGGACAGTTCTGTTTAAAGAGGATCGCAGTGGCAGTGTGACAAATGGACTGTAATTCGGGGTGGGCAGATGCAGAGCAGCCACTCAGGAGACTGGACGGAGGCGATGGTGGTCTGCACTGGCATGGCAGTGGAGGGGGGCACACTGGGATGTTCTGAAGACAGAGATGACAAGTACCTTCACCTAGGAATAGGATGTACAGAGTACGTGAAAGAGAGGACTCAAGGATGATGTCCAGCTTCTGGCCTGGGCAGCTCGATGGAGACTGGTGCCATGTAACGATATGGGGACTACTGGGGGAAGAGTACATTCTTGAGAATAATTTTCAGTCCACTTTTTAATCACTTAGGATACAGTACAAGGAATGGTGTCATTGCTTCAAAAGGAATGAATGTATTTTCTTAAAGAGTTTTTATTTTCTGAACTAAAAAAGAGATCTATAATCATTGTAAGAAAAATGAAGAAAATACAGAAAACTATAAATACGAAAATCGAGTTTAGCCATACACACGACACACAAATATAATCATTGCTAGATGTGGAATTTAGCTCACCAGAATTTTTCTGGATATTAGAAAACACTTTTATTTAAAAAATAAAAATAGGTTGAAACTACACTTCCCCCTACCTACTCTGCACTTAAAAAAAAACTGTGGGCTTCTCTCCATGGCAACAAATGAAGGTTGACACCATCATTTTAATGGCAATGTTAAGATTTCAAAGCACAAACATAATCATAATTTAATAAATCCCCTTCTAAGAGTCACTTAGCTTTCTTCTTCCCAGTGATCCCTCATGTTATAACAAACATTCTTTATACCACCTTTGCAACTCTGCACAATTATGGAATTATTTCCTTAAGATAAACTTCCAAACCTGAATCAATTTTAATAAAGCCAGACCATCCTGCAGAAAGACTACACCCATCAACATCCTATGAAAGATACTCAGGTATCAGTCAGAGTGATAGGAAAACACTGGATATGTATTTCTTAATTTGGGGTAATACAGTAAGGGGAAAATGGCATCCAAATTGCTTTAGTTTGTAATTCATTGATTATAATGAACGAATAGTTTTTCAAAGAATCCTGGTGAATTTTCAAATTCACATTCCTTGACTTTTTAATGGTGACACTCATGCCTTGTACTGTAATTATTTATTCTCTGGACCTTTTCTCTGTTTCTCTTTATATTATACCTTTGTATTCTATAGCCACTACAGCAATCTTAATAATAGGAAAAAAACTAGAAATTAAAATTTCCAGAAGATTATTATTTTTTTTTTTTAAGATTTTATTTATTTGAGAGAGAGAGAATGAGAGCGAGCAAGCACATGAGAGGGGGGAGGGTCAGAGGGAGAAGCAGACTCCCTGCCAAGCAGGGAGCCCGATGCGGGACTCGATCCCGGGACTCCAGGATCATGACCTGAGCCGAAGGCAGTCGCTTAACCAACTGAGCCACCCAGGCGCCCCAGAAGATTATTAAATAAAATATGGCTTAACAATACAATAGAGCTCTTTCAGAGACATAGGCCTCTATTTAATGAGGGCTGAATAACTGAAGGACATTCACAATTTAAAATAGGTTTGAGAAGAGTATGTATAATCAATCTCTCTCTGTGTCTCTCCCTCATGCACAAACACAAACACACTCAAATATTCACAATCTGAGAGGATAAATGGTAAAATATCAACAAAGGTTCATCATGGTTGGTTGGCAAAATTTCAGGTGAATCTCTTTTTTTTTTTTTTTTTAAAGATTTTATTTATTTGACAGAGAGACAGCGAGAGAGGGAACACAAGCAGGGGGAGTGGGAGAGGGAGAAGCAGGCTTCCCGCTGAGCAGGGAGCCCGATGCGGGGCTTGATCCCAGGACCCTGGGATCATGACCTGAGCCGAAGGCAGATGCTTAACGACTGAGCCACCCAGGTGCCCTTCCTTTTTTTTTTTTTTTTTTTTTTTTACAATACTACATACACCTTGTATTAATTAAAAGTAGTTAATTTTTTTCAAATGCTTGCAAAAGAACACAGTCAATTTGATACTAATGATTTCTTTACCAACCAGAAGGTTCAGAGCCAAATTCGAGACTCACCCATGGCTACATTGCTGGCCCTTACCACAGATATATTCACTTTTTAAGGTTCTGACCAAACTTCTATTTTATCATTATTCTTACAGTTAGCTTCCTTGGATTGTTGGTGGAATGTGGCAGAATATACATTAGTATGTAGTAGAAAAAAATATCCCTGAAGCGAAAAAAGACTTGGCTCTTCAAAGCAAAGGGCCCCGTGATGCCAAGTAACAGTATTACACCAAAACTCCTTGGTATTTGATACAACCTAATGAACCTTCTGCATTCCAAAAATAAAAGAAAATATCCTATAATATTCTAGACAGAAGACAAGAAAAGGGGTTGAGGGACCAGATTTCTACACAGAAGATAAAGGAAAAAGAACCATGTTAATGGAAGACTTTTTAAAAACGACACTCAGTGCTCAGTCACTACAGCCAAGTGTGAAGGAAAAAAAAATTTGATGCCAGAATTCTAGATCCATAATTCTCACCAGAGAGGTAAAAGAATTGATTTTATTTATTATCTATTTTTAAAATGTATTTTTAAAGGTTTTCAATATTTGACAGAGAGAGAAAGAGAACAGAAGCACAGGGAGAGGCAGAGGCAGAGGGAGAAGCAGGCTCCCCGCCGAGCAGGGAGCCCGATGCAGGGCTCGATCCCAGGACCCTGGGATCATGACCTGAGCTGAAGGGCAGATGCTAAACCATCTGAGCCACCCAGGCATCCTAAAAGAATTGATTGTAGACATGTACAAATAGAGCACAAACGAACCTTTCTGAAAATACTATTCAAGAAAACACTCTAGTCAAAACAAAGGGGAAAATCTGAAGACAAAGCTCATGAATGGAAACACAGGATTGAGCTGCCCAGAAAGCCTGTGTCCTGCCATCAAGAGAAATAAATGCTGGTTAAGTAGCAAAACTCAAAGGAGAGAGCCACCCTCTGGTGCTAGAATCAAAGACAAAACAGAATAAAAGCAAACAAAGACAAAAAAACCCACCGAAAACCCAGAATGACAGTAACAACAACAACAAAAAACAAAGACAAAGCAGAACAGCAAATGAGAGCTTATGGATCCAGCAACCCAGAGCGGTTTTAGAGATTGAGAGACATATCCTAGCAGCCAGGGTCTGGAACATATTATTTTGAGTATTTTCACACAAAAGATTTAGGAGAATGCCATGTTGAATATCTGCGAACCTTCTGCATAAATTCTATTTATCACCATGTTGCTACCCCTGCTTTCTCGCTCTCGTGTAGTATATAAATGCACACATGTCCGCGTTTTCTTTTTAGCTGAACCACATGTAGTAAGTTGCAGACCAAAAAAGTCAAATAAAAACCCAAGCGGGAACAATGAGGGATGTACTGTAGGGATGTACTGTAGGGATAGAAGGTTTGTTCAAACCACCAAGAGAAGATAATGTAAGAAAATAATCAGTCCAAAAAAAGGAATGGGAAGTCCTCAGATAGGGAGAAAAACCATGAGAGACTCCTAGCTATAGGAAACAAACTGAGGGTTGCTGGAGGGGAGAAGGGTGGGGGGACAGGGTAATTGGGTGATGGGCAGTAAGGAGGGCACGTGATGTGATGAGCACTGGGTGTTATATGTAACTGATGAAATACTACATCTGAAACTAATGATGTACTATATGTTTCCTAATTGAATTTTTTTTTTTTTAAAGATTTTATTTATTTATTTGACAGAGAGAGACACAGCGAGAGCAAGAACACAAGCAGGGGGAGTGCGAGAGGGAGAAGCAAGCTTCCCGCCGAGCAGGGAGCCCGACGTGGGGCTCGATCCCAGGACCCTGGGATCATGACCTGAGCCGAAGGCAGACGTTTAACGACTGAGCCACCCAGGCGCCCCTGCCTAATTGAATTTAAATTAAAAAAAATTTTTTAAAAGGAAAATAATCAGTCCGAAAAACAGGGGAAGATATGACTCACAAGACTTTACGCGTTATATACGGCGTCACATTTTCTGCATTCACATTACAAAGGACATCGGAGACAAGTGGGCCCTTCTTGGGAGAATTCAACTCTCCCTCTGAACCTGCCGTATCAAGGACTCAGAAAGGTAGAGAGAGAGGATATGCCTTTCCCAGCCTTCCCCAGGCCCTGGTCAACGTCTTCTGATCAGCAGAAGCCAGGCAGTGAGAAAATGCTCTGTCCACTTCCCAATCACTGTCACTCACCTACACATGGGCCTTGAGAAACTCCATTTTCCACCATCCAGGGGTCTTCCCCTTGCTGTAGCTGGAAGATGACCTTTGGTTTGGAAAACAGGATTCCTGTTCATGAGCAAGAAGAAGAGAATGAGTCTGCTGTGCAGACATGAGAGGGGCTTAAGTTAGGCTCCTAGAGGATGGCCAGAGGTGGTCTCAGGAAGAAAGTCAGGGCGCTGGTTGTGCACGCCTCCAAACTGGAACCTCTCATGAGACCCAGAGGGACAGAGTCTGGGGACAAAGAACAGCAAAAGCACACAAAGGCTGCCCAACACCAACTCTACCAACCCGAGGCCTTTCTTGGCAGGGGACGGGGGGAGCAACTGCCACCCTGTGAGCCCCACTGCGGGTCCTCCTCGGAGAGGGCCCCACGATGCTCCCCCGACAGACTCTCCATCACGAGGAAAGGTCCTTACCCAGCGAGACGAGGGTGCCATAGTTCTCCAGCATCACCTCCCGGTACAGGGTTCTCTGCGCGGAGTTCAGGCGCAGCCACTCGTCCTGGCTGAAGAACACAGCCACGTCCCTGAACGTCACAGACTCCTGCAATGGGAAACCCACTCCTGCTCACCTGGGACCATCCCCTTGGGGGATGAGCAGCCACCCTGTCGCCGCGCAAGGTTGCAAGGATCTCTAGGCGACTCTCTGTCCTTTCCAAATGTACCTACAGTTGTTCCCACTTCTGCAGAGGGTTATGTTCTAAGACCCCTCCCCCAGAGGATGCCTAAAACTTGGGGAGTACCGTACCCTATATATACTGGTTTTTCCTATAAATACAATCCTATGATAAAGTTTAATTTATAAATCAGGCATAGTAAGAAATTAACAACTAATAATAGAACAATTATAACAATATACTATAGCAAAATTATGTGAATGTGGTCTCTCCCTCTCAAAACATCTTACTGTGCTGTTCTTACCCTTCTTCTGCTTGTAATATTGTCACAGCTAGACCCCAAGACCTGACCTTTACTGCCCACCTGCTTGTACTCACTGACCTTTGTCCCACATTTTTCCTTAAGCTCTTCTTTCCAGCTTATCTCTTAACTCAGGCAAATGGAAAGTGAAACTGCCCCTCCAGAATATTCCACCCCCTAGTTAACAACTGTCAATAAAAGATAGCAACTCAAACCCCAGGGCACAAAGCTCACTCTCTCTCTCTCTTTCTCTCAAGATCATCTGCTCTCCTATCTTGAGAGTATAATTTTTGCTTTAATAAACTTCCCTGCTGTGTCACCATCTGCTGTGTTGTGTGTCCATCCTTGAATTCTTTCTTGAGACAAGACCAAGAACCTTCAGCAACTCCTTCAGGACAGGCTTGGTCGAGGCCCCAGGGCCTCCCCAGTTCACCCGGCAACACTGAAACCCTGCGTTGTTCAAGAATCAACTAGACTACAAGTACCTCGGATCACACTTGCTGATTCGGAGGTCTTCTTTCTTGGATCTTCCTAGACAATCACCTGGACTCCTATTAGGTACCACTCTAGTTGATTGGTCCTCAATTCCTTGAGAGTAAGGACCAGACATTTTCTCTTTGAATTCCTAATGTTACAGAGAGAATTACCTGATTCCCCCAAGTTTCCAACCTTCACAGGGAAAAAAACATACCTAGATCCCTCACAGAGCTCTGGGTGTGGCTTTGGCACAAGGCTGGGGAGGGGGAACACTGAACTCCTAATCAACAAGTACTTAGCTGTTAGGTGGGGAATTCCCAATGAGACCAGCCCCAAGCACTAGAGAAACAGCTTGATGTGGTCCATACATACAATGGATTATTACTCGGCCATCAGAAAGGATGAATACCACCATTTGCATCAACATGGATGGAACTGGAGGGGACTGTGCTAAGTGAACCCTAATCCAGAACCTAATCCAGAACTACTCGGATTTCTTCACATGCTTGAAGAAATGAGCTAGAATCACAACTAATGAATCCTTGAATACTACATCAAAAACTAATGAACATAATAAAAAATATTAAAAAAGAGAGAGAGAGAGAGAGAGAAGCAGCTTCTTTCCTGAGTTACCCTACCAGGCCGTCAGGTCCCTCCATGGGCTTCACTGCCTCGTAAAGCTCAACAATGGCTTCAGTGTGTTCACATCTCTGAACCAGGAAGGCAGGTGAAGAAAGAAGCCCTCACTCACCTGAGCCTGGGCTGGCAGCAACCTTGTGGCCATTTCTCCCTCCTGGAGAAGGCACCTGAAATGGAGAAAGAAACTGTGAGCAGTCTGTCTGTCCATCCTGTCTGTACTCCCACCCTCATGGGGCCTGACTAAATTAGAGAGCCCCACACACTGAGCAGCCTGCAGATGGAAGCCAGAGGGAAACTGGGAGCCGAGGGTCCGTGGGCATGGCCACCCAAACCAGGCGTGGGCAGCAAGCATACTTCCAGTCACCGGCCGGCTACCTTTCAGCCAGTGGTTTCTGAATAAAGATAAATCAGACTAAGGAATTAGAGCCATCTGATGTACATTAACAGCGTAAAGGGCAGTCAGGCCGGGCTCACAGAGATGCTCAATAGAAGAGAAATAACATAAATATTCCGCACATCTATACTTAAGTATTTTGAACTATATTATAGTTATAAAATTATATTGTACCCAACATAGTAAATAATTAGATATAAAGTATGACAGCAAAGTATAATAATATGATAATTATAATAATTCTTCACATAACATTCGAAGGAAATTGGTGTTCTTTTCAGGAAGAGCCAACCGAAAATTAGTCTTCTCTTCCCCCTCGGAAATGGCGCTTCCTTTATGAAGAAAGAGTTATCAAATTCCCTTAATATAAACGAAAACATTACCCATCCTCTCCCTGCTCCAAAAAACCCCCACAAGGCTCAAAAGAAAGAGCATCATTGGCTGAAGATGAATTTAAAATTTGGGGAAAAGGGAAGTAACTCAGCAAAAGGACGAAATTAATCTCAACAAACAAAAAGAATAGTCAAATCACTCTAGGATGCACTCCGGGAGAACGGGGCCACACAAGCTCAACGTGGCAAGGATAGCAAAAAGGAACACACGACAGAATGAAGTTGAAACTCGGGGCGAGGTGGGGGTGGGGGAGACCCACAAGCGCCACCAGCCAGAAGCCGCCCCCGGGGGCACGAGCCCTCCAACGAGGCAGGGCTCGCCGCAATCTCAGTTCTGGGGCCCCTGCTCCAAGAGCCCCGCCCGAGGCTGGCGCCCGGGGCCCCGGCGGCGACACTCCGATTTCCGGGGCTGCGGGACCGCGGGAGCCCAGAGCTCCCGGGGCAACGCCCCCTCCCCGGGCCGCCTCACCTGCCGAGGCCGCCGCTCCGACGCCCGCCACTGGGGTCGCGCGGCGGCCGGCCCTCTGCCCTGGCCCCGCCGCCGGAGCTGCACACCCTGGGCCCGCTCTCACCGGCAGCCTGTACCTGCGCCCGCCGCGACGGGGACGCCAAGCGGCGGACCGCACTGGAGACAAGCAGGATACCCAGTCCGGGGATGTTTTCCGCCGCCGCCGCCAGGCCGCCGGGCGCAACTGCGCCTGCGCACGAGAGAGGGAGCCGGGTGCCTCGGCCGAACCGCAGCACTTTTCCTTTCGAACTCGATTTCCCAGACGTCGTCGCAGGCGGCGGCCTACGGTGTCCGAGAAGGGCCAATCGCGGTAAGGCTAGAGAACGCCGTCTTGCCGGGAGCCCAAGCAGGCTGAAGCCTCGTCTTTCTGCCTCTCTCAGCACTTGTCCTGTCGAGCACCCTTTCTGGGAAAAGTGGGTATGTATTTAAAAATATGGAAAATTCGCCGCTCGCTGCTGCTCGTTCTTGACTCAGCAATTCCTCGTCTGGGTATATTCCCAATGGAATTGAAAGCGATGACTTAAACTGGTATTTGTACAATGTTAAGAGCAGCATTATTTACAGTAGCCAAAAGATGGAAACAAGCCGGTGTCAGTGGACAGGTGAGTGGATAACAGAATGTGGTGCGTGCGTACAGTGGGAAATCAGTCTATAAAGGACAGAAATTCGGACCCGTGCTCCAACATGGATGGAGCTTGAAGACGTGCCAAGTAAAATAAGGCAGACTTAAATATTGTGTGATTCCACTTATATGAGGTATTTAGAATAGTCAGAGTCATAGACAAAGTAGAAAAACGGTTACCAGGGGTTTGGGGAAGAGGGGAATGAGAATTTATTGTTTAATGGGTATAGAGTTTCAGTTTGGACGATGAAAAAGTTCTGGAAATGGATGACGGTGACGGTTGTACAACAATGTGAATGAACTTAGTACTCCTGAACTGTACACTTAGAAATGGATAAAATGGTAAATTTTGTGTTATGTGACTTTTACCGCGATAAAAATAAGAGCAATACAAGATAAAGAAGTAACAATTATGAACTGTTATTGGCAAAACAACGTAACATTGAGATTTACAAAGTATAAATAAAGTGACAGACTGAGTAGACATGATTGCCTCCTTTTTTCTCTTAATATTCCTTAAAATGACAAAAACACATACACATTTAATTTTCAAAGGAATGGATCCCCTACAGCTCTAGAAAATACCATCAGAACCCCAGAAATTGAGAGAAAAGCTTGGAAGGCATGCAGCAGTGTGCCCTGAGGTCCAAAATCCATCTAATAGATTCAGAAGAAGAAACCAGAAATGAAGAGGAAGAAAAATTACAAATAGATTACAGATAAAGCTATGGAAACGTTCGAGCTGAAGAAGGCTTGGGTCTTCAGATTAAATAGAATATAAGGTGTTGAACATAATGATGGGGTTGGGCCACAGGAGGCCTACAAAAAATATATCCTGGATGAAATTTCAGAAGTCTTAAGGATAAACAGAAAATCCTAGGAGCTACCGGGATGTAAGAATGAAATAAAAGATTACCTATGTGTCCCTTGCTACAAGTAATAGAAGATGGGACTGCTTCAATTGTCTTAAATGATACAGGGAGAACGAGAAATTCTTGGATCGGACTCTAGCTCCCTCAGAATGAGTAGTTCAGTGAGGTCATCAAAAAACCAAGTTTCTTCCTTCCCTCCTCTCTGCTGCTCAGGAGTTGGGTGCGATGTGGACATGCACATTCCCAAATTCTGTTGGGAAATAGGAAGAGGGGGTTGAATGGATGTTGGGTAATCAAGAATGCCCACTATTCCAGGCAAAGCAAAGAGGCTGATATCAGACTCTCAGCAGCAGCACTGGATTCTAGAAGACAGTGTGGAGCAATATTCTCAGATTTCTAAAGTAAAATGACTTAGGACTTGTAATTCTGTAACCCTTTAATCTAGCATTCAATTGTGAGTGAAGTAAAGGCATTTGGAAGATTAAAGAATTTGCATAGATTGTAATCCCTAAAATATCTCTGATTGAATTAATGAAATATAATCCATTAAAAAAATCAAAGAGGGGCACCTGGGTGGCTCAAGTCAGTTGGACGTCTGACTCTTGATTTCGGCTCAGGTTATGATCTTTGGGTTGTGAGGTCAAGCAAGCCCCATGTTAGTCTCTACACTGGGCATGGAGCCTGCTTGGGATTCTCTCTCCTCTCTACCCCTCCTCCATGCTTGCACACTCTCATTCTCTCTCTTCCTCAAAAAAGAAAAAAATCAAAGAAAGTATAACTTGTGTGGATTATAGGAGAATGTAGTAAGTACATTAGTAAAACATCGGGGTTCAAAATGATTCTTGAGCATATTGTGAAGATAATAGGATTAAAAACACAGATGACGGGGAGCCTGGGTGGCTCAGTCATTAAGCATCTGCCTTCGGCTCAGGTCATGATCCCAGGGTCCTGGGATCGAGCCCCACATCGGGCTCCCTGCTCCACAGGAAGCCTGCTTCTCCCTCTCCCACTCCCTCTGCTTGTGTTCCCTCTCTCGCTGTGTCTCTCTCTGTCAAATAAGTAAATAAAATCTTAAAAAAAAAACAAAACACAGGTGATAACAAAAGGGAATGGCAGAGAGGGTGTGATGACAGGCTAAGGTTCTTGTCTTTTTCAGGGGGCTGACACAGATACCAATTGACTTCAGATGTAAATTTTATGTATATTAAGTATTTAATAGAGACCAGTAGGCAAATGGAAACAGGGTATATGACTTCCTAACCAGCTGCAGAGTAATCTTAAACTATATTCTTTTAAGTCAACATTCTTTTTTAAATATAAATTGTTTGATTTATTTTTGTAATTAGATCTTCACGAAGTTGTCTTTTCAACTTTTCAGTTTGTTTTATTAACGTGAAATTATACTGTAGTACACAAAAGTTGGTCACCTGGGGAACAATAATTGTATATTCAGCTTAACAGAAACAAAAGGATATTTGTCTTAAAATGCAAGATTTTATCTGCTGCAAAATGTTTCGTCATGTGATCACATTATAAAAGTTTTGAAGTAACATTTTTTTAATTCTTAATAAGATTGTTGTGTGGCTACAGGTCCCAATCAGTGTAGTAGAGAGAGACCTGCAGCCCTGTTCTCCATCACCCAGCTCGGGATATTTCTCCCTTCCTCATCTAGCATGTCCTGAGCCTTGGCATCAGCCTGTTCTGTGTAGGAATGTGGACCCAGGGCTCTGGGCTATGCTAGTGGGGAGGAGAGCAGGGCTTGCACCAAGCTGCCTCATTCCCCAGAGTCTGAGTGCCTGCTCACCAGCACTGCCTGCCTTCTAGCCCACTGGGCCATCAGTATTTGGAGTCTTGGACCTGATACATTGGGAGGTAATGCTGGCTCAGCTTTGAGTATCTTGGGGAGAATGAAGACAGCCCCCAAAAGGAGGGCTTTTCTACCAGGACCTAATGCATTAGTGGTCTGGGCCACAGAGAGACACTGGCCAAGGATGGAATTACCACTTTAGCTGTTGGCAGCTCACCTTCCAAACTGTCGAGTACGTTTTTTGCTGTCTGCATCTCTTGGAGTAGTGTTACGGCCTACTTATCCACCAGTATCAACAAGGAGACTTAGAACCAAAATTTAGAAATCTAGCTTACTGTGTTTTATTTTCGATTATGCATATGTGGAAATCTGTACTTCCATGATGTTGCCTTACCAGGTCTCTGCAAAGCAACATAAAGGACTTCATCAAAATGAAAAATTTCTACTCATCAAGTGACAGTTTTAGGAGCATGAAAAGACAAGACACAGATGGGGAGAAACATTTGAAAAGCATATATCTGATAGTTTTGTATCCAGAACATCTAAAGAACTTCAAAAAACTCTGTTGTACTACAACAGCCTAATTTTTTAAATGGGCAAAAGATTTGATCAGATACTTCACTAAAAAGATACAAGAATGACAATTAAACTCAGAAAATGTTGCACAACATCATTAGTCCTTAGGGAAATGCAAATTCAGCCTATAGGGAGATACCACTACATACCTACTACAGTAGAGAGGACCACGGCCCCTCAAATACATCCATCCCCAGGATGTGTGACTGTTACCTTATATGGCAGAAGGGACCATGCCCATGTGATCAAGTTAAGGATTCTGAGATTGGGCAGTTATCCTGGATTATCTAGGTGTGCTTGACATAATCACATTGGTCCTTACAAAAGGCGGGCAGGGAGTCGGAATGGAGGTTATATGATGATGGAAGCAGGGGGACAGAAAGAAAGAATTGAAGATGCCAAACTGCTGCCTTTGAAGATGGAGGAAAGAGGCTGTAAGCCAAGGAATATGGGTACCTACCAAAAGCTGGAAAAGGCAAGGAAAGGGATTCTCCCTTAGAGCCCCAGGAGGAAGCAGCCATGCTGTCATGTTGACTTGGGCTCAGTGAAATTGATTTTGGACCTCTGGCCTCCAGAATTGCAAGGGAATAAATGCATGTTTTAAGCCCCTGAATTTGTGGCGGTTTGTCACAGCAGCAATAAGAAACTAACACACCTACTAAAATGATTGAATAATTTTTTAAAGGATAATACAAAATGCTGGTGAAAACGTGAAAAGAGCAGAACTCTCACACTTTGGAAAACATTTTGTCAGTTTCTTATAAAGTTAAACATGCACTTTCCATGTGACCCAGCAATCTCACGTCTAGGTATCTACTCAAGGGTAAATGAAAACATATGTCCACACAAAAACCTGTATGAACATCTTTTTTTTGGAAAAGATTTTATTTATTTATCTGACACAGAGAGAGAGTGAGTGAGAGAGAGCAGCAGAGGGAGAGGAAGAAGCAGACTCCCTGCCGAGCAGGGAGCCTGACATGGGGCTCAATCCCAGGACCCTGGAATCATGACCTGAGCTGAAGGCAGATGCTTAACCAACTGACCTACCCAGGCGTCCCTGTAAGAAAATCAATAGATTTCGTAGTAATCTATTGCAGTAAATGCAGTAAAAAGAAACAAATTGCTGATATTTGTCAACATAATCTTTTTTAAAAAATGATTTTATTTATTTGAAAGAGAGATAGTGAGAGATAAAGCATGAGCAGGGGAGAGAGGGAGAAGCAGGCTCCCCGCTCCCAATACAAGTCTCAATCCCAGGACCCTGGGATCATGACCTGAGCCGAAGGCAGATGCTTAACCAACTGAGCCACCCAGGCGCCCCAACATAGATTAATCTTAAAAGCATTATGCTAAGTGAGAGAAGCAGGACACAAGAGGTTACATATTGTGTGCTCCTTTATATATAATATACAAGAAAAGGCAAAGCTAGAAGGGACAGAAGTAAAATCAGTGATTCCCTAATGCTGGGGATAATGGGGGGAAGGGATTAACTGTAAAGGAGCACAAGAGATAGGGAGTTCAGTGGTGAAGAGGCTGTATAAACAAACCTTATTCTTTACTAATTTAGTACCCAAGCCCAAACTTCTTTGTCTTGTCCACTTTTCACAAATGTATTATTGCTTTGTCTAAAAGCTGCCTGCTTTGGTCACTTCTCTGAGTCTTCCATTTCTATGAGCTCCTGTACATGCAAATTAATCTGTCTTATGTCAATTTAGTATTTATTTATTTATTTTAAGATTTATTTACTTATTTTAGGTGGGAGGGAGAGAGAAAGAGAGTCTTTAAGCAGACTCCATGCTGAGTGCGGAGCCTGACACAGGATTCAGTCTTACGACCCATGAGATCATGACTTGGGCCAAAACCAGAGTTGGATGCCCAATTGACTCTGCCACTGAGGCACCCCATGGTCAATTTAATTTTTAGAACAGCCAAAAGGATCTAGAAGGGTAGAGGAAACTTTTTCCCTCCCCTACAATATGGCAGTTCTATTTTTAATTTAAGGAAACTCTGGGGGCGCCTGGGTGTCTCAATCGTTAAGCATCTGCCTTCAGCTCAGGTCATGATCCAGGGGTCCTGGGATCGAGCCCCACATTGGGCTCCCTGTTCAGCGGGAAGCCTGCTTCTCCCGCTCCCACTCCGCCTGCTTGTGTTCCCTCTCTCACTGTGTCTCTCTCTGTCAAATAAATAAATAAATAAATAAAAATCTTAAAAAAAAAAATTAAGGAAACTCCATACTGTTTTCCATGGGGACTGCACCAATTTGCATTCCCAGTAACAGCGCACAAGGGTTCCCTTTTTTCCACATCCTGGCCAATGCTTGTTATTTCTTGTCTTTTTGATAATAGTCATTCTAACAGGTGTAAGGTGATATCTCATTGTGATTTTGATTTGCATTTCCTGCTGATGAGTGATGTTGAGTACTTTGTCATGTACCTGTTGGCCATCCATACGTCTTCTTTGGAAAAATGTCTATTTGGGTCCTCTGCCCATTTTTTAAATCAGATTGTTTGGGGTTTTTTTGCTGTCGAGTTATATGAGTTCTTTATCTATTTTGGATATTAATCCCTTATCAGATATATGATTTATAAATATTTTCTCCCATTCAGTAAGTTGCCTTTTCATTTGTTGATAGTTTCCTTTGCTGTGTAGAAGCATTTTTTTTTTTTAATTAGGAAACACTTGATATAAGGGTTGGGAGTTATAACTCAGTTTCCTTCTTTGTAGTGTTAAAAAGAAGACAGCAGGCCCAGGATGGAGTCACTTGTGCTAAACCCCACATCAGCAAACCAAGACTTAATACCCAATCTAATTAGTGTCAGCCCTCCAGGAATGTGACCTTTAACCAGTTAATCTGAAGTTACCTGGTCAGCACTAGTTAGGAGGTCCACCTGGCCTGGAAGAATGCATTCACTGTCTGTTAATAATTTCCTTTTCTCTACCCCCACTCTGCCTTTACAAACCTTACCTTTTTGCAGCATTTTGGAGCTCCTCTGTATTTATTAGATTGGATGCTGCCCAAATTATGAATAAGGCCCATTAGACCTTCAGACTTAAACTTGGTTGCATTTTTATTATTTAACAGATTTGGTGGCAGTGGTGGGACTGAAGGAGGCTTCCAATGGCTTCAGGGACAGCAAAAACATAGGTGTGGTATCCCATAAACCTTTTGAGTTTACAGTCTTTCTCATGGTTTCCAAGGACCATAGGTAGATCCCCTTTCTGTTCTGAGCTCCACTCTGTACATTGAGTTCCTGATCTAATTGGCTTTCTAGTCCAGGATTTAGCAGGTCAGTTTGAGCAGGTCAATTTGACCATTAGTTCTGGAAATTCTTACCCAGTTCAATTTTATGATCTTAAAATTACCAGCAAAGCCCTTTTTATGAATCTCTCTGAAGATGAAACACTTTTGCAAAAGCATCAGAGTAAAATAATAACTCTGTAAATGACAAAGACTGAAAATTTCCATGGTTAGAGATCTGATTAGAGTTCATTATGAGGCAGTTGACAAGGAAATTTGGTTATTTTTGTGACATACAACTTTTAAGATAATAACTAGGATTATGACGGGAACAATATTTAGTTATCCATTTAACCATAGTGACAAAAGATTTCGCAGGCAAACATAGAAGCTTACATAGTCCTGAGCAAAACTTAGCTCTTTCAGTGATGAGTGTACCAGGTTTAATGTCGGTGATTATTTTTGACAAGACACAGGCCTTTGTTTTTTCTAGGCAGACTACTTAAAAGGTAAATAAATAAGCACCCTTTCATAATCCCTTATTATCGAGAGCAGACCAATAGTCCAAGAAAATTTTGTCCTTTGAGCTAAGAGAAAACCAAATTCTAACTTTGCTCCAGCTTATTTTTAATACAAAACTCATTTACTTAAATTTGTTCCAATCTTATCTAATCCAGATTATGTATAAAATTCCTTTCCCTTAGCTTTTCTAGTAGTTTTAATTACATATATTAGAATTGTTATCCTTTACAAACCTTAGTTTTTAGTGAAATTAAATAAGTAAACAATCATGAACTGTCTTTTATATTAACGTTCTGTGTTTTTGCAAATGTATTAATACATTTCATAATTTCTAGCAACATATGCTTTCTCATAGTAAATGTTTCAATGGGGTGTCATATGTTTACTAACAGACCCAAATTTATTTGCAGTTCCTCTGTAATAAGCCAGAGGTAAATAAACATATAATCAGTAATAAATGTTTCAGTATCTTATCTTATTTGGAAATGATCTAGCTATTTAATGACCTCATCATTTAATTTAACTTAGCCAAACTTTAAGGTTTTAGGTGACCGAAATTTTCAGGGAACCTAAAAACTTTTATCCCCCTTACATCTATTTAAATCACTTGTTTTCAACAATTATGTTTGGAGTACCTACAGAAACCTCATTAAACATTAGACAAAGTTAACCATTACCCCCAAGCTATTTTTCTTGCTGACATATCTTGTAAGAGATAACATGAACTTACTTGGCTAGTCAACTCAGGTGGAATACAAGTTTTATGTTTAACGTTGATTGAATAAACCAACAACCTTAAACTAGCTTTAATGCCAGATCTTTTTCCCAGATCACATGAACCTGAAATTCCCCTGGGTTAGTTTCTATTATATTCTTGAGAATTTTTATGAAGTTTATATAAGTGCTTATTTGTTTAAACCAACGAAAGAGAAGTCTAATGCAAATTAACTTGATAGTACCGTCTGGAGGTAGAAAATACCACACATCCACAACACATATGTAGAGACACACATAAACATGCAGACGGAATAAACAGAGACTTTATAGCTTCCGCTTTCGTTCTAAAAGAAGTTGGATCTCAGTTGTTTTTCTGGCGGGTGGAGTAAGTTAAAGCCACCTGCTCGGGTGGCTAAAGCTAAGTTTCAAATGAGTTTTCCCCCATTTATTTTTCTTGTGATAAGAATGACCTTCCCGAAGTTTGTGCTTTAACCTTTGCCTCCCAAAGGCACAGGGAGAGAATGCAAGTTACAAGCCTTTTAAGAGAAATAGGGGAGGTTTTGGGATGGGTAAAAAGGAATAGGTGAACTTTGAACTGCCTCCGGAGCTGCATCTCTGGCTTTGCAAGGATTTGTGAGGTCAAGACAATTGCTCTCCACTTCCCAAAGAATGACACTATATCCTAAATGACCTCCGAAGTTGATTTTACCCACCCAACCGCATTATCTTCTATTTGCTTTTGGGGTGGGGGGTGGCTAAAAAATTTTCTATCAGGCTCTGAATGTCAGCTTTCAATTTGGCCGAATTTCTGATCGTAGAGTTTTAAATCCTTTTAAATACCTTGCCAGGTTTCAGCGTGGCCAAGCAGTCAATATTTCGGGCAGCACTAAACAACCCCATGGCCCCGGGAAGCACCCTCAAAGAGGGTGCAAGGGATATTGTCTTCACAAGATCCAGAGCCACTCCCAAAGATCAGTAACAACGCCCTGGATTTGGAAAGGTAAAGGACAATGGGAAATCTGATTTGTCTCTCCGGGTACTACAGACAGAGATCCGGGCGCGAGAGCTGATTCTGGTCCGAAGTCTCACATTAGCTGGCCTCTGCCAGTTTCCCCAGGATCCCATCTGCAGGCTCTGAATGGGGTTTAAAGAAGAGGATGTAACTCTGCTATTTACCAGAATTTGGCAAGATATTTCATTAGGGTTAATTTTATTTTTCCTTGGCTCCAGAAAAATCCCCAAGTCCTATCAACTCCTGAGAGGGACCCGCACAGGGGCCTTCCTTTGGGGAGAGATGTGGGGATGTCCATTAGGCCACTAACTGGGTAGACTTTTGTTGACATCTCGTAGATGCAATTCAGACCAAGGATTACTAGAGCTGAGTATTCAAATAAAGGAGGGTGGAGGGGAGCAGGAAGACGGATGTCAGGCTTACGGCCTTTTATTTTAGGCACCTCTTAAGTCTTCAGTTTTTCATTAGCCTTTAGCAACAAATCTTCCAATGAAGCTACTTAGGAATTTCGAAGCCCTTTGGAGACTTCTGCATGCCAATTAAAATAGTTACCCCATTCTGTCTATTGATTCGGGAACCCTTGCTTTCAAGTGCACCTCCTAAACAATCTTGTCTGATTGGAACATTCCTCGTAATAGCTGCTGTAATTTTCCCTGAGGGCCGGCGGCAGTTTGTTGGAACCCTGGGCCGCAAACTGAGTTCACCCCACATTTTTGTTGAGTCCTATCTGGCTATAAAGGGGGTGCAACCCACATTTCTGTCCAGCCACATTTTGGGGTCCCCCACTCTGACAGTTACCAAGCCAAGTTCTTGGGACACAAAATTCTAGGCTTTCTTTGATTAGATGTTGGCCATTTTTATAGGTCTTTATAGCTTTGGGGAGAATAGTTCTTAAGCAGGGGTGGTGGAAGGGGGCATCCTGAACTCTTTAGAATTTTAAGGATCCCATTTCTCTGACTAAGCCTTTGGGTCTCTGGGAGCCAAACTGATCCCCAAGAGGGATGTGCTGTGGGGTCGGAGATTGTGTGGTATTTTACAACGCACCTCGTTGCACGGGAATTTTCTTGCGGTCGGTGGGTGACCTAGGGTTAATCTAACCTATTCCAACAAATGGTGCTATTGCCCCCATAGCCAGGATTAGAAGACCCAGGAATCCAGGGGTAGAACCAGAGGTACCACTATTACCCTTAGAGACCCGCTAGAAAAATGTTTGCTTCTGGTTCCCACAACCTCGTGTTCTGCTGGTGCAGTGGTCTTGAGTTCCAGAGGGTGGACTGCTCCCACCTGGAGACACAGCAATAATTACCCTCAACTGGAAGTTAAGGTGGTCACTTGGGACTCCTCGTGCCTCTCAATCAACAGGCAGAGCAGGGGTTTACCGTGCTGGCCAAGGTGATTGCTCCCGAGTACCACCCCGGGGAAGGTAGCTGTGCCGCAGTGGAATACAGGAGACCCCTCTGGAAGTCTGTAGTGTCACATGCCCTGCGATTAAGGTCAAGGGAAAAGTATAACCACCCAACCAGACAGGACTATCAATGGCTCATAGTATTTATGTTACAGGATATCAAGGAGAAGCGTAAACATCACTCAAAAACATTACCTCCCCCTCTGGGGAAGGGGTTAGTGAGTTTCTGGTTGTATGCAGGAGAGTTGTATCACGTTAAGTGAAGTGACCTTGTTATTGCCCTTATATAGAGCTTAAGTGTGGCTTAAGGAGATGCATATGGGTGCCAAGTAGACAAGGGGTGATGTGGTGATGTTTAATTGCATATGTCAACTTGACAAGGGCCCAGGGCGCACAGATATCTGATCAAACATCATTCTGGGTATGTCTGTGAAAGTGTTTTCCAGAGCAGATTCACATTTGAATTGGCAGACTGAATAAAGCAGATTGCCATCCTTAACATAGGTGGGCCTCATCCAATCAACGGAAGGCCTAGACAGGACAAAAAGGCCTACCCTCCCTTCTTTGAGCTGAGACATTGGTGTTCTGCTGTTGGACTCGAACTGAAACATCAGCTGGCCTTCTGTCTGGAACATACACCATGGGCTCTCCTGGTTCTGAGGCTTCAGGCTGAAACTCCATGTCTATCTATTTATCTATCTATCTATCTATCTATCTATCTATCTATCTATCTATCTATCTACCTATCTTCTGTTTCTCTAGAGGATGCTGATTACAGTAGTTAACCACATCTGCAAATGATGAGAGTGTGTATCTTTAATTCAATCATGCTTATTTTTTTCTTGTACTGACTAGTGCCCCCAAGAGGGAGTGATAATTGGAATTGTTGTCTTGTTCTGAGTTTAAAGGAATAAATACCTGAAATGACTTCATCACCAAGTATAATATTTTCTGTAGGCTTTTGGTAGCTAACTTCATCAGGCTAAAGAAGATCCCTAGATTACTAAGTTTTTAAAATCATGAATGAATATTAGATGTTACCAAATGCTTTCTCTGCATCCATTTAGATAATCTTTTTTTTTTCCCTTTAATCTGTTAATGCAGTGAATTACGTTAATAAATTTTAAGTCATTAATCTGCTGAAGTGCATTTCTGGGGCAAACCAGACTTGCTTATGAGGTTTTTAAGTATTTCAGGTTGCAAATGTTTTGACTTGGATTTTGGTCTCTGTGCTCCTTAGTTTGGCTGAAAATTTTACCTCTTGTTCTAGCTATGTTTTGGCTTCATAAAATGAACGGTAAAATACTTTCTTTTTTCTACTCTGAAAAAAAATTTTTTTAAGATTTTTTATTTATTTATTTGAGAGAGAGAGAATGAGAGAGAGAGCACATGAGAGGGGGGAGGGTCAGAGGGAGAAGCAGACTCCCTGCCGAGCAGGGAGCCCGATGCGGGACTCGATGCGGGACTCGATCCTGGGACTCCGGGATCATGACCTGAGCCGAAGGCAGTTGCTTAACCAACTGAGCCACCCAGGCGCCCTCTACTCTGAAAATTTTTATGTGAAGAAATGTGTTCTACTGCAGTAATGCTTCTGTATTGTGGATTAATGTGGTGTTATAAGGAAGGTTTCTTGGTTTGTATGAGATTTTTCCCCAGAAAATGAATATTTTACACTTCAGGCAAGAGGATCTGAATGCAGGCAAGCCAGCGCAGCTGAGAGCAGTCCAGCTGGGGAGAACAGGACTATTCCTGACACCACTGTCTCTCGTAGCTCAGTGTGGCCGCCTGCTTTCAGTCTGAAACACTTCCATGTGGTCTTCCTAACTCAGTGACACAAACTTTCCATCATATTCCTTTTCCGAGGTCCTTTCACCATTCTTAATAAGTGAAGCCCCCTTGCTCTTTCTCTGTCTCGTGTGTATGTACTTATGTATCTAATAACTTACAACATCTTTTTAACTGTGTGATTACTTTTTATTAGGATCGTGGTTTGGCAGGCACCTGGGTGGCTCAGTCGGTTAAGCGTCTGCCTTCGGCTCAGGTCATGATCTCTGGGTCCTAGGATCAAGCTCCGCGTCAGGCAGGATCAGCAGGGAGTCTGCTTCTCTCTCTCTGCCCCTCCACACCGCTCGTTCTCTCTCTCAAGTAAATAAAATCTTCTTCAAAAAAGGATGGTGGTGGAACGCCTAGGTGGCTCAGTCGGTTAAGCACCTGCCTTCTGCTCGGGTCATGATCCCAGGGTCCTGGGATCGAGCCCCGCATCGGGATCCTTGCTCGGCGGGGAGCCTGCTTCTCCCTCTCCCTCTGCCTGCCTGTCTGCCTACTTGTGATCTCTCTCTCTCTGTCAAATAAAATCTTAAAAAAAAAAAAAAGAATGATGGTTTTTGTTAGTGTCTGGTTCTAAACATGCTTATGGTTTGAATGGTCTGCTTATGGTTTGAATGGTCTGTTCCAATCCCATTCTTCCCACGGTAACTCCAGTTATCTTTCGTCGGCATTTTTAGGTGACACCAAAGTTATCAGGAATACATACACTGTGCTCCAGCAGAAACACCTGCATGCATTCCTTGATTCATTTGTGCCGGACTGTATCTGGAGTCACTGGTGGCTCTTCTCTCTTCCTGGGAGACATTGCTCTGTCACACACTTCATTCAGGTTCAGGTCTTTGCCCACATATGACCTACCATAGAGGATGTCTATGCATCCAACTGGATGTCCACGTGCAGAGGGATGCCCCCTACCCACACATCATACACAAAAATTCACTCCACGTGGATCAAAGCCCTAAATGTGAGAACTAAAACTATCAGAATCTTAGAATAGAATCTAGGTGTAAATCTTCATGTCTCAAACTTGGCAATGGATTCTTAGGACACCAAAAACATGAGCAATAAGATGTATATGTTATTTGGACTTCATCAAGATTGAAAACTTCTGTGTATCAAAGGACACTATCAGGAAAGTGAAAGACAACCTAGTGAATGGAACAAAATATTTGCAAATCATATCTCTAATAAGGATGTATCCAGAATATATAAAGAACTCTTACAATTCTTAAAACCACAAAAAGATTAAAAAAAAAAACCTAATACAAAAGGGTCAAAGTATTTTTTTTTTAAGATTTTATTTATTCATTTGAGACACAGAGATAGAGAGAGAGAGAGCATGAGCAGGGGGAGAGGCAGAGGGGAAGAGAGAAGCAGGCTCTCCGCTGAGCCAGGAGCCCCATGTGGGGCTTGATCCCAGGACCTGGGGATCATGACCTGACCCGAAGGCAGACGCTTAACCATCTGAGCCACCCAGGTGCCCCAAAAGGGTCAAAATATTTAAATAGCCATTTTTCTAAAGAAGATCTACAAACAAAAAGCCCATGAAAAGATGCTCAAGATCATTGGTCTCTTGGGAAATGCAAATGAAAATCACAGTATCACTTCACATATGCTAGGAAAATAATAAAAAATATGGAAAAAAGCAAGTGTTGGTGAAGATGTGGAGAAATTGAAATCCTTATGCATCGTGGGTGGGAATGTGAAATGGCTCAGCCACTGTGGAAAACGTTTTTATAATTCCTTAAAAAGTTAAACACGGAATTATCATATGATCCAACACTTCTGCTCTTAGGTATATGCCCAAGAAAACTGAAAACATATTGTATTAGGGTCTTCACAAAAACCAGAAATCTGTGTGTGTGTGTGTGTGGTGTACAGAGAAAGATGGAGAAAGATTTACTTTAAGGAATGGCTCACAGAGTTACGCAGACTGGCAGGTTCAAAATCTGTAGAGTGGGTCAGCAGGCTGGAGACCGAGTGTGAAGGCTGTCTGCTGGTAGAATTCCCTCTTACTTGGGTGAGACCAGCCTTTTGTTCTATTCAAGCCTTCAGTTGATGGGATGAGGGCCACCCACGTTATGGAGGAGAATGTGCTTTACTGAAAGTCCACCAGTTTGAATCTCATCCAAAAAATACCCTTACAGAAACATCCAGAATAATGTTTGATCCAGGCACATGACATATAAAATTAACCATCACAAATCCACCCCTTGTCAACACCCATTTGGGTCTCCTTAAACCATACTTAATCTTCAAATGAAGGTAATAACAAGATTATACTTCCACCTAACATGACACAACTATCCCGAGTACAACCAAAAATGTACTAATCTCTCCCCCAGAAGAGGAGAAGTCCTTAAGTGATGTTCACTTTTCTCTCTGATATCTGTAACTTCAATACAATGATATAAAGTAAAAAAAAAATACTTAAATATTATGATATAAAGTCAACAAATCTTCTGTTACATGATAAGGGAATAAGAGAAGTGGGGCGCCTGGGTGGCTCAGCCGGTTAAGCGTCTGCCTTCCGCTCAGGTCATGATCCCAGGGTCCTGGGATCGAGCCCTGTGTCGGGCTCTCTGCTCAGCGGGGAGCTTGCTTCTCCCTCCTACACTCCCCCTTGCTTGTGTTCCTGCTCTTGCTCTCTCTCTGTCAAATAAATAAATAAAATCTTAAAAAAAAAAAAGGAATAAGAGAAGAAAGAAAACAAAACATATAAACATATATCACAAAAAATGAACTCATGATAATCACAATCCTTGTTCGTGTTAACTGGTCACGTGGTCGGAGCTGGTATTTATAACTACCTTCTTCCACTACCCATTTTATATTCCCTTTGCCCTCAGCAAGTTGCTCTTAATCTGGTGACCTTCAAGGGTATGAGCCATTAGCAGCCTTGTCTGGATTGGGTTGTTTTCCATTGAAGGTAGTCACAGGTCATTCACAGTGTTGGACCACCGCCACCTCTATATCATTTCAAAACATCTGACTCATCCCCAAAGAAAACTCTGTCCCTTAAGCAGTGACTCCCCAATCCTTCCCCCCACCCAGCCGTGGCAACCACAAATCTACTGTGTCTCTGAATTTACCTATCTTGTATAGTTCACGTAAATGCGTTTATGTAGTACGTCCCCTTTGGGGGCTAACTTCTTTCATTTAGCGTAACGTCTTTGAAGTTTATCCCCATTGAATCCTGTATCAGTATTTCATTCCTTTTACAACCGAGTAACATTCCATCACGTGAACCTATCTTAATCGCTTCTTTCAGTCATCCACTGGTGGACGCTTGGGTTGTTTCTAACTTCTGTCTGTTATGCATAATGCCGCCATGAGCATTTGTGCAGAGGGATTTTTGAGGGGGTCAGGTGCAGAGGGCCAGGCCTGGCAGGGCAGCAACGGAACGGGAGGCTTCTGAAGGCACACGTGCCTCCCGTCTGCCCACACAGGACATTCAGGGAGGGCTCGGGGGATGTCCTCGGATACAACCAGGTGTCTCAACCTCCTCGTGCCGCAGACCATGCCATTTCTCTCACAAACCACGTCCCCCACTCCCTTTGAACAAACATGAAGGTGGACTGTGTGCAACCCAATCCAGGGATCAGCAGCTTTGAAGCTAAACATTAAGTGAACCCCGAGAACACAGAGTTTTAAATGAATTTTGCAATAAAAATCATCTGGTAGTTCAGTCGGGAGGCTAGTCTAAAAACATAGATAGATAGATAGATAGATAGATAGATAGATAGATAGATAGATAGATAGATAGATTTAATTTATTTAATTGACAGAGAGAGAGACAGCTAGAGAGGGAACACAAGCAGGGGGAGTGGGAGAGGGAGAAACAGGCTCCCCGCTGAGCAGGGATCCTGAAGCGGGGCTCGATCCCAGGACCCTGGAATCATGACCTGAGCCGAAGGCAGGCGCTTAACGACTGAGCCACCCAGGCGCCCCTAAAATCATAGATATATTTAACCTTCCAGCTTTGGGGCTAGAAATGTGAAAACATACCGAGAGTAGCAGCCCCGAGCCTTAAATTTCATTTAGTCTTGACAGTTGAACTAGCTGGAGCTGAAATTATGGACTCAGAAGTAAAAGTTGTCGAAAACCCATTTTATGATGGGTTGTGTGAGCAGCCCCTGGTCTGCTGTGCTGTGTGGACTTGGGGGAGTCACTTGGGGGAGTACCTCTCTGGCTAGGCTGTGTCGTCTGTTTAAGGTGAACAAGGACCCCTTTGCCACTGCATGGGGCTGAATTAATTATAATGAATTTTCCTTTCCTCGTCGGTCCCTGTTTCTTGGCCTCTGTGCCGCCCAATTTTCCATCCCTCCTCACCTCCTTGGCCCCCCCTCCCAGCCTCCTCTCTTCTATTTTACCTCTCACTGTTGGGGAACCTGGGGCTCCGTCCTCACCCTCTGTCCACATCCTCTGCCTGGGTGAGCTCATCCATCCATGACTTTAAATACCACACATTTGCTGATGCCACCCCAGCTTCATCTTCCAGCCTGGCCTCTTCCCTCAATTCCAGACTCATGAATCCAACCATTTGAATGAGATTCTCGGCTTTCCTGTGTCCCAAACTGAGCTCTTGATTTCTGCCCTCCACGGACCTTCTCTGCCCTGGTCCTGGTCTGGACGTTCTCAAGGAATGCTCCTTCTTCCTCCCAGGTGCCCCAGCCACGACACCTTCCTCTTCCTCACGCTCAGAGCCAGTCCTTCCCCGTGCCTGGAGCCCACCCACTTCCCTTCCCTTCCACCTCCGGCAGCCCGGTCACAGACCCTCCCCCCTCCCTCTGCACCATTGTTTGAGCTCTGCCCCAGTTGCCTGCTGATGGTCTGTCTTGCATTCAGGAGCCAGTGGGATTCTGGAACCTGCTTTGTGACATTGGCAGCAGCGGCCTCCTCTGATCCATTCTGAGCAGGGGAGGGCCGTGAGGGACTGTGTGAGCCCAGCCCATCCACCTCCAACATCCAGTTTGTATGGCTCTTTGTAATGTCAGGCTTGGGGCCTAGTGCCAGCTAAGTGCTCTGTCCTTCCCAAGTTGTAAAATGGGTAGAGCTGGACCCTGTTCTCCTGGCTCCCAGCCTCTGCCAGAGAGAGGTGCCCGGACAGCTCTGGGAGCAAGACTGGCGGGGCCCTTGGATGTGGTGGGGGAGGAGAGAAGGGTGACATGGCTTCTGCTCATTCCCTCTGCCAGTTTTGCCCAAATCCCTGCGGCCACCCTAATCCGCCCTGCCTAATGGAGCCCAAGCCGGCTCAAGCCCCTGTGGGATGAGCCTGCAAATCCCTGGGGCTGGGAGCTCCCCACCTGTCTCCTGATGCCCTTTGCTCTCTCTCTCTTTGCATCAGAGAACCAAATCCGGGGCCTCAGACAGGAATGATGGTAAAAGCATATTGTGGCTAAAGCTCCCCTCACCGTAGCCGTCAGTGATGAGATGGGGAAACTCAAGTCCAGAGCCTCACACTGTGGAAGTCACTGCTTCAGACCCCAGAGCCCAGGAGGACTTTCCACATGACCAGAAGAACAGTTCTTTAGGGTTCCATCATCAGATGCGAGAGGTTGGGGCAGAAGCTGCAGGGTGAGCTGGCCCTGTCCCTCCAGCCTCCTCCATCAAAGGCCGTGTGGGCAACCGGTTTCATACCAGCCTGAGTGCAAATCCTGATGCTGACCCACGCCAACTATGTGACCTTAGATGAGTCACTTCATTCCTCGAGGTCTCTATTTTCCCATCTGCCAAACGAGGCTCATGGTAAACGGCTCCTCTTTGTAGGGTTGTTGTGTGTGTATTAATCAGAGTCCTTGCTAAGATTAAAGGTCGGCTTCCTGGTGCTTCCTTCCTGGCCAGCCCTGTTCTCCCTCCTGCTGCTCAGATGTACTTGGCTCATTTAGCCTGAGCTCTTTGTCCCTCCATTCCCGGGGGTACTGCAGGGTTTTGCAAGGACAAAGCTGGGGAGCGCCTTAGGTAGCTGGAACCAAGGCCCTGGTGGCTAGGAAAGAGAGGAAGAGAGGGACAAAGAGAGAACGAAATTGACAGAGACAGAAAGAGAAGAGACAGAGATGGGCAGGGGGCAGAGACAGAGATAGAGAAATAAACCGAGAGACAGAGAAGGACAGTGTGGGTGTCAGAGACAGCCAGAGAGAGTTGGGGTCAGACACACACCCAGAGAGGAAAGAAACAGCCCCAGGGGAGTAGGGCTCCCTCCTCTCCTAAGAGGGAGGGAAAGGAGATGGAGAGAGTGCCCCTCTGCGCACAGCCCATGTTCAGGAGGGGTCTCCACCCTCAGGGCGGCCTCTCATCCCTTCCCCAGAATCCCTAAATCCTCTCTGGGCCCTGCACATCTGTCGCAGCCCTGTCCTGACCGACAGCGGCTGGCGCACGTGAGTGTGGCTGGGGAGTGCGTGTGCGTTTGGTTGTGCGCTGAGGACGAGGGCCGCAGGGCTGTCCGGGAGAGGCCGGCCGGCGCGGCGGAGACAGTGGTCGGGCAGGGGGACCTGAGCGATAAGATCCAGAGGCTGTGTGAGCGCGGGGGAGGCTTGGGAGGGCAGGGCGAACTGACATCCCACCTCCTCCGCGAGCGGCTCGGCCAACTTTTGTCGCGCCTCCCCTTCTCCCCGGGCCCCGGGGCGCCTCCCCCTTCCTCGCGGCCCGGCGTCCTCCCTCTGCCAGGCGCTCAGAGCGTTCCCGCGTTCTGTTCCCGTCCAGGCCGTGTCTTCCTCCCGCAGCGCGACGGCGGATGGCCCGGCCCCGGAGCGCCCGCGAGCCGCGGCTCCACGCGCCGCGGCTGGTGCTGGTGCTGGCGCTGGCGGGCGCGGCGGGCGCGGCGGGCTCGGTGCGCCTGGCGGGCGGCCTCACGCTGGGCGGCCTGTTCCCGGTGCACGCGCGGGGCGCGGCGGGCCGGGCGTGCGGGCAGCTGAAGAAGGAGCAGGGCGTGCACCGGCTGGAGGCCATGCTGTACGCGCTGGACCGCGTGAACGCCGACCCCGAGCTGCTGCCCGGCGTGCGCCTGGGCGCGCGGCTGCTCGACACCTGCTCGCGGGACACGTACGCGCTGGAGCAGGCGCTGAGCTTCGTGCAGGCGCTGATCCGCCGCCGCGGCGACGGCGACGAGGGGGCCGTGCGCTGCCCCGGCGGCGTCCCCCCGCTGCGCACCGCGCCCCCCGAGCGCGTCGTGGCTGTGGTCGGCGCCTCGGCCAGCTCCGTCTCCATCATGGTCGCCAACGTGCTGCGCCTGTTTGCGGTGAGGCCACTCTCTCCCTGTCCCCGTCCCGTCCTCGGCCTCGGGGTGGCCGATGTCTGGTCTCCTGGCAGAAGTCCTCAAATTCGCGGAAATGAACCGCTGCTTCAGAGAAACCCTGTCCCGTGCGCCAGATGCAAGCCTGAGCCACATCAACCCGACCGGTGCTCCCTTCCTTGTCTGCTCGGGGGCCCTGCGAGAGCTGCCATCTGCTCACACAGCCCTTTGTGAGAATTAAGGAAACCTACCTTCTGCACGGTCAAGGCGGCCCCCTCCCAGAGGAGGCTGCAGCCTTCTCTTGGGGGCCGATTGACCAGAACAGGGCAGCCTGTAGTTTAGCGCTTGCTTGGTTGTCCACGTTTGGGACACACACTGCACCGGCCCTGTGTGGTGGTCTCGCCCCGGCCCTTGGGAGATCTCTGGGTAATGAGGTCCAAGTTTTTCCTGGAACCAGGGCCCTCCTTCTGGTGGGGCAACTAGGACATACCCCAGACTGCTGGGGTGCGGAGAGGGTAATTCCCTCATCTTTAGGAAACCGTCTTAAATGCAGGGCAGCCCCTTCCTTGAGCCCTGGGGGACAGTGACTGGGGGAGGGGCATAGGAATCAGGAATTGGGGGGCCTTTGGCAGTAGATTTCGGGGGGTTTTCTGTAGTAGTCATTCACTGGGGTTCAGTGGGGGGAGGGGGCATTTCTGTCCTTCGATCTTTCTGTGAAGAGAAGAAGGCTTTGCTTCCATCTGGCTAGGGGAGGGGACTTCCGTTCCTTGAGAGTTTCTCTGATTCTCCCAGGCGTGGCCTCTGTTTCTACCATGCTGGGTAGGGGTTTTATCTGGGCCCCTCTCCATCATGTGCATCCATGTAATCCCCCCACCCCGGTTCCCACTGAATAACAGCTTGTCATACAGACACACCTTCTAGTTGGGACAGGGAGAGCTTATGTGTGTGTTGCGGGGGGGGGGGGGGGTAGTCTCCGTCTCACACGCCTGCCCATGTAAGTGTGTGTTTGTACCTCTGTCCCCTGTCCTGCCTGGAGCTCTGGTTTCTGTCCCTTTCCCTGTGTCTGCCCCTCTAGACTGAGTGCAGAGATCTCAAACTCAGGGGCCTTCAGGGGCCAGGTTTGGGGTATAGATGAGTGAAGCAGGATCCTGCGAGTCCAGGGCCCACTGCTGCCAGCTCAGCCCAAGACTGGGGTGGTGCCCCACTCCCACATTTTAAACACTGGCTGCCAGGGGCGCCTGGGTGGCTCAGTTGGTTAAGCGACTGCCTTCAGCTCAGGTCATGATCCTGGAGTCCCGGGATCAAGTCCCGCATCGGGCTCCCTGCTTGGCAGGGAGTCTGCTTCTCCCTCTGACCCTCCCCCCTCTCATGTGCTCTCTCTCTCTCTCTCTCTCATTCTTTCTCTCAAATAAAATCTAAAAAAAATTAAAATAAAAAAATAAACACTGGCTGCCAATACAAAAATTTAGAAAAATGAAGACATTCATTGGTGCATGAAAGGCAACCAGGGGCCAGATTTGGCTCCCTGGGGGGCCTTTTTGCAGTTCCTGGTCTAGGAGCAGAGCTGAGGGTTTCCGAGTTCACCTCCATATGTGTGTGCATCACTGGGTTCGGCATTTTAGATGAACTTCCCGGAGGAGGTTCAACCTGTACAGGAAGGTGGTTCTGAAGATCAAACTTGAGCGTCTGGAGTGCCCACAGTAGACACAGTGTCCGTTAACTGCTCTGGGCCTTTCTCTGACCTTCCCTCCTTCTTTGTGGTTCTTCTTGTTTTTCTCTATCTCCCTGTCTCTCTTCCCCCTTCCTCCTTCCCTCTTTCCTTCTCTCTCCCTCTTGCTCTTCCCATGATGTCTCCACACTCCACGCTTTCTTTCTGCCTTGCTTCAGACATCCCTGTCTCCCCTGGACCAACTCAGCCCACTCCTTCCAGAACATTCCCTCTCTTCTGCCCTTCACACCAGCTCCCACCTCATCCCTCTTCTCTGCTAGTCTCCCTCTCCCTGACTTCCTCAGCCTTCTGCTACCACTCTCCACTCTCCTTTCATACTTGCTCTTCCCCGCCCCCCCCCCCCCACCTTCTCCAGGATCAGCTCAGCCCATAATCCCATGGAACTGGGCACACAGACAAACCCAGGTCCGTGCGGGCCGCTCCATTAGGCCAGAAACAGCTCTGAATCAAACAACCCCTTCCCAGCTCCCCTGCCCGCCCTGACCCTGCCTGGGGCTGCCGCTTCCCTACACAGACTTGTCCCTTTGTGTGAATTAGGAAAATAGGTTGTCCCCTGGGGCTGACAAGGAGTCCCATTCCCCTTGCCCTTGCAGCGTGTGCCCAGCAGCTGGATTGCTGCAGGCTGGACTTGAGGCCCTACTTCCCCTTTGCCTGGACACACCCGGTACCTATGTATACGGGGCCTTGCCCTCTCCCCTAGACCCTCATACCTCCCACATTCCGTCAGATCACGTCTCAAATACAGAGCGCTCCCCACACCCTTGGGCCTCTCCACCCGGCTCTCCCACACTGGCCCCTGGTGCCCTCATCCCAGACTTCCGTGCCCCGACCTGTGTCCTGGATCCCCGCTGCCCTCCCTCCCCCCGGGGGTCACTGGCCCTCCATCCGTAGCCCAGGTGTCCTTCCCTATTCCAGATACCCCAGATCAGCTACGCCTCCACAGCTCCTGAGCTCAGCGACTCCACGCGCTACGACTTCTTCTCCCGAGTGGTGCCACCGGACTCCTACCAGGCCCAGGCCATGGTGGACATCGTGAGGGCACTGGGATGGAACTATGTGTCCACGCTGGCCTCCGAGGGCAACTATGGCGAGAGCGGGGTTGAGGCCTTTGTGCAGATCTCCCGGGAGGCTGGTGAGCTGGGAGCGGGGTCCAAGGCATCAAGGAGCCTATAGAGGGCTGAGCCAGGGGCCATCGGGCAGGGCCAAAGCCAGGAGATGGGGCACTGACTGGGTCCATGGTGGGGAGCCTGGATGGTGCCCCTGTGGGCAGGCACCCCTCTCCGTTGGAGCACTCAGCCCCTGCCACAGTATGGGCGGCCCTGGTGGGTGGGTGCTTGGGTAGAACAAGAGGTGACTCTGGCATCCCCGACACCCAGGGGGGGTCTGCATTGCCCAGTCCATCAAGATTCCCAGGGAACCGAAGCCAGGAGAATTCAATAAGGTGATCAAGAGGCTCATGGAGACGCCCAACGCCCGGGGCATCATCATCTTTGCCAATGAAGATGACATCAGGTGGGACAGTGGGCACATTGAATCACCGTAGTTATCAGAGGCTCTCCTTGAAAGCCCTGCCCCCTCTTCTTACACATCCCCCAGCCATGCACATCCTCCCTTCCTCCTCCTCCCTCTTCTTGGTCCCCCCCCCCCCTTCTGCCCTTACACACTTTTCCAGCTGCCATCTGTCTGTCTGGTGCAGCCAGAAATGAACTGGGCCCAGCCTGGGTGGAGATGCTCCAGGACTAGCCAAGGGGAACACACAGGAATAGCTGTCTGTTCTTATCATTCACAGTGGGGGAGAGACCCGGGGGCAGATCTAAGTGCCAAAAATGAGCTGTCAGAGAAGGAGGCCCGGGGCCAATTCAGGGGGTATCAGCAGGTGGCCATGGACCCTGGCCTGAGGCCTGTGTGGCTCCGAGCCAGCAGGAGCCTCTGCAAGAGAAGGGAGGCCCTCTTCCAGGCATGTGAAGTGGGCTGCAGCGCACCGAACAGGAGGACAGGCCTGGGGCCAGAGCCTGGCTGGAACCTTTACTACCTGAGAAGCCCGGGGCAAGTGTCCAAAACCCCCTTTGCCCCACTTTTCCTGATAAACGAGGGTCTGATGGGTGGTGTGGAATGGGATAGAAGGAGAGAGAAGAACAGGAAGTGGCCAGAGGTAAGTTGGAGGAGGATCTCAGGCCCTTCCTCACCCCTCGCCCTGTTCCTACCAGGAGGGTCCTGGAGGCCGCAAGCCAGGCCAACCTGACAGGTCACTTCTTATGGGTCGGCTCAGACAGCTGGGGAGCCAAGACCTCTCCCATCCTGAACCTGGAGGACGTGGCTGTGGGGGCCATCACCATCCTGCCCAAAAGAGCTTCCATAGATGGTGAGTGCAGGGATGCCCACCCCCACCACATCCCAGGCCCCTGCTTGTCCTTTCCCACGATCCCCTCTTGGGGGTGTGCATTTTCCCCATCTGTACAATTGTATCCTGCTCCATGTCCCTTCCGGGATTCCCAAATTCTAGGATTCTGAGATTCTGTGAATACATCCCTCCAAGCAGTGTTTGATTTGGCAAAGGAGGAAAAGCCCACCCCACTGTACAGGGTCAAGAGTTAGTTGTGTCTTTTCTGTTTTTGTTTTTGTTTTAATTCAGTGTCTGTCTGCCTGGTATTCCTGGTTCTGCAAAAGACACACTAATTTGACGGTGGGGGAAGAGGGAGCAAAACTGAGGATGGGGACCTATTGTCTTGTTGATCAAATCATGAAGCCTGCCTCCCCTCCCTTCCTCCACCATCCTTTACGACAGGATTGATTGTTTTCCCAAAACCTGAACTGAAGATGCCTTGACGAGGTGCTTCAGGGCTATTTTATGAGGCTAAACCTTGTAAAGACTGAGAACCCTGACTTTCAGGGGCTCCCAGCCTCCCACCCACCCTCACACTCTTGCTTTCCTTTAGAGTGCACTTGGTTGCACTTGACAAATTAGAATGAGAGTGATTTTAGCAATAAAGGCATTTCATCAACAGATTAAGACATCTGAAAATAGGCCACTTCAGGTCTGGGACAGTGAGTTAATGATGTTCTCAAAGTCCCGAGCCCTGTCCCCGCTTCTGTTCCACCATTCTCGGTGGTTGCTCTGTGCCTTCGTGACTCAGGTATCTTATTCACAAAGTGGCTGCTGAAGCTCCACCCACTAAATCTTCACCGCAGCATCCTAACCAGGAAAGAAGGAGCAGCATACAAGTCTTCAGTGTGGCAAGGCTCTGCGTTTATAACAGGATGCACATTCTACCCTGAGGCCCCGAGGCAGCTTTGAAATCATGGGCCAGAAGCTGGTCATGTGCCCAGTCCCAGCTGCAAAGTGAGCAAGTGGTGAAGGGACACAGAAGAGTCATTCAGATGGTTGCCGTCCTCTTTCCTCCCTCTCAGGATTTGACCAGTACTTCATGACCCGCTCCCTGGAGAACAACCGTCGGAACATCTGGTTTGCCGAGTTCTGGGAGGAGAATTTTAACTGCAAGCTGACCAGCTCAGGTACCCAGTCAGATGACGCCACCCGCAAATGCACAGGTGAGAGCTGCCCAGGGTGGCACGGGAGATGAGGGAGAAGATGGGAGGCCAGGCGGGGCACCCGGGAGGGCCGGGCACACTTCCTCTGGGCATCCCTAGGACAGGCGAGGAACGCATCGGCCGGGACTCGACCTACGAGCAGGAGGGGAAGGTGCAGTTTGTGATCGACGCTGTGTACGCCATTGCCCACGCCCTCCACAGCATGCACCAGGCGCTCTGCCCTGGGCTCACTGGCCTGTGCCCCGCGATGGAGACCACCGATGGGCGGATGCTGCTGCAGTATATTCGAGCCGTCCGCTTCAATGGTGAGTGGGAGCCAGATCCGCTCCCACAGGGAAGGGACGTGCCAGGGATGGGTCTCTGTGCTGGACCTGGGGTGACTCAGGATCAAAGGGATGGGAGAGGCAGAGTGGGATCGTGTCCCCTGGTACCAGCAGAGGGCCTGGCACACAGGCAGGGCTCAGAATAAGGTCTGGAAAAGGCCTGAGTGGACTCAAGCCACCCTCGTGGTTTGTGCGGAGAGATACACTTCTTGTTCAGTGACGATGCTTTGTGAAATTAAAAACAGTTCTCCCACCCAATATTGAGCACCTCCTCTCTGCCAAGCTCTCTGCTAAATAGCACAGCTTGACATCCCCCCAGACCGGCTTTACGAGCTGGTAGAACAAGCCTCTAAAAGAAATAAGGCTGATTGTTCTTTGTACAAGTCTGAACCCACCGTCTCTCTTGGCCGGCTAAGCCCTTTCCTTTTCTTTTTAAATTGTGGTAACATACACGTAGCGTCATGTCTACCATCTTCGTTTTTAAGGGTACGGTTTAGTGTGTGCCCTGCGTGCAACCGTTCTCCAGAACTTGTTTGATCTCCCAAGACTGAAATTCCGTCTCCATTAAACACTAACTCCCCATTCCCCCTCCTGCAGCTTCTGGCAACTCCCATCCTACTTTCTGTCCCTGAGATTTTGCCAACTCTACGTACCTGCTACGAGAGGGATCATGCAGTATTTGTCCTTTTGTTCCCGGCTCATTTCCCTCAGCATAACGTCCTCAACCTTCACCCATGCTGTGGCCCATGTCAGAGTGTCTTTCCTTTTTAAGGCTGGAGAATAACCTTGCACGAACGAATAGGCAACATTTTGTTTATCCACTCAACCCCCATTGCATCCACCTTTTGGCTACCAGGAATGATGCTGCCGTGAACATGGGTGACTCATCTCTGAGAGTCCTGGAGCTGAGTCCCTTCTTTGGGGCATTTGCCTGGAAGTGGGGTTGCGGGGTCAGGTGGTAATCCTACGTCCAGTTTTTGGAGGACCGGCCACACTGTTTTCCACAGTGACGGCACCATCTTCCATCCCCACCAGCAATGCCTCGGGGTTCCAGTTCCTCCACATGCTCCCGAGGCTTGTTCTTTCCGGGGGTGGTCACAGTGGCCATCCTAATGGGTGTGAGGACACTGAGCGTCTTTGCGCCTGCCCGTTATACTCTTCCTTTATCCTGGCCGGGCCCTGGGCCTCTCCGGGAGGGGCTGGACAACCAGCTGAGGGTGCCGGGCTCTCGGTCCAGGCAGCGCGGGGACCCCCGTGATGTTCAACGAGAACGGGGACGCGCCGGGGAGATACGACATCTTCCAGTACCAGGCGGCCAACGGCAGCGCGGGCAGCGGCGGCTACAAGGCGGTGGGCCAGTGGGCAGAGACCCTCAGGCTGGACGTGAGTGGGCGCGGACACGCGAGCTCGGGCGGCGGGGGCGCGCGGGCCGCACCGGCCCCCCCGGACGCAGGTGCCAGGCCCGCGCGTCTCCCGTGCCGCAGGTGGAAGCCCTCCAGTGGTCGGGGGAGCCCCGCGAGGTGCCCGCGTCCCAGTGCAGCCTCCCCTGCGGGCCGGGTGTGCGGAAGAAGATGGTGAAGGGCGTGCCCTGCTGCTGGCACTGCGAGCCGTGCGACGGGTACCGCTTCCAGGTGGACGAGTTCACGTGCGAGGCCTGCCCCGGGGACATGCGGCCCACGCGCAACCACACGGGCTGCCGGCCCACGCCCGTCGTGCGCCTCAGCTGGTCCTCGCCCTGGGCCGCGCCGCCCCTGCTGCTGGCCGTGCTGGGCAGCATGGCCACCACCACCGTGGTGGCCACCTTCGTGCGCCACAACAACACGCCCATCGTCCGGGCCTCGGGCCGCGAGCTCAGCTACGTGCTGCTCACCGGCATCTTCCTTATCTACACCATCACCTTCCTCATGGTGGCCGAGCCCGGGGCGGCCGTGTGCGCGGCCCGCCGGCTCTTCCTCGGCCTGGGCACCACGCTCAGCTACTCGGCCCTGCTCACCAAGACCAACCGCATCTACCGCATCTTCGAGCAGGGGAAGCGCTCCGTCACGCCCCCGCCCTTCATCAGCCCCACCTCGCAGCTCGCCATCACCTTCAGCCTCACCTCGGTGCAGGTGGGCCTCGGGCTCCCAGGGCCACGCTGGGGGCGGGATGGAAGGCGGCTGGGCTAGGGGGTTGTCCTTCACTCTGAAAATCAGAGAAGCACTCTTCTATTTTGGCTCCTATGTTTTTTTGTTTTTTGTTTTTTTTTAAAAGGCTGCAGGAGACAGGGCCCCACTGTTCTATAAGCGGAACTCCTCCTCCCTACCCCCCCCCCCCATCCTGCTCCATCCTGGAGGGAACTGGGTCAGTAAGATGGGGAGTGCCAGCATCCAGCTCCAGCTTTTACATTTCTGTAAAAAAAAAACCGAGATTATTTTCCTACACGGAACAGGTTCTTCCACAATTTGGCTCCCATATAAAAATAAGGCAAAGAGGGGCATCTGGGTGGCTCAGTCGGTTGAGTGTCTGCCTTCGGCTCAGGTGGTGATCCTGGGGTCCTGGTATCGAGCTCTGCGTAGGGCTCCCTGCTCAGCAGGGAGCCTACTTCTCCCTCTCTGTCTGCCTGCCACTCCCCCTGCTTGTGCTCTCCCTCTCTGTCCAATGAATAGGTAAAATCTTAAAAATAATAATAATAATAATAAGGCAGAGAGCTATCTGACAATTTTTCTCAAGCAGAAAAAGAATCAGTTTCCATAAAGGGAGTTCCTGCTGCCCGGTCACTGGGGTAACCTGGATGAGAGGCACGGCTCCAGCGACTTTACTGTGGAGTAGGGTGTCCAGCTCCATAAATGGCCAGGATTTCATGACATGTGTACAGCAAAAGCAGAGTTCCTTCAGGGGTTTCTCTAAGGTAGTAACATTATAGCACTGGAAATTATTCTCATGATCTGGGAAGCACTGGATGTTTTCAGTGCTCAGGTGTGGGTGACATTGCGGCCCCGTAGAGCCAGGCCAGTTCTCAGGGCTACATGGAGGGCCTTCGCTCAGCCTACTTTGGACATGGCACACTCTGCACTCCAGGCAAACCCTTCCCCCTACCTAGCTCCGTGTATGCCACGTTCATTCGCACCTGCAGGCCTTGGTCCATGCAATTCTCCACAACTGAAAGGTGTTGCCATCTTCCCGCAGAGAGCAGGGCCCAAGCTATCCCTGTGAGGGCCAGAACGCCAATGCCCAGTGCATCCCGACCTCTTACCTCTCTGCTTCCCTGCCCGAAACCCCTGTGGTGCCCCTGCCCCTAGGACAGAGGTACTTAGACTACAGTCAGTACTTCCTGGCTCATCTATGGACTCCCCACATTATACCTTCCTTTCCGGAAATCCCAGGCTCCTGCAAAGAGGCACACCTGCAGTTTTACTAGGTTATTTATCAGTATGGTGCACACGAAATGGCATCTCATTGTTTTAATTTGCATCTACTTAGTTACGAGTGCAGCTGGCCTTTGAAGTTTCCTCTTCCGTGATGTGCCTGTTCCTATGCTTTGCTCATTTTCTATTATTTTGTAGGAGGTGTCTTTTTTTGGTTTTTGGTTTTTGGTTTTAACAGGTACTAGATGCTAGTTCCTTATCAATTACAGGGGTTGTGAAATTGGTGGGGTCCATTTTGGTTGCTATTCCGGTGTACCTCAGACCTTGGATAGGTTTCTCATAGGCAACTTTTTTCCCTACCTAGAAGCTTGTTCTAAGAGGCGCCTCCAGACTGCCTTCCTGGACGTTGGGTGGGGTGTTATTAGTCCCTTGTCCATGGAGCTACTGCCTCTGGAGAATCACAAAAAGGTTCTTCTTCTGGTTGTACAAATTATTAAAAAACATTCCTTCCTCCAGGATCACACAGCCCCACTCTAGGTACATAGCATGGCACTGAAGTGTTGGCTAAATTTCAGCCCTACCTGCCCCACAACACACACACACACACACACACACACACACCAGGCAGTCTTGTACAGTGAACAACCTGTACAAATGAACAGGACAGCCCTTCCAGAGTCCTGCCTTCATGCAGGTGTCTAAGTTCCTGCTCCCCAGCTTCCCTTGGCTCAAGGTCATGTCTCCTGTCACTGTGAGGGAACTGCTACTCCTTCTCCTCCCTGTTAGTGCTTGTGTTTGACTTTTTTTTTTTTTTAAGATTTTATGTATTTATTTGTCAGAGAGAGAGAGAGAGTGCACAAGCAGGGGGAGCTGCAGGCAGAGGGAGAGCCAGGCTCCCTGATGAGCAAGGAGCCTGATGCGGGACTTGATTCCAGGACCCTGGGGATCATGACCTGAGCCTAAGGCAGACGCTTAACCGACTGAGCCATCCAGGCATCTCTGTGTTTGATTTTGATAACCTCCTGGGCCACCCGGCATCAGCTCACATCCTTACCACTCTCTATTTCGTGCCTCATTCTGAGCTTCACTCTGCATTCCCACATGATCTCATTACATTATGTTCAAAAGTTCTCTGGATCTGGAGAAGGAAGGGGTCCTCAGGAATGAGGTTTGCCATGTTGCTAGACGGGGTTAAGCTAGTGTTTTCACATCTACAGAATGGAGATGGTCCTGCCTACCTGGGGGGTAGAATACAGGAAGAGGACATCCAGGGGCCTGTTACCCAGCCAGCCCTGACATTGCCAGCACGTACCTCCACTGTCCACCAGCCTTTGCATGTGCAGTCCCCTCCCGGATGGCCCGCCCCTCTCCATGGGGGCTCTCAGTCCTGAGCATCCCACTCAGTAGGCCAGGAGCCTCAAGGCGACCCTAACCTGCCAGAGACATTGGTGGGTGGCCAGGCTGGGTATGTCCCTGATCCGGTGTTGGCTCCTGCAGGTGGTGGGAGTGATGGCATGGCTGGGGGTCCAGCCCCCACACAGTGTGATCGACTATGAAGAGCAACGGACAGTGGACCCAGAGCAGGCCAGAGGGGTGCTCAAGTGCGACATGTCGGACCTGTCCCTCATCGGCTGCCTGGGCTACAGCCTCCTGCTCATGGTCACATGCACGGTATATGCCATCAAATCCCGTGGCGTGCCTGAGACCTTCAACGAGGCCAAGCCCATCGGTTTCACCATGTACACCACCTGCATCATCTGGCTGGCTTTTGTGCCTATCTTCTTTGGCACCGCCCAGTCAGCTGAAAAGGTAATCTGGGGTCCCCCATTGGTTCCACTGCCTCCTTTGTTTCCTGCCTGTCCGAGGAAGGGCTCAATTGTCCCAAGAGCTGGGCCACCCACATGAATGATTGCTTGTTGGTTAATTCATTCATGTACTTAAAAACTCATTCACTTGTTTGTCAGTCTCCCTTTGCTGCTTCAGTCAGTCCCGTTTTCCTTCCTTCATTCATGTGTTCATCAGTGCTTCTAACTGTCCATTAACTTGGATTTTTTTTTTAAAGATTTATTTATTTATTTTAGAGAGAGAGAGCATGTGAGCCAGAGAAGAGGCAGAGAGAGAGGGTGAGGGAGAATCTCGAACAGATTCCATGCTGAGCATGGAGCCCAACACGGGGCTCAATCCCATGACCCGAGATTATGACCTGAGCTGAAACCAAGAATCAGATGCTTAACTGACTGAGCCACCCAAGCGCCCCTCCATTAACTTATTTTTATTCAGTTACTCCTTTATATACTTTATACCCATCAGTCCATTAATCTGTCAGTCTATTTGCTTGCTCATAATTCAGTGATTTATTTGTGTGTATAGTAGAACATGTTTATTCACCCCTGGCCTTCATATGTTTGCCCACTTGCTCTTTTATTCAATGTGTTCACTCATTTGTACATTTGAAAACATTCATCCATTCATTAACATGCTCTAGCGCTTTTTAGGCATACGGACCACTTCCCCAGGTGTCACTCGCTGTGAATGAGCCCTTCACTTCCCTTGGTCACTTGTCCACTTGGTCCTGTGTTATTCATCCTCCTTCCTGCCTACATCAGAGCCACACCATGACCATCACTTCTTCATGCCACAGGGCCTTTGCTTATATGGTTGCCCTTTGCATTCACCCAATGAACACAGACTCATGTGGGGGTGGAGGGTGAGGGAGAACAGGGCCAAGTCCCACCCAGTCCCTTCCTCCATGGCTCAGATCTACATCCAAACCACCACACTGACTGTGTCCTTGAGCCTGAGTGCATCAGTGTCCCTCGGCATGCTCTATGTGCCCAAAACCTACGTCATCCTGTTCCACCCGGAGCAGAACGTGCAGAAGCGGAAGCGGAGCCTCAAGGCGACCTCGACAGTGGCAGCCTCACCCAAGGGCGAGGACACAGAGGCCCCCAAGTAGCGAGTGGGGAAGGAGTGGGGATGGTTGCTCCCTCCCTTCTGCTCTTTCCTTTCTCTTGCTTCACGGTGGAAGCTGTGGAAAGTCCAGGTCTGCAGTGAACAATCAGAAGGAGAGAGTCCATGAAGCCCATGACCACCAGGATGGGGCTGGCCTCCAGAAAGACCTGCACCCACACACCACACTTCATCCCTGCTTTTCCGTGCCTGTTGGCATCATGCATACCCCCTGCAGACCAGACTTTCTACTCATGGTGGGAAACAGCTACCGAGAGGATCCTACTCTAGGGAGGGACTGAACTTACACCCCTGGTCTGAGTTCAGAGTGTGATGAAGCCCCTGGACATGGCCCAGCGTGAGTGAGATTTCTACCCAAATAGCCATCAGAACGTGGGGATTGGGCAGGATGCAAGAATGTGTAGATCTCACTCTAGAAATACAGGGCTGGATTCGGGGAGGGGCAGTTTCCACAAGAGACCTGGGGTTCTGTCTTCTGGTCTGAGTAACTCAGGCTTGGCACTGAGGCATAGAACCTTGGGTGAGAGAGCCCTGTGAGCAAGGATGGACCTGGGACAGGACGTGGGAACCAGCAGAGGAACTGGGACGTACCCCATGGGGTTACTTGTGTTGAGGTCTTTTTCTTGGGACCTTCGCCCCTAGAGTCTGGGGCATGTCACACTTAGACCATAGCTTTTTGCCTTTCCTGTGCATACTCCCTTAAATGACCCCCAAACACTCATGTGGTGTTAGTGGTGTGAGAATAAAGCAACAGGGTGACAGTTGCCCTCTTCTGATGCCCATGAGGGATTATGGTCAGGAGTTTCAGGTTGTATCCATGGTGATGATTAATTCCAAGTAGATATCTTAGGATGAACATCAAAACTTTCCTCTCCCAACATTTACTGAGAGGTCCCCTTTGAAAGGCAAACATGAAGCATGGGGAGGAAGATACTTGGACTTCAGATGCATGGACATTTATTTTTCAGTTTTTTTTTTTTTTTTTTCCCCAAAAAGCCTGGTTTCAGTTATGGAATTGTATTTCCCTGTGGTACAATTTACATTTGTTAAATTGGCTCTTCATTTATCAGTTTGAATTCTCTAGTATCTAATGTCCAGAGCTGATTCTGAGGGTCAACCACACTTCATACATAAAAGACTCTTTCCTCTTCCTCTGCTGCGTAAATAGATTTTGACCCTGGGGCCAGGTGTTTCTGTGTTCCTTAAGTTAATAGAGTTTCTCAGAATAACATTTTTGGTGTACAGATGCTCCTTCCTCACATTTTTTGCATTTCTCTGGTTTCTCCACAGTGTGAATTATGAAGTTTTATCTATCGCTCAGTGCTTTCCAAAATTCATTTATTTCATAGGACTTCTTTCCTGTGTGGGTTTTCTGATGTATAATGTGATGAGGTGTTTTCTTGCTGAAGGCTTTCCCACATTAGTGCTTTGATAGGGTTTTTCTCTTATATGAACTCTCAGAGAGCCGGTGAACTCTGATATCAGAAGGAAGGTGTTCTTGTGTTTTTGTTGTTGTTGTTGTTTTCTTGGTGTTTCTCCCAGGATGAATTCCCTGTTGTGCAATCAGTGTTGACTTCTAGTTAAAAACTTTCCTACATATTTTACATATTTGTGGTTTTCCCCACTTTGAACTCTGTGACGTAGAGTTTGGAGGATTTCTTAGTATAACTTTTCTACATTTAGAGGATTTCTCCCCAGTGTGAGGTTTCTGCCTTAGAGTCCTGGCTTCTGACTGAAGACTTTCACACACTACCCACATTCATTCATACCAGTCTCTCTGATGTGAATGCTTTGCCACAGGCAGGTTCTGGTTCCTTCTTATGGGCGTCTCATATTCAGTCCACGGTCATGATTTCCACAGCAGGCGCGCCATTTTGTGTGCAGTGGGGAATCCTCAGTGTGGGGTTGACAACTTCCTGAAGGTCTTCCCGTGCTATTTACAAGCATAGTTTTGCCTTCTCTGAGGTTCAGTCAATTTGAACCCCTGAATAAAGGCTTTTTTTTTCTTCAAATTTGTGAAATTTATAAGGCATTCTGCCTGTGTGGTTTCTTTTATGCTGAATAAGAACTGGGCTATGCTTGTTGGCTTTCTCACATTCATTGCCCATGAATGATTTCTTCCCAGTATGAATTCTGTGTTCCAGTGAAAATGGGGCTCTGGATTGGAGGCTTTCCCACATTACGATCACAGTGTTTCTCTCCAATATGAGTTCTCTAAAGCAGAGGAAGATTACATTTTGGTATAAACTTTTATTCACCTATTCGCAAGGGTATCATCTGTGTCCAATGTGTGGAGAGTTGTATAAGGAGGGCCTCTCTCATATTAACTATGTGCTCATATCTTTTCACTAGTGTGAATTTTTCAACACATCTATTACATTTACTATAGCTTTGTCACATTTACTACATTTTGTGCTCTTTGGAAAATTTCCCAAAATTCATTACTTTCATGGTCTCTCACTCAGTGACTTCTTGTTGAATAAATATACATTTTTCCAGAAGTTTGACTTGCATTTTCTGCTGCTTTTTTATGTAGTCACCAATTTGCAAGACTCCTTCTAAACTGGAATAAAGTGCACAATTCCAGGTGAATCTTTCCACCATCATTTTATAGAAGGAAACCTCTTCAGAAATACTGTTTTATTGACACCTTTTTTCTAAATATGAAAAATTCCCAAGTGTAAATGTTTTCCATTTCCTGGGCTTTGAGGGGGGAAGCCTGCTGCCGTGTGGACAGAGTACTGACAGCCATAGGAGGCTGGGAGTTTCAGAGATGACCTTTCAAGAGCAAAGAGCAGGAACCAAGATGGGGTGCAGCTCTGAACACGGAGACACTGAGGGGAGGCTCGGATGAAAGGCAGTCGAGGGTGTGGAGAGGCAGATTAGTGAAGGGACTGGTTCTGGACACTGTGAGCCTCGTCGCTTCACTTGTGGATTACTCTGGTGGGATACTAACTAGCCTTTGCTTCCTGTGTCTTTCCCCTCCATCCCACACACCAGTATCAAAATCATCATTCCGGGGCACCAGCTCCCCACCCTCATAGGGATGCTGCTATGGGCCCTGCCCTCTTCCGGCACCTGTATCTGGCTACGATTCATTCTCATATTTGCCTGCAGACTCAGAAACAGAAATAGCAGGAAGGACACATGGGTCTGGCCCCACATGCTGTTCACTGATACAACCTGGCAGATGAAATATTATTAGCTTATTCTACCAGGGCTCTTGAATGTTGAACTTACCCATACTATCAACTTCTGAGTTATTTTTTTTCCCATCCTGATCTGCCAGACAGGGAAATTTCCAAGGCCCACAGACTTTGTCTTGCCCCAGACACTGTAGACTTCCTCCAGTCAGCTTTTGTATCTAGAAATTGTACAGCGTCAAGGTTAAGACTTCTTGAGATCAATACCAGCTCTGCCACATTAGTAAGTGACCTTGGACAAGATGATTAGCCTCTCCCACAGTCGCTGACAGCCAGAGTCTCTTTGATCCCTGCAGATGCCCACATCACTGACCCCATTTCCCAACATCCACCCTCCCAGTCCTACCAGTCACTATCCATGCAGACCCCACTCATTACACAAACCCCACAGCCGACCGATCCCAAGACCCCATCTCAGACCCCTCAAATAGCATTCCTTCTTGGGCGCCTGGGTGGCTCAGTTGGTTGGGCGACTGCCTTCGGCTCAGGTCATGGTCCCGGAGTCCTGGGATCGAGTCCCGCATCGGGCTCCCGGCTCGGTGGGGAGCCTGCTTCTCCCTCTGACCCTCTCCCCTCTCATGCTGTTTCTCTCTCTCTCTCTCTCAAATAAATAAATAAATAAAATCTTTAAAAAAAATAGCATTCCTTCTTCAAAACTGCTCTCTAGAGAAATGTGTGCTGTATTTCCCTCATAAAAATATGAATTCTACACGGGTCTGGCTGTGAAGGGTCTTGAAAGGCTTTGCTTCCCATGGTTGGCCAAGGGGAACCATGGAAGTGTTTACACAGGTGAGTGCCGTGACTGGATCTGTGGGGTGGACAAAGTCACTGCTGGCTGGAGTGGGAGGTGGTCCAGAGGGGACCAGAAAGATTGGTGAGGAGCCTGAGGCAATGCACCAAGGGGAATCTGGTGTATCCTTGCCTGTAAATATTTATAACCCCATTTCCCCACCATCACAATGACTAGAAATGATAACATTAGGTAACAGTGAGCAATGCTGTACCTTGGTTGAAGTATATTGCTGAAATAAATTAGCAATTGAAACTTACGTGATTTTTAAGTTCCCGTATTTAAGTTCTTCCAATTTGGGGATTTCTTATTCACTGCAAGGAAAATTAATTGGGAAAGAACAAACTAATTGGAAAATTTCCCAATATTTATGCTCTGGCAAAATTTATTCATCAATAGCAACTTGAAGCTTAGAAGTTTAAAGCACAAAACCTGACACCTGGCAATCACTTGTGCCAAGCTCACTGCAGTGGCTGATTGGGCTGTGGTCCTGCCTCTTCCTGTGGAACCTCATCTTGCTAACGCAAGTCCTCACTCTGGGCCCCACCCACACCTTTTTAATGGCACTTAACTAGCCCCTGCTAGATCCTGCCTTGTGCATCCAAACCTCTTTCCCTGTCTCACTGAACTCAACAGCTTTGTGTCTGTTGTTAATTCTAGAGAAGTCTGATGCAACCACGCAATCTACAGCTGGGTCTCTCACACTCTCTTTCGTGGTACCCCATCTGTGTAAACATGCATCCCACAAACTACAATTATTTTGCTAGTTATTTGTTTCATTTTGCAATACCTGTCTTCCATATTTAAGTTCCATGAAAGCAGTACCTAGATGTATGCATACCATCTGTGTATGTACTATGCTTGGCAGAAACGATTAATGGTTATTGCTGTTTCTCTAGCTACTAGCTTTGGCTTTCTGCTTTTGGAATACCTCCAGAAGGGCACTCCTAGTAATTACTCTCATTTGGCCTGTATTCTGGACCCGCCATGGTTATCAGGCTGTGCCCACGAGATATCCCAGGGCTGATAGTTGTGAACCTATGGTTCTTGTACTCTCAGGCTAGAGGAGCACCTGAACCCTTTCCACCTTGCCAACCCAGGGCCGAGGAAAGGTCTTTTCATGAAGGAAGTGGGTATGGAAAACCATGCTTGGAAGATAGTTGCAAGGCTGGGGACTTGCTACAATAGCCCTCCACCCATCAATAGCCACATCAGCCCCACTCCAATGTCTGGAGCCAAGCGGCCTTTCCAGGGTGACCTAGAATGTGTCCATGAAGGAGGGGGGTGAGTGCAGCAGGGAGGCATGTGTGCCCTAGAGCTATAATGACTGGGTCACATCCTCAAATCATGCATGTTACCAGCTGTGCAACTTCCAAAATACTTTTAAACCTCTCTGTTCAACTTTCAAGTGGGGATGGGACAGTCTCACATAATTGTGAGGATTAAATGAGTTATTATGTGCAGAGTGCTTACCACAGTACCTGGTCTGAAGGATGTCCTCACATACTAGCTGCTGTCCCCAGCAACTGGGGACACAACTGTTTCTATTCCACAGCCTCAACTATGGTTTCTGGGGCCAGGTGGGTTTGGGTGCTCATTGTGGGCAGCTAGGACCAGACTGGCCATATAAAGATAAAAACACCCGGAAGCATTACTTTTGGCCATGTCTTAAGAGATAACCAGGTAACACAAATGCAGTTTGTACCTCTTAGAGCACTGTGTACTTTTCTCATTTATTTTCAGAAAGACACACTGATGGATCATTCTATGGCAGCAGTTTTTAAGAACAGTGATGAGTGGCAGACAGGGTAATACACAGGATGAAGAACATGCCCAAGCAACCAAATCCTGGCACTGGCAGAGAATGGTCATTAGCACAACTGAGAAGTTCATGAGTGATGGGAAACAATCAAACCTTGTATTTTCTTTTTCCCTTCACAAACTGGTATAAAAATACTAAAGGTAAAAATACTACCAAAAATATATTTAGCAGGAGTTGAGGTGGGGCTAGAAGCTGGGACCTCTCCCAACTGCAGGCTAGAGTAGGGTGGGAGTGTTTCCTGTGTCCACATTGCCTTGCTGGCTAATCCAGTTAAAGGGAGGGGAGGGCAAAGTGCAGAGGGAAGAGGATGGCTGGAGGCTATGCACTTAGACTAAATTCATGTTCAAGGGAATTAAGTTGTTTTCTCAACCAAAGATGCATGCAATTTAGGGCTGTTTTGTTCCAAGACTCTGAGGCTCAGGCACTGAAACTGGGAAGCCCTAGTCCGCTGAGGGTCAAGGTGCCATTCTAAAAGCTGTTGCTGAATGTGGAGGCCCAGAGGAACTGGGGAACTCAAGAAGTTTGATCGACCTCTGCCTCCCAGAGCTCCCGAGTTCTGAATGCTGGGTCTGGGTGTGATATCCCAGAATGTGGAGGAAGGCAACGTCTTGGGCAGACACTGCTGGCAGTGAGGCAAGCTCAGTCGGCGAGGGAGAAGCCAGGTGCCCAGAGTATCACCTGGAGATGGGGCGACCTGACAAGAGAGCATTGGAGGAATGTGAAAGGGGAAACTGGAGCAATTATTTTCCCCCCAAGAGCTGGCAGTTTCAGGGGTATTCATGGGAGCCCACAGACAATGATGATTTTTAACAAAGTTTACAGTGCTAATCCTCTTCTCAAACCCTTCCCCCAGGCAGAGCGGAATTGGCCCTTCCACTGGGTTTGCCTACTGGGCGATTCCACAGTAGGCCAGGGGAGCTCTGTGTCAGATGTGGGAGGTGGGGTCTAGGTCTGCTTCTCTGGCTCCTCTCTCTCTCTAGTCCCGGCAAGGGGGTAGGGAGACTGGCTCAATCATTATCCTGCGATGGCGTAGTCATGGGTGCGCTGATAGGGCAGGGAGCAAACCCAGGCTGCACGGACTGTGGTGCAGGAACAGATGCTGGAGCTGTCCCCGGGATGGAGGAGGCTTTCAGAGGGCAGCCGGTCTCGGCCCTGGCTCAACTGCAGGCACAGGACCCGTGGCATCAGCTCTCATTAAATACAAACAAAATGAACAATGAACTCAGCTGAGCAGTGTTCCACAAGGATTCAAGGTTTAGGACCAGGCAGGCCCTATGGCTAGTACTGAAGGCAGGGATCTGTAGCAGCAAGCAAGGTTTTGGGTTTCTTGTGGGATCTGGGGTCTCCAGCCCTGTGAGGCTGCAGATGAACACGTGTGGGCCCAGCGTACAAAGAGCTCCAAGTCACCCCTTGAAATACTGCTTCACCTGCAGCTTAGCAGGGGAGAAAGTATGAGCTGCTGATCCCCCCACAGGAGATGCCTGCCCACACTGGCGGCCTTTATTCAATGGAAGCTGAATTTAGAGAACTTAGGCTTTAGAGCGGCTGGAAGCTTCCAAGTCTGTGTTCAACCTGGAGTCTACTGATTCCACCAGGATACAGACTATCCTCTTCTGCACCTCCACGGACTAAGAACTTGCCACTCCATCTCCCAGAACAACTGTTGACTTGCTCTTCTGTCTTCATGATGTGGTGTGTTCCAGTTTGCAGTGTGGGCTCCCCATCCTTTGTGGTGGGGAAGGGGACAGCGCTACCAGCGGCTGTGTGTGTGGAGGCACACGTTATTTTATCTCTGTGATTTCTACTGAGTAGTGAGGAACCAAAGATGGAGAAGGAACTGTACCTGCAGGAATAGAGTATCGCTAAAACTTTTGGGCATGGACAATGCCCTGCCAGAGAATGTCATGATGCTCTCAACTTCTTCACCCATGGAATTACTCTACAGATAGCTCACCACTGTCAGAATGGGACAGTCTCTAAATAGTAGAATACCCAGATGGAGGAGAGGAAATGCCCACTTCCAAATGCCAAAGCATAAATTCCAAGCTGTTTGTCCTGTGAACACAGTCTAGACCTTCAGAAAATTGGACAGAAGGTCAGAGACCAGCATGCAGCAGTTAATATTCTGGGGGTAATGAATATATACTCTAGTGCAGTGGACACAGAGGACTGACAGCCAAGGGCAAGACAGGGGGTCAGGGCCTTTGAGAAGTGGCTTTGGGGCTCTAACTTGTGTCAGCTGCATGTTAGGAAATGGCAAGTCACAGAAGCGGAGGGGGCCTAGAACACTGCTAGGTGGTTGGATTGTCACATCTGAAGCTGAGCAGTCCCCTGACTGCTGTGTATGGGGTAAGTACAGCGAGGAACAATTGGAGGTAATGTCTACACAAACTAAGCCCCTACTTTAAGGTACCATCCCAGTGTCAGAGTCAAGGTGAGGCCCAGAGGAACTGGGGAACTCAAGAAGTTTGATCGACCTCTGCCTCCCAGGGCTCCCGAGTTCTGAATGCTGGGTCTGGGTGTGATATCCCAGAATCATGGACTGTTTATGAGGCCAGATCACCACATTCCCCAAGGGCAAATGGGGTGATGATAAGTGACACGATGTCACCAGTTAGGAGGTGCTAAATCAAGAGAGACACACCATTCAAATGAGTTGTCCCAGAAGGAGAATATGGGTAAGCAGCCAGTGGACACCCAAGTCAGGGAAATCTGAGAAGATGGTTTGAAGCAGAAGGTGGGAAAAATAATTTAAGTAACTCTGGGACCAATGCATGGTGACTGCACTTTCCTTACACCGGGAAAGTGGGTGGGTGAGAACAAAGGGTTCCACTGAAAAGTAGAAACCCTCTTATATAAAAGAAGTGAGTGAAATGCTTATAGACCATTTTCTTTTTTGTTCCTTTGCTTCTCAACCTGGTCTTTTACAATTTTATAATTTCTCTTGATAGTCAAAATGTAAATTTGATAATCTAATTTCTGTGTTGTTAATGAAGCTTCATTTTGGTTATGATATTTGATAATTCAGACTAATTAAACATTACTGGTATTCAATCGAGGCAGTTCTGAACTAGGAGGGCATGCCATTCTTAAATTCTCAAACCCACAATACCGTGAAGCTGGATTCTCCATAAATAAAAATTCCATCTTCGGGTAGGCTTTCATGGCTATTCTCTGGAATGGATTCTCTTACATTCAATAATTAACATACTCAGTCTCAAAGCTCTGCCATGTAAACTATAATCCTATCACTTTTCTCCAACATGATGTCTCTGATGCTGAATGAGGTTTGCAGTCTGGTTGAAAGCTTTCCCGCATTTATTACATTTATAGGGCTTCTCTCCTGTGTGAATCCTCTGATGTTGAGTAAGGTGTGTGCTTCGAATAAAGGCTTTCCCGCAGATTTTACATTTGTAAGGTTTTTCCCTGGTGTGGATTCTCTTATGTTGAGTGAGGGCTGAATGGTCACTGAAGGCTTTCTCACACATATTACATGTATAAGGTTTTTCCCCAGTATGAATTCTCTGATGTTGGGCTAGGGCTGACTGATCCCTGAACGCTTTCTCACACAAACCACATCTGTAAGGTTTCTCTCCAGTATGAATTTTCCGATGTCGAGCGAAGGATGAATTATCCCTGAAAGCTTTCCCACATTCACTACACTTATAAGGTTTCTCTCCAGTATGAATCCTCTGATGCTCAGTAAGGGAAGAGTTCACCCTGAAGGCCTTTCCACATTCGTTACATTCAAAGGGCTTCTCTCCAGTGTGAATTCTTTGATGCTGAAGAAAACTTGTACTCTGATTAAAGGCTTTCCCACATTCATTACATTTATAGGGTTTCTCTCCACTATGAATATTCTGGTGTTTGGTAAGATGTGCCCTGCACACAAAGGCTTTGTCACATATGTTACATTTAAAAGGTTTCTCTCCAGTGTGTATTCTATGGTGGTGGGCAAGGTGTATGTTTCGGATAAAAGCTTTCCCACATAGATTGCATTCAAAAGGTTTCTCTCCAGTGTGAATTTTCTGATGGTAAGTGAGTGAGGAGCTCACGGAGAAGGCTTTGCCACATTCCTTACATTCGTACGGTTTCTCGCCAGTGTGAATTCTTTGGTGGTGGATGAGGTGTGTACTCTGGTGAAAGGCTTTCCCACATTCTCTACATTCATATCGTTTCTCTTTAATAACAGTTTTCCGATTTGCATTCAGTTTTTCAGTATGAACTTTCTGATGTTTATTAAGGGTTGAACTCTTAGTGAAGACTTTTCCACACTCACTACACTCGAAGGTTTTTTTGGTAGATTGAAATCCCTGACTCTGAACAACAGATGAGCTCACAGTGCAGTGCTTCCCAGGTTCATCCCTGGCCTGGGCGCTGAGCACAGAGGGGGTTTTCTGGTGAGCAAGGACCCCCTGGCCTCCATGCTGCCATTCCAACAGGCCATCGTATTTCCAGTGACTATCTCTAGTGAATCCTTCCTTTATCATCCACTGATCCAAGTCTTTGTCAGGAATATCCACCTTGAGAGGAGAGTTCTTACTCACGGGCATAGTCATCCAGTCTGAAAGACATCAAACATAATCGTATGTTTTATTTACTTGGGGTAAGAAGATAAGCCTGTTTATAATGCTGACAAAGAGGCTGCAGTTTTGAAGGCGTCTTGAAGGGAAGATAGGACAGGAAAGGGGAAGAGAGGTGAACAGAGGACATGGCAGGTAGGGGTTGATTTAATGTAAGATGTTTGAAGCAGGACAGCTTGGGGGCTTGAGTTCAGAAGTCACAGGCCTGGGTTGGGATCCTGAGTACAATATTCATTTTCTTTGTGATTACAGAGAAGTTACCTGAGTTTCTAAGCCTCAAAAAGCCTACGCAGACCCTACTATGCTAATGGATTAAAAAAAAAAAGTACCTTGTCTATTTTAGTGGTATGGTCTTTATTTTTTTTTAAAGATTATTTATTTATTTATTTGACAGAGAGAGACACACAGCGAGAGAGGGAACACAAGCAGGGGGAGTGGGAGAGGGAGAAGCAGGCATCCCGCAGAGCAGAAAGCCCAATGCGGGGCTCAATCCCAGGACTCTGGGATCACGACCTGAGCCTACGGCAGGTGCTCAATGACTGAGCCACCCAGGTGCCCCAGTGGTATGGTCTTTAAAATAACCTAGATAACCTGGGCCTAGGAAACCAGGGAAACTAGAGGTCAACACTTGGTAGAGAAGCAATTCAATTCCTGTAACTACTAAAAGCAACATTTTTATGTTTTATAGACTCATTTTAGCATTCGGATGGCTAATAAAAAGGCCACTATAAAGGTTGTGTGAAACACTCATATCTGCTAATAAAATTAGGACCTCCTACTACTGGTGAGGAAGTAAAGTCTTTAAACCTATACGAATAATGTAACATCTATGTGAGGAAAATGTACCATGAGGTATGTGAGGACGGAAAACTAGGAACAAAGCAGCAAATCTGCCTGGATATATGCAGTACATCTTAGAGAGTGAGGCCCTGACTGGGGAAAGCAGTATACTAGTCACTAGAAATGGGACTCTGCTACTGGGATACGAGCCATGGTCCCATGCATTATCTGACAGAATCACTTCTCTCCCCACAGACAAATTCTGTCCTTACTCAACAATTGTCTCACTTCGTTTCATGGTACAGGCAGACCTCAGAGATGCTGCAGGTTTGGCTCCAGACTGCCACAATACAGTGAATTTTGCAATAAAGGGGGGGGCATCAAACAAATTTTTTGGTTTCCCAGTGCGTGTAAAAGTTACGTTTACACTATGCTGTAGTCTATTAAGTAGCACAGCTTTATGTCTAGAAAAACACTCTATGTACCATAATTATAAAGTACTTTATTGCTAAAAAAATGCTAACCAGCATTTGAGCTTTCAGCAAAATCTTTTTGCTAGTGGAGGGTCCTGCCTCAGTGTTGATGGCTGCTGAATGACGGTTGCTGAAGGCTGGGGTGGCTATGGCAATTTCTTAAAATAAGACAACAATGAAGTTTGCTGCATCGATGGACTCTTCTCTTTCAGGAATGATTTCTCTGTGGCATGAGGTGTTGTTGATAGCATTTTACCCACAGTAGAACTTCTTTCAAAATTGGAGTCAATCTCTCAAACCCTGCCTCAGTTTTATCAACTAACTTTATGTCATATTCTAAATATTGTGTTGCCATGTCAACAACCTTCACAGCATCCTCAGCAGTAGAGTCCATGCCAAGAAACCACTCTCTTTGCTCATCTCTAAGAAGCAACTCCTCATCCGTTCAAGTTGTCTTATGAGCTTGCAGCAATTCAGTCCCATCTTCAGGCTCCACTTCTAATGCTAGTTCTCTTGCTCTTTCTACCACATCTGCAGTGACTTCCTCCACTGAAGTCTTGCACCCCTCCAAGTCATCCATGAGCATTGGAATCAACTTCCAAACTCCTATTAATACTGATTTTTTGACCTGTGACCATAAATCATGAATGTTCTTGATGGTATCTAGAATAGTGAATCCTTTCCAGCGGTTTTCAATTTTATCGCAAGAATTACCAAAATGTGACACAGAGACATGAAGTGAGCCAACACTATGGGAAAAATGGCACCAATAGATTTGCTTGACGCGGGATAACCACAAACCTTCGATTTGTAAGAAATGCACATCTGCACAGCACAACAGAATGAGGTATGTCTGTATTAACAAGCAGAGTTCTGGACTGCATACTAGTTTTTCCTATGTATTTGTGAATATCTGCCTTTGATGTTAAATCTATTTAAGACTTTGTACTATGAGAAATGAAATGATAAGAGCTAGATACTACTTTGCAGTGATGCAAAGATGCCTGGAAAATCCTATCAAGAACAAGCCTCCTCATCAGTTTTTTTTCCTACACACTCCAGAAAATCTACAAAGAGCTATAATCAACAAAACCAAACTAAACTAAACTAATTCCTTTACTTATCTGGAAAAGACAGTTAAATAGGTGCATTTTAAAGCTAAAATCCTGGTGAGCTCACAATAATGTTGCTCAAAACAAAAATGGTCAGTTAAATGCCAGGATTGCCAAATCTTAACACCTTAAGGGCTGGCTTTCACTTCTGGACCTGGTAAAGTAGGCTGTGGCAGACATTCCTACAGAAAACAACTGGAAAATCTTAAATGATAAACAAAAATTCTGTCTAAAGGCATCAGATGTCACTCGAGGCCAATCTGATAGTCTAATATTTGAGAGAGAAGGGAAATATAGAAAGGTAATCCCAATACTTACTGGTTTTTTTCCTTATAGAATTTGCTAAATTCTAAAACTTCTCAGGGCAAGAGACCAAAGCTAAGCAGAATTTCAAACTTTTCTAATCTTAAGAAAATATGGTGCCAAAAACTGAGATCAGGATCTTCCAAAGAAGGGGGTAGTGGTCACAGTAAACATGTAAAGCTCTCAGTAGGCACTCCTGGAGGGCTACAACCTAGTAGCAGGGCAAACAAGAGATAAGCAAAGCTTTATAAACACCACAACCCAATCTCCAGCTAACACGTCCCTGGTTGGATTAAGGTGGTTCCTGTACACTCACTATCTGCCAGAAGAAAAGGTAAATCTTCTCTGGAGGAATATAACATCACCCAGAGCCTCTTCACTTCTTCAAATACAGTATCAGGGATTCAATCAAAATTTACCGGAGTACTAAGAAATTAAGTCAAGAGAAAAAACAGATAATACACAAAGACCCACAGAACCTGGTATCAGATACCAAAGTTATCAAACATGGATTTTGAGATAACCGTGATTAGTATGTTCAATAAAACAAATAAGAATGAGAATTTCAACAGAAGATTGGAACCAATGAATCAAATGAAAATTCTAGAAAAGAATAATTGAAATTAAGAACTGAACAGATAGATTTAATAGTATATTGGACATAGCAGAAGGGAGCAATAGTGCACTGGAAAAATACACAAGCAGAAAACATCTATGGTAAAACTTGCTGAAAAAAATTAAAAAGAAACATAGAAGACATGATGAAGAGACTGAACATATGTGTGACGAGTTCTAGAATGGAAGAAGGAAACAAATGGGACAAAAATACTATCTGAAAAATATAAAGGCTGAAAAATGAATTTGAGAAGCACTACAGATTCCAAGCAGGATAAATACAAAGAAAATCCATCTAAACACAAAACTACTGAAAACCTAAGTTTAATCTTGACAGTTACTTGAGAGGAAAACAAATACATTACTTTTAAAGAAGAAAAAAATAAGACTGACAGCCATCTTTTCAACAAAATCAATGGAAGCCAGAAAAAAATGAAACATCAGGAAGTGCTGAAAGAACACAATTGCCAAACAGAATTCAATAGAAAGAAAATATCCTTAAAAAATGAATATGAAATGGGTGTTTCTATACAAATAAAAACAAGAGACTGTGTCACCAGCAGACCCATATTTAAAAAAAAAAGGTAACAAGTATGTCTAGGCATAAGAAAATCCCAGGTGAAAACATGGAAATGTAAGAAGGAATGAAAAGCAATAGGAAAAGTAAATATGTTAATACATGTAAGTATTATTGCACACAATAATTATGTCTTGAGAGGTTGAAAATATATATGTAATTAAATATACATAGCAAAAATAACACAAAAGAGATGAATGGATAAAGAAGATGTGGTATATATATACAATGGAATATTACGCAGCTATCAAAAAACCCCCAAATCTTGCCATTTGCAACGATGTGGATGGAACTAGAGGGTATCATGCTGAGCGAAATAAGTCAATCAGAGAAAGACATGTATCATATGACCTCACTGAGAGGAGGAATTCTTAATCTCAGGAAACAAACTGAGGGTTGCTGGAGTGGTTGGGGGTGGGAGGGATGGCACGGCTGGGTGATAAGACATTGGAGAGGGTATGTGCTATGGTGAGCGCTGTGAATTGTGTAAGACTATTGAATCACAGACCTGTACCTGTGAAACAAATAATACATTATATGTTAAAAAAAAAAAAAAAGAAGATAGTAGGAAGGGAAAAATGAAGGGGGGGAAATCGGAGGGGGAGACGAACCATGAGAGACTGTGGACTCTGAGAAACAAACAGGGTTTTAGAGGGAGGGGGTGGGGGATGGGTTAGCCTGGTGATGGGTATTAAAGAGGGCACGCACTGAATGGAGCACTGGGTGTTATATGCAAACAATGAATCATGGAACACTACATCAAAAAAAATAAATTAATTACAAAAAAATAACACGAAAGATGGGAGAAAAAGGAGTTAATATTTTAAGGTACTAGCAATAAAGTCTAATAGTTAAAGAAGAATTAACAAGCATTAGGATGAAAATAAAGCAAGAGAAGGCAAAATGAAAGACAAAAGATAATTTAAAGCAGGTGAGTAAAACACAAAATAAATGTGAAGATAACAGATACCCAATCCCATACATATTATTATTATTTTTTTAAAAGATTTTATTTATTTATTTGACAGAGAGAGAGAGCACAAGCAGGCAGAGTGGCAGGCAGATGGAGAGGGAGAAGCAGAATCCCTGCTGAGCAGGGAGCCGGACATGGGGCTCGATTCCAAGACCCTAGGATCATGACCTGAGCCGAAGGCAGCCACTTAACCGACTGAGCCACCCAGGCACCCCTCCCATACATATTAGTAACTGGTTTAAATATCCTATTAAAAAACTAAGATTGTAAGACTGGATTAAAAAAAAATCCAACTAGGGCACCTGGGTGGCTCAGTTGGTTAAGCGACTGCTTTCAGCTCAGGTCATGATCCCAAAGTCCTGGGATCAAGTCCCACATCAGGATCCCAGCTCAGCGGGGAGCCTGCTTCTCCCTCTGACCCTCCCCTCTCATGCTATTTCTCTCTCTCTCAAATAAATAAATAAATAAATAAATAAAATCTTAAAAAAAAAAATCCAACTAAATGCTTATTAGAAGAGAAATACCAAAACATAGACAGAGAAATATAGAAAAGAATGAAAAGGATTTATCATGCAAGCACTAACCACAAGAAAGCTGATGTATATATCAGACAAATCTTACAATATTAGAAAAAATAGACTTTCAGATATTTCATATTGACAGAAGGGACAGTTCTCCAGGAACATATTACAAATCTACATTTGCACATAACTTCACAACGTATAAAGTAGAAACTGAGAAAATGAAAAGCAAAAATAGAGAAATCTTAACAATCCTAGTAATGTATGTTCACACACCACTCTCAATAACTCAGAAATCAAACCATTAAGAATGGAGATGATCTGGGCGCCTGGGTGGCTCAGTTGGTTAAGTGACTGCCTTCAGCTCAGGTCATGATCCTGGAGTCCCAGGATCGAGTCCCACATCAGGTTCCCTGCTCAGTGGGGAGTCTGCTTCTTCCTCTGACCCTCCTCCCATTCTCTCTCTCAAATAAATAAATAAAAATCTTAAAAAAAAAAAAGAATGGAGATTATCTCAACAATCTGATAAACAAATCTCAATTAATAGACTTGAAAATAGCATACCCAACAATGACAGAGTACGTATTATTAGTGCATACAGAACATTTACCCAAACTGACCTTATATTGAACTGTAAATGAATGCATTGCACAAGACTGAGAGCATTCAGAATATGTTCTCTGAACTCATTGGAATTAAGCTGGAAATGAACACCAAAATACCAAAAAGATACTTAAAAAATCCACAGATATTTCTAAATTAAGCAATACATTTCTAAATAACTGATAGAGGAAAGAAAAAAAACCACAACAAAAATTAGAAAATAATTTAAATGATAATAAAAAGATGAAATGAAACTGATGCAGCTATAGTCATGTGTAGAAGGAAATGTACATCTCAAGAAATTAGAAAAATAGTAAATGAAACACAAAGGAGAAGGAAAGAAATAATAAAGACAACAAATTAATAACTTAATAAAAACTGATAGACTTCTAGCAACACTAATCAAGAAGAGAGAAGGCACACAATAATTATGTGTATGCCTTACTAATTACTAATTATCATTAATGACTAATTATCAATAATGATTACTAATATTACTAATTGCTAATATCAATTACTAATATCAATAATGATAAAGATGACATCAGGACAGATTCCACAGAGACTTATAAGAACAATAACATAATAAGGAAACTTTATGCTAATAAGTTTGGGCACTTAGACAAAAGGCTCAAATTCCTAGAAATGTGCAAAAAAAGAAACAAAATTTGAATGGTCCTACATCTAATAAATAAATTGAATTTCATTTTAAAACCTTCTCACAGGGGTGCTTGGGGTGGCTCAGTAGGTTAAGTGGCTGACTTTTGATTTCAGCTCAGGTCATGATCTCAGGGTCCTGGGATCAAGCCCCGTATTGGGCTCTTTGCTCAGTGGGCAGTCTGCTTAAGGATTCTCTCTCTCCCTCTCCCTCTGCCCCTCCCCCAGCTTGTGCTCACTCTCTCTCTCTCTCTCAGATAAATAAATCTTTAAAAAATAAATACATAGAAACTTCTCACAACGAAATTGCCAGGCAGAGCTGGCTTCATTAGTGAATTTGTCTAAACATTTAAAGGAGAAATAACACCAATCTTACACAAGCTCTTTCAGAGAACTGAAGAGAACAAACGTTTCTAATCGGTTTTATGAAGTTAGCACAACCTGCCAGATCTGATGAGGACAATTTAAAAAACAAGAATCGCAGACCATTCTTTCTCATCAACACAAATGCAAAATTCCTAAAAAAAATATTCAGCAAAAGGAATATAAAAAAGTGATATAAAAAAGGATAATGGAGGGGCACCTGGGTGGCTCAGACATTAAGCACATGCCTTTGGCTCAGGTCATGGTCCCAGGGTCCTGGGATGGAGCCCCGCATTGGGCTCCCTGCTCAGCGGGCAGCCTGCTTCTCCCTCTCCCACTCCCCCTGCTTGTGTTCCCTCTCTCGCTGTCTCTCTCTGTCAAGTAAATAAATAAAATCTTAAAAAAAAAAAAGGATAATGGATCACAAATAAGTTGAAATTCAACGTTGTCTTCACATTTCAATCACCCAGTGTCATTCACCATATTAACAAAATACAAGAGAAAAATGGTATCGTTCTTTCAATAGATGCTGAAAAGGCATCTGACCCAATTCAATACCCAGTCATGATAAAAACTCAGTAAAGTAGAAGTAGAACATAACTTCCTTAATCTGATAAAGAGTACCTACAAAAAATCTACACAAAACATCATAGTTAATTGCAAAATACTGAAAACATTCCCCTGGGACTACAGTGAAAAAAAAAATGTCTGTTATCACAATTTCTTTTTTTTTTTTAAGTTTATTTAAGTAATCTCTATACCCAAAGTGGGGCTCGAACTCATGTCCCTGAGATCAAGAGTCACATGCTCTTTGACTGAGTCAGCCAGGCGCCCTGTTATTACAATTTCTATTTAAAGTTGTACTAGAAGTCTTAACTGGTGCAAGTAAAGAAAGAAAAAAAATATCATTATTCTCAGATAATATGATTATATTCATATAAAACAACAAAATAGGGCGCCTGGGTGGCTCAGTTGGTTAAGCGACTGCCTTCGGCTCAGGTCATGATCCTGGAGTCCTGGGATCGAGTCCTGCATCGGGCTCCCTGCTCAGCAGGGAGTCTGCTTCTCCCTCTGACCCTCCCCCCTCTCATGCTCTCGCTCTATCTCATTCTCTCTCTCAAATAAATAAATAAAATCTTAAATAAATAAATAAAAAAAAACAACAAAATAATTTACAATCTATTAGAATTAATAAGGGAACTTAGTAAAGTTGCTGGACATAAGATCAATATATAAAAACCAATAGTCTATCTATATATCAGCAACAAATAACTGGAAAAGAAAACTCTTAGAAGATTTTATAATTGTATCAAAAACAAAAAATACTCAGAAATAAATATAATGAAAGATGTGCAAGAACCATACACGTAAAACGACAAAAAATTTCAGAGAAATTATAAAGAAAACCTAAACAAATATAGGGATATAACATGTTCACAGAATGGAACACTACCAATTCTCCCCATTTGAGCTCCAGACTCAGGCCAATTCTTATTAAAATCCCAGCAGCAATTTTGTGGAAACTGAATAGTCAATTCAAAAATTCTAAAAGCAAAGAAAAGAATAAAGCTGGAAGACTTATATCATCAATTGTGAGACTCGTTATAATGTTAGAATAATTAAAACAGTATTGTATTGGCACAAGATTAGACAAAAAGAATGAAACAGAACAGAGTCTAGGAACAGTCCTATATTCCAACAGACCAATGCAAGAGATTACAGAATCCAGAATCAGACTCATGCACATGTAGTCGCCATATGACAAAGGAGATACTGCAATACAGTGAGGAGAAAGACCGTCTTTTCAGTAAACCATCCTGGGTCAACTGGATACCCATATGGAAAACAATGAACGATAAATCTTCCATGTTGATTTCAGGCCAAAGTACGAAAGACAAAAAAGAATAAAGCTGCTACAGGAAAACAAAGATCTTCATGGCCTTAAACGTCTTATGTAGGACACAAAAAGCATTAACCACAAGGGGCAAAAAGACAAAACAAAACAAAACAAAACCATGAAAACCCACACCCTGATTAACTGGACTATCTTAAAAATTTAGAACTTATTTGTCAAATGACACTATTATTCAGAGTGGGAAACATTTGCAATACACATACATATACATGACACTTGAGAACTCAAATCCCAAATATGCAATCCTATCAATCAATAAGAAAAGATCAGACAACTATATAGAAAATAATGGAAAGACTTACAGGTACTTTACAAAAGAAGATATTAGGGGCGCCTGAGTGGCGCAGTTGGTTAAGTGTCTGACTCCTGGTGTTGGCTCAGGTCATGATCTCAGGGTTGTGAGATCAAGCCCCCCAAGTTGGGCCCTGCACTCAGTGCGGAGTCTGCTTGAGATTCTCTCCCTCTCCCTCTGCCCCTCCCGCTTGTGCTCTCTCTTACAATAAATAAATCTTCAAAAAAAAAAAAAGAGGATATTAAAGAGATTAAAAGTAAAGATGATCAATTTCATCAGTCGTAAGTTAAGATACAATCAGATACTCCATAAACCCTCTAGAGTGGTGGGAGAAAAATTTAAATGGTAATACTAGGTCTATAGGAGAATGTGGAACCCTCACGTACTGCTGGTATACCACTTTGGAAAACTACTTGGCAGTGTCAACTAAAGCTTGCACTCTCATGAACATAGCACTCCTAGTTACATACCCAAGAGAAATGTACATTTATATTTTCTAAAGGACGTACAGGCACGTTTAAAGCAGTACACTTCATAATAGCTCCAAGCTAGGAATGAATCAAGTGTCTAGCAACAGTAGAAAGTAGAAATGTTGGTAGGTTTACAGAGTGAAATATTGTAAATCGGTGAGAATGATCGAACTATTGCCAGACATGGATGAATCTCAAACATACTGTATGCACAGAAGAGTAGATACTGTATGATTCCATTTATATAAACTTTAAAAACAGGCAAAACAAGCCTATGGTTAGGGTAGTAGTTATCTTCAGAACAAAAGAAAGAGAGGGGATGGCAGGTTTCTGACATGCTGGTAATTCTATTTCTTGTCACAGGTACCAGTTATACAATATTTACACAGCAGGAATTCGTTGAGTTTGACACATTACTACAAAACATTTTTACTTGAAAAAAATCCGGCAGATGGCTTTCAAAAAGGATACTGTGGCTCAACAAAAATAACCAATTGCTGGCTTTCTTTTCTAGCAGCTGCTGGATAATTTTATCTATTAAAGCCTTTTCTTGATTGTAATAATAAAATCACATCATCATCTACATTTAAGAGAATATTTGTCTTCTGAATGTTTAGTGTTCCAGGAGAACACTCATCTAATCAAGAGGGGAGTCAAATGCACCCCAGTTTCCCCACACTGAAGATGAACTGAGGTCAGGAGAGACTGGACCCCACTGAAGATCTAAGCTGGCAGGATCTGCTCTCCCTGGGGCCTCCAGGTCACTGCAGGGTGGGCTGAATTAAGAAGCAATACCCCTAGCTGCACTGTCCCACGTTACAAAAAACACACTATGGTCTTAAACTATGTAACTCCAGGGTTTCATGCAAGGCATTCAAGTGGTGTGATCCAAGCCCCTTTCACAATGTACTCAAAAGGTCACCCCTAGGGAGGGATCAGAAACTAACTCAATTTACTTCCAAATCACCTAGAGTTTCAGGAACTGGCACCATCACGTACATGCGGAAGTGGGGAGTGGATTATGGAGCACTGGTTTAAGGTCAGTTTACAAAAGCCTTTAGGCTCCCACATCCCTTCCCCAACTCAGAGGAGCTCAGGGACTCCCTCTCCCAACTTGGGAGAAGACTGGAGGCCTTTTCTCTTGGAGGGAGTAAATCGAAGGTGCTGTGGACTGAAGACACCAGGGCAGCTGGTGGCAGGAGAGCGGTATTAGAGACTCAAGCCCCGCTCACCCATGAAGAGTTTCCAAAAAGGACCTTGATCCTCCCACCGTTTACCTGGGTAGACAATCGGGGACTACCAGATAGCGGAGGAAAGCTTCTAACAGGAAAGAGATACCAAAATAATCAAAGAGAAAAATTCGAGGACACAGAGCTTATGAAGGGAGAAGAAAATGTTTTCAAAAATCATTTATCTTTAGAGGTAAAAAATTTTAACTATAAAATGTGAATACCAGCGTACAAATGAAGCAACATCCAGAGGAACAAGAGTTCTTGGAAATTAAAAAATGATGGCAGGATTTGAAACTCTGAGAATTCCCGCTGTTAAACAATTAGCAAACCAGGGGGGAAGAAAAGAGAGAGAGAGAAAAACAAACAACTTTTTAGGCAATGGACAAATGACAGGGAAAGATGGAGATCCTTGGAAGAAAAGAAACAGACAAGGGAAGGCCTAGGGATTTAGCCCGTGAGGACAGTGTCCAGGTCACAGCACAGGGACCAAAATAGCCCAGGAGGCTCAGTGAATTGAAGTGACAGGGCTCAGTATTCGGGGAGGCTGAGGCAGCTAACATTTGTGGCCCACTGAAGAGAAGCTGTGGAAACTGAATTTGCAGTTTAATACCTTCCCATGAGGAAAATTCCTGGCCTAGGAAACTTCACTGAGTTGACCAAGCATTTAACGAAGAAATAACACCAATTCTAAACAGATTTTCCCGAAAAATAATAGGGAAGGGGAAATGTCCAAATTCATTTTATGAGGCTAATGTTACTCTGATACCAAAAACAAAGATATTGCGAGGAACAGATCAGACTAATCTATCAGGAATACAGATGCAAAAATTCTTAACAAAATGTTAGCCAATTTAATCCAGCAATATTTTGAAAACAATAAATCAAAACTAAGTTGGGGTCTTCCGGGAATGCAAATCTGATTTGATATTTTAAAACTAATCAATGTAATTGATCAACCATAGCAGCATCATAATGATTCAGAAAAGCATTTGAGAAAAATGCAATATCCAGTCATGATAAAACTCTCATCAGATGTGTCAGCTTCTTCAACCTGACATCACAAGGGGCATCTACAAAATAATCTACACCTGACATACTGAATTGTGAAAGATCAAGTGCTTTCCCCCTAAGACAGGGGACAAGGAGGGATGGCCCCTCACACAGCTGCTGCTCAGCATGGTGCTGGAGTCCTACCCAGTACAGTAAGTAGCACCTGGATCTCGCGTCCACTGAAAACAGTTTCCCAGTTTAAACACACAACTGGTACACAACACGGGATTCCTGCTTCTAGGCACATACCTTACTGAAACCGTATGTCTGCAAAGAGCATATGAACTAAAATACATCCACACGAAGAAACCTTGTACTGGAATGTTCATAGCAGCTTTAGCCAAAACCAAATGCTCATTAACGACGACTGAACAAAGCTATTGCCATATGACAGGGCGCTAACTCGGCAACAGCAAAGAGTTTCTGACACGTGAAACGGCAAGGAGGAGTCTCAGAGATACTGTGCTAAGTGTCAGAAGTCAGACACAGAAGGCTACGTGTCCAATCCTATGAAATCCTGGCAGATCAGGGTTGCCTGGGCTAGGGATGGGAGAGGGGATTAACTGCAAAGAGGTCAGAGGGACCTCTTAGGTTAGGGATAGCAAAAACGTCATTATTTGGAAGCAAACACATCAAATAATCAGCTAAAAGAAAAGTGGCTATCTCTCCAGAGGGGAGAATGGGGAAAATGGGGGACAAAGGGGCCACTCGTTTTTTTTTGTATTAAACACTATAGTTTCATGAAAGGCATGTATTAGTGTGATAAAACTTAATACCAAATATAAGAAAAACAGAATAAACTCTAAGAAAGTCAGAGGTAAGAAATAAAGGGCAAAAAAAAAAAAATCAATGACCTAGATCAAGGTAAAATAGAAAGGATCAGCAGAGTCAAATATTCATTAAAAAGTCTATTAAAGGGGCACCTGGGTGGCTCAGTCAGTTAAGCGTCGACTTTTGATCTCAGCTTGGGTCTTAATATCGGGGTTGCAGGTTCAAGCCCCATATTAGGCTACTCAAAAAAAAAAAAAAGTCTATTAAAAAGCAAACCTCTGACAAGATTTTATAGAAAAAAAAAAGACAAAAGTTAAGTACTATTAGAAATTCATGCTTCCATTCAACAAATACACACTGGGACCTGGTGCGCTGAGGAAAGAAGAACAAGCAAGACCAAGTCCTTCCCTCATGGATCTAAGGGTAGAAAGGACCATTTCAACACGACACAAACAGCATGAAGATAAAGACCATTAAGGCAAAAGACTGATACATTTTACTTCATTAAGAATTTCTGTTAGTAAAGAGAAAAGAGAAGCTATAGGGTGACACACATATTAACTGCTAAAATACTGGATTCCTGAATACATAGGACTTTTTACAAATGAGTAAGACAAACATAAACTATAATAGAAAAACGGGCAAAGAATATGAACATGTAAGTCACAGAACACAAATTAGCAACACACGAAAAGATGTTCAATTTCACTAGGAAACAAGGAAATGTAATTTAAAAGCACAGGGAGATACCGTCTCGCAGGAATGGGACTGGGAAAAAGTCTAACAGTTCCCAATTTTGGCAAGAACGTGAAGTAACAAGAACTTGCATCAACTATCAGTAATCTGGGAAAACCTAGCAGAGCTGAAGAAGCATCTACCCTTAAAGCCAGTGTTTCTACGCCTATGAAGACGCCTAAAAAAGACTCCCACAGAAGGCCCATGTGTCCGAGGAAACGTGCATAAGAATATGCGGTCAGCAAAGTGCGCAAACAACCTACAGGCCCACCAGCAGCAGAACGGAAAACCTGCGCTATCGCCGTTGGGGGTATCGAATATCGAAGTGCAGGGCCACGCACCTCAGCGAGGGCTTGAGAAGTGCAACCCGTGGACAGGGTCTGCTATACACGACGTGGGTCAGACATGAAAGCGTGCAGAGCCGAGCAGGACTGCTCCGAGAGAAACGTGGAAAGACCACGACGAGCAGCGTGGGGCTGCGGGTACTACTCAAGCCAGCGGCCGGGCTGGGCGGGGGGGGCAGTGACGCACCGCACACATGGCTCCACGCGCGCCCCAAGTTTTGTTTCTTCCGCCGGACAGTGGGGCACGGGTGCTGTGCCCTACTCTTCATAACTATCACAAGATACCACGGATCCTCTTTCGTATACAGAACGTACAGCCATCAAAACACATTTATTTTATTTATTTCTTTTAATTTTTATTTATTTATTTGCGAGAGAGAATGAGATAGAGCGAGCATGAGAGGGGGGAGGGTCAGAGGGAGAAGTAGACCCCCCGCTGAGCAGGGAGCCCGATGCGGAACTCGATCCCGGGACTCCAGGAGCACGACCTGAGCCGGAGGCAGTTGCTTAACCAACTGAGCCACCCAGGCGCCCCAAAACACATTTATTTTAAAGTAAAACAAGGAAATGACCACAAGCGTAGAAATAAAATTACAACCTGTAAGAGATGTAAATAAGAGCTGGATCTCTGAAAAAAATTCCCAACAAATTTAAGAGGGGGGGTGGGAAACAGCAGATAAGGCTGGAAATGAGGAAGAAGACACACTATAAAGTGTTAAATTTTTAGATGAATGCTATGCCCAGTTGCAAACGAATACACTTCAGGCTCAAACAAACAAACAAAACCCCAAAAAACAAAAAAACAAAAAAACAATAAAATAAAACCACCAACAGTTTAAAGCTAATTGGTAAAATGCACAACCAGTGTAACAGAAAGAAACCTCAACAGATTAATAGATATGGAAGAACTATAAAAAGTCATTAGCACACGACCTAAATTAAGGGACCAGGTGGTTATCTGTAGGTTCCCTGAGTAAACAATTTCTAGGTGACTGAAGCTATTTTGCAGGAGGGGAGAAAATGAGTTTGAGGGTCAGATGGGTTTCAATGCTGGCTTCACCCCAATCCTGACTTGCCAGGAAATAGCAACATTGAATCTTTCCAAATGAGTTAACCATGCTGAGGCTTGGTTTTCTGTAAGTGGGGTTGATGTGACTTGCCTCACAGGTTGTAAGGACTAAATGGGGCAATTCGCCTAAATTCCCTGGGAAAACACCCAGCACGGTGATGGTCCCCAGGGGCTCAAATGCCAACTCTTTTCTCCCTCCGCTAGCACAGGGCCCAGAGAAGAGAAACCTATCAGAAGGACTTTTTCTTCCTACCACTGAAAATAAGTGTCTGTTCTAAACCAAGGGTAGCTGGTGCAACAATGGAGAAGTTCTAGATGGGTTTTTGAAGTCCCAGTCAGTCATTATGAAGTGAAACAGAAATAAGAAAAAAACCAAAACTAAAAATGATCTAATGAGTGCTTTAAGAATAGTAATAATGAGAGAGTGACAAGAGGGCGATAAGCATTTGGAAATGACTACCATTTCTCCATAGCAGCAATTCTGGCTAAAAAAAAAACAAAAGAGAAGATGGTTCTATTCAAAAGTAAAAATATATCTTCCATAGATAATGAGAGGAACAGCTATAAAACTTCACTGGGAAGTGTAAAATAAGACTTCTTCCCATGCCTGATCAGTGCTGACCACTTATCATCCCTCAAGAATCGGCTCAAGGTTTGGGGTGTCCAGGCAACTCGGGAATACGAGGTGCTGGACCCTGAGGGTCGGGAAAGGCACCTGGGAGGGCCTGAACCCTGACCACCTGGTTTTTCATGTCATTACCTACACCTGACTATCAAACTGCTTCTAGACATAAAACTCCTCCATCTTCATATTCCCCCCACCCAAGTGCAAGAAAGAACTAGTGGTAACGATGAGTAATGGAAGAACGGATGATGTTATGCTAGAGTGGCAGGACAGTGGATGAATTTCTCTTGCTTAATTGCCCCCCCTTCTTTTGTTAGAACACTGCTTGCATAATACAGAATGAAATACTAAAAATGCCTTAGCTTGGGTATAATAGAACATACAAATTCAGAATGCTACTGCGGTAAGTTAGAAGATATTTTTTTGGATAACTGAGTTTTAGAGTTAAGACATTTAAATTCCGTAACAGATTGGGTCCATAAATCCCTGCCTGTTTTGCTGGGTGAAAAATCAGTACCAAAAGGTTTTAAAAAAAATACTTTCCAGCCTACAAAATGCCAGCCCAAAGGGAAATGTCGTCACGTCTTGGATAAGGCAATATGCTCCCTACAATATTCAGGAGCAAGGGGAGGGGCACCCCTACTCCTGCTCTTAAGCTACCGGACCCACAGGGCCCCTTGAGACAAGTAACCACCACCAAACTGTCATGTTCTCTGTATCCTCAGGCTACAAGTCTCTGCCACCCAGCAGGTGCCAAGTGAGCAACCCAGCAAAGTATAAACCTGGCCATATTCTCATGGTGCTTCCAGCCGAGTGTGGTGCTGACAACAGGCAGAGAATAATTAAATGCTGGCCGAATATATGTACATACAGATGAACAAATATGAAGGCAGTTGAAGAAGTGTGCAATGTTTAGCCAGAAGGCCTGCCTCAGAAGGCAGATGGTTAGCCGGCCCATCACACCCTGCTGTGTGTAAGCTGGCACGGTTCCTCACCACCGAGAACCGTGAGCAGAGACTGCACTGTCAGATGCTAAAAGAGACATGGGCTGGTGGGAGAGGCCCGAATTACACCGGAGGCCTTTTCCCAACTGGAGACTATTAATCTACACCAAAGAAGGGAGAAGAAAATTCATGGAGAGGAGAGCCCACATGCACAGGGGGACCAGTGTGGCAACCAGATATTGCGGTGAATGAGGTCCCTCCAGGTGCCTCCCACACGCAGGGCTCTTACCAAGACAGAAGCTTCCCGATGCATCCTCCAGCATCCATTCTTCTCCTTTTCCCAGCTGGGAAAACAGCTCTGGTTGAGGTCCTAAGAGTCCTGTTTTTGAGGGGGAAATGGACCACATCTGTTCATACCAGCGATAAAATCATTGTAAGGAGGAGACCTGGTCCTCGGGACTTCCTGGGAAAGGTGACCCGATAGGAAGGCCAGGGGACAGGCGAGTCCCCAGAAGGAAGAACAGACGGTTGGGGCCTGACGCCAACCATCTGTTCCCATGTCCTTCTCCCTGAAGGGCTGAAACGGAGAGAGGATTCAACCTCATCGCCTTCGAAGCATCTGCACTTAGACTCCAAAGGGGTCACGTCCCCAGGACACCAGGGGTAGGCATGCAGCAGCCCTGAAGAGAACATCCTCCATCAGCCCACTCCCAGCCCAGTCTTCTGTGTGGAACCAGTTTAAGAGTTTATAAGGGTCCCAAAGGGATCCCCAGATGTGAAGATCAGCCTTCGGAGGCCCCCCGCTTACCCAGTGAGACCAGGTTGCTGTAGTTCTCCAGCATCACATCCCTGTAAAGGGCCCTCTGAGTAGGGCTTAGCTGTGCCCACTCGTCCCGGGTGAAGAGCACGACCACGTCCTTGAAGGTCACTGATTCCTGTAACAGCAAATCCCATCGCTGGTGACCTGCGGCAACCCCCTCCCATGGCTCTCTGGGAAGTGCTGAGCCTGGCAGTCCCCAGAAGCCAGCTGAGAGGTGCGGGACTGTTAGCATAGAGCCGGACGGTATTCTGTGACAACGTAAGCATTTCCTCAGGGTGTCCTAGGGGCCGAATTTTTATCAGACCTTACTTCCTGTCTTGAAGAAACATATTGTGGAGAAGATATGCTTCCTTAGCACTGAGACTTCATACTTGCTGTTCATTTTGCCCTGGACATTTTCTCCCATCTCCCTCAATCTGCCCAGCCCTGCCTCCACCCCACCCCATGACCAAATCCTACCTAGGCCTCAGCCTCCACATTTCCTTCTGGGCAGAGCCTTCCTCAACTCCTGTGCAGGCCCAGCAAAGCACCGTCCCACTTTATTGTGAGTTCTCATTTGCTTTCGGATTCCCCCCACTGGACTCCAAGAAGCTAGGTAGGGACTGTTTCCACATCTCTCTTGTCTTCCTGGCACGTCTTGGAGAACATGGCCCAGCACCTATTACTTATTGCTTAGCAACTCCTGCTTGTCTTCAGCTGCTCACCTGCTCACCCCCAACACACATACATGGTTCACACAGGAATAGTCATTCTGAACAATATGACCTTGTCTCCTCTGATCACAACTAGTGCCTTCCCTGGAACCTCTTGGCTGAGAAGCCAAGAAGCTGGTGTGCCCTGAGAAGAGTTAAGGAGAAGCCCAGAGAAGAAAGTTATATATATACATATATAAACATATACACATATATATTTCTCTATTTATACATGTACATATAGGAGCAACGGGGTCAGGCCTCCAACTGAGACTGGATTAAGAGACAAGCTCTTGGTCAGGGTGAAAAAACAAGCACACCCTTTTCAGACCTCTACATTCAAAACTTTTATAAGGCAAATTGTGGGCGGGGAACCCTGCAGCAACTCCCCACTCACCTGGACCATGGTTGGCAGGTGCCTGACGGCCATTCCTTCTCTGATAAGCCCTTTCAGGGACTGGCAGAGCAGGACTTAGGCTAGAAACTTCTACACACCTGTTATGAGGAGAACTGGGTTAAAAGAGATCACAGGACAGTCCAGACTGAGGCTGGGAGCATTCACGTCCTGGGAGTCCTCCAATACCCCGAAGCAGTAGATTCTTAGTCCCTATTTGCTCCCAATTCTCTCTCCTCTCTGAGGATAGTTCTGCTGGCCTCCACTGTAAAGGGAATCCCTCAGCATGCAGCCATTCCCAGCCCCACACTTTCCCCCAGCATCTGGATCAAATCCGCCACATCTTCCCTTCTGTATCTTAAATAGGTTGGCTTCTCCTTGCAGAAAGCACCCTTCACTCCCAGATCTCAGGCTTTCTACCCACCCTCTGGCCTTTGCCCTTAAGTTACCCTGACAGGTCTCAACAGAACTTTCCCCCCTGCCTGGGAGGGGAGTGGAAGAAGTGGGGAAGGATGGTCTTCTTTCTCCTCCAAAGGCAAGCTAAGAGGGCTGGATACTCACTGTCAAGGCCTCTCAGGCCAAGCCCTCCTCCGACCTCAGGCCTTCCCCCCTCAGGGGCCCAGTGTGGGTGACAAAGAGCCAGAGGAGGGCGAGAGGCAGTGCATTTGTGTGGCTGGGTGGCGAGGAGGGGGCTGGGAGTCTCATTCCTAGAAGCCACCCTCCGGCCCCCTGCCCGGTCCCCGCGGGAGCTGCGGCTGCGGCTGCGGCTGCCCCGGCCTCGGCGAGGTCCGCAGACGGGGCTCCGACACAGCCCGGAGCATCACCCCCGGAGCGTCCACCGGCTTCCCGGAGTCGGCTCCTCCGAGACACACGCAGAGGCCCGGACCGCATCCTCCTGCACATGCTCTCGCACATTCCGACCCTAAAACCAACAGCCCGCACCTGGCCGTCCTCCCCTTTCCTCTTCAATCAAACCTCAGCCATACGTCCCGGGAAGTTTGGGGCATCCGATCAGCGTCCTCCAGAACGGACTACGACCCGTACCTCCTCGGCCTTCTTTCCCCCCGCCCTTGCCCCCCGGCCCGACCACCCCACGGCCGCTCCCGCTCTCCCGACGCGGCTCTGGCCACCGTGCCTGGTCACCACCGGATTGCCCTTCAAGGAGCCTCTGCCCGCGGCGAGGAACCGCAACCGCCACATCGCAGGCGGAGCACAATGAGCGGGAGTCGGCAGCCCGGGTCGGAACTGCGCTTGCGCGTTGCCGGGGGAGCCGCGGAGCCGAACACCCGCGAGTCCGAGGGCTGCAAGCCTTCGGCTTCCCAAGACTCCACTTCCCAGCGGGCGAAGCGGCGGCGAGCGCCACCCCTGCGCAGGGCCGAGAAGGTGATACCGTGCGCCTGCGCAGACAGGGCCTCGCCCTTCAACACGACTCCTGGGTGCTTTGCGTGCTGAAACTACATTTCCCAGAGGCCACGGCACGCTCGTCGCGGTTCCCCTTAGTCAGCTCTCCCCGGTGCGCTAACCCGCGCGTGCGGCCTTCGTTCCGTTCCAGTCCGACTCGGAGTCAGCCTCAGACTTGAAGTAACGCCCGGGGAAGGTAGAGACCAGAGAAAAGCTGACGACGGCGTGAAGTCTGTCGGTCGCCGTGGGGAGCGGATCGGGGCGGTCCCCGAGGACGGAGTGAGAGGTGAGAAGCCGCAGAAGGCGCCTTCCTGACGGAGGACCGCGCGGGGACGACTTGAGAAGGCGGCGGACGCAACCCGTTGTGGCGGTGTGGCCCGGGTGCGGGGCCGGCGGCGGGGCCCGGGAGAAGCGCCGAGGTGGTGGGGCGGCCTGGGCTCGGCGGCTCGCCGAGGGGAGGGAGCGGGCCGGGAGCGCGGGAGGTGTTCGTTTCCGCGGGGGCGGGCGGGCACGGGGGGCCTGTGGAAAATCGCGCCGGGGACGTTGAGGTGCCTTAGAACACACGTTTTCGCGAGCTCGGGGAGGAAAGAGGAGGTTTTAACTTTGTCGGTGGTGAATTGGGGTGGGGGGGAGTCAAAAATGTGAGCTGAGGTTTGTCAAGGAGCTGTCAGCGTAGGAAGCGGTGTCAGGGACTCAGGGGCCACGGCGGCCTCCCGTGCCGGGTTTTACGGACGCTTCCATCCTCCTGACAGCTCGGGAGCCTCGGTGTGTCCGGCGCTGTCCTGGGGGCTGGGGAGGGACCAGTGCAACCTGCACGTAGGCGGTGTCGGGAAACCTGTGGCGGTGGGCGTGGGGGGGCGTTGAGTCGCGTTTTGGAAACGCCCTTTTGCGGGGGGGACGCGTGAGCGGGGACTGACTCCGGCGAGAGAGGGAACCGTGTGAACACGCGGGGAGGGCCGGCGAGCTCCCGAGACAGAAGTGTGTGCTCGCTGAGCCCGGAGGGACTGGAGAGGGCACGGGGAGCCGGCGGGAGCCGGACGGGAGGCCTGAAGGGGACCGTCGGCTTCGCTCCGCGTGTGCTGGGCGCCACCGAAGGCGTCTGCGCGAGAGGGGCGGGGCCGAGCGCCACCGAAGGCGTCTGCGCCAGAGGGGCGGGGCCGAGCGCCACCGAAGGCGTCTGCGCCAGAGGGGCGGGGCCGAGCGCCACCGAAGGCGTCTGCGCGACAGGGGCGGGGCCGAGCGCCACCGAAGGCGTCTGCGCCAGAGGGGCGGGGCCGAGCGCCACCGGAGGCGTCTGCGCGACAGGGGCGGGGCCGAGCACACTTGGACGGGCTCGCGGGTCGGCTGGTGGGGGCGCCGGAGGGACAGCCTCCCGCACCCATGCAGCCTTGGTGTGCACGCGGCACTGGTTCGGAGGGCCTAGGGAGTCTAAGTTTCTGGACGCCGAGCTAAGCAGTCTGGATGTCACTTTGTTTTCAGGTATATGCGGATGGTGAAAATCTGTTTATGGAGCACTATGTGTTGGGCACTTTTATAAGCACTTTACATGGGGACCTACTGTAATCCGCAGCTGTGCGGTTTGCACTACTAACAAGAGAAGTGAAGCACCGAGATGCTGAGTGTCCTGCCCGAGGCTTCGTGTCTAGTAAGTGGAACCCGGAGTCCTGGCCCTGGTGATAGAGGACAGCTGCAGAGACTGCCCTCCTTACTTGTTGCCCAGAATGACCGAGAACTGACATACAAGGGCCTAAGGCTTCCAAAACTCCTGAAAAAGTAGTGCGACCTCCATGTTAAAGACCCGTTTCTCCAGCTGCCTCCTCTAAAGGTTAGTATGGCACCAAATTTTGAGTTATTGCATCTTCTTAGGCTTCAGTATGTTTCATTCTTCCTCTCCCCCTTGTCCGGTGCCATCCTTCTGACCCTTTATTTTGCTTTCTTTATCATTTTCATCTACTTTCTATCCATCTCTTCTCTCTGCCTCCTCTAGAAAAAAATATGTGAAGGCAAAGCAGGAAACTAGGTATAAGGGACAAATATTAAAGATCTAAGTTTCCGAGGATATGGTTGTTTCATTCCCCTTCCGTCTTTGTTCCAGCTCCCAAGAGTGAGAGCTTAGGGGTCACATAGCCCAAAGAGCCTGACCTGCCTGGGGACCCAGCGTCTATGGGGAGCCTCTTCCATTGCCACCCACAAACATCTTCTGTACCCATCACTTATTGATTCCCACCTCTCCCAATGAAAAATTTCCTTCCTTTGAAAAATGTTCCTATAGGGGTGCTCGGGTGGCTCAGTCGGTTAAACAGCTGCCTTCGGCTCAGGTCATGATCCCAGGGTGCTGGGATCAAGTCCCGCATCAGGCTTCCTACGCAGTGGGGAGCCTGCTTCTCCCTTTGCCTGCCGCTCCCCCTACTTGTGCTGTCAAATAAATAAAATCTTTAAAAAAAAATGAAAAAGGTTCCTATAGTTTCTACCTCTGCCCCACTCCCGTTCTCCCACTTTGAGCTGCCCATCCCGCCATGCTGCACCTTTGACTCTCCACACGTTTCTTTTCAGTGGTCATATAAACATACTCATGCCAGACTCTTCATTGGCCAGATCAACACCTTGCTCAAACCTCCTTTGTTTTGCCTACCTCCACTTTAGAGGCTGGAAGAGTATTTATTTTTTCAGCCTCCTTTGTTACTGGCCTCCATATAACGCAGCTGTGGTCAGTGAGATGTAAGCTGAAGTTTGCTGAGGGGCTTCTGGGACAACCTTTCTTGATAAAAGGCACAGATGTGCTGGTGCTTCCCATCCCCGTTCTTCCTACCTTGAATGCACATACTTTACCTGAAGCAGAGCAGCCATCATGTGACCATGGTGGAAAAGCCATGGAACTAAAGACATTGAATTAATTTTGTCTTTGAAACGATGCCACCCACCTCCAGATTTGTTATGTGAGGGAAAAAAAAAATCCCTGCTTGCTTGTAAGCCTTGTTAACTGGGCTTTCCAGTATTTGTAGCCATAAATCTCTTCTGATAGATACACCCGCTCTCCATGCTGGTCTCCCTCTAGTTATCTTTCTCAGTGTCTCCTTTCTCAGGTAAGTGAATGAGTCCTTTTCAGCCTTTAACTTACTCTTCAACCCACTAATATTTAACAGAGGTTATCAGTAACCAAAACCAAAGGCCATTTTTAATTATCTTACTTTAACCCTCCACGGCATATGAAAATACTAACTATTCTTACCTTATGTGAAATTCTTTTACTTTTGTGCCACCATCTTCTAATTTTTCCTTTTGCGTTTCATTTTCGTTTTGGTTGCTGTTTCCTCTCAGCTCTCACTGGTTCCACTTCCTCCACTTCCCCCATTCAGTGACAGTACTCTCAGAATACCCTTCACACCTGCCCTGCCACTTAGTCTAGTGTCTGTCAGGAATTTTCACTTGGATTCCCACAGACTCATTAAAATGCCCCCAGACTGAACTTACCATTTCCCCACAAAATCGGTCAACTTTGTGTGTTCTTAATTATGGTACTCCATCCACCCAAATAAATTCAGGTTCCTACATTTAATCAATTACCACATTATCTAGATTCTGCCTCATTATTGCTTGAATTCTTCCTTTCCTCTCCCATGCCACAGCCAGTGTTTTAGTTTAGCCCTTGAAAAGCAAAGAATATATCTTATCCATTTTGATCTTCTCATCATATTTATCACATATTTAGCACTTATTATGTGTGAAATAAATGAAATTGTCTTAACTACTGTCATCACTAGAGATCTATAAAACCTACGATTGTTTTGAATACATTTTGAGTTGCAAAGATTTTGTTAATATGTCACATTTTCATGTCTATTAGTGTTTAACCCTTTCTCCTTTTCACTTTGATACAGAGTATGGTACAAAGATACATATTTGAATCCTATGTACTTAGAGACTATATTTAAGTTATACTGTTTTCTAAATAATTAGCTTACTTAACAGTAGTTTAATGACTGTTAGTTGAGAACTCAAAATAGCATGCTATTGCATTAAGATCTGTACAATTGTTTCATCACCCGGGTAGCAACCAGCCTAAGTTTTAGGGGAGAAAATAACAGTGCAGGAGGAGGGGGAGGGACATGGATGGATAATACTAGGATTTGGTAGAGGTAGAGAATTTTGACTCAAAACATCCAGGTAAACCAGATTGTGAAATAGGAGCATCTAGGTAACATTTATAACATGGTAAAAGATCAAGGATTTCCCAGTATTGGTTATATTTATAGGTTTATAGCATTTTAGAGCTAATAGGGATCCTGGAGACCTTCTAAATTCAAAATCCCTCATTTACCAAATAAGGACACTGTGACCTGGTGAAAGTAGGTGACTTGTCTAAGTTAGTGGCAGATCAGGACTACATACCAAGTCTTTGGGCTGTCCAGTTTAGCACTCTCACCTTTTCTCTCCAGTGTGAAGTCTCTGATATCTAAAGAAGATCTACAGTAAGATACAACAGAACTTACCTTCAGCATGAATCATCATTGTTTAGAACATTAGCTATTTAAACCTTCTGGTGTAAAGGAATGTTTTACATTCTGAATTAAGATTTCTCTATTTTATATGGTTTCTTTGTGGTGGTATTATCTGATAGAGAAACTTAAACTTCAACTAAAAGATTCCTACAATCATTACATTTATTAGGTTTCTGTGTTACATGACTTATCTGATTATCACCAAAGAGTTAATCCTGGTGAAGGGTTCAATGAAAAAACTCAGGTATGAGTTCTCTGATGTCGTGTAAGGTTTGTACTCCGACTGAAGGCTTTCCCACATTCGTTACACTGATAGGGTTTCTCTCCTGTATGAGTTCTCTGATGCACTATAAGGGATGAATTTTTAATGAAGGCTTTTCCACACTGATCACATTCATAGGGTTTCTCACCAGTATGAATTCTTTGATGTTCAATAAGGTATGCACTCTGGCTGAAGGCCTTTCCACATTCGTTGCATTCATAAGGTTTCTCTCCAGTATGAATAACCTGATGTACAGTAAGGGAAGATCGCCCAGTGAAATGTTTTCCACATACCATACATTCATAAGGTTTCTCTCCAGTATGAATTCTCCGATGTTGAGTAAGAGATGAATTCTTGCTGAAAGCTTTTCCACACTGATTACATTCAAAAGGTTTTACTCCAGAGTGAAGTCTCTGGTGTTCTATAAGGTATGTACTTTGGCTAAAGGATTTCCCACATTTGTTACATTTGTAGGGTTTTTCTCCAGTGTGATTTCGTTGATGCAGAGTTAGGGTTGAGCTTTTACTAAAGGCTTTTCCACATTCACTACACTCATAGGGTTTTTCTCCAGTATGACTTCTCTGATGTACAATAAGGTGCATGCTCTGACTAAAGGCTTTCCCACATTCATTGCACTCATAGGGTTTTTCTCCTGTGTGAGTTCTCTGATGAACTGTAAGATTCATGCTTTGGGTAAAAGCTTTCCCACATTCATTACATTTGTATGGTTTCTCTCCAGTATGAATCCTTTCATGTTGAATAAGGGATGAATTCTTACGGAAAGCTTTTCCACACTCTTTACACTGATAGGGTTTCTCTCCAGTGTGAGTTCTTTGATGAACAGTAAGGTTCATGCTCTGGCTGAAGGTTTTCCCACATTCGTTACATTTGTAGGGTTTCTCCCCAGTATGAATTCTTTGATGTACAGTAAGGGAGGAGCGTTCAATAAAGTGCTTCCCACATACATTACACTTATAGGGTTTCTCCCCAGTATGAATCCTCTGGTGCTTAAGAAGAGATGAGCTCTGGCTGAAGGTTTTCCCGCATTCATTACATTCATAGATTTTCTTTCCTACAAACATACTTTGAGTTTTAATTAATTCAGAATTCTGTTTAGTGTCTTCTCCATGTGAATTCTGATTATGGGGCCTTTGTCCCACAGGAATACTTTGTTGTATATCAAGGATTGACCCCTGACTAGAACATCTTTCAAATTCATGACCTCCACATGCCCTCCTCTCAGGGAGGGTTTCCTTATGAGTAACGGCCACTTGGCGCAGATGTCTGTCCTGGTTTTTCTGTTGCCCATCTAACCAATTATCAGGTTCCCAGGCTTCCCCTAAAGAAGAAGGCCAGAGACCTTCCCTTTCCATCATTACCCCATAGGATAAATATTCAGTAATGCTGGGCTTTATAGTTGATTCTTTGGTTTCAAGTCTTGTCTCCCAGTCTGAAAAAAATAAAAATTCAAATACACATCGGTTTCTGTGCTGGAAGACAAAAAACTGTCTAAGGTGGGAATGAGAGAAAGAAACTGAGAATAACTGTGGGGCACATGTGAGAGTTTTCAAAGATGTCCCTACAATGAGGAAGAAAACCAGAAGGGAGGGAAAGAACAGTGAACCAGTTCATAAATAACAGGAGAACTAGAGGAGGCAGTAAGCAGAGAAAAGAGTAAGCCTGTGTATGCAGGAGGGATGGACACTGAAATCACTGACCTTTGGACAAGGCTGAATAATGAAGACGGAATGAAGGGAAAATATACAGACAAGCTGGGATCGGGGGAGGCAGATCAGAAAGCCCTGGTATTCCCACCAGCAATTTCTTCTCCCCTGCAATGCTGCCTCTAATTCTGACACTAAATCTTTGTACAACACCACAGTGTGACACCGTGAAAGATTGTTGGCTCTGGAATCAGACACACTTGGGTTTAAACCCTGACTGTTAACTTACCCTCTTAACTAGTTGTTTCTCTGGGTTTTAGTTTTCACAGACCTAAAATAAAGATAAAAATAATCTGATGAGGATTAAGTAAGATAATGCATATAAACTACCCTTCAGGAATATGCTTGTTTGGAACATAAAATACCACAACCTACTTGAAACTTAAGGGAGGATGACACAATCTAAAGGTTCACCCTACCACCAACTTTCAACAGGCTGTAAGTTTCTCATTCTCTCTTTAGGTAAGAGGGTCATACAGGGCCCTACCATTTCCTACTAAATACCCATTCGTTAGAGATGTGAACTGCCCTCATTCAAAGATTTGATACACAGAAAGTAACAAAGTAATGATACACAGAAAGTAACAAATTTGGAAACTATGTAGAGGTTCAAGAAAAAAAATTGTAAAGTAATAAAAACAGGCAGGGAGAGGCAAAGCAGGATCTGTTGAGCTGCTTGAGATGGGGCTGAAGGAAGGACCTTGTGACCACTCTGACTTTATTTTATCAGATCCCCCTTCTTATCCTAGACAAAGTGGCTGGGGGTGGGGACCGGGCAATGAGAGGCAGAGGACAGAAAACTACAATCTGAGAATCAGCTGTCAGCTTGATCAAAATTACCAGAGCCAAGATCAACACTGAACCAACAAACCAAAGGCCTGTGAGCAGGAGGCTTTACTATGAAGCATGAGGTATGCATTAACCGGACCACCTCCTTGCAACCTGACCTGCTTATGTAAAAAAAGAGAAAAAGTGGAAAGCCACGCAGGCTCCTCTTCTAAAGCCACCAGGTAACCCCAGAAAGGACCTCTCCAATTGAGTGTGAATATCAACAGGTAACACATGAACTGGAGGCTACCTCCTGTCCTGTCACTATATCACATCCAACTGTGCAACCAAAGCTCTACCCAATAAACAACATAAAGGGCAAAGGAGGAGCCATTCACACTGTTAGACAAATATAAACTCAAGACAGAACTGCCCTCATTCAAAGATAAATGATACACAGAAAGTAACAAATGTGGAAACTATGTAGAGGTTCAAGAAATAAAATTTTAAAATAATAGTAACAGGAGAATGAGGAAAAAAACATAAAAACCACCTGGAAAATAAACACTGGGAGAATAATGAAATGCTTCCAGTCATCAAAAGGCGTCAAAAAGGAAGTAAACAAAAACAGTGACATACTGGAAGGAGATCTTTGCAACACACGGCCCATACAGGAGGACTAGAACCTCGATCTGGAAAACAGTGTCGTGGAACACTAAGCCCACCAGAAAAATGGGCAAAAGACTTGAATAGGCACTTAAGAAAAGGAAACAGTGGTGGTGAGTAAACAAGCAAAGATACCCAATCTCAACAGTAACCAGGAGAAGGGAGATTAAAGCTCTAATGAGTAACATCCACCTGAGTAAAAAAATTAAAAAGTGCAGACTGATAGCTTCAGATTTTAGAAAGATGTGCTGTAATGCAAACTTTCACATACTGCTGGTGGAGATGTAATTTGGTTCCGGTGTTTGAAAAAGTTTAACACTACCTAGTAATGTAGAACAGGCACACAGACTGTGATTTAGCAAACCCACTAGTAGGTACATACACTTAGGGAATCTGCTTTGCAAAGGTACACCACAATTCATAATTTTAAAGGTAACATCGTGCACAAGAGCAAAAAACTGGAAACAACCCAATTGCTACCAACAACAGAATGGATAACTAAGTTGTGAAATATTTATAACAGGATAACTGAAAACAGTGAATGTTAAGGATGTCATGTTTGTGTCTCCCCAAAACTCACGTGTTGAAGCGTAATCCCCAATGAGATAACTTTAGGGGGAGAACCTTTGGAAGTCATTAAGTCATGACGGTAAAGCCCTTATAAGAAGTGACAGATGACAGAGCTTGCTTCCCCTCTCTCTGCTCTCTACCATGTGCAGATGCAGTGTGAAGGCAGCTGTCCATGAAGCAGGAGGAGAGCCCTCACCAGGAAGCCAACCATGCTGGTGCCCCCATCTCACACTTCCAGCCTCCAGAACTATGAGAAATAGATGTCTGATGTTAGAGCTACCAAGTCTATGGTGTTCTGTGATAGCAGCCCGAACCAACAGAGAACATTAACTAAAGCTATGTAGAATAATCAGAATTAATAAGTAATTTAAGCCAAGTCACACAAAAATGTATATAGTAAGAGGCCATTTAGATAAAGTTTAAAAACAGGCTAAAACTAAATGTATTGTTTAGAGATTTCTTTATGGATGGCAATACTGTAAGGAAAAGCAAGGAAAGACAATTATCACAAATGTGGGAAGAATGGTTATGTCTTGGGTAAGAGGATGTGAATGAGAAGGCTCAAACAAAGCATTTCTAAGATACAAGCAATGGGGGCGCCTGTGTGGCTCAGTCGTTGAGCGTCTGCCTTCGGCTCAGGTCGTGATCCCAGGGTCCTGGGATCGAGCCCCCCATCGGGCTCCCTGCTCAGCGGGGAGCCTGCTTCTCCCTCTCCCACTCCCCCTGCTTGTGTTCCCTCCCTGTCAAATAAATAAATAAAATCCTAAAATAAAAAAAAAAGATACAAGCAACGTTCTGTTTCCGAATCTGGGTTCTAGTGTCTGGGTGTTTGCTTTCCTTATTATTTGTTCATCTTTATCATCGTGAACTATAAAGAAAAGCAGTATGGCATAATGGCTACGACAACTTTGGAGCCAGGCTACCTGGCTCCACTTAGCTGTGTGACCTTGGGCCTGTCCGTGTTCCTGTCCTCATCTGTTAAATGGCACCTATTGTATATTGTTGAGGTAAGAACAAAAATTAGTTAATACTTATAAAGAGCTTAGAATACGTAGATTTTTGCTAAATAGTACATGTATTTTACATATTCTTCTGTATATATGACATTTCTTAAAATGAGAACAATAAAATATTTCCTATTTTGGAAAATATTAACAATTTTAAGTTGAAACATCACTATGTACTAAAGAAAAGAGACAGTATATCTTCATGGAATTTGGAGATCTAATTTAAAAGTTAATTCTGGAGATTTGCTGCAGGAAATTAAAAATGGATTACCAACAATTTTTTTAAAAACTGACTGAAGTGATCGCTCCGGGTACATGGGATGCCAAAAACAGGGAAGCCATGTCTACAAGGGACTGAGGAAAGACCAATGTGACTCAAGAATTGCACATGGCCAGTACTCTATACATGTGTAGAGAAAACCAAAACACATTCTTAAATATGAAAGATTTAGTAATTATAGAACTCCTATGCCGTTCCTGAAATACTACTTAGATAGGCGATTTGAACAAAGGATTTATCCAGGAGTTCCAGAATGCTCGCTATTAGGAATCTATTAATATATTAGTGGGACATGGGAAAAAGGACCTGTGACCAACCCAAGGGATGCTTCAGAAGTATTTGATAATATCCAATGTTGGATCCTGATTCAAAAACAAAATTATAAGCAGTGTACCAAGCATACACATAAAACTCTAGAATTCACACTAGCAACAGAATCAAGGAAAGATGCTTACTATTTAATATTGTTCCCAAAGTGTGACCAGTACATTAGACAACGTAGAGGGGAGGAAATTTTACTTTTCTCAGATCACATGACTGTCTCCCTGGAAAACATAAAAGTGTTAGGGTAGCTGTACTCAGAATTAGTGAAGTGTTGAAGGGCTGGGACCGGAGCACTAAGGATCAAAAACTATAGCTCTTCTAGGATTGGATGAGGTTCAGATGCTTGCTATTTTGCTGTCTCATTAAACAAGGCCCCTGTAACGTGCACAGCAATGTGCCTGGCCAGGATAAGCGTTCATTGATTGTTAGCTGTTACCATTACCCTTATTATTTTGTGTTAAACAATATACAGCCCCCTCTTCCTTTTTCCCTAAACAGGACTTTGGAGTGATAGCCCATTCTCCCTTAGAATGTCTAGTTATAGGCTTTATATAATTTTGGTACTCATCAGGACATGAACAAGAGCCCCCAGGACTGAGGCATCTGGGAGAACACAGATCCTTCAGTCTTTATGGCTGACACTGGCCATAGTAGAGGCCAAGAGCCTGCAGAGAATTGGGGTGGGTACAGCTCTCGGGCAGCAGGTCCTGCTCTTCCTATGGCAAGTCGATTTATTTCTTTTTGTCTTCCTTCAATCCCCTGTGTAGTAGGTAAGTTACTCCTTCCACTCCACCACTTATTCACCTGACTGGACTTCCTACTTAACACTCTTGGTGCTGTACAGTGCATTCTCCATATAGCAGCCAGACGGATCCTCTGAACATGAAATATCTCTTTAAGAAATATCTGTTGAGCCAGGTGCTGATTAGGGTGCTAGCAATGAACAAAACACATTTCTACCCTTAAGGAACTTATATTTCCATGAGAGCAAGAAGGGCAATCAACATAATAAGTAAAATACTTAGAATGTAAGTGGCATACCTTATGGAAAAAATAAAAGCAAGAAAGTGGAAATAGGGAACATGATGGGTGAGGGGAATGGTTTGTAATTTTACATAGAGTCTTCAGGAAAGGCCACAATGAAAAGGTGATATTGAAGCCAAGACTTTAGGGGGTGAGGAGGGAGTCACAGGACTATCAAAGGGAGAGCATCCCACACAGAAGGAAATCCCAGTGCTGAGGCCCCGAGGCAGATGTGGGCCTGCCCTGTGTAAGGATCAGTGAACTGTGGATACTTCTATATTTATTATGGTCTTTTAGGTTAGTTTTCCTACTAATGGAGGCAAAGACATGTGTCTGTACTATACATGAGGGAGGCTCAGGTTAGCATGAAGGTAAATAGGGACTCTGTAACAATATATAAATTCTGTGTGTATGTTAACACACACACGTGCACACAGACACAAGTAGTCACCCAGTACATTTCTGAGAATGATACAAAGTCGTGTATAAAACACAAATAATAGGTTTCTGTGTTTGGGGTAGTAAAGGGTGGCTTCCTGGAGAGCTTAAAATGTTACAGAATCCCTAACTATCTTATTTTATAGACATAATCTTTGGTAATAGATTTTAATACTTTGCACATGTTCTTGTTTGTATCCTTCATGACTGTACTTCACCAACAGATTTAAGTCTAATGACCACTGACTAGAGGGTAAAAATTCACTGCTTTCCACGTTACTAATAATTCCCATCTCTATTTCAGCATTAACAAGTTTACTAGCAATAATGCTGTCTCTAACAGAACTTCTATCTCTACGTTTTCTACTCAGCTTTTATAAAACAGAGGCAAAATCTAATGAAGCATTCAAGAACTGTACACATGAAAACCTTAGTACAGAAAAAGAAAACAATCATCCAGGGCGCCTGGGTGGCTCAGTCGGTTGAGCATCCAACTCTTGATTTTGGCTCAGGTCATGATCTCAGTTGTGGGATTGAGCCTGTGTCGGGCTCTGTGCTGAGCATGGAGCCTGCTTAAGATTCTCTCTCTCTCCCTCTGCCCCTCCCCTCGTCCCTCCCCCCACAAGCTCACAAACACACTCTCTGTCCAAAAAGAAAGAAAGAGAGGAAGGAAGGAAGAAAACAATCATCTAAAAGAAAAATTGGGCCAGGATGTAGAGGTTCTATTTTTGCTAGATGTACTTGGAAATAAGAAGTCACAGCAAGGCAGGGAAAGAAAGTTATAACTTTTTTGTTTCAGAATTAGCATTAAACTCGAAGGCAGAAACAAAACAAGAAACCTGTGTTCAACTTCGGGCATGTCATTCCCCCTCTGAACCCATCTGTCCCACTGAGGGGGCGCTGGCAGTACCTACCCCATAGGATGGTTACGAGGAGTGAGTCATGATGGCTGGAGAAGAGCTGAGCACAGCATTCAGTCCTCCACACTTTCTTGTCTTGGTTTTGAACAGAAAAAGACTAAATGGTAGCTTAATCTGGCAGTTACATCAAAGAAAATCTGGAAAAAAACAAGACCTGGAGTTAGCACACCACCAATTTTCCGGGCTTCATCCTCTGGCTCCACTTTTCTCAGTCTTAGGTTTCTCCTCTCTGCTCCCGTAAATACACTTGAGTCTCTTCGCTGGTAAACAAACCAGAGGCACTCGACCTCTGACTTGTCTCAGCTCTTGCCGTATCTTCCTTTTCCTCTAAAGTGAACCCTATTGAAACAACTGTCTGTAATGTCTTTACTTGTTTGCTTCTTTACTCATCTACCCACAGCACATTTCCCTCTGCACCAAGAGTGCTCTTCCTCAGGCCACATCCTTAGCGTCCTTCTGGCTAAGGCCAACAGCACCCTCCAGTTCTTGGTTGGCATGCAGTACTCTCCCACTGCTTCTCTCTTCCCTTGGCTCTCCCTACATTCTCTTCTCCTCCTTTGACAACTCTTTCTGTCCTCTTCACTGGGGCATCTTTGGCCTCAAGTCAATCTTACTGTCCTTTAGGGTTCCATCCTTGCTACTTTGCCCTTCTCATTCCCTCCTCCTGATAATTAATAATACTCATTGATATGAATGTCACGGATAGGATTATAACTTTCAAATCTGTATTTTCACCTAATGTCTAAAAATTCTACTTGATGTCATTCAATATTCATTTAACAAGCATATATTAAATACCTACTCTGGCAGGCAACGTGCCAGGCAGGGATATAAAGCAGTTAGCTCAATCATGACAATTCAGTGAGCCTGCACACTGGTGGCTGGACAGACATTCAGAGAGACAAGGCAAATATAATGTGAACTGCAATCATAAACAAATGAAGAATCTTTAGATTTAGCCGTGGAGAAGCCTGAAGACCAGTAAAGAAGATAGAGGAAAACCCAGGATTAAGAATATATGTGTTCACCTCTGCTGCCTCCAGAAAACCCACCAAAATGACAGTGGGATAATTAAAAAGGCATATATCAACCTACTAAAATAATCTAGAGAATAAGGGAAAAAATGCTGCATACATATACCAAAAAACAAAACAAACAAAAAATATTCTCATACAGACAAAATAAATTAATGCATGCATTAAAAAATATTGCTGTTAAGAAAGAAGGAACACTCAGAATGAAAAGAAGGCTCATAGAAATTTAAAAATAGAAATAAATTTTTTTCAGAGAAGGACTGAAAGACTTTAAGGAATTTATTTAAGAAATATTATTAAGAAATAATATTAAGAAATATTAAGAAAGAAAAATTCCTTTAAGGAATTTATTTAAGAAATAAATTTAAGGAAATCTTTACATCTCCTGGCACTCTTCCCTTCAAACAAGACCATGCAGTCGCCCACAGGGTCTTTGCACCTGCTGTTCCCTGGACCCAAAATGGTCTACATGGCCTATCACTTTGTGAATTATCTGTTCAACATCCACCTTCAAGGAGAGGCCCTCTCTGATCACTCCCTCTAAAATAAAGCTGCTGTTAACTGATCCAGTTCCTTTATTCTGCTTGCTTTTTCCACATAGCACTAGGACTCTAGACTATTCATTCCCTTCCTTTCCTTTCCCTTCTCCCTCCATGCTTGCTTTCTTTATTAATTTACTTTCCCCCCACTAGACTATAAGCTCCATGGGGAAACTGCCTGTCTTGTTTATTACTACAGTGCTAGGAACAGGGCCTAGTGCTCACAAAATGTTTGTTGAATAAAAAGATTATTTACATAAGAATAAATACAAATAGCAATAGTAGGGCGCCTGGGTGGCTCAGTTGGTTAAGCAACTGCCTTTGGCTCAGGTCATGATCCTGGAGTCCCTGGATCGAGTCCCGCATCGGGCTCCCTGCTCGGAGAGGAGCCTGCTTCTCCCTTTAACCCTCCCCCCTCTCACGTACTCTCTCTCTCATTCTCGCTCTCTCAAATAAATAAATCTTTAAAAAAAATACCAATGATAATCAAACCACAGAATCTATAGTAAAGGCAATTAAAGCTACCTTAAGGGATCATTTTATACCTAATAAATTACCACTAAAAGGCATAAAAATATCCAAAGTTGTGCAATGTGTACAAGAGCCATAAAAAATACATCTTTTGACCCAGTGATTCTTGTAAAATCCTGTTCTTTAGAAAGCTTACTAGAAACTAGCAGCAATGTTCGTAAGATTCTTTTTTTCCTGTCAATATGTTCTTTTACTGATTTCTTTTATTGCTTTATACTTAGGTAGTCATACACTATTCAGAGATAAAAATATGTGCCTAATATCTCTTTAATTTAAAAGATGTGTTAGAAGAAATGGTGATCAGTGCTTTCATATTGAGTAGAGAATATAAGGCTGTAAAGTGTATTTTTTCAGAGGAAATTCAGCGATAACCTCTAACAGAAATTTCATTTGTGAGGGGGATTAGGGGATTAGAAACTGGTTAACAAAGATTCAGAGGCATTAAATGCTTAGAGTAGCATGGGATGAAGACTGAAAGTTTAGGAATGAGAAAGGGAATGCATAAAACATGAGGTTACTAGTGAAAATAACAAGGCTAAAGTCTTCTTCATTTGTTTTTAAATGAAGACTATAAAACATGTATACATGTTTGCAACTCAGGGAGAAAAACACTAGTTTCCTTTAAGAAAGCTGACAAAGGCTTAAATGAATGAGGGAAAGAAAGCCATGGATAGAGGTTATGGCTGACAGGAGAGACTCGTGAAACAGGAAAGAGAATATAAAGTGGAGGAAGACAGAAAGACAGGGATTCAAAATACAGATGAAGACAGAAAAGCAATAACTGGTAACATTTACTGATATTCACAGCAATTAATAAGTGCTACAAATGTAGTAACTCATTTAATCTTCCTACACTTACTTCCCTCCATGGTGAGGACTTTTGCAGGACAGAGGGAGGAGCGGTGACATGAGTAATGCAGAGGCCTTTGAGAGAATATATGTTGGGGGGTGCAGGTCTCTCCAGGAGACCCAGGGGGGTCCGCAGGGATTTCTCCCAAGTGGACACACTCAGGTAACAAGTACCTGCTGCCTGATCTGTATCTGGAGAGAGGCCCACTGGAAGTCCTTTTGTCATCCAGCTCAGTTCTTCGAGTTCCAGCTGAGAAATCACATTTGGTTTGAAAGCTGATGCCCTGCTCGGGAGGAGAGCCACTAAATGTGGGTTCTGAACTGAGTATAACAACCACTCCCGGTACCTGTCCTTGTCCCTTGCCCGTCAGGCCTTTGGAAGGTTCTGTTTTCCATTCCATGTCCAGAGAGGACACCAAGCAACCACCCTAAAACAACGACCTATCACAGCAGGATAGCAAGTGCGAATTCTTGAATTTCCGCGGTTGTACAAGGTGTCAGTAGGTAGGGAAAGATGTCAGTAGGGAGGTTTTGAGTTAGAATGAGAGGTCCTTACCCTGTGAAACCAAGTCCCTGTAGTTCTCCAGCATCACTGTCCCATACAAGTTCCTCTGAGCAGAATCTAGACAAATCCACTCCTCCCAAGTGCAATCCATAGACACATCCCTGAATGTCACTGACTCTTGAAACTATAAATTCCTGCTCAGAGGATTATGCCAATAAAACCTCCTGAGGGAAGTGAAAACAAACAAACAAAAACAAGCAGCATTAGAAGGGAAGGATAAAGAGATCAGTGTGAGAAAAATGTCTTATCTGCCTAAAGAAACTAAACAAAAATGTACATTATCATGAAATGATCAGAGATAAATGTAATAATAGAAAGTGCTTTGGGGCACCTGGGTGGCTCAGTCGCTTAAGCATCCGACTCTTGATTTCGGCTCAGGTCATGATCTCAGGGCCCCAAGGGCGTGGAGGGCATGGAGCCTGCTTAAGATTTCTCTCTCTCCCTCTGCCTCGTCCTCCCCCCCGCCATCATATGCTCTCTCTCAAATAATTAAATAAATGAGTAAATAAAAAGAAAGTGCTTTGACATGTAAGGACAGGCAGAGGAGCTATTAGAGAGTAATAGGGAAGGCTGCTCTAGATTACCACTGGAGAAGAGTAGGTACTGTTCTCATGGCCTCCCATTTACCCCATTGGTGAAGGAGGGATCGCGCGCCTTACAGAGCACAAGATGACTGAACACACGACACCCAGCACCAGACAGAAGAGACTGACAGCAGTTTACCAGTCACATGTTCTCATAGCCTGGGCAAGCCTACCCACCATGCAGGGCCACTCAGGGACTGCACTGGTAAGCCAGCTGGGGCTGCAGGAAGCAGGCTTTGTAGTGACAAGAGTGAGGGGACCCTTGGTTACCATGGGAACATGCAGTCGGCTTGTTTGAACAATTTCACGGGCTGGGAGGGAGGCAAAAGCCATTAGCTTGAGGACTGGGAGGGCTGCACCCGGTCTGGCTGATGGGAGGGCTAGCTAGTAGGGTGCTTTTCCTGTTGGGCTGGGGCAGGGAGACCAGGAGAGCTCACAGCCAGGTCTTTGGAGCCCTGCGAGGCTCAGCGTCGTCAAGGCGGCACACGGAATTTCAGGCTTTGTAATACAGGCGGAGTCCCAGGTAATGGAGGGAAAGCACGTACAAACAGGATACACGCAGAATATGGTTGTGCTCGCTTCGACAGCACATATACATGCAGAATATGGTTAAGAGGACCAAGAAAACACCCAGCTTGACCTGAGAGTGGCATTTTGAATTGACAAGCCCATTTCAGCACATTGTTCTTCTAGCTGTCAGACTAGAAAGTAAAACACAGTAGGTATTCAGTATCTGTTTAATGAGTGTGATGGTTAATTTTATGTGTCAGCTTGACTGGACTAAGGTATGCCCAGATAGCTGGTATAGTGTTATTTCTAGGTGTTTCTGTGAGGGTGCTCCCGGTGAGTCAGGAGACCGAGAAAAGATCAGCCCGCAGCAATGTGGGAAGGTATCATCCAATCCATTGAGGGCCCAAATAGAACAAAAAGGCCGAGGAAGGACAAATATGCTGGCTCTGCTTGAGCTGCGGCAGCCCTCAGACAGTGCTCTTAGCTCTTGAGCCTTCAGACCCCGACCAGGACTTACCCCTCAGTCCCGGATCTCAGGCCTCTGGGTTCTCTTTCTTTGAAGAAGCCTGACTAGTACAAGGAGGGAGCACTGATTGAGTGCTCACAGTTATACTGAGTTTTGCACTAATAGGAGTCACACACCTCACCTCATTTAATCCATATGACAACCTGCCAAATTGTTAGCACTAAAGTCATCATTTTACAGAGGAGGAATCTGAGGATCAGAATGGCTAAATAACTTCTCCACGATCACACAGCTGGGACTCAAACCCAAGGCCATCTATCTCCTGGTGTTGTGAGAGGAAAAGGCCAAGAAAAGAACCCTTGCAGCCAACCCCCATCAGAGCAAGTGAGTGTGGGCTGGGGGGTGGGAGGAGGGAAGGAGATTCAGGACTGAAGGTCCAGGAGGAAGGAGTGGGTCAGACAGAATGATGACTGAAAGGAGAGCTGCTGGTTGGAAAATGAGCTAATTTCAGCAGAGTGATGAAGGCAGAAGTCAGCTCACAGTGGGTAAAAGGCTAAATGGAAGATAAGGAATCAGAAGCAGCTGTGAAATTACTTCAGACTTATGTGGAAAAGATAAGAGAGGACGATATGGAAAGAAGGACAAGGAAATGGGGATAAAGCCATGGAAGAGGCTTTCATTTAAGGACAGAGAGCGCTGTGCTATATAAGTGGGCAAGGGGAGAAACGTAATGGAGAGAAAAGGCCTGGATACCAGAGATGGGATGAAGCCCACGCCCAAGAAGTATGTGTATTTTACATCCTGCTTGCTGTGAACTTAGAGAAAAAGTGTTAGCACTGAGGCAGAGTTCATTCTCTTTCTGCCTCATTATTTTTTGCTAATATTTATTTAATCAACATATCAACATAACGTTAAAAATCACAAATATTGTCAAGAAATGTAAAGGTAGCTTCTAGTAGGACATAATTATATGGCTGAATTTCCATTTTATGAAAGGAAAAAAGGAACCAAGAAAAATCAGTTTAATAAATGTAAAGAAAGGAAACAAGAAAGTGTAATAAACATAAATCCTTAAATAATCAGGAAAAGACATGATACTTGTATAACAACATATGTGAATGAGTTGACTTTCTCTACTAAAAGACAAAAACTCTAAAATTGGTTTCAAATCTAGCATATACAAGCACAAACCAGAATGTTAAAAAGTAAGGGGGGGAGGGCGGGTAGAGACAAGATATATCAGGCCAGTGTAAATAAAAAGAAAGCAAGGAGAAAAGAAAAAAGAAGAAACTGCGAGGAGAACAAATGAATATCAGATAAGGTATAATGTATGTGGAAACAAAGCATAAGCCCCTTCTTTGGGGAAAAAGGTAGCAGAAATAGGATATTCTCCTTCCAAAAATTAATCTACTTTGTTTTTTCAATAAATTGCCTTGTTAGAACATATTGAGCAAAATTAAAAGCCCAGATTCAGACTCCTGTGGGCTGTATGCCAGTCTTCCCCACTTCCCTGGATCCTTGTGGGCTTCAGTGCAGAGCTTGTCTCTATTATGAAATATCCTGTGGCCCCCTGAGCTACAGAAGGGCTCCTGATGACTGATTTAGAGAAGTACAGAAGAGCACTTTCAAAGGCTAATGTGAAACTTAATGATACTGTTCACAAAATGTATTTGTTGTTAATCTCTATTGTCCATAAAACATATTTGTTGTTTATCCCTTCAGAGGTTTTTCCCTTTTGCCTTTCCACTTAGTATGGTCTTTTCTCTCCAGCGCTACATTAAAAGCACAGGGTAACTCGTGGTGTTTGAAATAAGCAGCTTCATGGGTTTGTCTCGTTTGTGCAAAAAGTTTTCTTAAACCTAAAGACATGGGTTTTTTGGTATTGTTATCCTTTGAAAAGGTTGAGGATCAAATGGAATAAATTGGGATATTTTAAATGATCAAAGTATAATTTATAAAGAAGGTATGACGGTGATGGACTTTGAGGCACCACAGCAACACAATGTCTTCAGATATAATTCTTAGCAATCTGATTTTTATTTTATTTTTTTAAGATTTACTTATTTGAGAGAGAGGGAGGGAGCACACGCACGATTGTGAGAGTTGGGGAGGGTGCAGATGCAGAGGGAGAGAATCTTAAGCAGACTCCCTTCTGAGCACGGAACCCAACATGGGGCTCAATCCCACAACCCTGAGATCATGACCTGAGCCAAAACCAAGAGTTGGATGCTTAACTGACTGAGCCCCAGGCGCCCCAGCAATCCAGTTTTTTTTTTTTTTATAATCTCAATTGTGTTTAAATCACAATCACAATAGCAACAAAAAATGAAACACCTCAGAATACACTTAATATGAATATGCAAGATCCTTGTGATCAAACTTAACAAAAGCCATTATGAAGGATCTGAATAAAATGAAGGGTAGTTTTTTTATTCATTAGGAAGAATAAACACTGTAAAAGATGGTAGTCTTCCTCATATTGATATAGATTTAATGGAATTCAAATCAGAATTGCATACTTTTTAACTGTTACTGTTGGAACTTGATAATAGTTAATACAATTTAACTATAAGGATAAATGTAAAAGAAAGGTACAGTAGGGGCGCCTGGGTGGCTCAGTCGGTTAAGCGACTGCCTTTGGCTCAGGTCATGATCCTGGAGTCCCGGGATCGAGTTCCGCATCGGGCTCCCTGCTGAGCATTTCCAACCTATGGAGAAGCAGATTATTCAGGAGATTACATCGGTTGGAATGCCATGTCCTCTGGGGTGCCACTCTGGCTCTGCCCAGCTAAAAGAGATGTCACACTCCACCAGGCCGCCCTGCTGTGTGGCCTTCACAGCAGCTAACAATGTCCTCAGTAATTATTTCTTCTCTGCTGCCTCCCGTTTCTGTAAGACAGGATCTAGGAGAAAGGAACCAAGCCTGTCTCACTGCCATCTTCCCAGCGTCCAGAATACTGCCTAACACGTGGTAGGCAGGTGCTCAATCCCTGCTTAGTGAACGGATGGATGATGAAATGCTACACCACGTTGTTAAATGAAGTTAGATTCCGACCTCACTTATAAATGATAAATTCTAGATATGTCAATTTAAAATATAAAACTAATAGAAAATGTAGAAAAATATTTATATAATCTTAGGGTACAGAAAGCCTTTCATAGCATGATTCCAAAGCCAAACAAAGGAAAAAGAAAGTTAACTGCATAAAACTTCAAAACTTACACGTAGCAGAAGAGGTTATAAACAGATCTAAGAGAAATGACAGAGAATAAATAATATTGGCGATTTATGGCAAAGGATTAATGTCCACACTGCATAAAAGGCTTCTTTTATATACAAACCACCCAGTATAAAACTGGGCAAGGATGTAAACAGATATTTAAAAGGCCAGAAGAATGTATGTCCATGCTTATCTCTGAGGGTTTAAGACCTGCAAATATATATTATAGTCTTAAAAAAAAATTTTATGATGACACAGCTAGTATGTATATTCAGAAGAAGAAGATATAATTTAAAGGCAAACACAAGTCCTACTTGGGCGATTCATAGTCCCATGACCAGCCTAAAAAGGAAAGACGGAAAAAGGGGAACAGCTCTAATGCTTCACTGATACATCCCAGGTCCAGGTGTCAAGGTCATCCAAAACAGAGACTGAGGAACTGTTCCAGGTTAAGGGAGGCTAAGGAGACGTGACAGCTGAATGCCAGCTGTGATCCGGATTGGGTCCTGCACCAGATAAAGGACCCAGTTTGTGGCGAAATATGTGTAAGGTTTGTAGGTTAACTAACAGTACTGCGTCCACGTAAGTGTCCTCATTTGGTAATTGTATTCTGCTGATGTAAAACGAGAGCTTGTTTTTAGGAAACACATACTGAAGTATTTAGAAATCAAACCAGTGATTGCCTGGGGTGGGGGTTGTGAACTGGAAGGGGGTGATGACACTTTCTGGGGTAAGGAAAATGCTCTATAGCTTGATTAGGGTGGCGATTATGTTAGTGCATAAGTTTGTCAAAACTCAATGAATTATATGCTTAAATGGGTTATCTTATGTAAAATTACACCTGGGAAAAAAGCTGATTTAAAAAATTAATACTACTTTAACTAAATAAAATAAAATCAAGGCTCCTGATAGCCAAACCATAACCTTCATCAACCAAAATCTTCTGAATGCTCCCCCTTTAAACCTTCTTTTCTGGAAACTCCCTCTTTCTTCTGCCTATTTTTGTGAGTTATGTTGCCTTTTATAACTGAGCTGATAATACGAAGGAGAGAAAGTAGTACAAACAGAAATCACAACAGTTAGTACTTGTCTTCATGTAGCCTTCTTTAAACTGGTTCTGTTGATAAATAAACCAGTGACATAGCTGAGAGAACCCTAATACATGATCTTATGAATAGAGAAAACACCACGAGTCCCGTGGGATAGCAGACAAAGTTAAATAAGCCTAACCTTAAAAAACAAAACAAAGCAAAACAAAACTCAGGGTCTCCTGGGGCCAAGTCCCCCTGATACCCTCTTTTTCCAGAGGAGCAACAACTCCAGGTTCTAGTAAAAACTAGCAAATTCCATTTTCTTTTCTTTTTTTAAAAAAGATTTTATTCATTCATTTATTTGACAGAAGGAGAGGGAGAAGTAGACTCCCCACTGAGCAAGGAGCCCAATACCAGGCTCGATCCCAGGACCCTGGGATCATGACCTGAGCCCAAGGCAGACGCTTAACCAACTGAGCCACCCAGGCGCCCCTAGCAGTTTCCGTTTTCAAGCCATCTCTCAGGGCAAAAAACCCCTGGGCTCCTCACTACTTTTACACTGCATGAATTTCTTTAGCTGATGGACACTGCTTCTTTCTTGGAACATGCCTTATCAAAATTCCTCCTCATCCTCCACCCCCATGCCTACCACCCAACCAGAAGCACAAACTCCTCCTTCCTGGAACTTGACCCCAAACTTTATATCTGATTCCCTCTCATCACCAGTCACTGCTACATTTGCTCCACCTCTAAAACTACAATACCAAGCTAGAATAATGTTAAGAATGCCTTACTGAGTACCTCTAACATTCTAGTAACCATGCTGGGCACTTTTTACATATGTTATTTCACTTGAACTTTCAACAAACCTATAAAGTATGTATTATTAAATGAAATCAGCCATGTGAAATGCTTACTAATGTCATGTAGGTGGCAAACACTCAGTTAATGCTCTTATTTCTATCATCACCATGAGGAACTTCAGGGAAGTCAGGTTACTTACCCAAGACAATGCAGCTATAAACGGTAGAGTCGGGATTTAAACTCGGGACACTTTAACTCCATTATAGCAAATCTTCTCCAGTTATCCCTATCTAACCCTACTTCTCCTGGTTGCCACAAGTTTTGGAACACTGACAATCTGAGTACCTGGCCATACTTGTTCTTATTATCATGTTCACATATAATCATCACGACTGTATCTTGTAGAGATATAACCTCTCTTATGTTCCCCAAGGGTCCATAAACCCTATAAACGCCCAGATCATCTTTCATATGATTTTTATTCCTTTGATGATGCTTGAATGGCACCAAAAGTTCAGGAAGCCAGGGCTCCCAGCTGAATAAGGAAGTAGACTGCTGAGGACAGAGCTGAGGGACAGTAAGGGGGGCTGTATGGGAAATATGCAACATTCCGAGATCTCAGTAGCCCCATCCTCTGCAGTGAAGCCCACATACGGTACAGGAATAAGTGCTAAGGAGTAAGGGAGAGTGTTCAGTGAGAAATACAAGCTCACCGGAGCTGCCAGTGGCAGAGGCCCAATAGCCATTGCCTTCCCTTTCCTTGCTGCATGGTCCTTCCTAGGGGATGGGCAGGATCCAGAGGAGGCAGAGCTGACGGAAGGAAAAGAAGCCATGAGAAATGAGACTCCTGCAACAACAACAAATAAAATACCCACAGATCAACCAAGTAAGAAATGCATGGTACCCACCTAAGGAAAACTGTATTTTTAATTCATGAAGTTTATTTTGCTGGGCTTATTTAGATATATAAAGGATGAACAGAGAGACATACCATATTCCTGGATAGGCTGTCACAATATCTAAGTTGTCACTTCTTTGAAATTAATTTATAAACTTAGCACATTCCTAACCAAGTTATACCTAAGTAATAGTATTTTAAAGATAATGATGGAAAAGATCTTATTTTAAGTTAATTGTGTCATTTAACGATAGCCAGGAAACATCTGAAAGGGAAGAGTGGTGAGGGAGAACCTGCCCACCAGATATCATAAAGCTACAATAATTAGAACATAGTGTGATGGAACAGGCTGAGTCATTGATTCACCAGATATAGTGCTGACCACCTGCTGTGTACCTGGCACCATTCCTACGGGAGAGGGTAAATACAGCCGTAAACAAAACAGATAACAAGTTCTCCATGCCCTCGTGGATTATAGTCTAGCAGAGAAAAGGATCAGTAGAACAAATTAAAATCCTACCAACACAAACAATTCAGAAAACATTTTGTATGTAAGAATTCAGGATATGAAAAAGTGACATTTCACATCAGTGAAAAAAGAATGAATTAGTAACTTGGAACAAGGACTTACCATTTGGAAAAGAATAAAAATTTGCACATTAAATCAATTAAAGTACTAGAAGAAACTGCAGATGAACGTTTTTTGTGGTAATGGGATGGAAGTCCCCCTAACAGTGATGTCAAACACCCAAACGTGAAGAGATGGTTTTCATGTCTAACCATGTAAAAATGTAACATTTCTGCCTGGTAAGAAAACACTGTATCAGATACAGAATTTAAAAACAAAACTCAAAATTGCATAAAATATTCATAAGTGTTCAAAACATACATTTAAACAACCCTATTGCTCCACCTCACGGGAAGTTGGAGAATAGGAACACCCAGACTTGGTGTGGGTCCATTAGGCACCCTTATATTGCAAATGTTTATAAATGACTACTTTTCTGGAGTAAGATGGAAGGGTATCAAGTCTTACAGTATGACCCAGAAATTTCATCTGAAGAGACTTATAGAATGGGACAGGAATGCAAAGATGTGTGTAGCCAAATGGTCTATATGGTTTATAACATGAGGGGAAAAAAAACAAACCTGAGAAGGAATGCAAAGGCCTCCCTAAAGGGAGGATTGAATATGGCACAGACATACTTTTTCTCACGCTCTTTAAAATGACAATTGTTTTTCAAATATTAATGTTTTTTAAAAAAGTTTATTCTCTACCTGGTTCGAGTGGTACTTACACCAGATAAAAACATTTGTAAAAAATCATGGAGCTTAATATTTGTGCACTTTAAACCCTTTCCAAATGTATTTCAAAGCTCAGTTTTAAACGTAAATGGAGAAAAGGACACTAATGTCCACATCTTTGTGTAAAAACAAAGCCTTTCTCTGTTTATACGCCGACGTGCAGATTTTGACAGTTTTCAGATAATTTTTTTTTAATGCTCCTCTGAAATTTCTCGTTTTCCTACAGTGAACTTATTCTTTTGGGGGGGCTGGGGGAAGCGGAGAAAAAATTGCTTAAAAAAAAAAAAAAGAGTCCTGAAATAGAAACCTGCACGGGGTCGAACTCCCCATTCTCAGATGGATCAAGGGGAGTCCACGCCAGCGCCGCTCGGAATCGGAGATCACAGAGGGCGCGTCCGCCACACGAGGCGGACACAAAGGGCAGGTGCTGGAGCCCCGAGACCGCGCACCAGGTGCAGCATCCCCCGAGACTTCCGAAGCGGGGCCCGGGGAAAGCCCGCGGCGGGGAGGAACCCAGGATCTGAGCGACTCCCAGAGCCCTCGGGCCCGGGGCCGCCGCACCACGTCCCCCGCCCTCGCCGCTCCCGACAGGTGGCGGCCCTCAGCTCTCGGTGTTCCCACCCGGCCGGGCTCCCGGGGCGAGAGAGGGCGCACCTGGAGCGAGCGGCCCGGCGCCGCGCGGGGACCGACAGGACGCGGCCCCCAGCCCATCCAGCGCCGGCCCCGCCTCTCAGGGGCCTCGCCCGGCCGTCCGGGCCTCCGCCTGCCTGGGCCTTCGCCCGGCGCCAACCCGATGCGGTGCGTCTTACCGCGGCCCAGCACTCACCCTCTCCCAGCTGGAGCGGGAGCAACCAGTGCGGACGCAGCCCTGCCCGGCGCCTACGCCCTGGGCGCCAGACTACATTTCCCACAAGGCTGCTGGGGCGCGGCGCGGCGCGGCGGTCGGAGTGCGCAGGCGCGAGCCCGCGGGCGGGCGGGGCGATCCCAACCGTAGAACCGCGGGGGCTTCCGGCGTGGCTGCGCCTCGTTGGTCGGGTGTTGTCTTGGGAAGCTGCGAGGGGACCGGGTGACGACCTTGCCCCGGCTACCCCAGAGAAGCCTCTCCTCGTTGGAGCCCGTCGGTGCTTAACCCCGCGGAGGGGAGAAGGGGCAGAGCGCCTTAAGTGAGCCTCACTTCTCTTGTGAGATGAGTCCCCGGCAAAGTTGCGCCGTGTACGCGGTGGCCCCTCCGTGAACGGAGATGACTGCGCCCCCGGCGCTGGCTCGCTGTCGGCGCTGCGCTAGGAGCTCAGTATCGCACAGGGTGGAATGCGGCGAAAACGTCTAGTTAAACGTATGGCCAGACTTGGTTCAGCTTTATCTGTCGCCGGAACTTGGAGAAATACGTGACATTCGGGACTTACCAATATGGTAGCATAGATTGTGATACTTGTTTTTATCAAGATAAATGCTGATTTTCTCTGCCTCTTTCTGTAGTTGTGACAGTTGACCACGAACTTCAGTTTCCTCCGAGTCCCCTCTCTCCTAGGCCACACTGGGCCCAATGCTAGCTGCGGTGCCCTGTTTTAGCAAGAGTCCTGCTAAGTCAGTTCAGGTAGAAACCCCGTTCTTGGCATCCGATCAGTTTCCTTATCCGCTACTCTTGATGTCTACGTCCTTGGCCTGCCTTTAACAAGAATCCTGTTGAGACAGGTTTGCAAGAATCCCCCAACTTGCTGTCTCCTTTTGGTAATTTTCCATCCACTGATCCCCTTACCGTGTTACTGTAAATCCCCAGCTGTCTTTGCTGTATTGGGAGTTGAGTTCAGTTTTACTGAAGCCTCTCTCCCCTATTGCAGTAGTACTGAATGAAGTATTTTTTTACTACTTTTAACTAGTGCCTTAATTCATTTAACTAACTTTATTTCCTCTTGAGAGTTGTGTGAACTATTGCAAAATATTGAAAAATATGAAAGTTTTCACAATTCATTTAATCAAGCTAAAGTAACCCAGATAGCACCAAACTAAGTAAAAATATGTCTCTGTCGTAAGACAAATACCTTGAACCAGTTTCTCCACCATTACAGGTCATTCTTACATTAGAAACTACATGAACATATTCATCATAGTTGCTCTGATAGAGAAATGGTCCTTGATAAAACTCACAACATGAGCTGGGGCAGCCTTGGAGCTCCTGTCATTTGGTTCCTGCCTCCAGACACTGTCCTGTTCTCCTATTGTTACATTTCATATAGTTCATCTGGCTCTTTACTCATTTGGTGCTGGAAGTCTGGATCTTATGCTTTCATCACAGGCAGAAGGGGAAGCTTGGGACTCTTTATTACTTTAAAATGACATGATTCTAGGGGCGCCTGGGTGGCTCAGTTGGTTAAGTGTCTGCCTTCCGCTTGGGTCATGATCTCTGGGTCCTGGGATCGAGTCCCGCATCGGGCTTCCCCCTCAGCAGGGAGTCTGCTTCTCCCTGTCCCTCTGCTGCTCCCCTGCTTGTGCTCTCTCTCCCTCTCCCTCTGACCCTTCCCACTGCTCATTCTCTCTCTCTCAAATAAATAAAATCTCTCAGATAAATAAATAAATAAGTAAAAATTCTCTCTCAAATAAAATAATAAAATAAATAAAATCTCAAATAAAATAAATAAAATCAGTTGAGCGGCTGCCTTCGACTCAGGTCATGGTCTCAGGGTCTTGGGATCGAGCCCCGCATCGGGCTCCCTGCTCAGTGGGGAGCCTGCTTCTCCCTCTGCCTCTGCCCCTCCCACCCTTCCTGCTCGTGCTGTCTCTGTCTCTCTTTCTCTCAAATAAATAAATAAAATCTTTAAAAAAAAAATGACATGATTCTAGCTTACTTCCTAGAACATTAGATTATTATTTTCAATACTGTGACTTCCCATATTTTAACAGGTTCGCAGGTCAGACATTAATAGATTGCCTCATGTTAAAATAACTTTTATTATTAAATTAAAAATTTTTTAAAATTAATTTAAAAAAGGTGACTCCACTGAGATATTAAAAATCTTTTTCTTTTTCTCAACTCGAGTATAGCTGACACAATGTTCCATTAGTCTCAGTGTGTAACATGGTGATTTGACAAGTTTTTACCCTTGTTCACCACACATGCTCACCACAAGGGTAGCTCCTTCTGTCACCATTTAATGCTATTACCTTATCATTGAGTATATTCCTTATGCTGTGCCATTTATTTATTCCAGTGACTTTTCATTCCATAACTGGAAGACAGTATCTTCCACTCCCCTTTACCCATTTTGCCCATCTCTCCACTCCTCTCCATCAGTTTGTTCACTATATTTATATTTTTTGGTCTGATTCTGCTTGTTTGCTTATTCATGTGTGTTTTTTTTTTTTTAGATTCCACACACAAGTGAAATCATATGGTATTTGTCTTTCTCAATCTGACTGAAGGAACCTTTGTGCACTGTTGGTGGGAATATAAATGGGTGCAGCGACTGTGGAATACAGTATGGAAATTCCTCAAAAATTAAAAACAGAAATGCCATATGATCCAATATTCCCACTACTGGGTATTTACCCAAAGAAAACAAAACCACTAACTTGAAAAGATATGTGCACCCCTATGTTTACTGCAGCATTATTTAAAAGAGCCAAGATATGGAAACAGCCCAAGTGTCCATCACTGATAGATGAATGGATAAGGAAGAGGTGGTATATAAACACAATAGATTATTACTCATCCATAAAGAAGGATGAGATCATGCCATTTGTGACAGCATGGATGGACCTAGGGCATTATGTTAACTGAAATATTAGAAATCTTAAGGCAGCAAAGGAAGAAAAAGAAACTCTGGGACAAGAGCAGCCTTCTGGTCACAACAATCTAACAGCCACTTTTCTTTTTCTCCATATTTCCCACCCTAGCCTTAGGACCTTCACCAGCCCTAAGTTCCTATCCTGGCCCACAGGGCAACTCCGTGGATGATAGGCGTGACTCTGGGTACCTGGAGCCCTGTCTTTGCCCACCGAATCCTGGTGAGTGGAAGGTAAATGAGGCCCCTTGCAAGGACAGGTACCACATTCCCTAAAACAAAGGAAGAGCCCCCTTCCAGGCCAGGAATTCCTTAGTTAAAATCCTTTTGTTCAGTCAGTTTTCAGATTTTTTTCATTCATGAACTTGAATAATATCCAGACACACAGATGCTTCCTGACAGGTTTATGAGTATGGGGATTGGACATTACTTGGCCCAGTGATGCTGGTTCCTGACCTTCCCATTTAAGGATTTCTCATCTCCCACCAGCAGACATAAAGGCATATATGGGCCTTATCAGCCATATTATCTACCATATAGAAGGAGAGTCTCTGAAAACCACTCACATATCAGGAGTGAGTCATGCCAAAGAGCATCCACATTTCTCTGTTCCTTCCAGGCCAGTCCTTGGAGAGATCAGGAAATCCAGAGTTTCCTACAAGAATGGGGAATACTTGGAAATGAGTTTCATCTTGAGTCAAGGAAGAAGAATCACATCCTTTTTTTTTTTTTTAAGATTTTATTTATTTATTTGACAGAGACACAGCGAGAGAGGGAACACAAGCAGGGGGAGTGGGAGAGGGAGAAGCAGGCTTCAAGCCGAGCAGGGCGCCTGATGTGGGGCTCGATCCCAGGACCCCGGGATCATGACCTGAGCCAAAGGCAGACATTTAACGACTGAGCCACCCAGGCACCCAAGAATCACATCCTGACAAGGACAGTTGCTTTGTGCCCAAGCCCAGGGCCATGAAGAAGAGCTGGCAACAATGTCCCCAGATGCTGGTGAGTTTGCAGGACTTACCTTGGACTGACTATACATGCGGCCAACAAGTGAACCCTGGCCTGTCCTTATGGAGAAGCCCTGAAGCAGACGCTGGGCCAGAACTGGGAGGAACATATCTCCTCAGGTAGGTCTCTTCTATATTCGACTTTATGGCCCTTAAGTGACCAGCGTGGGCTGGCCAACCACACTGTGCCCTGAACAGGGTGGAGAATTATGAGACCAGCTTCTGCCCATGGTCCTATCTGCATGAGACTGGAAAGGATTTAACACTCTGAGCTTGTCCCTGCCTCTCTTTCCTGGTTCCTCCTCAACAACTTGGGCTCAAAGCAGTGGCGCCATGGGATTCTGCTGCCAGCCTGTTCAGAGTGGCCATGGCCCCTGTGGAAGGCAAGTCTTGAGGCAGTAATCCAGGGACAGAGGTCTGGGCCACCTAACCCAGCCCTGGAAGTGTCTGTTCCATATAGCTCTTCCCTGTGCGCATGGCCATGTCCCACTTCCCAGGACCAGCTCCAGGCCTTGCCTGTTTCTATGTTCCTGAGGGTCAATTTGGGGTCCCTCCCACAGAAAACTATATTGAGGACACCCAAGTACTGGGATGGATTCTGGGAACCTTGGGTCCTGGCTGGTCACATCTATACCCATTTTCTGTACTTCTGCTTGGAGACCTCAGGCCCCAGCAACAGTGGTGGTCTGACTCTGAACCAGATCTAGGACTTAAAGATGGGACTTAAAGTCATTTAAACCTGGATCCCACTTCTGTTTGAGAGGCCAGGGTTGCAACCATTGAATTGCAATATGAGAGGTTTAACATTGTGTGGGGTAGAGTTCACTAAAATAATCTAGCCAGTTAAAAAAATAAACCAGCAAATAGAAATAAAGATCTTGTGGGAGTGGTAAGTACTCAGATTTGCCACAATATTATCTACCATATTGTCACACATTATGTACAATGTCCAGTTTCCAACAAAAAATATGAGACAGGAAAGGATGCCCCGTATGTACATTGGGAAATAAGCAGGCCCCAGAAACTGCCTGTTAATAGATGTTGGATTAAACAGAAAAAGACCTCAAAATAGCTGGAAGGTACAATCGAAATGAAAAATTTACTAGAGGGTCTTAACAGATTTGAACTAGTTGAAGAAAGAATTAGCAAACTTGAAAATTGATTGATGGACAGAAATTGTGTAATCTGAAAGAGAGAGAAGAAAGAATAAAGAAAAATGAAAGGAGACTCAGGGAAAATGTAGGTCATGGTTAAGCACATCCACATATGTTTAATGGCAGTACCAGGGGAGAGAAGGGAGCAGAAAAATATTTTGAGGAAGTAGTGACTGAAAATATCCAAAATTATTGAAAAACAATAACCCACAGAGTCAGGAAGGTCAACAAACTCCAAGTAAAATGAATTCAAAGAGATCCACAATTAGATACATTATATTAAAAATACAAAGAGCCAAAACCAAAGAGCGAATCTTGAATACACCAGGAGAATAATCACTCATCACTTAGGAGGGAAACTTAGTAAGAATAACAGCTGTCTTCTTATCAGAAACAATGGAGGCTACAAAGCAGTGGGCTAACATATTCAAAGAGCTCAAAGGAAAAAAAATCTGTCAAAGAAGAATCACATATTCAGCAAAGCTATCTTTTTTTTTTTAAGATTTTATTTATTTATTTGAGAGAGAGCACACATGAATAAGCATGGGGAGTGGGAGAGGGGGAAGCAGGCTCCCCACTGAGCAGGGAGCTTGATGTGGGGCTCGATCCCAGGACCCTGGGATCATGACCTGAGCCGAAGGCAGATGCTTAACCGACTGAGCCACCCAGGCAACCCTCAGCAAAGCTATCTTTTAAAAATGAAGACAAAGGGACACCTGGGTGGCTCAGTCGGTTAAGCGACTGCCTTCGGCTCAGGTCATGATCCTGGAGTCCCGGGATCGAGTTCCGCATCAGGCTCCCTGCTCGGCGGGGAGTCTGCTTCTCCGTCTGATCCTCCCCCCTCTCATGCTCTCTCTATCTCATTCTCTCTCTCAAATAAATAAATAAAATCTTTTTAAAAAATAAATAAATAAAAATGAAGACAAAAATAAAGACAACCCCAGATAAACAAAAATAAAATTTGTTCCTACGAAACCCATCTTGCAAAACATTAAAGGAAGTTTTTCAGATGATAATTTAAATTGGCATGATAAAACAGAATGCTGGAAAAGGTAATTGTGTAATTATAAAAGTATATATTCATATTTCTTACCCTTTGCTTAACTGATTTACAAAGTAACAATATAAAGCAGTATGCAGGTTATGTATTGTCAGGCCTAACATTTAGAAATATTTGTCAGTACAGCACAAAGAAGGTAGATGGAAGCAAAGCTGTTCGGGGCTAAGAATATTACTCGAGATAGTGTCTCATCGTGGTTATAATTTACATTTCCCCAATAATTAATTTTGAATAGCTTTTTTTAAAAATATTTTTATTTATTTATTTGACAGAGAGAGACACAGCGAGAGAGGGAACACAAGCAGGGAGAGTGGGAGAGGGAGAAGCAGGCTTCCCATGGAGCAGGAAGCCTGATGTGGGGCTTGATCCCAGGACCCTGGGATCATGACCTGAGCCGAAGGCAGACGCTTAACCGACTGAGCCACCCAGGCGCCCCTGAATAGCTTTTTATTTACTGGAATGAAGAAAACCAGAAATGGTAAATAATGAGGTTAATATAAAAAAAGCTATAAATATTTACTTGTTCTCCTTTCTTTTCTCAACTTCAAAAGTCATAACATTACATAATAACTATAACAAAATACTTGTTGGGTTTGTAATATTTATAGATGTAGTATATCTAACAATAACACCATAAAAAGGGGCGAAGGGGAATAGTTATATAGGAGTAATGTTTCTATATCTCACTGGAACTAAGTTAAATAAATCTGAAGCTGATTTTAGTAAGTTAAGATGTAGAAGGTAAGCCCTAGAGGGAACACTAAAGAAACAACTTTAAAAATTATAGTGAAATTCTTTATAGATTTTGGATACTAGGCCTTTATCTGATATGTCATTTGCAAATATCTTCTCCCATTCTGTCGGTTGTCTTTTGGTTTTGTTGACTGTTTCCTTTGCTGTGCAAAAGCTTTTTATCTTGATGAAGTCCCAATAGTTCATTTTTGCCCTTGCTTCCCTTGCCTTTGGCGATGTTTCTAGGAAGAAGTTGCTGCGGCTGAGGTCGAAGAGGTTGCTGCCTGTGTTCTCCTTTAGGATGTTGATGGACTCCTGTCTCACATTTAGGTCTTTCAACCATTTTGAGCCTATTTTTGTGTGTGGTGTAAGGAAATGGTCCAGTTTCATTCTTCTGCATGTGGCTATCCAATTTTCCCAGCATCATTTGTTGAAGAGACTGTCTTTTTCCCATTGGACATTCTTTCCTGCTTTGTCAAAGATTAGTTGACCGTAGAGTTCAGGATCCATTTCTGGGCTCTCTATTCTGTTCCATTGATCGATGTGTCTGTTTTTGTACCAGGACCATACTGTCTTGATGATGACAGCTTTGTAATAGAGCTGAAAGTCCGGAATTGTGATGCCGCCAGCTTTGCTTTTCTTTTTCAACATTCCTCTGGCTATTCGGGGTCTTTTCTGGTTCCATACAAACTTTAGGATTATTTGTTCCATTTCTTTGAAAAAAGAAGATGTGGTATATATATACAATGGAATATTATGCAGCCATCAAAAGGAATGAGATCTTGCCATTTGCAACGACGTGGGTGGAACTGGAGGGTGTTATGCTGAGTGAAATAAGTCAATCAGAGAAAGACATGTATCATATGACCTCACTGATATGAGGAATTCTTAATCTCAGGAAACAAACTGAGGGTTGCTGGCGTGGTGGGGGTGGGAGGGATGCGGTGGCTGGGTGATGGATCTTAGGGAGGGTATGTGTTATGGTGAGCACTGTGAATTGTGTAAAACTGTTGAATCACAGACCTGTACCTGTGAAACAAATAATACATTATATGTTAAAAAAAAAAAAAAGAAGAAGAAGAAGAAGATAGCAGGAGGGGAATAATAAAGGGGGGGAAATCAGAGGGGGAAACAAACCATGAGAGACGATGGACTCTGAGAAACAAACTGGGGGTTCTAGAGGGGAGGGGGGTGGGAGGATGGGTTAGCCTGGCGGTGGGTATTAAAGAGGGCACATTCTGCATGGAGCACTGGGTGTTATGCACAAACAATGAATCATGGAACACTACATCAAAAACTAATGATGTAATGTATAGTGATTAACATAACAATAAAAAATTTTAAAAATTATAGTGAAAAAAATCATAGAAATTAAAATGTTATTTTGTAAAATTCCCGCTTACTGTAAAAGAGGAATAGAGGAACAAAAACTACATAAGACATACAGAAAACCAAAGCTAAGATGCAGTTGTAAATAAAACTATGTCAATAAAAGCCTTAAATGTGAATGGAATACAACACATTCAAAAGGTGAGATTGGGCGTCTGGGTGGCTCAGTCGGTTAAGCATCTGCCTTCAGGGCGCCTGGGTGGCTCAGTTGGTTAAGCGACCGCCTTCGGCTCAGGTCATGATCCTGGAGTCCCGGGATCGAGTCCCACATCAGGCTCCCTGCTCGGCAGGGAGTCTGCTTCTCCCTCTGACCCTCCCCCCTCTCATGTGCTCTCTCTCATTCTCTCTCTCAAATAAATAAATAAAATCTTTAAAAAAAAAAAAAAAGCATCTGCCTTCAGCTCAGGTCGTGATCTCAGGGTCCTGGGATTGCGTCCCGCATCAGGCTCCCTGCTCAATGGGGAGTCTGCTTTTCCTTCTACCTGTCCCCCCACTCGTGATCTCTCTCTTTCTCTCTCAAATAAATAAATTTTAAAAAAAAGGTGAGATTGTCAGTCTAGATTAAAAAAAAAAAAAGATTGAACCATATGCTGTCTACAGGAGACACATTAGATTCAAAGATACAAATAGATAGAAAATAAAAGGATGAATAAATATATTTCATGCAAAGAGCAATCACAATAAAGCTGGACTAGCTATACTAGTAAAAGACAAGATAGACTTCTAAACAAAAAGTGTTGAGGCACCTGGGTGGCTCAGTCAGTTAAGCCTTCAACTCTTGATTTTGCCTCAGGTCAAGATGTCAGGGTTGTGAGATCGTGCCCCACGTTGAAAAATAAAGTGCAACAAGAACAATCCAAAAGTTATTTTATTTCCAATGATTACATCTCCAGGGGATAAATTCTCAAATAGGAAATTTATGTGAGTAAATTTTGTTTCCTCCCTCTGTCTCTCTCCCCCGCCCAAAAATGTTATTAGAGATGAAGAAGGACATTTTATAATGATGAAAAAGCCATTCCATTAAGAATATATAATAATTCAAGGGGTGAACCATTCTGCATTCCTCTCAGTAATGTGTGACTGTTCTAATTGTACTATATTCTTGTCTGCACTTGGCATTGTCGGTCTTCTAAATTTTAGGCATTCTGGGCTGTGTGTGTGTGTGTGTGTGTGTGTGTGATGATGTCTCATTGTGGTTATAATTTACATTTCCCCAATAATCAATTTTGAATAGCTTTTTATGTGCTTAATCGACGTTTGTGTATCTTCTTAAGTGAAGGCTCAGATCTTTTGGGGGGGCCTGTTTGTGAATGTTCTTTATATATTCTGCATTAAAGCCCTTAATGAGAAAAGCAGGTATAATAATTAAAAATATAAATGCACCTAATAACAGAGCACTAAAAACATTAAGCAAAAACTGACAGAAAAGGGGGCACCTGGGTGGCTCAGTCAGTTAAGCATCCAACTCTTGATTTTGGCTCATGATTTGGTTTGGTGAGTCTTTTGTTGAATCCTGCACATTTTGCATATTGCTGTGAAACTCTGGATCTTATTTGAACCTTCTATTTCACCTGGCTTGCTTTGATATGCTCTAGCAAAGGAAGAGGACGTGCTACTTCATTATGGCCATGGAGGGTAGAAGCCCAATTTCCCCATTTGCTGCCCCCCCCACCACCACCACCAAATACCCAAGGAGGTAAGGGTCTCCTTTTTATTGCTTGGTAGTGGGATTTCTAGTTCTGCACTAGGCCTTCACTGACGTTATTCTGGCTGAGGGGTTAGAGTGCCTTGTTCCTACTCTTTTGGCCTCCAGTGACACCATGAGGTGGGATTGTGGCCTCGTTACTGCCGGGCAGTAGTAAAAGTTCCGGCTTTGCACTAGGTCTCCTCTGATACCACCCCAGAAGGGAGGGGGAGGGGATGCTCTCTTACTAATACTGAGTGGGAGTGGGGAATGTCCAGGTTCCCCACCTGGTCTCCACTGTCATTGCTGAGAAAGTGGGGTGTTCATTTCCAGCCTGCATGGATGCGTGTCCTAGCACTTGGGCTTTTCGGACACCACCCAGCAGGGTTTTGTGAGCTCTTTCTACAGCCTCACAAGCAGGGGGGACATCTAGGCTCCCCACTCAGCCTTTGCTGGTGCAGGTAGTGATAGGACCAGTTTTTTCTGTGTTGTTTGGCTAGAGTAGAGTGGTTAATGTCTAAGTTTTTTGTCTTGCTAGGGGTACCCCTTTCTTGGCCCTTTGGTTATAAAGAAAGCAGGTTCTTGTTGGGGCTTTGCAATATTTTTGTGTGTCTGTCTAGGTTCCTGCTTCTTCAGCTCCAAGTCTGGGGCATATGAGGCAAAAAACCCCACAATCACATCATTCCTCTTTTCCTGAGGTTCGTGAAATACCTGACCTATCTCCTCTCCACTTCTCAGTCTTTTTATGAGTTTTTAGGTGTACTTAGTGGGGAAAATAGGGAAAATCCGTCTACTCCATCTTCCTACAACAATTCATTTTTAGGTTGAAATTTTTAGTTCATAATGTATAATTTAATTATTTTATCCAACAATATGTGCTAATAGTATTACTAACAATTTGATTGATGAAAATAGGATTTCTTTGTAGTTCTTTTTGTGCTCATCTCAACATTTCTACACAAAAATGCATAAGATAGAAATATAAAATTTTGAGTTGATCTACACCATTAGGAACCATAAAGAAAGTAGATGCAGTAGATGAAACAACACAGTGGAATTTGTAGAGTTGAAAAGGCCAGAGACTATATAACTTGAAGCAGAATGGGGGCAGACAAATATGCAGGTCTCTTGACTCTTCGTCCAGTCTTCCAATAGGAAGTTATCTCTCAAAATGAAAAACTTTTTCTTATAGCTCTTGGAAAATGTATTCCTGACACACTTGATTTATAACCTGAAACATACTGGCCTACAATACTAACTGGATTGTATCTTCTGATTTTGAAAGTATAACTGCATCTTGACTTTGAAAAATGTCCCAAGGTCAGCTTTGAGCATTTTGTCATCTGTGGCATTTGACGTAAGACCAGGACAGTTGTCAGGGACCAAGAATGGAGCTACCCTCTGCTCTCTTTGTGCTGCACACTGAGAACATTTTTCACAGACTCTCCCAACGCCTACTCCCGAGAACCTGTCTTTCAGCCAGTTTCACAAGCCAGAAATTACCAAATCATCCTTCAGTCCCATCAGACAACATGGTCTTCAAATTGACCATTTGCTGCTCCTCAGATATAAATAGTGACTTAACATCTAAAGGATCATAGCCCAGCTCTTACAGTTTCAGACAGCACTCAGGGTCTCTGATAACCTAATTCTAGCTTTCATTTCCAGTATTACTTTTTGTTTTATCCTATCAGGAGCCCTCTACACCAGCAAGGCTAGTTTCCCTGCTGGTCCCTACAGATGCTGTATTCACTCTCCCTCTGAGTCTTTTGCTCCTATAGGACACTTGTCCTTGCCCTTTCTTTCCGCTCCAGGTATTATGACTCCATCCATTCTTCAGATCTGAATGATAACAATTCTGCTCTGAATTCTTAGAATACAGTCTTGGTCAATTCTTCAGACTTCTATTTATTAAGGAAGAAACCTGATCTTACACACACATACACATATATGATGATATATTATGACCAAGTAGGATTTATTTCAGGAATGTGACATTGGTTAACATAAAAATTCAATCAATGTACTTCTCTATTAAAGTATGAAGAGAAGGGGCGCCTGGGTGGCTCAGTCGTTAAGAGTCTGCCTTCGGCTCAAGTCATGATCCCAGGGTCCTGGGATCGAGCCCCACATCGGGCTCCCTGCTCCGCGGGAAGCCTGCTTCCCCCTCTCCCATTCCCCCTGCTTGTGTTCCTTCTCTCGATGTCTCTGTCTGTCTGTCAAATAAATAAATAAAATCTTTAAAAAATAAAGTATGAAGAGAAAATAATATGGTCATTTTGATCCAATGCAGAAAATGAATATGACAAAATACTACCTTTTTAAAAAAAGATTATTTATTTATCTGACAGTGAGAGAGACAGCAAGAGAGGGAACACAAGCAGGGGGAGTGGGAGGGGGAGAAGCAGGCTCCCCACGGAGCGGGGAGCCCGATGTGGGGCTCGATCCCAGGACCCTGGGATCATGACTTGAGCCGAAGGCAGACGCTTAACGACTGAGCCACCTAGGCGCCCCCAATACTACCATTTGTGATTTAAAAAAAAAAACTCACAGCACACTAGGAATTCAAGGGAATGTCCTTATTCTGATAACAGATAACCGCAAATTAAAAGTAACACATTAAATGGTAAAATACTAAATGTTAGTATTTGTATTCAACATTGCACTGGCTTGTGCCATATAGTACTATAATGTAAGAAAAGAATTTAAAAGGTATTACAAGTAGAAAAGAAAAACTAAGTTAGCCATTATTTACAGATGATGATATGCAGAAAATCCAAAAGAATACACAAGTAAGCTATCGGAGAAAAGTGAATTTATCAAGGTTACTGGATATAAGGTCAATATATAAAAATCAATTGTATTTCTATGTACTAGTAACAAATAATTGGAAAATGAAGTTTAAAAAATAATTTCTACAGTAGCACAGTGAGCACATCGTGTCCTCTCATGATTCCTCATCATTGCACAAACTTTCTTCTGATGCCTCTGATGTGAATGCCTTTCCATCTACCTCCACACACCTGTTGAACATTTTTTTCCAGTCTCTCTTCAGGCTTATCACTCTTAAAGCATTCTTTCTTCCCCTTCCTAAGTAGTTTTTTTGTTTTTTAAGATTTTATTTATTAGACAGAGAGTGAGAGCACAAGCCGGGAGGAGAGGGAGAAGCAAGCTCCCCACTGAGCAGGGAGCTTGATGTGGGGCTCGATCCCAGGACCCTGGGATCATGACCTGAGCTGAAGGCAGACGCTTAACCGACTGAGCCATCCAGGCACCACCCCCCCGCCCTTTCCTAAGCAGTTTCTAAACTAATTCACAAGCAAATTTTTTCTTAAAAAAAAAGTAACACAGGTGCCAGACATATAAAAGTGATAAAAGTGGAGCTTTTGACACAAGAATATAGAATGAACTCAGAGCCACGACTTTCTAAAAACATCTGCAAATCACAGATCGAAACTCATTAACATATTTTAGGCACCCAAAGACCCCAAAATTGCTACTATAATTAACATCTCTAAAAAACGACATCTTTCTCCTGCTTTACAGAAGGTCAGCAGGAGGAAATTTCTTCACCTCCAAATCAAACAGAAACTTAATCTGCATTCCCATCTTTCTGTAGGCTTTTCCCTCCAGCCTAAGGTAAGGTTAATTTCTTCACGCGTGCTCTAACCCTAATTCCCTTAGAACATCGCAGAAAATTTGTCTCACCTAATGATCTCTTCTTTAACTCACCCTCAGCACGTGTATAGTTGTCCCATTAACGTAGAAATCATTTTCTCCCCTCTAAATACAGCCCTCTTTTCTTCTCTTCCTTTAAGCTTCTTGAAACATGTCCAAAACAGCCCACTAGTTCTCACCTTCCTCGTAATAATCCAACCTAGAACAATCTGGCTTCCACTCACCGTAAATCACTGAAGTTGTCTCCAGTACTCTCCTGGTTACTATTCCAGCTTACTCCTTCTCACTTGATTCGAGGCACCTAACGCTACTGACCATCTGACATTCATTTCTCCCTGGGCTCAGTGGCATCACTCTTCTGGCTGTAGACCATTCCTTTTCCTCCTCTTTCACCAACTCCTTATATAGTGATGTTTTCCTGAGTTTTATCTGTGACCCCTTTGTTTCTCATTCTAATCTGTACTCTGCTGACCAATTTCATGTACTATGGTTTTGACTACCAACTCTATTGTAATTACTCCTAATTCTAGTCTACTGACTCATAATTCCCTTTTGGACCCAAACGATCAACTTAACATGTGCCAAATCACACTTGTTCACTCCTGTATTTCCTGCTTAGCAATGGCACCATCATCATCATCATGGTGATTTTTCACAATCAAAGACTGATTTCATACATTACATTCTTCCAGTTAACCAGGAAGAAGCCTGGGAGTCAACCTACCTTCCTTCTTAACTCACCTCTTCCAATTATGTGATTGTAAAAACCATGCCACATTTTACCGCATTAGTACCGGTCACATATTCTTCGCTTCCACTGCCCCTGCCTGAATTTAGAGCCTTGTTCACCAATCATTCAAGTTACTGTAACAGCCCATACTTGTGGGCTCCAGCTGCTCGTTGTCCTCAACCTCCTAAACTCATTCTCCATACATTATTGTCAGAGCAATTTCCCTTACAGAGCATCTTTCATCAGTGCCATAATTTCAGAATCAATTCCAGCTCCTTAGAATGGCAGTTAAGACCTTTGGTTATCGGGTCTCTGCCTCCTTCTCAAGCTGCAACATCTGTCGTTCTCATTACTTAATAGATGTTCTTAATAGATGTTCTACAAATGCGCCACGCTGTCACCCACATGTACCTTTACCTCTGTGGCTCCCTCTCTTTTAAGTATTTATCTCACTCTCTGGAGCATTCCTGTTCTTCCAGCGTTGGGCTCAGGCATCCCTGTCTCTGGGACACTATATCTGGTCAAGCTGCCTTGGTTAGGCTCCATTCCCTTCTTTCTGAATCCTGTGCAAATCTCTACAAGATGTTTTGTAACACAGTATCATTGTAACATCTCTTTCTCTGTGAAAACTTCAACACATTAGGATAATTTGCTTAATTACTCTCTATTCCCTTCAACCCCATCCTCTCAATTCCTGACTTCTTGAAGATTAGGACCTGTTTCTTCTGTACAATTTCCAGTGTCCGGGATAGTACCTGGCTCAACCCTAGGATTAAGCAAACATTTACTGAGTAAATAATTTCTAAGGTTTAGAATTATTTCCTTTATTTGCTTTTGCAGTCTGAATTTTTTTTTAAAAAATTTGAAAACCTCAAGTAGGGAAAACATGCTTTTATTTCATGAAATGGATTTCTTTTCAAGACTTTGCCACAGTGACATGTTCTTTAAATTATTTCTTAGGATTTCTTTTGCAGCCAACTAAAAAAAAAATTAATAGCTTTAACCTTGAAGTGACTGCCAAAAGACTGTATTTTTTCTACTTAAATTAACATGCTGTTCAGAACACAGCAAGTACAGCTCAATAATAAATAACTTGAAGGCAACAAAGAAAAGTAATTTTGAGAACAAAATTAGAAATTGTGCAAAAAAATTTTGGGAGACTGTTAGATGTAGTTTGGAAATGACTAGAAGAATAAAGGAGTAAGAGAACACATTTTTTTCTTTCTCTTTTTTAATGAAAACCATGCACAAAGTTTGACAACAATATAGGAAAAGGCAAATTCCAGAGACTGAGGTAGTTTGCAGGTTTTTTTTTTTTTTAATCTATTATTTGGTCTACATATGCATATATTTTAAGATCAGTTCTGTTTGCTATTAAAATGTTAGTTCTAATAAATATGCTGCTGGCTTATATAGTTGGTGTCTTTCTAATGAGAAATCCAGCACTCCTACACCCAGATTTTTCTCATGTTTACATATCACATATAGTGTATAATGCTGTATAAAGAGATAGAAAAACCCCACCTTTTATCTTACAAATGGTCAGAATTGTGGTTTTGCAATCAAATTATAATTGTGATTTCCTTGTCTTAGGATATTTTAAAAAGTGACTGACAGGTATGAAAGTTTTCCACATATTTATCACATAGTCAGAGCTTTTTTTCCTTAGAATTTAATATCTGATGAAACAAAATTAAAATTGAAAAGTTTTCTCATGTTCATGACATTTATTAAATCAATCTCAAGTATGTATACTCTACTGAGCTTTGGTTTAAGGCTTTCACACATGCAAATCTGCTTTCAAGGAATCCTCTTCAGTGTGGATTTTATAATGATTAGTAAGGGATGACCTCTGGCTGAATAGTTTCCCACATGCATTACATTCATACGGTTTCTCTCCAGTATGAATTCTCTGATGGGCAATAAGTGATGAGCTCTGTCTAAAAGTTTTCCCACATGTGTTACATTCAAAGGGTTTTTCTCCTGTATGAATCCTTTGATGCTGAATAAGAGCTGCACTTTGGCCAAAAGATATCCCACATTCCAGACATCGATAGGGTTTCTCTCCTGTGTGAATTCTCTGATGATTACTAAGGGATGAGTTACACCTGAATGTTTTCCCGCACTCGTTGCATTTATAGGGTCTTTCCCCGGTATGCATCCTCTGATGTTGAATGAGAGCTGAACTCTGTCGGAAGGCTTTCCCACACACTTTACATTTACACGGTTTCTCCCCAGTGTGAATTCTTTCATGAATGATAAGCGTCGAGTGAGAACTTAAGGCTTTGCCACATTCATTACAATTATACAGTTTCTCACCAGTATGAATTATCCGGTGTCTATTAAGTCGTGAAATAGAAGTGAAACCTTTTCCACATTCGTTACATCGATAGGGCTTTTCTCCAGTGTGAATTCTTTCGTGCTGGATAAGAGATGCACTCTGACTGAAGGCTCTCCCACATTCACTGCACTTGAAAGGTTTCTCTCCCGTGTGAATCCTCTGATGATAACGAAGGGATGAGCTAGACTTAAAGGTGTTGCCACATTCATTACATAAATAGGACTTCTTTCTGAGATGAATTCTCTGACATCCGGGAAGGGATGTGCTGGATGCCTTCCTACCTGGATTGTATCTATGGGGATTTTCTCCAGCGTGGATTTTTTGATGTATAAAAAGGCCAGACCTTCTGCTGAAGGATTTACCACATTCTTTACATCTATAGGATTTCTCCACAGTGTGGGTTCTTAGGTGTTTACAAAGGGATGCACTATGACTGAAAGCTTTTCCACATTCTTTACAGATGTAGGGTTTCTCTCCAGTATGAGTTCTTTGATGCTGAATGAGAGCTGAACTTTGGCTGAAAGCTTTTAAACATTCTCTACATTTAAATAATTTCTCTCCGGTGTGGTTTTTCTGATGTTTATGAAGGGAAGAATTGTGAATGAAGGCTTTTTCACATATGCTACATTTATACCGCTTCTCTGCTGTTTTGATTTTTGGTTGGTTAAGTAAGTTTGAATTCTGCTTGAAACTATTTCTTTGTATTTCATATTTTGAGGGTGTTTTTTCTCTAGCAACCCTCTGTTGCTTAACAAAGACTGATTTCAGGCTGAAATTTTGGCCAAAGTCAATATTTTTATGGTTTCTTTCTACAGTGAGGATTTTTGTATGGGTGATTGAAATTATTTGTAAACTTTCTTTTTTGTCCTTTTGTTTCTTTAATCTGTCTTCATATATGCAGGGTTTTTCTGATATGAAATTCCAGGGTTCATCCCTTTTGAGTCTTTTCCTTCTTAGCCCCTGAAATGATGAATCTTGGGTTTGAGTTGACTTTGTAGTTTTAGGACTGCTCTTACATCCTGGAAAACAAAAAATCACTAATGATTCACATGATTGGCTGAGACTTAATGTGTAGAAAGAATAAATATTAATGATATTTAAATAAGGGCTTACTTTCTAATAGATACTAGCAAGAGGAATAAATAGGAAAGTAACACAAAGAAAACAATAAATGGAAGAGGGCAGAAGGACAGCGTGACTAAAAGAATAAAGGAAGCTAATTTAAGGAAGGCGAAAGTGTATGAGTGACCAGGAGAATGAACGGGGAGACAGGATTGGGAGGGTATGAATTAAGTGCGGTCTGGTATCCAAAGCCTATGACAGACTTACACATTATTTATATGACATTCTTCTCATTTATGTAATTATTTCTAATGTTGAATATCATTCCTCCTTTTTCTACACACCAAACTTCTCTGTAGCCTTCAGACTCAGTTCCAGTGTTAATTGCTCTGTGTACCCTTTCGTGAATCCAGCTCCAACAATCCATTCCCCTTATTATACCACTTACTAAGGTATATTATAATGTACGTACCTAAGGGGGAAAATTATGAGTATATTTAGAGACAATGAGAAAACCTTCAAAAAAATTCAGCACCACTGATAGTAAAAACATTCAAGAAAATAGGAATTGAGGGATACTTGCTCAATATGCTAAAATACATAAAGTTTAGTCCTAAAACCAGTATCCTATTTAATGAAGAAAGACTAGAGGCATTTCGACTATGATCAAGAACAAGGGGTGCCTGGCTGGCTCAGTAGGTAGAGCGTGACTCTTGATCTTGGGTTTTTGAGTTTGAGCACCATGTTGAGATTACTTAAAAATAAAATCTTAAAAAAAAAAAGAACAAGACAAGGATGCCCATTATTTTCACTTCTATTCAACATTCTACTAGATGTCTTAATCAATTCAGTTACATAAGAAAAACCATTTAGATGCACAAGGATGAGTAAAGAGGAAATGAGGAAATAAAACTACCTCTATTTGCTGGTGTTATAATACCCTGTCTACATAACTCCAGAAAATCAATGATAAAACTTGATCAGTGATGTAGCAGGATATGAAATTAACATGCTAAAGTCAATAACCTTCATTGACACTAGCAAAGAATTGGAGGAATGAATTTACAAGAAACATAAAAAAACTTGAGGAAAAATTTAAAACAGACTTGAATGACATTAAAGTACACCTGAACAATGGAACAGCATCTCCTATTCTTGGATAGAACAACTCAATGTTATAAAAATATAAAGATACTTTAAAGAAAATATGTAAAGATATTTTAAGTCCTGTATAGAGGTCAGGATTTTTCAACCTCAGCTTACATTTGAGGACAGACAATTCTTTGCTGTATGGCTGCCCTGTGTATTACCATCTACCCTTTCCACCACTCGCACCCTTCCTCAAGCTGTGACAACCCAAAATGTTTCAAATATGCACATCATATATATATACATATATATATGCTTAAAGTTTTCATAATAAAACTAAAAATTAAGTCTTCCATTTTCTGTCAGTCCTTGCAATAAGATTGAGTAGGTTAATCTTTTTCCTCTTAAAGATCATATCTAATAAGAAACTTGCAATTTTAAAAGGTTTCTGCACATGAATTTAAACATATCAATATTACAAAGGAAAAGATCTTTAAAAACTACTTTCACTTAAAAAAATACTTTCTAAGTAGAAAATAAGAATACTTACAGAATGATAAAACTTACGTTTAAATAGTAAATACCATAGCCTTCTGGGTAACTAAAGACAATGTTAGGTGGATAGTAAGCAAACTATCTAAATTACTTCCCCAAATGATAAGAAATAACTTCATAACTGTGAGACTTTTTTTGCTTGTTTGTTTATTGAAATTTTTATTTAAATTCTAGGCAGTTAACATAGAGTGTGATATTGGTTTCAGGAGTAGAATTTCGTGATTCTTCACTTACATATAACACCCAGTGCTCATCATAACAAGTGCCCACCCATCACCCACTTAGACCATCCCCCACCCAGCTAACTGTGAGACTTCTATCCAAATCTTCATCTTCAACATTACTTGAGAAAGAAGAAGGAAAATGCCAAAACTTATAAAATAAATGTGAGTTAAGAGAGGAAGAAGTAGGTATGAAGGAAGATAGCAGAGTAGGAAGCTCCAGGATTCTGTTTCCCCACCTAGACAACAATTGAACTGGCAGAATCTGGCTGCTCCGATAATTCTGAAACTGTAGAATCTACCTGAAAGCTGGCGGCTTCTAGGGGAAAGCCTGGTTGATAAATTACAGGTAATTTCAGTTACTGGCAGCCACCGTGCCCCAGCCCCCAGCCCCCCGCCCCCAGCCCCAGGGCAGGCAGCTGTACCGACAGTCCTTAGGTAGCTCGCAGGTGCAGGTGACAAGAGCCTTGCTGTTCAATTGTAGATCTGGGCTCTGACGGAGGAGTATTCTTGGGGGCATGGAGGTGCAGATACAAAAGCAACCTGCCCTTGTTGCCCCACTGGCTGAAGCAGCTGCCGGGGGATTTAAGGGACAGGGCCGGACTTCCCTCTATCCTCTCACGCTCATATTTTACCTTTTTCCCACAATGTGTGGGAAAAAGGACATTCAAAAGTAACCACATACATGGGAAATTTAGAAAGTCACCATACATGCCAAGGGAAAGATAAAGGCTTGGAAAAGACATGAGAAAACCTTTAGTTTATATCTCAGGCTGGTCCATGGCACAAAGACACCTGACAACAATAAAAAAAATCAGTTCTATATAAAAATATATGTATTCATATATACAACTACCATTTTTCCCTGTTATAAAGAGATTTTACTGAATTGATTTGGACATACTGTAGGTCAAATAATATTTTCCAAAGGTAACAATTATGGACTTTAAAACTCAACATAAAATTAGTAGCTTCAATAGTATTAGTCATACTCCCCATCAACAGCATGATGAAATAATTCAATTATGTAGAAATACAGAACTCTAGGACTAGCTGGAAACCTGGGAATTGCTTAGCATAATATTTTCATTTCATGAGAAAACTAGACTCAAAGATTAAGCGATTTACCCAAACTGAAATACCTAATAGTAATAAAGCTGGAAATCAAACCAATTTTCCCTAAAACTAAAATTTGATAAATATTTCAACTGATTCTCTATCAGCTAAAAATCGAGGCTGTTCTCTAATGCTCCTGGCTGCCATGACATGAAAATGTTCAGACACTACCATAAGTCATAGTCAGGAGATTCAGGCCTGGAAGAGGCTTTATCAAACAATTAAGCTAGCCTTCTCCTTGTGAAAAGGAAATGTATGAGAAGGAAATCACTCTGGGGCAGGGGGAGGTTCTAATTCCCAGACTTATGACATTATAAAATTCAAATGTCTAGTTTGCAACAAAAAAATCACAAGGCACTTAAAAAAAAAAGATTTGACTCATTCAAAGCAACAAAATAAATAGAAACATCTATGAGGAAGAGAAGATGGTGGGCATACTACACAAAAACATTTAAACAGCACTTTTCAAGATGCTCAGGAGAGCTAAAGAAAGATACGGGTAAAGGTCATGAAAATGATTTTAAAAATGAAAATATCAATAGGAGATAGAGAATACAGAAAGAAACCAAAATGAAATTCCCAGACTTACAACATTATAAAATTCAAATGTCTAGTTTGCAACAAAAAAATCACAAGGCACTTAAAAAAAAAAAGATTTGACTCATCCAAAGCAACAAAATAAATAGAAACATCTATGAGGAAGAGAAGATGGTGGGCATACTACACAAAAACATTTAAACAGCACTTTTCAAGATGTTCAGGAGAGCTAAAGAAAGATACGGGTAAAGGTCATGAAAATGATTTTAAAAATGAAAATATCAATAGGAGATAGAGAGTACAGAAAGAAACCAAAATGAAATTCTGGAGTTGAAAACTGCAATAACTGAAAATTTCACTAGAGAGATTAAAAAATCAGATTTCAGCAAGCAGAAGAATCAGTGTACTTGAAGACAGGCCATTAAAATTCTGAGTCTGAGGAAGAACAACAACAAAAAATACTGAAGAAAGTGAACAGAGCCTAAGAGACCTGTGGGACACCATCAAGTGAACCAAAATAGCATTGTGGAAATCCTGAAAGGGAAAAGGAAAAGGGGCAGAGATCATTTGAAGACAATGGCTGAAAACTTCCCAAATTTGATGTGAGATATGAATCTACAAATTTATGAAGTGTAATGAACTCCAAAAAGGATAAAGTCAAAGAGACCAAGACTGAGACACATTATCACCAAACTGTCAAAACCCAAAGCCAAAAAGAGAATATTGAAAGCAGCAAGAGAGAAACAAGACTCATAACATATAAGGAATCTTCAATAAGATTATCAGATTTCTCATCAGGAACTTTGGAGGCCAAAGTTCTGACTGATATAGTCAAAGTCCTAAAAGAAAAAAAAAACAAAACTCTAAAAAGAGAATTCTCTATCTGGTAAACCATCCCTCAAAAATGATAAAGAAATTAAGACATTAAGACATTCCCATGCTGAGGGGGTTTATTACTACTAGACCTGCCTTGCAAGAATACTAAAGAGAGTCCTTCAAGTCGAAATGAAAGGATGCAAGGCAAAGTGATACAAAATAAAGATCTCTGGTAAGAGTAAATGCATGGTCAATATAAAAACCAGTATTAGTGTAAATTTGGCTTTTAATGCCACTTTATATTTTCCAGATGATTTAAAAGACAAATGCAAATTAGGCACACAATGTATAATGATGCAATTTGTGACAGTAACTGAAAGGGGGTGAGGATGGAGGTATACAGAAGCAGAGATTTTGTACATTATTGTACTTAAGGTAGTATAAATTCAAATCAGTGTTATTAGTTTAGGATGTTAAACATAATCCCAATGGTCACCAAAAAGATAATACTTGTTATATATATATATATATATATATGAAAATGGGAGGGGAATTAAAATGTTTCACTACAAAAAATGAACTAAACACAAAAGGTGACAGTAATGCAGGAAATCAGAGATGAAAAGATACAAGGTGTATAGAAACAAATGGCAAAATGGCAGAGTAAGTCCCTCATATCAGTAATGACCTCAAATATAAAAACACTAGCCTAATTATCAGTCAAAATACAGATATTGGCAGATTGGGGGAAAACCCATAATCTAACTATATGCTGTCTATAAAAGACTCACTTCTTTTTTTTTCTTTTTACTGAAGTATAACTAACATACAGTGTATGTTGGTTTCAGGTATACACTATAACGATTCAACAATTCTGTACATTACTCAGTGCTCATAAAATAGGTATACTCTTGATCCTCTTTATCTATTTCACCCCTCTCCCCACCCACCTCAACCACCAGTTCACTCTCTGTATTTGAGTCTGTTTTTTGTTTGAATAAGAGATTCACTTTAGATCCAAAGACACAATAGGTTGAAAGTGAGAAGATGCAGAGATAACTTCATACAAACAGAAGTACCAAAAGAGAGTTGGAGTGATTATAGTAGTACTGGACAAAATAAACTTTAGAAGACAGGTTGTAAGAGACAAAGAAGGATGATGTATATTCATAAAAGGTTCGATTCAGCAAGAAGACATTACAATTATAAACATTTACGTACCTAGTCACACATCCTCAAAACACATGAAGAAAAATTAACAAAACTGAAGGGAGAAATAGTTCTACAATAATAGCTGGAGACTTCAGTACCCTACATTCAATAAGGAATAGAACAACCAGACAAAAAGAAGAAATAAAGGACTTGAACAACACAATAAACCAACTAGATCTAACGGATACATACAGAACGTGCTATCCATCAAAAACAGAGACAAACCAAAAAACAGACTTAACTGTAGAGAGCACACTGATGGTTACCAGGTGGGAGGTGGGTGGGGGGATGGGTGAAACAGTTGATGGGAATTAAAGAGTACAGTTACCATGATGAGCACTGAGTAATGCACAGAAGTGTTGAATCATTAAATTGTACACCTGAAACTAATATAACACGGAAGAAGGAGGAAGGAGGAGGGAAGGGAAGGGAAGGAGGAGGGAAGGGAAGGGAAGGGGGAGGGAAGGGAAGGGAAGGAGGAGGGAAGGGAAGGGAAGGGAAGGGAAGGGAAGGAGGAGGGAAGGGAAGGGAAGGAGGAGGGAAGGGAAGGAGGAGGGAAGGGAAGGGAAGGGAAGGGAAGGGAAGGAGGAGGGAAGGGAAGGGAAGGAGGAGGGAAGGGAAGGAGGAGGGAAGGGAAGGGAAGGAGGAGGGGAGGGAAGGGAAGGAGGAGGGGAGGGAAGGGAAGGAGGAGGGGAGGGAAGGAGGAGGGGAGGGGAGGGAAGGGAAGGGAAGGGAAGGGAGGGAAGGAGGAGGGAAGGGAAGGGAAGGAGGAGGGAAGGGAAGGAGGAGGGAAGGGAAGGGAAGGAGGAGGGGAGAGAAGGGAAGGAGGAGGGGAGGGGAGGGAAGGGAAGGGAGGGAAGGGAGGGAAGGAGGAGGGAAGGGAAGGGAAGGGAAGGAGGAGGGAAGGGAAGGAGGAGGGAAGGGAAGGAGGAGGGAAGGGAAGGGAAGGAGGAGGGGACGGAAGGGAAGGAGGAGGGGAGGGGAGGGAAGGGAAGGGAAGGGAGGGAAGGAGGAGGGAAGGGAAGGGAAGGAGGAGGGAAGGGAAGGGAAGGAGGAGGGAAGGGAAGGGAAGGGAAGGGAAGGAAGAGGGAAGGGAAGGGAAGGAGGAGGGAAGGGAAGGAGGAGGGAAGGGAAGGGAAGGGAAGGGAAGGGAAGGAGGAGGGAAGGGAAGGGAAGGAGGAGGGAAGGGAAGGAGGAGGGAAGGGAAGGGAAGGGAAGGGAAGGGAAGGGAAGGGAAGGGAAGGAGGAGGGAAGGGAAGGGAAGGAGGAGGGAAGGGAAGGGAAGGAGGAGGGAAGGGAAGGGATGGGAAGGGGAAGGGAAGGGAAGGGAAGGGAAGGAGGAGGGAAGGACAGGGAAGGGGAGGAGGAGGGAAGGGAAGGGAAGGGAAGGGAAGGAGGAGGGAAGGGAAGGGAAGGAGGAGGGAAGGACAGGGAAGGGGAGGAGGAGGGAAGGGAAGGGAAGGAGGAGGGAAGGGAAGGGAAGGAGGAGGGAAGGGAAGGGAAGGAGGAGGGAAGGGAAGGGAAGGAGGAGGGAAGGGAAGGGAAGGAGGAGGGAAGGGAAGGGAAGGGATGGGAAGGGGAAGGGAAGGGAAGGGAAGGAGGAGGGAAGGACAGGGAAGGGGAAGAGGAGGGAAGGGAAGGGAAGGGAAGGAGGAGGGAAGGACAGGGAAGGGGAAGAGGAGGGAAGGGAAGGAGGAGGGAAGGACAGGGAAGGGGAGGAGGAGGGAAGGGAAGGGAAGGGAAGGGAAGGGAAGGGAAGGGAAGGGAAGGAGGAGGGAAGGGAAGGGAAGGGAAGGAGGAGGGAAGGGAAGGGATTATGAAGAACTTCTGCACCCGGATGGCGGGGATGGTTGCACAACACTAGGAATGAACTTAACGCCACCAAACTGTACACTTAAAAACAGTCAAAATGGTTACATTTTATATGATTTGTATTTTACCATAATAAAAATGATTAGAGGACAATAAAAAGTTTTGTCAATGATGTGGGTATATCAGAACCTCCATACATACTTGGCTGGTGGGAAGGTACAGTACACATGTTCTGGAAAAGAGTGTGGCGGGACCTCAAATGGGAAAGAGGGCTCTGTACCTTTTTCTCAAAGCATTTCTGTGAGAAAATTTGTATGTGTAAATCCTTCCTCTATGCTTTCGATATGAAAGGTGTATAAACCTTGTAAAGCCTCTGTGAACATTATAACCCAAGGATGTTTCTGTTTGTTAAGTAGGCTCTGCTCAGTGTGGAGCCCAATGTCCAGACCTGGGCTGAGATCAAGAGTCAGATGCTCAACTGCTTAACCGACTCAGCCACCCAGGCCCCCACCAAGGATGTTTAAGATCTTGGGAGCCATCTCTTTGCTGCCATGAAGAAGGAAGCCAGGAGAGGTTTTATGAAGGGGAGTGAGATGACCTGATTTACCTTTTAATAGAGCATTCTGGCAGCTACGGGAACAGAGGTTGGTGGCAGGAGGGAGGTGTAGGGCCAGCAGGAACATTGTTGGGGGCGGCAGGGGACAAGGACAAGACTGACCAAACCTACTAGAGAGGCCTACTGAGTTCCCAGGCTCTGCTTTCACCTCCTAAAAGATTCATTCTTTAAAACCACCACCTGCTGGGTCACGGGCTGCTAAGGGCAGCACCTTCGTGCCAGTTAGAAAGAGATGCCCGGTGACCCCTCAGCTGACCACGTGGCATGGCTCCAGTCCGCCCACCAGGCTTCTTGCATTGAGATGACAAAGGAGGAGAAAATGACGGGAAAGAAAAACACATCTTTATTGGAGGCTAAGTGTTCACCCAGATCATCCCCGCATTTTTAAATTTTAGATTTCAGGAATATTTCCACATCTGGGCATAAAGCCAACTCATGATGTACAAGCTGGCTTAATTAGCTCATGACAACTTTTCCGGAAAAGCACCACCTCAACTGTGCGCATTTCTTAAGCAAGAGACTCAGAGGAGATGCACACTCTTCATGCCATCTCCTTCCATCTCTCACTTTAAACATACACACCGGGGATGACCGTTTGTTTTTCTTTGCTTTGTTTTTCCTATTTGTGAATAGTTCTGAAATAAAAATAATTTAAGAAAAAAAAAAAGGACTTTCAGAGGTCACTAGAGGTGCCAGGAATCCACCCTGGGAGCACAGGCTTTTCCGTCACTGGCTGTGCAAGGGGCAGGTTTTGGTTCTGGTCTAGAGTTAACAACCTGAGGTACTTCCAAAACACCCTGGTCCTTCACCCGTGCTCACAGGGAAGCGAGCTACCTTCAGGAGGGAAGCCGTTCTGAGGCCACGTTAGTCCAGGCAGATGGAGACTCGCCAGGGGTGCGGGACAGACAAGCACACGCCGCCAGCACTCCCGGGGCGCCCCGTGTGACCGCCATCCCTGAGGAAGGAGAGGAGGTGCCTCCCGTCCAGAGACACACGCACATACTGCTCAGCCGTGCTGTCCTTCCTTCAGACGCCCCCCCCACCCCCTCCGTGGTCCACCCTCAGGGATGTCGCCCAGAACCCGAGGAGGAGTCTGGTGGAGGACTCTAGCCCCATTCCCCCATGGCCCCAGCGCCTCTCTGCACAGCTCTGGACCCCAGTCACACTTCCTACTCCCCTTAACCCACCCAAGACTCGCTTCACTCAGAGAGATGCATTCATGGATGAGAGGCTCCCGAGGCGTGGGGAAAGGGGAAGATCCTTTCTTCTCTTCCTCTGATCTTTCGTGCCAGACGCGGCCCACAGCCACCAGCGGGCCGAAGCCCCTGCCGACCCTCGGCTGGTTCCCTGATGCCCGCCTGCTCTGGGCACTTTGTGGCAGCCTCGTCCAGCTTCCCAGACTTCGTGTCTCTCTCCCAAACCAGAGCTAAAAAGACAGACATACAGACAAGGGTGGTTCCCACAGCAGAAACCTCAACGTCTGGTGGGAAGAAGGCTCCCCTGGCCTGGGGGCTTGGGGAAGGAGACCGCCCAGCCTGCAGCTCCTCTGTGGGGCCCACGGGACGAAAGGGTCATCACTGACACATCAGGACCCGACAAGAGCCGGGACAAGCCTCCACTTCCATACCAACAGGCCCCCCGTGGCCTGCAGGCTGCTCTCACACCTGGGGCCGTGGTCAGGCTACTTCCAAGTCCCCAGGTGCCCTGCCTGGCTCTCAGACACAGACCAAATCCTGTGCCTGGGCTGCCCCGGCTCAGTGGGGTCTGGTCCCTGCTGCTCTCTCCTGGCTCCCGGCAGCACATGCTGGCTTCCCCTCTCTGGACTCACATGGCCCCTTCCTGTGGCTGGACTCGGGGCTCCACAGCCTCAGATCCCGCGCTCTTCGGGGAAGCCTCTACCCACACTGCCCCTCACACACTCTGCATCTTTCCTGTGGGGTCATTCCCCACCCCGTGTGCGCTCAGTGCACGATCACCTGTCTCCCCACTTGACTGTGACCTTCAATCAGCAGCACCTGTGTCTTTCTGTCCAGTGTCGCATCGCCAGGACCCAGCATGGAGCTCACGCACCGTCCATCACGGGCCATGAAAGCAGGGGGTGCGGATCTGAACCCGGATCGTCCCCCTTTCAGCAGCTCTCCGTCCCCAACTTCCCTGTCAGCCGCCTCTCCCGTTTCTCTCCTCTGATGACTTCTCAGGCTCAGCCAGTCTTCCTTCCTAACCCACCTCGTAAATGGTGAGGTTTCCTGGCATTCTGTCCTCTGCTCCGTGTCCTCGCCTGGTCAGCTCGAGGCGTCAGATGCCACCATTGTACCGACAGCTCCCTGACCTCCCTTCCGAGTTCCCACAGACCTCATACAACTGCCCGCCAGCACCTCTCCCCGAACATTCCGCTCACATCTCCAGTGAGACCCATCCCGCAGCGAACTCGGCCTTCACCCTTCACAAAGGGGCCCCTCTTCTTCCCTCCTGGACCCCACTGCCCGTGCCTTTGTCCAGACCCTCGAAACGTCTCACCTACCGTATTGCAAGTGTCTCCGGGACGGTTCCACCTCGGGTTTTCCCTCACTTTAAATCTATGCCCACAGGGCTTCCAAAGTGACCATGCGTGTTCAACTCCAACTGCACAAGGACTTCACGAATCTATTCTCTATGAAATGCTAAGATTACATGTAACTGAAGCCCTCTTTCGTCCCGCCCCTTCTCGATGCCATTCCCAGTGGAGGTCCCGGCACCAGCTCAGGTGTGTCCCCAGCCTTTCCATCTGCGCTTCCACACACACCAGACCTGCACAACCACATCCGCTCCCTTCAGCAGCAACAGGGACACATCAGCACGATGCTCCCCTCCCCCCACCGCCCCAGCTCCGTCCACACCAGCTGCCCTCCTTTCTGACGGTGGCGCTCAGCCCAGAGCAGGGACTCGCCCAGCTTCTCCTGCCACGCCTTATCAGAGGACCTTTCCATTGTTTCACAGTTAAGCCAACTTTCCTGAAATACCAAGAACTCCAGCATCTGCTGACACTCCTTATTTCCATGGACGGTCCCATGTCGGGTCTTGTCAAAGCCTGCTGTACCGCAGCCTGGCTAGCTTTCTGACACCGTTTCCTTCCTCCGCTCCTTCTCTCACATACCCTGAGCCTCGGTCAGAAGGATTCCCTGCCATTCCTTAAGTACGCCGTTTGCTGACTGAATCCCCGATGTGCAGCCCTCCTCTGAAAACAGGAGCGAGTAAGAAGAGCTCCTGAGAGATTCATTGGGAAGTGACTACCAGAGAATAAGAGGAAGCTTGTGTCTGGGGCCCGAGCGTCCCCTCTCCGCCACTTCTCGAGGACAGAGACCCAGGGGAATCTTTCCCAAACCACATCTCCAAGCCGCACAGTCCACTTACCACCCAGACTGCTGCCTGAGCCCATTCCCGGCCCCTCGGTCCCACCCACTCACCTAGAGAGGGGCCTCCAGGACTTTCTTTCTCTACCCTCCAGGGATCTTCTCCTTGCTGCAACAGGGAGATCACTTTTGGTTTGGAAAACAGGAGTCCTGCTCAGAGACAAAAAGAAAAGTCTTGGTTTTGCTTTGACTCGAAAGAGGCATCATGGATCTGAGCGGAAAACTCAGGGGACGGCACAGTGAGCTTCGGTGGGGTGCTCGAGCTGTGCCCCCGCGATGTGAGGGCCTTTGTGAGGGGAAGAGCAAGGGACCTGTAGGGCGTGGCTATGTAATTAGTTGTTGTAGGTTAGAGAAATATGATAAACATGCAGCTTTGATTACTAGAGTATCCATGGCTTTCTACAGGAGAGGGAATACGTTAATGTAAAGACTAAATATTTGTAAACAGGTACCCATACCGAGAGACTGTGTACCAAGTGCCCTGTTTAAAATGAGAAAGCGCTCTCTGACTCCCTTTCAAAGGTGGGTTATACGATGTTCGTCAGGCAGGAAGGGAGAACTGGGAAAGGCTGGCGACAGGTTAATGAAGATGGTTGAGGGATGCTCTCTGCTATGAGCTGAGCAAACAAGATCAGCAGGAAAATGTTGCCTAAACTATGAGGGGATTTCTAACATGCAAGTATGTTAAGTGTCCCATGCCTGGGACAAATCCATGCCTATAGGGGGAAAGAAGTTTTAAACACTTATTTATTTACAATGTGTACAATCCTAAGGCAAAATTCAGCTAAAAGTTCCTGATGACCCACGGCTTTTATGCAGGGAGGCAGGTGCTGACTTATGCTAACGTCTGACCTTTTCTTTTCTTTTCTTTTTTTTTTTAAAGATTTTATTTATTTATTCGACAGAGACAGAGACAGCGAGAGCAGGAACACAGCAGGGAGAGTGGGAGGGCGAGAAGCAGGCTTCCTGCTGAGCAGGGAGCCCAATGTGGGACTCGATCCCAGGACGCTGGGATCATGACCTGAGCCGAAGGCAGACGCTTAACGACTGAGCCACCCAGGCACCCTGACCTTTTCATCTACAGGGAAAATTCCCTTACCCAGTGAGACCAGGTTACTGTAGTTCTCCAGCATCACTTCCTGGTACACGTTTCTCTGAGAAGGACCCAGCTTCCTCCACTCATCCCGCGTGAAGAGCACAGCCACATCCTCGAAGGTCACCGACACCTGTAATGACAAGCCATCCCGGCTCACCCAGGACCTCCCACCACACAGAGTGAAGGTAGCAGGGGGGAGTAGACGGGCTGCCGTGAAAGGCTTCTGATATTCTGGTTTCTGAAGATGTCAGGTCATTTGTTTAACGAACCATCGGCCAGTGACAAATACATACTGAGCAGCATGAAGTATTCACCAGGCCCTGTGTTAACTACTATAAGGAGATGTGGGGAGGAAGTAAGACCACTGGAGTGTTAATTAGAATAATCTTGCTGATGGTGATTTGATAATACATATCAAAAGCTTTAAAAGATGTTTATTCTTTAACTCACCAATTATATTTCTATTATAATGAACAGTACACAAAAATGCACACAGAGCATTTATCATGGTTTTAGTAATAGCAAAAAATTAGAAACAAGCTAAGTCATCACGGATGATGAAGGGTAGGGTCACTAATGGAAGGTACTATCTGAGTGCTCACTGAAGCTGGAGGACGGAAATAATGGAAACTGAAATCTCTCTCTTCTACTGAATGCTTTACACAGGCCAGATACAAGCCTTAGAACTTTCTATTAATCTTTAATATGATCTTTATTTAAAAATCACGACAACTCTAAGAGAAGATTCATCAGTGTCCTCATTTTACATGAAAGAAAACAGCCACAGAGAGGATAAATTTGCCTAAAGTCCCATAGCTAGTCAGTGGTAGACCTGGGATTCCAATCCAGGTACATGACCAGGCTCCATTCTTAACCATTCTGCAAAAACGTCTCTCAGAACCTACCACATAGAGCTATTAAATAAATGAGATAACCCATACAGTGTAATTAATACCATGTCTGGGTCATATCAAAGCTTCAGATGTTAGCTATTATCATATTCAATATAAAATACTATGCAACCAACACAACTGATGGTTAGGTCAATGTTTGTTAAAAAGACACCCAAGATAATGTTAAATACAAAAAGCAGGTTATATATCAGTGTGTAGCTTGTACTCAATTCTGATAAAAAATTACATATATATGTATATATATGTATAAATATATGCATGTGCATATGTATGTATATGCTAAGGGATACACAACAAATGATTGACAGTGATTATCTCCAGACGGTGGGGTTAAGGGTGATTCTACTTTCTTTTGAATATATGAAAAAAAATATACAGCTGATTCTTGCACAAGGAGGGGGTTAGGGGCACTGACCTCACACACAGACGAAAATCCACATATAACTTTTGACTCCCCAAAAACATAACTACTAATAGCCTACTGTTGACTGGAAGCCTTCCCAATAATGTAAACAGTTGATTAACACATATTTTGCACGTTATATGTATTATATACTATATTCTTACACTAAAGTAAGCTAGAGAAAAGAAAATGTTATTAAGAAAATCATAAGGGGGCGCCTTGGTGGCTCAGTCGGTTAAGCATCTGACTCTTGATTTCCACTCTGATCATGATCTCAGGGTCATGAGATCAAGCCCCACATCATGCTCTGCACTCAGCACAGAATCTCCTTGAGATTCATTCTCTCTCTCTCTCTGTCCCCCCTCATCTACTTGCACTCTCTCTCAAAAAATAAACTAAAAAAAAAAAAACAAAAAAAACCTGTAAGAGAAATACATTTACAGTACTGTACTGATTGAAAAAAATCCACGTGGAAGTGGACCTACCCAGTTCAAACCTGTGTTGCTCAAGGGTCAACTCTACACACAAATACACACACATACATATATACATCTATGCATACATATGTACATATTTTATACTCTAAAATTTATACCATGATTATACAATATCTTTTTTTTTTTTTAAGATTTTATTTATTTAGTTTAGAGAGAGAATGAGACAGAGAGAGAGAGCATGAGAGCGGGGAGGATCAGAGGGAGAAGCAGACTCCCTGCTGAGCAGGGAGCCCGATGCGGGACTCGATCCCGGGACTCCAGGATCGTGACCTGAGCCGAAGGCAGTCGCTTAACCACCTGAGCCACCCAGGTGCCCCTACAATATCTTTCTGGTAAGAAAAACAGTAAATTATTTACATATTGGGGAGGAATATAAGAAATAATTTTTGCTCTCAAAGAATTTACAATCCAGCTGGCAGACAAGATTAACACACAAAATAATTGGATCAATGAAAGAAAAATGTGTAGCTGGACAGGGCCATACACCATCTCCCGGCTCAATCCTCACTTCAGAGATGAGGATGAGAAGGTCCAGAGCAGCCAAGACCCCGGGTCACATACTTTATCAGTGGCAGAGGCAGGACAATGATTAAAGTTTTCTGTTAACCCAGCACTCAGTATATTCTCTCTCTGGTCTTAAACGCCTGTCACTGAGCTTTAAATGCAAGCCCATGCAGTATGGACATAGGGGAGCAGGTGAGGTTAGGGAGAATGCCGCATGCATTAGCTCCTCTGCAGGGATGGAGAAGATTCTGGGCACGAGAGCAGCGTGGCTCTGTGGGAATGGAAGAGGAAAGCTTTAGAAAAAAGCAGCCCAGATATGCACTGGCCGGCCCCAGCCTGAAGATCAACCACCACCGCGATTCAGGGGCCCAAAGACATGACAGCGGAGAAGAGCTCTGGGAACACGGGGCTGGGGCTGCCCCGGGTTCTGAAAGAGGCACCAGGGGAATGGCTGGGCAGTGACGAGCCTGGACCCAGAAGCCAGACACACTGGGGTTGGAATTCAGGTTATTGGACGTCTCTGAGCTTCAGTTTGCGCATGTGTAACACCGGGATGATCACTGCGGCGCTGGCCTGAGAGTGAGAACAAAGGCCGAGCCCTCGGGCCGACCCCCAGCAGCATTAACTGTTACTGTCAGATGAAGATGAGCAATGAAAGGCCAAGTCCTAGCAGCACGGTACAGCCGTTCCCATCTGTCGGCATGAGTGGTATTATTACTACAGTAACATCGTCCGGCTCCCACAACCACCCCATGTTGGGCATCTGCTAGTGCCCAGCCCTGATCTCAACACTTTCCGTGCACTAACTCACCTGACCCTGCCACCTACCCCATGAGGTCGGCATGCTTGTTATTCCCATTGTCCAGATGAGGAAACGGGCTTAGAGAGATGGAGCTATTTGTCCAAGGCCCGCAAACAACCGAGGAGATGGGTTCAAGCCCCGCTTCTTACCCACTGGAGACCCTGCCTCTCCACTCCTGATATCCCACAAAACCCTCCCTGCTCCTTCCTGGGGAGTCTTCTCTCTGCCCTTGCAGTCCAGAGATCTCTCCAACTGCGTCCCCTCCAACAGGGCTACTCCTTGTTCATGCACTGGCTCACCTGGACCATTTCCAACGACAGAAGGATGAAAATGGCAGGTCAAGAACAGTTCTCAAGAGAGTACAGAAACAAGGCACGTGGCCCACAAAGTAAAGAGGGAGAAAAACCTAACCATGGTGGCTTGGAGAAGTCTAGGGAAGGTATCCTAAGGAAAAGCCAAGGGTAGGGAGAGAGACCAGGGCGAGCCAAGGAAGCAGGGCCAGAAAGGAACTGCCAAGTGTGCGTGTTTCTTTGCTCCGTCCCCATGTGGCACCTTACCTGTCAAGTTAGTAATCATACACTGAATTGAGATTCATGAATAAAAAGAAGCGTCTGTTAGAAAAAGAAGAGAGAAACACCAGACATGGATTGGCAGGGAGGAGGCAAACGTTGCCTACAGAATCCACCCTCCACCTGGGTGGATCGACTCTTCAAGGAGAAAAGGGCTAGGGCTCCAGATCCTGGAGAAAACTGTACTGAGTAGAGAACTTGAGTTTAAGGGTAGGGTAAGTAAGCGAGTAAGTAAATCAACCAGCCCATCAATCAATCGATCGATCTATCTCTATCTGTAAGACCCGAGATGGCAATGAACTCACTCGAGACCTTGCTTCCCTCGGTCCAAGAGCCATGTCTTCTTTCTGGGCTCTTCTGCGAGGACGGTGGGGTCTCCAGAAGGCAGATCTGAAAGAGGAAATAGGGAGCCAGGAGGGAGAAGCCCCTCGTGCTTTCCACCCCTGAGAATCACCAGCTCTGACATCCTTACTCCGCCCGAGAATGAGGCCACGAGCCCTCGGAGAGGGAAGTCAGAAGGAGCTGGGGCTAGACAGGCCCAGAGACGAGGGCCCGCCCCAGGGGTCCGGGACCCCCCCCTCGGCCGTGCGGCTCAGAGAAGAAGGACGTAGGACTCCGGCTGCAGTGGGGGCCGCAATAACTCGCCGACCCTCCCCCGGGCCGGGCACCGCCCACACGTTCAGTCCCGCCGCCCCGCTGCCGTTGTCCACGCCCGGTTACAGGTTACAGGTCGGAAACTGAGCGCAGAGCCGGAGCCGCTCGGCCCGGGGCGCACAGCGGCCAGGCTGCGCCGGGGTCCGCTCCGCGCGCCCAGAGCGCGGCTCTAACCTCACGGCCCGCAGGGGACGACTCCTGTCCACCCCAAGCTGCCGCCCCCCCGCCCCCCCCGCCCCCGAGTCCTCCCCCTCCTGTCAAGGGGTCTCCTTCCAGGCTTCTGGAGAAAAGTGCTTCGGGAAGGGGTGACAGCAGCTTTCGTGTGGCGGCCAGAGGGCTGCCGTCTAGAGGAGCAGGCACAGAAGCCGAAGACCTGGGCTCCAGTCCAGGCTCTGCCGTGGCGGCGGGGGGAGGCCGGCCACTCGCTTCTGGCGGAAAACACACCTGTGCGCCCGCAGCCCGGGAGCGGCGGAAAAGCGCCTCGCGTCCACCGACAGCCGGTAGCAAAGCCGCACGCGCGCAGGGCCCGGCAGCTAGCGCGCTGGGCGCGGGTCCGGAGGGAGCAGGAGGGCGCCCGGGGCCTGGGCCGGCGGGGACCAGTGCCCGACCTGCCGCGGCCAGGGGCGCGTCCGCGGGACGGCGGTGCGGGGCAGGCGGGCACGTCGGGGGTGCCGGGCCTCGGCCCCCCGCCCGCGCCCACAGAGGCCCCGCCCGCGCCCCTCGGGCCTGTGCCCCGCGCCCCGGCGCCGCATCCTCCCGAGGCCCCGGTCCTCCCTCCGTCCCGCGTTCCGCCGACCCTCCGCCGCTCACCTCGCCCAGGCCCCGGGGTCCCGGGGGCTGCGCCTCCCCGGCCGTGCTCCGCAGGCGGAGGCTCCGGCGCTGCCCCGGCGGACAGCAGCCTGGGGTCGGGACCCCTCCCCGGGCGATGCCTGGGCTGAACCCAGGCCCGGAGCCGCGGGCTGCAAAAGCCGGCTGCCTGTCTAGAGAGGCGGGGCGGGGGGGCGAGTTGGGATGGCCGCTAATGCCCCTGGGGAATGTAGTCCACGCGAGGACCTAAGTATTCTGGGAAGTGTAGTTCTCCGCTCTCGTCGGCGAGGCGGGGCCGGGCGAGCCTGTCGCGTGCCCAGCTCCCGCTTCCGGGCTCGTGGTCGCACCCCTTCGGCTGCGAGGACTCTGGCTTCTGAGTCCCGGTGACCGAAACGCAGGTTCGCCGAGGGCAGTGTCTTGTAGCTGTGCGTCTGCACAGACGATGGTAAGGCAAGTAGACAAGCGCCGAGAGCAAACCTTCTCCCCTTCAGTCATTCAGCCGGAGCGTTTCGGGCACCTGCTGAGTTGAGGTTCCTGAAGCGCTGCGGTAAGTGGTTGGAAATCAGTCGGTGAACAAAACAGAGGTCGTTGCTTTCGAGGACTTCTTGGGGGCGTTGGCGGGGAGCAGACAGTAAGCCGTGAACGTAATTCCATAACATTTTAGGAGGTGAGCGTTGCGGGGAAAACGAAAGGAGAGCGGCGTGGTGGGTCTGGGCGCGTTCCCGAGTGGGAGTGGGGTCCCCCGGCAGCCGAGCCGCGGGGCAGGGAAGGGGCGCTCGGGGCGCGGAAGGAGCCAGTGGCTATCTCTTCTCCTTCCTAGCGAGCACGTCCCATTGAGAAGGTTTTATAAATAGGGAAAAAGGAAAAGAAAAATGCACCGATGCCGCCGCCCAGATGGTTAAGGTCCGGTGAACATCTGTTAACAGCCCCTGGGAGTCCGCATTAATCTCTCCATCGCTGCCAGCCTCCTTCTAACAAAACGGAATCTTGCAGGTAGCAGTTGCAGCTTAGCTTGGGTTTTTTCCCCACCTGAGAATGTACCTTGAGCATTTGAATTTGCCAGTAGATACTCTCCGCCAGGAATGTTTTCAGTGACTTCAGTGCATCCCATTATGGCTACTTAAATTTTTTAGTTAAATATATGTAACTAAATTAAGCTTATTTAATGCCTATTGTTATATTTTTTCCAGTTTTTTGCTCCATTAATATTCTCGTACCTATATCTTTGAAGATTATTTTCTTTGGTTTAAATTTCTTGAATTGAATGACTGGATCAAGGGCTGGTGGCATTCTGCTCCCATTGCCTAGTTGCCTTCCTGGAAGCTTTTACAATTTTTATTTCCATGAGCAGTTGGCGATGATATGTGCTGTGCCTAACACCCACGCCTACTCTGGGGAGTGGGGGTTGTTTTGTTTTTAATGCTTTAAAAAAAAAACCAAACTTTTATTTATTCAAGAGGGCAAACTTTTTATATCTAATTTTGAGTACTTGTGAAATTAAATATGATCTCATATTTATTGAGCCATTTAGATATTTTCTGCGTATATATGTACTTTATTGAAATGTTCAAAATTTTGGTCATTTTTCAATACTGCATATGCATAATTTTTGGAAAGAGTAAAATGTTTTGTTGTTTACCTGATTGTGAAAATAAAATTATAAGAAACTTACACATAGTATGTGGAATGAAGAAAGAGTAATAAACACTGATTACATCTATTCATATATGCTATTATATGTGCTTACACACAGTTGTGTGTATGAAACAAAAATAGAGTCATATTTTTCATACTTTTTAAAATGTGAAATATACAGAAAGGCAATTAGAACATATAATCCAATAATAACACATAAAGAAAAAACCCCTGAAAACATCCACTCAAGTTGAGAAGTAGACCCCTTTTCATATTAATAGTAGAATCTAGGTGATACTAAATGGGTGTTGACTGTAAAATTCTTTCAATTTTACTTTGTGTTTGAAATTTTTCATAATAAAATGTTGGGCAAAACTCTGTATCAGGGGTTTTGAGCCAAAACACATGACCACCATTCCTCCTAGGTCATCCCTCTTACAACTAAAAAACCTTGGGCATCAATAAACAAGCATAGGAAGACTCCAAAATGTGAAAAGAAGAAGACAAACTGTGAGAACTTGAGGGCGGAGGAGCAACATGGTAGTAAATTCCCTTTTTCTCCTCACCTCCCATATCTTTCAGCTAATGTGTTCCAGAAGCTTCCATGCCAGAACCTCCAACAGACACAGAACAAAAAAGCTCTAAGCCTGTTCCCCTTAGTAAAACCAGGAAAAGGGTGGCCAAACAGAACTTTGTTGGTAATACCCACCTTCCTTCAACCAGACACCAGTGGAGAAACCACCCTCCCGCCCCAATCTGAACCATGGAAGCCAGAGGAAGTTGCATATTTTTCTCAAGTGGAACGAAAGGAACTATCAGCAGTGAATTCTCTATCCAGTGAACATATTTAGGAATAAAAGGGAAATAAAGACATTCTCAAAAGATAACTAAGAGTATTGTCAGCAAGCCTATCCTTAAGGACAAACTAAAGGAAATACTCTGAACAAAGTAAATGATAACAACAAAGGCTTGAAACTGTTGAAAGAAAAGAACATTAGAATGGGAAAAATGGGATATTATAAAATAGACTATCCTACTTACAAGTGTCTTACATCAGACATGATGGTTGAAGCAAAAAGAATACCATTTGATATTCTCCATCTATACAGTGGGAATACTTAAGACAATTATATTTTAAAAGTGGGGAGGCAAAGGGTCCTAAATGGAAGTAGGGTTTCTGCACTTGGCTGACTGCTAATTCATGTACGTATATTGTTGTATCTAGAGCAACCGAAAAAACTATACGGAGTGATATACTCTAAAACACTACATAAATCAGGATGGAATTCTGAAAATGTTGGGGTAACCCATGAGAAGGCCAGAAAAGAGACACAGAGGAACGAGAAGCAGGAAACAAACTAAAAATCCTTTGTCTCACATTAATCAAAGGTCTCACAATAGGCTAGATACTGAGCGTATCTCAAGGTTTGTTGTTTTTGTTTTTCATTTTCAGATCCGAGTAATAATAATTTTTAAGAAAACATGCTGCTGTAATAATAAGCCAGTCACAAAAAAACAAATAGTGTGTGACTCTACGGAAAGTAAAACGGTGGTTGCCAGGAATAGAGTTTTAGTTCTGCAAGATGAAGAGTTCTGGAGATGGATGGTGGGACGGTTGCACAACACTATGAATGAATTTAAGACCACTGATGTGGTTAAGATGGTAGTTTTATGTTACTTGTATTTTACCGCAATAAAAAACTTTTGAAAAAACATCATGCTGCTGTAAACATTCTGTACACACTGGTATACCCCTTCATGAGTTTTTTGAGGATTTGCAGATGCCTGTGAATACATGAAGACTTCCTCAAGAGTGCATAGTTAATTGGTTTTTTTTTTTTCTTTTTTTTACTGAAGTGTAGTTGACGTGTACGGTATAGTTATTCAACATTTATATAAGGAAGTGATCATTGTGGTAAATGTAGTCTGACTTCTTTCACTTAACATAATATCATCTAAGTCCATCCATGTTGCCACACATTTTTTAAGGCTGAGAAATATTCTATTGTATACATATACCACATCTTCTTTATCCATTCATCTATTGTTGGACACAGAAGTTGTTTCCATTTCTTCACTATTGTAAATAATATTGAAATGAACATGGGGGTGCATATAACTTTTTGATTTAGACGGTTCTTTTCCCCTTTGAGTGGAATTGCTGGATTACCTGGTATTTATACTTTTAACTTTTTGAGGAACCTCTGTACTGTTTTCCAGAGTGGTTGCACCAATTTACATTCCCACCAACAGAGCACAGGGTTCCCTTTTCTCCACATCCTCACCAACACTTTTATTTTTTGTCTTTTTGGTAATAACCATTCTGACAGGTTCGAGGTGGTATCTCGTTGTGGTTTTGATTTGTATTTCCCTAATAATTAGTGATGTTGAGCATCTTTTCATGTATTGTTGAATTCAGTTCTAATATTTTGTTGAGGATTTTTGCATCTGTGTTCATCAGGGATATTGGCCTGTAATTTCCCTTTTTGTGTGTGTTGTCTTTGGTTTTGGTATCAGGGTAATGCTGGCCTCATAAAGTGAATTTGGAAGCGTTCCTTCCTCTTCAGTTTTTTTTGGAATAGCTTGAGAATGATAGATATTAACTCTTTAAATGTTTCAGAAAATAAATGTCCTATACTTTTGTTTGTTTGAAGTTTTTTGATTATTGATTCAATTTTATTAGTAATTGGTCTGTTCAGATAGATCTATTTCTTCTTGATTCAGTGTTGGAAGATTTTCTGTTTCTAGAAATTTATCCGTTCTAGGTTGGCACATTTGTTGGCATATAATTTTTTATAGTACTCTCTTATAATCCTTTGTATTTCTGTTGTGTTGGTTGCAACTTCTCTTCCATTTCTGATTTTATTTATTTGAGTCCTCTCTTTTTCTTTCATGATTCTGGCTAAAGATTTATCAGCTTTGTTTATCTTTTCAAAGAATCAGCTCTTGGTTTCATTGGTCATTCCTCTTGTTTTTTCTTTAGTCTCTATTTCATTTATTTGTGCTCTGGTCTGTACCAGTTTCTCAGTCTTTCCTTGCTTTTCATGACCTTTACACATCTGAAGTATTTTTTACAGTGACTTACAATTTTGGGTTTTATACCTTTTCTCATGATTAGGCTATCATGGCTTTGGGGGAAGAATCCCACAAGGTGGAGGACCCTTCTCATCACATCATATAGGGAGCACTTGATATCATCATGAATTTCAGTGATGATGTTAACCTTGATTACTTGGTTAAGGCAGTATCATCTGCCAGGTTTTTCTATTTTAAAGTTATTGTTTTTCCTTTTCCATATTCTCGCCTTTGGAAGTAGGTCCCTAAATCCAGCCACCATGAAGGAGGGAGAAGAGGATTAAGTTCCACCTTTTGGCAGGTAGGGGTGGGAGAAGTATCTACATATATTACTTGGAGTTTTTCTGTAAGGAAAATTTATCCCCCCCCCACTTATTTGTTTATTCAATCATTTGTTTTCATCAGTATGGATTCATATATATTTATTTTATACTTTGGGTTATAATCCAGTACTACTTTATTTATTTTGTTGTGTGAATTCTTCTAGCATTGGCCATTGAGAGCTCTTTCTTGTTAGCTGCAATTTCCCTTTGTTGCGCCCTCATCCTTTTTTTTAGCTTTTTCTTACTTTCTTAGACTACATGTCATGTCTGCTGACAACTTCAAGAAACTACTCTTTGTACCATATTCTGAAAGGTATTAACTGGCAGATTGTATTTGAACATCATTTATGGGAAGTCTGCATCATGTTCACATAACTTGGCTCAAAAGTGATTTATATGTCCATACTCAAAGACCTAAAAAGGAACAAAAATAACATTACATCCTTCTTGGCAAATACCTCCACGATGCGGGGGCAGAGATGTGCCTAAATATCACTTGTGTCTCACATTTAAAAATCAAGACGAGCCGGGCAGCTGGGTGGCTCAGTCGGTTCAGTGTCCAACTCTTGATCTCGGGCTTGCGAGATCAAGCCCCATGTCTGGCTTCACACCTTAGTGGGGAGTTTGCTTCTCTCTCCCTCTCCCTTTGCCCTTCCCCCTGCTCTCACTCACTCTTTCTCTAAAAAAAAAAATAAATAAATCTTAAAAAAAAATTCAAGATGAGCCTGAATCAGTGGTTTTTGACTGTCAACATATGCCTGAAGTTTCGACCAAATAAAAGATGGCCTGTTTCTCAGATGTAGTAAATGAAATCCCTAATGTATATTGGTGCCAGTGGAAACCTGACTACGGGTGATAAACCTGATGTATCTTCCTGAACTGTGAGTTTGATTTGAGAAGTTTAGTGCTGAAATGGGTTTGGCAAGACACTTGATTACCTCCTTGTGGCTCACACATGAAAGGTTAACCTCGATAACCAGATTTATTAGGAGTTAGAGTTCATCAATTAGAGAACTGGTTTTTAATATTCCTGTGATAAAAGCTCGTGGCCAGAACAAAGTCATCTGCCGAAGGCTGATTGACATTGTGAGAGACAAAGTCCATACGAAGCTTAGCTCCTGCCCTCAAGTACAGGGCGACAAGTTACTACAGGCAGGACAGTAACTTGCAATACTCAGGGAAAGGCTTCAGCTCCCAAGAGACAGTACCAGGCTCTCCTGGAAGACTCCATGGCTGGCGTGGCCTTGGAGCAGACACCTGAAGCACAAGTTGGAGGGAGATGATTTCATGAACCTGGAAGACATCTCACTGCAATGGCCATGACATGGAGCGGTCCCTGCTCCCTGAGGAGAGCAGCGTCAGAGGAAACGTGCTGGGAAGAGGAATGAGCCTCTCTTTCAACATTCAATGAGCTAAAATCAAACTTTTCTCTGCAAGTTGTTTCAATTGCTTGCAAAGAGCTGGCCCCTAGTGGCTCATTAGTGCGAGGTGGAAGTTGCCTATGAGGAAGAAGGATGGTGTCTGTTGAGGCCCCAGCTGCAGAGAGCAGACCCTGGAGGGTGAATTCCCAGACACAGTCCTGATTTCCTGGCTGCTCCCAGGGAGGACTCTGCATCTGCCTCAGTAGGGAAGAGGGCACTACAGGCTGCAAATGATGCTGAGCTTTAATTTATGAGTTCATGAGTTCACGTCCTATGAGTGCCTCACATGCAGAAAACCACAACAAAAGCTGATTTTGCCCAGGCCCCTGGAATAAACTCCTTTCCTTATTGCCCCTACAGTCCCCTTATATAGTTGGCCCATGAAAAGTAATGCAAAAAGCCAGTGAAGATTTCAGGAGAAGGTGGTCCCCAGAATTAGGAGGATTGAAGACCTGAAGCCAGGGTAGAATTGACCAGCACACAACCTCTCATACCATAGCCAGTCCAAGCAAGAAGGACGCATTTTCTCTTTCTGCTCATACCATGCTGCTGACATTTTAGAGAGTCTTTTCTCCTTTAAGGCAAATTTGCTGTATGGTGAATGACGACTTCTCCCCAAGATGAATTGGTGGGGACCATGAGGATAGAGAGTGATTTTCCCTTTGATTCTGCACCATCTAGTATGTTCATTGACTTTCCTCTATCTTCATCCTTCTCATACCCAGCCTTTGATTGTTGAGGGAGAGAGGGACTGAGGAATAAAACTATATCCCAAACCACGGCTCTTTTACATTCAACCCTGCTGCCTATTTGGGTCCCAGAATTCAGTGAAATCTTTCCATGTTCTGGAGGACATTTGTCAGTACTCTAGTTCCCTAGATGCAAACATTTTACTGCTCTGATTTTTTGTGTCTAGGAATGTTCACTTTCCAGTCTTCCATTAGACTTGCCTATCCCATTATCAATGACTTGTCAACACATGATTATTTGGGATGAACAAAAACTCTACTAAGCATTGTAGGGGATATGCCCATGCATAATCTATGGTACTTTCTTGAAATAAGTGTGTAATGTAATAACCAGGTGAGACGTGCATGTGGATAGATATGGGTAATGCAAAGAATATGATGAGTCTAAATGAGTCTTATAACCTTAAACACCAACATTGGTCTGTGTTATTATATCTCAAACACTGATATTGCACTAAACTTCTCAAATCAAACTCACAGTTCAGGAAGATACATCAGGTTTATCACCCGTAGTCAGGTTTCCACTGGCACCAATATACATTAGGGATTTCATTTACTACATCTGAGAAGCACAGTTATGTGCTCAATATATGCCTATGGGATGTGATCAGTGAAGTTAAGGGAAACGCACAATTAGTCTTTAAAAATCAGGGGAAAAAAAAAAACAAAAACGGAGTCTTCCAGCAGAGAATGAGTGAAGGAAAGAGAAAGTTAGGAGAGACAAGTCAGGGAACAGATGAATATGAGAGTTGATGACAAAATTGTGGGGATAGCTTGAGGCAAGTCATGTCAGGCCTTATATTCCAAAGTAATATTTGGATTTATTCTGGCTTCTTCAATATTTGATATAAAGACTGGCTAACAGGATGCAATCAGTGATTTAGGAGGATTAAACAGATCCTGTATGCAGGATAGATAAGTGCAAGGAGACACGGGAAGCAGGCAGATCCACCATAAGCCTGTTGCTGTGGTCAAGGTAAGAGTTGGTCAGTATCGGAACGAAGTCAGAGAGGAGCTGATGATGAGTATAAAGAGTACTGATTAACCACGAGATCAGAGGAGATTGAGAAAGGAGAGAAGTGAGAGGCAAGAAGGCCAGAGAGGGGCCTGAAGACTGGCCACTGGAGATCAGGGGAGTGACCTCTGGACACCAGGAAAGAGGAGGTGGGAACTGACTTACGGGTTCCTAGCCCTCAGGTGTAGAGTAGGAGAAGCTAGGACTCTTGGACGCTTGGCCTCATGGAGTAGAACAAACTCTAGACTTCAAATCAGAAGTCCTGGGTCCCCACCCAAATCCTGTAATTCATATTTTCATGTCCCTAAGGTGATAGAGTAACTCTGGACACTTCAGCATTGAGGGAACCTGTTTCTCTTAGCCCATTTAAAGTTGAAGGATACCAAGAGTTCCATGAGGAAGTCTAGCTACTATCTGAAGCTTCCTGACACCCACACTGAATAGCCAAGCACCAAAAATATAGAATGGTAGTGGGGGAGAGAAGTAGTGTAGGGGTAAGGTTCTGATCTGTGAGAGGTCCAGGGATTGCCTTGAGCCTAGGATAGAGGGAAAATTACCTAACTCAGTAATGACTAATGACCCTGAGAGTAGACAGGACCATATCGTAATCAACAATTACTAGTTGTACAGTCCTGGTAACAATAACCTTTCTGTGACTCAGTAAATTGGGAATAATTTTAATATCTTCTAATGTGAGACCAAGAGGGCAGTTGATGCTTTGTAGTGCCAGCTCTAAAGTCCTCTGAAATTCCCAAACTATTGTGGTGGGCACTGTCTCATGCGGTTGCTGGAACCATCCAAAAATATCCAAATATGTCTTATCCTGAGTTTTTGTTGCATGTAAAATGAGTGTTTTAGAATCAGCCCTTTTTATAGATAACAAACTGATGCTTTTATAACTTATGAGCAACTACCAGCCTCATATTGAAAGTATGAGCATGATCACATATCATGAATTAGAGGAATAGGCCTGGATGAGTTTATACCTATCTGGGACTCAGGTTCTCTGATTATAAAATGAAACAACATATGATATCCAAGAATCTTCTAAGCTCTAAAATTTTCTAATTCTAGAATCTAAGATTAGTTTCCTTAAGGCTCCCTTCATGTCCTGATTTCTCAGACTGTAGATGAAGGGATTGACCAGGGGAGTCACCACTGTGAAGATGACAGTGGCCACCATGTCTTGGACTGAGTAGGAGGATGAAGGGTGCATATAGACCCCCAGGATTGCCCCATAGAAGAGGGAGACCACAGTGAGGTGGGATCCACATGTGGACAGGGCCCTCCTTATTCCATGGGCAGATGGCAGCTTCAGGACACTGGAGAGGATATAAGCATATGAAAGGATGATACATGTAAACGGCATCAGAAATATCAGTCCCCCCACAGTGAATGCCATCAGGTTATTGATAAAGGTATCAGAACAAGACAGCCTTAGAATGGCATAGGGGTCACAGAAAAAGTGATACACGGAATTGTTGAAACAAAACGTGAGTTGGACCATGAGAAGAGTGTGCAGGAGAGCATGTAGGTTTGTAATGGCCCACGATGTTGCCACCAGAAGGATACAGAGTTTGGGCTTCATGATCATGGTGTAGTGGAGTGGGCAACAGATGGCTACATAACGGTCATAGGCCATCACACTCAGGAGGAACCCATCCATGTTGATGAAAGTGATGAAGAAGTAGATCTGGGTCATGCATTCCACATACGAGATAGCTTTGCTTCCCACTATGTGATTCACCAGCATCTTAGGGGTTGTGACTGATGAAAAGCAGATGTCAACACAGGAGAGGTTAGCCAAGAAGAAGTACATGGCGGTGTGGAGATGACTGTCCCCGCTGATGGCCAAGATGATGATGGCCTCATGGAGTAGAACAAACTCTAGATGAGTTTGTTCCCGATGATGGTAACCAAGTACATTCCCAAAAACAGCCCAAAGAGAACGTCTTCCTGCTCTGACTGCCCAGAGAGTCCCAGGAGAAGGAATTCTGTGACTGTAGTCTGGTTGTCTCCGTCCATGTGTGCAGGGGAGAACACGTCATCACAGGGTCAGATCATATGTCAACATTTGAGCAAATATATTTTGGAATAGTTTATTCATTTGGTTGAAAATTAACTAAAGATGGGGCGCCTGGGTGGCTCAGTCGTTAAGCATCTGCCTTCGGCTCAGGTCATGATCTCAGGGTCCTGGGATTGAGCCCCACATCGGGCTCCCTGCTCAGCGGGAAGCCTGCTTCTCCCTCTCCCACTCCCCCTGCTTGTGTTCCCTCTCTCACTGTGTCTCTCTGTCAAATAAATAAAGTCTTTAAAAAAAAGAAAATTAACTAAAGATGAATAATCATTTTACAGGAAAACCCTCAATTTCAAGAGTGCTTAATTACCAATGGCTCTCATCTCATTTATTCCACTCTTATTTACTGAGTGTCCTATATTGATACTTCCATGTGTAGTATTTAACCTAGTCTAATAATTGAGATAGCTAATTTCACTTAACAGATACAGCAACTGAGGCTCAGGGTAGTTAAATGATATTTCCAAATTCATGAGACAGTAAAAGTTAGATATCCAAATAGGGTGAAGTGCTTTTTTCTGTGTGGTATTATTTGATTAGCTAACCCTTTACTGGGACAACTTAACCATGTGGCAGGCTCTGTACTAAGTGCTGTATTACGAACCTACAAATGTTATCTGTGGCATTTATATTTTCCCAGATTATGGAGAATGTGTGGGTTTTGAAAGATCTGGTTGGCGGTTTGTCTCTAACATTTTAGCTGCTGTCAAGTTGACCTAACCATAGATCACAGCTGTTGGGAAGGCTGACCTAAGCGTGCTGTTCAGGGTGCTGTGTGAAACATTCCTCTAATTTCTGATAGAAGAACAAAGGTATATTTTTGAAAATGATGTAGTCATTTATAGCATATATGTATTCAATAATATAGTCAGATTCTTTTTGCTATTGGACCAAAGGGATTTACTGATTGGTATAGAGCAAATTCGTGTGGTACCTCCAGCAGATAATCCCAGGACTAAGAAATCATTGTGGGGGAGGGGGGAGGGAGTCAAGTAAAGGAGAGGGATTGCGTTCATTACTCGAGATAACAAAGGCCTGAGGCAAAGGGGGGAAAGAGAGGCAGCGAACTGGTTTGTGATGTGACCTCCGCTGCTTGGCCAGAGGACCTTGTAGGGGATATTCCTAGGAAGTTTGTTGTAAGATACACATAAAATGGAGACAGCAAGGTGCCTATCACTGTGAGATTTCAATCAGGAAATTCAAGGGAAAAGTGCGGAGGTTGGATGTTGTTTATTACCTGGACTATTTCCCAGATCACAGGTAGCTAAAACAGTAGTAGACGGAAGCTCGAAGAAGCTCCAGAAGGAGCGTGGTTACTGTGGGCTGCAGAAGTTGAGGGGTGAGGGAGATATGGCAGCAAGAAAACAAGACAGTGGCTGGCCAGCCCAGGAGAATGTTCTGGCTGTAAAGACGTGGTTTCCCATAATGGAAACAGAAGAGAAGATAAAAGAGGGACAACAGGATATCAAATGAGATTCTTGCAATCGCCTTTGGATAGCCACGAAGGCCAAATACTGAGTACAACAAGGTTAAAGTATCCCATGCTTCCTTGTGAGAGAGTTTCTATCCCAGTGTTGGGAGTGTGGGTTACATTGAGACTTACCGGGGCATCCAAGTAGCCTCCCTCTGGGACACCTCGATTCCGTGGTCACAGACAACAGTGGATGAACAATCCTAGGGAAGGAACTGCTGGGAGGGTGGAGAGTAGGGGCAGCAGAGGAGGGTCTGGAATGGCTGCCCGAAGAGCCTCTGTGTGGGGGAGGGGATGGCTCTTGGGCAGGATATTTAGGAGCCCACAGTCACTGACCCCGACACCACTAACCTTAGCTCTCTCCTTTGTCCTCCACCGCTGCTTTCTCTGTCCACCTTGGGAGTGAGCTTGCTCTGTCCTGCCCTGGGCAGCACGCCCTGAAGCGAGAAAGGCTTGTACGGGTCAAACCAGCACGTGTGTCCCCTTCCCACCTGCTTAGGTGCAGCTGGATTTCGTGTGTCTGCTTTTCCAGAGGTACATCTGTGTGTTTGTGTCCTTGTGAATCTGTCTGTTGTTGGAGGTACCCTGCCCTTCTCACCTGGCTCTTCTCTGTTGCTGGGAGATATGGAGACGCGGTCATGGGACCTCCGTGTCCACTGGCTCCTTGCTCGACCCTCGATGATGGGAGGGTCTCTGCCAGGGCTGGGGACCGAGGAACCTTTTCTCCGTAGAGGTAGACGATGTGGCTTTCCCAGGTCTGGCTTGGAAGATTGGGAGCAAATAAATAGATCTTTGTTCCCTGGCGATTGGGATTTCTTAGGGATCCGGGCAGCAATAGTTGCCAAGGTTGGGTGTCCCTAAGGTGGATTCCCCATAGCTCCGCTGGAGGCACACATGCTAACCGCTCTTTGTTCCTATTCTCTCTGGACACAGCTATTTCTGTGTGAGAGCAACTCAGCTTCGTGCTCAGACTTACTGCTTCCAATTGCCTCAAGTCTGTCTTGTGCCCGTGTCCCAGAATGTACCTCATCTCTTGCTCTGTGCCCAAAGTGGACCTGAAGAACAATCATGGAGCTGGTGAAATTGGCCCACATTCGCTCATAGCAGCTCTGTTCTGTACACTTTGCCCCTGCACTGACTCTCTCGTAGAATCCTTAAGGTTTCAGGACCCCGCATTCTTTCTTCCCTCAAATACAAAGTTTGATTTGTGAATTTGTACTAAGAAAGTAATTATTAAGAACAGAACCTCAAATCTGTGTTTTAATCTCTGTAATAGTGTGACTGTGTCCTCGGCACAGGAAACCAGAGACACCGCCTAGAGATACTCGCCTGTAGACCGGGTAGGGGTCCTGGGGATGGGGTGTGTATGTAGTCATCTAAATGGTATCTGCTGGCTATTGGAACTTGGGTGTGTGTCTCTAAGTTTGGATTTGTATGTCATACACAACGCAAACTTTTTAAAAGATGTGTTTTCAAAACTCACCTTTAAAAAAGAAGAAAAAAGAACACAAAGTTGGGCAGAGATGTTTGGGTAAAAATTGAGAGAATAAGAGTGACATTATTAATTATGGATAAAGCAGTAATTAAGTCAACCAGGAGCATAAGTCATAAAAGAGTAACAGCTTTTTTTTTAAGATATTATTCATTTATTAATTAATCTATTTATTTGAGAGAGAGAAGGCAAGAGAGAGGAGCAGAGGGAGAGGGACAAGCAGACTCCACACTGAGTGCAGAGCCCAGCTCTGGGCTCGAGCTCATGACCCTGAGATCTTGATCTGAACTGAAATCAAGAGTCGGGCGCTTAACTGATTGAGCCACCCAGGCGCCCCAAAGAGTAGTATCTTATGATAATAAGGGAAAAACTCATATGAAACACCAAATGAAACAATGTAACAACAGTTTCATAAGGCAAAGGCTCATAAAAATGTTTAAAGTTTGATTAAATTAATATCTTAATGACAGACTTTAATATAACATACATTTCCCAGAATGTGATAAAGTAGTTAATAAAAAATATGGCAGAGATTTTATTTAAACAGTGAAGAAATCTGATTTAAAAGACATATATTTCCACCCTGTAAATGGAGATTACACATTCTTTTTCCAACCCAGGGAACAACACAAATATTGACCAATTTTTAAGGCTACCTCAAAGAACTATTAATAGAGTCCCCAAACATTGATTTTATAGAATACATAATCTTACAGTCTCCATACGTAGTCAAAACTTGGAAACCAAAAATCAAAATGTAAAAAGAAGTATCCAGTTGATAAAATGTAAAACAGTGATCACAATTTTCATATCAAAAGGAATATTAAAACCAAAATGATTTCTAAATTAAAGAAAAAATTAACATAAAAACCTATGGGGAAGATGGCCTTCAGTGCTTTTATTAATAATGAAGGAATATAAAAAATAAATCAATCAAGTATTGAGCCAACCATTTTTTTAAGTTTATTTATTTTTTTAGTAATCTGTACACCTAGTGTGGGGTTTGAACTCACGACCCTGAGATCAAGAGTCACATGCTCTACTGACTGAGCCAGCCAAGTGCCCCCTCCCAAGCATTTTTAATGTTTAAAATTCTTTTAATCAAATAAATATATTAGCACAGCTTTAAAAGTTAAACAAGTCTTTCGATGGAAAACCCAGTCCCCTAACCCTTTATCTCCCCCCCCCCCCCGCAGGGTCCCACTGGCCTTGTAAGCACTTTTATATTTGTCTAAATAATATGCTTATAATGCTATTTTTTCATTGAAATATAGTCGACACACGATGTTATATTAGTTTCAGGTGTATAGCGCTATTTTTGACCTTTGATTTGCAGTCTTATCTACCCTCTTCCCATTTGACAGGTGACTGTCCCATTTCCTCTTCCTCAAATCCTCCTAATAAAAGCACATCACAATTTGGGGCATATCAATATTTATTATCAACATTCTGACTCTGTTATACACTGTGGGTGTACTTAACTTTTTTTTTCTTTTTTTAAAGATTTTATTTATTTATTTGACAGAGAGAGACACAGCGAGAGAGGGAACACAAGCAGGGGGAGTGGGAGAGGGAGAAGCAGGCTTCCCGCTGAGCAGGGAGCCTGATGTGGGGCTCGATCCCAGGACCCTGGGACCATGACCCGAGCCAAAGGCAGATGCTTAACGACTGAGCCACCCAGACGCCCCACTTTTTTTTTTCTTACACAACTTCTGGATGTTCCTGAAATTAATCATTGCCTATTTTTTTCATTTGGTTAATTTTCATGCCTTTATTCTTCCCCTACTCCAAAATTAATTCTTCCAGGTTTTGAGTTATATTTGATAGACAATAAACAGCACCTATTTAAGGGAACACTTTGATGAGTTTTGATAGTCATGTGCAGTCATGTAACCACCACCACAATCAAGATAAGGAATGGTTCCATTATCCTAAAAGTTTTCTGGCTTCCCTCTGCAGCTAGTACCCTCCCATGACAAGATAGGTTCTTTGCATTATTATATAAATTATTATATCAGTTTGCCAGTTTCTATGGAAAAGCCTGGTGAAGTTTTGATTGAGATTGCATGGAATTTTATCAATTAAGAATTGACATCTTGGGGTGGCTGGCTGGCTCAGTGGGTGGAGGTTGTGATTCTTGATTTTGGCTCAGGTCATCTCGGGGTTGTGAGACTGAGCCCCAGATCGGGGAGTGTGGAGCCTGCTTAGGATTCTCTCTCTCCCTCTCCTCCTTCTGCCCCTCCATCCACCTTGTGCTCTATCAAAAAAAAAAAAAAAAAAAAAAAAAAAAAGGGAGGGAGGGAGGGAGGAAGGAAGGAAGGAAAGAAAGAAAGAAAAAGAAAAGAAAGAATTGATAGCTTACTTAACAGCATTTAGTCTCCTGACCTAAGAGCATAGCATATTTCTTCATTTTAAAAGGTTTTCTTTAATTTCTCTGATGAATGTTATTTTTAGTCTTCAGTGGACAGATTGCTCACATTTTTGACAGCTTTAAACACTAAACACTTCATATTTTTATGCTACTGTAAATGGTACTAGCTTTTTAATTTAAATTTCTTACTGTTTGTTGTTATATGATTTTTTAAAAATCTTGCTCTCGAATCCTAAAACTTTGCTAACCTCACTAATTAGCTCTAGTAGATTGTTTATAATTCCACTAGAAATTCTCCATGGTTGAGTATTTTGTCCACACACATAGGCAGTTTTACTTCTTTCTTTCTAATCCAGTTGCCCTTTAATAAAGATATTTTCTGCTCACAACACTTCTGACCCCAAATGTATGGGTTTTGTCGTGTTTTTTGTTTTTTTCTTTTCCTCCCACACTGACAACTAATTCTCTAATTCTCAGGGCACCACTTGGATGTCCTACAATTAAATTCAGTTCTGACACTTTCGTGACCTCACGTAGATCCCAGAAGTTAAGGGCTTGGTCCTACAAGTCTGCCCAAACCTCAGATGCCAGTTACAAGTAGTGGGTCCCCAGGTTACCCACACTCTGTCTAATTTGGTTACAAATTGAGAGTTCCATGACCTCCTCCTCAGGTTGGATAATTTGCTATAATGGCTCACAGAACTTAAGGAAACACTTTACTATCACTGGTTTATTATAAAGGATATTATAAAAGATACAAATAGCCAAATGGAGAGGCACCATAGGGATGGCCCTGAGTACACGAGCTTCTGGCCCTGTGGAGTCTGGGATGTGCCACCCTCCGAACACTTGGGTGCTCTCTGAAGCTCTCTGAATCCTATAGTTTAGGAATTTTGATGGAGATTTCATTATGTTGGCATGTTGGTTAAATCACGGGCCATTGGTGATTAATGCATAATCTCCAGTGTCTCCTCCCTCCCTGGAGGCGAGGGACTGGGGCTAAAAGTTATAACTGACTAACCACCTCGGTGGTTCCTCTGGCAACCAGCCCCTGTCCTGAAGCTAGCTAGGGGCCCACCAAGAGTCATTTCATTAGCATACATTTAGGTGTGGTCCGAGGGCCTTATTATGCATAACAAAATATGGTCCTCTCTCCCCATCACTCAGGAAATCCCAAGGGTTTTAGAAGCTCTTGTGTCAGGAACTAGGGATGAAGTTTAAATACATATGGCCAATTACATCACATTTTTATTTCTTTTTATTGCCTCATTATACTGGCTGGAACCTCCAGTACAATATTGAATAGAAGTGGTAAGAATATACATTCCTGTCTTGTCCCGAATTTGTTAAAATTTATTTGAGAGAGAGAGAGACAGAGCTTGAGCATGAGCAGGGGGAGGGGCAGAGGGAGACAGAGAGGGGAAGTAGACTCCTTGCTGAGCACAGAGCCCCACATGGGGCTGGATCCCAGGACCCTGAGGACAAGACCTGAGCCTAAATCAACCAGTTAACCTACTGAACCCCTTGTTCCTAATTTTAAGGGGAAAGTAGTCTCCCTTTCAACATTAAGTATGATGTTAGCTGTAGGTTTTTCATATGTGACTTTAATCAAGTTGAGAAAATCTTCTGTTCCTATTTTACTCAGTGGTTTTATTATGAATGTATGCTAAATTTTGTCTGTTGCATTTGCTATGTCTATTGGGATGGTTTTCCTTTTTTAGTTTGTTAATATAGTGAATTGCATGTATTGAATTTCTAATGTTAATCCAACTTTGCATTCCTGGGGTAAAGCCCATTTGGTCATATGTATTATCCCATTTAGATATGATGAGATACTGATTTTCTGAAGTTTTATCCAGGATCCCCAGTGAATCTATATTCATAAAGAATATTGGCCTGTCATTATAATGTTTTATAAAATGAATTGGGAAGGTACTCACACCTTTTCAATTTTCTGAAAGAACTTGTGTCCAGTTTTATTATATATTTCTTAAAAGTTTGATAGAATTCACCAGTGTAGCCATCTGGGCCTGAAGTTTTCTTTGTGGAAAGTTTTTTTAAACTATAATTAAGTAATTAGTTATATATAGAGCTACCTCATTTATCTATTTATTGTTGGGTTAGCTTTGATAGATTGCCTTTCATAAGATTGTCCATTTCATCTGATTTATCAACTTTACTGGAATAAAGGTGTTCTTAATATTCTCTTACTATCCTTTTACTATCTTTAGAATCTGTACTGATTTACCTCTGTCATTCTTTGTATTAGTCATTTCTGTCTTATCTTTGTCCTGATCAGCTTTGCTAGAGATTCTAGTGTTTTTCATTTTCTTAGGGAACCAGCCTTCAGTTTTATTAATTTTCACTATTACCTGTTTTCTATTTCATTGATTTAAATTGTCAAAGAAAAATCAGAATCAAAAACATTTTATTCAGGATTATTGCAATAAGGGAAAGGAGTCCTAAGTATAAGAACCAGGCTTAATTCAGAATATAGCATGTGCAAGTTGGAATTTATAGTCAAGGAGCAAGGTGAAGGGCAATGGATGGAAAGTTGCTAAGAGGGACACCAGGTATAGTGGAAGATTCTAGTTAGACTGACTGAACAGGATTCTTTGCTGAAGACAGCTCAGGGTGAACACACCTCACTTGAGGGAGGGTGGAAGTTGAGGAACCCTACCAGGGATGGAGGGTAACCAGATATCAAGGGTGGGAGATTCTGGTTAAACTGACTTTGAAGGGTTCTTGCTGAAACTGGGGTTTACAAGGAAGTACACGAGTGGGCCTAAGAGAAGGAGCTCGACTCAGGCTTTGTCCAGGAAAAATCTTCGTCAACAATCTGATCTCTATTATGTTCTTTTTTCTTCTTACTTTGGGTTTCATTTGCAACTAGACATTCATTTGTCTAGTTCGTTAAGATAAAGGTTAGTAATTGATTTAAGACCTTTCTCTTTCTTCCTCCCTCTCTCCCTCCCTCTCCCCCTTTCTCTCTTATCTCCTGCGTTGGGGGCCTTGGGGATTAAGTGGTTTTTCTATGTCAGCATGCCCTTTGCAAAATAAGAGCCATCCGGGGTTTCTGAATGGATGGGGGGGGAGTGAGGGGGTGTGTGTGCAGGATGCCTTTTCAGTGTCTGGATCCTTTCAGGTCAGGGAATTCCTTATAGGGTCAGAGTTTTCCAAATCTCACCGTGCCTTTGTCTGGATATGTACATGTCCATGGTCTAGGTTCTGGGTGCCCTAGAGGGTTGAGGAACATTGTGAGTTCAGGCCATCATGCCGACTGTAAGGTGTGGAAGTCAACACTTCTTGGAGGGCCATGTATCCTAGGGACTGAATTCAACCCTGTGCCCTAGGGATTCAGGAATCAGATAAGGTCAGAATGACTCTGAGGGCTAGAGTCTCCCAGGGACTGTAGTAGTAAGAAGAAGGATAATAAATGAAATAAAGTAGCATTTTTGCCCATGTTTACTACATTCAAGGTACGTCCTAAATGCTTCTCTTTCATTAACTCTCAATCCTCACGTCTTCCACCATCGTGATCCTCACTATCTGTGGATTCCGTGTTTGGGAAGTCACCTACTCACTAAAATTTATTTGAAACCCCAAGGTCACTACTCTCCTGCAATACTCTGGCCCCTGGGTGGTCATCTGCAGCCGTGCGTAGTGGGATGAAAACTTTGAGCTGCCCCGTTCCCAGCTGAGGTCAAACAAAGCGGCGGCTCTGCCTTCTTATTTTAACTTCCATACTATAAACAGGTGTCTTTTTGCAGTCTCTTAAGTGCCGCCATTTCTCGCATTTTTGTGCTTTTTTGGGTAATTTTGCTGCGTAATGTGGCTTCTGAGCGAAGTTCTTGAAGGGCTAAGCGCAGGAAGGCCGCCATGTGCTTTAGGGAGAAAATACTGTGCTCTCTAGCCCTTGTTCAGGCGTGAGCCACAGGGCTGTTGGCCCTGAGGTCAGTGTTAGTAAGTTAGCAGTATATACCAAAATAAGATACCTTTAAACAGAAACACATACAACAAGGTTATGTATTGATCAGTTGATGAAAATGTTGTGGCCTGGGGCGCCTGGGTGGCTCAGTGGGTTAAGCCTCCGACCCTAGGTTTTGGCTCTGCTCTCAGTCGTGAGATCCATCCTAGTGTTGGGCTCTGTGCTCAGCAGGGAATCTATTTAAGTTTCTCTCTCTGATGTGTTCTGTGGGTTCTCCCTCTCTCTCTCTCAAATAAATGAATTTAAAAGAAAAAAGAAAATGTGGCTAGGGGCTCACAGGAACCTGTCTTTTGGAGCAATGGTTCAACATTCACTAACTCAGTGTTTGTAGTAACTTTATGGAACACAACTACATCAAATAAAGAGAATCAGGGGCGCCTGGGTGGCTCAGTCAGTTAAGCGTCTGCCTTTAGCTTAGGTCATGATCCCAGGGTCCTGGGATCAGGCCCCGCATCGGGCTCCCAGCTCAGCCAGGAGTCTGCTTCTCCCTCTCCCTCTCAAATGAATAAATAAAAAAATTAAAAAAAAAAAAAAAAAGAGAACCAACTGTATTATTATCCCCAGATGATAAAGCTGAGGCACAGAGATATTAAGAAATGAGCCCAGGATCACATGGCATGGCAAGGGGTATAGCTGGAATTTGAACCCAGGGCTGTTTGGCTTCAGAACTTACACTCCTCCCCTCTACACCATTCTTCTTCTTGTAGCATGAGGGGATCCTGGGTGTCAGGCCTCCTTGATGGTCAGGGTTGGGGGTTGGAATCAGCATGCCCCCTGGAAGACCAGATGCCTCTAAGCCTCCCAGCCCCTGAGAGATTATGGTATTCTGGAATGGCAAGTCAAACTGGCAGTGTCTCAGCGTCCTTGCAGAGTGGGGGTAGTGGGTCAGAGTTTCTTCATAATATCAGAGCATCCTGGGGCAATCAGGCTGTCCTGGATGGCCCGGCAGAGTTTCCTTGTAGGGTTAGGGTATCTCGAGGCTGCAGGATGTTTTGGAATTCAGTGTTTGCTTGTATCCAAGCTGACTACTTGTTACTGGGTCTTAGGAGGTCAGGATGCCCTGGGGCTCGGGTTGCTCCAGGACATCACAGTCTACACTGGGGTTGGGGGAGAAAGGTGGGTGTCTTGGATCAATGCTGCTCAGCTTTAATACGGTTATGGACTAAATGTTTTCGTCTTCCCCACCTCCATTCATATGTTGAAGCCCTAATGCCTGTGTGATGGCATTTGGAGGTGGGGCCTTTGATGGGGGTTAGATGAGATCATGAGGGGAGGGCCCCAGTGATGGGATTAGTATCCGGACAGGAAGAAGAAGAAAGATCAGAGGTGGTTCTCTCTCTGCCACGTGAAGACACAGAAGGCATCTGTCTACAACCTGGGAACAGAGTCTTCACCAGGACCCGAATCAGCTGGCCCCTCGACCTTGGACTTTGCACTTCCAGAACTGTGAGAAATAATTGTCTACTGTGGAAGCCACCCATCCTTGGGTATTTTGTTACGGAAGCCTGAGCTGATGAAGAGAAATGTACATTCATTTCTCCCAGGGGTTTTGTTACAATGCAGATTCTGGTTCAGTAGGACAAAGGGGGCGCTGCTGAGTTCTGCATTTATAACAAGCTCTCCTGTGCTGCTGGTGCTGTTGATCATGGGCCATATTGGAAACATCAAGATCCTAGAGGATTTTTTTTTTTTTTTTTGGTCTTAAATTGTCAGGGTGCTTTTAAAGGTTGTGTGTGAAAGATTAGCATGACCTAGGGATCCAGATTGTCCCTTCCAAGAGGGGCAGGGTGTCCTCATTGGGTCAGTGTGTCCTGAGAGGTCAGGACCTCATGGCAGGGTCAGGGGTATCTTCTAGTAGAGGCAGAACATTCTGATTTCAGTGTGTCCTAGAGAATCCTAGAGTCCTGGGGTATCAGGTTGTCTTTAAAGGGTCAGGATGCCCTACAGGTGTCAGAATGGACTTTTTGGGTCTAAGCAATTTCAAGAAGCAGAATACTGTGGGTGTCAGGGTATCCTTCTGGGTGCTACAAGGTTTCCTTGAAGAATCGGAATGTCAGGATGTGGTGGGACTCTCAGTCTCCTGCAGAGTCCACAAGTCCAAGGGGTCAGGATGCACCTGGAATTCCAATGCTCTTTGAGGGTCAGGGTTTTCTGAATGTCTGGGTGACCTTGGAAGGTCACGGAGTCCCCGGGGGTCTGAGTGAACGAGGAGGTGATGTTTGGGGGAAGAAAGCAGACCATACGTGAGAACTGCAGTGTCCTGCTGGACATTCATTCTGTGGTTCAGGTTGTCCTGTGGGGGTGGGGGTGGGGTACATCTAGTATATTCTCAGAATCAGGGCATCCAGAAGGGGCCAGAATGCACTGGTGTCTTTTAGTTTTTTAGTTTCTTGGAAACAGGTCCTTGGATATCACCCACATGCTGAGATGCCAGGCAGGCCCTGCTCCTGGCCTGCATTTGCACCCCCTTTCCCCAAGGTGGGGTTCTGAGGAAGGGTCTTAGGAGGAATGCATTTACTTCTTATCCTGCCTGCTCCCAGGAGGGGATTTAACAGGACAAAAGAACTTGGTCCTCTGGGAATACGAGCTCTTGGCCCCAGTCCCTGGACCCTCCAACTGAGCACCTTCCCTCATCCGGCTTGTGATCCTCCCCTGAAGAAGGGGGCTCTGGTGGCCAGGCAATGATTGGACGGGCCCCCAGGGGCGAGGAGCAGGTCACTCCTCCAAGGCTCAGGGAGAAGGAGGTGGTGTGGGATTGCAAGCTGGGAAAGTAGGCAGCTGAGAGCAAAGGGATAGGACGGCATCACGGAGACAGGGAGCGGGAGACGGGGCAGGCAGCGGGAAGTTGAGGCACGAATGGAGAAACAGGGTCCGGGCAAGGCAGAGAGAATGCAATGATACTCAGGCAAAGGAAGGGGGAATTAGAAAAAAATTTAGAAAAAAGGAGAGACAGTGAGAAAGGCCAAGACATCTATCTGTATCTACAACCACGCATAGAGCCAGAGGTATAAACAGAGGGAGAAGGAGGCGTGGAGGGGAACCGACAGACCAGAGAAAGACTGACCCAGGAGCAGAGACTTGGGGACACGGGAGACGGGACTGTCTTAGGTCTTTGTTGTTAGCCATGGAAGCGGAAGGCAGGAGTGAGCAGGGTAAGCACAAGAAGGGGCGACTTTGCAGCAGCCTCTGGCCCCAGAGCTACCCCGCCCCTGGGACTCTGACCTCCACGGTGGGTGAGTGAATCTCTGGGCTGGTTCTGAGGCAGCAGGTGGGGTGGCCGTGAGGGGTGGGGGCTCCATGCTTAGGCTCCTGGGGGGGCAGTGGTTCCCCACGAGGAGGGTGAGGAGGGGGCATAAAAAGCAGAATCCGAGAATGCGAAAACCTCGGGCATCTCAGAAAGCATGGGGAGGGACAAGTCCTGGGCTTCGCAGACAGGACCCGCAGATGGGACCCGAGCATGGACGGGCTGCTGAACAGCACCCGCGGTGGTGGGGGGGGGGGGGGGGTGAAGCTGAAATCCAGCTCCTCGCTCCCGCGCTCCCAGGTCGCCCACCGCACGGCCTCCTCGGAGGTGGGCAGCTGCAGGGGCCAGGGCTTGGGATCCCCTGTGACCAGCGGCTCCACGCATGTGTGTCCCCCAGGTGGACAGGGAGCGCTGGGTGGGAGCCACACCCTTGGTCCCCATGGGGATGGGTGCCTCAGCTCCAGACATCTCCTTTTCACAGTGTGTGCCTTCCAGGTGTTTCCTTTCGCTCCGTGTTCTCCCTTCCCCGGCTGGCTCTCAGACTAATTAGTGTGGGGGCTTAGTGAGCCTGTGGGGAGGAGAGGCAAGCCTTTCCCACGAGCTCAGGTTCCTGCAGCCCGGCGGCCGGGCCAGGGCCAGGGCCAGGGCCGGGGTAGGCGAGAAGGCGAAATGCGTGTGAGGGGAGGGTGGGCCTGAGCGGAAGAGGGAGGGATGTTTCATCTGCCCAGCTGCAGGGCCTAGGAGGGCGGGAGCAGTCTCCAGAAGGCGTGCGCTGAACGTGAGCCTGCAGAGCCGGGAACGGGGGTGGGGGTGGGGGGTCATAGAGACGCGGACAGAGGAGCCCCACGGGGTGAGACCCGGGAGGCTAGTCCACGTGCCCAGACAGGGGCGCCCGGTGCCCGGGCATGTTCCGTGGGCGTGGGCATTCAGTGAAGGGAGGCAGACAGGGCCCCAGGGCGTGAAGTGGGGCTGCGCAGCGTGTGTGGAGAGCAGAGCGCGGGTTAGGGCCCTCCGACGGGCGGCGGGGCGAGGCTGAGCGGCGTTCCCCGCCTGTGAGAGCCGAAGGGTTTCTGGTCGGGGCAGAGTGTGTAAGCAGCAGCGGGGCGCTGAGGAGAACGGGGGGCACAGGTGGGTCCACTCCGCACAACCTCTGCCCTCCCCTCCATCCTCAGACTCGAGCCCTCGGCCCTACAGGAAGCTCTCTGGTGCAGGAGTGCGGAGAGCAAGGCTTTCCCCCGAAGGAGGACAGAGGGGTCGCCCCCACTCCCGACGCCGCCACCGTACCACCTTCAGTCCGGCCCAGTTGGAGCAGCTGGAGACAGCCTTTGGGAGGAGTCAGTACCCCGACATTTGGGCCCGAGAGGGCCTGGCCCGCGACACAGGCCTCAGCGAGGCCAGAATCCAGGTGATGCCCCGGGATCCCCCTCCTCTTCTGGGAAGAGATGCAGATTTGGCTCTGGAACTACTGGGGTCTAAATTCTCCTAGGCATTACAGCCGTCCCCTCAGCGTTCCCCAGAGCACAGCCTCATCTGCATTGGGGATGTCCCTGGAACTGAACCCACGCTCTAACCTGGTCTAACTGGAGTTTCGACACCCTACCCGCAACCTTAACAGGGATGGGAATTCCAACAGAAATACGATCTTAACTGTTTGCATGCATACGTAGCCTTATGCCTAACCATGGCCTTGAAACCCAGCCAGCCTGATGCTCCGTCCATCCGAACCATCGAGGTAGTTAATCTTAGGTGCAAACCCTACCCTAAATCCAGCCCCGTCTCTAACCGTTAAACTCATGTACAGTCTTAATCTCTAATAACCCTCGGGGACGTTTCCTGTTCTCTGTGGAGGGAAAAATGCCATTGTGTCATAATTGAGCTCTCTCTCGTGGGAAGTTGACATTTCGGACTCCCCCAGATTTGCAGTGGAACAAATTTAGACACAGGTTGGGGGTGACGGTGTGGGTCTTGCTTTGTGAAGAGGCCCAGCTCAGCTGTGCCTCTGGGAAGAGCTTTCCTTCCTCTTCGGTGTGGGAGAGGCTTATGCTAGGTACCTGAAGCTTCTGTCATCGACGGGGAGGGGGCTCTGACGTGACAGGACCCCCATATGAGAGAGAGGCTCTGACGTGGCTGTTCTCCCCCTTCCTCAGGTCTGGTTCCAGAACCGCAGAGCTAAGCAGAGGAAGCAAGAGCGGTCGCTGCTCCAGCCACTGGCCCATCTGTCTCCTGCCACCTTCTCTGGTTTCTTGCCCGAGTCCCCTGCTTGCCCCTACTCCTACCCAACACCGCCTCCACCCATGACCTGCTTCCCTCACCCCTACAACCACGCCCTTCCCTCTCAGCCCTCCACCGGCGGTTCCTTTGCTCGACCCCACCAGCCTGAAGACTGGTACCCCACCTTGCACCCAACCCCCGCTGGCCATCTGCCCTGCCCCCCACCCCCAACCATGCTTCCCCTCAGCCTTGAGCCACCAAAGTCCTGGAACTAAGGTGGGACAGGTGCTGATAAGGTAATTCCCCCAGCCCGTGGCCCTGGTGAAATGCACAGAAAGCTGGGTGGCTTCCCTTCCTTCCAAGGGTCAAGTCGAAATTTGGTGAGAGGCAGCTCAGAGATCGGGAATTTAGAAATGGGAGGTCCTGCTGAAGAAGGCCCACTGAGGTGATTAGTTGAGGGAATTTAGGGAGGTGAACCTTCTAGAAGATAGAGGTAAAAAGCCTCAGTGGTGGTGTCCGGTGGAAGGGTGGATATTGATGGAAGCAACTTGAGTAATTGTTGCTGCTGTTGAATGGAAGTGACTGAACATGATAGAACTTTCGGGGCTTCGTTGATTAAGATCACAGTTGGAAGATCTTCACCCAGCGGTTTCTAGCTGATTTCAATAAGGCTTTTGATTCAAAGTCCACCTGTTCATCCTTTCCCCGTCACCCACCCCACCACCCAAATCAGTCATTAACTTTTGTTCATTAATGTTCTACAAATACATCTTGAATTTCTTTCTCTCTTTTCCATTCTAGCAAACACTTTGCCTTTTCCAACCCCCTGTCTTCTAACTAATCCTCCTCAGTGGCTCCCTTAGTCCAGCCTTTCCCATTGCCAACAGGACCCTGCAAATCTGATCACCACAGAACAGCTCTCCAATGTCTTACAAACAATAAATAAGATCTGAGTCTTCGACATGACTTTGAAATCGACTGCATGTCATAACATATGTGGTTTCTAATAGAGAAGAAACCATTTGATTCAGGGCTGACTTTTCCAAATGCCAACCATGAGTCTTAAGGCTCGCAAGAGGTCATTCCCAGGAAAGAACCTGCCGTGAAGTGCCTTGGTCTGAGCCCTCCTGGCAGAAACGTGGTGCAGCCTTGTTGTGGTACCACTTACATATCATAAGGCTTATAATGTACTTATTTACTCATAATGGGCTTACTTACATGTAGGCCCACCTCACTTATCGGTAGGCCCATAGAAAAATTCTGAGTGAACAAGCCCCTAGGGATGGGTATTCCATGTTGTTTATGGAATTTTACATTTTTAAAAGTCTGGAGTCAAAACCTCTGTGCTGTACCTTTGCCCTCCCATTAATGATCTCCTTGGGCCAGGCTGCCTTCTAGAAACATTACACCAGCCTCCAAAATTCCCCAAGTGTTGGCTTTAGCACATCCTTGTTGCCCTGTACCATTCTGATGCTCTTGTCCACTGAGAGTGATGTCTCCTTGTTGCTTATTTGTAAGCTTTCATTTACTCAGTTGCTAGTGAGAGGTAAAATAGTTTCATGTTTATTGGCAATTTGTAGGTTTCCTGCCTTGCTTCTTGGAGGTATCTGTGTATTTGTTTATTGGTAGAGTCATTTTTTATTAGTGATTGAGAGCACTTTGTGCAGTAGGGACAGAAATATCTATTTAGATGTGTTGCGGCTGTTTTTGGCTATTTCTGTTACTTGTGTTCTAGCCTTTCTGAGCAAGGCTTTCCTGAGAGAATTAAGCTGTAGGTACCTGTCATGTGTAACTTCTGTTTTCAGCACCTGGAATGCTACCAGTTAGGTAGAATTGGTAGAACTTGAGAAAGTATTCACCCTGTTCATTCTCTGTGTTGTGTGGTTTGGATGAGGAACCCCAGCCGAGACCTCTCCCCTTGTTTTTACCAGCTCCACCCACATTTTCTCCACTATTTGGATCAAAGTGTTACACTTGAATCATCTGAACTTTATTTTAGGATGCGCAGTCATGCCAAGTAGTCATGTAATTTCCTCTCAACCTGCTAGCCAGTCTTACCGGTGTAACGTTGATTTGCAAAGTCCTGCTTTTTCACACACTAAGTTCTCCTTTATACACAGGACCGCTGTAGACGCCTGGTTCTTTTCCATCAATTAGTTTGTCTCTTCTGGCATCACCACCACCACCATCGGGTTTTCATTATGCAAAATTTAAGGATTATTGATATCTTTAAAATCTTAAATCGTCTTATCCAAACACAGATGTGTCCTGTCATTTTTTCCAGACTCTTCTTATGTCATCCAGGAATTGCATGCATATACCTAAAACAAATCTTAATAGGAGTTCTATAAATTACAAAAATAATATATACTCTTTGTAACAAGTCTACTCAATGTAGCATATATATAACATATATGACAGTATATTTATATGTATATTAGCCTGGATTAACCACAAAAGCCTTATGCTGAGCAAAAAAAACTTTTTTTCCCCCAGAAAAGTACCTTCACTGTATCATACCATTTATATAAAGTTTTAACGGTGCAAAATGATTTTAAAAGTGATAAAAATTTAAATGCATATTAGGATGCATATATATTAAGTAAAAACTGAAGACCGGCAGTTTCTGGAGGACGTTTGCACCCTACGGGCCCCTTCTCTCTGCTCACCTGGGAACCCCGGTGCCTCCAGTGTGGGAGAATGACCTGGCAGGATGGAGCCTTCGAGGTTAACACGGCATCACAGAGGCCTGGCAGGTTTTCTTGTAAAGCCCAGGTGGAAGGGCAGGGTGCACCTCAACTCTTCTCCTTTCCCTGTCCTCCCTTCTCGGTAGAAGAGATACTCTTAAAACTGGCAGAGGGTTGGAAGCTGCCCCAATTGGGAATTAAAGAAAAGAAAAGGGCGAGCTCAGCTGGCTGAGTCAGTAGAGCATGTGACTCTTGATCTCAGGGTCGTGAGTTCGAGCCCCATGTTGGGTGTAGAGATTACCTAAAAAATAAATGAATAAACTTAAAAAAAAAGAAAAAGAACTGTCCTTCAAGCAGTAACAGCCCCTCCCTCCTCCCCGCCAACCAGAGGGGAGATGCAGCTATACGAGGGAGAAAAGATCAGGGATTCATCTTTGCGTTGTGAAATCAAAATACCTGGTCTTTCAGGAAGATTCCCAGCAGGATCCGAATCCCAGTTTAGAAAACGGAAGCACTTGGAGCATGAAAAGGGGCGTGTGGAAGTTCTGGGGTTGCCTGGCCGGGCGCGTGGCTCCAGGGCACGGCGTGATGCACAGCCGAAGACCCAGGGGCTGGACCGCAGAGTCCCCCGCGCCGCCGCGAGGGGACTGCGAGGCTCGGTCGCGAAGACCCCTGTGGTGGGGCCTGGGAGCGCGCGGGGAGAGCACAGGCAGTGCGCACGCGGGGTCCAAGCGGGCCCCTGCGGGCGGCAGGTGCGGTCTACGCAACCTGGGCGACTGGCGATCGCAATTTAACAACCAGGCGTAAGAAAGCAGAGGTTGTAAAACATTCAGCTGCCGTGAGAACCCTCGATTGCCAGGAGCATTCCAGGGAGGGACCGGCTGGAACCGGCAGGACGCCAGGTCGGGGCCGCTTCCGGCGCCACCGGCCTCAGCTTACCCTGGAGCGCGGAGCTCGAGGGCAGTGCGTTTCCACAGGCTTCACCCCTTCTCGGCGGGAGTTTGGCGCATCGCTGGCCTGTGGGCCGTCTGGCCAGCGCACGCCGTACCTGGCCGCCTTGCAGGATGCAGCTCTCAGGCTCAGAGTTCGCAGTCCCCGAAACATGGCCAGCGCGTCACCCCTGACAGCAAGTCTTGAGAAGACTTTACAGGCGCATTTTCAGTTTTCCTTCAGAATGGGGACGCCTGGCTCCCGAGATTGGCAAGAGGACAAGTGAAGACCAGACCCCTGCTCAATGCTTGCCTGACATCTCTACCAGCCCCTGCTCCTTCCTGTACCACGAAAGACCTCTCCAGTTCGAGGGCGTACTCAGACTGCACGTCAAGGTGCCGTCTACACCACTCACCCACGCAAACAGCGCCCCCCTTTGGCTCCCCGGGGACCAAGGCTCAGCCTGCTTTTGGGAGGATGGAACTGGGGAATACATCTTGCAGACCCTATAAAGGGGATCAGTGCCATTCAGGCAGGGAATCACCATACTGGGGGATCTGGGTATGAGAGCTAATTGGGAAAGGGGGCTGGGACTGGGACCCTGAGAACTTCTCACCAGGTGGAGGGGGACCAGAGAGGGCCCTCCAAGTGCTGGGCCCACACTAGGGGCCAGGTGCCAGGCTCTCAGATTGTACTGGGTGGGTATCCCCCCACCCAGGAGCTTATCAGACCTCTCACTATTTTCCAAGTTTTCCCAGTACCCTTGGAATTAAAACCCCCACTCTCTCTTTGCTGAGCTAGGTGCAAAAGGTGAGCCCAAAGTCCCAGTAACAAGAGGGGCTCTGAGAATTTGCCCCTTTTGTATTTGGGTAGTTAGTTTCAGAATTTTCCAAGTTCCTGCTCCACTGAGGTCCCTCCTCCCTTCCCTCCCACCAGCCCCTGAGATTTACCCCCTTAACACTGGGCATCTAAAGGATGCCCAACTAAGAAGCCCAAGTGGGATCAGGGTAGGGGTCAGCTCCACGGGGTGACTCATTGAGGGTGAGTGTGTGTGTGTGTGTGTGTGTGTGTGTGTGTGTTTGGGACTGCAGTGTCTGAATAGGCCTAGGAGGCCACATGGCCAAAGGCTTTGGGGTTTAGAGTACTCAAACCATGCCCTTATCAATTTATTTGCAGGACTCCTGGGTCCATCTGAACCCTAGTGTCCTTGTACCAGCAAATGGGAGCTGGAGAGCTGGTGTAGGGTATCCCAACTAGCAGCCAAAACACCTCTGGGAGATTCTGGCATTTTCTAGGATGAGATGAGCCCATGTGCCCCAGGGTCAGGGGAACACGGACCCCTCAAGAACTCGGGCCTGGGACCTAAGGTTGGGCAGGTGAGGGAAGTGAAGGGGGTGCACATGGGTGTAGACAGCTGCCTCTCCACCACATAGGCCCTTCAGCCACAGGGACAGGGACCCCAAGGTCAAAGAAGTCAGGTCCCCTTGCCCATCTCCAGAAGACAGAACTGACCCTTGAGCAAGCCACCTACGCTCAGAGCAGTGGGGAAGAGTCAACTAACTGCTCAGTGCTCATGACTCCCACTACCAACTCCCCCTGCACTGTTCTAAACACTTCTGCTTTTTTGTTAAGACTCCTCAGATACGGCAACTAGAACTCTAATTCTTTGCAAATATTTGTTGGCCACCCACCTTAGTGCCAAGATGGGGGTCAGATGCGGGAGAGTCCTCTTGAATCCAAGAAATCCTGCCAGATGCTGGGACATACCACGACGCGGAGGACAATATGAGCCCAGCCTCAGACCGAGAAAAAAAAAAGGCACTGAAAGGGGACTCCCACCCCACCCCCACTTTGGGGACCTTGTCCCCACTCTGAGCGCACCTGCAGGCGCTGCCACCGGTGGGGGCGGGGGGACGGAGAGGGGGTAAAGGAAGGAATGGGAGGGTCACGGCAGCACCAGCTCAAGACCGGCCCCCGCAGAAGCCCTTGGCCAAAGCCCTTGAACCCAGTCGCTCTGGACACCGACCTTTGGCTACACTGGCCGCCCGGCGGGAAATTCGCCTGCTCTTCTCCAGCGGCAGCGACCCTGAAGATCTAACCCTTCGTTCCCGCTTCCCAGGGCAACTTCCTGGCCGAGCTGGGTGCTCCCATCCCTGCCTCACTGTCGCAGCCCGGGGAGGGGGACGGAGGGGGGGCGGAGGATGTCAGCCGCGGACTCGCGAGAGAACGCTCCCCGCAGCGGCACCTGCTCCGCGCTCCGCGGTCCTGTCTCGGCAAAGCCTTCAACTCACCGAGCCCCGGGTCTGCGCTGGAGTCTCCCCGGCCGCTGCGAGGCTGTGTGTCCTTGAGTGCGGGGTGTCCTGGGAGGTAGACAGTGATGCCTTGAAAGGAGAAAAATAGCCGTTAGGGGAAGATTGGGCCTGCGGCGTCCGGTGCAGCAGGTGGAGGAAGGCAGTGCCCTTGCCCTGTCTGGTTCTGGGAAGGCCCCCCCTGGGCTCGGGACGGGGCGGGGGGAGGGGGACACTTGGCCTCCTATTCATAGGGGCAGCTGCCTTTGGGTAGGGTAGGGGTCTACTTCCTGTGCTCAGATCTCAGGAACCCTTCCTAGCTTCTGGATCTGGGGGGGCAGGGGGTGGGGATAGGCAGCAGGGAGGGAGGCAGGGGAGGGAGGGACTGAAGGCCACCTGAGGTGTGGTCCATAACTTGCCTAGGTGGGGCAGGGCACACGAAAGGGACCCAGGTACCTGCCTCAGTGTTGATGGCCTTTCCGCCTCACTCTTAACAGGCTGTTCTTCTTGGAGGCTGTGAGCGTTGGTCACTGCTTGGCATCCTGTTTGTCACCACCACCAGGCCACCTCCCCTGAGGGGGGCACTGAACACCACCTGGCTGTCTAGTACCCAACGGCACATGGTAAGGTCCCGCTTACAGGCTGTAGCCTTACCTCATCCCCCTCCCCAGAATCCTATGGGGGCTGCTTCCTCCCTGACCTTGAGACTGTGTGATAAAGCTCCGAACAGGCAGGGAGTAGCTAGGTGCCAGGATTCCCAGCAGCTATGGACTCCTGGTATAGCCCGGGGGCCATGCCCCTCTCTCTCAGTCCTAGACCCCCACCCCCTCCAGACTGGGCAGGGCAGGCTTCCCCTGTGCTCCAACCTTGGTAGACCAGGCCTAGTGACCTCAGGCCCCAGGTGCTGAGGAGCAGGGGTGCTGTAGAGGCTTCCTGCTCTAAGGCCAGGCCCAGTGAGCTGAGGGCCCCCCACATGGGGCTCCAGACTATATCTTCCCTTTGGTTGTTGGGGTATCCCCAGGGCTAAAGCCCCCTCCTTGGAGGACAGAGCTGCCGGGGCGGAGGAGCCCCAAGAGAGATAGTGAGGGTAATAGGGCTTACAACCATCTCATTTAAAAGGACATTCTCCAAACTGCCTTGTACTTGGCAACCTGATGGACTCCAGTCTGATTTTGTGACATAATGGTAGTGATGCTTCATGTGACTGTAGAGGTTAGAACCCTAGATGTTCATATCTCACCTTGTCAAGTCTTGCTTTTCATTGGCCACTGTTAAATACAGTTCGGTCGGAAATGTAAGCTGTCCCTCATCAGTTCTGTTTCACCACACACCCTGGGTCTCTGCATGATCCTGTTTTTGTTGTTGTTGGAATATATATGGTCGTTACTAAGCTTTTCACTATTATAACAAAATTTTATAGGTGGTAATGTTTCCAAAAAGAGGACATGACCTTATTAATTTTACTGAATAGGGAGCGGAAGGTTTGTTCCCTTGTTTCTACATTCTCAGTGGAGCCGTGGATGTTTTGTTTCATTTGTAATCGGACCTGTCAGCCAACCATCCATCTGTGCAGAAATGTCATTTCTGTCTTTCCTGTTCCCAAAGAATGTAAGAGTCCTAAATACAGCCTGTAAGCAATGATGGGGGATGCAGTTTAGAGGTCCCCAAGACCACCCCAGGCCCAGTGATTCACTAGAAGGACCCACAGAACGCAAGAAAGCCATTCTATTCACGGTTACTGTTTACTATAGCAAAGGGATATGGATTAAAATCGGCCACAGGAAAAAGCACATTGGGCAATGTCTAGGAGACCAACAGGTACAAGCCAACTTACAGTTGTCCTTTCCGAATGTTGTTGTGGGCAGTGCTCAGTTCTCTTATCATTGATGTGACAACAAGTGTTGCCAACCAGGGAAGCTCACCGAACCTTAGTATCCAGGGTCTTTAACTGGAGGTCAGTTATATAGCCATGACTTATCAACGATGTGCCTGACCTTCAATCTCCAGCCCCTCCAGAGGTCAAGGCCATACCCCCTGGCTCAAACCCCATCATAAATCACTGACTGGTGTGACCCAAGGCCTCCAAGTACGCAAAGACACTCTTATCAGGCAGGATAGGAGAGAACCTCCAACGAAGGGCTTAGAGGTGACTTCCCAGGAGTAGAGCAAGGGGCCAAATCCTTCTTTAGAATGTGAAAGATCTGGACAATCCAGACTTGCTGAGATTATTCTTTCTCTTCATGGCGGTAAAGGGTGGGGGGCAGTTAAAAAGTCGATCTAAACTTTAATTGCTTATTTATTAACCTTGTAGATTTTAGACATTCATTTTGCCCACCCACCTCCCTGGGGGGTTGCTGGATCTGTTCCTTCTTATTCATGATTTCCTGTTGAAAACAAGGAAAGAGAGGATTAAAGAATTTGTGTGTCATAATTACATTTGCTTTACAAAGTGGCTGTAATGACGTTTGAGGGCATGAATACGGATATTCTGTAAACACGGTGGATTTTAAACCTTGAGATTTGTGGGCTCCAACCCTCAAAGAGCATTTATGATATTATCTCATTTCATCTTCCAGTGGGCTTTGAATTTATATCCCCATTTGTCAGATGAGGAAACCGAAGTTGGGGAATGTAAGCTGACTTGCTAAAGGTCTCTGCACTCCCAGAGTAACCATGAACACCCACTGGGAAGTCACACGGGACCTAGTCAAGGCATTCTCAACGTATTCAAGAAGCTAGTGTTTCTGAGGACAACTGCAATGCGTTTAAAAAGGTAACCATGTCCAACTACTTCTTCACAGAAATCCTTAGAAATCAACTGTTGATTCTATAAGTCAAAGAGAAAAATATTCTCAGGTCATAAACCTGGATATCTGAGCTACGTTCATCTACTAAGTGCCCGTTTTTGCTAGAACTGTTGTACCACAAAGTAGCCCAAGCGAAGTGGCTTACAAACAGGAATTGCTCTACATCATATGTCCTGAGGGAAATGCAAATTAAAACCACTCTACTCCTTATTAGAGCAGCTAAAATCCAGAACACTAACACCAAATGCTGGGGAGGATGCGGAGCGATAGGAGATCTTATTCACTGCTGGTGAGAATGAAAAATGGTACAGTCACTTTGGAAGACCAGCAATTTCTTTTTTTTTTAAAGATTTTATTTATTTATTTATTTATTTATTAGAGAACGAGCGAGAGAGAAACAGCATGAGAGGGGGGAGGGTCAGAGGGAGAAGCAGGCTCCCCGCCGAGCCGGGAGTCCGTTGCAGGACTCGATCCCAGGACTCCGGGATCATGACCTGAGCCGAAGGCAGTTGCTTAACCGACTGAGCCACCCAGGTGCCCCAGGACCAGCAATTTCTTATAAAACTAAGCAATCTTGTCATAGGATCGTGCTCCTTGGTATTTACCCAAAGGAGTTGAAAACTTATATCCACATACATTTTAGATAATGTATCTAAATGTTATCTAAACATTATCTAAAACATTAAAAAAAAAAAACTTATGCCCGCAGAAAAGCCTGCACATGGATGTTTATAGCAGCTTCATTCATAATTGCCAATTAAGATATCCTTCAGGAGGTAAATGGATAAACAAACTGTGGTACATCCAAACAAGGGAGTATTATTTAGTACTAAATGGAAATGACCTATAAGTCATGAGAAGACATAGAGGGAAACTTAAGTGCATATCAGTAAGTGAAAGAAGCCAGTCTGAAAAGTCTCTGTGATTCCAACTATGTGGCATTCTTGTAAAGGCAAAACTGTGGAGACAGTGAAAAGATCAGTGGTTGTCAGGGGAGGGAGGGATGAGGAGGCAGAGGACAGAGGACTCTTAGGGCAGTGAAACTACTATATGGCATCATACATTTGTCTAAGCTATAGAATGTACACCACCAAGAGTAGACCCTGAGGTAAACTATGGACTTTGGATGATTGTAAACAATCAGACACGTATCGTCTCACAGTTACAGAGGATAGAAGTCCAAGATGGAGGGTTGGTTCCTTCTGATAGCTGTGAGGGAGAATCTGTTCCAGGCATCTTGCCTAGCTTCTGGCGGTTCGTTGGCCATCTTGGCTTATAGAAGCATCAACCCCAATTTCTGCCTTTATCTTCATATGGTGTCCTCCCAATGTGTGTTTCTGTCTCCAAATTTCCCCTTTTTTTATAAGAGCACCAGTCCTATTGGATTAGGGCCCACCTTAATGCCCTTATTTTGACTTCATTACTTTTGAAAATACCTATCTCCAAATAAAGTCTCATTGTGAGGTACTGGAGTGAGGACTCCAGTTTAGGAATTTTTGTAGGACACAATATAGCACAGAACAGTTAGTAAACAATAATTTTAAAAAATCAGTGGGCAGGGTGCCTGGGTGGCTCAGACGGTTAAGCGTCTGCCTTCAGCTCAGGTCATGATCCCAGGGTCCTGGGATCGAGTCCCGCATCGGGCTCCCTGCTCCTTGGGAGCCTGCTTCTCCCGCTGCTTCTCTTTCTCTCTCTCTGTCTCTCATGAATAAATAAATAAAATCTTTAAAAAAAAAATCAGTGGGCAGAATTCTGACTTCCACCTGATGTAGGGAGCTGGAAGAAGTGCAGCTCTCATTCTTGCTATAAAAAGGAGCTGCTCTAACATCAGATTTTTTTACTTTGTTTGAGCCCATTGGAAGCTGAGATCATAGAGTAACCCACTAGCATGAAATCTGAGAGCCAGTGCCTGGGATTGGACATGAGAAAGAAGAATTCAGTTAGGATACTTGACAAATTAGTGAAGAGTGAGTATAACCTGACAGGATGATATGAATCCCCTGGAATCTACCAAAAAAAAAAAAAAAAAAAGGAAAAGTACACACCCTCTTGGAGACATTTTCTTCCATTAACCTCACTGGGTGCTCATCAGAACAGGCCTTAAAAAGTGGGCTGTGGACAAATATGGAACAGTGTAACATATGCATAATTGGAGTCCCAGAAAGAGAAGAAAGAGAAAATGGGGCAGAAATAATATTTGAAGAAATAATCGCTGAGATTTTTCTACATTAGTGACAGACACCAAACCACCAATCCCACAAGCTCAGTGCACTCTGTATTAACCATGTTTTATCATTTCTGTAACTTGATGCATTATATCTTCAAGATGGATGTCAATTACCTTAGATAAACCACTAGAGACAGAAGATAATCTTCTAACATCCCCATATTCCTAGCCCAGCATGAGGTCACAAGAGCACTACTTTAATTTTATTTTTATTTTTTAAAATTTTTTATTGTTATGTTAATCACCATACATTACATCATTAGTTTTAGATGTAGTGTTCCATGATTCATTGTTTGTGCATAACACCCAGTGCTCCATGCAGAACGTGCCCTCTTTAATACCCATCACCAGGCTAACCCATCCTCCCACCCCCCTCCCCTCTAGAACCCTCAGTTTGTTTTTCAGAGTCCATCGTCTCTCATGGTTCGTCTCCCCTCTGATTTCCCCCTTCATTCTTCCCCTCCTGCTATCTTCTTCTTCTTCTTTTTTCTTAACATATATTGCATTATTTGTTTCAGAGGTACAGATCTGTGATTCAACAGTCTTGCACAATTCACAGCGAAGAGCGCTACTTTTATTTTTTTATTTTATTTTTTTTAAAGGTTTTATTTATTTATTTGACAGAGAGAGAGAGACACAGCGAGAGAGGGAACACAAGCAGGGGGAGTGGGAGAGGGAGAAGCAGACTCCCTGCCGAGCAGGGAGCCCGACGCGGGACTCGATCCAGGGACTCCAGGATCATGACCTGAGCCAAAGGCAGTCGCTTAACCAACTGAGCCACCCAGGCGCCCCGAAGAGTGCTACTTTTAAATATAGCTAGCCAATCCTGGAAACTCCTCCCTCCCTCCTTGCCTCCTTCTGGAAGGAACCACAATAAGGCACTAGCCCACATTTCCTCCCTCTCCCTCTGTCTTGTGACTGACCCCAGAGCTTCCCCTGAGCAGCCCTGTGTGGAGTGCTGCGTTCTTCCCAAAAAACTAGAGTACAATAATTTTATAATTTCACGGTCATTCTCTCCTTCTGATTTGTGTTTGGCCTTACCATACTTTTGTTAAAATAAAAAACAAAGAGACCAACCTGGAAAATTTTCCTGAGCCAACAAAACCAGTTTAGGGACACAAGCAAAGCTTAATTTAGCCTATTTTTCAAGACTAACTTGGCCCCAGGTCATTTCTTGCTAATGCCTCTGGAAATCATAAGCAAAACCAACCACTGGCCAATTCCCTATCACTTACGAAAATTCTATTATAACCAATCACTGTAAAGAATAAACAGTCACTGCTTTCTCACTATCTAAGCTGCTTTATAACCACGTATCCCTGAGCCACATTCCATATTTTAGTTTGAGGGCTCCCAGTTTGCAAAATGTCTTGGTGTGTACGCAATAAACTTCTACTAAGTACTACTTTGGTTATTGGTTTTATTTCTTTTATTTCTGAACTTTTGACAACTTTCTTAATAAATTATGACTAAAGCAAATTCCAAGAAGGATAGAACTACCCCCCCCCACCAAAATCACATATACTCATCATATTCAAACTGCTAAAAACGAAAACGAAGAAAATCTTTGAAGGCAGGCAGAGACGGAAAAATGACACATTAACAAGAGATGAATGACGATCAGAAGTACAGCAACTTCTCATCAGAATATGTACCAGCAAGAAGATGATATTATCATCTTTATAGTGCTGAAAAACAAAGCTGTCAATCCAGAATTTTTACTTCATGAAAATGTCCCTCAAAAGTGAAGGAGAGGGGCGCCTGGGTGGCTCAGTCGTTAAGCATCTGCCTTCGGCTCAGGTCATGGTCCCAGGGTCCTGGGATCGAGCCCCGCATCGGGCTCCCTGCTCAGCGGGGAGCCTGCTTCTCCCTCTCCCACTCCCCCCGCTTGTGTTCCTTCTCTCGCTGTGTCTCTCTCTGTCAAATAAATAAATAAAATCTTTAAAAAAAAAAAAAAAGAAACTCCTGTGGTTTCCACTGAGGACAAAAGCACAAGTCTTGCTAATACTGCTGAGCTTTGCTACCTCCATTCATTAGGGGAAGAATGGCTAAATTTAATAAATAAAATAAATATTTAAAAAATAAATTTAATTTATTTTTCCCGTCCAGGTTCACAGACCCCCTGAATTCTCACCAGGGACCCTCATGTTTTGGATAATAGTTTTCACCTGGGTGGTTTCTGATATTTGAAAATTCACGGGGAAGGGGGCGCCTGGGTGGCTCAGTCGTTAAGCATCTGCCTTCGGCTCAAGTCATGGTCCCAGGGTCCTGGGATCGAGCCCCACATCGGGCTCCCTGCTCCTCGGGAAGCCTGCTTCTCCCTCTCCCACTCCCCCTGATGATGTTCCCTCTCTCGCTGTGTCTCTGTCAAATAAATAAATAAAATCTTTTAAAAAAAAGGAGAAATAATTTTTACAACAAGCAATAATTGAGAGAATTCATTGCCAGTAGACCTACTCTACATGTGAAAGTGATTCAGGCAAAACAAAAACAGGGACATCTGGGCAGCTCAGTCAGTTAACTAAGTGTCTGCCTTTGGCTCAGGCCATGATCTCAGGGTCCTGGGATCAAGCTCCTGGGGTCGAGTTCTGCATCAGGCTCCTTGCTCACCAGGGAGCCTGCTTATCCCTCTGCCCCTCCCCCTGCTTGTACTCACGTGTGCACGCACACTCTCTCTCTCTCTCTGACAAATAAATAAGATCTTTAAAACAAACAAAAAACTAATATAGGTTGGAAATTTAGATCTACACAAAGAAATGATAAGCATTAGAAATAGAATAAATGAAGGTAAAGTAAAATATTTTTCTTATTTTTATCACTCTAAAAGCTACCTGCTTAAAGCAAAAATAACAACGTATTATGTATTTGTAGTGTATTTTAAAGTGAGGTGTTTGACACAATGACAAAGGGATGGAAGGGAGGAATCAGAAATAAACACTTATGAGGTCCTTACACTACAAGTGAAATATTAAAAAAAGGAGGAATAAATAAGTCAAAAGAGGAGGTGAAGAGAAATAATAAAACTAAATCCATAAAGGCAAGAGAAGAGGAAAAAAAGAAGAGAAAACAAATAAAAAAACCCACCTACCAATAACATAGATTTTAATCCAATCATACCAATAAACACCATTAATATGAATGGTCTAAAGGTTACCAGATAAAAGACAGATTGTCAGGTTGGATAAAAGAAAGAAACCCAACTGTATGGGGTCTACAAGAAACCTACTTTAAATACAAAGATGTAGTTATAAAGGGGGAGAAGGGTAGTTTTGCTTACCAGCGTACAGCTGGCAATGTCTGGAGGCATTTTCGGTTTTCAGAATTAGGAGGAGCTATTGACATCTGGTGGGTAGAGAGCCCAGGGATGCTGCTAAACAACCTGTGATGGACAGAACAATCCCCCACAACAAAGAATTATTTATCCCCAAATGTCCTTAGTGCTGAGGTTGAAAAACTTTGGGATAAAAATTTAAAACTTGGAAAGATATCATGAGAAACAGTAACCCTCCCAAAAAAGCTGAGGTCATCATGTTTATTTCAAATTGGATTTCAGAATAACAGTGTTATCAGGGATAAAGTGGGATATTACAAATGAAAAGGAGGTGAATTCTCCAAGAAGACATAACAATCCTAAGTGTGTGTGAACCTTCATACCCAAACTTCAAATTACATGCAGCAAAACAAATGGATCGGCAAAGAAAAATTGATGAATCCACGCCTGTGGTTGGGACATCAACATTCCTCTTACTAACTGAAAGAACAAGTAGGCAGAGACTTAGTAAAAATATAGATGACTTAAATAGAACCATCAATCAAATTGGCCTAGTTGACATTGACAGAGCATTCCAACCCAACAGTAGTAGAATTCAGGTTCTTCTCAAGTGCACATGGAACATTGATCAAAATACATCATGGTGTAGGAAATAAACTTTAAAAAATTGAAAAAAAAATTGAATTTATAGAAATGTATGTTCTCAAACTATAATGGAATTAAACTAAAAATCAGTAAGAGAAAGATGAAAGGAAAATATACAAACATTTGGAAATCTAACAACATACTTGTAACATATGGGTCAAAGACAAGGTCTTATGGGAAATTAAAAGAATATTTTGAACTGAATGGAAATGAAAATCCAATATGTTCAAATCTGAGCAATGCAGCTAAAGCAATGCCTAGGGGGAAATATTTAGCACTAAATGATTTTATTAGAAAAGAAGTAAGTTCTAAAATCAGTAACCTGATTTCTACCTTAAGAAATTAGAGGAACAGGGCACCTGGGTGGCTCAGTCTGCTAAGCATCTGCCTTTGGCTCAGGTCATGATCCCAGGGTCCTTGCTCAGTGGGGAGCCTGCTTCTTGCTCTCTCGTTCACAATCTCTCTCTCAAATAAATAGATAGAATCTTAAAAAAAAAAAAGAAAGAAATTAGAGGAACAGATGAAAACTAAAGCAAGCAGAGAGAGGAAATAAAGATCAGAACAGTAGCTAATGAAATTGAAAACAAAAAAGCAATAGAGAATAAGCAATGAAATCAAAAGCAGATTCTTTGAAAAGATCAATAAAACTGATGACCCTCTAGCCAGTTTGACCAAGAAAATACGAGGGAAGACACACATTACCAACACCAGTGATGAAACAGGAGACATGACTATTGATCCTTCAGACATGAAGAGGATTATAAGGGAATACTATGAAAACTCCATGTTTTTTGACAACTTAGATGAGACAGGCCAATTTATTGAAAGGCACAAACTATCAAAACTCACTCAAGAAGAAATAGATGTTATTTTTTAAAATGGATTTATAGTTTAAAACCTTCAAAAATAAAACACTCTAGGCCAAACAGGCTGAATTCTACCAAACAAAGTAATGCCAATTCAAAATAGTGTCTTCCAGAAAGTAGAAAAAGAGGATCACTTCCCAATTCATTTGGTGAAGACAGTACCACCCTAACGGCATAATCAGACAAAAGATATTACCAGAAAACTACAGACCAATAACCCTCATGAACACAGGTACAAAAATCAATAAAATATTAGAAATTGAATCCAGTAATACATAAAAAGAATACTACATCATGACAAAGTAAAGCTCAATGCAAAAAGGTAAGGCTGATTCAATATTTGAAAATCAATGTAATTAATTACAGTAACAAGTAAAAGCAACCCTATAATCATCTCAATAGAAACAGAAAATGCATTTGACAAAGTTCCTCATCTGTTAATCATAGAAATTGTCAACAAAATAGAGGTGAGAGGGGACTTCCTTAACCAAACAGAAGACATCTACACAAACCTACAGCTAACATTCTACTTAATGATGAGAGACTGAATCCATCCTCCCCTAGAATAGGGAACAGGGGAAAGGTATCCTCTCCAACCACTGCTATTCAATATTATACTAAAAGCTATAGCCAGTTCAATAAAGGAAAAGAAAACACATACAGGTTGGAATGGAAGAAATAAAACTGTCTTTGTTCTCAGAAAACATTATTACGCCAAAAATCTGCCCAAATCTACAAAATAAAACCAAAACAAAACCCTAGAACTAATGATCTTAAGAAGATTGCAGGAGACAAGGTCAATGTACCTAAGCCTATTTTATTCCTTTATACTAGAAATTGAAAAACCGTAAAGGACCAATTGGTACACATTTTAGTTTTGTAGACCTCATGGTCTCTGTTGCAACCAAACTCCACAAACCATATGTAAATGATAAGGGAGCTTGACTGTGTTCCAATAATACCTTATTTATAGACACTGAAATTTGAATTTCATATGATCTTGTGCCCCAAACTATTCTTTTGTTGTTTTTTTTTTAAACTGTCTACTAATGTAAAATACCCTTCTAAGCTTAACAAAAACAGGTGGGGGATCAGATTTGGCCCAAGGTTTGCAGACCATGTTATACACCAATTTTAACTTGAAATAATAAAAACATGATTTAAAATAGTAACAACAAAATTCAGTACTCAGGTATAAATTTAAATAAAATATGTGCAGGATTGGTCTGCTGAAAACTGTAAAATTCTGATAAACACAAGTAGATAACGCTTCAGTAAACAGGTACAGTTTTCAGTGCTCGGAAGACTGAATATCCTTAGGTCAGTTTTCCCTCCTTTGATCCAGATTCAATGCGATGCTAACCAAAATCCCCGCAGGCTTCTTTTTTTTTTTTCCTTTGTAGATATTGACAAGCTGAGTACGAATTGTAAACAGCACTCCGAGAACCCTAGATCTAGAAAAGTGAGGACTGATTGGCTGATGAACAAATTTTCCTTTTCCTCAACCTACGTCGTGTTTCGTTTGCGCACCACACCCACAGACGGCCGTGGGACAGAGCAGCGTGTCCCTCTGAGAGCAGACCCTGGAAGCGGCGAACCCTGTCGCTTTGAGGTTTGGGGGTCTGGGCGTCTGCTGCACTTCTCATCTCAGCCTCGAGAACCGTTCGGAAGGCACGGGTTTCACGCCTTCCCCGGCTCCCCAGCGGGAGGGATTCGGGCCAGAGCCGCTTCGGGGACCAGGCGCGCGTCTGTGCGCGCGGAGCGCGAAGGGGCTGCAATCCCCGGCGAGCAGGCGCTGCGGACTTTCCGCCGCGCGGTTCCCCAGGTCGCCCAGGGAGCGGCCTCTGACTTGCGAACAGGTTGGCTGGCTGGGTTCGGTTAGGCTGCAGTCCTGGTGGGGAGGCGGTCGGCTCGGATCCCGCGCCGATCCAGGGCATCAGCGGGGCCGGAGCAGCAGGGGAGGGGCTCGCGCCCCAGAAGGCCTCCGAGCCGGGCCCCCTGAGCGCCCCTTCGGAGGTCCCTCGGTCCCCTCCCCACCCTGACGGTGCCTGTCCCATCTCAGAGACGAGGCCACTGAGTCTCCGAGCCTCGCCGTCGTGGACCAGTCTGTTTCTCTGGCTCGTGCTTTGTAATTTTCAGGAACCGCTTGCAGCTTTCATCGTGAAGTTTCTCGCGTAGCTTATTGAAATCACTCCCGCGGATTCACTTTCGTTGCTCCGTGAGTAGGATGCCCTCCCCCGTCCTCCACCGCAATTTCTTTCTTTTTTTTTTTTTTTAAGATTTATTTATTTGAAAGCGAGAGAATGAGAGGGGGGAGGGCCTGAGGGAGGAGCAGACTCCCCGCTGAGCAGGGAGCTGGGCGCCCACCGATCCTGAGGCTCCGTCCCCAGACTCCAGGATCATGACCCGAGCCGAAGGCAGACACTTAACGACTGAGCCACCCAAGCGCCCTGTATTAGTCATTCTCTTAAGGTACCTTAGATTTTATTTGGTTATCTGATTTCATTTATTAGGATAATTTTCCCTGTCTATCAGGTGAGATTTCCTTTGCATAATGAGCTAGATCGTTATACATCTTTTGTTCTTTTCTTTAAAAAAATCTGTATGAAATGGAAATCATCTCTAAAATGTAAAACCATCTAGATCCAAAGCCTCTGAGGTATTCTTTGTTCCATTTTATTTTTTTGTTTTAATTTTGCTTCTTTCTAAATGAATTTTCTTCCATATTGTCAGTTTCTTTTCTTTTTTTTTTTTTTTTTAAGATTTTATTTATCCACTTGAGAGACAGAGCGCCAGGAGGGGGTGGGGCAGAGGGAGAAGCAGACTCCCCACCCAGCAGCGAGCCCCACGCGGGGCTTGATCTCAGGACCCCCGAGATCAGGACCCCAGCGGAAGGCAGGCTGGCGCTTAACCAACTGAGCCAGCCAGGCGCCCCCCATGTCGTCAATTTCATTGTAATTCTCAATTTTATGAGCGATCAAGGAGCCAGAGTATTTTTTTTTCTTGTTTACAATTTCTTTGACTAATGTTATCCATTCTTATGTAACATCTTTATTTCTTCTTTCCCCCCTACTCCTCTTCCTTCTTCATAAGAGAAACCTGAATATTTTCTCTTTATTTGCTCTCTACTCTTAGAGGAAGACTGAGGTGCCCAGAGGGAATTCGGGATGTCAAACAGATAGAGGGCCAGCCATCAAAGAAGAGATTTTTTTCCTCTCTTGCTGGGCTGCTCTTCTTCTACCTCATTCAAGAGGACTGTCTGAATTTCAGGTGTTTGTTTTTTAAGTGTTCCCTCCCGCCTCTCCCTCCCTCCCCCAAGTCTCTACACCCAACATGGGGCTCGAACTCACGACCTTAGAGATCTTGAGTCACATCCTCTTCCGACTGAGCCAACCCTGCGTCTGTCCCAGCCAGGCACCTGGGACTGAATTTCTATTTCTATTCCCATGTTCTGGATTCCACACCACCTCTTCTTGAATCTGTTCATTTATTCAACAATTATCTTAAAATTTACTTTTATTGTGATTGAAGTAATAGCTTTGTTTTACAGGCTTTAAAAATGGCATTTAGAAGCAGTTTTTGCTACTTTTATAAGGCTACTCTCAGGCTTACAACAAAAAATAATCACCCCCTTCTAGTCCCATCCCCAGTAATACAAAATACAGACTTTCTGGGCACCTGGGTGGCTCAGTCGGTTAAGTGTCTGCCTTTGGCTCGGGTCATGGTCCCAGCGTCCTGGGATCGAGCCCCGCATCGGGCTCCCTGCTCAGTGGGGAGCCTGCCTCTCCCTCTCCCATTCCCCCTGCTTGTGTTCCCTCTCTCACTGTGTCTCCGTCAAATAAATAAATAAATCGTAAAAAAAAACCCCAAAACCAGACTTTCTGTAATTGTAGATGAAGATTTAACTCTTTTCTACTCATGCCCCTGTTATCCTCTTCCCAGTATAGCTACATGACAATTTTGGTTAAGTCGGTAGTTAGTGTTCCTAATTCTGTAACGCTGCAAACCCCATTTAGCACAACAAGAAATCGAGAAATCGTGTATTATTATCACATTTCATTTCCTGTAACATTTAATTTTTCTGGAGCATTTATCTGCCTTTTGTTTTCCTATTCCCTTGCTTTTCTAATTGTTCTCCCAACTGCTCTGAAAGAACATGAAATGCCTAACAAAGATTACTTTCTGTACTTTCAAACCAATCAGAGAATCAGATCCAATCTTGTTTGTATTTCTGGAGCCTGCTATCCTGGGCTGTGATTTGTACCTCCTTCAAGGCTTCCAGATCTTCTCTTCCTTTCTGGGGTTTTGAATTTCCCACGTGGCTGTGAAAACATCTCTCTTCATTCCTGTCTGCCAGTTACTGGGCCCTTTCATTCCAGGGACTCTCTATTCTTAAATTCTGAAACATTTGCATAAAATTGTATCTCTTTTGGTTTTCTTTCTTCCCTATTTCTGGAATTTCTCTCAGTGGCATTGGATCTCCTGGATCTGTCCTCTAGGTTTCTCGGCTTTTCACTCCTATTTCCTGTTTCTTTGTCTTTTTGTTATACTTGCTGATAAAATTATTTTCTTTACCAAATCTTTCACTGATCCCCCCCACCTATTATCCTATTTTTAATATCTACTATTTGATTCTTCAATGTCCAAGAGCTTTTATGCTGGAGTTGAACACCCATAACTTTATTCATTTTGTGAATTTACTAAGTATTCTCCTAAGTATTAATCATCATTCTTCTAAATATTCACATACTTCTTCAATAACAAATCAAAATGTATGAATTTAAAATAAAATTTCCTCTTTTTGAATGAATTGCAAGCTTATCTGACAAATTAATTTTAAAAGTTCAATTCCGGGGCGCCTGGGTGGCTCAGTCCTTAAGCATCTGCCTTCGGTTTAGGTCATGATCCCAGGGTCCTGGGATCGAGCCCCGCATCGGGCTCCCTGCTCAGCGGGAAGCTTGCATCTCCCTCTCCCACTCCCGCTGCTTGTGTTCCCTCCCTCGCTGTGTCTCTCTCTGTCAAATAAATAAAATCATTAAAAAAAAAAAAAGTTCAATTCCATTACCAGCCTAATAGATCTTAATCTCTTGAGTGTTTTAAACTCTAAAAAGCAGACAACAGTAAGTACATAAATGATTTTTTGCTTTTGACCAAAATCAACTAAAAAGAGCTAGTTCTATGAATTCTTTTTCCTCAATGTTATTTTTTTAATTATAATTTCTGTACCTTCCTAAGTTTTCCATAGAGCATGGTAATTTTACGAGGCCCTATATTTCCATGCTCTCTAGGGATGCAGTAACTTGCAATACCGTCAGGAAAAATAATGTATTCCAGGAACATTCATGCACGTCGTCATCACTAAGTGATACTGGGTCGGGCCTGTCCATTTGCCGACTTCTCCTTAAAGGAATTCGGTTTCAAGATTCAGCTTCAAGATCACTGGCATATCAGTAAGACTTTGTTTCCAGCTTTATTGAGACGTAATTGAAATATAACGTGTGTGAGTTTAAGGTGTGTTACATGTTGATTTGCTACACATACATTGTGCAGTGATTACCATCAGCCTTAGCTAACACCTCCACTATCTCACGTAATTCCCATTTCTTTTTTGTGGTCAAAACAGTTAAGATGTACTCTCATAGAGACTTTTTTTTTTTTTAAGATTTTATTTATTTGAGAGAGAGAGAGCGAGAGAGAGCATGAGCAGGAGAGAGAGGGAAAAGCAGGCGCGGGGCTCAATCCCAGGACCCCGGGATCACGACCTGAGCCAAAGGCAGATGCTTAACTGACTGAGCCACCCAGGTGTCCCTCTTAGCGACTTTCAAGTATATAATACGGTATTGGTAACTATAATCCATATGCTGTACATCAGACCCACAGAAGGCATTCATTTTATAACCAGAAATTTGTACACTTCGATCAACCTCTCCCCATTTCCCCCCACCCCACAGCCCCTGGTCACCACAATTCTACTCTGAGTTCAGGTTGCTTTTTTTTTGGATTCCACATATAAGTGACATCAGACAGTATTTGTCTTTTGACTTTTCTGATGGGCTCTGTCTGACTTTTTTCACTTAGCCTAATGCCCTCAAATTCCATCCATACTGTACAAATGACAGGATTTCCTTCTTTCTCGTAGCTGAATAATATCCCGTTGTACACATATATATACTGTATCTTCTTCATTCTTCCACTGAAGGACACTTAGGTTGGTTCCATGTTGTGGCTTTTGTGAGTAATGCTGCAGTGAACACGGGAGTGGAGATAATCTCATTGAGATCCTGATTTCATCTCCTTAACATATATGCAAAAGTGGGACTATTGGATCATATGGTATTTCTATTTTTAATTTTTTGAAGAACCTCCATACTGTTTTCCACAATGGCTGCACCAATTTACATTCCCCCCAACTGTGCACAAGGGTTCCCTTTCTCCACATCTTCGCCAACACTTGTTATTCTTGTCTTCTTGATAATAGCAATTCTAACAGTTGAGATGTGATTATCTCACCGTGGTTTGGATTTGCATTTCCCTGCTGACTGGTGGTGTTGAGCATCTTTTCATGTATCTGTTGGCCATTTGTGGATCTTCTTTGGAAAAAAACATCTATTCAGTTCCTCTGCTCATTTTTAATGGGATTTTGTTTTACTATTGAGTTCTTTATATATTTTTATCAGTTCTTCATATATTTTAGGTATTAGCCCCTTATCATATATATGATTTACAAATATTTTCTCCCATTCGGTAGGTTACCTTGTCATTTTGTGGATTGTTTCTTTTGCTGTGCAGGAGTTTTTTACTTTGATGTAGTCCCCTTATTTTTTCCTTTCACTGCTTATGCTTTGGTGTCATATCCAGGGAATTGCTGCCAAGACCAATATCAAGGAGCTTCTTTTGAATGCTTTCTTCTCTCTTTTTAAAAAAAAATTTTATTTAAAATTCACTTTAACATATATTGTATTATTAGTTTCAGGGGTAGAGTTTAGTGATACATCAGTTGCATGTAACACCCAGTGCTCATTACATCATGTGCCCTCCTTAATACGCATCACCCAGTTACCCCCCCCCACCTCCCCTCCAGCAACAAACCCTGTTTGTTTCCTAGAGTTAAGAGTTTCTTATGGTTTGTCTCCCTCTGATTTCATCTTATTTTTCCTTCCCTCCCGCCGTGTTCATCTGTTTTTTTTCTTAAATTCCACATATGAGTGAAATCATATATTTGTCTTTCTCTGACTGACTTATTTCGTGAATGCTTTCTTCTAAGATTTTTATAACATCAAGTCTTAAGTTTAAATCCTTGATCCAAAAAAATAAATAAATAAAATAAATCCTCGATCCACGTCAGTTTAATTTTTGTGAGGGGTGTAAGGTAAGCGTCCAATTTCATTTTTCTGCATATGGTATTCAGTTCTTCAGCACCATCTGTCGAAGAGACTGCCTTTCCCCATGGAGGATTCTTGGTTTTCTTGTCAAATATTAGTTTACTGTAACTGTGAGGATTTATTTCTGGGCTCTCTATCCTGTTCTCTTGGGCTGTGTGTCTATTTTTATGCCAGTATCCTACTGTTTTAATGACTATAACTTCGTAGCATAGTTTGAAATCAGGAAGTGTGATGCCTCCGAATTTGTTTTTCTTTTTTATGATTGCTTGGTTATTCAGGGTCTTTTGTGGTTCCATACAAATTTTAGGGTTGTTTCTTGTATTTCTGTGACAAATGCCACTGGAATGATGATAGTGATTGCATTAAATCTATAGATGGCCTTGGGTAGTATGGACATTTTATTAATTCTTCTGATCCATGCACACAGAATTGATTTTCATTTGTTTCTTCCCCAATTTTTTTCATGAAAGTTTTGTAGTTTTTTTGCACAGTTCTTTCATTTCTTTGGTTAAATTTATTCCTAAGTATTTTATTGCTTTTGATGCTATCATGAATGGGATTGTTTTTTTCTTTTTCAGATGTTTCACAGTTCGTATAAATACCACTGTTTCCTGTATGTTGATTTTGTATCCTGCAACCTTATTTAATCCACTGGTTAGTTTTAACTAGTTAGTTTTGGTTGAGTCTTTAGGATTTCCTGTATATAAGATTATATCATCTGCAAACAAGGACAGTTTTATTTTTTTATTTTTTGCATTTTTAATTAACATATAATGTATTATTTGTTTCAGGGGTACAGGTCCGTGATACAAGGACAGTTTTACTTCTTCCTCTCTGATTTGGATGCATCTTATTTGTCTTGCCTAATTACTTTAGTTTGGACTTCTCATACTGTTTGAATAAGAGAGGTGAGAGAGGGCACTCTTGTCTTGTTCCTGATCTTAAGAGTAAAAGCTTTCCCTTTTTGTGACTGTTGAGAGTGTTAGCTGTGGATTCATTGTAACAGCCTTGATTATTTTGAGATATGTTCCTTATGTACCCAATTGGTTGAGGGTTTTTTTCGTGAAGGAATGTTGTATTTTGTCAAATGCCTTTTCAGCATCTATTGAGATGATCATATGATTTTTATCTTGCATTCTATTAATGTGGTATATTACACTTATTGATTTATATATATTGAACCATCCTCATGTATCCCAGAAATAAATTCCCCTTGGTCCTGAGGTATAATCCTTTTAATGTGTATTTGAATTTAGTTTAATATTTTGTTGAGAATTTTTGCATCTATGTTCATCATGGGTATTGGTCTATAGTTTTCTTGTAGTATCCTTATCTGGCCTAGGTATCAGAGTAATGCTGGCCTCCCAATAGAATTGGGAAGACTTGAGAAGAATTGGCATTGATTCTTCTTTAAATGTTTGCTACAATTAGCCAAGAAACCTGTCTGGTCCTGTGGTTTTATTTTTTTGTGGGGGGTGGTTTGTTTACTGATCCGATCTTTCTTGGTATTGTCTGTTCAGATTTCCTATTTCTTCATGATTCAGTCTTGGTAGGTTATATGTTTCTAGAAATTTATCCATTTCTTCTAGGTTATCCAATTTTTTGGTACGTACTTGTTCATAGTAATCTTTTATTATCCTATTTATTTCTGTAGTATCAGTTTTAATGTGTCTTTAATTCCTGATTTTATTTTTGAACAAGGTTAAATAGGAGTGATGAGAGTGGACATCTTTCTCTTCTTCCCAGTCTTGGGAGAAATATCTAGTTTCTCATCACTAAATGTGTTGTTTGCTATAGGTTTATGTAGATTTTTTTTATCATGTTAAAGAGGTTCCCTTCTATTCTTAGCTTGTTGATTTTAATTATGAATAAGTGTTGGATTTTTTAAATGATTTTATGCATTTATATACATGCTTTGTAGGATTTTTCTTCTTTAGCCTGTCGATGTGATGAATTACCTCAGTTGATTTTCAAATGTTGTACCAGCCTTGCATGCCTGCTGGAATAAACCCCACTTGTTCATAGTCTATAATTTTTTAATACATTTTTGATTCATTTGCTAACATTTTGTTGAGGATTTTTGCATGTTCATGTTTTTGCTATGTTCATGAAGATAGTGGTCTTTAGTTTACTTGTAAAGTCTCATCTGGTTTTTGTATTAGGGTAATTCTGGCCTTGTAGAATGTGTTAGCAAGAGTTCTCTCTGCTTCTATTTCCTGGAAGATATTGTAGAGAATTGGTATTATTTCATTCTTAATTGTGTGGTAGAATTTACTGGTGAAAACATCTGTGCTTAGTGCTCTCTTTTTAGAAGGTTATTAATTATTGTTTTAGTTTTTTTAATAGATATAGCCCCATTCAGATTATGGATTTCTCATTGTGTAAGTATTGTGTCTTTCAGGGAATTTTATTGACTCTATTAAATTTGGGGGCATAGAATTGTTTGTAATATCTCTTTTTAATGTCTGTGGGATCAATAGTGGTGATCCCTCTTTCATTTCTGATATCTGTGTATTTGTAACTTGTGATTTCTTTTTTTTTTTCTTGGTTAGCCCTGATAGAGTTATATCAAAAAGCCAACATTTGGTGATGATTGATTTTTCTCTAGTGATTTTCTGTTTTCAAATTCACTTATTTCTGTTCTAATTTTTATTTTTTTTCTTCTGTTTGCTTTGAGTTTATAGTGCTCATTTTTCTCTGGTTTCCTAAGATGGAAGATTAGATTATTGATTTTAGTAACTTCTAATTTTCTAACGTATGTATTAATTGCTATAAATCTCCTTATAAGCCTTGCTTTTACTGCATCCTACATATTTTAATATGTTGTATTTTCATTTTCATTTAGTTAAAGATATTTTTAAACCTCTCTTTGTGTTTCCTCTTTGACCCAAATGTTATTTAGAAGTGTGTTGTTTAATCTCTAAAATTTTTTGGTATTTTCCAGCTATCTTTGGTTATTGAGTTCCAGTTTAATTCCATTGTGATCTAAGAGCACACTTTGTATGATTTTCATTAAAAGATAATTGTTGGTTCACCTGGGTGGCTCAGTGTGTTGGTTGTCTGACTCTTGATTTCGGCTCAGGTCATGATCTCAGGGTCATGAAATCGAGCCCCACATCAGGCTCTGTGCTGGGCATGGAGCCTACTTAAGATTCTCTCTCTTCCTCTCCCCACTACCCCCACCCCACTAATGCACACACTCTAAAAAGAAAAAAAAAAAAAAGGTGTTTTTATGGCCCAGAATGTGGACTATCTTGGTGAATGTTCCATGTGAGCTTGAGAAGAATGTGTATTCTGTTGTGGTTGGATAAAATATTCTACAGATATCTATTAGATCCAATTGATTGATGGTGTTATTTAGTTAAGCCCTACCCTTACTGATTTTCTGCCAACTGGATGGGTCACTTACTGATAAAGACATATTTTAAAGTCTCCAACATAATAGTGAATTTGTCTATTTCTTTTAGCAGTTCTTTGTTTTTTAAAAGATTTATTTATTTATTTGACAGAAAGAGAGAGATAGCGAGATCAGGAACACAAGCAGGGGGAGTGGGAGAGGGAGAAGCAGGCTTCCTGCAGAGCAGGGAGCCCAATGTGGGACTCGATCCCAGGACCCTGAGATCAAGACCTAAGCTGAAGGCAGACGCTTAATGACTGAGCCACCCAGGCGCTCCTCTTTTTGCAGTTCTATCAGTTTTTGTCTCACATATTTTGATGCCCTGTTAAGTGCATACATATTAAGGATTATTATCTGTCTTCTTGGAGAATTGATTCCTTTATCATGATGTAATGTCTTTGTCTCTTGTAACTTTTGTTTTGAAATTAGCTTTGTTTGAAATTAATATAGCTTCTCCATCTTTCTTTTGATTAGAGTTAGCATGGTGTATCATTCTCCATCCCTTTACTGTTAATCTATATGTGTCTTTGTATTTAAAGTGGGTTTCTTGTAGACAATATATAGTGAGTTTTTTCTTATTTTAATCTACTCTGATGGTCTCTGTCTTTTAATTGGTATATTTAGGCCACTCACAGTTAAAGTGATTGATTTAGTTGGATTAATATTTACCATGGTTATAAGTGGTTTTCATCAATTATATCTGTTCTTTAAAAACAAACAAACAAACAACCTTCCCCTCTCTGCTTTCTCTGGTTTTAATTGAGCATTTTATATGATTCCATTTTTTCTCTTTCTTAACATATTATACTTCTTTAAAATTTTTAATGGTTGACCTAAAGTTTGCAATATACATTTTCAACTAAACTCCATCTACTTTCCTCTAATATTAGACTGCTTCACAGGTAGTTCAGGTACCTTATAAAAATTTTGCCAATTCCATATCCTGTTCCTTATGACATTTTTGTCATTCCTTTAACTTTTCCATATATTATAATCTCATAATATGTTCTTACTTTCATTACTTTGAACAAACAGTAGTCCACCAGATTTTTTCAGTTAAGTTTTTATTATTGAAATATAGTTGATACACAATGTTATATTAGTTTCAGGTGTACAACATAGTGATTTGACAATTCTATACATTATGCAATACTCACCATTATAAGTGTAGTTACAGTCTGTCACCATACAGTATTATAATATTATTGACTGTATTCTCTATACTGTACTTTTCATCCCTGTGACTTATTTAATAACTGGAAGTTTGTACCTCTTAATCCCCTTTACCTATTTTGTTCATTCTCTGCCCCCTCTTCTCTGGGGGTTTTGTGTTTGTTGTTTGTTTTTTGGATTCCAAATATATGTGAAATCATATGGTGTTTGTCTTTCTGTCTGACTTACTTCACTTAGCATAATACCCTCTGGGTCCACCCATGTTATCATGAATGTCAAGGTCTCATTCCTTTTTATGGCTAAGTAATATTCGATTGTGTGTGTATATATATACATCCTACATCTTCTTGTATCCACTTATCTATCAATGGACATTTAGGTTGGTTCCATATCTTGGCTCTTATAAATAATGCTTCAATGTACATAGGCATATATATTTTTGAACTACTGTTTTTGTTTCTTTGGGGTAAATACCCAGTAATGGAATTACTGGATTATATGCTATTTCTATTTTTAATTTTTGGAGGAATCTTCATACTGTTTTCCACAGTGGTTGCACCAATTTATATTCCCACTAACAGTGCACTAAGGTTCCCTTTTCTCAACATCCTTCCCAGCACTTATTTCTTGTCTTTTTGATACTAGCCATTCTGACAGGTGTGAGGTGATACCTCATTGTGGTTTAGAGTTTCATTTCCCTGATGATTAATGATGCTGAACATCTTTTCATGTGTCAGTTGGCCATCTGTATGTCTTCTTTGGAAAAATGTCCATTCGGGTGCTCTGCTCATTTTTTAATCTGATTATTTGTGGGCTTTTTTGGTGTTATATAAATTCTTTATATATTTTGGATATTAATCTCCTGCTTATATCATTTGCAGATGTCTTCTCCCATTCAGTAAGTTGCCTTGCATCTTATTTACAGTTTCCTTTGCTGTGCAAATGTTTTTTAGTTTGGTATTTCTCAATAGTTTATTTTTCCTTTTGTTTCCCTTGCCTAGGAGTCATAGCCAGAAAAATGTTGCTAAGGCTGATGTCAAAGACATTATTTCTCTCTGTGTTTTCTTTTAGAACTTTTATGGTTTCAGGTCTCACATTTAGGTCTTAATCCATTTTGAGTTTGTTTGTATGGTATAAGAAAGTGGTCCAATTTCATTCTTTTGAATGTAGCTGTCCAGTTTCCCCAACACCATTTATTGAAGAGACTGTCTTTTCCATTGTATATTCTTACCTCTTTTGTCATAGATTAATTGACCATATAAGTATGGGTTTATTTCTGGGCTCCCTATTCTGTTCTATTGATCTGTGTGTTTATATTTGTGCCAGGACCATACTGTTTTGATTACTATAGCTTTGTGGTGTAGTTTGAAATCTGAGGTTGTGATACTTCCAGCTGCGTTCTTTCTTAAGACTGCTTTGGCTCTTCAGGGTTCTTTGTGGTGCATTTTAGAATTATTTTTTCTAGTTACATGAAAAATATAATTGGAATTTTGATAGGGGTTGCATTGAATCCTTAGATTGTTTGGGGGTAGTGTGGACATTTTAACAATACCAATTCTTTCATGTGCATGGTATACCTTTGCATTTGTGCTGACTTCACTTTTTTCATTGATGTCTTATAGTTTCAGAATATATGTCTTTTACCTCCTTGGTTTAATTTACTCCTAGGTATTTTATTCTTTTTGGTGCAGTCATAAATGGAATTTTTTCTTTATTTCTCTGTTTTGTTATTAGTGTATGGAAATGCAACTGATTTCTATATATTAATTTTGTATCTTCAATATGACTGAATTCATTTATTGCTTCTAATAGCTCTTTGGTGGGGTCTTTATGGTTTTCTATATATAATATCAGCTGCAAATAGTGATAGTTTGACTTCTTCTTTGCATGCCTTTTATTTCTAAAAAGAAATTTCTAAAAAGAAATGAATTGCTGTGGCTAGAACTTCCAGTTCTATACTGAATAAAAGTGGCATGAGTGGACATCCTTGTTCTTGATTTTAAAGAAAAAGCTTTCAGGTTTTCACCAATGAGTATGATGGTAGCTGTGGGTTTGTCATATATGACCCTTATTATGTTGAGGTATGTTCCCTCTACACTCATTTCGTTGAGCATTTATATCATGAACAGATGTTGAATTTCATCAAATGTGTTTTCTGCATCTATTTGATGATCATGATTTTTATGCTTCCTTTTGTTAATTGGATATATCACATTGATTGACTTCACATTGATTGCAATCCGTGAAATAATCCTTTCATGTATATTTGAATTCAGTTTGCTAATGTTTTCTTGAGGATATTTTCACCTTTTTCATCAAGGGTATTGGCCTGTAGTTTTACTTTTTTGTAGTGCCTTTGGTTTTGTTATTCGGGTGATGCTGAATTTGGAGTTTATCTTCTATTTTGGAGGGATAGTTTGAGAAGCATAAGTATTACTCTTCTTTAAATGTTTGGTAGAATTCACTCACCTGTGAAGCAATCTGGTCTTTTTTTTATTCCCTATTCAATTTTGTTACTAGTAATTTGTCTGTCCAGATTTTCTATTTCTACCTAATTCAGTTTTGTAAGATTGCATGTTTCTACAAATTTATCCATTTCTTATAGGTTGTCCACTTTGTTGATATAATTTTTAGTAGTAGGCTCTTATAATCTTTCGTATTTATGTGGTATTGGTTGTTATCTCTTTTTCATCTCTGATTTTATTTATTTGTTCCTCTCCCTTTTTGCCTTGAATAGTCTGGCTAAAGATTTATCAATTTGGTCTATTATTTTTTTCCAAAGAACCAGCTCTTGGCATAATAGATATTTTCAATTTTTAAAGTCTCTTTCATTTATTTCTGCTCTGTTCTTTATTATTTCCTATCTTCTAACTTTCCTATCTTCTAACTTTGAGCTTTGTTATTTTTCTAGTTCCTTCACTTGTGGAGTTAGATGACCAATTTGGGATTTTTCTTGTTTCTTCAGGTAGACCTGCATCACTACAAACTTTCTTCCTCGAATTGCTTTTGCTGTGTCTCAAATACTTGGGACCATTGTTTTTCCATTTTTCTCTATCTTTTTCTTAAAATTTCCTCTTTGATTTCTTCATTGGCCCATTTAGAAGCATGTTGGTTAACCTCCACCTGTTTGTGTTTGCTTGGGTTTTTTTCCACTTTTTTCTTGTAATTTCTAGTTTCTTACTGTTGTGTTTGGAAAAGATGCTTAGTATGATTTCAGTCTTCTTAAATTTACTGAGACTTGTTTTGTAGCCTAATATGTGATCTCTCCTGGAGAAAGTTCCACATGCACTTGAAAGGAATGTGTGCTCTTTTGGGATGGAATGTTCTGTATATATCTGTTGAGCTTTAGGTGCTCCTATGTTAGGTGCATAGATATTTGCAATTGTTACATCCTCTTGTTGGATAGATTCTTTTTCATTATGAAATTCCCTTCCTTGTCTCTTGTTACAGTTTTTTGTTTTAAAGTCCTTTTTGTTTATTGCTACCCCAGCTTTGTTTTTCTTTCATTTGCATGGCATATTTCTTTTCATTCCTTCACTTTTAGTGTGTATGTGTCTTTAGGTATGAACTGAGTCTCTTTTTGGCAACATATAGGTGTGTCTTGTTTTTTTATCCATTGAGTTACCTCATGTCTCTTGAGTGGAGCATTATGTGAATGTTATACTTTTTATAATTGTCCAACAGTTTTTGGATAGCTATTCTGTTAAAAAAATTTTTTTCTCTTTGCATTTCAGTTTGAGACATCTCTACTGACTTACCTTTAAGCTCACTGATTATTTTTTCAGCTCTGTTAATCTCTCTTACAGGGTTTTTTATTTCTAGTGTTCCCTTTTAATTCTTTGCGTTTCCATCTCTCTGCTTATACTAGCCATATGTTCTTGCTTGTTACCTACTTTTTCCATCAGAGTCCTTAACATATTTTTTTTTAAAGATTTTATTTATTTATTTGAGACAGAGAGAATGAGAGAGAGAGAGAGCACATGAGAGGAGGGAGGGTCAGAGGGAGAAGCAGGCTCCTTGCTGAGCAGGGAGCCCGATGCGGGACTCGATCCAGGGACTCCAGGATCATGACCTGAGCCGAAGGCAGTCACTTAACCAACTGAGCCACCCAGGTGCCCCCAGAGTCCTTAACATATTAATCATAGTCATTTTAAAGTCCTGGGAATACCAAAATATGTCCTATCTCAGTCTGGTTGTGATGCTTGTTTTGTCTCTTCAGACTATGTATCCATTGCCTATAGCCTTATTGGTTTGTGTTGAAAGACAGACATGATGTTTCAGGTCATAGCAACTTGAGGGGTCATGGGGGTAATGTTTACTGTTTGCTGTAGCTGTAAGTGCCAGAGGCTTCAGTTTTCTTATTTTTTTTCCTTCCCCTCTTGTCTTGCTGTGACTTTTAGAAGCATTTCTTAGCCCAGAATGGCTAAAATTAACAAGTCGGGAAATGACAGATGTAGGCGAGGGTGCGGAGAAAGGGGAACCCTCCTACACTGTCAGTGGGAATGCAAACTGATGCAGCCACTCTGGAAAACAGTATGGAGGTTCCTCAAAAAGTTGAAAATAGAGCTACCCTAAGACCCAGCAATTGCACTACTGGGTATTTATCCCAAAGATACAAATGTAGTGATCCGAAAGGGGCACACGCACCCTAATGTTTATAGCAGCAACGTCTACAATAGCCAAACTATGGAAAGAGCCTGGATGTCCATCAACAGATGAATGGATAAAGAAGATGTGGTATATATATACAATGGAATATTATGCAGCCATCAAAAGGAATGAGGTCTTGCCATTTGCAGTGATGTGGATGGAACTAGAAGGTATTATGCTAAGCAAAATAAGTCAATCAGAGAAAGATAATTATCACATGATCTCACTGATATGAGGAATTTGAGAAACAAGACAGAGGATCATAGGGGAAGGGAGGGAAAAATGAAACAAGATGAAACCAGAGAGGGAGACAAACCGTAAGAGACTCTTAATCTCAGGAAACAAACTGAGGTTTTCTGGAGTGGAGGGGGGTGGGAGGGATGGGGTGGCTGGGTGATGGACATTGGGGAGGGTATATGCTATGGTGAGTGCTATGATTTGTGTAAGACTGATAAATCACAGACCTGTACCCCTGAAACAAATAATACATTATATGTTAATAATAATAATAAAAAAGAAGCACCATTTCTTAGCTTTTTATCCTCCCCTTACATGAAGCAGGAAAGTTAGAGGTGTTTGGAGTTGTCTAATTGCCCTTTTGTCAGACCAAATATGGTTCAGGTAGGGAGGTGGGTGGGAAGATCCTGGAAACAGGTAATGGAGATTGAGGCGTGTATGTGTTGTGATCAGCACCAGGTGTTGTATGGAAGTGTTGAATCATTATACTGTACACCTAAAACTAATATTACACTGTGTGTTCACTAACTGGAATTTAAGTAAAACCTTAAAAAATATATAGTTCTGGTAATTTCCCTTACAGTGTAGGCTCTTGTTATGGAGAAAGTCCTTAGCATATTTCAAAATGGTTACTTTCCCCTCCTTCTGCCCAAAACATGAGAGGATTTTTCGCTCTTCCCTATGAGAACCCAGTGGGGTTTCTGGAGGTAAAAATCCATGAAAGTCTGAGGGCCCCCCAAGGATTGATTCCCAGGAACTTTTAATTCTCATTCTAGTCCACACTCAGCCTCTGATTCATCAGTTTCCCTGTAGGTATGTCCATCGGTACTGGCAGTATTTTCCGTACTGTGCATACAGTACAAGATCAGGCTGAAAAATCCAGTGAGAGCCTTATGGGGGTTTTCCTTGTATGTAACAGTCTTCTTTTGTGGCTTTTAAAATTCTTTATCACTACCTTTTGCCGTTTTAATTACTCTGTGTCTTGGTGTAGGCCTCCTTGGGTTGAGTTTGGGAAGGGGGTGGTGTGGATCTCTGTGCCTCTGGATCCAGATATCAGTTTCCTTCCCCAGATAAGGAAAGCTTTCAGCTATTATTTCTTCAAATTTTATGCCCCCTTTTCTTTTTTCAGAGATTCCTCTAATGTGAATGTTATTATGCTTGATGGAGTCACTGAGTTCCCTAAGACTATTCTCAATTTGCATAATTTTTTCCCTCTCATTTGCTCAGCTTGATTACTTTCCATTACTCTGTCTTCCAGGTCATTAATTTGTTTCTCTGTTTCGTCTAGCCTATTTATTCCATCCAGTGCATTATTAATTTTATTGTGTTCATCCCAGACTGTTTTTTTTTTTTTAAATCTCTTTGCTAAGGGTCTCACTGATGTTCTTCACCCTTTTCTTAAGTCCACTGAGTATGTTTATGATCATTACTTTAAATTCTCTATCAGACCTGTTGCTTACATTTGTTTCACTTTGGTCTCTTGCTGTGTTTGGTCCTGTTCTTTCATTTGGGAGATGTTTCTTTGTCTCCTCATTTTGTCTGACTTTCTGTGTCTCTCTGTGTTAGGCAAATCATCTACTTCTCTTGCTCTTAATGATAATAGCCTTATGAAGAAGCAGTCCTGTAGTGTCCTGAAGTATAATGTGTCCTGTTCCCCAGGGCCTGGTCTTCAGACAGTGTCTCCTACATATGTTGCATGTGCTCTGCTATTGAGTCTTGGTCTCATTTTTGTTCAGTCCAGTTGTATGCAGAGGCTCTCTTTGCCTATTTGGGCAGTGAAGTGTGAGCTGGTCTGCTTGTCGAGACCTGCCCCCACCACTGTCAGAACCAAAGTCCTGCAAAACACTTGGGTCAAGAGATGTGTTGGCAAGCCTTGTGCTGGGTTCTGGGGCAGGGGCCCACAGTGCCAGGACTGACGTGAATGTGACTGGGAAGGGTGGATCCACTGAATGATGGGAGATGGGGCTTGGTGCAAGCAAGTTAGGTAGGGAGTGTCCAGCACCCGACTGGTTTTCGCAGGTGGCCCTTGTGTATGCCGGGGTTGGGGGTGTGGGGCAGGGGAGAGAAATGGTGCCTGATAGCTGTTTTTTTTTCCTAGAGGGGTCTACCCATGCTCCCTGTCTCTCCAGGCTGCACTCTGAGTTGAGCAAATCATTCTCTCTCCTGTCTGCCCCTAGGCATTTTTTAAACTGCTATTTCTAAGGTGTATCTGCAGGGGCTGTTTGTTGTGTTGTCTCTTTAAGAGTGGGGGCTCCACTTCCTAATGGGGTCAGGGCTCTCCTGGAGCTGAACCTGCTGGTTTTTAAAATTCCAGGCTTTAAGTCCTGCTGAGTTTTAGGACTCACTTTCCAAGCAAATACTGTAGAGATTCAGTCCTCCTGTTTGTAGGCTCCCCAGTGAGTCTGTTTTCCACCCTTCTCTGGGCCACTGGCTCCCTCTGCACCTCAGATAGCCACAGTCCATTCAGCTCCAAGACTGCATCTTTGCCCTTCCTACCTTCTTCAGTGGCCTCTTCCCTGCCTTTAGTAGTAGAGTTTAGTAGTAGAGTTTGTTCTTCCAGTCTTTGGGCCATTTTCTGGGTTATTTACGCTAATATGGGTGTTATCTAGTTGTATCTGTAGGATGAGGTGAGCTTTGGGTCCTTCTACTCCACCATCTTCCCAATTCTAATATGTGGTCTTATTATTATTATTATTATTTGGCTTCTTAGTGTAATGTTTTCAAAGTTCATCTGTGGTTATGCAATGTATCAGCACTTCACTTTTTATTATTAAATGATATTCTATTACATGGATATATCAGATTTTGTTTATCTATTCTTCCCCTCCCATTTCTCTTTTTACTTGATTTTATCATGTCTAGGAAACTATTAATCATTAACCAAGGGATGCAAAGATTTACTCCAATGTTTCCTTGTAAGAATTTTAGAGCTTTAGCTTTTACATTTAAATCTAGGAACTATTTTTTTTTTAAGTTTATTTAAGCAATCTCTACACCCAACATGGGGCTTGAACTCACAACCCCAAGATCAAGAGTTGCATATTCTTCCAGCTGAGCCAGTCAGGTGCCCCTAGTCTATGACCTATATTGAGTTCATTTTCACCAGTGGTAGGAGGTAGAGGTCCTTTCGCATGTTCTTTCGTTCTTCCGTTCTTTCGCATGTGGATATCCAGTTATTTTAGAACCATTTGTTGAAAAGACTATTCTTTCCCCCATTGAATTATCATGGCACCAAAATTAAGTGACCATAACTGTAAGAGTCTATTTGGAGACTCTCAGTACTGTTTCAGTGATCTGTCTTCATGCCAGTACCACTCTATCTTGATTATTATAGTTTTGTATTAAGTTTGCAATCAGGAAGCATGAGTCCTCTAACTTTGTTGTCCTTTTTTGGGTCGTTTTTTAAATTTCTTTAATTTTGTGTCTTTAACTTCATCATTTTGTAGTTCACAATATACAAGTTTTACACTTTTGTTAAATTTATTCCTAAATATTTTATTCTTTTCGATGCTGCTGTAAACAGAATGTTTTCTTAATTTCATTGGCAAATTGCTTACTGTTAAAGAAATACAACTGATTTTTATACACAATCTCGTATCTTCCAACCTTGCTGAAATCATCTGTTCCCATAGTCCTTTAATAAATTCCTTTGGATATACTATATACAAGATTATGCCATCTGCAAATAGAGATAATTTTACTTCTTTCTAACCTGAATGCCTTGTACTTCTGTTTTCTCTTTCTTTCTCTCCCCATGCTACCCTTTCCCTCTCTTTATCCCCCCCTTTTTCAGGCCAGAAACTTAAGTATAATGTTAATGAGAAGCAGTGAGGGGATACCCTTATCTTTTTGTTCCTATTAGGGGGGAAACATTCAGTCTTTCACCATTAAGTATGATGTTTACTTTGCAGATTATTCTTATTGTTAATTTCTATCTATGTTTTGTATTAGTGATACTAATTCAACCATTTAGCTATAGTCTACTTTATCATTTCTAGAAAATACTAAAATTATTTAATGAACTTAAATTTATAAAACCCAAATGTATTATTATCTTAAATTATTAAAAAACACTGGGAAGGGGCGCCTGGGTGGCTCAGCTGGTTAAGTGTCTGCCTTCGGCTCAGGTCATGATCCCAGGGTCCTGGGATCAAGCTCCACATCCTTGCTCCGTGGGAAGCCTGCTTCTCCCTCTCCCACTCCCCCTGCTTGTGTTCCCTCTCTCACTGTGTCTCTATCTGCCAAATAAATAAAAGCTTTTAAAAAATGAAATAATAAAAATAAAATAAAAAACACTGGGGAAAGCAAGTAGTGGATGACGAGTGGGAGGGAGCTCATCCTCACAAAGTTCTCTAGGATATGGCCACTGTGAAGCATCAGAAAGACTGGCCCCAAATTCTCAAAGAGGGAGCCTACATACTGGAGAAGGGACTGAGTTTCCTTCAGGCTGCATGTGAGGACTCAGGAAGTCACAAAACCTAAACCAAATTATAGTGCTTGATAGCAGGGAAAACATTTCATGAACTTTCTCCTCATACCTTCCACTGAACTCTTGTCTAATAAATATTAAAATGCTTAAAATGACTGCACACTTTGTTTTCAAAGGCCATTGGAGTGAGACAGACATTTTGGATACTTTATGTACCTCTCAGTTTCCCATAAGAACAGGCTCATTGTCTCTGGAGTTGCTCTTGAACTTCTCCCAAGTTGCAGAACTGTGGCTAGGCACAAGGGGCTGATAGACTTCGCCATGGTGGTCCAGAGAGACTGAGGCTCAAGGTGGCGCTGCATGATCACCTAAGGGAACTGTGCAGTTGATGGAAGAAAAAAGAATGCTAGCCTGAGAGATACACATTAAGACTGGGAAAAACAACTTGTGTTCTTTTTTGCTAACTTAGCTGGGTCTCTTAGGAGAAAAGTCTTCAGGAAGCAGTCTGTCACGACGGCCACATCAGGTTGGAGGCTGCCTAGAGACTGCCTGGATTTGTGTTTCTATGTGGTACCTACTCTTGGATGAGGAAGGGTTCCAGTATAGGTTTAGCCTCCAAGGGCAGGACTTTGGTCCACCATGTTCTGGGGTCCCATCGGGGCAGACTAGGCCACCCTAAAATCTCTTTGCCTTTGTCACCCCCCCAAAAGGTGTTTCTTACAACCTCTCAAGTCATAGAAGCTGAAGAAGACAAGGGTCAGGGTCCTCCACCTTTGGGTGGGGTGGGGAGCACAGAGCATCCTGCCTGTGTCCCCAGGATCACCAGTGAGGATAGAAAGACTAGGGAAAGGAGATTCCCAGAAACTATTGATCCTGTGTTGGGGATGCAGGTGCAGTGCTCTGGTAGGACTGATCCCAGAGCCAAGAGTGACTCTGCCCAGACCAAACAGAAGTACTAAGAGGGTGGGTGGGAGAGGGAGCTAGGCTCACCTATTCCCCAGAGCAAGTGGCCTGGAAGTGTTCTCTAAGCACGAACAGGGCCTTATAATCACCCTCTGTCCCTTGACCACTGCCTTAGTCCCACAGGCCTGGTGCAAGTCCCTGTTTCCTCAGTTGTGCTCAACATTGCAGGGCAGTGGTAACCAGCCCAGTGAGACCAGCGCCTGTGAAGTCTCTCTCCTTGGAAGCAGCTGGAGCTACTTTCAGTCCCTCCTGATTGTCTAGCTCTAGAGCCCAGAGTCTGGGAAGGAAAGGAAGCTGCCCTGATGCTCCTGTCCCTGTAGGTTCCTCACATGGAGTGAGCAACGTAGAAGCTCTCCTGCTTCCAGCAACTCAGCCCTGGATTCTCCATGGATGGGAACCTGGTGATTGTGGGATTTCCCCCTTCTTATCAGTTGAAGTGAGCAGTTTCACTGACTGGAAATTGTTCAGACACTTTGTGTGTCCTTTAAGTGTGTGTCTCTGGTATTCTTCTTTAATGGACTGGCTTTTTCCCTAGGGCTTGTAGGAGGAGCATCCGGGAAGACACTAGCTTTATCTGTACGCTGTAGCCTGTGACAGCCATCTTTGCATGACTCTGAAATGCAAAGCTGAAGGCACAAACCATCCCAACTCCTCCTGGTCCTTCCCAGGGAGACCAGGGAAGGGATGCCGTGAGATAGAGCTGTGAGTCAATGAACTCAGCACTTCAGGACACTGAAAGTCAGTCCTGCCCTGAGTTCAGAAGCAGAAGCAGGGTCTGGGTGGTCACAGTGACAGTCAACAAAGCCATAGGCAGGGTGCCCTCCTCAACTTCTCCTCTCAGGCTTTTCCCTGGCTGTTCCCACCCAGTTGGGCTCAGGGTGCTGCTGAGAGATGGGATTGTCTGGGGGGGGGGGGGGCGGGAATTGGGTTGCCCTGAACCCATAAGCACAACCCACAGGCCTGGTCCTTCTCTCCCCAGAGTGTGAGTGATCCTCTACATGGTGGGTCAAGGATGATGGGCCTGGGATCCGAGCCAGCTTGTAAGAAGAGGAGGCCCTTTCACGAAGTGCCGTATCTGGTTGCTCTCCTTGGTCCTGAATTCTCTGGGGTGGAGGAGTCAGGGAGTTTCTTTCAATCTTACAGTTAAAAAAAAAAAATCATCCTGTGGTTAAAAACATGAAAGGGGGATGGCTGGAATGTGGTATTTTCATCGGGCTTATTAAGGACGTAAAAATAATAGTACTGATTTCCAATTATTCACATGAAGATGCTGACTGGGGACTCTTGCCTTCTGTTCCAAAGCTGTAGGACCAGTCAGTTGGGCTGCAATTTCAGAGGCTCCCAGCTGAGATGCTAATCACTATGCAACCAGAAAGAGGTCAGGGTATAAAGCCACTTGTCAGTCGGTTCCTGAGGGGTTTAGAGAAGTTTATGTGAAGTCTAGAGACTGGGCTCTGAATTTGAGTGGTTATCACAGAGGTGGTGGGTAGAGCAGCAATGGAAGGGCGAGAAGCAATCTGGGAAGGTTTGTGCATCTTCCCTAGGACTTCTCTATTTGTATGTTTAAAATCAGCATTTTATTTGCAAATCTGTTGTGTTAGCAATATAGCATAATGCGTGTGTCCTATAGCTAATTGCAAATAGAATTTTAGACCTTGTTCAAGACATTTAGGCTGGCAATGAAATTTTGAATTTTTCAGTATAAAACCCATACTTAAAGTCATGGGTATTTTTTGAGGACAAAGATTACATGTGGCAAAGAGCTTAAATGTCTCTGTAAAGAACAGAAGGCTTGGAATAGAGGTTTATAAAACCTTACACGTATGGAACAACAGGAGCACATTAGCCTGTATAAGAGACTCAGGAGTGACCAGAGGAGTCAGAAGAAAATCACTCGCGAGTTGTGATTCTGAGGGGGGAATACGTTTTTCGTTGTGATTTTTTTTTCATACCAGTGGTTTTCAGTAACTTTTCTTTTCCTTCTTTAAATAGCTTATTATATCCATAGGGATAAAACTCCAGAGCTACTGTTAAGGCATGTGAAATACAGACCCTGCTAAATATTTAATATCTGGCTTATGAGACTGGAGCATGGTTTGAAGGCAGGCAACCTCAGTGTCTGTCTTCCTGTCTCTGGTTGAGGGCCTGGTCTTGCCAGGCGGGCAGTGCTGCTTTCCTGTCCTTTTCTCCAGCAGCATCTGTGAGTACAGTTATTTTCAATGAATACAGTTATTCAATGAGTATTTTACTCTTTTCTAGATTAAATCTAATTTGGTATCTGTTTGGACTTTGGTCACTTCACACTTTGTTGTTTTAACTGACGTAGTTCAAGTTTTCTCATTTTCCGCTCTGAAGGCCGAAAATTCACTTTTCTACCAAACAATCCTCTCCCATTTCACATTAGCAACCTGAGACATTAGTTGCTGAAGTGTCATGATAGGCTGCATCTTGGTGACCCCCTCTGGCCTTCATGATCTTGACCAATGCAGGTACAGTGATCTCTGCTTGCTGAGAGGTAAACCCATTTTCAAGTAAACACACTGGATGCATGTGCATCAAAGAGTAGAGGCTCCTCCTCCCAGAGGAGGTGAAATCTCTCCTCCTGCACTCAGCTGCGAGGCTTAGCCTTCTCTTTGAGGGACCGTGGGCATTGCAAGGCCATAGCACAGGGCAAAGGAGGCAGCAAGGACATTGGGGTGAGGCTGGCTAGTACCTGCATGTGCTACTTGGGAGAAGCACCTGGCAGAAGAAGCAGAGGGCACAGGGCCATGGCCTTCAGCTGTGGGGACAGCAGAGCAGGAGGAGAAGAGGAACAGGCCATAAACCTCCTGGGCACTCGGACACAGCACCTTTAGACCAACCACCTGGGAGCGTGGACAGGCAGCGCCCCAGCTTCCATAGGCGGCCAGCAGACAGAGAGAGAAGTCACCGGCTTCCTGGGGGGTGTTTCAGCCTCTTGCCCAAGACTGAGCGGGAGTCCATGCCCAATGTGCTGGTGTGGCTGGTGCACCTCCAGGCTGCCACCCCTGCCGGAGTCTGACTGTGGGAGTGAGCAGGTGCAGTAGGCCTGGCCATCAGCCTCCTGCCTATGCCTGGGTTTTAGTGACTTCATGGAGTGCTGTGACCATTCGCATAACTCAGTTCTACAACATTTTCATGCCCTAGTAAGATCCCTCATGCCCATTTATTGTTAGTCCACATTTTTCTCCCAAGTATTTTTGTGTGGGGGGGAAAGGACTTAATTCAATTTCTAAAAATTTTGTCAGAAAAATTTAATAATCTGAATAGAGCTATAACAAGAAATTGAATTTTGTTTCTTCTTGAGTCAGTGTTGGTAATTTGTGACTTTCTAGGAATTTGTCCATTTTATCTACATCGTCGAATGCGTTGATATAGTCATTTAAAATATTCTTTCCTGGCTGGGCGCCTGGGTGGCTCAGTCGTTAAGCGTCTGCCTTTGGCTCAGGTCATGATCCCAGGGTCCTGGGATCGAGTCCCACATCGGGCTCCCTGCTCGGCAGGAAGCCCACTTCTCCCTCTCCCACTCCCCCTGCTTGTGTTCCTGCTCTCGCTGTCTCTCTTTGTCAAATGAATAAATAAAATCTTTAAAATATTCTTTCCTGGCTATTTCCTTTCTGACCCATGGATTATTTATAAAGGTGCTGTTTAATTCCAAATATTTGTGGATTCCAACAATTGGAGTGAATTTTAAGGTGTCCAAAAGACATAAAACAAGGTATAGATATGAAAGTACCTGTGGATTTCAGCAATATGTAGTTTGACAATTGTACTTCTAGAACATAATAAAATGCAGGTATAGAACATAATATCAAAATACTACAGGAACTATACTGCAGAAGAGAAGTGATCCCAGAAAGATGGCGTGGCTTATATGAAGGTATGATAAATGAATAAATGTCCTAAGTAGTAACATAGTGTTTGTCTAGTGAAGCTAAAAAGCAAGTGTTTGAAATATTGAACCACAGAAATAGGTATGAGACTTTAAAGCTAAAATCTTATTGTTGCATTTTTGTTTAGTTTTTCTTTGTTAATTACCTGTACATGGTAAAAATGTTATAGTTAACCACTAAGAGTATGTAAATTTCAAATTAGCAGAGGAAAAAAATCAGAAGCAAGAAAAATAGTGAACTGAATATAAAAAAAGGAAAAAATATGCAAAAAATGTTACACATAAGAAATAAGATAAAAATAAGTCCAAATATATGAAAATCAATTGTTAATTCATAAAACATAAAAGGTAAAAAGATATTGTCACATTGAATAATGATAACATTGATAACAACAATTAATCCAGCTTATGCATTTAAAAAAATTTAAAATGTAAGAAAGTTTCAAAGTATATGTAAAGATCAGGCCGGTGCTAACCAAAAAAATCTGTTATACCTATACAGATACCAGATGAAATAGACTTTTAAGACTTAAATAGTAAAGGGTCTTACAGTATAATAAAAATGTACATTAAAGATATGAATTCAAAGATATAAAAATGCTATACCTGTATGCATCTAATAGCAGATTACATTTGTTCAAACTTTATTAAATCATACCAAATGCATTTTCTAAATCTGGCTTCTGTTCAGTATTAGGTTTTGATATTCACACAGGTTGTCTTGTTCAATTTTTGTGGCTACATATTAGGATATGAAAGCCTCAATTATTTTAACCATTCTACTGTTCATGGACTTTACAAAGCAGAAGTTGATAAAATTTTGACAACAAAGTGACAAATCATCTATCATACTGTGATCTTTGAACCTTTGCTCTCAGATTGGCCAAACACACAAATACTATCAGCAAAGATACAGAACATTTAAACAGCACAGATAGTACATTTGAGCAAATGAGCACACACAGAATTCTGCAATCAACAATTAAAATACAGTCTTTAGAAGGCCATTTGGGACATGTATAAAAATTAGCCTACAGACCATATTCTCTGACCACACCATACTTGAAAACAGTTATAAAAATTTTGATTTACTTTGGAGACCTTGGGCATGCAAATTATCTTCCTTGGGTCTCAGTTCATCCACCCAGAAAAAATGGGGGCAGAGTGCTTGCTTATCCATGGGAGTGAAGCAATGCTTATGTAATGATTCACGGACATAAGTGGCCTGAGCAGTTGCATTACATTAGCTGTAATGTGTTTGCAGAGTACCTGGTCCCGCCAATAAAAATGAGATTTGGAAATGGCAGCCTATTATTAAAAGAAAAAAAGCTAAAGCTAAAATTGGGACTCATTTCTCTAAGAGCCACCCAAGACAAAGATGGAAGCTATGGAAAGATTGGCAGCAAGAGAGAAGACAGAGCACCAATACCTCTTTGTCAAAGACATAAACCACAAACAGTTTTTTTTTTAAGATTTTATTTATTTATTTGACAGAGGGAGACACAGTGAGAGAAGGAACACAAGCAGGGAGAGTGGGAGAGGGAGAAGCAGGCTTCCCGCGGAGCAGGGAGCCTGATGAGGGGCTTGATCCCAGGACCCTGAGATCATGACCTGAGCCGAAGGCAGACGCTTAACAACTGAGCCACCCAGGTGCCCCAACCACAAGCAGTTTTAAAGGATTAAAAAACCATGATGATATGCCCTTGACACCCACTAGGATGGGTGTAATTAAAAAGACTGATAATAATGAATGTTGGTGGGACACCTGGGTGGCTCAGTGGGTTAAGCATCTGCCTTCAGCTCAGGTCATGATCCCAGGGTCCTGGGATTGAGCCCCACTTCCGGCTCCCTGCTCAGCGGGGAGTCTGCTTCTCCCTCTGCCTGCCACACCCCCTGCTTGTGCACTCATACTACATCTCTCTCTCGCTTACAAATAAAATCTTTAAAAAAAATGAGTGTTGGTGAAGATGTGGAGAAATTGGAACCCTGAGACATTTCTGGAGGGAGTGTTAAATGGTACAGCTTCTTTGGTAAACAGTCCTGCAGTTCCTAAAAACAAAGGTTAAATAAGCAATTATATCTGTGTGTGTAAAACAAAAAAATATATAACACATGGGTATAAGATATCAATGGAAATAAAAAGCATTTAGAAATAAATGATATTGAAGATATTTAAATAATTGAAAAGTTGAATATTAGTGAGTCAAGTGTCCAAACTAAGAACTTAATTCAAAATAGAATTGAGATAAGGAAATAAAGAAAAAACAGACACAATGGAGAGGATCAATAGTGCCTTGCTTGATGAAGTGGAACCCCCACCCCAATTTTTAACAGAAATTGTCATAACAAATAGCCAAATCTCATTTCAAATCTCAAAAGGAGTCAAAATTTCACCATTTGTTACGATGTTTATAGTAGGATTTTGCAGATACTACTAGTCATATGAGATAAATTTCTTTCATTTTTAATTTTATTATAAAAGTTTCAGAACAGTACAGAGATTCCTCAAAAAGTTAAAAACAGAACTACCTTACAACCCGGCAATTGCACTACTATGTATTTACCCGAAGGATACAAAGATAGTGATCCGAAGGGGCACCGGCACCCCAGCGTTTATAGCAGCAATGTCCACAATAGCCAAACTCTAGAAGGAGTCCAGATGTCCATCGACAGATGAATGGATAAAGATGTGGTATATACACACAATGGAGTATTACTCAGCCATTAAAAGAATGAAATCTTGCCATTTGCAACAATGTGGATAGAACTAGAAGGTATTATGCTAAGGGAAATAAGTCAATCAGAGAAAAAAATACCATAGGATTTCACTGATATGTAGAATTTAAGAAACAAAACAGATGAACATAGGGGAAGGGAAGGAAAAATGAAAATTGAGAGGGAGGCAAACCATAAGAGATCCTTAACTACAGTAAATAAACTGAGGGTTGCTGGAGGGGAGGTGGGTGGGGCATGGGTAACTGGGTGATGGGCATTAAAGAGGGCACTGGTTGTAATGAGCACTGAGTGTTACACGCAACTGATGAATTACTAAATTCTACCTCTGAAACTAATTTTAAGTTTTCAAACAGAGCAAAAGAATTTGATGTCCTCCATAAGTCTATATGGCATAATTCATTGGCCTATCACATAGTTTAGCAATTAACATTTTGCCACCATTATCCTTGCCCATCTTCTTTTTGCTGATGTGTTTTTTATTTTTTTTTAATTTATTTGAGAGAGAGAGCAAGGAGAGGGGTAGAGGGAGAAGGAGAGAGCAGACTCCCTGATGAGTGGGGACCCAGACACAGAGTTCGATCTCATGACCCAGAGATAATGAGCCAAAATCAAGAGTTATATGCTTAACTGACTGAGCCACCCAGGTGCCCCACTGCTGATATATATTTTTTTAAGATTTTATTTGACAGAGAGCACAAGTAGGGAGAGCCGTAGGCAAAAGGAGAGGGAGAAGCAGGCTCACTGCTCAGCAGGGAGTTCAACATGGGGTTTGATCCCAGGACCCTGGGATCATGACTTGAACCGAAAGCAGAGGCTTAACTGACTGAGCCACCCAGGTGCCCCCTGTTGCTGATGTATTTGTTAATGATATGCCAGTTTATCCCCAAGAACTTTAGTATGACCTTTTCTTGTACATGCGTTCCCTCATACTTAGATTGTTTCTCCCCGAGGACCCTTGGTAGAGTTTTTAGTAGAGTATAATATTTAGAGGACATAATGTAGGTGCTAGGAGTCCTCATTGGTATTGGATTATCACTGTCTCCATGCCTTTTCAGATTAGAAAGGTAGGTTATGTCTAAGAAAAAAAGAATCATGAGTTCATGTTGTGATTTTAAAATCAATTTGAACATTAAGCTTTTATTCACTTTGTTTTATAATCAAATGTTTTTCTTACAATAAAAATATTCCTACCGCTAACAAAATATTTACCTTTAAAAGTATTACAATGGAGGGGTGTGCCTGGGTGGCTCAGTTAAGCATCTGACTCTTGATTTCAGCTCAGGTCATGATCTTGGGGTCATCAGATGGAGCCCGCATTGGGCTCTGTGCTCAGCAAGAAGCCTGCTTGGGATTCTCTCCCTTCCCATCTGCCCAGCCCCGAACCCCCCATCCCCTGCATACATGTGCAAATGTGTGTGCACACACACACTCTCAAAAAAAAAAAGATATTACAATTGGGTAGGAGCTTGGGAAGATGGCAGTGTAGGAGAACCCTAACCTCACCCCATCCCTTCTTACAACTAGATATCATCCATATCCAAGTCAGTAAACTGGAGAGCAATACAGAGACTGGCAGAACAGACTCCACACCCAAACAAAGCTGCACCTGAAAGGTTAGGAAGGTCAGAAAGCTGGAGAGGGGCTGCCAACAGGAGGGAGGGAGCTCTGCACAGAAAGAGGGCAGGGAAATGGGCTCTCACACCAGGGAGCTCACACAGAGAAGACCAATCCCCATAATGTTTGGCGATGAAAACCAAACAGGCTGAAATCCATGAGTTTGTATAACCAGTGGGACTTGAAGCCTGGAGCTTTAAAAGTCAGCTGACTCAGCACTGGGTGAGCTGGGAGGGTGAGTGGCAGGTGCCCGTTAAGAGACAGCAGCTTGTGAAGAGAGGCAACATATGAACAGCAGTTTATACAACATTAGGGGCAAATGGGAGACACCTGTTCATACTGATTTTGAAAGGTGTTAGGGTACTTCCTGAAAAACAAGGGAGCTGGCAGGCACGATTTTCCTCTCCTGCCTCCCAGCATAAATATAGAGCCACATGTGGGAGGCAGGGCTGCACAGATACTTGGTACTTAACCTCCTAGCAGTGTGCCACACCCAAAAATCAATAGAAGCAGACCCATACCAAGAAATACTGTAATTAGGGGTGCCTGGGTGGCTCAGTTGGTTAAGCGACTGCCTTCGGCACAGGTCATGATCCCGGAGTGCCGGGATCGAGTCCCACGTCGGGCTCCCTGCTCAGTGGGGAGTCTGCTTCTCCCTCTGACCCTACCCCCTCTTGGGCTCTCTCTCTCTCACTCTCTCTCAAATAAATAAATAAAATCTTTAAGAAAAAAAAGAAATACTGTAATTAAATTGGCAAAATACAGTGATGAAGAATTTTAAAAGCAGTAAGACAAAAGACAGTAACTTACAAGGTAGACCAATAAGGCTAGCAGGAAATTTTTTCAAGAGAAAATGTGGAAAGCCAGAAAGGAGGGGCATGATATAGTCAAAGTGCTGAATAGGAAAAATCTGCAGCCAAGAATACCCTATCCAGCAAGGCTGACATTTAGAATAGAAAGAGCGATAAAGAGTGTCCCAGACAAACAAAAACTAAAGAAGTTGACTACTAAGTCAGCCCTGCAAGAAATATTAAAGGGGACTCTTTGAGTGGAGAGACCAAAAGTGACAGTATGATAGGAAACACAAAAGCAGCATTATTTCTGAATTATTTCTGTAGAAAATCAGTTAAGGAACTCAAAAAATGAAAGGATATAGAATATAACATACCGAAAATGTGAGGAGGAGAGGAGCAAAGAATGGGTTCAACCTTAATATAGACTGCTATATGCAGAAGAGATTATATACAAACCTAATGGTAACCATATGTCAAAAACCACTAATAGGAAAATAAAGAGAAAGAAATCCAAATATTTCACTAAAGAAAATCAGCAAACCATGAAAGAGAACCAAGATCAGAGAAAATCTTGAGAAACGACCACAAAATAATAAAATGACAATATATATCTTTCAATAATTACTTTGAATGTAAATGGACAACACTCCAATCAAAAGACATAGGATGACAGAATGTTTAAAAAAAACCAAGACCCATCCATATGCTGCCCACAAGAGATTCATTTTAGACCTAAAGACACCTGCAGATTGAAGGTGAGGGGATGGAGAACCATCTGTCATGCTAATGGACCTCAAAAGAAAGCCAGATTAGCAATATTTCTATTGGACAAAATAGACTAAAACAAAGACTGTAACAAGAGACAAAAAGGGCACCATCTACTCATAAAGGGGATTTTCCAACAAGAAAAACTAACAATTATAAATATCGATGCACCCAAATACATAAAACAGTTAAGAACTAACATAAAAGAATTAATTAATAATACAGTAATAGTAGGGGACTTTACCCACTTACATTAATGGACAGATCATCTAAATAAAATCAACAAGGAAACGTCGGATTTGAATGGCACACTGGAACACATGGAATTAACAGATATATTTAGAACATTTCATCCTAAAACAGAATACATTCTTTTCAAGTGCATATAGAATATTCTCCAGAACAGATCACATATTAGGCCACAAAACAAGTCTAAACAAATTAAAGAAGATCCAAGTCATACCATGTATCTTTTCTGACCACAATGCTATGAAACTACAAGTCAACCACATGAAAAAAAATCTGAAAAGACCACAAATCCATGGAGGTTAAATAACATGCTACTAAATAGATCAACCAGGAAATAAGAAAAGAGTACATGAAAACAAATGAAAACAGACTACAATGGTCTAAAACCTTTAGGATGCAACTAAAGTGGTTCTAAGAGGGAAGTATATAGGAAGACAGGTCTTCAAGAAGCAAGAAAAATCTCAAACAACCTACCCTTACACCTAAAGGAACTAGGAAAAGAACAAAACCTAAAACCAGCAGATGGAAGGAAATAGAACTTTAGACCAGAAATAAATTATATAGAAACTAAAAACAAAAACCCACAATAGAACAGATCAATGAAGCCAGAAGCTGATTCGTTGAAGAAAAAAAGTTGATAAACTTTTAGCCAAACTTATCAAAGAGAGAGAGAGAGGGAGAGAGAGAGAGAGAGAAAGGACTCAAAACCATAAATGAGAGAAATAACAACCAATACCATAGAAATACAATTATAACAGAATATTTTGAAAAACTATCTGCCAACAAATTGGACAACCTAGAAAAATGGATAAATTTGTAGCAATATGTAAACTACCAAAACTGAAACAGGAAGAAAAGGAAAATTTGAACAGACTTAACCAGCAAAGAAATTGAATCAGTAATCAAAAACTCCCAACAAACAAAAATCCAGGGCCCAATGGCTTCACAGGGGAATGCTTCCAAACATTTAAAGAAAAGTTAATACCTATTCTTCTCAAAGTATTCCAAAAAATAGAAAAAGGAAAACTTTCAAATTCATTCTATGAGGCCAGTATTATCCTGATTCCAAAACCAGATAAAAACACCACTAAAAGAGAGCACTGCAGGCCAATATCCCTGATGAACATAGATGCAAAAATTCTCAACAAAATACTAGCAAATCAAATCCAACAATACATTAAAACAATCAAGTGGGATTTATTCCTGGGCTGCAAGAGTTGTTCAGTATTTGCAAATCAATCAACATGATACACCACATTAATAAAAGAAAGGATAAGAACCATATGATCCTTTTAGTAGATGCAGGAAAAGCATTTGACAAAGTACCACATCCATTCATGATAAAAACCTTCTGCAAAGTAGGTTTAGAGGGAACATACTGCAACATAAAGGTCATCTATGAAAAACTTAGAGTGATCATCATCCTTAAAGGGGAAAAACAGCTTTTCCCCTAAGGTCACAAACTAGACAGGGATGTCCACTCTCACCACTTTATTCAACAAAGTACTAGAAGTCCTAGCCCCCACAGCAATCAGACAACAAAAAGAAAAGGCATCCAAATTGGTAAGGAAAAAGTAAACTTTCACAATTTGCAGATGACATTCTATATAGAAAACCCAAAAGACTCCACCAAAAAACTGTACAACTGATAAATTCAATAAAGTTGCAGGATACAAAAAAAAAATATACAGAAATCTGTTGCATTTTTATACACAAAAATTAAGGAGAAATTAATTTACAGTTGTTCCCAAAATAAATACCTAGGTATAAACCTATCTGAAGAAGTGAAAGACCTGTACCCTAAAACTACAAAACACTGTTGAAAGAAACAGAACACAACAGAAAGAAATGGAAAGACATTCCATACTCACGGATTGGAAGAATATTGTTAAAATATCCATACTACCCAAAGCAATTGGGTAGTAAAGCAAATTTAATGCATTCCTATCAAAATGCCAACAGCATTTTTCACAGAGCTAGAACAAACAATCCTAAAATTTGTATGGAACCACAAATAGCCAAAGCAATCTTGAAAAAGAAAAGTTGGAGGTATCACAATTCCAGACTTCAAGTTTATACTACAAAACAAATAGTAGTGGCAAATAGACATATAGATCAGTGGACTAGACTAGAAAATCAGAAATAAGCCCACAACTGTATGGTTAATCTTCGACAAAGCAGGAAAGAATATCAAATGGAAAAAGGACAATCTCTTCAGCAAATGGTGTTGGGAAAATTGGACAGCCACATGAAGAATGCCACACTGTACCACTTTCTTACACCATACACAAAAATAAACTCAGAATGGATTAAGGACCTTAATGTGAGGCCTGAAACCATAAAAATCCTAGAAGAGGAAACAGGAAGTAACTTCTTTGACTTGGGCCATAGCAATTTCTTTCTAGAGGTCTCCCGAGGCAAGGGAAACAAAAGCAAAAATAAGCTATTGGGACTTCAAAGCAAAAAGCTTCTACACAGCAATGGAAACGATCAAGAAAAAAAATACTAAATGGGAGTAGATATTTGCAAATGACATATCAGATGAAGGGTTAGTATCCAAAATCTATAAGAACTTCTCAAAAAACAAATAATCCAACTTCAAAATGGGCAGAAGAGGGGTGCCTGTGATGTAGTTTTTGGAATGTTTTTGGTGAAGTTGGTGGGGTCTGGAGCTGATGGCCAAGAAAGAATTCTTGAGATGAATTGGTGCAAAATGGTTTTATTAAAGCATGGGGAGAGGACCCAGGGGCAGAAGGAGCTGCTGGTTGCTGCTTCCCCGGGGATTATGAGAAACAACTGATTATATACTTTGGGGTTGGGGGAAGTAAAGATAAGGGGAGTTTCAAAAGGATTTTCATATGCTAAAGAAGACACAGGATACCAGAAGCTTTGCTATTGTCAAACTAAGGTTGTTTTTTCCTCTAGCAAGGCATTAACATTAAGACAGTTGGGAGCTTCCTGGAGGAACATTATACTCTGCCTGCCTCAGGTATTTGTCCATGGGCTGCAGATTATAAGGACATTTAATTTTATCTACATTTCCTTCTGCCTTTGTTTCCCATATCACCTGGGTGGCTCAGTTGGTTAAGCATCTGACTCTTGATTTTGGCTCAGGTCATGATCTCAAGGTTGTGGGATCAAACCCCGCATCTGGCTCAGCATGGAGTCTGCTTGAGATGCTCTCTCCCCCTCTCCCTCTGCCCCCTCCCTGCTTGTACTCTTTAATAAATAAGTAGATAAATAAAATCTTTTAAAAAACAGGCAGAAGACATGAAAAGCCATTTCTCTAAAGAAAACATGGATGGCCAACTGACCACGAACAGAGTTCATCATTATCATCAGGGAAATACAAATCAAACTATAGTGATCTATCACCTCACACCTGTCAGAATGGCTACAATCAACAACACAAGCAGTGTTGGGCAAGGATGTGGAGAAAAAAGAACACTCGTGCACTGTTGGTGGGAATGCAAACTGGTGCAGCAACTATGGAAAACAGTATGGAAGTTACTCAAAATTAAAAATAGAACTACCCTACAATCTGTTGATTGTACTACTGGGTATTTACCCCCCAAATACAAAAAACACTGATTGAAAGGGATACATGCATGCCTATGTTTACAGCAGCATTATTTACTAAATAGCCAAGTTATAAAAGCAACCCAAGTGTCCACCAATTGATGAATGGATAAAGAAGATGTAGTGTGTGTGTGTGTAAACAATGGAATATTATTCAGCCATAAGAATGAAATCTTGCCATTTGCAAGGACATGGAGGAAGCTAGAGAATATTCTGCTAAGTGAAATAAGTCAGTAAGAAAGATACCGTATGATTTCACTCATATGTGGAATTTAAGAAACAAAAATGAGCAAAGAAAAAAAGAGACAAACAAGAGATTCAACTATAGAGAACAAACTGATGGTTACCAAAGGGGAAGTGGGTGGGTGGGGGGATGGGTGAAAGAGATGATGGGAATTAAGGAGTTCACTTAAGAGAAACCATAGGAGGTGATTTAGTGTAATGGAAACAATATAGAAAGGAGAGCAAGAACAGGGTAGGGTCATGTGCTGCCACTTACTAGTGGATTTTTGGTTCTCCTATCATAAAATGGGAATAACAACACTCAGCTCTATCAGGCCTGTTTTGAAGACACGACGGGAAAGCAGTTTTAGAAACTGCAAAGCAACATAGAGGCATTAGCTATTACAGTTGTAGGAGTTGTGGCATTTTATGCCCACTTGTGAGCACTTGATTTCAAAGATGCTTTAATTATGTACATCAAAAAAGTTAAAAACAACTACCCTGATTTAAAAAAACAACAACTACAACTACCAGAGGGGCACCTGGGTGGCTTAGTTGTTTAAGTATCTGCCTTTGGCTCACATCATGATCCCAGGGTCCTGAGATCGAGTCCCACATCAGGCTTCCTGCTCAGCAGGAATCTGCTTCTCCCTCTCCCTCTGCCTCTCCCCCTCAACTTGGTCTTTCTCTCTCTCTCTCTCTCAAATAAATAAAGTCTAAAAAAAATAAAAAATGAAACCAGAAAACACATTGGCAATAAGTACCTACCAATAATTAATTTAAATGTAAATGGTCTAAATGCTCCAATCAAAAGACATAGGGTAGCTGAATGGGTAAACAACACACCTGAAACTAATATTACACTGTAAACTAACTGGAATTTAAATAAAAATTTAAAAAATGCCCATCTATATATGCCCTACAGGACTCACTTCAGATCTAAAGATACTGCATGCAAATGGGAGCAAAAAGAAAGCTGGGTTAGCAATATTTATAGACAAAATGGAACTTAAAAACTAACAAGTGACAAAAAGGGGCATAACATGATGATAAAGGGATCAATCCCACAAGAGGATATGACAAGTTTAAATATGCACCCATGATAGGAGCACCAAAATATATAAAGCAAATATTAACTGACAGGAAGGGAGAAATTGACAGTTATACAATAATAGGGGACTTTAACACCCCACTTACATCAATGGATAGATCATCCAGGCAGAAAATAAGTAAAGAAACAGTGGCTTTGAATGACACATTAGACCAGATGGACCTAACATATATACAGAACATTCCATCTAAAACCAGAATACATATTTTCAAGTGCACATGGAACATTCTCCAGAATAGATCACATGTTGTATTGTATGGATGAAGGTTTCTGTGATTTTTCCTGCATAACTGACCTGCCTGACCTGCAGGCATGTAGGCAAGCTAAAGTATGTTGTTAGTGAGATTGTGCTGCATAAGGGACCTTGGGAGCCTGTTTAGTTATCTGGCCTCCAAATCAGAACTGGCCCTTCTGGATGCCAAGAGCTGTAAATCTTGCCTCACATCCCTCCACCACCCCCACACTCCAGGCTGGTCTGTCCCCTGGAATGGAATCCAGGAGGGGAGGCAAGAACACCTAGCCCAGGGTTCCTTGAATATGTAAAGACATAACATAGGAAGGCAGCTCACTCTGAGGCACGTGGGTGGCTCAACTGGTTAAGCATCTGCCTTAGGCTCAGGTTATGACCCCAGGGGATTGAGCCCCACAGGGAGCCTTCTCTCTCTCCCTCTGCTACTCCCCCTGCTTGTGCTCTCACTCTCTATCAAATAAATAAAATCTTTAGGGGGGGAAATCGGAGGGGTAGACGAACCATGAGAGACGATGGACTCTGAAAAACAAACTGAGGGTTCTAGAGGGGAGGGGGGTGGGAGGATGGGTTAGCCTGGTGATGGGTATTGAGGAGGGCATGTTCTGCATGGAGCACTGGGTGTTATGCACAAACAATGAATCATGGAACACTACATCTAAAACTAATGATGTAATGTATGGGGATTAACATAAGAATAAAAAAAAAAGAAAAAAAGAAAAAAAAAGGGGGGGGGTGGAAGGGAATGCAACTCACTCCAAACAAATGTTTAACTTCAGACCCCGTCATTTTCCCTATAAATACAGCCCTTATGGAGTTGGTCAGTTAGAAATCTCACCTGAGGGGGAGGACGTGCTGCCCAGGCCTCTCAATTGTGACTCCAGCCTAGCTGTCTCCATGGGGCTTCTCCAGCTGATGAGGTTGGATGTTTTAAGTACCTGATTTGATGTAACTCTGTCTTATTCTCCTTTACTGCTTACTATTGCCCTCATCTATGTGCTAATTTCCCTTTTCTTCTGTTTCTATTAGATTTTTATAATATCAAGTGTTTTCCCCATTAAAAACTGAGAGTCCAGCTGCCATGAGTCTTTTGCTTAGAACACATGTTAGGCCATGAAACAAGTCTCAGTAAATTTAAGAAGATGGAAATCATATCAGACATCTTTTCCCACCACAAAATCTGTGCAACACAGAAAAGGCAGTTCTACAAGAGAAGTTTATAGCAATACAGGAAACAAAATCTCCAACATACAATGTCACCTTAAATGTAAAGGACGTAAAAAAAAAAAAAAAAGAACAAAGCCCAAGGTTAGTAGAAAGAAGTGAATAAAGATGAAGATCAATGAAAGAGCTAAAAAGATAAATAAAACTTTGAAAAGATAAATAAAACTGATAAATCTTGGGGCACCTGGGTGGCTCAGTTGTTTAAGCATCTGCCTTTGGTTCAGGTCATGGTCTCAGGGTCCTGGGATCAAGCTCAGAGGGAGTCTGCTTCTCCCTCTGTCCCTCCCCCCTGCTTGTGCACTCTCTCTCTCTCAAAAATCTTTTAAAAAAACGTAAATCTTAGCCAGATTCATGAAGGGAAAAAAAAAGATACAGTTCTTGCCGTATAATGTTAGATTTTTGCATGAAGATATTTACACACCTACACAAGAGCTAAGTTTATTAACTGTATGGAATGATGATTACTTACTAGTCATTTTATGAAGTGGATCATCATGAAGGTCATCATTTCCTCCACACTGAGGAAGCTGAGGAGGAAGAGGAGGGGTTGGTCTAGCTGCCTTTGGTTGTAGGGGCAGAAGATGTAGAAAGAGGGGAGACAGGCAGGCACAGTCAGTGTAACTTTATGGAAATACATTGTAATTTCTGTCTGATTTTTTTTTGTTCCTCTAAAAATGTTTCTATACAGTACCAATGCTTCTTTACAGGTTGCCTTCATTTCAGGACCTATATCCTAGAAGGGTCCATGTATTCAGAGGAGTCAAAAGCAGTTGTAAATAATTGGAACCCTTCTACCAGGCTGTTTAATGTCAGTTTGCTTTCCGGTACTACTTCCTTTATGTCTTCTCATCTGGCACTGATCTGGAGACACTCAACTCCAAGTTGTCTTAATTCCCCTGGTGCGGTACCCATTAGCTCTAATTTCTCCAACATCCATATCTTGAAACCCTTCACTCCTCACCTTTTTGGCTATATTCACCATCTCTTTAATCATTTCCTTGATCAGCTCTGTGGTAAATCTTGTGAAGTCATGTAAAACATCTGGACAGTTTTCTCCAGCAGGAATTTATTGTTTCTGGCTTGATGGAAAGTTCACAGCCTTTCCTATAATAATGAGGGCATCTTCAATGGTGTACTCCTTCTAGACTTTCATGATATTTTCTCTCTTGGGATTCTCTTCCAGAGCATTGACAATCCTTCACATAAAGTACAATGTGTAATGAGGCTTAAAGGTCCTAATGACCCCCCAGTCTAGAGGCTGAATTGGGGATGCTTGTTTGGGGGCAAAGAGACAACTTTAACATCTGTGATGTTGAACTTATGGGGTTCTGGGTGGCCAGGGGCATTATGTAATACTGAAGGAACTTTAAAATGCCTTCCCTTACTATCAAGGTACTTCTGGACTTCAAGTATAAAACATCAATAGAATCAATCCAGGAAAAGGATGCTCATTATCCAGGCCTTTTTGTTACACAACCAAAAGACTAGAAGCTGGTGTTTATCTTTTCCCTTCATGGCTCGGGGGTCAGCAGCTTTATAGCTAAGAGTAATCCTGATCATAAAGCCAACTGTATTTGCACCAAACAATAGAGTTAGACTGTCCTTTCCTGCCTTAAATCCTGGTGCTTGCTTCTCTTCCTTACTAAAGTCCACTGTGTGGCATTTTTTTTCCAGCATAGGGCACCTTAATCTACATTAAAAACCTGTTCAAGCAAGATATCCTTTCTACTAAAAAAAAAAAGTCTTAATGATTTTTTTTCTTAAGTAATCTCTACAACCAACATGGGGCTTGAACTTAAAACTCTGAGATCAAGAGGCACATGCTCCGACTGAGCCAGCCAGGCACCCCTACTCAAGGATTTTTTTTTTTTAAAGATTTTATTTATTTATTTGAGACAGAGAGCATGAGAGGGGGGAGGGTCAGAGGGAGAAGTAGGCTCCCTGCCGAGCAGGGAGCCCGATGCGGGACTCGATCCCGGGACTCCAGGATCATGACCTGAGCCGAAGGCAGTCGCTTAACCAACTGAGCCACCCAGGTGCCCTCAAGGATTTTCTTAATGGCATTTGGAAACTTGTCTGCTGCCAACTTGGTTGGCATTAAATTCTATAGCTTAGATTCTTCACCTTCCTTTTGCTTTAAGTTGTCATAACTTCACTTTTTCTGTAATCATAGTCTATAGGTAAGCCCTTCTTATAGCAGTCCTGCACTCACATAAAAACTGCACCTTCAATATGAGACCAGAGATATTTTACAAAAAAGTACAAGGATTTTGTGCCTGATATGGCTGCAGTGGCAGTTTCATGAATATCCTTTTATTACAATGGTCTTTATGATAGATTAATTCACCTTGAAATAGTGGGCAACTGCAGTTGCAAACCTCAGTCTGTCGTACTTATCAAGCATTTCAACTTTTTCTTGTAATGTCATGATTTTTCTCTGCTTCTTGGGAGTACTTCCAGCATCACTAGTAAGTAGCACCTCATGTGGGTCCCATGGTGTTATTTGAGATTTGTGGTATTGCACTAAACACAATGAAAAATATGCCAGGACCACAAGAGATCACTTTTTACTGCAATATACAATTTATTGGAGAGTTAAATTACTCACGTGGGTTAATGTCCCACAGGGTTTTAAGCAAGTATTCACAACACTTGAGCTCACTCAAGTGCAATAGCGATAGGAGGTTGCTACAAAATATTTACAGCACTATAATATGTACTGAAGTTAATTTTATACAGTTATGACATAATACTGCATCTTTGTTTATATTTCTCTCAATTGCAAAGGGTACCACGTGCTGCCAGTGTTTGTGTATATATGTTGATAGGTTTTTAACCTCATAATACATTTTTTAGATAAATGAACAAGATATGTAGACAGTAGTCTATTTTATGATGTACCTTTTTTCAATATTTCTAAGCTATGTAGTTCATCTGCGAGTTTTTTCAAATTGTAACAAATCTCCAAAAAGTTTTCCAATAAATTTATTGAAAAAAATCTGCATATCAGTGGGCCTGTCCATTTCAAACCTGTGTTGTTCAAGAGATAATTGTACTACCACTCTTTTCAACCTAACTTCTGTTTCTCCTGTGGCGTCCAGTTACAGGATGGGCACCCGACAGAAATACCTTTCTACAGTGGGCCCACTCATATTCCTGACAAATCAACCTAAATGTTGGTTATGTGGGCAGCTGCCCCTCTGTAGCTCACCAAGATTGCCATGATGGGTATCATCACTCTTGGTAGGGAATTGGAAGGCCCTAAAGCAGTACATTAAGAAAGAATGAGCTGGGACTAGTAATTTTAATTCATCTGATATTACCAATACTTATCCAGAAACTTGGCCTGTGGCATACGCTGTCAATAATACTGGGTATTGATATCCTTTCTGTCAAACTACACAGGCAGCCCATCAGATTGCTCACCAGAATGGTCCTAGAAATATTACCATTAGAGCCATGGTGGCTATACCAGATTTGGAGTGGGTTTCATAGATCACCCCAGGTTACAGACATTTGAACACCTGGGCATCCCTATATTGGGAACAGTAGTCACATTGCTGAAGAGAGGTGTTTAGGAGATTATGAGAGCTGGTGACAAATGTTGGAATAGTGGAGGAGGTCATCAAAATGATGTGAACACTCGTTGACCCATGAGCTGGACCTGGGCTCCTCGCTGCATTTCCTGTCCTTGGAATGTGGATTCTATTTACCTTCCCTGCTCCTAGAATCTGCCCCAAGTACATAGCCTTGAGAGTATGATATGGTGTTGAGACTGTTTGGACGGTCTCAGTGACTGAACTCAGTGAAGGCTCCTATATAAATTTTGTTTTAAAAAGATTTCAGGGCAGGAGGGGCAGAGGGAGAGGGGGAGAGAGTCCCAAGCAGACTCCATGCTGAGCATGGAGCCCAACCCCCACAACCCTGAGATCACCCAGAGCTGAAACCAAGAGTTGGATGCCCAACTGACTGCACCACCCAGCAACCCTTCCATATAAAGTTTAAAAAGATTTGTGTGTGAGAGAGCGAGAGTGCACACATGAGTGTGGGGAGGGGCAAGAGAGGGGCAGAGAGAGAATCCCCAAGCAGACTCCTTGCCCAGTGCAAAGCCCAAAGCAGGGCTTGATCCCAGGATCCTGAGATCATGACCTGAACTGAAACCAAGAGTCTGATGCTCAACCAACTGAGCCACCCAGCTGCCCCAAACTTTTAAGATTTAATGGGTATTTGTGGAAATCTACTTGTCTTATGGTCACTCAAGACAAGCCTCTTATTTAAGTATTAAGTCCCCTTGCTTATGAAACCTGCCACCTATGACACTCCACACTGGAGTGTCCTGCCTCTTCCTTCAGTCTCTCTCTGCCCTCTGCATATGGGGGTTCATTTCAGATTTCACCCAGGAAGCTCCCATGGAAGGTATGAATGATTAATGATTTATAGATATTTTTCTTCTATTCCATAGGTTGTCTTTTCATTTTGCTGATGGTTTCCTTTGCTATGCAGAAGCTTTTTAGGTTGATGTAGTTCCACTTGTTTATTTTTGCTTTTATTGCCTTTACTTTGCTGTCAGATTAAAAAAACAAAACCCAAAAACATCACCAAACCAATGTCAAGGAATTTACTGCCTGTTTTCTTCTAGGAGTTTTATGGTTTCAGGTATTATGTTTAAGTCTTTAATCCATTCTGAGTTAACTTTTGTGTATGGTATAAGAGTGATCCAGTTTTTAAAATTTTTTATTATGTTCAGTTAGCCAGCATATAGTACCTCATACGTTTTTGATGGAGTGTTCCACGATTCATTAGTTGCTGTAACAGCCAGTGCTCATCACAACACATGCCCTCCTTAATACCCATCACCCAGTTACACCATACCCCCACCCTCCTCCCTTCTGTAACCCTCAGTTTCCCAGAGTCCAGAATCTCTCATGGAGAGACTGGTATCCTAGATCTATAAAGAACTTCTCAAACTCAACACCCAAAAAACAAATAATCCAGTCAAGAAATGGGCAGAAGACATGGACAGCCACTTCTCCAAAGAAGACCTACAAATGGCCAACAGACACATGAAAAAAAATGCTCCATATCACTAGCCTTCAGGGAAATACAAACCAAAACCACAATGAGATACCACCTTACACTAGTTAGAATGGCAAAAATTAACAAGACAGGAAAAAACAAGTGTTGGCGAGGATGTGGAGAAAGGGGAACCCTGTTACAATCTTGGTGGGAATGCAAGCTGGTGCAGCCACTCTGGAAAACAGGATGGAGGTTCCTCAAGACGTTAAAAATAGAGCTACCCTATGACCCAGCAATTGTACTACTAGGTATTTACCCAAAGGATACAAACGTGATCTGAAGGGGCACCTGCAGCCCAGCGTTTATAGCGACAATGTCCACAATAGCCAAACTATGGAAAGAGCCCAGATGTCCATTGACAGTTGAATGGATAAAGATGTGGTCTCTATAGATACACAATGGAATATAACTCAGCCATCAAAAAGGATGAAATCTTACCATTTGCAACAACAAGGATGGAACTGGAGGGTATTATGCTAAGCAAAATAAGTCTGAGAAAGACAATTATATGATTTCACTCATATGTGGAATTTAAGAAACAAAACAGGATCACAGGGAAGGGAGGGAAAAATAAAACAAGACAAAAATCAGAGGGAGACAAACCATAAGAGACTGTCGACTGTAGGAAACAAACTGAGGGTTGCTGGAGGCAAGATGGGGTACCTGGACGATGGGCATTAAAGAGGGCACATGATATAATGAACACTGGGTGTTATATACAATTGATGAATAACTGAACTCTACATCTGAAATTAATGATATAGAGTATGTTAATTAAATTTAAATAAAAGAAAAAAGATGGTCTTGGGGCACTTGGGTGGCTCATTCAGTTAAGTGTCTGCTTTCAGCTCAGGTCATGATCCCAGAGTCCTGGGATCGAGCCCCACATTGTGCTCCCTACTCAATGGGGAGTCTGCTTCTCCCTCTCCCTCTCCCCCTGCCCCTTCCCCTCCACTCATACTTGTGGGCTATCTCAAATAAATAACTGAAATCTAGACCAAATTTAAAATGCTAAACTGTAACACTCCTAGAAAATAACCAGAGAAAATCTAGATGACCTTGGGTTTGGTCTTGACTTTTTAAAATATAACACCGAAGCACAATCCATGAAGGGAATAACTGATACCCTGGCTGCATTTAAATTAAAAACTTATGCTTACAAAATACATTGTCAAGATAATAGACAGCCACAGCCTGGGAGAAAATATTTTCAAAAGATATACCTGATAAAGAACTGTTATCCAAAATATATGAGGGACTCTTAAAACTCAACAATACCCCAGAAAATAAAACAACCCAATTCAAAAATTGGTAGATCTGAACAGACCTCTCACCAAATAAGATACACAGATGGCAAATGGGCATATGAAAAGATGCTCCACACATCTCTGGAGAATTGCAAATTAAAACAATGAGGTACCACTACACACCTATTAGAATGGCCAAAATCCAGACCACTGACACCAAATTCTGGCAAGGATGTGGAGCAACAGGAACTTTCATTCAATATTGGTGGGAATGCAAAAGGCATAGCCACCTTGGAGACAGTTTGGCAGTTTCTTATAAAACTAAATATAACTACCATATGATCCAGCAATTGGGCACCTTGGTATTTACCCAAATGAGTTTAAAACTTATGTCCACATCAATACTTGCACATGGGTGTTTATAACAACTTTATAATTGCCAATACTTGTAAGCATAAGAGATGTCCTTCAGCAGGTGAATGGATAAACTGTAGTATATCCAGACAATGGGATATTCTTCAGTGCTAAGAAGAAATGAGCTATAAAGCCATGAATAGAGATGGAAGAAGCTTAAGTGCTAAGGTAAAGAAACCAATCTGAAAAGGCCACATACTGTATTTTTCCAAAGACAGGACATTCTCAAAAATGTAAAACTGTGGAGAGAGTAAAAAGATCAGTGGTTGGGGCAGGGGTGGGGGGAAATGAATAGGTGGAGCATGGAGGATTTTTAAGGCAGTGCAACAATTCTCTATGATACTATAATGATGGATACATGTCATTATACATTTGTCAAAACCCAGCAGATGTGTAACACCAAGAGTGACCACCTAATGTAAACTCTAGACTTTGGGTGATAAGGGCACATCAGTGTAGGTTCATTTGTTATAACAAATGTCCCACCCTGGTATGGGATGTTGGTAGTGGGGGAGGCTCTGCATGTGTGGGGGCAGAGGGCATATGGAAACTCTATACTTTCCACTCAATTTTGCTGTAAACCTAAAACTGCTCTGAAAAAAATAAAGCTTAAAACAAACAAAAGCAACAGTCCAATGAAAGTCAAGTGGTTTGGTGACTCTCTCCTTTCCCTGCAGGTAGATTTACAAATGTTACCAGCAGGGCTCTGGTATTTTGCCCAACACTTCTGAGATTCCATATCTTATGATGCCTACCACAGTGATGGGTAGGACCTTGGAGAGCTCCCTAGGTAGCTACCTGGAGGGGAATCCAACCACCCCCAATTACAGGCCAAATTGGCAGCTGTCATGAGAGGGAACACCCTTATTGTCCAGACAGGGCACTGTTTAATGTCTACAAGTTCCATGGGTGATAGCAGTTTAGAGCCTCCAGCATAGGTAAGAAATGAATTGATACATTCCCCATTCAATGGCACAGTTAAGACATGACCATAATCATAAGTCTCTCTTTGATGAGTGTGAAGAAGGTTAAAAGTAAAAATACAAGGAGGAGGGCGCCTGGGTGGCTCAGATGGTTAAGTATCTGCCTTCAGCGCAGGTCATGATCCGGGGTCCTGGAATCGAGTCCCGTGTCAGGCTACCAGCTCAGCGGGGAGCCTGCTTCTCCCTCTGCCTCTCTCTCTCTCATGAATAAAGTATTTAATTAAAAAAAGTAAAAATACAAGGAGGAAACCAACATATTAAGTCAACCTGGCCTATTTTCACATGAACTTAGCAAATACTAGTAACATCAGGGCATTCTGTCTGTCAGCACTTGAGTTCCATAAAGAATCTTAAAAAGAATCTCTCCATGATGGTAGACAGAAAACAGGTTTTTTTTTTTTTTATTATTAAATGTTTTAAACCAGATTGTGATACCCATCACAGACAATCCACAGCAAGATTGCAAAGACAGAAGGAATCTCATCTTCTCATAGCCAGGCAATGAAAACCCAGGGCATCAAGATAAACCAACCACAATTGGTCCTCAAGCAAGAAGACTTAATACACATAGTTCATCTTAAGTTCACCTGGTAATTGGGGTCACCACTTATGTTTCCTAATTGCCTTTACCCAAAGGAAAAAATCATTTTTATAAATAACATTGAAAGTAATGACCAGTTTTTCCAAAAAATTAAATTGGCGATTTTTAAATTACATTAAAAGACTCAAAAACCAAAATGAGAAATGGAAAAATACGATACTACAGAAATACATAGTGTGATAACAGATAATTATATACTAACAAAGAATAACTTAGAAAAAACAACAACAACAGATAATTCCTACGAAAACACACAAGTTACCAAGATTGAATCCCGAATCTTGAATCCAAGATATAGGAAGTCTTCTATAGACCAATAGCAAGAATGAAAGTTGAATTAGGAATAAAAAATCTGGGGCACCTGGGTGGCTTAGTTGGTTGAGTGTCTGGCTTTGGCTTGGGTCCTGATCTTGGGGTCCTAGGATTGAGCCCCACATCAGGCTCTCTGCTTAATGGGGAGTCTGCTTCTCCCTCTCCCTCTGTATTCCCACTTTTTAATAAATTACAAAAAAAAAAAAAAATCTCCCAGCACAGAAAAGCCCAAGGCCATATGGTTTTGTTGGTAATTCTACCAAACATTTTTAAAAATTAATGACAATATTTATCAAAATCTTACAAATAATGGGAAAGAGGGAACACATTCAAAATTACTTCATGAGGCCAGTACTACTCGGATACCAAAGCAGGATAAAAACAATACAAGAACAAAGAAGTCTAATTTGTCTGATATAAGTATGGCTACTCCAGCTTTATTTTGATGTCCATTTGCATGATAAATGTTTCTCCATCCCCTCACTTTCAACCTGCAGGTGTCTTTAGGTCTAAAATGAATCCCTTGTAGTCAGCATATAGGTGGGTCTTGGTTGGTTTTCTTTTTTAATCCATTCTGACACCCTACAGTTTTTCATTGGAACACTTAGTACATTTATGTTCAAAGTAATTGATAGGTAAGTAATAACATGGGAATACATGATTTGTGGTTGTTTCTGGAGATTTTCTCCAATCATTTATTGTCTCACTTTGGACCTCTCCTTTGCACTCAGAGTCCCCTATTAAATTTCTTGCCAGATTGGTTTAGTAGTCATAAACTCCTTTTAGCTTTTGTTTGTCTGGGATGTTCTATCTCTCCTTCTATCATGAAGAATAGCCTTGCTGGATGGCTTCAGATTTTTCCCCATTCAGCACCCTGTCTCTATCATGCCACTCTCTTCTGGCTTGCTAAATTTCTGTGGAGAGATCTGCATCTAGCCTCATGGGTTTCCCCTTGTAAGTTGAGGACTTTTGTCTTGCTTTTAAGATTTCTTTTATCATGGTATTTTTGAAATTTAATTACAATATGTCTTGGTGTTATCCTGCTTTTGTTGATTTTAAATGGGAGTTCTCTGTGCCTCCTGGATCTGGATGTCAGTTTCATTCCCCCAGATTAGGGAAGTTTTCAGCTACTATTTCTTGCAATAAATTTTCTGCCTCCTTTTCTCACTCTTCTGGGACTCCTATAATATGAATATTACTACATTTGGTGGAGTCCCTGAGTTCCCTAAATCTATTCTCATGTTCCATAATTCTTCCTTCTCTTTTGTTCAGCTTCATTATTTTCCATTATTTTGTGTTTTATATCACTACTTCGTTCCTCTACTTCTTCCAGCCTGCTGTTCATTGCATCAAGCTTGTTTCCAACCTTGTTTATGGCATTCTTCATTTCTGATAAAAAGAGTTAAGAATCTATCTCTGGGGTGCCTGGGTGGCTCAGTCGGTTAAGTATCTACCTTTGGCTCAGGGCATGATCTCAGGGTCCTGGGATTGAGACCCACATTGGGCTCCCTGCTCAGCAAAGAGTCTGCTTCTCCCTCTCCCTCTGATCCTCCTCCCTGTTTGTAATTTGTCTCAAACAAATAAAATCTTAAAAAAAAAAAAAAAGAAGAATCTCTGTGATAAGGGTCTCACTGACATCATTTCTCAAGTCCAGCAAGTATCCTTATGATTCTTGCTTTAAATTCTCCATCAGGGGGTGCCTGGGTGGCTCAGTCATTAAGCATCTGCCTTTGGCTCAGGTCATGATCCCAAGGTCCCAGGTTCAAGCCCTGCATTGGCTCCCTGCTCAGCAGGAAGCCTGCTTCTCCCTCTCACATTCCTCCTACTTGTGTTCCCTCTCTCCCTTGCTCTGTCAAATAAAATCTTTTAAAAAATAAATTCTCTCGGGCGCCTGGGTGGCTCAGTTGGTTAAGCGACTGCCTTGGGCTCAGGTCATGATCCTGGAGTCCCGGGATCGAGTCCCGCATTGGGCTCCCTGCTCGGCGGGGAGTCTGCTTCTCCCTCTGACCCTCCTCCCTCTCGTGCTCTCGTCTCTCATTCTCTCTCTCTCAAATAAATAAAATCTTTAAAAAAATAAAAAAAATAAAAAATAAATTCTCCATCAGTCGTGTTACCTATATCTCATTTACTTAGATCTCTAGCCATGACTTTATCTTGTTCTTTCATTTGGGATGAATTCCTCCATCTTGGCATTTTGTCTAAGTCTCTGCCTCCTTTAATGCGACCTCTTCTCTCCCTTTAGTTGTGGAGTTTGTTCTGTCACTCTTCAGGCCAATTTCTGGGGGTATTTAGGAGGATTTGATAGTTATCTAGCTTTATTCATGGGACAAGACAAGTCTAGGGTCCTCCTACTCCACCACCATATTCCTCTCCTGAAAAAAAAATAATAATCTCTAATATTTTAAGATAAGGATGTAGGTTTGTACCTTATAGCCCTGCACCTGCTGGAGTTCTACCCTCCCAGGGTGATAGTGACATAAGGGTTTCACCAGCATTGATTACAATTAAAGAGATGTTCTGTGTGAATAATTTGTGAAATTTCTCAATGGATTATTTGAAATTAGACACTGTGTGAAATGCAATTTCATGAAGATGGCTCCCAGGCACTAGAGAAAGACCTATCTATGAATAGCTGGCAAAAGGTTATTTAGCTTTTAAAGAGATTATATATCAAAGGACAGAAAGAATTTAAAGATGCAAAAATGCTCTGAAAGAAAAAGGGTAGTGTCTTTCCCTTTAACACCAGAAAAAAAAAAATCAGTTTTTCAATTTGCACTAGCCCTTCCCCCTGAAGATGATTCAATGACTCCCCACCAGCTCCTCTTCAAGCTCACCCCCCCCCCCAATTCAGCCATTCTTTCCTCCTCTCTGGAAGTCTGCTCTAGGATTCTCAGCTGCTTCCCCCTTCTCATATTCTCATCCCAGTTTTCTTACCTCAGGGGGGCCCCCCCCTCTCTGCCTGGATCCCCTCCTCACTGCATCCTGGAAGCTCTGCAGGCTCTGAGCCAGGGCAGTTGTAGGGACCCCAACCTGCTTCCTGCCTCCAGACCCTGTGCTTCATCCTTTTGTCCAGTGTCTGAGACATTCAGATGATGTCATTCATCTGACTTTTTACTTGTTTGATGTTGGAGGGAGTCTGGATCTTGTTATTCCATTATAGGCAGAAGGGGAAGCTCTGAAAGAATCTTGAGGTAAATTCTTTATTCCTAGCTTGACTTAGATTCTTTATTACTTTAAAATGACACATTTCACATGTAGTTCTTAGCATAAAGTAGATTATTCTCAATACTATGTTTTAACAGATCCATAGGCAGGGCATTATAGATTATTTTGTGTAAAATTATATTTAAATTAGAATTTTTCTATTTCTGTCAAGAGTGACCTAACACAGAAGGGAAGAAAAAGAAACAAGGTCGTCCTCCTGGTTACAACAAACAGCTACTTTTCTTTTTCCTCAATATTTCAGGCCCCAGCCTCAGGGCCTTCACCAACCCCAAGTTCCCCTCCCAGCCCACGGGGCACCTCCGAGGAGGACAGGTTTGTGACTTTGTGTACCTGGAGCTCTGACTTTGCCCACAAAGTCCTGGTGACCTAAAGGTGAACAAGGCCCCTCATAAGGACAGTTAATATTCCCTGAAACAAAGGAAAAGCCCTTCCAGACCAGTAATTGCTTGAAGTCCTTTTAACTGTTCTGAAGGTTTTCAGATTCTATCCATTACTGAACAAAAAATATCCAGGCACAGAGATGTTTCCCAATATGCCTGTGAGTAGAGGCACTGGATGTTATTTCTTGTGATGCTGGTTCCTGACCTTCCCATTTAAGGATTTCTCATCTCCCACCAGCAGATAAAGGCATGTCCGGGCCTTCTCAGTGTAGGAGACTCACATATACAGAGGGAGTCATGCCAGGATGCATCAACATTTTTCTGTCCCTTCCAAGCCAGTCTTTGGAGAGACCAGGGAATCCAGAGTTTCCTACAAGAATAGGGAATCCTTGGAAAGGAGTTTCATCTTGAGTCAAGGAAGAAGAATCATATCCTGACAAGGATAGGTGCTTTGTGCCCAAGCCCAGGGCCATAAAGAAGAGCTGGCAACAATGTCCCCAGATGCTGATGAGTTTGCAGAACTTACCTTGGACTATACACAAGGCCAACAAGTAAACCCTAGCCCATCCCTATGGAGAAGCCCTGCAGAAAACCCTGGGCCTCAGGTAGGTCTCTTCTATATTCAACTTTTAGGGACCAACATGGGCTGGCCCAGCCACCACACTGTGCCCTAAGCAGGGTGGAGAATTTTGAGACCAGCATCTGTCCATGGTCCCATCTTCAGGAAACTGGACAAGACTTAACACACTGAGCTTGCCCTCTACAGCTGGGACCCAAATCAATGGTGCTGAGGAGTTTTGCTGCCAACCTATTCAGAGGGGCCATAACCCCCATGGAAGGCAAGTTCAGAGGCAGTGATCCAGGGAGAGGGTTTGGGCCACTGAAGCCAGCCCTAAAGGGGTCTGTTCCACTCAGCAATTCCCTGTGCACACAGCCACCTCCCACTTCCCAGAACAAGCTCCAAGCCTGGCCCATCCATGTTTCCAAGGGTCAAGCTCTGGGTGCCCCCCGCCAGTGAACTATACTGAAGACACTCAAGTACTAAGAAGGGTTTCATGAATTTTGACTCTTGCCTGGTCATCTCTGCATCAATTTCCTGTACTTCTGCTGGCAAACCTCAGGCCCCAGCAGAAGATGTGGACCCCTGATGACTCTGAATCAGATCTTGAACTTAGAGACCGTTTAAGTGTGATCCCCTCTGCACTCAAGACAGTGGAAAAATCACAGTTCCACATACACAGGATTCCTTCCCTTCCATAACCCAATGTCATGAGAAAAAAATGTGAAACTTAAGATGGCCCTCATCCCTTTCATCCTGGGGACAGTGGCTTGGATGGGACCCAGAATTACATTGAGGAAAAAATGATAGAGGCCAAGGGACATAGAGGGGGCACAGATTCTAGGTGCCTTGAGATCTACAATTCTTCCATCCCTGCTATCTTGTTCGAAGCATATAAAAATGAATGTATTTTTCCCCTTTATAAGTCTCAGCTTACTTAGTCTTGCTCTTGAAAAACTTATACACAATCCATCACCCTTCTATTACCAATAAAAAAAAAATCAGTGAATATAATTAGAATTACAATCCTTTGACAAATACACTTTTCCATGAAGATTATAAGCTTTGAAAGAGTTGCTAGAGGGTACCCATCAATGGCAACATTTCAAAAGAACATTCTTGGAGACAGGACCCTCTGTCTAGTGTATCTAAGGCCAGGCAGAGAGATTCTGCTAGGAACTGATGAGGTGGGCAGTTCACCCATAGATTAGTCAGTGACTGGCTTGGGGGCAGACACATCTGCTGGGACTTGAGAGCAGCGACCTGTCTGAGCCCCTCCTTCTGGTGGGGCATTTCATGCTCAATCTCACGAGTTTCTAGGTCAGGCCCAAGTCCTCTGCCCCAAGTTGTGCAGATTCTCATAAAGCTCTCTTCAATTTCTTGAGGGAAAAAAACAAAAACAAAACCAGAAAAACCTGACCAACTGAACCCTTTTAAAGCTGAGCTTTTCCACCCTGATTGTGGATTAGAACTACTTGGGACCTTCAGATCCCACCTGGATGATCACATCAGAATCACTTAGAAAGGGACCCCCATCACCCATTGTGAAAGCCTCTCCAGGCAGTTCTAGTCTCCAGCCTGGATGGGACTCTATTACTAGATTCCCTGGCCCCTGATGAACAGTGAGGTGGGAAGGATCAAGGAGGCCCCTGCATCAGGTGCCACTCATGACATCGTATGTGATGTTCTCTCTAAAGGAGTAGATCTCTACCCAGGCTGTGTGTTGGATCACCCAGACACTTTTTACAAACACAAATTCCTGGGCCTCAGGCCTGAAATAATTAAGTCTGAATCACTGGGATGGAACTTTTAAAATAGAGGAGTCTAGTGTAGCATCAGGGCTGGGAAGCTGTTCTACAGCTGGTTTCACTTACACTCACGATTCACGATCTCACTGAGCTTGGAAACCAGTGGGAGAGTTGGACTTGACCAAGGGGCTAACACTGGCATTTACTAAGAGTTAGCTGAGGTCAATGACTCAGGGCACAGTGCCTAAGAGGATGTCCTCATGATAGGGCCTAGTCTATGCACAGGGAGCCTGAGACCTAAGCCAGGAGGAGCATGCAGCTCAATGACTGGCACTGGGGAGTGATGAACAACATAGAAGGAACAAAGTGTCTGAGGCAATGCCCTCCCAAGTACAGGAAATTTTGCAGTTGGCACATGGGGCCCAGTGATACTCTGCAATCACAGCCTTCATTGTGGTCATACACACCCTCTCCCAGTTACCCAATCAAATGCTAATTTACAGGCTCCTCTAAATGATTTAGGAGACATAACCCAAGTCCCAAAGCCTTAAATTAACCACAGGGTTCATGGATTGGCCTGACTCAATCAGGTGGGTGAGACAGAAGTCCTCCTCCTTTGCAGTGCAAGATGCCAGGACTCAGGGGAACATAAGATGGTTCCAGATCGGGGCACAGGGGAGTTCTGAGACTCATCTTAGACCTTCTCACTGGAACAGAGGTCTTGATGCCCAGGGTTCACTCACCAGGCAGGACACACGTTCTGAAGGGGGTTATCCTACTGTGGGCTGACCAGCCACTCTGCCTGCATGTGGGATGGATGAAGCTCAATTCATCCAATCCCTTTACTAGCAGTGGGGGCTCCCCCCACAACAGACAGCCAGATGTTGAGGACAACAAACACATTTCCACACTTGGGGATTCTTGACTACCCAAATTCCAGAAAATCAGAGTAAGTGCTAGCTGTAAGGGCCCTAAATGCAGCCCTGTTGGTGCCTAGAGATGCTTCACAGGGAAAACTCAAGCATGGAAGTCAGTCCAGAGAGGCAGCATTCTTTGGGTTTATGGGAAGATAGCTGGATTGTCTCATTTCATTACACAAGCATTTTTACATCTAGGAAATACGTGCTATACACAGTTATGTATCTTACAGATATGGAAATTTTCAACCCTCAAGACATGTCTGGTGGGTGGTGCTATTATTACCCTCATTGGCAGAACAGGGTGGTGGCCTCCTTGATCCAGCTGTTCTTCTGAGCTGGGAATAGACTCTCAGCACTCAGGCTCCAGTGCAGGAAGCTGCTCCATGCTGCTCCTGAAAGCCTTCCTGGGCTGGTCCTGCAACATTCCTGATGTTAACAGGACTGTAGGTCTAATGTGTGGGCTCCCTCACTGTATTGTGCATCTCCAATGTTGAACTTAGGTTCTGATTATGTTCTTGTCTTCCGTCCGGTGCTCAGGCTCTCCCTAAACACTTGACCACAGCAGTCTGTTTATCAGAGATGTTCTCAAATCCTTCTGATTTCCCCCTCGGTCATTTCCCATTGTCTGCTTGTAGTGGGTTTTGTGCCTGTTGATTTTAGATATAAGTCAGCATCAGACATTTTACTTGTTTGGACTTGGATCATTTGGTGCCCTTAAATATTGGTTTTGTTCTGTGGTGAAGTTAAGTACTGTGAATGAGATTGATTTCACTATTTTTTAAAAACATTGTCTTTTGCTTTGCTTCATATGGTCTAAGCTATGATTTCTAGTGAAAGAGCAGGAAGAACAGATGGAAAATCCATAGAAGCAAATGCAGAAAGATGAGGATCCTGAATAGAAGGTGGAATTTAAGTTTAAAGCTCTCCAGTGTTTACCACATACTCTTTAGGAGCCACACTCAAGACAGGAATAAGCCAGTCCCACTGGGCCATATGAGCCACAGGGGAGGACAGTGCTCACAGAAATATCCCTGCCACCTCCTCCACAGCAAGGCAGACTGACCCACCATGGAGGCCCAGTCCACACTGGACACAGGTGACACTCGTCAGCAAGCTCACAGAGATCCCTTACTACCTGAGACAGGATCCTAGTACCAAGGGGCAGGGAGATGAAGAGTAAAGAAGAGCTGGAAAAGAAACCTCCAGAAGCTGACAGATTTTCAAAGTCATTGAAGATGTTGTGCCCTCCATGACCAATAGACCTTGGGACTGGAGTGGGACAGAGGTGAGGAAAGGGAGCTAGACCTAGACCCAGACCTGGACCAAGAGAGAAAAGAGGAAATAGGTGGCACAGTTCCTTCGAGAAGCACAAAGTGGACAAGGAGCCCATGGACAAGAGTCCATGGTCTGCCAGGGAGTTGAACAATTCCATCCCAAAAAAGTTGGCTGGACAGGAGTTAGCGAAGATAATCTAGAGGAGTGGCCCCTGCTGACCCTCCCTCCAGCATCCAGGCAGTCAGATCCTCCTCACCGCCTCCCCTGTCCTTGAAATGTATACCCTGCCTAGTGTCCCCACTGTGGGGGCTGCTCTAAGGACATACTTTTGAGAGTATAAGATGTTGAGAACACTTAAATGGCATGCGTGCCTGAGCCAAGTTAAGACCGCTCTATAAATTTCAAGACTTGTCAGATGGGTGTGGAGATCTATTTGTCTTGTGGCCACCCAAACAAAGGAACATATATATGAAGCTTGTATTATTAAACCGGCCATCTACTCTCTGGAGAGGTCTGCCTCTTTTCCTCAGTCTCTCTCTGCCCTCTGTATATGAGAATTGTTTCAGATTATACCCAAAAAGTTCCAAGTAGGTTGGGACCAACAGAAGGCACTAATTCTCTAAGGAAGCCAGAAGATGAGAAGCAACTGGGAGATTTCTTTGGCCTGCCCAACAATTGTGCAGCATGCTGCCAGACACCATGGATCACGTGGCTGTGGACAGTGACAAGGAGGATTCTATCAGAGTGGATTAAAAGCACAGGAAGCACCCCATTGGCTGAATTGGATACGCATGGGGAGTACAGCCTGTATATGAACAACCAGGGGTATTTGCCCAAGACTGCATGCCAGTATGCTATCCAGATGTCTGAAGGGCTGAGAACCAGCCATTTCAAGGCCATGTTTGATCACTGGTGGAAGACTAATAAAAGCAATCAAGTCGAGACAAAGGAAGCTGATGGAATTGAAATCAAAAGCCCCAATAGCTTGTTTTGAGTTCCAAATCCAAAAATAATCTACACAAGGAAATGTTCCCACTTCTTTCTCTGCAATTCCTAGAAGGTTGCTAGGGTTGTTTTGTGAATGTGCCTAAATACTTTGTTTTACAATATTTTAGTTCCATCAAAATGGGTTAAGCAGCCAATAAAGCATTGGCCTGGAAGGACTTTCCCCCTGGACTTGTTCAGAGTGGATATAGCCCTAGGCTTTAGGCAAAGATTCAGCAAGAAGGTATGTGATGTCTTCATGAGCTTTCCATATGCCTCTCTATCCTCTCTGGTCCACCCATGCAGAAGCCATCAACCAACATCTCACAAGTTACCAGTGCCAGGACTGGACCCACCACCTTCCATTTGGGGAGCATTGTGGGCTCCACACAAGTGTTCTGCCTGCAGAATCCTCAGGTCCCTCAGGCCTGGTTCCGGAGCCCTGCATGGTTCTTGCCATGCCTGTTTCCTGCCTTTCTCCCAGCAGCTATCAAGCCCCAGCAGCATGGTCCACCTCCCCTATCCATCGTCCAGATCCTGGACTTAAAATTAGAACCTGGATCCTAATTCCATTTGAGAGAGGAGATTTCCATGAACCCTTTCTTCCTCAAAACCAGTAAAATGACAAAAAGTGAAATGTAACTAGATCATCCTCTAGCTCTGGATTATAGCAGGGGCCAAGTTGGGATCCAAAAATATAGAGAAGGCAAGAGACATAGAGGGACCTTGGTTTCCTAGGGAACTTGGCACCTATCACCTTGTCATTATCTCTCCATCATTCTTCCTGCACAGAGCCTCTTTTACAATCATCAGCAACCTTCATTACCCTGAACCTGATCAAGCATTTATCACTGGAAACAGGACTTTGATTCAGCTTGAGAGAGAAATGAATATCAGAGTTATGTACTCACCACTCCTCCCCATCCCCAAACGCAGTGCAGGGAAAACAAAATTTGAACGTGAATAAAATGGCCTTCCTCTCTAATTGGATCCTGGGGTTGAAGGGATCCCAGAAAAGACAAAGGTCAAGGTACAACTTGGAACTCAGGCTCTTGGCAGACTTGGGGTCTGTCATACTCCTCATATTCCTGTCCCCATCATTCCCGCTCCTTGAAAAATAAGTTACCAAAGGGAACTACATAGATAAGATGACCTATTGGTTAGCTACAGACAGAAAAGTGCTCAGCATATCTCACCGTGATTGGGGAGACCAGACCTAGACTTAGTGGCTGCTTCCTGGGGAGTCAGGTTCCAAGCTGGCTGGGGGCATTGGGGATTGAGGCAAATGCCCACAGACTCCAGGTATCCAAACACGGGCAGCTGTCTGAAACAGAGGCTGTACAGAAGCAGCAGCCCCAGGCACCACCAGGGGATCCAGGCACTGCATCCCCGAGAAGGTTCCCCTGTGCAAGTTGGGGCATCCTGCGTGGGGTTTATGATCCAGACAGTCACCAAACCATTTCCCCCTGCCACCTGCCACTTGACCCCAGGGACAGTTCTGTACCATGTAATAGCATGGGATATGCCCACAGTATCACAGGCTCACCATCGTGCTGTGTTCCATGATGACCTAGAGTCAGTGACACCCTCTCTCCCACCTTCTAGAAGCCAGCCAGGATGTGAGAGATATCCCAGGGCAGAAGACTTGGCAAACATGCCCTCACTGGGGCTGAGCTGATGCCGTCTGGGCTCTGCCAAACCATATGCGCAGAGTGGTACCCTACTTCCCCAATCAGGTGATGCCTACTGAACACTGGAGGACCTTCTGGAAAGGGCAATGCCCAAGAAGGTCATGAAGCCCACAGGACCTGTCCTTAAAAACAACCACAGATATCTCACTGGGATCACCCATGCTAGACCAATCATGGGTGAGTTTTCTATCCATATTAGAGAAAATAGGATACTCCTTTGGCCAAAGAAAGAGGCTATAAACAAGCTTTGAAAACACTTTCCAAATGTGTGCTTATTTCATCCAATATATAGACATGGAGTTTCAAGTCAGGATTGTGAATGGTTTCATTGAAAGTTATTTGAACATGTGAATCTGGACCCACCTTCCTTTTGGTCCACACCACACCTACTCCCAGTATTCTGGCCAGAGTCTTGTTCAGGTATAGGTAGGCAAGGACTTGCAGAGCAAAACAAAGGCCCACAACCTGGAGTGAATCAAAAGGGGCTGTGGCCTGGTTGGGCTGGACTCCACCCATAGGCAGCCATGGAAATCCACCAGGACACATCCCTGAGGTCCAGAGATAGCTCTCAGCAGAGGGGAAGGGAGGCTGAAAACCATGGCTGCATTCCAGGACCTCTGCGCTCAGCCCCATGCAAGCAGCCTCCCTGTGGGAAGTGAGGAGCATCCTGGAAACTACCAATACCCCCCCACATGGTTGGGGGCTGATGAGCTGACACTGGGGGAATTGAATCTGAAGAGGCAAGTGAATCCAGAACCTCAGTAAGCTAAGAGGCAAGTGGAATCTCTCTGGCCCATGTTCAAGGTCCATCATCAGAAATCCCACTACATCCCAGAGTTCCATCACACCCAGAAGGCCATTAGCAGACAACTCCATGAACACTCCCTGAAAGAAGGTTGGGTGGGTAACACCTGATTGCCAAATGGAAAAAAACAAGATTATTAGAGTGTCACCTGCAGTGTATTCAGATTCCAGACCAACTTTGAAACCAGCTGCCTTTTCCAAGTTCCCCAGGTGAGTGGGATGGGTTATATTCCTGGGCTCCAGGCCCTGTGGCTACAGGGGTGCTCTGGCTGAGGCCACTCTGGCCCTGGCTCATACTTTGCTCTGGGCTATGAACTTCAGACATGACTAGGGTACCTCAGAGGCTCAGGGGGACCTGGTAACTGATGTGTGGTGAGGACCTCCAGGACCCAGCCAGGCACCCAGGGCCTGAGTCTTCCCCAGTCATCAACATGTCCATCTCCCAAGTTTGCACCCAAGTGAAGCCCCCAGCTCTCAGGAGCAGAAGCCAAATTCTCCTGTGAACCAAATCTGGAGGCTTTGAAAATTTTGGAATACTGACCCCAATTCCACTAGGGAGACAGTCCACCATAATCATGAACCCTTCCTTCCCTAAACCAGTGTCCTGAAATAGACTTTGGAATGGAAGCAGACCACTTTCATCTCCTTCTTGGTGGCCACGATTGGAGGAGAGGGACAGGGAAGCCAAGGAGCGGGGAGGGGCCTCAACTTCCTGGGGCCTTGAGATCAGCCACCTTCTCCCCCTGCTTTCTCATTCATTCTTAGCACTCAGAGGCTCATTGACCTTCAAGGAACAACTTGTACATCAGATGACAGCTCTTCAATCCTGCCTTCAGCATTTTCCAGCAGGCCAGCATCATACATTCATTTACTAGTACTAGACTTCACCTGCTCACTAACACTGAGCTGAAATTTCTTAAATAATCTATTAGAATATTTCTGTGTCATGTATGTGTACCTGTATTTTGGATACGTCAGGGTCACGCTGTGTCTTGCATCAGTTTCTCCAATTTCTGGTAAGAAGTGAATGAGGTTTTTTTCCCCCCATTTTAGATCCCAACTTACCCCTATCTTGCTCTTGAAAAGCTGCCCTTGTTATTAAACAATTCATCACTCCATTACTAAGATTAGTCAAAGTCATTAGGATTCAGTCTTTTGACAAACATTGCCTTCCCGCACAGAATATGAACTTCATGAGAACCAAGCTGGCTTTGTGGTTACTATAGAGCACCGTTGAATGGCCAGGATCCAAAAAGGAACATCCTCATGGACTTGGACCCTTGGTCTTGTGTGTCAAAGCCAGAGAGGGACTCTTCTAGGACCCATAGTGTGGGCAGTCCACCCATAGATTAGTCAGCAATCAGCGTGGGGCTCAGACACATGGAAGCATCTCTGTGCAGGTAGAGGTATTGGTGGTTGAACCCAACTAGTTCTGGGCTCCAGGTTTTTACCGCGCCAAGCTGTTCAAAGGCTTTCCTCCAGGGCGCAGAAAGGACACATCAGCCCCAGGTACACTAGGACCCAGATTCTTCTATCTTGGCTGATGGGTGGGTCTTGTACCTACAGTGGCTCTAGGCTGGTACTCCTCCCCAACCCACCACCCACCCAGAGGCTTCCAGGGACAACTGGCTGCCCTTAGATTTCACGAAGCATCTAAGGACTCGAGATGGAACATGATGCGGCTCTGACCCAGGTTCACACCTGGATGACCCAGATGTCAGACTGCTCTTCCTCACCCAGAGACCTGTGGGAGGCACAAGCCACCACCAGGGGGCAGCAAGGACATCGCAGGGCTGGAGGGCCCATAGTGGAGGAGGCAGGGCTGTCTCTAGTGGGATGATCGGGGTGGGGCTCACCTGAGCCCAATGTGGTCACTGCGTGTGTCTGAGCCCCCCGTCCACAACCCCATCTCACCTACATCCAGCCTCGTCATCACACTGAGGCAATATTTGAGGCCATTTTAACCCACATCAGTTTTCTTCTCTCTGCTCTAATCACATTTCCCCTAAACTTTAGTCTGTGTTGAAATATAGTTTTTCTTATGCCATCCAGGAATCTGAGGGGACTCTCTCTCCAAACACTTCCAGGGACTTCAGAAATGGTCCTTGGCTCACCAGGCACCCACAGTTCTCACCCATGAAGACCTTCCTCCAGGAAAAACTTGTGTGTTCATTCACTTCAAATACTTTGCCTGTAAGATACTACCAGTGCTCCCTGTATTCGAGTATTCAGTCAAGAGCTTAGATGTAGGGGCGCCTGGGTGGCTCAGTTGGTTAAGCGACTGCCTTCGGCTCAGGTCATGATCCTGGAGTCCCGGGATCGAGTCCCACATCGGGCTCCCTGCTCGGCGGGGAGCATGCTTCTCCCTCTGACCCTCCCCCATCTCGTGCTCTCTCTCTGTCTCATTCTCTCTCTCAAATAAATAAATAAAATCTTTAAAAAAAAAAAAAAAAAAAAAAAAAAAAAAAAAAAAAAAAAAAAAAAGAGCTTAGATGTATTTGTACAGAAATATTTTAATTGAAGTAGTTATAGTTTTACTGAAAATGTTTTATGTTGAAGAGGATTTGCCATAAGCTTTAAAGGTAAACACAAGCATTTCCTCACATGTCCTCAAGCAGACAGCCCTAAAAACATTTGAAAAGTCACTTCTTCAAATGCAATAACCCTCCAGAGTAAATCTCAGGAAGAGTTCTAAGTCAGGCCCTTGTCCTCTTCCCCAAGCTGCTCTGATATTTTGTAAAGCCCTCTTCAGTCTCTCAGGGGAAAAGGAACTAGAGAAAAATCTGGCTGTTTGGAACCTCTTCTCCACCCAGAGTTTACAATACAACCACCCAGGACCTTCAGAACTGCGGCCATTTGGGCCCCACCTGGACCATGTCATCAGACTCACTGAAGAAGGGTTTCCCAATGCAGGGGAGGGTCCCTCTCCGAGTAGTTCTAATCTACAACATCAGTGTGAAAATCCCAGCCCCCTGGAGCAAGGTGAGGTGGGGAAGGACGAACAAGACCCCTGCTCTCAGGTGCACCTCATAACAGGATGCATGATGTGTTTCTAGGGGGTAAATCTCCACCCAGGCTGCATGTTGAAATCACCCAGAGACTTTTAAATAATACAAATCGCTGGACCTCAGTCCAATATTCTTAAGTTTGAAGCACTGGGTCAGACCTTGGAAAACAGGAGTCCACTGTAGCATCAGGGCTAGGAGGCTATTCTGCCAAATGAATTCACTTGCATACATGATGCATGAGCTCACTGAGCTTAGACATCAGTGAGAGAGGGGGCCTTGACCAAGGACTTATGCTGGGATTTACTAAATGTCCGTTGAGGTCAAGGACAGACTAAGGCGGCAACACCTACAAGGGGCACCATCTGGAAGGCTTTCATGAACAAGGTGACTGGCACCTCTGTCAGGTTCATCCAAGAGCCAGCTGGATGAACGGCACTAGAGGGTGACAGGCAACTAACAGGAGGAGCAGAGATCCCAAGGCAGGAAGGTGCTGGACCTACTCAGGATGGTGCAGGACATACTCAGGAAGGTGCTGGACCTACTCAGGATGGTGCAGGACATCAGCGCAGCTGTGCACAGATAATGGAGGAAGATCAGCATGATTTGTCAAGGGGATGTGGAAGAAACCACTGTTCTGAAGAGTTGAACAGGAAGGTGTGGTCCACATACCAGCAACCACGAAAGCAAGGTCCCCATCAGAGTGCTATGGCAGTTGTCCATGGGAGTGACTTTTAATGCCTAAACTTTACTTCCAGTATGGAAAGCTCATCCAGTTCATGCCACTTATTTATACTCTAAAATTACAAGGTTTCTGCTGAAGTTGAAGCTGTGGTGAAGGATAAAAGGAATTCAGGAATTGTTCCCTAGGAGGAGATACTGTGTCCACCTACATGTGATCAACATGAACATCCTGAGGTCCCGAAAGGGACCCCTACACCCCCAGCCGTCCATGGTACCTCCACACCCATTTCTTATCTCTTCCCCAGAGGTACTGAGCCACCTCCGCTGACCAGGCTGAGGCCTGAACTTAAAGGCAATTTGAATGTCGACACCTATTGCACCTGAACCAAGGGATTTCATGGCCACTTCAGGTCCCCAAGCCCAATGGAATGAAAATAAGCTGTGTAATTGAATGGGAAGGTCTCTAGTTCTGTTTAGTGCCTGAGGCCCAGGCAGAACATAGACAGAGACCAAGGGGCAGGGAGAAAGCTCAGCTTCCTGGTACCTTGGGACCCATCATTCTTCTTCCCCTTCTCCTCATTTTTCCTGCACAGAGACTCCATACCCATCATGGTGGCTTTCAGATCCTAGAGGAGGGAGTTGGAATCCTGCCTTCAGCTTTTCCTGCCTGCAGGATCAGATTGCTGTTCTGTCCTGTTCCTGGGCCTAATTCCCTCCATTTCCTGTGCAGCTCCTGTTTCTTACTTCAAGAGACACTTTTTGCATTATGATAGAAGTCCAGAGCATAGTTTTATAAGCTTTCATGTAAACATGTGTTTATTTGTACTGTATCTTTTAGAACAATTTCTCCACATTTCCTTGGAGATGTTCCAATGAACACACAACCCCCTGAATAGACTCAAGTTATACCTTAAACAATTTCTCAGTTACAAACATACACAGCTATGTACACACCCTTTTCTCTTTCCTTACAATGCCTAAAATAAGAAAACAACCCGGATTACAATAATCGCAAAAATTCCTTGGAGAAGAGAAGCTCAGTGAGGACTCCGTTGCTGATGGGTCATAGAGGGCACCCATCATCTCACCCCTGGGGCAGGAATGAACATCTGCACACTGGGAAGCGCTTGGTTGAGAACCTGACCCCAGTGTTAAATCCCAGACTGAGGATCACACTGGGATCTATGACCCTGGACAATGCACCACACATCTGGCACTGACAGCCGTGGGTACAGGCACATCTGGCATGGACTGGAACCACCCCAGAGGCTTCCCTCCCAGAGATAAACTCCTGTGTCCAGTTACCCCAAGAAGGAGCGTTGGTCTCAACACCAAGGGCAAGACACACAGGGTTGCCGCTGAGGAGGCTACTGCTGATGTCCATGGGAAAAGCCCCTCATGCCACAACTAATTCCAGAGTGAAGAACCATCAGCTGATCTCACAGTTCTATAGAGACTGCTGTTTCTGCACTTCCCACTTGCCTGGAAACCCTCAGCAAGGAAAGGTTTCTGAAATTGGGGGTGTCCATTTGTGACAATGCCCTATTCTTTCATTCTGCAGTTGGGGGCATGGAGCCCAAGGATGCTCTGCAAGCTTTGCCCGCCTTGTGATCAGGCACACCCTCTCCCAGGGTCCAAATCCAACCCTCATTCAGGGGTACCTGTGATTAAAGACATGTACCCCCCCAAGTCCTAAGTCCTTGAGTTAACCACAGGATTTGTGGATTGGGCTGACTCAATCAGGTGGGGGAGATAGAAGTTCTCTGGTGGTTTTGAAAACATTGAGAGATCTCACTGGGTTTACACATCTTGACCAATCCTGGGTGAATTTTCTATCCCCATTAGAGACAATTCTGGCTAAAGGAAGAGGCTAGAAACAAACTTTGAGAACACTTGCAAAGTATGTACTTGGTTAGTCACATATACAGACATGGAATTTCAACCTGGTTCACTGGTTCATTGAAAGATGTTTGAACCAGTGACTCTGGAAACTCCCATCTTCCCTCTAGACCACAGCATGCCCACTCCCCTCCCAGGATTCCACTCAAAGCCCAGCTCAGGTGCAGGTGTGGGAGGAAGCCAGAAGATAACAAAGGCCCAAAAGCTGGAGTGAACCAACTGGGACAGTGGCCTGGTTGGGCCTGACTCAGTCCACAGGCAGCCCTGGAATCTGCCCACCAGGACACTTCCATGATCTCCAGAAATCGCTCTCAGCTGAGGGACAGGGAAGCTGAGTCACAGCTTCATCCTGGGACCTCGGAGCTCAGCCCCATACAAGCAGCCTCCCTGTGGCAAGTGAGGAGCAGCCTGGACACTCCCCCTCCCACACCATGGCTGGGGGCTGATGAGCTGGCACTGGGAGACTTGGGTGTGAAGAGGTGGCAAGTGGATCCAGAACCTCACTAAGGCAAGAGGCAGGTAGAATCTCTGGCCCATGTTTAAGATCCATTGTCAGAAATCCCACTACACCCCGGAGTTGTGTCACAACCGGAAGGCAGTCAACATACAACCGAAGGCGCACTGCCTGAGATAAAGCTGTGCAGACCCTCTTGAGGCTGAGATTCTCCACTCAGTGCACATTAGAACCACCTGGGCCCTCCAGAACTGCTGCTATTCAGGTCCTACCTGGTTTATCACGTCAGAATCACTGAGGATCAGACCTCCATCAGCAATGGGAAGCCATCTCCAGGTAGTTCTAGTCTATGACTCAGGTGTGACTCACTTACCAATATCTGCCCCCCTCCATGGAGTAAAGTGAGGTGGGGAAGGCCAAGGAGACCCCCATTCTCGCTTATGATAGTGCATGCTATTCCTCTGTGGGAGTAGATCTCTACCCAGGCTGAATGCTGAAATCACCCAGAGATGTCAAAAATATAAATCCCTGGAGCTCCGTCTAAATGTTCTGAGGTCTCAAGCACTGGGACTGACCTTTGAGAGGAGTGTAGTGTAGCACCAGGGCTAAGAAGCTGTTCTGCCAACTGAATTCACTTGCACACATGATCCATGAGCTGGCTGAGCTCATGGGAGCTGGGAGAGGGATCCTGACCAAAGACTCACACTAGGATGTACCACGTGTTGGCTGAGGCCAAGAACAGACCAGGGGGGCAGCACCTATAAGGGGCACCGTCTGGAAGGTCTTCATGTACAAAGTGACTGACACCTCAGTCAGGGGTGGGAGCCAGCTGGATGAATAGCATGGAGGGCAGTGTGCAACTAACTCAGAAGGATCAGGGCTCCTGAGACAAAATCGTGCTCCACATACTCAGGATGGTGAAGAGAAATGTGGCTGGAGCATGAATAGTGGGTGGGGGTGGGGGTGGGGTGGGGAAATCAGCCTGATCTTATCTATTAAATAGACACAGAAGAAACCTCTGTTCTGACCAAAAAGGTTTGGTCTGCACGTCAAGGACAATGTAAATAGAGTCCCCATCAGAATGCTATGGTGGTTTTCCATGGGAGTGACCTTTCATGCTCAGACTTTTCGTTCTAGTGTGAAAAGAACATCCAGTTCATTCCATTAAATCCTTAATATAGGATTAAGATTTCTGCTTAAGCTGAAGCTGTGAGTGAGGGATAAAGGGAATTCAGGAATTGTTCCCTAGGAGGAGATGCTGTGAGCCCCAGACATGTGATCTACATGGAACATCCTAAAGTCCCCAATAGGACCGCTTCACCCCCAGCCCTCCATGGTACCTCCACACCCATTTCCTGTCTCTTCCCCAGATGTAACTCAAGTCCCCAGTCCTTAAGTTAACCACAGGATTCGTGGATTGGCCTAACTCAATCAGGTAGGTGAGACAGTGTAGGTCTCATCTTGCACTGCAAGATGCCAGGACTCAGGGGAACATAAGGAGGGCCTAGATCAGGGCAAGTGGAAGTGCTGAGACTCATCGAAGACCTTCTCACTGGAATGGAGGTCTTGATGCCCAGGACAGGACACTGGTTCTGGAGAGAATCATCCTCCTGTGAGCTGACTGGCCACTCTGTGTGGGACAAGTGTAAATCACATCCAAGCCCTTTAGTGGTGGCTAGACCTCCATTTGCATCAGAAACAGCCAGACACAGAAGACAGCAAACTCATTTCTACACTTGGGACCTCCTGACTCCCAAACTTCCAGCAAAACAGAAGTGCCACCTCTGAGTCCTGGATACAGCCTAGTTGCTGCCAAGAGATGTATCACAGGGCAGACTCAGGAATGAAAAAGGAGGCAAGTCCAGGAGGCAGCTTCTTGAGTGTTGATGGGAAGTGGATGGTCTTTCATTTCATACACAAGCATTTTCCCAGCTGAGAAATACGTGCCGTACACAGGTTTTACAAATAGGGAGGTTTTGGATCCTTGAGACAAGCCTGCTGGATGGTGCTATTACTACCCTCATTGGCAGAGCAGGGTGGTGGCCTCCTTGATCCAGCTGCTCTTCTGAGCTGGGAATAGACTCTCAGCACTCAGGCTCCAGTGCAGGAGGCTGCTCCATGCTGCTCCTGAAAGCCTTCCTGGGCTGGTCCTGCAACATTCCTGATGTTAACAGGACTGTAGGTCTGCTCTAATCTGTGGGCTCCCTCACTGTATTGTGCATCTCCAATGTTGAACTTAGGTCCTGATTATGTTCTTGTCTTCCATCCGGTGCTCAGGCTCTCCCTAAACACTTGACCACAGCAGTCTGTTTATCAGAGATGCTGTCAAGTCCTTGGATTTCCCCCTCGGTCATTTCCCATTGTCTGCTCGGAGTGGGTTGTGTGCCTGCTGATTTAGATACAGGTCAGCATAGGGCATTTTGCTCGTTGGGACTTAGATATTGCAGTCTCTTTAAGTAACATTGGCTTTCTTCTGAGGTGAAGTTAAGTACTGTGAATGAGACCTATTTCACAATTTTTCAAAATATTCTATTCTGCTTTGTTTCAGATGGTCTAAGGTAAGATTTCTAGGAAAGTGAATGGGGGGGGGCAGGGACCTGATGGAAAATCCACACAAGCAAATACAGTAAGATAAGGATCCTGAGTAGGTGGAATTTAAAACATTTCTGGGCTCCACTGTTTACTCTTGAGGAGCCACACTCAGGATAGGAATGAACTGGTCCTGCTGGGCCATATGGTGGACCAGGAGGAGGAGAGTGCTTCCCCAGCCATCCCCACTGCCCCCATCTATAGCAAGGCTAATTGCCCCAACACAGAGGCTTAGTCCATACTCAACACAGGTGACACCATCAGCCAGCTCACCCACATACTTTCCTTCACTGAGGCAGGATCCCAGCTCCATGAAAGTCAAGATGGAGGATAAAAAGGAACTGGCAAAGAAGAAACCTCCAAAAGTGGATACTTTTGGAAGTCATTAAAGATGGTGTGCCCTCCCCCAACTAGTATACCACAGGACGAGGAACAGGACATGTCAGGAAAAGGAGCTAGACCCAGATCTAGTGCTGGACCAAGGAGGGAGGAAGAAACCAGTGGTGCAGCTCCTTTGAGAAACACAAGTAGACAAGGAGCCCATGGAGGGGATAAAGAGTTTCTTTATCCAATAAGGAGTTCCTTGGGTCCACAGGCTGGGAAGGGGTTTGATAAGGTAAGAGGAGGGACCTCCAATTGACCCCCCCAACAGGACCTGGGCAGTTAGAGACTCCTCCCCCCACCCATGTGGGTGTCCTCACACTATGAGGGGCTATTCCAGAGACCTACCTAGAGAGAGCAAGGGCTTGTTGAGATGATCAGGAAGGGGTGTATGCCTGGACCCAGTTAAGGTCTCTACGTACACTTCTAAGATTTCGTGGGCCTAGGCAGAGATCTCATCTTGTGGCCACCTGCTCCAAAATATATTCTATTGTTCATTAAACCTACCATCTGGAGTCCTCTGCCTCTTTCTTCAGTCTCTTCCTGCTCTCCACATCCCAGGACTCATTTCAGATTACACATGGCAAGCTCCTGACAAGGTTCTACCACCAGAAGGCACAGATTCTCTGGAAGCCAGAGAATAAGATAAGAGGCAGCTGGGAGATTTCTCTGGCATAAGCAACACTTACACAGCGTGTTACCCAGACAGGAAGGATGACATGGCTTTGGACAGGGAATTAAAGCAGACGCACCAGGGCATAGGATGGGCCCTTTAGTTCACTGGGATTTTGCTACCCAGAAGAAAATACAGCCAGTCTATGACCAGAGCTTTGCCCAGGGCTGTACACCATTTATTGCACCAAGAGGTCTGGAGGACAGAGCCAGGCACATCACAGAAAGCAGGGATAAGACAGCTGGTCACCTGTGGAAGAGGACTAAGGAAGATGAGGATGAAGATAGAAGCTGATGGAGTTGAAGTCACCAATGCAAAACCTTCATCTCTCGTTTTAAATTCAAACTCCTCTACACAAGAATACGTTCCTGCTACTTTCTCTAAAATTCCCACAAGGCTGCTTGGGGTAGGGGGTTGTGAAGACATATAAAGGGTTATTTTTTTAAAAAAAGATTTTATTTATTTATTCATGAGAGAGAGGGGGGGGGGCAGAGGGAGAAGCAGGCTTCCCAAGGAGCAGGGAGCCCGATGCGGGACTCGATCCCAGGACCCTGGAGTCATGACCTGAGCCGAAGGCAGATATTTAACCATCTAAGCCACCCAGGCGCGCAAGGGTTTTCTGTTTTTAAATAGTATAGTTTTAGGAAATGTGTCAACCTACCAATAAACTTTGTTCTTGAAGGACTTTCCCCCTGCACTTGTTCAGAGTGGACATGGCCCCCGGGTGTCCTTAGGCCTGAAGCTAAGGTTCAGGGAGAAGGTGGGTGGCCAACGCACTCAAGAGCATTCTGTGCCTCTCTCTCTCAGGTTCTCCCTGTGCAGATGCAGCCACCACCCATCTCAGGGTACAGCTCCAGTCCTGGACCACCACCCACTTCCATTTGTGGAGCACTGTGGTCCACCCCCCATGTGGTCTATGTGGATCATCCTTGGGTGCCAGTCGGTCAGAAAAGACTGATCCTTAGCCCTGCATGGTGATTGCCATGCCTATTCCACCACAGGGATCTCAGTGGGATCACTCATGCTAGGCCAATCCTGGGCGAGTTTTCTATCCAGATCAGAGAAAATAGGTACTTCTTTGACCAGAGAAGAGGCTATAAACAAACTTTGTGAACACGTTCAAGATATGTGCTTGTTTAGCCCAATTTATACATATGGAATATTCTACCCTGGATTTCATTGAAAGAGGTTTCGACACGTGACTCGAAATTTCCATCTGCCTGTTGGTCCACAGCACATCTCCCAGTATTCCAGTCAAAGCCTAGCTCAGTTGCAGGTGCACAAGGACTGGCAGAGAACAAAGGCCCCAGTCCTGGAGTGACCCAACAGGGACAGTGGCCTAGTTGAGCCTGACTCAACCCACAGGCAGCCATGGAAATCCACCAGGGTATGTCCCTTAGCACCAGAGACATCTCTCAGCAAAGGGGGAAGGGAGGCTGATCACTACAGCTACACTCTGGGACATTGGCGCTCGGGCGCACACAAGAAGCCTCCCTGTGCAAAGTCAAGAGCAAACTGAAAAGACGCTGGGTAACTTGGGTCTGCAGACAAGACACGTGGATCCAGAACCTCAGTAAGTTAAGAGGCAGGTGGAGTCTTTCTGGCCCATGTTCAAGGTCCACTATCAGAAATGCATACATCCCAGAGCTCGGTCACACCAGGAAAGTCATCAGCAGACAACTCCATGAACACTGCCTGAGAGAAGGTTAGGCAGGTCACACCTGCTTGCCAAGTGGGAAAAACAAGGGCATGAGAGTCTGTGTCCCCTGCAGTATATTCACATGGAATCCTAACTTTGGAACCAGCTGCCTTGCCAAGTTTGAAATCCAGTGAGGTAGCTCACATTCATGGACTGCATGCCCTGTGGATGCCCATTAAGTGATGCCCAGGGGAGCCCATTAAATGATATGTGATGAGAACCTCCAGGCACCCAGGGCCTGAGACTTCCCCAGTCACCTTCCAAACCATCTCCTGAACTTCACCCAGGAGATGCTACCAGCTCTCCTCAGGACCAAGACCCAAATTCTCCTCACTCTGAACCTGATCTGGAAGCTAGGAGATTCTCTGGAGCATTATCCAATGGGGAGACAAGGTATTTGCACAGCCCCCTGTACCCATGAACCCTTCCCTGCCCAAGGCCAACATCATCAATAAACTTTGGAATGGACAGACAACCTTCATCCCATTCTCCCTGTAGCCAGGATTGGAGGAGAGACACAAGGCAGCCAAGGATCTAGGAGGGGCTCAGCTTCCTGGGGCCTTGGGATCAGCCACCTTCTCCCCCTGGTTTCTTGTGCATTGTTGGTGCTCAGAGGCTCATTGACCTTCAAGGAGCAACTTGAACATCAGAGAGGACAGCTCTTCAATCCTGCCTTCAGCATTTTCCAGCAGGCCAGCATCGGCCTTTCATTTAGAAGTTCTGGGCTTCATCCTCCTACGACATTAATACTGACTACTGAAGCAGCTGGAGCTCAGTATTTGTGTTACGTGTTCATGTATTTCGAGGTCATGTGGTCTTACATGTTTCTCCACATTCCCCCAAGAAGTGTAAATGAACTCTTCTCCCAGTATAGAGCCCAGGTTACTCTAGGCTTTCTCTTGATAACCATCATTACAGTCAACAATTCACTTTCTGTTACGAATAAGGTTAGTCAAGAACTTTAACTTCAGTCCTTTGACAAATACTACCTCCTGCTCGGAGTAGGAACTTTGGGAGAGCAGAGCTGACTTCATGGTCACCAGAGGGCGCTGGTGAGCGGCCACGGATCCAAGACTGAACCTTCCAGAATCCAGACCTTCTGTCTTGGGCTGTCAGAGCTCAGAGCCCAGGCAGAAGGACTCTGCTAGGACCAGGGGGTGGGCAGTGCACCCACAGATCAGCCAGACAGACGTGGCTGCAGGCACATCTGGGTTTTAGTGCCGTCACCCCATCTGGGAGCCCCTCCCCCTGGGGCATCTCTGTGGAGGTAGATGCTGGTGCCTAATAAGTCTCCTTACACCAGGATTCTTCGTGCTCTCCTGGGAGGCCTTTCAAAGACTCTCCCCTTCAGGGCACAGGACGTGGGGGGTGGGTAGGAGTGGAGAAGGGCAGCTGTCCCAGATGAATCAGTTCAAATTCCCCGGTCTTGGTTCATGGAGTGGGAAGGTTAGGGTTCTTGCACCGACTGCAGGCTGGATACCCGCATCTATCTACCCATCTACTCTAGGCCTCCAGAAACAACTCGCGGCCCTAAGATTTCTGATTGCACCCCAGGAGTCAAGACTCAACATGTTGTTGCTCAGGGAGGACTCAGGGAGAACCTGGATGACGCAAAAGTCAAACCACCTGATCCGCATCCTTTCCGAAGTCCTGTGGGCAGTGCCAGCTGCCACCAGGGGGCAGCAGAGACACCACAGGGCTGGAGCGCCCATGGGGGGGCGGGGGGGGGGGGACAGGGCTGCCTCTGGTGGGAGGATGGTGGTGGGGCTCACCCTGAGCCGGATGTTGTCACTGTGTATGGGTGTCCAAGCCCCTGTCCCCAGCCTTGGTCAGACTTATCACACCCAAGAGCTTAAATAGCCTCAAACATTCCCTCAGTTCTGCCCCTCTTTCTGCTCCCTTCTATTTTCCCCTGACAGTCTGAAAAATTAAATTTCCCTTTTGTCATTCAGGAACCTGTAATGACTATCTTAAAAAAAAAAAAATTTTTTTTTTTTAAAGATTTTACTCGTCAGAGAGCACACAAGCTGAGGAGTGGCAGGCAGAAGGAGAAGCAGGCTCCCCGCCGAGCAGGGAGCCCGATGGAGGGCTCCATCCCAGGACCCTGGGATCATGACCTGAGCCGAAGGCAGACACTTAACCGACTGAGCCATCCAGACGTCCCTGTAAATACTTTTGAATAACTTCTATGGCACATCAGAAACTCTTTCCTGGACTCACTTGGTTCACCCCAGCACCCATTAGTTTGACATTTAAATACTTTGCAGGAAGACCTAGTAGGTTTATCCACTTAAAGTACTTTTTCCTGTAAGATACCAACACAGTGTCCCTTGAATTCAAGTATTCAGCCAATAACCTCAACATATTTACAAATTTTTTTTTTTTTTGGTAAGAGCATGTAAACGGGGGTAGGGGAAAAGGGAGAGAGAATCTCAAGCCGACTCCCTGCTGAGCTGGAAGTCCACCTTGGGGCTCGATCCCAGGACCCTGAGATCTCGACCTGAGCGGAAAGCAAGAGTTGGACACTTAACTGACTGAGCCACCCGGGTGCCCCTACGCAGGAAGCACTTTTAATTGAAATGCTTTCACTGAAAAACAGTGTTTTACACTGAAAGAGAAACAATTTTGTCGTACAGCACTGGATTTTCATAAGCTTTAAAGCTGAGCACAGCATATCCTCACATAACCTCAAGAAGAGAAATAGCTATAAAATTATTTGACAAACCCATTATCTGATCTGCATCCCCCTCCAGAGGCAGTCCCAGGTAGGGCTTCTAGGTCAGGCTAGAGTCCTCTGCCTCAAGCAGCAGGGTCTTCATAAAGCTCTCGAATTTCCTAAGGGTTAAAAGGCAAGCAAACCCAGAAAAACCCAGCCATTTGGACCCTCTCAAAGCTGAGCTTCTCCATCCTGATGGTGTGTTAGAACCACCTAAGACCTTCAGAACTTTGGACCCCACCTGGATCGTCACTTGAGAATCACTGAAGGGCGTCGCCTCAGCACTGTGAAACACTGGAGTTCTAATCCACAGCCTGGGAGTGACTCAGTTACTCCTGTTTCCACCTCCCTGGAGTACAGGGAGGTGGGAAAGGCCAAGAAGGCTCCTGCCATCAGGTGCAGCTCATGGCAAAAGCCAAGAAATTCCTCTAGGGGAACAGAGCTTTACCCAGGTTGCTTGTTCTATGAAGTGGAGGACCTCAGTCCAAAATTATTAAGTCCATATCACTGGCATTGGCCTCTGATCAAGTCCTCCATTCCACTGTAGCATCAGTCCTGGGAAGCTACTCTACAGCCTAATTTGCGACACGATCCAGGATTTCACGGAGCTTAGAGACCAGTGGGAGGGCTAGACCGGACCACAGAGTTACATGAAGTCTATGAAGTAGGAGTCCATTTTCAGGACTGAAGAATAGGCAGCACCTCTGAGGAGTGTTCCCACCCTCTCAGGTCTCTGTGTACAGGTGGTAACAGACCTGAGTGAGAAGTGGGAACCAGCTTGATCAACGGCCCTGGGGATGGGGGATGGGAAGTGAGCACTTTACACAGAGGAACCAAGTCCCCAAGAGAGAATTGTACCCACTGTAGTGAGGCAAGAAGAGAAGGTAGATGTGGCTGGAGCCTGGACATGGAAAGTCCTCTTGATCTGAAGAGGTCAAGTCAACACGGGAGGAAGGGTGTCTGCCCTGAACCTAGGAAGAGATTTTATTGTACCATGGACAGGGACAGCAGGGACAGCAGGGACAGCAGGGACAGCAGGGACAGCAGGGACAGCAGGGACAGCAGGGACCCACCCCCACCCCCATTATGGTGCCTTGGGTCCTGTCCACGGGAGGGACCCTGAATGCCTGGGCCATTTGAGATCCAGCATGCAGAAGAGAATTCCTTATAATCTATTTAGCTGTTAGGATTTCAAGATGTTCCACTGATGTGGCTGCTGTCAGTAAAGGGGGGAAAGAAACCAGGAATTGCTCCCCATAAGGAGCTACCATTGCTTCCCGCCATGTGGTCTACATGGAGCAACCTCAAGACCTGGACGGGAGCCCTGAGCCTTCCATGGTGTCTCCATGCTCAGGTCCTGCCTTCTCCCAGCAGACCCTGCCCCTAGCAACATAGACCACCTCTGACTTGGATCTAGATCCAGAACTGAAAGTGGATTCCACTCCCACTTGTGAGACAAGGGACATCAGGACTCCTTTTCCCAAAACCCAATGGAATGAAAATAAGGTGTAAAATGAACTGGAGGATCCTCTACCTCTGGCTCGTGGCTAGGGCTTGAATGGGACTCAAAAATGCTGAGGGCGCCAAGGGGCAGGGAGAGAGCAGAGCTTCCTAGTGACTTGGGATCAGTAACCCCCTCACTCTCTCCAACAACCTTGCTGCATGAGGATAATTAGCCCGCAAGGGAAGCTTCCGGATTGGAGGAGTCAGTGGAGTGGTGTTTTACCATCAGCATTCCTGGCTGTGTGAGCAGAATCTTATTACTTTGTGTTTGGGCCTCATTCACTCCTTAGAACTTCCTTTTGTGAGTAGGACCCAATGGCTTAGGTCTCAAACCAGTTTTCTCCACACTTCCTGGGTCATGTTTATAAAACCATGACTGCTCTATCATGTAGACCCAAATCTCGCCCATCTTGCTCTTCAACAGCTCGGGTCACTTAACATACATGCAAAACTTATTCTTCACTTCTCTGCTAAGGACTAAAATAAGGACAAATTCACTAGTACAGCAGGCCCTGGCCTAATATTGCTTTCCCATGGAGAATATGAGCTTTATGAGAACTCAGTCCACTGATGGGTCAACTAGGGAGCCCCATCATCTCACCCGTGGGCAGACTAGAATGTTTGCAGCTGGGGGCAGGGTTGGTTCAGAACCATTATTTATGTTAACCCCTAGGCAGGGGGATACAGCCAGGGCCCACTGACCCGGGGGAGGGCAGGGGCCTTACAGCCAGGGCCCGCTGACCCAGGGGAGGGCAGGGGCCTTACAGCCAGGGCCCGCTGACCCGGGGGAGGGCAGGGGCCTTACAGCCAGGGCCCGCTGACTCGGGGGAGGGCAGGGGCCTTACAGCCAGGGCCTGCTGACATGGACAGCCCACCTCATCACTCACAACCATTGTGTGCACACAGACTTACTAGGGACTGTAGCACCAAGCCTAGCATCAGAGGCCCATTCCTGCCCACCCCGGGCTATCTCCTCTATCCAGTTAACCCCTGTAAGGAGGTTTGATCTAAACACCAAAGACAATCAAGACAGGGTTGCCCCTGAGGATGCCGTTTGCTGTGGTCCATGGGAAAGACCCTTAATGCCAGATTTTAATTCCAGAGTGAAGAAAACCCAGGTCATTCCATCGTTTTATGGAGGCTGGGGTTTGGCCCTTTTTGACTGGAGCTCTCAGGGAGGTTAAAAGAAAAAAAAAGAACGCAGAAGTCAGGGGTGGGCATTTGTGGAAAAGAGACAACATGTATTGGAGGTGGGGGTATAAGGCCCAGAATCCTTTCGAATCACTGCTCTAGTGGAGGCCAGACACACCTTCTCCCAGTTATCCAGTCAGATGCTAGTTCAGGTGAAGCCAAAGGGATCCGGCAGATGTAATCCATGCCCCAGTCCTAACACGACTCCCAAGGAGAACTCTGGATTAGCCTGCCTCAGTCACAGGTAAGACTTGAGCCCCCTTGCCCTCTGCTTTTTAAAGATTTAGAGAAAGCCTGTGAGCAAGTGGGGGGAGGGACAGAGGGAGAAGGCGAGAGAGTCTCCAACAGACTCCTCGCTGAGCAGGGAGCTCAACATGGGGGGGCTCGATCCCACCACCTGAGCCAAAGTCAATAAATCAAGAGTCAGACGCTCAACCGGTTGATCCACCCAGGAACACCGCCCTTCTCCTGCCCCATTTTCAGTGGAAGACACCAGGACTCTGTGCAGGCTGTGCCCAAGATCAGAGCCAGTGGGAGTGCTGGAACTTAGTACTTGCCCAGAAAACCAGAGCGTGGTACCTAGCGCCCCCTGTGGGTGGTGGCCAGTTTCTGCCCGAGGGCCTGGGGTCCCCTCCTCCACCATGTCAAGAACCCCTCTGCCCTGCACTCTCTTGTCTCCTCTCACGCTTTGGGGAATAGTGTCCTCAGCACTCTCTCCTGGCACGACGTTCTCTGCTCCCGACACCTTGATGTCCTCCCTAAAGTATTTGTCACTAAGACCCTTCCAGGACTCCATAGCTTCAACTGCCCAGCTCATTCCAGCCCAGAGCTCAGCAGAAACTCCCGATGGATCCCCCACACACCCACGATTTCCTTTTTCTCTCCAACTTCTTTTGGTTGGCAACTGTTTCCACCCAGGCACACCGCTGTCACTCCACCCTGCGGAAACCCCCGTCCCTTTTACTCCTGTTCCTCTCCCTTCCTTCCAGATTCCCTAGAACTCCAAAATTGGGCTGAGTTTTCCTCAGAGGTCCTTCATGTTGATATCAGAGTAACTTTAAAATTGGTGGCTTTCTATCCCTCAACAAGGGTCTGCTCAGATCCTTGAGGAGGTCAGCAGTGCTGAGTCTTGGTGAAACCCACTTCCCTCTCCAGGACTCCTATTGACCCTTAAGGGGGAGAATTGGGCCAAGGTGGGAGGGGAGGTTCGGCCTTGTGTTTATGGAGAGGCCCCTGTGGAACTCTTCTCTACCTCCAACCCCCCTGACCCTTCAGCCTAAGACTGAGTTGCCCTGCACAGCAAGAACCACTGTTTTCTCCCCCTCTCCTCCTGCTTCTCGCTCACCAGCTTCACCCTTTCATGACACCGTTCAGGTAAAAATTGCTATAGATTCTCTCCCACGTTTTTCTCTTCTGCTCAATCTCCCTTCTCACAGGACACTGAAGCTCTCTTTGGCTTCCCGTATGGGAGTTTTTCTTCCACTTTCTCTGTCACTCAGAAACCTGACAAGACTCCATTTTGTCCCTGAGGTGAAAATACTTGGCAGTCTCTTCTTTGGCACAGAATCTCCCACTGCCCTGCACAGTCAGCTCTGAGCTCTGTCCTCCCTGCTAAAGACCTTCCTCCACACGCCAACACCCCCTGCTACCTCACCATTCCGTTAAACGCAACTACTTTCCCTCCCGCCATTTCCCCCATTCCCTTCCCATTTCAAAAATCCATCCAAGGAGCTTCGTAAGTCAATGTTTCATAATCCAAGAGTGAAACAATTTTCGCTAAGTTAGCAGATTTTCCCTAAGGCATAAGAGGTTTAGGATTCAACACCCAGGTTTCCCTATTTTTAGAAAGACAAGCAGCCCTAAAGTCGTGTGAAATCAATTCCTCAGAAGTCCAGAAGCACCCCCCCAAAGTCTGAAATCTCAGAAAATCTTTCCTAGATCAGGCGCAAGTCATCTGCCCCAGAAAGCCTCTGAGAGCTACCCTCCTTTCCTCAGACAAACGGTGTACCCCCTGCCTATCCGACCCTTTTTAAGAGGAACTTCTCCACCCCCATCGTTCATTAGAAGCACCTGAGACTTTACTAGAGCCTCTACCCACCCCTGGATCCCCAGGGAGGTGGGAAGGTCCGTGGACTCAGGTGCAGCTCATGGCAAAGGGCATGATGTTCCTCTAGGGGGCAGCAGATCTCAGCCCAGGCTGCAGGTGAGACTCCCCCAGGCAGCTCTCCATAAACACCCAGGCCTGAGACCTGGCCCAGGAGAATTAAGTTTTAACCACAGGGATTGACCTTTGAAATGCCTTCCAGCTGATTCCATGGTTAAGTCAGGCCTGGGAAACTGTTCTACAGCTTACAGCCAGGATGTATGATTTTGCTGAGTTTATAGACCAGGACAGAGCTAGAGTTGACCAAGAAGTTAACTTGAACTGGCCCTGGCATTGGTGGTGGACGACGGATTACTAGGACGTATGTGTGAGGGTTGTCACCATCAGAGAAGGCATCGGGTCATGAACCCAGCGACACTAAGAAGCAGCCTGGTGAATGGTGGACTATGGGCCATGAGCTCCCCACCCAGAAGGAACAAAGGCCTCGCAGCAAAATGGTGCTCACAAAATTCAGGGATCGAGAGAAGATAAGTGTGGCTAGAGGCTCGATATTAGGAGGAAATTTAGCTTGACCTGAAGTTGTCGGGTGGACAGGAATGAAGAAGGTTCTGAGAAGTCACAGAACCCTTGGGCTGCACATGGAGGCAAATCTAAGCAGGATCCCCTGTGAGACGTCATGCCGGCTGTTCATGGAAACCCCCTCGGTGCCTGGTCTATGTTCATTCCCATGTCGGAAAACAAAACAGTTAATGGCACACATAGTTAGAAGATAGGATGCAATCATTTCTGCTGGAGAAGAGCCGTGAGTATGGTGATCAAAAGAATCTAGGAGTCGTTTCTCCATTTCTGCTCTGGAAACAGCCTGGAAGTTCCCCATTGGCTCAAAGGGAGGGGACCCTGAACAGGGGTTCTATTGAGGGTGACACTGGGGGAGTTTACTCTGAGTGGGGTCCCATTGAGCATGGAGGCCAAGGGGATCCTGAAGCTTGGACTTCCTGCTGCATAACAAGGGTGATAAGCTGGAGAGGGAAACTTGGTTGTTAGTAGCATCTGGGGAAGGGGATGGGGTAACATGGTCAGGGTTGTGTCTAGCATGGTCCCTTAGGCAGTCGGGGTGGGTGGACAGGACAGGCCTGGAATGAGAAGCTCAGTGTCTCATTAGGGGATTCCCCGGTCATTTGGGCATCAGGAAAGGGAAGCCTGAAATCTGTCTATGGAAATGAAGGGAATGTAATGTTTTGTTTTTTAAAGATTGATTTTTTTATGTACTCCCTACATACATCCCTGAGATCAAGAGTCACATGCTTTTCTGACTGAGTCAGCCAGGTGCCCCAGGACTGTGGTGTTTTCAGGATTCCTCCTGAGCTAGTAGACCCTGAGCCTGAGTTGACTTAAGAAGTTGCCACTCCTTGTAAAGCCCCTTTCCCTGCCTCCTCAGACTCCATTCTGAGATAGATGCCATAAATCTGAAGGACCAGGGAGAAATGAGACCAACTGTGGATGGTCACCAAATTTAAGTTTTCTTCTGAGTGGGGTCCAGAATCCTGATGTGCAGTTGAGCTCCTGAAGTCAAAAGACAATCCAAGGATAATATTGCTTGTGTTCTTGATCATCTTGTGTCCTCTCTGCCATCCCCTGGGCATCTATTCACTCTCTTTGCCCTCTCCCACCCTGTGTCCCCCTATGGCATGTTCAAATCTCAAGTCCATTCTCCTATAAAGAAAAAAGCTCCGCCTCCCTCTCTCCTTGCCTCCAGAAACTCTTCTTTCAACCTAAGGCCTGCAAAGCAGGTCCCACATCATCTCCACAATCCGTGCTACCCCAACCAGCTGAAGCCTGCCTGACCGCCCCCCAACCCTCCATTCAAACACCTTCCAAAGTCAAATCCCAAGAATTTTCTGCCAAACCCAAAGGGCTTCAGTGACTCCTAACGCCAACTCGTGGAGGGGAGGGTGGCTCATCTGTAGGAATGTCGCGACTTCTCACTTTGCCTTTGGGGATGTGGGGGTCCAGAGACTCTTGGAATCACTGCCCCCTTGATCTCTAGTTAACCTGGTCCCAAGTAATCAATCAAACTCCAGTTTAGGTGATCCAAGGAGGACCTTTTGCAGATGCAATAAAAGTACTAAATTAGCTCATCTTCAGTTAATCTAGAAAGAGTGGGTCAGGTGGATCTGACTCGATCACATCCAGGACCTTCAGTAGAGGTGGATTCAGAGACTGCCCCCCAGGAGCTTAGAGGAACACACCCATTTCTATATTCGGGGGCTTCCTGCTCTTCTGAATTCCAGCAGCACAGAGTAAGGGCTGATTGTTGGCCAGCCCTGGATGAGGCCGTGTGGCTACAGCAAAACGAATCACAGAACTCAGGAACAAAACTGGAGGTAAGTTGGGATGGAACCTGGGTCCTGTGTGTTTCTGGGAGGAGGGATGGATTGTTGGACCTCATTTTCTTTCCTAAGCATTAAAATTCCTGCCTCGAACGCTTCTCCACTCTTTACAAGTATTCATCTCATTCATCTAATTCATCTCATTGCAAACCAAATGGCAGGTGTTACTCATTTGACAGAGAAGGAACCTGAGCCATGGCACGGTAACCACTTTGAGGAGGGACCCACAGTCGTAATTTCTGAGCTGGGAGTAAGAACCCAGCAGTGTGGCTCCTGAGACCATGACCTCAACGGTGCCTCTTCCTGCCTGATGGCACCTCTCTCAAATTCCCGACTTTAAGGGGATCGCACCCGCTTTGGGAATTCATCTCTAGAAGTTCCATTCAGGTCTTTCGTGTCTTCCTATTATCTCTTTATGTTCCCGCTTTCTCTCCGTGCTCGAGCACAGGGGGTCCATTTCTCATGCCTGTTTTATACTCTTTCGCTACTAATCAACCGTCTGTATCCTTTCTGGGTCTACTGATGGATTTTCTTCTGCTGGTGGTGATCTGTGTTGCTGTTTGGTCGCGTGCCCCAGTAACTCTAGGTAGGAGAGCAGCACTGTGCATTTGTGGGCGCTGGATATTGCGTTTCTTTAACTCATGTTGGGCTTTGTTCTGTGATGCAGTGGAAGTACTTCAAAAACACTTTGATCCTTTTAAGGATGGTTCTGAAATCTTTGTTGGGACCAGAACAGGCTTCAGGCTGTGGATAATTTGGCCCCACCGCTGAGGCAATAGCCTTCTGAGCTCTCTGTTTGAATCCCCTGGGATTAGGGGGTCTTCCCACTCCGGTTGCTGGGCGCACAGATTCTTCCAAGCCCTGAGCGACCCCAGGATTTTCCAACCTGCTCCCTTTTGTGGTTCTTACTGAGCCCAGGTGTTTCCCACGCACTCATGGGCTCATCTGTTCTTGGATGGGGGGCTTCCGTGTAGATCTCCAGAGCTTACATGCTCTCTCTCCCTCTCTTCCTCTGTGTGTGTGTTTCTCTATGTCTCTCTCTCTCTCTCTCTCTCTTTTTCCCTGTGTTGCTTTCTTATCCTGTACTTGCCACTGTGAGTTCCAGCAATCTTCACGCCAAGTTCTCAACTGAGGACACCCAGACTCTGTTGGGATTCCTGCCCCTTGTTCTAAAGTCTGGAAACTCTGTAGGCTCTGAGCTGGGCATTGTAGAACTTCTTTTCTCCTTCCAGACCACTTTCTGTATTCCTCTTGTCCATGGTCTAAAAACCATTAGTTCAGTATTCCCCCAGCTTTTTACATGTTCGATGCAAGTGTGACAAAAAGGAGCACTCTGCTTTGTTTTGAAATAATGTCTTAGCTAATAGCAACGGATAGTCTTCATTATTGTAGAATACATTTTTTTCTAGATCAATTCTTAGGAGTTGAGAATAATTTTCATTTTTAATTCTGTGATCAGCTAATGATTGAATCGATCACACATGATTCGTTAAGTGATGATCAACTATGTAAATAGTCATCTTTGGTTTTTAATTGGAAAGTGACTTCAGGCTGAAATTACTAGAAAATTTACTAGAAAATTACCCCAGGAAGTAGAAGAGGAAAAAGAAACTCAGGGAGCAGGGAAAGCCCTCAGCTACAATGTTCTTATTCATGTTTAGGGAAAACTTTTTTTTTTTAGATTTTATTTATTTATTTATTTATTTTAGAGCCAGAGAAAGAGCGTGAGCACGAGTTGAGGGAGGAGCAGAGGGGAGAAGGAGAAGCAGGCTCCACACTGAGCGCAGAGCCCGAGACGGGGCTCAGTCTCACGACCCTGAGATCATGACCTGAGCCAAAACCAAGAGTCGGATGCCCAACCAACTGAGCCACCCCTGTGCCCCTAGAGAAAACCTTCTATCCACCTCCTTCATCTTCTCGACCTGCAGTACTCACCCCAGGCCCCAGATGGGGACAGCTCCAGGGATGACAGGGGTGTCTTGATGTGAGAGGCCCCACTGGGGGTGGGATGTGAACCCCATATGAGCAGAGCCCTCCCAGACAGTAAATGAACCATCGAAGCCCTGCCAATATTCTCTGGAATATGATTTATGGAAGTGGGAACGACATCCAGACCCTCAGAACCTCCCTGCCCTGGCTCTGGGATCGCATGGCTTGGTCATTCGCATGCTGGCTGGTACTGAATCCCTGAACTTCTCACCTAAGGTTTTCTATCTCCCCCTCACTGAATAAAGTCCCGTTTGGACCTGTCCGTCTCTGGGAAACTCTCAAAAGTGCACACCAGCTGTGCCAAAGCACCTCCATATTCCTCTCTCCTTGCCAGGTCCTGGAGGTGACCCCGAGATTCAGAGTTTCTTGCAAGAATAGGGATTCCTTGAATGCCAAGAGTTGAGGAAGAATCACGTTGCACCGATAGCAACTGCCCAGCGTCTCAAGCACAGGGGCCCAAAGAAGAGCTGGTGACGATGTCTCCAGATGTTCCTAAGCATGCAGGATGTCAGACTGGATCATTCATGAGGCCAACAAGAGTCCACGGAGCCAATCTTTTTCCTGCTCTGATGGAGAGCCCCTTCGCCAGATCCCAGGACACAGAAGGGAGGACAATGTCTTCCCGGGCTTGTCTCTTCTATATGCATCTCCATGGTCCTTTGGTGAGTGGCATCGGCTGGCTCAGTGGTCACACTGTCCTGAGCAGGACAGAATGAGGGGACTGGCCCCTGCACACAGGTGTTCCCTCTACACACCGAACAAAGGACTCGATGCGTGGAGCATCCTTCCACTTCTCTCTCCTATTTGCTCCTCAACAATGTGCCTCAAGCCATGGCCTGGGGGACTTTTCTCCTGGACTTGTTCAGAGCAGACATGGCTCCTGGGCATGGCTAGGTCAGAGGCGAAGATTCAGGGAGAGGGTGGGTGATGTCCTCATGAGTTCTCCACGTGCCTTTCCCTCTTTCCCATCCTCCCTGTGCTGATGTGGCTGACCTCCGACCTCCAAGTACCAGCCTAATGCCTGTGCCATCCCTGATCCCTCTGAGGGGATGCTGTGCTCCCCCATACATGGGATCTCAGTCAAGGACCCTCATATGCCCAGATGGGAGCCCTGAAACACGAACCTAATGGTCAAGTCCATGCCTGTTTCCTGCCTTTCTTCCTGCAGCCCTGAGCACCCAGCAGCTGTGGTTAGACTCCCTTGACATTGATTCAGATCCAGAATTAAAGACAGAATCTGGATCCCAATTTTATTGGAAAGACAGTGGAATAGCGCAACTCTATACATTCATGACTCCCTCCTTTCCCAGACCAATGTAACGAAAATAAAATGTCAAATTAAATGCATGACTGTGAACCTTGTCCCTTTCTGCCTTGTGCTTGGGGCTTGGATGGGACCCAGAATTACAGAGGCCATGGGGCAGGGAGGGAGCTTGGCAACCCAGTAACTTGGGACCCGTCATCCTGTCCCCTATGCACCCCATCGCGCTTCCAGCATGGAGGTCCCTTTACCATGAGGGGCATCTGGGACTCTCAGAACTGCTGGATCCTGCCTTCATCATTTCCTAGCTGTGTGATGACAGAACTTATGTTTGTTTCTGAGCCTCAAGTTCCTCCCTTTATAATGGAGGCTGATGTTCCTTACTTCAGGAGATAATTTTAGGATATCATAAACACACACAGACACACATGACATAATCACTGTGTGTGTACAATTTATTTCCCCACATTTCTTGTGTTCCATTTTTTTTTAGGGAAACTTCGAGATCATTATAGTTTCACATGTAGTTGTGACAAATAATAATGCGAGGGGTCCCAGAGAGACCCCTCATGCCCCTTATCCAGGTTTCCCCAGTGGTAGCATCTCAGAAAACCAAAGTACAATAGCATAACTGGGATGTTGACCTGGTTACAGACAGGAACTGGAATCACCATTAGGATCCCTCGTTTTGTCCTTTTATGGCCACACACACAACCCTCTCACACACACTGCTTCCTTAACTCCTGGCAACCACTGAGATAGCCTCCATTTCTCTATGTTTGTAATTTCAAGAAAATTATATATATATGGAATCATACAGAATGTAACTTCTGGGATTGGCTTTTTTCACTAGCCATAATCTCAAGAGTCATTGAGATTTTTGCGTGTCTCAATCATTTGTTCCTTTTTATTGCTGAGTACAGTACCACTGCATGGATGGGCCACAGTTCAACCCTTTGCCCATTGGGACATCTGAGTTGTTTGCAGCTTAGGGCTCTTAGGAATAAAACTGCTGTAAACATTCAGTTACAGGTTTTTGTGTAAACACAAGTCGTCATGTGGGATAAATGCCCAGGAATGCCACATCTAAGTGTATGGTAATTGCATGCTTAATTTTGTAAAGAAACTGCCCAACTGTTTCCAGATGGCTGTAACGTTTTATGCTCCCACCAGCAGTATATTAGTGAATCTCTTTCTCTGAATCCTCACCAGCATTTTGTGCCGTCTCTGTTTATATTTTAGTGCTTCTGATAGTCCTTCAGTGGGTGGCATCAGCTGGCCCAGCTCAGGATCATGTGCCCTGAGTGGAGCTTAGCATGATGGGTCTGGCCTCTGCCCAGAGGTCTCCTCTGTACATCAGCACCAAGTAGAGATAGCTCACTGTGGTTTCAGTTTGCAGTCCCAACCAGCTAATGATGTTGCACATCTGTTCATGTGCTGATTTGCCATCTGTGTATCCTCTTCGGTGATATGTCTCTTCATGTTTTTTTGCCCAATTTCTAGCTGGATTGTTTGCTTTCGCTCTTATGAACTGAGAGTTCTTTATGTATTCTAGATACTAGTCCACTATAGTCCAATATTTGCCTTATGCAAATATTTTCTCCCTCTTTGTGACTTGTCTTTTCAGCCTTTTGAAATTAGTTTTCACAGAGCCTAAGTTTTCATTTTGACACAGTCCAATATGTCAATCTTCTAATGAGTGGTGCTTTTGGTGTCAAATATAAGAACAGCTTTTTATAGCCCTAGATCCTGAGTATTTTTCTCCTACATTTTTCTAAAAGTCTTATAGTTTTACATTTTACATTGAAGCCCATGACGCATTTGAGTTAAATTTTAGTTCCGTGTGAGGTTTAGGTCAAAGGTCATTTTTTGTGTGTACCTATGGACATCAGTTGCTCTAGGACCATTTTTTTGAAAAGCTTGTCATTTCTCCTGCAGTATAGTCAAAAAATAAGTGGCCATATTTTTATGGGTCAAATAATGCTCTCTGTATACTGTTCCATTGATCTACAGGTCTATCACTTGGTCTGTACTACATGGTCTCGATTACTACAGGTGTATAATGAGTTATGAAATCCTGTAAACTAATTCTTCTTTAATCTTCTTTGATTTTTTTTAAAGATTATATCCATTTATTTGAGAGAGAAATGAGAGAGAGAGAGAGAACATGAGAGGGGGGAGGGTCAGAGGGAGAAGAAGACTCCCCGCTGGGCAGGGAGCTGGATCCCGATCCCAGGACTCCAGGATCATGACCCAAGATGAAGACAGTCACCTAACTAGCTGAGCCACCCAGGCATCCTGAATCTTCTCTTATTTTCAAACACCGAACCAGCCATGCATCCCTGGAATACATCCCTTTTTCATCATATTGTTTTTACGCATTGCTAATTGCTATTTAGCAATAATTTGTTAATGGCAAGTGTCCCCTCCTCTTTAATTGCATGGAAGATACTGTGTAGAATTGGTGTTAATTATTTTCACAGAGGGGCGCCTGGTTGGCTCAGTCAGTTAAGTGCCTGCCTTCAGCTCAGGTCATGATCCCAGGATCCCTGCATCGGGCTTCCTGAGTCTGCTTCTCCCTCTCCCTCTGCACCACCCCCAACTTGTGCTCTCACTCACTCGCTCGCTCTCTCTCACAAATAAATAAAATTTTTTAAAAAGAAGAAATGCTTCACAGAATTCTCCAGTGAAACTATCTGAGCCTGATCATTTCCCTTTCTTTTTTTTTTTTTAATTTTAAAATTATGCTATTGGGTGATTCATGATAGTCTGGGGTTTTGTTTCGTTTGTTTTTGTTTTTGTTTTTTAGGATTGGTCCATTTCATCTAAGTTGTCAAGCTTTATGTGTATAGACTTGTTCAAAGTATCACTGTCTTTCCGATGTCTGCAGAATATGTAGTTATATCCTTGTTTCATTTCTGCTGTGGATAATTTGTCCCTTTTTTCTTAGCGTTGCTCAATCAGTGTTTGTCTATTTTATTGATCTTTCAAATAATCAGTTTTTGTTTCATTGACTTTATTGGAGTTTTTCTTTTTACTTGTTTTCCATTTTATTTCTGCTCTTTTTTAAAAGATTTTATTTATTTCAGAGAGAGCGAGGAGAGAGCACAAGCAGGGGGAGCGGCAGAGGGAGAGGGAGAAGCAGACTTCCTGCTGAGCAGGAAGCCCGATGCGGGGCTCGACCCCAGGACCCTGGATCATGACCTGAGCCCAAGGCAGACGCTTAACGACTGAGCCACCCAGGCGCCCCTGTCTGCTAGTCTTATTCTAGATTCTTGAAGTGTCAGATTCTCATTAGGAGAATTTTCCCTTTTTCTAATGAATGAATTTAGTGCTAGAAATTTCCTTGTCACCACTGCTGTGGTTGTGCTTCACAAATTTTGATATGTTGCACTTTACTTTTAATACTCATGTATTTTCTACTTCCCTTGAGATTTGTTCTTTGATCAACGGGTCACTTAGAAACGTGTTTTTGAGTTTCCAAGAGTTGGAGATTCTTATGTTGTCTTTCTGTTACTGATTTCTAGTTTAATTCCACTGAGATTAGAGAACACACCACATGTATATATGATTCAGTTCTTTAAGTGGGTTGAGGTTTGTTTTATGGCCCAGGAGATGGTCTATCTTAGTATGTGTTCTGTGGACACTTGAAAAGAACGTGGATTCTGCTGTTGTTGGTTGAGGTATTCTGCAAATGTTGATAGGATCCTGTTGGTTGATGGGGTTGCGTGTTACCACATCTGTTTGGTTCTACTTTCTACTTGCTCTGTTTTTAGGGGGGCAATTGGAATAAATTCAAAAGTTGTGCGACTACTGCCAACTTCCCAGAATCCCCTAGAGCAGTGTTAATTTGCATCTGTATGATCATCGGCTTCTTTTTCTATGTTGGAGGGCCATTTAGACCTTTTTGATTAAATCTCTGTCCAGTTTTCTATTAGGGTGGTCTTTTTCTTAATTTTTAAGAACACCTTGATATCTAGAGAGGAGCAGTTTTTTGAAAAATTAATTGAAAATATTTTTTCTCCATCTGTTGTCTCTTGACTCTACTTCTGGTTAGTTTTTCCTAAACCTACATATCTTATTTTTATGCAGTTGAGATTATCAGTGGTGTCTTTATTGACTTTTTAAAGTATTTCAGTGTTTAAACAAGATTCTATTAAAAAAGAAAACTAGAGGTGGCTGGGTGGCTCAGTCGTTAGGCGTCTGCCTTCGGCTCAGGTCATGATCCCAGGGTCCTGGGATCGAGTCCCACATCGGGCTCCCTGCTCTGCGGGGAGCCTGCTTCTCCGTCTCCCACTCCCCCTGCTTGTGTTCCCTCTCTTGCTGTGTCTCTCTCTGTCAAATAAATAAATAAAACCTTTTTTTTTTTTTTTTAAAAGAAAGAAATACTAATACATAATACAAAAGCACAATTGTGGTGCAGTCAGTAGGAAAATGTCAGGTGAGGAAAAAACTGAAGAATATGTTCAAAATAAACTCACTCCTTAAAGATGGGAGCAGGGGAACTGGTGCCAGAAACAGCGAACATTTTCAGGCAACCAGCTCACATTTACTGAACACCAGCTATGAGTGAGCCACAATCCAGTGGGCAGATGACATTAAACATTTAAAAAGTTCTACATTATTGGGCGCCTGGGTGGCTCAGTTGGTTAAGCGACTGCCTTCGGCTCAGGTCATGATCCTGGAGTCCCGGGATCGAGTCCCATATCCGGCTCCTTGCTCAGCAGGGAGTCTGCTTCTCCCTCTAACCCTCCCCCCTCTCACGTGCTCGCTCTCTCTCAAATAAATAAATAAAATCTTTACAAAAAAAAAAAAGTTCCACATTATTGCAAGAACTAAACAGATTAAGACCACAACCCAAGAGATGTCCACAGATCATTGGATGGTCTGCAATTTTAGCTCACACTGCATTTTCTTCTGGACGTGGACCCTATAAGTTCTTCAGAAGCAAGCAAATCTAACCTAAACTAACCAGGCGGTTAAATCACCCAAACAAAATAGGTGGTCCATTTAGCTGGCCTCCATACTACAGTAAATTCTACTCAATAAGTGCTTTTTTAAAAAAATATTTTATTTATTTGAAAGAGAGAGAGAGCAAGCACAAGCGGAGGGGAGGAGCAAGCAGAAGCAGAAACAGACTCCCCACCGAGCAGGGAGCCTGACCCAGGGCTCGATCCCAAGACCCCGGGATCATTACCTGAGCCACAGGCAGATGCTTAACCCACTGAGCCACCCAGGTGCTCCCCCCCTTTTTTTTGAGCAATCTCCCCATGACTTGCCCTGTGCCAGGTAAAGTAGATCGTGGAAAAAGGTTTGTAACACATGCCTTCCCTTCGTCCTGTAAATCCTAATTATCTTGCTAGCCAAGATTTCTAACCTAAGCCTAGATTAAAGACATGGAGCTCTGAAAGTGCTCAGGAATGGCAATTAGTCCATGCTGTAACCAGCCCCTCGCACAGTGCCTGGCACAGTAGGGCCTCCGTAAGCATTTGTTAAATGAATTGAAGAGTGGATAGATGAATTGGTCTGTGGCACGGACGTGAACCTTCAAATCCCAACGTCTGCATGCAACCCTAGGCTTCACTTACTTTCCTAAAAAAATAAAAAGTACTCTGCAAATATCTTGTAAAATAATTTGACCTGGACAATTTTCCTAATTTTGTTTAGTTGTTTATCTGTGCTCTCTTTTCATTCACTGAGCATCCTTAGGACGGTTATTTTGAATTCTCTGTCTGGGGATTTATGTAGTTCCATTTCTTTGGGGTTGATTTCTGGAGATTTAATTTGTTCCTTTGGATAGGCTATGCTTCCCTGTCTTGGAGGTGTGGGAAGGCAAACTCAGCATTTGAAAAATCAGACCTTTCTCCCAGTCTTTGTGGTACGGTTTCATGCTGTGAGTGCTTTCTCCAACCGGCCCAGCTTGAGATTCTGAAGTCCTCTCAAGACCTAATTGGGACGCATCCTCTCTGGCCTCCTAGGGGGTCAGCTAACCGAAGAGGTTAGCCAGCTTCTGCTCAGGAGCTCCCCCTGGTGTCTGTCCGCGATACTGCGGCCTCCCCGTTGTTGCCGTAAGCCTTGGGACTGGCGCTCCACCTAGTGTCCTTCGGTGGCACTGCACACTCTGTTGCTCGACCGGACCAGTTTGATCACCCCCAGACTGGAATCCCAATTCTGCCCGCACTTAGATCCAGGCGAGACAGAAAGCCGTGCGCCTGGCTGCACCCAAAACACGCACAAACGTTGGCCGTACACTCCACTGCTCTCCGCTTCCAGGGCTTCCTCCTTGTCGCGCCATACTGTGCGATGGGGATGGGCCTCTGCCTAGGACTGCCGCGGATTCCCCTGCGGGTTTCGCGCTGCCTGGGGTGCGGGAAACTCTCCGCCGGCTTCCGGGCTTCTCACGAGGGTCAGTGGTCCGTGTGTTGTTAGATCCGCCTCTGGATGTCCAATTACTCAAAGGCAGGGCATCCACCTCGGAGACCATGGAGCCCCGCACAATGTGTCCCCATCGACACAAACTCCGTGCAGCGATTCGTCCCCCAGCCCAGTGGCGTATAAGGCGCTCCGCTCCTGGGGCCCAGCGGCTCAGTGTTCAGTGGAAAAGGAGGAGGAAAGCGAGTTTTGCTTACGGCCCCCCGGCCCCGCGGAGGTCCGATTCCGCGGGGGACCGTCCACCCGGTCTGCCGCACGAGGCACGACGGGCAGTCTCCTTGCAGTCCCGGCCGCAGCTCGCTCGGTCCCGGTGTGTCCTTCTTTCCGAGGACCGGGCGGGGTTTGGCCGGCGCGGGGCTGAGGGTGTCCGCGCGCGGCTCGCGAGAGACGCCGCGCTCGGGGCTCCGCTTCTGTGGGGTCTTTGGTCTGGGGAGCGTGGGCCTCAGAAGCGAGTCGGCGCGTGTCCGCCCTCTCCTTTCTCGTCGCGAGTGCGGAAGGACTTGGTGGTGTTCCCTCTTTGAGTGCTGGTGAGAATTCAGCAGGGAGGGGCGCCTGGGTGGCTCGGTCGCTAAGCGTCCGCCTTCGGCTCAGGTCGTGGTCCCGGGGTCCTGGGATCGAGCCCCGCCTGGGGCTCCCTGCTCCGCGGGGAGCCTGCTTCTCCCTCCCCCACTCCCCCTGCTTGTGTTCCCTCTCTCGCTGTGTCTCTCTCTGTCAAATAAATAAATAAAATCTTTAAAAAAAAAAAACAAAACTTTTTTTTTTTTAAGATTTTAGAGATTTATTTATTTGAGAATGCCTGGGTGGCTCAGTCGTTAAGCGTCTGCCTCCGGCTCAGGTCATGATCTCAGGGTCCTGGGATCGAGCCCCGCATCCGGCTCCCTGCTCCGCGGGAAGCCTGCTTCTCCCTCCCCCACTCCCCCTGCTTGTGTTCCCTCTCTCGCTGTGTCTCTCTCTGTCAAATAAATAAATAAAATCTTTAAAAAAAAAAAACAAAACTTTTTTTTTTTTAAGATTTTAGAGATTTATTTATTTGAGAATGCCTGGGTGGCTCAGTCGTTAAGCGTCTGCCTCCGGCTCAGGTCATGATCTCAGGGTCCTGGGATCGAGCCCCGCATCCGGCTCCCTGCTCCGCGGGAAGCCTGCTTCTCCCTCCCCCACTCCCCCTGCTTGTGTTCCCTCTGTCGCTGTGTCTCTCTCTGTCAAATAAATAAATAAAATCTTTAAAAAAAAAAAACAAAACTTTTTTTTTTTTAAGATTTTAGAGATTTATTTATTTGAGAATGCCTGGGTGGCTCAGTCGTTAAGTGTCTGCCTTCGGCTCAGGTCATGATCCCAGGGTCCTGGAATCGAGCCCCGCCTGGGGCTCCCTGCTTCTCCCTCCCCCACTCCCCCTGCTTGTGTTCCCTCTGTCGCTGTGTCTCTCTCTGTCAAATAAATAAATAAAATCTTTAAAAAAAAAAAAAAGAAAACTCCTGTGGTTTCCACTGAGGACAAAAGCACAAGTCTTGCTAATACTGAGCTTTGCTACCTCCATTCATTAGGGGAAGAATGGCTAAATTTAATAAATAAAATAAATATTTAAAAAATAAATTTATTTTTCCCGTCCAGGTTCACAGACCCCCTGAATTCTCACCAGGGACCCTCATGTTTTGGATAATAGTTTTCACCTGGGTGGTTTCTGATATTTGAAAACTGACGGGGAAGGGGGTGCCTGGGTGGCTCAGTCGTTAAGCGTCCGCCTTCGGCTCAGGTCATGATCTCAGCGTCCTGAGATCGAGCCCCGCATCGGGCTCCCTGCTCGGCGGGAAGCCTGCTTCTCCCTCTCCCACTCCCCCTGCTTGTGTTCCTTCTCTCGCTATGTCTCTCTCTGTTAAATAAATAAATAAATAAAATCTTAAAAAAAAATAAATGGAAAAAAGTTAAACATAAAATTAGAGATACAGTATGATGGGAGCTTTGTTCCAGAAAAAAAAAAAAAAAAAACAACTAGCCAATGTATAGAAGGGGAAGGAGAGCAGATGACAAGAAAGAGGATTTCTCCAAAACCTGATCATTAGTCTAATTTACATAACAGAATGTCAGATAATTTTGCTTTCTAATCTTTTGGTTCCATATTTTTTTTAAGTGTAGACATTGAGCTTTTTTAAAAATTTTAATTTAAATTCAATTAATTAACATATAATGTATTATTAGTTTCAGAGGTAGAGTTCAGTGATTCATCAGTCTTATATAAAACCCAGTGTTGATTACAACTTGTTCCCCCCCTTAATGTCCCATAACCCAGTTACCCCACCCCCCACCCCCTCCCCTCCAGCATCCCTCAGTTTGTTTCCTATGATTAAGAGTCTCTTATGGTTTCATATTTTTTTAAAGAGCATGAATTAGGGCGCCTGGGTGGCTCAGTCGGTTGAGCAACTGCCTTCGGCTCAGGTCATGATCCTGGAGTCCCTGGATCGGGTCCCGCATCGGGCTCCCTGCTCGGCGAGGAGCCTGCTTCTCCCTCTAACCCTCCCCCCTCTCATGTACTTTCTCGCTCTCTCAAATAAATAAATAAATCTTTAAAAAAAAAAAAAGAGCATGAATTACTTTTAACTTTGTAGGAAGGTACAGTTTTTCATGAAAATCCAACGTGATATTCTAACTCCGTCCACTAGAGGGAGAAGCTATTTCATGTAATTGCACAATGTGCTGTTTATATTTAGAGCCAGTTGAGAATGGAGCATTTCAGTCTGTACATTCTCTGATTGTGGTGAGACTTTCTTGTTTACTGATTTGTTTAGAATTTCTGTGAAATAAGTTTTAAATATTAAAACCATTATATAGGGGCGCCTGGGTGGCTCAGTCGTTAAGCGTCTGCCTTCGGCTCGGGTCGTGATCCCAGGGTCCTGGGATCGAGCCCCGCATCGGGCTCCCTTCTCGACAGGAGGCCTGCTTCTCCCTCTCCCACTCCCCCTGCTTGTGTTCCCTCTCTTGCTGTGTCTCTCTCTGTCAAAAAATAAAATCTTAAAAAAAAAAAAAAAAAGAATTCAGCAGGGAAGCGCGCGATACCTGCCTTTTCACCCCTTCACATGGGTTTCTGCAGAAGGACGTTTTTACTTATTTATTCTTAGGGGTTTTTTTGAAGTTTTTATTTGTTTAAGTAATCCCTACAGCCAGCGTGGGGCCCTCACGACCCCGAGATCGGGCGCCCACACTCTTGCGACTGAGCCAGCCAGGCGTTCCCAGAAGGATGTTCTCAATTTTGATGAAATGCAATGTATCTGTGTTTTATGAACTACACTTTTGGTGCCAAATCTAGAACGACTCCCAAAGTACCAGATACTGACAGTTTTATCCTATGGTTTTTTCCTAACAATTTTATGTTTAGTGGGGTTATAGTAAGTCTATGATCTATTTTAAGTCCACTTCTGCATAAGGTGTGCAGTTTACATGGGGGTTCACTTTTCCGCCCTCGGAATGTCCAATTACTCAAATGCCCTTTGTTGAAAAGGCTGTCCTTTCTCAGGAGAATTGCTCTTGCACCTTTGTGCAACATCAGGCGGGCATATTTGCGGTCCACTGATCTGTATGTCCGTCCCTTTTGCACACTACTCTGTCTTGATTACTGCAGCTATTTGGTGGGCCTTCATCTATGGAGAGTGACTCCCCCCACTGTATTCTTTTTAAGGACAAGCTACAGACTCAGAGAAAATATTTGCAAAATACCTGCAAATTGGGGCACCTGGATGGCTTGGTTGGTCAAGCAGCCGACTCTTGATTTTGGCATTCTGGGATCCAGCCTGGTCAGGTTCTGCACTCAGTGGGGAGTCTGCTTGAGGGTTCTTTCTCTCCCTCTGCCCCTCCCCCCCCCATGTACTTTTTCTCTCTCTCTCTCAAAAAATAAATCTATTTAAAAGATACCTGACGGGCGCCTGGGTGGCTCAGTTGGTTAAGCGACTGCCTTCGGCTCAGGTCATGATCCTGGAGTCCCGGGATTGAGTCCCGCATCGGGCTCCTTGCTCAGCGGGGAGTCTGCTTCTCCCATTGACCCTCCCCCCTCTCATGCTCTCTCTCCCTATCTCATTCTCTCTCAAATAAATAAATAAAATCTTTAAAAAAAATAAAATAAATAAAAAATAAAAGATACCTGACAAAAGACAACTATCTAGAATATATAAAGACCCAACAGCAAAAAAAAAGTAGTTCAATTTAGAAAATGGGCAAATATCTGAAGAGACATTTCACCAGATGAATTCTGTCGAACATAGGAGCAAGAAGTAAAATTTTACAAACTATCCCAGTGAATAGAGGAGGGAATATCTCCCAACTTGTGTTACAAGGATGGTTTCCTCCAGGTTTATCATACCTGATGCTCTTCACTCCCTCCTGAGGATGGGATTTTACCTCTGGGAGCACTTTTTTTCAGCACGAAGAACTTCTTTGGTATTTCTTGTAGCACTTGTCTGCTCACAACCAATCCTCTTTGTGTCCTTTTGCCTGAAATTGTATTTTTCCCACCTTCATCCATGGCAGGTATTTTTACTGGATGTAGAATTGTGTTGACAGTCTAGATTGTCTAGAAACACCAGGGTTTCTTTTTTTTTTTAATATTTTATTTAAGAAGTGGGGTGGGGAGAGGGAGAAGCAGACTCCCCGCTGAGCAGGGAGCCCGACGCGGGGCTCGATCCCAGGACCCGGAGATCATGACCTGAGCCGAAGGCAGACGCTTCACCGACTAAGCCTCCCAGGCGCCCCTGGACACCACGGTTTCTGAGGGAAGTCAGTGGAAATTCAAACTGTTGTTCCACTGTATGGGATGTGTCATTTTTTTCCTCTATTTTCTCATTGTCTTTGGTTTTCAGGAGTTTGTTTGTGACATGCTTGTATATGGTTTTCTTCATATTTATTCTACTTGGAGTTCGCTGAGTTTGTTGAGCCTGGTCTTTGACCAACACAGTGTCTTTTGTTTGTTTGTTTGGTCACATGCCCTGAGGTCTCCCGTGATTATTTCAAATTTGGCAGCACTCCAGGAATTGGGAGAGTTTATCCTTAAAATTTGGTTCTTACTCCTCTGTGGTTCTCTCACTTCCAGGATTCCCCTCTCCTCCATTTAAACTTCTGGCTGCCTTTCTGCCCTGAACTCTGATCCCCGGCACCCTAGGACTACAGTTTCCATTCTGTCTCCTTAGCCATGGCCCTGGGGCTTGGGAGTGCTGTCCAAATAGAAATCAGCAAATTTATCTTCATTATCTCTGCCAGTTGCAGGGTGAGACAGTGTCTACTTCTGGATACTTTCCAGTGTCTTTAACAGTTATGTTTCTATTATATCCCGTTTTTATACTAGTTATCTGCACACAGGTATATGTGGCCACTTCACTTCCTCAGCGTTACTAGAAATAGTTCTCTCTTTAATTTGAATTTCTTAGTATGAGTGAGATCACATCTCTTTTCATATAGAGAAGGACCATTTTATATCTTTGTGTGTGTGAATTGTCTGCTTACAGCATTTTCCCACTCTTATAATTGGAATCTTAGTCCAATATTTTAGAATTTTCACATATTTGGGATATTAGCCCTTTATCTGGAATACATGTTGCAAATAGTTTCCCCTGGTTTGGTTTGCCAATGGCCTTCAGTGTTGTTTATGGTGATTCTTGCCTTGTACTGTTTTGTAAATTTGGGGGTAGTCAAATTTATCAGTCCTTTTTTTTTTTTTTAGAGAGAGGAAGAGCATGTGTGGGGTGGAGGGGGGCAGAAGGGCAGAGGGAGAGAGAGAATCTCAAGCAGACTCCACATTGAGCGTGGAGCCAGATGTGGGGCTCGATCCCAGGACTCTGGGACCATGACCTGAGCGGAAGGCAGATGCTTAACCAACTGAGCCACCCAGGAGTCCCTAATTGCCTCTGGATCTTGAGGCAGGGCTCAAAAGGCTTTCCCTGGGTGGAGATTAATGAGAATTTCATGCATGTTCTCTTATAGTTCTTGCATGGTTTTGTTTTTTACATTTAGATCCCTGATCTATTTAGAAGTTATTGTTTATGGTGTAAGGTATGAATCTAATTTTTCCCCCCAAATGGCTGGCCAGTTGTTCCAAACCATTTACTTAAAAAAATCCACCTTTTGCCCTACTGATTTGAAATACCATTCTTATACAAAATTTCTGCATGTACTTGAGTCTTTTTCTGGGATTTCTGTTCCATTCCACTGGTCTATGTGTCTCTTTTTCCACTAAGGTTTTATAGGACATTTCAATATCTGGTAAGACTAGGCCCCCTGCGTTGACGTTTCTCTTTAACTCTTGATTATTGTTGCATTGGTGTTTTCCCATATAAACATCAGCATCAGTTTATCAAGTTCATTTAAAAAGCTATTTGATATTTTATTGATATTTCATTAAATTATAACCTAAGGAGAACAAAAATGTTTATGATGCAGAGCTATCCTATTTCATTTGTCCAAGTGTACTTTTGTGTTTTGTTGGAATGTTGTAGTATTTTCTTTGTATAGATATGGTACATTTCTTGTTAACTTTATTCCTAAGTATTTAATATTCTTTGTTGCTACTATAAATGGGGCTTTTATCTACAATTATTTCTTTTAGTGAGAGATTGTGTATATGAATACCATTGATTTTTTAATATATTCTGCTACTTTACTGATATTTAATATAGTTAGTTTTATATGGACTCTCTAGGGTTTTCTATGTATACTACATGATCTGCAAAGAAACATAGTTTCCTTTTTTATTTTTTCTTATGCCTCCAATTGATTTCTCTTCTCTAATTGTATTGGCTAGTGTCCCTAGTACAATGTGAAATAGAAGCAGAGAATGTAGGAATCCTTTACTTGTTCCTGATATAGAGGAACCACCAGAGACTTAGTTTTTTTCCCAGTAAGTAAGATACTAGCGTTAGGACTGAGGTATATATGTTAAGAACAATCCCAAAAGCTAAGTGGGGTGGAGTTGGGCATTGGGATAAGAGTTTGCTAAGACTCTGATTTCCTGGTGACCAAATCAAAATAAAAATGACATAGAAAATAATTATAAGCCTATAAAAGGGCCCTCCATCTGAGTAGTGGAAAGGACTATGGGAGGCTTTCAGCTACCATGCTGCTTTCTTCCTGCTCAGCTCAGAGATTTCTTGCCCCATTCCTCATCTACATTTGGGACTGTCATGAATATTTGGGCTAGTCCTGAAGAGTGCTAAATTCCTCAAGCCCCCTGCATACTACAGTTTCTGAGTAACCTTCTTCTCTCTAACCTTGTCGTAACTGACTTCCCCCTTCATCCTGTTGACCGGCAGTGGCCTTGGCTTAGGTAACTACAGAATCTATACAGGATAGGACAATAAAATTCTCTCTAAAAATGTAAGGATTATACAAATGTATGGTATTATTTTGCTGTTACTGAGGCTTTTTATAGGAATTACCTTAGTTTGGTCATTTGGTTCTGTCCATATTATTTATATGCAGGGACATTGATTTCTTCATGTCCATTTGGGTGGTACCAGGTGAACATAATAGGCATCATTCAATTTTATCCCATATCCTTCATAGTAAGGTTTAAATGAGTCTAGCAAAAATTTAAGGTCATTTAGGTAGTGGGCAGACCACTCCCTTTCTATCTTTCAAGTCTGAGCTTAGTTCACTGCACTCTAGTGTTTCCGGGATGATGGAGGCCAGTGTGGAATGCAGAATTGGTAAGAAAAATGGGTCCATGCTGTACCAAGCAGTGATACGTGGTGACGTCCCAGAAGCAGAGAAGTGATGATGATGGTCAGTAACAGAATGTCCTCTAAAGAGATTGAAAAAATAGACACAAGAGAAAACAGAATTTTAGCCAGAGAAAGGCAAGGAAATGGGCAGATTCCATACATAAGGAGGCAGAAAAGGTGATGGCTTGAACATTATTGAAAACCAAGACCAAAACTCTTTCATGAAGCAAACAGCCTGAGGACAGTGGTGCCCTCAACAATTATATCAGGAAGATCACCCCACTGATATAGTTAAATATTTTAAATAAACAAGACCTGCAATCCTAGCTATGCTTTCTTTTCTCTAAGAAGTTCACTTTAAGGCAAAGTTTCAGAATTAATGCTCTTCTTTATGTCACCTTTTCTCTTTACCCATGGCTGGGGGTTCCTGTCTGGTCTTGGCAGGATCATGTAGCACTGAGGAGCAAACCTGCATCCCAGTAACCCCGGGATGGAGGCCAGGACACAGCCTCCATGGTCCTCCTTTGCTGCTCTGGTAGGCAGGCAGGAAGGACACCCAGATACTGCAGAACACCAGCATCCTGCAAGTGAGGACTCGGCCTCACTGAAGGTGTCGGGGAGGTTCCTGGTTGCAAAAGCAACAGAGAAGCTGACTGAGGCTAGGATGCTCATGTAGCTTGGGACCCAGTAGAAGGTGGTGGCTGAGCCCTTTTTACACTTTATGCTCATGAGTCCAGGCTGGGGCTGCAGGTCTGTGTCTGGGAAGTGAGGAGAGTTCACCAGCCACACTCCACAGAGCATCTGTGGGACCAGGGAGCTGATGAGAATGAGGGAGTTAGAGGCTCCAGGCCCCATGCACTGCCTGGCTCTGCTCTCTGGCCCCGTGGCCACGAAAGTCACAACTACGGTGAGGGTCTTTGCGAAAATGGTGGGAAGAGCTATGGTGAACACAACCCCAAAGGTCGTTTCTCAGAGGAGGCAGGTCACTGTGGAAGGACAACCAGTGAAGAGCAAGGAGCAAGAAGAGGAAGCAGAGGGTCAGGACAATGTGCAGAATAAAGCTGAGAGACTGATGATTGGCTTTCACCATGGGAGTGTTCCGATGCCTCACAAAGACCCCCAGAACCAGAGCTGTGAGGAGAGAGAAGGAAAGAGCCGGGCGGGGCCCAGGTCATTCCCAGGGGTTCTCCCATGGTCAGGAAGATGGTGGCCTCTCCCCTTGTTTGGGTGCTGGTCCTCCGGGCACCTCTCACACTGGTCCAAGTCTGAAAGGGACAGGAGGGTGTATAGCAGGGATGGGTTCAGGGCGCCTGGGGGGCTCAGTCGGTTGAGCGTCTGCCTTCAGCTCAGGTCATGATTCCAGGGTCCTGGGATCAAGTCCCGTATGGGGCTCCCTGCTCAGCACAGTCTGCTTCTCCCTCTGACCCTCCCCTCACTTGTGCTCTCTCGATCTCTCTCTCTCAAATAAATAAATAAAGTCTTAAAAAAAAAAGGGAATGGGTTCAGAAATAGTACTCTGATTCCAGCTGAAGAGCCCAGCACTAATATCCTAATATTTGTGTAGCTTCTTGTTAGCGACTTCTTTCTTTCACACACATAGCCTCGTTTGGTCTTGTACTCTGAGAAGCCAAAGCATGAGGCCCTGATAGTCACAGGGCGGAATAACAGCTTTACCCTGTTGCTCTTGTTCAAGGGCTTGTGAACTCCCATCATATTTGCCTTTTAGGGATAAACACCTTTATCCCCCACAGGAGAGACTGAATAAGGACAATTTGTGGATTAGCAGATGTTTTTCCTGGTTCTGTTTTTACACTGAAAAGATTTGTTCTTAGGATGCCTGGGTAGCTCAGTGGGTAAAACATCTGACTCTTGATTTTGGCTCAGGTCATGATCTCAGGGTGTGAGATCGAGCCCGACTTCCGGCTCCACACTGAGTCCAGAGTCTGCTTAAGATTCTCTCTCTCTCTCCCCCCTTGGCCCCTCCCCCCACTCGTGTACTCTCAATAAATAAATAAATAAATAAATAAATAAATAAATAAATAAATAAATAAAATCTTTGTTAAAAAAAGGAAAAGATTTGTTCTATGGCTTTCCATAGGGATATGAATCCATCAATTGGACAATTTTCATCTCTCTGAACTTCACAATCTGTGACAAGTTTTCTATGAGCTCTTCTCTAACGGGCATTGAGCCAAACATTTTTACAAACTCTTTCACTTAAAAAAAAAAAAAAAAAAGCGACCAGTAGGTGTGGGGGTTAAGTTAAGCAGCTTTATCCCAATTGCATAAAGAAAAAGCTGATGCTTTCAAAGGTCAAGGTATCAGTCTAAGTCAATGGCTTGAATTTGCTGTTAGAAAAAAGTCCCCAAACCTTAATAATGCCCTACAAGGCCCTAAATGATATGGACTGGCCTGTCTCTTCTTGTCTCACCCTGTACCACCTCTCCAGCCCTCCCTCAGTTCCAACAGAGGAGACTTATAGGTCCTCAGAAGAGTCACACTTGTCTCCCCTTCAGGTTTTTACACCTGCCAATCCCTGTGCTGGGAAAGCTAGAAAGTTCACTTAGGTAGCTCCCACTTAGTTCATTTTAATGTTACTTCCTAAAAGAAAAGCATTCCCTGCCAAGAAAGACCCATCCATGTGACTTTACCTGTGTTATTTTGTGGCCTCATTGTTCTCTGTACAATTCACTTCACGTCCCTCATCACAGTATTATGGTTACATACTTGTGGGGTTGTTTGATTAATGCCAATCTCTACAGAAAGGTAAAGTGCATAAATTTAGACATCATTCCTCATTTCACACCGTATTATCCCCAGAACGTAGCTCAGTGCTTGGCACATAGTAGATGTGACAAGTATGTCTTTAGAGAATGTATGAATCAGCCCTCTGGTTCTCAGAATTACACTGATGGCTTTCCTGGATCTCCCTCTTATAGATGGCTAAGACTGTGGGATCTGGCCCTTTTAATAAATCTTTTTACATCCAGTACATCCTTCTTTATGTATATGTTCTGTTGGTTCTGTCTCTCTGGCAACGCTGACCAATACAGATGGCATTACCAAAAACGGGAACAAAAAAACAGAAAATAACAATTGTTGATGAGGATATGGAGAAATTGAAACTCTTGTCCATTGCTGGCAGAATGTAAAATGGTGCAGATGCCTTGGAAAAGTGGTATGGTTCCTATGGAAAATGGCATAGTGGGTCCTCCAAAAATTATATATAAAATTACCATATGATCTACCAATTCACTTCTGGGTATATGCCCCAAAGAATTAAAAGTATAATGGTGGTTGCCAGGGGCTGGAGGAAGAGAGAGCAATGGAGAGTTACTGTTTCAGCTGGGGAAGATTAAAAAGTTCTGGGGATGGATGGTGGTGATGTTTGTACAATAGTATAAATGCACTTAGACCACTGAGCCACGCTGTCTGCATAACAACATAAATATACTTAATGATACTGAACTGTATACTTAAAAATCATTCAGATGGTACATGTAAGCATGTGTATCTTACCACAATAAAAATCATGAACTACAAAGAAACCGTATAGTTCTAAGCCAAATAGGTCTGGTGCCTGGCCCACCATTTCAGATGGAATCTTACCTTCCAGGGATCAGATCCCACACTGGCTATGTCTTCTATTGATCCCACTTCCGATCTGATCAGGAATATGCCAGGCTACAGCCTGCACAGCGCTGTGGACAATATAACTACGCACAGACATGGTTCCTTCAAAATACTGTAGGGGAATCATGTCCAAAGAAGGATCCAGGGAGCGTTCCTATTCCTCCAGTGGTGCTGCCATCTCTGAGCACCCAAGAGCTGCGTGCCAGAAACTCTTCTGAAAAAAATGTTCTCTGGGTATTTAGAAGAACGGACTCTCCTGAGGACTGTCCCAGATTCAGGCATATCTCCTCTGTGATGAGAAAATATCAGAGTCCCATGAAAACCATAACCACTCTGAAACGTGGGCCTCGGAGCAACGTCCCAGTGAGGGCAGATGATCCACACCTTCGCTATTCTTGCATATGGGGCTGTGAAGATCTCACAGTCACCAGGGAATCTGTACCTCCATGAATGGCAACCATTGTAGCTGTTGGTTCTGTTGTTCCAATCAATAGATTATCAAACCCCTCCTCGTGGCATCTCTCACTAACAGAGAGAGTGTCTGAAAAGGCAACACCGATCCCTCTCTTGACCATTTCTTCTCTCCATGCTGAGAGAAACTGTTCACCTATCCTGTCATCTGAGGCAGCAAGTCCCACCCAGTTCCATCCAAAATGAGCATCAGCTGGCCCATGGCCGGGGGCAAGGAGTCATCTTTGAGGTCCGGATGATAAAAGGATGGGTATTGGACTTTGTTACTCTGCATGGGATCATAGGGGCCATCTATGATCTGAATGGGAAAGAAAGAAAAGCCATTTGGGGTTTTAAATAAGTAGAAATTAATTGCAATGAAATAATTATTGCAATGAAATTAAAATAGCCCTTCTTGGCCCTTCCTATAAGTAGATTTAAAATATTGTGAAATTCATTTTAAATTAGGTATTACTAGGTTCAAAAGAGGAGAGCAATATAATCAGCCTAAGGGTCATGTACCCACCCTTCCTTTCTTCTTTGAAAGTCAAATGCTGAGGTACAGAATTTTCTGGCATCCCAGGTATCTCTACCGCAACACATGCCAAAGGAGTCTGTGAACTCCGCATCACCTGGGGAAACCTGCAGAGGTCAAGAAGTGCCCTATCTGGACAAATGGAGTGAGATGGCATCTCCAATAAGAGATGCTGACTCATGGTCTCCTCTGACAGCTGTGATTTGACATAGTCCTATCCCTTCCAAACAGCCACCTCACAGTTTTCCAGAATCTTCTTATCCCTTTGGTAGGCATTGTTGGGCAAAGATCAGAGCAAATTCTAGAGCCAGAACCTGCTGGAAGTGTTTGTGGAGCCACCTGCAGGAAGAGGACAGAATCCTAAATCTGCTCTGAACTTTCAAAGGACTGTAACTTCTAGTTGGACCAAATCTCCTGGCCAGAGTTCAGGGGGTCTCTAATGTGGGCAACAGCCTCCCCAGTACCTTTATGTGCATATGGGTCCACTTAATTCTCTTGATATTGCAACCTCACTTCCATGTGTTCATGTGTCCTCAATAAGCTGCCAGACCGCCATGAACTTGGTAAGGTCCTTTATGATTTCAGGGAATACTAGGACCAAGGAGATAACTTACACAGGGATTCAAATGGAGAATTAAAACTTCCATTTATTAGAATGCTTGAGTGCTCTTGGGAATGCAGCAGGGTGCAGCCCTTATGGAAACAGCATAGTGATTCCTCAAAAATTAAATGTAGAATTACTGTATGATTCAGCAATTCCACTTCTGAGTATATATTCAAAAGAATTGAAAGCAGGGTCTCAAAGAGATATTTGTACACCCATGTTCATAGCAGCATTATTCGCAGAGGCCAAAGGTGGATGAAGGGATAAGCAAAACGTGGTATATACATGCAAGGAAGCATTATTCGCCCTAAAAAGTAGGACATTCTGGGGCATCTGGGATGGAGCCTGGCATCAGGCTCCCTGCTCCAGTGTGGAGTCTGCTTTTCCCTCTCCCCCTCACCCTGCTCATGCTTGCGCATGCTCTCTCTCCCTCTCTCTGAAATAAATAAGATCTTTAAAAAAAAAGGACATTCTGACACATGCTATAATATGGATGAAACTTGAAGACATTCTGCTAAGTGAAATCAGCCAGAGTCACAAAAAGACAAATACTGTATGATTCCACTCATATGAGTTATCTCAAGTAGTCAAATTCATAGAGCCAGAAGGCAGAATGGAGGTTGTCAGAGGCTGGAGGAGGGGAGAATGGGGAGTTAGTGTTGAACAGATAGAGAGTTTCAGGTATGCAAGATGAAAAGAGTTCTGGAGATGGATGGAGGGGATGGCTGCACAGCAATGTGAATCACACTTAAACCTAGTTACGGTGGTAAATTTTATGTTCTGTGTTTTGTACCACGAGTTTTAAAATGTTTCCCTCTTAAACAGATATTTGTAGTGATGTTTCTCACATGGACTACCTTCGTGCACTCATCTGGAACCATAATCTGCTCTACAGAGAGTCTGAGGGATGCTGGTACAGTGTAGAAGGCAGGAGACAAAGGAGCAGGACAGTGTGGTGGTTAAGAACATGGGTCCCAAAGCCTTCTGCTGGTGTGCGGATCACATGTCTGCCCTTATCAAGCCCCCTAATTTCAGTGTGCCTCTGTTTCCTCATCTGTAAAATGGGAATAGTAATAGTGCTTGGTGAGACTGAAATCAGTTAATATTTGTAAGACTCTCAGAAGAGTTAGTGCCTAGTTCATGGTGATACAGAATAGCCATCTACTTACTCCTCTGAGGCTCATCTGTTGATCCTTGTGAGGTAGTGAAGACCCTTGACTTTTAAGTGCATGCTTGAGTCTCTCCTGATGATGGAATCTTGTTGTCGGAACTGGGACGCATCCTTCAGATGTGCTTCTGATATTGGGCTTTGTGGTGTAACTGCCCTCAGACATTGATGGATGCACCATCAGGGGCATCCACCTGGGGCTCATCTGCAAGCAGATCCTCACCCAGCTCCCTGATCACCCCCACCCAGGAACACGTGTTATCTCACCTGTGAACCCCAAATGTGGGAGGCACACGTGAGCAGGGAGCATGCTTTTTCCACCCATCGTTATACGTCTGGCGTCTGGCAGGGAGAGGCTAACATGTCATCCGTGCTCAGTAAATAGGTTTGAATGAATTAAAGAAGGAATGTTTTAAAAGGAAGCAGCCTTCAATAGGGTGATCATGTACAGTCTCACAACAGAGTTTCTGAGAAAAGACTGTGGAGTAAAAAAGAGGAGTTCAAGGTCTAGATCACACACAAGGAACGTGCAATGACAAAAGGAAGAAAAATAGAATTTTGCCATTAGGGAGATTTGTGCTCCCAACTACAATGAAGAAACTCTCTGGTTTCTACTGCGGTAGAGCATATGACTTAGGTCTAAAATCTGCTTCTTCCTCCCTTACACCCACAAACATACCATAGACTGGTTACAAGAGTTGGAAGCCATTAAGAGCCAGGACACTCAAGCAAAAATAGTAACATGCATCAGCTGATGAATGCACAGTATAATTCAATTGCGGAGCTGTAGTTGATTGCCAAGGAGGATGGACTAGAGGAGTACTGACAAAAAGAAAAGCCATCAATCTATTTATTTCTCCCTGTTTATATTGGTAATCTCTCAGAGAAGAAAACCGAAGGATTTCCCACTGACTTCCAAGAACATCCCGACATCCCTGCAGAATCCTGCCCAGATTCTAGATTACATCTTCATTCCTCCTCCATTCACGTTGAGATGCTCTTCACCACACTGCCAGTCAAAATGCAAGTTCCCTAGCATCAGCCCAGCCCTCAAAACTGCCTCCTACAGACACACAGTAAGCTTTGCTTCCTTTATTGGTTTTTTTGAAAGCTTCATTACCTTCCTCAGACCCTGTACCTTCTGCCTCCCCAACCCCTCAGCACATCACTTTCGCCTTGCTTTATTAAGAACATGCAGGCTGGGGGCGCCTGAGTGGCTCAGTCATTAAGCATCTGCCTTCGGCTCAGGTCATGATCTCAGGGTCCTGGGATTGAGCCCCACATCAGGCTCCTTGCTCCGCGGGAAGCCTGCTTCTCCCTCTCCCACTCCCCCTGCTTGTGTTCCCTCTCTCATTGTGTCTCTCTCTGTCAGAAAATAAATAAAATCTTAAAAAAAAAAGAACATGCAGGCTGGTGGAAAGAATTCCCTCCATATCCTCTTATCCACACAGATTTCCCTGGCTGTGCTCTCAAGTGATATCTCTCCTGTTTAAGGACAGAAGCACTGCTCTTCCTCTCTGGACACTTTGCATCTCATTTCATCCCAATGTTCCACTGATCTGGCCACACCAGCCATAACCTTCCCTCTCCCACCTCACTGCCCTCCTCCCTTCAGTATTATTTCACTATTATAAACACAGACACATCTCTCCCATCTTTAAAATAATAAGATTCTATTTGCTATCATATTTGCTTTCATTGTCCTAAGTCCCAAGCTTTTAGAAATCATCATTTCCACTATCTCTTTCTATAACCTAATCTCTTATCATTTTCTCAACCCTACTGAAATAGGTCTTTTAATCCAACTCAACCCAATTGAAAATACCACCCCCCCCTTCTTTTTCCTTTTGGAAATCTGGGAGCACATAATTGGGTTAATCACGGTCTTTGGTCTGTCCGTAACACTGAGAAAAAAAAAAGGAAACAATTTTTTTGCTGAATGACTGAGTCCTCATTGAAACAGGGATTCCAAGAACTTAATAATACACACATGGAATATGGGAATGGAGAGACAGGATGTTGACAGAGAAGAGAGAAGGGGGTCGGGGGAGGAACACAGGCATGTAGACTCCTTTATTGCCCTGGTTTTCCATTTGTGCCTTCAAATCAAGGTTGTTGGGGAGGAAAATATTTACTCTACCTTTTAAAGGTTCTTGCGGCTGGCCTAAGAATTAAATTGGCATGAGACAGATTAATAGGAGAAAATCCAATTAATTTCCTAAGTACGAGAACCCCACATATATGAGAGGTTCCAAAGCAGAAAGGCAAATGAGGTATATATGCCATCCTGAGCTAAGAACGGGACAGGACCTGGGGCTTCAAAGGGGAGGAGGGCAACTCACAGGGCAATAAGAAGAACTGGTATTTGATCATTAGATATTTGCCCTGTCATATAGACAGTTCATTCAGATAAAATTTATCTCTTGTAATAACTCTAATTCTGGGAAAGACCCCATTTAGAGTCTTCTAAGTAGTTAAGTAGCAGGGAAAGTTTCTCTTAAGCCCACAGGGTCTCAATTGTCTTCAACTCAAAATAGTCCATATGCCAAAGTGGCGCATTTTAGGGAGACTTGCTCTTGAACTCCTTCAAGGTCGATCATGAAGCCTCCCTCTGCCTCTTCCATACCTCAGAAATGGCAGAAGATGAGTAATCAATCTACCAGAAGTTTTGAACTGTCTTTTGCAGAGAGCTGAACACATGCTCTAATTAGGTTCCAGAATTCTTACCATGTTGGTTTGACTCATAAACCTCTCTTAGTGCTAGGTGCCAGATTTGTTTTCCCTTGTTTCTCCCCCACCTTTCTGTTTAGAGACTGGGAGCCTGCAATAACACGTTTCCCCCTCCCCTCTGTTACCCTGCAACCTGAACTGCCATCCTAGGGCACATCCTTTCCCTTAAGATGAAGAAAATAGTGAAAATACTAAAAATTCTAATAACACAGATTGTACCTGGAGATGGAATGCTGTGCATGTAAAGAAAACAGCAAACACTTGCAGAGGACTTGCATGCCAGACATAGTTCTAAGTTCCTGTGTGTACATCAAAACCCTTAATCTTTGCAACTACTCCTGGTGGGCAGTATTAATATCTCCATGTTACAGACGAGTACTGATGCACAAGGAAGTTCAGTAATTAAGAGTAATTAAGAAATTCAGTAATTGTGTATATTGTGTAATATACACAGTAACTACAAAAGACAGGAGTTGAACCCAGGCGGGATGGGGTTAGAATGCATGGTCTTCACCATTCAGCTATGCTGCTTTCCAATAAATATTAGGGGAAATTATTAATTATATATAAAATTAATATTTACTTTATGTATTTATTATAATAACATTTTAATAACAAGTTATGTATTTATATATTATATATAACATAATTATAATTACATTGAAATATAAGCTATGAAGATTGTATCTGTTATAAGTATTTATAAATATAAAAATACTAAAAATACTTATTACATATTATGTAGCAAATTATATAAGTAATAAATAAAATATTGATTTTATTGAATAATATATTTGACTAATAATTAAATATGTTAAATATTAGAGGAATATATGTATTAAAAATATACATTTAAGGGGCGCCTGGGTGGCTCAGTTGGTTAAGCGACTGCCTTCAGCTCGGGTCATGATCCCAGGGTCCTGGGATCGAGTCCCACATCGGGTTCCCGGCTCAGCGGGGAGCCTGCTTCTCCCTCTGACCCTCTCCCCTCTCATGCTGTTTCTCTCCTGCTCACTCTCTAATAAATAAATAAATAAATAAATAAATAAATAAATAAATAAATAATCTTTAAAAAAATATACATTTAATATGTATATTAAATCAACAGGTACACATATTAAATTAAAACTATGATTAAAGATAGAAAATTGAGGAGGGGCATCTGGATGGCTCAGTTGGCTGAGTGTCCGACTCTTGATTTCAGCTCAGGTCATGATCTCAGGGTCTTGGGATCAAGCCCCGTGTCAAGAATCTATGCTCAGTGGAGAGTCAGCTTGAGATTCTCTCCCTCTCCCTCTGCCCCTCCCCCTGCTCACACACGTGTATGTGTGCATGTGCTCTTTCTCTCTCTCTCTGTCTCAAATAAATAAATAAATCTTAAAAAAAAAGAAATTTGAGGAAACACAGAAGGCTGGGAAGACAAGGCAAGGGCAACATAGTGGGATGGTAACAAATACGCAACTAGAGAGGGTCTAAGGGAGATGCAGAACCATCTGCAGACAACTAGTTTCTCTCTCTTTCCATCACTACCATGTCCGCCACCTCTCCCCTGGCCTCCCCATATCAGAGGCCAATCCACTGTCTTCACCAGGTTTACAGAGTGTTCATGCCATACATGTCAAAATTGCTCAGGAAATAACTGGCAAGTCTCTTACCTCAACAGTGGTGATTAGCAACTCAGCCGAGCTACAGCTGAATTGACCTGCCCCTTTCCAACTTTCGACCCAACACCAACGCCAATGTGAGGGTTTTATCCAAGTAGTGCAATTGCTGGGTCATAGGGTAGCTCTATTTTCAACTTTCTGAGGAACCTCCACACCTTCAACTCAATTCTGACACCTTCTACCCAGAGGTAGCATCGGATCCCACAGGGTAAGGGTCCCTCCTATAAGGCTGTCCCTACTTGAGACACCAGTGATAAATCTGGGTTGTTACCTATGCTTCTGACTAACCGGCTTTAAATTAGAGATTCGGAGGACCCCTCCTCAGGTTCTGTTAATTTGCCAGAGTGGCTCACAGAACTCCGAGAAACGTTTTACTTAGTAGATCACCAGTTGATTGTAATAGGATAGAACTCAGGTGCTGCCAATTGGAAGACAGGTGTGAAAGGATTTCAATCTAAAAGGAAACAGGAGGTATGAAATGGAGAATCTCATACAGGTGTCCTCAGCATAACAAAACTTAACCGAGAGACTGATTTCCTGTAAATGCCTGATTTACAGAAGACTGAAACTTACCTCCTTGACTGATGACTATCTGCCAAGAATCTCTCCCCATCCTCAAACCAGTGTACTCACTGGTTGGACTCTGACAGGACTCCCCTTCTTTGTGCTCCTTGCCCAAAAGACAGCCCACCCCAAACCCTCAGCAGACTCACTTGCAGCTTGCATTTCCTGAATTGCAATCCCTCTGCTATTCTTGAATAAACTTGATTTCTGGAGCTTGTCTCAGTTTACCTCTTTATTTGGGTTGACAGATGCAGGGGGCAAGGTATGGGAAAAAGGCATGGACCTTCCCTGCACTCTTCCCACACCTCCACCTGTTCACTAGCCTGCAAGCTCTCCAAACCCCGTCCTTTTGAGTTTTTAGGGAGGCTTCATGACATAGACATATCTGATTAAATCACTGGCCATTGGTGACTAAACTCAATCTCCAGCGCTCTGCCCTCCCGAGGTCAGTTAGAGGGAGAGGTTGAGGCTGAAAGTTTCAACCCTTTAATCACTTGGTTGGCTCCAGTGGTACCCACCACCCCATCCTCAGGTGCTTTCCCAGAGTCATCTCATTAACATAACAAAAGGCATCTTTATAGCTCCCTCCTCATAGGAAATTCTGAGGACTTTTTAAAAATTTAAATTCAATTAATTAACATATAATGTATTATTTGTTTCAGGGGTACAGGTCTGTGATTCATTGGTTTTATATAACACCCAGTGCTCATTACAACACATACCCTCCCCAGTGTCCATCACCCAGTTACCCCATCCTTCCCAACCCCCTCCCCTCCAGCAACTCTGTTTGTTTCCTAAGATTAAGAATATCTTGGAGCACCTGGGTGGCTCAGTCCTTGAGCGTCTGCCTTTGGCTCGGGTCATGATCCTGGGGTCCTGGGAACGGGCCCCGCGTTGAGCTCCCTGCCCCGCGGGGAGCCTGCTTCTCCCTCTCCCACTCCCCCTGCTTGTGTTCCCTCTCTTGCTGTGTCTCTCTCTGTCAAATAAATAAATAAAATCTTTAAAAAAAAAATCTCTTATGGTTTGTCTCCCTCTCTGGTTTCGTCTTATTTCATTTTTTCCTCTCTTCCCCTATGATCCTCTGCCTTGTTTCTTAAATTCCACGTATCAGTGAGATTGTATGATAATTGTCTTTCTCTGATTGACTTATTTCTCTTAGCATAATACCCTCTAGTTCTATCCACATCATTGCAAATGGCAAGATTTCGGTTTTTTTGATGGCTGAGTAATATTCTATTATACACACACACACACACACACACACACGACCTCTTCTTTATCCACTCATCAGTCGATGGACATCTGGGCTCTTTCCATAGTTTGGTTATTGTGGACATTGCTGCTATAAACATTGGGGTGCAGGTGTCCCTTCGGATCACTACATTTGTATCTTTGGGGTAAATACCCAGTAGTGCAATTGCTGGGTCATAGGGTAGCTCTATTTTCAACTTTCTGAGGAAACTCGACACTGTTTTCCAGAGTGGCTGCACCAGTTTGCATTCCCACCAACAGTGTAGGAGGGTTCCCCTTTCTCCGCATCCCCGCCAACATCTGTCATTTCCTGACTTGTTAATTTTAGCCATTCTGACTGGTGTGAGTGGTATCTCATTGTGGTTTTGATTTTTATTTCCCTGATGCTGAGTGATTTTGAGCACTTTTTCATGTGTCTGTTAGCCATTTGGATGTCTTCTTTGCAGAAATGTCTGTTCATAGCTCCCTCCTCACAGGAAATTCCAAGGATTTTAAGAGCTCTTTGCCAGGAACAGGGATGAAGACCAAATATATATTTCTTACTCTACATCACAATGCCACACCTTATCAACAGAAGCTGGGCTAGCAGCACAGACTGATCCCAGCCTACTCCATGCAAATCAATAAACACCATTAAAATCATATCCTTTTACTGCCTGGAAGGAGTGAGGTAGGCCACGTGCATGTGACTTTATACATGGCTGCCCACGACAGCCATCACCCAGCAGCTGGCTCCCCTCCTGCCGCCCAGCACCTTAGCACAGAGCTCAGAGACTTAAGAGGGGGGATGTGGGGGTAGCTGATGTTCAACACCAGGGAGCGCCACCCTAGAAGCTCATGATTGGCTTCACAAGCTATTCTAACCCTGGTCATAAGGAGGAAACAGAGCCGCTATGTGAAAGGGCCAGGAGGAGAATGGGACAGTTTGAATTCATGTTGGGTGCAAAGAACTGAGGACTGACTCTGAGGGGCCACAGGGTAGGGGAGAACCACAGACCCTCCTGGCTGCCCCTCTGCAAGCCCTGGGAGAAAACCAGCCCAAACAATCCCATTCAAAAAAGGGCAAATGACTTGAATAGATGTTTCTCCAAAGAGCACACGCAAATGGCTAATAAGCACATGAAAAGAGGTTCAGCATCCCCAATCATTAGGGAAAGAAAAACTGTAAGATACTACTTTACACCCATTAGGATGGCTACTATCCAAAAAACAAAACAAAACAAACACACAGAAAACAATAAGCGTTGGCAAGAATATGGAGAAATTGGAACACTTGTGCACCATTGGTAGGAAGGTAAAATGGTGCAGCCACCATAGAGAACAGTGTGGTGGTTCCTCAAAAAATTAAAAACAGAACTACCATATGATTCAACAGTTCCACTTCTGGGTGTTTACCCAAAAGATTTGAAAACAAGGACTCAGAGAGATATTCATACACCTGTGTTCATAGCAACGTTATTCAGAACAGCTAAATCATGGAAGCAATGCAAGTGTCCATCAAAGGATGAATGGATAGGCAAAATTATGCATATATATGCAAAGGAATATTATTCAGACTTAAGGAAGAAAATTCTGCAGCATGCTACAACATGGATGAACCTTGAGGATGTTATGCAAATAAGCCAGTTACAAAAAGACAAATACTGTATGACTTCACTTTTATGAAAGACTTAGGGGCGCCTGGGTGGCTCAGTCCTTGAGCATCTGCCTTTGGCTCAGGTCATGATCCCGGGGTCCTGGGATCGAGCCCCACGTCGGGTTCCCTGCTCAGCGGGAAGCCTGCTTCTCCCTCTCCCACTCCCCCTGCCTGTGTTCCCTCTCTCGCTGTGTCTCTCTCTGTCAAATAAATAAATAAAATCTTAAAAAAAAAAAGACTTAGAGAAATCAAAATCATAGAGGCAGAAAGTAGAATGGGCTGGGGGAGGGAAAATGGGGAGTTAATGTTTAATGGGTGGAGATTCAGTTTTATAAGATGAAAAGCATTATGGAGATGATGGTGGGGATGGCTGCACCAACGTAATGAATGTATTTAATTCCACTGAACTGTATACTTCAAAATGGTTAAGATGGTAAATTTCAGGTCATGTGTCTTTTACCACAATAAAAAAATTGGGGGAAAAAAATCGAGGTATCCTGAATTGGGTACAGGAGTGGATACAAAGAAGGAGGTTCTGGGCTCCTTGGATAATGATAACTTATAATGAGCTGAACTGAGGAAACAAATGTGTGTGTTGAGATTTGCTGCAGGCTCTTTGGTGAGAACTGGTGAGTCATTTCTGGTTGTGGTTTCCTGCACATGAAGCACTCACAGGACATGAACGGATCATAAATTAAAGCTCAACATCACTGGGGGCCTCTAGTGCCCTCTCCCTGATGGAAGCAGGTGCAGGGCCAGACTGGCAGAGTCCTCCCAGGGAGCAGCCAGGAAATCAGGACTGTGTCTGGGAATTCACCCTCCAGGGTCTGCTCTCTGCAGCTGGGGCCTCAAAAGACACCATCCTTCTTCCTCATAGGCAACTTCCACCTCGCACTAATGAGCCACTAGGGGCCAGCTCTTCGCAAACAATTGAAACAACTTGCAGAGAAAAGTTTGATTTTAGCTCATTGAATGTTGAAAGAGAGGCTCATTCCTCTTCCCAGCACGTTTCCTCTGACGCTGCTCTCCTCAGGGAGCAGGGACCGCTCCATGTCATGGCCATTGCAGTGAGATGTCTTTCAGGTTCATGAAATCATCTCCCTCCAACTTGTGCTTCAGGTGTCTGCTCCAAGGCCACGCCAGCCATGGAGTCTTCCAGGAGAGCCTGGTACTGTCTCTTGGGAGCTGAAGTTTCCCTGAGTCTTGCAAGTCACCGTCCTGCCTGTAGTAACTTGTCGCCCTGTGCTTGAGGGCAGGAGCTAAGCTTCACACGGACTTTCATCTCACAATGTCAGTCGGCCTTCAGCAGATGACTTTGTTCCAGCCATGACCTTCTGTCTTTTATTTACCTTTTGTCGATGGAAGTTGGTGTTGTCTAACTGATGAACTCTGACCCCTAATAAATCTGGTTATCTAGATTGACTTTTCATGTGGGAGCCACAAGGAGGAAATCAGCGTCTTGCCAAAACCATTTTCAGAACAGGCCATCTTTTATTTCCTCGAAACCTCAGGCATCTCATGTTGTCAGTCAAAAACTACTGGGTCAGGCTCATAATTTTTAAATGTGAGATATGAGTGATATTTCGGCACAACCCCACCTTTGGTTTGTTGTTGTTTTCTTAGAAATATTTTTAAATTCAATGAAAAATATGCACATAAAAGAATGACCAGATTATGGAGGAGAAATAAGATGTTAATGTTATAGTTTGAGTTCCTGGATCCAGCTGAACCTGAAGACCTACCTTTGGGCTTTGCAGTCCCATGAGCCAATAGGCTCTCATTTTTGACTGGGCTAGTTTGAACTGTTTTTTTTTTTTTTTAATTTAATTTTATTTTATTTTATTATGTTATGTTAGTCACCATACAATACATCATTAGTTGTTGTTTTTTTAAAGATTTTATTTATTTATTTGACAGAGAGAGACACAGTGACAGGGGGAATGTGGGAGGGAGAAGCAGGCTTCCTGTGGAGCAGGGAGCCCAACACAGGGCTCGATCCCAGGACCCTGGGATCGCATGACCTGAGCTGAAGGCAGAAGCCCAACGACTGAGCCACCCAGGCGCCCCTACATCATTAGTTTTTGATGTGATCCATGATTCATTGTTTTCATATAACACCCAGTGCTCCAAGCAGTAAGTGCCCTCCTTAATACCCATCACAGGGCTAACCCATCACCCCACCCCCCTCCCCTCTAAAATCCTCAGTTTGTCTTGCCTTTGTTTTTTGATATATTTGCCAAGAAGGATGCAGACCATTTGTGTTCTTTCTTAGGTCTGTATATAGACAAATAAATCACTTTTGAGCCAAGTGATGTGAGCACAATCCAGACTTCCCATAACCAATGCTCATATACAACCTGCCATTTAATACCTTTCAGAATTTGGTAGAAAGAGCAGTTTCCGGAAATTGTAGGCAGAGACATGACATGAGGCCAGGGTTGATTTTATACAGTATTCCAACCATTTATACATGGGAAGCTGTGCTCTCTCCCCAACTAGGGTGAAAGCAGCGTGGACGCAGGCCTATCCCATCCCACTTCTCTCTCCTGTAGAATTGAAACAGTCCCTGCCATGCAGCAGGTGTCCAATAAACACTGACTAGATAAATCCTATAACCAGAGAAGGAATGTTGGCCGTTAGACCGAGAACATCATTTTACAACTAGTGCAGGTAAGGCTGGAGACAGGTGGGACACAAGAGTTCCAGGCTCTGCTCCAATATGGACCCTGGTACCTCCCTCAGCACAGTCGCAGGTATAATCATGATGACTGCCAGGACCATACCCGGCATCCAACCATTCCACCACCCCAAAGACAACATGGAGACCATGAACCCTCATCCCCAAACACTCAGAAGCAGCATGATGCAGGCTGCTTCCCGAACTCTGTTTTCTGGCATTTCCCACCCCATCACATCATGGATAGTTCTTCAACATCTCATGCCATTCTAACCAATCCCCCAAGTATATATCCAGAATAATCAGAGGATAAGATGGGTCTGCTCCAGATTAGGACCTAGCTCTGTCATCTCTCTCTCAGTCCTTTGATGAAGGCAAAATAGGGCAGAGAGTACTGAGGAAGGACATGGCCAGCCCTCTTCAGGGAATGTGCATCTGTGGAGGCTCACATTCCAGCTGGGGCTTGAGCTAACCTGGAAGATTCCCAACAGGAAAATCTCTTACGTCCCTGACCGACAATATGAATGCAATCCTCTTTCTTTCCACTTTAGCCCCTGGGGTAGGTGATTTGTTTGTGATCTGCAGAACATGGACAAATTCCCTGTGGATTGCCTATAATCAGGAGCTTTGGGCATTCACTTTGGTGGGGACCATAAAATCCCTACACATCTATAGAAGGGACGGTGTTCCAACCCAGAGGATAAGAGAACAGACTGTGCTTCTCCAGACCCCAGGTATTGTCCCCACACCCCAGAGCAGTGAGATTTGAGTAGGTTGGTACCCATCAATCCATAATTATCCATGGGGTGATCACACTTGCCATCTGACCCACCTACTTCATAGGGCTGCAGAAAGGCAAGTCAGGTCATGTATAGGGAAAGTCTATGCATTTGAATCAACATAACTTTTTTTTTAAGATTTCATTTATTTATTTATTAGAGGGAGAGAGTAGAGGGAGGAGAAGAGGGAGAGAAACAAGCAGACTCCCCACTGAGTGCAGAGCCCAACACGGGCCTCTATCCCACAACTCTGAGATCATGACTTGAGCTGAAATCAAGAGTGGGATACTTAACCGACTGAGTCACCCAGGCACCCCTGAATCAACATAACTCTTTTAAATATTGTCGAATCATGGCCTGAGAATGCTATCAATTAACCGCATTGGAAACTACAAAGTGCAAAATTTAGTCACACCAGTAACTCACACCGTGGCTCTATGTCCAACCTTGCTCAAGCAACTGTGGGTCCCAGGTTCCCAAACCAGGACCTCACCTTCTGCACAATGGCATGACTGTTTGCTTCAAACAACACCCCACAGTCCCCCAAATAAGACCTTGGGATCACCCTAAATTCCTAATTTATAGACATTTTTAACCAAAGTGTTCAAAGAGAAGCAGGCTGCTCTGGGAAGGAGCAGGTGCTCACCACCGAGGGAGAGCACATGCTGGGAGCACTATCACTTCCAGAAGTGCTCCAAGCAAGTTTCTCCGGTAGGTAGGAGGCTGTATCAGCCCATTCCACCTGCCACAGCCCTGCCGCCCTTGCTCTGCTCCAGGTGGGGCAGTCATGGAATCTGCCGCCAGCCCCGGAGGAGAGAAGTGAAGGCCAGAACTGCAACCTAGGGAAGGAATTAAGATCAGCACAGGCAGCCAGGTGAGACCAGGGGAAGCTGGAATGGAGGAGAAGGTCAGACACAGACACCCCGGATGTGAGGTTAGCAGATTCACATGTGGTGTCACATGACCTTTCGTCTAACCGCTCCTCTAAGTGCAGAGAGGACCTGGCTTCCGGGTTTCCTTCTGTCAGCATTCTGCAGGATGTCTGGTACGGTCCTGAGGAGAGGGTGTAGCAGCTCGATCGGGAGCTGCCGCCCGCTGATTTCCGCGGGACATGGAAGGACTGTGCCAGGGATTTTCAGTCACCCTCTCCCTTGTCCTCACAGGCCATCCCCATTGTACAGAGGAGGAAAAGGAGAACAAGCAATTAAATCCACTTCAAGATGAAAGGTGAGCCAGAGCATCGGTGTCAGCTGTCTTGCCCAGTGAGCAGCAGAGAATTCTAGGGAATGGGACATGGGCCTGCATGGTGCAAAGTCCTACACAACCATAATGGATTTTTGATGTTTCCATTTAAGGCTCCTGAAGCAAACACTAGGCAATGTGGAATTTTAAAGAAAATATTGAAAAGGTTGTCTTTATTGTCTTACGTTTCCCAGTGTTCTCCGCCACAGACCAGGCTGCCATTTTCCCTTCTGCCTCACCATGAGTTTCCAACACATCTCAGTTCTACTCCCCGTTGGCTTTAAACATATCAATTTTTGAGTTTAGTAAGTGCTTTCTGGTTGGCAGTAGTGTTCCTAGAATATAGGGTCTGTTCCCTTCTCTGGTGGCCCCACAGGGACGAGATGAGTGCTCCACACGCACCTGACTGATGATGGCGTGAGCAGATGGATGAAAGTCTCCCCATTTCATCCATTTCTGCCATTTTGTTTTACTTCAAGTTATATGAAAGTAACTGCAGATGTCCCTTAAGAATTCAGACTTCCATGGTACAGATCAAATCCCACCATACAAAGCATGATTACAACACAAATTCCCTACAGAACATGATGGGACCCAAAGAACTACCTCGTGATCCATTCGTTGCCAGAAATTTCTATTATACAAAAATTCAGCTACATCCTTAATATTGTTCATAATGAGGCAAAAATTAGTCTTGAGAAATCATATCTAGGGGCACCTGGGTGGCTCAGTCGTTAAGCGTCTGCCTTCAGCTCAGGTCATGATCCCGGGGTCCTGGGATCGAGCCCCGCATCCGGCTCCCTGCTCAGCGGGAACCCTCTCCCACTCCCCCTGCTTGTGTTCCCTCTCTTGCTGTGTATCTCTCTGTCAAATAAGTAAATAAAATCTTTTTTAAAAAAAGAAATCATATCTAATATTAAGATTTTGGCAAAGAAATCATTCAAAGCCAATGGATAAATAAATTACTCTGACTTATCTACTACATGAAGTGTGAAGTAGAGGACCAGAAGGAATGGGACAGGGACACAGTGTAAGGTGAGGTTAAGGTCCTGAATAAATACTTCATTTGGTTTTCTGTTTAAAATTTTGTAGACACGAACAACTCTGCACCTAAAATCAAAGTAAGATTTCCATAACCGACTGAACTTCTTCTGCAAATTCTTCATCCCAGCTTTCAAAAGTCCTTCAGAATTTAGACTGCCTGGGGATAAGGCAATCTCGAGAAATGATAGCTTCTAGAAGATACTAGAGAGAGTGGCACATGGAAAGTGAGTAGACTTTTCCCAAGTGATTCCAGGGGCCAGAACAGGAGACAACCATGGTGATAAAAATCAACTAACACAGGGCAGTCTAGAGAGGAAGACCACTAGCTCTGCCACTCTGGGAGCATCACTTAGTTCTGCTGTGCAACCCTTGCCTCATGTGGAACAGGGACATTTATAAAGTGACTGCAGAGGAGGGCTCTGAGGGGTCCCAGAAGCATCTGTGTACAGCACTAAGCACAAGGAGTGCTCAGTGAGTATTAGCTGTTCGCCTTCCCCGGCTATTGTTGCTGGCCAAGAATGAGAGTCCAATGTCTCCAGGTCTGCAGATTTTTCAAGAGGCAGAATCCAGATTTTATACGAAATCCTTGATTTTTTTAAAAAAGATTTGTTTATTTATTTGAGGGAGGGGAGGGAGGGAGAAGCAGGCTCCCTGCTGAGCAGAGAGCCCAACATGGGGCTCGATCCCAGGACCCTGAGATCATGACCTGAGCTGAAGGCAGACGCTTAACCGACTGAGCCACCCAGGCGCCCTGTAATCCTTGATTTTTAAAATGTCAGCAAATAGGAAATATCTTGTAGAACATTAAGGGTCTAAACCAAGTAAATACACCAGCAGGCAGTGTCTGGGTTGTTCCTCTGGTCTACAGTAGTCACATGTCCTGGATCACATAGACCAGATTCATAATTCCTCCTCATTCATATATTCGAGGAAATTCCTGTTGGCACAGAACCTTGGGCTTGCCTATGACTCCACCCTGCCTGCCTTCCACTCAGCTCTTATAAACACCTGCAGGAGCACCTGGGTGGCTCAGTCGGTTAAGCCTCCGCCTTTGGCTCAGGTCATGATCCCAGAGTCCCTAGATTGAGTTCCGTGTTGGGCTCCCTGCTCAGTGGGGAGGTCTGCTTCTCCCTCTTGTGCACGCTCTCTCTCTCTTAAATAAATAAAGTTTAAAAAAAAAGAAAGAAACACCTGCTATTTTCTTTGCTTAAATGCATTCATTAATCACAACAAAACATTTCTCATTAGCCTGCTGTCCACATATTTTCTACGGGTCGATTTTGGTGTGCAATACGTTTGTGAAAGTTCATTCTTCTATTTGATGGCTTTGTTGAGCACTGACCATGTGCTGCGGATTGTTACGGGCACTGGGCACACGACAGGGAATGGCGTGGACACAACCCTGTTCTCAGGAGGGCATGGCCTCATGGGGAAAACCCACCATAAACTAGTTAACAAATGACGTAACCTCCCACAGAGTTACAAAGGTGACAAATCAGCCATGAGAAGGTCCGGGTGGAGAGAAATGCTGGGACAAGAAGAGCCCATGCAAAGGCCCTGTTCTGAGGCAGGAAGGGCATGCAGTCAGATAAGCAGGCAGGAACCAGGGCAGGAAGTCCTTTCTAGAGAGGACATGCTGGCTGGGTTGAGGTCAAAGATTCGGTCACACTGCCCTCAGTACGCTGTGCCAGAGGGACGGGGCGGGTCCTCTCGAGTGGGATGGGGGAGGCACAGGCTCTGGATTCAAAGTGGGTTCAAAGTCTCCTTTGCCACTTCCTACTCATGTGGTCCTGAGCAAGCTACATATATTGAGTCTCAGCTACTTCATCTGAAAAGCGGGAATCATAAGAGTACCTATTTTGCGGGGATTAAGAGAGATCGTGCATGTAAACTCCGTAGCACATAATAAGCACATAATAAGCACTTGATAAGAAGCAGCAATTACCATGGGTACAAAATTCTGGTCATGTATCCAATCACAAATGACCTTTGATCTGATTCTTCACATACAGCAAGACCAGGCTCTGCTGGGATTTTGTCCTCCCCCTTGTGTGTGTAGGCTGTCACCTCCCCGAGCCAAAGTGGGATGTCCAGGGGGAAGGAGAATGGGACAGGAGTCACCAAGTTCCTCCTGCTTGGCATCACCAGTGACCCAGAGCAGCGGCAAGTCCTCTTCTGGCTCTTCCTGTGTATGTACCTGGTCACCGTGGCCGGGAACACACTCATTATCCTCATCATCGGCTCCGATCCCCACCGGCACACACCCTTGTACTTCTTCCTTACCAATCTCTGCTGACATCTGCTTCACCACCAACCTGATCCCCAAGCTGTTGGTCAGCCACGTAGCAGGAACATGGACGATCTCTTACCCCCACTGCCTGACCCAAATGTACTTTCTCATCTCCTTTGCCAACCTGGACACCTGTTTGCTGGCGGCCATGGCACTGGACCGTTGCGTGGCCATCTGCCACCCCCTACAGTACCACACCATCATCTCCCCCCAGCTCTGTAGGGGACTGACTACACTCATGTGGACGTGCTCAGGCCTCATCGCTCTGGTCCACACATTCCTCATGAACAGACTGACGTTCTGCTCCTCTGCCCGGGAGATCGCACACTTCTACTGCGAGGCCTACCTGCTGATGAAGATTGCCTGCTCAGACACGCGGGTCAATCAGCACGTGTTCCTGGGCGCCGTGGTCCTGTTTGTGGCCCCCTGTGCGCTCATTGTGGTCTCCTACATCCGCATAGCTGCAGCTGTCCTCCAGATCCCCTACACCCCAGGAAGGTGCAAAGCATTTTCCGCGTGCATCTCCCACCTGTCTGTGGTCACCCTGTTCTATGGAACTGTCCTGAGGGTATACATACGACCCCCCAACTCCTTCTCAGCCCAGGACACAGTAGCAACCATCATGTATACAGTGGTGACCCCCATGCTAAACCCCTTCATCTACAGCCTGAGGAACCAGGACATGAAGAAGGCTGTAAGAAGACTCTTCAGCAGGGGCTCCGAATCCTCTAAGCGGTGGTGAGCGCCGGGCTGATACCTGGAGAGGCCCAGGATGTCAGGAAACGGAACACGACTCTGCCATCGCCTCAACAACACCAACTTCCGCACACTGACAGGTAATTTTCTGAGAAGAAGAGGCCTGAAATTAGAGGAATTTTTAATGTATTCTATCTCTGAGAAACCCGGGCTCCTTCCAGCTCTCTCCTCTAATGATAGGGTGGGGCTAGCAACCCCATGCTTCCAAGGTGGCTGCTGGGGCTCCATCCATCTCTTCCTGTCCCAGGCAGGCAGGAGGAAGATAGCAGGACCAAAAGACTTGCCACTTGCAAGGGCTCTCTCAGAAGCCCCAACAGCTGCTTCTGGTTCGTTTCTCAAAGGTCTCGCCCTAATAGCAAGGCAGGCTGGGAAATGTAGCTGCTATTTTTTGCTGCTGCTGCTATTGTTTTGGTTAGGCTTGGACAGGCCGCCACCTTATATGCTGAGCAGGGAGCCCAAGAGCAAGCGGTCCGTAGCTTGCTCAGGACGAATGGGTAGGAAGTGGCAAAGGAGACCTTGAACCCACTTTGAACCCAGAGCCTGTGCCTCCCCCATCCCACTCGAGAGGACCCGCCCCGTCCCTCTGGCGCCGCTTACTGAGGGCAGTTCTCTTAGAAAGGAAGGGGGGATGGATAGTGACCAGACAACAGGCAGGTGCGCAACGATACGCGAGACTTATTTTGCCACATTTTATAGATACGAAGCCACACAGTTATTTTAGGAAAATGAACCTGTGTTTTACACATTGACCCCCTCTGGGTGGGGACTGTGTGTCAGGAGAAACACCTGATGTGCTCCCACACTGCTGAGGCTATGACATCAGCAGAAGGATCCCACGGTTCTCCTGCACGTCGGGGTCCCCCTGCGGGGAGCACAGCAGTAGGGAGCGAAAGCGAAAGGAGAGTTCATGCCATTCGGTTATCGTGAAACTTTAATTTTTCCCAAGGAGATGGTTTATATTTCATCTTGAATGTTTTTTGCACTGGGGAAAATTAACATTGGAAGTGTAAAAATTTATAAAAGGAAACCTCATTTAAAATGGGGGGGGGTGCATCTGGGTGGCTCAGTCGGTTAAGCAGCTGACTCTTAATCCCAGCTCAGGTCTTGATCTCGGGATTATGAGTTCAAGCCCCAGGCTGGGCTGCACACTGGGCACAGAGCCTACTTAAAAAAAAAAAAAAAAAAAAAAAAGAGGCGTCAGGAGGCCAGCAGGGGGAGCTCTCACACCGTAAGCTCCTGGCCAACTGCAGCCCCTACTACTTTAGCTACTACTTTACCGCCCCAGGAGGAAGAAAGGTTTTCCTCCTCCCCCAGCAACAGCCCAGCCAATGAGAGACCGTCACAGCTCAGCCAATGAGAAGCCACCATACTTCCAACTCCCAGTTTAACCCAATGGACCTTGTGTTTACAACAGCCCCTCCCAACGCCCCCTTTTCTCTATAAAAGAGCGTTCCTCTCTTTTGCTCCCCAGACTTGCCTGTGGTTTTGCAGAAGCTTGCTTGTCGGAGATTGCAGTTCTCTACTCTGTCAAACCCGTTTTTGCTGGGAAAATAGCCAGCAGTTTTATTTTTTGAAGTTAACAGGAGAAAGTTCATATTGTTCAGACTTTGCACAATATTTTATTGATGTAGGTGTGTGTGGTAAAATAAAGCATGGATTATTTTAAATAAATCAGACAATAAAGCTTTAGAATCCAGTATCAACAGATGGGTTTTTTTTTTTAAGATTTTTAAGATTTTATTTATTTATTTATTAAAGAGAGAGACATTGAGAGAGAGAGAGACAGTGTGTCTCACGGAGAGGGACAAGCAGACTCGGTGCTGACTGAGCAGGGAGCCCGATGCGGGACTCGATCCCGGGACTCCAGGATCAGGATCATGACCTGAGCCGAAGGCAGACACTTAACGACTGAGCCACCCAGGTGCCCCTTGAATCCAGAATATTTTTTTTAAAGATTTTATTTATTTATTTGAGAGAGAGAGAGCACAAGAGGGGGGAGCGGGAGAGGGAGAAGCAGGCTCCCTGCTGAGCAAGGAGCCCGATGCGGGACTTGATCCCGGGACTCTAGGATCATGACTTGAACCAAAGGCAGTTGCTCAACCAACTGAGCCACCCAGGCGCCCCATGCATGAGGCTTCTTTACAGAAAGATTAATAGAATAAAAGCCTACCACAGAAGTGAAAAGTTGAATGACAAGAAGAACATGTTCAAGTTCCATGACAGGTTATCACACCTACACATGCACACACGCACGCACATACACACACATAAAATAAAAATGGCAGAGGACAGCAACAGTAATAAAAAAAATACGGTCTTCTTCCATAGTCTTGGCCTCTGTGGAGAGGGCTGATCCATACTAATCTTACCAAAAAGGGCCACACCTAGTGCTCTCGCCCAAACAGGCTTTCTCGTTTGTTTCATTACGGATGGGCCAAGAGTCTTCCAAACCTTCAAATTCCCTTCCTTTTTGCTTAACAAGGACATCTTTACATGATACAACTATCCTGCTTACAAGGCAAAATACACTAATCCCTTCCCCAGAAAATGAGGTAGTGTTTTCTCTTGATATCCCACAGTTTAAATACTATGATTTAAAATTAATAAATAATGACAAAGTCAATACATCTTATGTTACATGATAAGAGAATAAGGTAATTAAGAGAACACAGATATTTCCTTAATATATGTGTATATATACAAACCTATTTGTAACAAAATAAGAAGGAAATACTCATGATGAGTATAGAAGTTCTGCTTACTAGAAAGATTTCCTTTCACCACTATCCTTCAGGGACGTCCCAGAGAGAGGCTGTAGTCTGCAGCCATCCACTTACAGGTGGTGGTAGCCAATTGCACAGAATCATCTGTAAAGTGGGCCAGAATGTGAAAATTTACTCATGTAGGGAAGATGTTAGGGTTCGAAGCCAATGGCCAAGAAAGAATTCCTGAGATGTCTTTGGTGGGACAGGACCTGTGGGCAGAAGGAGCTGCACTGGGGTCATGAGGGGTGGGCTATTATATACATTCAAGTAGGGAGGGGGTTAGAGATAAAGTCCCTCTAAGGAACTTTGGAAGCAAGGTTTCCAGGACCTTGAGGGGGCTAGCTGTTGTTGGGAAAAGGCCATTTATCACCATCTAATAAAACCTTAGTCATGAGACCCTTTAGATATGTATTGATGGGCCATATGCTTGGGGGATGATTGCCAACACAGATTATTGCCAACATGTATCTTGGGGGTTTAGAGATAAAGGAAATTTCTAAAGGAATTTTTAAATGTTAAAGTAGACTCACAGGGTGCTGGGGGTTGGGCTCAGATCGCCTTTTGCCCTTAGCAAAGTATTAACATCGAGGCAGTTGAGTCCCTAGAGGAAATGTCACTCTGCCTGTTTCAAGGACTTGTCAATGGGCTGTAGATAGTAAGGAAATTTAATAATTTCTCTTCTGCTTTTGTTGCCCACATCATTTACTATATTACAAAGATGACAATTTAATTAGCAGAAGGAAGAAGAGATTATTTAACAGAGATTCTTATCAAAATTGGCAATCAAAATCTAAGTAAAAAGTGTTTATTTTTATCTCATAACAAAATTCTGGATGGACTGAAAACTGCAGAGTAAGAAATAAAACCAAAGAAGTCCTTAGAACACAATATAAGTGAAGATCTTCAGGGAAGGCCATTTTAAGCATGTCACCAAATCTGAAAGCATGAAAGAAAGAATTTGATCTAATGACATAAACAGTTAAAAATGAAATGTTTAGGGCGCCTGGGTGGCTCAGTTGGTTGAGCGACTGCCTTCGGCTCAGGTCATGATCCTGGAGTCCCTGGATCAAGTCCCGCATCGGGCTCCCTGCTTGGCAGGGAGCCTGCTTCTCCCTCTAACCCTCCCCCCTCTCATGGTGCTCTCTTAAATAAATAAATCTTTAAAAAAAAAAAAAAAGAAATGTTTACAAAATGTTACAAACTGAAACTCTGTGCCCATCAAAAGATAATCCTGGAGCTCCTGGAGGGCTCAGATGGACTCTTGATTTCAGCTCAGGTCATGATCTCAGGGTCGTGAGATTGAGCCCTGCATCTGCTTGTCCTTCTCCCTCTGCTCCTCCCCCCATTTGCTCTCTCTCTCTCTTTAAAATAAATTTTTTTTAAAAAAGCTCTAAAAATAATAATTCCATTGCCCCCTTAGCCCAGCCCCTAGTAACCACAATTCTACTTTGTCTCTATGCATTTGATTATTCTAGGAACCTCATATAAGGGGGAATGATACCATATTTGTCCTTTTGTGTCTGACTTATTTCACAAAGCATGACATCTTTGGGTTCATCCACATTATGGCATGTATCAAAATTCCATTGTTTTCAAGGCAGAATCATATCCCATTGTACGTATATTCCACATCTTGTTTATCCATTCATCTGTCTTCAGACGTCTGAATTGTCTCCACCTTTTGGCTATTGTGAATAATGCTGCTCTGAACTCCGGTATCGTTTCTAGTCCCTACTTTCAATTCTTTGGGGTACATTCCAAGAAGTGGAATTGCTGGACCATCCAATAATTCTGCTTAATGTTTTGAGGAACCCCCAAACTTTCCCACAGTGGCTGCACCATTTTACCTTCCCACCAGCAGTGCACACAGGCTCCAGTTTCTCCCCAAACTCGCTAACTCTTGTGTCTCTGCCACTGGATTTTGTCAGCAGCCAGTGGCGGGACCTGGCCTGTTTGGGAGTCCGGGAGCCAGGTACTCTTGCACTCCTGCACTCTGGTTACGGTAGTATCTCACTGTGGTTTTGGGTTTTTTGGGGTTTTTCGTTTGTTTTTGCCCAAAAGAATTTCATATATTTTTCCTTTTAAGATTAAATGATGAATACAGCTTACAACATCTGACCAAGTTCAGACTATAGAAGGAGGTAGTTCTAGTCATCCTTAAGTGCGGATGGGAACACTTAATGGGGATGACAATAATCCCTAGAAACTGGCTTGGCATCAAGCTAAAACTGATGCCAAATTAATTGATGTGTATATTCAATATTCATTCAACGAATGTTAACTGAGCACTGACTATGTGCCAGGCACTGTGCTGGACACTGAACCTACTTTTTTTTTTCCTTCTCTGATAATTTTATTTATTGCCCAAAATTCTCAACAATGAATTTAAAATGGAAAGCACTGATGACTAAGAGGTGACTGCAAAAAGAATCAGACTTTTTTTTTCTTTCTGGAGTAGAATTCAGTGATTCATCACTTACGTACAACACCCAGTGCTCATCTCACTGTAGGGTTTTTTTTTAAGATTTTATTTATTTATTTGACAGAGAGACAGCGAGAGAGGGAACACAAGCAGGGGGAGTGGGAGAGGGAGAAGCAGGCTTCCTACGGAACAGGGAGCCTGACGTGGGGTTTGATTCTAGGACCTGGGATCATGACCTGAGCCAAAGGCAGATGCTTAATGACTGAGCCACCCAGGCGCCCCCTCACTGTAGTTTTGATTCAAATTTCCCTAATAATTGGTGGTGTTGATCATCTTTTCATGTGCTCATTAGCCATTTGTACACCTTCTCCAGAGAAGTCCTCTGCAATCTCTGAAGTGGGATGTTTGTTTGTTGTTGTTGGGTTGTGGAGTTTTTATATATTCTGGATATTAAATCCCTTATCAGATATGTCATTTTAAATATCTTCTCCCATTCTGTGGGTGGTCTTTTTGTTCTCTTGACAGTATCCTTGGAAGCACAAAAGTTTAATTTTGAATAAGTCCAATTTATTTTTTTCCCTTCCCTGCCTGTGCTTTGGTATCATATCCAGGAAATCACTGCCAAATCCAATGTTGTGAAGTTTTCCTCTATAGTTCACTCTAATAGCTGTATAATTTTAGCTCTTCTGTTTAGGTCTTTGATCCATTTGAGTTAACTTTATATGTGGTGTGAGGTAAGGGTCCCACCTCATTCTTCTGCATGTGGATATCTAGTGTGTCAGCCCACCTTCCGAGGAAAATACTGTCTTTTCTCCATTGATCTTCACACTGCTGCAGAAAATCATTTGACCATATATGTGAGGTTTATGTCTGGACTCTATTTCACTGTACAATACCACTGTCTTTATGCCACTAAAACACTGCTTTGATTACTGTAGCTTTGCAGTAAGTTTTTCAATCAGGAAGTATGAGCCTGCCAAGAGTGTTCTTTTTGAAGACATTTTGGCTATTTGAGGTCCCTTGATATGAATTTTAGGATAGACTCTTCTATTTCAGGAAAAAAAAAAGCAGCCATTGGATGTTGATTGAATTGCACTGAATCTGTGGATCACTTGGGTACTATTGATATCTTAACTATATTAAGTCTTCTGTCCACACACAAGATGCCTTTACATTTATTTATATCTTGTCTAGTTACCTTCACCAATGTTTTATATTTTCCCATGTACAAGTCTTCCACCTCCCTGGGTAAGTTTGTTTCTAAGTATTTTATTTTTTCAATGATACTGTAAGTTGAGTTTTTTATTTTGTTTTTGGATTGTCCATTGTTAGTAAATAGAAACTCAATTGATCTTTATATGTTGATTTTTTATCCTGCAACATTGCTGAATTTTTATTAGTTCTAATAGCTTTGGTGGAATCCTCAGGGCTTTCTATATAGAAGATTGTCTCATCCATGAACAAAGAAAATTTTACTTCTTCCTTTCCAATTTGGATGTTATTTCTTTTTCTTGCTTAATTGCTCTGGCTAGGACTTCCAGTACTATATTGAATAAAAGTGGCAAAAAATGGGCATCTTTGTCTTGTTCCTGATCATAGGAGAAAAGCTTTCAGTTTTTCACCATTGAGCATGATATTATTTGTGTTTTTTTCACAGATGTCATTTCATTAATCACATTTTCTTCTATTCCTACTTTGTTCACTCTTTTCTTCCCTATCATGAAAGGGTGTTGAATTTTGTCAAATGCATTTTCTTTATCAACTGTGATAGTCATGTGGCTTATTACATTGGTTGATTTTCATATGATGAACCATCCTGAAATTAATACTGCTTGGCTATGGTTTCTAATCCTTTCAATATGCTGCTGAATTTGGTCTATTATTTTATTGAGGTTTTGCACCTATTCTCATAAGGAATATTGGTCTGTAGTTTTCTTATACTGTTTTTGGTTTTGCTATCAGAGCAGTGCTAGTCTTACAAAATGAGCTTGGAAGTACTCCATCCTTTTCATTCTTTAAAAGGCTTTGAGAAGGATTGGTGTTAATTCTTTTTTTTTTTTTTTAAAGGTTTTATTTATTTATTTGAGAGAGAGAATGAGAGCACAAGGGGGGGAGCAGGAGAGGGAGAAGCAGACTCCCCGCTGAGCAGGGGAGCCCGATGCGGGACTCGATCCTAGGACTCCAGGATCATGACCTGAGCTGAAGGCAGTCGCTTAACCAACTGAGCCACCCAGGCGCCTGGTGTTAATTCTTTTTAATTGTTGGTTATATTCACTGGTGAGGCCATTTGGTCCAGGGTTTTTCTTTGTTAGAAAGTTTTGGTTACTAATTTAATCTCCTTATTACAAGTCTGTTAAGATTGATTCTTTTATGATTCAGTCTTGGTAGGTGTTATCTTGCTAGGGATTAGTCATGTTCATTAGGTTATCTAATTTATTGGTGAACAATTATTTACAGTCTTGTATTATAATCCTTATTAGTAAAATCAGTAGTAATGTCCCCCTTTTTTAACTTTTTTCCCCCATTTTCATTTCTGATTTTAGTATTTGAGTCTCCTTTCTTTCTTTCTTTGTCAATCTAACTAAAGATTGTTCACTTGTATTGCTCTTTTCAAAGAATAAATTTTTGACTACAATGATTTTCTCTACTGTTTGTTTATTCTCTATTTTATTTATGTCCAATCTCATCTTCATTATTGATTTTCTTCTGCTAGCTTTAGGTTTAAATTGTTCTGCTTTCCTGGGGCGCCTGGGTGGCTCAGTTGGTTAAGCGACTGCCTTTGGCTCAGGTCATGATCCTGGAGTCCCGGGATCGAGTCCCGCATCGGGCTCCCTGCTTGGCAGGGAGTCTGCTTCGTCCTCTGACCCTATCCCCTCTCATGTGCTGTCTCTCTCATTCTCTCTGTCTCAAATAAATAAATAAAATCTTTAAAAAAATAAAATAAAAAAAATAAATTGTTCTGCTTTCCTTAAAGTAGAAGGTTGTTGTTTTAAGATCTTTCTTTTTCCATTTTCTTCTTCTTTTTCATTTTTATTTTTTAAATTTTTAAATTTTTAAATTTTTTTAGAGAGCAAGCTCGCAAGTGGGAGTGGGGGATGCGGGGAGTGGAATAGAGAGAATCTTAAGCAGGATCCATACCCAGCACAAAGCCTCATGCAGGGCTTGATCTCACAACCCTGAGATCATGACCTGAGCCCAAATCAATTCGGACACAACTGACTGAGCCACCCAGGTGCTCCTTTTTCTTCTTTTTTAAGGTAAGCAGTTATAGCTATCAATTTCCCTGTTAGAACAGCATTTCCTGTAGAGCAGATGTAGTTATAATAAACTCCCCTGGCTTTTGTTTATCTGGGATTATCTCTCCCTCATTTTTGAAAGACTATTTTGCTGCACATAAAAATCTCAGTTGACAGGTTTTTTCTTTCAGCACTTTAAATATCTTCTGAACTCCAAAATTTCTACTGAGGAATTATTTGATAATCCTATCACAAATCTCTTGTATTTGATGAATCACCCCTTCTTTCTTGCTGCCTTTCAAAATTCTCTCTTTATCCTTGGCTTTCAATAGATTAATTATAGTGTGTCTCAATTCAGATCTTCTGTGAGTCTGTCCTACATGGAGTTTGCTGAGTTCCATGGATTTGCAAATTCGTGTCTTTTTTTTCTTTTAAAGATTTATTTATTTGAGAGAGTGCGCGCATGCACACATGTGGGGTAGGGGGCAGAGGGAGAGGGGGAGAGAGTCTTAAGCAGACTGTGCTGAGCACAGAGCCCCATGTGGGTCTCAATCTCATGACCCCGAGATCATGACCTGAACCAAAACCAAAAGTTGGATGCTTAACTAACTGTGCCACCCAGGCGCCCCTTCCTTATGATTTTCTTTCTTTCTTTTTTTTAAATTTTTGATGTAGTGTTCCATGATTCATTGTTTGTGTATAACACCCAATGCTCCATGCAGAACGTGCCCTCCTTAATACCCATCACCGGGCTAACCCATCCTCCCACTCCCCTCCCCTCTAGAACCCTCAGTTTGTTTTTCAGAGTCCATCGTCTCATGGTTCATCTCCCCCTCCGATTTCCTGCCCTTCATTCTTCCCCTCCTACTATCTTCTTCTTCTTTTTTTTTCTTAACATATATTGCATTATTTGTTTCAGAGGTACAGATCTGTGATTCAACAGTCTTGCACAATTCACAGCACTCACCATAGCACATACCCTTCCCACTGTCTATCATCCAGCCACCCCATCCCTCCCACCCCACCCCCCACTCCAGCAACCCTCAGTTTGTTTCCTGAGATTAAGAATTCCTCATATCAGTGAGGTCATATGATACATGTCTTTCTCTGATTGACTTATTTCGCTCAGCATAACACCCTCCAGTTCCATCCATGTCGTTGCAAATGGCAAGACCTCATTCCTTTTGATGGCTGCATAATATTCCATTGTATATATATACCACATTTTCTTTATCCATTCATCTGTCCATGGACATCTTGGCTCTTTCCACAGTTTGGCTATTGTGGACATTGCTGCTATAAACATCAGGGTGCACGTACCCCTTCAGATCCCTACATTTGTATCTTTGGGGTAAATACCCAGTAGTGCAATTGCTGGATCGTATGGTAGCTCTAGCAAATTCGTGTCTTAAACTAAATTTGGGGAGTTTTCAGCCATTATTTCTTCAAATAATCTGCCTCTTTCTCTCTTTTCCTTCTGAGACTCCCATAATGAATATATTGACTCACTTCCTAGTAATCTCAAATGTTCTATCTTCACATTTGCCAATTCTTTCTTCTGCTTGCTGAAATCTGGAGTTGAATGCCTCTACAGCATGTTAAATTCAGTTACTTTCTTTTTAAGGTCCAGAATTTGTTTGGTTCCTTTTTATAATTGCTATCTTTTTGTTGATATTATCATTTTTTTCCTAGATCATTTTCCTTATTTCCTTTAGTTCTTTGTCCATATTTTCCTTTAGCTCTTTGAGCATATTTAAGACAATTTTCTAAAAAGTTTTTGCCTGTCTGATGTCTGTGTTTCTCCAAGAACAGTTTCTGCAGCCTTAATCTGGTCAAGTTGTTATACCAAAATACCATAGACTGGATGGCTTAAATAACAAACATGTATTTCTCAAGGTTGGGAAGTCCAAGTTCAATGTTCCAGCAGATTCAGTTACTGGTGAGGGCTCTCTCTGTGGCTTGCAGATACTACCTTCTTGCTATGTCCTCATATGATGGAGAGAAAGCTCTGATCTCTCTTCCTCTTCTTGTAAGGATACCAGTCCCATCTTGGGAGTCCCACTTTCATGGCCTCATCCAAACTTAATTATTGCCCAAAGGCCTACCTCCAACACCTTTATATTGGGGATTTGAATTCATATATGAATGGGGGGGGGACACATTCAGTCTCATAACACTGCCAATTCATTTTCTTCCTTGAATGGGCCACATTTTCTTGTTTCTTTATAGGTCTTGTGATTTTGTTGTTGTTGCTATTGAAAATTGGGCACTTGAAAAAAGTCCCATGGACATAGTTTCTGGATCTACATGCAAAGAGCATGGAAGTTGCCATTCCATCCTAACAACAAGTACAAAGCTGAACAGACAGAAAAATCCACAATTCTTCTAGGATCTGCAAGACAGGTGAGCACACAGGGCAAGCCATTACCCCCAAGACTGGAGAAACCAACAGGCGATTATAGAAAATAACTTATTGGAGCAGAGACTTGACAGAGTAATTGGCAATTACTGCAGGTGTGAACTCTGAGAGTTAAAAACTCCAGGGGACCTTGTTATAAGAGGGGTGCCAAAATTTTGTGAGATTTATTTTCAGGAGCTCAATGAGGTTTCCTCCATAAATACTGGAGGAAAATCTCCTCATGTTTCCAGGAAGGAGAGAGGAAAAGGAGCCATCTTGAAATACAAGATAGCATTCTGTTCTTAACAAGGCCTGCCCTCAGAAGAAACTAGTTAACCAGAGCCTAAACTGCTAGAGTATTATCAAAGCCTAACCATTCTGGGAGAAGAGGAATAGCCAACTCTATTCAGCCTTACCCTTCCACATGGGAGAAGAAATACCCAATATAGCACACCCTCACCACCCAACCCACTGATGAACTTAGAAAAAAAAAGATTTTAAAACACTAATAAAGTTCAGTCAGGAGGCACAGGCTTACTAAAAGATGGACACCTCATCATAGAACTATAGAAAACTTTCCTGCCACTCACACCTCACCACCACATTACTAAAGGCCTATTTACAGCAATTGATTTTGCTCAGTTCATCATCTCCAGCTATCAAGAAAAAAATACGATGCATGCCAAAAGGCAGAAAACACAATTTGAAGAGACAGAGCAAGCATCAGAACCAGATGTGGCAGGGAATTTGGAATTTTAAGACTGGGAATTTAAAACGACTATGATTAATATGCTAAGGGTGCTAATGGATAAAGTAGACAGCATGAAAGAATGGATGAGCAACGTAAGGAGAGAGACAGAAATCCCAAGAAAGAACAACAAAAAAAAAATGCTAGAGATCAAAAACACTGTAACAGATATGAAGGGTGTTCTTGATGGACTTACTAGTAGACTGAACATGGCTGAGAAAAGAATCTCTGAACTTGAAGATATCTAAATAGAGACCTCCAAAACTGAAAAGCAAAGAAAAAAGACTGAAAAAACAATACCCAGGGACTGTGGGACAACTACATAAGGTGTAATATACAGGTAATGGGAGTACCAGAAGGAGAAGAAAGGAACAGAAGATCTGAAACAATAATAACTGAGAATCTTCCCAAATTAATGTCAGACACCAGATCACAGATCCCAGAAGTTCAGAGATCACCAAACAGGATGAATTCTAAAAATGCTAAAATACTACACCTATGCATATCATTTTTAAATTACAGAAAATCAAAGCTAAGAAAATACTCTGAGAGAAGCCAGAGGGAAAGATACCTACCTATAAAGGAACAAAGATAAGAAGGCCACTACTATACCACCATTTATGAGGCCACCATACATCCAACATCTCTTCAGAAACCATGCAAGCAAGAAGAGAGTGGAGTGAAATATTTAATGTGTTGGGGGAAAAAAACACCACCAACCTAGAATTCTGTACCCTGCAAAATTATCCTTGAAAAGTGAAGGAGAAATGAAGATTTTATCAGACAAACAACAAATAAGGGAGTTTGTTGATAGTATACCTGCCTTGCAAGAAATGTTAAAAGAACTTCTTTAGAGAGAAGGAAAATAATATAGGTCGGAAACTCAGATCTTCATAAAGAAAGGAAGAGCATCAAAGGATTAGGTGAAGGTAAAATTAAAACTTTTATCTTTCTTATTTTTTTTTTTAAGATTTTATTTATTTGACAGAGAGAGAGACAGCCAGAGAGAGAACACAAGCAGGGGGAGTGGGAGAGGGAGAAGCAGGCTTCCCGCAGAGCAGGGAGCCCAGTGCGGGGCTCAATCCCAGGACCATGGGATCATGACCTGAGCCGAAGGCAGATGCTTAACCATCTGAGCCACCCAGGTGCCCCTATCTTTCTTATTTTTAACTGGTCTAAGAGATCACAGTTTGTTCAAAATAATAACAACAATGTGTTTGATTATATATGCTTATGTCTACCTCATAAATATATATACACTATACATATATATATGCTTATGTAAAAGTGAAATGAAAAACAGCAATGATACATGGCACAAGAGGGCAGGATTAGGATTGTTTTGCTATTATAAGGTACTCACAAAACCCATGAAGTGGTATAGTGTTACTTGAAAGTGGGCTTATATTAGTTGTAAATGTATTGCAAACTCTAGGGCAACCACTGAAGAAAGTAACAAAAAGAAATGTATGTGTTATGAAAGGAAAGTAAAAGGAATCATATGAAATGCTCAATTAAAACCTCAAAGGCAGGGTGCCTGGGTGGCTCAGTTGGTTAAGCAACTGCCTTCGGCTCAGGTCATGATCCTGGAGTCCCGGGATCGAGTCCCACATCGGGCTCCCTGCTCAGCAGGGAGTCTGCTTCTCCCTCTGACCCTCCTCCTTCTCCTGCTCTCTGTCTCTCATTCTCTCTCTCAAATAAATAAATAAAATCTTAAAAAAAAAATAAAACCTCAAAGGCAAAAAGAGAATGGAAAACAAATATAGGAACAAAGAACAAGGACAACAAATAGAAAACAGTAACAAACATGGTAATATTAATTCAACTATATCAATAATCACTTTGAATATCAGTGGTTTAAATGCACCAGTTGAAAGGCAGATTGTCAGATGGATCAAAAAATATGATTCAACTATAAGTTGTCTACAAGATACCCATTTTAAATATAAAGACATATATAGAATAAAAATAAATGGAGAAAATAGACTATGCTAACATGAATCAAAGAAAGTTGGGATAACTGTATTAATTTCAGAAAGAACAACTGTTAAAGCAAGGAAAGTTATCAGGGATAAAGAAGCAAATTACATAATGATAAAGGGGTCAGTTCTCCAGGAAGACATAACAATTTTTAATGTGTACATGTCTAAAAATGAATCATCAAATTGCACAAGGCAAAAACCAACAGAACTGTAAGGAGAAATAGAAGAATCAACTATTATGAAATAGAAGAATCAACTATTATAACTGGAAACTTCAACACCCCTCTATCAGGAATTGATAGATCCAACAGATAGAAAGCCAGTAAGGATGTAATTGAACTCAATAACACCATCAATCAAGTAGATATGATGGACATCTATAGAATATTCCATCCAACAACAAATACACATTCTTCTCAAGCTCATATGGAATATTTATCAAGATAGACCACATTCTGGGCCATAAAACACATCTTAACAAATTTAAAATAATACCAGTCAAACAATAGTTGCTCTTCCAAGACTCACAATGGAATTAAACTGGAAATCAATTACAGAAAGATAGCTAGAAAATCTCAAAATTCTTGGAGATTAAACGATAAACTTCTAAATATCACAAAGGTCAAAGAAACCTCAAGAGAAATTTTTAAATATTTTGAACTAAATGAAAATGAAAACACAACTTATCAAAATTTGTTGAGGGTATTGAAAGCGGTGCTTAAAGCGAAATTATAGCACTGAATACATACATAAGAAGAGAAGAAAGATCTAAATTACTAATCCAAGCTTTCACTTTAGCAAACTAGAAAACGAAGAGCAAATTAAGTCCAAATTAAGCAGAAGAAAAGAATAAAAATTAGAGTAGAATGAAGTTGAAAACAGGAAATCAATAGCAAAAATCGACAACACCAATACCTGGTTCTTTGAAAAGATCAACAATATCAAAAAGCCTCCAGCCAGGCTAATTAATCAAAAAAGATTGGACATGGATTTCTAACATGGGATATGAAAGAGGGGACATCACTACAAAACTTTCATTTATACAATAAAGTTATAATAAAGGAAGATTTATAAACAACTCTATGCAAACTAGATTGATAACCTAGATGAAATCAACCAATTCCTTGAAAGTTACAATCAACTAAAACTCATGCAAGAAGAAACAATCTGAATAAGTCTGCATTTATTAAAGATACTGATCAATAATTAAGAAGCTTCTAGAATGGAAAGGACCAGGACCAGATGGGTTCTACCACACACTGAAGGAAGAAATTATACCAATTCACTATAATCTCTGTCAGAATATAGAAGCAGAGGGTATACTTCCAAATTCGTTTTATGAAGCCACAATTACCACAATACCAAAATCCCACAAAGAAAACAGAAGAAAACAAACTACAAACCAATATTTCTCATGAAGATAAATCTAAAGTCCTCAACAAAATATAGCAAATCAAATCTAACAAGTATGAAAAGAATTATACACCATGACCAAGTGGGATATATCCCAGATATGCAAGGCTAGTTGAACATCTGAAAATCAGTTAATGTAACCATCATATCAACAATCTAAAGAAAAATCACATGGGCATATCAATAGATGCAGGAAATGCATTTGACAAAATCCAATACCCATAAATGATAAAAACTATCACCAAACTAGTAATAGAAGAAGACGTCCTCATTTTAATAAATTCCCTATAATTCACATAATGGTGAGAAACTCAAAGCTTTCCCAGGATCAAGACCAAGATGTCTCTTCTCACTACTAATTTTCAATATTGTATTGGAAGTGATAGTTAATAAAAAAAGACAAGAAAAGGAAATAAAAGGCATACAGATTGGGAAGGAGTAAAACTGTCTTTGTTCACAGATGAATGTTGATTCACAACCTCAGGATTTCCCCAGGTGAAGTCTGAAACCCCTTACATGAAGGGCAAGGGGAGACAGAAGAAAGCAGACCACTCCAGATTGGTAGGTGGCAGTTTTAAGAAGCAAGGTAACTTATATAGTAGACGTGTCTTGGGCAGCCATAAGACTAGCAGATCTCTGTACCCACCTGCTGGAATCCTAAAAGTTTACATACGGCCTTAACATATCAAGTCCATTACTCTCTCAAGGCTAGGTACTAGAAATGGCTGCTAGTATGGAAATAGCAGGCAGAATGTACATTCCAAGGGCAGGGGAAGGGGTAAGGAGCCTCCTATTGCCCGGGTCCATCTCATGAGTCAAACATTGGCCATGTCCTCTCGATGACCTCCTCCTGCAATGACATGATAATCTATATAGAAACCCCAAAAGAGGGGCGCCTGGGTGGCTCAGTTGGTTAAGCGACTGCCTTCGGCTCAGGTCATGATCCTGGAGTCCCTGGATCGAGTCCCGCATCGAGTCCCGCATCGGGCTCCCTGCTCGGCAGGGAGTCTGCTTCTCCCTCTGATCCTCCCCCCTCTCATATGCTCTCTCTCTCTCATTCTCTCTCTCATAAATAAATAAAATCTTTAAAAAAAAAAAAAAGAAACCCCAAAAGAACTGACCAAGAAATTCCTAGAACTAATAAGCAATTGCAGCAAGGTTAAAGGATACATGGCTAATACACAAAACTCTATCAATTCTCTCTATACCAGCAATCAACAAGTGGTATTTGAGATTAAAAACACAGTATCATTTACGTTAACACCCCCCAAAGTGAAATATTTAGCTATAAATCTAATAAAATATGTACAAGATCTATATGAAGAAAACTATAAAACTCTGAACAAAATGAACAAAATCAAGGGAGAACTAAATAAATGGAGAAATATTCCATGTTTGTGGGGAGGGAGACTCAATATTGTCAAAATGTCAGCTCTTCCCAAATTAGTCTATAGATTCAATAAAATACCAATCAAATTATTTTGTGGGTACTGACAAACGGATTCTAAAGTTTATATGGAGAAGTGAAAGACCCAGAATAGTCAACAAAATAATGAAGATGAACCAAGTTGGAGCAATGATGCTACCTAATTTCAAGACTTACTATAAAACTACAATGATCAAGATAATATGGTGTTGGTAAAAGAACAGACAAATAGATCAGTGGAACAGAAAAGAGATCCCAGAAATAGACCCACATAAATATAGCCAACTGATCTTTAACATGGAGGGAGGGCAAGACAATGGAGCGATGATAGTCTCTTCAGCAAATGGTGCTGGAATATTTGGGCATCCACATGCAAAATGATAAGTCTAGGCACAGCCTTTACACCCTTCACAAAAATCAACTCAAACTGGATTTCACAGAGTTAAGTGTAAAACACACAATGAGAAAACTTTAAAAGATAACATAGGAGAAGGGTGCCTGGCTGGCTCAGTTGGTGGAGCATGTGACTCTTGATCTCAGGGTTGTGAGTTCAGGCCCCATATTGGGAGTAGAGATTACTAAAAAAATAAAATAAAATAAAATCTTTTAACAAATAAATAGATAACATAGGAGAAAAGTAGATGACCTTGGGTACTGTGATGAGTTTTTAGATACAATATCAAAACCATGATTGATGAAAGAAATAATTGACAAGCTGGACTTGATTAAAATTTAAAACTTCTGCTCTGTGACACACACTGTCAAGAGAATAAGACAAGCCACAGACTGGAACAAAATATTTGCAAAAGAATATATCTGAAAATATAAAGTACCCAAAATAGTCGAAGAACTCTGAAAGCCCAATAGTAAGAAATAAAAGAACGGGATGAAAAACTGGGCCAAAGATCTTAATAGACACCTCACTAAGGAAGATCTGCAGATGGCAAAAAAGCACATGCAAAGATCCTTCGCATTATATGTCGTCAAAGAAATACGCAAATTAAAACAACAGTGAGATGCTCTGCATGCCTATTAGAATGTCCAAAATCCAGAACGCTGACAGCAGTAAATGCTGGTTCTGAGCTATAGTTCTTTACTAATTAGGGGGCTTGCTTTCAGCCTAGGGGTCAGACAGAGGTGAAAACTTAAGATCTCTTTGTTCTTTTCTGAACATGCATCTTGGTTGGGCCTCATGTTGCTTTTTCAGCTGCTTTTAAATGTCCTGATTTCTCCATGAGTCTTACCCCAAGCCTCTCCTGGGGGCCTCAGATGATCTCTTTATCCTTCCTTTCTTGCCCCAGGTATCAGTGGGACTGTAGTCTACCTCCAATTTTCATGAGCAATGCTTGCTGCTTCTCCCTACCTGAGATCTGAGTGAGGCAAGACAGAGCCCAGTACTTCTGGCAGCCCCCCAACCAGGCTAGAACTTTACAAATAAAGGCTGCTCTGTTCTTTTCCTGATGGAGAGACGTAATCGGGAACTCCACTGCCTCCTCTCCAGACAAGACATGCTCTGGGGAAAGGGATGCCACAAAACTTCCCACAATTTCAAGTGCGGTTTTTACTTTGAGTGTTTGGTTGCTGTAGATCTTTTTATTGTTTCCCAGAGCTTTTCTAAGCTTATTTTGGCTAGTTTCTAGAAGGCTTTTTGTTGTTGTTATTTTGTTTTATTTTGTTCTGTTTTGTTGATGCTTCCAAAGAGGATTGAGGGCTTGGAGTTTTTACTCTGTCATTTTGCTGCCCTCCTTCTACTTTGCCTGGAAATCACAGACCACTCAATATGGTGATCATAGAAAAGGAAATTATTTTTTAAAAAAGAAGCAAAATTGTCATTAATGTGTTATATATATATATATTTAAAGATTTTATTTATTTATTTGAGAGAGAGACAGAGATAGCAACAGAGAGAGCCAGAGAACATGAGGGGGGAAGAGGGGCAGAGGGAGAAGCTGGCTCCCCGCAGAGCCAGGACCCTGGGGCAAAGGCAGATGCTTAAACGACTGCCACCCAGGCACCCCTCATGTGTCATATAAAAAGTCCAAAACAACAAATTCATTATTGTAATTTATAAGAGACTTTAGGCAGTCAGCTGTATACGAAACCAGTACTTTACAAATAAAATTTTTAAAAAGATACCATTTACAATAGCTTTAAAATATGAAATATCTAAAATTAAACTAAAAAATATGCAATAATGCTATGGAGAAAATATGTGAAGAGTTATTAGACCGAAATAAACAGATACACTTTTAGCTAGGGCACCATGGAGTTACTCAGATCAGACGGTTGAAAGCTATCTGCAGAGGGAAAATGGGGGAGGGACAAAAGCAGGGAAAGAATGTGTCTGTTTTGCAGAACAAACAGCTCCCACCAAGGAGACATACGGCCAGGTGTTCCAACGGATACACCCTTGCATGAGCCAGTTTGGAGCTGAGGACCTGTGCAGAAACCCTGAGTTGCCCTTAAGTTTCCTTTAGCTCATTATAATACTGAGATCTCCTATGGGCAGAGTTTTGGGCCATTTTTTTTAAACATGCAATGTATGCACTAGCATGTTGACAAGCTACTGACAAGCTAGGTATTTGCAGCTGAACCAAAGTGCCTAACAAAATATGTGTAAGTTCCCTAATGTAGCCAGCTCCCTGCCCCCAACACCCTGAATAAAAGCTTCCTGCACTAACCCCATGGGGAGACACTGCTTTGACAGTGTAATTACTTGCTGCAAGTAATAAAAACTTTTTGCTCCGACCGAGAGACTTGGGCTGGTTAATTGCCTGACGCACCGCCAAGGGGCAGACCCTTTGTGTGCGGTGACAATACCATGGTAATGGATTATGAGAATCAGTATTGTGAAGCTATCAATTTTCCCAAGGTAATTTGTAGATTCAATGAATCCAATCAAAGTCTCAGCATTTTTATTCACAAGTTGGCATAATGATGATTCTTCTTGCGACTTAATAGCCAAAATACTTGAACAAAAATTCACGGATACCTACTCTATCTTAGCAAGACTTCGTTTCCTGCTATATGAACACGGGGGTGGGGTATCCGTGACCCCATTCCTTGCTACAAACTGCCTCCTTATCTACCCTAAATACTTCTGAACCTGCTTTCACTTTTCCCCATAACTTACCTTCTAAATTCTCTATGATTATATTTTTGACTTATTGTCTGCTCTTTACCACCCCCGATCGAAAAAAAAAAAAGTAACGGAGAGCAGCCAACTTTGTTTTGTTCACTGACATCCTTCCAACCCCTGCAATGGCGCTTGGAACGCAGCAGGTGCTCGATACACTTTGATTGAATCACTGAAGGGGAAGTAGGTTTGCTCTCGGCGCTTGTCTACTTGCCTTACCATCATCTATGCAGACGCACAGCTACAAGACACACCACCCTCAGCAAACCCCATTTCCTTCTTGAGGAACCTGGAGCCACGCGCCGGCTAGCCCAAGCGGTGGGACAGCGAGCCCGGCCAGCGGGAGCTGGGCACTTCACAGGCGCGCCCGGCCCCGCCTCTCCGTCTAGCCGCGGGGAACTACACTTCCCAGAATGCTTGGTGCTCGCGTGGACTACATTCCCCAGAGGCATTGCGGCCGTCCCCCCCGCCTCCCGTCCCGCCTCTCCGGACCTGCGCGGGACGCCGGTCGTTTGCTGCCGGAGCGGGAGGCTCAAGGACTTGAAGTCGGCCAAGGCATCGCCCGGGGAGGGGTCCCGACCCCAGGCTGCTGTCCGCCGGGGCAGCGCCGGAGCCTCCGCCTGCGGAGCACGGCCGGGGAGGCGCAGCCCCCGGGACCCCGGGGCCTGGGCGAGGTGAGCGGCGGAGGGTCGGCGGAACGCGGGACGGAGGGAGGACCGGGGCCTCGGGAGGATGCGGCGCCGGGGCGCGGGGCACAGGCCCGAGGGGCGCGGGCGGGGCCTCTGTGGGCGCGGGCGGGGGGCCGAGGCCCGGCACCCCCGACGTGCCCGCCTGCCCCGCACCGCCGTCCCGCGGACGCGCCCCTGGCCGCGGCAGGTCGGGCACTGGTCCCCGCCGGCCCAGGCCCCGGGCGCCCTCCTGCTCCCTCCGGACCCGCGCCCAGCGCGCTAGCTGCCGGGCCCTGCGCGCGTGCGGCTTTGCTACCGGCTGTCGGTGGACGCGAGGCGCTTTTCCGCCGCTCCCGGGCTGCGGGCGCACAGGTGTGTTTTCCGCCAGAAGCGAGTGGCCGGCCTCCCCCCGCCGCCACGGCAGAGCCTGGACTGGAGCCCAGGTCTTCGGCTTCTGTGCCTGCTCCTCTAGACGGCAGCCCTCTGGCCGCCACACGAAAGCTGCTGTCACCCCTTCCCGAAGCACTTTTCTCCAGAAGCCTGGAAGGAGACCCCTTGACAGGAGGGGGAGGACTCGGGGGCGGGGGGGGGCGGGGGGGCGGCAGCTTGGGGTGGACAGGAGTCGTCCCCTGCGGGCCGTGAGGTTAGAGCCGCGCTCTGGGCGCGCGGAGCGGACCCCGGCGCAGCCTGGCCGCTGTGCGCCCCGGGCCGAGCGGCTCCGGCTCTGCGCTCAGTTTCCGACCTGTAACCTGTAACCGGGCGTGGACAACGGCAGCGGGGCGGCGGGACTGAACGTGTGGGCGGTGCCCGGCCCGGGGGAGGGTCGGCGAGTTATTGCGGCCCCCACTGCAGCCGGAGTCCTACGTCCTTCTTCTCTGAGCCGCACGGCCGAGGGGGGGGTCCCGGACCCCTGGGGCGGGCCCTCGTCTCTGGGCCTGTGTAGCCCCAGCTCCTTCTGACTTCCCTCTCCGAGGGCTCGTGGCCTCATTCTCGGGCGGAGTAAGGATGTCAGAGCTGGTGATTCTCAGGGGTGGAAAGCACGAGGGGCTTCTCCCTCCTGGCTCCCTATTTCCTCTTTCAGATCTGCCTTCTGGAGACCCCACCGTCCTCGCAGAAGAGCCCAGAAAGAAGACATGGCTCTTGGACCGAGGGAAGCAAGGTCTCGAGTGAGTTCATTGCCATCTCGGGTCTTACAGATAGAGATAGATCGATCGATTGATTGATGGGCTGGTTGATTTACTTACTCGCTTACTTACCCTACCCTTAAACTCAAGTTCTCTACTCAGTACAGTTTTCTCCAGGATCTGGAGCCCTAGCCCTTTTCTCCTTGAACAGTCGATCCACCCAGGTGGAGGGTGGATTCTGTAGGCAACGTTTGCCTCCTCCCTGCCAATCCATGTCTGGTGTTTCTCTCTTCTTTTTCTAACAGACGCCTCTTTTTATTCATGAATCTCAATTCAGTGTATGATTACTAACTTGACAGGTAAGGTGCCACATGGGGACGGAGCAAAGAAACACGCACACTTGGCAGTTCCTTTCTGGCCCTGCTTCCTTGGCTCGCCCTGGTCTCTCTCCCTACCCTTGGCTTTTCCTTAGGATACCTTCCCTAGACTTCTCCAAGCCACCATGGTTAGGTTTTTCTCCCTCTTTACTTTGTGGACCACGTGCCTTGTTTCTGTACTCTCTTGAGAACTGTTCTTGACCTGCCATTTTCATCCTTCTGTCGTTGGAAATGGTCCAGGTGAGCCAGTGCATGAACAAGGAGTAGCCCTGTTGGAGGGGACGCAGTTGGAGAGATCTCTGGACTGCAAGGGCAGAGAGAAGACTCCCCAGGAAGGAGCAGGGAGGGTTTTGTGGGATATCAGGAGTGGAGAGGCAGGGTCTCCAGTGGGTAAGAAGCGGGGCTTGAACCCATCTCCTCGGTTGTTTGCGGGCCTTGGACAAATAGCTCCGTCTCTCTAAGCCCGTTTCCTCATCTGGACAATGGGAATAACAAGCATGCTGACCTCGTGGAGTAGGTGGCAGGGTCAGGTGAGTTAGTGCACGGAAAGTGTTGAGATCAGGGCTGGGCACTAGCAGATGCCCAACATGGGGTGGTTGTGGGAGCCGGACGATGTTACTGTAGTAATAATACCACTCATGCCGACAGATGGGAACGGCTGTACCGTGCTGCTAGGACTTGGCCTTTCATTGCTCATCTTCATCTGACAGTAACAGTTAATGCTGCTGGGGGTCGGCCCGAGGGCTTGGCCTTTGTTCTCACTCTCAGGCCAGCGCCGCAGTGATCATCCCGGTGTTACACATGCACAAACTGAAGCTCAGAGACGTCCAGTAACCTGAATTCCAGCTCCAGTGTGTCTGGCTTCTGGGTCCAGGCTCGTCACTGCCCAGCCATTCCCCTGGTGCCTCTTTCAGAACCCAGGGCAGCCCCAGCCCCGTGTTCCCAGAGCTCTTCTCCGCTGTCATGTCTTTGGGCCCATGAATTGCGGTGGTGGTTGATCTTGGGGCTGGGGCCGGCCAGTGCATATCTGGGCTGCTTTTTTCTAAAGCTTTCCTCTTCCATTCCCACAGAGCCACGCTGCTCTCGTGCCCAGAATCTTCTCCATCCCTGCAGAGGAGCTAATGCATGCGGCATTCTCCCTAACCTCACCTGCTCCCCTATGTCCATACTGCATGGGCTTGCGTGTAAAGCTCAGTGACAGGCGTTTAAGACCAGAGAGAGAATATACTGAGTGCTGGGTTAACAGAAAACTTTAATCATTGTCCTGCCTCTGCCACTGATAAAGTATGTGACCCGGGGTCTTGGCTGCTCTGGACCTTCTCATCCTCATCTCTGAAGTGAGGATTGAGCTGGGAGATGGTGTATGGCCCTGTCCAGCTACACATTTTTCTTTCATTGATCCAGTTATTTTGTGTGTTAATCTTGTCTGCCAGCTGGATTGTAAATTCTTTGAGAGCAAAAATTATTTCTTATATTCCTCCCCAATATGTAAATAATTTACTGTTTTTCTTACCAGAAAGATATTGTAGGGGCACCTGGGTGGCTCAGTTGGTTAAGCGACTGCCTTCGGCTCAGGTCACGATCCTGGAGTCCCGGGATCGAGTCCCGCATCGGGCTCCCTGCTCGGCGGGGAGTCTGCTTCTCCCTCTGATCCTCCCCGCTCTCATGCTCTCTCTCTCTGTCTCATTCTCTCTCTAAACTAAATAAATAAAATCTTAAAAAAAAAAAAAGATATTGTATAATCATGGTATAAATTTTAGAGTATAAAATATGTACATATATATGCATAGATGTATATATGTATGTGTGTGTATTTGTGTGTAGAGTTGACCCTTGAGCAACACAGGTTTGAACTGGGTAGGTCCACTTCCACGTGGATTTTTTTCAATCAGTACAGTACAGTACTGTAAATGTATTTCTCTTACAGGTTTTTTTTTTTTTTTGGTTTATTTTTTTGAGAGAGAGTGCAAGTAGATGAGGGGGGACAGAGAGAGAGAGAGAATGAATCTCAAGGAGATTCTGTGCTGAGTGCAGAGCATGATGTGGGGCTTGATCTCATGACCCTGAGATCATGATCAGAGTGGAAATCAAGAGTCAGATGCTTAACCGACTGAGCCACCAAGGCGCCCCCTTATGATTTTCTTAATATTTTCTTTTCTCCAGCTTACTTTAGTGTAAGAATATAGTATATAATACATATAACGTGCAAAATATGTGTTAATCAACTGTTTACATTATTGGGAAGGCTTCCAGTCAACAGTAGGCTATTAGTAGTTATGTTTTTGGGGAGTCAAAAGTTATATGTGGATTTTCGTCTGTGTGTGAGGTCAGTGCCCCTAACCCCCTCCTTGTGCAAGAATCAGCTATATATTTTTTTTCATATATTCAAAAGAAAGTAGAATCACCCTTAACCCCACCGTCTGGAGATAATCACTGTCAATCATTTGTTGTGTATCCCTTAGCATATACATACATATGCACATGCATATATTTATACATATATATACATATATATGTAATTTTTTATCAGAATTGAGTACAAGCTACACACTGATATATAATCTGCTTTTTGTATTTAACATTATCTTGGGTGTCTTTTTAACAAACATTGACCTAACCATCAGTTGTGTTGGTTGCATAGTATTTTATATTGAATATGATAATAGCTAACATCTGAAGCTTTGATATGACCCAGACATGGTATTAATTACTGTATGGGTTATCTCATTTATTTAATAGCTCTATGTGGTAGGTTCTGAGAGGCGTTTTTGCAAAATGGTTAAGAATGGAGCCTGGTCATGTACCTGGATTGGAATCCCAGGTCTACCACTGACTAGCTATGGGACTTTAGGCAAATTTATCCTCTCTGTGGCTGTTTTCTCTCATGTAAAATGAGGACACTGATGAATCTTCTCTTAGAGTTGTCGTGATTTTTAAATAAAGATCATATTAAAGATTAATAGAAAGTTCTAAGGCTTGTATCTGGCCTGTGTAAAGCATTCAGTAGAAGAGAGAGATTTCAGTTTCCATTATTTCTGCCCTCCAGCTCCAGTGAGCACTCAGATAGTACCTTCTATTAGTGACCCTACCCTTCATCATCCGTGATGACTTAGCTTGTTTCTAATTTTTTGCTATTACTAAAACCATGATAAATGCTCTGTGTGCATTTTTGTGTACTGTTCATTATAATAGAAATATAATTGGTGAGTTAAAGAATAAACATCTTTTAAAGCTTTTGATATGTATTATCAAATCACCATCAGCAAGATTATTCTAATTAACACTCCAGTGGTCTTACTTTCTCCCCACATCTCCTTATAGTAGTTAACACAGGGCCTGGTGAATACTTCATGCTGCTCAGTATGTATCTGTCACTGGCCGATGGTTCATTAAACAAATGACCTGACATCTTCAGAAACCAGAATATCAGAAGCCTTTCACGGCAGCCCGTCTACTCCCCCCTGCTACCTTCACTCTGTGGGGTGGGAGGTCCTGGGTGAGCCGGGATGGCTTGTCATTACAGGTGTCGGTGACCTTCGAGGATGTGGCTGTGCTCTTCACGCGGGATGAGTGGAGGAAGCTGGGTCCTTCTCAGAGAAACGTGTACCAGGAAGTGATGCTGGAGAACTACAGTAACCTGGTCTCACTGGGTAAGGGAATTTTCCCTGTAGATGAAAAGGTCAGGGTGCCTGGGTGGCTCAGTCATTAAGCGTCTGCCTTCGGCTCAGGTCATGATTCCAGCGTCCTGGGATCGAGTCCCACATTGGGCTCCCTGCTCAGCAGGAAGCCTGCTGTGTTCCTGCTCTCGCTGTCTCTGTCTCTGTCGAATAAATAAATAAAATCTTTAAAAAAAGAAAAGAAAAGGTCAGACGTTAGCATAAGTCAGCACCTGCCTCCCTGCATAAAAGCCGTGGGTCATCAGGAACTTTTAGCTGAATTTTGCCTTAGGATTGTACACATTGTAAATAAATAAGTGTTTAAAACTTCTTTCCCCCTATAGGCATGGATTTGTCCCAGGCATGGGACACTTAACATACTTGCATGTTAGAAATTCCCTCATAGTTCAGGCAGCATTTTCCTGCTGATCTTGTTTGCTCAGCTCACAGCAGAGAGCATCCCTCAACCATCTTCATTAACCTGCCACCAGCCTTTCTCAGTTCCCCCTTCCTGCCTGATGAACGTTGTATAACCCACCTTTGAAAGGGAGTCAGAGTGCTTTCTCATTTTAAACAGGGCACTTGGTACACAGTCTCTCGGTATGGGTACCTGTTTACAAATATTTAGTCTTTACATTAACGTATTCCCTCTCCTGTAGAAAGCCATGGATACTCTAGTAATCAAAGCTGCATGTTTATCATATTTCTCTAACCTACAACAACTAATTACATAGCCACGCCCTACAGGTCCCTTGCTTTTCCCCTCACAAAGGCCCTCACATCGCGGGGGCACAGCTCGAGCACCCCACCGAAGCTCACTGTGCCGTCCCCTGAGTTTTCCGCTCAGATCCGTGATGCCTCTTTCGAGTCAAAGCAAAACCAAGTCTTTTCTTTTTGTTTCTGGCAGGACTCCTGTTTTCCAAACCAAAAGTGATCTCCCTGTTGCAGCAAGGAGAAGATCCCTGGAGGGTAGAGAAAGAAAGTCCTGGAGGCCCCTCTCTAGGTGAGTGGGTGGGACCGAGGGGCCGGGAATGGGCTCAGGCAGCAGTCTGGGTGGTAAGTGGACGGTGCGGCTTGGAGATGTGGTTTGGGAAAGATTCCTCTGGGTCTCTGTCCTCGAGAAGTGGCGGAGAGGGGACGCTCGGGCCCCAGACGCAAGCTTCCTCTTATTCTCTGGTAGTCACTTCCCAATGAATCTCTCAGGAGCTCTTCTTACTCGCTCCTGTTTTCAGAGGAGGGCTGCACATCGGGGATTCAGTCAGCAAACGGCGTACTTAAGGAATGGCAGGGAATCCTTCTGACCGAGGCTCAGGGTGTGTGAGAGAAGGAGCCGAGGAAGGAAACGGTGTCAGAAAGCTAGCCAGGCTGCGGTACAGCGGGCTTTGACAAGACCCGACATGGGACCGTCCATGGAAATAAGGAGTGTCAGCAGATGCTGGAGTTCTTGGTATTTCAGGAAAGTTGGCTTAACTGTGAAACAATGGAAAGGTCCTCCGATAAGGCGTGGCAGGAGAAGCTGGGCGAGTCCCCGCTCCGGCCCCGAGCGCCACCGTCAGAAAGGAGGGCAGCTGGTGTAGACGGAGCTGGGGTGGTGGGGGGAGGGGAGCATCGTGCTGATGTGTCCCCGTTGCTGCTGAAGGGAGCGGACATGGTTGTGCGGGTCTGGTGTGTGTGGAAGCGCAGATGGAAAGGCTGGGGACACACCTGAGCTGGTGCTGGGACCTCCACTGGGAATGGCATCGAGAAGGGGCGGGAGGAAAGAGGGCTTCAGTTACATGTAATCTTAGCATTTCATAGAGAATAGATTCGTGAAGTCCTTGTGCAGTTGGAGTTGAGCACGCATGGTCACTTTGGAAGTCCTGTGGGCATAGATTTAAAGTGAGGGAAAACCCGAGGTGGAACCGTCCCAGAGACACTTGCAATACGGTAGGTGAGACGTTTCGAGGGTCTGGACAAAGGCACGGGCAGTGGGGTCCAGGAGGGAAGAAGAGGGGCCCCTTTGTGAAGGGTGAAGGCCGAGTTCGCTGCGGGATGGGTCTCACTGGAGATGTGAGCGGAATGTTCGGGGAGAGGTGCTGGCGGGCAGTTGTATGAGGTCTGTGGGAACTCGGAAGGGAGCTCAGGGAGCTGTCGTTACAATGGCGGCATCTGACGTCTCGAGCTGACCAGGCGAGGACACAGAGCAGAGGACAGAATGCCAGGAAACCTCACCATTTACGAGGTGGGTTAGGAAGGAAGACTGGCTGAGCCTGAGAAGTCATCAGAGGAGAGAAACGGGAGAGGCGGCTGACAGGGAAGTTGGGGACGGAGAGCTGCTGAAAGGGGGACGATCCGGGTTCAGATCCACACCCCCTGCTTTCCTGGCCCGTGATGGACGGTGCGTGAGCTCCATGCTGAGAGAGGTGTTAAGGATGCCTCTTAGAGTTTTGATTCAGAACTAGTGCCGTTTCTAGAGACAAGGGGTTGGTTATACAGGTTGGAGGGAATGATCGTGAATTCAGTTTTAGGCATGTTGAATTTGAGTCATCGAGACATCTAAGTTGCTATTTTGAGTGGGCTCTTGTATCACTGGGTGCGGAGAGAAGTCTTGCCTCGCGTATGTGTATGGAATAGAAATGGGCCCACGGAAAGAGTGCAGAACAAAGAGAATTAGGGTCCAAGGACTAAACCCTGATGGACCCCCCAGGACTGAAGATTATGCAGGGGAACACAAGTGCACAGAGGAGATTGAGGCTGGTGGGAAGGGAGAGGAATGTGGAGTAAAGCGGGGGGTCACCAGAGCCTAGGGAGAGGGCCGCTCAAGGCAAACAAGGGGTGGGAGAGGGCCGCTCAAGGCAAACAAGGGGTCACTGTGAGCCGCTGCTGACAGGTTGGTTAGGGGGGAACTGCCCAGTGTTTTGTCTCAGCCCCCTGGAGGTCGTGGCTGCTTTAGCGAGGTGGCTGAGGACAGAAGCCAGGAGGGGGTACGATGGGGTGATGGGCGGGAGGAAGGGAACGGGTGTGAGATAGTGCACAGAGCGGATGTGGAGGAGGAGCTCTTGTATGCACATACGGTTGTATATATCCTCTCATTTTCCTTTGTCCACTCTGATTACACAGCGCACGTTATTTTGCCCGTCACCTGGTGTCTGTTGAAACTCTCCATGGCCCCCCGTAGAGGGCTTCCTCTCTCTGTGGGGGAGCTTGGAGTGACTTCGGTTGTATTTGGCTTTGGATCATGTTAGCCCAGCAGGCCTGGTTCGGGCTAGGATTTTATAAATGGTATGATTGCTGATTTGCGTGATGGATATTGATTTAAAGCTGTACCTTTATCACGTATCCGTGTAAAGTCCTGAGATGGATCGCAGTTTGAGTTAACAGAGGAATCTGGTTGAATAAACTGTGGCACATTCACGCAGACTTCTTTGAGGAAGACCTCTGTAAATTCCGCTACGGGGTTATCTCCACAACATATTCATAGGTGGAAACACGTACTTTTAGCTCAGGAAGGAGGAAATACCAAAACGACAAAAGAGGTGGGGAGTGGGAGGGATGGGGTGGCTGGGTGATAGACACTGGGGAGGGTATGTGCTATGGTGAGCGCTGTGAATTGTGCAAGACTGTTGAATCTCAGATCTGTACCTCTGAAACAAATAATGCAATATATGTTAAGAAAAAAAAAGAAGATAGTAGGAGGGGAAGAATGAAGGGTGGGAAACGGAGGGGGAGACGAACCATGAGAGACTATGGACTCTGAGAAACAAACTGAGGGTTCTAGAGGGGAGGGGGGTGGGAGGATGAGTTAGCCTGGTGATGGGTATTGAGGAGGGCACGTTCTGCACGGAGCAGTGGGTGTTACGCGCAAACGATGAATCATGGAACACTTCATCAAAAACTAATGATGTAATGTATGGTGATTAACATAACAATAAATAAGACAAAAGAAAGTGTCTATTAGGTTTTAAAAAAGGAGAGAAAAGCCTCTTCTGCCTCATCACCAAAAAAAAAAAAAGTAAAAGTAGATCAATAAAAATGGTTACTGATGAAGGCAGAAAAGAAAAAGAAAAAAAAAAGGACGAAGAGAACAGCGATAGGATCTAGAATTGTTTAAAGGTGCCTTTTCATAATTTTGACTTCGGAACTATAAAACTGTTTTTTATAAAAGTATAAAACCAGAAATCAAATGAAAATGTCCATAAATATCGCAAGCAAAATGAAACAAAGGACCCTAATTGCCTTTCAGGTTGGTGGCTGAGTCACATACAAAGGCATTTGAAATAATTCTTATCACAGCAGTTTGAATAAACTTCCTGAGCGATTTCTATCTGTGACATTTTGATTCATAATAATGTATAATTGGTCTTCATCTATTTCTGGCACAGAGCTCCTAAAACCCTTGGAATTTCCTAAGTGACGAGAGCCATAAAGGTGACTTGTTATGTCAGTGAGTGGCTTTTGGACCCCACCCAAGGATGGGTGCTGGTTGCTAGGGAATCAACCCTGTGGTTAGTGTTGGAATTTTCAGTCCCAGCCCCTGACCTGCTCCTTGAATCAGTTGCAGGGGGCAGTGATTTAGTCCATCATGCCTGTGTAGTTAAGGCCCCATAAAAACCCAAAAGGACAGGGTTCAGAGAGCTTCCTGGTTGGCTAACACGTGAAGGTCTGGGAAGAGTGGTACATCCAGACAGGGTATGGAAGCTCCTCGCCTTTTCCCCTGAACATTGCCTGATGCTCTCTTCCAGCTGGCTGGTCCTGAGTTACATCCTTTTATAATAAACGAGTGATCTAGGAAGAAAAAAATTTGAGTTCTGTGAGCCAATCTAGCTAATTAATCAAAACCAAGCAGGGGGTTGTGGGAACCTCTGATTTATAACCCACTGATTGAAAGCACAGATGATAATTTGGGCTTGCAACTGGTGTGTGAAGGGGACAGGGGACAGTCTTGGAGGACTGAGCCCTTAACTGGTGGGGTCTGATGCTATCTCCAGGTAGCTAGTTGAGTTGAATTATAGGACACCCAGTTGGTGTCCAAGAATTGCTTGTTGTTAGTGTGGGAACCGCCTCTCTCCCCCTACATGGGAATTGGTACACAGCTTTTAATTACCTTATAGGCAAAAGGAACTTCAAAACAATAGGCAGGCCAGATCTGAGGACCCAGAGGTGGTCCCCCAGGACCAGCCAAGAGGGTCCTTGGCATCGCACAGGGTAGAAATAAAACTCTCGCAAAGTTTATTGAAGATACAAAGAGAGGGCAGATACAGACAGTGTCTGGGAGACTCAGGAAAGAAGAGTGAGTCCCATCTTTGCTTAGGGTCTGAGGTTTTTATTGAGGACGGTGGTCTGGTGTACGTGTCCTCTCAGGCATCCAGGAACTGGCCGGAATAAGGACGAGTGCTCAGGTGTCCTCTGTAAGTCACTTACTTCCTGGAGGCAGGCGTCTTGGGTCAAGGTGTCTATATGGTCAGTGGTCTTAGAAAACGTACATGATGTACCTGAGGACCTTACCTTGCCCTGTCATTCCTTAGATGTTACCTATTGTGCTGGAAGACTCCAGAGAAATCATTAACCCCTTGACCTTTACAAGGAGGACATACACTAATGCATGCGTAAGATGGGGGCGTGGGTCGTAGCAAGAACAGAGGCAGCCAAAAAAGCAGTCCATCATGGGCTCTCTTCAGTTTCCCTGTCTCAGTAAGATTATGTGGCTGTGTTTCCGGGGAGAGTTCTTAGCTCTGAGAAGTGTGTTCTGACCTTTCATGGGAGAAATGATAGAATATTTGGGATTTACCGTCTGTACTCTGTCGGAAGAGATGGAGGGGTGTGTAGGAGTAGGTTCCACCTGCTCTATCAAGTACCACAGACCATGTGGCTTGAAACAACAGAAACTTACTGTCTCACAGTTCTGGAGGCTAGAAGTTCAAAACCAGGGCATTGACAGGGCCCTGCCCCCCCGAGACTGGTACGTTCCTCCCTTGGCTCTTCCTAGCTTCGGGCGTGGCCGCCATCTTTGTTGGCTTGTGGCTGTGTCGCTCCCATTTCTGCTGCTCCTGTCGCTCGGTGTTCTTCCTGTGTGCCTTTGCTGTGCAGGCCTGTGTCTGGACTTCCCTTCTCTGAGGACCCCAGTCATAGCGGATTAGGACCTGATGACGCGATCTTAACCTGATTAATCTTCAAGGACACCGTTTCCAAATAAGGTCACAATCTGAGTTACTGAACTTACAGCTTCACCATAGCCTTTTTGGGTGACACAGTTCAACTCGTAACAAGCCAGTAGTTGAAATAACAGTAGTGATTGTGGAAGCTGGCTGGGAGGTTCACTGTACAGTTCACTCTATTTTTTTGTACATGTTGACCATTTTCCATAATAAAAAGCTTTAAAAGTTAGCATTAGCAACAAAATTTCTAGAACAGCATTTCTCTTTTTCACCAACACAGACATTACGGAGGAGGTTTGTAACTGTGTATGCTACCCCGTCATGGTGTTAGGTATAATTCCCGGCACGTAGCTCCCTGAGTCCTCAGACTTTGTAGAAAGTCTCTGAGAAATGCATAGGACATTTTATAGGAGTGACTTTGAATCTGACCAACTACAGGATAAGGTGGGGACAGATACGTTAGGAACGAAGTCCAGAAAGCTGGCCGGGTTCAAAGACACTGATGCTGCTTCAGCCCTCACACTATCTGGCTAATCCTTTAAAATCCCATCTTAGAGGTTTCTTCCAAAACACTCTGACCACCATCTGTACCTCTTCCCCGTTTGCACCCTCCACTGAGGGTAGTTTGGATGGTGGTCTAAGCTCACATTCACGTCCATTTCTACCTTGTCATTTTGTTGTAAAAATCATCACATTGCGATGTGATGGCCTGTTCCTTCTTTGTCTCTAATGCCAAGCTGGGAACTCCCTGAAGACGTGAACTGTTTCTTTTCATTACCGGATCTGGAAGGTCTGATGGATCACCAGTGCGTAGGAGAGAGCCTGGCATATGTAGGTGCTTTTTAAGTATTTGATGAATGAATTAAATAAGGAGTGGTCGGTGCTTTTTGAAGGAATAAGAGGAGTTACATGTAGTAAGAGGGATAAATCCAGTGGGAGATAATCCCGGCTACATGAGAAACTGGAGTCAAAGGATCAAACCAAGGATCAGTAGCAATGTCACTATGGAGTAAGGAGACCCTGAATTTGGATGTCTTAATGACAGTTGTTAGTGACATCTTAGAGAAGAGGTTGAAGAGAATTTGTTGACTGACCAGACTTGGAATGAAGAGGAGGGAAGAATCTGAGATGAAACGATTTATGGCTTAGTCACTGAAAAGCTCATGATGGGATTCTGTGCTGGGAAACAGAAAAAAGGTTTGAAAAGGAATGCACTGGGTTCAGATCTGGACAGCCTAAATTTGAAAGATACTCAAATGGCAAGTCTAGCAGGCAGTTGGAAATAGCTGTTTTAAAGTGTTCTGAGAGGAGTCAGGATGTCCCTCACGCAGGAGGTGTGGGAGTGGGAAGAGAAGGCCAGGGAGAGACTTCCAGAGTGTCCTACGAGCCTAGGGAGGAGAGTCGAGAACTGATGCTAGGCGCCAGTCAGGGTCACAGTCAGAGCAAGGTCACTCTGGCCTCCAGACTTGTGACTCCGTCCTAGCCTTGTTCGTGCCATAGCTCAGGCCCAGGCTGGACTCTAGAACAGAACAAAAGTCACACTGCGCTTCTGGAAACAATCTGTGGGGCTGTGAACACACTAAGCAGATCATAAGGAACAGTTAGGATTTCCACAGTCTGGGTCTCGTGTCCACTGCGGTGGGAAACCCGAATTCAGGGCTAAGGCATGGGCACTCCAAGTAGCGTTGAGGTGAGTTGCCCAGTGTGGATATGGACCCTCGTAGCTGTGATCACTTCCATTAAAACAGAGAAATTCCCGGTGTCCCATTGCCCTGTTCAGTTCTAAACAAAACTTTTCAAGAGCGTCTCTGTATTGATGTTTCCATCTTGTCATCTCCCCGTCTCCTCTGTATGCTCCATGGTGGCTTTCTTCCTCATATTCCCAAAAAGCATGGCCACTAAATTCCAGTCAGTCTCCACTTGGGCACAGGCAGGGTTAAGTTTCTGGTCCTCAGCTTGTTTCCAGAGTTGCTCGCTCACTGCTCCCTGCAGTACTTTCTTCCTTTGGCTTCTGGAGCACCATGTTCTGATTTTCCTCCCTTTCTTGACCTCTGATGTGGCCATGCCTAAGTGAGTGTTCGTGCTTCAGCTTTAAATAAAATGTACCTACTGAGGACTCCCAGATAGCTCACTGTAGCTCCGACCTCGTCCCTGATCTCCAGAGTACATACAACTGACAGTCTCAGTGTCCTCCTTGAGGGTCTAGACATAAAGGCACCTCAGCCGCGACAAACATGTCGGAAACCGAATGCACCCCCAGACCTGCCCCTTTTCTGCCCTTCTGTTCTCAGTGGCTTGTGCAGCATTCATCATTTTCAGGCCGGAAACCTAGGAGTGATCTCTCTCTTTTTTTTTTTTTTTTTAAAGATTTTATTTATTTATTTGACAGAGAGATAGAGAGCACAAGTAGGCAGAGAGGCAGGCAGAGGGAGAGGGAGAAGCAGACTCTCCACTGAGCAGGGAGCCCGACGCGGGGCTCGATCCCAGGACCCTGGGATCATGACCTGAGCCGAAGGCAGCCGCTCAACCGACTGAGCCACCCAGGCGCCCCTAGGAGTGATCTCTTAACTGCTTTATTCCTGCTCAGTGCCCCACACCGTCTGCCAGCAAGCCGGGTCATGTTATCACCTCCTTAATAGGACATCCGGCTGCATGGTCTGTGCCTCCACCCCCTCGCTCAGCCGGATAACTCCAGCAGCCGCCTGAGTGCTTGCTCCCCTCCCTGCGTCCACTTGGGCCTCACCGGACCGTTGTCTACATGGTGGCCCACCTGAGTGAGCATGTCCTTTCCCTCTGGCTTCCCATCATGCTTAGAATAAAATTCCAGGGGTGCCTGGGGGGCTCAGTCGGGTGAGCATCTGACTCTTGATTTCGGCTCAGGTCATGATCTCAGGGTCGTGGGATTGAGCCCTGCCTCTCTCCCTCTGCACCCCCTCCCCACCCCCGCTTGCGTGCATGCTCTCTCTCAAATAAATAAACCTTTTTTTTAAAAAAAAGAACGGGAAAAAAAATAAATAAATAAAAAATAAAAAAAAGAACGGAATTCCAAACTCCTCACCACGAGGCCTTACCTGATTTGCCCCTTCCTGGTGCTCCAGTCTTACTTAGCATCATCCCTCTTGCTGTGTACCCACACAGCCTCTTTGCAGTTCCTCAGAAGTCACCCCACTTCTGTGTTTGCTGTTTCCTTTGCCTGGGAAGCTCTTTCTTCACATATCCATACAGCTTTCATTTACTTACTGTTTGTCACTTCATCCCCTCTCCCCCAGCGTGCGTGCGTGCGTGCACACACACACACACACACACACCCCCCAAAGTATAAGCTCCTGAAAGGCCGGAACTCTGTCTCAGTCATGACATTATCTATATTCCTGAGAATAGCTAGTCCATAATAGGCACTTACTAAATATTTGTGAATGGAAAGGACATCTCCACCATATGCAAAACTAAGGAGCACCTGAGTGGCTCCATGGTTTAAGCATCCCAACTCTTGATCTCAGGGTCATGAGTTCAAGCCCCACGTTGGGTTTCTTGTTGGGCATAGAGCCTACTTAAAAAAAAAAAAAGGGAGTGCCCCAGAAACTGCATGGAGTTTTACATACCTGGCAAGAAGCCAGGGAAGGGAGAGGAGAACAGAGATGGACAGAGGTAAGATCATGAAATACCTGGTTCACTGCATTAAGTACACTGGCCCTCATATATGAATTATTGAAGATAAATTTGGGAGATCTTAAGGAAGTTTGCAGCATGCTAAGATGTGGATTTTAAAAAGATTGCTCAGGTTGCAGTGTGGAGACTAAACTAGTAGAGAGCAAGACTTGAGACCAGGAGAGTAGTGAGGAGACTATGGTACAAACAGTGAAGCATGAGAAACAAAATACCATGAAGGCATCTGGCCCAGTGCTCAGGGCTTTACTCTTAAGTTAGCAAGACTTTGTTGGGAAGGAACAAGGAAGGTGTTGGGCAGAAAGTAAAACACTCCTTTCCCTTAAAATAAGTAGTAAAGACATTGGGGCACCTGGGTGGCTCAGTCGGTTAAGCGTCTGCCTTCGGCTCAGGTCATGATTCCAGGGTCCTGGGATTGAGCCCCGCATCGGGCTCCCTGCTCAGTGGGGTTCCTGCCTCTCCCTCTCCTGCCCCTCCCCCAGCTCATGCTCTTGCTTGCGCATGCTCTCTCTCTCTCAAATGAATAAATTAAAAAAAATAGTAAAGACATGAGTGCATGTAAAATGAGCCAAGGAGGGTGTAACAGAGTGGAGGGGAAAATTCCAAATTTTAAAGAGAGAAGAGAAAATGTTATTCAGGAAGGAGACCGAGAAGTAAAGCTGGTAGAAAAGAGAAAAGCAGAATGCATTATGATCACCAAGCAGAGAGAAGTCGTACACGGGTGAGAAAGGGAACGTCTGATAGGAATCTCAGCCACAGTGAGGTGCAGAGGAACCCTTTAAATGGTTCTCCCCGGCCCAGGAGGACATGCCATGCACAGCCATTCCCTGGCAGAATTTCATAGTTTATGAAACTCTGAACCGAAGGCAGACACTTAACGACTGAGCCACCCAGGCGCCCCTCAATTCTGTTCTTTACCACTCTATCATGCTAGCCCTTTTTTACCTTTTTGTATTTGTGCCCATCTTGTTTACCTTTGACTCTTTTCCACACTGTCTGCATAGCCTCTTTTGCTTGATGTAAAAGGCAAGGCTGCCTTTCTGGCTTGCACCTTTCAGCTTCATGCCTACCTGCAGGACCTCTAGATTAACACCATAACTCGTTCCTGTTTGAACTGGCCCTGAATGTAACCACCCATAGATGATCTCCCATCACTCATGTAATGTCCTGTCCTGTAAGGCAACCTCAAAAGTTTGAATCATGTGTATTTGTGTGTGTGTGCATGTGCGTGTGTGTGCACATGTATGAAATAAGGAATTGAGACTATTTGACATTGTTCAAATTAGGAATATATAAGTAATTAAGGAAAATTAACAAAACATTTCATGTATAATTCAGGTGTCATCAGGAGGATCTGCAAATAGGGCAAGCTAATCTGCTTGCAGAGAATACTTATAGTAGAAAAGGAAAGTCTAATATATTTAGATGTAGGTAGATGTGTAATCATATATATACAAAGGTATAGAATATGTATTTTAAATACTGTGGTAAGTGCTATAATAAGGGGAATGGACTGTAGAAATTCAGAGTCAAGAAAGGACTCCATTGAGACCCCTGGGTGGCTCAGATGGTTAAGCGTCTGCCTTCGGCTAAGGTCATGATCCCAGGGTCCTGGGATCAGGCCCCACATCAGGCTCTCTGCTCAGTGGGGAGTCTGTTTCTCCCTCTGCCTCTGTCATTCCCTCCACTTGTGCTCCCTGGCTCTGTCTCTGTCAAATAAATAAATAAAATCTTAAAAAAAAAAAAAAAGAAAGAAAGGACTCCATTAACTTTTGAACTGTCTGAAGGATACAAAGGAATTGGGCATGAGGGAAAGTGGGGAAGACTTTACAGATTAGGAAGATTACACACAATGAAGAGAAATGTCATGAAAATAATTTCAGAGTCCAGGATGGCTTTGGACTGATCCCAGGCTGCCTTTCCCAATTCGTGCTCCCCTGGTTGCTCTTAACACTCACCTTCTTTAAATAGGTTTGTTTTATTCTTTTCTCCACCATAGTACTTTAGTTCCCATTATTTTTCTCTATCACTTGAATCTTTTATGTTTTCCTCTTATAGTTGGCCAGATAAAGACCCTATTTAAATAAATTAATACTTGGGATGCCTGGGTGGCTCAGTCCTTAAGCATCTGCCTTCGGATCAGGTCATGATCTCAGGGTCCTGGGATCGAGCCCCGCATCGGGCTCCCTGCTCGGTGGGAAGCCTGCTTCTCCCTCTACCACTCCCCCTGCTTGTGTTCCCTCTCCCGCTGTGTCTCTCTCTGTCAAATAAATAAATAAATACCATCAATACTTAGTTTTTTCTCTACATTTAGTCTCAGTAGCCAGAAACCATATTACATGAAACATCTTTAGTTTTTTTTTCCCCCTCCAGGATGGAAGAGCAGTCACAAAACCACGAAGTCAACTCAGACGCAGGATTGTTCTTTTCAGGAGTTGATGATGAGAAGATCCAGAAGAAATGGACCCTGGGACTTTAAATCAGAAAAACCCTGCATTTATGAAGACAGATTAGAGAAAAAGCAGGAGAAAAAAGAAATTCAGACAGTTACCCACAAAAAAATCCTCATTGTAGAAAGAAGCCATAAAAATAATGAATTTGGCCAAAACTTTAGCCCAAAGTCGGTCCTTGTTAGGCAACAGATGGTTCCCAGAGAAAAAACACCACCAAAATGTGAAATACAAGGAAACAGCTTCAAACAGAATCCATATTTGCTTAATCAACGAAAAATCAACACCGCAGAGAAACGCTATAAATGTAGCATTTGTGAAAAAACCTTCATTAACACTTCATCTCTTCGCAAACATGAGAAAAACCATAGCGGAGAGAAATTATTTAAATGTAAAGAATGTTCGAAAGCCTTCAACCAAAGTTCAGCTCTCATTCAGCATCAAATAACTCACACTGGAGAGAAGCCCTACGTATGTAAAGAATGTGGGAAAGCCTTCACTCTGAGTACATCCCTTTACAAACACCTAAGAACCCACACTGTGGAGAAATCCTATAGATGTAAAGAATGTGGTAAATCCTTCAGCAGAAGGTCTGGCCTTTTTATACATCAAAAAATCCACGCTGGAGAAAATCCCCATAGATACAATCCAGGTAGGAAGGCATCCAGCACATCCCTTCCCGGATGTCAGAGAATTCATCTCAGAAAGAAGTCCTATTTATGTAATGAATGTGGCAACACCTTTAAGTCTAGCTCATCCCTTCGTTATCATCAGAGGATTCACACGGGAGAGAAACCTTTCAAGTGCAGTGAATGTGGGAGAGCCTTCAGTCAGAGTGCATCTCTTATCCAGCACGAAAGAATTCACACTGGAGAAAAGCCCTATCGATGTAATGAATGTGGAAAAGGTTTCACTTCTATTTCACGACTTAATAGACACCGGATAATTCATACCGGTGAGAAGTTTTATAACTGTAATGAATGTGGCAAAGCCTTAAGTTCTCACTCGACGCTTATCATTCATGAAAGAATTCACACTGGAGAGAAACCGTGTAAATGTAAAGTGTGTGGGAAAGCCTTCCGACAGAGTTCAGCTCTCATTCAACATCAGAGAATGCATACCGGGGAAAGACCCTATAAATGCAACGAGTGCGGGAAAACATTCAGGTGTAACTCATCCCTTAGTAATCACCAGAGAATTCACACAGGAGAGAAACCATATCGGTGTGAGGAATGCGGGATATCTTTTGGCCAAAGTTCAGCTCTTATTCAGCATCGGAGGATTCATACAGGAGAGAAGCCCTTTAAATGTAACACATGTGGGAAGACTTTCAGACAGAGCTCATCACGTATTGCCCATCAGAGAATTCATACTGGAGAGAAACCATATGAATGTACTACATGCGGGAAACTTTTCAATCACAGGTCATCTCTTACTAATCATTACAAAATTCATATCGAGGAGAACCCCTAGGAAGTAAATTTGCATGTGTGAAAGCCTTAAACCAAAGCTCATCAGAATATCCGAGAGTGATACAACAGAAGTAATGGATAGGAAAAACCTTTCTGTGATGTAGGCCTCATCAGATACCAGATTCCAAGGATAAACCTTGACTGTGTAATAGATAATGAGGAAAGTAGGAAGTGTTCATGCCTGCCAGGCACTTTTGAAAATAACCTGAAATGAAGAATTCACAACTGGAGACACTGACTTTGGGCATTTGTAAAATAATTCTCTTCCTAGAGCAGTGTACACGAGATACCTAAACATCTGGGTGAGGGGAGGTGTGCACTGGATTTCTCATTAAAAAGAAACTTATAAATTGGTAATACTTTTTTTTTTTACAACTAACATTTAATAGCATATAAAAGATGTGATTGAATTCTACACTTTTAGAGAAAAGGACCAAATAAAAGATTAAAAACAACAACAAAAAAGAGCTGTGAACTACCTCTCCATTTCTGGGGTTTGTCCTTTTCCTGACCTGATGTCAAATTCTGTGCATGGATTTCATTTAAAAATAGAAATAAAAGTCTGTTGTCTTCATCCTGTGTTCTTCTAGTAATTGCTATCGATTGGGAAGTTTCTAACCAATTGCTAATGCTGTTCTTGAATTTTGTTTATTTAGCTGTGAGGTCATTTATGAAGAAAGTATGCCAGCTATGTACTGTGAGCTGTCATCCTGGGTACATTAAATGGGAAAAATAAGCAATTCTTTCAAGTGTAAAGCTATTAAATATCTATAAATTCACAATGGAAGGAGCTAGCAAAAGAAATTAATGAATCTAATAGCTGTGCCAAAATATTGAAAGGTACATTGATTATTTTATGACCTAAGAAGTAGGTTTTCCCTTACTTGGTGTTCTGTATCACACAACTTAAGGAAAATAAAAGGAATTATAAACAGTAATTTTTTTTAACCCTAGTTCTGGGGCAGGTACTATACTGCATACTGGGAGCCTTACGAAGAAAGACACAGCCCTTAGAGATGCCGTGAATTTGGGGAGAGGACAGAGCTGAGGAACTAGCAGTGAGGAAGCCAATTACTATATCACAGTATGTAAGTGGCTTTAACAAGCAAATAGGTAAGTTAACGATAGTATGTTGCATTGCAAGAATGTTAGGGATTCGTGCAGCATGAATGAAGAGGAGATCAAGCCTAACCAAGAAAACCTGGAGACAAAGTTTCCAGAGGCAGTGTGGCTAAGCCAGGTTTTGGAAGAACAGCAACTCTGCAGAGGGTGAAATGACTGTTCTGAAGCAGAGACCACATGCATGAAGGTACAGGTGGGTAGGCGGTCACGGCACCTTCGTGAAAACGCAAATATGGAACTAATGAGCAGGAGACGCTAAGTTGGAGTGGGACACAGACGCCAGATAACTCATGGCTTATTTGCCATGTGAAGAAGTTAGAATTTTATCCAAAATTGGTGAAGATTGTTCTGGCAACAATGTGTAGAAGATGGATTTAGGAGGTTGAAGAAAGCTGTACAGGTGGACACCTAGAAATCTGGGCTATTGAAATTCAAGTGATAGGTGAGTGAGAGACCAGACTCCCACAGGACAGATGGATAGAGAACAGGAGACAGGTAAGGCATTGAGGCATTATGTGAACACCATAAGACATGGTGTTCACAAGCAAGTAGATAAGGTTGGTGAGTGACGAGACTAAGATGACCCAAGTAGGGCTGCCAGATAGGCTGTCTATATAGGACAGGTCTCGTATTCAACGATTTTGTCCTGCATCCTGGATTGACTTTGGCAGGTTGTCCTTAGTGTAATCAGTTGTGGGGGCTTTTTTTCCCCCCAATAATGAAAATTCAGCAGAGTTCTTTTTCTGCTTCAGTAATTGGCACTTAGGTTACTTAAATGGTAACGCTAGCTGAAACCCGTACCTCCACAAATAAAGATCTGAACAATTGCAGGTCTTGTTTTCCATCTTAAAAGAAGGCTAAGACTTCTTTTGGCCAAAGTCTCCAGTTGTAAACAAATGATCACTCTTAATTAGAACTTTGGGTGAGTACCAGTGCTCTGAAAATCAGCACCAGCAGCCATGCTTCTGAAAGTGAGCAAGTTAATGATAGACCCCAGTTTCTGAAAGTCAACCAACTAGTAGACTATCTCATGCCTCTAGACAGTCGTTAGCAAATGTCTCACTCCAGTGACCACAGAAAGTATGCCTGTCAAGAACAACCTTATTCCAGTGATCACACGAACTCATTTGCAAGTCTTGTCAATCTATATAAACACCTACTTTTGAAAATCCACCAATCCCTACACCGAGCTTTCCAAAACCTTGTAGGAGATCAACTCTGGCTTTCTTCAGGGAGGATGTTCCTTGCAAATACAGCTTTCTCTTGTGGGCATACATGAAGTTTTCCTTTTCTGCATTACATATCAAGTTCAATTTGTTGCTAGTTTGCAACCATTTCAACAGCCCAACCCCTATTTACTGTTATCACCTCAGCCACATGAGTGACAAATGTGCTGATGAGGCCATGAGATTATCCTATTCAATATTTTCCAATTTTTGTGATGATTGCTATTATCTGTGTTTTGTGTTTTTGAATCCTAAATGCAAGTATAAATTTCATTAATCCTCAGAACATTGGGTATCTATTAAATCAGGAAACGTCCTTTTGAAACTTACAGGGTTAAGGGTCTGACTCTTGATTTCAGCTCAGGTCATGATCTCAGGGTTGTCAGATGGAGCCCCACATCAGCAAGCACGCTAAGCCTGCTTAAGATTCTTTCTCTCCCTCTGCCCCTCCCCTCCACACACACACACTGCTCATGCTCTTTCTCACTCTCTAAAAAAAATAATTTTAAAAAATGAAAATTTCATAGTATGAAACTGTTCATTCAGTATCAAAATTAGTGGAAAGTCATAAACCAGCATATACTAAAAGCTAAACAAAGGTTTATAATTAACTATAAAGGGATAAAGTAACAAATTTTCTGATGAAATTCAGATAAAAATAATCATAGAGGTTGTAATGATTATCAACACTGTATCATCAATCTTTTTAGCACAAATGACTGATTGCATATACAAGGAGTTTTTTCTCATTCTAAAACTGCAAATGAATTTTCAAGTGTCAGCATAAAATACTGCAATAATGAAAATGTAATTGCTCTATTTACTATTTCAGAGATTATTAAAGATCTAAAGATGCTTCATTTTGTTACAACATAGCCCAAGATGTAAGTAATCACAATGCAGGAAAAAAGTTCCTTTCCTTGTGCAATGTTTTTCTTGTGAAAAAGCCTTGCTTAGAAGGTATTGCAAGTAAAATCCCTTCCAGGTGAGACTTCAGAAATATAAAATTTTTGCAGAGACTCAGTAAATTATGAGGAAAAGTGTACTGCTTTCGGTAGCGATAATACAGATGCAAATTTTGGATGTGCAAAAGTGCAGACAATTTATTCGAAGTTACAACAAAGTATAATGGATTCTGTGGCAGACGGTGGTGGTTCTGCCCATACTCTGCATTTCTGCGTAGTGCTGCGGACAACATCTGATATCCTTGCTACTGACACTGAAATAATTATTACAAAAATGTTGCAACATTTGAGCAGTTACAGGATTTTTGTGATTTTGTTTGCATTCAATAATCTTCAGTTACTTAGCATTCAGAAACTTGTTTGGACTTCTGGTTTCAGCTATGACATGTAAACAGCTTAAAATCATCACTTCTAACAAGAAAAAGCTGAAAATCACAAGCTGAAGATCAATAACTTATCTTCCTGGGAACTGAGGTTACTGGGCAAATTGCAACACTGATCTCGAGAGACAGACATATCCAGAAAGACAGCCCAGTTCTGCTTACATGGAGCAGAAGCTGCTGGAGCCATAAACATACAGGAACATTTAAATGATAGTTTTGGTGAATTGTTGGAGGTTGAGTGTGGGCTAGCCTGAGAATGAGAGGTCCCCCACATCTCCAATGCCATTAGCTCCCTCATGCTCAACATCACTCATCATCAGGGAAATACAAATCAAAACTACAATGCGGTATTGCTTCACACCAGTCAGAATGACTAGTATCAAAAAGGCAAGAAATAACATGTTGGCAGGGATGTGGAGAAAAAGGAACCCTTATGCAGAGTTGATGGGAATGCGGATTGTTGCAAACATTGCAGAAAACAGTACAGAGTTTCCTCAAAAAATTAATAGAAATACCATACGATCCAGTAATTCTTTTTTTTTTTAAAGATTTTATTTATTAGAGGGGGAGAGAGAGAGCACAAGTGTGGGGCAGAGGCAGAGGGAGAAGAAGACTCCCCACTGAGCAGGGAGCCCGATGTGGGGCTTGATCCCAGGACCCTGGGATCATGACCTGAGCTGAAGGCAGACGCTTAACCAACTGAGCCACCCAGGCGCCCCTAATCTAGTAATTCTACTTCTGAGTATTTACCCAAAGAAAATGAAAATACTAATTCGAAAAGATATGTGCACCCTTGTGTTTGCTGCAGGATTATTTACAAGAGCCAAGTTGAATCCATTGACTCAAGAAGGACCAAGGGGGGTCGAATTTTGAAGAAGGGAACTTCTGAAAGGAAAAAGGAGGCCAAAAAAAAAAAAAAATTTGAGAAGACATCACTAAAGTACTAAAAGTGAATAATTGTCCTAGGATTCTATACTCTTTGGAATATATATATATATTTTAAAGATTTTATTTATTTGAGAGAGAGAATGAGAGAGAGAGCATGAGAGGGGGAGGGTCAGAGGGAGAAGCAGGCTCCCCGCTGAGCAGGGAGCCCGATGCGGGACTCGATCCCGGGACTCCAGGATCATGACCTGAGCCGAAGGCAGCCGCTTAACCAACTGAGCCACCCAGGCCCCCCTGGAATATATTTTAAATTAAAATAGTAAAGAATGGATATATGACAGGTGAGTACAAAGAAAATAGAATGAGAAGACCTATTCAGTTAATCCAAAAGAAAACACTTAAAAACAAAAGTAACATAAGGGAGGAGTGGGGGGAAAAAAGGATTAGTGTGAAGCCAGATATAAACCCCACAAGCCACCCAAATGGTGCTTTAGTTATGCTTCTCTAGTCGGGAGTGTCACAGCACTTTACCTGGTCCTAAGGGTTAACTTGCTTCAAGTTAGCACACTCCCTACTTGCTGACCTAAGCCCCTTGATCCCTAACAGACAGACCGCTGGCCTTGAGGAGTGAAGGACCACAACTTTCCCAGGCCACAGGGGCCGGCAAGTCTGTTTGAAACACCCTCGGCTCTTTGATTAGCCTAGCAATGTTTTAGCAAAATGTTTTTCTTTTTTGAGGTCACACAGATGCTTTTCCTAACCTCCGTTTGTGCATTAGTAGGCTTCCCTGTCCTGTGCAGAAGGAACAGGGTACTCTACATACCAGGAAACAAGAACCAGAACCCGGAACACAGCCCTGGCCCCACCCCAACACCAGCACTGGGATGACATTTGTAGTTAGCACCATCGTGTCTGCACATAATCAAGAAATGTTGCAAACCACTGCACTCCCTTTACTTGTTACCCTAAACCACTTTGATCTTTTTAATTTTTTTTTTTAAGATTTTATTTATTTATTTGAGACAGAGAGCATGAGCAGGAAGAGGGCAGAGGGGGAAGCAGACTCCCCGCCGAGCAGGGAGCCCGATGCGGGACTCGATCCCGGGACTCCAGGATCATGACCTGAGCCGAAGGCAGTCGCCTAACCGACTGAGCCACCCAGGCGCCCTACCCTAAACCACTTTAAAAACCCCTGGACCAGGCAGAAACCTCAGAGTTGGCTTTTGGACAAGAGTCTGCCTTCTCCCCCGTCTGCTGGCCTCCTGGATGAAGCTCAAGTTCCTTTCCAATCAAAACTCGTCTCTTGAGTAACGATTGATCTTTTGACAGGGAGCCGAACTTGGAACTTGGGTTCGGTAACAGGAGGAGGAAGGTACATGTTATCCCGCTGATGGAGGGCAGCAAGTCTGTGGGCTCAGCCAAAAGGCGGCAATCAAAGTTGAAAACAGTCTCAGCAGGATGGATTTCCCCACATTGTGTAGATTGAATATGGCAGTTCATTTGTGGGGCCCAAGCAAATGCCACCAAAAGGGCCCCAAAAGGCTTGCCTGCTGGTAGGGAGGGAGCTGCTCTCGTCCCTCCCTGGAGGTTCCCTCCTCTGTATCTGACCTCAGCTGCTTTAAGGACTGAGCCAAATACTCTCCTGGGGAGGGAACGGCATGACTCACAAGTCTAGTGATCCAGGCAGGCTGGGTCTGAGGACCCGGACCTGGTCCCGCAGCACCAGCCCACAGGGTCCTTTGGCTTCTCGCAGGACAGAAATCAAACTCCCGTCCAGAGGAAGCGAGAGCAGTGTTTATGGAAGGTATATAGAGGGTGCAGGGACAGACAGAGGGTCTGGGAGACTCAGAAAGGCAAGGAGAGAGTGTCTCGTCTCTGCCTGGGGTCTGGCTTTCTACTGAGGATGGTGGTCTCTCCGTCATCCAGGAACCGGTGAGAACAAGGACAGGGTCCGGGTGTCCATCACAAGTCACTTCTTCCCTGAAGCCAAGGGGGTCTGGCGTCAAAATGTCCAGTGTCAGTGCTCTGAAATCCGCACACGATGGCCTCACCCAGTCATTCTTGCCCCTGCACTCCTTAGATGTTATCTATTGTGCTGGAAGGCTCCAAAGACATCATTAACTCCTTGTCTCTTACAAGGAGCACATACATTAAGGCACGTGTAAGGTGAGGGTACAGGTCCTAGCAAGAAGAGAAGCAGGAAAAGGAAGAAACACCCCAGCTTTTCTCCTCATGGGGTCCCTTCAGTTTCCCTGTCTCCCTAGCTCTGCTGCACACAGATGCCCGAGTCAGCATCCTCCCTGGTCCTGAGTGAGGGATGCCAAGTACGGGGCTGGCCAAGGCTCCCAGAAGCAGAGGCAGCATCAGGGTGGAATGTGACAGCACAGGGAAAAAGGGGAGGGGGCTTCAGGCCCACAGAAAAGGAGGTAGCTCTGAGCCTGCATTGAAGACCAAAGGGGGGAGAGAAGCCACCCCCGATTCATGCTGTCCCCCCCAGGGCCACCTCCGTTACCCCCTGTACTTCCTGGTTTACCTGAACTCTCTCAAACTCCTGACCAGCATGTGTTAAACCGCTTGGTCTCTGTTCCCAAAAAAGAAATTCAACTGGGAGAGTTTGAGCACTAATTGTAGTTTGGCGGGGGGGGGGGGGGGGGGGGGGGGGGGGGGGGGTTAAAGTAAACTTACAAGACAGGACTCTGAGCCAATTCAGTCCCGTGGTTCCAGCTGCCCTGCCAAGTGCATCGTCAAACGTGTGGGTCACGGCTTGCTCCGTGAATGTAAATGATTAAAGAAAGGAAAACGATAGATCAATACTTCTCAAGGACATGTAAACAGCCTCCCCAAAATACTAGCATTCAAATCCAGCACTCTATCAAAGGATAACATAGCATAACCACAAGCAATGAATTCCAGAAATACAAAGGTAGTTTATCAGGTGGGGGCGGGGGGTGGGGCGGGGTGGGAAATGGTAGTTTATAACAAATAGAAAATCTCAGGCCACCTGGGTGGTTCAGTGGGTTAAGCGTCTGCCTTCAACTCAGGTCATGATCCCACGGTCCTGGGACCGAGCTCCCAGCTCCTGGGCAGTGGCGGGGGGGTGGGTCTGCTTCTCCCTCTGCTACTCCCCCTGCTTGTGCTCTCTATCAAATAAATAAATCTTAAAAAAAAAATAGAAAATCTTGATAAAATAATTTACTAATATTCAACACCCATTCACGATTAATTTTCTATTTTTAAAATGTTTTATGTATTTGAGAGAGAGACAGTGTGGGCGCACAAGCCGGGGTGGGGGGCAGAGGGAGAGGGAGAAGCAGACTCCCCCTGAGCCCCCTGAGCAGGAACCCCCCGGGGGCTCCACCCCAGGACCCCGGGATCACGACCTGAGCTGAAGGCAGACGCTTACCCACTGAGCCACCCAGGCGCCCCATGATTGATTTTCAAAGACCTCTCAGACCACTATGACTAGAGAAAACAATCTTAGACTCAGCTGCACAAAGGCGACAGCAGGTGTTAATCCCGCGTGAACTGCGGAAAGCGCCTCAGCCCTTGGGGGGCGGGCCTGGCCCAGGCACCGGGAGGTCAGTATGGCACCTGCTGGGGTCACCGGACGGGGGTCCTTGGACCCAACGACTGTAGAAACGGGACTGTGCCCGACACTTACAGGCACAGGCAGGGCAATACTGGGCCAGCGGGCGCGGCTGCAGGGAGACGCAGTCCGACAAAGGGGTCGCGCGGGGTCCCCAGCAGCGGTCCGGGGACACTTCACCGGGGCTGCGGCGGGAGCGGGGTGACGGCCGCGCAGGCGCAGGTGACGGAACTTGCGGCTTCTACGCGGCAGATCTCGTTGGCGCGTTAAATCCCCCTGGCTGGGCGCGTTTTTTAGCGGTGAAATGAGGGAGAAAGTCGGTGAAAGGCCCGCTTCGGCGGCCACTGGTGTCCGGGACTCACGTGACCCGGTCTAGGCCTGCTCCTCGGCAAGCGGCTTTGCTCTGCAAGCAGCGATCCCCGCCCGCGGGGAGCGTCCCGGGTGCACTTGTTCCCCAGGTCCTGGCCCGGCTCGCTGGGACTGACACAGGACAGAACAGAGTGGTGCCCAGGACTTGGCTTTGACGCGGGCGGGCGGGGCTGCAGGAGTGTGGAGCCTTGGGGTCAGGCTTTCCCGAGACTGTGGCCTCTGCAAGGTGAGGAGACAGAGGCCAGGGATGCTTACTCTTCCCGAAAATTCCAGCTGCCTCGGCTCCCTGCTGGAAGAGAAGCCCTCAAAGGGCCTAGGGGTGGAGGCAGCCTCCTCGATGACAGAGCAGAGGATTCCCAGGCCCTTGTCCCCAAGCCCCCAGGAGGAAACTGGGGATCCCCACAAATACCCCAAGAAGGCCCTAATGGGGTTCCGTTCCAGCCCATGTGTCCAGGACTCCCAACATCTGGGGAACTGAGGGGATTCCTCCTGGAGCCAGTAGGTAAGAAGGAGCCAGAGGCAACAGGGCCCAACCACCCCTCTCAGGCATGTTCTAGAAAGCATTCCTTTAGCTAGCCCTAAAGCAACGGTTCTCAACTGGGGAATTTTGCACCCCAGGAAACACTTAGCAATGTCGAGAGATGTATCTGGTTGTCACAACTGAGGGGGAGCTACTGGAGAGATGTGGGGTGCTGGTAAGCATTCTAACACGGGCGAGACAGCCCTCCACAGCAAAGAAGTATCTGGCCCAAGTATCAGCAGTGCCGAGACAGGAAGGAGCTTTAGAAAGCCGGGCCCTGAGCCGGGAATCTGGGGGCAGGCCCGGCCCATCTGTGCCCTGTGCAGAAGAGCAGACAGCTGCCCGTCGGGCTGCCCCCTTCTGAGAGGAGCACAGCTTCCTTCCTACCTGTTTGCTACCTGCCCCCCACAGGATGTGCCCAGGACCTCGGCTCTAAGGGTCTGTGCCCCGGCCTCGTCCAGAGTGTGACCTGACCCCCTGGCTAAGACGAGATCAGGGCAGTGATTGGACAGAGGGTCTGTGATAACCTAAGTCATCTGCATGTGTCAACCCTGCCCCCCCACCCCGGCCCTCTCACTGGACCTCCCTCTTCCCAAGTGCTGACTCCAAACCCGGCCCATCCGTGCTCCCCCCGAGGCTGCAGTGGGCGCTCCCACTGAAGAGCTACACTGGGGGCACGCAGGCCCCAGGATGGGTGCTCTGGACTGTGAGTCCTCTGCGGTGCCCTCCAAACTCGTTTCCTGCACGTTCACAGTCAGGCCTCTCTTCCCAGTAGCAGTGGCTGAACCCCAGGACCATGAACCAGTCACAGAACCATCACACTGTTTTGGCTTTGGTCCCAAGTCCACCTGAAAGAAAATGAGGGTCATGCTTCTCAATCCCAATGACTTGCTCTCCCTTCCACAAACCCAGTAAATACATAATCATAAAAAAAACTATCAAAACCACGTAGATGTCCCTTACACTCTCCAGTAGTATTTGTTTATTTCTGGTTTAGTTACAAGCAATAGAAGCAGGGACATCTCGTTACCACAAGAATCGAGAGGACCGGGCGCCTGGGTGGCTCAGTTGGTTAAGCGACTGCCTTCGGCTCAGGTCATGATCCTGGAGTCCCGGGATCGAGTCCCGCATCGGGCTCCCTGCTCGGCGGGGAGTCTGCTTCTCCCTCTGACCCTCCCCCCTCTCATGTGCTCTCTCTCATTCTCTCTCTCAAATAAATAAAATCTTAAAAAAAAAAAAAAAAGTACTTTAAAAGAAAAAAAAAAAGAATCGAGAGGACCACACTGATGGTTCCAGAGGCCTGCCATGAAGCAGCAGGAAGAGGTGAACGACCAGGAAAGGAGAAGGGGACAGGGCTGTGCCAGGCTGCATTCCAGAGGTCCCTGATCTAGCAGACTCCACCGCGGGGGGTGGCCTCCCATCCTGGGCACTGGTTGACTGCTGCACTAGGAGGGGAAGGTTTCTGCCGCGAAAGGTCTTGGGCTCCCTCTAGCACAAGGATACCCACTTCCTGTGGAAGTAGTTGAAAACAAGATCTCCTGCCGCCCCCCAACAATCCCTCCACAAAGGTAGAAAGAAAACACATTTTTAAAAAATGGAGTAAGCTTTAAACCAGATTGTGGTACCCACAAGACAATCCACTAGCAAGATTACGGAGACAGACGGAAACTCATAACCCAGGGCATCACATACGCAAGATAAACCACAACCAGCCCTCGAGAAGACTTGACCATGCCGTTCGTCACACCGAGCTCACCCTAAATTCACCTGGCAAGTGGGATTGCTACTGGTTTCCTAGTTGCCTTTACCCAAAGGAAACATTTCTAGTATTTTATTACGAGAGGTAGGTTTGTTACTCAGAGCCTTGCACCTGCCCAAGTTCGTTCCTTCCCTCCTGGGAGACCGGAATAAGGGGCTCTACCGTCCTCCATGATTGCATTTCACAGAGATGGCTCTCCGGTGCTTGAGAAATCATTCTTGATCTTTAGAAAGCTAGCAAGGGGGTTATCCAGCTTTTTAAGTTCCCTCCCAGCCCACAGGGCAGCTCTGGGGAGGAGAGGCCGATGGCCCCATGTACCTGGTCTCTGTCTTTGCCCAGAGTCCCAGTGACAGGAACGTGAACAAGGCCCCTTCTGAAGGCAAATCCCCACCACCCTGCCTCAGCATTGTCTATTAATGACCAGTACTGGACCTCACCCTCCTATTAAAATTGAGCTGAAGTTTCTTTTTTAGATTTTTTTTTTATTCACTTGAGACAGAGAGTTACAGAGAGAGAGCGAGCGAGCACAAGCAGGGGGAGTGGGAGAGGGAGAAGCAGGCTCCCGGCTGAGCCAGGAGCCAGACGTGGGGCTCCATCCCAGGACCCTGGGATCATGACCTGAGCCGAAGGCAGACGCTTAACCACCTGAGCCACCCAGGCGCCCCTGAGCTGAAGTTTCTTAATAGTCAGACTTGGGGGAATATTTTCTGTGTAGTATATGTGTACAGGGTCACTCTGTCATATCTTTCTCCACTTTCTTAGAAGTTTATGAATTTTTTTCTCCCAGTGTAGATCCCAACTTAGTCTAGTCTTTCTCTTGAAAAACTTATTACACACAATTCACGCTCCTTTTACTAATAAGATTCGTCGAAATAATGAGGATTGCTGTCCTTCGATGAATATTGCCTTTCGTGGAGAATGGAAGCTTTAGAACCGAGGTGGCTTACTGGTCGTTAGAGGGTGCCCTTGAAAGGCCACATTTCCAAAAATAAACATTGGCAGGGGGTGGACTTGTGGGTCAAAGCCCTGGCAGAAGGACTCCGCCAGGACCCGAGGGGGTGGGCAATCCACCCCACAGATTAGTCAGAGACAGGCGCAGGCCCAGCCACCACTCCTCCCTCCTCCGCCGTCTTATGCAATTGGAGGCCTTGGTGCCTGAACCCGACGAAGCCTGGGCTCTAGGTCCTCCCCTTCTGGGCACAGAAAAACAGCAGTAGCCCAGAGCCCATGTTTCCCTCTTTTGTCTGACAAAGGGTGTCTCGTCATGTGGCTGCAGGCTGGACACACCCCAACCCAGCCACCCAGAGGCCTCCAGAGACAGCTTGCTGCCCTCAGATTTCAGGAAGTATCCGAGAAGACAGGACTGAACAGGATGCTGCTCTGACCCAGGTTCTCACCTGGAAGACCCAGACGTCAGGGCCACCTTGTCCCCCACTTTCCCAAGACCTGCAGGAGGAGCCATCTGCCACCAGGGGGCAGCAGAGATACCACCGGGCTTGGAGGGTCTGTAGTGGGGGAGCAGGGCAGGGCTCCCCGTTAGCACAGAGGTGGTCACTGTGTGTCGGAGCCCCCGTCCCCAGCCCCCATCTCACCTACACTCAGCCTCTCAACACACATGTGGGTTAAAATGGCCGCAAACATTCCAGCGATCTTTGTGTTCTCTCTCTGCTTCAATCTCTTTCCTCCTGGCAGGTCTCTCCTAAAATTTTCTTTAGGTCATCGAGGAATCTGAGGTGATGCTCTACCTCTGGAAACCCTTCCAGTCACTTCCATGGCAGCTCAGCAACTGTCCTGGGCTCACCCAGGCACTCACAGTTCTGATGCATGAAGACCTTCCTCCAGGAAAACCTAGTATGTTCATTCATTTCAAGGACTTCTGCCTATAGGTTACTAACACAGAGTTCCTCTTTCTAATGTTTGGCTGAAAAGCTCCGATTTACCCAAAAAGTATTTTTAATTGCATTATATTTCACTGACAACGTTGTTTTACCCTGAAGTATAGAAACAATTTCCCACATATTGATGATTTTTCTGTAAGCTTGAAGCTGAGCCCAGCCTTTCGTCACACGGCCCCTAGAAGACAGCCCTAAAGACATTTGAAGAGCAGATTATCAAATCCACACACCCCTCTAGAGTCCATCTCTAGGTTCTAGGTCAGGCTTAGGTCCTCTGCCCCAAGTGGTGGGAATTTCATAAAGCTCTCAAATTCCTCAAGGAATAAAAAAAACCAAACCTGGGGGCGCCTGGGTGGCTCAGTCGGTTAAGTATCTGCCTTCAGCTCAGGTCATGATCCCAAGATCCTGGGATTGAGCCCCACATTGGGCTCCCTGCTCGGTGGGAAGCCTGCTTCTCCCTCTCCCACTCCCCCTGCTTGTGTGCGTGTGCTTGCTCACACTCTCTCTCAAATAAGGTTTAAAAAAAAAAAAAAAGAACCAACTCTAAATTATGAGATGCACTTTCCTTTTTACAAGACTCCTCTTGACCTTTAAGGGGAAAAGTCAGGGGCCAGGGTGGGGAGTCTTGCGTCTGTGTTTATGGAGAGGCCCCACAGAGAATCCTGGGCTATTAATAGAAGGTCCACAGTTTCCGGGGTTTTCTCTATTTTCCAGGTCCTGGTTGTTAAGGGAGTGACTTCAAGCCCAGCCCGGCCCATTGTGTCCAGAGAATTCTGAACCAGGTCAGCCCATAGGTTCTCTCGACCCATCAGAAAGAGGTCCTGGCCTTTTTGGAATGTCCCCTGCTTCTCTTTCCTATTTGCTCCTCAGTAACTGGGGGACCCAGCAGTGGCCTCGAGGGACACTGTCTGGGCCTCAAAGTGGACGTGGCCTCTTCATTAGGGCAGATTTCCCAGGGAGACTTGACACCCTCCTGAAATCTGTTCTCTATCCCCTTTCTCTACTCCCTCCCCACCACCACGCCCCTCCCCACCAACTGCCTCCACACAGTGGGCACCACAGCATGCATTCACCCCCACAATCAACTCACCTCCAGCCTCTTGAGAGAACCTACTTCAGCTTCCTAGGACACCATTAGGTAGAAACTGTCATAGATTCTCCCCCACATTTTTCTTATTTGCCCAAATTCCCTTATTTCAGGATGCTTGATCCTTCTTAATTTTCCTTCTGTCACTCAGAAGACTCCATTTTACCTTTGGAAATAAAATCCTTCCCCGTCACTGTCTTGCCACATCAGAAATGACCACTGGCTCATGGTCACACGTGTTTCTGACCTGGGAAGACAGTCCTTCACACAGCAGCCCCCACTGTCTCCTCACGCCTCACCTGTAACTGCTTTTCCTTCTCATATTCTAACCCCCAAGAAGGTGCCCTTCATGTTTCAGAAGTTCACCCTAAAAACGTCATAGTTGGGTGTTTTTTTTGTTTTTTTTTTTTTTACAGTGAAATCTTGAAAAAATTTCCCCTAAATTAGAAAAATTTTCCTAAGGCTTAGAACTCAATACCTATGTTTCCTCATCCGTAGGAAGACAAGCAGCCCTAAAAATGGCGACATAGCTTCCTCTAAATCCACATGCTCCTCTGGAATAGATCTGAAATCTCAGAAAGTCTTTCCTAATCAGGCCTGAGTCTTCTGCCCCAAAGAACCTCTGAGAGCGTTCTTTTTCCTCAGAGAAAACGCAAAGCAGCCGCCCATCCAACCCTTCTTAAGAGGAGCTTCTCGGCCCCATTGTGCATCGTGCATTAGAAGCACCTGAGGCTTTCCTAGAGTCTCTGCCCCTCTGGAGTCCTGGGAGGTGGGAAGGACCATGGACTCAGGGCCGGCTCATGGCAAAGGGCATGATGTTCCTCTAGGAGGCAGCAGATCTCAGCCCAGGCTGCAGCTGAGACTCCCCCAGGCAGCTCTCCACACCAAGGCCTGGGACCCGGCCCAGGATAATTAACTTTTAACCACAGGGATCCACCTTTGAAATGCCTTCCGGTTCGTTCCACTGCAGAATCAGGTCTGGGCACCTGAATACAACTGAATTCACTGGCAGGCAAAGATCCATGAGTTTGCTGAATTTGTAGACCAGGGGCTGAGCTAGCCTTGACCAGGAAATTCCGTTAAACAGAGTGGTAGTCAAGGACAGAAAAACAGAGACGTTAAGTGTGACTGGAGCATTGATATGAGGAGGACATACATGCTTGACCTGAAGTTGTTGGTGGATAAGGAATGAAGAAGTTTCTGAGAAGTCATAGAACCCGTGGGCTGCACACGGAGGCAAATCTAAGCAGGATTCCCTGTGAGATGTCATGCCGGCTGTTCATGGAAACCCCCTCGGTGCCTGGTCTATGTTCATTCCCATGTCGGAAAACAAAACAGTTAATGGCACACATAGTTAGAAGATAGGATGCCAATCATTTCTGCTGGAGAAGAGCCATGAGTATGGTGATCAAAAGAATCTAGGAGTCGTTTCTCCATTTCTGCTCTGGAAACATCCTGGAAGATCCCCATTGGCCCAAAGGGAGGGGCCCTGAACAGGGGTTCTATTGAGGGTGATGCTGGGGGAGTTTACTCTGAGTGGGGTCCCGCTGAGCATGGAGGCCAAGGGGATCCTGAAGCTTGGACTTCCTGCTGCATAACAAGGGTGATAAGCTGGAGAGGGAAACTTGGTTGTTAGTAGCATCTGGGGAGGGGATGGGGGTAACATGGTCAGGGTTGCGTCTAAATGGTCCCTTAGGCAGTCGGGGTGGGGTGGACAGGACAGGCCTGGAATGAGAAGCTCAGTGTCTCATTAGGGGATTCCCCGGTCATTTGGGCATCAGGAAAGGGAAGCCTGAAATCTGTCTATGGAAATGAAGGGAATGTGATGTTTTGTTTTTTAAAGATTCATTGATTTTTTTTTTTATGTACTCTCTACATACAACCCTGAGATCAAGAGTCACATGCTTTTCTGACTGAGTCAGCCAGGCGCCCCAGGACTGTGATGTTTTCAGGATTCCTCCTGAGCTAGTAGACCCTGAGCCTGAGCTGACTTAAGAAGTTACCACTCCTTGTAAAGCCCCCTTCCCTGCCTCCTCAGACACCATCCTGAGATAGATGCCATAAATCTGAAGGACCAGGGAGAAATGGGGTGGATGGTCGCCAAGACTTGAGTTTTATTCTGAGTGGGGTCCAGATTCCTGACGGGCAGCTGAGCTCCTGAAGTCAAAAGACAATCCAAGGATCATCATTCCTGTGAGTTTGTGGGACGATGGCTGGATTCTTTGTCTTTCATTTCCATAAGCATTTTTACAGCCATTAAAAGAGGAGCCCTGCATGTCTCTCTGACCTTTACAAATTCTAAACTTGTTCAATCCTCAAAGCATGTGTCATGGAAGGTGTTAACTACACTCGTTTGGCAGAGCTGGGTGGTAGCTACTTCTCAGAGCGGGGACCAGACACCCAGCACTGTGGGTACAGGGCTCATGATGCTGTGGATGTTGCTTCTGAAATATTTCCTGGGACAGTCCTTCAAAATTCCTGATTTTGTTTTAGAGGGAGAGTGTGCATGGGTGGAGGGGGAGGGGTAGAGGGAGAGAATCTCAAGCAGGCTGTACACTGAGCGTGGAGCCCAATATAGGGCTTGATCTCAGGACCCTGAGATCATGAGCTGAGCCAAAATCAAGAGTTGGATGCTTAACCAACGGAACCACCCAGGCGCCCCTCAAAATTCCTGATTTTTTTAAAACATGGATGAATCTTTTTCTTTTAAAGATTTTATTTATTTATTTGACAGAGAGCGAGTGCAAGCAGGGGGAGTGGCAGGCAGAGGAAGAGGGAGAAGCAGGCTCCCCGCTGAGCATGGAGCCCAATGTGGGGCTCGATCCCAGAACCCTGGGATCATGACTTGAGCTGAAGGCAGATGCTTAATGACTGAGCCACCCAGGGGCCCCTCAAAACTCCTGATTTTAATGGGACTGTGTGTCTGCTTTGATTTTTCATCTGACTCACTCATTTTGCACCTCCAAAGCTCCATATAGGTCCTGTTGATGTTCTTTAGTTACCTCCTGTGTTCATACTCTCCCCATGTGTTTGACCACAGCTAGGCTATTCATAACAGTTGTTTCGAAGTCCTTCTCTATTAATTTCACCCTCTCTATCATTTCGGAGCAATTTTCCTGCTTGTAGTGAATATCATGCCTGGTAATTTTATTTTTTTTTCTTTTTTCTTCTTTAAACAGCAATTGGTAAATTTTTTCCTTTTTTTAAGATTTTATTTTATTTGAGAAAGAGATTTACAATATCTTTTTTTTTAAGATTTCATTTATTTATTTGACAGAGAGAGAGAACAAGTAGGCAGAGTGGCAGGCAGAGGGAGAGGGAGAAGCAGGCTCCCTGATGAGCAGAGAGCCCGACGACTCCGGATTTGATCCCAGGACCCCAGGATCATGACTTGAGCCGAAGGCAGACGCCCAACCTACTGAGCCACCCAGGCCTCCCAGCATTTGGTAATTATTTTATTCTATTTTATTTTTTTAAGATTTATTTATTTGGGGCGCCTGGGTGGCTCAGTTGGTTAAGTAACTGCCTTCGGCTCAGGTCATGATCCTGGAGTCCCGGGATCGAGTCCCGCATCGGGCTCCCTGCTCGGCGGGGAGCCTGCTTCTGCCTCTGACCCTCCCCCCTCTCATGTGCTCTCTCTCTCTCATTCTCTCTGTCTCAAATAAAAAAAAAAAAGATTTATTTATTTGACAGAGAGAAACACAGTGGGAGAGGGAACACAAGCAGGGGGAGTGAGAGAGGGAGAAGCAGGCTTCCCGCTGAGCAGAGAGCCTGATGCGGGGCTCGATCCCAGGACCCCGGGATCATGACCTGAGCCAAAGGCAGACGCTTAACCGACTCACCCACCCAGGCACCCCTCATCTGGTCATTTTAGACAGAGGTCAGCATTAGGCATTTTACATTGTTAGGTATTGGATATTTTCTATCCCTTTAAATAATATTGGCTTTGTTCTGTGGTGCAGTTAAGTATCATGAATCAGATTGACTTGACAATTTTTGAAAAGGTTTGTATTTCTTTGCTTCAGAAGGTCCAAGCTCTGATTTCTAGCAAAGAGCAAGAGGAAGAGAAATGGTTGGAAGATCCATAGAAGGAAGCCCATAAACATGAGGATCCTGAGATTAAGAGGGAATTTAAAACACTTCTGGGGGCCCGTGTTTACCATGCGCTCCTCAGAAGTCACGCCCAAGACAGGAGTTAGGTGGTCCCACCAGGCCACATGGTCCATGTGATGGGCCCAGAGAAGCAATTCTCACACAGATATCCCTCCTGCCCCATCCACAGCAAGGCGGCTTGTCCCCCCTTGGAGGCCCAGTCCACACTGACCAAGTGACGTGGTCATCAGCAAACTCACACAGATCCTCTCCTCCCTGAGGCAGCATCCCTGCCACAGGAAACATCACGATGGAGGGTCAAAAGGTGGTAGAAAAAAAGAAACCTCCAAAGTCAGACATGAACATATTTGAAAGGCATTGCAGATTATGTGCCCTCTGTGACCAGGACACCAGGACAAGGAACAGGACAGACGTCAGGAAAGGGAGCTAGCCAGACCCAGGCTGAGAGCTGGACCAACAGATGAAGATGGGGCGGCACAGCTCCTTGGAGAAGCACAAAGTGGATGATAAGCCCACGGACATGGACAGAGGGCCTGGGTCCTGCTAAGGAGTTGATCAAGTGTATCAGAGAGGAGTTTCCTGAATTGCTGGCTGGAAAGGTGCCGGTTTCTCTGAAGAAGCCAGAGGACAAGAGTAGGCTGGGAGATTTCTTTTGCATGTCCAACAGTGACACAGCATGCAAACCAGACAGGGAGGGTGAATGGCTGTGGGCGGTTTTGAGGAGGTGGATTATAGCAGCTGGACCAGGGCACAGGAAGGGCCCCGGAGGCTGCTGGGACTTTGATAGCAGGGGGAATAGGGTGAGTATATGAACACCCGGGAGGCTCTCCGCCTGATGTCATGATGTCTGGAGGGTGGAGAACCAGGCACTTCAAAGAAACCAGAGCTTTCATTGCCAGTGGAGGAAGATGAAGGCAATTATTGAGAGGAGGACAATAATGGAAGCCAATGGAGTTGAAGTCAAAAGACCAAAATGTTCATCTCCAGTTCCAACCCCAAGAAGAATCTCCACAAGGATATGTTCGTACGGCTTTCTCTGCAGTATCCAGAAGGCCGCTAGGGTTGTCTTATGAATGCATATACCAATTTTGTCCCATTGAAGCTGGTTATCCTGCCAATGGAGCAGTGGTCCTGAAGAACTCTTCCCCTGGGCTTTCTTAGAGAGGACATGGCCCCTGGGCATGGCTAGGTCATAGGCAAAGATTCAGAGAGAGGGTGGGTGATGTCCTCATGAGTTCTCCACATGCCTTTCTCTCTCTCAGGTCCTCCCAGTACAGATGCAGCTGACCTCCCACCTCGTCAGTACCGAATCCAGGCCTGGACCGCCACCCACCTTCCATCTGGGGAGATGCTTTGGGACCCCCCCCACATGTGATCTACCCAGAGAATCCTTAGAAACCATAACATGAGGCCTCAAACATGAACCTTCCATGGTCCAGTTCATACCCATTTCCTACCTTTCACACCTGCAAAGTCCCCAGCAGCACTGATGGACTCCCCTCTGATTATGATCCAGATCTTGAACTTTAAGAAAACTTGAACCCGGACCCCAATTCCACTTGAGAGATAAGAGACATCCTGACTTCTTTCCTTCCCCCAAACCAATAAAATAAAAATAAAATGTGAAATGGAACAAAATGATCCTTTAGTTCTGATTTGTGATCAGGGCTTGAAAGGGACCCTAAAACAGAGCAAGGGGCAGGGAGGGTGCTCAGCTTCCTCAGGAAGCTGGAACCTGTCTTCCTACTCATCACCCCTCCCCTTTCCTTCCTGCACTGAGGCTCCTTGACCATCCCGGGGCATCCTTCATAACCTGGACCAGATCCAGGACTTATAAACAATTTGAAACTTGACCTTGATTCCCTTTGAGGGACAAAGGACTATCACAGTCCATATACTCATGACTCTTCCTCTTCCTCAGACTCTCGTGAAATTAAAAATTGGAAGTGCGTAAGACAAATCTCCTCTCTTTCTACCTGGGGGCTGGGATTGGGGGGATCCCAAAATAATGGAGACAAAAGCCAAGGGACAGCTTGGAACTCAGCTGGGTGACTTGGGATATGTCACTCTCTTCACTCTCCTCTCCCCAGCATTCCTTCTGCACATGAGGGACACTTATAGATAAAGGAGTCTGTTAGTTCTTATAGGCAGCCATGGGTTCGGTGCACCTTACTGAGATTGGAGTGGCCCAGTCTGGCTCAGCTGCCCTTCTCCCTGGGACTCATTCTCCAGGCTAGCTGGGGATTCTGTGTGGTGAAGCGGATGCCCACGGGCTCCAAGGCCCTGAATATGCTCAGTCCTCCGAGGCTCTGCTCAACGAGGTGGACAGAAGAAGCAGATACCCCAGGCATTCCAAGGGATCTTGGCACTTTCCCCTTTGGGTTCCCATCTGTAGGCTGGGGGGCATCCTGGGCTAGGGCCTCATGACCTAAACACTCACCCACCAGCTCCCTGTTCCCCATCTGTCACAGGACTCCAGGGACAAGTCCATACCATATGACAGCATGGAGCATGCCAAGAGTATGAACATCATGGTACTAAGTTCCCTTGATGACCCAGAGTCAAGGTTACCTCTCACTCCACCGTCCCCCGGAAACCAGTGTGGACAGCAAAGTATCCTGGGGCACAGACTTGGCCCAGGAATACCTGTTGCCTGTAAGTAGCTGCAACTGGGGCTCTGCATTTCAGAACAAAGGCTCTGGAGTTGTATCATGCTTCCCTGGTGTTTGTGAACCACTATGAAAAAGCTGATCATCAGATTGCTCATGATTTCCCATCATCTCAGAGAACAGAACAAAGAGCGATTTACCACTTAGAGCAGAACGTCTCAACCTTGAATGCCCCTGAGAAACAGCTGGGCCCATAGACTGCAGGGTGGTTAGACTCACCTGGGACCCAATCAAGCCTGATGGGCGAGAGTTGGCCAAATCTGTTTAGAAAGTCTGCAGGATTTCAGCCCAGGTCATGATCTCATTCCTTTTCAATATTGATGCCTTTTATATCTTTTTCTTGCTTAAATTGCCCTGGCTAGAACATTTAGTACAATGTTGAATAGCAATGATGAGAGTAGACATCCATGTCTTGTTCCTGATCTTAGAGGGAAAGCAACCAATCACTCACCATTAAGTATGATGTTAACTATGGGTTTTCTTTTTCTTTTTTTTAAATTTTATTATGTTATGTTAGTCACCATACAATACATCATTGGTTTTTGATGTGGTGATCCACGATCTATTGTTTTCGTATAACACCCAGTGCTCCATGCAGTACATGCCCTCCTTAATACCCATCACCGGGCTAACCAATCCCCCCTCCCCCCTCCCCTCTAAAACCCTGTTTGTTTCTCAGAGTCCATAGTCTCTCATGGTTCATCTCTCCCTCCAATTCCTCCCCCCCATTTTTCCCTTCCTTCTCCTAATCTCCTCCATGCTATTCCTTATGTTCCACAAATAAGTGAAACCATATGATAATTGACTTTCTCTGCTTGATTTATTTCACTTAGCATAATCTCCTCCAGTCCCATCCATGTTGATGTGAAAGTTGGGTATTCATCCTTTCTGATGGCTGAGTAATATTCTATTGTATATATGGACCACATCTTCTTTATCCATTCGTCTGTTGAAGGGCATCTCAGCTCTTTCCACAGTTTGGCTATTGCGGACATTGCTGCTATGAACACTGGGGTGCATATGGCCTTTCTTTTCACTACATCTGTGTCTTTGGGGTAAATACCCAGGAATGCAATGGCTGGGTCATAGGGTAGCTCTATTTTTAAATTTTTGAGGCACCTCCACACTGTTTTCCAAAGTGGCTGTACCAACTTGCATTCCCACCAACAGTGTAAGAGGGTTCCCCTTTCTCCACAACCTCTCCAACATTTGTTGTTTCTTTCCCTGTCCATTTTTGCCATTCTAACTGGTGTAAGGTGGTATCTCAGTGTGGTTTTGATTTGAATTTCCCTGATGGCTAATGATGATGAACATTTTTTCATGTGTCTGTTAGCCATTTGTATGTCTTCTTCAGAGAAGTGTCTTTTCATATCTTCTGCCCACTTTTTGACTTGATTCTTTGTTTTTTGGGTGTTGAGTTTGAGAAGTTCTTTATAGATCTTAGCTACCAGCCCTTTATCTGTAGTGTCATTTGCAAATATCTTCTCCCATTCTGTGGGTTGCCTCTTTGTTTTGTTGACTGTTTCCTTTGCTGTGCAGAAGCTTTTTATCTTGATGAAAATCCTAGCTAATAGGATCCAACAATACATTAAAAGAATCATCCACGAAGACCAAGTGGGATTTATCCCCGGGATGCCAGGGTGGTTCAACATTCGCAAATCAATCAATGTGATAGAACACATTAATAAGAGGAGGGAGAAGAACCATATGGTCCTCTCAATGGATGCAGAAAAAGCATTTGACAAAATACAACATCCTTTCCTGATTAAAACTCTTCAGAGTATAGGGATAGAGGGAACATCCCTCAAGTTCATAAAATCCATCTATGAAAAACCCACAGCAAATATCATCCTCAATGGGGAAAAGCTGAGAGCCTTTCCCTTAAGATCAGGAACACGTCAAGGATGCCCACTCTCGCCACTATTGTTCAACATAGTACTAGAAGTCCTAGCAACAGCAATCAGACAACAAAAAGAAATAAAAGGTATTCAAATTGGCAAAGAAGAAGTCAAACTCTCTCTTTTCTCAGACGACATGATACTTTATGTGGAAAACCCAAAAGACTCCACCCCCAAATTACTAGAACTCATACAGCAATTCAGTAATGTGGCAGTATACAAAATCAATGCACAGAAATCAGTTGCTTTCTTATACACTAACAACACAACTGTAGAAAGAGAAATTAGAGAAATGATTCCATTTACAATAGCACCAAAAACCATAAGATACCTCAGAATAAACCTAACCAAAGAGGTAAAGGATCTATACTCTAGGAACTACAAAACACTCATGAAAGAAATCGAAGAAGACACAAAAAGATGGAAAAATATTCCATGCTCATGGATTGGAAGAATAAACATTGTTAAAATGTCTATGCTACCCAGAGCAATCTATACCTTCAATACCATCCTGATCAAAATTCCAATGACATTTTTCAAAGTGCTGGAACAAACAATCCTAAAATTTGTATGGAATCAGAAAAGACCCCGAATCGCCAAGGAAATGTTGAAAAAGAAAAACAAAGCTGGGGCATCACGTTACCTGATTGCAAGCTATATTACAAAGCTGTGATCACCAAGACAGCATGGTACTGGCACAAAAACAGACATATAGACCAATGGAACAGAATAGAGAACCCAGATATGGACCCTCAACTATATGGTCAAATAATCTTCGACAAAGCAGGAAAAAACATGCAATGGAAAAAAGACAGTCTCTTCTGAACCATGAGAGACAATGGACTCCGAAAAACAAACTGAGGGTTCTAGAGGGGAGGGCGGTGGGAGGATGGGTTAGCCTGGTGATGGGTATTAAAGAGGGCATGTTCTGCATGGAGCACTGGGTGTTATGCACAAACAATGAATCATGGAACACTACATCTAAAACTAATGATGTAATGTATGGTGATTAACATAACAATAAAAATTTTTTTTAAAAAAGACAGTCTCTTCAATAAATGGTGCTGGGAAAATTGGACAGCCACATGCAGAAGAATGAAACTCGACCATTCTCTAACACCATTCACAAAGATAAACTCAAAGTGGATGAAAGAGCTCAATGTGAGACAGGAATCCATCAAAATCCTAGAGGAGAACATAGGCAGTAACCTCTTTGACATCACCCACAGCAACTTCTTTCAAGATACATCTCCAAAAGCTAGTGAAACAAAAGCAAAAATGAACTTTTGGGACTTCATCAAGATAAAAAACTATGGGTTTTCAAGGATGATCTTTATCAGGTTGAGGATGTTTCCTTCTATTCAGAGTTTGTGAGTGTTTTCATCATGTTGGATTTTGTCAAATGCTTGTGTCCACAGAAATGAACATGAGTGTTTTGTTCTTTACTTTGTTCTATATTCTATTGATATGATGTATACTCTTTTCATCTCAAATAATTTAAAAGACAACTGCATAAAGCCATAATTACAAAGCTATTGTTAGGCTCATAATGTATAAGGATGGAATTTGCATGACAATACTACAGAGGAGGTAGGAAGAGAACTATATTTCAGTAGTTTCTGTATACTATTGGAATTAAGTTAATATTCATCTGAAATTGTTTTTTAAGTTAAAATGCATATTGTTTTCCCCAGAGCATCCATTAAAAAGAACTCCAAATATATAGTTTTTTTATTATAAAAATCATTTATTTGGAATAGTACTATATAATAACTCATTTTTTACCTGAGTTATTTTAACAGCTATTTCTTTACACTGGAACAAGATAACATTTTTTATAAAGTCTAGAAGTTAATTATTGAACATCAGTGATTGCTTAACTACATTTAACTACCATTTCTTTTTTCTTTTTTTCCTTTTTAAAAGTTTTTTTATTTAAATTCAATTAACATATAGTGTATCATTAGTTTCAAAGGTAGAGTTCAGTTATTCATCAGTTGCATATAACACTCAGTTCTCACTACATACGTGCCCTCCTTAATGCCCATCACCCAGTTACCCCATCCCCCACCCCTCTCCCCTCCAGCAACCCTCAGTTTGTTTCCTATAGTAAAGAGTCTCTTATGGTTTGCCTCCCTCTCTGATTTTGTCTTATTTTATTTTTCTCTCCTTTCCCTATGATCCTCTGTTTTTTTCTTAAATTCCACATATGAATGAAACCATATGGTAATTGTCTTTCTCTGATTGACTTATTTTGCTTAGCATAATACCCTCCAGTTCCCAAATATATAATTTTTTTAACAAAAAAGAAAAATGGTACACCTGAAAACATCTATTTAACACAAAAGAAGGCAATTAGAGGACAAAGGCACAAAAAAGCTATATAGAGAAAACAAATGACAAAATGACAGATGTAAATCCAATGGATTAAACACTCCAATAAAAAGGCAGAAATTGCCAGACTGGGTTTCAAAAAAGCAGAATCTAACCATGTGCTGTCTACAAGAGACACACTAAAGTCAAATATACAAATAGGTTAAAACTAAAAGGATGGAAAAAGATAGACAATGTAAATAGTTAGCAAAAGAGAGTTACAGTGGCTATTCTAATGTCAAACAAAATTAAGGGAAAAAGGTTACTAGGGACAAAAAGAAACATTTTAAAATATTAAAAAAGAGATCATTCATCAGGAAGAAAAGACAATCACAAACGTAGATCTGTCTAACAAGAGAGCCTAAAATATATGATACAAAAAATGAATGAGTTGAAGGGAGACTTCAGTACTATCAGTCTGCTTGACTTAATTGGCACTTATAGAAAATCCCAGCCAACAGCAGGGGAAAATACATTTTTTTCAATTGCACAAGAAACATTCTCTATGATAGACCACGATCTATTATATATCTGATTTATGCTTGGCCATAAAACTAGTCTCAATAAATTTAAAATAATTGAAATCATATAAAGTATATTCTCTGACTATAAGGGAATGAAATTAGAAATCAACAATTTTCAAAAAATGGAAAATCTGGGGCACCTGGGTGGCTCAGTCGTTAAGCATCTGCCTTTGGCTCAGGTCATGATCCCAGGGTCCTGGGATTGAGCCCCACATCAGGCTCTCTGCTCAGCAGAAAGCCTGCTTCTCCCTCTCCCACTCTCATTGCTTGTGTTCCCTCTCTCGCTGTTTCTCTCTCTGTCAAATAAATAAATAAAATCTTTTTAAAAAATTGAAAATCCATAAACATTTGTAAATTAAACAACACATTTCTAAATAACCCATGAGCCAAAGAAGAAATCACAAGTTAAATTAGAAAGTCTTTAGAACTGAAAGAAAAGGAAATCACAATATATCAAACTTTATGGGATGCAGCTAAAGCAGTATTTAGAGGGAAATGTATAGCTTTAAGCACATATACTAGCAAAGAAGAAAGATCACACATCAATAATTTAAACTTTTCTCTTCTGTATCTAGATTCTGAAGACAAAAGCTTAAATTACTGAGCGTGAAATAAGTGGAAAATAGGAAGATTCACATACTAGAGTGGGAATTAATGAAATAGAAAATAGAAAAATAGTAGAGAAAATAAATTAAACCAAAAGTTGGTTCTCTGAAAGGAGCAACAAAATTGTCAAACCTTAACTAGACCAACAGAGAGAGAGAAAGGAAGCACATCACCAAAATCAGGAATGAAAGGATGACACCATTAGCCCTAGAAAAATTAAAAGAATTATGAAAAAAAATACAGTGAACAATATTATGCCAACAAATTAAACTGAGATGAAATGGGAAAATTCCTAGAAAGACATAAAGTACTTGAAACTGACTCAGGAAGAACAGGATAATCAAATGTAATTTGATTTGATAATCAAACGTAATAAGAACAGGATAATCAAACTTTTTCCTTCAAAAAGTGAGGAAATGAAATTAATAATTAAAAAAAACCTTTCTACAAAGAAAAGCTAAGGCCCAGATGGCTTCAATGGTACATTTTAGCAAACACTTGAAGAAATAATTCCTTCACAAACTTTTCTAGGAAATAGAGGAGGGGGAATGCTTTCTGGCTATTAGGCCGGAATTACCCTAATAGCAAAGCCAGACAAAAATATTATAAGAAAAAACAACCATTGCAGCCTTATTCCAGTATAACCACACTAGCACCTTTGAAAGTCCTTCAGTTCTTAAACACCTCTGCTTCTGAAACCCACCAATACCTACATGCAAGGCTCCCAAAAACTTAGGTAAGACCAGCACTGGCTGTGTTTGGGGAGACTGTCCCTTGCAAGTACAGCTCTCCCTTGGAAGCAAACAGGAAGTTCACTTTTTTTTCTTTGCATCAGATAACAAATTAAACTTATGGTGAATTCACAATCTTTTGGCTAGATCAACTCCAATTACAATTTGTTATTAGTTCAGGCTTGTGGGTGGCAGATGCACGAATGCAGCTTTGAGATGCTCAAACTCAATTTTTCTAGTTTTTGTGGTGATTGCTATCATCCCCTTTTCTATATGTATATATATATATGAACTCCAAAATGCCAAAATGCAAGTGTAAATTTTATGATGAATTTTCTGAACAACTGACATTCATTAAACAAAGAAAAATTCTTCGTAGCTCTTAGTAATGCATGCAATTATTCATTAAATATAAAAAATGATGGAAACTCAGTTATAAACCAGCATATTCTAAGCAGTGAGTATAAGAGATGCATGATTTCTTCAACTAACATCAAAGAAAGTGATAACACATTTTTTGATTAATGAAGATAAAATAATCACAGAAAAAGTTGTAATGGATGGCCTTGTACGCTGTATATTATCAGACTTTCAGCTCAAATGTCTGGCCATACTGCTTCTAGAATATTTTCTAACTGTTTTAAAAGCCTTGAAGAAGGGGGGCAACTGGGTGGCTCAGTTGGGGTCTGACTCTTGGTTTCAGCTCAGGTCATGATCCAGGGTCCTGGGATCGAGCCCCAAGTCGGGCTCCACGCTCAGTGCAGAGTCTGCTTGGGATTCTCTGTCTCCCTCTTCCTCTGCCCCTCCCTCTGCTCCCCCTGCTCATGCTCTCTCTCTCTAAAATAAATAAATAAAAATCTTAAAAAAAAAAAAGCCTTGAAGAAGGAACTTGGCGAGGTCAGGTCAGCCAGCTGTAGAGTCAGAGAACTTTTATAGCCACAGGGAAGATTGTACTGAAAATAAGACTCAGGATCTAACGTTAGGGGGAGCAAAGCTGCAAAGGAAACTGAATGTATAGCCTCAGCGCTCCCTGATGCTAAAGTTCAGAACTCTGAGAAGAACTAGTGCATTTAATATGTTGTCCTTTCAATCTACCCCAAAGTGACCAAATAAGTCACTTATTTATATATGTATCCTTGAAAACATGTAGCATAGTTGTGGTTTTTTAAAAACGGCAAAAATGACATTGTGTTACAAATCGCATTTTCTTTTTCACTCCATGTTAAGTTCTCAGGTCTGTATCGCCATATGTAAATTTAGTTCATTGCTTTTAACTTATGTGTAGTATACAGTTGACTCTTGAACAACACAGGTTTGAACTGTGTGGGTCTGACACCTATACACGGGTTTTTTTCAATAAACACAGTACAGTACCATAAATGTATTTTCCTTATGATTTCCTTAACATTTTTTTCTTTAGCTTACTTTACTGTAAGAATACAGTGTATAATACATGTAACATACAAAATGTGTTAATGGACTGTTGATGTTATCTGTAAGGTTTCCTGTCCACAGTAGGCTATGAGTAGTTAAGTTTTGAGGGAGTCAAAAGTTACGCACAGATTTTCAAATGTGCGGTGGGGGTCAGCACCTCTAACCCCTGCACCCTTCAAGGATCAACTGTGCATCCATTTTATTTACCCACTTCCCTAGTGATGAACATCTACATTATAATCTTTTCTTCCTATCACAAAATGTCAGAGTATCCTCACACATGTTGTCTTAATGGGGTTAAAAGAGACTTCCTGTGGGTTTCTGTTCCACTGTTCCCATGACCACCTTCTTCTTTCCCTTTAGCCCCGCTTGTCCTATCTGCCGAGAGTCCTTGTCTTCATCCTACTTAAAGATGACCCTCCTCAGTTATGCTTTTAGTCCCCAGTTTGTTTCCTTCATGGCATATATAAAAAGTTGAAGTATTTTGGGGCACCAGGGTGGCTCAGTTGGTTAAGCGCTCAACTCTTGGTTTTGGCTCAGGTCATGATCTCAGGGTTGTGATATCGAGCCCTGCATCAGGCTCCACGCTCAGCAGGGAGTCTGCTTGAAGATTCTCTCTCCCTCTCCCTCTGCCCCTCCCCCTGCACGCACGCTCTCTCTCTAAAATAAATAAATCTTTTTAAAAAGTTGAAATATTTTATTCTATTTTCTTTCTCTCTCCCCCACTGGAATCTAAGCTCTATGAGGGCAGGTACTTTTCCTCGTGTACCGTGGTATCCTCAGCACCTAGATCAGTGTGTAGCATAAGTACATGACACAGGAACTTGACAATTATACAGTGAAAGAAAGGGTTAAGCCCAGAAGATTCGAAGACAAATATATATGACATATTTCCATACTTTTATGTAGGCATCTACAACAGTCACGAGAGATTTAGGATTTAGGTAAATGTATTTTCCCTGCAATGGTTTCACGGGATGGGTGACAGTTGAGACTATTGGTAAGTGGGGGTTGAGAAAGTAATTTATTAACCTGGCTCTAAAGCCCTTTCATTGGAAATTCACAAGAAAATTGGGAAGACCAGCCCATCCTATTCCCTCCAGAACCTCTGAATTAAATCCCTTCCAGCACCCTTTTACTCTCCTCCTCACATATACGTGGCAAGGTGCTTTGTGTATCAGGGAACTCTTCTAGCACTGTCTGGTGGGACTGAATCCTGCTTAATAATCCTGTGCTGTGTGAATCCCCTCACAACCAGTGTCAGGAAACACGGAACGGGGGATGTTATCCATCTTCAGCAGTGTGGGATGCATGGAGTCCTTTGTGACTTGCTGTTGAACAATGAATGAGGCATGCTGAGGCCTTTGATGACCTGGACGTGCTGGAGATAATCTGACCCATTGTTTCATCATGAGCAGCCCTTGGTGATGTATCACCGTGGAGAGCGGTTGGTTTTTTTTTTAAGACAAACTCCTTTGGTGTTGATGAAAGATGGATTCGGCATATTTTCCATAAGGACTAAGGAAAGTGAGTTGTTATGTACTTTGTTCTATGAGTTGAAGCACTTAGAATAGTTAAATGCCAGTACTTTGGAGCAAGCAAGGCCTAAGGCTGAATCTTGGTTCTGGTACTTATTAACTGTGACCTAGAGCAAATAACCAAAGAGTGATCACTTCATAGGGTTGTTTAGATTATTAAATGAGGCGACCATGGATATACAGTGGTTAGCACATAATGGATATTTAACTGATAGCTAAACACAAGTGAAAAATCTAATTGAATACAGATTGGTAATTATCAGTAATAGGCAACTTAAAACAGAGGTTATAACTCTGTAAAGGATTGTTTATGCCTTTGTAAAGGTTTCTCTAGAGAGACGATAAGCTTTTGTTAAAATTAATTTACTTGACAATTTAGACTTTTTCTCTAAAACTCTGCTCTCATACCTGTGCTAGACTATACAAGAATATTCCTCTGCTTGCTCTTCAAAACTAAGATTTTCTTTTTTTTTAAGATTTTATTTATTTATTTATTTATTTTTGCCAGAGAGAGCACGCTCATGAGTGTGGGGGCAGAAGGGCAGAGGGAGACGCAGACTCCTCACTGATCAGGGAGCCCGATGTGGGACTCCGTCCCAGGACCCTGGGATTATGACCTGAGCTAAAGGCAGATGCTTAACCTACTGAGCCACCCAGCAACCCCACACTTAAGATTAAATACTCAAAATGACATTTAAACAAGATAGCAGCAACTACAAAGCAGACTCTGCTATTCGGGAACACTTTTCTGGGATGTCTATAGATGCCTCTGGGGGCCTTTCCGTTTGGCTGCCTTTTTTTTTTTTAAGATTTTATTTGAGAGAGCGAGAGCACACAATCAGGGGGAGCGTGGAGCCCTATGAGGGGCTGGATCCCACTACCCTGAGATCATGACCTGAGCAGAAATCAAGAGTCAGATGCCCAACTGACCAAACCACCCAGTTACTCCTTCACTGGGCTGCCTTGTAATGTTGTATTGCTGTTTGAGCAGAACTGTGCACAGTCTTGACCACATTCTCTCATATCCTCTTGAGACAAACGTTTCTCAGCAAAAAGAAAAAAAAAGCAAGTTTTCTTCGGTGCCGGCTTCAGTTTATGCCTGTACATACACAGTAAGCTGAGCCCCACTTTACCTTGCAGATGGCCCAGTCCACCCAGTTCGGCACTCTATCTGATAGATGTCCCTGATCCAGCATGGGTAATCAGTCGTAGAACCAGTGAATTTCATGTTTTGGGCAAAATTGGTTGGTGTATCTTGGTGGCTCCAGGCATAACAGTATGCTGTGGGTGCCTGTTTCAGGACCTCATCTCTAACTGGTGCCTAGTCAAGAGCAGGGTAACGGCTGGGAACAGATCTAGTCTGGGACAGCATCTTATAGATGGACCTGGAAGGATGGGCAAGATTTAGAGTTGTCGATACAGAAATGTTGGCGACTCCAGACAACAATAATATTGTCCGTTTCATTCTATAGCATAAAGAATTTTCAGTTCCAATTTTCCAGTTATCTTTCCAACTCCATTTCTTCGCTTCTTGAAGGGTGGCATGATCTCCGTGAGGATGTACGTATCTTCAACTTCACTTTTTGAAGTCCTGTGGTACAATCTCTATGACAATTCAATTTATCCTAAGTAGGGGGCACAAGTGTCTAAGGATATCAGATCACTAAATTACAGGGTCTTCCTTTCACCTAACGATATACAAGAGTTCAGGTGCTATTGAGTTTATGTCCATAACCATCCAACCCTGTCCTCCCAAATTTGATTTCTGGCTTTCCCTTTTATTCAGTGAGTCCTTGTCAGAATACAGAATCCTCTTGACCCCTTCAGTACTAAGGATACCTGACCCCTTCCCTGCATTTGGGACTGCCAGCTTTTCCTTCATTTAAGCCCTTCTCCCACCAGCTTTCTCTGACACCGCACTCTTGGTTCTCCTCTCCTTCTGATCGTTCCTTCTCAGGCTCTTTCCCTCCGTCCCTTAAAAGCGTTTCCTAGGGCTCAGACTGGTTCTCTTTTCTCTACACACTCACAGTGGAGAACTGTCTAGGGACTCCTTAGAACTGCAAAATACTTTGAGATAAGCAAGCCCCTTAACAGATGCTCACTAGCTCTCAGATGTTACTCTGCCTCGGTTAAACGAAACCCACCCAGCAAGGACACAAAAATGGGAGCTTTGTTAGGGAAATTTTCCAGCTACCACCTGCCCGGGAAGCAGGCACCTTAACAGGAAGAACCCTGTGAGGAGTCTCAGCTGAAACTTGCTCCTTTTGTTTGTTGTGTTCTTCCGACGAGGAGCACAGGCCTCAAAAAGAGAAGCAACCCTGAGCTTGTTTTCTGAGACATCCTCTCTATTTATGCCCTTCCATTTTAGACTGCAAGCTCCCAGGCGAGCTGGACGACTCTTGCCCTGATCACTGAACTGCCCGCAGCACCCGCCCCGGGCCGGGCACAGGGCAGGTTTGGGGGCTTAGCTGCGGCTTGTTGGCACTCTCCAGCGCTGACGCCCCGGAGAGGACCGAGGGACGGCAGCCCAAGGGCCACAGTGGGTCCAGCTGAGCGGGAGAGCAGGAACCGGGGCCACGGCTGGCTCCGCCGAGGGGCGCCGCACCCAGCTGCACCTGAAGGAGCAGACACGTGCCACACGGTCCCGACAGAGCCCAGGCATTTCCTGCGGATTTCATCCAGACCCCGCCCCCACGGAAACAACCTTCAGGGTCCGGTCCACCACCCCGCCCCCAGGCCTCCGGGCGGGGCCTGCCTGGGCCGCGCAGCCGCAGTGTGGAGGGCCGGCCCGGCCCGGGTCGTCACAGAAGCCCCGCCCCTTCCGCGCAGTGACGGGAGCGCGCGAGCCTCTGTCACGCAGGCGCGCTCGCGCGGCGTAGGTGGCGCTAGAGGCCGCCCCGGGGGTTGTCAGGAGACGGCGCTGCCGCCATTTTGTGGGGTGTTTGTCGCAGCGGCTGGAGAGGGAAGACGGCGGTTTGGCGACGTTTCCCGGCCAGAGGGCCTTTTGCTTTTGCGGAGGTGAGGTTTTGGGTGGGCCGGGCTGGGCCGTTTCCAGTCTCTTAAGAAGCCAGGTGTCGGAGAAATGACCCAGTCCGGGGCCTTGGCGATCGGGCTTTCTTCGAGCACAGCCCCGCTGGTGGCCTTTGAACCTCGAGTTGCTCGGGTGCCCTGGTAGATTTGAAGTCCCGGGGCGGCGGGGCGGCGGTTGTGCCGCGGACGCGTCTCTGATGGCCTGGCCCTCGCGTCGGGGCTCCGGGAGCCCTGGCCCCTGCCGCCGGCGAGAGCGAGGACGTGTCGGGAAGACCCTTCGAGAGCTGCCCTGGGGGCCGGTGTAGTCGGAGGTCAGGTTCTCCCCCCAGGGCCTGGTCTCTGCCCCGCGGTAGCGTTCCGGGGTTTTCCAGTCAAAGCCTCTGGACCTGGCTGCGAGGGCGCCGAAGGCCCTGGCCAGGTGCCCGGGCGGGGCGGAGTGCGCGTCGGAGGCACTGCGAGGCCGCCGGTCCGGGTGGGGGACCGAGCCCGGGCTCGGGGGAGGGGGACCGCGCAGGGCTTCGAGCCTGGTGCAGCGCCCTTCCCGCCGCCTGAAGCGGAGCGCACGGCTGCCGCGCTGATCTGCGTTCCCGACGCTTGGGCGTCAGGCTGGCCTCGGTTACCAGGTGGCCTCGCACGCTGACCCGCCCCGCTCGGCCTTGTTTTGTAGCTGTCCTGCTGTGACTGTGCTCCGCACACGCGCTCCTCCAGGCTCCCGTTACCCGTTAGGTGCAGTCCTTCTGGGCCATCTAATCATACCTTCAGCCTCTTCCGATGTTTTTTTTTTTTAAAGATTTTATTTGACAGAGAGAGAGACAGCAAGAGAGGGAACACAAGCAGGGGGAGTGGGGGAGGGAGAAGCAGGCCTCCTGTCGAGAAGGGAGCCCGATGCGGGGCTCGATCCCAGGACCCTGGGATCACGACCTGAGCCGAAGGCGGACGCTTAACGACTGAGCCACCCAGGCGCCCCTATTTTACTATTTTTAAATAAAGAACGCATTCATGTGGGGTGCCTGGGTGGCTCAGTCAGTTGAGCATCTCCTTTTTTTTTTTTTTTTTAATTGACAGAGAGAGACACAGCAAGAGAGGGAACACAAGCAGGGGGAGTGGGAGAGGGAGAAGCAGGCTTCCCGCCGAGCAGGGAGCCCGATGCGGGGCTCGATCTCAGGACGCTGAGATCATGACCTGAGCCGAAGGCGGACGCTTAACGACTGAGCCACCCAGGCGCCCCCGATGTTTTTAAAAGTCATGTCCACAGGGGCGCCTGGGTGGCTCAGTCGTTAAGCGTCCGCCTTCGGCTCGGGTCGTGGTCCCGGGGTCCTGGGATCGAGCCCCGCATCGGGCTCCGTGCTTAGCGGGGAGCCTGCTTCTCCCTCTCCCACTCCCCCTGCTTGTGTTCCTGCTTTCACTCTCTCTCTCTCTGTCAAATAAATAAATAAAATCTAAAAAAATAAAAAAAAAGTCATGTCCACAGCATGAAATTGGGTATGAAAGGGCAGTAAGAGAATCAGATTTCTAAGGCGGATCCGTTGTGTCCGATGTTTCCAGTGAAAGATATGCGGGGACTCTCACATGTAAGACTGTTTCTTGATTGAAGGTAGTGTAATAATTCTAAGTGGTTTTTTCTTTTGTGTGGATGTGAAGGACCTTTGACATGCAGGTCTGGGATTCTCTCTGCCTCCTGAGACAATATTTCTGAACATTAGTAGGGGGAAAAGTTCAGGGTGCTCATTCTTATTTCAATGTTTTGAGTATTGATAATTTTGGTGATCTGAGTATTCTGCCTTGTTAGAGATGAGCTGGTTTTGGCAGACTGACAGAAGGGGCAAAAACAAACAGACAAACAAAAAACACCCCACAAAGCTAAAGCAGATAGTTTTGCAAAAACTGCATTCATAATGGATAATCATGATGATAATCCTCAGTCATCAGGTGTTGTAATTTTGCTGGCTGTGATTTAAGAATGCTTAACCAAGCTATTTTAAAGAGTTACTACTGTGGTTAAAAGACAGGTGGGGTGATTAAAGGAAGGTTTGGAAGAATTCCACTAGAAATACAAATTTCTTTAGATGGCTTTTCTGTTGGCCTTGCCTCAAGTTAACTGGTAGTGTCATTCATTTCAGTTTCCCATTTTGAGGTGACTCTGTATCACACTGGAATGCTCACTTAAATCATTCCCAATGAGAATCCTAACACATTTTAGAATTTTTGATTTACCTGACCAATGCCTTCTCTTCTCTTTTTAAGCAAAAGGCATGATACAAATATTTTCTTAGGGAATACCTCCCAGGAGAATTGCAGCTGCCTCATTTCAAGTCTTTTAATGCATTTGAAATCATTTATTTAAATTTTTACTTGAATTTGTTTGTTACAAAGTCATTTGGGCAAGCTAAAGGCAGTAAACTAAGCTGAATTTGCTCCATTTTACCTTTTTTTCAGCTCTTGAGTTGCAAAACTCACCCTTTGAGCAGTTTGGATATCACTGTTAAAAACTTAACTGCTTGGTAAAAGAAGTAAGATGGGGAGCAGCAGATAGTGATTACATTGTTAGAGCACCTATCCCGAGCCTGGAAGGAACCTTTGCATTAGAGGTTGTAGAGGGAAGCAGGAAATCAGGGAATGGTCATTACCCTCATCTGATTTCACTGACCATGTGCATCCTTGTAGGTTGGTTTCTTCAGTCACCCCAGATCTACAACAATTATGTTTTCATTTTAAGACTAATTGCAAGATGATCTGAAAATAAACTTGTTGAATAGAGAAAATGAGTTTATTAAAAAAAAAATCTTTGTTTTGCTTTTCAGTTTCTCTGTTTGAATACTGTGTTTTACTCATGTCCTACTTTTTTCCCCAAAGCTTGGAGTCATTCTGAGATTAGAAAAGGGAACTCTCTTTAGTGTTTTGGTTTTTTTTTTTTAAAGAAGCTTCTTTACCTTTAAAACATCATCCCCTGTATTTAGTGTCCCTAAGTGTTCCTCTGATTTCAGTTGTCTGTATTACAGAATTTTGCCAAAGCTGTATGACACTTAGGGTATTTCTTTAAAATAGTTCATAAGGCCCCTGGGTGGCTCAGTTGGTTAAGCGACTGCCTTCAGCTCAGGTCATGATCCCAGGGTCCTGGGATGGAATCCTGCATTGGGCTCCCCACCCCTTGCTCTGTGGGGAGCCTGCTTCTCCCTCTCCCTCTCCCTCTCCCTCTCCCTCTGCCTGTCGGTCCCTGCCTGTGCTCTCTCTCTGTCAAATAACAAAAATCTTAACTTTTATGGGCTATTTTTTTTTAACGTTTTGTTTTAAAGAAACCATATTAATAACTTAATCAGGAGATCATTTACTATAAAAGGAAGGTAAGGGACACCTGGCTGGCTCAGTTGGTGGAGCATGTGACTCCTGATCTTGGGGTTGTGAGTTTAAGCCCTGCGTTGGGTATGGGGATTACTTAAAAATAAAATCTTAAAAGTAATAAAAATGAATTAAAACCACTCAAATTATTAATTTTTAGCTGGATATTGTCTACTGGAGGTTCTAAGTCTAAATCCTAGCTCTTTGACCATGTTTACAATGGCAGTTAGCAAGGGTTAGTTGAAGATAAACACCAAACTTGAGCATTTCTTTAGAAGAATTGAAAGAAAGTGTATTATTAAGGTCTCACAGTGTCTTGCATCATTTGGTACTAGATCTGTATGCCATTTACAGTCATCTGACATACCATGGAATGGTGTTCTATGCCTTGGGAAATACCACCTACAAAGATGTTAGAACCCATAGGAGCCCATGTGCTGAGTGTTTATATTTAAATGCTGTGTAATATTTTATTTACTAAACATAGCCATCTATCGTCTCCACAGCTCACTATTCCTTTCCATTAACAGATGCGGCATTCCAAAAGAACCCACTGCCCTGATTGGGATAGCAGAGAAAGCTGGGGCCATGAAAGCTACAGTGAAAGTCACAAACGGAAGAGGAGGTCCCACAGTAGTACGCAAGAGAACAGACACTGTAAAGCACATCACCAGTTTAAAGAATCTGATTGGTAAATTACTTTTGAATTAGTCACATTTTAACACTAGGCGTTTTAATGATTTCTCATTAGCTTATGTAGCTTTATTCTGTCAGATTGTTTTATAGTTCAGTCAGGAGATACTCAGAAAACGTTTGTTGGATTCCTGTTATAGGCTAAATACCGTACAGGTGCTGAGACTACAGCTGTGACTAAAACAGTTCACACTCTTGTTGATGTCTGGCTGGGCCTGGTGGGAGACAGTTGAGTCCCAGCTGCCAGGGCGGTGGTAGTGAGGGCGGTGAGACACAAAGAGTTTAGTCAGAGTGGTGACAGGATGTCCAGTGAGTGCCTTTAACTTGTATGTAGGAGGAGATGTGTATTTTGGGGTGCTCATTTAGGGTTCCACGAATGAGAGATGATGAGGGGGTAGGGAGAGTTAGTCCAGATGAGAAAACCAGCATGTGCTACTTGGGAATGGTAAAGTGCATGGGGGGATTAGTCACTTACACTGTATTCTGTAGGTTATATTTGTGGATAAGGCCAGTGGAGGTGTGTAGGACTTTTAGAAGCTTGGTTATTGTAAGAACCAGTAATTTAGGAAAGGGCCTCAATAAAAATTGTTCAGTAGCACATGTCCTGTTTAATTATACTACTGTGTAAAATTTGGAGGTAATACATTTATATAGAATTAAAGGAATTTTAAAGTTCCTAAAGGATTAAAGAAAGGCTAGGTGAGTAGCATTTCTTTCGGTCTGTCTTCCATTAACTTCCCTTTCTCATTTGTTTTGTTGGTTCTGTGTTTTCTCCTTGTTTTGTACAGATGTTCCATTGAGACTGTTTGCCAGATTGCTTTCTAAATTAGCCAGCTGGGGTTACTTTAAAAAAGAGTATGTAATTTTTTTCCTTCTCCATGCTAAAACAGTCTTGTTCTGCGGAACAGTGAGCTTGTGGATAGTCACTGCAGACTAATCTTTTCTTCATCACATACTGTCATATGGGGAAGAGGGAGGGTGTGCGCCAGGATGACGGTGACCTGAGCTAATTAATGCACTGTAGAAAAACGTCTGTTCCCTTCTATTAACAAATACAAAATGCCCTGTGAGGTTTAACATCATAGTACTGATAATCGATAAGCTTGTTATTCATTGTATATGTAGGAAGGAAGGTTTGAGTGATGAATAGTTTTCTTGTTCACAGTTAACTACATAAACATGATACTGTGTCAGTCCAGTTAACCAGCTGGCCAGCAGCTGCTGCTTTGACAGTGGCACCAGGGGTGTCTTCTGGTAATTGCTCTCCATAATCTGGAATATTCTAATAGCCTTTTTTGAAGATTAAAAAACTTTACAATAGGGGTGCCTGGGTGGCTCATTCGGTTAAGCGTGTGCCGTCGGCTCTGGTCATGGTCCCAGAGTCCTGGGATCGAGCCCCGTATTGGGCTCCCTGCTCGGCGGGGAACCTGCTTCTCCCTCTGCTGCTCCCCCTGCTTGTGCTCTCTCTCTCTCTCTCTGTCAAATAAATAAATAAATAAAACAAAACTTTACAGTAGTATTTTTTATAAAATTATTGAAAAGAGAACTGCAGTAAACTGTAAAGAAGGTAACCTTGGTAGGTGGTAAGTCCCCCATTATTTCTAACTGTTCTTAAAAAATCATTCTTTACAAGTCTTTGTTTCTATTTCCTGAAAATAGGTTCTAAGAAGGGACATTTTTAAGTTAAAGGGTGTGAACTCTTATAAACCTCTTGCTACATATTCATGTTTTTTTCTAGAAAGTTTGTACCAGATTCTACAACATGTTCTTTCATGCTCCTACCAGTCTTGACATTTTGAAATGCCAAGAATAGTGGTTTTAATTCGAATTTTTAAGGTTTTAGTGAGTTTGTCCAATACATATTTTTTCTCTTTCAGAGTATTTTACTGATTTAGAAGAGCTTTTACTGTATATCAATTTTTTTTAACCTTTTTTCATACATATTGCAAAGTGTCTTTCTGATTTGTCTTTTGGCAGTAGCCTGTGAATTGGTCTCCCTTGCTACAGGCTTAATTAGTTCTGTACAGTATATCAGGAAGACTGATGTGGCTATAAACAGTGCTTTTATGTATTGTGGTAAAAGTTCTTGCCTTATGTAACCTAGAGTATCAAGTCTTAAACCAGTGATTCTCAAATTTGAGTGTGAACAGAATCTCATCTCCTCAGAGGTATGTGTAAAATGCATATTACCAGATGTAGATTCAGTCAGTCTGACCTGGGGCCCAGGGATCTTCATTTTTTAATAATTCCATATTTTGATACTATTGATAAACAGACCACCCTTTGAGAAACGCTATCTTAAACTCTTCAGCCTGGCATGCAAGATTTGCATGATCTGTTCCCTGCTTATTTATTTGCCTCTGTTCGTTCCCCTATGTGGAAAATTGGTCTTGCTGTAATTGTCTACGTACTGTTTCCTGGGTAATACGTAGACAGGCCATCTCCCAGAACACTGTTGTGATCTGTTAATGTGAGATGGTAATAATGCCATTCTTCTGCCCTGGCATTTCTTCTGCTTTCTACTGTATCGAAATCTTGACTTCCCTTTAAGATGCAACTCTGCTTTTTTATGGAGTCTTCCCTGACCATTTTAAACAGTTTGAGCCCCCCCTCCCCCCCAATGATCCTAGCACTCATGCAACCTTTCAACATTTCCTGCATTGTTGAGTTTTGTTTTTATGTTCGTAATCTCAGATTGTTCATTTGTTGGCAAGGATTTTGCCTTATATCTATTTTTTTTTTTATCTTCCACAGGACCTGTGTGGAAATAAAAACGAATGCCCGTAGCCTCATTATTCTTGGCTATCTTGAAGGACCACAGTGAAATATTCACTGGACATTCAGTGAATATTTTTAGAACTTAAATCAGTCTCTTCATCTTGTCCACTCTGTCCATACATAGCCTTTATAATTCTGTAGACTTTGTTTATATGATCTCTAAGGCTTGGTGGTTACAGATTGAAGAGGTCCCTCATCTTTCTAGTTTATCCTCATGGCTTTACTTCACCTCATGTTTGTTAGTCTGTAGATCGTTTATGGATTATCTGCAGCTCTAATTTTATGCACTATTCCAGCTAAAGATTATTAGTATTAGTTTTTTCTGATAGGTTTTGGACTTTAATGGAAAGGATGCCCTACAGAATTACAAAGGATGCCCTTAAGAGTGAGGTAATTTCTAGCCTGATGTAGATTTGTTGCTGACAGTTCGAAGCCAAGTGATCAGATCCCTGACCCAGACTCACATTCTTACCCTAATATCCTGAGTCATTTCTCCAGTGGTTAGAACCTAAGATTAAAACTGGGGAAAGGGGATAAAGGGGGTTCTGCATTTCCCTAGCCTGGATTTGATGCCAGCCCTGTTGAGTAGGAGCTTAGAGATGCTTTCCCTGTATCTCTGCCTACACCAGCACACTGGGAAAAAGAACAACAGCATATTCTGGGCAAAGAATGAGGTTGGTGAGGGCAACTAGTCAACATCTGTCACTCCATTGCTTGTCAGGATTCTTGTAGCCGATTTGTCTGACTGGGCAGGTGTCCCCTCTCTCCCTCAGTGCTCCATGTGCATCCCTCTTGAAGCTTCGCACTCTGTTGAAGAGGACACCATCCCAGGTAGAGAGGGGGACGGGAAACTGGGCCAATTGAATCTATGTCCTTTTCTTTCCATCAGATCTAGGCTACTTAACTGGGATCTGTGGACTTCCTGGGGTCCGGGACCTCTATGCAATTCCTTGCCGAGTTTTGTTTGTGCATTTGTGCATTTCTTAAGGGAGAGGGTCCATAGCTTTCATCAGATTTTTGAAGGGATCTGTAGATTCAGAAGTTAAGCACTATGGCACTAGATGGTAAGGTTTCCCATGTAGAATTTTTGAGTATTTTGCAAGTGGGAATGACAGGAAATCAGAACACAAAGGGAAATAGGGTGGTGCGGGTGGGTGTTTTGTAATCCTAGGCAAGCAATTACAAGATCCTTTTCTCATTTGTGGGGAATATATTTTAATGTCTTTGGCACATGAGGCAACCTTCAAAAGCGGTGTTGTCTATTTCTCAAAAAGGAAAACCAGGAAGCTGGGAATACGAAGAGGAGAGGAGATGGGATGGGTGATACGTGTAGTAGAATGGGCCTGTATGATAGGAGTTAGAATATGTTCTACAACCATGGCAAATCCTTTTCCTTCTTAGGGATCTTAATTTAGTGATGTGTAAAATGAAAGGGCTGGAATGCAATTAAGATTCCTTCTAGCTCCAGTATACCTTTCATGAAAGAATTGTGTGTGTGCCGGAGAGAACTAAAATTCTCTTACATTAAAAGAGAAAGGAATCCTGTTTGGCCTGCCTCTGATTGTGTGTGGCTCTGTGAGGAAAGCAGGCAAGCTAATTATAGATGCATGTATCCTAAGACTGATAAATTTCAGAAGAGCAGTTTTGTGAATTTTTGGTTTTAACTTTCTCTGAAAGGTAAAGGGACACTTAAGTAAACCCTGAACATAACATAATTGACTCAAGCTTTGTTCCTTGATGTGAGGTGTTTGATAGTCTATCTGATGGAGAGTGTGAACTCGCTTGTTGGTTAAAGCAAGATTATGTCTTAAGTTTATGAGATAAGTATAAATTCTAATCCATCAATTTGAGGTTTTTTCTTTTATTGAGTTAGCTGCTAAACCAGGAATTACTGAGAGATTGTTCTGTTTGAGCCACACTGCTGCAGAACGAAGAGAATGATTTGAAATCCTTTACTGTGTTCACAGTCATTATTTAGAAGCAAGGTCCTTGAATGAGAGAGATTATCGGGACCGGAGATACGTTGATGAATACAGAAATGACTACTGTGAAGGCTATGTTCCTAGACATTATCACAGAGACGTTGAAAGCGGTTATCGAGTCCACTGCAGTAAATCTTCGGTCCGAAGCAGGAGAAGCAGTCCTAAAAGGAAGCGTAATAGACACTGTTCAAGTCATCAGTCATGTTCGGTATGATTGATTTTGTTTTTATCTTGGGTGGATGCTTATTTGTGTGTAAAAGCTCTTAAGGAGCCAGTAAGTTTGAAAAAGTTTATGTATACATATAATATTATTTGGATATATTATAATTGTTTATATTACTTGAGTCCTTAAACATCCAGATTCTCATAGCTAATCTGTATTTATTAGGTAGCCTTCATTTGCCCACGTTTACTCATTTTCTGCACTCCAGATCATGAGTTCTTGATTTTAATATTAAAAATATTTTTAAGTTTTGTAATATAATTTTGTGAAAAGATGAAGCACCCATCTTTTCTTTCATCTTAAACTTTTTTTTTTTTTAACACACTTTAAAAGAAGCCCTTTTCCTGATAGTTGGAAACAAATCTAGAATGTTGCACTGGTGGATACTTAATTGTTGATAGTCTCTACATAGGGAAGTCCCAGAGCACAGTGCGTCATTGTCCGTAGCTAGTTCCATCAAAATTCTGAAATGGGTGCTGAATGGAAAATGCATTAGCCAAAAGCGTGCCTTTTTTTACACTCAGACATCTTCACCTGTTTAATCAGTAAACTTTGAATAAATTGTTTTCTTCCCCAAGTTTTCTTCAGTAGAACTAGCTTTGATTAGATTGAACACTGAAATTAACTAGCTTTTATTTCCCCTTTTACTTTAATAATGTATACTTTAAAATATTGCTAAATAAGCAATTTCAACTAGTCTTGACATTTTAAAACCTTTTCCTGACAAACTAGACATTTCAATTCACAGCATATGCTATTATAGCAAGAGATTAGTAGATCATGACATTGCATTCTTTAAATTTCAGACTTCAATTAAATCAGTATTTTAGAGAGACAATTGTGTTGTTTTTTTCTATTGCCACTTTAAGTATCTTATCTGAAAATCTGTTCCTTGCCATGTTTTTCTTCTGTAACATAAACTGTGCCCTGTGAATTTCTGGGGACTGAATTTGAAATTGCTCCTGCCAACTGTTCGTGGCCTGGTGCTTATCTGAATGCCTGAATATCTCCCCGCTGAATGAATTGCGTATTCTGCCCTGAATTCACTCTGATATATTGATTGGCTGGACGATCTCGGTGCTGCCCACTTGCCGTTCCAGAAGAGCCACCGAAGGAAAAGATCCAGGAGTATAGAGGATGATGAGGAGGGTCACCTGATCTGTCAAAGTGGAGACGTTCTAAGAGCAAGATGTATAGAATATTTTTCAACACTTTTTTAACTTTGCAGACAGAATAATCTTTTTAAGAATAGTTTGTCAGCGGGGGGCTAAAGAACTCTTCATTGCTTTTTTGTTTTGTTTTTTTGTGGGTTTGTTTGTTGTTCTTTTGTATTTCTTCTTTTCTATAGAATTTAAATATTTCTACTCTAAAGTTCCAAAATAATCAATGGAATTTGAGATTAGAGCAAGAAAGATAGCTCTATCTAATTGTTTTTGTAGCAGCTGAAAATAAAATAATTTGAGTGCTGGAACCTTAGTTATGCTTTGGTAGAGATCATTTGAAAATATTCCACACTTTAAGTATTCATTGTTTGAATAACTAGATAATTAGTACTCAGGTACTTACTCCTCTTTCTCCTCCCTTACTTTAGATGAAATCGTGGACACTTTGGGTGAAGGGGCCTTTGGCAAAGTTGTAGAGTGCATTGATCATGGCATGTAAGTTTTTTTTCTTTTTTGAACATTCTGATATTTCTTGGGGGGAAGGATCCATCATTTAGATGAAATGGTATTTTAAGTAGGAGCCACGTGTTTTCCTGGGTGGTGTAAATATCCAAAATTTCTTGAGCTGTGTCTGGTTATTTACCAGAATGTGGATTTTGATCAAGAATGCTGACAAATTCAGGGGCGCCTGGCTGGCTCAGTCGGTGGAGCGTGCGACTCTTGATCTTTGGGCTGTGAATTTGAGCCCCAGGGCAGGTGTAGAGATTACTTAAAAATAAAATGTTAAAAAAAGAAACCTGACAAATTCCATCAGTTGGTGTTTGTTGAAATTAAAGTGGGTCTTAAAAAGAAGGGGTTTCCTAGAATTTAGGTCTTGACCCTTATGTGAGATTTAGAGTGCTTTGCTTTAGTTTTGAATAGCAGAGACAATAAAGCTTGTCTAATCTCGGTCAGAAACATGTATTCTCGATCTGAAGATTGCACAGTGGAAGAAATGGCCTAGCAAAAAGCAGTCTGCCCTGGAGTGTTGTTAATAAGGGAGTGGAAGGGAACATCTTCCATTTAAAAGGTTTTGGAACCTTTTAGGGGCTCCTGGGTGGCTCAGTTGGTTAAGCATCGGCCTTTGGCTCAGGTTCATGATCTCATGGTCCTGGGATCAAGCCCCCATTAGGGAGGCTCAGTGGGGAGTCTCCTTGCCCTCTACCCCTCCCCCGCTCATGCTCATGACCTCGCCCCACCCCCCATAAATTTAAAAAAAAAATCTTAAAAAAATAGATAAGATTTTGGAACCTTCCAGCTTTATTTTGGAATGATTCATAATTACAACTGGAAGTCTGCTATTAAGTACTAGATAGTACTAGAAGAATTACATTTTATCACAGTTGTGCTCTGTGTCATGCAGATCTTATACATTGTTTCTTCAGACTTGATGAAATCAAAGTTTGTATGGCAAAGAAACAAAAACAGAACAAAAACCTTTATTCCCAAATTTGTGTATTAGAGTTAGCTTCTTAAGTATAAAGAAATTCTATTATTTAAAGTCTGCAGAATAAAGTCCAGATTCTTTAATGAGTTATACGAAACCCTTTGTGATTTGGTGCTCTGTGTCTCATTTTAACATTTTCCTCCAGGATCTCTGTTCTGTAAATTGCAAACTTTTTTTGTAAATGAACCTCTTTAAAACAGTTTAGTTCAACTGCACATCTCTAAATTGGTATCTAAAATTTTTCATCATAAAATAGTTGGGAAGGATGTGATTTTCACCTTATTTAAACAATATATTTTTATTTATTTATTTATTTATTTATTTATTTTTATTTATTTATTTTTAAAGATTTTATTTATTTTTCAACAGAGAGAGAGAGGCAGCGAGAGAGGGAACACAAGCAGGGGGAGTGGGAGAGGGAGAAGCAGGCTTCCCTCGGAGCAGGGAGCCCGATGCGGGGGCTCGATCCCGGGACTCCAGGATCATGACCTGAGCCGAAAGCAGTCGCTCAACCAACTGAGCCACCCAGGCGCCCCAAACAATATATTTTTAAACTTCTCTCTTTAAATATATTTGAGGGAATGTAAATACTGTAGCAACTTGATAAACCTAATGTTATCCATGAATCAACTCTTCTTGAATGCTTAAACATGTTATTCTTGGTTATTTTCATTCCATTTTCCATAAAGTATATTATTCTAAGTATCTTATTATCACCCTGTCTTTTTCTGTAACAAAAATGTGAATGTTAAGTGAAATTTTGAAGTATATTGAAATACTTTCAGACTTCTAGAAAAGTTTCTAGAATAGCTGAAAAATCCTATATATCCCTTTCCCAGATTTTCCACATGTTAGCATTTTACATTTTATCATTCTCTATATACACACATGTGTTATATTTTCAAATTTTGCCAGCTCAGGTCTTACTCAGACTTCACCAGTTGTCCTATTAATATCCTTTAAAATTTCTTGAGATTCCAAAGTGAGTATTTGAGATATTCCAATTAATGGTATTCAGTTGATCAAGTACAATTCTATTGCAAATTTTGATACTTATTGGACCTGCGTATAAAAGTTAATTGGAAATGTGTCTTTTATTGGGTTGGTTTGGACTTTTAAAAAAGGAGTACACATATTCATAAACATACTTCAAGTGCTTAACTTTAGAGGCTCCCTTTTTTTTTTTTAGATGACATGTAACGTGTAAGTTGAAAGTGTACAATTCTTCACTGTAATATAATTACTCTAGTAGTTTTAGCTAACGGTTTTATTTTTCATTTGTAGAGCTAATAAGCACTGAGAAAACTTGGTCATACAGTAGATGAGACTAGAAGGAATTTTGTCACAGTAGTTTCATAGCGACTCTTTGAAGAAGTCTTGAGATACATGCCAAGTGTCATAGGGAGATTATCATCAAAATAAGTTTTTAATGATTTGTGAGCTCACAGTTTCACTGGGGCTTTGTTGAAAACAGTGAATCGGAACCCACCAGACTTGGAAAAAAGGTTTGCTGTCCAGCCGCTAAAAAGCTTGGTTTGCCTCAACGATTTTTTTTAAGGCTAATTTATTTTGAGAGAGCGTGAGGGTAGGGGCAGAGGGAGAGACTCTCAAGCAAACTCTCGGCGCTGAGCACCGAGCGGGACGTGGGGCTCACTCTCATGACCCTGAGATCATGACCTGAGCAGAAATCATGAGTTGGCTGCTGAATGGACTCTGCCACCCAGGCGCCCCCTAGGGCACATATCTTAATACACTAATTAGGGGTGTATGAAGTTTTCTTATGTAAAGTGGAAGGACCACAGTAAAAAAAAAAAGGAGGCTCGAATGCTGGTTCGTCTTTAGGAAGATCAGATTTAGAAAAGAAGACAAAAAGAATTGGAAGGTTTAGAAATCCATTTCCTTCTAGATCATTCGTGGCTTGATACTTTCTAGGAAGTATTACAGATACCCAGATACCCCAGTCTAAAGCTTCTGCCCTACTCTAGCTGTTTTACCTACTTGCATCAGTGAATGTGCTAAACATTTTCTTGGCTTCATGGCGTCTGCTTTGTTTGAACATGTTCACTTTTCCTCCCAAATCTTACAGACTGGTAGCTGTTTTTCAGGGCTCAGTCATGTGTCACCTCTTCTCTGAATAAGTTTGAGCTTCCCTGACCCCCTAATTGTTAAGCTCTCCCATCTCTTTGCTGTGTAGTAAGTAGCTCATACGAAGCACTTCTAACCTTGTAAGTTGTTCATGTGTCTGTTTTTTCCATTAGACCGTGAGGAACGGAGGGACAAACCTTGTCTTCTTCACTAACACCTGTGTGCCCTCTGGCACAGGGTGGTCTGTCCCGGTGAATGAGCATATGCTTTCAGCAGTAGCATGTTCTATTTGAGGTTTTATTTTTATCTTCTTTTTTTTTTTTTAACTTTTGTTTAAAATCTAGGTAAATTGTAAAGTTCTGGAAACATTAATATTTGTGAGTATTAAGGGAATTGTTCTATAGAAAGTGTGTTTTGTCAGAATGTTTTGAAAAGATGTTATATGGAATCTGATAAAAGATGCCCTGAAAAGTCTTTTTAGACTTATTTTAGAAAAATAACAAGAGTAATTAATACTCAGTAAGATTATGCTTTAGAGGACACATGTCTTCAGCCTTCTCCTGTACATAAACCTTTTTCATCTTAATTTTGTTTTTAAGGGATGGCATACATGTAGCAGTGAAAATTGTAAAAAATGTAGGTCGATACCGTGAAGCAGCTCGTTCAGAAATCCAAGTATTGGAGCATTTAAATAGTACTGATCCCAATAGTGTCTTGTAAGTATAAACTTGAACTGTGCTCCATCATGTTGCCTAAATTAAGCAGAATTCTGTGAACTGACTTGTTTTTATTTTGATCTGTTTTAGCCGATGTGTCCAGATGCTAGAATGGTTTGATCATCATGGTCATGTTTGTATTGTGTTTGAACTACTGGGACTTAGTACCTATGATTTCATTAAAGAAAATAGCTTTCTACCATTTCAAATTGACCACATCAGGCAGATGGCGTATCAGATCTGCCAGTCTATAAATTGTAAGTATACTTGATAAATTTTAAACACCAGAAAATTAAAAGTGTTCGTTATACAAGCAACATGTCAAAACATTGTTACTAAAAGTACACGTTAGGTAAAGATGAAACTCCCGTACCCACTACTAATCCTCACTGTCCCCCAATACGGATGAAATAATGTAAAGGAAACTAATAATGCCTTTTTGTTCTCTTGTAGTTTTGCATCATAATAAATTAACCCATACAGATCTGAAGCCTGAAAATATTTTATTTGTGAAGTCTGACTATGTAGTCAAATATAATTCTAAAATGGTAAGTTACAGACTTAATTTTGGTGGTGGTTTTTAAAATTAATTTAGCTTGGTGATCTTGGATGAGGAATTTTCACTTCTGAGGCTGGTTATATCCTGATATTTAACCTAAAAAGGATAATCCTTCTTTACTTTTCTCATGGAGTTATGTTGAACATCAGAAAGATAATTCATGTGCAGCAAGCCTTTTGAAGTGCTATAAAGTATTTCATTTCTTTACTGATCTTTGTGTTGACTCAACTGTATTTTTCTAGAAACGTGATGAACGCACACTGAAAAACACAGATATCAAAGTTGTTGACTTTGGAAGTGCAACGTACGATGATGAACATCATAGTACTTTGGTATCTACACGGCATTACAGAGCTCCAGAGGTCATTCTGGGTCAGTAGACACCACCCTTCCTGATACTGTAATTAAAAAAGATATTTTTTTCCTCCACATCTTTTATTAGGGGATTGGGGGGGCTGGATATGATTTTCTTAGCAGTGTACAGAAAATGTTACCTGTCTTAAGAAAAACTGTCTGGACATGGCTAAAAATAACTTTTCCTGAATGGGAAAAATGTGATACCATCTGTAAAGACATTTCAGATGTTTTTGTTTTTAGTTTTTATTTTATTTATGTATGCTTGTATGCTTGCTCCATGCCCAGCATGGAGCCCAGTGCAGGGCTTGAACTCACATACCTGAGATCAAGACCTGAATTGGAATCGAGAGACAGACGCTTAACTGACTGAGCCACCCAGGCGCCCCCAAGTGGTTATTTTTTAAACAGGTTAACTTTGCGAGATCATAAAAGGGCAGGTTCCGTTGACAAAGTCTGTCACAGCAATGTGAAGTGATGGGGCTACCCATTTTCACGTCACAAAAGCATGGTGCTGTAGAAATGCTAAAGGTCTGGTTGGCAGACATCTAGGTAAAGAGCAGATGGAGGTCAAGAAGAAGGAGGGGGGCCAGTCTAAAAGGAGAGCTTCTTCGAGAAGAAAATGAGAGAAAGATTAAAGAAGAAAATGACTTAAGGTACAGAGTTTTGAAATAGGAGGGAATTCAGTAAGGGAGTGTGTGTCTTATGCCTCAAAAATGTCCCAGAGACCAGATCTTGTAATCAAGTGGGGAAGTGTCAGGAGGTTGGGGGTTCGGAGACAGTGGAAGGAAATTCAGATCCAGGTGCTCTTTGTAGTTGGTTACATGGAATAAGCTTATTAGCCAAAAGTATGGTCCAACTGAGGTTGAGTAGTAGACCATTTTAGTAGAGTCAGTTTCTTCTTTTCACCTTTTTTTGCGCAACAGGAGTTGGTAGTTCAGAATAAGATTAGAAAAACATGATTTTTACCTAGAGTTGGGGGATTGGTAAAGGCATAAGGAAATTGAGAATATTAGGCAGTGCTGGCCAATAGAACTTTCCATGTTTCCATGGAAACTTTCGTTGGATATCTGCAGTGTCCAATATGGTGGCCGTTCACCACATGTGGACTACTGTGTACTTGCAGTGTCAGTAGTGTGACTGAGACACTGAATTTAAGTTTTATATTAATTTAAGTGTTGGATGTAAATAGCCTCATGTGGCCGGTGGCCACCGTGCTGGAAAGTAAGGTTTCGAGCTTGTCTTTGAAATGGATGATAATAGGATTCCTGCTTAGTGTGGTCTGAAAGGAGCCGTTGTGTTGCAGTAGTTTAGAAAGTGTATTCATGGTTGAGGACTAAAGGCTTCAATGAGGGCAAAAGAAAGGGGTATGGAAAGAGTCTGTGGACAGAGAAGTATTTTCGGGTCTTAAAAAGACATAACTTACTGTGTTGTCAATTTTAAGATGCAGATTTCCCCGGGGCGCCTGGGTGGCTCAGTCGTTAAGCGTCTGCCTTCGGCTCAGGGCATGATCCCAGGGTCCTGGGATCGAGTCCTGCATCGGGCTCCCTGCTCAGTGGGGAGCCTGCTTCTCCCTCTGCCTCTGTTTCTCTCTCTCTGTCTCTCATGAATAAATAAATAAAATCTTTAAAAATAAAAAATAAGTGATGCCTGGGTGGCTCAGTCGTTAAGCGTCTGCCTTCGGCTCAGGTCATGGCCCCAGGGTCCTGGGATCGAGCCCCGCATCGGGCTCCCTGCTCCGAGGGAAGCCTGCTTCTCCCTCCCCCACTCCCCCTGCTTGTGTTCCCTCTCTCGCTGTGTCTCTCTCTCTCAAATAAATAAATAAAATCTTTAAAAAAAAATGCAGATTTCCCCCCACATTTTAACATGAGGAACACAACACAGAATAACTGGCATTTTTTTCTTCGTTATTGGTACATAAAATAGTCCTGTGTCTTACTGTTAATGGCCTCCCTAGATTGGATAAAATACAGTAATTCTTAGTAATGACAGTAACACAGTTCCAAGTATGGCCAGACTAGATAGTTGATGTAAATGCAGACTTGGGGTTATTGCCCTTGAGGAAAAGAAATTAGGAGATTGGGAGATTAGTAGGGTCCTTTGTGTTTTTGTGAAGTATTAATCCTGAGGATTAAGGCAGAATTAGGTTGAAGAGGAAGATGAAGTCAGGGGTGCCATTGAGGAGGGCAGTTGGTCTCCTGTCTTGCGTGCTGGTAGTAAACAGATGAAGCTCAGAGAGGTAGGTAGAAGTGAACGGTGGGGAATCCCAGAGAGTCCGAGTCGGTGCCCAAGAGAATGGGATGGTTTAGAACGGTGTGTGGCAGGTTATGCTCACCTGGGAAAAAAGCTGCTTTGGGAGATGGGAGTGGCTGGAGAAGAAGACATTAATTTTGGGTCCAAGACCTATCATTTGCAGATTTTTTTATGTGTCACCATAGGTAGACCCCGTGCGCAGTTATCCATTTGTTCAAATGATAGGCACTGTGAGGATTAACCAAAGTGACTAAATTAAAAAAATAAGTAAATAAAATGACTAAATCACAGTCAAGTTTTTCGAATGTGTTTTTCATTACTGAAAGTAATTGAAATGTCTTTTAAAGTAGGTTTTATTTATATATTATTGTTTTATTAACTATTTGATCTTTAAAAGATGAAAACATCTATATGGTTTACTCTTTTTCTCCTTTCCAATTAAGTACAGGCTTAAGAAGACTAGGTATTTTATTCTTTCCTGAACAGTACTGCCATTGAGAATTGTGAAGGGGAAAGTATATGTGATACCACGTACAGACAGCTTGAAAAGTACATATATAAGTAGAATAAGTAGATCCCTGTGAACTTTAAATGGCTCTGTAATTTTGCTTATAATGAAACTGCTTGCAATACCATTATAATCCTTATGTAATTTATGTAAAACTATATTTTTTATTTTTTATTTTTTTTATTTTTTTAAATATTTTATTTATTTGACGGAGAGAGACACAGCAAGAGAGGGAACACAAGCAGGGGGAGTGGGAGAGGAAGAAGCAGGCTTCCTGTGGAGCAGGGAGCCCGATGCGGGGCTCGATCCCAGGACCCTGGGATCATGCCCTGAGCCGAAGGCAGATGCTTAACGACTGAGCCACCCAGGTGCCCAAACTATAGTATTTTTTTAATGCAAGAAGTAAACTCAGGCTTTACGCTGATAATAATTGATAAGTGGTTAGTAATTACATTTTGAGGATGATTGTCAACCTGTATTTGCTATAAAAATATAAATTTTCCTGGAATAACCATGAACTGGGTGTAACCATGCTTCCCATTGCATACAGTTCTGAGACTATGGAGTATTTGTACAAATTGGTAGTTACACGTGGGAAATATTTGCTAGTCCCTCTCTTATTTTACATAAAATGCCCCCACCCCCAGATTAAAGCACTGACTTGTTGTAAGGATATGGAGAATTATGAGAACATACTGGGTGACATCTTATATAAAACTGAAGATGTAAACCCTGAGTTTACTGTCCTGTTCTCCCAAATGGGCGAGGTGAAAAGAGCACCCATATGGGGAAGGCTGTAGTGGCGATTAAAAATTGTTGCATGTACAAGTGTGTGTTTGTGAATGCTGGAGAGGTTGGGAGACAGGGGAACCTCTGACACTGGTGGTGGGGATGCAAGCTGGTCCAGCCACTCTGGAAAACAGTGTGGAGGTGCCTCAAAAATTGAAAAACAGAGCTACCCTATGACCCAGCAATTGCACTCCTGGGTATTTACCCCAAAGACACAGATGTAGTGAAAAGAAGGGCCATATGCACCCCAATGTTCATAGCAGCAATGTCCACAAAAGCCAAACTGTGGAAAGAGCCAATATGACCTTCAATAGATGAATGGATAAAGAAGACGTGGTCCATCTATACAATGGAATATTACTCAGCCATCAGAAAGGATGAATACCCAACTTCTACATCAACATGGATGGGACTGGAGGAGATTATGCTGAGTGAAATAAGTCAAGCAGAGAAAGTCAATTGTCATATGGTTTCACTTATTTGTGGAACATAAGGAATAGCATGGAGGACATTAGGAGAAGGAAGGGGAAAATGGGGGGGTGGAATTGGAGGGAGAGATGAACCATGAGAGACTGTGGACTCTGAGAAACAAACAGGGTTTTAGAGGGGAGGGGAGGGGGATTGGTTAGCCCAGTGATGGGTCTTAAGGAGGGCACGTACTGCATGGAGCACTGGGTGTTATACGAAAACAATGGATCGTGGATCACCACATCAAAAACCAATGATGTATTGTATGGTGACTAACATAAAAAAAAAAAAATGTGTTTTTAGGGCGCCTGGGTGTCTCAGTCTGTTAAGCATCTGCCTTCGGCTCAGGTCGTGATCCCAGAGTCCTGGGATCGAGCCCCATGTCGGGCTCCCTGCTCAGTGGGGAGTCTGCTTTTCCCTCTCCCTCTCCCCACTTGTGCTTGCTTGCTTATTTTCTCTCTCTCTCTCAAATTAATTAAAAACAAAAAAACCAAGTTGTGTGTTTTTGTTTTTACAGCTTTAGGTTGGTCCCAGCCTTGTGATGTTTGGAGCATAGGTTGCATTCTTATTGAATATTACCTTGGTTTCACAGTCTTTCAGGTATGTATTTAGTAAATACCATTTCATAATTTTTTTTCAGTATTAAAGACATGTGAAAATTTTGGCCTCCATATTGACAAGTTGCTGTAGTGTTGTTCTTCTTAAGGTTAAAACTTACATATGGAAAATGGTCATCCTTCTCTAAAACTGGAATTGGGTGAACTACTTTTGGTGAATGGTCATAGTCCATTTTGCATGTGATTGGAGTTTTTAACACACAGTTCATACTGTGTTCCCATTTTTTTCTTGAGCTCTTGCATAAGTTTATATTAGTGTTAACTGTGGCCAGTTTTAATTCCGTTCTGGTTATGTTGACAGCACGGCCATGAACAAGTCACTTACTCCTTTTTATAAAACAATTCAGGAACAATAAGTGGTATTTTATGCTTATGTATTAAGCATCTGTGACCCCCTAGGCACATTTCAAGGCTCTTACGTGTATAAAGATGAAAAGACAACATCTCTCTCCTCAAGGAATTCGTGCAAAAGAGATGTGGGAGAGCTTACAATACAGTGTGGTGTATTTGCTATTATGGAACAATGTAGAAAGCGTAGTGGGAACCCAGGAAAGATGGACAGTTACATTCCTCTGACAAGGCACCACTGTGGAGGTGTAGTTTAGGCCAGTGCTAGAAGGAAGATGAGGGGTTTGTCAGAAAACTAGAGAGAGTGGCAGCCAGCTCAGGAAGAAGAAATTGTACCCATTAACGTATAGAGGCGTAAAAGAACATACTCTAGTCGGGGAACCGTAAACAGTGCTGTCAGAGTATCTCGCATAAATGGGGAAATGATGCAGGGACTGACTAATGGACTTGTTTGGATAGAAAGGAACTTGTTTCCTAGAAGTTAGTGTTTTCCAGAATGTAGGCTAACCCAGTGTGGAAATGATTTTGTAAGTTTGTCATTCTGGCCTTTATTTAGAGATTATTCCTCCAGGTTTTTTGTTTTTGGTACTAAATTGTGCCTTTTATGGAATGGTGATAATAGTTGTTGGTAGTTGGTTTTTAAAATTAAAGTCCTTACTTGGCAAAACAAAGTAGGAAACCTTATTTAAGTCTCTACTTTCTTCCCTTATAGTTCTACTTACATCTGAAATCTAACCATCTTCTAAAAGGTTTAGGTTGTGCGAGCATTGGAGAACTTGGAAGTAGGGCTGTGATGTGCTCAAAGTGTCGTGATCTCTTTTGAGGGGGGTGGGGGTCCAAGTTTGGCACATTCTGGCTCCTACTGTTGAGGGTGACTTGCTTTCGGGGGGGATGCAGGGTGCGGGGGTGGGGAGTGTGAGGAGTTCAGAGTCACTTGGGTGCTGGCTCTTGTAGAATGTGTTCTCTGCTTGTGGGGCCCGTCACCAGCTGTCTCCCTATTGCTAATCCACAGAGATCCTGTTAAAAGTACCCTGAGTTTATAGACAAGTTTGATATCTAGAACCATGGTGACCAGTCAGTTCCTGGAGGTGGTATATCTGGTTTGTGGCGGTAAGCTGAGGGCCAGGAAAAGTTGAGCAGAGTGAGGTCTTCTTCCTTCTGACACCTGTAATAAGTTGCTTCCCATGATTTGTGATTGTAAATCACTCTGAGGTCTTAAGTGCAGATTATTAACACTGGTTTGAGACATGTTTTCTGTTTTAAGTTCCACCCTCCAAAATACTCTTCAACTAAGGAATTTTTTTAAAATGTGGAGCTAGCTTTTAGCTGCACCTACTGCGAGAAGGAAGACCATTAGCAGTCAGAGGGTTGACATTCCAGAAAATGTCCACATCACTCCGAAGGGATGCACTATTGTAAAGAGCCCCAGAGGAACCCTGCAAAGGGACTTCAGTCACATCAGTGTAGAACTCCGTCTCCTTGGAAAGGAGGAGAAGATTCCAGGTTGACAAATGATGGGGAAATAGTGTGAACCGTAGCCAGTTCTTTTCTGTCTGTAGTCCTGTACAGAACATGAGCAAGGGTGTTAGACTGGGCTTCCATTACAAGATGAGGTGTGTATATGCTCATTTCCCCATCAACATTGTTACTTAAGAGAATGGTTTTCTTGTTGAAATCTGACATTTCTTGGGTGAAAAATATGCCTGCAGGGTTTGGATGAGGCCAGGTGTTGATTGTTCAGTATCTCTCAAGCCCAGAAAGATGAGTTAATTCTTGAAGGAAATGACACTGAACTTGTATCAAATTGAGCTGCTTTGATTCAGCAAGCCACAACAGTTAAAAACAAGGATATCAGAAAACACGGAGGTGGTATCTATGATTCGGAAAAAGGAACAGTTCAGCAGGCTGATGAGTAAGATCTAAGTTGTCAAGCTACAGAAACAGCAAGATGCCGGATGATCTTTCAGACTCACTGGTGGTATTTTAAAAACATAAAGATAAAAGTGGAGCTAGTATTACCTCCTCCTGTCATAGATTAGGGACTTTGCATGTTGGAAGCGAGGTGCTAGGAACAGTAGTTGATAGATTTTAAAAGGCATTGCACACAGCCTCTGCTCTTCACACTTGAGAGTTGGCAAATGATGTTCTGCCTGATGACTGCCTAAAAAAGAATGTGACAGAGACCATTTATGGCCAGGTAGGCCTAAAATGTTTACTGTTTGGACCTTCACAAAAGTTAGCCGCCAGCCTCTGATCAGGGAGCTCACTATCTCAGCTGTAAGTGTGCGGGTCTCTCCCCTACTTGGGCCAGAGCTCTGCTCCTGTGTGACGAGTTTTTACTTAGATCCACAACTCACCTTTGCTCATTTATGAGCTAGTATCTCAGCTTCTTGGACACGCACGTTCCCACATACGGAGCTCAGGATTGTTGTGAGAATTACTGGCCCTGTATTTTTATTGCCTGGGAATAGTAGATGTCAACATGTTGCTATTCACTGGTGAATGGAGGCCAGTTTGGGGTCAGCAGCTGAATAAGTGAGGAGACCGTTTTTCTGGTACTTTTCCCTAGTGATTCTTTAACAAATGGTGCAAGAAATGAGAATAAATAAGGAAAATGTTCATTTTCGCATTAAAGTCCATGTCTTCTGCTATACAGAACCTTACTGTTGGATTTCAGAAAGACTTTTCAGTTTTACTGGTTTGCACGGAGAATACAGCTCACTCAGTATTGTTCCGTCTTTGAAGTAGAGTTTAGTATCAGCCATGCAGCTGTCTAATCTAGCCCTTTGTTGTCAGTGCTGTTTTCCGGTATTTTCCTTTATTGTGCTTGTAGCACAAGGGAAAGTGCTAAATTCGTTTTTCTTATGTATTTTAGACTCATGATAGTAAAGAGCACCTGGCAATGATGGAACGAATATTAGGACCCATACCGGCACACATGATTCAGAAAACAAGGTACGTGCAAGGCCCTATTCAAACTACAGAAAACCCAACTTCGTTGTTACTGCTTGTCCCAAGGACTTTGATTTAGATTTTTTTTTCATGAAGTCAAATTTTTAAAAAGTAATGCAGTATTTACCTTGTGATTTAGTAAACAAAGGTATGGTGTTTTTACACTCAGGTTAACTTTTGCGTAAATGTTTTCCTAACTTGATAAAAACATAATACAGAGAGTAGTAAAAAGAGCTTGATTTTGGAGTCCTGTTGATCTGTTTGTATTCCATACCACTGCTAGCTAGATGTCTGCCTTTGGACAAGATACTAGAGTGGTTTGCAAACAAAGCTTCACCACCCCATCCCAGATCTAGTGCAGTCTGAACTCATGGGGCTGGGTCCAGAGGCTGACACTGTTCCATGCATGGTATTTACGAGCCACTCAGGCGGGCCACCAAAACCTCAGAGGGTGCAAGAGTGAGGGAGATGTAACCTAAAGTACCTGATACGTAACTGCTGAGATGTGAAAACATTGTATGCGTGTGTGTGTGTCTGCAGAGCTGCCCATGCTTCCATTTGGTCCAGTGGGGGTAGGGTAAACATGTGGCTCTTCTGTTGTTTTTACTGACCCAGACTTCTTTTTCTTGTAGAAAGCGCAAGTATTTCCACCATAACCAGCTAGACTGGGATGAACACAGTTCCGCTGGCCGATACGTTAGGAGACGCTGCAAACCATTAAAGGTAAAAGAGAAAAGATCCGAGGTGGTTAAAAAAAATGTTTTTAAAAGTTATTTTTAAATTGTTTTTTAAACAGACATTTTGTCCCCCAGGAATTTATGCTTTGTCATGATGAAGAACATGAGAAACTGTTTGACCTGGTACGAAGAATGTTAGAATACGACCCAGTGAAAAGAATCACCTTGGATGAAGCCTTGCAGCATCCTTTCTTTGACTTATTAAACAAGAAATGAAATGGAAATCAGTGGTCTTACTATATACTTCTCTAGAAGAGATTACTTAAGACTGTGTCAGTCAACTCTAAACATTCTAATATTTTTGTAAACATTAAATTATTTTGTACAGTTAAATGTAAATATTGTATGTTTTGTATCAGTAGCATAATTACCTTGTTAAGCAAGTATGGTCTTGATAATGAACTATAAAAGTTAAAGTTAATTTTCCTTTTTGAGATTAATTACCATTTTTAAAGCTCTTTGGAATATTCTTTGTGTCCAGTGATAAGTGTGATTGATCTTGTCTTTTGTACATGGAGGTCAGCTCTTTGAAGTGATTTTTTTTGAGTAAAAGAAAACCTTGACTACCTTATTCTTAATGAATATTCTTTATATACCTCAAATTCAAAACTTTTCGTAACTTTATAAAGTTTTTTCTGTAATTGTTGAACAGGTAATAAGTATTAACTCCCAATAGTAGACAGGTATTGGAAACCAGAACCCACAGGAAAATGTTTACTGTTGGAATTCCATTAAATTTTAAGAACTGTGTTCTGTCTCGGTGGCACTAAGTAGCGTTTGTAGCAGGCGTCCAGTTTGTCCCTCGTGACAGGTTGTTTAATAAAACCACATACACACTTTATTTAAGATTGAGTCTAACTGGCAAGTCACAAACAGAACTAGGAATTCTGATGCCTGAGGATTTAATTTTTAATTTCACACCGAGGAGTTTTGAAATCCTGGAACATCAGTTTCCACATCACAGGAAGGAAGGAAGTACTTCAGTCGCAGCCTCTGAGAGTTAAAGGTTATGAAGCAGTTTAGATTTGTGTTACTCTGTAGTGGAGCAAAGGAATGACTTGCTGGGAAAACACATGGGACACAAAACACCCTGAATAGACCATGTAATCCTGAAAGAGAAAAGCAAAGCGCTGGAGGCATCACAATTCTGGACCTCAAGTTATTGCAAAGCTGCAGTGATGAAAACTGTATAGTATTGGGCGCCTGGGTGGCTCAGTTGGTTAAGCGACTGCCTTCGGCTCAGGTCATGATCCTGGAGTCCCGGGATCGAGTCCCACATCGGGCTCCCTGCTCAGCAGGGAGTCTGCTTCTCCCTCTGACCCTCCTCCCTCTCCTGCTCTCTGTCTCTCATTCTCTCTCAAATAAATAAATAAAATCTTAAAAAACAAAAACTATAGTATTGGCACAAAAACACACATAGGTCAGTAGAACAAAAAAGAAAACCTAGAAATGAGCCCCAAATTCCAAATTCCATGGTCAATTAATTTTTGACAAAGCAGGAAAGAATATCCAATGGGAAAAAGATAATCTTTTCAATAAATGGTTTTGGGAAAACTGGACCACTTTCTTACACCATACACAAAAATAAATTTAAAATGGATTAAAGACCTAAATGTGAGAGAGGAATCCATCAAAATTCTAAAGGAAAACAGGCAGTAACCTCTTTGACATTGACCATATCAAAATCTTTTTACGTATGTCTCCTGAAGCAAGGGAAACAAAAAAATAAGCTATCGGAACTTCATCCTGATAAGAAGCTTCTGCACAATAAAGGAAATAACAAAAACAAAAAGGCAACTTATGGAATGGGAGAAGATATCTGCAAATGATATATGCAATAAACAGTTAATATCCAAAATATATTAAAAAAACAGATAACACCCAAAAACCAAATAATCCAATTAAAAAATGGGCAGAAGGCATAACTAGACATTTCTCCAAAGACGTACAGATGGCCAACTGACACATGAAAAGATGCTTAACATCACTCATCATCAGGTAAATGCAAATGAAAACTACAGTGAGATATCATCTCAAAACTGTCAGAATGGGTAAAGTCAGCATAACAAGAAACAGCAGGTATTGGCAAGGTTGTGGAGAAAGGGGAACCCTCTTGCACTGTTGGGAATGCAACCTGGGGCAGGCATTGTGGAAAACAGTATGGAGGTTCCTCAAAAAGTTGAAAATAGAGCTACCCTATGACCCAGCAATTGCACTACTGGGTATTTACCCCAAAGAATACAAGAACACTAATTCAAAGAGATAGATGTACCCCCATGTTTATAGCAGCATTATTTACAATAGCCAAGATACAGAGGAAGCCCAAGTGTCCACCCATTGATGAATGCATCAACTGATGCAGAAGATACGGCATACATATACAATGGAATATGATTCATCCATAAAAAAAGAGTGGAATCTTGCCATTTGCAATGACATGGATGGAGCTAGAGAGTATAATGCTAAGCGAAATAAGTCAGAAAAAGACAAATACCGTATGTTTCATTCATATGTGGAATTTAAGAAACAAAAATGAGCCAAGGGAAAAAAATCAAGAAACAGACTCTTAATTGTAGAGAACAAATGATGGGTACGAGAAGAGAGGTGGGGTGGATAGGTTAAATAGGTGAGAGGGATTAAGAAGTGCACTTATGATGAACACAGAACGATGTATGGAAGTGTTGAGGCACTATATTTTATACTTGAAACTAATATAACACTATGTTAACCAACTTGAATTAAAATTAAAACAAAAAAAAAGGTCATATCCGTAATATTTGTTTCTCTCAAATGTAGGCTGTTCAGATTATAATCACAGTTCAGGTCTTTCATTTAAACAAAGTGCTGACAATTAGTGATTCTACCAAGATTTCATCTTGTTATTTTGTTATTTGCTTTCTTGAGTGGAAACACAGGGAAGGAAAAGGCAGTGGAAAGGTCTTTGTTAGGTCCCATCTAACTTTTCCCAGGTTTCCTCCTGTTAAAGAGCTTAGGACGCCCTCACCCCAGAACTGAGCCAGTGCTGTGCAGCTACAGGAGAGCTTGAGAACAACATACCTTCAACAACGAGATGTCCTTCTGTTCAGTTATGTTCACTTCTCAGTATTTTCCACTGGGTCAGGGTGGAAATAAAGGACAGAATAACAGGAGCAAAAGATTCTCTTGGGGCATAGAACTCCAAGGAGGTTTCCTAGGGCTTTCTTTGAATTCAGGACAAGAGATGGGGATCTGAGAGTCATCTTACTGGACCTCATGGAGAGGTTGGAAACATGTCAGAGCCCTTCTGTGGCTGGCTGGCATTCTGCTCTGCATACCTTCCTCTCTTCTTTGTCCTGCCCGCTGTTTAATGCTGCTTCTGGGTCAACTTGTAAGGCCCATCCATGGGTGAACTTCCAGCTTCTATCAAACTTGCACTTTATCTTTTCCTGACTCAAAGCTCAACCAGACTTTGTGCAGCAGTGCGGCCAAGTGGCCCACCAGATGGCTTTCCTCATTGACACTCCCTGTCTGGAAGTGTTGGTATTTGCATTTGCCACCCCTGCATTAAACTTGTCTTATGTGTCTTCAGGAAACTTTCTGACTTCCCTCTGATACCACCAAGCAACAAAGTTTTCTGTGTCCACATTTTATTTTGACCACATGTACATGAACATATCTAGCAAACATGACTTTAACTTACCATCATTCATTTCCATGTGTCACAGGTTAGGTTTCCTGGAAGCAGACTGAGACAAGTTTTACATGTTGGAAGGTTTATTAAAGAGTGCTGTAAGGATTGAATTCATGGTACAGAAGGGAGATAAGGAAGCAAAATTGGATACAGGGATATGTAGTCTGTAATGCTTCAGATATTACAGGGAGTCCTGGAGCTGGGATGGACATTCAGGGTCAAACTGAGGGAAGGTAACCAAGCCTTTATATCCTGTACCAACTAGTCATAGGAGAAGCACAACTTGAGCAAGGTGTTTTCCTCAGTTGTTGGCAATTCCTGCAGAGGTAAACAGCTGAAACCTGTCACCTGCTAACTCTGTGGGACATATGCTCTGTGTGTCCTATTCTTTTAACCCCATTGGTGCAGCCTTCCTTCTACACTATCCATACTCAGCATGAACATTCTTGATTGAATTAATGTGTTAATCTCATGAACTCTGGTCAAGGAATGACTTATTTTCAGTATGGCACATCTGTTTCTCTTCCAGTCAAACTACAGAAGCTAATTCAAGTTCCCAGACCCCAGAACCCACATCCACAGGTGCCAATGTCAACCTAGACCTGCCCGCCCACCACAGGGACACCTCCCCAGGAGTTTTCTGAGAGCCCCAGCCACTTCCTGGTTCCTCAGGCTGTAGATGAGTGGGTTGAGCATAGGGGTGATCATTGTATAGAAGGCTGAGACCACCTTGTCCTGCTTGGAGGAGTGGTAGGCCTGAGGCCGCATGTAGGTGATCATGGCAGCCCCATAAAAGAGAGAAACCACTGCCATGTGAGAGGAGCAGGTAGCAAAGGCTTTCTGACGACCTTCAGCAGAATGCATGTGGAGCACAGCTACCAGGATCCACAGGTAGGAGGCGGAGATGACAGAGAAGGGCAGGAGCAGCATTAAGATGCAACAGACATAGATCATGGTCTCATAGAGGGAGGTGTCAGCACAGGCCAACTTCAGTATGGCAGGGACATCACAGAAGAAGTGGTCGATCTCCTGAGAGCCACAGTAAGGGAAGCGAAGGGTGAAAATGGCCTGGATCAGTCCATCCACCAGGCCAAGGAGCCAGGACCCTGCCACCATGAGCCAGCAGACACGGCGGCTCATGACCACTGAGTAGCTCAATGGGTTGCTGATGGCCACATAGCGGTCATAGGCCATAAAGGCCAGCAGGAAGCATTCATCCCCCAGGAGGGTGAGGAAGAAGAGGATCTGGAGCCCACAGCCTGTGAAGGAGATGGAGCCATGGCCTAGGAGGAAGTCAGTGGCCATCCGTGGCACAATGGTGGAGATGAGCATGAGGTCCATGAGTGACAGCCAGCTGAGGAAGAAGTACATGGGGCTGTGCAGGCGGGAGTCGATGTTGATGAGGAGGATCATGAGCCCGTTGCCAGAAAGGGCCACCAGGAACATGACCATGATGATGGAAAAGAAGAAGAGATGCAGTGGCGAGTGGGTGAAAAGGCCCAGGAGGATGAAGTGGGAGATGAGAGTCTGGTTTCCCACCCAGACCATTGCTCCTACAGAGGGATGTGCCAGACAAAGGGTTGGGATCTGGAAGCAGGAGATGTATGCTTAGTGCCACAATACTGAGGACATTAAAACTTTGCCCAATGTGTTGTCCTCTTTAAATGTTACTTGGTTTAGAATAAACTCTTTTAGTTTCTCTTTTTTTTTTTTGTTTCAGAGGTAGAGTATAGTGATTCATCAGTCGCATATAACACCCAGTGCTCATTACATCAAGTGCCCTCTGTAATGCCCATCATCCAGTTACCCCATTCCCTCACCCACCTCCCCTCCAGCAGTCTTCAGTTTGTTCCTGTAGTTAAGAGTCTCTTATGGTTTTTCTCCCTCTCTTATTTAATCTTATTTTATTTTCCTTCCTTTCCTCATGGTCATCTGTTTTGTTTCTTAAATTCCACATATGAGTGAAATCTTATGATATTTGCCTTCCTCTGACTACTTCACTTAGGATAATACCCTTTAGTTCCATCCACATCATTGCAAATGGTAAGATTTCATTCTTTTTGATGGCTGAGTAATATTCTTATATAAACATAAACACACATACACCACCTCTTCTTTATCCGTTCATCTGTTCATCTAGGCTCTTTCTATAGTTTGACTACTGTCCAACATTGCTGCTATAACCATTGGGGTGCAGATGTTTTAATTCCTAGGACTTTCTTCACGTAGCTGAGAAGCAAATTTTAAGCTCTTTATTGCTGAAGTGGGCATTGCTTCTGCCTCTGCTAGGAATTGGGCTGTTCTCTAGCCCTCATAGTTGCTTCTCCTGTAAAGGCAAACCTCACTCAAGGATTTGTCTTTTCAGGAAAAAGTACAAAAGTAACAAAGACATGTGCCAACTTTGTGCACTGGTCATTTATGCAAAAATTTTGAACCTCAGTTTTCTTATCCTGGGTAAGAATAACAATCTCATCATATAAGGTGATAGTAAAAATTGCAGGTGACAACATAAGTAATGTCTAGTAGCTTAGAAGTGACAAAGCTGATAGTAATTGAGCATTTCTTATGTGCCATGCATTACAATGAACACTCCACGTCCTCACATTTAATCGTCATAACTGCCCTGAAAGATTCATCATTATTCTCATTTCACAAGTGGGGAAACACACAGAGAGGTTTATTTTTTTCACATATAAAAGCTAAAAATATTTCCTAAAAAGCTTTGTAAATGAGAAACTGAGGGCAACCCAAATGCCCAAAACAATGAAAAATATAAGCAAATACTGTGGCAAGCACAAGACAATTTAATAGATACCGAAAAAAATGTATCTGCTCAGTATTTTAAAATATTTCTAAAGACTCAGAGAAAATTCTGCCCAAATATTATCAATGTGGTTCCTTCTGGATGGGATTAAGGGTTATCTCCCCCAACTTCTTTGTATTTTTTTTTAAGATTTTATTTATTTGACAGAGAGTGACACAGCAAGAGAGGGAACAGAAACAGGGGGAGAAGAGGCTTCCCACTGAGCAGGGAGCCCGATGCGGGGCTTGATCCCAGGACCCTGGGACCATGACCTGAGCTGAAGGCAGACGCTTAATGACTGAGCCACCCAGGTGCCCCCCAATTTCTTTGTATTATACACATTTTCTATAAGGAATGTGGGAAAGTTATTTTATTTTTTTAAAGTGAAGTAATATTACAAAGCTGTAGTCATCAAGACAGTATGTTATTGGCAGAAAAACAGACACATAGATCAATGGAATAGAATGGAAAACCCAGAAATGAGATCCTCAACTCTATGGTCAACTAATCTTCAACAAAGCAGGGAAGAACATCCAATGGAAAAAAGAAAGTCTTTTCAATAAATGGTGCTGGGAATGGGGCGCCTGGGCGGCTCAGTTGGTTAAGCGACTGCCTTCGGCTCAGGTCATGATCCTGGAGTCCCTGGATCGAGTCCCGCATCGGGCTCCCTGCTCGGCAGGGAGTCTGCTTCTCTCTCTGACCCTCCCCCATCTCGTGCTCTCTCTCTCTGTCTCATTCTCTCTCTCAAATAAATAAATAAAATCTTAAAAAAAAAAAATAAATGGAGCTGGGAAAATTGTACAACCACATGCAGAAGAATGAAACTGGACCATTCTCTTACACCATACACAAAGATAAACTCAAAATGGATGAAAGACCTCAATGTGAGACAGGAATCCATCAAAATCCTACAGGAGAACATAAGGCAGTAACCTCTTTGACATCAGTCACAGCAACTTCTTTCAAGATACATCTCCAAAGGCTAGTGAAACAAAAGCAAAAATGAACTTTTGGGACTTCATCAAGATAAAAAGCTTCTGCACAGCAAAGGAAACAGTCAACAAAACAAAGAGGCAACCCACAGAATGGGAGAAGATATTTGCAAATGACACTACAGATAAAGGGCTGATATCCGAGATCTATAAAAAACTTCTCAAACTCAACACTCAAAAAACAAATAATCAAGTGAAGAAATGGGTGGAAGATATGAACAGACACTTCTCCAAAGAAGACAGACAAATGGCTAACAGACACATGAAAAAATGTTCAACATCATTAGCCATCAGGGAAATTCAAATGAAAACCACATTGAGATACCACCTCACACCAGTTAGAATGGCAAAAATTGACAAGGCAAGAAACAACAAATGTTGGAGAGGTTGTGGAGAAAGGGGAACACTATTCCACTGTTGATGAGAATGCAAGCTGGTACAGCTACTCTGGAAAACAGTATGGAGGTGCCTCCAAAAGTTAAAAAAATAGCTATCCTATGACCCAGCAATTGCACTACTAGGTATTTACCCCAAAGATACAAAGGTAGTGATCTGAAGGGGCACATGCACCCCAATGTTCATAGCAGCAATGTCCACAATAGCCAAACTGTGGAAAGAGCCGAGATGCCCTTCAACAGATGAATGGATAAAGAAGATGTGGTCCATATACACAATGGAATATTTCTCAGCCATCAGAAAGGATGAACACCCACCATTTGCATCGACATGGATGGAACCGGAGATTATGCTAAGTGAAATAAGTCAAGCAGAGAAACACAGTTATCATATAGTTTCACTCATATGTGGAACATAAGGAATAGCATGGAGGTCCATAGGGGAAGGGAGGGAAATCCAAAGGGGGAGAAATCAGAGAGGGAGACAAACCATGAGAGACTATGGACTCCGGGAAACAAACTGAGGGTTTCAGAAAGGAGGGAAGTGGGAGGATGAGGTAGCTCGGTGATGGGTATCAAGGAGGGCATATGTGATGAGCATTGGATGTTATACACAACTAATGAATTGTTGAACACTACATCAAAAACTAATGATGTACTATATGTTGGCTAACTGAAAATAATTTTTTAAAAATAGAAAAAATATATTATGTAATATTATTTAATACTAAATTTTACATTTGTGTATGTAAAAAAGAAATGTGTGTGTAAATTTATATCTATAGATATAATCTCTGGAATGAAACAAAAAAAGTAACATTATTAGCCTCAGTGGAAAGAATCATAAAAATCAGATTGAAAACATCTAGAATAGAAAGAGTTTGATGGTATACACTTCGTGCCTCTTGAGTTGTATTCTGTGAGACACCTACATCGTCTAAATAAATACATAAATACAATGTTGAAATGATGCTCAACAGGATGTGCTATGGAATTGATAAAGTGAAAACCAACATGCATCCCCAGTTTGTTTTACGTGCTTAATAAATATTTGCTGAAATAAATAGCCAAAGTAATATTTAAAAAGTAACACAGTGTTCAAAGAAAAAGGGAAACTGACTTGTCAGTAATCAAAAAATAGTCTAGTATTGATGAAACAATAAGCAAATTGACAGAGTAAGTCCAGAATCAGACCCATATGTGTGTGAAAATTTACAGTCCAATTTAAATAATACAGTGTAAAATCTGAGGTGAAAAAAGGCTATTCAATAAATGGTTTGGAAAAAATTTTTCACCTGTTTTGAAAAAAATAAAATTAGATTCCTACCTTATACCACACACAAAAATAAATTCCTAGCAGACTAAAGAACTAAGTAGAGAAAACTTAACATTGTCAGAAGAAAGTAATAATGTATTTATGACTTCAGAGTAGGAGCAATCTCATTAAATAAGACATAAAAATAAACAAAATATTTAAACATACATTATTATAATAAGAATTTACAATATATTACATAATACATACTAGAAAGGGATTCCTTTATCTTCATATATATCTTCCAAAAGATATAAAGAACACCCATAAATCAATAAGAAAGAAGAGTAAAAATATCAGCAGTAATTCTCAGAAAAGAAAATACAAATAAACATTTAAAAAATTGCATGATGGGAATTAAAGAGAGCACATGATATCCTGGGGTATGGGGTTTGCTTCCTACTGAGGAGAAAGAGAGGGGAAGCGGTGACTCTCCAATGGTTGCCTTTCTCCCAGATTTAAAGTAATAATAGAAAAATTTTAGGGAGGGGGGAAAGATGGCGGAGGAGTAGGGGACCCTATTTCAACTGGTCCCCAGAATTGAGCTGGATATCTACCAGACCACTCTGAGCACCCACGAAATCAGCCTGAGATGTAAGAAGATCTGGTTCTCTACAAACAGAATATCGCAGGCGGTTGGTTTCGAGGTATGAAGCAGGGAGCTGTGATTCTGCGGGCAGATATTGGAGGATAAACAGGCGGCGGGAGGGTGCCTGGACGTGGGGATCCTACACTGCCCGTGAGTGACAGCCTCGCATGCTGGGGATGGGGGCACAGACTCACAGACTGGTAGCGTTGGGAAAGGACTTTAGGGCAGCCCCCGGGGTGGAAAACCAGTGCGGCAGGGTCGCGCGCACCCGAACCGCAGCCTCCCAGACAGAAACCTGGAGTGACGGTCCGCGCACATGAACTGCAGCCTCCCAGACGGAAACCAGTGCGCTGGGGTCCCGCTGGTGAACTGCAACCCCCGGGGGTGGAAACCCCAAGAGGCGGAGTCGCGTGCGCGCAAATTGGGAGCGGCTGGCGGTTTTAGAAGCACAAAGGGCAGAGACGTGCCCCGAAATGGAGGCAGGACTGGGAGCGCTGCGGAGGGGCGCACAACCCAGGACGCTGCAGTTTATAGCAGCGCGGACAGAAACGGAGACGGTGTGGCCTGGAGAGCTCACTGAAGAACAGACTGCGGTCTCTCTGCTCTGAGGCAGAGGGTTGGAAACCGTCTCTTCTGCTCTGACTCATGGAAGAGATGCGGAAAGCCGCCAGGAAAAGGCGCCAGAGAACAAAAGCCCCACAGACTGATTCCCACTGAGCCCATCCCCCACCACAGGGGGGCAGGGCAACTCCACCCAAACAGGGTTGCCTGAGTAACAGCGCGGCAGGCCCCACCCGCAGAAGACAGGCTGGGAAAACAAGAGGCCAGCAACCCTAAGGTCCCAAGAAAACAGGTGCATCTGGCTTGGGTTCTGGTCAATAATTTGGACTCTATACATTCCCTCAAACACCCATCAACAGAATGACTAGGAGGAGGAGCCCCCAAAACAGAAAAGACTCAGAGATTATGACTTATGCTGCAGATTTACAAATGGATGCAGATATAACCAAGATGTTGGAGATGGAATTCAGCCTAGCAATTGTGAAGACAATGGCTAGGATGGAGAAATCAATTAATGGCAACATTGAGTCTCTAAGGGCAGAAATAAAAGGGGAATTGGCAGAACTTAAAAATGCTATCAATGAGATCCAATCCAATCTAGATAATCTAACAGCTAGGGTAACTGAGACAGAAGACAGAATAAGTGATCTGGAAGACAGTATAATAGATAAAAAGGGAAAAGATGAGGCCAGGGAAAACAACTCAGAATCCATGAAAATAGAATCAGAGAAATAAGTGACACCATGAGGCGTTCCAATGTCAGAATCATTGGAATCCCAGAGGGAGTGGAGAGAGAAAGGGCTAGAAGATGTTTTTGAGCAAATTGTAGCTGAGAACTTCCCTAATCTGGGGAATGAAACAAACATTCGAGTCCTAGAGGCAGAGAGGACCCCTCCTAAGATCAAGGAAAACAGGGCAACACCCCGGCATGTAATAGTAAAACTTGCAAATCTTAGAACCAAGGAAACCATCTTAAGGGCACTTAGGGGGAAGAGATTCCTTATGTACAGAGGGAGGAACATCAGAATAACGTCAGACCTATCCACAGAGACCTGGCAAGCCAGAAAGGGCTGGCAAGACATATTCAGGGTACTAAATGAGAAGAACATGCAGCCAAGAATACTTTATCCGGCAAGGCTTTCATTTAGAATGGATGGAGAGATGCAGAGCTTCCACGACCGGCAGAAGTTGAAAGAATATGTGACCACTAAGCCGGCCCTGCAAGAAATATTAAGGGGGGTTCTATAAAAGGAGAAAGACCCCAAGAGTGATCTACAACAGAAATTTACAGGGACAATCTATAAAAACAACGTCTTCACAAGCAACATGATGACAATTAATTCATATCTTTCAATAATCACTCTCAACGTGAATGGCCTAAATGCTCCCATAAAATAGCACAGGGTTGCAGATTGGATAAAAAGACAGGACCCATCCATATGCTGTCTATAAGAGACTCATTTTGAACCTAAAGATACATCCAGACTGAAAGTGAAGGGATGGAGATCCATCTTCCATGCCAATGGACCTCAAAAGAAAGCTGGGGTAGCAATTCTTATATCAGACAAATTAGATTTTAAACTAAAGTCTGTAATTAGAGACACAGAAGGACACTATATCCTACTTAAAGGGTCTATTCAACAAGAAGATCTAACAATTGTAAATATCTATGCCCCCAACCTGGGAGCAGCCATCTACATAAGCCAACTATTAACCAAAATAAAGAGTCATATTGAAAACAATACGTTAATTGTAGGGGACCTCAATACTCCACTCTCAACAATGGATAGATCATCTAAGCAGAAAATCAACAAGGAAACAAGAGCTTTGAATGATATATTGGACCAGAGGGACCTCATAGATATTTACAGAACATTCCACCCTAAAACAACAGAATACTCATTCTTCTTGAGCGCACATGGAACTTTCTCCAGAACAGACCATATACTGGGTCACAAATCAGATCTCAACCGATACCAAAAGGTTGAGATTATTCCCTGCATATTCTCAGACCACAATGCTCTAAAACTGGAACTCAATCACAAGAAAAAATTTGGCAGAAATTCAAACACTTGGAAGCTAAAGACCACTCTGCTCAAGAATGTTTGGGTCAACCAAGAAATCAAAGAAGAACTTAAACAATTCATGGAAATCAATGAGAACTAAAACACATCGGTCCAAAACCTATGGGGTACTGCAAAGGCGGTCCTAAGGGGGAAATACATAGCCATCCAAGCCTCACTCAAAAAAATAGAAAAATCCCGAATTCACCAACTAACTCTACACCTTAAAGAACTAGAGAAAAAGCAACAAACGATGCCTAAGCCATGCATTAGAAGAGAAATAATTAAAATTAGAGCAGAAATCAATGAATTAGAAACCAGAAACACAGTAGATCAGATCAATGAAACTAGAAGTTGGTTCTTTGAAAGAATTAATAAGATTGATAAACCACTGGCCAGACTTATCCAAAAGAAGAGAGAAAGGACCCAAATTAATAAAATTATGAATGAAAGGAGAGAGATCACGACCAACACCAAGGAAATAGAAACAACCATTAGAAATCATTATCAACAACTATATGCCAATAAACTGAGCAATCTGGATGAAATGGAGGCCTTCCTGGAAACCTATAAGCTGCCAAGACTGAAACAGGAAGAAATTGACAACCTGAATAGACCAATAACCAGTAACGAGATTGAAGCAGTGATCCAAAACCTTCCAAAAAACAAGAGCGCAGGCCCTGATGGATTCCCTGGGGAATTCTACCAAACATTCAAAGAAGAAATAATACCTATTCTACTGAAGCTGTTTCAAAAAATAGAAACAGAAGGAAAACTTCCAAACTCATTCTATGAGGCCAGCATTACCTTAATCCTCAAACCAGGCAAAGACCCCATCAAAAAGGAGAATTTCAGACCGATATCCCTGATGAATATGGATTCCAAAATTCTCAACAAAATCCTAGCTAATAGGATCCAACAATACATTAAAAGGATCATCCACCACGACCAAGTGGGATTTATCCCCGGGATGCAAGGGTGGTTCAACATTTGCAAATCAATCAATGTGATAGAACACATTAATAAGAGGAGGGAGAAGAATCATATGGTCCTCTCAATGGATGCAGAAAAAGCATTTGACAAAATACAACATCCTTTCCTGATTAAAACTCTTCAGAGTATAGGGATAAAGGGAACATTCCTCAAGCTCATAAAATCTATGAAAAACCCACAGCAAATATCATCCTCAATGGGGAAAAGCTGAGAGCCTTTCCCTTAAGATCAGGAACACGCCAAGGGTGCCCACTCTCACCACTGTTGTTCAACATAGTACTAGAAGTCCTAGCAACAGCAATCAGACAACAAAAAGAAATAAAAGGTATTCAAATTGGCAAAGAAGAAGTCAAACTCTCTCTTTTCACAGACATGATACTTTATGTGGAAAACCCAAAAGACTCCACCCCCAAATTACTAGAACTCATACAGCAATTCAGTAATATGGCAGGATACAAAATCAATGCACAGAAATCAGTTGCTTTCTTATACACTAACAACGCAACTGTTGAAAGAGAAATTAAAGAAACGATTCCATTTACAATAGCACCAAAAACCATAAGATACCTCAGGATAAACCTAACCAAAGAGGTAAAGGATCTATACTCTAGGAACTACAAAACACTCATGAAAGAAATTGAAGAAGATACAAAAAGATGGAAAAATATTCCATGCTCATGGATTGGAATAATAAACATTGTTAAAATGTCTATGCTACCCAGAGCAATCTATACCTTCAATGCCATCCCAATCAAAATTCCAATGAGATTTTTCAAAGTGCTGGAACAAACAATCCTAAAATTTGTATGGAATCAGAAAAGACCCCGAATCGCCAAGGAGATGTTGAAAAAGAAAAACAAACTTGGGGGCATCACGTTGCCCGATTTCAAGCTATATTACAAAGCTGTGATCACCAAGACAGCATGGTACTGGCACAAAAACAGACATACAGACCAATGGAACAGAATAGAGAGCCCAGCTATGGACCCTCAACTCTATGGTCAAGTAATCTTCGACAAAGCAGGAAAAAACATGCAATGGAAAAAAGAAAGTCTCTTCAATAAATGGTGCTGGGAAAATTGGACAGCCACATGCAGAAGAATGAAACTCAACCATTCTCTAACACCATTCACAAAGATAAACTCAAAGTGGATGAAAGACCTCAATGTGAGAGAGGAATCCATGCAAATCCTAGAGGAGAACGTAGGCAGTAACCTCTTTGACATCAGCCACAGCAACTTCTTTCAAGATACAGCTCCAAAAGCTAGTGAAACAAAAGCAAAAATGAACTTCTGGGACTTCATCAAGATAAAAAGCTTCTGCACAGCAAAGGAAACAGTCAACAAAACAAAGAGGCAACCCACAGAATGGGAGAAGATATTTGCAAGTGACACTACAGATAAAGGGCTGGTATCCAAAATCTATAAAGAACTTCTCAAACTCAACACCCAAAAAACAAAGAATCAAGTCAAAAAATGGGCAGAAAACATGAAAAGACGCTTCTCTGAAGAAGACATACTAATGGCTAACAGACACATGAAAAAATGTTCATCATCATTAGCCATCAGGGAAATCCAAATCCAAATCACACTGAGATACCACCTTACACCAATTAGAATGGCAAAAATGGACAGGGAAAGAAACAACACATGTTGGAGAGGTTGTGGAGAGAGGGGAACCCTCTTACACTATTGGTGGGAATGCAAGTTGGTACAGCCACTTTGGAAAACAGTGTGGAGGTGCCTCAAAAAATTAAAAATAGAGATACCCTATGACCCAGCAATTGCACTCCTGGGTATTTACCCCAAAGACACAGATGTAGTGAAAAGAAGGGCCATATGCACCCCAATGTTCATAGCAGCAATGTCCGCAATAGCCAAACTGTGGAAAGAGCCGAGATGCCCTTCAACAGATGAATGGATAAAGAAGATGTGGTCCATATATACAATGGAATATTACTCAGCCATCAGAAAAGATGAATACCCAACTTCTACATCAACATGGATGGGACTGGAGGAGATTATGCTAAGTGAAATAAATCAAGCAGAGAAAGTCAATTATCATATGGTTTCACTTATTTGTGGAACATAAGGAATAACATGGAGGACATTAAGAGAAGGAAGGGAAAAATGGGCGGGGGGAATTGGAGGGAGAGATGAACCATGAGAGACTATGGACCTGAGAAACAAACAGGGTTTTAGAGGGAAGAGGGGATTGGTTAGCCCAGTGATGGGTATTAAGGAGGGCACATACTGCATGGAGCACTGGGTGTTATACGAAAACAATGGATCATGGAACACTACATCAAAAACTAATGATGTATTGTATGGTGACTAACATAACATAATAAAATTAAAATAAATAAATAAGAGAGCACATGATATGATGAGCACTGGGTGTTATATTCAATTAATGAATCATTGAACATATATCAAAAACTAATGATGTTAGCCAGCATTCTGAACATAAAATCAATCAATCAATCTTAAAAAAAACTAATGATAACACCTTGGCTAATTGAATTTAAATTAAAAAGTAAATTAATTTTAAAAGACTGCTTTATTTCACTAGTAACTAGAAAACATATATACAAATTTTTACCCATAAAGTTGACATAAATCTGGTAATATTAAATGTAGGCAGGCAGGAATATAAGAAACAAAAACATAAATTTCTGAAGGACACAGATTATGATAACCCTGGAAAGAGGATTAGAATTGAGAGGGGATTACGGTCAAAGAGGGACTCTACCTTGATCTGTAATATTTGAATTTTTGGCAAGATGTCTTCATGTATTCCTTGAATTAAGTGAATTTATGAGCAGGTAACTGATGTACCTGGAAGATCTTTTCTCTTTCAGCTTCCTTTGTAGGAAAGGAAGCTTTTCTTTTACAGAAAAAGTAACACTGATTGTACACTAGTCTCAATGTCACTAATGGGGGTGTTGCAGGGCATCTCTGTTGCCAAAGCTACCCGGCCATATGCACTGCAGTCATAGCACTTAGAGCAGATTGAGAGCCCCAACCTAGGGCATGACAGTAGACCTCACAGAGTGACTGCACAGAATGCAGCGAGGCATGAGAGAAAGGGCAGGGGATTAGAAAGCAGAGCAACATTAACAGGAGATGAAGGGAGGAAGGGAGAGATGAAAGGAGTAATGGGAAGATGTCAAGGAAAGGGAGACAAGATAAAGAGATGTGATAAAATGGAGAAAAATGAAGAAGGAAAATGTTAGACGGTCACAAGGGTTATTGCCCCAGAAGAGACCAAAAGTAAGAAAACAAAGACAATGCAATAGAGGGCAGGGGACACAGACATGGTGAGAAAGAGAGAACACAGTTGCTAAGAGGGAAGGATCAGGGGAAAGGCAACAACACAGGTGGGATGAGGGATAGACACACCAGGGGCACCTGGGTGAAGCGGGCAGCCAGGCAGAGGGGCAGAGCACTCCTGTTGCCAATGCCACAACGAGCTCTCTGACTTCTGGGACTCTGGAGGATGTGAGGGCCCAGCATCTCTGACTCTCCCATCCTGTTGGGAAAGACCAGAGCAGACCACAATGCCTGCAAACCCCTCTAGCTTTCTTTGGAAGTTCTGCCCCATCAAGGTCTTCCCATAGCTGCTCCTGGCCCTTCAGGCCCCAGAAACAGGTGCTTCCGATATGTACAGAGACAACGGACATGGCCTGACCCTTCCTAGTTTCCTCCAACTGAGATGCAAATTTCTCCTGACAAAGTCTCACCAGGTGGCTACAACACATTTTTTTTCCAGTTGGACAATATGGGGAGATATTTTATAGCAAGAAAGCCATCCTCCACCCCTCAGATCAGGTTTGTCAAAGCCCTAAGCTGTGCATAAGAGACTCCCCAAAAGGTGCACTGGAAATTATGTTGGGCAGGCCTGCAGCAGAGAGTAGTCAGATTCATGGGGCAGCTATGAAATGAAAGGAAATTGTGGAGTGGGAAGAGAAAGGAGCAAAGGCACCAAAGTATGCTTTTCAAAATAACAGCAGGGCCCTAACTGTCCTTCAAGAAGAAGGGGTATAAGAGAAAATATACACATGGAAAAATATATATAAGGTGTGGAAGAGCAGCACACAGAAATTTTTTCCATGAGTTAGAAATATAATTGAATTTAAATTTAAAAAAATAAATAAATAAATAAACTGCCACATAAATATATATATATGGGCCCATGTGGTGGGTCAGCAGGAGATGACTTCACCACCCTCATTCAAAATCTAACAGCCAGATATCATCAAGGACAGATAGCTTTCTCGGTAACATAGGGGGGCAGTTTCAGAAGGTCCAGCCAGTGTCATCCTCTCTAGACTTGAAAAGACAAAACAGTGCCCATCCTTCTGAAAACATGTGGTGAGACCCTGAGAAATTAACTTCCTCTCCTGGGTCTTGGTCTGCCAAAATGCAACATGACAGTTGGATGAAACAGCCCTGAGGTCATTCTAGTTCTACCCACAGAATAAAGAATTAGGAGGTAAAACAACATTCCAGAAACAAAATCTAGCCACACAAGAGGTCTGTACCTCAAGAGAAATAGTAATGGCAAAGGTAGTTGTAGGGTGAACAAACATTTTAAGCATTTGATAACAGAGAGGGGAAATACAAGACACATAGAAGGAAAAAATCTTACCTGAAACCAAGTAATCAATGACATCAGGAAATGCTAGCGAGTGAGGGGGCAGATTAAGAGTCTGGAGCCCTATGTCCTTGGAAAACAGACTTCACCACCAAGGGAGCGCTGCTCTAATTAGGCAGGCGGGTCTGCAATGGGTGTCTCTCAGTACAGGGAAGCCAGTGAACCTCCATCTATTTAGAAAGAAATGGGACTGAAATGGAAAAAGGACATTCTCTTAGAGGAGCACAGTTCCCAAAATTAAAAAAAAAAAAAAAAAGGCTTGTGTTGTCAGAACTCCTCCAAAATCTCTCCTATCCTGTGAAAATGGGAGTTGACTGGGGTGCTTGGGGCACTTCCCTTTTACAGGTAGGAAATACCTGATGCCTTCCATGAGGGCTGTGGAGAGATTTTGAAGAAATGCATTAAAGTTGGTTAAAATGGGGGAGGGGCACCTGGGTGGCTCAGTCGGTTAAGTATCTGCCTTTGGTTCAGGTAATGATCCTGGGGCCCTGGGATTGAGCCCCGCATCAGGCTTCCTGCTCAGTAGGGAGCCTGCTTCTCCCTCTCCTTCTGTGCTCCCCCTGCTTGCACTCTCTCTCTCAAATAAATAAACAAAACATTTCAAAAAAAAAACATTGGTTAAAATGGGAAGAAAATCGGTTCTGAATGGAAGAACACACAAAAAAACCTAGAAGAGTCAGCGTCATGCTAAAACCCAGGCAGTATCTTTATGGTTAAGAAAAAGCCTTCCAGAACAACAATTACAGTACAGTGAGATCATCTATCCCTCATCCATAAGAGGAGCATCCAGAGTAACCTGGACCAGGAGAGGAAAAGGCATTCACTGGGGATAGCAGGGAGCCTCTCACCTATGGAAGAGACCCTTTGTTGGGCCAGAACCACTGCCAGACTAAAAGGTTTTATTCCCTCACTCCTCCCTGCTACCTATTGTTCTCCTCATCTGCTGTTACTAAGGAATGTTGCTTCTATTTTCACAAATCCTTGGAGAGCCCTCCTCTGTCACATCTCTTTCCCCAGTCTCTGGCAATTAAATTCCCAGGGAAAGGAGCCTCCTGCAGAGTTCTCTGCTCATCTCAGCTACACTAATAGCAAGCTCTCTCCCAGGAGAAGGAGGAGAAGAAAACTGAGGAGGGTTTCTATGGGTCAACCTGGGAGGAATTGGCTCTCCCCGTATTCCAAAAGGGAATGGGAAACTTTGGCTTTTGTTCTGTGTTGTGGACCACCTTGAGAATATCCACTAAATACTTCAGGTAAGCAAAGACATCCAGTGACTTCCAGACCATCACCCCTCCGTATCTTTCTACCTCCTCCCAGGACCTTGGCCTAATGAGAAGGGAACCATCCAAGATCACACTGACCCTTCTGATTTCAGAGTTCAGTTACACTGAAATTCAAAGCAGTATCTAAGAGCTCAAGGATTCAACAAACACTCTACTATGACCAAGAGTTCATCTATCCCTGGCACTTACCATCTCCTCCCATTCTCCTGTCAGCTCCCACCCACTTCACTTTCTCTCATACGAAGAAATTCACACAAACAAAAGTAGCATGGCACAGACACTTGACTTCAAAGTCAGACAGAGCTAGGTGGGAATCTTATGTAGACGGGACCTTGGACAAGGGACTAATCTGAACCCTAGTTTCCTCATGTATAAAGTGAGAATGATGATGTTCACTACAAATATTTGTTGTGAGAATTAAAAGGAATAAAATATCTAAGGTGTGGGCACCTGGGTGGCTCAGCTGGTTAAGTGACTGCCTTTGGTTCAGGTCATGATCCTGGAGTCCCGGGATCGAGTCCCACATCGGGCTCCCTGCTCAGCAGGGAGTCTGCTTCTCCCTCTGAGCCTCCCCGCTCTCATGCTCTCTCTCTCATTCTCTCTCACATAAATAAATAAAATCTTTAAAAAAAAATATCTAAGATGTTCTCCCTGTTACAGGTTCTGAGAATTGTATTTACTAGTGTCACTGTCCTGCCATCTCCCTAAAGCTGGAAAGCAGAGGCAAAAATACACAACTTACTAAAATAAAACTCACTAAACAAATAACATAGCCTAAAGACTAATTGATTAATTAACTATAGAAATGAAGAAATACATAAAATAAATCCTAAGTAGGGATTTGTAGGGTTACCACATAATATTCAAAACATTGAGGATTGTATGAAAAATTGCAAAGCATGGAAAGGAATAAAGAAGTGTAAGAAAAAAGTCAACAAACTTAATGATAGGTGAATTCAGATTATCAGGTATAAGGCACAAAAGAGAAGTATAAGGAACAGAGCCTTAGATCTCTGTGGGATACCATCAAGCATAGCAACATAGGTATTTGCAAATTTAAGAAAGAGTGCTCACTTCGGCAGCACATATACTAAAATTGGAATGATACAGAGAAGATTAGCATGGCCCCTGCCTAAGGATGACACATGAATTCGAGAAGCATTCCATATTTTTTTAAGCTAAAGACTGTAGTAAGAGACACAGAAGGACACTATATCATTCTTAAAGGGTCTATAGAACAAGAGGATCTAACAATTGTAAATATCTATGCCCCCAACATGGGAGCAGCCAAAGACATAAGCCAACTGTTAACCAAAATGAAGATACATACTGATAATAATACATTAATAGTAGGAGATCTCAAAACTCCATTCTCAGCAATAGACAGATCATCTAAGTAGAAAATCAACAAAGAAATAAGAGCTTTGAATGACACACTGGACCAGTTGGACCTCTTGCTATGTACAGAATGTTCCACCCTAAAACAACAGAATACATATTCTTTTTGAGCGCACATGGAACTTTCTCCAGAATAGACCACATACTGAGTCACAAATCAGGTCTCAACCAGTACCAAAATACTGAGATTATTCCCTGCATATTCTCAGACCACAATGCTTTGAAACTGGAAATCAGTCACAAGAAAAGTATGGAATAAATTCAAATACTTGGAAGCTAAAGACCATCCTGTTCAAAAATGTTTTGATCTACCAGGAAATCAAAGAAAAACTTAAACAATTCATGGAAACCAATGAGAATGAAAACACATCGGTCCAAAACCTATGGGATACTGCAAAGGTGGTCCTAAGGGGGAAATACATAGCCATCCAAGCCTCACTCAAAAAAATAGAAAAATCCCGAATTCACCAACTAACTTTACACCTTAAAGAACTGGAGAAGCAACAACAAATGATGCCTAAGCCACGCATTAGAAGAGAAATAATTAAGATTAGAGCAGAAATCAATGAATTAGAAACCAGAAACACAGTAGAGCAGATCAACGAAACTAGAAGCTGGTTCTTTGAAAGAATTAATAAGATCGATAAACCACTGGTCAGACTTATCCAAAAGAAAAGAGAAAGGACCCAAATTAATAAAATCATGAATGAAAGGGGAGAGATCACGACCAACACCAAGGAAATAGAAATAATTATCAGAAATTATTATCAACAACTATATGCCAATAAATTAAGCAACCTGGAAGAAATGGATGCCTTCCTGGAAACCTATAAGCTGCCAAGACTGAAACAGGAAGAAATTGACAACACGAATAGACCAATAAGCAGTAATAAGATTGAAGCAGTGACCCAAAACCTTCCAAAAAACAAGAGTCAAGGGCCTGATGGATTCCCTGGGGAATTCTACCAAACATTCAAAGAAGAAATAATACCTATTCTCCTGAAGGAGTTTCAAAAAATAGAAACAGAAGGAAAATTTCCAGACTCATTTTATGAGGAAAGCATTACCTTGATCCCAAAACCAGGCAAAGACCCCATCAAAAAAGAGAATCAGACCAATATCCCTGATGAATATGGATACCAAAATTCTCAACATGATCCTAGCTAATAGTATCCAACTGTACATTAAAAGGATTATCCATCAGGACCAGGTGGGATTTATCCTTGGGATGCAAGGGTGGTTCAACATTTGCAAATCAATCACTGTGATAGAACACATTAATAAGAGGACGGAGAAGAACCATATGGTCCTCTCAATGGATGCAGAAAAAGCATTTGACAAAGTACAACATCCTTTCCTGATTAAAACTCTTCAGAGTATAGGGATAGAGGGAACATTCCTCAATTCCATAAAAACTCTTTATGAAATGCCCACATTAAATATCATTCTCAATGGGGAAAAGCTGAGAGCCTCAGGAACACAAACAGGATGCTCACTCTCACCACTATTGTTCAACATAGTACTTGAAGTCCTAGCCTCAGCAATCAGACAACAAAAAGAAATAAAATGTATTCAAAATGGAAAAGAAGAAGTCAAACTCTCTCTTTGCAGATGACATGATACTTTATGTGGAAAACCCAAAAGACTCCACCCCCAAATTACTAGACCTCATACAGCAATTCAGTACTGTGGCAGGATACAAAATCAATGCACAGAAATCAGTTGCTTTTCTATACACTAAAAATGTAACTTTAGAAAGAAAAATTAGGGAATCAATTCCATTTACAATAGCACCAAAAACCATAAGAATCTATACTCTAGAAACTACAGGACACTTATGAAAGAAATTGAAGAAGACACAAAAAGATGGAAAAACATTCCATGATCATGGATCAGAAGAATAAACATTGTTAAAATGTCTATGCTGCCCAGAGCAATCTATAATTTCCTTTTTTTTTTTAAGATTTTATTCATTTATTTGACAGAGAGAGACACAGCAAGAGAGGAACACAAGCAGGGGGAGTGGGAGAGGGAGAAGCAGGCTTCCTGCTGAACAGGGAGCCCGATGTGGGGCTCGATCCCAGGACCCTGGGACCATGACCTGAGCCGAAGGCAGACGCTTAATGACCGAGCCACCCAGGCGCCCCTATCTATAATTTCCTTTTTAAAAAATTTTATTATGTTATGTTAGTCACCATACAATACATCATTAGTTTTTGATGTGGTGGTCCACGATCCATTGTTTTCATATAACACCCAGTGCTCCATGCAGTATGTGCCCTCCTTAATACCCATCACCAGGCTAACCCATCCCTGCTCCCCCCTCCCTGTTTGTTTCTCAGAGTCCATAGTCTCTAATGGTTCATCTCTCCCTCCGATTCCCCGCCCCCATTCATTTTTCCCTTCCTTCTCCTATTGTCTCCATGCTATTTCTTATGTTCCACAAATAAGTGAAACCATATGATAATTGACTTTCTCTGATTAACTTATTTCACTTAGCATAATCTTCTCCAGTCCCATCTATGTTGATGTAGAAGTTGGGTATTCATCCTTTCTGATGGGTGAGAAATATTCCATTGTATATATGGACCACATCTTCTTTATCTATTCATCTGTTGGAGGGCATCTCAGCTCTTTCAGTTTGGCTATTGCGGACATTGCTGCTATGAACATTGGGGTGCATATGGCCCTTCTTTTCACTACATCTGTGTCTTTGGGGTAAATACCCAGGAGTGCAATGGCTGGGTCATAGGGTAGCTCTGTTTTTCAATTTCTGAGGCACCTCCACACTGTTTTCCAAAGTGGCTGTACCAACTTGCATTCCCACCAACAGTGTAAGAGGGTTCCCCTTTCTCCACAACCTCTCCAACATGTGTTGTTTCTTTCCCTGTCCATTTTTGCCATTCTAACTGGTGTAAGGTGATCTATCAATGTGGTTTTGATTTGAATTTCCCTGACGGCTAATGATGATGAACACTTCTTCATGTGTCTGTTAGCCATTTGTATGTCTCCTTCAGAAAAGTGTCTTTTCATATCGTCTGCCCAATTTTTGACTTGATTATTTGTTTTTTGGGTGTTGAGTTTGAGAAGTTCTTTATAGATCTTGGATACCAGCCCTTTATCTGTTGTGTCATTTGCAAATATCTTCTCCCATTCTGTGGGTTGCCTCTTTGTTTTGTTGACTGTTTCCTTTGCTGTGCAGAAGCTTTTTATCTTGATGAAGTCCCAGAAGTTCATTTTTGCTTTTGTTTCACTAGCTTTTGGAGATGTATCTTGAAGGAAGTTGCTGTGGCTGATGTCAAAGAGGTTACTGCCTATGTTCTCCTCTAGGATTTGCATGGATTCCTCTCTCACATTGAGGTCTTTCATCCACTTTGAGTTTATCATTGTGAATAGTATTAGAGAATGGTCGAGTTTCATTCTTCTGCATGTGGCTGTCCAATTTTCCCAGCACCATTTATTGAAGAGACTGTCTTTTTTCCATTGCATGTTTTTTTCTGCTTTGTCAAAGATTATTTGATCATAGAATTGAGGGTCCATATCTGGGTTCTCTATTCTGTTCCATTGGTCTGTATGTCTGTTTTTGTGCCAGTACCATGCTGTCTTGGTGATCACAGCTTTGTAATATAGCTTGAAATCGGGCAACGTGATGCCCCCAGCTTTGTTTTTCTTTTTCAACATTTCCTTGGCAATTCCAGGTCTTTTCTGATTCCATACAAATTTTAGGATTGTTTGTTCCAGCACTTTGAAAAATCTCATTGGAATTTTGATTGGGATGGCATTGAAGGTATAGATTGCTCTGGGTAGCATAGACATTTTAACAATGTTTATTATTCCAATCCATGAGCATGGAATATTTTTCCATCTTTTTGTGTCTTCAGTTTCTTTCATGAGTGTTCTGTAATTCCTAGAGTATAGATCTTCAACCTCTTTGGTTAGGTTTATTCTGAGGTATCTTATGGTTTTTAGTGCTATTGTAAATGGAATCATTTCTCTAATTTCTCTTTCTACAGTTGCGTTGTTAGTGTATAAGAAAGCAACTGATTTCTGTGCATTGATTTTGTATCCTGCCACATTACCGAATTGCTGTATGAGTTCTAGTAATTTGGGGTGGAGTCTTTTGGGTTTTCCACATAAAGTATTATGTCATCTGCAAAAAGAGAGAGTTTGGCTTCTTCTTTGCCAGTTTGAAAACCTTTTATTTCTTTTTGTTGTCTGATTGCTGTTGCTAGGACTTCTAGTACTATGTTGAACAAGAGTGGTGAGGGTGGGCATCCTTGATGTGTTCCTGATCTTAGGAGAAAGACTCTCAGCTTTTCCCCATTGAGGATGACATTTGCTGTGGGTTTTTCATAGATGGATTTTATGAACTTGAGGAATGTTCCCTCTATCCCTATACTCTGAGGAGTTTTAATCAGGAAAGGATGTTGTATTTTGTCAAATGCTTTTTCTGCATCCATTGAGAGGACCATATGATTCTTCTCCCTCCTCTTATTAATGTGTTCTATCACACTGATTGATTTGCAAATGTTGAACCACCCTTGCATCCCGGGGATAAATCCCACTTGGTTGTGGTGGATGATCCTTTTAATGTATTGTTGGATCCTATTAGCTAGGATTTTGTTGAGAATTTTGGAATCCATATTCATGAGGGATATCGGTCTGAAATTCTCTTTTTTGATGGGGTCTTTGCCTGGTTTGAGGATTAAGGTAATGCTGGCCTCATAGAATGAGTTTGGAAGTTTTCCTTCTGTTTCTATTTTTTGAAACAGCTTCAGGAGAATAGGTATTATTTCTTCTTTGAATGTTTGGTAGAATTCCCCAGGGAATCCATCAGGCCCTTGACTCTTGTTTTTTAGGAAGATTTTGATCACTGCTTCAATCTCGTTACTGGTTATTGGTCTATTCATGTTGTCAATTTCTTCCTGTTTCAGTCTTGGCAGCTTATAGGTTTCCAGGAAGGCCTCCATTTCATCCAGATTGTTCAGTTTATTGACATACAGTTGTTGGTAATAATTTCCAATAATTGTTTCTATTTCCTTCGTTTTAGTCCTGATCTCTCCCCTGTCATTCATAATTTTATTAATTTGGGTCCTTTCTCTTTTCTTTTGGATAAATCTGACCAGTGGTTTATCGATCTTATTAATTCTTTCAAAGAACCAGCTTCTAGTTTCGTTGATCTGCTCTACTGTGTTTCTGGTTTCTAATTCATTGATTTCTGCTCTAATCTTAATTATTTCTCTTCTAATGCGTGGCTTAGGCGTCGTTTGTTGCTTTTTCTCTAGTTCTTTAAGGTGTAAAGTTAGTTGGTGAATTCTGGATTTTTCTATTTTTTTGAGTGAGGCTTGGATGGCTATGTATTTCCCCCTTAGGACCACCTTTGCAGTATCCCATAGGTTTTGGACCGATGTGTTTTCATTCTCATTGATTTCCATGAATTGTTTAACTTCTTTGATTTCCTGGTGGACCCATTCTTGAGCAGAGTGGTCTTTAGCTTCCAAGTGTTTGAATTTCTGCCAATTTTTTTCTTGTGATTGATTTCCAGTTTCAAAGCATTGTGGTCTGAGAATATGCAGGGAATAATCTCAATCTTTTGGTATAGGTTGAGACCTGATTTGTGACCCAGCATGTGGTCTATTCTGGAGAAAGTTCCATGTGCGCTCGAGAAGAGTGAGTATTCTGTTGTTTTAGGGTGGAATGTTCTGTAAATATCTATGAGGCCCATCTGGTCCAGTGTGTCATTCAAAGCTCTTGTTTCCTTGTTGATTTTCTGCTTAGATGATCTGTCTATTGCTGAGAGTGGAGTATTGAGGTCCCCTATAATTAACGTATTGTTATCAATATGACTCTTTATTTTGGTTAATAGTTGGCTTATGTAGATGGCTGCTCCCATGCTAGGGGCATAGATATTTACAATTGTTAGATCTTCTTGTTGGATAGACCCTTTAAGTAGGATATAGTGTCCTTCTGTGTCTCTAATTACAGACTTTAGTTTAAAATCTAATTTGTCTGATATAAGAATTGCTCCCCAGCTTTCTTTTGAGGTCCATTGGCATGGAAGATGGATCTCCATCCCTTCACTTTCAGTATGGATGTATCTTTAGGTTCAAAATGAGTCTCTGGTAGGCAGTATATGGATGGGTCCTGTCTTTTTATCCAATCTGCAACCCTGTGCCGTTTTATGGGAGCATTTAGGCCATTCACGTTGAGAGTGATTATTGAAAGATATGAATTAATTGTCATCATGTTGCCTGTGAAGACATTGTGTTTATAGATTGTCCCTGTAAATTTCTGTTGTAGATCACTCTTGGGGTCTTTCTCCTTTTATAGAACCCCCCTTAATATTTCTTGCAGGGCTGGCTTAGGGTCACATATTCTTTCAGTTCCTGCCAGTCTTGGAAGCTCTGCATCTCCCCGTCCATTCTAAATGACAGCCTTTCCGGATAAATTATTCTTGGCTGCATGTTCTTCTCATTTAGTACCCTGAATATGTCTTGCCAGGCCTTTCTGGCTTGCCAGGTCTCTGTGGATGGGTCTGACGCTTTTCTGATGTTCCTCCCTCTGTACGTAAGGAGTCTCTTCCCCCTAACTGCTCTTAAGATGGTTTCTTTGGTTCTAAGATTTGTGAGTTTTACTATTACATGCCAGGGTGTTGGCTTGTTTTCCTTGATCTTGGGAGGGGTCTTCTCTGCCTCTAGGATATGAATGTTTGTTTCTTTCCCCAGATTAGGGAAGTTCTCAGCTACGATTTCCTCAAATATATCTTCTAGTCCTCTCTCTCTCTCTCTCCACTCCGTCCAGGATTCCAATAATTCTGACATTGGCACACTTCATGGTGTCACTTATTTCTCTGATTCTATTTTCATGGATTCTGAGTTGTTTTTCCCAGGTCTCTTCTTTTCCCTTTTGATCTATTAAATTGTCTTCCAGGTCACTTATTCGTTCTTCTGCCTCGCTTACCCCAGCTGCTAGATCATCTAGATTAGATTGGATCTCATTGATAGCATTTTTAAGTTCTGCCAATGAGCTTTCATTTCTACCCTTAGAGACTCTATGTTGCCATTAATTGATTTCTCCATTCTACCCATTGTCTTCACAATTGCTAGCCTGAATTCCATCTCCAACATCTTGGTTATATCTGCATCCATTTGTAAATCTGCAGCATAAGTCATAATCTCTGAGTCTTTTCTATGTTGGGGGTTCCTCCTTCTAGTCATTCTGTTGATGGGTGTTTGAGGGAATGTATAGAGTCCAAATTATTGACCAGAACCCAAGCCAGATGCACCTGTTTTCTAGGGACCTTAGGGTTGCTGGCCTCTTGTTTTCCCAGCCTGTCTTCTGCGGGTGGGGCCTGCGGTGCTGTTACTCAGGCAACCCTGTTTGGGTGGAGTTGCCCTGCCCCCCTGTGGTGGGGGATGGGCTCAGTGGGAACCAGTGTTTGGGGGCTTTTGTTCTCTGGTGTCTTTCCCTGGTGACTTTCCACGTCTCTTCCGAGAGTCAGAGCAGAAGAGACCATTTCCAACCTTCTGCCTCAGAGCAGAGAGATTGCAGTCTGTTCTTCAGTGAGCTCTCCAGGCCACACTGTCTCCGTTTCTGTCTGTGCTGCTATAAACTACAGCGTCCTGGATTGTGCACCCCTCCACAGCGCCCCCAGTCCTGCCTCCAGGTCAGGGCACATCTCTGCCCTTTGTGCTTCTAAAACCACCAGCAGCTCCTAGTTTGCATGCGTGACCCCACCCCTCTGGGTTTCTGCCCCAGGGGTTGCCCTAAAGTCCTTTCCCCACCTCTAGGGGTCTGTGAGTCTGTGCCCAGTTCCCAGTGCGCGAAGCTGTCACTCACCAGCGGTGTAGGATCCCCACGGACAGGCTCCCTTCCACTGCCGTTTATCCTCCAATATCTGCCCCCAGAATCAGGGCTCCCCACTTCGTACCTCAAAACCAACCACCTGCAATATTATGTTTGTAGAGATCCAGATCTTCTTACATCTCAGGCTGGTTTCGTGGGTGCTCAGAGTGGTCTGGTAGATACCCAGCTCAATTCCAGGGACCAGTTGAAATAGGGTTCCCTACTCCTCCACCATCTTTCCTTCTCCTCTGGATGGCATAGACATTTTAACAAAATTTATTCTTCTAACCCATGAGCATGGACTGTCTTTCCATCTCTTTGTGTCTTCCTCAATTTCTTTCATAAGTGTTCTGTAGTTTCTAGAGTACAGATCCTTTACCTCTTTGGTTAGGTTTATTCCTAGATATCTTGTGGGGTTTTTTGGTGCAATTATAAATGGGATCGATTCCTTAATTTCTCTTTCTTCAGTCACATTGTTAGTGTATAGAATGCAACTGATTTCTGTGCATTGATTTTGTATCCTGCCACTTTGGTGAATTGCTGTATGAGTTCTGGTAATTTTGGGGTGGAATCTTTTGGGTTTTCCATGTAAAGTATCCATGTCATCTGTGAAGAGTGAGAGTTGGACTTATTCTTTGCCGATTTAAATGTCTTTTATTTCTTTTTGTTGTCTGATTGCTGAGGCTAGGACTTCTACTGTTATGTTGAACAATAATGGCAAGAGTGGGCATCCCTGTCATGTCCTGACCTTATGGGAAAAGCTCTCAGTTTTTCCACATTGACAGTGATATTCACTGTCCACATGCTGATTGGAGCCCAATCTTATGACCCTGAGATCATGAGCTGAGCGAAAATCAAGAATTGGACATTTAACCAACTGAGCCACCAAGGTGCCTTAATAGACTTTTTTAGAGAAGATTTAGGTTTACAGAAAATTGAGCAGAAAGTATAGAGTGTTCCTATATACCACTTCTCTCAAACCCTCCTGCCACCCATCACAGTTTCCCATATGATTAGCATCTTGTATTTGTGTGGTACATCTGTTACAACTGACAAACACATATTGATACTATGTTATTAACCAAAGTCCATAGTTTACATTGAGGTTTATTCTTGGTGGTGCATATTCTATGTGTTTTGCCAAATGAATAATATGTATCCACCATCACCTTATTGTACAGAATAGTATCACTGTCATAAAAATCTCCCTGTTCCAGCTATTCTTCCCTCCCTATCTCCCTCCAGAACCCTTTCACTAATGATCTTTTTACTGAGTTGTTATGTTTCTTCCAGGATGTCATATAGTTGGAATCATACAGCCTTTTAGACTGGCTTCTTTCACTTAGTAATATGCATCTAAGGTTTTTTCATCTTTTTATGGCTTAATAGATCATTTCTTTTATTGCTGTAAATAAGTTTCCATTTTATAAATGTACCACAGTCTGTTTATGTGCTAACCTTTGGAAGGACATCTTGTTGCTTCCAGTTTTTGGTAATCATGAATAAAGCTGCTATAAATATTCATATTCAGGTTTTAATGTGGATTTAAGTTTTCAAATCATTTAGGTAAATGCCTAGAAGTGTGATTTCCTGATCATATGTTAAGACCAGATCATATATGACTGTTCCATGGTCATAGGATTGTTTGGCTGTGTAAGAAATTGCCAAACTGTCTTTCAAGATGACTATATCATTTTGCATTTCCAACCAGCAATGAATGAAAGGTCCTGTTGTCCCATATACTTATTAATCTTTGTGTTCATCAGTGTTTTGGATTTTAGCCATTCTAATAAGTGTGTAGTGATATTGCACTGTTTCAATTTGCAGTTCTCAAATGGAATATGATGTTTAGCATATTTTTTCTTTTTAAAAATATTTTAATTTATTTTTTTATCTTGACAATTCTCTTTATTTTTTTATTATTATGTTCAATTAACCAACATATAGTACATCATTACTTTTTGATGTGTTCAATGATTCATTAGTTGTGTATAACACCCAGTTCTCATCACATAATGTGCCCTCCTTAATGCTCATCACCTAGTTACCCCACCCCTCCACCCACCTCCCCCTCCACAACCCTCAGTTTATTTCCCAGAGTCAAGAATTTCTGAAGATTTGTCTCCCTTTCTGATTTCTTCCCATTTAGTTTTCCCTCCTTTCCCCTATGATTCTCTGTGCTATTTTTTATATTCCACATATAAGTGAAACCATATGATAATTGTCTTTCTCTGATTGGCTTATTTCACTTAGCATAATACCCTCCAGTTCCATCCACATCGATGTAAATGATAGGTATTCATTCTTTCTGATGGCTGAGTAATATTCCATTGTGTATATGAACCACATCTTCTTTATATGCTTATTTCCCATCTGTACATCTTTGGTGAGGTGCCTGTTCAGATCTTTGCCCATTTTATTTTGGATTTTTTTTAATTGTCAAGTCTTAAGAGTTCTTTGTATACTTTGGATATAAGTCCTTATCATGTATGTATTCTTTTTTTTTATTCAAGTGCAATTAACACACAGTGTTATATTAGTTTCAAGTGTACAATATAGTGATTCAACAATTCTATACATTACTCAGTACTCATCATAGTAAGTATACTCCTAATGCCTTTCACCTATCTCACCCCCCCACCCCACCACACACACACCTCCTTTCTGGCAACCAATGGTTTATTCTCTATATTTAAGAGTCTGTTTTTCAATTTTTTTCCTTTAAATTCAGTTTAATTAACATACTGTATTATTAGTTTCAGAGGTAGAATTCAGTGACCCATCAGTTGTATATAACACCCAGTGCTCATTACTTCAAGTGCCCTCCTTATTGCCCATCACCCAAATACCCCACCCCCACTTTCCCTCCAGCAACCCTCAGTTTGTTTCCTATAGTTAAGAGTTAAGAGTCTGGTTTTTTGTTTGTCTCTTATTTTGTTTGTTTTGTTTTGTTTCTTAAATTCCACATATGAGTGAAATCATATGGTATTTCTTTCTCTGACTAACTTACTTTGCTTCGCATTATATCCTCTAGATCTATCCATGATGCTGCAAATGGCAAGATTTAATTTTTTTTATGACTAATATTTTATATAAATAGCTTCCATTTATATTTTATATAAATAAATATATATAACTTCCATATCTTGGCTACTGTAAATAATGCTGCAATAAACATGGGGGTGCAAATATCTTAATTTACTAGTGTTTTTTGTTTTCTTTGGGATAATATCAAGTAGTGGAATTATTGGATCATATGGTAATTTTGATTTGTTTATCGCAGTGGCTACACTAGCTTACATTCCCACCAACAGTGCACAAGGTTTTCTTTTTCTTCACATCCTCACCAACTCCTGTTATTTCTTGTCTTTTTCATTCTGGCCATTCTGACCGGTGTAAGTTGATACCTGATTGTGGTTTTAATTTGCATTTCCCTAATGATTAGTGATATTGAGCATGTTTTCATGTGTCTTGGCCATTCTGTATGTCTTCTTTTGAAAAATGTTTATTCAGGGCGCCTGGGTGGATCAGTTGGTTAAGCAACTGCCTTCGGCTCAGGTCATGATCCTGGAGTCCCGGGATCGAGTCCTGCATCGGGCTCCCTGCTCAGCGGGGGTTCTGCTTCTCCCTCTGACCCTCCCCCCTCTCATGTGCTCTCTCTCAAATAAATAAATAAAATCTTTAAAAAAAATGTTTATTCAGGTCCCCTGCCATTTTTTTCAAGTTTTTATTTAAATTCCAGTTAGTTAACATACAGTGTAACATTAGTTTCAGGTGTAAAATCCAGTGATTCATCAGTTACATACATCACCCAGTGTGCATCACAAGTGCCCTCCTTAATGCCCATCATCCAATTACCCCACCCCTCTACCCACCTCCTCTCTAGCTACCCTCAGTTTGTTCCCTATAGTTAAGAGTCTCTTACAGTGGGGCACCTGGGTGGCATAGTCATTTAAGCATCTAATTCTTGGTTTTGGCTCAGGTCGTGATCTCAGTGTCCTGAAATCGAGCCCTGTGTAAGGCTCCATGCTCAGCATGGAGTCTGCTTGGGTTCTCTCTCCCCTCTCCCTCTGCTCCTCCACGCCCCCCCCCCACAGGTGTTTTCTCTCTCTCTCTCTCTAAAATAAATAATAATAATAAATTTTAAAAAGAGAATCTCTATGGTTTGCCTCTCTTTCTCTGTTTTTATCTTATTTTTCTTTCCATTCCCCTATGTTCATCTGTTTTTCTTAAATTCCACATATGAGTGAAATCATATGGTATTTGTCTTTCTCTGACTGACTTATTTCATTTAGCATAATACACTCTAGTTCCAGCTATGTCATTGCAAATGGCAAGACTTCATTCTTTTTGATGGCTGAGTAATATTCCATTGTACATCTGAGTAATATTCCATACCACATCTTCTTTATCCATTCATCTACTGACAGACATCTGGGCTCTTTCCATAGTTTAGCAATTGTGGACATTGCTGCTATAAATATTGGGGTGCATGTGTGTATGGAATTTTTTTTTAATCCATTCATTGATCCTATGTGTTTTGATTGGAGAATTTAGTTCATTTTCATTTAAAGTAATAATTTATACATATGTACTTATTGCCATTTTGTTAATTGTTTTCTGGTTGTTTTGTGATTCTTTTCTGTTCCTTTCTTCTTACTCTCTTCCTTTGTGGTTTGGTGATTTTCTTTAGTGTCAGGCTTAAATTCCTTTATTATCTTTTGTGTACTATTATAGGTTTTTGCTTTATGGATACCATGAGGCTAACATATACTAGAGTGTGTGTGTAAGTACACAGTCTCTTTTAAGTTGATAGCAACTAAATTTGAATGCATTCTAAAACTATATTTTTACTCCCCATTTTTATGTTTTTGATATCACTTGTACATCTTTTTTTGTATCATTTAACTGATGATTAATGTAGTTGTAGCTATTTTTACTACTTGTTTTTTAACCTCTATACTAACTTTATAAGTGATTAATCCACTACCTTTACTATATATTTACCTCTACCGATGAGATTTACATTTTCATATGTTTTCTTTTTTTTAATTTTCTTTTTTTATTTTAAAAGATTTTATTTATTTGACAGAGAGAGATTTTAGCCATTCTAATAGGTGTGTAGTGATATTGCACTGTTTCAATTTGCAGTTAAACTATTTTTGAAAAAACTTTTTTTAACCTCTAAGAGTCAGATGATTATATTTGGAATACTTTTCATATCAGTCAGTTTTTAGATGTTAGAAACTAGCCTGAGAGGAGGTTTAATTCTGGAAAATGTATCTTTTACAATAGTTTTGATGTAAAAAGCATTTTTAAAAACAAATTTTGGCTCATGTGTGAACACATACTGATAAGCTGAGGTTTTCTACTTCTGATGGGGCTGCAGTCTTTAAGAAGAAAGGCAAGCATTGTTGTCCTTTGAAACAACATCTCCTGGATCTCATGTTGGTGTGTGTGCATGAATGAGTCTGCTTTTATGCTTGTATTTTTTTGTGTTGAGTATCTATTTTGAATATGCATAATTATGCTTTGATTCCTCATAATTTCTTATTGTATAGAATTGATTTGCATTGAGCATAAACTGTAAAGTGTGAAATATTTCACTTAGCATAATCTCCTCCAGTCCCATCCATGTTGATGTGAAAGTTGGTTATTCATCCTTTCTGATGGCTGAGTAATATTCCATTGTATATATGAACCACATCTTTATCCATTCATCTGTTGAAGGGTGTAAGTCAAGCAGAGAAAGTCAATTATCATATAGTTTCACTAATTTGTGGAACATAAGGAATAGCATGGAGGACATTAGGAGAAAGAAGGGAAAAATGAAGGGGGAGGAATCAGAGGGGGAGACCAACCATGAGAGACTATGGACTCTGAGAAACAGAGGGTTTTAGAGGGGAGGGGGGTGGGGGGATGGGTTAGCCCAGAGATGGGTATTAAGGAGGGCATGTATTGCATGAAGCACTGGGTGTTATACACAAACAATGAATCATGGAACACTACATCAAAAACTAAAGATGTACTGTATGGTGACTAACATAACATAATAAAATAAATTAAAAAAATAAAAAGTGTGAAATAAGTATGTGGCTAAAAGAGGAGCTCATTTGTTTTGGGGGGCAGAGGATGGGGAAGACCCTGGGTGAGGTGAGGGGGTCACCAAGGCCTTGGGAGTGGAATGGTGAGAGGCAATTCCCTGTCCTCCATGAAGAGGGGGGTGGGGGTACTTGCCACTCCCCTAAGCCAACCCCAAAAGAATTATATATAATTTGGGGGGATGCCACCCAAAATCTTATTTGATATGATTGTTGGCATCTTGTTTGATATGATTGTTGATCTGCCCAGAGAAAGAGAAACTAAAGGGTGTGGTCCTTGGAGATAGCCTGCCTAACTCCCATTTAACACAGCACACACACACAAGGTTTGAGTTTCCTCTGTCAAAAGAGTATCTGGAAAGCTATCTAAATTGAACTATTTTGTTGCACCATCCTTCCCAAGCATGTAGTCTGACAAGTGAGGGGACCCAACATCACAGGAGCATTGGAGTGTTCTTGCATGAACAAATAAAGCAGAGGTTACGGGTTCAGCTAAAGCTGCGGGAACTGAGGAATGCGGAGGACCCAGGGGAGGTTGTGGCTGCACTGTTTCCTTCGTCTCTCCTTGCCTCAGCATTGAGAGAACAGCAAAAGTCTGTCGAAGACAGGAAGTGGAGGTCTCTAGGGGCAGAACAGCCCCCTCCTTAGAGCAGGCATACAGCCTACCAGATGCCAGAATTGGGTATGAGACCAGAGTTTGCAAACTGGACAGATCATTTAATAATTAAAGTTATACGAACACTTTGGACTGTATTATTGAAGAACAAGAAAGAAGGGCTCTATGGAGGCAATCAAAGGCAGGGATTTAAAAACTATGAAAGACATGAAAACATGTCACGTCACTACCTTGTAGTGTTAAGATTATTCAATCAGATGGTTTTGATCTTCAATTATATATTTTTAAAATATTTTCTTGTGATTGTTTCCTACTGGCATGAGGCAGAAGGAAAAAACAGTGGTTTACTTTTTTAATTACAAAAGCAAAAACACACACTCCCTGGAAAAATTTATCATGCCACAGTACCCATAGTATAAATAGACTATATGTTATCTGTTCTCCTAATAGCAAGTAGGTGGTATTCCATCCCTGCTTTCAATGTTTGCAATGAATATCCTCATATTTTCAGGTACTGGTGTGAATATTTCTGTAGATCAGATTCCTGTATTTGGAACTGTTGGGTCAGAGGATGCTCACATTTAGAAATTGGTAGAATTTGACCTCAAAATGTGCCAGTTTATAATCCCACCAAAGATGTATGGAAATGCTCAGTCTATGGGAATATTTGTCTCCCCCTGTAAGATTCCCATGGGGCCAATGATAACTTGACTCCTACCCACTGTTGAAGTTAAGGTCCTCTCTCAGCTCTTCCTGCCCCCGTGAATTAGCCAGACCTGGGCTGCTTCAAGCAAGGGCAGCCTCGTTCAGTTGTATTTTGTACACTGGATTGGGATCCACACATAAGTGCTGTGTTCACCGTTTCCCAGTTTTGAGGAATAGCTCCATGGACAATGTAGACAGTGGGGAGAATTGAACATACCATGTCTTATTTCTTTAGAAATTTTCAAGAGAGTAATGGGGTTTGACCGGAAGGAGGCTTGGGTTTCTACTCTGAATAATCTGGCCTCTTGGGTGGTCTCCAGCTTAGCCTTTATGGTCCACAAAACATGTAGCTGACTAAGATCCCTGGGCTTCCCCATTATTTAAAATGCATCAGTAGAGCTATCAGTTATTTAAAAATAATTTAACTTGCATTTTGCATCAGCTATATGTTTGTTTTTCTTATTTAATGTATAAAAACAATCAAAAGAATAGATAATCACTGTATACAGTCAAGGAACATATTTTTAATGCTATCATATAACATTTGTGAGTAGGACCCCAAAATATTTGCACACTAATGGAAATGATTATAGAAAACCAACCCTTTCTGAATATCATACATGGTATGTTAACAAGGCTATGATTTTTTTAAAAGTTTTTATTTTAATTCCAGTTGTTAATATAGTGTTATATTAGTTTCAGGTGTACAATATAGTGATTCAACAATTCATACATCACCAGTACTCATCACAAGTGCTCTCCTTAATCCCCATAATCTATTTCACCCATCCCATCAACCCTCTCCCTTCTGGTAACCATCAATTTGTTCTCTATAATTAAGGTCTCTCTCTTGGTTTGTCTCTCTTTATTCCCCCTTTGCTCATTTGTTTCTTAAATTCCATATATGAGTGAAATCATATGGTATTTGTCTTCACTGACTTATTTCACTTAGCATTTTAAAAAGTTTTTATTTTACTATTTTTTAAAAGATTTTATTTATTTATTTGACGGAGAGAGACACAGCGAGAGAGGGAACACAAGCAGGGGGAGTGGGAGAAGAAGCAGCAGGCTTCCCGTGGAGCAGGGAGCCTGATGCAGGGCTCAATCCCAGGACCCTGGGATCATGACCTGAGCCAAAAAGGCAGATGCTTAACGACTGAGCCACCTAGACACCCCTGTTTTTTTTTATTTTTTTAAAGTTTTTATTTAAAGTCCAGTTAGTTAACATACAGGGTAAAATTAGTTTCAGGTGTACAATAAGTGATTCAGTACTTCCATACGACAGCAGTGCTCATCACTGCAAGTGCCCTCCTTAATCCCCATCACCTGTTTAACCCATTCCCCCCCCACTTTGGTAACCACCAGTTTGTTCTCTATAATTAAGAGCATTTCTTGGTTTGTCTTTTTTCCCTTTGCTCATTTGTTTTGTTTCTTAAATTACTCATATGAATGAAATCGTATGTTTCTGTCTTTCTCTGACTGACTTACTTCCCTTTGCTTTATACTCTCCAGCTCCATCCATGTCATTGCAAATGGCAAGATTTCATTTTGTATGGCCGAGTAATATTCCATCGTACATATATACCACCTCTTCTTTATCCATTCATCAACTGATGGACATTTGCATTGCTTCCATATCTTGGCTATTGTAAATAACGTTGCAGTAAACATGGGGGTGAATGTGTCCCTTTGAATTAGTGTTCTTGTATTTTTGGGTAAATACCCAGTAGTGCCATTGCTGGATCATAAGGTAGTTCTATTTTTAAGTTTTTGAGGAACCGCCATACTGTTCTCCAGAGTGGCTGCACCTGTTTGCATTTCCCCCAACAGTGTAAGAGGGTTCCCCTTTCTCCACATCTTCACCAACACCTGTTGTTTCCTGTTGTTCATTTTAGCCATTCTGACAGGTGTGAGGTGATATCTCCCTGTAGTTTTGATTTGCATTTCCCTGATGCCGAGCAATGTTGAGCATTTTTTCATGTGTCTGTTGGCCATCTGTATGTCTCCTTCAGAAAAATGTCTCTTCATGTCTTCTGCCCATTTTTTAACTGGATTATTTGTTTTTTGGGGTGTTGAGTTTTATAAGTTCTTTCTAGATTTTGAATACTAACCCTTTATCAGATATGTCATTTGCAAATATCTTCTCCCATTCAGTAGATTGCCTTTTTAGTTTTGTTGATTATTTCCTTTACTGTGCAGAAGCTTCTTATCAGGATGAAGTCCCAATAGTTTGTTTTTGCTTTTGTTTCCCTGGCCTCCAGAGACATGTCCAGTAAGAAGTTGCTGTGGCCAATGTCAAAGAAGTTACTGCCTGTGTTCTCCTGTAGGATTTTGATGGACTCCTGTCTCAAATTTAGGTCTTTCATCCATTTTGAGTTTATTTCTGTGTGTGGTTTAAGAAAATGGTCCAGTTTCATTCTTTTCATGTTGTTGTCCAGGTTTCCCAATACAATGTTTTGAATAGACTTTTTTCTATCGGATATTCTTTCATGCTTTGTGGAAGATTAATTGACCACATAGGTGTGGGTCCACAGCTGGTGACTGAACTTAATCTCCAGCCTCTCTTCACTCTCTGAGTTTAGGGGTGGATGGTGGGGGTGGGGCGAGGGGCTAAATGTCAACCTTTTAATCACATACTTGGTTCCCCTGAAAACCAGCTCCACCCTTAGGGAGCTTTCCAGAAGTCATTTCACTAACATAAATGAGGTGTGGTTGAAAGGGGCTTGTTATGAATATCAAAAGACACCCTGATAGCTCTTATCACTTAGGAAATTCTAAGGGTTTTAGTTCTGTGCCCGAATCTAGGTGGAAGACCATATACTTCTCATTAATCGTAATATCACACCTATCTTGTATTTTCCCTGACTCAGCCTTGGAGTCCATCACTTCTCGAAGGAGCTTTGGTTCCTTTTAGCAGAAAATAGTACTAAAAACTAAGTTCTGGATGCTAGGTGCGCTCTTTGGTACTGGACTGTTATTGTTCCTGTCAAAACTGACAGAGCCAGGAACCATGCGTGTGCACACACAAATCTATCTGTCTCCCTACTTATCATGTGTGTGCATGTGCTCCACCTATCTGTACATTGTAAAAACTGTGAGTTCACAGAGCTACTCTTTCATTTTCTTCTTTCCTCCTTCTGTAGTTCTGTATTTCATCTCTGACTGAAAAACCTCTCAGCACACAGAGGGCATTTTCTTATTTGCCCAATCCCTTGTTGATCAATTCTTGTCATTATTCATCCTTGTCATGATTCATTTTAAAGTTCAAACTGTCCCATAACTGGTCAGTGGAGCATCTTCACCCTGGTTCCTATGGCCCCATCAGTTCCTGAGCACATTTGAACACAAGATGTTCCAGATTCACCTGTACTTTCTCTGATCCAACCCTGGAATCAGCCATTTCTCCAAGTTCATTTCAGTGGGAAATGACATTTTAAAACTGGGATCTAAGCCCCAAGTGAACTCACTACTTTGAGGTATCATTGCTTCTAGACATTTTAGAATACATATACAGAAAGTATTTAAAAAATACAAGTTAACTGATACTTCTTATCCAATCCAGTAAGGTTTCCCACCATTTTTCCCCCATTCCAGTTTCTTTCTGGTCTCCCACAGTACACACTGTGGCTCCCAACAACATGAACTTATTGTTCCTCCTTTGCTTAGTCTTATCATACACACAAACAAGCTTTGAAATTCCCTCTTTTCATTAAAGAAAATCATATATGTATATATATATTCATGCATATATATGCATACATCTATAGGTAAAGTTTCCTCTTTTTGTTTGCTTCTGCTGTGCTGAGTCTTTAGCCTTTGCTGACATTTTGGTGATGTTTCCTCCACTCTAGAGGAAATGTGAGAGCAAATCCCAGCCAGGTGTCCAGGAAGCTGCCAAGGACCCAGGCAGGAAAGAGAGTGCCTCACCACAGGCCCAAGGTGGGATCCGAGGGTTCATAGGGCTGTAACCAGGTATCAGTCTCATCTTCTTCTGTTAGAAGGAGGCATGTCCTTCTAACAGGCAATGGGCAGATGGTGAGGGGATCTGGGTGTTCACCACCATCGTGAGCTCTGGGCCTGAAATATGCACAGAGCGTCCCTGAGAAGGGGTGGGTGAAGGTGAAGATGTGGGAGCCGTCTGATGCGTTGAAGAAGGACAGTTTTCCTGCCTCCCAATCCAGAAAGATGCCCACACGCCGTGGCGGCACACGCAGGGTGAGCGCAATGCGGTGTGGGTCCAGGATGAAGTACTCACAGCGGTTCCACAGCCCCATCACCCAGTAGCCATTGGCTGGGCTTAGGTGCCCCGGCCCCAGGCGAGGAACTGAGGCCAAACATACACCCAGGAACCAGCGGCTACGCCTGCCCACGTGCACTTCCCAGTAGTGGCGGCCAGCAGAGAAGCGCTGACAGCTCAGGACACACGTCTGCTCAGAGAACCGCTGGGGGTCCCCCACCACAGGGCCAGGCACTGCTGTGCAGGAGGACACGCTCTTGCCATCCTCAGAGACTTCCAGGCTGTGGTGCGCCGAGGCTGGATCGAGGGTTACATCCACTGTGCGGAGGCACAGGGTTAGTGCCTGCGAAGGGCGGTTCTGGACCCTGCCTGTCCCTTTCCCCAACAGGTAAACTTCTAGTGCTCCTGGCGGTCACTCCCACCCCTGACACCACCCCTGTGTACTGAAGCAGCTTGCAAGGCACTCCTGAGCACTTGAAAGCCATTAGAAGAATCATTTCTTTCCTGAACTGGAAGTTTCCAACTGCCATTCTAGGTGCTATGGAGAGCAGAGATAGACAACAAGGCAGATTCGTGGGGATAGAGGTGGGCTCATTTCCCCCTATTCCCGGTCAAGGGGAAGGGGCTCCAGGCTCGTTCAATTCCTCACTGATGCCACCACCCTGTGTGACCTTGAGATCATCATGTGAGCTCTGAGCCTCAGTTTTATAGCAATGCTAGCATTTTAAAACTGAAAGGGACCTCTGAGATGATCCAGTCCCATGCCCTGCCCTCTAACACCCATCCCTCAAAGCACACCCATTTGATAGATGGGAACCCCAAGGATCTCTTCTGTCAAATGAGAGGTTCCTACAAACTGGCCCTAGCAGTCTTCCTGCCAGATGGAAACAAATCTAGTAAAACCCAGAAAGTAATGTGCTTTTAGGAGGAGGTGTGTGCACACAAAAAAGTGCATGTGTGAGTGTAATCAGATGTGTGCATGCAGGCGTATGTGTCATGTTGTGTATGTGCAAAATTAGGCTTATGTGTTTCTGTGTGTAGGCTCCATACTTGGATCCTGGACAGATCCTTCCTCCAATCTCAGATCTGTCTACCTTCCTTCTGTTTAAGATCCAACCAACCCCAGTCACAAGTCACAATGCCTTGACTTCAGTTACCTGCATATTGTTGGGCTGCTCTCCACTCTGAAACCAAACAGAAAGGAAAAAGAGATCCAAAGATCTGAGTCAGTAACTCTGCAACCTTGAGGGAGGCTCAAAATGCAATGAGGGATGCTACAAACCCAATGATCCCACTCCCACCATGACAGCGAGTTGGGGGTCCAGACTGGTCTGGGTTCACAATGGCATTTCTCTGGGAATTTAGGATTAGGTTAAGTGGCTGGTGTCAGTGCTGGGTTTTATCAAACCTGCATGCAGTCTAACCTTGTACTGAAAAAGGCAGGAGAACAAAGCATGTGGGCAAAGAGAACCAATACAGGTGGCCGGGATGCCCTGAAGTTTTTAAATCTCTGACCAGCAGGCTCAGTCTGAGGAAGCCTGGCTGAGCATGGCTCCTGTCCTAAAATGTCATTTAGATATCCTGTTTTGCCTCCTTTCTTGACATGAACCGTTCTGAGTGGATTTCTCTTTTATCTTAATCTGCTTTACAACAGAGAGATCAACAAGTCACAAAATAGCAAAAGTAATAGAAATTTTCAGAGCTCCATAAATTTATAGCAGGGCCTTTAAGTCCTGAGTTTACATCAGAATAACTAGTAGTTATTCTTGCATAGAATAACTCAATTCTATAAAGATGTTGATTCTTTCTAAATGTATCTAAAAATTCAAAGCAATCCATGAAAAATTGCTTTTGGATTTTTTTAAGGAATTTTATAAATGTATCCTAAAATTTAAAATGGGCCTAAAAAGGTCCATTCACTTCTAAAAGGAAGCAGAAATGGAGGAAAACTTGTACTTTTGGGTACTATAAAAGCCATAACAGTGAAAACAATGAAGTAATAGGTGGTCAACAGATAGATCAATCTACACATGAGAACCAGAGATGAACTAAAGGCAATACCCACATCAATGGGGAAATCATGAACGGTGTAGTAGATGGCACTGGGAAAACTGACTCACTATATGAAGAAAAATAGCTGTATTCTCACCTAGCACCAAATACAATGGCAAATTTCAGATGGATTAAAGATATACATAGAACACATGTGAAGTGAATCGAAGAAAGTGGAAGAGAGTATCTACGACCTAAGTGTGAGGAAGGCTTTCTTCAACAAAACTTCAAAAACACATGCCATACGGTACAAATTTGATGAATATATATCTGCATAAGGATATTAATCCCTCACTGGTATTAAACACTGTGAATTCCTTCTTCTAGTCTGTCACCTGCTATTAGCTATGTCCTTGGTTTCCCACTGAAAAGAAACCATTAATTTTGATAAAATCTAATTCATCAAATTTTTACCTAATGACTTGTGTTTTTAAAACTTTGTTGATGTATATATATGTGTATCTATATGTCATATGTCTATATATATGACAATATATTGTCATTATGTACATATATGTGTCATGTCCCCTTGAATTGATAAAAGATAGATAGCAACCTCATACTAAAAACAGCCAAAAGGGGCACCTGAGTAGCTCAGTTGGTTAAGCTTCTGCTTTTGATCTCAGCTCAGATCTTGATCTCAGGGTCATGAGTTTGAGCCCCATATTGGGCTCCACACCTGGCATGGATTCTACTTAAAACAATGGCTAAAGGACATGAACTGGCAATATTCAAAAGAGGAAGCCCCAAAAGTCAACTAGCATATGAAGAGATGCCCAAACTTAGTATTCAGAGGAGAACAGACTGAAAGAACAAGGAGCGATCACTCATCCCGATCGACTGGCTGACTCAGAGAGTGCCTTATGTGGGATGTGGGCTCCTGGGAGTCTCCCCGCACTGCCAATGGCAGGATGATGACACTGCCTTCGGGGGATCCCTCTATCCCACTTAGTGACATATCCCCCACGGGCCAGTAATTCCCTTCGTGGGTATACATCCCAGAGAAATCTCCACATAAAGCCAGAAGGTGACACATTTGAAGCTATTCATTCAGTGTTGTGTGTGGTGGTGTGGGGTCAGAGGCGGGCTGGACGTCTATTTGAAGAATATGGCTGGCTAAAATGGAGTACCCTGCAGCAAGGAGAGACGGACCAGATAGGGTGGCAGGGATGGACACTAAAACAGTGATGAGTGAGAAAAGCAAGGAACAGCACGAGACTGTAAACATCATTTACAGAAACGAAAATGCTTGTGCACAAAGCCGAAAATTCACCTTTTGCAAAAATACATACAAAATAAAGCTACACATCAGACTGTTTGCTTTATGTGGGGAATGGAGGAAGGGACAGGGAAAAATATTTACACATAGAGTAACATGCCCACTCTAGACCCACAAGTCAGTCTTTGAGGGTGGGTGCCAGGATCTAGGTGATTCTGATGTGCAACCAGAATTGGCATCAATGGTTTATAATATGCTTACACCTCAGAACAATAGAAAAGTAAATAGAAAAGTAAAACTTGAATATAACCTCTACTAAGTGACATACAGTAATACATGCCATATGCCTATGAAAGAAACCAGAATGAAGTATGGTTGCTGAGTCAGAGTGAGTGACTGGGATGTTGAGATGAAAGTGGACAGTGGGAGGGAGACGAGCTTCACTCACCAGCCTGGCCTTCAGCCCTTCTCCAGTCTGAAGCAGCCATGGAAAAACAGAATTAGAACACCAGGTCAGTGCTGCTTCCCTGCTCCCACATTGCATTTTGTACCCACCCCTGCCTTTCTCCCCTTTTACCTGCCACCCATATGGCTAGCAGGGTTGGGAAACGAGAAGAACATACATGGAAAATCAGATGCTAAAACATGCACAAGAAGAAATAATCTGAAGAAGGGTCACTTACCGAGCTCTGTCTGAAGCTTCTCTGTAAGCAAAACACACAGAGAAAACATCAGTCTCTGGGTGAGGGGAACCACCTTCCCAAGGCAGTTAGGTCACTGGGAGGAGGTTCCTTAGTCTTAAACCACTGCTCACCCCAATCCCATCTTAGTCTCTGTACCACCCATCTGCATGATTCTTATGCCTCATCCTATTCTTTGCTCTAAGGCAGAAATCTGCACAGGGCTAGAAAAGGAAAACAGGTCCTGGTACTGAGGGGCCTCTTCCCAGGGCTCATGTCTAGTTTGAAAGGCTACTTTTCATTTAACCCAAAATCAGAAACTTTTCCTGGGGAGGAGGTCCTTCATAAATCCAGGCACTGAGCACAGCTGGTGTAAACCTCGGGGTCACTTGTTGTGTACATTATTTTAAGGACTGGGAGGACATTACACTCAATTATTTCCCCTGGCCAGATATTAAGACTTTGATATTTTGCCACTAGGAATGCATTCTTTTGACTTCTCCACTTTGTCTTTTTTTAAACTTTTTTTTATTTTTAAAAATATTTTATTTATTTTTTGAGAGAGAGAGAGAGATAGCGAGAGATAGAGCACAAGCAGGGGAGAGAGGGAGAAGCAGGTTCCCCGCTGAGCAAGGAGCCCAATGCAGGACTCAATCCCAGGACTCTGGGATCATGACCTGAGCCCAAGGCAGATGCTTAACCAACCAAGCCACCCAGGTGCCCCTCTTATGTCTTGTTTTAAAAGTAAATCATTCTGGCTAGAGGCTCGGGAAGATAGTGGAGTAGGAGGACCCTGAGCTCACCCCTTCCCATGTTTTCAACTAGATATCATCCACATCCAAGACTGGCAGAGAGATCTAAAAACTGGCAGAAAAAATTCCACAACTAAATATAGAGACAAAACTGCATTTGTTTTTTTTTTTTTTTAAAGATTTTATTTATTTATCTGACACAGAGAGAGAGATAGCGAGAGCAGGAACACAAGCAGGGGGATTGGGAGAGGGAGAAGCAGGCTTCCCGCCGAGCAGGGAGCCCGATGTGGGACTCGATCCCAGGACCCTGGGATCACGACCCGAGCCGAAGGCAGACGCTTAACGACTGAGCCACCCAGGCGCCCCGACAAAACTGCATTTGAAAGGTTAGGATGGTCAGATAGGTAGAGAGAGCAGAGAAATGGGCCCCCACACCAGGGAGCTCACACGGGGAAGGCTGATTCCCGTAACACTTGGCTTTAAAAACCAGAGGGGCTGAATTCTGTGAGTTTATAAAACCAGTGGGACTTGAAGCCTTGTGCTTTAAAGGTCAGCTGACTTAGCAATGGATGAGCCTGGAGGGCAGGTGATAACTGAGTCACTGTCTTTAAGGAGACAGCAGCCCGCACAGAGAGGTAACATAAAAATGGCAGTCTACACAACACTGGGGGCAAATGGGAGACAGATCTGTTCATAATGATTTTGCAGCATGTTAGGGGACTTCAAAAATGAGGGAGCTGGTAGGCATTGTTTTCCTCTCCTGAACCCCCAGCTACCTGTGGGAGGTGGGGCTGCACAGACACTTGCTACCTAACCCATTAGCAGTGTGCCCTTCCCACAAGTTCTCCTGAGGACTAGCCCACACTAAGTCTGCTAGCTTTGACCACAGGCTCAGGGGAAATATTGTTAAAGCCACACCACTCCCAGCTGTGCACCCCCAACCACCATCGTGCACTGGCCCCAGCTGTGCCCAGCCATCCTCATGCTCCGCACCCAGCCTCATGGCCCCAGGAGCTCCAGCAAACAACCACCAGCCACTGCAGCACTTTAGGGGGTCCAACATAGGACCAGTGGCCCAGTGCAAATTTTCCTAGAACGGCGGCCCCACTCCTAAGTTCCCCAGCAGGCACACCCCATCAGAGTTGGACTGCCTGGGTTCTACTAACATCACAGAGAGCAAGCACAGCCCACAACAGCCCACAACAGGCAGAGGGTCACTGCAAATGACTACACTAAAAGGAAAAGTGACTCAGACACAACAGCAGAGTGTAAGCAACACACATAAGATACCCTCCTGACATTCATAACACGCAGAAACACACACAGAGAGGCAGACAAAATGAGGAGACAGAGAAATTTATCACAAATGAAAGAATAGGACAAGGCCAAGGCAGAGATCTAAGTAAAACAGATATAAGTAATATGCCTGATGGAAAATTTAAAGCAATGATTCTAAGGAACTCGCTGGACTTGAGAAAAGAGTGGAAGACATGACTGAGACCCTTAACAGAGAGATAAGGAAAAACATAGCAGAAATAAAGCACACAATAAACGAAATGAAAACACATTTCATGGAAAGAACAGCAGGCTGGAAGAAGCAGAAGAATGAATTAATGACCTAGAAGAAAGAATAACAGAAAGCCAACAAGCTGAACAAAAGAGAGAGAGAAGTATTTTGCAAAATGAGAACAGACTTAGGGAACTCAGGGACTGCATCAAACGTAGTAACATTCGTATTACAGGAGTCCCAGAACAAGAAGAGAGAGAAAAGGGGGCAGAAAATTTATTTAAAGAAATAACAGCTGAACACTTCCCTAATCTGGGGAAGGGAATAGATATGCAGTCCAGGAGGAACAGAGAACTCCCATCAAAATCAGTAAGAGCAGACCCAACCAAGACATACAGTAATTAAGTTCACAAAATATAGTTATAAAGAAAAAATGTTCAAAGCAGCAAGACAAAAGAAGTCAGTAACTTAGAAGGGAAAATCAGTAAGACTATCAAGACATTTTTCAACAGAAACTTTGCAAGCCAGAAGAGAGTAGCATGATATATTCAAAATGCTGAGTGGAAAAGATCTGCAGCCAAGAATACCCTATCCAACAAGACTATCATTCAGAATAGAAGGAGAGATAAAGACCTACCCAGACAAACAAAAATTAAAGGACTTCATGACCACTAAACAAGCTCTGCAAGAATTATTAAAATAGACTCTTGAAGATGTAGTATATATATATATAATGGAATATTACTCAGGCATAAAAAAATGAAATCTTGCCATTTGCAAGATATAGATGGACATAGATGGAGCTAGAAAGTATTATGCGAAGCAAAGTAAGTCAGCCAGAGAAAGATGAAAACCATATGATTTCACTCATTTGTGGAATTTAAGAAAGAAAGCAAAGGACCAAAAAAAGAGAGGGAGAGGCAAACCAAGAAACAGGTCATAACTACAGAGAAAAAACTATGGCTACCAGAGGGGAGGTGGGTTGGAGATGGGTTAAATACATGATTGGGATTAAGGAGTGCATTTGTGATGAGCACTGGGAGGTGTATGGAAGTGTTGAATCACTATATTGTTCACCTGAAACTAATATTACAATGTATGTTAACTGACTGGAATTTCAATAAAAACAACAACAAAAAAGACATAGGGTGACAAAACGGATAAAAAAAGAAGACCCAACTATATGCTGCCTACAAGAGGACCATTTTTATGCGCCTGGGTGGCTCAGTTAGTTAAGCATCTGCCTTCAGCTCAGGTCATGATCCCAGGGTCCTGGGATCAAGCCCTGCACTGGGCTCCCTGCTCAGTGGGGAGCCTGCTTCTCCCCCCTCAACCCACTCACTCATGCTCTCTCTCACTCACTGTCTCTCAAATGAATAAATAAAATCTTTTAAAAAAAAGAGAGAGACCCATTTTAGACCTAACACACCTGAGATTGAAAGTGAGAAGATACAGAAACATGTGCCATTCAAATGTATGTCAAAGACAGCCAGAGTAGCAATACTTATATTGGACAAAATACTTAAAAGAAAGACTGTAAAATTTGATTTAGAAGGACACTGTGTAATAATAAAGGGGACGATCCAACAAGGAGATATAACAATTGTAAATACTTATATACCCCAAATGGGAGCACCCAAAGACATAAAACAGTTAATAACAAACATAAGGGAACTAATCAATAATAATCCAGTAATAGTAGGGGACTTTAACATCCTAATTACAGCAATGGACAGATCATCGAAAGAGATAATCAACAAGAAAACGATGCTTTGAATGACACAATGGAACAGATGGATTTAATAGGTATATTCAGAACATTTCATCCTAAAACAGCAGAATACACATTCTTTTCAAGTGCACAGGGAACCTCCTCCAGAATAGATCACACACTGGGTCACAAATCAGGCCTGAACAATTCACGATCTAAGTCATACCATGCAACTTTTCTGACCACAATGCTATGAAATGAGAAGTCAACCAGAAGAAAAAGTCTGGAAAGACCACAAACACATGGAAATTAAAAAACAAAAAAAAAACAAAAAACCAAAAACCATGCTATTGAACAATGAATGGATCAACCAGAAGTCAAAGAAGAAATAAGAAAGTACATGGAAACAAATGAAAATGAAACCACAATGGTCCAAACCTTTTGGATGCAGCAAAAGCGGTCCTTAGAAGCAAATATATAGCAATACAGGCCTAACTCAAGGAGCAAGAAAAAGCTCAAATAAACATCCCAACTTTGCACCTAGAGGAGCTAGAAAAAGAACAACAAACAAAACCTAAAACCAGCAGAGGGAAGGAAATAATTAAGATGAGAGTAGAGATAAATGATACAGATAAATGATACAGAAACTACAAAAACAATAGATCAATGAAACCAGGAGCTCTTCTTTGAAAAAAATCAATAAAATTTATAGCCCTCTAGCTACACTTATCAAGAAAAAAGAGAAAGGACTCAAATAAATAAAATCACAAATAGGGGAGAAATAAGAGAAATAAGAAAAAAAGAGAAAGGACTCAAATAAATAAAATCACAAATAGGGGAGAAATAACACAGAAATACAATCATAAAAGAATGTTATGAAAAACTACAGACCAACAAATTGAACAATCTAGAAGAAATGGATAAATTCTTAGAAATATATAAAATACCAAAACTGAAAAAGCAAGAAGTGGAAAACTTGGACAGACTAATAACAATTAGTTATTATTAGACAAAGAAATTGAATCAGTACTCAAAAAACCCCCAGCAGATCAAAATCACAATGAGATACCACCTCACACCAGTCAGAATGGCTAAAATTAACAAGTCGGGAAATAACAGATATTGGCGAGGATGTGGAGAAAGGGGAACCCTCCTACACTGTTGGTGGGAATGCAAACTGGTGCAGCCACTCTGGAAAACAGTATGGAGGTTCCTCAAAAAGTTGAAAATAGAGCTACCTTATGACCCGGCAATTGCACTACTAGGTATTTATGGAAAGGATACAAACATAGTGATTCAAAGGGGCACATGCACCCCAATGTTTATAGCAGCAATGTCCACAGCAGCCAAACTATGGAAACAGCTGAGATGTCCATCGACAGATGAGTGGATAAAGAAGGGGTGGTATGTATCTACAACGGAATCTTACTCAGCCATCAAAAAGAATGAAATCTTACCATTTGCAATGATGTGGATGGAACTAGAGGATATTATGCTAAGTGAAATAAGTCTGTCAGAGAAAGACAAAAACCATATGATTTCACTCATATGTGGAATTTAAGAAACAAAACAGATGAACATAGGGGAAGGGAGGGAAAAATAAAATAAGATGAAATCAGAGAGGGAGGCAAAACCATTAGTGACTCTTAATTATAGGAAACAAATTGAGGGTTGCTGGAGCGGAGGAAGGGGGGGTGATGGGCATTAAGAAAGGCACTTGATGGAATGAGCACTGGGTGTTATATGCAACTGATGAATAATTAAACTCTACCTCTGAAACTAATAATACACTATATGTTAATTAATTGATTTTAAATTAAAAAAAAAAAAAACACTCCCAATGAACAAAAGTTCAGGACCAGATGGCTTCACAGGTCAATTCTACCAAACATTTAAAGACTAATTAATACTACTTTTCTCCAACTATTTTAAAAAATAGAAAAGGTAATTCATTCTGTGAGGCCAGCATTACCCCAACACCAAAACCAGATAAAGATACCAAAAGAGAGACAGAGAGAGAGCTGTACATGCCAAAGCCCCTGATGAACACAGATGCAAAAAACCTCAACAAAATCCTAACAAAATGAATCCAACAATACATTAAAAAAATCATTCACCATGATCAAGTGGGACTTACTCCTGGGCTGCAAGGGTGGTTCAACATCTATAATCAATCAATGTGATACATCACATCAGTAAGAGAAAGAGTAAGAACCATATGATCCTTTCGGGGGTATAGCTCAGTGGTAGAGCATTTGACTGCATATGATCATTTCAATAGATACAGAAAGACAAAGTACAACAGTGATTCATGACAAAAACCCTCAACTAAGTAGGTTTAGAGGGAGCATACCTCAACATAATAATGGCCACCTATGAAAAACCCATAGCTGATATCATCCTTAATGGAGAAAAGGTGAGAACTTTTCCTCTATGGTCAGGAACAAGGCAGGGATGTCCACTCTCACCACTGTTATTTAACATAATACTAGATATCCTAGCCTCAGCAAGCAGACAACAAAAAAGAAATAAAAGGAATCCAAATTGGCAAGGAAGAAGTCAAACTTTCACCATTCGCAGATGACGTGATACTTTATATAGAAAACCCAAAGGAGTCCACCAAAAAGCTGCTAAAACTGATACACAAATTCAGCAAAGTTACAGGATACAAAATCAAAGTACAGAAATCTGTTGTATTTTAATACACCAACAATAAAAAGGCAGAGCGAGAAATTAAGGAAACAATCCCACTTACAATTGCACCCAAAACAATAAGATACCTAGGAATAAATCTAACCAAAGAGGTGAAAGACCTGTTCTCTGAAAACTCTAATACACTGATGAAAGAAATTGAAGATGACACAAAGAAATGGAAAGATATTTCATGCTCATGGATTGGAAGAACAAATATTGTTAAAATATCTATATTACCCAAATCAATCTACACATTTAATGCAATCCCTATCAAAATACCAACAGCTTTTTTTCACAGAACTAGTACAAACAGTTCTAAAATTTGTACAGAACCACAAAAGACTCTGAATAGCCAAAGCCATCTTGAAAAGGAAAAGCAAAGCCGGAGGCAGCGGAATTCTGGACTTTAAGGTATAATACAAATTGTAGTAATCAAAACAGTTTGGTACTGGCACAAAAATCAATGGAACAGAATAGAAAACCCAGAAATGAACCCATAACTACACAGTCCATTAATCTTCGACAAAGCAGGAAAGAATATCCAATGGGAAAAAGACGGTCTTCTCAACAAATGGTGTTGGGGAAACTGGACAGCAACATGCAAAAGAATGAAACTGGACCACTTTCTTACATCATACACAAAAATAAATTCAAAATGGATGAGAGACCTAAATGTGTGTCAGGAAACGACAGAAATGCTTGAAGAAAACATGGGCAGTAACTTCTTTGACATAGACCTTAGCAACTTCTTCTAGATAGGTCTCCTGAGTCGAAGTAAATAAAAGCAAAAGCAAACTTTTGGGACTTCATCAAATTAAAAGCATCTGCACAGCATAGGAGACAATCAACAAAACTAAAAGGCAACCTACTGAATGAGAAAAGATATTTGCAAGTGACATATCTGATAAAGGGTTAGTATCCAAAATCTAGAAAGAACATATAAAACTCAACACCCAAAAAACAAATAATCCAATTAAAAAATGGGCAGAAAGCAAAAAAAGCCCACATTTTTCCAAAGAAGACACACAGATGGCCAACAGACACGTGAGAAGATGCTCATCATCACTTATCATCAGGGAAATGGAAAACAAATCTACAATAAGATTCATCTCCCACCTGCCAGAATGGCTAAAATCAACAATACAAGAAAAAACAGGTGAGGATGTGGAGAAAAAGAAACCCTCTTGCATTGTGGGTGGGAATGCAAACTGGTGCAGCCACTCCTGAAAACAGTATGGAGGTTCCTCAAAACGTTAAAAATAGAACTACCTTATGATCCAGCAATTGCACTACTGGGTATTTACCCAAAGGATACAAGAACACTAATTGAAGGGGATACATACACCCCAATATTTATACCAGTATTATTTACAATAGCCAAAATATGGAAGTAGCCCAAGTGTACATCGATTGATGAATGGATAAACAAGATGTGGTATATATATACACACACATATATATATACACACACAGATACATATAAATATAAAATGGAATATTACTAAGCCATAAAAAATGAAATCTTGCCTTTTGCAACATCATGGATGGAACTACAGACTAGAGAGTATAATGCTAAGGGAAATGAGTCAGTCAGAGAAAGACAAATACCATCTGATTTCACTCTTGTGGAATTTAAGAAACAAACAAACAAACAAACAAAAAAAACAAAGGGGAAAGATAGAGAGAGAAAGACAAATCAAGAAACAGACTTAATTATAGATGGTCACCAGAGGGGAGGTGGGTGGGGGATGGGTTAAATAGGTGATGGGGATTAAGGAGTGCACTTGTCTTGGTGAGCACAGGGTGATGAACGAAGGTGTGGAATGGCCATTTTGTACATGTAAAACTAATATTACACTGTATGTTAACTAACTGGAATTAAAATAAAAACTTAAAAAAAATAATCCCTGTACACTAATTTAATCTATGGTGTTAATTACTTTTTATAGTTAGGCCTTCCGCAGGACTAGGTGGACTACAGGACAAGCTTCTCTAACCTCATAATTTCATCTGGAGTTTTACTGGGGCATACAAGGTGGTTCTTGAGGTCTTCCCCACCCCACCCGCCCCCATGGTAGCTTTTTCCTCCATGCCCCCTTCCTTTGGCTTTACTCTCCCCTCCTGCGTACGGACACACACAGCCCACAGGTTCACGGTCTTGAGTCCCCTGGGGAGAAAAGCAAACCTGACAAATTAGTCACATTTTGGTGCAAAGTAAAGTTGCCTTCCTTCCCAGTGGCATTCGCATTAAAAAGAGAAAGAAATCCTAGGAAGGTGAACCAGTGGGAGTAAACGTTTAATGGTGGAATCGTAACCAAATCGTATAATTTGCAGGAAAAGGGCGGGCCGGGTTTGCCGGGGGTCTGAAGTCAGACCTCCTTGGCAGCTGCACCGTGAATCGTGGGGAGCGGCGCGGCGGGAGGTGCAGAGGACGGATTCGGGCTTAGGTGGTTGCCACGCACCGCTCGCCCCGGGGAGCCTACAGCTCCTGAACACTCCCCGCAGCGCACGCACGGGTCACCCCGCTGGTCCGCAGCCAGCACCGTGGGCGCGGCGCCCAGAACTTACCCCGCTCCGCTGTGAGTCTCTCTGGAGAAAAAAAAAAAAAAAAAAACACGAAGAAAAGAGGAAAGATCTCAGGTGACGAGCACTGAGGCTTCACTTCCCTAAAGCGCACAGACTCGGCCCGCTGCGTCCTGGGCACCGGGAGCGGCTGCGTGCGCTGCAGGAGTGGGCTCCGCGGCAGGCAAGCGGCTGAGCAAACCTGCGGCCGCCCTGCGCCTCCGTCCTGCTCCCAAGCGCCCGGGGTCCGAAGTACTCGCCTCGCCCCCCCCCCAGCAAACTCCCCCGCCCCCCACCACTCTGTGCTACTGAGGGAGGCGGGCAGAGAGTGCGCCTCTTGCCTCCTTCCCCGCTTACCCTTGTCCTTCTCAGCCCGCTTCCTCAGCTTTTCTGAAAGATGCAAGGAAGGGGCGCACAGGTGAGGGTGCGCGCTCGCCGTTCCCGCGCGCGCCCCATCGCCTCCGCCACCGCCTCTGCGCGGCCCCTCCGCCTCCAGCGCCTTCCTCCCCGCACAGCCCGCGCCAGGCGGGAGCCCCCCGCCCCCGCCAGCCTGCCCCCTACCTTGGCACCTCCGTTGCTTCTGCAGGAAGTACAGCGCCAGCGTCACGAGGACTGCCAGGAGCAGAGGCAGTCCCCCCAGAGTCCCGAGGAAAGCCCTCTTCCAAGGGGAGCTTCCGGGTAGAAAGGCGTCTGGAAAACACCTCACAGGGAGTTGTTGTCTCGCTTTAGGCGCCACTAAACACCTAAGGGACAAGCCTATCCCGGGCCCAGCGGCCCGGAAATCCTTCCAGGTTGGCAGGCGTTAAACCTCGGGGCAGCACCAGAGCAATCTGTAAAATGGGCACGAGAGCGGCCGCGCGCGCGCCCTCCGCAGGGAGGACCCTGGGGAGTAGGGAGCGGGGGCTCCGAACTTGCCTAGCAGCAACCGGGAAATGCACACTGAAGGACCTGGAAGGGAGGGGCTGATGGACCCCCCCACACCCCCAGCTTTTGACCTCACGTGCCCGTGGCCCTGCCCGCCCCACCCCGCCCTAAACTTTTCCCCACAATTGTCCTGTTTCTGAAGAACACAAGAATCGAAGGCATTGGTATCCGAAAACCAGTGAATTTTTGCTCTCTTCCCCCACGCTCAAACCCACAAGTCATTTTCCGCTTCTTGCAAACACTTCCGTTTACTTCTCATCACACCTTTGGAAGAATTGGCTCCCTGGGGAGGCTTTGCCCGAGGGCAGCGTGTGGCCCAGGCGCCCTCCGACAGGGGCCAGTCGGCAAAGAGATACGCGCAGGACGAAAGTAACTCTTTAGAAACTCCTGTGGCAATTTGACGTAATAATTTGGTGTCTGCTGAAGATTATTATTTTTTAAAAGTGGTGGTTTTATCTCAGTGGTCTTTTTAAAAATATATTTTTCTCTTTTTTATTGTAGTAAAATATATAACATAAAATTTACCATCTTAACCATTTTTAAAGGTACAATTCAGTGGCATTAAGTTACGTTCACATTGTTGTGGATCATCATCACCACCCATATCCAGAACTCTTTTGGTCTTCCCAGACTGAAATTCTACCCACTGAACACTAACTTCCCATTTCCTGCTCCCCACCCACCTCAGCCTCCAGCAACTGGAAACTTCTATTCCACTTTGTACCTTTATGAATTTGACTACTCTAGGTACCTCCCTATAAGTGAATTTCAAACAATATTTGTCTTTTGGTGTCTGGCTAATTTCACTTAGCATTATGTGGTTCATTTTCCCTTTTTCAGTTTAATTTTTCTAGTAGTGCATTTTTATTGTCTTGTACCAAAATATTGGGCCACAAGGGATTGGTCCTTCACTACAGATGGTTTGCCAAGCTCTGACCTACAGGTTAAGAGCAAGAGCTCCGGGTTCAGTGCCTCCCTGACATGCCACCCTCGACCTTGTCCCTTTGTTCAAGCTTCTCCTGCCTCCTTCCTACTCCCCTAGTGGTCATATGCGGCCCCATTCCCAGTGCACGAACTTTGCACTTGCTGTCCCCTCTACCTGAATGTTCTCCTCACAGATATCCACGTGAACCACATCCTTTGAAAAGGATAAATGCAAATCAAAGAAGAAATAATTGGATTTGGAAAGAGACTCCCTCTTTTTCCCTTTTCTTAGAACATTTCCTCCATAAAACTAAAAAAAAAAAAAAAATCCTTTCTCTATCCCTTTGAGATATATGTAAATGTTTTCGAAAGCTAAACAAGCTCTTGCTAGCTTTACAACCCAGGAATGTTTTTCTTAAGGAGTTCAGAGACATTTCTTTGAAATGTAAACATCAAGGAGAGAGTGTCCCTATGTCCTATCTCATGGGGGTTTCAGGTGCCTGGCTCCAAGTTGTGACTATGTGCTTGTCATAGAGATTTAAGACGTTTTATTTTTCCTTGGATAACACAATTAGCTAACCCAAATGACCACCCCAATGACACAGTAAATTTTCAGTGAAGTATGTGTGGCACGTGGTGTTGTTGAGTCCTCTTACCCAATGACAAGTTATCATTTAGAAGGGTCAGATTTCTTTCTGTTATTATACAGTTGACCCTTGAACAACACAGATTTAAACTGTGTGGGTCCATATAGACGTATTTGTTTTTATATAATTCCAGTTAGTTAACATATAGTGTAATATCAGTCTCAGGTGTACAATATAGTGATTCAATTCTTCCATGCATCACCCAGATGCTACTCAATCCCCATCACCTCTTTAACCCATCTCCCGGATCGACCTCCCCTCTGGTAACCATCAGTTTGTTCTCTATAGTTAAAGAGATTGTTTCTTGGTTTCTCTCTCTCCCTCTCTCTTATTTTTTCCCTTTGCTCGTTTGTGTTGTTTCTTAAATTCCACATATGAGTGAAATCATATGGTATTTGTCTTTCTCGGACTTAGCATAATACTTTTGCTTACATTTGCCTAGCATAGTATCTCTAGCTCCACCCATGGTGTTGTAAATGGCAAGATTTCATTTTTTTATGGCTGATAATATTCCATTGTGTGTGTGTGTGTGTGTGTATATACCACTTCTTTATCCACTCATCAGTCAATGGATATTTGGGCTGCTTCCATACTCTGGCTATTGCAAATAACGCTGCTATAAACATCAGGGTGCTGGTACCCCTTCAAATTAGTGTTCTTATATTCTTTGGGTGAATACCTAGTAGAACACTTATAGATAATAAGGTATTTCTATTTTTAACTTTTTCAGGAACCTCCCTACTGTTTTCCAGAGTGGCTGCATCAGTTTGCATTCCCACCAACAGTGTAAGAGGGTTCCCCTTTCTCCACATCCTCGACAACAACAGTTGTTACAATTTTGTTTTGTTGATTTTAAGCCATTCTGACAGGTGGGAGGTGATATCTCATTGTAGTTTTGATTTGCATTTCTCTGATGATGAGTGATGTTGCGTATCTTTTCTATTTTGTTTGTAGTTTCCATATCATTTATTTTTGCTCTAGTCTTTAGTATTTCCTTCCTTCTGCTGGTTTTCGGCTTTGTTTGTTCTTTCTTTAGCTCCTTTAGGTGCAAGGTGAAATCTTTACCTTTGAGCTTTCTCTTTCTTCTTGGAGTAGGCCTGTCTTGCTATGTACTTCCCTCTTAGATCCACTTTCGCTGCATCCCAGAGGTTTTAGACTGTTGTGTTTTCATTTTCATTTGTTTCCATGTACTTTTTAAGTTCTTCTTTGATTTCCTGGTTGACCTATTCATTGTCTAGTAGCATGTTATTTGATCTCCATGTGTTTGTGTTCTTTCCAGATTTTGTCTTGTTGACGTCAAGTTTCATGGCATTGTGGTCAGAAAAGATACGTGGTGCGATTTCAATCTTCTTGAATTTGTTGAGGTTTTTTGTGTGCTAATATGTGATCTATTCTGGAGAATGTTGTGTGTACTTAAAAAGAATATGGATTCTTCTCTTTTAGGATGGAATGTTCTGAATACATCTGTTAAGTTCATCTGGTCCAGTGTGTCATTCAAAACCCTTATTTCTTGTTTGATTTTCTGTTGATTTTCTGTTTAGGTGATCTGTCCATTGATATAAGTGGGGTGTTAATGCCCCCTACTATTATTGTATCAAATGAGTTCTTTTATGTTTATTACTAACCATTCATCTATTTGTGTGCTCCTATGTTGGATACATAAATACATACAATGGTTATATCTTCTTGTTGGATAGACCCCTTTATTATTAAATAGTGTCCTTTGTCTCTTTTTACGGTCTTTGTTTTAAGGCCTACTTTTTCCAATGTAAATATCATTGCTCCAATTTTCTTTTGACATCCATTTGCATGATAGATGTTTCTCCATCCCCTCACTTTCAATGTGCAGGTGTCTTTAGGTCTAAAACGGATCTCTTGTAGGCAGCATAGAGATGGGTCTTGTTTTTTATCCATTCTGTCATCCTGTCTTTTGATTGGAACGTTTGATCCATTTACATTCAAAGTAATGTTTTCATTTCATTTTTTGTGCCCTCTGCTATGTTTTTCCTTATCTCTGTGTTAAGTGTCTCAGTCATGTCCTCCAGTCTTTTCTCAAGTCCAGTTAGTATCCTTATGGTCATTGCTTTAAATTCTCTAACATACACGATACTTATATCTGTTTCACTTAGATCTCTACCCTGGCCTTATCTCATTCTCTCGTTTATGATCAATTTCTCTGTCTCCTCATTTTATCTGCCTCTCTGTGTCTATTTCTGTGTGTTAAGAACATTTTCTGCTTTTGAAAGTAGTGACTTTACGAAGAGTAGGTCCTGGAGTGCCTGTTTACCAGGAACAGGCACTTCAGCAAATCATCCTATGTTTTTTACTTACGTCTTGCTGTTGTGTCTGAGTCACTTTTCTTTTCAGTGCAGTTGTCTACCCTCACTCTCTTCCTGTGGTGGCTGTATTCGCTCTCTGGGATGTTAGTGGGACACGGGCCTGCTCGCTCTGAGGGGGTGTGCCCACTGGGGAACTTGGGAGTGTGGGGGTGGGATTAGCAATATTTAATTGGGCCACTAGTCCCATGCCAGATCTCCTAAAGCTCTGTGGTGGCCGGGGGCTCTTGCCAGGCCGGTGGGGGCACAAGGCTGGTCTCAGTGCTCGATGCTGACATGCGGCCAGGCCGGGCATGTGAGGGTGGCTGGTGGTGCGTGGCTGGGCATCGCACTGTGGCTGGGCGGGGTGTGCTGGTACAGCCTCGCACCTGTTGTCTGGGCAGCGTGCATGTGCAGCTTTAACAAAATTTGCCCTGAACTCTGGGTGGAGACTCTGAGTGTCTGCAGCCCCACCTCCCGTAGGTGGCTCCATGTTTATGCTGGGGTCGGGGGAGGAAAATGGCAGCTGCCCGCTCCCTTATTTTTAGAGAAGTCCCCCAACACTCTCTGAAATCAGGATGCACAGATCTGACTCCCGTTTACCCCCGCTCTGTATAAATTGCCTTTTTTATATTGCCTCTCTGTGCAGGCTGCTGTCTCTCTAAAGGCAGTGACCCAGCGGTCACTCACCCTCCCAGCTCACCCAGTGCTGACTCAGCTGACTTTTAAAGCTCCAGGCTCCAAATCCCACTTTTTTTTACAAACTCACAGAATGCACCCTGTGTAGTTTTCAATGACAAACGTTATGGGAAATAGTCTTCCCTGGGTGAACTCCCTGGTGTGAGGGCCCATTTTTCTGCCTTCTCTGTGCACACAGCCTCCCTCTGCCTTTTTGACCTTCCTAACCTTTCAGCTGCAGCTTCTTCTCTATATTGAGTTGTAGAGTTTGTTCTGCCAATCTTCGGATTGCTCTCTGGTTTATTGACTTGGATGTGGATGATATCTAGTTGTGAATGTGAGACAGGATGAGCTCAGGGTCCTCCTACTCCACCATTTTCCCAAGATCCTCTCCTCCTTATGGTTTTTTTTGTTTTTAATAACATTTTCTTTTCTCTAGTTTACCTGATTGTAGGAATACAGCATATAATACATACATAAAATCTGTGTTAAGTTTCTATTTCTGTTAGTACTCAACAGTATATTATTAGTAGTTAAGTTTTTGGGAGTCAAAAGTTATACGTGGATTTTCAAATGCTCAGGGCAGAGGGGGGTCAGCACCCTTAACCCCCTGAATTGTTCAAGGGCCAACTGTAATATAACTATTGATTTGTACCAATGTGAAGAATGACCCATAGGTTAGGTTTATCCTCAAGACTTAAAATAGTCACGAACATCAGATCCTTCAGTTTGTGCCTCATGATAAGACTTTGGTCCTAGATGATGGCCTCATCCTTCAACTCATTGCCTAACTATCTTCCTTCCTAACCTACCACTTTTAAATCCACATGCACCCCCCACCACACGTTAGCACCCTTCCCTGCTTTGTTTTTCTGTACAGCACCTTACATCTTCTAATCATACAATATAATTGACTCTTTTGTTTGTGTTTCCCCCACAGGAATGTCAACCCGAGGGCAAGGGTTTGGGGCACATTACTTATAAATATCGTTTGAGGGATGAAACTAGGAACACATGGGCTCTCATGATGACCTCTAATGAGTAGTTTCTGGGTTTTAGGGCAGAGCCTTTGGTGTATAACACTGATTCCCTGGGGTCTCCCCAGCATACTGTTTGGGTGAGTGGTAAGCTGTTGTACTCTCAGTAGGTTCCTGATATCCAAGGTGCTGACTTTTCAGGTGTCTAGGTCAGTCCGCCCCAGAGACAACCAGGCCCCAGTACCACTATGCCCTTTTAGATGGCCTTTGGAACAATGCACATGAAGGACATGGTGGGCAAGAAGATGAGGGTTAGTCAGCATCTACTAACCTGCTATCTGGATGGTGAACTCTTTCTTCTGGAGCAGGAGGGAGTTCTGGATGGAGCAAGACACATTGCTGTGGGAACCCCCTTGGACAACCACGGATGTTTCCAGATTGAACAGGCCCCGGGCATCCTGGACAATGGCTTCCATCTCTGGAGGCAGGCACTGTCCTTTATGATCTTTCCACTGAGCCTGGGGCTTGGGGTACCAGCCACTGGAGCTGCACCTCAGCTGAACGCCTCCCTTCTTGAAGCTCTCAAGGGAGATGTGAGGGTCTGAGCCCAGCCCTGGGAGAGGCAGGAAGAGTGGGAAAGATCAGGCTCCCTCGCAGAAGTTGTGCATGAAGTTCATGCCACCATGCAATGTCTGCAGTCATTATAAGGTATCACAAACCGTGACTGCTCTTAACCCACATGTGGGCTCACAACCCCCAACTGTGGGCTATAAATGACAGTCTAAATTGGTGGTGGCAGGTGGGACATGGGGACAGTAGAACCCATGAGGGACATTTGGAAATATTGTGGGGGGCCATTTGGCCAGAAGGGCTACTGGCATTTAGTCATATTATGCAAGAGATAGTCCCCCGAAGTAAAGAAAAACCCCACCCCACATTTCCATAGATTGTCCTCTGTCTCTCTTGAATCCCACCAGAGGTCAGAGTGTGTCACACGCACTCCTTCATGTCTCCATCCTGTGGAGCTAACGTCCTATTTTGAATATGCAAAACACTGATATGTTTAAAGAGCAATACTGTAAAAAATGTACATCAGGAAAGTCCCAGACCTTTCTCCATCCTTTCCATCCACTGCTCCCTCCTCTCCCTTAGGCAACCAATTTCATTAGCTCATTAGTTCCTAGTGCATCCTTCCTGTGCTTCTTTCATGCAACGTTTCTTTTTTCTTACACCAAAGTTTACATACTGTAGAACCTCTTTGCACCTTGCTTTTTTCTCTTACCAACATCCTAGAAATCACTCCACATCAGTTCCTAGAGCACCTCCGCATTTTTTCAGGTGCATAGTGTGGATCACTCCTTTGTGTGATGGGCCATATTCAACACCTTTGCTTAGATATTTAGATATTCCACTGTTGTACAATTACAAATGATGCTACAAACATTAAACTTATATAGATGCCCTTTTCATATTGGAGCTGTGGGAGGCTTATATTCAGGGTAAACTAGAGGTGGAGTTGCAGTTCAAAAGGTAGACATATAGGCAGTCCTGTTAGCTATTGCCAAATTCCCATGCACTGGAGCTTTGCTTTGCTTTCCATCACCAGGGTACAAAGCAGAAGGCCTGCTTCCCCACAGCTCCACCATGGGTGTATGATCAAACTGCTGAGTTTTGGGCGCCTGGGTGGCTCAGTTGGTTAAGCGACTGCTTTCGGCTCAGGTCATGATCCTAGAGTCCCTGGATCGAGTCCCGCATCGGGCTCCCTGCTCGGCAGCGAGCTTGCTTCTTCCTCTGACCCTCCCCCCTCTCATGTGCTCTCTCTCTCTCATTCTCTCTGTCTCAAATAAATAAATAAAATCTTTAAAAAAAAAACCTGCTGAGTTTTTGCCAATCTCAGAGGTAAAAAAAGTTGCATCTCAGTGTAACTTTAATTTGCCTTTCTTTCGTGATGGGTAAGGGTGATCATCTTTTTCCTTTTTTTTTTTTTTAAAGATTTTATTTATTTATTTGAGAGAGAGAGAATGAGAGACAGAGAGCACGAGAAGGAAGAGGGCAGAGGGAGAAGCAGACTCCCCGCCGAGCAGGGAGCCTGACGTGGGACTTGATCCCGGGACTCCAGGATCATGACCTGAGCTGAAGGCAGTCGCTTAACCAACTGAGCCACCAGGCACCCAGGGTGATCATCTTTTTGTATGTTTAAGGGCCATTTGTATATCTTTTTTGTGAACTTTTATTTTGTTCATTTTGTAACGAATCTTCCTTTTTGATGGTTTTTTAAAATTAGGTATGTTTCCCCCTTTCTGCATTTCCCTGTCTGCTCGTGAGCAAAGCGGCTCTGTCCAGACGGACCCCTCACTCTGTCTCTTGGGCCGGGCACGTACCTGCTACCTCCAGCTCCCAGACCGCTTCCCTGGAGAAGTTGCTGGAGAGGAAACGGCACCCATATAGGCCCTCGTCGTCAGGAATGATGCCGCGGAGCTGCAAGTTCACGCTGCCATCCACGATATAATCCTTGATGAGTTTGGTCCTGTTCCGGAACTGCGCCATTTGCCGGCTCTGGAGCTCTCGCCCCCCCTCATACAGGTGCACCACATCGGAGGTCTGACTCCGGAACCAGCGGATCTCCATGTCCTCGGCATCCAGGTACGGCAACAGGTGGCACGAGAACTCCACCTCTTCTCCCACGAGTGCCAGGATGGGCTCCCCAGGGCCCACCACCCTGACCTCCTCTAGGACGAGAAGCCAGAATGACAGCCGAAATCAGCTCTCATCCAGGGTGAGCTTTTATCCCATTCCTTTGCAGCTCAGGAAGCTACATACAGTAAACCATCCAAATGACAAAAAGACACTGGGCAAGACAGTTGGCTTGGCTTCTTGAACAAGTCATTGTCATGAAGACGCCAGGTTAAAACATACACAAAGGATATTACAACCAGATACAGTCAGTGTGTGGTGCTGGACTAGGAATTGGTTTGAACCAACCAGCTGCAAATGTTGTTTTGGGGACAGTTACGTAAATATGGCCAAGACATTAAACGAAAGGGAATCCTTGACCAAAAAAAAAGCAAGTTTCAAAACAACACGTACACTATTCTCTTATTTGATTACAAAATGACATGTTTGCATAAAAACATGTGCAGAAAAGAAAGGTCCAAAATGAGATATACCAAATGGTTGATGGTGGTAATTTCTGCATGATGGGAATAGATATATTCTTGTTTCTTCCTTGCCTGATTTTCTAATTTTTTATAATGCACATGTACAGTTTATGTTAATAACAAAGGGTATTAATGTAATCTATGGGTCTCCTTGCTTCATGGGTTTTTCTATCTAAAGGCCAAATCTTGTCTTCAAGATTTTTATTTATTAGAATTTTTTTTTATTTGATCATCCTCTTAAATGGTGCCTCCACGTGGCTCCTCTACTCCCTGTTTTCTGCAAGTCCCGTGGGAGTTGCTATTCCTGTTGCAGTCCCTTTGCATGTGCTGTGTCCTGCCACTCAGGATGTTGCCCTCACTCTTCTGACTTCACCTTTTCTTTCTTTCTTTCTTTTTTTAAATTTTTTTTATTTATTTGAGAGAGCCCGCGCGTAAGAGCAGCAGCTGGGAGGGGCAGAGGGAGAGGGAGAAGCAGACCCCCCACCCCGCCACACCCCTGCTGAGCAGAGAGCCCAACGTGGGACTTGATCCCAGGACTCTGGGATCACCACCCGAGCCGAAGGCAGACGTTCAACCAACTGAGCCACCAGGTGCCCCCTGGCTTTGCCTTTTCTTGTACCTCCTTTTCTTCCTTTCAAGCTCAGCTAAAACCCATTCCCAAAGCTCCCCCTTCATGGATCCCTCCCATCCTTCACTTAGTTCATAGAACATGGCAGTGGTTTTTTTTGTTCACTCTATTTGAGACATCTTGTTGCCCACTGGGTATAACCCCAACACCCTCCCTTCCAGCTTCCCTTTCCAGGATATCTCAAGTTGTCTCTTCCCCCCACTTCATGCCTGGCCCTCTTCCTGGGAGCATGGCCTGCCTCAGTTTACCCTCCACCTGTCATCTTCCTGGAAATTATGTCTCCTTCAGGGGTCTACTCAAACAGTACCTCCTCTCTAGGGTTCTTCTTGGCTTTCTGGAAGACAAATTTCTCTCTTAGCTGTGCTCACAGATCTTTGGATATATTTCTCTTACAGCCATACAGCTGAACAGCTTTTATGTCACGTCTGTCCCCCTCCCTTGACCTTCTTGAGGACCTGGGATGAGCCTGGTCATTTTGGTATCCCTGGTTTCCAGCTCAGGGAATCAGAGAATTGCATTTGCATAATTAGTTTATACTTGCTTTTGGCTGCTTCTTTCATGAGAGATGTTGAGCCTGAGGTCCTTCCTGCCCTTCAGAAGCTACAGCTTCTATGTGGGAGGGCAGCACCTGACATGGCCTGGCAGGCTGTAGATCTCAGGCCTGGGAGCACCAGGTAGGAGGGTGGGCAGAAGCTGAGGTGCTCATGACCTGGCTGGGCTGCAGGTTTGACAACTACCTGAATTCAGCTCTCCGGGCTGGAGGAGAAGAAGGAGATGGGTGAGGAAGAAGACACTGCTGGGCAGAGGAACTCGCTGGGAGAAGTCCGGGAAGCCTGGGAAATCCACCATTTCTCCTCAGCTGTGGGGGCCACCTGGAGAGGAACAAAGAGATGCTGGAATGGATGCAGGAGAGCTAGAACGCAGCCCAGCAGGCCTGATGTCTCTTGCTGCTTCATTTTTTTTTTTTTATAATAGTTCTTACCACTCCCAGTGCCTGGGTTCTTTTAAACCATAGCTGGATGTGAGTGCTGCTTCTGATTTTACCAGGTGTCACCGCTGACCTTGCTCAGACTCATGGAGCTGCAAGGGGACAAGGCCAAAGAGTCCCAGAGGAAGCAGCTTCTTGGCTTCGCATTGTTTAGAGCCAGGAATAGAGCCACCCATTGTGTGGGGATTCAGCCAAGATTAAATGACTTTCCCCGAACAAACGGAAATCTATAAGGACTCAGAGATATTGTCGTTCTCCCTGCCCCACTTCCCTTTGGCCTGGAACATGAGGTCCACAAACAGAGGAACAAACACAGAGTTCTGATCTTTCAGAAGTGGGATGCATGACTGGCAGCAGCCGGCCAGCTCCCACCGCAGCTGAGACACGTTGTTCCAGGCCTGAAACCTCAGGCGGGGCCTTCAAGAGGTCAACTGGTGACTGTCCCTATCGCTGCAAGACTGTGTCTCCCAGGCCACATTAACAGAGTTGTCCCATCTAGCCACATCCCCCATTAGTGGTCCACCCTACTCAGCCCTGGCCCAGGCAAGGGCTGTCCCCTTTCAGTCCTGAGACCCCCTTGGGACCTGTGGTGACATCTCACAGTCTGATAGCCAGTGAACATGGGCAACCCATACATCTTGGGGTACATTCAAGCCTCTCCACATTTCTCCTCTGTTTAGTGGTGGGACTTTAGGCAGATTCTATAACTGACTGACCCTCGATTTCTTTGCCTGAACGATGGAAGAAACCAGTGCCAACTCGGGGGATCATTAAGTCTTCCATGGGAGGGCTAAGTGCTCTTTAGTATATAAAAGCCCGAGCCACCTGCCCCCGCCTCCACCTGCCAAACGTCTTGCTCTCCATCTTTTAGAGCCTGCACGCTCTCCTTTCACCCCATCATAGGAAGGCAGATTTCTTCAGCCCCCAGGCTCCCCTTCTCCCCTCTTCTGCCACCCCACCCCTTTGCTTCATTCTCCTTCTCCTGAAAACATGTTCTTGATGTCCTGTGGCTGCCAGGCTCTACCCACACACCAAACGCATCATGCGGGTGTAGACGAAAGACTTTAGAAGTTGCTGGGCCATGTAGCAGAGGAATGGTCAGAGGAGGCATGCAGGTGAGTTAACAGTGTGTGGGGGGGGAAATCCCTGAGCTAGAAGAACCCGGCCAATGGGAATACAAGGACCCGGCCAGTGGGAAGGAGTGGGCAATGGCCCGTGAAGCCAGTGGGCCAGGGCTGGGGCCCTCCCCTCCTGGAGCTCACATGCAGGTAGGCAGGCAGAGGAGCAAGTTGGAATAGCTCCATTAATGCTCCAAAAGGGACCCCTCAGCAGGAGAAGGTCAGAGGACCCCCTGGAGGGAGCTCGGCCACTTTCATGGCCAAAGCTACTGGAATTACTAGTCACACAATAGTCAGCTTAAACACAGGCTCTGGGCCAAGGTCGAGGCTCTGGCCAGACAGTCCAGCCTCTTGCCCTATTGGCTGATGACAGGAAACTGGCAGCAAAGGAGCTCCAGAGCAGGGAGTCCACCCTGGACGCCCTCTCCCTGTTTGCTTTTGCTTTTTCTCTCCCTCTCCCTGTTTCCTTCTCTTCTCTTTTGTGTCTCAGTATTTTCTTCTGGACTCTGAGGATAGAGCCCCATGAAGGCAAAAGCCATGACTGTGCATCAGCACCAGCTGGGACCTTCCAAAACCAGAGGGGCTCGGGGGGTACTTCTGGGTCCATTTAGATCAGTCAGATTTTGAGGAATTAGTCAAGACCTGTGTGGGTGGTGACTCGGGTTCTCCTACCGCACAGTGACAGAGCATTAGACGGGCTCACAGCTGGGGGCCCCACTTTCCCTGAGCTGGGAGGCTGCCGCCTCCTGGAGGGCAGTCCGTGTGTTCCAGACCCTGGAATTACTAGTGGGACCGCAGTTTTGTAGTGCGAAACACCCATGTGAATCCCGTCACTGAGGCTGCAGGGGAAGGAGGTCGTAAACATCCAAACACACACAGGCATGCATGTGCTTATGCTCACAGTAATAAAAACTGATACGACTTGAGCACTTACTATCTATCAAGCACTTACATATACCAGAAGTATTTATTATTATCATTATCACTGATAGGTCTGAATCACAGACCACAGGAAACTGAGGCACAGGGAGGCTAGGCAACTTGCCCACATGAACAGTTAGGAGGTGGTGGAGTGGGGTCTCTCCTAAGCTCTGCACCAGTGTGGATAGAGATTCCTCACCAGCTTTGTCCTGTGTCAGGGCTGGAGCACCCTCTGTTTTCCTCTCTCCCAGAGCGTGACTCCAGTTAGGGACCACCTGACCCCAGACCGCAGCACTCACCCTGACAGCATCTCCCATGCTCTGAAGAAGCAGACTGAGTCCCCAGGTCTCAGCCACAAGACCAAGCAAGCAAGCACGAGCAACCAACCCACAAATGAATAAAAATCCCAAACTCCAGCTGCTGATAAAACAACTCAAAACTGGAGTCTTCCTCAGACCTTACCAACAGCATCTTCTTGGACCGGAGGTACATGCCCTGTGGTCCCTTTGCTCCCAATGCACAGGCATTGAAAAGCCTTTAACTTGGAGGGAGACTGACGATTTCCTGAAGGGACTTCAGAGGGGCTGAACGCCCCTTTATGCCCTAAAAGGCCCCCCTCCTGCCCATCTACTGCCTGAAGTCCGCCCTTTCTGACCTCACTCTCCAGCTTAAAGGCTCCGATCCTCACTGGAGTGCAAGTACCTGTGAGGGGAAACATTTTCAGATCTCAGCTATTCACACCACAGCGTAAATGGATTGCAGACTATTTCTCGTGAGGAGGTTTTACTGGGAACAGGGTCTGGACACATTGGAGACTAGGAGAAGGTGGAGGACCCAGGGAGGAGATGGACAGCCAGAAAGAGGGTTTCAGGCTGGAGCTAGTCTTTGCAGGTGGGGCACATTCCCTATACTCTCCTGGGAGCCTCTGGGATGTCCCCTGAAGACACACAGAAGAGTAAGGGTCGCACACACGGATGATGAAGAAAAGCCTCCACCCTCCACCCAGGGCAAGCCTGTTTCTTTGCATTCTCTCCCTGGCCTCACTCCAACCCCATCCCAATCTTCTCTTTCTGCATCTCCGATTCCTGAACAACACCTGATGTTCTCTTAATTTGCAGCCCCTCAGCTCTTGAGTGTCTCTATAAAGATTATTTTTTGCTTTTGCCACTTCTGTGAGCTTGGGCTGTGTAACAGCAGTGTGTTGTCCTTTTCCCATTCCTGCATCCTAAGCTGTACACCTTGAGAGGTAGAGCACTCTCCTACCCTCTCCCCCTCCAGTATCTGCTGCAGTGTTTTGCCCTCCACAAGCTATCAAGTAATGCTCACTGGTTTACTCTGGTTTGATTTCAATTGGCCCACAAGATGATTTCCACCCCAGTCTCCAAGGTGGATGAACCGCCCCGAGAAGAGACCTCAGGGAGGTTGGAGAGGGAATGGGGTAGGTCAGAATCCTACCTCCTCAGGTGAAACTACCTGAATGAATATCTCCCCTTAGCCATACTTGAAACAACCCATTCTGCAGCCAGGTTCGGCCTATAAGGTGATGCCAACCCATCTTGTCCTCTCTCCAAAGCCATCATTTTCTGCTTCCCATTTCTGAAAATTGGAGGTTTATACAAGTGTTGAGAATGAGCCACGTACCTGGCAGGTAGCAGCAGGGGGTCTGAAGTGGCAGATGATTCCTGGTGAGCTCAACTCCCTGCAAAAGGCATGACTGTAGTAAAATGTCTTGGTCCCAGATACTAAGGTCCCCTGGACATGAGCTGGCAGCTGAGTTCAGGGGGCCAGTTCATCTGTGACAGAATTATCTACTCACCTTCTACCTTAAGACACATTGCGTGCTCTGCCCTTTGCTATAAAAACCAAGATAGACGGAACAAAACGAGGAAGTCTCTGTCACATCCTGTCTCTGTTAGAAAAATCATGAATTGAATTTCCATGGACAATATCCCCCTAAGGTATTAGAAGGAGGGGAAAGGTAGCTGGAAGCTTTGCAGAGACTGAATTGCAGAGACTCGGAGCAGGGAGAAAATGCTCCAGTTGGCTGCCTGGGATCTTTGGGGCCTCCGGGAGACAGGATGGCCATCCCCAGCTGGCCCCTCTCTCCTCAGTGTCACGGTGAAGGATGCAGAGACTAGGCTGGACTATGTACAAAGGGCTGGTGCTCAACTGTTACCAGCTATGCCCTTCTCTGCATGGCAAGGGAAGTAAAGAAGATAGCCTGGGAGCATTGCCGTAAGTAAAGCCTGCAAGAGCTATTCACATACCACTTGGAAGTAGGGTGGGGCAATGTACTGGGATTTCTCTGTGGAGCTCAACAAAGAGGAAGTAAGCATTACCTCACACCACCCCATTGCCATGGCCATGGTGCAGGGACCTGGCTGAGCCCCACACTGACATCTTTCCTAGGGGACAGGTCAGAGCTGGGCACAGTGTAGCTCATTCACATGCAGGACACCCTCAGGGACTCCCAGAATTGCCTGATTTTGGGGGATGGGCTTGTGCAGGAGCTAGGGCTTAGAGTAAGTAGGTGGAGGAGAGGACAGTGAGCTGAAGGTGACGCTCCATGTTCAGGCAGGCTGGTGCATGCATCACAGGATTATGCATGCATAAAGATATCCTAGGATGGCAAAGGGGCTGTGTGGGGAGCTCAGGTGGTGGGTGATGCAGGTACCTGGAGATGGAGAAACAGAGGAGAGCTTGGGAACATATTAGGCATAAAATGAACACTGAACAAGATAAGGAGCAGGAGCAGGAAAATGATGAGGGCGAGGGGAACAGATATTCTGAGTGGAAGGAGGTGGTTAGCATGTGTAGGGTAGGAAGAGGTTATGGGCTTGTCTTGATAGTTTATGAAACTCACCAGTGGAAGGGAAAGCTGGACAAATGTATGCTACGTGAAATAAGTCAGACAGAGAAAGACAAATACCATATGATTTCATTCATGTGGAATTTAAGAAACAAAACAAGCAAAGGGGAAAAATGAGAAAGAGAGAGTCAAAGCAAGAAACAGACCCTTAACTATAGAGCACAAACTGATGGTTACCAGAGGGGACGTGGGTGGGGGGTTGGATTATATGGGGATTAAGGAGGGCACTTGTGATGAGCACAGGATGATATATGGAACTGTTGAATCACTATATTCTACACCTGCAACTGATATTATACTGTATATTAAAGAACTGGAATTAAAATAAAAACTTAAAGTAAAAAAAAAAATAGATGGGATCAAATTGCAAAGGACTTTTCACGTCACACAGTTGTTCTATGGACATCCAGGAGCCATTTGGAAGTTGAAAGAACCTGAAGTGATTCAGTCCGGAGAAGAAAAATGGTGACCATACTGATGGACTATTTGGAAACATTTATCTTGACCTTTTCATTGTCCTTCCCCTGGGGTCCACCACATTGCCTGGGGAGAAGAGAGACTGTCACATGAGAAATGCCAAAGCCACAGGTGACATCCACGTCTGTGGCTCTGGACACAGTCCTGCTGGGATGTGGGAGGGAGACCCCACCTGCTACTCTGCCTACACAGCGTCTCTGGCAGCGACAGGACCCTGTGCGCCATCCCACCAACTGCATATGGCTCCCTCCATTTCAGAGTCCTCGGGAAACACACAAAGGCCTGTATCCAAAAAGAGAATGACCCCTGGACTCCTGGGGGGCTGTCAGTGGGAAGGGAAGGCCTTCCACCTGCCCTCGGACAGTGGAGAACCCACCCTGCTCAAGCCTCTCCATTGAGTCATTTAGACCAATTCTCCTTGGTGTCCACCAGCCCTCCCCAGGGGGTTTTCTGAGGGGACTTGGGGGCGGGGGAGTGAGAGAACTCCCTCTGCAGCACAAGGGTCATCCTCAAACACAGCATGGGGCACCAGAGGACATGGAGCGAAGAGTCATGCTGAACTCAAAAGTGGATGAGCTAATCCTTCTCTGCCCAGGAAAGTGCAAAAAAAAAAAAAAGGCAGTAAGAGGGGCTTAGGATGAACTTGTGAATGCAGAGGCAGGCTTGGGAAGGTTGGGGAGCCGTGTCCTCTCCTGAGTTGGAAAAAACCTGTTTTCCCTCCTCGTCAGGGTCCAGGCGGACTGTGTGTCACCTCTGTCTCCACCTCTCCTCTCGGTCCTCATCCTAACTTTCCCAGCCTTCTCTCTTGTTACCCCCACCCCTGATCCTCCCCAGTCAGCACCTGCAGCCACCATCTCTTTCATACGGCATTCTACCCACTTCTTCTCTCTGCCAATCCATACTCTTTCCCCAAGATCCTGCTCAAAAGTCCTTCTTCCGGTGTCTTCATGGGTGAACTCCACCTTTCTCGGTGTACAAACCTCTTCTTTCTTACTCTTCAAGTTGCCCCTAGAGTCTGAATGTGTGTAAACGTGTCACACTTGGCAAATGTCTTTATGTGCCTGTGTTTTCAACTACAGTTCTGGCTCCTGGAATTGAGGGATCAAGTCTCCCTGGCCCTTGGCATATTCTCATACACCAGCAAATTACCCCTTACAAAGGACGCTAGTCAGTTGCATGGACTGGCATACAAAAGAAGAGACAGTTATCAACAGAGATGGATTTTGCTCTGTACTCCTTAGGGGCAGAAAGAATGGATTTGAACATTGTTTCATGTGTCTGTTAACCATTTGTATGTCTTCTTTGGAGAAGTGTCTGTTCATGTCTTCTGCCTATGCTAAGTGAAATAAGTCAACAGAGAAAGACAATTATCATATGGTTTCACTCATATGTGGAACGTAAGGAATAGCTCGGAGGACCATAGGGGAAGGAAGGGAAGACTGAATGGGAAGAAGTCAGAGAGGGAGACAAACCATGAGAGACTCTGGACTCTGGGAAACAAACTGAGGGTTACAGAGGGAAGGGGGGTGGGGGGATGGGGTAACAGGGTGATGGGTATTGAGGAGGGCATGTGTTGTGATGAGCACTGGGTGTTATACGCAGCTAATGAATCACTGAACACTACATCAAAAACTAATGATGTCCTATATGGTGGCCAACTGAACATAAAAAAAAAAAAATCCTTTCTGGAGTTCCAAAAAGGGAAGAACGGATTTTCTAACTTCTCATCACCCGCTCCCCCACCCCACTCAGCCCAAAGCATGGCCCCCCTGATCCTCCCTCATTACATAACTTCCTATGTTGTTCTCCAAAAAGCTCAGGCTGAAAGTCCTGTGCCTGCCAGCCAGCACACCCTCACCGTTGTACTTTTGTCCCACAAACGGAGAAGCACACACACGCACTGAGAGTGGGAGAAGTGCACCGTTCCCTGAGCTGCAGGCTCGCGTGTTTAGCTGGGTCCCAGGGGAGGGGGTGTTGCGGAGCATGGAGGACTGCCCAACCAGCCAGGTCTCCAAGGGCGATGGGCATTTCTGGGACGACTTGGAGAGGGCTGCCCAAAAGCGTCGGCACTGGGCACTCCCGGCTCAGAAGACTTGCCCTGCAGTAAAGAGTTAACCAACACCTTCTCATAATATGCAGAACGAGAACTGGAAGTAAATAGCCACCCGCTGAATGCAGGCCCCGTGAGAACCGTGAGAACCGTGTGCCCACGAGCCCTTTCCCTCTGGAGGAGGGAAGCGCATGAACTCTGCTTAGTGTACCTTGATTGTGCTTTTCCACAGAGCCAGCTCAAACTTACAGTTGGACAGAGATTGAACTATATAAAGAGATTGTAATTAAAAAAAGAAGAAGAAGATTGGGCTGTTGTTCTCAAAGATGGTGCTTCCCACCCATGGGCACCAAGCCTGTGCTTCCTACCCCAGCCCCGAGTGGGGGCCGCTGTGTCATCGACATTAATGCTGACCCATTCCTGTGTTCCTAGAATAAATTCTATGTAGTCAGGGTGCGGTATTTTTACAAAATTCTCCTCTGTATTCTAATATTTAATATCAGCTTCTTCTGTATTCATTAGTGAGGTAGGCTATAATTTCCCTTCATCTCTCTCTCTCACCAGCCCCACCCCCAGCGTTATTCTCATTCAGTTTGGAATAAAGATTGTGTGGCGGGGGCTTCTGGTGGGCTCAGTTGGTAGAGCCCCTGAGTTGGAGCCCTGTGTTGGGCGTGGAGACTACTTAAAAAATAAAATCTTAAAAAAAAAAAAGATTGTGCAGCTAATTAGAACTAAGGAAACTTTCCATCTTCTCTGCTAAGAACTTTTTTTATGTGCCACAGAACTGTTGTTTTGCTAGAATTAACTCAGAACCATCTGGACAAGAGCTTTGGGGACAATAGATGCATAACTATTGTAAAAATATGTACTGATGGTATTTGTTCAGTACACGAATAGACCAGAATAAACAAATCAATTTGGGTCATTTATATTTTCCTGGAAAATTACTAATTTCACCTGTATTTTCATATTTATTGGTTTAAACTCTGTGTGATAATCTCATGATGTTTAAACCTCTGTATCTGTTGTTTCTGATATTAATGTGTTCCTTCTTTTTTCTCTCCGACTTCTTTCATTCCTTTGAAGTCTTGCTAAAAAGTTTATTTTACTGATGTTTTGAAAGAAAATGCTATTGTTTTCACTGAGCCTATCTTCCTATTTCTTTGATAGCTGTTTTTGTCTTTTAGATTTTTTTCTTGTTTTACTTTGGGAGGGATCGTTTTATTATCCTTTTTCTGACAGTTTGATTGACATGCCTGTGACCTCATTTATTTTGTAACTCTTCCTTTCTACTAGATGCATGTAAGACTAGTCATTATTCTCTGTGTATTCCCTAGTCCACATCCCATATATAGTTTATTCATAGTTGTTTATTTTTGAGTAGTCTGTAATTTTAGTTTTGTTTTCTTCTTTTCTTTTGCAGATTTTATTTATTTGAAAGAGAGAGAGAGAAGAGGAAGGGAGAGGGAAAGTAGACTCCCTGCTGAGTGGGAAGCCCGATGCAGGGCTCCATCCCAGAACCCTGAGATCATGACCTGAGCTGAAATTAAAAAGTCCGCTTCACCGACTGAGCCACCCAGGTGCCCCTGTTTTCCTGTTTAATGCAAGAATTATTTAGAAGAATACTTTTGATTGCCCACCCCTTTGTTTATAAACTTTCTCTGTGATCTTGTTTTAGATATTACTCTAAATAAGTTACCATATACAATGTATGTAGAACAGTGTCAGGCATATAATTAATAAGTGTTTGCTATTTTCATCATTATTTTTTATATTAACATACAACGTGTTATTTGTTTCAGAGTATGATCTATTATAAGAAACATAAGATTTTTTTCTGCCACAAGATAGTCTCCATCATTTATTTATTTATTTATTTATTTATTTATTTATTTATTTATTTATTTATTTATTTATTTATTTTTGCTTATTTGAGAGAGACACAGCGAGAGAGGGAACACAAGCAGGGGGAGTGGGAGAGGGAGAAGCAGGCTTCCTGGGAAGCACAGATGTGGGGAGCAATACAAATTGTGTCCTCCTAGCAAACAAAAGTCAAGGGGCTCGATCCCAGGACCCTGGGATCATGACCTGAGCCGAAGGCAGACGCTTAATGACTGAGCCACCCAGGTGCCCCAAAGTCTCCATCTTTTAATAGGAGAACTTAAGTTGTCATATTTATTATGGTTATTGATTTCCTTGGACTTACTCTCCTCTTATTTTATGTTCCTATGAAACATGCTTTCTTCTTGTGTATTTTCTTTCCTGACTAGGTGGGTCATAGAGTTCTTTCTTCCTGACCCCTCCAGTGGTTTGAAAGTTCTATAACCTATCTTTATCTATAATTACCCTTAAAAATTTATACATTTATATACATTTTTTCTCGATGTCTAGAAGTGCTGGTCACTTCTGAATGAGACAAAATATTGAGCTTGCCTTTATCTCTCTTGCCTTCCTTTCTGCTCTTCCTCCCAGGTTTGGTTGAAACCATCTGAAAATTTTGTTTCGGATGCTCTTACATACAATTGTCTTTCCATTTTAGGAACTATTTTCTAGGATTACATTAAAAATCACAGGTGCATTAGCAGCAGTCATAAGAACAATCACCACTTTGGGAAATTTTGTTGCTTCTCTCTCTTTCTTGAGTTACATATCTCGTCTGTCTTTCCTCGGGTTTATATTCCTTGAAAAATCCTCTAGTATTTTATTTCAATAAATTTCTTTTGGAAATATGATTTCTCTGATTCTCTTCATTTCTGAAGATTTTCTTTTACTTTCTTAATTGGAAGATGATTGTTTAAAAAGGTAGGTGTGACCATGGGAGGAAAGAGGATCATAACAGAGTCAAGTGGGAAGAGGAGTGGGAAGGTGCAGGATGGGATAAAAGAGATGATCCTGATCCCTCAGAGCAGAGAGTCAACCGACAGGAAGTTGTGATGTAAAAACACACAGTGTAGACATGTGAGAGGTAAGTGAAACGGAGTCACTTATGTCAAGGTGTTCTTAAAGAGAGCCAAGAGGCCACTAGAGGTCACTAAGGATCTGGGCTTTCTGCACATTCTCACCAGATGAAACCATAAAATTTGAACTGGGCTAAACTGCAAATATTCCAAGGACTCTGCCCAAACACCTGCAACTTGCTACAATAAGAGACTTGCTTAGTGAGTGATAGCCTTAGCAACCAATTATATTCAGCCAAGCTTAGTTTTCTGCTGCCAACACCAACCAAAAGTCTTTGGAAACAACCCATAGAAACATTTCATTTTGTCTTTTGAAAACCCTTGACTTTTGTTTGCTAGGAGGACACAATTTGTATTGCTCCCCACATCTGTGCTTCCCAAATTGTAATTCTAAGACCTCAAATAAATGCTTTTGTTTTATTTCAGCTCTTCCTTTTTTCTCATTCAACCAACCTAAGGAAGTAACTACAGAAAAATCAAAATCAAAAGCCACAGAGCTCTCCCTCTGGGCAAAAAGATTGGGAGGAATAGAGGAAAGGAGAGAAAGAGGTTAGGGGACTGTTGCTTTTTATTACAGTGCTTTTGTCCAATTTCACTCTTCAAACACGAGCCTGCATTACTTTCATTAGAATAAGTCTTCTTAAATACAAAGAAAAATACAAAGGAGCTTCTTAGTTCCATCCAGATCTGGGCTGTGAGGTCAGATTTTATATGTGAGTGACTTAGCTAATGGCCCCAGCTGCATAACTTTGAAGGCTTTGTCTTCACTCCTGATTTGCTGAATGGGAATCTATTAGTGAGTCTGACTCCTGATCCAGTGCTCTGAAAAATAGGTCTGTTGAAGCCAGTAAGGGCAGATTTTTGGACTCTTAAGATTCTGAGTATATTCTAGAAGCTGAATTAGAATCCCAGGCAAACAGAGGCTGGGTTAGAGTCCCAGACTTCCCTGTTCATAAGACAGAAAGCCTGTATTAAAGGCAAGCTTCTTTGTTTGCTAGATACCATTAAGAATATGGCAGCTTTTCAGTCAACTGAAATCCCTCCTTTCCAAGCCCTTACTAACTATATGCTGCATCACTATGGTGTTCATTCTGTTTGCTTCCTTTCCTGTAGGCATTACATTACTGTGGGTAATTTGCCATTTCAAGGGCTTCTTTGGGAAACTTAATATCTCCCCAAACCATCTCATCTAAGATGTATCCCTTCCCGTCACCTTCATGCCCCCATCCTTTTACCACCTCCAATCTTCCCTTCAGCTCCCTTAGATCTTTTGATAAGGCACCCTTCATACCCCTACCTCCTGCATTCTTCTGCTCACCCCTGTGAGCCCCTTCCCATTCTAGCCCCTCAACTCCTTGTAGTCACTCAAACTCCGTGCTCCCCCATCAGGGGTCTCAAGGACCCAGGGACCCCAAAAGCAACCACTTGACATTGAAAAAAAAAAAACTAATTGGAGGCAGACTGGCTATTTTACCCACTCATATGGGCTTTGGAGATACCCAAATGTCCAATGTCTTCTCAGTCCTCAGCCCAGATTTAGCCCACAGCTTCTGTAAGATTAGATATTGGGACAAAGGCAATCTTAAAAGTCGCCTCCCACAAATACAGTGAAGAGTTTTAGCTCCCATATTGAGCCTGTAACCATAACTTCTTCCATCTGGCAGAAACACAATTCTGATAAAAATATAAAGAAGGGCAGAGAGAGGATCAAGGCTTATACACACTAGTGAGTTTTGTATTCTGTGTTTATGCCCGACTCCTGGTTAAATTTTTAGAATGAAAACCATAAAATCTCTACTTGTGTCTGTCTGTATGTATAGTATGTGTATGTGATATTTTCCCACCTCCAGATGGTGTTACCAAATTAATTTATAAAATCCCTTAAGGAAACTCTATTCTAATTGGTTTAGATAAAAATAAGTGCTTATATAAATTAAATGTTCCTAAAATTCCTGAGAATACAGAAATATTTTTCAAATTAACTTGATTTGAGTAAATCTTTGATAAATAAGATTGTTTTGATATTGTAGGTTTCATTAAAAAACAGCCATGTCTTCCTAACTGTTAGTATTAAATAAAATACGGGCATACATTCTTATTCTACTTGAACTTACTAATCAAATAAGTGAATATTATATTTGTTAGATGTGTAAGACTATAAAAATTATAAATTTGATCTTAATCAAATCAAGTCATTCTTTTTTTTTTAAGATTTTATTTACTTATTTTAGATAGAGACAATGAGAAAGAGAGAGAGAGAGAGCATGAGAGGGGGAGGGTCAGAGGGAGAAGCAGACTCCCCGCTGAGCAGGGAGCCCAATGCGGGACTCGATCCTGAGATTCCAGGATCATGACCTGAGCTGCTCATGACTGAGCCGAAGGCAGTCGCCCAACCAACTGAGTCACCCAGGCACCCAATCAAATAAAGTAATTCTAACAAACTTTATTTCAATAATAATTGTTTTATATGTCTGCTTAAAAGAAGTTTCCAAAATCTTTTTTTATTATTATTGAAATATAATTGACAAACCATGTTATATTAGTTTCAGGTGTACAACACAGTGACTCAACAATTCTAGACACTGCACTTAGCATAATAACTTCTAGGTCTATCCATGTTGTCACAAGTGGCAAGATTGCATTCTTTTTTTATGGCTGAGTAATATTCCTGTGTGTGTGTGTGTGTGTGTGTGTGTGTGAGAGAGAGAGAGAGAGACATCTTCTTTATTCATCTATTGATGGACATTTAGGTTGCTGCCATATCTTGGCTGTTGTAAATAATGCTGTGATGAACATAGGGGTACATATATCTTTTTGAATTAGTGTTTTCATTGTCTTTGGGTAAATACCCAGTGGTGGAATTATTGAATCATATATAGTTCTATTTTTAATTTTGGGAGGAACTTCTATACTGTTTTCCACAGTAGCTGCACCAATTTATATTCCCACCAACGGTGCACAAGGGTTCCCTCTCCTCCACATCCTCACCAACACTTGCTATTTCTTGTCTAGCCATTCTGACTCATGTAAGGTAATATTACATTGTGATTATGATTTATATTTCCCTGATTATGTGATGTTGAGCATCTTTTCATGTGCTGTTGACCATCTGTACCTCTTCTTTGGAAAAATGTCTATTCAGGTCTTCTGCCCATTTTATAATCAGGTTATTTGTCTGTTTGTTTTTTGGTGTGGAGTTGGGTAAGCTCTTTATTTGTTTTGGGTATCACCCCTCATCAGATATATGCCTTGCAAATATTTTCTTCCATTCAGTAGGTTACTTTTGTGTTTTGCTGATGGTTTCCTTCACTGTACAAAAGCTTTTTATTTTGATGTAGTCCCAATAGGCTGTTTTTGCATATGTTTCCCTTGCTTGAAGAGACAGATCTAGAAAAGTATTGCTAAGGTTGATGTCCAAGAAATTACTGCTTATGTTTTCTTTTAGGAGTTTTATGGTTTCAGGTCTCATATTTAGGTCTTTAATCCGTTTTTGAGTTTATTTTTGTGAATCATGTAAGAAAGTGACCCAGTTTTTTAAAATAGAAAAGAGAGTGGTTTTATCCTTTTGTATATAGCTGTCCAGTTTTCCCAACACACAAAGGAAAAGATGCTCAACATCATTCCTCATCAGGGAGATGCAAATCAAAACTTGAAGAGACTGTTGTATATTCTTACCTCCTTTATTGTAGATTAATTGGCCATATAAGCATGGATTTACTTTTGGGATCTCATTCTGTTCTATTGGTCTATACATCTATTTTATGCCAGTACCATAATGTTTTGATTGCTATAGCTTTGTCATATATCTTGAAATCTGGGATTGTGATCATCTCTAGTTTTGTTCTTCTTTCTCAAGATTTCTCAGGCTATGTCTCAATAAACATGTGGGCACTGAAATTTAAAATACAATACCACTTACAACTGCTCAAGAAAAGAGAAACACCGTGCTATAAATCTCCTCAAACACGTATAGAACTTATCTTCTATATACAATGCACATAACTGAATTGTTATTGGCACTCTTGAAGTACCAATATTACAATGATGGAGAACATTTTGGTGTTTGCCAGTTGTCAGGGATGAGAGGGTCAGGGAAGGGGGTGGTTGTAGCTAGAAAAGGGCAACAGGAGGAATCCCTGTGCTTTGTATCAATGTTAACAAGCCAGTTATGATACTACGGCTCTGCAAGATGTTACCATTGGGTTGACATTGCTGTATTATTTTTTACAACTACATGTGAATCCCCAAATATCTCAAAATAAAAAGATTGTTTAATACAAATTTTAAAAATACATACACATGTAAACACTCATGTTCCCACCTTTAGTTCTGTCATCACCTTGAGGGTCTTGAGAAAGCCTGGGAATCGCAGCAACATGCTGTTTCAGAAACTAGTCTCAGTGCACTTCACGGATACGGGACGGGAGCCTTGACCTTAGCTGCGAGTTTATTCTCACGCTTTTTTCACGATGTTGTGATGGATTGCACTTGGGGTATGAAAGAAAGAAAGGAGTTCATGTTTGGTACCTGAGCTGGTGTAGATTGAAGAATGTTGTTGTTGTGAGGTAGGGAGACTGCAGGGACTCCATTTTTAGAAAGGCTCCCTCTCTGCTGTTTCTATAATAGACCCTATTTACTCATGTTCTGTATTTCACCTTGCATCTGAATTAAACCAAAGAAGCTATGTTCCTACTCCAAAGGGAAAGCAAGAAAGTTAAATCATTCTGAGTTCATCCTAGGCCCCCAAACACCTGATAACATCTGAGAACTGGATCCCAAACATGTTCCCGGACACTAGCTTTGAACAAACCTCAGCTGACAACGACATCAATACCCACTACCTTCTATGATTTATAAAATAACACCTGTTTTTTACCTGTCATTTGCCCTTGATCAGAACCTACCCTGGACTCCTGAATGAACATGTACCTTGGACCTCTTTCCAATATAAACTCCTAGCCCCAAGCAACAGAGACTTACTCTCCTTTCCTTTCCAAGTCTCCCAAACAGTCCACCTGATATACTCTATCATTTACGCTATTTAATAAACTCTGCTTTCACTTCCTCCTGGTTTGAGTTTGACGTCTCTCCTGAGCAAACCCAAGGACCCTCTTGCTGGTCCTGTGTGTCCCCCTCTGGGTCCTACGTCAATTGTTCTAAGGTCCTTGCACCAGGGGCACAGGACTCTGCTCTGGGGACCCCTGTGGCCCCTCAAACCATCCACCATCTCTCGGTCTCTCCTGCTGCAGAGATGTGGCCCCATCTGCCAGCCGGAACCCTGAGCCTGATAAAGGAAATTTTCAAGTTTTAATATTTGTAGTCCCTGCGCCTGGTCTCCCAAGGAAGCTCACACTTTTACGAAGGTCAGAATGTCTTCATCAAACTTCAAAGTATGGGCTCTCTTTCTGCCCTGAGCACACATTGTGCATCTGCTTCGTTAGCCAATGACCTAAAAGAAACATTTCAAACTAAAGATAAGAGTAAAAATCTCCCTATGTTCTGTTCCCATATCTCCAAAGCCTGCAACCTCGCACTGACTAAAAGCAAAAGATAAAGTTTATATTTTTCTGAAATGTCTTTCATCATGATGATTTGTAACTCTTGATGTAACAAAAAACCATATATAACCCAGGATTAAACATTCCCTCTCTGGAGCACTCTCTTCTTTGTGTATCCGAGCAGCTGTCCTCACTTGCACTTGTGATCACATAAAACTCTCTTCCTTTCTTTTCAGAAATTCTGAAAGGTTTGTTCCTTTTGCATCGACAAGAGCACCCCTTGCTGTGGATTTGAAAAAGACTATGAGAGCAGAGACCCAGAGGCCTACCCTGGAGGGTGAAGGTGCAGAGTCTGTCTGTGTATCCACCAAATACTTTCACTTCTGTCTTCCTCTTTCCAAAATGTGATTGAGGCTTTTCTCATTTAACACACCCTCTGAAGCTCTTGAACTTGGGAAAGGCCTTCGCCTTCATGCTTCCCTGCTCAGAGTTGAACTGTGTGCAGGCTCCCTTAGCTGAAGAGCAGGGATTGCTGTGACAAGGTTCCTTCCCCTAACCACGCCTTCCCTGAGCTACTTTTTAACTTTTAATTTGGATTGTTTGGATATATAGAAAGGAAAATATAATGAATCCCGATATTCCTATCCATCACTAGCTTCAAAAATCACCAATTCCAAGGGTGCTTGGGGGGCTCAGTCAGTTAAGCGTCTGCCTTCGGCTCAGGTCATGATCCTGGAGTCCTGGGATTGAGCCCCGCATTGACTCTCCCTGCTTGTGCTCTCTCTCTTTCCCTTTCAAATGAATAAATAAATAATATATATATATATATCACCAATTCCTGGTCATCTCCTGTCATCTAAATGCTCGTCTAACCCCTCAACCCTCCACATAATTTTGAAGCAAATTTCAGACATTATTTCACCCATAAATATTTCAGTGTATATCTCTAAAAGTATCACTTTCTAGGGGCACCTGGGTGGCTCAGTCGTTAAGCATCTGCCTTCGGCTCAGGTCATGATCCCAGGGTCCTGGGATCCAGCCCCGCATCGGGCTCCCTGCTCCGCGGGAAGCCTGCTTCTCCCTCTCCCACTCCCCCTGCTTGTGTTCCCTCTCGCTTGTGTCTCTCTGTCAAATAAATAAATAAATAAAATCTTAAAAAAAAAAAAGTATCACCTTTTAGAGATATTACATGATAGTAGCCATAACTTATCTTTAAAAAAGTAACAATACCTATTTTCTATCATCAAATATCCAGTTATTATTCTCATTTCCCCCACTTTCTGCCACAGACAATATATAGGGATATTTGGTCTGTATGTTCAATTGGCATGCAAATAAATTCCAAATTTATAATAAATTATAATTAGTTGCTACATCTCCTAAGTATCTTGTAATCTGTTAGTTCTCTCTCCTTTTATTTTTCCTTGCAATTTTTTGTGAAAGAAAATGAAATTTTTCTGGTAGTCTGGATGTTGCCGTAGGTCACTGGCTTGATCACTTTTAACATGTTTCTCTGTCCCTGTATTTCCTGAAAATTGGTAACTGGATCTAGAGGCTTGATAAGATTCAGGGTTTTTCTGTTTGGTTGGTTGTTTTTTGTTGTTTTATCTTGTCTTTTTGTTTTTGTTTGCCCTACATCCATCCATTTTTTAGCAGTGGCAAGGACATCCTGTTAGCTAGGATGCAGTGGGGGGTTACTCAGGTCAGAAGGCTATCTGCACAGGGGACGAGGGAGAAGGGACAGAAACAGAGAAAGAATGTCTCTGTTTTGCAGAACAAGCAGCTCCCACCAAGGAGACATGTGGCCAGGAGTTCTAACGGATACACCCTTGCATGAGCCAGTTTGGAGCTGAGGACCTGTGCAGAAACCCTTTTAGCTCATAATACTAAGATCTCCGATGCGCAGGGTTTTCTGCTATTTATTGAACATCGTGTATGCACTAGCATGTTGACATGCTAGGTTTGCAGAGGTGAACCAAAGTGCCTAACTAACAAAATATTGAGAAGCACCCTGTCCCTCCCCCTAGCACAGTGAATAAAATTTTCCTGCACTAACCCCAAAGGGAAACAGTGCTTTCAGAACTATTTCCCTGTCTCCTTACTTGTTGCAAGTAGTAAAAAAAGTTTTTTTTCTCAAACCAAGAGACTTGGGCTGGTCCACTGGCTGATGTCCTGCAAACAGCGTGCACTTTTTGTTCAGTGACAATCCTAACCTCATCCTTACCCCACTGATTATCAGGGAAGCGTTTAGAAAAGAAACTTCTGGTTAAGTATTTGGTTATACTCATGTACAGGATAAATGCCTGACTTTTTCTCCCTTTATTTACCAGTTTTCTAAATAATGACGTGGTTCCCTAGCACCAAATGAGGTTTTAGGTATTTTTTTTTTTTAGTGCCATTATGAGGTGGTAGATCTAAACATACTAGATGTGTTTCAGTCCATTGCACTTATAATTCTCGCTGAAGCTCAGATCCGTTCGCCCGAAGGGAGCTGCCTCAGGCGGACCCCAATTCCTCTTGCCTGCAGCAGGGACGTCAGGCTCGCCCCCTCCCGGTCAGTCATTGCTCCTGGAGACCCCTAGTTCCTTTGTGTGCAAAACGGGATTTACATAGTCATTCTTATCCACAAACCTTTCACTTCTCCACCCCTAGTTACGATACCATTCCTAACAGTATGACAGCCACCCTCCATTTTAGGTTTACCTCTAAGACATCCTACGCTCTCTGGGTCAAAGGGCAGCAGGGCGGCCAGCACCAGCGAGATGCGGCCCGCCCACCCTCCTAGAGCGGCATCGGAAGTGCGCCGGCGGGCCTCGCGAGCGCTGCGCCGCAGCAGCCCCTCTGCCTTGGTTCCGCGTGCGCAGGGCGGGAGCTGAGGCGCCGGAGCGGCGTCGGGGCTGCGGAGGCCGGGCGCGGGCACGCGTCTCCCGGGGCGGCTGCGCGCTCCGACTGCGCCGAGCGGCGCGGAGGGCTGGCGGAGGCCGGCGCCCCGAACCCCAGCGCGGGGCGGCGGGGCCTGGCCCGGAAGCTGCCTCTGCCCCGCTCCCGCCGCGTCCGTCCGGGGGCTCCGCCGAGTCGCCTGCGCGGGGGCGTCGCGGGGCGGCCTCGGCGGAGAAAGCCTTGCGCGCGGCGGGGTGGAATTTTGCCGTATTCACCGTCTGGACGGCTGAGGAGTTGTTTAAGTGGGGGCGGGGGCGACAGGTGGAGGAGAGCGTTGCCGCCCGCCTTCCGCGCGGCCGTTCCAGCCGCGGGGGAGCGCAGGTGGCGGAGCACCGCCCGGCGGGGGACCTCCTCCGCCCCGCCGGGCGCCCGAGCGCGGGAGGGGATTGGCTTGCGCGACGGCCGGGGCGCCGCGAAGTCCGCACGAGCAGGCCTCCTCCGCAGCCCTCGTCCGCTCCGGTCCTCCCCGTGCTGCCCGTCACGGCCCTAAAGCCCAAAACCTCTTCCTTGGGGAACGTTACGTAAGCTCGCGGGTCGAACTTCGTGCAGTCGCGCTTATTTCCGTGGACGCCCCCGTGTGCAGAGTTTGCGTAAAATTTTCTGCCGTTTTCCGCCTGTTTGTCTGTCTGTCGTGAGTTCACGTGCTGTAGCCGCCAAGTCTAAGCCCAGAGGGAAAGTCTGTGTCCCCTTGGCACGTGTGATGCGTAGTTCCCAGTCCATAAATTCCTTTTAAGCGCGCGGGCCGAATCCATCCTTGAGGATGCTGGAGCGTGCTCTGAAAGCTGCGAAGTCTGCGGTTGCGTTTCCATGGAAAACCTCAGTCTGTTCTCCCAACACTTCGTATCTCTGTAGCGTCCGCATGTCCTCGTGCATTTTTGCCTTTGCACCAATGGAGAATCAGGCTTGCCCCGTGCATTAGAGTTCTCCAGAGAGACAGAAACAGTAGGGGACAGAGACGGAGGCTCAGGCGATTGTGGAGGCCAGGAAGTCCCCGAATCTGCAGCCCCAGTCAGCATCCTTAAGACCCAGAAAAAGCCACCATTTCAGTTCCAATGCAAAGGTACGGAAAAAGGCCAGTGTCCTAGTCTGAAGGCCACCAGGCAGGAAGAATTCTCTCTCACTTGCAGAAGGGTCAGCCTTTTTGTTCAATGTAGGCCTTCCACCGATTGGATGAAATCAGGAAGGGTAATCTGCTTTGCTCAGTCTGCCAATTCAAATGTGAATTTCATCCAGAAACACCCTCACAGACATGTGAGTAATGTTTGACCAAGTATCTGGGCATCCTGTGGCCTAGTCAAGTGGACACAAAATTAACCATCACACCCCATCACCAGCGAGTCGCCTTTAGGTCTTGCTGTGTGCTGCCTTATGCTTACAGGGAGGCAGGAGGAGCTCTAGGCATCATACGGACCCTGAAGCAGGAAGAAGAGGGAACAGGCAGTACCAGCCGGCTCTCTTCTGCGCTGGTTTTCTTTCTTTTCTTTTGTTTTTGTTTTTGTTCTAAGAAAAACCATTCCTGAGGTCCACAGCAGACTTCCTCACACACCCCAATGGCCCCAAATGGTCACCTGGCCTTTGGTTGCAAAGAGGTGGGGTGGGGGGTGGGAAATTGAGTGTCAGTTAAAGGAGAGTAAGAATCATTGTATTTGGTCATCTTACACTAATCATGATTGGCTTGGGAGTATTGCTACTCTTTATAATCTGGGGGCTCCATTAGCTGAGAAGGGAGATGGAATGGCTAAGGGAGGGGGTGGGGCATACAACAGTATCAGACATAGTTCACAAACAGAAAAAAATTCAATCTAGCCCTGCGTCTCTGAGACTGCATTCTTAGCATCTTTAGGGTTTGGGATGTTCATAAACTCAATCACATTTGTATAGACAATTTCTTGGCTGTTTTCTAAAAGTTAATTCTCTTTATTATGTTTGAACTTCAATAGTTTCAAACCCAGATGGCAGCCTTCTTTCTCCTGTTTCTGTGTCTCTTGGGGTTGGGGGAGGGTGTCCTTCTCAAAGTGGAAAATGGGGGTCCTGGCACTGATCATCTGTCTTGGTGGCTCTGTGGATCTGCCCAGATCCCGGGGCAAACCACTCATTTCCAGAGCAGGTCCCTCCCTGTTGCAATCAGAAGACTCCCACCTTACCCTCCCACGCTGGTCCTGGCCAATGGCCTGGATGTGCTCACAGGTGATGCCTGAGCCACCTCTCTCCCCGTACCATCCCATCTTCTGACCCGGTGCCCCACGCAGTGCCTTGTCTTAGACTGGACCAGGGGCCATTTCTGCGGGATGCAGATGAGATGTTGCTGCTTTCATGATTCAGATCTTTTATGGTGCCCCACACCTGAAGAATGAAGTCCCAGGACCTAAAGTTCAGAATTTCTAACAAAAGATGGAGTCCAACTGCAATTGTTCCTGCCACCTCCCCCATAGTCTGTCTGATCTATCACCAAGTCCTGTATGTGGAGCTCTTCCTTCAAAACACACACACACACATGTACACACACACCTGGTTTACCTCACCCTGGGCATGATCACTGCCAGGCCTACTCTAGTTTCCATGCCCTCAAGGATAGTTGGTGTTAACTTTCTCTCTTGGGGAGCCTTTACATTCCACCTCTCCCAATTCCCATGCTACCACTTTATTGTTGCACTCAGTACTGTATATTGCAATAACTTATATGTCTAAAGCCTAGAATACTTGGAATTTGTGGTCTGGGTTAGTTTTAGGACTGCTGCACTAAATAATGCTACTTAAACATGAGACTAGCTAACAGGTCAATGCCTATAGCAGACCCTTTTCTAAAGAATTTTTTTAAAAGATTCATTCATTCATTCATTCATTCATTCAAGACAGAGAGAGAGAGAGGAAGAGAGCGGGGGAGGGACTAAGGGAGAGAGAGAATCTCCAGCAGACTCACCACTGACCGTGGCACCTGACAAGGCTTAATCTCATGGCCCTAAGACTATGACTTGAGCCAAAACCAAGAGTCCAATGCTTAACCAACTGAGCCACCCAGGCGCCCCGCTAAATAATAATTTATATGATGAAATAAAGTATTTCAAATCAATAGGGGATACAAAAATGCGGCAATCAGCTCTTCGAAAGGGAAAGAGATTCATATTCTAAAATGAATTCTAGGAAGACTGTTGTGGTTTTGAAATATGTTCACAAGTTCTTTTACATTCTTCCTTTCAAGCAATGGAGCTTAATTCCCTTCTCCTTGAGGGTGGGCTGGACTTAGTGATTTGCTTCTAACAAAGAGCATAGTGCAACTTCAGAAACTAGAGCATAAAAAGCACTATGGCTTCTGCCTTGCTCTCTCTCTGATCACGTGCTGCCATTCCAGGGGGACACCCTAGCAGGCCCACGGAGAGACCCAGGGTGAGGAGCGGAGGCTGCCTGCAAACAGCCATGTGAGGAGCCATCCTGGAAGCAGATTCTCCACCCCCAGGCGCACCTCCGAGGGGATGCAGCCCCAGTCAACATCTTGACGACAGTCTCATACGATAACTTGAGTCAGAGCCACTCGGTTAAGATGCTTTCAAATCCTGACCCAAAGAAACTGTGAGTTAACAAATGTTAGTGGTTTTAAGCTACCAAGTAGTCTGTTACACAGCCACACACAGCTAATACAAAGAACAGCAAAATATAAAAAAAATAAATAAATGAAAATATAACGTAAGTGGGCCTTGGAGAGGAAAGAACCCTCCAAAGTTTAATGAAAGATTCCTGAGTACCTGAATGTAAGTGTCACCATCCCATGTAATGGATGAGGCCTCCTGACCACCTCGTTGGATGATGCCAGGTCAGGGTGCAAGAGTTCAGTGTGGCCGTAGGGCCTCTCTCTTTCCCTCTTTTTGAGATTCCCTGACCGTGGCAAGATTATTAGTGTTCAAACATCCACAAGCTCCATACCCCCAGCCACCTTTGCAGTTAGAAGGGAGCTTTATGACTTGGTTCCGGCCCAAGAGACGTGGGCCTCAGGGATATAAGGCACTTCTAGGCCTGTCCCTTAAAAATATCCCAGAGGATCTTCCAGCTTTCTATCCCCCTACCGTGACAACACTGAAGTTCACATGTTCCAGATTTCATGGCTGCAAGATGGAGAAGGACAGTCTGGTCTGCCCAGAACTTTACATGAGTAACAGATAAACCTTGTGTTCAGTCACTGAGATAGAGGGTTTATTTGTTACTGCCACTTAGTCTAGCCCATCCTGATGAAACCATTGCCCCTTTCTAGTACCTGTAACAAGTAGTACCTGTGGTACTTCTAGGACTAGTACTTTCTAGGGCTTGTCTCTGGGTCACTGGGGTATTCCATATATTCCCCAAGTTGTGCGTGTGTCTACACTGCTGTTCGCTCCAGCTTAGTTACGGTTCTTTGTATAGACAGATTATCACCAGAGTGGTAGGGACCATGGTGCCCATCATGCAGGTACAAATATGGACCTGAGCCTTGACCATGATAGTCTATAGCCCGGCCAAGACCAGGCTATCATGTTTCACAAGACTCAACACCTACAGACCCTGGGTAGTCTTAAGGGCCCCTACAGGGCACCCCCTGCTAGCTCCTGGCCTGCTCCCCTACATGCTTCTCTGGACTCCAAAAGAGCCAGATCCAAGGAGAAGAAGGAGTCAAACTATGACCCAGCATAAAGTCTCTCTTCCAAGTCCTTGGGTCCTATCTCTTCCCCAGTGGATAAAGGGGGATGATCCACTCCCTTCAAGACCCAGTGTCTGTAGGAATGTGACCACAGCAACAATGATAGTTACTACTGATGTAATGCTTATTGTATGGTAGGCCTGTTGTAAGTGCTTTACATATACTAATTTCATTTTCACAACAACCCTACAGAGTAGGTATTGTTCCTACCTATTATCCTCGTGAGGAAGCTGAGACCCAGGGAAGTGAAGTACCAATGTAGGTTTGTTTACACAGCTACCTGGCCCCATAAGAAACCCAGAACCCAAACGGAAAGAGCCAAGATGTCCACTGACAGATGAAATGGATAAAGTGGTATATATATATACACACACATGCATACACAGTGGAATATTAGCCATCAAAAAGAATGAAATCTTGCCATTTGCAACAACATGGATGGAACTAGAAGGTATTATGCTAAGTGAAATAAGTCAGAGAAAGACAAATAGCATATGTTTTCACTCATATGTGGAATTTAAGAAACAAAACAGGTGAACATGGGGGAAGGGAAGGAAAAATAAAATAAGATGAAGATAGAGATGGAGACAAGCTATAAGAGACACTGAACTCTAGGAAACAGACCACAGGTTGCTGGAGGGTGGTGGGGGGGGAAGGGATAATTGGGCGATGGGCATTAAGAAGGGCACGTGATGGAATGAGCACTGGGTGTTATATGCAACTGATGAATCACTAAATTCTATCTCTGAGACTAATAATATAGTATATGTTAGCTAAATTGAATTTAAATAAAGAACTAAAAAAAAAAAAGAAACCCAGAGCCCAACACTGACTCAAGACAAATGCCTTAGAGCAGGATGTCATTTTCCAAGAGCTCACCCTCCGAATTAGGGGAATGAAGTACAATTCCTCTGATTTTCAACTTCTCCAAAGCCTTATATAACTGTGAGTTGGCCCATGTATACAACAGGAAGTTCAGTTCTGCCTCTTTTTAAAAAACATTTCCTTCCTCCTGCCAAGTGGCATCTCCATGGCCTCTTGGTATTGGTGCCCTGTGGTCTGTGAGTGACGAATGGAGAAGAATGGCATCTCCAAGAGGAGACCAGGCAGCTGGGCTTGGACCAGCAGGTGCCAAAGATGTTCTCAGGACAGAGCATTTGAAAGATGTTAAAGATTGATTGATTGATTGATTGATTTGAGAGAGAGAGAGAGAAGAGGGAGGGGCACAGGGAGAAGGAGAGAATCTCAAGCAGACTGCGCTGAGTGTGGAGCCCGATGTGGGGCTGGATCTCACAACCCTGAGATCATGACCTGAACCGAAATTGACTCCGACACTTAACCGACTGAGGCCACCCAGGTGTCCCCGAAAGATGTTAAAGATCCCAGTGTCAAAACTGCCCAGCTGTGTGTCCTTGGGCAATTGCTTACCTTCTCTGTTTCCTCACCTGTAGAATAGGATTATATAGACAGTACCTTCATCATAGGGTTGTTAAGAAGTAGTTTGCCCATATATGCAGACCACTTAGAACAGAACCTGGCACCAAATAAGCACCCAAAAGTGCTCACTGTTGTTATTTATCATTGTAGATGCAGTTTCAGTCAGGACTTCTGCAAAAAAGACACATCCCCTTTTGCACAGGGCCCACAAATGAGAATGGTAGTTGGGCTCCTCTTCCTTCTAGATCTTTTTCCAGGGATTCTGAGTAATCCTTAAGAACCGCTGATAATTCAAGTAACTCCAGGTTCATTCCTCTCTCTCTGGCAGCTCAACGGTGTGCCTGCCACACACAGATTTTACATATCCCTTTAAATCTTCCATATGCGAAAGGAACTCACTGACATTAATAACATTAGCAACATTTATGGCAAATTCAAAAGGTGAATTTCTTTGATAACAGAATGTGTTCTTATGACAGACAAAAAGACTATACTTGATCTAAGGAGGGAAGGTGGTCCCTGGAGGATATCACTGTAAGGGTAAGTAAATTAAACAATCATATATGATTTTTTTTTTTTTTTTTTTTTTTTTTTGCCTGCAGATTTAGGAAGAAACAAACCTGCTAAAACCCAATCCTGGAGAGTCGAGCATATAAAGCACTCTGTACTCATGGTTGGGGGCTTCATAAATTGGTATAATTCTTCTTGAGAATAGTTTAGCAATCTGATTAAATTTATTTTATTATGCATAAATGTATTTTTTAATAAATAGTACATTCTCATGGTTCAAAATGCAAGGAGTATAAAAAAGATATGCACTAAAAATTCTGCTTCCCATCCTTCTCCTCCAGCAACCCAGGTACCTCCCCGCAGACACCCATGTCAGTGATTTCTGGTGCAAACTTTCAGGGATATTTTTATGAACACATACAAATATGTATATGTCCTTTTCATCCTTTCTTGCACAAAGTATAGCATAGTGTAATTTGGAATTGATTTCTTTGCATCTTACAGATTTTCCCACCACCATCTCATGAAGGGCCTCCTGGTTCTTTTTATGGCTGAATATTAGCCCTTTGCATGGCGTTATGGGTTATATCACGTCCTCCCGAAATTTCACATTTTGAAGTCCTAACTCTGAGTATCTCAGAGTGTGACCTCATTGGGAAATAGTGTCACTGTAGGCATCATTATTTAAGATGAGGTCATTTGGGAGTAGTTGGGATCCTAACCCAGTATGATTGGAAACCTGGGCACCGACATGCACACAGGGAGAATTCTGTACGGTGATGAAGGCAAAGATGGGTTGTTACGAACCCGAGCCGAGGAACGCCAAAGATTGCCAGCAACCCACCACAGGCGAGACGCATGGAACAGATGCTCCCTCCCAGCTCTCAGGAGGAACCAAGCCTCTTGGCCCCTTGCTTTTGGTCTTCTAGCCTCCAAAACTTTGAGTCAGTATATTTCTCTTGTTTAAGCCGCCCAGTCTGTGGTGCTCTGTTATGGCAGCCCGAGCAAACTAATACACACAGAACTATAATAATTTCTTTTATCACTTCCTTACCTGGGACGTTCAGAGTTTTTCTCAATCTTTACTTTTAAAAATGCTTAAGTGACAAAAATTTCCACACACGATTTCACGGGTGTGTAAACTACACCAGCCCTGGTGGACTTCTAGAGCAGAACTGATGCAGCAAAAGGTGTGTGTGTGTGTGTGAATGACCCATTCTGCCCAGTACCTCCTTGGAGGTTGAGACAGTCTGCACTCCCACCAGCAGGGCAAGGAAAGGGCCTTCCCTCTGTTCTCACAACCACAGTTTGTTATCAAACTTTTGGATATTTGCCATTCTGATGAGAGAAAAATGGTATCTCTGTGTTTTTTGGGGTTTGCATTTTTTATTATGAGTCATTTGAATACTTTTCTGTGAATGTATTTTTCTATTGGGTTGTTGGTCTTGCTTATCAGTTTTGGAGGAACTCTTTGTGTATAGGGGACACCTACCCTTTTTTTAAAAGTTTTTATTTTAATTCCAATTAGTTAACATACAGTGTTATATTAGTTTCAGGTGTGTAATTTAGTGATGCAACAATTCCATACACACCTGGTGCTCATCATGACAAGTGCCCTCTTTAATCCCCACCCCCTATCTCCCCCATCCCCCCACCCACCTCCCCTCTGGTGACCATCAGTTTGTTTTCTTTCGTTAAGAGTCTGTTTCTTGATTTATCTCTCTGTCTCTCCCCCCCCCCTTTTTCCCTTTGCTTGTTTGCTTTGTTTCTTAAATTCTACATATGAATGAAATCATATGGTATTTGTCTTTCTCGGACTGGCTTATTTGACTTAGCATAATACTCTCTGGCTTCATCCATATCATTGCAAATGGCAAGATTTCATTCCTTCTTTATGGCTGAAGAAAATTGCATTCCATATATACATACATATATATGTATATATATACACGCCACTTTTTTTTATCTGTTCATCAATGGGTGGACACTTGGGCTGCCTCCATATCTTGGCTGTTGTAAATAATACTGGTATAAACTCAGGGGTGTATGTATCCCTCTGAATTAGTGTTCTTGCACTCTTTGGGTAAGTAGACAGCAGTGTGACTGTTGGGTCATAAGGTAGTTCTTTTTTTTTTTTAAGATTTTTTTTTTTAAAGATTTTATTTATTTATTTGAGAGAGAGAATGAGATAGAGAGCATGAGAAGGGGGAGGGTCAGAGAGAGAGGCAGACTCCCTGCTAAGCAGGGAGCCCGACGTGGGACTCGATCCCGGGACTCCAGGATCATGACCTGAGCCGAAGGCAGTCGCCCAACCAACTGAGCCACCCAGGCGCCCTTTTTTAAGATTTTATTTATTTATTTGACACAGAGAGACACAGCGAGAGAGGGAATACAAGCAGGGGGAATGAGAGAGGGAGAAGCAGGCTTCCTGCGGAGCAGGGAGCCTGATGGGGTGCTTGATCCTAGGACGCTGGGATCACGACCTGAGCTGAAGGCAGATGCTTAACGACTGAGCCACCCAGGAGCCCATAAGGTAGTTCTATTTTTTTTTTTTTTTGAGAGAGAGAGAACAAGTGGGGGAAGGGCAAAGGGAGAGGGGGAGAGAAAATCCCAAGCAGGTTCCACGCTCAGCAAGGAGCCCAGTGCAGGGCTTGATCTCATGACCCTGAGACCATGACCTGAGCTGAAAACAAGAGTCAGACAGCCAACCGAGTCATCCAGGTGCCCCAAGGTAGCTCTATTTTTAATTTTTTGAGGAACCTCCATACTGTTTTCCACAGTGGCTGCACCAGCTTGCATTCCCCCCAACAGTGTGAGAGGGTTCCTCTTTCTCCACATCCTCACCAACACCTGTTGTTTCTTGTGTTATGAATTTTAGCCATTCTGACAAGTGTTAGGTGATATTGTAGTTTTGATTTGCATCTCCCTGATGAGGAGTGATTGATGTTGAGCATCTTTTCATGTGTGTGTTGGCCATCTGTATGTCTTCTCTTGAAAAAATGTCTATTCATGTTTTCTGCCCATTTTTTAAAAAGATTTTATTTATTTATTAGAGAGAGAGAGCAAGAGAGAGAGCACAAGCAGGGAGAGTGGCAGGCAGAGGAGGAAGCAGGCTCCCTGCTGAGCAGGAGCCCAATGCAGGACTCGATCCCAGGACCCTGGGATCATGACCCGAGCCAAAGGCAGACGCTTAACCATCTGAGCCACCCAGGCGCCCCTTTCTGCCCATTTTTAAAAAAAGATTTATTTATTTAGAGAGAGAGAGAGAGCAGGAGTGGGAGGGGCAGAGGGAGAAAGAGAATCCTCAAGCAGACTCCCTGCTGAGCATGAAGCCCCACAGGGGGCTCCATCTCATGACCCTGAGATCATGACCTGAGCCGAAATCAAGAGTCAGATGCTTAACCAACTTAGCCACCAGGTTCCCCTCTTTCTTCTTCTTTGGGACTCCTATAATACAAATGTTATTATGTTTGATGCAGTCACTGAGTTCCCTAGGTCTATTCTCATTTTGCATAACTCTTTTCTCTCTCTTTTGTTCAGCTTCCTTTCTTTCCATTATTCCATCTTCTAGATCATTAATTCATTCCTCTGCTTCTTCCAGCCTGCTGTTCATTCCATCAAGTGGGTTTTCGTTTCGTTTATTGTGCCCTTTATCTCTGCTATGTTTTTTCCTTATATCTGTGTTAAAGGTCTCTCTCATGTCTTCCACTTTTTTTCTCAAGTCCAGTGAGTTCCTTATGCTTTAAATTATCTATCAGGCATGTTATTTATATTTGTTTCACTTAGATTTCTGGCTGTGGCCTTGTCCTATTCTTTCATATGAGATAAATTTCTTTGTCTCCTCATTTTGTCTGCCTCTCTGTTTATGTACGTTAAGAAAGTCAGCTATATGGGACACCTGGGTGGCTCAGTCGTTAAGCGTCTGCCTTCGGCTCAGGTCGTGATCCTGGGGTCCTGGGATGGAGCCCTGCATCAGGCTCCCTGCTCAGCGGGGAGTCTGCTTCTCCCTCTGCCTGTCGCTCCAGCTCCACCTTCTTGTGCTCACTCTCTTTCTCTCTGTCTCTCTCTCCCTCTGACAAATAAATAAATAAAATCTTAAGGAAAAAAAAAAGAAAGAAAGTCAGCTGTGTCTTCCACTCTTGAAAGTAATGACTTTATGAAGAAGAGATCCTGGAGTGCCCTGGCATTCGGTGCCCCCTGTTCCCCAGAACCTGGCATTTCAGGAGAGTATCCTGTGTGTGTTGCTTACACCCTGCTGTTGTGTCTGAGACACTTTTCTTTTCAGTGCCCTTCTTGTCTGTGCTGACTGTCTTCCTGTTGTGGGTTGTGCTTGCTCTCTGTGGTGTTAGGAGGACCCAGGCAGGCCAGCTCCGAGGGGGCATGGCTGCTGGGGAATTTGGGAGTGGGGCTGCGGTGTTAGTAATATTTGAGTTGGGCCACTAGTCCTATGTCAGCTCCCCCAAAGCCCTACAGTGGGTGGAGCTGTGTGCCAGGTGACTGGTCTGGATGTTGGCATGGCTTTAAAAAAAATTCACCCAGAGCTCGGGGCTGAGGCTAGCAGGCTTGGAGTGGGTGAGTCTTTAGGAGAACGGGTGGGGCTTGGTGCACTGTTAGCAAGTTAGGTAGCAGGTGTCTTCAGACTCCCTTAGATGGCTCTGTGTTTATCCTGGGGATGGAGGGAGGAGAATGGCACCTGCCAGCTCCCTTGTTTTTGGAGAAGGCTCCCAGCACTCTCCGAAATCATTGTGAACAGATCTGTCTCCTGTTTGCCCCTCGAATTGTGCAAACTGCCATTTTTAGGTTGCCTCTCCACACAGGCTGCTGTCTCTTTAAGGGTGGTGACCCTGCCATCACTCACCCTCCCTGCCTGTCCAGTGCGGGCTGAGCTGACTTTCAAAGTTCCAGGTTTTTACTGACTTTTCAAGTCCCACTGTTTTACAGACTCATGGAATTCAGTCCCTCTGGATTTTACAGCCAAACATTATGGGGATTAGTCTAACCCATGTGAGCTCTCTGGTGCCAGGGCCTGTTTCTCTGCCCTCTCCATGTACCCAGCTCCCTCCCCCCTGCAGACAGTCTCCTTCTACCTCACTGACCTTCCCAACCTTTCAACTGCAGCATCTTCTTTGTATTTAGTTGTGGAGTTTGTTCTGCTAGTCTTCAGATTGCTTTCCTGTTTACTGACTTGGATGTGGATGATCTCTAGTTGTAAATGTGGGAGGGGGTGAGCTTAGGGTCCTCCTAGTCTGACATCTTCCCAAGCTCCTTCAATTTATCTTTTTTGATATAAGACCCAAATATATATATTTTTTACTTATGGTGGTTTTGTCATACAAAAATATTTTGTTTTTATGTATATGAATTAATTTTTACTTTTATGATTCCTGGATTTTGTGTTATAGCAGAGAAGAAAACAAAACAAAACCTTCCCCACTCTAAAATGATCAAAGAAATCTCCTGTGTATGTGTGTCTGTGGTTCTTTTTTTCCCCTAATACTTTTATGGAGGTGGTAGAAGCAGCAGTATGTTTTTACTTTTATGGATCATTAATGTGGGCACATTTAAAAAAAAAATTTGCTTATTCACTCATGAGAGATCACATGAGCATGTGAGCAGAGGGGAGGAGAAGAGGGAGAGGGAGAAGCAGGCTTCCTTCTGAGCAGGGAGCCCAATGCAGGGCTCAATCCCAGGACCCTGGGATCATGACCTGAGCCGAAGGCAGATGCTTAACGACTGAGCCACCCAGGCGCCCCATAATGTGGGCACATTTTATGTCTTTGATACATCTGGAGTTTATCCTGATATAAAGACAGGTTTAAATCCAACCTCATTTTTCCTTAATGCTTCATAGTTGTCTTTACACCATCTATTCCCCACTGATTTGAAATGCTACCTTTATCAAACACTGAAGACCTGACTGGATTTATTTTTAGACTTTGTGTCTTTGAATTACACCAGCTTGTTCATATGCTATAATAACGCCCCAACCTCATCATGTGTATTATTTTTTCAGGCACTTTCTAGATAGAAACAAATGGTCTTTTTTTCCACATGAACTTTAGTCTTCAGATTGCAACTGTGTGTTGCTGAAGATTTCATTGCTATTGTTTATTGGGATCGTTACAGTTATAGATTAACTTAGAAAGAGATGACATCATTCTGATAACAAGCCTTTCCATTCATGCAAATAGTGCATCCAGAATGTTTCCATAAATTTATTTCATCTTTTGTGATTCCTAGAGCATTGCAACTTTTCTTTGCGTAGGTCTTGGATGTGTCTTCTTAATTCGTGGGTGTTTGGTCTTTTGCTTGTTGGCTTCTGTTGTTAATGTAATCTTTCCATTACTTTAATCGTAGTTTGTACATAAAGAAAATATTGATTTCTTCATGTTAATTTTGAAACCACACCCCTTACAGAATTCTTTTATTGTTTATTCTAGAGGTTTTTTGGTTTGTTTGTGTTTTTTTGATGAGTCTCATGGGCTTTCCACAAATAAAATCCTCTTATCTACAAATAGGATAATTATACTCCTGCTTTCCATTATTTATATTCTACTTTTTCCCCCCTTATCCATCTGTAGTAGGAAATAATGGTAGTGATGGGTTTCATCCTTGTCTGATTCTCTAATCTTCTTGACAACTGTTCCAAGGAAAGCATGGAAAAAGCTTTTGTATACTATTTATTACAGCACAGATTTATTGATTGATTGATTGAGACCCAGTTGGAAAGCATCTCAAAGATCAACAACAGAAGAGTTAAGGAGATCATAGTTCAGGGCGCCTGGGTGGCTCAGTTGGTTAAGCGACTGCCTTCGGCTCAGGTCATGATCCTGGAGTCCCGGGATCGAGTCCCGCATCGGGCTCCCTGCTCAGCGGGGAGTCTGCTTCTCCCTCTGACCCTGTTCTCTCTCATTCTCTCTCTCAAATAAATAAATAAAATCTTTAAAAAAAAAAAAAGGAGATCATAGTTCAATGGAGCATCACAAAGAGTTGTTACATGAAAATGATACTGTATAGTATTTGTAAAAACATTACATAAAAACTGCAGATGTAGTGCTCTTACAACCATCTGAAAAACATCTGCAAATTAATAGTAGAAAAGGAAGTTTCTTAAGATGTTAACAGTAGTTGTCACTAGGTAACAGGATTAAAAGTGGTAAGTGTTTCTAATTTTTCTTTCTTTTCCAAATTTTATATAATGAGCTTGATACATGTTATAGTGGGAGGGGGACTTTTATTTTAATAATTCGTGACCAAATTCAATGACTAAAAGTGGAGTTGGTATTAAGTTCCTTTGGGACTTAACATTCATCTGTACTTGAACTACTTCAAAGGAGGTAGATGAGCTCCAGAGCAAGAGCAAACTCAGAACGATGTCATGGCTGTATCTACTGGGCTCTTAGAGCTGCACCATCTAATAGAATGTAATGTGAGCCTTATAAATGACTTCCGATTTTTTGGTAAACACACCTAAAATAAAAAGAAATAGGTGAAATTCATTTGAATGATTTATCATAAAATGACATCATTTTAATGATATTTTTTATATATATTTATCAGACCCTATAAAACCAAAATATTATTTCAGCATGTAATCAACATTTTAAAATATTATTTTACATTCTCTTTTTCTACAAAGTCTTAATATCAGATGTGGATTTTATATTTACAGCGCATCTCAATTTAGACTGGGCACATTTCAATGTGCTTATTTTTTTTTTTCATTTCATGTGCTTAGTAGCCATATATAAAAAATGGCTTGCATACTGATCTGGGCAGGGCTAGACGTTCTGCTCTGATTTGTAGATATCCAGAAGAGACAGGTACTGGAAAAGGCTAGCATGTGTGTGTGTAGACACAAAGCCAAACAAAGGGTGCCTGAAGTATGACAAAGCTCATGGAGGAAAAACTATCACCTAAAATAACATAAATAAATAAAATAGTATCACTTTAATTAAGATGACTTATTTAGCTTCCCAGTGATTCCTTCCACACGCATACAATCTTTCATTGAGCAAAACCTCCCAACCTGGACATAAATATTAGGCACCTTGCTGCCTGAAGAGAAACACCCAGTCTTCCCTGCCATAGGTGACAGGCCGACTAACACCAGAAGCTTTCATCATGTGAATTCTTCGGGCAGCATTTCATGAGGACCGCCTGAAGCAACTTCTAGGGCTGTGCTGTCCAGTATGGAGAACATTAGCTACATGTGCCTATTTATTTATTTATTTATTTATTTATTTATTTATTTATTTATTTATTTATGATTAAGATTTATTTATTTTAGAGGAGAGAAAGAGAATGCCCCAAAGGGGGGGGGGGAGAAGGAGAGGGGAAGCAGACTCCCTGATGAGCAGGGAGCCCCAGGCAGGGCTTGATCTCACAACCCTGAGATCATGACCCCAACCGAAACCAAGTCCCACGCTTAAGGGACTGAGCCACCCAGGCACCCCTACATGTGCATATCTGAATAAAAGATAATTAAAAACAGGTCCTCAGGGGCACCTGGGTGGCTCAGCTGGTTAATCATCCGCCTTCTGCTCAGCTCATGATCCCAGTGTCCTGGGATCCAGCTCCACCTCGGCTTGCCTGCTCAGCAGGGAGCCTGCGTCTCCCTCTCCTCCCTGCTCATGCTCTATCTCTGTCCTTCTCTCTTAAATAAAAAAATAAAATAAAATCTAAATCAAACAAACAAACAGATCCTCAGCTACGCGAGTCCCATTTGAAGGGCTCTGTATGGCTACATACTGGCCAGGGTACCTGTTGGGGGAGCTCTAGGGGAATCCACTCCCAGACTTCAATCCCTGTATGTGCTTTTGCCTAAAACTGCATGGCTTGAGAAAGGGCCGGGTCTCCGCTCCTTCTTAGGGTCTCCCAGCTGTCTTGGTCTCCTCTAACACACAACACACATCATATTGGCTCAGACCCACTCTGAGAGGCGTGGAGTTCTGGCATGGAGCCAAATGTGATCAAGAACCCATTGCTACAAGGAAACCCCCTCTATTCCCTCTATTTACCTTGCACCTACGTGTATAAAAAATGAAAATTAGACAGAATTGATGCTGAACATGAGCTCACTCCAGCTAGAAGTGACATTCATCCAAGCACTTTGCCCAACTTGTTTTTTAAAATGTTCCTTATTAAAAGTTTGCTTCCAAACATTTCAACTTTTGTCTAAGAACTGATATTAAAATTTAGCAATATACGTAATTTTGCTAATAACCCAGAAAACAATTAACATTTGAGTGAGAAAAAAAAGTAAACTTCTGATTTCATTACAGAGATGTATGCTAAACAACAAAATTTAAGGCATTAAACTATTTTACATTAGGTTAACATTCAGTGAGAATGAAAATATTTTAGGTTAAGACAGAAATCCTGTGAGGGACATAAAATTAAAAAGATAGGCTCAAGGAAAAATCTGAAACGATGTAAAACTTTTCTGTTAAAAGCGAATGAGAGTATCAAATCGTCGTGGATTCAGTCCGTTGTATACGTCTGAAATCAGCGGTTTTGTTTTTTTAAATGGCAGCATTCACAGGTGCCAAAATACGTCCTTTGCAATTACTCAGACTTCAGAGGAAAAACATCTAGACGTTACTTCATTGAAAGAGGATCAGTTTTAAAGTCCTCCCGGGCGGGGGTGCAGCCTGGTCCCGGGCCGCTCCCGCCCCGCGCGGCGCCCCTGCAGCCCGGGCTCCTCTCCGGGCGCCCTCCGCGGCCCGGGGCTCTCCGGCCGCCGCGCCCGCCCCGGGCCGAGCTCTCGGAGGGGCCCCCCGCGCTCCGCCTCCTCCCGGGGGCGCCCCCGCGGCCTCACTCTGTAAGGGGCTCTGTGTTCAGGTAGGCAGGCCGTTCGCTGTTTACCCAGCCACTCCTTTGCCTTGCCCTCAGCCCCACCCCGCATAAAACTCCCCGAAAACCTAAAGCCTCCCCGCACTTCCCCGGCTGCGCCCCACGCCCGACACGAGGCACGGACGGGGTACGCCGCACACAAACCAGCCTCGCTCCCCGCCCACGCCCTCCGAGCGCAGCACGGGTCACGTGCCCGGACGGGGAGGGACCATCGAGTCCGTCCTCCGGCGTCCCAGAGAGGACTCGGAAGTGCCCCCGCGCCGGCGCGGGCACTTCCGGCCGGGCCGGCCGCGCTTTTGTCCCTCCGGCGGCCGGGCTCACGGGGCGCCGCCACAGCCAGTACGTGAGTCCGCGGCTGCCCGCGCGCCCGCCCCCGGCCCTCGCCTGCCACGCCCTTCCCTAAGCGGCGGGGTCGCCGCTGCCCCTCGGGTCTCGGGCGGGGTAGGTGGGGGGAGCGTCCCCGCTGCCCTGCGCACCCCAGGAGGCACGTCCCGGGGAGCGGAGCGGCGGGCGGACGTCAGGCCGGCCTGGGGGTGCGGGGCGTGCCCCTGCGGCACGGCGGCGTCTCTGGGGCCCGGCTCCGGCCGTCCGAGCGGGCCGGAGGGGAGCCCCGGACCAGAGCGCTCTGCGGGAACACCGTGGGGTGCCGCCCGCAGTGCAGTGTGGCCCTAGGCCCCGAGAGTGATTGGGGGCGTCCGAGGGACCCCGGGGTGACCGGTTCGATCCCCCAGCCCCCCGCCCCTCCCTTCCCCCCCCCCCCCACGGTTGGCGGAGGGTGCTGAGAGGCTCCTGCCGCAGGTGCGGGGGAGCCCCGGGCGGCCGCTTCCAGCCCCCGCCCTGGGGAAGCTCACCCGTGTGCGGTCGGGGCGGGAGCGGCGTGCCCGGCTCCCAAAGCCGAGGTGGCCGGCCGGGGGGTCGCGAAGGGTGGCGGGCGGGGCCGGCGCTCGGTGCGCAGCCTGCTCCGACGTTTGGCCGGGCGGCCACCGGGCTGTTGTCCCCCCGAAGGCGCGAGGGTTTGGTGTTGTTAGTAAGTTTTTAAGCATGCCCGCTGCTGGTTTAACGTTCGTGTGGTTCGGGGGTCTAGACTACGAGCGGATGCCAGCGAGCAGGTTGCTCCCCGCCGGGTCCCCTTCCCACGCCCGTCGGCCCCCTGCTGCGGACGCCGGCGGGCGGGAGCGGGCCGCGGGGCTCCCCGGAGCGCTGGGCCCGGGCTGCGATCCCCTGCCGTGTGTCGGGAGCATCAGCGCACGAGCGCCCCAGCAAACGGCCGCGCTGTGGCGTCGGGTGGCTGCCGTTCGGGCGCTTTGAGTGCGCCTTACTTTCAGGTCTGTTCAGAGCCGTGTGGGTTGTTTCCAGGCTTCTGTTGCTGCAGCAGGGCGCACTCGGCGACTCTTCTCCCGGGGCACGTGTTAGCGAGTGTCTTCACAGGACGATCCACCAGAATGATTTTGTTTTACCTAAACTCAGCCGGTGTCTGGTAAATGTTAAGTGTGCCGAGCGTTATAACGGCTCCTGCAGGGTGTTTGAAGGACGAGTAAAACCACGTAGTTTTCTCTCCTGGGTCTCGTGCTCCTGGTGCTGGGCCGTGCGCTAGCCAGTGACCCAACTGTTGCCGACTCCCTTCCGGCCCTTGTCTGCCCCTAGAAAACCTCTCGGCCTCCCTCTCAGACTCTCCTTTGCTTACCTTTCCCCCAGGATGGCTAGAAATCTCTTCGCCGCTACCAGGTACGAGAATGTTCCGTTTCAGTTTTTACTTTAATCCTTGCTTCCGCTTTTAAGGAATAGCACCGACTCATGTTAACCATTTGTAGTTTATTCATAACTAAACGCAGTAATAACTAAAGCACACACCATATTCTCTCTTTTCGCCTGTGTATCACTCTCGCTTCTTGGTCCCATCTTTCGTCTGTCTCATTCTCCAACTTCCTGGGTATTCTTTCTTCTGAATTGGTAAGCGTTTTGTGCTCACATGCCTTGTTTTTCCTCCTTCTTTCTCTGGTCATTTCCAGTTAAATGCAGTATCCAAGAACTTAGGGTACAGAATCCAGGTGTCCCACTCGATGGCCGGCTGACTTGTGGAACGTTGGGTTAGGGAATCTGGAAATCAGAGCAGCTGCAGATGTGTTGCTTGTTGCAGCCTGTTAATAGGCAGGACTTTTTGGCCAGAGCGAGCCACAGTTCTCTTGTGCGTTGTCCAGGCTCTTGAGAAGTGGCTCCTGACTCCGGGGGCAGGGACAGCAAGAATTAGGGGCAGGTTCTCACTCTGTACACGGGCTTTTTGGGGCATTGGTAGTAGAATATGAGCAACAAGTACAGAGGGGTCCAGAGGTGGTGGGACATGCGTAATTTGGAAGGAGTGGGTCTAAAGCTGGCTGTTGGGTCGTGCTTCCTGCTGACAACTAGAGAGGAGTTAGAGGGCAGTTTCCCATCCAGCTTGTAGAACTTTTAAGAAATTGAACCTTTCCAGCCTGCTCTATGCAGGGGTTGTGCTTTTAGAGTGATTATTCTCTTGTGTCGTGGGGGATATATGATTTAGCCAACACATCAGTCTTTTTTTTTTTTTTTAAGTTATTTGAATTCTAGTTAGTTAACATACACTGTAATACGAGTTTCGGGTGCACAATACAGTGATTCAGCACTTCCGTACAACACCCGGTGCTCATCACGACCAGTGCCCTCCTTAATCTCCCATCATCTGTTTCCTCTGTCCCCCGGCCACTTCCCCTCTGGTAACATCAGTTTGTCCTCTGGAGTTAAGAGTCTGTTTTTTGGTTTGCGTCTCTCTCTCTCTCTCTTTTTTATCCCCTTTACTCATTTGTTTTGTTTCTTAAATTCCACTTATGAGTGAAATCATACGGCTATTTGTCTTTCTCTGACTTATTTCGCTTAGCATAATACTTTAGCTCAATGTCCTTGCAAATGGCAAGATTTCATTCTTTTTTATGGCTGAGTAATATTCTATTGTATATACATCTACACCATTTCTTTATCTGTTCATCAGTCAACAGACACTTGAGCTGTTTCTATATCTTAGCTGTGGTAAATGATGCTACTGTAAACATTGGGGTGCATGTGCCCCTTCAAATCACTGTGCTTTGATTAAATACCCAGTAGTGCAATTGCTGGGTCGTATGGTAGCTCTATTTTTCACTTTTTGAGGAACCTCCACACTTTTCCAGAGTGGCTGCACCAGCTTGCATTCCCACCAACAGTGCAAGAGGGATCCCCTTTCTCTGCATCCTCACCAACACCTGTTGTTTCTTGTATTGTTAATTTTAGCCATTCTTTTTTTTTTTTTAAGATTTTATTTATTTATTTGATAGAGACACAGCGAGAGAGGGAACACAAGCAGGAGGAGTGGGGGAGGGAGAAGCAGGCTTCCCAGTGAGTAGGGAGCCTGATGCGGGGCTCGATCCCAGGACCCTGGGATCATGACCTGAGCTGAAGGCAGACACTTAACGACTGAGCCACCCAGGCGCCCCAATTTTAGCCATTCTGACAGGTATTAGGTGGTATCTCCTTGTACCGTTGACTTGTGTTTCCCTGATAATGGGTGATGTTGAGCATTTTTTCATGTGTCTGTTGGCCATCTGTATGTCTCCTTTGGAAAAATGTCTGTTTATCTCTTCCCATTTTTTTAATTGGATTATTTGTTTTTTGGGTGTTGAGTTTTATAAGTTCTTTATATATTTTGGATACTAACTCTTTATCAAATATGCCATTTGCAAACATCTTTCATTCTGTAGGTTGCCTTTTAGTTTTGTTGATTATTTCCGTCCCTGTGCAGAAGCTTTTCATTTTGATGAAGTCCCAGTAGTTTCTTTTTGCTTTTGTTTCCCTTGCCTCAGGAGAGTATTGAGAGAGAAGTTGCACTGGCTGATGTCAAAGAAGTTACTTTGTTTGTTCTCATCTAGGACTTTTATGGTTTCGTGTCTCATGTTTAGGTCTTTTATCCATTTTTTAAAAAGATTTATTTATTTTAGAGATCAAGAAAGAGTGCGCATGCAAGTGCAGGGAGAGGCAGAGGGAGAGAGAATCTCAAGCAGACTCCCCGCTGAGTGGGGAGCCTGACGTGGGGCTCCATCTCATGACCCTGAGATCATGACCTGAGCCAAAATCAAGAGTCAGATGCTTAACCACCTGAGCCACCCAGGCGCCCCATCCATTTTTAATTTATTTTTGTGTATGGTGTAAGAAAGTGGTCCAGTTTCATTATTTTGCTTGTTGCTGGCTAGTTTTCCCAATACCATTTGTTGAAGAGACTGTCTTTTTTCCATTGGATATTCTTTCCTGCTTTGTCAAAGATTAATTGACCATATAATTGTGGGTTCATTTCTGAGTTTTGTATTGTGTTCCATTGGTCTATGTGTCTTTGTGCCAATACCATACTGTTTTGTTCATCAGAGCTTTTTAATGTACCTTGAAGTCCAGAACTGTGATGCCTCCAGCTTTGCTTTTCTTTTTCAAGGTTGCTTTGTTTTTTCAGGGTCTTTCCTGGTTCCATACGAATTTTAGGATTGTTTGTTCTAGATCTCTGAAAAATGCTGTTGGTATTTTTGTAGGGCACATCAGTCTTCTTGATTGGCTTATAATAATCTCCTCCAGACTCTATGACTGAGTTCTCTTCTCCATTCATTAATCCACTGCAACTAGTATGAGTGATCCTTTTTTCTTTTATTTTTTATTATGAAAAAATTTAAACACACAGGAAAGTAAAATAGTACAGTGAACTCCATACACCCATAGCTCAGGTTCAGTAATTATCATGGTTCTGCTACATTTGTCTCACCTTTCCCTTTTTATTTTTTCTTTATTAAAGTACTTAAAATTTTTTTTAAAGATGTTATTTATTTATTTATTTGACAGAGAGCATGCCAGGGAACATGAGCCAGGGGGAGAGGCAGAGGGAGAGGGAGAAGCAGACTCCTCGCTGAGCAGGGAGCCTGACGTGGGGCTCAATCCAGGAACCCTGTGATCATGACCTGAGCCGAAGGCAGATGCTTAACTAAGCCACCCAGGCCCCCCTTTATTAAATTATTTTGAAGGAAATTTCAGACATCATGCCATTTCATCCTAGCATACTTTACCAAAAAAAAAAAAAAAAAGACACTTCTAATATAGCCATAGTGCCATTATCACACCATCCTAAATTAATTCTGACTCTTTGATATTATCTATCAAAGGTTGGCAAACTACTGGGCCTGCAGTCTGTTTTTGTATGACCTGCAAGCTAAGAATTGTTTTTACATTTTTAAAAGGATGTTTAAGGGGCCCTAGGTAGCTCAGTTGACTGAGTGACCAACTCTTGATTTCCGCTCAGGTCATGATCTCAGGGTTGTGAGATCGAGCCCCATGTCGGGCTCATGCTGGGCGTGGAGCCTGCTTAAGATTCTCTCCCTCTCCCTCTGCCCCTTGTACTTGCTGTCTCTAAAAAAATAAGAAAAAAAAAAATAATAGAAGTAAAAGGATGTTTAAAAGCAAACAAAAATTAGTGACAGAGTCATATATGGCCCACAAAGCCTAAAATATTTTCTATTTCGCCCTTTGCAGAAAAGGTTACCAACTCCTGATTTAAAAGAATATGTGATCTTCCAAAATGCATATCTGAGTTTGCTATTCCTTTGCCTAAAACGCAGGATCAAGTCTGGACTCCTGAGTGTGAAGGGCAAACCCTGGTGCAGCCCTTACCTTTGTCCACCTGTTCAGCTGGGCCCACCGCCCTCTGCTGCAGAGGGCAGTGCAGACTAGTTCCTTTGCACCTGTTCTTCCCTCTGCTGAAACCACTCTGTTTCTGAAGCTTCCCTTAATCCTTCAAAGCAGTCAGTCCCTTCCCTCTCCTCCCTCATCTGTGTCCTGTGTCTGCTATTTTTATCATGTGTTAGTTATTATTTTTTTTTTTTTGCCAGATTTTTATTTCCTGCAGATCTATTAGTCTGCCAGCTCCTTGATGACAAGATCTTACCTGTCTCTACATCCGCAGGACCAGCCCAGTGCCTGGGGAAAGAACACAGGATATGGATCATAATCTAAATTCTTTGGGCAACATGAAACCTCAAAGATAGCAGATACTAGAGTACATGTTATTGTTTGTAAAGATAACTTAATATTTTGTCAGAAACTCTTGGTTGTTTTTATATTTTAGCAGATGCTTAGTCCATCTGGACTACTATAACGAAATACACACTGGATGGTATATAAATAGCAGAAATTTGTTTCTTATAGTTCTAGAGGCTGGGAAGTCCAAGATCAAGGCACCAAAGAATCTCTGTGATGACTTTTTTATAAGAACACTAATCCCGTTCTTGAAGATTCTGCTTTCATGACCTAAGCACCTCTCATAGCCCCACCCCCACCCCAATACCATAATCTTTGAGGGTTAGGATTGTAACATGAATTTGGGAGGAGGGGATACAAACATTCAGACCATAGCAGCAGCATTTATCCTATTGCTGGCTTTTTATGTCTTGGCACTTCTCTGCCTGTGTTTTGACTGACGTTTTCTTAGACTTAGCATTGATTAATATGAATCTCATCGCAAACCGTCAATTTTCAGTGAAGAAGCACGTTTATATTTGCTTTGAGTTCAGTCATTAAGAGGTTGGGTGAGCTACATCGGGTCATAGTACACTGTGCCTCCATCCAAACAAGAGGTTAATTTAAGCACGCCTGAAACAGGGAGACTCCTGGTGTCTGCCTAGGTCAGAGGGATAAGCAGTGAAATATTTGTGATTTCATGCAGACTAGACCAGTCCAGAGCCACACAAGGAATCCCAGAGAGTGTGAAGTGGATGAAGCATTAGCCTATCAAAGTCAGGGGAAGGGTCCAGCTGGGCCAAGGATCAGTGAATGCAGTAGCAGTGAGGGGTGGGTTAGCATGGCCCGTTTGGTGTCCAGCAAGTCACTTGAGGTGGCCAGATGCAGAAGGCTCCAAGTGCCACACTAAGTAGCCTGGGAAGACGATATTGGGGAGTGACCAGGTGTGCATTTTTCAAAACTTAAGGTAGGGAGACTATGGCAGAAGTTCAGAAGGATACTTTAGGAAGGCTTAAACTAAGGCCTTTAGCAGTGGGAATAGAATTAGGGGTAGGGGCTTGAGAACTGTTGAGGTAATAGAATCAGCTGGTCTTAGGGCTCTTGTGGATGCGGAAGGGTAAGGAAAGAGAAGAACTCATCTTGTGTGTATCCTGCCACAGCCTAGAATCTGCCATTTCTCTGAGGAGCTCTGCTTCCTTTTAGTAGGCAATGGGAGACCAAGAACAGCGTGCTGGATGTGCTTATTACTACTTAGGTGTTTTTTGCTTCTTAGCTTTTCAGCAGAGAGCTAGGGAATATGTGTACATATACACACACATGAATATACATACATGTGAATGCGTAGACATGTGCACGCACACACGTAATTTAGGAAATCATGCGATAACCTCTGATTAATTCGCACAGGGTTCTCTCTTGCCTTCCCCTATTCCATATTTATGTTTCTTTCTCCAGGAGAGCACTGGCTTGCAACTAAATCAACACATTTACTCAGTCCCTCAACACATCTAAAATTCTTTTAAATTACTTTGTCCATACCTCTGCAGAAAACAAAGCTGCTTAAAAATTCTGTTGTTTTCAGGGCTTCCCTACCACCCCTCCAGCCTTGCCAAGACAGAGAATATAGTATATGGTTACATATTCTGTGATATATGCCTAAATTACGGGTTAGTTCTTTGTTTCTTTTTGTTCCCTTCCTATGAGTTCATTTGTTTCTGTTTGCTTTGTGGTTTAGCTGCTTTTCCTTTTTCCAATTCTCATTGATTTAATTTTATTCTTTGAATATGCAGAACATTATGCTTCCATAGTAAAAACTATGCAAAAATATATACTTAGAGTGTCTCTCTTCCCTATCCCTTTGCTCTGTTCTCCCCACTCCACCACTTACAGGTAATGGACCTTTATTGATTTCGGTTTCTCTAAGTACTGTAAAGATAAGCAGTTACATGTTTGTTTTCTTATTTTTCTTTCATACATAAAGCATAGCATATATGCTCTTTTTCTGTTTACATGGTATCCTGGAAATTGCTCCCTCTCAATCAATTGACAGAGATGTTCCTCATTCTTGGTTAGTACTCCGTTGCATATATGTGCCATAGTTTATTTAACCAGTCTTCTATGCTGAGACACTCAGGTAGTTTCCTAGATTCTCTAGTTACAATGAAGGCCACCATGCATAGCTTTGTGCACATATACTTTTTTGTTGGAAATAGATCTTCAGTATAAATTCCTAGATGGGATTTCTGGATTGAAGTGTAAATGCATACAGTTCACTTAGACATTGGCAGATGCCCCTTAACAGGAGTCACGCCACTCTACAGTCCCGTTAATATATGAGAGTGCCTGTTTCCGCCACAGCCTCTCCCAACAGAGTGTGTTGTCATTCTTTTAATATGACGGATGAGAAGTGGTATCTTAGTGTAGTTCTTACTTGCATTTCTCTTATGGGTGGAATTGAAAACATGTTTAAGGGACATTTTAATATTTCTTTTTGTGAATTGTCTGTCTCTTGCACATTTTTCTATAGGAATTTTAGTCTATGTTTTTCAACTTTTGAAAAATGTTTATATAAGGGATATTAGCTCTTATATATGATTCACGTTGCAAATATTTTTTGATTTGTCATTTCTCAATTTTGCTTATAGCATTTTTGCCATGTAATTTATATTTATACAGTCAAATTTATCCATCCTCTTTTTTTTTTTTTAAGATTTTTATTTATTTATTTGAGAGAGAATGAGAGACAGCATGAGAGGGAAGAGGGCAGAGGGGGAAGCAGACCCCCCGCCGAGCAGGGAGCCTGATGCGGGACTTGATCCCGGGACTCCAGGATCATGACCTGAGCCGAAGGCAGGCGCTCAACCAACTGAGCCACCCAGGCGCCCTATTCATCCTCTTTTATTGCATGTGTGTCATAGTTTGAAAACTTTTTCTGTACTCAGGAGGCATTCACTCATGTTTTCTTCTAGTATTTGTATGGCAGCATGTTTTTATATTTAGAGCTCTGCTCCATTGGAGTTATATTCTTGAGTGTGGTGTAAAGAATGGCTTTATAGTTGTTTCCAACACTATTCTAAAGACCATCTTTGCCCCAATAATTTGATCTATCATCTTCATCATATGCTTGATTTCTGTGTGTCATTAGTATTATTTCTGGACTTTCTGTTCTGTTCCTTTTGTCTGTACGCTGGTACCATGCTGCTTTAGTTATAGAGGCCTCGTGGTGTATTTCAATACCCCAATGTGGCTAGTCCCCACTCAGAGCCCTTTTATGTTTCTCTCTCTCAATTTGTGTGTTTATTTTTGTTTTTTTTAATTTTAAGTTGGCTTCAGGCCCAACATAGGGCTTGAACTCACGACCCTGAGACCGAGAGTCGCATGCTCTACCGACAGCCAGCCAGGTGTCCCTTGTATGTTTATTTTGGAGGATTTGGTTTTATGGCTGTAGGAACTTGAACATCTTTCTCTCCTGAGGGCTGAGGATGAATAGAGGTGGAGGGGCCAAGGCCAAAGGGAATGAATAGAGCATGGGCCCTGATTGCAGGATTCAGAGCACAGACGAAAGGCGTGTTGCTGTTGATGGTGATGGAATTCTACTGCCTGCCCAGTAGAGCCCTCACATTTAAGCAACATGGACCGCTGTGCCCAGAGTAGTAGAGACAAGTGGATGCTTTCAGGGGGAACAAAGAATCCCCGCCTGAGCCCTAAAATCTGTTTTAGGAAGGAGTTTACCTTTCCTGAGTCCTGTGCTTTATACCTAGGTTCCAACCCTGATCAAATAACCCAGCCTCAAATAATAAACAGTAATAATTATGCATATAGAACTCACCAAGTAGTAGGTGTTGTTCACAACACTTTAAATAACTCAGGGTCATGCAGCTGGGTACTTGAACCCTGTGGTAGTATTTCCTTTGCTTGGTGGTTTGTATCTTAGCTTCTTAGCTTCAATATGCTCTGACTGCAGTTAGCTTGTTCATGAAGTGGGAATGGAAGCCTCTTTGCCTGGCATGCTGGGGCATGCTCTTCCATATGGATTACCTCCCTGACTGCCCGCTTCCTGGGAGCAGGTTTTCCTTGGAGGGGAAGTCCAGGAGGCCAGACCAACTCCAGGAAGCTGCAGTCTGCTTTCCTTCTCATGTCTGTCATGACTTTCTTCGTGCTTTCATTACCATCGCCCCACTACCACCACTTAGGTACTGATTTCTTCTCTTTTTTAGCTTTGCCTCTTTAGTTCTGCTGATTATGTCTCTTTTGTCTTATTAATTTTTCTGTTTCCTCTTATTCAGAGATTTCTTCTCTTTGTTTTTTTCATGACCAGGTGATCGTTTCCAAAAACTGATCAGTGTTGTCCTTGGTTCTGTGCATCATTTCAACCCATTTCAACTTGCCCTCATGCTAAACCGTTATACAAGAATAGAAAAATTCTTCGTTCCATTGAAAATCCAGGGCTGTAACATTTTAACATTAGCTCCACAGGGGCAGAAATTTTGGCATGTCCCCTCTTGTATCCCCTGCAGTTAAAAATGATACTTAATCACACAGCATGCAGTCAATAAACATTTGTCAAGTGAATGAGTAAATTTGGATGTAATTCTTCCAGTTTCCTCTATTCAAAGTGAACAGGTATCATTTTCATTTTCTTGGTTTAGTGTCACATTTGAAGACGAGGGGCACTGAGGATGAGAAATCAACTGAAAAGTATGAAAATGTTGGAAATGCAGAATCTATGTGGCCAAAAGTGGAAGGTCTTCACAAGGATCGTATACAGGAATATAAGGTTGGTGAAACTTGTGATTGGAATAGCAAGGTAGAGAAGCAACTGGAAAATCCTGAGGGAAAAAGAATGAAGGAAGACAAAAGTGGCATCAGGGAAAAGATTGGCAAAGCCAAGAACACAGCAAATATAAAGACAGAACAGGAAGACGAGGCATCTGAGAAAAGCTTATGTCCAAGTTCAAAACATGTTATACACCAGACTGTCCCTGTAGACCAGATAAGCAGTGAACAAGACAAATGTGTGGAGAACATTAATGGAACCTCTCACCCTGGTCTACAGCAGAAAACCATTGCTGTTAAGAAATCACACAAATGTGATGAGTGTGGGAAATCGTTCAAATATAATTCCCGCCTTGTTCAACATAAAATTATGCACACGGGGGAAAAACGCTATGAGTGTGATGACTGTGGAGGGACTTTCCGGAGCAGCTCGAGCCTTCGAGTCCACAAACGGATCCATACTGGGGAGAAGCCGTATAAGTGTGAGGAATGTGGGAAAGCCTACATGTCCTACTCCAGCCTTATAAACCACAAAAGCACCCATTCTGGGGAGAAGAACTGTAAGTGTGATGAGTGTGGGAAATCCTTCAATTATAGCTCTGTTTTGGACCAGCATAAGAGGATCCACACAGGAGAAAAGCCCTATGAATGTGGTGAGTGTGGGAAGGCTTTCAGGAACAGCTCTGGTCTCAGAGTCCACAAAAGGATTCACACAGGGGAGAAGCCCTACGAATGTGACATCTGTGGGAAAACGTTCAGTAATAGCTCCGGCCTTAGGGTCCATAAGAGGATCCACACAGGCGAGAAACCTTATGAATGTGATGAGTGTGGGAAGGCCTTCATTACTTGCAGAACACTTCTAAACCATAAAAGCATCCACTTTGGGGATAAACCTTACAAGTGTGATGAGTGTGAGAAATCATTTAATTATAGCTCTCTCCTCATTCAGCATAAAGTGATCCACACTGGAGAGAAACCTTATGAATGTGATGAATGTGGGAAGGCCTTCAGGAACAGCTCAGGCCTTATAGTGCACAAAAGGATCCACACGGGAGAGAAACCTTACAAGTGTGAGGTCTGTGGCAAAGCGTTCAGCTATAGCTCGGGCCTCGCAGTTCATAAAAGCATTCACCCTGGGAAGAAAGCTCATGAATGTAAGGAGTGTGGAAAATCCTTCAGCTATAACTCACTCCTTCTTCAACATAAAACCATTCATACTGGAGAGAGACCTTATGTGTGTGATTTGTGTGGGAAAACTTTCAGGAACAATTCAGGCCTAAAGGTCCACAGGAGGCTCCATACTGGGGAAAAACCATATAAGTGTGACGTGTGTGGGAAAGCCTATATCTCACGCTCTAGCCTTAAAAACCACAAAGGAATCCATCTTGGGGAAAAGCCCTATAAATGTACCTATTGTGAGAAATCTTTCAATTACAGCTCTGCCCTTGAACAACATAAAAGGATTCATACAAGGGAGAAACCTTTTGGGTGTGATGAGTGTGGAAAAGCCTTCAGAAATAATTCAGGCCTTAAAGTGCACAAACGGATCCACACTGGGGAGAGACCTTACAAATGTGAAGAATGTGGGAAAGCCTACATCTCACTCTCAAGCCTTATAAATCATAAAAGTGTACACCCTGGGGAAAAGCCCTATAAGTGTGACGAGTGTGAAAAAGCCTTCATCACATACCGAACCCTTATAAACCACAAAAAAATTCATCTTGGGGAGAAGCCCTACAAATGTGATGTATGTGAGAAATCTTTTAATTACACCTCACTCCTTTCTCAACACAAAAGGGTCCACACTAGAGAGAAACCTTATGAATGCGACAGGTGTGAGAAGGTCTTCAGAAACAACTCAAGCCTTAAAGTGCATAAAAGAATCCATACCGGGGAGAAGCCCTATGAATGTGATGTGTGTGGAAAAGCCTACATCTCACACTCAAGCCTTATTAACCATAAAAGTACCCATCCTGGCAAGACACCCTACACATGTGATGAATGTGGAAAAGCTTTTTTCTCAAGCAGAACTCTTATAAGCCATAAGAGAGTCCATCTTGGGGAGAAACCTTTCAAATGTATTGAGTGTGGGAAATCTTTCAATTACAGTTCACTCCTTTCTCAACACAAGAGGATCCACACAGGGGAAAAACCTTATATATGTGATAGGTGTGGAAAAGCTTTCAGGAACAGCTCAGGCCTCACAGTGCATAAAAGGATTCACACAGGCGAGAAACCCTATGAATGTGATGAGTGTGGGAAGGCATACATCTCCCACTCAAGTCTTATTAACCATAAAAGCGTCCACCGTGGGCAGCAGCCCTATAATTGCGAGTGTGGGAAATCCTTCAATTACAGATCAGTTCTTGACCAACACAAAAGGATCCACACTGGAAAGAAGCCATACCGATGTAATGAGTGTGGGAAGGCTTTTAATATCAGATCAAATCTCACCAAGCATAAAAGAACCCATACTGGAGAGGAATCTTTAAATGTGACAAGTATGGGAAGTCACAGCGACATATCACAGAAGAGAACTCACGAGGGAGGGAATGCTCGGGATGGGACCAAGATGAGCATATCTGTAGGAGGCAGAGCTTACCAAGTCTCAACTCAAATGGAAGAAAAACCTTATGAATGTATGAATATCTGAGCTCTTTGTTCATGGCTTGTAATTGACATAAAGGAAACTATGAGTACTCTTTGGTGTGATCTTCATTATAGCCAGCAAGGAAGCCTCCAATGTCAAGGTAGTTGAGCCTTTATGGAACACAAAATAGTTTATACTGGGGGTAAAACCTATCAAAGTGACAAAGTGATTTAAAAACCTTCAAAATAAGCAGAACTTTCTGGACATAAAACACATGGATGAGGAAGGGATTTCACTTAGAGGTCATGTAGTTACCAACAGAAAGTTCATTACTTGGGTAAATTCTGTGAATATAAATGGGGGGAATTCAGGTATAGCTTTGAATCCTAATTATACATTGGTCAGTGGGAAAAAATACAAGGAGAGCCTCCCAACAGGCACATTCAGGGAGAGATAGGCTTCAGGGAACATAAATTTATTTAATAGTAGTGATCATGAAGTATAAATTTGATATAATTGAATAATTTGTGAGGGGTGATAAATTTTGAAACAAAATTGGATTTTGTTGAAGAGTAAAAAGTGTAGACCTGAATCTAGCAGGAAGTAGTCATTTAAAAAAGTAAGTTGATTGGACGATACGGTTGTAATGTTGTAATACACTGGTTGAATGGGCAAAACTTAAAAAATTTCAAATGAACCTCAATGAATGAAGTGTGATGAGTGAAGACCTCACACATTATGCTACAAATACAAGGTTCTACCGTAGACAGACATTCAGCACATTAAATAACTAACGGAACACGTCTTTGACATGAATTTGCACCTACACAAAAATAATTGATTCAGGGATTCCTGTGAATAGGAATGCTAAGAAAGTGATTTTATTGAAGAGCTAGAAAGCTAAGTAGCTATTGATAATTGAGGGATTGGAGGAAATTCATGCTTCTTAATAGTCTGTTAAATGTTTGATTGTTTTGGAATGTGTTACTGTAAAGATTTCATGCACTCCATGTGTGTATTGTCTGTTGTAAAATGTTATGAATACTTTGTTCAGGGCCCACTCTGTCTTGGCCATGAAGAGCCAGATAGTCATGGTGAGGTAAGGCGGAACTCCAATAAAGAAATTCCTCAAAAGTAAACAGGCTCTGACTGACTTTAGATGGAGCAGTACACAGAGAAAACAATTTGCCGTATCTTTGTTGGGTAAGTGAGACCAAAGGCAAAGCAGGGAGTGCAGCAGGGGACTTTCCCGTAGGGCTAGAAGCTCAGGTTTCACAAGAAATTAGGTGGCGTCTCCACCGGGAGAAGTGCAAAATGGATTGATCCTCATACTGGGCCTGGATCATAGCTCCTGGAAGTGGGCAGGCTGTGGGACTGATGTGTCACCTCACAGAAATCATTCTTTTGGGAACAGAATTTAAGAAAATGTTGTTTATGTGTTAAAGCTGTTAGCTAGGTGACTCAAAGGGTAAAAGGAGTCTTCTGAGAGTCAGGTAAGCTGTCCAAGAATACTCCGGATGGCGCCTGTCCTGTCTCTCTGGGTCCAAAATCCACTCTCCTTCCCAGAGAGCAGTCTCTACCTAGATAGTTTCCTGGCTTTCTAGGGTTTGTCTCTAGCCCCGTTCTAGCCTCCCATAATTTCCATGCCTCTCTCTAGGGGTATAATTCTTCCACTTTGTCTCCAAGCCTCCACCAGTAGGTTTTGATGGAGAGGGAAAGAGCATTTCTGCCACTCAGCTCCCCTTTGGAACGCCACAGCCACGCTTGTTCTGTCCTTCTCAGAACACTGGCCCTCTCCACAGACTTGGATTGATGGATTCAGCAAATAACTTGCTGAGGCTCTGCTAGGCACGATCCCCTGTCCTAGGAGCTAGGCAGCAGGAGTAAAGGCTAGGTAAGGGCGAAGGTCCACAAGGAAAACCACACTAATGGATGCTGAACCAAACACTGCAGTGTTGAGAGGACAGTGGCCACCACCAATGGGGAAGAGGGAGGCAGCAGTGATATCTGGGTGGGACAGTTGGGTTTTTAAAGAGGGAGGAGTGGGAAGTAGGATGGTCCGATGAAAAGCCTCATCAGAAAAGTTCACTCGTCCTCAGGGTTGGTGCATAGTGGGCAGAAAGGAAGGCCATAGGATATCCATTCCAAGGAGTCCCCAGGTATTATCCATCTTTCCTTCACTTGAGGTCACCAGTGGCTTGAGCACCACTCCTCCAGGCACACACACCCATGTACGTGAGCTCCACCTGGACCTAACGTGCCACCTACAATTGGGAGAGAAACCGATGAAATAACGAGAGAGGGTGGCTACCGCTCAAGTGGGGGTTCCAAGTGCTCCAGCCTGCTGAGCAGTAGGACACGCTCCTACTGAGGCCTCCACTGACTGGCCCACAGGAAATGGGCCTCCAGTCCACCGGGGCCAGTAACATGCCGCTTAAGCTGCTCTCAGATGGTTTCCTCCTGTGCCAGGTGGAGTTTGTGGTACAGATTCAATGAGCTGTTCAGGCTTAACCTCAGACCTGGAGCGTGTTTCAGGAGCACCATCCCCCACCTCTTCCCAGGGAAAATGCCTGATGCGCAAGAAGAGAATTAAACTTGCCAACATGTAGGTAAATCAAAACACTTCTTTAAAAAGGCAGAGTCTAATTCAAAGGACTGAAGGTAGAATTGAAATGTTAGACCATAGTAGGTTAAATTGAGGGCTGGAAGATCTGCATGAAAGTGGCCTAAAGTGCTTGGTATTATTTCTGAGGAGGTCAAGATGCCTTTAGCTCTGGGTTTTGTTAACTATGTATGGTAAAATGTCATGGGCAGACCAGAAGGATAGAAGTCAAGTACATAAAGATCTGGACTGGAAAACCTCGAAGTCTGGAAAGGAGAAAAAACAACATTGAAAAGGCAGGACAGTACCTTCTGGTAAAGGTAGGTAGGTTACTTGGGTCAATATCATACCAACAACAATGAAAGACTTCATTTTTAAAAAATTGTAGATAGCATTCCACCCCTTCCTCTCAAGAGAGCATTGAAGATAAAAAGACTGTAGTTTAAACAGGACAGTTTAAAAATGAGATGCTGTCATCAGAGAAGGGAACACTAAAGCACCTTCTGTCCTGACCTGTCAGCTGATGCTGCAGAGCTGGGTCCCACTTAACCAGCCACAGGGAGTGAGAGAGACCGTCAGGGCCAGGCCCCCTAAGGTGGTGAGTCTTAACGAGACCTTTCTGAAGTTAACCTGGGTTCCCAAAGTGCTACAACCTCAAAAGAAGGCATCCCTCAGTCCCTGGGGGCTGTACCGACAGTGGCCATGTAACCGAGCAGAGCAGCAGAGAAGAAAGGGAAAAGAAAATGTCCCTGACACCTCGTGGCCCTTGTGACCCGGGTAAGCACAACCTGGGCCCTGGCCAAAGCAACACAAGGCACCTTGCGAAGAGGCCTTCTTCAATCTAGACCTCAGGGAATTTAAAGGTAATTTTTCAGGAGCAATTAGTAAGACACAAGGGGGAAAAGGCAACGTGACAAAACTAGAGCAGAACAGATTGACGTAGACGTCACAAATTATCAGATACGGGTTTTTTATAATTTAAAAATTTTAAACTTTTTGTTTAAAATATTTAAAGATGCATTTGGCTACAGATTGTGACAAAATTAAAAATAGAATTGGTGAACTGGAAGATAAAGGTGGAAAAATTACCCGGAATGCAGCATGGGGTTAGAAAAATACGGGAAAATAGACAAGGGAAGATTTCATTGGGAAGTTTTACATATAAATATATGTAAAGTCACAGTCTCAGAAGGTGAGGACAGAAGAAAAGGGCCAAAGGGACTGGGCTGAGAATTTTCCAGAGCTGATGAAAAACACAAGTCTACACGTTTATTTATTTATTTTTTAAGATTTTATTTATTTATTTGACAGAGACACAGCAAGAGAGGGAACACAAGCAGGGGGAGTGGGAGAGGGAGAAGCAGGCTTCCCGCGGAGCAGGGAGCCCGACGTGGGGCTCGATCCCAGGACCCTGGGATCATGACCTGAGCCGAAGGCAGCTGCTTAACCAACTGAGCCACCCAGGCGCCCCAAGGCTACACATTTAAAAGCCCAAAGAATGCATTTACAAAGATCACATCTACACACATCATAGTGTAACTGCAGTAACAGCTAAAGACAAATTACCTTCAAAGAACAATAGACTTCTCAGCAACAACAGATGAAAGAGTGGAATGAAAACATGAGTATAAAGATAGAAAATAACTGTCAGCCTGAACATTTATACCCAGTGAAAATAGCTTTCAAGAGTGAGGACAAAATAAATACATTTTAGGACAAAACTTGTTTTGTTTTCCTGTGCTGACCCTCACTAAAGGCAATTCTAAAGAATGCATTTTAATACAGAAAGAGAATGATCCCAGATGATGTTCTGAGATGCAAGAAGGAAGCGCGAAGAGTTAATAGCTATGTAGGCACATGAAAATGAACATTTTTATACAAAACAATAAGGATTTAGAGTTGTTAAGATAGACTCAAAATATCAGACAACAATAATATCTGTCCAGAGAGTAAAAAAGAATTTAAGTATTATATGAGGTAAAGCTTTGGTTAATCTCATACACATTGTAAAATCTAGGGGAATCATAAAATACAATGTATATTTTTAATACTAGTAGAGGAAAAATGAATTTTTAAAAATCAAAAAACAGTGGTAGATCTTAAGCCAAAAATACCAGTATTTCTTTTTAAGTCACAAAGATTGTCAAACAATGTCTTAGTTCAGGCCACAATAACAAAATACGATAGACTGGGTGGCTTATCAACAACAGACATGTGTTTCTCATAGTTCTGGAGGCTGGAAGTTGAAGATCAGAGTGGTTGGAGATCAGCATGTTTGGGTGAGGGCTCTCTTCCAGGTTGCAGGTTTCTTTCTTTCTTTCTTTTTTTTTTTTTTTTTTTAAGATTTTATTTATTTATTAGAGAGCAAGAGAGGGAACACAAGCAGGGGGAATGGGAGAGGGGGAAGCAGGCTTCCCGCTGAGCAGGGAGCCCGATGTGGGGCTTGATCCCAGGACCCTGGGATCACGACCTGAGCTGAAGGCAGATGCTTAACGACTGAGCCACCCAGGCGCCCCAGGTTGCAGATTTCTAATCGTACCCTTATGTGGTGGAAAGGGCTGGGAAGTTCTTTGGGGTCTCATATAATAGCACTGATCCCATTTATCAGGGCTCCATTCGCATGACTTAATCACTTCCCAAATCCCAACCGCCTAACACTATCCCAACCTCCTAACACTACCACACTGGGCATTAGGATTCCAACATGTGAATTTGTGGGGAATACAAACATTCACACTGTAGCAGACAAAAATATAAAACTCCATTGTATACTGTGTACAAGAGACTCACTTTAAATATGAGAAGACTCAAGATTTGGAAGTGAAAGAATAGAAAAGTTATTTGAAGCAAATAGTAATCAATAGAAACTGGTGTAGCTCTACTAATATTAGATGAAATAGATACTTTAAGTCATAAACTATTCCTACAGATAAAGGGAATCATTTATTACATTAAGACAAAATGTCCAGGGGAGAGAACATAATGGAAAGATGTAACAGTTTTGAGTTAGTATCTACCTAATAACATAGCTCAGAGTTGGCAAATATATGCAGAACTAAAAGAAGAAATATAAAATCCACAATCATGATGGGAGATTTCTTGATACCTCTCAGTAATTAATAGGACAAGAATATTAAAAATTAGTAAAGTTACAGATTTGAACACTGATTTAGTAAGCAATCTAATACATGGAACCCTGCACCACTGTGTTAAGGATACACATTTTTTTTCAAGCACACATGAAACATTTTCAAAAATTGACCTACACTATGTTACATGTCAATTATATCTCAAGCTGGGGCAGAAACTGATCATATGCTGGATCATGAAGTAAACATTAACAAATTTTATAGAATTAAAATCATACAGAGTATGTTAGCTTGACTATGCAATTTAGTTAGAAATTAATAATGAAAAGATACTTAGGCCATCCCCATTGTATTCAGAAATTTACAAATACTTTTCTTAATCATGGCTCAAGGAAGAAAATTTTTTTTTTTTTTTTTTTTTTTTAGGATTTTATTTATTCATGAGAGACAGAGAGAGAGAGAGGCAGAGGGAGAAGCAGGCTCCCAAGGAGCAGGGAGCCCGATGCGGGACTCGATCCCAGGACCCTGGGATCATGACCTGAGCCGAAGGCAGACGCTTAACCGTCTGAGCCACCCAGGCGCCCAAGGAAGAAAATATTTTGATCTGACTACTGTAATCAAGACCAGTGGGATATTGCTTAAGCTGTGCTTAGACATTTATAGCCTAAAAAGATATTTAAGAAAATCAGAAAATCTAGTAATTAATCACCTAAGTACCATCTCAAAAAGTTAGAACAATCAAAATAAATCCCCAAAAAGTTAAAATAAGAAAGTAATAAAAGGTAGACCTTTATGAAATAGGAAAACAAACACAATATAGAGGATCAACAAAACCAAATGCATGTGTGTGTGTGTTGGAAAAGACTAATAAAACTGACAACCCTCTGGTGAGATTGATCAAAGGAAAAAGAAAACCAAAGTCAGGAATAAAAAGGGGGAATAAGGAGAACTGTAAAATTTTCTACTCTCTGAACATGCACTGACCTCTTCACTCCCTGCTACTGAGAGAATAACCCACTCCCTCTAAATTCCTTGAGTCAACAATTCTGAGAACAGGATGTAACATGAGTGAGCCAAATCACAAAGAAACACAATCCGTTTCTGAAAGATTGCCACCTACATAACCAAAGCCCACCCAAACTGCAGTGAACACTGTTGCTTTAGTTTATTTCCCTTATAAAACCCATCTCATTCCTCATGTTTGGAGAGACAGTTCCTCTGCAACCATTTGAATAAATACCCAGGCCCTTGGAGTTGAAGTCTCAGAGAATTTCTAAAGTTTGATGTTACAAATGCTACAGGTATTAAAACACTAAGATTAATTATATTATAATTTTATTACAATAAGTTAGAAATGTTATATGAAATTTTTAAAAAATTCCTAGGAAAATGTAACTTAACCAAAACTTAACTAAGGGTCTCACATCTTATAGATGTGGAGTGTATGGGAAGGACTATGGAGTGAGTTCAGTCCTTAGGGAACTCGAAGAAGAAGCAAGAGGAGAGAGGAGGGAGAGGAAAAAAAGCAGAAGGAGAAACCTTAATCAATAGTAAGTATGGAAAAGCCTTCCATAGGCATGCACTCTCTATTAGTGAATTTGAAAGTGAAAACCTAAAAAATAATTTCATCTGTGTTTATGTATGGACATTCTAGGGGTGAGGTGGTACTGAGTACCAGTCATGCAATGCAAGGGAACTTTTCTCTCATGGGATTAAAAAACGAGAGAGGGTCAACTGAGGACCAGCTAGCTGAGGTCAGACAGTGGGGACATGAAGTCTGCCTCAGGACCTTGAAAAATTGGGTATAACCTCTTCCAGGGGATTACTCGGGCTGGTAGGTTTCTCCATGCCTCTTTTCCAGCCTCAGCTGAGTGCCTCAGCCTGGAGACGTGGAGAAAGAAGTCACAAATTTTAACACAATTCTTTCTACAGGGTGTTCCCATTTAGACGTGGCAGTTCTTCTCAGGCTGTGGAGAGTATCACTTATACTCAGGAAGGAGTTTGTGTGAGTCCCATGTAGAGAGACTACAAAGTATTGTGGTCAAAATGTGGTCTTTCCACCACAAAGCCCAGATGCAAACAAGGGCTCTTTCACTTATCCCAGATGGCTTTAGGCAAGTAAGTCTTCTGTTTTATGTTGTGTGTCCTCAGCTGTCATTTATTGGAATAATAATAGTAGCGAGTTGGAGAAGTTAGTGTTATTAGAGGCCTTAGAAGTCTGCCTGGAATGAGAAGCTTTAGCATAAAGGTGTGTGAAGTAAGTCTCGCCATGTGGTGGCCCCTGTCCCAGGACTAGTGACCGGACAGTCAGGTAGTGGAAGGCAGCCCCATCTGAAAGCCAAGAAAATATCCCAAGGACCACCCCACACACAGATACAACCTAAGATGAGATTCGAGAAAAATGATTGTTTAGATCTGGTTACTCAGCTGTATCTTGCTTCTAAGCAAGCAATCCATTGTTTCTAAGCAACGATGCTTTGCTTTTTCAGGCTGGAAAAGGTCAGCAGAAGAAACCTCCAGCTCCTCCAGTGACCAAGAGTGTTGGATGGGACCAGGGCTGATTCACACTTGCTTCTCCAGCTTAGGCATCCTGCCCACTCATACTATGTGCATTTTGCTTCTCCCCCGGCCCCCTGTTTTCCTGGCAATAGATGGGCTAGAAATTAATACACAAAGGGTTGGTGGGAGTCAAGCCTCCACCATCTTAACCATGGCTGTTTGGGGGTGAGTGTCCCTTAAGATCTCAAAGAATAAGAAGAGGTCCAGGGGTTGGCAGGGCAAAGCCCTGGAGGAGAGCAGAAGTTCCTCTGGTCTTGGATATAAACTTTAGGGCCAGCATTCCAGTGAATGCAACAACTATGAATCTCTTTTCCCGTCTATAATTTCCCCATCTGTAAAATGAGGGAAATGATCCAACTCACAAGGTTGCTTTAAGGATTCATGAAAAAGCATTTTGTATTTTGCAAATCTCTATACGAACATCCTTGTTAAATTGACTAGTGATCTGTCTTGTTTTTTAAAGTTAAGGAGATAAAAATAAGAGCAAAGATTAATGAAACAAAACGACACAATAGAAAGGATCAAAAGTTAGGTTGGTGTTTTGGAAAGAGTGTTAAAATTGATAAACCTCTGGTGTAATAAAGAAAGAATAAAAACCACAAATAATCACAACAGATCCCATAGAATAAATGTTTAAAATGTACGTGGCCTTCCTAGTTCTATTACCACATTGTGGTCAGAAAACGTATCTGCACAATTGCTACCCTTTGACATTTGCTGGAATCTGCTTATGGCCCAACACGTGTTTGATCTCAGTGAAGCTTCCATGGTCACTGAAAAAGAATGTGTGTTCTGCAGATGCTGGGTGCACTTGTCTAGATAAAGCATTAGATCAAGTTTGTAATGCATTGTTCAGATTTCTCTATCCTTAATGGATTTTTATCTGCTTTCTGTCCATTAATGACGTAATTAATTTAATTTAATGATTTCCACTTACAGATCTGTGAAGTTTGCTTTATGTATCTGAGGCCATGTTATTAGATGCATGTAAGTATAGAATTGTCGCATCTTCCTGGTGAATTGAAATTGTAAGAAGAAAGCCTCTCTCTGTAGTAATGCCTTTTCTTATTTAAAGTCTATTTTTTTCTGTTAATAACATCAAAAAAAATTACTGTTACGTGGCATATCTTTCCATTCTTTCACTAGATTTAAAAGCCCAAAGATGTGTTTAGATGTGTCTCTTGGATATGTGTCCTTTGGAAATAGCATGTTGTGCTTTTAATCTAGTCCGATAATTTCTTTTAACAGGAACATTAAGCCTTCCATGTATAATTTCCAGTACGTTTGGGCTTAAATCTTATTCACTGCTTTCCTGACCTAGGTTATGTCATCTCTTTTTTTTTTTTTTTTTTAAGATTTTATTCATTTACTTGAGAGAGAGAGAAAGCGAGAGACCGAGCACGGGCAGAGGGGGAGGGGCAGAGGAGAGGGAGAAGCAGGCTTCCCGCAGCGCAGGGAGCCCAGCGTGGGGCTCGATCCCGGGACCCTGGGATCATGACCCGAGCCCGAGGCAGACGCTGAACCGACTGAGCCGCCCAGGCGGCCCTGTGATCTCTTCTCTTGACTTCTTTCAGATTGGGTTAGAAATCTTCCATTAGGCTTCTATTACGATTAGTCTATTATTCTACTTTTCCCTCTGTTGGTCTGGACGTTACACACTTTTTCTCTTCTTTTACTGGCCAAGGACTTAAAAGATCCATTCTTGATTTATCAAAGCCTCGTGTTAATTGGCACTTTTATCTTCATACTAGACAATGAAAGGATCTCGGAATACTTTACCTTCATTTACCTGTCATTTTATATGCTATCGTTTTTGTGAACTTTCATTGTGTACATATACAGGTGTATGGATATGTATTGAAATACAGTATTACTGTTTTCTACACGAAATGTTTACTGAGATTTATCTTCATATCTACTCCTTCTCTGCCTCCTCAACTTTCCATATGGGGTCATTTTCCTTCCTTCTGTCTGAAAAACATCCTTTAGGACATTCTGTCCTGTTAGAGGTAACACCTTCCAATTTTTGTTTGCCTAAAAATGACTTTATTCCACCTCATTCTTAAAAGATATTTGTCCCCAGGAATAGAATTCTAGGTTGAGCCCTTTTGTCACAGTAGAGGGCATCAAGCCACCAAGGTCTGACCTCCGTACGGTCTGGTGAGCAGTTGGCTGTTCATCTTTCTGTTTAATGCATGCTTTTAAGTTTGTTTCCTGTGTCTTTGGTTTATTCCAGTTTTACTATGGTATGTTTAGGTGTGGATTTTTTTTTTTTTTATAGTAATGCTGCTTCAGATTCTTTGGGCTTTTAAATTTGTGGGTCCGTATCTTCAGTTTGGGTAAATTCTCAGCCGTTGGGCACCCTCATTCTCTTTCTCTTTCCTTCTATGACTCCAGTGAAGGTATATTGGACCTTCTCACCGTAATCCCTGTGGTTAAGTAGTAACCTTAACCTCTCACTTTCATCCCTTTGTCCCCCCCGCCCTGCCCAGGCTTCACTCTGGATATAACTTGTATTTCAGTTCACCAAGTCTCTCGTTAGCTGTGTAATCTCCCATTAAATAGATACCCTATTTTTCAGTTAGAGACTTTCCATTTGTTTCCTTTTTTATAGTATGCCAAATATGTCTCTTTATTTTGCTTAAACATTATTTTAAAAGCTGTATCTGATGACGTCTGGCAGGGGCTTTCTCTGATGCTGATCTCTGAGTGTGTCACCAATTCCCTGTATTAGATTCCCGCTGCCCAAATACTTAGAGTGGTTTCTGTTTTCCTAGTTGGCATCTGACTGATACACTGCTATCTGCCAAGCTCTCAGCCCTGGGCCTTACAACTTTCTACAAGTTTTTTTTTCACTGCCTAAAGCTCTCCTTTATATTTTGTTAACTTTCAGCAAAAGGGAACTTGATTCAGGGGCGCCTGGGTGGCTCAGTTGGTTAAGCGACTGCCTTCGGCTCAGGTCATGATCCCAGGGTCCTGGAATCGAGCCCCATGTCGGGCTCCCTGATCAGCGGGAAGCCTGCTTCTCCCTTTCCCGCTCCCCCTGCTTGTGTTCCCTCTCTCGCTATGTCTCTGTCAAATACATAAATAAAATCTAAAAAAAAAAAAAAAAAAAAAAAAAAGGCCAGCAAGAGGAGATGCCTGAGAAAAAGAAAACAAAATCTTGTTCGCGGGCGCCTAGGTGGCTCAGTTGGTTGGGCGGCTGCCTTCGGCTCAGGTCATGATCCTGGAGTCCCTGGATCGAGTCCCGCATCGGGCTCCCTGCTCGGCAGGGAGTCTGCTTTGCCCTCTGACCCTCCCCCCTCTCATGTGCTCTCTCTCATTCTCTCTCTCTCAAATAAATAAATAAAATCTTTAAAAAAAAAAAAGGAACTTGATTCAGGAACTACAAAGTTTGTGGTCTAAAGCTAGGAGTCTAAAGTGAACACAAACTGGAAAAAAGAATCCCTTCTCAAAGACCCCTAGGCTTAGTAAATAATTTTTGGATAATATTTTTTGGGGGGAACACTGCCATCCTCCCAATTTTGTTTCAGTTGGCCTGTCATCAGGCAAGTTCCCTTTCTCCTTCCACAAAACAATATCTGAGATACATATGTTAGTTATTTACTAATCGTTAAGTCATCTTGAAGCTGTTTCAATTACATATTTAAAATTTTTCAATCAAAGTCACTTATTAAAAAAAATGTTATTTCTTAGAGCCTGTCGTCTGAAGATACAATTAAAACAAAACAAAACAAGACACTTCAGTGAGCACAAACCTTGGAGCTCCTAGGTTCCAGCTTCCTTATCAGGAGGGTTTTTTCCCTCTAAAAATAAAGATAAAAGTATGTTACAACAGAAATACTATAATAGCAATACTCTAACATTTCTTCCTGTGATCTTACTACCCTCCTCCCCATCCAAAAAAAAAAAAAAAAGTTTTTTTAAGCTACTTTTTTTTTTTTTTTAAAGATTTTATTTATTTATTTGACAGAGAGAGACATAGCGAGAGAGGGAACACAAGCAGGGGGAGTGGGAGAGGGAGAAGCCGGCTTCCTGCTGAGCAGGGAGTCCGATGCGGGGCTCCATCCCAGGACCCTGGGATCATGACCTGAGCCGAAGGCAGACGCTTAACGACTGAGCCACCCAGGCGCCCCATTTTTAAGCTACTTTTAAGAGGAAGAGTTACATCATTCCCCAGTTTTGCTCTCACTTCCCCCCACATCTAGAATCTTGGATGTTACCTAGTTTATTCTGTCTGGAGAAATGCTGACTAGTGGGGCTTTGAGGAGCAACCTCAGGGCCTTCCTCGTCCCCCAGCCCCTTAGCCCTCTCTGAAGTCAACTGACCCTCTCGTGGCCTGTGCGGAGATCTGCCCTTGGGCACACCAGCCCTCGACTTAGACCACTCTCCAAGACTAACAGTGCCTTAGTGCCTAATCAGTCAGGGGAAGGGGACAGCAGACAAACACCATCCTAGAACTTCTGCACAGAACATAGTCTTGATGACTAAATGGGGCCTCCATCTGGGGATCCCTGCTCACCTCTTTTAGCCAGTCCCGAACTGCAGTATTTCAGGTGGGCTGCAGACTGGTGTGAAGGTACCAGAAACATACACCCATTGTAGGGTTAGAATAAGTTCCTCGTTTAGTTAACCAACTTGAAAATATTTTTTAAAAAGATTTTATTTATTTATTTGTCAGAGAGAGAGAGAGCACAAGCAGGGGGAGCGGCAGGCAGAGGGAGAAGCAGACTCCCTGCTGAGCATGGAGCCCAACATGGGACTCGATCCCAGGACCCTGAGATCATGACCTGAGCCGAAGGCAGATGCTCAACAACTGAGCCACCCAGGTGCCCCAACCAGCTTCAAAATCTTATCAGAAGCAAGATAGCATCTGGGCAGGATTCAGCACATCACAGGGATGTTCACGTTGGTGCCCAGGGTCCCTAAGTGGCTAGGATCTGACCAGATCTGGAGGTTGGTTTTTTTTTTTTGGTCAGGACACAACCATTTTAAACTCAAGATAACATAACTGTTTTGGAATCCAAACCAATAATCTGTGCAGTTATACTTTCAAGAATTTGAACAGACAAGAGGTTCTCACTGGTCCTGAACCGACCCAGCAGCACCAGGAGCACATGAAGCGAAGTCTACTTGAGATGGCGCTTTGCACTGTTCAAAGGGGGCACTTTTGCTTCCAAACTTTTGCTTTCGATTTTTCATGCATTAATGTGGTGGTTCTCCTTTCTGCAAAAGGACATAGACATCTTTTGCATTCTTTCTAAGGGCTTCCTGGTAACTTACTGTATTACCATAACTGAACCAGTTCCCAGTGGTAAACGTTCGGGTTGTTTCAGTTTTTTTGCTAGTATAAGCAGTTTTGCAATAAAATATATTTTCTCACCCTTACAGAAATTTATCTGAAGGATGCATTTTTTTCCTTTTTTTTAGAATCATAAAAATTAAACTTTTTTTTTGGTTTTTAAAAAAAATTGTATCTGACTATAGTTGACACACAATATTACATTAGTCTGAGGAGTACAACATAATGATTTGACAAGTTTATACCTTATGCTATGCTTAGCACAAGTCTTACCATACAACACTATTACAATATCATTGGCTACATTTGAAGGTTACATTTCTAAAGACAGATTGTTGAGTCAAAATTTGCCTTAAATTTTTGATAGTATAAACTTGCTATCCAAAAATATTGCAACAACTTATACTTCCAACAGTAGCGTATAGAACTTTCTATTTCCCCCACCTTCACCAACACTAGGTATTATCAACATTTTTCATCTTTGACAAGCTGATATTTGAAAAATGGTGTATGCTGGTTTTTTTTTTTAACATTTTTTATTTATTTATTTGACAGAGAGAGACACAGTGAGAGAGGGAACATAAGCAGGGGGAGTGGGAGAGGGAGAAGCAGGCTTCCTGCTGAGCAGGGAGCCCGACACGGGGCTCGATCCCAGGACCCTGGGATCATGACCTGAACTGAAGGCAGACACTTAACGACGGAGCCACCCAAGCGCCTTATACTGGTTTTTTAAATATTGAAACTGTCTCAAAGTAAAATAGAAAGTACAATATAAAACTCCTTTTCTTCCTGAACCATTTGAAAGCTAAGTGGCTGACCAGACACCCCATCACCTTTGAATACTTTTAGTGTATATTTCCTACAGGCAAGAATCTTCTACATCACCACCATAAAATCATCAAAACCAGAAAATTAACATTGACTCAGTACTACCATCCAATGTCCTGACCCCATCCAAGTTTCTTTAATTGTCCCAGTAATGTCCTTTGGAATAAAAATATTCAGTTCAGAATCCTGCATTGTTAACTTAGTATCTGCATCTTTTTGGTCTCCTTCAATCTAGAACAGTGCTCCCATCCTAGAACAGTGGTTCTCAAGCTTGCGCAAGTGTCAGAATCATGTGGTGGGCTTGTTAAAACACAGACTACTGGGTCCTAGAGCTGATTTAGGGAGTGGCTAAGAATTTGCAGAAAATTCTCAGCTGATTCAGATTCTGTCGGTCCGGGGACCACATTTTGAGAACCGCTGTTCTAGAGCCTCTTTACATTAAAGTCCACCAGCCTGACTGGCCCCTGATTGCTCATGCATCAGTAGGCTTGTGCACAAGGTGGAAGGTGAAGACGTAGTCTTATTTTCTTAGAATTTAAAATAATGCCCAGTGATGGGTATTAAGGAGGGCACGTACTGCATGGAGCACTGGGTTTTGTACGAAAACAATGAATCATGGATCACTACGTCGAAAACTGGTGATGTATTGTATGGTGACTAACATAACATAATAAAAAAAAAAAGAATTTAAAATGATGCTTCCTACTACCAGTAGGTCGTGTTTTTAAAAAAGGAAGTACTAAATGTGGTTGTATTAGTTTCCCATTGCCACAATTTGGTGGCTTAAAACAACATACATTTATTATCTTAGAGTTCTGGAGACCAGAAGTCCACAATGGGTATCTCAGGCCTAAGATCAAGAGGTCAGCAGAAGTTGCATTCTTTCTGGAGGCTGTAGAGGAGAATCCATTCCTTGTCTTTTCTAGCTTCTACGGACTGTCTGCATCCTGCTCATATGGCCCCCTTCCATCTTCAAAGCCAACAATGGCCAGACAAGACTTTCTCATGCTGCCTCAATTTTGACTCCCTCTTTCACTTACAAGAACCTCATGATTACATTGGGCCACTGGGATAATCCAGAATAACACCCTCATTTCAAGATCCTAAACATCTGCAAAGTCCCTTTTGCCACGTGAGGCAACGTATTCACAGATTCTGAGGATTAGGACATCTTTGGGGTCCATTACTCTGCCTACCATAGTGAAGACCACTAGCTGTCCACCAAACTCTGTCCTTCCCTTCTAGGGGCACACAGCTAGACTGCATTTTCCAGTCTTTTTCTGCGAATGGGTGAGGTCTCTCAAAAGGAAGGTGAGTGTAAGTGTGTGTTCTTTCCATACCAGGCCTGCAAGAACCTCCTTTGCATGCTCCTCCTCTTCTTTCTGCTTCCTTGGGACCTTAGAGGACGGGGGGCCTGGGTAACCACTGACCTGAATACCCATCCTGGACTATTAAGTGAGCAAAAATTAAAATTCCGTAGCACAGACACTACATTTTAGAGCCTTGCATTTTGTGTCTACTTGTTTTAGTAGTTGATCCCTCAGTAGTCAGTCAATCCTAACTAATACATCAACAAATGAGAGTATTTCTTCATAGGCCTTTGACTCCTAATGCCCATATTTTATAAGACCTAAGCCTCCTACTTCTCTAAGAAGACCAGGGTCCTCTGAAATAGGCAACCATCGTTTTTCACCTCCTCCCTTTGAACATTTATTGGACAACAGGTACAGGGCAGGTGATGGAAATGAATGCCTGTGGGATGCCTGCCTCTTTTGTCTTGCTGGGCATACTTTCCTCTCTCTTGCTGCCTTTTTAAACCAGGGCTCCTTCTCCAACTCTACTGCCCTCACCAGCTTCTTCAGCTTTCTCCTCTCCACTGGCACTTTAGCTTCCGCTTTCCAACCTGCTGGCCTTGACCCCAGTGTTGAGTCAGCCTTGCCTTCGCTCTGCTGAGCCAGCAAACCACTTCTCTATTCCTCTGCCTCTTTCCACAATCAGACTCCACATGAGCTGGGGCCTCATTTTGGTAGAAGTCCAGAGATGGGAGGGAGCGGAGATTGACCTGGTCTGGGGCCTCAGGGAAGGACACAACGAAGAAGCAGTGTTCTAGCTGACAGCTGAGGCTGAGGCTGAGGAGGCATTAGCCAAGCCAAGGAGGAAGAAGAAAGTTACAGGCAGACACACTACTAGAAAGAGGCTGCACCAGCAAATACACGTGGTAACTGGGGTGGGTCAAGGATGTGTGTAAAAGAAGGAAAGTGCTCCAGGGACAGGGCAGGGGTTGGAGCTAGGGTATGGAGAAGCGTTGGGAAGCGAGGTGTGCTAGGCAGGGGGCTAGAACTCCTAAGACAGCCTGGATTGTCGCCTCTGCAAAGCTCTGCGGCCTGCCAGGCCCCGCCCCCGGCCGTGCTCTGCAGTAGGAGCTCAAACCCACAACCCAGCCAAAGCAGTTAGGGGCCTCCAGAAGTGTGACCTGGGGTCCTGCGCCCTGCTCGGCCGCTTTAGGAAGTTTGGGGACCCGGGTTGTGACTACCAGCCCATTCTAATTTGTAAAAATGGAAGGACGACCGAGAAGATGGGTGATGGCCACCAAGGCTCCTTGTCTCCCAGCTTGTGCGGGGGTAGATTTCCATCCCAGCGGAGGAGCTTAGGAGAAGGCAGGGATGTGTGGGGCTGCGAGCAGAGAAGCCCTGGGTTGGATTCAGTCTCCCTATTCCAAGGGCTGAGCTGTTCTGGGGCCCACCCACAAAGATCCCAGATATGGCAGTGGGGGAAGGGGGCTGTGAGCCCTGCAGAACAGCTCTTGGCACATAACCACTTCGTCCAAGCCCTGCATTAGGAGACTGGAGTAGACGCTAGCATAGTTTCCAAGAGGTCAAGGCCGTGTCCCCGGGACGGCTCCTCCAGCCCTCTGCAACTCCTGAGTGGGACAACCTCCAGCTCTTCTAGCCAACACGTGAGGATGAGGGCCCTGCCTCCCCGGCTCCTTAGGAGGGTAGGAGCCTGGCTTCCGTAAGCACCAGTTAGCAAACCCAGATGGCCTAAGCCCGCATGTGTATCTTTCCACTCCCTGATTCTGCTCACCACCCCTGGTGACTGCACTCAGAGCAGGATGGGATTTTTCAACGTTGGGATTCTTAGTTTCTCCGGAGATCGAGAACTCTTTGGTATGAGTGTGGGAGAGGGATCGGGTGGCAGAGCAGCTGAGCTTCATGTGTGAGGAGGTGCGGCCTGGCTCTGGACAGTTACCTACCCCCTTACCTCGGGTTCTGCTTGTCAGAACGTGGTGGCCAGCTCCGGGGCGTAGCCAGTGCCTCTGGCTGTCATTTCATTGATTTGAGCTTCTCTTCCTGCCTCGGCACACGAATCTGTAAAATGTTTATGTGTAGAAACTTACTTTTTTTTCAGATAGAAATTTAGATATTGCTCTCAGACGCAAGTAGGGCTTCTTTCTTAAGAGTGGGGGGTTGGGGGGCTGCCCACAGGTCTGACAGGCTCTCCAGGGGGAGCTGAATCACCTCCCAAGAACCAGGTAGGGCAGAAACTACTGACCACTCCCAGGCACCGGGCTCACCTTCTTCGCTGAGCAGTCAGACCCCACCCGGCAGAGTTCAGGCAGGGCACCTGTTCAGCTTCCCTCAGGCCTCTGGCCAACGCGATGTGAGCAGAAGTAAAAGGGCAACTCTCAGGTGATTCCCTGAAAAGAAATCTCGTAGTCCTCTGCTTCCTTTACTTCTTGCACCTGGCTGGGAAAGGGGACAGCTGGAGTGGCTCTTGAACCCACGGGTAGATATTACGTATTGACGACGTGAAACCAACACATCAGCATCATTGACGTGACCTTGGAGAGTCGGTCTCGTTAAAGCCAGTGTGTCTGGGTCTTTTTGGAAAGTGGCTCAGCCAGTTGCATAACCAGGAGACCAAGGCTCAAAGGACGAGTTTGATAACTTACACGTTCCCTACTCTCAGCCCTCAGCCATGCTCAACGTATGGAAGGCCATTTCACTTATGTTCACATGTGTTCCCATGTGGCTTTGGCCCACTTTTATTTTATTTTTTATTTTATTTTATTTTATTTTATTTATTTTATTTTATTTTATTTTATTTTATTTGTTATGTTATGTTATGTTAGTCACCATACATTACATCATTAGTTTTTGATGTAGTGTTCCATGATTCATTGTTTTCATATAACACCCAGTACTCCATGCAGTATGTGCCCTCCTTAATACCCATCACCAGGCTAAACCATCCCCTCCCACCTCCCCTCTAAAACCCCTGTTTGTTTCTCAGGTCCATAGTCTCTCATGGTTCATCTTTCCCTCCAATTCCACCCCCCCTCATTTTCCCCTTCCTTCTCCTAATGTTCTCCATGCTATTCCTTATGTTCCACAAATAAGTGAAACCATATGACAATTGACTTTCTCTGCTTGACTTATTTCACTTAGCATAATCTCCTCCAGTCCCATCCATGTTGATGTAGAAGTTGGGTATTCATCCTTTCTGATGGCTGAGTAATATTCCACTGTATATATGGACCACATCTTTATCCATTCATCTGTTGAAGGGCATCTTGGCTCTTTCCACAATTTAGCTATTGCGGACATTGCTGCTATGAACATTGGGGTGCATATGGCCCTTCTTTTCACTACATCTGTGTCTTTGGGGTAAATACCCAGGAGTGCAATTGCTGGGTCATAGGGTAGCTCTATTTTTAATTTTCTGAGGCACCCCCACACTGTTTTCCAAAGTGGCTGTATTTGGCCCACTTTTAAAACTTCCTCAACACCCTCCCCCAATAAAGAAGTCTGCAGGTTTGTTGAATGAGAGGATCAGAAGAGTTGGTTCATCATCCAATCAGGCATCAATGTAGATGCTAATTTCTGAAATGATGTAAGAAAACAAAGGAAATCAGTAGAAAATCTGATTTCTATTTCCTTTTCTTCTTGCATCATTTCCTGCTAGCTCCCACCTTTCTTTCTTTATTTATAAGGAGAATTTTCCTCACTCCTCTTTCCCCTTGGATTTTCCCTGGAGTGCCTACACAAGTTGTTCAAACATGTGACATCACGTGGGTCCGCAGTGACGGCTCATGGAAAAGTAGGACATAGCTGGCTGATGGTGATTGAGTACCAGGAGATGGTGACACCGCACGAGAGCAGGGACCTTCCTGCTGAGACACTGCTAAACCTCAGGGAAAACGGAAAATGTCAAGAGTCACCTCCAGGTAAGAAGCAGCTGTAAAAAGAAACGTAAAGTGTTTAGCAGACTTTCTTTTCAAGTTGAAATGTTAATAATTGCCATCCTTTATGAGTCAGCCATAGGTCTAGGAGTCTCCCATACACAGCATCTAATCTTTACAGGATTACTCAAGGTGAACATTCTTATTCACACTTTACAAATGAGACTGGAGTTCAGAGTAAGATTAGGGATTTGAACCCAGCCTTGACCCTTCCTCCCCCCCCACCCCCATACCACCCTTCCTTCCACTTCAGACAAGAAATATAAAGTATTAAAAGCTGGCCTTGGAGGATGTGACTGATTTTATGTGTCGTTTTAGCTGGCCATGGTGCCCAGATATGTGGCCAGACATCCTTCTGGATGTTTCTGTGAGGATGTTTCTGGATGAGAGATTAACGTTTACATTGACAGATGAAAGCAGATTGCCCTCCATAATGGGGGTGGTCCTCATCCGATTAATTGGAGGCATGTGTAGACCAGACAGACTGACCTCCCCTGAGCCAAGAGGAATTCTGCCAGCATTGAGCATTCAGACTTCAACCCCAGCATCAGTGCTATTCCTTGGGTCTCCAGCCTGCAGATTTTGGAGAAAACAGTGTTCGCAGAGATCAGTGCCGGTAGATCACAAACCGAAAGAACCAGAGAGGAAGTGAAGTTGATTTGCTTCATGTGTGAGGAGTAAACTGCTCCTGCTCCCGATACTAAACTGCTTTCCTGCATCTTCAGTGGTTTCTCTGTGAATGGCACAGGGGGTAGTGAGCTAGGTAAAGAGGCTGGCGCCAGAGTAGTGTCCTCTCCCAGTGTGTAATCGCGTATCCGTGGTGGAGGTCCTCTTCCTGGGCTCGTAGGGGGACGACTTTCCCCAGGCTCCTTTGCAGGTAGGGGTGATGATGTGACCGGTCAGTGAAAGGTGGGTGGTATGATGTAAGCTACTTCCTGGCTTGGCCCACAACATTTTCTGTAGACCTCCAGCTCTCTCTTCGCCTGTTCCCGCCGCCTGGGAAGTTCATACTCAAAATGAGTCGACTAGAAGATGGAGGAGGGTCACCTGCACCGTATTCGACACTGTATGAGCAAGAAATAAACCTTAAAGCACATCAACTCGCTTCCTAGGCTGGTCTGTGCTGACAGAGGCAGCACCCACTAGCCTCCATTGGTTGGAGGAAGCTAGGCTGCTGGAACAAAGAGAGTCAATGATGCAATGTTGTTAGAGCAACCGACTGATCTGTTGGCACAAGCTGGGCCAGTGTGATTATTTTTGCAGGTGTCTCAGTTTGGATGATAAATTATAGGGACGCCCTATTTAAGGAAAAAAGAACTTTAAGTCTCTCTCACTTCCCAGTCCAAAGTGAGCTCTGTTGCCTGGCAGCTCTGTCCTCTGCAAGCTTCAGGGCACTGCTGTCATCGGGATGGTTGGAGCTGAGCTGCTGCCATGCTGAGGTTGTCATCAGCGATTTTTTTTTTTTTTTGAGAGAGAGAGTGAGAGAGAGTGAGTGTGCTCAAGGGCAGGAGGGGCAGAGGGGGAGAGAGAGAGAGAAAATCTCAAGCAAACTTCATGCCCAGTGCGGAGCCTGCCATAGGGCTTGATCTCATCACGCTGGGATCGTGACCTAAACCGAAATTAAGAGTCGGATGCTGAACAACGGAGCCACCCAGGCGCCCTGAGTTTTTGACTTTTTTTTTTTTTTAAGATTTTAGATATTTATTTGACAGATAGAGAGAGAGCACAAGTAGCAGGAGCGGCAGGCAGAGGGAGAGGGAGAAGCAGGCTTCCCGCGGAGCAGGGAGCCCGCCCGATGCGGGGCTCAATCCCAGGACCCTGGGATCATGACCCGAGCCAAAGGCAGTCGCTTAACCGGCTGAGCCACTCAGGCGCCCCAATGACTTTTTGACTTTTTAGTCTTCTGATTCCCATGGTTAAAGAAAGACCAAAGTGGAGGCCACAGTTTGAATATACCCCTAGCCCAAGCACTCTTAGTCATGTAATTGAAACATAAAACTGTCCTGATTTTTCAATAATGCTGATTCTCACCTTAACCAAAATTAAGCTTTCTTCACGTCAGCATAACCTATAGCTTCCTACTCACCTACACACACTTAAGCTAGAAGGAATATCAGTTTCTAGAAACCAATCACAAGAGAAAACAATGTATTTCCTCATGCTAAGTTGCCCTGGAACAGCTGAGAGGTAGGCGATAACCACTTACGGTTTGAAGTCGTCCTGTTCACAAATAGTTTGTTTTCTGGCTCAATAAAATATTCATATCAAGTAAGTCTCTCTGGATTTTTCTCTTGACACCATTCTAGACTGTAAGCACAAAGAGATCAGAGTCCAAGGCTTTTTGTTTCTTTTTTATTGTTACGTTAATCACCATACATTGCATCATTAGTTTTAGATGAGGTGTTCCATGATTCATCGTTTGTGCATAACACCCAGTGCTCCATGCAGAACGTGCCCTCCTCAATACCCACCACCAGGCTAACCCATCCTCCCACCCCACCCCCTCTAGAACCCTCAGTTTGTTTCTCAGAGTCCATAGTCTCTCATGGTTCGTCTCCCCCTCCGTTTCCCACCCTTCATTCTTCCCCTCCTGCTATCTTCTTCTTCTTTTTTTTCTTAACATATATTGCATTATTTGTTTCAGAGGTACAGATCTGAGATTCAACAGTCTTGCACAATTCACAGCGCTCACCATAGCACATACCCTCCCCAATGTCACTTCTTATTTTGAGATCATTAGATTCATAAGCAGTTGCAAGAACAGAGATCCTTTACGTAGTTTCTCCATAATTGTAACATCTTGCAAAACTCTAATATAATATCACAACTAGGCTGTCGATAGTGGTACAAGGCCAAGATCTTGTACAGATGTCCTCAATTTTACTTGTACTCATGTGTATGTTATTTAGTTCTGTGCAACTTTATCACGTGTTGATTTGTGTGACCACCACCACCACCACCGTCAAGACGCAGAAAGGCCGACTTGGCTTCTGTTCACTCTCCCTTCCTCCAGCTGCCAGAGCAACATCTGCCACAAAGCAGACCCTCCGCAAATGCTCGTTGAGTGAATGGATGAATGCTGTGCTAGCGAGGGTTCTCAGAAGCCGCAAAGGAGATGCAAAAAGCCGCCAGTGTAAGTGACATACCTACAACAGTCCAGAGGTAGGACTGCTGGGGTCCTACCATGTGCCACTGGGCCAGGTGGTTGCTGCAGCCCACCGCGTCCTGGGCTGGTGAGCGGGGAAAGTCAGAACAAGCCCAGTCCTTCCAAGTGCAAGGCCTGGAGGTTGCACTCATTGCTTTCCCTCACATCCTTTTGGCCAGAACTGAGTTGCAAGCACATATCAGGCTACAAGGGAGATGGAGGCTGATGGTGTTATGGGGCTGCCGTTATTCCTCCCCTCCCTGCGCTTGGCAGGGATCCCCAAGGCGGGGGGTACTCCCCTACCCCACTGATTTCAGCTCTGGCCAGGGGAATGGGGGCAGAAGTGACAATGTGTCCGTTCTGAGCCGAGGCCTTAAGTGGCCTCTCATGTTCCTCCCCATCCCACTGGCACAGGGGCCACCCTCCATGAGAAGAGCCTGCTGCAGGAAGCTAGGGGTCCAGAGGATAAGACAGGTGGAGCCCCCCTAAATCTGTTCATGGCCTGAAGCAGAGCTGCAAGAAAAATAAGTGGCTTTTTTGGTGGGGGGAGGAGAAGCCACTGAGATTTGGGGTTACTTGTCAGGCCACATCATTGTGGCAGAACCTTCATGCAGTGGCCATGAGGTCAGCCTTCACTGAGGAGTTCTACTGTTAAAGAAGGCAAGAACATGGGGTGCCCGGGTGGCTCAGTTGTTAAGCGTCTGCCAGGGTCCTGGGATCGAGTCCTGCATCAGGCTCCTTGCTCAATGGGGAGCCTGCTTCTCCCTCTCCCTCTGGGTTCTCTCTGTCTCTCTCAAATAAATAAAGTCTTAAAAAGAAGGAGGAGAAGAAGAAGGGAAGAACACACATTAGTGTACCATGAGAATTCCGTGGGGATGAGAGGGGTCCTTCCTGGACAAAGCAGAGACCGCCCAAGCTATGGAGGGCTCAGTTTGCATGAATATAACGTAAGGGGGAGCACGTTCCTGGAACTCTCTTGTGGATGGAAGCACTGGAGATGGGCTGACCTGGGCCAACTGGAATGGTGAGAGCACACCGGGAGCCCCTCTGTCTGTGCCTTAACGAATAAAACGGTCATATTAAACAAAGTTTGGGAAGAGTTTTCTCTGCGAGGCAAGAGATGGTGCTAATACTAGAAGCCTGAAATAAATGTGCTCCACTGTATTAAATCATTAATCAGTGTCTGTCTGTTGCCGGTATAGCTGGAGAAAGCTGCCATTCTGGTCTGCATCCTATACAAGATTAGGAATGCACAGGAGGACAGCTGCTGCATCTGTGGGATCCATCAAACTTTACCTCTAAAGGATCATTTCTCCAAGGTGCCTCGGCTCCTCAGCACTCACAATCTGCATGATAAATGCAGCCTTTTAAAGGAAGCAGTTCTCCGTATTACTTGCTGACTATTCTGCCAAGAATTCGGGTGTACAGACTCGGCATCGAATTTTTTCTACGTGGGAAACTGCTAGAAATATGCAAGAGGTAAAAAGCCTTTGAAAGCACAGCGATTGAGGGGTGAATATCCATTCTGAGGTAGATGAATTCGTCCCTGATAAAGTATTGGCTGCTTATTTGAAACTGAGGAAAATAAAACATAGCTTAAAACATTTCTTCAAATACAAATACAACCTAAATTTTATCTAGGTTGTCTTTGCTTGTTTGTTGTTTGTTGTTTTGTTTTTTGGTATTTATCTTCCTACTGTGTTTTGAAAATCTAAAAACACTTAAAAATGTTGAAAGACTAGAACCACAAATGCTTTCCATCTAGATTCAGTGGTTGTTAATGTTTTACCCTATTTGCTTTTTCTCCTTCTCTCCCTCCTCCCAACATACCAAAATACACCAGTTTTGAAAATAACTTACTAATATGACATCATGATCTCTAAATACTTCAGCACGAATCTCCTAAAAACAAGGACAATCTCCTATATAACCACAACGCCACCATCACACCCAAGAAAATTAACAATCATTCTACAATCACAACTAATATCCAAGCCATATTTACATTTTCCCAATTGTCTCCTAAAGATTTCTAGGCAATTCCCCCATGATCTAATCAAGGTTTGTAGATTCTACCTGGAGGTTCATCTCGAAACTCTCCCCCACACTAACTTCAGTTTGGTTTTGACCTATGAAGCTGATTTTTCAAGAATCCAGGCCAAGTAACTTCAAGAAAGTCACCCATTCTTCATTTGTCTGATTGTATCTGGATGGTGTTCTTTAACATTTGCTTTTAAGCCTGTATTATCCTTAAAATGGAAGTTAGGTCTGGAGACTCGATTAAGTTTAGGTAAACCATTTTTTTTTTTTTTTTGCAGGAATACTTTGCAGGCATCTCAGAAGAATGTTCATGCATCGGGTTTTTCCACTAGTGGAGATGCTGAAGGTGATGACTTGGTTGAGAAAGTGACTGCGAAACCTCCACGGAGAATGGTCTGCCCGGAAACGGAGATTGAGGCCAAGTTCGCAGGCTAATGTTCTATGACAGATGCAATCCTATGACTGCAAAAAAGGCGGGGGAAAAGAATTGAAGCAGAAGAGGAGGGAAAATGAATGCAACGTGGTTTGTTGCCAAGCTGGTCATGGTTTTGTAGGCAGCCCCACTTGGTCACGTGGGGCGTCTTTGGAGGTGCTCTATGCACCGTTTCATATGGGAAGAGTTGTTCTCTGGCACAAAGCCCACCGCGTGTAAATGGCCCTGTACTTCTGGATTGTTTCCAGTGCCCCCGGGCAGCCACTGGGAAAGCCAGGGCTTCTGTGGGTCCCACTGTGTCTGACTTGGGTATGGAGCTTCTGTAGACCTTTCCGGTGTAACAACAGCCTTGCCGAAGGCACAGACGTCTATCATTGCAGGAGGGGAGGTGACGAGATGGAGCCTGGAGCTTTGCCTCCATCACGGGGACCTCACCAGGGCAAGCGGGTCCCGAGAGGCAGGCAGGCAGGGCCAGACAGACGCATCTGTGGGAATGGGCATACACTGGACCCAATGCCCAAAGGAACATATTTCTCTTTGAAACTAGTAATGATCTGTGGAGTGACAATTTGCCCCTATAGGAATATCCTATTGCCCAACTATTTTTATGTACTGGTTTTACTACCCACCGATTATTCTTGCCTGAACCACTTGTTACATCGGGAGTTGCAAGGTATGGGGCTAGTCGTACCCACTGCAACTGTACTAGGCTGTCATTTCTTCTAGGCTCCTCCGGAACACAACTAGGAATATATTTATGTATACAAGGATATATATATAGGGATTATTATATAGCGATTATGTATCTCTCTATATAAATATATACATTTTAATTTCCCCTTCTTTATTACACAAATGCAGAACACTGTATATTCTTTGTCTCGATTTTTTTTTTTTGAAGATTTTATTTATTTGAGAGAGAGAATGAGAGAGAGCACGAGAGGGAAGAGGGTCAGAGGGAGAAGCAGGCTCCCCGCTGAGCAGGGAGCCCGATGCAGGACTCGATCCCGGGACTCCAGGATCATGACCTGAGCCGAAGGCAGTCGCTTAACCAACTGAGCCACCCAGGTGCCCTCTTTGTCTTGATTTTTTTCTTTTAATAACATATACACAAGGAATTGTTCCACACTCATTCATAGATTTAAGTCAAATGCTAAAATCCATTAACTATTTACTACATATGTGTGTCCAGTGTATTAGTCAGGGTAGGCCAGGCAAGGTTGTAGTAACAAACAAACCCCCAAGTCTTTACAAATAAAGTTTGGCGTCTTGCTCACATAAAGTCCTGTGTGGGGTAGGACACCTCCTGTGTCCTAAAGCCATGTGACTTGGAACAGATGTCCCCCATGGTTACCAAGCTGAGTAGTCATGCCAGAGCCCAGTCCCGTGGCCCCAAGCCAACACAAGGGAGGTTGGAACTGTGTCTCATTCTTCACGAAGAGGAAACAGAAATGGCATTTGGTGAGATGTATAGTATTGTCTCTGCCACTCCAGACTTCACGTTCATTCTCTCATGGAAATCCCACCACAGCTCTACAAGGGAGGTACTTTCATTATCCCCATCTTACAGCAAAGGACACTGAGGCTTCAAGCTTCTGTATGCCTTTCAAAATCATAGTGTTCCTGTGTGTCGGGATTAATTTCAGATCCAGGTGTATCTGGTACTGTCCATTAAAAAAAAAACACACAGCAAACCCATTTCATCCATGCACAAAAGCAAAATTCACAGAAACGTTGGAGATCAGAGCGAGTGGTGTAGGACAACAAATATTTAGGCTTAGGATTAAGAAGCTATTTCTTACCAAAAAAGTGCAAAATAAAAATGAAATCCCTGGAACAATAAAGACTAAAACATCACAGGACACAATGTTTCAGTAACATTGGATGATAAAACAGCTTTATTTATAATTTCTGAATCAAGAGCTAATGTTATACACATTTCTTAATGTACAGAGTGGGACTGTAAACACTTTTTTCTTCCTCTTCCTAAGTAAGAGCATTGTGTGTTCAGTGCATGAGAGAAATAATGACTCTTTTTTTTTTAAAGATTTTATTTTTATTATTTATTTGAGAGACAGAGAGCACGAGAGGGAAGAGGGTCAGAGGGAGAAGCAGACTCCCCGCTGAGCAGGGAGCCTGATGTGGGACTCGATCCCGGGACTCCAGGATCATGACCTGAGCCGAAGGCAGTCACTTAACCAACTGAGCCACCCAGGCGCCCAATAATGACTCTTTCAAAACCATTTGGGATAGTTCTGAGGAATTAAGCCAAGTGAGCTCCAGAGATTTCAAAGTTGAAAAATCTTTCTTTTAGAGGAGGAAATAAATAAAATTTAGAGTCTTTTGGACAGTGTGTTTAGTCCCACATTATTTATTGTATTTGTATACTATCTATTATTAGATTTATTGCCTAAGATTGGGTGCAACAATGCTGGATCCCAGTGTATGTTTTTAGTAAGTGATTGCGGCAAAATGAACAAAAGTCACAAAACCAGGAACTCCACTTCAAATGAAGCATTGGCCATCCATATACGCAAGGGACTGCAGATTCCATGAAAAGGTAAGGTGGTTCTGGAAGGTGACTGTTCCAGAACAAGGCAAAGCTCACCCTTGCCTGTGAGTGTGAAGCAAACTCATCCTGGCTGTTGATCCATCTCAGTTTTCACGATAATGCCCTGCAAGCATCAACCTCTTGTCAGTGGTTTCCAAGCATCTTCGACCCTAACTACGGTAAGAAATACTATTAGCCATGTATTCACACAGCCACTCACAGATGCAGTTTCATGAGACGTAATACAAGCAAAACACTCTGACCCTCTCCCCTCAACCTACTCTATCCCCTCCTTTCCCCCAAATGCGGGCATGCTTGCACTCATACCCTGTAAGACCGGCGGTGTGAAGTCCCTAAGCTGTCACTGCTTACTGCTTTGGCTGGACAATCAAACCAGCCTGTGTCAATTACCTATTCTCTCTCTTTGCTCCACAGCTCCCAGAAGGAGGAGAGGCTCAGTGCTTGGAGAAGGTACTGTCACCCCAGAATCAGTAACCAAACCCTGGAGCCTGGAGGACTCAGAGCTATTTATAGAAGCTGCCACTACTCCTTTAATTCCATCCTCACAAATGTTCAGGTTCACTGAGCATGTTGACATATCACTAGGATTGCCAGATTTAGCAGAGCAAAGCAAGCAAACAAAACCAAGACGCCCAGTTACATTTGAATTTCAGATAAACAATAATTCTTTAGTGTATGTCTTCTGCAATACCAATAATTCCTTGTTTATCTGAAGTTCACATTTAACTGGGTGTTTTGTTTTATATCCGACAACCTGAGTGGCTGCACACCCTGTTTCCCTTTGAACATCTTAAATCTTTTTTTTTTAAAGATTTTATTTATTTATTCATGAGAGAGAGAGAGAGAGGCAGAGGGAGAAGCAGGCTTCCCATGGAGCAGGGAGCCCGATGCAGGACTCGATCCCAGGACCCTGGAATCATGACCTGAGCCGAAGGCAGACGCCCAACCATCTGAGCCACCCAGGCGCCGGAACATCTTAAATCTTAAGGATAGATCTAGGCTGGACAGGATGCAGGCATTGCTCTTGGGAGGGGGAACATTCTGGCTTAGCCTCCTTCTGCTCTCCTCAGTTTTAATTGCTGGCGATGTGCCCCACAGCCCCCTTCAGGGTTCTCCCGCCCAGCAGTCACCCTTGGATAGGCAAGGTTGCTCAAGCCCTGCTCCTGGAGTCTCCATAAGGGATCCTCTCCGTGAGGGACAGCCTACAGGGAGCACAGAGAATTGCGTCCTACTCCACGCCTCCTGAGTGCTTCCAAGTCTATATATCTCGAAGATGCATGCTTGCCTTTCCCTCAAAGCCTCTTCATCCCCTCAGGATTAGCACCTTTGGACTTGGTGTTTCTTCTCACTACTGCCCCCCCACACACACCACCCCAAGACAACTGGTCATTGCCTGAAATTGCTCACAAATGGATGGTTTAGGGAGGTCCTGGGATCTTCTCTGCCTCCGTGCCTCACGTTTGATCAACGGCAAGAATAAATCTCACCTCCCGGTAAAGGCTTTGAGTCTGAGTAGTGAGCTTGGGGGCCTTCCAGGGCCTCCCTCCGTGGCTTGGGTTGGGTTGTGAGGTAGTCACTGTGTTTCTTCAGTGGGCGGTGAGCAGCACAAGGACAGGGGCTCCACATTTGTGGAATTAGTACATGAAGGAGAGTCTGCTGCAGGTGGACAGAGAGGGGCAGTTGAAAAGTATGGGCCATGATCCTTGCCGTCCCTTCCTTTTGCTTTCTAAGACCTTTTCAGGAAACACACCTTCCTCCTTCTGATTGCCGAGATCCATCAAGACTTGTTGCCCAGGCCACAGTTTCTTCCGGGGCCTTCTCTCCCCTCGTTAACACTTACTTATCCAGACCTTTCTGCCAGGGCCGTCTGGGTTGTCCCAAGTGCTATTAAAAAAAAAAAAAAACACAACAAAACTGATGTCCAAATGGCTGCCACTGGGCTAAATCTGCAATTCCCTATTAAAAAACAACAACAACAAAACCCTCATAGACATTTATGAAGTTCTGCTATTTGGGGCTAGCATTGTTAGGGTCACGTAAGGTTAAGACACAAGTACCTGCATTCAAGACTCATAGTGGAAGTCAGGATTTGAATACATTGCAAAGCCCTTTCAGGACGACCCTAAAAGACTAGGAGATAATAAGACGCCTTTTACACGGCTTCTAAAGCTCATCTAATGATGTGGAATCAGAGCATTTGATCAGATTTTCCCTAAAGTTTCCTTACTTGTTCCAAATAGATTGTTCAAATTTTATATAATAAAATAACAAGATACTGTGTTCACTCTGCGCCAGGCAGGATTGCTGGCAACTCCTCCGGTCTTCGTAAGAATACCACGAGATCTTCGTTTCCCCCTCTGCAGGTGGGGCAATTTAGGCGTGGGGTTGACAACCAGCCCACGCACAGCACCCCACGCTGGAGCGGGTATATAAACCCGAGGCGGCAGCTGCCACGTGCACACAACACACGTCCATCCTGCGTCTCTGCGGGCCTTCCCACACTTACTTTGCAGGTTGCACTTCCTTGCGTTGTAAACGGGGAGGCCATATACTGTTCTTGGAAAGCCTCTGCTATTTTCCATTACCCTACAAACTGGGTCCTCTGGGTTCAAACTGGCACAATTTTGCAGCCCAGTTTCTAACATTTTAGAAACTATGTATCTATGGAACAATGGCTGTATCTCTTTCTAGGGATTTGGTTTACTGGAATCTGTAAATTTCACTCAGCTTTTAAGCCCAAAGTCCTGCCTCATTCACTAGGTCATGTTTCTTTCCTCATTTACTCAAAATTGATCAGGTTAAGTCTTCAACATTCTCTGTCTCTCTCCTACCCTTCTGTCTTGGTTTTGACTCCACAGCCTCCCAAGCAGGGTTTCCACACCGCGCTTCACTAAAACTTTGGTTTCCTCAGTGGCTGCTCACATCTAGCTACATCTTACAGCCATTCACCGCCCACTCCAGTCTCTGCTGGGGGCTGGGTGGAACTGAGGAAGAGGGGAAGGAGTAAGACCAGGGACGACAGCTGCACCGCGACGAATTCCAACACAAGGCAAAGAAGAACCAGTGCTGACAACTACCATGGTTTCAAGGAGGGGGTGGCATTTGGGCTGGTAATGGAAGACTTCCGAAGATCTTCCGGGGGAAAGAAAAGCACAGAGTGGAGCCCAGGCTGCGAGGGAGATGAATTCGGAGTCTCCGTGTCCCTCAGAGCAAAGATCCCCGGTCTCTTCCCTGGAATGAAGTGCCTAGGTACTGTCAAAGTCCAGAAAAGAGTAAATTATTTTTTTTTCTTTGGGATATTCTCCTCACTCTAGGTTGTAGCTGAGTATATCTGATCTATTTAATACATATGTGTATGTATAAAATAGCATACAGACACAAACACACACCCAATTCTCTGCTGAAATTCCAGTTGTTCTTTCCCACTCAAGAAAGCATGTTAAACGCAAGCATGTGGGGCGCCTGGATGGCTCAGTAGGTTAAGTGTCGGATTCCTGGTTTCAGCTCAGATCACGATCTCAGGGTCAGGGGATCTAGCCCCGTGTCAAGCCCTGCATAAGGCTCTATGCTCAGTGCAGAGGCTGCTTGAGATTCTCTCTCCCTCTCCCTCTGCGCCTCCTACTTGTGTGCATGCTCTCTCTCTCTCTAATAAATAAATAAATCTTAAAAAAAAAATGCAAGCATGCAATCCTGGTATTTCCACAGACATGATCTCACACGGGTCTGATTATTCAGCAGGGTCAATCATCTGAAAAGGTCAGCCCTTTAACAGGTACTAGGAATCAATCAGTGTGTAACCCAACACAGAGGTGACTGCCACGCTGCAGTGAGACATTTGGGAGGCGCAGGAAAGGATTATTAACTCCCAGAAGCCTGTGGCTTTCTTTTTTTCCTTAAACAGCTTCCAGATGATTCCTAACGAGTGTTTGCAGGGGTGCTGGGCTGCCTTTAACTTACATTCTTCCAATATTCCAAAGTAGCCTATGGTGGGGGTGTGGTGGGGTGGGGGGAAATGGGGGGACACATGTGGACACCTTGTCCCAGAGTAAGATGGAAAACAGTGAATCACACATCTAGCAAAAGATCAGAGATGGTACTTTGAAAGATTTATGTATGTCCTTTCCTTTTTATGACTAATAAAGGTCATTCTAAAAGTTATTTAAAATGTTTCCAATAATTAGAAATGGTTATTCTGCTTTAAAACCCATTTCAAAAAAGATAAGGGAATTATGATAAGGTTAGGAATTATGATAAGGTTATAATGATAGTTTGGGGATAATAGTTGTAATCGTCTTCTCCCAAGTACTTTGAACGGCTCCTGTATGAGGAGCTTTGAAGGATTTGGTTGGGGTGTGTGAGAGCTGGTCGCTGCAGTCAGGACCTTTAGAGTCCAAGAACCCTGACACAAAAACCAGCGTAGATTATAAGGAGTAGGAATATTCCTGTTTGAACTTGGCTCTGCTTGAAGTAAAGCATGCATGACCCCAAACCAGGAGTTACTCTCTCCTTGCCTTTAAGACCTTGCTGGTGACCCACTGAACCCCTGGAGATATTCCGGATTCATTTCTTTTGTCCCTCTAAACACTTCTTCAGTACTTCAGTTTTTTACTTGAAAATTTCTTTGTTCTTTTTGAGAATAAGTCTCCTCTTTCCCTGTGACTGATACATCCTGAAGGCAAAAGGTACTTCTGTTTTGGACAGTGCTCCCTTGACTGCTCCCTCGCCCTCTCCTCCGCTCTCCCAGCTACACCCACCATCTGTACTGACTCATACAGGGAAACAGCCTCCTGGCATCAGGAGTCAAGGTTTCTCCCTCACTAGGTAACTGGACAACCCTCACTAATGGAGATGGTCTATGGAAATGCTGGCCCAAGCTGCTCTTGGTTTGAATGCAAATTCACAGATTTAAAAACAACCCAGTGATAGTCAGAACTTGTAATTGTTAAAGAAAGGTGTTTAAAGGCAGACCAGCTTTCACTATGGCCTAATCATACTTTGAGAGCCCTGAAAAAGGGACAGGCCAGATGAGAAACAGGAGTAGCTTCCTAAGGGGGCAAGGGGGAAGGTGGGCCTCAGGGCTTTCTCTCTTCTCAGATGGAGAGGGCATTAAGTGATCTCCCACGAAAACTCAATGTGACCACCACCCTGGCACTTTCCGATTGCTATCTGTAAACTTCTAAACCCCATAGATATTTACATTGCTGTCTGCAGTTTTAAAAGAGTTCTCACAGCCTTGGTTTCATTTGATCCTCATGAATACCTTGCCAGGGGTGAAGGATACATTTCATTATCTGCACCTTGGAAAAGGTAACCAAATCTTCCACCACAAAAATCAGAGGAGCCAGGAGCCGAGCTGGCATTAAACAAATTACAAATTTGTTTTAACTGAATTAAACAAATACAGAAATATATGAGTGTTTTAAGGTAAACAGGTCTCTGCCCTAAAGAAACTCATAGTCCATTTGGGGAGAAATGCTCAAAATTAAAATAATTTAACAATACAATTTAATAAGGAAAGACCAGATACAAGAGGGTCAGTGCATCCTTCACTGTGAAATGAAATGAAGAAAGTGCTATGATTCTAAGTGTACTTAAGCAGCTTTCATCCCATAACTGAATTGAAATCCCCAGTGTACTTTACCTGCCACCTAACCTTCATCTCAAGTCTCTGCTTTATATTCCAGCTTTTACTAGGGTTCCTTACGTGTCTATCAGAAGTCCAGCTTTACACTTAGCTATGGTGATGTCTGAGCTTGTCACATCCTCTTCAGTCCTGTATTTGCAGTGCAACCTCTGGTGCTCCGCACCCTCCTGCCGTTTTTTTGTTTGTTTTTTGTTTTAAGCCACAAGGAACATGAAAAAGGGAGTGGGGGATATCTGTGTTCAGTGTTCCAGAAAAGCCCACCCTCACCTCCTGGATTTGCTGAAGGGAGTAGAGTTTAGAGAATGGTGTGGTGACTCATGAATCAGATACTAAGAAAGACATTTAGGAGGAGGGTGTTTTAGGAAAGAATACCGACCTGGCCAAAGAGAGAGTGAGAGAAGACAAAGCCAGAACATGCCCACAGTCAGGACTATCTTCACCTGACAGAAGAATCATGGTGTGATAATTATGTGTGTATGGAGAGGGATAACTAATAGGGATGACAGATCATTTAAAATTGAGATTTCCAAAAATCTAGGATGGCACTGGGTATCAATGCTCTCCAGAAAACACAAATTGTCCCCAAACGCCTCCTCCTTCATCTGGGGATTCTGTGGCCTTTTCCGTGGAGACTATGGTCTTGTCTCCTTATTCACTCCTTATATCACATTGGCAAAAACAGATACAAAAGTCTCTAGTCTACTCCTAAGTACTAATGTATTCTGAAGGCAGAGCATGGGCAGCAAGACCAGACTTCTGGCCTAACACCTGCAATGTGTCAAATGAGCACAAAGACTTAAAAGGCAAATAACAAACTGGGAAAATATTGGCAACATAAGTAACAATATTTTATTTTATAGTCTTTTTTTTTTTTAAGATTTTATTTATTTATTTGAGAGAGAGCATGAGCGGGGGAGGGTCAGAGGGAGAAGGGGACTCCCTGCTGAGCAGGGAGCCTGATGTGGGACTCGATCCCGGGACTCCAGGATCATGACCTGAGCTGAAGGCAGTCGCTTAACCAACTGAGCCACCCAGGAGCCCCTTATATTATATTCTATAAAGAGTTCTAGCAAATGAGTGACATGAATATAAAGGATAAAAGTAGGCAATTCACAAAAGTGACATAAAAACAGGTTCCATGTGGGATGCCTGGGTGGCTCAGTGGTTAAGTATCATGATCCCAGGGTCCTCAGATTGAATCCTGCATCAGGCTCCCTGCTCAGCGGGGAGCCTGCTTCTCCCTCTGCCTGCAGTTTCCCTTGCTTATGCTCTTCCTCCCTCTCTCTCTGACAAATAAGTAAATAAAATGCTTTTTTTTAAAGATTTGATTAGATTAAGATTTAAGATTTTAAGATTTGACTATCACTGGGTTGTTTTGTTTTTTAAGATTTGATTATTTCTGGATGTTTTAATTTTTTCATTTTGCTTATTTATGGTTTACTGTTTTTCTGTAATGAATGTCCATTTCTTTTATAATAATTTTTAAAAGCGGGTAATTACATGAAAATAAAAGGATAGAAGTAAAGGCATTAATAAATTCTGAATTCACTGGAATTAAACTGTAACTGATCATTAATAAATGAACAAATCATAAAGTGCTGGCATTTACCTTGAATTAATTAGATTTAGTTTTTCTGCCATCAGAAGTAATAAGGCCTAGAATAAAAAGTGACTTGAGTTATAGAAAAAAGTCACAATTCAGGCATTATCTGTCTTTGAACTGTGAAATCTGTACCTGTTATGTGTTTATATTTGTGGGGCCTAGAAGACATTTGGAAGGATATCCACTAAATTTAAAAGCGGTCCCCTTCAGCAGGTGGGATTAGAGGAGGAAGGAAGGTAAGTTTTTCTTGACGCTAGTCTGTGTTGTTTGACTTATTAGAACAAGCATGCAAAAATCTAAGTATCTTTACAAAGCATATTATGAATATTTAGAAATATGAACAGTATCTATGGTATGTTGAGAAAAAAAAATCAGAATGCAAAATATACTAGATCATGTATCTACATGTGAGAAAGGCCTGGATGGGAATACTCTATCATGAAAATAGTTGTTCATTTATTAGCTCATTTATTCCACAAATATTTGTTGAGCACCTACTAAGGGTCAGGCACTTGGGATACAGCAAGGAATCAAGTAGCCAAATATGGCTCCCCTCATGGAATTTATATTCTAGCAGGAGTAGACAGTCAGTAAGTAGCAAGCACAGTAAATATGTTAGTTGGTAAGTGAGTGCTGTGGAAAAACTGGAGCTGATTAACATAGACTAGCACTGCTGTGAGTGAGGAGGAGGGTTAGTTACACGACGGGTTGGTCAGGGAAGGCCTGACTGAGGTGACATTTGAGAAAAGGTTTGAAAGAGGTGAGGGAGTGAATTAGGCAAATATCTAGAAGAGCTTTATAAGCAGAGCGGACAGCCAGTGTCAAGGCCCTGAAATGGGTTCAAGGAAAACCAACGAAGGCAGTGTGGCTGAGTCAGAGGTAAGCAGGGCAGTTAGTTGGTGTTGGGCTCTGTAAGGAGTTTGGCTTTTTACTCCAAGTAAACTGGGCAACCACTGCGTGGTTTTAAGTGGAGAAATGCCGGGATCCCTTTGGCTGTTGTATGGACATTAGGCTTTTGGGGGAGGGGCAGTATTGCAGAGACCTGGTTGTTTGGGTGAGGGATGCAGGGTGCTGTGGGGATGCTGAGGTGTTGGATACTAGATATAGTTTGAATGCAGAGTCAACAAAATTTCCCAATTGGGTAGAGGATGTGAGAGAAGTGTATGAGGATGGCTCTTAAGGTTTAGGCCTGAGTGAAGGAAGTGGAGTTGCCATTAGCTCAGATGAGAAAGACAGCTGGATGGAGGTTTGAGCTGGGGAAAGAACTTATTTGTGGACCTGTTATGTTTGAGTGTAACAGCAATATAAACTCTGTTTTAAGAATGTTTCTAATATTATGATGACATCTTTCCAAATAAATCATTTCAAGACTCCTGATTCAGCAATTATTACGTTCCCAGTACTGAAAATATGCGTTAGTCACTGCTAGTAATCTGGAGAAATCATGGGAACAGAAGATATGCCAGAAAACTGGAGCCTAGATTCCAGTTTTCAAAAACGGGGAAAAAACCGAGGGCTGCAAATCCGTCCACAGTCCTGGCAATATTCTGGAACACGTGAACTCCAAAAATCAGTTATAGCTCCTCTTGGATTCAGCTTGGAGTTGAGCAAGTCAGACCAATATACGTAGTAGGAAAAACCCAGGCTTTCCTTCCATGTCTTCTTTCCTATTCTATAGAACTCTTCACTTCTGATAACTTCTGACACCAAGTATGTGGGGTTTTTTCCCCCCCAACCTAGCAATTTTCTCTGACACCAGCTGGTTGTCTCACAATTTAACTCAATTCTGACACTATCTACCTGGAGATAGCTAGCATCAGATCCCCCAGTCCCAAGAGACTGACCACGCTTCAGATACCAATCACATGTGGCGGGTCCCCAAGTTACCCACAACTTCTGTCTGACTTGGCTCCTCCCCTTGGATTTGATTATTTGCTAGAGCAGCTCACAGAACTCAGGAAAGCACTTACTTACAGTCACCAATTTATTAAAGGACATTATTAATAAAGGATACAGATGAACAGCCAGATGAAGGGATACAAGAGCTTGGAACCAATGCAACCACAGCCAACGACCAAATATTAGAACAGAAGATGCTCCCAGTGCTCTTATCACTCAGGCAATTCCGAGGGTTTTAGGAACTTTGCGCCAGGAATGAAATGAAGACCAAATATACATATTCCTTCTTATAAATCGTAACATCTCGTAAGGTAGGCCAGAAGACCGAAGCCTAGGTTACCGTTTTCAGAAAGGAGGTAAAAACAGAGGCTGCCAGTCCGTTCACAGTCTTGGCAAGAGTCTAGGGCATGTCACCAAGGGGAGGACACCCGAACTCCAAAAACGAGCAGTAGCTCCTCTTGGATTCAAGTTGCACTCCAGAGCAAGTCAGGCCAAAATATTTAGAAAAAAGGGGGGGCGGGGCCATTTTGGGACTTGCAAGTCCGCCGCAGGAGTGGGAAGGTTTCTTCGGACAGGTCTCGGGCGGCGCTGCAGGCCGGGGGCTGGGGCCGCTGCACCGCCCTCCGCCCCCTACGGGCAGGCTGCCTGCTGCTCGGGGCTGCGGACCAGGCATCAGCGCCGCGCGCACGGACACTCGTGGAGCGCGTAGCCCGGCGGCTGCAGCGAGCGCAGAAGGCGGGGGGGGCGTTCGTTCTGGAGCGCTCTTACCCTGTCCCTTCTCTTTCCTCACCCAAGGAGACGTCCTGCTGGACGAGGGAAGCCGCGAGGGAAAGTAAGCGATGAACACAGTGAGACTTCCCTCCGCTTCCGCGACGGAGCTGCCGGCACAGGAACGGTTAACGCAGGCCTCGGCGCTTCCCGCACTGCGTCTCGCCGGGGGGACCCACAGCCGAGGGCCGAGCTGCCGGGGCCTCGGGCCGCACCGGGTCCGCCGGCGGTTGCTAGGCGACCGGAGGCGGGCCGGGGGCGGGCCGGGGGCCAAGCTCCCCTGCCCCCGCCCGCCCCAGTCCCACCCCGCCGGGCCGGCCGGGCGTCGACACCCGCGACCGGCGAGGCGCCGCGGCGCATGCGCTCCTCCTACGGCGCGGCGCGGAGTGACGCGCTCCCCTGCCGCCGTGCTCTGTGCCCCGCCCCCTCTCGTGCTGTCGCCCCGAGCTCGGTTCTCTTCCAGACGCGGGCCTGCCCGCACCGCGTCTCCAGTCTCGTGGACAGTGCAGACCCGCGTCCCGCGCTCCCGCGGTGGCGGTGGTGATGGGCGGGGGGGGCGAGCGGGGGCGGCTGGAAGAATGAGGCGGGACGAAGGGAGGGGGCAGCGGCCGCGGACTCACTTCCGGAGCACGGGCGGAAGTGGCTGCGGTGGATGGGGGCGGGGGAGGGAAGGAGCGCGAGGGGAGGGCCCGGCCGCCGGGGGTCGAGGGGGTGGGGCCTGGGCCGCTGGTCGGGACCCGGCCTGGGGCCTGTTCTCCGGCCTGGGAGGGCCACGGCTTCCGGCTGAGACCAGGCGGGCGGGAGCCAGGTAACGACCCAGCGCAGATGGGGTGAGGGTCGTCCGGGCGGTAGAGGGGTGGGGGGTCAGAGTCTAGGAGGGTCGCAGTGTCCCTCCCTTTCCCCGTGAACACGAGCGCGGGGCTCGGAGGAGAAGAGTGGGAGGAGTTAAACTGGGGGGGTCACGTGAACGCCACGCCCCTACAGGAAGGAAGGGTGTGTGTGTGTTTAGGAATAAATTTAGAAGGGAGGGGGCGACGGTGTGTGTGTGTGTGTGTGTGTGTGTGAATAAACTTAGAAGAGAGGGGGCGACCGGGGTGGGCTTCCCAACTGAGAAACTGGAACAGTCTGCAGCTGTTGCCGGCAGGACTCGGGCCTCTCTTGAGGAGAGCGCGCTCAGTGGCCCTGGGAAGGAGTTTGAGATTAGGAATTCCATCCCTGGCACAGTTTGGGAAGCAGAGGGGGAGGCGAGGGTGAAGGGAAAGGAGCAGAGAATGCATGTGGCAGGTGCCAGCGTCTGGGTCTGGAATGGATTTAGTTCGCTCTGGGAGAGCTGACCCTGCGATCAGAACACTGGACACTCTAAGAAGCTTGGGAGATGGAGGAGATTAGTGTGTGGCGGTAACAAGACGAGAGGCAGGCGGAAGAAGGATGTTCTTTTCTGTGTTTCTTAGAAGACAGTCTGCATTGATGGTAGCGCAGGGTAAAGGAATCTAATTTTTTTTAGGTAAGGGACCTGGTCTTAGGAATCCATTTGGGTATATAATAGATTAGAAAGTGTCGTAATGTTTAAATATTCCACAGGTTAACACTGAAATCAGCCTTCTGGCCATGCCGGTTCTATGGCCTGTTTCTTCTCATGAACCCCCGCAGAAGACGGACCGGCCAGTCCTCACAGTGGATGACTTCCCTTCCCTGAGCGAGAGATGGGATAGAACCTGGGATCTGCCCAACACCAGACTCGGGGCTTAATAAGCCAGCTGAATGAAGGAATGTAACAGACCCCTGGGAGGGACACTGAACCCTGCAGTGGGGGGGGAGGGGCGTGGACATACCCCTTCCCCCCCAGACTCCTCCCCCTCAGAGTCCGCTCAGCCATGGACTTTGGACCTGGATAAGAGGAGAGAAGCTGCGCTTTGTCTGGTGTATCTGATTTGGGATTCTAAGTTTTGGAAATGGAGTGCTGGAAGGGGGTTTGATGATCTCCAGGGGAGCAGCTGAGAGAAGAAAGGTAAGGTTCCTGCCTCACTTCCCACGGGGTGTCTGGCTCCTGTCGTGCAGAGAATGTTGAGTGGGGCAAACCCGGGGACGCTGCCATTTAGGACGTGCCTGATGAGAACCCTACCCTGATGGGTACGCAGGAAGCTTCACCTCTGTTCCACTCTCTCAGGGTGCAGACTGTTCCCAGCCTGTCTTTACCCAGGCAGAAGGAGTACCTTGTAAGGGGTTGTGTGCAATGCAGTTGTGAAGTTAGGCCTAGGAGAACGTGAAAAGGATTCAGGCTTCTGAGGAGAGGTTAGATTAGAGATTGGATTATTTATAAGGGCCAACACTGAGTCCACACATTTTGGGCTAAGTAATACTCTAGGATGGATTACCTAGGCAGAGGCAGGCTGCTGTGTTTTGGGGGAACTAACTAATAGAACTGCCGTGGGGGAGGGTAGAAGATGGTCTAGATAACTTCCTAAATTGTCTCTCTTCCTCCTGCCTCTAAAGGGGGTTTAGGCCATGAAACCTTATGCAGATAGCGGAGGAACAGAATACAGGTTTGAGATCAGTTGAATTTTTGTTCTAGCTCTGACTTTCTTAGTGTGCAACCCTAGATATATGGGTTAAGCTCTGCCATGTTCTGTTCACCTGTAAAATGGGGATAACTAACTTTACAGGTCCCTCACAGGTTGTTACAGGAAGCAAATGAAATGACAGATTTTGAAAAGTATCCAGGGCCGTGTCCATGGAAAACAGTACCATTGACGTTGCTTCATGATGCTTGTATAATTAGTACATCCAAAAAAACTCTGAATTAGGAGTTCTGTTCTCTTATTGAATTAGTGTATTGGCAAAACCCTTGGATGTCCTCAATTAAAAGCCTGGCCTGAATTTGTCTCATCTTGTTCCTGTTAAACAATACCTGGGACCATCAAATGGTGGAAAAGGTGTATGGGTCCTAGGAGAACTTAGATGGAGGGATTCTGGTCCTCAGGGCTCTCCACACTTAATGATAAGTGTCCCTCTTTGGGGTAGCAGATTAAAGAGGGGTGGAGGAAAGTCCAAGTCTCAAGGGCCAAGTGTGTGGTTAGGAGACGGAGCTCCATTTCTTGGAGTAAATGCTGGGCCTTTTCTTCCTGTGCCATATCCTGGTATTCTCTCCTGCTCTTGAAGATGACAGGTTTTTTTGGACTGCCATCTCTTAGCCTTTATATTTTTGCAGGCTCTCTTTCCAAAGACCTGTTCATAGTTACCTTCTCACCTCCTTCCTGCTCCTTCCTTGAACTCCAGTTTACCTACGCCAAGATACCTGCTTTTCTGAGTGACAACAAACAGAGAGGAGGTGTGTTGGGAATTTTGATAGACAGTGGGGTACGGTGGCCTGGGGGCACAGGGCAGGAAGCTTGGCTTCTAGCATCTCCTTGCCTCTTACTAGCTGTGTAATACCTGGAGCTCACATTCATTGGGGTTGGCAGCAATAACTAAGGTCATTTGCAAGCTGAAAATCATATATTTACGACTTGTTTCTTTTTTTCCCCCTCCTTCACCAGCCCAGTGGTGAGCTGTTCCTTCTCTGATCTGAGGCTGGCTTGGGGCAGTACCTTTCAGCCCAGGCTTCTACTTCAGAAGGTACAGATTTCAGGGTGGCATGTCACTTCCCCCAGCTTGGCCCAGCAAGTTCCTGGTGCCAGTCCTTGCAAGGGGTATCTGGTCCCAGAATGCATCTGCAGCCCTCATCTTACCTGGAAGGCCTGTGAGTGCACAGAGTTGTGCTATATTTATATGGCACTTATGTTACGTGAAGTGTCCAGGCTGCTGGGTCACTTTTCTGTCACCACACTGTTGTAAGGAAGAGAGAGCAGGGATTATTTCCCCAGTTTGATATGTAAGGGGAAGCTACAGAAGCCTTGAGCACAAAGGGCTTGCCTAAGTGTGGACAGACAGATACTGTGAGGGCCATCTGCATTCTGCTGCAAACCTTAAGGGAGGGGAATTCAGTGCCCCGTCAGACAGCCTCTCTGGTAAGACCTTTCCTCCCTAGACTGAACCAGAATTCCTCTCCCCTGTCATTTTCACCGAAAGTACTAGTCCTGTGCTCTGCCTGACCCTGTCACAAGATAGCCTTCTCACAGGGGTTCCAGGATCTCAGACCACTCAGCCAGGACCAGTGATAGACTTAACCAAAAGCTGTAGATGTGTTTTAACTGAATTTATTCATACCATTCTGTCATACAAGAGGAATTGTATGTGGCTATAACCAGAAGTCTCATCTCACAGACATTGTTCACTGGTCCTTGTATTAATCTTTTCTCCTTTCTTTGTTCTTGATGAGCTGTGTTTCTGGGTCTCCAAGGGGTGTGGGGATGTTGGGAGAATGGGAGAGGGAAAAATAGACACAACACTGATTTAAAACTTTGATTTTACTTCTTCCAGCCAAGATCTGTCTTTTAAGTTCAGAGCATGAATTCGTTCCAAATTGTAAAAAAAATTCAGGGTATCTTAGGTATGGTTTATGGGAAGGCAATTGAAACAATTTTCACTTCCTTCTCCTTATCTTTCCAGTCCTCTTTTGGAGGTAGTGGGGGTGGGCAGGATACAGTATTTTCGCTTCTAATTCTCTCTTATCTTGTGATCAGATCTTCCTGTTTCTTCCATTTTCATATATCCCAATTTCAGTTTCATTCCCAGAATTCAGGTACCTCGCTCCTTGTTTCTGTCCTTCTTCCCCCTTCTCCCCTCCATAACACCTCCTCATGAAATCTCCATCAGAAGCCCAGGACTTCTTTTCCCAGGTCAATGTGGCACCTATCACCCTGGCTTCTTACCTCTCAGACCAAATGTTTTCTCTTGTTTCCATCCAAGAATTCAGCCCAAACCAGTTCTCTAACCAGGCTCTTTCTGCTTGGGACAGTCCTTTTGCAGCCGGGCAATTTCTACCGTTAGATCTTCCTGTGAGCCTTGGAATTTCAACAAAGGACTGTTGAACATCCAACATCATTGGATGTTGAGTTCTGGTGCACAAACAGTTCCCCATTTTGTCCCCATTGAACTGCCTTCGGATAGAGAAGGATTATTATTAGAGGTGGGAATGTGACATCTCATGGGCTGGTTGGTCTGCCCCACTTTTCAGCATCCTACCATGTCCTTTGTCCTGGAGGGTGATTTTAGCTCCTGATATCTTGTATCTACAAACCAGTATTTCCCAGCTTTTTACACTTTTCGGAATTATCATTTTCCTTCTTACTTTGACATGGAGTGTGAGTGTGTAGGTCTCCCGTATCCCCCAACTCCCTTCGTAAGGAAAGCATAAAGAGAGGGCAGAGATGCAGAGACAGTGGCTACTGGCTGGCACATGGGCGTGGGCTTGCATTTCCTGCCATGGTCCATGCAGTCAGCTCAGCTGGAAACCTTGGGGACACACACACACACACACACACACACACACACACACGTCCAGCCTCAGTGAGGTGTCAGCTCTTTTCTCACTCTGCTTCTTCAGGGCTAGGCTCCAGCTGCTTCTGGCAGCCTTCCCTGCTGCCCCACTGTGCGCCTGTCATGCTGGACACGCAGCCATCTGAGAGCATTTGCACTCAAGGGTGTGTTAGTGGAAGGAATGAGTGCAGAAATGCCTGGGTCTAAAATCTGGCCATACCCCTCACTAAGTTCTTGGGACCTTCAGCCAGTTGGCACTTATTCTGAGATTCACACCTCTGATGTGTAGAATGGGATGATAATGCACACTCTGCAGAGCTGCTGGGAGGGTTCTGCATGCGGAGGCCTCTGTGCACTTGGTTTATTTCCTTAGCCCCAGGCAGGGGGGAGCCTTTAGGGCACGCCCTGCCTTTTTGTGTCTCTAGAACCCTTCATAATTCCTGGTTTCGGGTAGAAACAAGTTAGTGAGCGAGTCAGTAACCACACACTGCTAAGTTCCTGCCTGCTGTGTCGAACACAGGAGGGAAGTGGGTTGGGGGAGGGCCTCGTGCCTGTAGACCGAGTCCTCATCACTTTGGTCGGGCTGGCCCTAGACTGGCTGTGCAGGAGTAGCCAGTAGTTCTCAGTTCCCCACCCTCACTTCCCAGGATCAGACACAGACAAGGCTTTTCCTTGGGGGCTCCCTCACCCCCTTTCACAGGGCTACCACATCATCCTGAGATTACGTCCTTTATTCCTTAGGTCTCATGGTTCTTACCCCAGGGACAAGTCTGTCCTGTGCTCCTGTACTCAGAGTGGACAGCTCTCCTTACCCACCTGGAAAGAAAAAAAACCAAAAAAGTGAAAAACAAAAAGAACAACAGCTGTCCCCCTTCTGCTTTTGGCAGCAGGTGCTTCCTCTCTGGCTGCTTTTTTGGCACCTTGGTTCTTGTTCTCACATCCCTGCACCCTGCGGCCCCTCTGTTGCCCCAACTCCTCCCTCCCGGAAGCTGGAGTTCAGCAGGTTGATGAGCGCGGTCCCCAGACTTGGCCTTGGATTTGGTGGACGCACCATCTGCTGCCCCGCCTACCTCAGGCAGGGCTCTCCGCGTCGACTCTGTGAGGCTCCGGGCTCGGGCTGGGGAGGGCAGGACTCCCGAGGTCTCGACCGGACCGGGCTGAGGGGTCGGGACTGAGAGCGGGGAAGGGCCCAGGGTAACAGCTGTCAGCACAGCGCCTCCTGAAGTTCAGGACCCGCAAAACTTGGGATGTCCGGACGGCGGGTGCCCGCCGCGCCGGGCGGAGGAGGCGGGCCGGGGAAGCGGGGCCCCCGGCGCGTGCGGGCGGCCGGTCCCGCCCCTCGGCCTCCGCGCCCCGCCCGTCCCGGGGAAGGGCCACGTTGCTCGCCTGGCGGGCCGGCCCGGCGCGGGGAGGAAGGGCCGGCCGGGAGGAAGGCGCCGGCGGCCGCGCGAGCGCTGGAACGCGCCGGGGCACCGGGCTCGTTCCCCGCGCCCCGGGGCCGCCCACGCGCAGGTCCGCGTGGTGGGGAGGACCTGGTGAGTAGGGGCCCGGACGCCGGCGTCCGTCCGTGCTGAGGCTTGTCCCGGGGAGCGGATGGAGGTCCGCCCGCAGGAGGCCCCGCGGAGCGGCGAGGGCGCTCCCGGGGCTCGGGTCCCGGCTTGCGAAGCGGCTCCTCTCCGAGCGCCGCGTGTCCCCCGACAGCCCCGTGCCCGGGAGCCCCCGCGAGAGGGACCCGGCCCGGCCCGCCCCGGGCTTCGGCCGCGCACCGCTCCCGAGCCGGGAAGTCGAGCTCCGCGTTCCGTTCTCGGAATCCCGGGCCTCCAGCTGCTGGAGGAGGGCGGGCTCCGCGGGGAGCGAGGCGGGTGTGCAGCTCGGTGGTAGGGCGTGCGTGGGTGCGGGGCCGGGGGAGGTGGGAGGTGGGATGACCGCGGAAGGTTTGGGGGGCGGGGAGGGGGGGTGGCGGCCTTCGCCCAACCCCACCCCAGCGTCCTTTCCACCAGTTACTGGGGTTCTTTCTCAGCCGCAAGGAAGAATTGACTCAATGTGAAAATACGTAAATTGGAAAGAAAACTTTTTCCTACCTGTTCGCTGACGTGTGTGGAGTCCGGGGCTGCTTCTTTTTTTTTTTTTTTAAGATTTATTTATTTGACAGAGACGTAGCGAGAGCAGGAACACAAGCAGGCTTCCCGCTTGGCAGGGAGCCCCATGTGCGGCTCGATCCCCGGACCCTGGGATCATGACCTGAGCCGAAGGCAGACGCTTAACGACTGAGCCACCCAGGCGCCCCGGAGTCTGGGGCTTCTGAGACGTACAGAGCCCCCATCTTACAGACTGGAGCAGAGGGGCCGTGTGGCCAGCTGATCTGCGTTGGTACTGAACAGCGAGCCCCAGGGTGAGGCTCCACCTTGGTTAACCCTTGCCCCTGTGGCCTGCTTAATCACTCTGCTTTAGGTCATCACTGGCGGAGAGAGCCAGCTTTGTTTTCTGTCGTTTGTAACAGTTTTCAGACCATGGAGCCTTTTCTCTTAGATGCTTACATCCCCTGAGCCCGCCTCCCATGGTGAATCACCCCTGTCTGACCCCATTCCTGGAGACCATGGAGCTCGTCTGGATTCCTGCTTCTGTGTCCTTTCCTGAGTTAGAAAGCACTGTAGTTATGTTTAACCCCAGGGGCATATGTGACACCTTAAACTCACTTCCGGTTTGGGACATTGGGGGAAATTGTCCTGTCCTTTTCGTCATCAGAAACCAGGGAACCTGGGGAAGATCCAAATCACCTCTTTTTCAGTTCAACTAAGGGAACCAAGGCACAAGTGGGTCAAGTGACTTGCCCAGGGTTACCTCGTTTCACAGGCTTTCATACTTTTTGCTGCACTAACATCGTCCTTCCTTTTAGCCTTTTCTTTTTCAGAATGAGTAACCTGCATCCCTTCCTCCTAGGTCTTACTCTCTAAGCTCCTGAATTATTTAGTGTATCTCCCCTGACTTCTTTTCATTTCTTCCGTCCTTGTGAAAGTATGGAGCCTGATACATGATGCAGGAGACTAGCAGAGGTCTAATAATGAACGAGAAAGTAATTCAATTAGGTCTCCATTATCTGAGGTGTATTCTGTACTTGGGATTTTTTAGGCAATGTTTTTTAACATGGTAAGCAAGACAAAGATAGAAGGGAAAGCCTGCAATATTACTTTAACTCCCATACTTTTTTTGAAGCTAAGTATGACTTCTCCATTATTGCTCATGAAGGGAAGTTAACTATCTGGTGTTCTCTTGCTGTTTAAGATACAGTTTTACCAGAGAGTGGGGACTGGCTGCAGAATACCATGGAATCAGGGTGTTGGAAAGGGATCACAGCTTCTAGGCGGTCCTTCAGAGGAAAAAAACTGAGACCCACGGGAGTTGGGACCTGCTCAGAGCCTCCTGGGTTTGGGCTAAGGGTTTACACACTAAAAATGCTCACTTATCTTCCACCACGGTGCAGATGTTTTTGTACTCGGTGGTGTGGATCAACTGTGCCACTTCCCTAAAGGAGTGTGAGAACTCTAGCAGATCAGAACAGTTTTTTGTTTTTTTGTTGTTTTTTTTTAATTTTAAAGCCAGAACTAGTTTTGAATCTGCACCTTGCAGGCAAATGTCATTAATAACAGAACATCAGGAGCTCAGGTTAGGGTTAAGGACTCTTGTTCTATTTTAGAAAAGGAAGGTGTGGCAGATTGTATTTTCCCAAAATGGTCTCCCCACAGATGTCCCATTCCACTTGGTGTTACAACTGGACATTGTTCTCCACCCACCAGTGGTGGGATCTGTGGTTTTCTCCCTTTGAGTGTGGGCAGGCATTCATGATTCCTCTGACCTATGAGTAAAAGGCAGAAGGGATCCAAGGCTGGATTGTAATACGGATACAGTGTCACCTGGTTTACTCTGTTTCTTGGGACACTCATCTTTGGAACCCAGCCATCAAGTTCAAGTTCAGAGGAAGCCCAGGCCACGTGAAGAGGCCCCGTGGAGGTGTTGCAGCTGGCACTTCATCAGAGCATGCTAACATCAACCTGCAGACGTGTGACCGAGTAGGCCTTTGAGGGAGAGTCCACCCCCCAGCTTCTGAGTCTTCCAGCTGAGGTCCCAGACGTCATGGAGCAGAGACAGGTCATCCGCTCTGCCCCACTGTCCAAATTCCTGACCTGTTGAAACTGTGAGAGAGAATAGGTGATAGCTATTGAACATTAGATGTTTTTATTGTTCAGTAATAGCTATTGATAAGGAAGGGAATATGAGTAGAGGCAGACCCTCAGATTTTGGACTTGGGGCTTTGAGCACAGAGGACAGGAGGAGCAGTGCTGTGCTTATCAGGGGTACTTAGATTCTGTTTTACTCATTATTTCAGGTACTTACTACTATATCACACATCACCTCAAAACTTAATGGCTTGAAACAACAGAATCATTTTATTCCTATCTTAGCTCTGTGGTTCTTGCTCGTGGTCGTTCACGTGGTTGCAGTCGGATGTGGCCACGGCTCGGATCATCTGAAAGGCTTCCTCCCATGTCCAGTTGTTGATGCTTGCTGTTGGCTAGAACCTTAGCTTGGGTTGTGAACTGGAATACCTGTGGGTGGCCTGTCCTTGTGGCTTGGGCTTCCTCCAACTTTTGTGGCCGCATTCAAAGAGCATGCATCTCAGGAGCAACTGGTGGAAACTGTATTGCCTTCCGTGGACTAGTTTTGCGAATCATGCGTGGTCACATAGCCACAGATCAAAGAGGGAGCATAGACCTCGCATCGCCCGCGTTCTTCTAGTGGGAAGAATGGCATTACGTTTTTGTAAGAACACGTGGGGTGGGATATGTGGTGATCGTCTTCGGAAAATGTACTCCTTCACTCTCGTGCTGCTGGTTTGGTTTCTCCCTGATTCAGCTAATAATGCAAGCAGTCCGCCAGCTAGCCACTTGAACTTCATATGTGTGTCAAGCCCTGTAATAGCGTTAAAGGTCATAGGGCTTTTTCCCTCAGGAGTAAAGTGAGAAGCACGTGAGCACAGCCACAGATTCTGTTACAGTGTGAAGGGGAGAAACAGGAGGTGTGGGGAGCGTGTGGTGTGAGGGTGGTTGTGGGAAGGCCTGGCTCTACCTGGGATGTTACGGAAGGATTTGCTGAACCGGGCTCGAAAGGGTGTGCGAGTTCCGACAGTGGGTCCTTGGGTGATGTTTCAGGATGAAGGAACAGCTGGAGCAAAGACTGCAGCACATAGGTGTACTCGTTGGGGGAAATAAGTAGCTTGCTGAAGCCAGAGATGGGGTTCAGAGGTTAATGGCTGGGGGTGAGCTTGAAAAAGGATGCTGGAGTTAATTTGTTCTGAAGGCCTTGTGTGTCGTAATGAATTGGAGTTTAATTCTGTGAGCAGTGGTAGCCCCTGCCGGTTTTTAAGGCAGGTTAGTGTTGTGACCAGCTGGGCACTCTAGGAAAGAAGGATGCTTGGTGCCGTTGGGAAGGTTGCTTAGGGGAGAGCAAGACTGGCGTTAGGTAGACCAGCTGAGAAGCTACATCAAGAGCTCAGGCTTAAAACAGTATCGCGTAAGGAAAGAGAGTTCAGGTTCAAGGGCTTGAAATGGGACTGTGGCAGTGAATGAGTAACTGTCTCTTCGATTTTCATAATTCTGAAATGCTTGGGGCTGGACAGGTTTCAGAATTTAGAATTTTTTTGGATTTTAAAAAGATGATCTGGTGCATTTATGGTATAGTATGAAGTGTGGAACAGCACACGATAATCTAGCATCTTGATTTCTGTGGCAAACGTATAAATAGTCACACTAAATGGATAATAAATACTATAAATAGCCTTACATTAGATCACATCAGATTTCACCAAAGGTTTTGCTGCCAAATGAGTGTAGAAAGCTTCTCTTTTTCAGGGCTTTTTGGGCTTGGGAATTGCAGTTAAGGGATTGTGGGTGAGTGGCATTTGCACAGAAGTCACTTTTTAGGTCATTGGTAAATCTCTCTTGATGGTCAAAGATCCTAGCACAACAGCTTGGCTGCACTGGGGGAGCTGGTCCCCGTCCTTGAATAGCTTGTAGCTGAGGGGGTTTAACAGATCTTGAGCAAGAAGTTGCACTGATACCAATGATTGTGATTGTGAAGGGGTGGGTAGACTTCACATTGTCTGACATCTTCCCTGGCAGAGACATGAGTGAGAGCACAAGGGAAGGAGGGAGGGAGGAACAGACCAGGCATTCAGGCACATGCAGAGGCCTTGAGGCAGGCTCAGAAGGATTTAGTAGAATGGAGCAGAGAGAGCCAGCTGGAGAGGGGACGGAGGAATGACTGGCTAACATGTCACAGCTGGGCACTGTTCTAAACACCTGATGCACATTATCTCACCCAATCTTTATAGCAGTCCGGTGAGGTATTCTATTATGATTTCCATATCAGAGCTGAGAAGATTGAGTTTCAGAGATGTGAAGAAACGTGGGCTGGTGCCAAGCAAACTCCTGATGGTGGGACTGAGAGCAGCACTTCCTCGATGAATGTGTTGGCTTGCTGGCTTTATCGTCCCTCGGGCACAGCACATGTGTGTGCACGCACACCATTCATTAACTTCCACACACACAGGACGATTCTGTCCTGGGGAGTATGTGAAGAAGCAGTAGGAAATGGCTCTGGCTCTTGAGGACTCTGTAGAGAAGCAGTGGGGCTTGGGAATAGACATGTTGCGTTCTCTCCGGAAAGAGGACCAAGTTCTGTTTCACAATTTAGAAAAAAGTGGTCATGGTCTGGAGAACGAGGGCCTGAGCCCTTAGGTAGAGGCCTCGGCTGGACTGGGACAGCGGTTTCCTGTGGGCCGTCCAGCCACGCTTGATGCTTATAAACATGCTTAGAGTCCAGTCCTCTGAGGGATTGAGAAGATTGCTTTGATCTGCATGGCTTAGAAGGATGGGAGACGGGAGGGCTTCTCGGCTTCTGGAAGTGGATGTGGGCCACCTAGTTCCTAATGTCTGGAGAAGAGTGAAGGCTTTTACATGTCATCTGCAGGGTAGGGAATGTGTGGTCCCTTGGGGTTTTGCCACCAGTCTGAGAACTTGCTGGTCTGAGGTGGCTCATCAATAAGTCAGAGACAGGTCTGTTCCTCCAACCTTGAGGTAGCATTTCAGATGATGGAGTTCAGTCTCTTTTTTCCTTCCTCCATCCCTTCCTGCCCAGTCAGTTAGGAGGCAGGAATTCAGGGGATTGGGAACCCTGGACAGGAGATTGGAGGGAAAGATCCAACAATGACCACATCCTGAGGGGGACTGAGGAAGTTAACTGGAAATCTGTTGTCTCTCTCTTCTTCTAGGAAACTCTGATTTGTATATGAGCACTGATAACATGGGAATTTAATGACACAGTAGAGTGGAAATGCACTTGAGTTGGTTTTTTTTCTCCTTTTTTTATGTTAATCACCATACATTACATCATTAGTTTTTGATGGAGTGTTCCATGATTCATTGTTTGTGTATGACACCCAGTGCTCCATTCAGTACGTGCCCTCTTTAATACCCATCACCAGGCTAACCCATCCCCCCACCCCCCTCCCCTCTAGAACCCTCAAGTTTGTTTCTCAGAGTCCATATCTCTCATGATTCATCTCCCCCTCCGATTTCCCCCCCTTCATTTTTCCCTTCCTACTATCTTCTTCTTCTTCTTCTTTTTTTAAACATATAATGTATTATTTGTTTCAGAGGTACAGGTCTGTGATTCAACAGTCTTACACAATTCACAGCGCTCACCATAGCACATACCCTCCCCAGTGTCTATCACCCAGCCACTCATCCCTCCCACCCCCCACCACTCCAGCAACCCTCAGTTTGTTTCCTGAGATTAAGAATTCCTCATATCGATGAGGTCATATGATACATGTCTTTCTCTGATTGACTTATTTCGCTCAGCATAATACTCTCCAGTTCCATCCACGTCATTGCAAATGGCAAGATTTCATTCCTTTTGATGGCTGCATAATATTCCATTGTATAGGGACGCCTGGGTGGCTCAGTCGGTTAAGCGGCTGCGTTCGGCTCAGGTCATGATCCCAGGGGTCCTGGGATTGAGCCCCGCATCGGGCTCCCTGCTCAGCAGAGAGCCTGCTTCTCCCTTTACCTCTGCCTGCCGCTCTGCCTACTTGTGCTATCTCTCTGTCAAACAAATAAATTTAAAAAATCTTAAAAAAAAAAAATTCCATTGTGTATATATATATACCACATCTTCTTTATCCATTCATCTGTCGATGGGTATCTTGGCTCTTTCCATAGTGGCTATTGTGGACATTGCTGCTATAAACATCGGGGTGCACGTGCCCCTTCAGATCCCTACATTTGTATCTTTGGGGTAAATACCCAGTAGTGCAATTGCTGGATCATATGGTAGCTCTCTTTTCAACTTTTTGAGGAACCTCCATACTGTTTTCCAGAGTGGCTGCACCAGCTTGCATTCCCACCAACAGTGTAGGAGGGTTTCCCTTTCTCCGCATCCCCGCCAACATCTGTCGTTTCCTGACTTGTTAATTTTAGCCATTCTGACTGGTGTGAGGTGGTATCTCATTGAAGTTTTGATTTGGATTTCCCTAATGCCAAGCGATGTTGAGCACTTTTTCATGCATCTGTTGGCCATTTGGATGTCTTCTTTGGGAAAATGTCTGTTCATGTCTTCTGCCCATTTCTTGATTGAATTATTTGTTCTTTGGGTGTTGAGTTTGATAAGTTCTTTATAGATTTTGGATACTAGCCCTTTATCTGATATGGCACATTTACAAATATCTTCTTCCATTCTGTCGGTTGTCTTTTGGTTTTGTTGACTGTTTCCTTTGCTGTGCAAAAGCTTTTTATCTTGATGAAGTCCCAATAGTTCATTTTTGCCCTTGCTTCCCTTGCTTTTGGCGATGTCTCTAGGAAGAAGTTGCTGCGGCTGAGGTCAAAGAGGTTGCTGCCTGTGTTCTCCTTTAGGATTTTGATGGACTCCTGTCTCACATTTAGGTCTTTCAACCATTTTGAGCCTATTTTTGTGTGTGGTGTAAGGAAATGGTCCAGTTTCATTCTTCTGCATGTGTCTATCCAATTTTCCCAGCATCATTTGTTGAAGAGGCTGTCTTTTTTCCATTGGACATTCTTTCCTGCTTTGTCGAACATTAGTTGACCGTAGAGTTGAGAGTCCATTTCTGGGCTCTCTATTCTGTTCCATTGATCTATGTGTCTGTTTTTGTGCCAGTACCATACTGTCTTGATAATGACAGCTTTGTAATAGAGCTTGAAGTCCAGAATTGAGATGCCCCTGGCTTTGCTTTTCTTTTTCAAAATTCCTGTGACTATTAGGGGTCTTTTCTGGTTCCATACAAATTTTAGGATTATTTGTTCCATTTCTTTGAAAAAAGTGGATGGTATTTTGATAGGGATTGCATTGAATGTGTAGATTGCTCTAGGTAGCATTGACATCTTCACAATATTTGTTCTTCCAACCCATGAGCATGGAACGTTTTTCCATTTCTTTGTGTCTTCCTCAATTTCTTTCATGAGTATTTTAGAGTTTTCTGAGTACAGATTCGTTGCCTCTTTGGTTAGATTGATTCCTAGTTATCTTATGGTTTTGGGTGCAATTGTAAATGGGATTGACTCCTTAATTTCTCTTTCTTCTGACATGTTGTTGGTGTATAGGAATGCCACTGATTTCTGTGCATTGATTTCATATCCTGCCACTTGTTCTAGCAGTTTTGGGGTGGAGTCTTTGGGGTTTTCCACATAAAGTATCATATCATCTGCAAAGAGTGAGAGTTTGACTTCTTCCTTGCCGATTTGGATGCCTTTGATTTCTTTTTGTTGTCTGATTGCTGTGGCTAGGATTTTTAATACTATGTTGAGTAGCAGTGGTGATAGTGGACATCCCTGCCGCATTCCTGACCTTAGGGGGAAAGCTCTCAGTCTTTCGCCATTGAGAATGATATTCACTGTAGGTTTTTCATAGATGGCTTTTATGATATTGAGGTGTATGTACCCTCTATCCCTATACTCTGAAGAGTTTAGATTAAGAAAGGATGCTGTACTTTGTCAAATGCTTTTTCTGCCCATGGAGAGCATCATATGGTTCTTGTTCTTTCTTTTATTAATGTATTGTATCACAGTGTTTGATTTGCGAGTGTTGAACCAACCTTGCAGCCCAGGGATAAATCCCACTTGGTTGTGGTGAATAATCCTTTTAATGTACTGTTGGATCCTATTGCCTAGTATTTTGGTGAGAATTTTTGCATCCATGTTCATCAGGGATATTGGTCTGTAATTCTCCTTTTTGATGGGGTCTTTGTCTGGTTTTGGGATCAAGGTAATGGTGGCCTCATAAAATGAGTTTGGAAGTTTTCCTTTTCTATTTTTTGGAACAGTTTCAGAAGAATAGGTATTAATTCTTCTTGAAATGTTTTATAGAATTCCCCTGGGAAGCCATCTGGCCCTGGGCTTTTGTTTCTTGGGAGATTTGTGATGACTGCTTCAATTTCCTTACTGGTTATGGGTCTGTTCAGGTTTTCTATTTCTTCCTGGTTCCGTTTTGGTAGTTGATACATCTCTAGGAATGCATCCATTTCTTCCAGATTATCTAATTTGCTGGCATAGAGTTGCTCATAATATGTTCTTAGAATTGTATTTCTTTGGTGTTGGTTGTGATCTCTCCTGTTTCATTCATGATATTATTTATTTGGGTCATTTCTCTTTTCTTTTTGGTAAGTCTGGCCAGGGGTTTATCATTCTTGTTAATTCTTTCAAAGAACTAGCTCCTAGTTTCTTTGATCTGTTCTACTGTTCTTTTGGTTTCTATTTCATTGAATTCTGCTCTGATCTTCATTATTTCTCTTCTCCTGCTGGATTTAGGCTTTATTTGCTGTTCTTTCCCCAGCTCCTTTGGGTGTAGGGTTAGGTTGTGTATTTGAGACCTTTCTGGTTTCTAGAGAACGGCTTGTATTGCTATATACTTTCCTCTTAGGACTGACTTTGCTGCATCCCAAAGATTTTGAACAGGTGTTTTCATTTTCATTTGTTTCCATGATTTTTTAAAATTCTTCTTTAATTTCCTGGTTGACCCATTCATTCATTAGTAGGATGCTCTTTAGCCTCCATGTATTTGAGTTCTTTCCCACTTTCCTCTTGTGACTGAGTTCTAGTTTCAGAGCATTGTGGTCTGAAAATATGCAGGGAATGATCCCAATCTTTTGGTACTGGTTGAGACCTGATTTGTGACCTAGGATGTGATCTATTCTGGAGAATGTTCCATGGGCACTAGACAAGAATGTGTATTCTGTTGCTTTGGGATGGACTGTTCTGAATAGATCTGTGAAGTCCATTTGGTCCAGTGTGTCATTTAAAGTCATTATTTCCTTGTTGATCTTTTGCTTAGATGATCTGTCCATTTCAGTGAGGGGGGTGTTAAAGTCTCCCTACTATTATTGTGTTGTTGTCAGTGTGTTTCTTTGCTTTTGTTATTAATTGGCTTATACAATTGGCTGCTCCCATGTTAGGGGCATAGATATTTACAATTGTTAGATCTTCTTGTTGGATAGACCCTTTAAGTAGGATATAATGTCCCTCCTCATCTCTTATTACAGTCTTTGGTTTAAAATCTAATTTGTCTGATATAAGGATTGCCACTCCAGCTTTCTTTTGGTGTCCATTAGCATGGTAAATGGTTTTCCACCCCCTCACTTTCCATCTGGGGGTGTCTTTGGGTCTAAAATGAGTCTCTTGCAGACAGCATATCGATGGGTCTTGTTTTTTAATCCAATCTGATAGCCTGTGTCTTTTGATTGGGGCATTTAGCCCATTTACCTTCAGGGTAACTATTGAAAGATAGGAATTTAGTGGCATTGCATTGCCTGTAAGGTGACTGTTACTGTATATTGTCTGTGTTCCTTTCTGGTCTGTGTTGCTTTTAGGCTCTTTCTTTGCTTAGAGGACCCCTTTCAAGATTTCTTGTACGGCTGGTTCCGTGTTTGCAAATTCCTTTAGTGTTTGTTTGTCCTGGGAGCTTTTTATCTCTCCTTCTATTTGCAATGACAGCCTAACTAACTGGATATAGTATTCTTGGCTGCATATTTTTCTCCTTTAATGCTCTGAATATACCATGCCAGTCCTTTCTGGCCTGCCAGGTCTCTGTGGATAGGTCTGTTGCTAATCTAATGTTTCTACCATTGTAGGTTACAGATCTCTTCTCCCGAGCTGCTTTCAGGATTTTCTCTTTGTCTCTGAGACTCATAAGTTTTACTATTAGATGTCGGGGTGTTGACCTAATTTTATTGATTTTGAGGGGGCTTCTCTGTGCCCCCTGCATTTTGATGCCTGTTTCCTTCCCCAGGTTGGGGAAATTGTCTGCTATAATTTGCTCCAATATACCTTCTGCCCCTCTGTCTCTTTTTTCTTCTTCTGGGATCCCAATTATTCTAATGTTGTTTCGTCTTATGGTATCACTTATCTCTCAGATTCTGCCCTCGTGATCCAGTAGTTGTTTATCTCTTTTCCTCAGCTTCTTTATTTTCCATCATTTGGTCTTCTATATCACTAATTCTTTCTTCTGCCTCATTTATCCTAGCAGTTAGAGCCTCCATTTTTTATTGCACCTCATTAATCGTCTTTTGGATTTCGACTTGGTTAGATTTTAGTTCTTTTATTTCTCCAGAAAGGGTTTCTCTAATATCTTCCATGCTTTTTTCAAGCCAAGCTGGTATCTTTAAAATCATCATTCTGAACTCTAGTTCCGACATCTTACTAATGTCCGTTATTGATTAGGTCCCTGGCAGTTGGTACTGCCTCTCGTTCTTTTTTTTTGAGGTGATTTTTTCCGTCTTGTCATTTTGTGCAGATGAGAATAGATGAATGAGAGAACAAAATGCTAACAGGGTAACAACGACCCCAGAAAAATATACACTAAACAAATCAGAAGAGAACTGAAACCGGGGGAAAAGAAAGGGAAAGAAAGAAAAAAGAAAAAGATTAAAAAAATAAATAAATATGATCAAGCTGGTGCATAGATCAGTGCCACACACTAGATTTTGGGTATATTTTGGTCTGTTAGAAGAAAGTGTCTCTCAAAATTTTAAAGAAAGAAAAACTTATATATGTTCAAAAATAAGGGTAAATATGATGAGGGGATGGAATATGACTGTAAAGATGAAAATTATAGAAGATTTTATAAAAGGAATTGATAAGTTTGTTGAAAAAAGAAAAGAGGAATTAAAAAAAAAACGGAGAGAATGTGATCAGGCAGGAGACTAGAACAAAACCATACACTAAAGATTTAGGGTGTATTTTGGTCTGTTAGAAGAAACTGTATCCCAAAATTTTAAAGAGAGAACTATATATATATATATATATATATATGGAAAATAAGGTTAACTACTATGAAGGGATAGAATATGATTCTAAAAATGAAAAGTAAAAAAGATTTTTTTAAAAAAAGGGATAAGATGTTGGTTGAAAAAGGGGAAAAAATTTCAAAAAAAAAAGAAAAAGTTAAAAAAATTATCTTTTAAAGACTAAGGAATCATGGGGAAAAAAGCCATGGATTCTATGTGCAGTAGTCCCCTAGCGCTGGAGTTCTGCCATTCTCATTGATCGGTAAACTTGTTCTTGGCTGGCTGTTCTCGCTGATCTTCTGGGGAGGGGCCTGTTGCCGTGGTTTCCAAATGTCTCTGCCGGAGGCGGAAGTGCCCCGCCCTTGCCCCCTCCCGGCTGAGTAATCTGCTCGGGTTTGCTCTCCGGGGCTTTTGTTCCCTGCGAGCTTTCCGTACAGCTTTGGAGGCGGAGAGTGAAAATGGCGGCCTCCCAATCTCTGCCCCGGAGGAGCCGAGAACTCGGGGCCCCGCTCCTCAGTGAGCCCCCAGAGAAAAGCCGTCAGTCACTCCCGTCTCCCCGGTCTCCGGCCGCCCTCCGTGCTCACCCGGCCTGTGACCGCGCGTTTCTATCTCTGGCCCCCGACCCCGGGTGGAGTCTCCAAACCCAGCAGATCCCTGCGGTGCACTCCCGCGCGGCTCCTCCCCGGGGAAGAAGGTGAGTCTCCCCGGATCTGCCGCTTGTTGGGTCCCTGCTGGAGGAGCAGTGGCCCGACTGTGCCGCGGATCCCGGTTTATGGCAACCCCGAGCTGAGAGCCCGCGCCTGGGCTCCGCCTCTGCAGCCAGCTTCCCTGCTCTGTTACCTGGGAGCTCTGCCACACTCAGGCACCCCCAGTCTTTCTGTGACCCCGAGGGTCCTGAGACCACACTGTCCCGGATGGTTCCACTCCCCGCTTAGCCACCAGAGTGACGTCCCTCAGCAGAGCAGACTTTTAAAAGTTCCGGTTTTGTGCTCCGTGGTTCTATCACTTGCCAGAAGCGGCCGACGGAGGCCCCTCCCCCGCCATCTATCCTCCCGAATATCGCCTCAGATTCACTTCTCCGCACGTCCTACCTTCCAGAAAGCGGTCGCTTTTCTGATGAGAGAGTTGTTGCTCTTCTTTTCTTCGATCTCCTGTTGAGTTTGTAGGTGTTCAGAATGGTTTGATCCCTATCCAGCGGAATTCCCGGAACCAGACGAAATCCAAGTCTCCTACTCCTCTGCCATCTTGCTCTGCCCCCTCCTGGACTTGAGTTTTCTGAGGGACTGGTGCTCTGGAGTTGAGGTGGATGGTTTCTCAGAAGAAGACAGGTGGGGATGCTGCTGGCAGGGGCTTGGGGAGTCTCCCCAGGAGGGAGACAGAACCAGGTTCCTTTAGCGATCCTTCAGGATCAACACTTTGATCCTTTGACACTGGATCTGCCTGCTCAAGAGCCCAGAAGTGCAGAGATGAGATCTGGAACCTGAGATTTTGGTGGCCGTGAGGCAGAGGGTAACTGGCAGAGCAGCGGGCACAACAGGGCACATACCTGAAGCTCCAGGGTGTGAAGAGTGGAGACTAGAAGTAAGAAAGCCAGGGAGAAGTTGCATGGTCCGTAATGTCAACTGTCTGGAAATTGGAGGGTGTGGTAGATCCTTTCAAGTAGGGAGTTCTGGTAGGGGAAGAGGGTTGGTAGGGCCATGCCTTTCTCTAGTAAGATGCTGTCCCAGCCCCTTCCCAGAGCCTGGCAGTCAGCAGGTGTGTGATGAGTGATTAAGGAGTTGAGGACAAATGGATTGCTTCAATTGCGCCTACTGACGTGCCTAGCTGGGGCCATACTGGACAAAGCTAGTCAGAACTGTGGGCCACGTCCCCATATTGATTTTATGAAACTTTATTTGGAAATAACTTCAATTTACAGAAAAGATGCAACAATTAAAATAGTATAAGGACACTCATTCCTTTACTCAGATTCACCTGTTAGCATTTTGCCACATTTGCACGCTCTCTCTATGTATACATGATATTTTTTTCTGAACCATTTGAGAAGTTGCATCTGTCATGACTCTCTACTCCTAATTACTTCAGTCTGAATTGGTGGAGAATTGGGATATTATTTTCCATAACCACAGTATGGCTATTTATCAGTCAACATGGATACTTTAATTGACTACCTACATTCCAATTTTGTCATTTGACCCAATAATGCCTTTTCTTAAAGGAAAAGTTTTATTGAGGTATAGTTGACATAAAGTGCACATACTTAAAATGTACAATTTGATAAGTTTGTATGTATGAATACACCCATGAAACTGTTACCCCAGCAAGATAACAGCAAAGTTTCCTACTGTCTCTTTGTAATACCTCCCCTCACTGTCCTCACTGCCTCCATGCCTAGGCAACCACTGATCTGCTTTCTGTCACTGTAGATTACTTTGTATTTTCTGGAGATTTACATAAGTGGAATCAGTGTATGTGCTCTTCTTTCGGTCATTCACAAATCACGTATTTTGAGATTCATCCATGTGTTGTATGTGTCAGTAGTTTATTCCTTTGAATATTATTCCATTTTATAGGTAAGCCACAATTTGTTTATCCGTATTCCTCTGTTGATGGGCGTTGGGTTTTTCCCAGTTTTTGGCGATTATGAAGAAAGCTGCTATAAACATTCCAGATAGTTTTTGTATGGATGCATGTTTTTATTTCTCTTGGCTGTATATGTAAGAGTGGACTTGGTAACCCTCTGGCATTTTGACAAACTACCAAACTGCTATAAAGGACATTAATTCCATACCTCACACCATATACAAAAATTAACTCAAAATGAACCATAAACCTAAATGTAAAACCTAAAACTGTAAAACCTGAAAGAGAAAACATAGGGAAAGATATGTGTTATTTTGGCAAAGATTCCTTAGATACAATGCGAAAAGCATGATCCACAAAAGATGAAACCCTTGATAATTGAATACCATTAAAATTAAGATCTTCTGGGGCTCCTGGGTGGCTCAGATGGTTAAGTGTCTGCCTTCAGTTCAGGTCATGATCCCAGGGTCCTGGAATGGAGCCCCAAGTCGTCAGGCTCCTAGCTCAGTGGGGAGTCTGCTTCTCCCTCTCCCCCTGCTTGTGCTCTGTCTCTCTCTTTCAAATGAATCAGTAAAATATTTTTTAAAAAACAAAGATAAAATTAAGAACTTCTGTTTTTCATTTGACACTCTTAAGAGGACAACTGTTTGGATTTTTGCATCTGATAGGTGAGAAATTTTATCTTAGTAGAGTTTAATTTGCATTTTTCTTGTAAGTGAAGTGAGTATCTTTTCATATGTCTAAGGACCATTTCAATATCTTTTTGTGAGTTGCCCTTGTCTAAAGACGAGGAGTTTTGGCTTTTTACCCCCTCAGTTTAAAAGTTCTTTGTTTCTTAGCTTTTTATTTGTATGTATATTGCAACATTCTCTCCCAGTTTGTATTTAAACTTGGCTAATGGTGTTCATAACATGCAAAAGTGTTTTACTTATTACTGCATCTAGATTTTGAATCAAACTTAGAAAGCCTTTATCTGTACTCAGGTTATAGAGGAATTGACCCGTATTTTCTTCTAGCACTTGTATAGTTATATTTTTTATATTTATATCCCTAATCCACTTGGAAGTTATTTTTCTGTACAGATCTAATTTTGTTTTTCCAAATAGCTACATAGTTGTTATAACAACTAGTAAGACCATTTTTTTGGCCCTAGTAATTTTAAATATCGCCTGTATCATATATTAGGTTTCTACATGTATTTGGGTCTATTTTCTGTAGTTTAAATTGTATTCCTTTGGATGATCTGTTTATTTACCTACTAGCATCACATAGTTTTAATTATAGAAGCTTTTTAATGTGTAGTATTTTAATGGCCGGTAGGGTTAGTCCCTCTTTCACACGTTGTTTTCATTATTTTCCTAGATGGTCTTGTATGTTTTTTTTTCTTTCATTTTTTAATTTATGTTCAATTAGCCAACATTTAGTACATCATTAGTTTTTGATACAATGTTCAGTGATTCATTAGTTGCATATAACACCCAGTGCTCATCACATTAGTGTTGGTTTGTCTAGCTCCCAAAAAACATTTTTATTTGAGATTTCTGATGATGGTGAGATGTCCTAACCAAGAATAAGGATATGTAAGTCCTCCTTTATGTCTTTAGGAACTATAGTCTTGTTCATGTAGGTTTTGAATATTTCTTGTTAAGTTTATTCTTACATAGGTTATCATTTTTATGGCTGTCGTAAATAGGGTTTTCTCATCCATTGTGACTTGTAATGAATTATTACTTGTGAATATGAAGGCTATTGATTTGTACATGTTAATTATTTATTTATTTGTTTATTTATTTGACAGAGAGACAGCAAGAGAGGGAACACAAGCAGGGGGGAGTGGGAGAGTGAGAAGTAGGCTTCCCGAGGAGCAGGGAGCCCGATGCGGGACTCAATCCCGGGACTCCAGGGATCATGACCTGAGCCGAAGGCAGACGCTTAACTGACTGAGCCACCCAGGCGCCCCTGTGCATATTAATTTTTATATCCTGCTACTTTGCTCAATTCTTCAGTTGTTTGAAGTTTGTTTTATCATTGATTCTCTTAGAGTTTCCCAGGCATATTCTTATAGTATCAACAAATAGAGATAGTCATGCTTCTTTTTCTACTTCTGCCTTTGTCTTCTGTAGTCCATTCACACTGGCTGATCCCTCCAACTGGGATGTTAAATAGTCATGTAGATGGTGGGCAGCTTGGCTTTGCCCCTGACCTTTGTGGGAAGGCCTCTAGTGCTTCCTTACTAGGTAGGATCTGGCTTTTGCCTAAAGGTGTGATTATATTAGAGTTTTTATTTTTTATTTTTTATTTTTTAAGATTTTATTTATTTGAGAGAGAGAGAACATGGATGCATGAACTGGCAGGAGGGGCAGAGGGAGAGAAACTGCAGCAGACTCCCCGGTGAGCCCGGAGCCGGAGTCTCAGGACCCAGAGATCTTGACCTGAGCTGATAGCAAGAGTCGACACTTAACTGACTGAGCCACCCAGGTGCCCCTGATGCTAGGGTTTTTAAATCCGTCATCTTTGAGCAGTTTGATTTGAGGAATGGGAGACAGGTGGGCTCCCCTCCACCCCTGCCCCCAAACTCTGGATGGAGGATGGAACTGAAGTCTGCCAGGTATGGAAGGGAAAATAGGATTCCCTTGCTTCCTCCTTCACAACATCACTCTCTACTTCGCCCTCAAACTATACTGCTTTTCTGAGGACTCATGGACTCACTGTGGAGTGGGGGAAGTACGTCGTCCTGTCCTGTTTACCCCGGATCAGGAGACAGGCAGCTCCCTTCTAAGAGAGCTCTGGGGTGAGCCTCCCGGCCTCCTCGTCCCCCACGGTTGCTCCTACCCTCGGGCGCCCCTTGGGCGCCCCTCGGGCCCCCCGGCCTCCGGCCCGGCGCAGCCCCCGTCTTTGTGATGAAGGTTGGTTTTCTCTGTCCTCGCTGCAGGTGCATGGCTGCTTCCTGACCCCGAAGGCCGGCGGGAGCGTCCCTCGGGCGGTGGAAGCCCAGCAGGCAAGCCGAGGGCAGCCTCGAGCCACCCGTGCCGGCCTCCCCCGTGGGGGCCAGGATGCTGAAGAAGCAGTCCGCAGGGCTCGTGCTGTGGGGCGCCATCCTCTTCGTGGCCTGGAACGCCCTGCTGCTGCTCTTCTTCTGGACGCGCCCGGCGCCCGGCCGGCCGCCCTCGGACGGCGCCCTCGATGACGACCCCGCCGGCCTCACGCGCGAGGTGATCCGCCTGGCCGAGGACGCCGAGCTGGAGCTGGAGCGGCAGAGGGGGCTGCTGCAGCAGATCCGCGAGCACCATGCGCGCTGGAGCCGGCGCGGGCGGGGGCGGCGGCCCACGGCCGCGCCCCCGGGGCCCCCGCGCGCGCCCGCGTCCGCGCCGCCGGCCGCCATCGCCGTCCTGGTGATCGCGTGCGACCGCAGCACGGTGCGCCGCTGCCTGGACAAGCTGCTGCGCTACCGGCCGTCGGCCGAGCGCTTCCCCATCCTCGTCAGCCAGGACTGCGGGCACGAGGAGACGGCGCGCGTCATCGCCTCGTACGGCAGCGCCGTGACGCACCTGCGGCAGCCGGACCTGAGCAGCATCGCCGTGCCGCCCGAGCACCGCAAGTTCCAGGGCTACTACCGCATCGCGCGCCACTACCGCTGGGCGCTGGGCCAGGTGTTCCGCCGCTTCGGCTTCCCGGCCGCCGTGGTCGTGGAGGACGACCTGGAGGTGGCGCCCGACTTCTTCGAGTACTTCGAGGCCACCTACCCGCTGCTGCGCGCCGACCCGACGCTGTGGTGCGTGTCGGCCTGGAACGACAACGGCAAGGAGCAGATGGTGGACGCGGGCCGGCCGGAGCTGCTCTACCGCACCGACTTCTTCCCGGGCCTCGGCTGGCTGCTGCTGGCCGAGCTGTGGGCCGAGCTGGAGCCCAAGTGGCCCAGGGCCTTCTGGGACGACTGGATGCGCAGGCCCGAGCAGCGGCAGGGCCGGGCCTGCGTGCGCCCCGAGGTCTCCAGAACCATGACCTTCGGCCGCAAGGGCGTGAGCCACGGGCAGTTCTTCGACCAGCACCTCAAGTTCATCAAGCTGAACCAGCACTTCGTGCCCTTCACGCGGCTGGACCTGTCCTACCTGCGGCGGGACGCCTACGACAGGGCCTTCCTCGCGCGCGTCTACGGCGCCCCGCTCCTGCAGGTGGAGAAAGTGCGGACCAGTGAGCGCGGCGAGCTGGGCGAGGTGCGCGTGCAGTACACCGGCCGGGACAGCTTCAAGGCCTTCGCCAAGGCGCTGGGGGTCATGGACGACCTCAAGTCCGGGGTCCCCAGGGCCGGCTACCGGGGCATCGTCAGCTTCCTGTTCCGCGGCCGCCGCGTGCACCTGGCCCCGCCGCAGACGTGGCACGGCTACGACCCGAGCTGGAACTAGCCGCGCCGCCCGCCGCGGCCGGGCCCTGCTGGCCGTCCCGTGGGCCGCGAGGGGGCCGGGGCCCCGGGCTGCCTCGTCCTCTGCGTGTGTCCCTCTCGGGTGCATTTACCTTTCCTTTTTTCTGTCTTGTCTTCTTTTCTTTTTCCGAATGGCATTCGAGAGCACAGAGGAAAGGGGGGGGTTATTCTCCTGTTGTCCGGGGGGTCAAATCAGGGGAACCTCGCTGGGCTGTGTTGGGCGGTGTCAGGCAGGAAACCACTGTGTGGTCGGGAGGGACTCGGGCACGTGGGGCCACAGACTGCCGTGTTCCGGGTTTTCTCCTAGAGCGCCTGCAGAGAGCTGGGCAGCTTGAGCTCTCTTTCCCTTGTCCTGGCCCTTCCAGCCAGGGTGCGAGCTCACCTCCTGTATCTGCTCCCCGTCCTCACCTCCCCCCGGTTTGAGGGGTTGTTGGGTTATTGGAAAAGGGGACTTAATCTGTGGCCAAAATGAGACTAACCAAAGGGGTGTCATCGTCAGAGTCGGGTGGAGCTCTTGGGCTTTCGGGGTTTACCGCCACCCACCCCTATTTCTCTGCTACCCCGTCCTTATCCCTCACCTCCTCTCTGCTCTTCTTTCCTTGCAGCTTAGCAGTTTGTGATTCTAAGATGAAAAGTTGAAGGGGAAAAGCAAGACTTCTCGTCAGCTTATCCCCAGAAGCGGGAAGGGGCGGGGGAGGCATGGTAGGGAGAAAGCCTTGGTGTGCGGGGACGTGCATCCCTCACCCTGCCTCAAAGAAACAGACTGTTCCCGGGCCCCAGCCTTTCTAAAAACTGATCCCTTCCCTGTTGCTGTAGGAGGTTTCATGCTGGCCTCGTGGGAGAGCAGTTAGCTCCTTGTGTCCCTGCTCCCCTGGGGTTTGGTGCACAGACTCCGCCCGGAAGGTTGAGGCTTCTGGCGGCCCTGGCAGGGTAGGTGGGCAGCCGAGACCGGATGGCTCCTGCCTCCCTCCCCAGCCCCCCAGGCATTCCCCTGTCTGCTCAGATCAGGATGAGGATGGCAGGTTGGGGAGCAGTGTGTGTGTTTTTGCTTCTGGCCTGACCTCAGTTCATGGAAGAAAGTTGAAGCTATAGAATTATTTTCAAAAATAAAGGCTGAATTGTCTGAAAAACTGTGTATGTGTGTGTGTGTTTATGTATCCTGGAACAGGACGAGGGGCTGGAGAAGGAGGTGAAGGGTAGAGGAAGAAGAAAAAGGAAGGGAGAACAAGGGCTGAGGGAGAGGCCTGGATGGCAAGAGGAAGTGGATCAGCTAAAGGAAGGAAAGCAGATGACCGGAAGACGGGAGCTGGGGGGGCTGGGTGTGAAAGAAGGGCCAGGCGTGGAAGTGGGGGAGGGGGGTGGTCCACGGCTGCAGTCCCCTGCTGCTAATCTCTGGAGCTGGGCTGTGAACCCTCGGTGGACTTGAGCTTGCTGTAAGCCTGAAGGCCTGGTCGGTGGGGACCCAGGCAGTCCCTGACAAAGTGGCTGCTCTGTGCCTGGGCCTCTTGGGCCTGCCCCTGAGCTCCGGGGTGCAGAGCTGATACCAGGGTAAGCTCTGTCAGGGAGTGGCACCCAGAGTGCTGACCACGACCCACGGCCGCCTAGGACACACGCAGAGCGGCAAGCGTCCTCTGAGACGTACAGCACGTGAAACACACGCTGAGAGTCTCTGTTCTCTGTTCTTTTTTTTTGATGATTCATTAGTGGGTTTGAAACCCCTGGGTAGGTGACTTTGTTCACAGATACCGTTCTGGAGCTTCACACGTGTGAGCTGGGGAGGAGTGGGGTCACCTGGTCCCAAAGGGAGTAGCTCCGGCCTCCCTTCTCCTGGGCTTAGGAATGCTGGGTGTGCTAAGGGGAGCGGGGCCGGACGTTCAGTTCAGTCTTTCAGATTTCTGTACAGCTAGTTTTGTCTTCCCATGTGCTCCTCGATGGATCGTTTAACCCTGTTTGGGGGTAGGGAGGTGGTCGTTACCCATGATTTGCAGGCAGGGAAAGGCCCAGTGACACACTGGGCAGGACTACTCTGGCTGCCAAACTCCATGTTCTTCACACTCAGTGCACTGAACGATTGCTCACCAAGCACACTGGTCTGAGTGCTCCGTGGTTAACATGAACTCATTTAATCCTCAGAGCAATTGTGGGCGGCAAGAACTCCTGTTTTAGAGGTGAGGAGACGGGCACATAGAGGTTCCTTTGCCCGAGGTCACACACCTAGTTGGGGTGGACTGGGGGTTTGAAAGGGGCGCATGCTGTTAACTACCACCTGATACTGGACCGTTCACTTTCTGTCCTTTACTGCCTTCCGCCAGGGAGGCCTCCTCAGTCTCCGGTCTCCCCTCCATCAAGCCCCAGGGTCGTGGATGGGGCCTGACTTCCTGGCCAAGCAGCACATGGTCTGCCTGAGGTGGTGGGCTGGGCAGGGGCAGCCCCCCGGGAGAGATTTGAGAGGAGATGCCACCCTTCGAAGATACCTGCTGGTTTCTCAGTTCTCCTGAAGCAAGGAGAACCTTCAGGGGTCTCTGGGTCCCGTTTCTCTTCCTTCCCATGTAGGTCCTCAGGCCACATTTGCCCTGTCATCTTCAGGTGCGGTTCATGTGTACTCAGCTCCTCTCCCTTAAGAACCATGATCCTCCTGTGGACGCAGAGCATGTACAAACACCAAATGCAAAAGCACCACGTACTAAAGATTTCAGGATGAACCTTGAGTTCAGAGATTTAAAGGTAAATCCAAAGAGTTCACCCAGCTCCCTGCAGCTCCCATGCCAGGTGGGCCTTCCCCGAAATAGCTGGTGACCGACTGGCGTGGCTGGTGCCCGTTGCAAGTTCCCATAGGTGGAGGGTCTCAGCTGCCTATGGAAGGCCTTGCAGGGATGCCGTGTGGTTGTGGGTCCAGCAGCTCCTCAGGCCAGGCCACCACTTGTCTGGCTTGGCCTTGGCACTTCTGCCCCTACCTGTGTCCCCCAGCCCCTCCTTCACTTCCTGCCAGCCCCCTTCTTCTCCTGGTTCCCAAGAACCTCTGTGTCTGCCGTCCCTCCGTGAGTCTTCCCTCCACCAGTCTCTTGTCCTTTGCTGTCGTTAACAAATTCTCAAGTAAATTTTAAAGGTCTGATTGGCCTTATTGAACGACTCATGATCAGGCAGCATCCCATCTGGCAAGCAGAAAGGAGTTCTAAAGCGCTACAGGAAGGTAAGGTTTTTGAAGGCAGGACAAGGAAGTCGTAAACAAACAAAAAAGTTATTTTGGGCAAGGTCCCCTCCCTTCGGGGAACAAAAGGGTCTTCGGTGGATTACCCCGTCAGTGCTGACCAGGAAATTCCAAATCGGTTAAAACTATATTCCTGGGGAAGATTGAAACTGCAATCAGGTTAGGTATGAAGCCCCGTTTAGTGGCGTGGGTTTAGCACAAGGGACTCCATTTTGGATCTCTTGTTTCTTTTTAACAGTCTTCTCTCTTTTCTGGGTCATCTTGGTGGAATCTCATTTGTGAGGTGAGTCACCTTCGGTGTGGACACATGGGTGGAGTCCCTGACTGTGCTGTCCCTGAGCTGACGCCCCCCGGGTGTGTTCAGAATCCCACCAGGGCTGAGGGGCCAGGGCTAGGAGTGGGACAGGGGGGACCGAGGATGGGAGCAGGGGCTGAGGCTGGGGCCCTGGCTGGGCTGGAGGGGTCTGTGTTTAATGTTAGATACAATGCCCTTTTAAAATGAAAAGTAGGGGCACCTGGGTGGCTCAGTCGGTTGGGCGGCTGCCTTCGGCTCAGGTCATGATCCCAGAGTCCTGGGATCGAGTCCCACATTGGGCTCCTTGCTCCGCAGGGAGCCTGCTTCTCCCTCTGCCTGCCTCTCCCCCTGCTTGTGCTCTCTCCCTCTCTCTTTCTCTCTCTCTGTCAAAAAAATAAATAAAATCTTAAAAAAATAATTAAAAAAATGAAAAGTGTAACTTACTTTTTTCTTATTACAAAAGCAATACATGTTCATTGTAGAAAATCAGGAAGTGGATAATAATAAAAACATTCACACTTCCACATTCCCCCTCATCTCTGTTTATACCTACCAGGTTTCTTTCTTGCATAAATAAATAAAACATCTATTCATCAATAAAACCCACAAAGTTACAGAAATATTTATTTGGCTTTAGATGAGTTGAACACTTACATATACCCTATACATTGTTTCCTAACCATGTCAAATATTTACCTGCCCCATAATTTTCCTCATTTACCCTCTTTCTTGATAATCTTCAACAAATGCTGGATTTCAGGCTTCCTGACGGGATTTCTGTAGAGATCAGTGGTTTGCCTCCAGTGGGGCCCTTGAATCTGCAAGGCCCTTGAACCTTGTCCCATCCACCTTCTGGGCTCACCTGGGCAAGTCATAGAGAATTTATACTTGGAGCAGAGCAGAGGGGAGGGGAGGAGCACCCCCTCTTTCGTTCCGAGGCATGGAGACCAGGCCAGTGGTTAGGTCCCATCATGTGAAGGAACCACTCGAGACCCAGCTCTAGCTCACTGCCTGTCTGTCTGAATGTCTGACCCTGGACCAGCCGTCTGTCCTGCCAGAACCTCGTCCTGTGAGGCAGGGACAGTAGTGCCTCCCTTTGGGGTGACTGCGAAGATTATGTGTGAAAGCAACCGTGTGTGTCCTCGGGAAATCTCTGTCTCTGGTGCTGTCTTTCCCGTTTCATTTTTGATCCCACCTTATTTATGGTGGGAGGGAGCAGAGTGGGTACAGGCTTAGCTGTTGAGAGGAAGGGGCCTAGGTGGTCCTGAGGCTGTTACTCCCTCTCCCACTGTCCCTTCAGCTTACTTGAAATCTGGCTCTTTATAGTAAAATGCTGAGACAGGATGTTGAATTAGGTTCAGCCGCATACAGCAGAAACGGCTCGTCACGGTGTCTTATATAAGTGAGAGTCAGGTGGGAGAGGGCTGTGTAACAACTCCTGTGTCACCAGGGGCCCAGCTGTCTTCTGTCTCTCGTCTCGCCCCTTAGCAGGAGGTTTCCATCCTAGGTGTCACTCTGGCTGTGGGAGCCCTGGCCATCATGCTCACGTTTTAGGCAGGAAGAAAGAGGAAGGAAGGAGGGCAAAAGGGGAATCCCTGCAGCCAGTGCCCCTTTCTTGGAAGCCAGCAAACAGCCTGATTATAGCTCCTGGGCCGGAATCGGATCACACAGACATACCAGTCTGCTGCAAAAAGTAACTGTTCAGCAGAATCAGATTATGATTCCTCTTGCTAAGGAAGAAGGCAGTGATTGTGTGGGAAGTTTCGGGACTTCTGGCACACGCTGGCCTGGGAGACTGAACTTGGGACAATGACAGAGAGGATTTGAGAGGGCAGGATGGTGGGGAGATTTTGAGGAGTGCGTTAGGAACCTTGACCTGGAGAGGGGCCGACTTTAAGCCTCCTATGGCCCTAATCCTAGTGGACTGTGTGAGAAGCATGGCCAATGTGCTTACGGGGGCAAGGCTTTCCCAGGGTCACACATGACAACTGAAATTCTTAAAGGCCACTTAGCCCCAGAAATGCTTATTGACAAGGGAGCAGATTATTTTCCCGTAGGTGTTTTTTTTTTTAAAAGACTTATTTGAGAGAGAGAGAGCACAAACGGGGGGTGTGGGGGGGAGAGGGGCAGAGGGAGAGAGAGAATCCACAAGCATATCCCCCCACTGAGCATGGAGCCCGATGTGGGGCTCGATCCCAGGACCCTGAGATCATGACCTGAGCTGAAACCAAGAGTCAGCTGCCCAACCCCTGACTGACTGAGCCACCCAGGCGCCCGTCCTTATACCCCACATCCTTCCTGGACCTTCTGCCTGCAGGTGCACTATTGTGGGAAAACTTCCAGGAAAAGTCAGGGCCTGGTACCTTCTGACTGATCTCCATGTTTGATGTTTTTATTCCTTTTTTTTTTTTTTTGATGTTATTATTCCTACTGCTTTTTCTTTCTAAGGGAAGAAGAAGGGATTTACATTCTTGTGACCATTGCCCAAGCCATGTACCCATGGAGCTGTGTGCCTTTTCCCAGGAGATGCCCTGCACAGCTGTATTAAAAAGCAGAGGTCCTTTATCTGATAGGGGGTCAGTCTGGCAGCTGGAATAGAGACCCAGCATGATCCTGGCCTAAATAAGATGGTCTGTTTCTCACTTGCTCAAGGATCCACGTGGGTGGTGTTTCTGGGCTGCTACAGTGCATCCACACCCACCAGGGCTGTCTTTCATTTGTCATCCTAGTATCTTCAACACATGGATCCCAGACCCCAGTCAAAGATGGTGTCCTGGCTCCCGTCAGGAAAGAGGAGAAGAGGAGAGGACAAGCCTCTTTTGTTTTAGAACAGAACCCAGAATTTGTACAGAAGACCTTCCCTCACCTCCCACTCACAAGAACTTGTTCTTGCTCCCCAACTTTCAGGGGAGACTAAGGAAATGGAGTGTCAGCCATATATTCAGCTAAAATTTCTCTCACCCCGTAAGACAGGTCAGCCTTCTCTGGGTACAAGCAATATGGCAAAACCTGTCAAAAAAACTTCTCCTTGAATTTGCAAACATGAAACCAGCCCTACAAGAAATGTTGAAAGGGGTCCTCTAAGCCAAGAGAGAGCCTAGATGTAACATAGACCATAAAGGAACAGAGACAATACACAGTAACAATCACCTTACTGGCAATACAATGGCACTAAATTCATATCTTTCAATAGTTACCCTGAATGTAAATGGGCTAAATGCCCCAATCAAAAGACACAAGCTATCAGATTGGATAAAAAAACAAGACCCATCAATATGCTGTCTGCAAGAGACTCATTTTAGAACCAAAGACACCCCCAGATGGAAAGTGAGGGGGTGGAAAACCATTTACCACGCTAATGGACACCAAAAGAAAGCTGGGGTGGCAATCCTTATATCAGACAAATTAGATTTTAAACCAAAGACTGTAATAAGAGATGAGGAAGGACACTATATCCTACTTAAAGGGTCTATCCAACAAGTAGATCTAACAATTGTAAATATCTATGCCCCTAACACAGGAGCAGCCAATTAATAACAAAAGCAAAGAAACACACTGACAACAACACAATAATAGTAGGGAGACTTTCACACCCCCCTCACTGAAATGAACAGATGATCTAAGCAAAAGATCAACAAGGAAATAAAGACTTTAAATGACACACTGGACCAAATGGACTTCACAGATATATTCAGAACATTCCATCCCAAAGCAACAGAATACACATTCTTCTCTAGTGCCCATGGAACATTCTCCAGAATAGATCACATCTTACGTCACAAATCAGGTCTCAACCAGTACCAAAAGATTGGGATCATTCCCTGCATATTTTCAGACCACAATGCTTTGAAACTATAGCTCAATCACAAGAGGAAAGTCAGAAAGAACTCAAATACATGGAGGCTAAAGAGTATCCTACTAAAGAATGAATGGGTCAAGCAGAAAATTAAAGAAGAATTAAAAACGTTCATGGAAACAAATGAAAATGAAAACACAATTGTTCAAAATCTTTGGGATGCAGCAAAGGCAGTCCTAAGAGGAAAGTATACAATACTTTCCTATAGCAATACAAGCCTTTCTCTAGAAACCAGAAAGGTCTCAAATACACAACCTCACCCTACACCTAAAGGAGCTGGAGAAAGAACAGCAAATAAAGCCTAAATCCAGCAGGAGAAGAGAAATCATAAAGATCAGAGCAGAATTCAATGAAATAGAAACCAAAAGAAAAGCAGAACAGATCAAAGAAACTGGGAGCTGATTCTTTGAAAGAATTAACAAGATTGATAAACCCCTGGCCACACTTATCAAAAAGAAAAGAGAAATGACCCAAATAAATAAAATCATGAATGAAACAGGAGAGATCACAACCAACACCAAATACAAACAATTCTAAGAACATATTATGAGCAACTCTATGCCAGCAAATTAGATAATCTGGAAGAAATGGATGCATTCCTAGAGATGTATCAACTACCAAAACTGAACCAGGAAGAAATAGAAAACCTGAACAGACCTATAACCACTAAGGAAATTGAAGCAGTCATCAGAAATCTCCCAAAAAACAAAAGCCCAGGGCCAGATGGCTTCCCAGGGGAATTCTACCACACATTTAAAGAAGAATTAATACCTATTCTTCTGAAACTGTTCCAAAAATTAGAAATGGAAGGAAAACTTCCAGACTCATTTTATGACGTCAGCATTACCTTGATCCCAAAACCAGACAAAGACCCCATCAAAAAGGAGAATTACAGACCAATATCCCTGATGAACATGGATGCAAAAATTCTCACCAAAATACTAGCCAATAGGATCCAACAGTACATTAAAAGGATTATTCACCATGACCAAGTGGGATTTATCCCTGGCCTGCAAGGTTGGTTCAACATCCACAAATCAATCACTGTGATACAGTACATTAATAAAAGAAAGAACAAGAACCATATGATCCTCTCAATAGATGCAGAAAAAGCATTTGACAAAGTACAGCATCCTTTCTTGATCAAAACTCTTCAGAGTATAGGGATAGAGGGTATATACCTCAATATCATAAAAGCCATCTATGAAAAACCTACAGCGAATATCATTCTCAATGGGGAAAAACTGAGAGCTTTCCCCCTAAGGTCAGGAACGCGGCAGGGATGTCCACTATCACCACTGCTATTCAACATAGTATTGGAAGTCCTAGCCACAGCAATCAGACAACAAAAAGAAATAAAAGGCATCCAAATCGGCAAAGAAGAAGTCAAACTCTCACTCTTTGCAGATGATATGATACTTTATGTGGAAAACCCCAAAGACTCCACCCCAAAACTGCTAGAACTCATACAGGAATTCAGTAAAGTGGCAGGATACAAAATCAATGCACAGAAGTCAGTGGCATTCCTATACACCAACAACAAGACAGAAGAAAGAGAAATTAAGGAGTCGATCCCATTTACAATTGCACCCAAAACCATAAGATAACTAGGCATCAATCTAACCAAAGAGGCAAAGAATCTGTACTCGGAAAACTATAAAATACTCATGAAAGAAATTGAGGAAGACACAAAGAAATGGAAAAACGTTCCATGCTCATGGGTTGGAAGAACAAATATTGTGAAGATGTCAATGCTACCTAGAGCAATCTACACATTTAATGCAATCCCAATCAAAACACCATCCACTTTTTTCAAAGAAATGGAACGAATAATCCTAAAATTTGTATGGAACCAGAAAAGACCCCGAATAGCCAGAGGAATGTTGAACAAGAAAAGCAAAGCTGGTGGCATCACAATTCCGGACTTCCAGCTCTATTACAAAGCTGTCATCATCAAGACAGCATGGTACTGGCACAAAAACAGACACATAGATCAATGGAACAGAATAGAGAGCCCAGAAATGGACCCTCAACTCTATGGTCAACTAATGTTCGACAAAGCAGGAAAGAATGTCCAATGGAACAAAGACAGTCTCTTCAACAAATGGTGTTGGGAAAATTGGATAGCCACATGCAGAAGAATGAAACTGGACCATTTCCTTACACCACACACAAGAATAGACTCCAAATGGTTGAAAGACCTCAATGTGAGACAGGAGTCCATCAAAATCCTAAAGGAGAACACAGGCAGCGACCTTTTTGACCTCAGCCGCAGCAACTTCTTCCTAGAGACATCGCCAAAGGCAAGGGAAGCAAGGGCAAAAATGAACTATTGGGACTTCATCAAGATAAAAAGCTTTTGCACAGCAAAGGAAACAGTCAACAAAACCAAAAGAAAACTGACAGAATGGGAGAAGATATTTGCAAATGACATATCAGGCTAGTATCCAAAATCTATAAAGAACTTATCAAACTCAACATCCAAAGAACAAATGATCCAATCAAGAAATGGGCAGAAGACATGAACAGACATTTTTCCAAAGAAGACATCCAAATGGCCAACAGACACATGAAAAGGTGTTCAATATCGCCTGGCATCAGGGAAATCCAAATCAAAACCTCAGTGAGATATCACCTCACACCAGTCAGAATGGCTAAAATTAGTAAGTCAGGAAATGACAGATGTTGGTGGGGATCAGGATGTTGGCGGAGAAAGGGGAACCCTCCCACACTGTTGGTGGGAATGCAAGCTGGTGCAGCCACTCTGGAAAACAGTATGGATGTTCCTCAAAAAGTTGAAAATAGAGCTACCCTATGACCCAGCAATTGCACTACTGGGTATTTACCCCAAAGATACAAATGTAGGGATCCAAAGGGATAAGTGCACCCTGATGTTTATAGCAGCAATGTCCACAATAGCCAAACTGTGGAAAGAGCCAAGATGTCTATCAACAGATGAATGGATAAAGAAGAAGTGGTATATATATACAATGGAATATTATGCAACCATCAAAAGGAATGAAATCTTGCATTTTCAACGACGTGGATGAACGAACTGGAGGGTATTATGCTGAGCAAAATAAGTCAATCAGAGAAAGACATGTATCATATGACCTCACTGGTATGTGGAATTCTTAATCTCAGGAAACAAACTGAGAGTTGCTGGATTGGGGGGGGTGGGAGGGATGGGTGGCTGTGTGATAGACATTGGGGAGGGTATGTGCTATGGTGAACACTGTGAATTGTGCACAACTGTTGAATCACAGACCTGATAGCAAAAAAAAGAAGATAGCAGGAGGTGAAGAATGAAGCGGGGGTGGAAATCGGAGGGGAAGACGAACCATGAGAGACTGTGGACTCTGAGAAACAAACTGAGGGTTCTAGAGGGGAGGGTGGCGGGGGATGGGTTAGCCTGGTGATGGGTATTAAGGAGGGCATGTACTGAATGGAGCACTGGGTGTTATGCACAAACAATGGATCGTGGATCACCACATCAAAAACTAATGATGTAATGTATGGTGATTAACATAACATAATAATTTTAAAAATTAATTAATTAAATAAATATCTCCTTGAAGATCATGTTTGCTTTTTTTTTTTTTTTTAAAAGCTTCTATTTAGGAAAAGAGAGCAGCCCCTCAGCCCCAAATGGCTAGGTGAGTGGTGATCAGCCCCAAATGGGGTAGGTGAGTGGTGATCAGGCCTCACCAGAGCGCTCGATGCCCTCCTGATGAAGACAACAGGAGCAACACACCGTGGGACCAACCAGCTCAGCCAGCTCCATGAAGCCATGCAGCGGGACTGAGGTTAGATCATGAAAAGGGACCCAGCTTCTGCCTGGTTTGCTGGGCTGCTCCAGCTTGGCGTCTTGTGCAGAGCTGCCATGTCCGAAGTCTCATGACCCTGAGACTGTCTTGCTGGAGAGACCACAGCCATGTGAGCGAGCCATCTTGCATCTGCAGCTGGCCAACATCTAGGTGCACCTGCATGGGACATCCGAAGGGACAACTGCCCAGGCAAGCCCCTCCTGAATTAACGACCCACAAACAATGAGCAAACTCAAATGGTTGTTTTATGATGCTAAGTTTTGGGGTAATTTGTTAAGTGACAATAGTGCCTGGTAGTCTATGTTCTGTTATGGAAATGTTAGAAGATTTTAGTAATCAGAAGGTAATGTTTGAACAAATACTTTGAGAATAAGAATTTTTCAACATTTACTCATCAATACCTAGGAGGGAGGGTATCTAAGAGACTTTTTTTTTTTTAAAGATTTTATTTATTTATTTGAGAGAGAATGAGAGAGAGCACATGAGAGGGGGGAGGGTCAGAGGGAGAAGCAGATTCCCTGCTGAGCAGGGAGCCCGATGCGGGACTCGATCCCGGGACCCCGGGATCATGACCTGAGCCGAAGGCAGTCGCTTAACCAACTGAGCCACCCAGGCGCCCTAAGAGACTGGTTTTAATATGTAGGCAGAAGTGGTCCTTGAATTCATAGACGTGAATCTCTTTTTTTCTCCCAAAACTTTTCTCAATTTTATATTCAAGATATTCCCCAGAGTTTTATTACATTAAGTCTCAAACCCACAGAGAAGTTGAAAGACTAGTTGCCGGGGCACCTGGGTGGCTCAGTTGGTTAAGCGACTGCCTTCAGCTCAGGTCATGATCCTGGAGTCCCAGGATCGAGTCCCGCATCAGGCTCCCCGCTCAGCGGGGAGTCTGCTTCTGCTTCTGAACCTCTCTCCTCTCGTGTTCTCTCTCTCATTCTCTCTCTCTCAGATAAATAAATAAAATCTAAAAAAAAGAAAGACTAGTTGCCAAGAAGACTCATATTTCTTCTACTGAGATGATACAACAATTAATATTTGCCATATGGCAAATACCTATGAGTTTTTGTACTATTTGACTAGAAAGCTGAAGAATGAATTTTATTTTCAAATAACCTTTTTCCCCCCGATCATTTAAGTCATATATGCTCATAGTATCGCTCTTGTAAAATGTAGAAAGATAAAGAGAAAATAAAACAGACCTTCTCCAAAATAAACTCTTCTAGATCTGAAAAAGAAAGAAAAAAGGAAAGAAAATAGTTTACCCATAATCCAGCTGACTTGATTTCTTGGTTTGCTGGACAAGTTGAGCATCTGAATTCGGTCTTCCTTGGGCAAGGGTGCCCTCTACCGACAGCAGGGTGAATTGTCAAGGGGTGGGATTTTCACTCACACGGTCTCTTGCGGGTTTTGCTGGAATTGATTCCTCAGATTCCTAATTCGTGGATGAATCAAGAAAGTTGAGTTTTTGAAACCACAGAACAGATCCTTAGGGACCCCTATCTGGGGATTTTACCAGGGTCTTGGGCGAGGCCTGACCTCAAACAGCTAGTCGGACTTGCTTGATCTGGTTATGCTGCTCCTGTGAATGAATGATGGACACAGGCTCCGATCCGGGTCCTAGCCGTTCTCCCCCCCAGGATGACACAGACGTGCAGCTGCAAACACCCATCTTACCCCACTGAAGTAATGACCCTGATTTTTCTGATTCTTTTTCCGTTTCTTCCTTTGGTTCATCCTTCTCATCCCTTTTTCTCCAAGCACGTCTTGTTTACCCTTCCCACCTTTTGGGACCACTGGCATGAATTCATTTCACTTTTCTTCTTTTTTCCACCAACTTATGCCTCATTGAAAATCAGCACATTCAAGTATTCACATTTACATAACAAGGTCTCTATCAGATTTATAAAAAGAATATGACCTCACTCCATCTAACCCCCCTTTGATATGATAGGCAATTCTGAAAAGAGGAAAAGCTTTTAGCCTATAAATATATGAAGCGATCCCTAATTTCTATTAATCAGGGAAATGAAAACCAAAACCACATTAAGATAATTTTATAGACACTTCATTGATCAAAATTGAGATATTTGACATTACCAAACACAGAAGTGGATCCATTGTTGGGGGTCAAGGGAATGTGATTTAGAACGACTACTTGGAAAACAATTTGAGATGACTTTGGATGGTTGAATACTTGCATACTTTAACACTTATGAATAGAGCCTAGAAAATTTTTGCACGTGAGCCTCAGGAGATGTGTGCAAGGATGTCTATATCAACACTGTTCACGGTAGCAAAAAATTGAAAACACTGCGATGCCCACTTGTGGGAGCAGATAACATACATTATGGTATAGCTGCACCATGAAATGGTAGTGCCAGTGAAAGGAAGTGCCCCACAATTAATGGTGGCAACCTTGTTGAGTCTTTGTAACAATGGTGAGTGAAAAAAAACAAGTCCTAGAAAAATATGTACAGTATAATACCATTTGTAGAAGGACTATACACAAGCAAAGCTAAACAATGTTGATTAGGCATACATCTCTGTGTACCTCCCTCCCTACTTATCTGTGATGCAAAGGAATTAAAAACACAAATGTAGAATAGCACTTACCACCAGTGGGGTGGTATGGGGACAGAATGGTGCAGAAAATAGGAACAGGGTGCAATAGAGAGATATAAATTATTAGAAATATGTAGTTCTTGTGTCAGAGTGTTCGTTATATTATAAATAAACTAATTCATGCATAAATAAAACATGATGTGGGATTCTATTGTTAAAGATGAAGAGGAGAATGGATATAGGAGGTGAACCCGGAGGTGACTCTTGGATTTCTTGCAGGAGTAACAGAACAGAAGGAGGTGCCATTTAGAGTTACAGAAATAAATTGAGAAATGAACTGTGAGTGTGAGGATAATGAATTCACCTTTGAACACTTTTATTTTGAGCTGTCCATGTGACATCCAGTGAGTAATCTAATCTGTGGGTCAAGATCTTAGAGGAGAGGTCTAGGATGGAAAAATAAATTTATAGGTCAAAACCATGAGAGGTGGGGGTTCTGGTTGCAATGTTTAGAACTCAGACATGGATGAAGCCAGGCAAGCTTTTTCATACAATGATTGGCCATTTGGATATCCTCTTTTGGAAATTGTTCTCAAGTATTTGCCCATTTTAAGAATGGGTTGTCTGTCTTTTGATTTGTAAATCTTTAAAAAACATACTCCGGGTATAACGTCTTTTTGTTTGTATCTACTGCACATATATTTTTCTCAGTCTGTGCCTTCCTTTTTATTCTCAGTGGTGTTTTTTGATAAGCAAATGTTCTTTTTTTTCTCTTCAAGTTTTTCTTTAAATCCTAGGAAGGTAACATATAGTGCATTATTGGTTTCAAGAGTAGAATTCAGTGATTCATCACTTACATACAACACCCAGTGCTCATCACAACAAGTTCCCCCCTTGCCCATCTAGCCGATCCCTCACTTATCTTGCTCCATCAACCCTCAGATTGTTCTCTATTGTTGAGTCACTTACGGTTTGTTTTCCTCTCTTTTTTCTTTTTCCCATTTCCCATATGTTCATCTGTTTTCTTTCTTAAATTCCACATATTAGTGAAGTCATATGGTATTTGTCTTTCTCTGACTGACTTATTTTGCTTAGCATAATACTCTCTAGCTCCATCCACGTCATTGAAAATGGAGAGATTTCATTCTTTCTGATGGCTGAGTAATATTCCATTGTATATATCTACCACATTTTCCCCATCCATTCATCCACTGAGGGACATCTGGACTCTTTCCATAATTTGGCTATTATTAATAATGTTGCTGTAAACATCGGGGTGCATGTACTCCTTCAAATCTGTATTTTTGTATCCTTTGGGTAAATACCTAGTAGTGCAATTTCTGGGTCATAGTGTAGCTCTATTTTTAACTTTGTGAGGAACCTCGATACTGTTTTCCAGAGTGGCTACACCAGCTTGCATTCCCACCAACACTGCAAGAGGGTTCCCCTTTCTCAGCATCCTCGCCAACACCTGTTGTTTCCTGTGTTGTTAATTTTAGTCATTCTGACTGGTGTGAGATGCTATCTCATCGTGGTTTTGATTTGTATTCCCCTCATGATGAGTGATGTTGAGCACCTTTTCATGTGTCTGTCAGCCACCTGGATGTCTTCTTTGGAAAAATGTCTATTCATGACTTCTGCCCCTTTCTTAACTGGATTCTTTGTTTTTTGGGTATTGAGTTTGTTTGCTTGTTTTTTCAAAAAAGGAAACATCGAATTTAATTTAAAGGAAAAAAAATCAGAAGTTGTCTGAGAAAACAACAGAGCAAATCAATTCCTGAAAAAAGAGTTCTGCATCTTGGTGATCACATTTATTGAAACAGTTGGAAAAAAATTAAAAAGCCCTTTAGATTAAGAATTTTTGAGTTATCTGCGAATTAACTCATTTCAGTAGTTAGAAGAATCCTTGATCATTTCTTATATCAAAATTTACACAGGTTTCTATTTTGAATGTCTTCTACATTTAAAGAGGCAGTCACACAAAGTCTTCTATACTCTATACACAATAAATTCTTTGTTTCAGCCAACCCTTAATGGTGGGACAACTAATACAACGCCATGTCCTCAGACAACAAGCATCAGAATAGTCCATTTTGTTGATTTCTATATCTCTTAGTATGTTTCCTCATCAATTTCTATAGTGGTCACCGTTTCCTCCACATGATATTTAAATGCTGATCATAACACATAATCTGCTTTGAAGCTCTCGGTCATTTCTCATTTTCACATAAATTTGCTCATCCAGGCTGAGCCCGATGAGATCCAGGGACTCTTCTGCAGTGTTGGTAGATTGTTGCCAGTCCATGTCATCCACCATGTTTTAAACCCTGCGTCCTTTCCCCTGGTGTTGAATTTGATAAGTTCTTCACAGATTTTGGTGCTAACCCTTTATCAGATATGTCATTTGCAAATATATTCTCCCATTCCATTATCTGCCTTTTAGTTTTGTTGATAGTTTCCTTCACTGTGCAGAAGCTTTTTATCTTGATGAAGGCCCAATAGTGCATTTTTGCTTTTCTTTCCCTTGCCTTTGGAGATGTGTCTAGTAAGAAGTTGTACCGGTGAAGGTCAAAGAGGTTGCTTCCTGTGTTCTCCTTTAGGATTTTGATGGTTTCCTGTCTCACGTTTAGGTCTTTCATCCATTTTGATTTTATTTTTGTGTATGGTGTAGGAAAGTGGTCCAGTTTTATTCTTCTGCAGGTGGCTGTCCAGTTTTCCCAACAGCATTTGTTAAAGAGACTGTCTTTTTTCCATTGGACATTCTTTCCTGCTTTGTCGAAGATTAGTTGACCATAGAGTTGAGGCTCCATTTCTGGGTTCTCTATTCTGTTCCATTGATCTATGTGTCTGTTTTTGTGTCAGTACCATGCTGTCTTGATCATTACAGCTTTGTAGTATAGCTTGAAGTCCAGAATCGTGATGCCTCCAGCTTTGCTTTTCTTTTTCAAGATTGCGTTGGCTTTTCAGTGTTGTTTATGGTTCTATACCAATTTTAGGATTGTTTGTTCTAGCTCTGTGAAAAATGCTGGTGGTATTTTGATAGGGATTGCCTTAAATGTGTAGATTGCTTTGGGTATTATAGACATTTTAACAATGTTTGTTCTTCCAATCCATGAGCATGGAATTTTTTTCCATTTCTTTGTGTCCTCTTCAATTTCCTTCATAAATTTTTTATTGTTTTCAGAGTATAGATCTTTTACTTTTTTGGTTAGGTTTATTCCTAGGTATCTTACGGTTTTTGTTGGAATTGTAAATGGAATCGATCCATGATTTCTCTTTCTGTACTATTCCTTATATTCCACATATGAGTGAAACCATATAATAATTGCCTTTCTCTGATTACCTTATTTCATTTAGCAAAATACCCTCCAGTTCCATCCATGTCGATACAAATGGCAGGTATTCATCCTTTCTGATGGCTGAGTAATATTCCATTGTATATATGAACCACAGCTTCTTTATCCATTCGTCTGTTGAAGGGCATCTCAGCTCCATCCACAGTTTGGCTATTGTGGACATTGCTGCCATGAACATTGGGGTGCATGTGTCCCTTCTTTTCACTACATCTGTTATCTTTGGGGTAAATACCTAGTAGTGCAATTGCTGGGTTGTAAGGTAGCTCTGTTTTTAACATCTTGAGGAACCTCCATATTGTTTTGTAATATAGCTTGAAGTCAGGCACTGTGATGCCCCCAGCTTTAGTTTTCTTTTTCAACATTCCCCTGGTGATTTGGGGTCTTTTCTGGTTCCACACAGATTTTAGGATTGTTTGTTCCAGCTCTGTGAAAAATATCAATGGTATATTGATACGGATTACCTTGAATGTGTTGATTGCTCTGGGCAGCATAGACATTTTCACAATGTTTATTCTTCCAATCCATGAGCATGGAATATTTTTCAATCTCTTTGTGTCTTCCTCAATTTCTTTCATAAGTGTTCTGTAGTTTCTAGAGTGCAGATCCCTTACCTCTTTAGTTAGGTTTCTTCCTAGGTATCTTATGGTTTCTGGTGCTGTTGTAAATGGAATTGATTCCTTAATTTCTCTTAGTTCTGTCACATTGTTAGTGTATAGAAATGCAACTGATTTCTGTGCATCGATTTGGTATACTGCCATGTGGCTGAATTGCTGTATGAGTTCTAGTAATTTGGGGGTGGAGTGTTTTGGGGTTTCCACATAAAGTATCATGTCATCTGCAAAGAGAGAGAGTTTGACTTCTTCTTTGCCAATTTGAATGCCTTTTATTTCTTATTGTTGTCTGATTGCTGAGGCTAGGACTTCTAGAACTATGTTGAACAAAAGTGGTGAGAGTGGGCATCCCTGTCTTGTTCCTGATCTTAAGGGAAAAGCTCTCAGTTTTTCCCCATTGAGAATGCTATTTGCTGTGGGCTTTTCATAGATGGCTTTTATGATATCAAGGTATGTTCCGTCTATCCCTGTACTTTGAAGAGTTTTAACCAGGAAAGGATGCTGTATTTTGTCAAATGCTTCTTCTGCATCAATTAAGAGGATCATATGGTTCTTGTCTTTTCTTTTATTAATGTGCTCTATTACATTGATTGATTTGCAAATGTTGAACCACCTTTGCATCCCAGGAGTAAATCCCACCGGGTCATGGTGAATAATCCTTTTAATGTGCTGTTGGATCCTATTGGCTAGGATCTTGATGGGTGTTTTGGAACCCATGTTCATCAGGGATGTTGGTCTGTAATTCTCCTTTTTGATGGGGTCTTTGTCTGGTTTGGGGATCGAAGTAATGCTGGCCTCATAGAACGAGTTTGGAAGTTTTCCTTCCATTTCGATTTTTTGAAAGAGCTTCAGAAGAATAGGTATTATTTCTTCTTTAAATGTGTGGTAGAGGGGCACCTGGGTGGCTCAGTTGGTTAAGCGACTGCCTTCAGCGTGGGTCATGATCCTGGAGTCCCTGGATCAAGTCCCGCATCGGGCTCCCTGCTCGGCGGGGAGTCTGCTTCTCCCTCTGACCCTCCCCCCTCTCATGTGCTCTCTCTCTCTCATTCTCCCTGTCTCAAATAAATAAATAAAATCTTTAAAAAAAATAAAAAATAAAAAATAAATGTGTGGTAGAATTCCCCTGGGAAGCCATCTGTTTTTTTTGGGAGGTTTTTGATGACTGCTTCAATTCTTTACTGGTTATTGGTCTGTTGGATTTCTATTTCTTCCTGTTTCAGTCTTGGTAGTTTATAAGTTTCCAGAAATGCATCCCTATCTTCCAGATTGCTTAATTTGTTGCCATATAGCTGCTGGTAATAATTTCTAAGAATTGTGTCTATTTTCTTGGTGTTAGTCATGATTTCTCCCCTTTCATTCATGATTGTATTAATTTGGGTCCTTTCTCTTTTCTTTTGGGTAAGTCTGGCCAGAGGTTTATTGATCTTATTAATTCTTTTTAAAAACCAGCTCAAAATGAGTCTCTTGTAGACAGCATATGGATGAATCCTGCTTTTTTTGTCCAATTTGATACCCTGTGTCTTTTGATGGGAGCATTCAGCCCATTTACATTTCGAGTAACTATTGAAAGACATGAATTTAGTGCCACTGTATTGCCAGTAAAGTCCCTGTTTCTGTGGGTTGTCTCTTACTTTCTGGTCTATATTACTCTTGGGGTCTCTCTTCGCTTACAGAATTCCCCTTAATTTTTCTTGTAGGGTTGTGTTGGTGGTCACATATTCTTTCAGTTTCTGCCTCTCCTGGAAGCTCTTTGTCTCTTCATCCATTCTGAATGACAGCCTTGCAGAATAAAGTATTCTTGGCTACAAGTCCTCTCCTTTAGTGCCCTGAATATGTCTTGTCAGCCCTTTCTGGCCTGCCAGGTTTCTGTGGACAGGTCTGATGTTATTCTGATGTTCCTCCCTTCATACATAAGGAACCTCCTCTCCCTAGCTACTCTCAGGATAGTTTTTTTTGTCTCTAAGATTTGCAGGCTTCACTATTATATGCTGGGGTGTTGGTCTATTTTTATTGATTTTGGGAGGGGTCCTCTCTGCCTCTTGGACAGAAATGCTTGTTTCCTTTACCAGATTAGGGAAGTTCTCAGCTATGATTTTCTCAAATACACCTTCTAGTCCTCTCTCTCTCTCCAGCCCCTCAGGGATCCCAATAATTCTGACATTGGAATGTTTCATGGCATCATTAATCTCTCCAAGCCTTTTTTATGGGCTATTAGTTGACTATCTCTGTTTTTCTCCAAATCCTTCTTTTCCATCAGCCTATCCTATAGATCACTTATTCTCTCTTCTGCCTCATTTAGCCTGGCTGTTAGAGTATCCAGTTTCGACTGCATCTCATTCATAGCATTTTTAAGAGTGGCCTGACTAGATCTCATTTCTGCCCTTAGAGATTCCTTATTGTCACTTATGCTTTTTTCATGCCTAGCTATTAACTTTATGATTGCTATCTTGAATTCTCTCTCTGACATCTTACTTATATCCATATCAATTAGCTCTGTGATAGAGAACACTGCCTCTGGTCCTTTTTATTTGTGAGTTCCTCCTTCTAGTCATTCTGCCCAGAGAATGATGGGTGGGCAAATGAATAGAGTCCAAAATATCAATAGAACCCAAGCAAGATGCACCCTAGAAAAACCCGGAATGGTCAGAAGCTACCACAGAAAAACAAAGCCAAAAGGAAACACAAGAATAAAATTGAAAAAAAGGGGCAGGGGAAGAGAGACTATAATCTCACAATGTGGACAAATCACAGTGATCCACTTGTTCCTGGGTGAATTATGGTCTGTGTTTTAGAAGACACTACATCCCAAAATTGGAGGAAAGCAAAACTTTATACACACACACACACACACACACACACATATAACTGAATAGAGTGAAAAAAGAAGTAAAATGAGGCATATATCTATAAAACGTAGATGTGAAAAAATACAAGTTAAAAAGTGACTATGAAATATAAGTTGGTATAATAAACATCTAGTTGAAATGGGAAAAAGGTAAAAAGATAAAAAAAGAGAAAAATCATAAGAAAAAGAAAAAAGAAAAGGAGAATTTTATCTGAAAAATAAATGAGACATGAGGCAACACCTGGAGCTCAATATACTATTTTCCCCTGGCGTTGGAATTTTACAATCTTGTGGGACCCATAGGCTTGTCGTCCCCCTGTTCTTCCAGTCTGTCTTCTGGGGGAGGGGCCTGTTGTACTGTCTCTCAAGTACCCCTGCCCGGGCGGAGTTGTCCTAAGGGGATGGGCTCAGTGCAAACTGTCCTCTGTGTGGCTTTTGTTCCCTGGAGGCTTTCCATGCCTCTTCAGAGGGTCAGAACAAAAATGGCCATGCCCAAACCTCTGGCCCAGAGCAGAAAGATCACAGTTTGCCCTCTTTAATAACCACCCACCCCGGGACAAACAGTCTCCACTTCTGTATGTGCCAAAAGTGCAGCCTCTCTTGGTGTGCACCCACAGGAACTCTCTCAGAGGTCGTCCCAGGGGCCCAGGAGTGCCACTGCCCTTTGTGATTCTAAAACTGTAAATGGCTGAGGGCTCGCATGCACACCCAAAGCTCCTGGATCATGTTTGGGTGTTGCCCAAATGTCCTTTCCAGGACACTACCGCCCTGCGAGTTTTTGCCCAGTCATGGGCACAGCTGTTTCACCCCTCCTGAGGGATGGTAAACGGCCCCCAGGTTCCAGTCCTTTTCAGGCTGCTCAGGAAAAGATCGATTACCAACTGGCCCAGCTCGAAGTTTATGGCGACCCGAGCTGAGAGTCCCCTCAGGGGCTCACTGAACATAACCTGCTTCCCTGCTCCACTGCTTGAGCCCTCTACTGGTTCAGGCACCCCCATTCATTCTGACTCCTCATACCCTGAGACCACAGTGCCCCACCTAGAATTCTGCCTTTTCATTTCCAGAAGCCCCTTTCAGACGGAGAGCACTAGAGCAGATCACTAAGGGTTCCAAATTTGCCCTCCGGTGTTATATCACTTTCCAGGAGCCAGCTTATGGAGGCTCCCTCCCCCTTCTGTTTATGTTCCAATATCTCCCCTCAGATTGAGGACTCCGCATGTCCTACTTTGCAAAAAACAGTCGCTTTTCTGACTGTAGAGATCCAGATATATATTTTTACATCTCAGGCTGATTTTGTGGGTGTTCAAAATGGTTTGATAGATATCCAGCTAAATTCAGGAGACCAATTGAAACAGGATCCCCTACTCCTCCACCATCTTGCCTCCCTCTGCCAATGAGTTCTTGAACCACTGGAGATACATTGGGCAATCTGACATGGTGTACTATTCATTTGAAGGTAGGGTTATTGGTAGTTTTTGGTTTGTTGACAGGTACTGAGACTATACAACTCACCAGAAAGATTACCTAGGAAAATGATCATTCACATAGAAAAGTTTGGCATCCAGGTGTCCCTCATCTATTGTTATCCAGGTATCAGGTAATTTCAGTTTTTCCTGTGGTTGTCTCCTTCCTACAAATCCCAAAGCTAGGGCTGTCCTGCTTCTACAGGCAACATGACACTAATGGGCACCAGGAGATGAGCTGAGGACATCCCTATAACTACTTACAGTCTCATTTCACACAAACTCACTCTAAAGTCTCACTTGGTTAAGTGACCATTTCTCAGTTTTATTAACAGTGAGTGTTCAAGAGTTAGATGGGAGTTTTTGTCAAAGTATTAGAATTCACTTCTCATACTTTCAGTCTTCTATCTTATTGAATTATAACTACCATTAGTTGACATTACCATATTAAGGTAAATTTATTTAATGTTATTAGGACATAAATTTGTAGATTTATGGAATATTTGTGATGTTCTATTTGAATTTGAATGCTTTTTACTTTTTCTCGATTTCTCTGCCTATGCTTTTCCCCAAAATTGCTGAGAATATAGTGCCTTAAAAGAATGATATCTTTGTCAATGAGCATTGTGTTTTAAGTTAGTCAGAGAAAGACAAATTCCATATGATCTCACTTGTGTGGAATTTAAGAAAGAAAACAGATGAACATACAGGAAGGGGGGAAAAAGGAGAGAGGGAAACAAACCATAGACTCTTAAGAATAGAAAACAGACTGAAGGTTGATGGAGGGAGATGGGTGATGGGTATTAAAGAAGGCAGGTAATAAGCACTGGGTATTGTATGTAAGTGATGAATCACTGAATTCTACTCCAGAAACCAGTATTGCACTGTATGTTAACTACTTAAAATTTAAATTAAAAATAAAAAAAACATAGAACAAAGGGTAAAGAAATAAACTGCTCTCTGCACTAATTTCAGTTGCCACAGAATAATAGATGCTTTTCAGTTATTCAGTGGTATCTAATACTTAACATACTTATTCTTTAGGCATTTGTACCTTTTACAAAAATATTTTTGTGCAACTGATCTATGTAAAAAGTTTTTTTTTCCTTCTTGAAATTGCCAGCTCTATTTCTCATGGTATCACTATTGCCACTGAACCAACAAACTTACCTGGACCTTGTCACTTGAAATTCTCATAATGACTTTATGCTGTCAATGACTAATCAGGGGTTTTACAATGTTTTTATAGAATATGGTAAAATTAATGAAGAATATAATGTTATCGAGTAACATAATAAAACAGAAAAGAAGATGTGACTTTGCCATATAGATTATGCTTTTTATATATTTACAATAATATAAATATTATATATTATATATGTGTGTGTGACAGTCTGCGAACAACTGTGTAACTATTATATAACTTATTAAAAATACAACTCTAAATGCAAGATTTTTTCTAAAGATGAGGAAATAATTTTATCAAACTATATTTTCTCCAGTAAAACATAGTCTAATGAGAAATATTACTTGAGTTCTTGTGAATGACTTCTTCCTTTCATTACACCTCATTATTTTGGACATTTAATGTCAGTCCAAAGAATTTATGATGAGTGTTTCATCCCAGGTTTGTTTATTGGTGATATTTACCCACCTTTATCTATGATTATGTATATAATTTGGGTTTAAAATATTGAGAATAGCTTCAAGTGAAGGTATAGTAATGAGAAGGAACTTCAACTGCATTATTTGTCTTCTGGGACTGCTCATGGGCTTCACCCTTGACCCCAGGAAAAACTAGCTTTCTCTTCTCAGAGTGAGTGCTGAGATGTGCATTTAGATTTTTAACTTTTCAAGATTTGAGCTGGTACCAAGTTCCCCTTTACATTCTCATCAGCCTATCAATTTTATAGATTTTTAAAATATTTCATTTCTACAGATATACCCTATGTTTTCCAAATCCTATGATTTTTTTCCATGGTAGGATTGCCAGATTTACTGAATATAAACACAAGGTGCAGATCAGTTTGAAATTCAGAAAGACAACAATGACTTTTTTGTACCACTATACAATATTTACTTACTTGCATATAATATGTTTAAGCAATAGTTAGAACATAAAAATACTAAAATGATTTTTTATTATTTGCCTTATAATTAAATTTAACTGAGTGTTTTACATTTTATTGTTCAACTTGAATCCTATGAGAAACATGGTGCTTTTCTGTCCAGGCTCAGCACCCTCAAGACTGTCATTGGAAAATTTTTTTTATATATCCAGCAGGAATACACTTTTTCAGTATGTGATAGCTATTTACAGAAAGCAGGCATGAATTAGAGGTGGCCAGCCATACAGCTCATGAACTGATAAAATAAAATATTAAAATTTTTATCTATGTCATTTTATTTAATACATTTTATCATCTCTTTTTGGGATATGGCTTGTGATACATGCTTTATATCTTTTTTTTTTAAGATTTTATTTATTTATTTGAGAGAGAGAATGAGAGAGAGCGAGCACATGAGAGAGGAGGGTCAGAGGGAGAAGCAGACTCCCCGCCGAGCAGGGAGCCCGATGCGGGACTCGATCCCGGGACTCCAGGATCATGACCTGAGCCGAAGGCAGTCGCCCAACCAACTGAGCCACCCAGGCGCCCAATGCTTTATATCTTTAAAATGATTCTATCCAGCGAGGCTATCATTCAGAATAGGAGAGAAAAAGAGTTTCTCAGGCAAACAAAAACTAAAGGAGTTCATGACCACTCAACCAGTCCTGCAAGAAATATTAAGGGGACACTCTGAGTGATCAAGAGACCAAGAGTGACAAAGACAAGAAAGGATCAGAGAAAATCTACAAAAACACTGGCAAAATAGGTAATAAAATGGCAATAAATACATATCTATCAAAAATTACTTTGAATATAAATGGACTTAAGGCTCCAATAAAAGATATACAGTGTCAGAGTGAATAAAAAAACAAGACCCACATATATTCTGCCTACAAGAGATTCATTTTAGCCTTAAGTTCACCTGCATATTGAAAGTGAGGAGATGGAAAAATAATTATCAAACAAAGGAATGTCACAAGAAAGCCAGAGTAGTGACACATATCTGACAAACAACTTTATTATTTTTTGGTTTTTTATTATTTTTACTTAAATTCAATTAATTAACTTATAGTGTACTGTTAGTTTCAGAGGTAGAGTTTAGTGATTCATCAGTTGCATATAACATCCAGTGCTTATTACATCAAGTGCCCTCCTGAATGCCCATCACCCAGTTACCCCATCCCCCAACCTACCTCCCTTCCTGAAACCCTCAGTGACAAACTAGATTTTAAACCAAATACTCTAACAAGATGAAGAAGAGCACTATAAAATAATAAAAGGGACAAACCAGGAAAAAGATACAATTGTAAATATGTACACAAAAGGGGAACAACCAAATATATAAAACAATTAATAACAAACATAAAGGAACTAATTGATTATAAAATAATAATAGTAGAAGAATTTAACACCCCAATTACATCAATGAACACATCATCTAAGCAGAAAATATATAAAGAAACAATAGCTTTGAATGACACACTGGACCTGATGGACATAACAAATTCAGAACATTCATCTGAAAACAGCAGAATACACATTCTTTTCAAGTACACAAGGAACAGTTTCCAGAATAGATCACATGTTAAGTCACAAAATAGGCCTCAACAAAGAAAAAATGCTTGCATTCATACCATGCATATATTCTTTTTAAATTAAATTTTACTGTACTTTATTTAAATTCAATTAGGCAATATATAGTATATTATTAGTTTTTGGTACAGAGTTCAATGATTCATTACTTGCGTCTAACACTCAGTGCTCATCACATCACGTGCCCTTAATGCCCATCACCCAGTTACCCTATCTCCCCACCAACCTCCCTTTCCACAACCCTCAGTTTTTTTTCCCAGAGTCAAGAGTCTCTCATGGTTTGTCTCCCCCTTTGATTTCTTCCCATTCAGTTTTCCCTCCCGTCCCCAATGATCCTCAGCACTATTCCTTATAATCCACATATGAGTGAAACCATATGATAAATGTCTTTCTCTGATTGACTTATTTCACTTAGCAAAATATTTTTCCATTCATGTTGATGTAAATAATAGGTATTCATCCTTTCAGATGGCTGAGTAATATTCCATTGCATGTATGAACCACATCTTCTTTATCCATTCATCTGTTGAAGGGCATCTTGGCTCCTTCCACAGTTTGGCTATTGTCGACATTGCTGCTATAAACATTGGGGTGTAGGTGACCCTTTGGATCACTACATCTGTGTCTTTGGGGTAAATACTCAGCCGTGCAATTTGCTGGGTTGTAGGGTAGCTCTATTTTTAACTTCCTGAGGAACCTCCATAACCATATGGCCTCAACCAATACCAAAAGACTGAGAATATTCCTTACATATTTTCAGACCACAGTGCATTGAAACTGAAACTCGTGGAGCTCAAGAATAAATCCCACCTGGTTTAATGTACTGCTGGATCCTATTGGCTAGGATCTTAGTGAGAATTTTGGCATCCATGTTCATCAGGGATATTGGTCTATAATTCTCCTTTTTGATGAGGTCTTTGTCTGCTTTTGGGATCAGGGTAATGCTGGCCTCATAGAATGAGTTTGGGAGTTTTCCTTCTCTTTCTATTTTTTGGAACAGCTTCAGTAGAGTAAATATGATGTCTTCTTTAAGTGTGTGTTAGAATTCCCCCCAGGAAACCATCTGGCCCTGAACTCTTGTTTTTGGGGAGGTTTTTGATTACTGCTTCAATTTCCTTGCTGGTTATTGGTCTGTGCAGATTTTCTACCTCTTCCTGTTTCAGTCTTGGTAGTTTATAAGTTTCCAGGAATGTATCCATTTCTTCCAGATTCCCTGGTTTGTTGGTATATAGTTGCTGATAATAATTTCTAACAATTGTTTCTATTTCTTTGGTATTGGTCATGATTTCTCCCCTTTCATTCATGATTTTATTAATTTGGGTCCTTTCTCTTTTCTTTTGGATAAGTCTGGCCAGAGGTTTATTGATCTTAATAATTCTTTCAATGAACCAGCTTCTGGTTTTTTTGATCTGTTCTACTGTTCTTCTGGTTTCTATTTCCTTGATTTCTGCTCTAATCTTTATGAATTTTTTTCTCCTGCTTGGTTTAGGCTTTATTTGCTGTTCTTTCTCCAGCTCCTTTAGGTGTAAAGTTAGCTTGTGCATTTGGGATTTTTCTGATCTTTTGAGAGAGGCTTGTATTACTTTGTACTCCCCTCTAAGGACTGCCTTTCCAGTATCCCATAGGTTCTGAACAAATGTGTTTTCATTTTCATTGGTTTGCATGAACTGTTTAAGTTCCTCTTTAATTTCCTGGTTGACCCATTCATCCTTTAGCAGGATGCTCTTTAACCTCCAAGTGTTTGTGTTCCTTCCAAATTTCTTCTTGTGATTGAATTCCAGTTTCAGTGCAATGTGGTCTGAAAATATGTAGGGAATATTCTCAGTCTTTTGGTATTGGTTGAGACCTGATTTGTGACCCAGTATGTGATCTATTCTGGATCATGTACACTGGAGAAGAGTGAATGTCCTGTTGTTTTAGGATGGAATGTTCTGTATATATCTCTGAAGTCCATCTGGTCCAATGTGTCATTCTAAGCTCTTGTTTCTTTGTTGATCTCTGCTTAGATGATCTGTGTATTGCTGTGAGTGGAGTGTTCCTAAGTCTCCTACAATTAATGTATTATTTTCAATATGTTTCTTTACTTTGGTTATTAATTGGTTTACATAATTGGCTGCTCCCATGTTGGGGGCATAGATATTTACAGTTGTTAGATCTTATTGGATAGACCCTTTAAGTATGATATAGTGTTCCTTTACATCTCTTACTACAGCCTTTGGTTTAAAATCTAATTTTTCTGATATGAGGATTGCTACCCCAGTTTTCTTTTGAGGTCCATTTCATCATAAATGGTTCTCCATCCCTTCACTTTCAATCTGGAGGTGTCTTTAGGTTCAAAATGAGTCTCTGATAGATAGCATATGGATGGGTCCTGCTTTTTTATCCAGTCTGATACCCTGTGTCTTTTGATAGGAGCATTCAGCCCATTTACTTTCAGAGGAACTATTGAAAGATATAAATATAGTGCCATTGTATTGGCTGCATTTTAGTTTTGATTTGTATTTCCCTGATGACAAGTGATGTGGATCATTTTTTCATGTGTGTGTTGACCATTTGTATGTCTTCCCTTTGTTAAAATGTCTGTTCATGTCTTCTGCCCATTTCTTGACTGGATTGTTTTGTTCTGGGGTGTTGAGTTTGATAAGCTCTTTGTAGATCTTGGATACTAGTCCTTTATCTGGTATGTCACTTGCAATATTCTCTCCCATTCTGGAGATTGCCATTTAGTTTTGTTGACTGTTTCCTTTGCTTGCACTCATTACTTTTAATGGTTTCATAGTATCATGGCATCTGCAAATAGTGACAGTTTGACCACTTCCTTTCCAATATGGGTGCCTTTTATTTCTTTTAATTGTGTTATTGCTGTGGCTAGAACTTTCTGTACTATGTTGAATAAAAATGGTGAGAGTAGACCTCCCTAGTCTTATTCCTGACCTTACAGAGAAAGGTCTCTATTATTCCCCATTGAGGATCATGTTTGCTGTGGGTTTTTTGTATATGGCCTTTATTATTTTGAAGTATGTTCCCTCCAAGCCTACGTTGTTGAGAGTTTCATCAAATAGATGTTGAATTTAATCAAATGCTTTTCTTGCATCTATTGAAATGACCATATGATTTTTATGCTTTGTTTTGTTAATATGCTCTATTACGGTGATTGATTTGTGAATGTTGTGTCATCCTTGGATCTGTGGAATAAATCCCACTTGATCATGGTGAGGGATCTTTTTAATGGAAACAGCCCCAGTGTCCATCAACAGAATAAAGAAGATGTAATATGGATCTTCATATCACGTCAAATACAAATCACTCGGTCTTAAAAAAAAGGATGAAGGGCGCCTGGGTGGCTCAGTTGGTTAAGCGACTGCCTTCGGCTCAGGTCATGATCCTGGAGTCCCTGGATCGAGTCCCGCATCGGGCTCCCTGCTCGGCGGGGAGTCTGCTTTGCCCTCTGACCCTATCCCCTTTCATGTGTTCTCTCTCATTCTCTCTCTCTCAAAATAAATAAATAAAATTAAAAAAACAAAAACAAAAAAACACTTTAAAAAAAAAAAAAAAAGGATGAAATTTTTCCATTTGTAACAACATGGATGGACCAAGATGGTATTATGCTAGTGTAATAAGTCAGACAAAGACAAATACCATATAATTTCATTTATATGGGGAATCTATAAAGCAACAAATAAATAACCATCAAAAAATAGAAGCACACCTATAAATACACAGAAAAAAGTGATAGTTGCCAGTAGGGAGATGGTTGAGGGATGGGCAAAATGGGTGAAGGGGAGTGGGAGAAATTAACTCCTAGTTACAAAATTAATGTCATGAGAATAAAATTTACATCATAAGGAATATAGTCAATTATATTTTATTTTATTTTTTATTTTTATTTTTAAAGATTTTTTTATTCATTTATTTGACAGAGAGAGACACAGCGAGAGAAGGAACACAAGCAGAGGGAGTGGGAGAGGGAGAAGCAGGCTTCCCGCCGAGCAAGGAGCCCGATGCGGGGCTTGATCCCAGGACCCCGGGATCATGACCTGAGCCGAAGGCAGACGCTTAACGACTGAGCCACCCAGGCACCCCTAGTCAATTGTATTTTAATAGTGTTGTATGGTGACAGATGGTATCTACACTTGCGGTAAGCATAGCATAATAACATATAGTTGTTGAATCACTATATTATACACCTGAAAATAATGTAACATTGTCTGTTAACTAAATTCAAATTAAAAAAACTTTAATAATAATAAAAAATAATAAAATACCTGTTTACTCATGATTAAATATTATAATAGCTCTGTGTTTTTTTAGATGTGTTTTGGTAGATCCAAAAGGTTCCCTTATAAATTTAGTTATCTGAGGGTTTTTAAATTATCAGGTCTTAGGGTGTTGTTTGTAAATTATGAATCACCAAATTATACACCTGAAACTAAAATTACACTTTATGTTAACTTACTGGAATTAAAAAAAAAAACTTGGGGAAAATATGAAATAAAAATAAAATCATTGGGTCTTTGTTTTGTCAAATGCTTTTTATATTTATTGAAATAATTATTTCTAGTCCTATAACTTCCTAATATGATGCATTACATTGATTTTTGGATGTTAAGGCAAGTTTGCATTTGAAAGATAATTCTACTTATTCATAATGTGTAATTCTTCTCATACACTGAGAAGTTTGCACTTTTTTTTAAAATGTATGTATCTATATTCATGAGATACATGGTCTATAGATTCCTTGTGATGGTGTTGCTTATTCTATTATCTGGATAATAACATCCCTCATAAAATAAATTGGTATATGAATTGGTAAATTTCCTAGTTCTTCCCCAATTTTGGAAGTGTTTCTGAAGGACTGGTAATTATTCTTTATTATATGCTTGATAACTTTGTCAGTGAACCCATAGGGGTCTGGGCTTTTCTTTGTAGGAAAATACTTCTTTAATCTCTACTTGCTATAGGACTATTCACGTATTCTATCCCTTCTTGAGTTTACTTGGATTATTTGTACCTATCTAGGAATTTAATTCTAATAGTTAGTATTCTATGTTTCTAAATTTCCATGCAAATTGAGGTGGAAAAATAAGGAATAAATAATGTAGGAGAATGAGAATTTGGGGGCAATTTATGAGTACCACTGTCACAAGTTATTCTATTGTAGGATGAAGAATATACCTATCACTGCTATAATTACTCCTCACATTTATTGTTTGGAACAAAGAAAGTACAGAAGCAAAACAAATAGGGAAATGTATGATTTGATTTTGGATTTTATAAAGACTGTGGACTAAATCCACCTACTCTTTTGCATCAATATTTAGGGCACAAAATTATTTGAATACAATTATATAAAAATGACATAGTAAATAAAGAATGGCATCGTGGGAGGAGGAGCAAGATGGCTGAGGAGTCAGAGACCTAAATTTCGTCTGGTCCCAAGAATTCAGCTAGATAGGGATCAAACAATTCTGAACACCTATGAACACAACAAGAGATCGAAGAAAAGAATAGCAGCAACTCTCTCAACAGAAAAGAGACCATGTTCTGGGGGGTAGGATGTGCAGAGAAGTGAATCTGAGGCGATATTCAGGAGGATAGACGGCGGGGGAGGAGGCCTCCATCGGCCACTTCGGGCAAGTGATAGAGTAGCAGAGCACAAAATCGGAATTTAGAAGTTGGCTCTGCTGAGGGATGTCACTCCAGTGGCTAAGCTGGGGGTGGAACCCTCACGGGACAGTGTGGTCTCAGGACCCTCGGGGTCACAGAAAGACCAGGGGTGCCTGAGTGTGGCAGAGCTCCCAGGTATTGGAGCGGGGAAGCTGGCTGCAGAGACGGAGCTGAGGCGTGGGCTCTCAGCTTGGGGTTGCCATAAACCGTGATCTGCAGCTCAGTCAGGCCACTGCTCTTCTAGCAGGGACCCAATAAGTGGCAGATCCGGGGAGACTCCCCTTCCTCCCCTAGGAGGAGCCATGCGAGAGCACACCACAGGAACCTGCTGGGTTTGGAGACTCCACAAGGGGTCGTGTGCCAGAGATAGAAACGCTTGGTCACAGGCCAGGTGAGCACGGAGTGCGGCTGGAGACCAGGGAGAGAGGAGTGACTGACTGCTTTTCTCTGGGGACTCACTGAGGAGTGGGGCCCTGAGTTCTCGGCTCCTCCGGGGCAGAGATTGGGAGGCCGCCATTTTCATTCTCGGCCTCCAAAGCTGTGCGGAAAGCTTGCAGGGAACAAAAGCTCCCGAGAGCAAACCCAAGCGGATTACATAGCGCAGCCCCTGGCAACGGTGGGGCAATTCCGCCTCCGGCAAAGATATCTGAGAACCACAGCAACAGGCCCCGCCCCCAGAAGATCAGCAAGAACAGCCAGCCAAGACCAAGTTTACCGATCAATGAGAACAGCAGAAGTCCAGCACTAGGGGAATACAGCACATAGAATTCATGGCTTTTTTCCCCATGATTCTTTAGTCTTTCAAAGTTAATTTTAATTTTCTTTTTTTTTCTTTTTCTATTTTTTTTGAATTTTTCTTTTTCCCTTTTTCAACCAACATCGTATCAATCCTTTTTTTAAATCCTTTTTATCTTTCATTTTTAGAGTCATATTCTATCCCTTCACTGTAGTTAACCTTATTTTTGTGTATATATATATATATATATGAGTTGTTCTCTCTTTAAAATTTTGGGATACAGTTTCTTCTAACAGACCAAAATATAGCCTAAATCTCTAGTGTATGGCTTTGTTCTAGTCTCCTGCCTGATCACATTCTCTCCATTTTTAAAAAATTCCTCTTCTTTCTTTTTTCAACCAACTTCTTATCTTATCAATTCCTTTTATAAAATCTTTTATAATTTTCACGTTTACAGTCATATTCCATCCCTTCATCATATTAACCCTTATTTTTGTACATACATAAGTTTTTCTTTCCTTAAAATTTTGGGAGGCACTTTCTTCTAACAGACCAAAATACACCCAAAATCTAGTGTGTGGCATTGATCTATTCACCACTCTGATCATATTTGATCATATTCTTTTCTTTTTTCTTTCTTTCCCTTTCTTTTCCCTTCAGTTTCAGGTCTCTTCTGATTTGTTTAGTGTATATTGTTCTGGGGTCATTGTTACCCTGTTGGCATTTTGTTCTCTCATTCATCTATTCTCCTCTGGACAAAATGACAAGATGGAAAAACTCACCTCAAAAAAAAACAAACAAACAAACAAAAAAACAACAAGAGGCAGTACTGACTGCCAGGGACCTAATCAATATGGACATTAGTAAGATGTCAGAAATAGAATTCAGAATGACGATTATAAAGATACTACCTGGGCTTGAAAAAAGCATGGAGATACTAGAGAAACCCTTTCCGGAGAAATAAAAGAACTAAAATATAACCAAGTTGAAATAAAAAAAGCTATTAATGAGGTGCAATGAAAAATGGAGGCTCTAACTGCTAGGATAAATGAGGCAGAAGAGAAAATTAGTGATATAGAAGACGAAATGATGGAAAATAAAAAAGCTGAGAAAAAGAGAGATAAACAACTACTGGATCATGAGTGCAGAATTCGAGAGATAAGTGATACCATAAGATGAAACAATATTAGAATAATTGGGATCCCAGAAGAAGAAGAAAGAGACAGAGGGGCAGAAGGTATATTGGATCAAATTATAGCAGAGAACTTCCCTAATTTGGAGAAGAAACAGGCATCAAAATCCAGGAGGCACAGAGAACCCCCCTCAAAATCAATAAAAATAGGTCAACAACCGAACATCTAATAGTAAAACTAATGAGTCTCAGAGACAAAGAGAAAATCCTGAAAGCAGCTCAGGAGAAGAGGTCTGTAACCTGCAATGGTAGAAACATTATGTGGCAGCAGAACTATCCACAGAGACCTGGCAGGCCAGAAAGGACTGGCATGAAATATTCAGAGCACTAAACAAGAAAAATATGCAGCCAAGAATACTATATCGAGCTAGGCTGCCATTGAAAATAGAAGGAGAGATAAAAAGCTTCCAGGACAAACAAAAACTAAAAGAATTTGCAAACACGAAACCAGCCCTACAAGAAATATTGAAAGGGGTCCTCTAAGCAAAGAGAGAGCCTAAAAGCAATATAGACCAGAAAGGAACACAGACAATATACAGTAACAGTCACCTTACAGGCAATACAGTTACACTAAATTCATATCTTTCAATAGTTACCCTGAATGGGAATGGGCTAAATGCCCCAATCAAAAGACACAGGCTATCAGATTGGATAAAAAAACAAGACCCACTGATATGCTGTCTGCAAGAGACTCATTTTAGACCCAAAGACACTCCCAGATTGAAAGAGGGGGTGGAAAACCATTTACCATTTTTATAATAAAATTATAAAATAAAGAAAGCTGGGGTAGCAATCTTTATATCACACAAATTAGATTTTAAACCAAAGACCATAATAGGAGATGACGAAGGACACTATATCCTACTTCAAGGGTCTATCCAACAAGAAGATCTAACAATTGTAAATATCTATAACCCTAACATGGGAGCAGCCAATTATATAAGCCAATTAATAATAAAAGCAAAGAAACACATCGACAAAAATACAATAATAGTGGGGGACTTTAACAGCCCCCCCCCTACTGAAATGGACAGACCATCTAAGCAAAAGATCAACAAGGAAATAAAGACTTTAAATGACACACTGGACCAAATGGACTTCACAGATCTATTCAGAACAGTCCATCCCAAAGCAACAGAATACACATTCTTCTCTAGTGCCCATGGAACATTCTCCAGAGTAGATCATATCCTGGGTCACAAATCGGGTCTCAACCACTACCAAAAGATTGGGATCATCTCTGCATATTTTTGGACCACAGTGCAAACTAGAACTCAATCACAAGAGGAAAGTCAGAAAGAACTCAAATACATGGAAGCTAAAGAGCATCCTACTAATGAATGAATGGGTCAACCAGGAAATTAAAGAAGAATTTAAAAAATTCATGGAAACAAATGAAAATGAAAACACCTGTTCAAAATCTTTGGGATGCAGCAACGACAGTCCTAAGAGGAAAGTATATAGCAATACAAGCCTTTCTCAAGAAACAAGAAAGGTCTCAAATACACAACCTAACCCTACACCTAAAGGAGCTGGAGAAAGAACAGCAAATAAAGCCTAAACCCAGCAGGAGAAGAGAAATAATAAAGATCAGAGCAGAATTCAATGAAATAGAAACCAAAAGAACAGTAGAACAGATCAACGAAACTAGGAGCTGGTTCTTTGAAAGAATTAACAAGATTGATAAACCCCTGGCCAGACTTATCAAAAAGAAAAGAGAAATGACCCAAATAAATAAAATCATGAATGAAACAGGAGAGATCACAACCAACGTCAAAGAAGTACAAACAATTCTAAGAACATATTATGAGCAACTCTATGCCAGCAAATTAGATAATCTGGAAGAAATGGAGGCATTCCTAGAAATGTATCAACTACCAAAACTGAACCAGGAAGAAATAGAAAACCTGAACAGACCCATAACCAGTAAGGAAATTGAAGTAGTAATCAAAAGTCTCCCAACAAACAAGAGCCCAGGGCCAGATGGCTTCCCAGGGGAATTCTACCAAACATTTAAAGAAGAATTAATACCTATTCTTCTGAAACTATTCTGAAAAAAAAAAAAAAAGGGAAGGAAAACTTCTAAACTCATTGTATGGGGCCACCATGACCTTGATCCCAAAATCAGACAAAGACCCCATCAAAAAGGAGAATTACAGACCAATATCTCTGATGAACAGGGATGCAAAAATTCTCACCAAAATACTAGCCAATAGGATCCAACAGTACATTAAAAGGATTATTCACCATGACCAAGTGGGATTTATTCTGGGGCTGCAAGATTGGTTCAACATCTGCAAATCAATCAGTGTGATACAATACATTAATAAAAGAAAGAACAAGAACCATATGATCCTCTCAATAGACACAGAAAAAACATTTGACAAAGTACAGCATCCTTTCTTGATTAAAGCTCTTCAGAGTGTAGGGATAGAGAGTACATACCTCAATATCATAAAAGCCATCTATGAAAAACCCACAGCAAATATCATTCTCAATGGGGAAAAACTGAGAGCTTTCCCCCTAAGGTCAGGAACACAGCAGGGATGTCCACTATCACCACTGCTATCAACATACTATTAGAAGTCCTAAGCCACAGCAATCAGACAACAAAAAGAAATCAAAGGCATCTGAATCAGCAAGGAAGAAGTCAAACTCTCACTCTTTGCAGATGATATGATACTTTATGTGGAAAACCCAAAAGACTCCACCCCAAAACTGCTAGAACTCATACAGGAATTCAGTCAAGTGGCAGGATATGAAATCAATGCACAGAAGTCAGTGGCATTCCTATACACCAACAACAAGACAGAAGATAGAGAAATTAAGGAGTCAGTCCCGTTTACAATTGCACCCAAACCATAGATACCTAGGAATAAATCTAATCAAAGAGGCAAAGAATCTGTACTCAGAAAACTCTAAAATACTCATGAAAGAAATTGAGGAAGACACAAAGAAATGGAAAAACGTTCCATGCTCATGGATTGGAAGAACAAATATTGTGAAGATGTCAATGCTACCTAGAGTAATCTACACATTCAATGCAATCCCTATCAAAATACCACCCACTTTTTTCAAAGAAATGGAACAAATAATCCTAAAATTTCTATGGATCCAGAAAAGACCCTGAATAGCCAGAGGAATGTTGAAAAAGAAAAGCAAAGCTGGCGGCATCACAATTCCGGAATTCAACCTCTATTACAAAGCTGTCATCATCAAGACAGTATGGTACTGGCACAAAAACAGACACATAGATCAGTGGAACAGAATAGAGAGCCCAGACAAAGCAGGAAAGAATGTCCAGTGGAAAAAAGACAGTCTCTTCAACAAATGGTGCTGGGAAAATTGGACAGCCACATGCAGAAGAAGGAAACTGGACCATTTCCTTACACCACACACAAAAATAGACTCAAGTGGATGAAAGACCTAAATGTGAGACAGGAATCCATCAAAATCCTAGAGGAGAACACAGGCAGCATCCTCTTCGACCTCAGTCGCAGCAACTTCTTCCTAGAAACATTGCCAAAGGTAAGGGAAGCAAGGGCAAAAATGAACTCTTGGGACTTCATCAAGATAAAAAGCTTTTGCACAGCAAAGGAAACAGTCAACAAAACCGAAAGACAACTGACAGAATGGGAGAAGATATTTGCAAATGACATATTAGATAAAGGGCTAGTATTCAAAATCTATAAAGAACTTATCAAACTCAACATCCAAAGAACAAATGATGCAATCAAGAAACGGGCGGAAGACATGAACAGACATTTTTCCAAAGAAGACATCCAAATGGCCAGCAAACACGTGAAAAAGTGCTCAACATTGTTCAGCATCAGAGAAATACAAATCAAAACCTCAATGAGATACCACCTCACACCAGTCAGAATGGCTAAAATTAACAAGTCAGGAAGCGACAGATGTTGGCGAGGATACGGAGAAAGAGGAACCCTCCTACACTGTTAGTGGGAATGCAAGCTGGTGCAGCCACTCTGGAAAACAGTATGGAGGTTCCTCAAAAAGTTGAAAATAGAGCTACCATACAACCCAGCCATTGCACTACTGGGTATTTACCCCAAAGATACAAATGTAGTGATCTGAAGGGGCACGTGCACCCCAATGTTTATAGCATCAATGTCCACTATAGCCAAACTATGGAAAGAACCAAATATCCATCAACAGATGAATGGATAAAGAAGTGGTATATATATACACAATGGAATATTATGCAGCCATCAGAAAACCCAAAATCTTGCCATTTGCCGGGATGCTAAGAGAAATAAGTCAATCAGAGAAAGACATGTATCATATGATCTCACTGATATGAGGAATTCTTAATCTCAGGAAACAAACTGAGGGTTGCTGGCGTGGTGGGGGTGGGAGGGATGTGGTGGCTGGGTGATGGATCTTAGGGAGGGTATGTGTTATGGTCAGTGCTGTGAATTGTGTAAGACTGTTGAATCACAGACCTGTACCTCTGAAACAAATAATACATTATTTGTTAAAAAAAAAAAAAAAAAAGAAGAAGAAGAAGATAGCAGGAAGGGAAAAATGAAGGGGGGGAAATCGGAGGAGGAGACAAACCATGAGAGACTATGGACTCTGAAAAACATACTGAGGGTTCTAGAGGGGAGGGGGGTGGGGGGGATAGGTTAGCCTGGTGATGGGTATTAAAGAGGGCACGTACTAAATGGAGCACTGGGTGTTATATGCAAACAATGAATCATGGAACACTACATCAAAAACTAATGATGTATGGTGATTAACATATAATAAAATTTTAAAAAAAGAGAGCAGCTCTCAATTCTCAAGAAGACAAACACACAATTCACTTTATGACATCCACAAAGTTGTATCAAAATGTTCATATGGTGATCTTTCTCATGTGACTTTAATACAAGGATACCTTTCCATGCCATTAAAAATGCTTATGTCTCCAATAGAAAATATACTTCTCCTCAGGTCTGATCAGGATATTTCTAATAGCAGAACGCTTTGTAAAATGTCATTGAATAATTTCACAATTATTTTACCATGTTATTTGTTCTGTATGCAGGCATAGTTATTTTATCCAACTAATTCAGTACAGGCCTTAGAAAAATTTTTCTTTCTTATTTATTACTGTATTTATCCTCCTGAACAGAAAGAGTGTTCACTTTTTTATGTGAAGAAATTTTGACAGGTCATGTTCTTGGCTCAAACTCAGAATGTTATTGCTGAGTTTACTCTATAATCACCTGATATATGTGATTTTATAGAGGAGACATTGTATATTAGATTAAATAAACTATGACTATTTTTCCATGTGTTTAATCTATTATGTGTCAAATTTCTCTCCAGTGCCAGAACCAAAGAGATAATAGTTGCCACCAACATATAGCAGTACCCACAGCACATCTGGGTCCTGCTATCATGTTGGACTCTAGAGAAATACTAAAGTAATATTGGCTTAAATGCACAATGCTATTCAAATTTGAGAATCACAGTCCAGTACCAGTAAAGCAACATGTGGGTGTTGGCCACTAGTATATGTGTAATTATTTAAAGATTTTATATGTAAATCATTAAAATATAAGACATGGGGGAACCTGGGTGGCTCAGTGGTTGGGCGACTGCCTTCAACTCAGGCAGTGATCCTGGAGTCCCAGGATCGAGTCCCGCATCAGGCTCCCTGCTCAGCAAGGAGTCTGCTTCTCCCTCTGACCCTCCCCCCTCTCATGTGCTCGCTCTCTCAAATAAATAAATAAAATCTTTTGTTGTTGTTGTTGGAGTGGTTTATTTCGTCCATTCAAATTGCCTAAGTACCAGGAGTGGGCATGGAGCCAAACCCTAAGATTCCCAGAGCATGTCTTAGGGAGATCCACAGGTTGCCTTAGGGGAGTGCTTCTCAAAATATGGTTCCCCACACCAGTAACATCAGCATCAACTGGGAACTTGTTTGAAACGCAATTTCTTGGGCTTCACCTCAGATATACTGATGAGAAACTCAAGGGCTGTTTCATTAAAACCTCTAGGTGACTCTGATGCATGCTCTATCTGAGAACAACAGCCTGGCAGCATCTCTTATATGTTGGCCAACAGGACTTTAATTTGTTGTTTCCTGAAATATTGGTTGCTAGAATAATTTAAGACAACACATACTTATATAAAAACTAAAAAGAGCTCTATGACCAGGTTCTAGAGAGTCCCTCCTCCTGGAATACCCATCCCTCAGACACCTTACGCTCTCTCTCACTTCCTTCAGATCTGGGCTGAAATATTACCTCTCCAGTGAGGCCTTTCCTGTCCATTCAAATTAAAATCATGACCTCATCCTACCTCTGCCTTTGTTTTCCTCTGTGGTGTTTATCATCTTCTAATACATTTTTTTCAAAATTTTATTTAAATTTTATTTAGTTAACATATAGTGGAATACTGGTTTTGGGAGTAGAATTTAGTGATTCATCACTTACATCGTGCTCATCACAAGAGCCCTCCTTAATGCCCATCACCCATTTAGCCCATCCCCCACCACCTCCTTCCATCAACCCTCAGTTTGCTCTCTATCGTTAAGAGGAAGAGCCGAGATGCCCTTCAACAGATGAATGGATAAAGAAGATGTGGTCCATATATACAATGGAATATTACTCAGCCATCAGAAAGGATGAATACCCAACTTTTACATCAACATGGATGGGACTGGAGGAGATTATGCTAAGTGAAATAAATCAAGCAGAGAAAGTCAATTATCCTATGGTTTCACTTATTTGTGGAACATAAGGAATAGAACGGAGGACATTAGGAGAAGGAAGGGAAAAATGGGGGGGGGGGGGATTGGAGGGAGAGATGAACCATGAGAGACTATGGACTCTGAGAAACAAACAGGGTTTTAGAGGGGAGGGGGGAGAGGGGATTGGTTAGCCCAGTGATGGGTATTAAGGAGGGCACATACTGCATGGAGCACTGGGTGTTATACGAAAACAATGGATCGTGGATCACCACATCAAAAACTAATGATGTATTGTATGGTGACTAACATAACATAATAAAATTAAAAAAAAAAAAGAATAAAAATAGCAATCTGGAAAAAAAAAGAGTCTTTTATGGTTTACTTCCCTCTCTCTTTTTTCCCTCTTTCCCCTATATAAATAAATAAAATCTTAAAAAAATAAGACATGAATCATAGGCTGTCTCCCAAAGAAATAAATTCAAATACATTCAATAAAACAACAGAGATAACAATTTTAATATTTTCTTTTACCTTCCTATGGGATAGATGGTTGACCACCTCTAATTCATGCCCACTCTCTCCAAATGACAATCACATACTGAAGAAGCATTTCTGCTGGATTGACAAATAATGTCTTTTTCCAATGACAATCTTGAGGACATTGTACTGAGCCTGGACATGAGAGCACCATATTTCCCATAGATTCAAGTTGAGAAATAAAGTGGAAGAAATAAACTCAATTAAATTTTAATTTCAGGCAAATAATGAATAGTTATTTTAGCATATGTATGTCCCAACTATCACATACACATATTACATGCAAGTATGCAAAAAAAAATGTTATGTTATTTTCTGAATTTTAAACTTCTCTCCATCCTGTATTCATATTTAGTGAATCTGGCAACCCTATCATGGAAAAATCATGGGATTTTGAAAACATGGTGCATATCTGGAAAAACAGAATATAAAAAAAAATCCAGAGACGTCATATAGGCTAAGAATGTAGAGGAGAATTTGATCGTAGGTGAAATTCTAAAAACTTGTAAATCTGAATGTCCATCTCAGCACTTACTCTGAGAAGAGACAACCAGGTTGTCCTGGGGCTGAGGTTGAAGCTCCTGAGCAGTCTCAGAAGACATATAATGCAGATAAAGTTTCTTATTATTATGCCTTACTTGAGGTCATTCTGAGTATGTAAGCCCAATTTATGTACAATATCACAAATAATGGTGGAAAAATATCACCATTAAAATAAACCTAGGAGAAAACACATATCATAAAGTCTGTGGACTTACATAAAATGCCTAAAACAATGAGAAGGTGTAATGAAAGGAAGAAGTCATTTGCAATAACCCAAGTGATAGTTCTCATTAGATAATATGTTATTTGGGAGAAAATAAAGCTTGGCAAAATGTATTTCCTCATCTTTATAAACATACTTTTAGAGTATTATTTAATAAATTATGTAATCTTCATCAGTTCTTTGCACACTGTCTGATGTATATATTTAATGGTATAATCTATATGACAAAATGTATTATTAATGTATTACTCAATAACATTATATTCCTCATTAATTTTACCATATTCTATAAAAACCCTTGTAATACATGACTAGTTAATAGCACAAAGTCATTGTATGAATGGCAAGTGACAAGGTGCTGGTAAGTTGCTTGGGTTCAGTGCCAATAGTGTCATCATGAGAAACACAGCTGGTAAATTCAGGAAGGAAAAAAGTCTTTCTAACTAGATCAGTTCCATGAAAATGCCTTTGAAAAAGGTACAAACACCAAAAGAGTAAGTGTGTTAAGCATGAGATCCCATTGAACAACTGAAAAGTATCTACTGTGCTTTGGCAATTCTACAGTGCTGATGAAAGCACAACGCGTGCGGCAAAAGAGAGCATACTTCTAAGGCATTTAATTCTCAGCAATCCAGGGCAAAGACATATGCAGGGAAAGTGTCCCTGCACAAGTAAGAAATGGAAAAACACTGGAGGGGCTTGGCACAAACTGTGGCTTAGGAATTTTGAGTAACCCTTGAAAATCTGTCTTGCAGTATTTTCTTCAATAAACACAACCAGAAAGATATCTGCAAAGTATAACATTCTTTTTTCAAAGAGTTTGTTACATGTCTTATCACATATTTATGCATCACAGTAATAAGAACATGAGAATCATGCCAAGTGTCTCACTTACAAATTTAGAAGAAAATAACATACCCTCTATGCTTCAGGAACTCTGTTCAGGGTCAGTCAACCCCATATCTCAGAACTTCTCCTTCCTAAATGCAGGAAAGTCAAGGGTTTTTAACATGAATTATTTTAAGACATACTTAAAATCCTCTAATGTTGAGGCACTATGTGACTAGTTACTGACAAAGTTGCTTAAGATCTTAATGTCTTCATGGGACAAAAATAGAAAATCCATGCCATTATCATTTCGTTGCTTTCTGTTTTCTACCTATACTGAGTCCATGCTCTATATCTTTCATTTAAGGAATTAGACACTAGAAAACACCATTCTTACTGAATGTAGAAAACATTGATTTCTGAATTTCAACACCCAAATTGAAATATACTTGTCACTCATTGTGAATATATGTTTTATGGAACAAATTTCAATTGCAACTTTAAAAAAAGCAAGGATACTAAATTTAGAAGATTTGTTTTATAGTAAGAGATTACTGCGCTTTCAAATTTTGCAAATTATTATTCTATTATCACAAAACAACTTCATCCAAACTAAAATGCACCCAACAATTTAAAGTTTCAATTTACTTAGAAAATATAAAATATGAAAACTGAATTTAAGAAAATACTTCAAACATACTGAATATTTCCAACCCCATTCATGTAAACTAGTCAATAACTATGCAGAGATTTAATAAATAGCAAAAGGTTTTATTGCCAGGTCATTGGGGTAGCATGAAAATAGCACTACTATAAAGAATAAAATAATTATGTCTTTTTATCTACTAAAATTTAATTATTATAAAATGTTTCACAGATGTAATGCCTTCTGACATCCTAATTTTAAACAGTAAAAGCTAGAAATATATAAAAATATATCAAAATTAAAAGAATAAGGAAGTATGACTAAATCATTCTGAATTAGTTCATATTCATTATGATTTTAAAAAGAAAATTTCAGAGAAATGTATAAAGTAAGTTCTAGTTCAGTTAATTTGTTAACAAAAGCACTCATAAAAGTAAAAAAAATTCAAATTCAAATAGAATATCACAAAAACACAAATATCATTCCATGAATTTATGAATGTATATCTTTATAACATTAATTAAACCTACATTTAATCTGGAAATATCAACTGAAGGTAGTTATAATTCAAAGACATGGCTGAAACTATGAAAAGAGAATTCTAATACTTCAACAAAGACATCTTGCCTTATCCCATCTCCCATCAGACTCTTGAGTATTCTTTGTTAATGAATCTGAGAAACAGTCACTTATGCAACTGAGGCATTGGTGTGAGTCTGTGTGTGGGAGATGGGACTACAAGAAGTGTTTATAGGGAAGGGATGTCCTCAGCTCATCCCCCCAAGCCCATAAGTGTCATGTCACCTGTAGAAGCAGGGCAGCTTTAGCTTTGGGATATGTTACCGAGGAGAGACACCACAGGGAAAACTGAAATTACCTAATTCCTGGATAACAATAGACGAGGAATACCTGGGTCCCAAACTTTTCTATATGTAAGATCATTAACATCTCTAGTAAGTTGTATGGTCTTAGTACCTGTCAGAAAACCAAAAGTCTCCCAATAACCCTAACTTCAAATGCATAGAACACCATGTCAGATTGCCCAGTGTATTTCTGATGGTTCAAGAGCTTATTGACAGCCTTCACACATGTTCTAAATTAGTCTCAGTGTCATAGCTAGATGATACAGCACATTTGTGGAAATGAAAAAAAAAAATGTCTCCTCCACTTCACTTCTGTGAATCTTTCTTATAGGGAACTCAACACTGGGCCAGGGCACCCCCATGGTGAGAAAAATGCAGGCTGCATTCCAATACCTAATCCTCCACCTTGTGGCCAGGTGCATTTAGGAAAGGAAAAAACAACAACAACAACAACAAAACACACACACAAACAAAAAAACAAATCTCCAAGCAGCACTTAGGTTTGAGACATACATTCTTCTCACTAAGGTATCTTATTTGGCATGGACTTATAGGATCTTTTGGTGGGGTGATCTATCACCCCAAACCCTCAGTCTACTCTTTTTTTCTTCTTCTTATAGTGCAGTTGTACTTCACACACTCAGCAACAGGGAAACAACTCTTTAGAATCTTACATATCGTTTGCTTTTTTGACTCCCATCAAGAAAAACTTTCTTATAACCACCTTTAACCTTCATCCTTATAACTGCATGTATGTTTCTTTATCAAATATCATCTGTTATTTGACCAGTGACTTTTTTCCCTGAAAACCAATGAAAAGGCTACATCTGTATGATTTCAACTATGATACTGTTGGGAAAATAAAAATTATAGAGAAAAAAGTGTTGATTGCCACAGCTTACGAGAGAGGGATGAATATTTGGAATACAGAGGACTTTTAGGACAATGGGTACACCCTGTATGATTCTATAATAGTGAATACAAGCAAGTATACATTTCTCCAAACCAACAAAATGTGTAACACCATGAGGGAACAAAAATTTAAACTCTGGACTTTGGGGTGATTATGAGGTGCCAATGTATGTTCATCGATTGTAACAGATGTACTACTCCAGTAGAGGATGCTGATACTGGAAGAGGCTATGCATGTGTGGAAACAAAAAGTATATCTGTAGCTTTATCTCAATTTTTCTGTAAATAAATGTTTTTAAATTTTAAGATGTTTACAAAACATAAGATTTACTACATAAACATAGTGAAGAGGGGTCTATCTGTAACACCTGACACTTGATCATGCACCAGGCCATCAAATACAGTCTCAGCACTTTCTGATTGTAGAGTTTAAACAAAAATCCACCATCTAGAGGAGAGAGGCAAGATGGCAGAGGAGTAGGGGACCTCGTTTCAAATGGTCTCCTGAATTTAGCTGGATATCTATCAAACCATTCTCAACACCCAAGAAATCAGCCTGAGATGTAAGAATATATATCTGGATCTCTACAAGCAGAAAAGTGACTGCTTTTTGCAAGGTAGGAACTGCAGAGTTGTGAATCTGAGGGGGGATATCAGAAGATAAACAGAAGGCGGAGGGAGCATCCATAAGCTGGCTCCTGGAAAAGTGATGTAACACCAGAGTGCAAAAGCATCCTGCACCTGGGGACCAGTCAAAAACTTGCAGAGCAGTAGTGGCTGGGAAAAGGCTTTTAGACCAGTGCTCAGACAGGATCCAGGAGCTGCAGGTGCGGGCATGCAAGCCCATGGCTGCTCGTGGTTTTAGAAGCACAAAGGGCAGGGATACATCCGGGTTCATGGAACCACTTCTGAGAGAGTCGCTATGGGTGCGCACCACGGGAGGCTGCGGTTTTCAGTGGTGCATACGGAAATGGACTATGTGTCCTGGAGGGTTTAGTGAAGAGAACGGGCTGCGATTTCTCTGCTCTGGGACAGAGGTTTGGGTGAGGCCATTTTCACTCTAACCCTTGGAAGAGGTGCAGAAAAACACCAGAGAACAAAAGCTCAAAAAATCGGTTTCCACAGAGCACAGCTACCCACCACCACAGAGGGCAGGCCAACTCTGCCCAAGCAGGGTTGCCTGAGAAACAGCTCGGCAGGCCCCTCGCCCAGAAGACAGAGTGGAAGAACAAGAGGATGACAACAGTATGGTTCCCAAAAAACTAAAACCCCAACACCGGGGGAAAATGGTATATTGAGGTCCAGGCCTTGCCTCACAGCTTGTTTATTTTTCAGATACAACTCTCTTTTTCTTTTTATTCTTTTTCTTATGCTTCTTCTATGTTTTTTCTTCTTCCTTTTTCTCATTTCAACTAGATGTTTAATATATCAACTTCTATTTCATAGTAGCTTTTTAACATGTACTTTTTCACATCATATTTTTTATAGATCTATGCTTCAATGTAGTCCTTTTTTCCCTATTCAATATTACCTTTATATACAAGTTTTAATTCCCTGTAATTTTGAGAAAGTGTTCTCTAACAAACAGAACAAAACACACCCAGAAACAACAGAAACATCCACACTGAGAGATTACAGCCCACTTCCCTGCGCCCACTTTTTTTGGGCAATTTTTAATTTTTTAAAATATTTATTTTAATTTTATAATTTTTCTTCTCTGCTTCACGTTGGCATTGTTTTTTCAGCAGGGGCTTCTGACCACTCCAGATAGTCCTAGGGTGCATCGTGCTTCGGTCATGGTTGATATATTGGACTCTGTATATTCCCTCAACCATTCCTCAACAGAATGACAAGGAGGAGGAACACCCAACAAAGAAAAGAACCAGAGGCAATGGCCTCTGCCACAGACCTAATTGATGGATATAAGCAAGATGTCAGAGATAGACTTCAGGGTAGCAATTATAAAGTCAATAGCTAGGCTTGAGAAAATCATTAGCCACAATATAGAATCTCTGAGGGCAGAAATGAGATCTAATCAGGCTGAACTTAAAAATGCTATGAATGAGGTGCAGTCTAAACTAGATACTCTAACAGCCAGGGTAAATGAGGCAGAAGAAAAAATTAGTGACCTAGAAGATAAGCTGATAGAAAGGAAGGAAGCCTAGGACAATAGGGATAAACAGCTAGAAGCGACATGAGATCAGACTTAGAGAGATCATTGACATCATGAAATGTTCCAATGTCAGAATTATTGGGATCTCTGAGGGGGTGGAGAGAGAGAGGTCTAGAAGGTATATTTGAGCAAATCACAGCTGAGAACTTCCCTAATCTGGGGAAGGAAACAAGCATTCATGTCCTAGGGGCAGAGAGGACCCCTCCTGAGATCAATAAAAACAGACCAACACCCTGGCATATAATAGTAAAACTTGCAAATCTTAGAGCCAAGGAAACTATCCTGAGAGCAGCTAGAGGGAAGAAATTTCTCACATACAGAGGGAGGAATATCAGAATAACATCAGAACTGTCCACAGAGACCTGGCAAGCCAGAAAGGGCTGGTAAGACATATTCAGGGTACTAAATGAGAAGAACATGCAGCCAAGAATACTTTATCCAGCATAGCTGTCATTCAGAACAGACAGAAAGACAAAGAGCTTCCAGGACTGGCAGAAAGTAAAAGAATATGTGACCACCAAGCCAGTCCTGCAAGAAATATTAAGGGGAATTCTAAAAAAAAGAAAAACCCCAAGAGTAATATAGACCAGAAATTTATAGACACAATCTATAGAAACAGGGATTTTACAGGCAATATGATGGCACTAAATTCATATCTTTCAATAGTTACTCTCAATGTGAACAGCCTAAATGCTCCCATGAAATGGCACAGGGTTTCAGGTTGGATAAAAGGACATGACCCATCCATATTCTGCCTATAAGAGACTCATTTTGAACCTAAAGACACCTCCAGATTGAAAGTGAGGGGATGGAGAATGATTTATTATGCCAACGGACCTCAAAAGAAAGCTGAGGTAGCAATTCTCTTTTAAGACAAATTGCATTACCGAAGACTGTAATAAGAGATGTAAAGGAACACTATATCACACTAAAGGGTCTATCCAACAAGAAAGTCTAAAAATTGTAAATATCTATGCCCCCAACATGGGAGCAGCCAACTACATAAGCCAACTATTAACCTAAATAAAGAATCATATTGATAATAATACATTAATAGTAGGAGACTTCAACACTCCACTCTCAGCAATGGACAGGTCATCTAAGCAGAAGATCAACAAAGAAACAAAAGCTTTGAATGACTCATTGGGCCAGATGGACTTCATAGATATATACAGAACATTCCACCCTAAAACAACAGAATGCTCATTCTTCTCGAATGCACACTGAACTTTCTCCAGAATAGATCACATACTTGGTCACAAATGAGGTCTCAACAAATACAAAAGATTGAGATTATTCCCTGCATATATTCAGACCACAATGCTTTGAAACTGGAACTCAATCACAAGAAGAAATTTAGAAGGCACTCAAATACTTGGAAGCTAAAGAGCATCCTGCTAAAGAATGAATGGGTCAACCAAGAAATTAAAGAAAAACTTAAACAACTCATTGAAACTAATGAGAATGAAAACACATGGGTTCAAAACCTATGGGATACTGCACAGGTGGCCCTAAGAGGGAAGTACATAGCCATCCAAGCCTCTCTCAAAAAATTAGAAAAATCACAAATGCACAAGCTAACCTTACATCTAAAGGAGCTGGAGAAAGAACAGCAAGTAAAGCCTAAACCGAGCAGGAGAAGAGAATTCATAAAGATTAGAGCAGAAATCAATGAAATAGAAACCAGAACAGTAGAACAGATCAACAAAACCAGAAGCTGGCTCACTGAAAGAATTAATAAGATCAATACCTCTGGCCAGACTTATCCAAAAGAAAAGAGAAAGGACCCAAATTAATAAAATCATGAATGAAAGGGAAGAGATCACAACCAAAATCAAGGAAATAGAGACAATTGTTTGAACATATGAGCAGCTATATGCCAACAAATTAAGCAACCTGGAAGAAATGGATGCCTTCCTGGAAACTTATAAACTACTGACACTGAAACAGGAAGAAATAGACAATCTGAACAGACCAATAATCAGCAAGGAAATTGGGGTGCCTGGGTGGCTCTGTTGGTTAAGAGACTGCCTTCAGCTCAGGTCATGATCCTGGAGTCCCTGGATCAAGTCCCGCATTGGGCTCCCTGCTCGGCAGGGAGTCTGCTTCTCCCTCTGACCCTCCCCCCTCTCATGTGCTTGCTCTCTCTCATTCTCTCTCTCTCAAATAAATAAAATCTTTAAAAAATTAAAAAAAAATCAAGGAAATTGAAGCAGTCATCAAAAACCTCCCAAAAAACAAGAGTCCAGGGCCAGATGGCTTCCCAGGGGAATTCTAACAAACATTTAAAGAAGACATCATACGTATTCTACTGAAGCTGTTCCAAAAAATAGAAATGGAAGGAAATTTTCCAAACTCATTCTATGAAGTCAGCATTACCCTGATCCCAAAAGCAGACAAAGACATCATCAAAAAAGAGGATTACAGACCAATATCCCTGATGAACATGGATGCCAAAATTCTCATCAAGATCCTAGCCAATAGGATCCAACAGTACATTAAAAGGATTATTCACCAGGACCAGGTGGGATTTATTTCTGGGATGCAAGGGTGGTTCAACATTTGCAAATCAATCAACATGAGAGAGCACATTAATAAAAGAAAAGATCATATGATCCTCTCAATTGATGCAGAAAAAGCATTTGACAAAATACAGCATCCTTTCCTGGTAAAATTCTTCAAAGAATAGGGATAGAGGGAACATACCTCAATATCATAAAAGCCATCTATGAAAAGTCCACAGTGAATATCATTTTCAATGGGGAAAAAGTGAGAGCTTTTCCCTTAAGGTCAGGAACACGACAGGGATGCCCACTCTTATTATTGTTTATCATAGTACTAGAAGTCCTAGCCTCAGCAATCAGAAAACAAAGAGAAATAAAAGCATTTATATTGGTAAAGAAGTCAAACACTCTCTCTTCACAGATGACATGATACTTTATCTGGAAAACCCAAAAGACTCCACCCCAAAACTGCTAGAACTCATACAGCAATTCAGCTCATGGCAGGATACAAAATCAATGTACAGCAATCACTTGCATTTCTATACACTAACAACATGACTGAAGAAAGAGAAATTAAGGAATTGATCCCATTTACAATTGCACCAAAAACTGTAAGATATCTAGGAAGAAAGTTAACCAAAAAGGTAAAGGATCTATACTCTAGAAACTACAGAACACTTATGAAAGAAATTGAGAAAGACACAAAGAGATGGAAAAACATTCCGTGCTCATGGATTAGAAGAATAAACCTTGTGAAAATGTCTCTGATGACCAGAGCAATCTACACATTCAATGCAATCCCTATCAAAATACCATCAGCATTTTTCAGAGCTGTAACAAACGATCCTAAAATTTGTATGGAACTGGAAAAGTCCCTGAATCACCAGGGGAATGTTGAAAAAGAAAACCAAAGTTGGGGGCATCACAATGCCTGACTTCATGCTATATTACAAAGCTGTGATCATCAAAACAGCATAGTACTGGCAAAAAACAAACAAACAAACAAAAAAAAACAACAGACACATAAGTCAATGGAACAGACTACAGACCCCAGAAATGGACCCTCAACTCTATGGTCAACTAATCTTTAACAATCAGGAAAGAATATCCAATGGAAAAAATACAGTCCCTTCAATAAATGGTGCTGGGAAAATTGGACAACCACATGTAGAAGAATGAAACTGGACCATTCTCTTACATCATACAGAAAGATAAACTCAAAATGGTTGAAAGACCTAAATGTGAGTGAGGAATCCATCAAAATCCTAGAGCAGAACACAGAACCTTTTAACCTTGGACACAGCAACTTCTTGCAAAACACATCTTCAAAGGCAAGGGAAACAAAAGCCAAAATGAACTTTTGGGACTTCATCAAGATAAAAAGCTTCTGCACAGCAACAGAAACAGTGAACAAAATTAAAAGGCAACCTACAGAATGGGAGAAGATATTTGCAAATGACATTACAGACAAAGGGCTGATATCCAAGATCTATAAAGAACTTCTCAAACTCAGCACCCAAAAAAACAAATAATCCAGTCAAGAAATGGGCAGAAGACATTAACAGACACTTCTCCAAAGAAGACATACAAATGACTAACAGACACATGAAAAAATGCTCCATATCACTTGTCATCAGAGAAATACAAATCAAAACCACAATGAGATACCAACTCACACCAGTGAGAATGGCTAAAATTAACAAGAAAGGGAACAACAAATATTGGTAAGGATGCAGATAAAGGGGAACCCTCTTACACTGTTGGTGAGAATGCAAGCTGGTACAGCCACTGTGGAAAACAGTGTGGAGGTTCCTCAAGAAGTAAAAAATAGAGCTACCCTATGACCTAGCAATTGCACTACTGGGTATTTACCCCAAAGATACAGATGTAGTGAAAAGAAGGGCACATGTACCCCAATATTCATAGCAGCAAAGTCCACAATAGCCAAACTGTGGAAGGAGCCGAGATGTCCTTCAACAGATGAATGGATAAAGAAGATGTGGTCCATATATACAATGGAATATTAGCCATCAGAAAGGATGAATACATACCATTTGCATTGACATGGATGGACCTGGAGGGTATTATGCTAAGTGAAATAAGTCAAGCAGAGAAAGACAATTATCATATGGTTTCACTCATATGTGGAACATAAGGAATAGTGCAGAGGATCATAAGGGAAGGGAGGGAAAACTGAAGGGGAAGAAATCAGAGAGGGAGATAAACCATGAGAGACTCTTGACTCTGGGAAACAACTGAGGGTTGCAGAAAGGGAGGGGGGTAGGGGAATGGGATAGCTGGGTAATGGGCATTAAGGAGGGCACATGATGTGATGAGGACTGGGTGTTATAAACAAATGATGAATCGTTGACCATTACACCTAAAACTAATGATGTATCATATGTTGGCTAATTGAATTTAAATAAAAAATAAAAATATATAAAGCATTAAATAACTTGTAAGTCATTTTGGGGAATAAGAAGAATCATAAACAACTCTGTGCACTGGAATTGGTACAAACATGAAGAATTAGACCCAATGTGGATTCAGAAGTGACTTCCAGCAGCTGGTGACAGTTTGTGATGAAGTGGAAGAAAGGAAGGGATTTCTAGTAAAGTTACTGAATATTGGTGCATCCTGTCCATCACCTGTCAGTTAGACTCTCTCCTTCCCAAAACACAGGTTCCTCCCCTAGATTAGCCATGTCATAAGACCCTCAGTCTGATCTGATTATGTCTTAGTGTATGAACTGGTAACATTTTTTGTTTACTTTCATGAACTGAAATCATCCATTACCTGTGAAATCTCAGTTAATTCAGGTTAGATTAATATTAGCTATTTTGTGGACAGGCAAGGTATATTGTCCACATCTTAACATGAATTGTTTCCTTTAATGGACAATAACCCCATGTGAAGGTTATTGTTATGTCCAACTTGTAGATGAGGAAACAGAAATGAGTGTGTTCCTGGAAACTGCCCAGATCATGCAGGTAGTAAAAGGTAAGCTGGGTTTAAATTTTGCTTTTCTCCTTAACCACCATGATGCAGAAGAGAGGATTGGGTGATTTTTCTTCCTAATGAATTCAGCCATGCCCCCTAAAACCTGAGCTAATTACCTACTGGGCAGGACAGAGTCAAAATACTCCCCAGAGATCCCATGGCACAGTGCTGTATTTAATCTCTGCTTTATGCACTAGCAGAGATACCCTGGGTTAGCTATGAGTGTGCAGCACCAACTTCACCAAGGTCATCAGTTGAAAAGGCTTTATTGTAAATAGCCTAATGTCTGACTTAATGAGCTGCAGAATACAAAGGAAAATATTGAAGAATTGAGACTCCCTAGAAGGTGACAAGAATGGACACACATGATGACCAGGTAGCACACAGATGAAAGAAGTCATTGTCCTAGGCTCCAGGGGGAGACATAAGGGTTAGAAATAATTTGCGATACTTTATATGTGGTAATATCTTCAAAGCACTTTCGAAAGAAGCGCCTAGATGTATGTTAAAACCCACATGGATAATGGCGCCTGGGTGGCTCAGTCCATTAAGCATCTGCCTTCAGCTCAGGTCATGATCCCAGGGTCCTGGGATTGAGCCCTGTAAGGGCTCCCTACTCAGCAGGGAGAATAGGGAGTTCTCCCTCTGCCTCTCCCCCCACTCACACTCTCATTCTCTCTCTCTTAAATAAATAAATAAAATCTTTTTAAAACATACAATAAAACCCTCACGGATAATTTAGCAGTTGCATGAGAATTCAGTGAATGACAAGAACCCGGGGCAGATTATATTTTTGATTGTTACATAGATCAATTGTATTTACTGCTACACAGATTATAATGGTACTAAACCTATCAGCTACTAGTCAGTAATTAGTTTCAGCAAAATAGTTACACTCTCTGTGTATAAACATAAATGAAATCCTTGTTTACCAGAGGTGTATTTGAAGACATCTTTGTGGTTTTTAAAGAAAGAGGTTCTAACAGGACAAGTTTTTTTTTTTTCTCTCCAAAACATGTTACATTATTCAATACATATCACAAATATTTGAAACATTGGCTACAGATTTATAGATTAAATAATGTATGCTTAAGCTCATGCTTCAATTTATAAATTCAACATATATGCATGAAGGCCTATTTTGACCCAGGACAGAGCTGCATAGAGTTCTCTCATCCAGTTGCTCTTCTGTAAGATGAATTGAGTTCATTTGCTTACCTTGTCACAATGCTGTCATGGTGGAAAATCATCTTTTCAATCTTCCAAACTTAGAATTACTTATGTTATCACCATATCCAGAGCTGGAAACTCATACTATCTATTTTAATCTTGCACAGGCCATCTCCACTCTATCTGAAGGCCAGCTCCACTACATTTCTGTTGAGTTGCTTTAGGATTTTGGTTGTATGTAGAGATGGAGGTTGAGGGGCTGAACAAAGAGACCAGCTTGTGCTTTGGAAAATCAGCTGATAGTGCCAGCAGGTGACTAGGTTTTTGGAAGTAAAAAATCAAAGTAAAGGGCAAGGGCACTTGAACAAAGCAGTTTACATATGATACTCAGCTAGGAACCATTGGTCTCTATTCCTATTTCTTCCACTCCCAACATACATAGAAGGCTTTCATCTTCTGTGTATCTTTTCATTCAATTTTTTAATTTCAAGTTTTTATTTAAATTCTAGTTAGTTAACATATATGGTAAAATTGGTTTCAGGTGTAGAATTTAGTGATTCATCATTTACATTTAACATCCAGTGCCCATCACAACAAGTGCCTCCCTTAATACCCTTCACCCATTTAGCCCACTGCCACCCACCTCCCTCTATCAACCCTCAGTTTGTTCTCTGTAGTTAAGAGTCTCTTACGGGGGGCGCCTGGGTGGCTCAGTTGGTTAAGCGACTGCCTTCGGCTCAGGTCATGATCCTGGAGTCCCTGGATCGAGTCCCGCATCGGGCTCCCTGCTCGGCAGGGGGTCTGCTTCTCCCTCTGACCCTCCCCCCTCTCATGTGCTCTCTCTCTCTCATTCTGTCTGTCTCAAATAAATAAATAAAATCTTTAAAAAAAAAAGAGTCTCTTATGGTTTGCTTCCCTCTCTCTTTTTATTTCCCTTCTTCTGTGTTCATCTGTTTGGTTTCTTAAATTACACATGTGAGTGAAATCATATGGTATTTGTCTTTCTCTGAGTGAATGATTTTACTTAGCATAGTACACTCTATCTCCATCCATGTTGTTGCAAATGGCAAGGTTTCATTCTTTTTGATGGCTGAGTAATATTCCTTTTTTTTTTTTTAAGATTTTATTTATTTATTTGACAGAGAGACACAGCAAGAGAAGGAACACAAGCAGGGGGAGTGGGAGGGGGAGAAGCAGGCTCCCCGACGAGCAGGGAGCCCGATGTGGGACTCAATCCCAGGACCCTGGGATCACGACCTGAGCCGAAGGCAGACGCTTAACGACTGAGCCACCCAGGCGCCCCAATATTCCATTTTTATATACATACAATCTTCATCATCTGCGGAACAATATCTGGGCTTTCTCCATAGTTTGACTATTATTGATATGCTCTTATAAACATTGGGGTACATGTGCCCCTTTGAATCTGTGTTTTATATCCTTTGGGATACAAAAGTAGTGCAATTGCTGGGTCATAGAGTAGTTATAGTTTTAACTTTTTGAGGAACCTCCCTACTTTTTTCTAGAGTGGCTGCACCAGCTTGCATTTCCACCAAGTGTAAGCGAGTTCTCCTTTCTCTGCAACCTTGCTGACATCTGTTGTTTCCCGTGTTAATTTTCGCCATTCTGACTGGTGTGAAGTCTTATCTCATTGTGGTTTTGATTTGTATTTCTCTGATGATGAGTGATGCTGAGCATCTTTCATGTGTCTGTGAGACATCTGGATGTCTTTAGAAAAATGTCTATTCATGTCTTCTGCTCATTTCCTAACTGGATTGTTCTTTGGGAGTTGAGTTTGATAAGTTCTTCATAGATTTTGGATACTAACCCTTTATCTATTATGTCATTTTCAGATATCTTCTCCCATTCCTTAGGTTGCATTTTAGTTTGTTGATTGTTTCCTTCACTGTGCAGAAGCTTTTTATCTTAATGAAGTCCCAATAGCTCATTTTTGCTTTTGTTTCCCTTGCCTCTTGTGATGTGGCTAGTAAAATGTTGCTAGCGAAGGTCAGAATGGTTGCTGCCTGTGTTCTCTTCTAGAGTATTAATGGTTTCCTATCTCACATTTAAGTCTTTCATCCATTTTGAATTTATTTGTGTGTGTGTGTAAGAAAATGGTCCAGTTTCATTCTTCTGCATGTGGCTGACCAGTTCTCCCAACACCATTTGTTCAAGAGACTGTCTTTTTTTCCATTGAATATTCTTTCTTGCTTCATCGAAGATTAGTTGATCATAGAGTTGTGGGTTCATTTCTGGGTTTTCTATTCTATTCCATTCATCTATGTGTCTGTTTTTGTGCCAGTACCATGCTGTCTTGATGATTACAGCTTTGTAATAGAGCTTGAAGTCTGGAACTGTAATACCTCCAACTTCACTTTTCTTTTTCAAGATTGCTTTGGCTATTCAGGATCTTTTGTGGTTCCATACAAATTTTAGGATTGTTTATTCTAGCTCTGTGAAACATGCTGATGGGATTTTGGTAGGGATTGCATTAAATGTGTAGATTGCTTTGGGTAGCATAGACATTTTCACAATATTTTGTCTTCCTGTCCATGAGCATGGAATGTTTTTCCATTTCTTTGTGTCATCTTCAATTTCTTTCATAAGTGTTCTATAGTTTTCATAGTACAGATCTTTTACCTCTTTGGTTAGACTTATTGCTAGGTGTCTTATTGTTTTTGGTGCAATTATAAATGGGATCAATTCCTTGATTTCTCTTTCTGCTGCTTTGTTATTGGTGTATAGATATGCAACAGATTTCTGTATGTTGATTTTATATCTTGCTCTCATTTCATATTCTTTCATACTCACTGTCACCATCTGAAATCCTATTATTTGTATGTTTGTCTTTTGTCTATTTCATAAAAGTGTAGGTTCCTGTAGGGCAAAGAATTGGTTAATTACTGTATCTTCAGTGCCTAGAAAGTGCCTGACATTTATCAAGCAGTCACTTTGATGTGTAAGAGTGAAAGGAAATGATACCTCTCCCCTCATATGTCCTACTTGTGATTCTCTGATGCCATCTATGTCTCTCTTTCCTTCTTACACTTTCTTATCCTTCCTTTTCTTTTCCTTTACATTTTTCATAAATCAGCAGTAATAGAAATCCAAATTATTTATTTTTACTCAATGAAATATTGTTGTGCTTCCTATAATTTATTTTAAAAGCAAGAGAGGGAGACAAACCATATGAGACTCTTGACTTGGGGAAACAAACTGCGGGTTGCAGAAAGGGAAGTGGGTGGGTGGATTGGGTAACTGGGTGATGGGCATTAAGGAGGGCATGTGATGTGATGAGCACTGGGTGTTAGATGTAACTAATGAATCATTGAATATTATACCAAAAACCAATGATGTGCTATATGTTGGCTAACTGAATTTAAATTAAAAAATTAAAAATAAAAGCAAGACATCAATATATTGTACGTATTTATAGTTTAAGGCAAAGTAGTTAAAATGCTTTTACACTAACAAAAAAATAATCATAAATGTGGTTTCTGTTTGTTCTGTTTACTTATTCCTCATTGTTCTCACAAAAAGTAGATTTTTTCTCTCCAGGGTAAAGTAGCCAGAGCTCCTTGTGAACTAGCAAGAACATAAAAAAAATCATGCCAAAATAAAAATTATTTATTTAGAATTTCTAGAAAGAAAATATAACACCTTGTTAACTACTCATGTCCTTAAATCTAGGTCAAATTTTCCAAAATAGTGTTCCACCAAACCAAGGAGACTAGGGAGTATTAATAAGGGTAATTGGAAAAACACATTTGGTATCAAAGTATAGAAGATTCTAGGTTAAAAACCTGAAGAGATTTCTTTTTTAATATAACATTTTTCAGGGTTTTTAATATTCAAATAAGAACCTACTAGGGAAGGATAGAGTAAGCAATGTTTCACCAACCATTTTACAAAATGTCTTGAAGAATGCTTTCTGGAATATTTGTCTGACTTAACTCCTACAGTTAGGCTCTTCCAATGTGACCAGAGAAGAGCCCGACAACTGAAGCCCTAACACTATATCTATGGGATAGCTAAAAATTAGATAATCATAATGCTATGTCCTTTTGGTATCATGTTAATAAAATATTCAGAATTTTGAGTGAACAATTGTACTGATTTATGATTATTTTTTAGTACCTGGATGTACAAATGTGTTGTGAGTTAAAAATGCTGATGAGCCATATTTTTTAAAAGACACAGTACAGAAGAATGAGAAATTGCTATTAAGGTTCTGTGAATCCATTCCTTCCTGATTCTACATCAACACAGTTCTTGGCCATAACTTTTTTTCTTAAGTTTTGCTTGCCTCATCCTCATGCACAAGGAGATGGTACAAAATGCCAATAACATAGAGGAACAAAGCCAAAATTTTAGATAAGATGACCCAGAATGTTATGGAAGGATTTGCACAAATGGGTATATTTGTTGTATAGTGAAAAAGTAACAGGACAGATAAACAATGTTCAAAATGATCAAATATTCCTCTAATCAGTCTACATTGGCTGATGACTCACAAGGACCATGTGAACTAGTTGAAGTCATTTTCAAGGCATTCTAGGCCAGTCCCAATGATTAGAGAGATAAAATGTCCCACCCATGACTGATCAAGCATCTGTGAGTACCCTAAGGATAAATCTAGACATAGGTGGTTAATCTAAAAGCAATAAATATGCAGAGATTCCAGGTCCCATCAGTGGTTGTGCATTAGAAACCATGTCCATTTTGGAAAGAGTCTATATCACAACACCAAGACATAGGGGAATTTTCATACCAAATTACACTTGTAATCCTCAGAAATGATAGCAACACTGTGCCAAGCAATATAACAAAATATGATCAAAATCACTATTCTTGACAACCGACAGAATGGGAGAAGATATTTGCAAATGACGTATCAGATAAAGGGCTAGTATCCAAAATCTATAAAGAACTTCTTAAACTCAACACCCAAAGAACAAATGATCCAATCAAGAAATGGGCAGAAGACATGAACAGACATTTTCCCAAAGAAGACATCCAAATGGCCAACAGACACATGAAAAAGTACTCAACATCCCTTGGCATCAGGGAAATCCAAATCAAAACCTCAATGAGATACCACCTCACACCAGTCAGAATGGCTAAAATTAACAAGTCAGGAAATGACAGATGTTGGTGGGGATGCGGAGAAAGGGGAACCCTCCTACACTGCTGGTGGGAATGCAAGCTGGTGCAGCCACTCTGGAAAACAGTATGGAGGTTCCTCAAAAAGTTGAAAATAGAGCTACCATAGGATCCAGCAATTGCACTACTGGGTATTTACCCCAAAGATACAAAAGTAGGGATCCGAAAGGGTACGTGCACCCCAATGTTTATAGCAGCAATGTCCACAATAGCCAAACTGTGGAAAGAGCCAAGATGTTCATCGACAGATGAATGGATAAAGAAGAAGTGGTGTATATATACAATGGAATACTATGCAGCCATCAACAAATGAAATCTTGCCATTTGCAACGATGTGGATGGAACTGGAGGGTATTATGCTGAGCGAAATAAGTCAATCAGAGAAAGACATGTATTATATGACCTCACTGATATGAGGAATTCTTAATCTCAGGAAACAAACTGAGGGTTGCTGGAGTGGTGGGGGGGATGGGGTGCCTGGGTGACAGACACTGGGGAGGGTATGTGCTATGGTGAGCACTGTGAATTGTGTAAGACTGTTGAATCACAGACCTGTACCTCTGAAACAAATAATACATTATGTTAAAAAAAAAAAAGAAGAAGAAGAAGAAGATAGCAGGAGGGGAAGAATGAAGGGGGGGAAATCGGAGGGGGAGATGAACCATGAGAGACGATGGACTCTGAAAAACAAACAGGGTTCAGGAGGGGAGGGGGGTGGGAGGATGAGTTAGCCTGGTGATGGGTATTAAAGAGGGCACGTTCTGCATGGAGCACTGGGTGTTATGCACAAACACTGAATCATGGATCACTACATCAAAAACTAATGACGTAATGTATGGTGATTAACATAACATAATGATAAAAAAAAAAAAAGAAAATGAGGGAGGTTGGAGGTGCCATTTTCCTGCCCTGCCACTCAGCTTAAACACAGAGCCACCTGCAGGAGGCAGGACTACACAAACACTTGAGGCCTCCAACCAGGGCTTGGGGCAAATTTTGTTAAAGCTGCTGTACATGCCACCCAGCTTCCAGGTGCACAGCTGCTGCTGCCACCCAGCCCTGCACCAGCCACCATCATGCCCCCTGCCCAGCGGCTGGGCGCACAGCTGTTACCATGTGCAGCACCCAGTGGCAGGACTGAGCCTTGCCACATGCCCTCAACCACTCATGCATGGGCCCACCCTCACCCAGGCATCCTTGCGTACTGCACTAAGCCTCATGGCCCCAGCCACATAGCACTTCAGGGCAACTGGCATAGGACTAGAGACCCAACACAAATTTTGCTAACACCACTGTCCTACTCCCAAGTTATTCATTGGGCATGCCCCCTGAGAGCTGGCCCTCCTGTGTCCCACTAACACCACAGAAGCAAACACAGCCCATAACAGGCAGAGAGTCAGTACAGATGACTGCACTGAAAGGACAAATGACTCAGACACAAGGGCAGGGCATGCGCAATACACTTCAGGATCTCTTCTTCATAAGATCACCACATTCAAGAGCAGAAGACATAGCTAACTTCCTCTACACAGAAACAGATGCAGAGAGACAGACAAAATGAGGAGACGAGAGAAAATTATTCCAAATGAGAGAATAAGACAAGGCCACAGCCAGAGAGGTAAGCAAAACAGATATAAATAACATGCCTGATAGAGAATTTAAAGCAATGATCATAAGGATACTCACTGCATTTGAGAAAATGGAAGAAGATGTGAGTGAGGCCCTCAACACAGATAAGGAATAACATAACAGAGAAAAAGTGCACACACACACAAAAATGAGAATGTTTGATGAAATGAACAGGATAGTAGAAGCAGAGGAACGAATTAGTGACCTAGAAGACAGACTAATGAACATAGTTTGAACAAAAGAGAAAAAAGAATCATGCAAAACGAGAGAAGACTTAGGGAACTCAGTGATTCCATCAAATGTAATAACATTCATATTATAGAGTCCCAGAAGAAGACGACAGAGAAAAGGGGACAGAAAATTTATTTGGAAAAACAGTAGCTGAAACTTCCCTAATCTAGGGAAGGAAACAGATATCCAGATCTAGGAGGCATAGAGAACTCCCAACAAAATCAATAAAAGAGACCCACACCTAGACATATTATAATTAAAGTGACATAATAGAGTGATTAAAAAAAATGTTTAAGTAGAAAGACAAAATAAGTCAGCAATGCACAAGACAAAATGTATAAGGCTAGCAGGAGATTTTTCAACAGAAACTTTTAAAAAGCCAGAAGGGAGAGGCACGATATATTCAGTGCTGAATGGGAAACCCTACTACAAAGATACTCTAATCACCAAGGCTGTCATTCAGAATAGAAGGAGCCATAACGAGGTTCCCAGAAAAACAAAAACTAAAGGAGTTCATGACCACTAAAGCAGCTCTGCAAGAAATATTTAAAGGGACTCTTTGGGTTACAGAGGAGAGGAGGAGTTAAGATGGTGGAAGAGCAGGGGGACCATGAACTTGTCTTGTCCCTTGAACACAGCTAGATAATTATCAAATCATTCTGAAAACCTAAGAAATCAGAGTTCTGAGAGAACAAAATCTGCAAGTCTCTAAGTAGAAAAGTGACCACCTTTTGGAAGGTAGGAGGTGTGTAAGTTCACTTGGGGGAGATACAGCTGTGGATTCGGTGGCGGGGAGAGAGCACAAAATCTGAACTTTTGGAAGTTCACTACTGTCTGATATGTTAAAGGTGCTCAGGTGGCAAAGAGCGTTGGAATCCCAGGAGTGACAGGGTGGTCTGAGGATCCCCTGGCTTGCAGGAAAATGGGTGGTGCCAACATGCTAGAGGTTCCCAGGCATAGGAACCAGGAAGCCAGAGGAGAGCAGTGGGTCTTGGTGCCAGCTTTCTGCTATAAACTACAAACAGCCACATGGTCACGCAACTACTTTCCTGGCCAGCAACCATGGCAAGACCCTCCCCCAGAAGAACAGGGTGGGTCCCCTCCTTGGAAGTCCCTGGAATTTGGAGTTTTGCAACTTGGTCGCATGTCCAAGATAAAAAGGCTCAGACACAGGCAGGGTGAACATAGGGTTCAGACAGAAACAAGGGACACAAATAGGGTGATTGCTCTTCTGTGAGGGCTCACTGAAGAGTAGGGGGCTCAAACTTTCAGCTCTCCAAGGCTAGAGCAGGGTGCAGCAATTTTCATCCCACCCATCAGTACTGAAAGCATTCAGGGAGCAAAACAGGTGCCACCTAGTGGAGGCTAGAGACGCATGCCACGAGCCCTGCTCCCACTGCTCCCTGGAGATACATTTCCAAAAAACAAGTCAGCCTGAGAATCAGTACATCAGGCCCCTCCCCCAGAAACCAGCACAAACAACTAGCTTCCACCAAGTTTATCATAAAGTGCTGCACAGCTTCATCTCTAACGGAAATAGGATCTGCCTCCTTTCTACTTTTATTTTTTTTTACTTGTTATTATTTTTTCATTTATTTTCATATATTTTCCAATATCTTCTACTGTTTTAATTTTTATTTTTACATATTAATTTTTTACACATATATTTTTCATTTTCTTTTAATTTAAATTTGATTAACCAACATATAGTACATAGTTTCAGATGTAGTGTTCAATAATTTATCAGTGGTATATAACACCCAGTGCTCATCACATCACATGCCCTCACGTCGTTTACTGATGATCACCAAATTACCCTATTCCCTACCCACCCCACCTGAAGCAACCCTCAGTTTGTTTCCTATACTTAAGAGTCTCTCATAGCTTTTTCTCCCTCTCTGAGGACTTCCCATTCAGTTTTCCCTCCCTTACCATATGATCCAATGTGCAGATTCTTATGTTCCTCATATGGTTGAAACCATATGATAATTGTCTTTCTCTGCTTGACTTATTTCACTCAGCATAATACCCTCCAGGTCCATTCACGTCAATGTGAATGGTAAGTATTCATTTTTGATGTCTGAGTAATATTCCATTCTATATATACATATACCGCATCTTCTTTATCCATTTGTCTGTTGATGGACATCTCAGCCCTTTCCACACTTTGGATATTGTAGACATTGCTGCTATGAACATTGGGGTACAGGTGCCCCTTTGGATCACTAAATCTGTATTGTTGGGGTAAATACCTGTGGTGCAATTGCTGGGTCGCAGGGTAACTCTATTTTTAATGTCTTAAGGAATCTCCATACCGTTTTCCAGAGTGGCTGCACCAGTTTGCATTCCCACCAACAGTGTAGGAGGGTTCCCCTTTCTCCACATCCTCGCTAACATCTGTTGTTTGCTGAACTGTTAATTTTAGCCATTCTGACTGGTGTGAGGTGGTATCTTATTGCGATTTTAATTTCTATTTCCCTGATGCCGAGTGATGTTGAACATTTTTTCATGTGACTGTTAGCCACTTGTCTGTCTTCTTTGGAGAAGTGTCTGCTCATGTCTTCTGCCCATTTCTTGACTGGATTCTTTGTTTTTTGGGTGTTGGGTTTGATAAGTTCTTTATAGATCTTGGATACCAGCCCTTTATCTGTAATGTCATTTGCAAATATCTTCTCCCATTCTGTAGGTTGCCTTTTAATTTTGTTCACTGTTTCTGTTGCTGTGCAGAAGCTTTTATCTTGATGAAATCCCAATAGTTCATTTTTGCTTTTGTTTCCCTTGCCTTTGAGACGTGTCTAGTAAGAAGCTGCTGTGGCCAAGGTTGAAGAGGTTGATGCCTGTGTTCTCCTCTAGGATTTGGATGGATTCCTGTCTCACATTTAGGTCTATCATCCTTTTTGAGTTTATCTTTCTGTATGGTGTAAGAAAATGGTCCAGTTTCATTCTTCTACATGTCGCTGTCCAATTTTCCCAGCACCATTTATTGAAAAGGCTCTTTTTTTCCATTGGATATTCTTTCTGCTTTGTCAAAGATTAGTTGACTATAGAGTTGATGGTCCATTTCTGGGTTCTCTGTTCTCTTCCATTGATCTGTGTGTCTGTTTTTGTTTTGGTACCATGCTATCCTGATGATTAGAGCTTTGTAATATAGCATGAAGTCAGGCATTGTGATGCCCCCAGCTTTGGTTTTCTTTCTCAACATTCCTCTGGCTATTTGGGGTCTTTTCTGGTTCCATACAAATTTTAGGATTATTTAGTTCTAGCTCTCTGAAAAGTGTCGATGGTATTTTGATAGGGATTGCATTAAATGTGTAGATTGTGCTGGGAAGCATAGATATTTTAACAATGTTCTTCCAATGCATGAGCATGGAATGCTTTTCCATCTCTTTGTGACTTCCTCAGTTTCTTTCAAAAGTGTTCTGTAGTTTTTAGAGCACAGATCCCTTACCTCTGGTTAGGTTTCTTCCTAGGTATCTTATGATTTTTGGTGCAATTGTAAATGGGGTCAATTCCTTAATTTCTCTTTCTTCTGTCACATTGTTAGTGCATAGAAATGCCACTGATTTTTGTGCATTGATTTTGTATCCTGCCATGTTGCTGAATTACTCTTTAAGTTCTAGCAATTTTGGGGTGGAGTCTTTTGGGTTTTCCACATAAAGTATCATGTCATCTGCGAAGAGTGTTTGACTTCTTTGCCATTTGAATGCCTTTTATTTCTTTTTGTTGTCTGATTGCTGAAGCTGGACTTCTAGTACTATGTTGAACAAAAGTGGTGAGAGTGGGCATCCCCGTTGTGTTCCTGACCTTAAGGGAAATGCTCTTTTTCCCCATTGAGAATGATATTCACTGTGGGGTTTTCATAGGTGGCTTTTAAGATATTGAGGAATGTTCCATTTATGCCTACACTTTGAAGAGGTTTACTCAAGAAAGGATGCTGTATTTTGTCAAATGCTTTTTCTGCATCAATTGAGACGATCATATGGTCTTTTATTAATGTGCTCTATCATGTTGATTGATTTGCAAATGTTGAACCACCCTTGCATCCCAGGAATAAATCCCATGTGGCTGTGGTGAATAATCCTTTTAATGTACTGTTGGATCCTACAGGCTAGGATCTTGATGAGAATTTTGGCATCCATGTTGATCAGGGATATTGGTCTGTAATTCTCTTTTTTGATGATGTCTTTGCTTTTGGGATCAAGGTAATGCTGGCCTCATATAACGAGTTTAGAAGTTTTCCTTACATTTCTATTTTTTGAAAGAGCATCAGAAAAATAGGTATTAATTCTTCTTTAAATGTTTGGTAGAATTCCCCTGGGAAGACTTCTGGCCCTGGACTCTTTTTTGTTGGGAGATTTTTGATTATTGATTCAATTTTATTGCTGGTTATGGGTCTGTTGAGGTTGGGTTTTTTGTTTGTTTTTTATTTCTTCCTGTTTCAGTTTTGGTAGTTTATATGTTTTTAGGAATTTGTCAATTTCTTCCAGATTGCCTAACTTGTTGGCATATAATTGCTCATAATATTTTCTTATAATTTTTTGTATTTCTTCTGTGTTGGTTGTGATCTCTCCTCTTGCATTCATAATTTTATTTATTTGGCTCCTTTCTCTCTTCTTTTTGATAAATCTGGCTAGGGTTTTACCAATTTTATTAGTTCTTTCAAAGAACTAGCTCCTAGTTTCACTTATCTGTTCTGGTTTTTAATTTTGTACATTTATTTCTGCTCTGATCTTTATTGTTTGCCTTCTTCTGCTGGATTTAGTATTTGCTTTTCTTTTTCCAGCTCCTTTAGGTATAAGGTTAGGTTGTATATTTGAGTCTTTCCTTGCTCCTAGAGGAAAGCCTGTATTGCTAAATACTTCCCTCTTAGGGCTGCCTTTGCTGTCTCCCAAAGGTTTAGTGTTACTTTCATTTTCATTTGTTCCCATGTATTTCTTCTTAATTTCTTGGTTAACCCATTCTTTCTTTAGTAGGATGTTCTTAACCTCCATGTATTTGTGATCCTTCCAATTTTTTTCTTGGGGTTGACTTCAAGTTTTATAACATTGTGGTCTGAACCTATGCATGGTATGATCTCAATCATTTTGTACCTGTTGAGACCTGATTTGTGACCGAGTGTGTGATTGATTCTGGAAGATATTCCATGTGCACTCAAGAAGAATGTGTATTCTGCTGCTTTGGGATGAAATGCTCTGTATGTATTTGTTAAGTCCATCTGGTCCAGTGTGTCATTCAAAGCCCTTGCTTCCCTGTTGATCTTCTGCTTAGATGATTTGTCCATTGCTTTGAGTGGAGTGTTAAAGTCCCCTACTATTTTGTATTATCAATGTGTTTCTCTAATATTGTTATTAATTGGTTTATATAATTGGATGCTCCTTAGGGGAATAAATATTTACAATTGTTAGATCTTCTTGGATAGACCCCTTTATTATGATATAGTGTCCTTCTTCATCTTGTAATAAGAGAAGTCTTTGGTTTAAAATCTAGTCCAGCTTTTGTTTGATGTCTATTAGCATAATAATTGTTTCCCACCCCCTCACTTTCAATGTGGAGGTGTCTTTGGATCTAAAACGAGTCTCTTGTAAGCAGCGATAAGTCTTGTTTTTTGTTTTTTTATCCGTTCTGATACCCTATGCCTTTTGATTGCATTTAGTCCATTTACATTGAGAGTATTTATTGATAGATAAGAATTAAGTGACGTTGTAATACCTGTATATTCACTGGTCCTTTAGATGGTTTCTTTCTAGTCTTTGTTGCCTTTGATCTCTATTTCTGCTCAGGGTCCCCTTTCACATTTCTTGCAGGGCTGGTTTAGTGTTTACGAACTGCTTTAGTTTTTGTTTGTCTGGGAAATACTTTATCTTTTTTTTTTTTAATTTTATTTATTTATTTGACAGAGACACAGCGAGAGAGGGAACACAAGCAGGGGGAGTGGGAGAGGGAGAAGCAGGCTTCCCGCGGAGCAGGGAGTCCGATGCGGGGCTCGATCCCAGGACCCTGGGATCCTGACCTGAGCCGAAGGCAGACGCTTAATGACTGAGCCACCCAGGCACCCCATCTCTCCTATTCTGAATGACAGTCTTGCTGGATAAAGTATTCTTGGCTGCATATTTTTCCCAATCAGCACGTTGAGTATTTCCTGCCACTCTCTCTTCAAGTTTCAGTGGACAGGTCTGCTGCTTATGTTTCTACCCTCATAGGTTAAAGACCTTTTGTCCCTAGCTTCTCTCAGCATTCTCTTTATCTTTGTATTTTGTAAGTTTCACCATGATATATCATGATGTTGACCTGTTTTTCTTGACTTTAAAGGAAGTTCTCTGTGCTCCTTGGACTTGAATGCCAATTTCCCTCCCCAAATTAGGTAAGTTCTCAGCTATAATTTGTGCAAATAAACCTTCTGCCCTTTTTCCCCACTCTTCTTCTGGGACTATGATATGGATATTATTGTGTTTTATGGAATTGTTGAATTCCCTAAGTCTACCTTAGTTATCTACTAGTTTTCTTTCCCTTTTCTCAGCTTATTTTACATAATTTTGTCTTCTATATTACTTATTCTCTGTGCTTCTTCGATCCCTGTAGTGATTATACCCAGTCAGTTTGCTTTCTACGTATAGCATGTTTTTTTTTTTCAGCCTGGCTAGTTTTTAGGTCTTTTATCTCTGCAGCTAAGGTTTCTCTTGTGTCTTCTATGCTTTTCAAAGCCCAACTAGTAGTCTTATGACTGTTGTTCTACACTCTTACTCAGGTTTTATCTGTTTTGAGCAAGTCCCTTGCTATGATTTCTTCTTGACCTTTCTCTCAGGGTGAATTCCTCCATCTTCTCATTTTGGCTAAGTTTCTTTGTGTGTTTTGAAAGCTTCTTATGGTTCCTGCACCTGAGTGTAATGCTATATTAAAAAGGGGTCATACACTGTCCAGCGCCTGGCATTTCAGGAAGTGTTTCTGGTGTGTGCTGTGCGTATTCTGCTCTTGTGTGGCTGCTCTTTCCCACAGGTCAGTTGTCTGAAGAGTTCCTTCTTGCTTGCAGTGGGGAGTGTTTATATCGGTGTGCCTTGTTTTGCTTGTGAAAATAAGGCTGGGAAAAAAGAAGAAAATGCCTGGTCCAAAAAAAAAAAAAAAGTCCGAATGTTTTGGTGGCAAAGGGGAAATTGACACCACCCCAGCACAACAGCTCTCCTGCATTTTATCTTTGGCACATGGCTGAGATTTAAAACTCCAAATCTTAAAGGACCCACCACCCCATGGATCCACACCCTCTCCAGAGTAGAGCCTCGCTGCACCGTCTGGTGTCCCAGACAGATAAAAATAGCCCAGAAAAATAGTCCCAGAAAAATAGCCCCACACCTGCTCAGCGTGATGTATGGTGTAGAAGCGGAAAAGCAGGGGCGCCTGGGTGGCTCAGTCATTAAGCGTCTGCCTTCTGCTCAGGTCATGATCTCAGGGTCCTGGGATCGAGTCTTGCATCAGGCTCTCTGCTCAGCAGGGACTCTGCTTCTCCCTCTCCATTTGCCCCTCCCCCTGCTCTCATGTATGCTCTCAAAGAAATAATATCTTTTTAATTTTATTTATTTATTTGAGAGAGAATGATCACAAGTAGGCAGACAGGCAGGCAGAGGCAGCAGCAGACTCCCTGCTGAGCAGGGACCCCCCGATGCAGGGGTCGATCCCAGGGCACTGGGATCATGACCTGAGCCAAAGGCAGACACTTAACCAACTGAGCCACCCGGGTGCCCCAAATAAAATCTTAAAAAAAAAAAAAAAAAAAAGCAAAAAGCAGCAACCAGGTTATCCACCCTCTGCACGTACCTCTGTCCCCTGCTGATAAAGGCCATTTGCTGGCACCTGCAGGGTCTTTTGTCCTTGGAGAGGCAATATACCCTCTTCCAAATGTAGTCCAGGAAGGGGAACACTAACTGGGATTCTACTGAAGAAAGGACCTGTCCTTCCTCCCTCCTTTTAAAAACATCACTATGGACTAAACATCTGCTTTACTTTATGGTAATGAATGGGTTTGAAGATTTTTGATAGATCAAATTGCCTTCAGAAATGATGTACAGATTTACACCCCCTCAGGTACTGCATGAGTTTGCCACCTTTCTACACCCACACCAACAGCAATGGTGTATAAATAACAAATGTATTTGGTAAAAAAAAAAAAAGATATCTAGTATTGCTTTTATTTGAATTTTATTGCCAACAGAGTGGAGCCTCTTACATATATTGACTATTCATTTGTTTTTATCTTCCATCATTTTTCGATAGCATTGTACATTTTACCCTTGCCATCTGCGTGTATGTGATCTTTTATTTCCTGAGGATATTACCATACATGTAATAATTTATTTTTTTTAAAGATTATCTATTTATTTGAGAGAGCGCTACAAGCAGGAGGCAGAGGGAGAGGAGAAGCATGCTCCCCACTGAGCAGGGAGCCCAATGCAGTGCTCCATCTCAGGACCTTGGGTTCATGACCTGAGCCGAAGGCAGACGCTTAACTGACTGGGCCACTGACTCAGGTACTCCTAAATGTAATAATTTAGAATATATTTTCTCTATTTGCTTTTTAACTTTGGTAATGAATGTCAATGTTAGTTTGGACAACTGAATATACTGATGTGCCCCCTCTTAAATATGTGCTGTTGTAGAAAGTTCTTTCCCAAATAAAGAAGACACTCAACATGCTTTCTTTGATTTTTGATAGGTCCAAATTTTTACATATATTTCTTTTATTCTTCTGGAGTATATTCTACTATTTTCCAACATAAAGTATTTTCTATGTTTCAATACTTAACCCCAAATTTCAGGAATTCATATAGGTAGAATTTAAATCAGTGGGGAAATACACATATATTTTTATAAATGATGCAAACCACTGTTTTGGGGGTGGGGGGACAGATTCCTATCTCACACTAGTTATAAGAATGGATTCCGTAAGGATATACTTGAATTAGGAAAATATTTTTATCAAGAAAATACGAACTCTACAAAGGTAGCCCTTTGGGTAAATACAAGGCAGATTATCTATCCTTGGACAGATTGCTAGTGTTAAAGTGAAATAAATATGATAAAATATCCTTCATCATATTAATACCATACTTATATACTATTGCCCTATCTTAGATTATAAACAATAGCACACAATTATAAAACTTTTCTTAGTATTCACGAAAGTTTCTCTAAGTTTTTGGCTCTGTTTGATTTTCTTTACTAGGACTCAGGTAAAACCCAAAGCAAGATTTTTACTTGAATAAAAAGGGGCCCATCATTGAAATAAAGAACAGTATAATCTAGAGATTTATAAACATCTATAATTACCAATATAAATATTAATTTATGTTACATGCAGGCATCACAGAAGACAACAAAAAGATAACTGTAATGGAGATGGGGGAGGGGAGTACAAAAGCAAATCATTAGGGATTCAGGTCTCTTTTTCCTGAGATAAAACCAAGTGCTCCACGCACTGTATGTAATTAGCTGTTAACATCTCAGAAGCCAAGTGTCTGCAGGGCTCCCTCTGCCCACTGTGCATCACCGGATATGGTACTCCCTGAAGCACTTGGCATGGACGCCCTTCTGGCATTTCTCACAGCGGGTGTTGGTCTGTGAGTGGCAGAGGGCACACCGGGTCCTCTTGTCCTGGTGGACTATCCAGTGCCCGATCATGTCAAAGCGGCTCTCAGTTTCTAGCCGCCTGCTTCGCCTCCCTTGGGAGGACATGTCGGCGTTGCTCTCCAGGTACACGCAGGCCACATACCTCCGGAAGGCCAGGAGGTCCACCTGGGCGTCGTGGCTGCAGGTCCTGTGCAGCTGCCAGGCATTATTGAGGGCGGCATCGACGACATAGCCAATGAAGCTGGAGTACCACTTCATGCCCCGGATCTTCACCTTGTACTTAGCCATGTTCTGGTCCATCCGACGGACACCGCCCCCCTTCTCCTGGTACAGCTTCACCAGGGACGGCTGATGGACCTGGGCCCGCGTCTTGGCGGTTCCGGAATGATGGCCAGCCAGCCCCACGGGCTCTACGCCCACAGCATTGGAGCAGACGGTGACCGCACTGCCGTCGTACCAGCGGCACACAATAACCTCCTCACTCTCATCCACTTTATAATCAAATGAGCCCCTCTTCATTTTCTTAAGCTCCTTGGGATCTTTGAGGGGACATCGCTCAGTCCTGTACTCACGAACGGTTCCTGTGGCCTTCACCCCCTTTTTCCTCAAAATGGACATGAGTTTGACACTCGTAAAAACCTTGTCAAAGAATATGTGGTATGGCAGACAGCCACGCTCCTGAAGCGCATCCACAAACCTGACCACCATACTGCCTCCTAGGTCCAGGCCCCCGTGTGATTTGGTGAACAGCGTGCCCTGGGAGGGCTCAAACCACACCAGGTAGCCCCTGCTGGTTGTCCCACACCAGATCTTGTAGCCCAGCCGCATGGGCTTTCCTGCACGCAGCTGCCTGGATCCCCGGTGCCCAAAGTACTCACACATGGACTCACCGAAGCTGTAGAATTCTTCCAAGGGTGCGTGCTTCTGGAAATTGCAATTCATCCGGACAATGAGAGGCCTGACTTTGGCGAACCTATCACTTTCATCCAGCTCCGTGTTATCTGCAAAATGCAGGTACGAGAAGATCAGTTCAAATCTGTCCCTTCTAATTGCATCAGCCACAAGATGGTGATGTGAATCAGGGGATGTTTCCCAAAACATCCTTCTCCTCGGATAGGATATATACCCACTTAAAATCAAAATGCCCAAAACACACTTTAATTCCTGGGCTGTGAGCCCGAGGTTGACATTTTTCTGCCAAGCGTAACGATTGGTTTCATTAACAATGAAATTAATTGTTCCTTCATCAAAAAACAACTCGAAGAGGCCTACAGGACTCAGTTCCTGGCTTTTGAGATCCTCTATATGAGGATCTGATGCAGTCCAACTGCTGAAGTTGGGTCGGATATCTCTTTTGGTCCAAATACGCTGAGGTTCCGCTACTGCCTTCTGCCTCTTCATGGCCGGCTGCAGCTGCAGCTCATCTTCCTCTTCCTCCTCGGTGCCAGAGTCCTCGGGCACCACAGAAGCGTGCAGGACACTCCCGGGCAGGTGGGAGCCTCGCCGGCCATCTTCATCACCTGAGTCCTCATCAGTGAAGTCCCCTGAGGCATTGTCAGGCGGCGCAATAAAGATCTCCTCCCTGCTGTGGCTGGACTCCTCCTCCAGTGCATTCAGAACCTCCAGCAGCTTCGTAGACTTTGGCTTCGAACCGGCACCTCTCCCAACGGTGAAGGTGCTGCAAAGACAGGAAGCAAAATGTGGAGAGGCCACACAGGGGACGGTGTGTCAGCAGAAAACTGTGTTAAAGGACTCTGTTAAAAACTCTGCGAGGAGGCACTCCCACTGCAGAATACCTGAGCCTGAACGGCATCTCGGATGCAGCACCACCAGGCCCAGGGCCAGGTGAGGGAATTTGGCAGGCCAGCACAGACTGCTCTTTCAAAGTGCAAAAGTATTTTAAGGGGAGGCATTCTAAGGAGACATTCCATTCTTCTTTCCTTCTTGAAATGTTTTGAATAGAGGATCACCTCTAGGGATAAATCCAGGTGCCACTGTCATCCCCCAGGTACCAGTAACCACTGCCAGGGAGCCTGGGCTGCTGAAGTCACACCCATGGATGTCCCCTGACTCAGTGGCCCCAGCAGCTCTACTTTCATCCCTCAGTCTTACCTGGGTCTTCCCTTTGCCTTATTAATTTATCAATTAAAAGTTTCCTCTTTCCCAAGTTCTCAAACTCTCCCTAGTTGAACTCTCAGTACCCCAATTCAGGACCCGAACAGATTCAGACAGATTTTCAGATGGGTCCCTCGATATCAGACATCTTACTATATCCTAGCTGCAAGTCAGAAGCCAAACAGACTCCAGAAACATGGAAACCCCTGCTATCCTAACTCTCCCTGTGCAGGGGGGAGCTAACTGGATGTCAGGAGACACTTGTATTTCATGAGCACCAACCACAAGGAGGTACTTCCCAGGGACTGGCAGTGGGCACCCTCCACTCCTGACCTGCACAGCAACGGTTCTAACTGGAGGAGGGAGAGGACAGTTCAAGAAACAAGTAGCTATGCAGGATGGCATCAGGCTGTGAAAGGCACCATCCTGGATAAGGGACAGAGAATATGGTGAAAGAGTAGGACTGGAGTTGCTATTTTTACATGGACGATGAGTGAAGGCTCACAACGTGGGTGGCCTGAAAAAGAGAGTAAGGCTAGAGACAGGGTGTCCCAGGCAGAGAGGAAGAACTGCAGGTACAAGGCCCTGAGCCTGAAGGGACTTGCTATCTATAAACAGCAAGGAGGCTTTCACGGTAGTAAGAGGAGGAGAGCAGAGCCCAGCCCCCAGGGCTCTAGAGACCCTCGTCAGGACACTCAGTCGTGTTCAGCTGGCCCAGGAAGCCCTCTAGAGTGGATGGAACCCGGCGCTGGGGCCTATCACTCTGGTTGTGAGGACGGACGGGGCAGGGGAGGGGGTATCCCACTGCCCTGGGCCACTCCAGACCAACCTCCTCGTGAGAAGAACTTCAAGCTGGAGGGAGGACACAGGCTTCACCACAGAGCTGATTTCTCTGCAGACCTGCCCTTGGACTCTGGAGTCCAGACCGCATTACACACTCACTCCAGCCTCACATCCTGGACACTGACTCCATCAACCTCTGCCAGAAGCTGGGCACAGGAGGTCTGACCTCAGCGGAAGTAAGGTGATTCTCATGCTCTGTGTGGGCCAGGAAGGGAGAGAAAACCTGCAGCCTTTCCCACGGACCTCAGACTGAGTGGTTCTCGGGGGACAGTAGCCATCGTCACAAGTCCCCCAGCCTCTCCTGGTTTGTAGCAGCAGATCCGGGCTGGCACAGGGCTCAGGCCCGCACACCAGTCTCACTACCTGAGCTGCTGTTTGCACTGCGGCCTCCAAACACCTTCTGTACATGGCTGTTCAGAGGCCTGGGGAAGGGCAGGAGGAGTTAAGATGAAGGAGGAGTAGGGGGACCCTACGCTTTCCTCGTGCCTCGAACGCAGCTCGATAAATAGCAAATCATTCTGAACACCGAGGAAATCGATCTGAGGACTTGAAAGAGTAAAGTGCACAGCTAGACGGAGAAAAGAGGCTACAATGTGGAAGGTAGGAGGTGTGGAGACAGGATTTGGGGGAGGAAAGAATCGTGGGTGTGGGGAGGGGAGGGAGCCCTGATCAGGGAGCGAGGAGAGAGAGCGAGAGTACGTGAGGGAGTACGTGCAGAGGGCACTGCACAAGAAAAACTTGTCCCCAAAACCACTGAGGGAAGAAAACAAGAGGGGCTGACTACAACAAGCTCTTAGAAGCAGTGGAGCTCAAAGTCTGAAGTTCTGGAAGTGCCATCACCATGGGTGGAGCCTGGCCAGCAGAGAGGTGTCCCTGTGGAGAAGGGGGCAGAAGCCCAGGGGCAGAAGCCCAGGAGCAGAAGAGTGGTCTGAGGATCCCATGGGTCCCACTGGGAGAGACAGATGCTCTTTTTGGAGAGGCGGCACTGCCCCTCCGGGGACAAAAGAGCCAGCAGACACCACTGAGCCGCCCTGCCCATTCTCGTAGGAGCACAGGCAGCTGCTGAGTACAGCTAACCTGGACATCGGCTTTTTTGCTGTGCTTTACCATGAACTCCAAGCCCCTGTGTGTTTGGGTGACTGCCCTTCAGGGACAAAGCGGCACCAGCCACAGTGTGGCTAGGCACTCCCCCAGAGGATTAGTGCAGGTCCATGATGCACTGGATCCCTAAAATCTGCAGTTCTGAAACCCAGCCAGCATGCATGAGATGAAACAGGAGCACTGTGCCACTGGGTGGGCAAACAGCTCGGACACAGGGTGAAGGTAGGCATCTGAGGGAAGCTGGGGACAAATGAGGGGAGACGGTTCTCTCTTCTGTGAGGGCTTCCTGGATAGCAGTGGGCACGACTCGCCTCTCCAGGGAACAAAGTGGGGTGACGCCATTTTAATCTGCCTCCCCCACCCGCCCCAGTCAGCACTGACAGACTTCAGTGAGCCGGACAGCGCACACAGTGGGGGCTTCAGATGTTTATACCAAGGCCCACCCTCTTAAACTGTGCAGGTGCTTCTTCACTAGGGCAAGTGTGACGGAGAGCCAGAGCGGCAGCTGGGCCTCTTCCCCAGGAAACCAGCTCAAACTCCCCACACCCAAGTCTACCAACCATAGAGTGATACAAAAACCAGCTCTGGCACATACTGGTTCCAGCCTTTTTTGTTTTTTAAAGATTCTGTTTATTTATTTGAGGGGGAGGGGAGCACAAGCAGGGGGAGGGGCAGAGGGAGAAGCAGGCTTCCCTAGGAGCAGGGAGCCCGACGTGGGGCTCGATCCCAGGACCCTGGGATCATGACCTGAGCCGAAGGCAGACGCTTAACCACTGAGCCACCCAGGCGCCCCTGGATCTTGTTTTTTTATCCATTCTGATACCCTGTGTCTACTGATGGAGCATTTAGTTTGTTTACATTCATAGTGAGTACGGATATGAATTTGCCTTTGTGTTACTTGTAAAGTCACTGTTCCTGTAGATTTTCTCTGTTCCTTTCCTGTCTTCGTTGGCTTGTGGTCTTTCTTTCCCTCTCAAAGGGTCCCCTTTAATTTCTTGCAGGGCTGATTTAGTGGTTATGAACTCGTTTAGTTTTTGTTTGTCTAAGAAACTCTTTACCTCTCCTCCTATTCTGAATGATAGCCTTGCTGGATCAAGTATTTTTGGCTGCAGATTTTTCCTGTTCAACACGTTGACTATATCATGCATCACCCTTCTGGCCTGTTAAGTTTCTGTGGAGAGATCTGCTGCTAACCTTATTTGTCTTCCCTTGTAATTTAGGGATTTCTTTTCCCTTGATGCTCTCAGGATGTTTTCCTTATCTCTATATTTTGCAAATTTTACTACAATATGTCTTGGTGTTGCCCTATTTTTGTCGATTTTGGTCGGAGTTCTCTGTGCCTCTTGGATTTGGATGTCTGTTTCCTTCACCAGATTAGGGAGGTTTTTCAGCTATAATTTCCTTAAGTAAACCTTCTGCCCCATTTCTCTCTTCTTCTTCTTCTGGGACTTCTATGATATGAATGTTGTTATGCTTTATGATGTCGCTGAGTTGCCTAAGCCTACATTTGTGATGTAATATTTTTCTTTCTCTCTTCTTTTCAGCTTCATTATTTTCCATAATTTTATTTTTTATATCACTTATTCATTCTTCTGCTTCTTCCATCCTTGTGGTCATTACATCCATTCGGTTTTGCATCTCGGTTATAGCACTTTTTATTTCACACTGACTAGTTTTTAGGTCTTATCCCCATGGTAAGGGACTCTCTGGTGTCGTATACTTTTTTCAAGCCCAGTTAGTATCCTTATGATTGTTGTTTTAAAATCTGGGTCAGGTATATTACTTATATCTGTTTTGAATAGATCCCTGGCTCAGACCTTTTCTTGTTCTTTCTTTTGGGATGAATTCTTCCCTCTTGGCATTTTGCCTAAGTCTCTGTCTTCCATGTGTTAGGAAAGCCTTTATGTTTCCTCCTCATGAGAGTAATGAGCTTATTAAGAAGAGGTCATTAAAAAAAAAAAAGACGAAGAAGAGGACATATACTGACCAGGGCCTGGCACTGTGGGAAGTGTTTCTGGTGTATGCTCTGTGCACTCTGCTGCTCTGTTTTGGCTGCTCTTTCCCTCAGGTCAGTTCTCTGCAGAGTTTCACCCTACCTTCAGTGAGGCGTGTTTGACCCTTGTGCAGTGTGTGGTGAGTCTTAAGTCGGTGTGCTGTAGTCTCCTTGTTAAAAAGGCTAGATCCAGGGGCCCCCTGGGCGGCTCAGTCAGTTAAGTGTCTGCCTTCGGCTCAGGTCATGATCCCAGGGTCCTGGGATCGAGCCCCACATTGGGCTCCCTGCTTCCCCCTCTCCCACTCCCCCTGCTTGTGTTCCCTCTCTCACTGTGTCTCTCTCTGTCAAATAAATAAATAAAATCTTAAAAAAAACAAGATCCATCTCTATGCTGCCTACAAGAAACTCACTTTAGACTTAAAGACACTTGTATATTGAAAATGAGGGGATGGAGAACCATCTATCATGCTAATGAACAACAAAAGAAAGCCAGAGTAGCCACACTTATATCAGACAAACTAGATTTTAAACTAAAGACTGTAACAAGAGATATAAAAGGACACTATAATAAAGGGGTCTATCCAACAAGAACATCTAACAATTGTATATATTTATGCCCCCAAAATTGGAGTACCCAAATATAAAAATCAATTAATAACAAACTTAACGAAAGTCATCAATAATACAGTAATATTAAGGGACTTTAACACTCCACTTACAGCAATAGACAGATCATATAAGCAGAAAATCAACAAGGAAACAATGGCTTTAAAAACAAACTGGACCAGAGGCACCTGCATGGCTCAGTGGTTAAGCGTCTGCCTTCGGCTCAGGTCATGGTCCCAGGGTCCTGGGATCAAGCCCCGCATCGGGCTCCCTGCTCTGCAGGAAGCCTGCTTCTCCCTCTCCCACTCTCCCTGCTTGCGTTCCCTCTCTCACTGTGTCTCTGTCAAATAAATAAAATCTTAAAAAAAAAAAACTGGACCAGATGGAGTTAACAGATAGATTCAGAACATTTCATCCGAAAGCACCAGGATACACATTCTTTTTGAGTGCACATGGAACATTCTCCAGAAGAGATCACACGCTGGGTCACAAACAAGGCCTCAATAAATACAAAAAGACTGAGATCATACCATGCATATTTTCTCACCACAATGCTATGAAACCTGAAGTCAACCACAAGAAAAAGTATGGAAAAACCACATACATATGGAGGTTAAAAAACACCATACTAAAGAATGAATGGGTGAATCAGAAAATTAAAGAAATAAAAAAAATACATGGAAGCAAATGAAAATAGGACAGGCCAAAATCTGTGGCATGTAGCATAAGCAGTCCTAAGAGAGAAGTATACTGCAACACAGGCCTACCTCAAGAAGTAAGAAAAGTCTCAAATATACAACCTAACCTTACACCTAAAGGAGCTAGAAAAGGAACAGTAAATAATGACCAAAGGAAGCAGAAGAAGGGAAATAAGAAAGATTAGAGCACAAATAAATGATATAAAAACAAAAAAAACCCAGAACAAATCAGTGAAACTAGGAGCTGGTTCTTTGAAAGAATTAATAAGATTGATAATCCCCTAGCCAGACTTACAAAAAAAAAAAAAAAATAGAGAGAAAGGACCCAAATAAATAAAATCACAAATCCAAGAGGAGAGATTGCAACCAATACCACAGAAGTACAAACAATTATGAGAATATTATGAAAACTAATATGCCAATACACTGGGCAATCTGGAAGAAATGGATAAATTCCTAAAAACATATAAACTACCAAAAGTGAATCAGAAAGAAATAGAAAATGTGAACAGACCCATACCAGCAAATAAAGTAAATCAGTAATCAAAAATCTCCCAACAGATGGAAGTCAGGGCTAGATGGTTTCTCAGGGAAATTCTACCAAACATTTAAGGAAGAGTTAATACCTATTCTTCTCAAATTGTTCCAAAAAAAAAAAATGGAAGAAAACCTTCCAAACTCATTCTATGAGGCCAGCATCACCTTGATTCCAAAACCAGAGAAAGATCCCGATGAGGCCAATATCCCTGATGAACATGGATGCAAAAATAGTCAACAACATACTAGCAAATTAAATCCAACACTACACTAAAAGAATCATTGAGCACAATCAAATGAGATTTATTCCTGGGCTTACAAGAATTGTTTGACATTTGCAAATCAATCAACATGATACACCACATTAATGAAAGAAAGGTAAGAACCATATGATCCTCTCAATAGATGCAGAAAAAGCATTTGACAAAGTACAACATAAAAACCTTCCACAAAGTCGGGATAGAGGACACATACCTCAACATCATAAAGGCCATGTATGAAAGACTTACTAATATCATCCTCAATGGGGACAAATAGAGCTTTTCTTCCAGGGTCAAGAACAAAATAGGGATGTCCACTCTCACCATTATTATTTAAAATAGTATCAGAAGTCCTAGCCTCAGCAATCAGACAACAAAAAGAAACAAAAGGCATTCAAATCCACACAGAAGTCAAACTTTCACTATTTGCAGACAACATGATACTCTATTTAGAGAACCCAAAAGACTCCAGCAAAAAATTGCTAGAACTGATACACAAATTCAGTAAAGTTGCAGGATACAAAATCAATGTAGAAATCTCTTGCATTTCTATATACCAATAATGAAGCAGCAGAAAGAGAAATCAAGGAATTGATCCCATTTACAATTGCACCAAAACAATCATACCTAGGAATACACCTAACCAAAGAGGTAAAAGATCTGTACTCTGAAAACTATAGAACACTTATGAAAGAAATTGAGGAAGACACAAAGAAATGGGAAAACATTCCATGCTCATGGATTGAAAGAACAAATGGGAAAATGTCTACATTACCTAAAGCAAACTATATATTTAATGCAATCCCTATCAAAATACCAGAGGTATTTGCCACAGAGCTAGAACAAACAACAGTAAAATTTGTATGGAACCACAATAGATCCCGAATAGCCAAAGTAATCTTGAAAAACAAAACCAAAGCTGGTGACATCACAATTCCAGACTTCAAGCTCTATTACAAAGCTGTCATCATCAAGACAGAATGGTACTGGCACAAAAACAGACACATCGATCAATGGAACAGAATAGAGAGCCCAGAAATGGGCGCAGTCCTATATGGTCAACTAATCTTCAACAAAGCAGGGAAGAATATCCAATGGGAAAAAGAAAGTCTCTTCAACAAATGGTGTTGGGAAAATTGGACAGTCACATGGAGAAGAAACTGAACCACTGTCTTACACCATACACAAGAATAAACTCAAAATGGATAAAGGACCAAAATGTGACAGGAATCCATCAAAATCTTAGAGAAAAACACAGGCACCAACCTCTTTGAAGTTGCCTTACCAACTTCTTACTAGATATGTTGTTAGAGGCAAGGGAAAGAAGAGCAAAACTGAACTATTGGGACTTTTGCACAGTGAAGGAAACAATCCATAAAACTAAAAGGCAACCTATGGAATGGGAGAAGATATCTACAAATAACATATCTGATAAAGGGTTAGTATCCAAAATCTAAAAAGAACTTATCAAACTTAATACCCACAAACCAAATAATCCAATTAAGAAATGGGCAGAAGACATGAATAGAATGCCAAAGAAGGCATCCAGATGGCTAACAGACACATGAAAAGATGCTCAACATCACTCATCATCAAGGAAATACAATTCAAAATCAGGATGAGATACCTCCTCACACCTGTCAGAATGGCTAAAATTAACACCACCAGGAACAACAGATGTTGGCAAGGATGCGGAGAAAGGGGAGCCCTCTTAAACTGTTGGTGGGACTGCAAACTAGTGTAGCCACTCTGGAAAACAGTATGGAGGTTCCTCAAATAGTAAAAATAGTAATACCCTATGATCCAGCAATTGCACTACTAGGTATTTACCCAAAGGATACAAAAATACTGATTTGAAGGGGCACATGCACCCCAATGTTTATAGCAGCACTATCAACAATAGCAAAACTATGAAAAGAGTCCAAATGTCCACAGACTGACGGATGCATAAAGAAGACGCAGTGAATGCAATGGAATTTTACTCAGCCATCAAAAAGACTGATATTGGGGCGCCTGGGCGGCTCAGTCGTTAAGCGTCTGCCTTCAGCTCAGGTCATGGTTCCAGGGTCCTGGGATCGAGTCCCGCATCGGGCTCTCTGCTCTGCAGGAAGCCTGCTTCTCCCTCTCCCACTCCCCCTTGCTTGTGTTCCCTCTCTCACTGTGTCTCTCTCTGTCAAATAAATAAATAAAATCTTAAAAAAAAAAAAAAAAAAGACTGATATCTTCTCATCTGCATTGATGTGAATGGAACTAGAGGGTATTATGTATGCTAAGCAAAGTAAGTCAGTCAGAGAAAGACAAATACCATATGATTTCACTCATTTATGGAATTTAAGAGAAAAAAAAAGAAACAGATGAACACAGGGGAAGGAACTAAAAAAAAGAGGGGGAGGTATACCACAAGAGATTCTTTATTATAGAGAACAAACAGGCTTGCTGGAGGGGAGGTGGGCAGGGGACGGGCTAAATGGGTAATGGTATTAAGGAGGGTACTTGTTGTGATGAGCACTGGGTGTTATAGGTAAGTGATGAATCACTAAATTCTAGTCCTGAACCAATATTACAGTATATGTTAACTAACTAGAATTTAAATAAAAACTTGAAAAAAAAAAGACTCATTGAGTGGCAAAGCTTGCAGGGACTAAGGCAGCCCAACACCAACCATCTTGTGCGTTAAAAGATGAGGAAGGGGAGCCTGGATGGCGCAGTCAGTTAAGTGACCAACTGTTGGTTTTAGCTTGGGTCCTGATTTCAGGGTCGTGAGACTTGGCCCCACATCAGGCTCTGTGCTCAACCTGGAGTGTGCTCTCCTTCTCTCTCTGCCCCTCCCACTTGTGCTCTCTCTCAATAAATGAGGAAAGTAAATCACATTTTTAAATACAGTGTAGACACTGACGCTACAGAACCACACCCATACCACAAACACTACCTTGCCTGCCTCATCTTTTCTCCAATCTCTCTTTTCTCTTCCTCCTTTTTCCTTCCTAGACACCAAACGTTTAGTGAGGCCAGCTGGACTATGGGCTAAAAATGTCATGGGCCTGGCCTTTCAAAAAGACAGGAGTAATTACTTGCCTAAAGCCTTTCTTCAAACACACTTACCTTGAAGTTGAAGCCATGATGAACTGGGAACATAGAGTTGTCTATATGTGCAGAGTCAAAGAATCTGTAAGACAACAGAAGTTTATTTTTAAAAAACTGTATCTTAATTAGCAAGGCAATAGGACCTTCTCCACCATTTAAGGGAAAAGACATCTCTAGCTTAAGGTTCACCAGCAACCAGAAGGGGATGAATTGAGTACACACAGGAGATAGTGTCTAGTCAACTGGCTAATCAGAGGGAAAAACAATGAGCTCTCTACCTCACACCAAAATATATCGTAGGGCAAAGTTGTTCACCATCAGAGCTATTGGCATGTGGGCTGGATGAGCCTTTGCTGTGTGGGGCTGTCCTGTGTATTACAGAATGTTAGCTTTCCAGGCCTCTACTCACTAGATACCAGTAGAACACCAATCCCCTAACTGTGGAAATCAAAAATGTTTCCAGACATTGCCATGTGTCCCATGGGGGACAAAACTGCACCTGGTTGACCCAACAGAACCTATTGTAATAGTATAAATATTTTCTAACAATGCTGCCCAATATGGTAGACATGAGCCACACGTGGTTATTAAACATCTGATATATATGGCTAGCGTGCCTGAGAAAGTGAGTTTTTAATTTTATGTAATTTTAATTAATTTTAATGAAAACAGTCACATGTGCTTGGCCAGTGTCCCCTGTATTAGACAGTGAAGTCCTAGATGTATAAAGAACTAACTATGAAACAACATTCTCTTAACAACCAGTGGATCAAAGAAAAGATTAAAGGGGAAATTGAAAAGTATCTTGAGGGGCACCTGGATGGCTCAGTTGATTAAGCATTCAACTCCTGATTTTGGCTCAGGTCATGATCTCAGAATCGTGAGACTGAGCCCCACGTCAGGCTCTGCACTGAGTATGGAGCCTGCTTAAGATGCTCTCTCTCCCTTTCCCTGTGCCCCGCCCCCCCCAACTAGTGTGCTCTCTTTCCCAAATAAATAAATAAATAGTATCTTGAAACAAATGAAAAAGAGAACACAACATACCAAAACATTTAAGTTGCAGCAAAAGATTTCTAGGAGACGCTTAATGCTATAAACACATACATAAAGAAAACAGAATGATCCCAAATAAAAAACTTAACTTTACACCTCAAGGAACTATAAAAAGAATAGATGAATGGATAAAGAAAAAATGGTGTATATATATACATACACAATGGAATATTATTCAGCCATAAAAAAGAATGAAATCTTGCCATTTGCAACAACATGGATGGAGCTAGAGTATAATGCTAAGTGAAATAAGTGAGTCAGAGAAAGACAAATACTATATGATTTCATTCACATGTGTAATTTAAGAAACAAAAAATGAGCAAAGGAAGAAAAAGAGAGAGAGAGAAAAACCAAGAAATGACTCAACTACAGAGAACAAACTGATGGCTACCAGAAGGGAGGTGAGTGGGAGGATGGGTAAAATAGGTGATGGGGATTAAGGAGGGCATGCCACTTATGATGAGCACAGGGTGATGTATGGAAGTGCTGAATCACTATATTGTACACCTGAAACTAATATAACACTGTATATTAACTATACTGGAATTTAAAATTAAATTAAAATTAAAAAAAAAAAAAGAATAACCTAAGCCCAAAGTTAGCAGCAGAAAGGAAATAAAAGACTGGAGCAAAAATAACAGAGAACAGAAAAATAATAGATGAGATTAACAAAACTATGAATTAGTTTTTTGAAAAGATGAACAAAACTGACAAATTTCTAGCTACAGTATCCAAGAAATAAAGAGAACCCAAATAAACAAAATTACAAATGAAAGAGGAGAAACTATAACTGATACCATAGAAACAAAAGATCATAGAGGCTACTATGAATGATTACTGATTATATGCCAACAAACCGAACAACCTAGAAAAAGTTGATAAACTCTCAGAAACACACATTCTACCAAGACTGAACCAGGAGAAACAGAAAATTTGAACAGTCCAATTACCAGCAGAAAGACTGAATCAGTAATGCAAACTCTCCCAACCAAAAAACAAACGAGAAAACAAAAATGAAAAGCAAAATCCTAACACCAAATGCACTCACTGGTAAATTTTACCAAACATTTAAAGAAAAATTAATGCCAGTTCTTCTCAAACTCATCCAAAAAAAAAAAAAAACCAAAGAGAAGGAACACCTCAAACTTCTAAGATGAGCATTACTCCCATACCAAAGCCTGATAAGAATATTACAAGATGAGGCTGGTTCAAAAGACAAATATAGAGGAGGTGATGTCAGCAGATGGTGGACTACTAAGCTCCAGGCCTTCATTCCCCATGGAAATGCAAGTTAACAACAATATATGAACCTGTACACCTTTGTGAGAACTCTAGAGACCACCTGAATTGGTGTAGGACCAACAGAAAAATAAGATGGGATTCCATTGAAAAGGGTAGAAAAAGTTCATGGCATTCTGTGCACAGACAGATCTCTCCCTAGTCAGATCAGTAAGGTACAACTAGGGTAAATACAGTGACTCCTCCCTTGGGATGGAAATCAGAGTAGACTATGAGTCCAACATTCTGGCTTGTCTTGGGGCTGCCTGAGGAATAAATTTCTGTGTCATCAGACGTGGAACACTGATGGGAATGGCAGCAGTTTGGAGGTTACTGAAAATGTAGGCAAGTGTCACAGTACACCAGAGCTGCAGAAATTCTTCAGTTTTACATGAAGATGCCAGGGAGAGATAAAGATTATACACTTCTGGGAAGAAATTCAGGACAAGCTGCTCATGGAAATTGAGACAATTAAAAGTACACACTCAAGTCCAGAGACTATATCACCAGAAAATGTTGGTGAGGTTCCGAACTTCTAGGTGGGCTGACTGGTGAAGTATTCCCCTGAACAAAGCCAGTCCATAAAGACTGAGAGAGGAGGCTGGTTTTTGTTTTGTTCTGTTTTTTTTTTTGAATGGCCAAATCTCAACAACAGATCACAAGCATACAAAGAAACTGGGAAACATGGTCCAGTGACAGAAACAAAATAAAACTCCAGAAATGGGTCCTAAAGAAAGGCAGACTGCTGAATTTCATGGTGAAGAATTCAAAACAATTTGTTAAAGATATTCAATGAGCTAAAAGAGAACAGAGACACAAAATGAGGAAATGAACAAAATGAGAATATTGACAAAAAGATAGAAACCATAAAAAGAAGCAAACAAATTCTGGAGCTGAAAAATACAATAACAGAGCCAAAGATACTAGAAGAAAACTAAAGACCAATATTGATGAATATTGATCCTCAAGAAAATATTATTAGCAAAGTAAATTCAATAGTACATTGAAAGGATTATATACCAGAACAAAGTGGGATTTATTTCTGGAATGCAAGGATAGTTCAACATGAGAAAAAAAAAAAATCAATGTAATATACCATGTGAAGAGAATGAAAGGCAAAAAACCATATGTTCACATCAAATAATGCAGAAAAAACATTTAACAAGATTTAACACTTTTATGATAAAAAATCTTAACTATGAATAAAAGGAAACCAACTCAACATAATAAAGACCAGACATGAAAAAAAAAAAATCACAGCTAATATACAAAACAGTGAAAGACTGAAAGCTTTTCCTCTAAAAACAGGATCAAGATAAAGTTGCTTCTTCTGGCCTTTCTATCAAACATAGTACTAGAAGTCTTAGCCAGAGCAATTAGGCAAGAAAAAGAAATAAAAGGCATCCAAACTGGAAAGAAAGAAGTAGAATTATCTGTTTGCAAATAGCATGATCTTATATGTAGAAAGCCTAAAAATTAAAAAAAAAAGTTAGAATAAACACGTTCAGCAAAGTTGCAGAAATCAAAATCAACACATCAAAAATCAGTTGCATTTCTATACATTAACAATTTGAAGTGGAAATTAGGAACACAACTCCATTTACCACAGCACTGAAAAGAATAAATATTTAGGAAGAATCCTAACCAAAGAGGTGAAAGAATTTTACACTGAAAATTACAAAACATAAAGTAATTTTTAAAAAAACACACAAAAAATAGATATCTTGTGTTCATGGATTGGTAGACTTAATATTGTTAAAATGTTGATACTACACAAAGTAATCTATGGATTCAATGCAATCTCTATCAAAATCCCAACAGCATTTTTTTTCTTGCAGAAATAGAAAAATCCATCCTAAAATCATTTGGTATCAAAGTACCCCAAATAGCCTAAATAATTTTGGAAAGGAAGAACAAAGTTTGAGAATTTACATTTCCTCATTTCAATAGATATTACAAAGCTAAAGAAATTGAAACAGTGTGGCACTGGTATAAAGACAGATATAGAGACCAGTGAATTATAACAGAGCCAGAAATAACCCCTCATGTATATGGTCAGGTAATCTTCAAAATGGATGTAAAAACTACTCAATAGGGAAAGGACAGTCTCTTTAACAAATGGTGTTGAAAAAACTGGGTATCTACATGCAAAAGAATAAAGGTGGGCTCTTACCTTACATCATATACAAAAATAAACTCAAAATGTATCAAAGACCTAAACCTAAGAGTTAAAATTATAAAATTCTTCAAAGAAAACATAGGGAAAAGATTCACAATATTGGATCTGACAATGATTTGTTTCTTTCTTTCTCTCCTTCCTCCCTCCCTCCCTCCCTCCCTTTCTTTTTTAAGTAGGCTCCATACCCAGTGTGCAGCCCAATGCGGGGCCTGAACTCATGACCCGGAAATCAAGATCTAAGCTGAGATCAACAATCGGACACTTAAACGACTGAGCCACCCAGGCACTCCTGGATCTGACAATGATTTCTTGACTATGATACCAAAGCACCAGCAAAAAAGCAAATACAGACAAATGGGGCTACATAAAACTTAAACATGCATCAAGGGATACAATCAAGAGAGTGAAGGGACAACTAACAGAATGGGAAAAATACTTGCAAACTGTATTATTTGACAAGAAGTTAACATACAAATAACTCTTACAACTTCACAGCAAAAAAACAAGTAACCCAATAAAAAAAATGGCCAAAGAACCTGTGTAGAAATTTCTCCAAAGAAGATATGCAAATGGCCAATAAGCATATGAAATGATGCTCAGTATCACTAATCATTAGAAAAATGTAAATCACTACCACAATGAGGTGTCACCTCATACCCATTAGGATGACCACTATAAAAAAACAAAAACAAAACAAAAATAAGAAATATTGGCGAGGATATGGAGAAATTAGAACGCCTGTACACTGCTGACAGGAATGTAAAATAGTGCAACCACTACATAAACAGTATGGTAGTTCCTCCAAAAATTAAAAATTGAACTACCATATGATCCAGCAATCTTACTTCTGGGCATACAGTCAAAAGAATTGAAAGCAGGGTCTCCAAGAGACATCCATCTTCATAGCAGCACTGTTCATCACAGCCAAGAGGTGGGAGCAAATCAAATGTCCATCAAAGATGAACGGATAAAGAAAATGTGGTATATACTTAGAACGGAATATGATTCAGCCTTAAAAAGGAAACCTAGTCACATGTTATAGCATGGCTGAAACTTAGACATGAAGCTAAATGAAATAAACCAGTCATGAAAAAATAAATACTGTAAGAGTCTATTTATAGGAAGTATCTACGGTACTTAAATTCACAGAAACAAAGTAGAATGATGGTTACCAGGGGAGGGAGGAGGGGGAAATGGGAAGATGATGTTTAATGGGCATAGAGTTTCAATGTTGCAAGATAAAAATGTGTTGAAGATTGGCTGCACAACAAGGTAAGCATGTGGGGCGCCTGGGTGGCTCAGTCGTTAAGCGTCTGCCTTCGGCTCAGGTCAGGATCCCAGGGTAGTCTCAGCAGGAAGTCTGCTCAGCGGGAAGTCTGCTTCTCCCTCTCCCACTCCCCCTGCTTGTGTTCCCTCTTTCCCTCTGTCTCTCTCTGTCAAATAAAATCTTTAAAAAAAAAAAAAAAACCCAACAAGGAAAGCATGCTTAACACTACTGAAAAGTGGTTAAAATAGTAAATTCTATTTTATGTTAATTTTTATAATTAAAAATACAGAAGCATTATCATGGAAAAAGGTTACTTCCCAGGGAAAGTTTTTGACTCACTAAAAGGATAGAATAATTTTAAATTTTATGCATTTAATAACTACTTCAAAATAAAAATTAACTGACACTAGGTCTCAAGATGGCAGAGGAGTAGGAGACCTGGATTTCATCTGGTCCCAGGAAATCAACTGGATAGGGATCAAACCATTCTGAACACCTATGAACTCAACAGGAGATCAAAGAAAAGAATAGCAACAACTCTCTGAACAGAAAAGCGACCACTTTCTGGAAGGTAGGACGTGCAGAGAAGTGAATCCGAGGCGATATTCGGGAGGATAGACGGCAGGAGAGGGGGCCTCTGTCGGCCGCTCCTGGCAAGTGATAGAGCAGCAGAGCACAAAATTGGAACTTTGAGAAGTCGGCTCCGCTGAGGGACGTCGCTCCAGGGGCTAAGCGGGGGGGGGAACCCTTGTGGGACAGTGTGGTCTCAGGACCCTCGGGGTCACAGAAAGACCGGGGGTGCCTGAGTGTGGCAGAGCTCCAGGGTATCGGAGCGGGGAAGCCGGCTGCATACACGGAGCCGAGGGGTGGGCTCTGAGCTCGGGGTTGCCATAAACCGTGATCTGCGGCACAGTCAGGCCACTGCTCCTCCAGCAGGGACACAACAAGTGGCAGATCCAGGGAGACTCCCCTTCTTCCCCAGGGAGGACCGGCGCAGGAGCGCACCGCAGGGATCTGCTGGGTTTGGAGACTCCACTTGGGGTCGGGTGCCAGAGATAGAAATGCGCGGTCACTGGCCGGGTGAGGACGGAGTGCGGCTGGAGACCAGGGAGACGGGAGTGACTGACTGCTTTTCTCTGGGGGCTCACTGAGGAGCGGGGCCCCAAGTTCTCGGCTCCTCCGGGGCGGAGATTGGGAGGCCATTTTCACTCTCCGCCTCCAAAGCTGTACGGAAAGCTCGCAGGGAACAAAAGCCCCGGAGAGCAAACCCGAGCAGATTACTTAGCCAGGAGGGGGCAAGGGCGGGGCACTTCCGCCTCCAGGAGAGACATTTGGAAACCACGGCAACAGGCCCCTCCCCAGAAGATCAGCAAGAACAGCCAGCCAAGACCAAGTTTACCGATCAATGAGAACAGCAGAACTCCAGCGCTAGGGGAATAATGCACATGGAATTCATGGCTTTTTTACCATGATTCTTTAGTCTTTCACACTTAATTATTTTTTAACATTTTTTTTTGGAATTTTTCTTTTTCCCTTTTTCAACCAACATCTTATCAATCCTTTTTAAAAAATCATTTTTATTTTTCATTTTTAGAGTCATATTCTATCCTTCATAGTAGTTAACCTTGTTTTTGGTATATATATATAAGTTGTTCCCTCTTTAAAATTTTGGGATACAGTTTCTTCTAACAGATTAAAATATACCCTAAATCTCTAACGTATGGCTTTGTTCTAGTCTCCTGCCTGATCACATTCTCTCCATTTTTTTAAAAAAACTCCCCTTTTTCTTTGTTCAACCAACTTCCTATCAATTCCTTTGGAAAAATCTTTTATAATTTTCATCTTTACAGTCATATTCCATCCCTTCATCATATTAACCCTTATTTTGGTACATATATAAGTTTCTCTTTCTTTAAAATTTTGGGAGGCACTTTCTTCTAACAGACCAAAATACGCCCAAAATCTAGTGTGTGGCACTGATCTATGCAGCAGCCTGATCATATTTGATCATATTCTGTTTTTTTTGTTTTGTTTTGTTCTGTTTTTGTTTTTATCTTTTTCTTTTTCTTTTTTCCTTCTTTCCCTTTCTTTTCCCCCGGTTTCAGGTCTCTTCTGATTTGTTTAGTGTATATTTTCTGGGGATGTTGTTACCCTGTTAGCATTTTGTTCTCTCATTCAACTATTCTCCTCTGGACAAAATGACAAGACGGAAAAAAAATCACCTCAACAAAAAGAACAAGAGGCAGTACCGACTGCCAGGGCCCTAATCAATACTGACATTAGTAAGATGTCGGAACTAGAGTTCAGAATGCTGATTTTAAAGATACTAGCTGGGTTTGAAAAAAGCATGGAAGTTATTAGAGAAACCCTTTCTGGAGAAATAAAAGAACTAAAATCTAACCAAGTCGAAATCAAAAAGGCTATTAATGAGGTGCAAAAAAAAATGGAGGCCCTAACTGCTAGGATAAATGAGGAAGAAGAGAGAATTAGTGATATAGAAGGCCAAACGATGGAAAATAAAGAAGCTGAGAAAAAGAGAGATAAACAACTACTGGACCACAAGGGCAGAATTAGAGAGATAAGCAATACCATAAGACGAAACAACATTAGAATAATTGGGATCCCAGAAGAAGAAGAAAGAGACAGAGGGGCAGAAGGTATATTGGAGCAAATTATAGCAGAGAACTTCCCTAATTTGGGGAAGGAAACAGGCATCAAAATCCAGGAGGCACAAAGAACCCCTCTCAAAATCCATAAAGACAGGTCAATATCCCGACATCTAATAGTCAAACTTACAAGTCTCAGAGACAAAGAGAAAATCCTGAAAGCAGCTCGGGACAAGAGATCGGTAACCTAAAATGGTAGAAATATTAGATTGGCCAAAGACCTATCCACAGAGACCTGGCAGGCCAGAAAGGACTGGCATGATATATTCAGAGCACTAAATGAGAAAAATATGCAGCCAAGAATACTATATCCAGCTAGGCTGTCACTGAAAATAGAAGGAGAGATAAAAAGCTTCCAGGATAAATAAAAAATAAAGGAATTTGCAAACACGAAACCAGCCCTACAGGAAATATTGAAAGGGGTCCTCTAAGGAAAAAAGAGAGCCTAAAAGTAACATAGACCAGAAAGGAACACAGACAATATACGGTAACAGTCACCTTACAGGCAATACAAAGGCACTAAATTCCTATCTTTCAATAGTTACCCTGAATGTAAATGGGCTAAATGCCCCAATCAAAAGACACAGGCTATCAGACTGGATTAAAAAACAAGACCCATCGATATGCTGTCTGCAAGAGGCTCATTTTAGACACAAAGACACTCCCAGATGGAAAGTGAGGGGGTGAAAAACCATTTACCATGCTAATGGACACCAAAAGAAAGCTGGAGTGGCAATCCTTATATCAAGATAGATTTTAAACCAAAGACTGTAATAAGAGATGAGAAAGGACACTATATCCTACTTAAAGTGTCTGTCCAACAAGAAGATCTAACAATTGTAAATATCTATGCCTGTAACATGGGAGCAGCCAGTTATATAAGCCAATTGATAACAAAAGCAAAGAAACACATTAACAACAATACAGTAATAGTGGGAGACTTTAACAACCCCCCTCACTGAAATGGACATATCATCTAAGCAAAAGATCAACAAGGAAATAAAGACTTTAAATGACACACTGGACCAAATGGACTTCACAGATCTATTCAGAACAGTCCATCCCAAAGCAACAGAATACACATTCTTGTCTAGTGCCCATGGAACATTCTCCAGAATAGATTACATTTTACGTCACAAAGCAGGTCTCAACCAGTACCAAAAGACTGGGATCATTCCCTGCATACTTTCAGACCACAATGCTTTGAAACTAGAACCCAATCACAAGAGCAAAGTCGGAAAGAACTCAAATACATGGAGGCTAAAGAGTATCCTACTAAAGAATGAATGGGTCAACCAGGAAACTAAAGAAGAATTTAAAAAATTCATGGAGACAAATAAAAATCAAAACACAACTGTTCAAAATCTTTGGGATACAGCAAAGGCAGTCCTAAGAAGAAAGTATACAGCAATACAAGCCTTTCTAAAGAAAGAAGAAAGGTCTCAAATATACAACCTCACCCTACACCTAAAGGAGCTGGAGAAAGAACAGCAAATAAAGCCTAAACCCAGCAGGAGAAGAGAAATAATAAAGATCGGAGCAGAATTCAATGAAATAGAAACCAAAAGAACAGCAGAACAGATCAACAAAACTAGGAGCTGGTTCTTTGAAAGAATTAACAAGATTGATAAACCCCTGGCCACACTTATCAAAAAGAAAAGAGAAATGACCCAAATCAACAAAATCATGAATGAAAGAGGAGAGATCACAACCAACACCAAAGAAATACAAACAATTCTAAGAACATAGTATGAGCAACTCTAGGCCAGCAAATTAGATAATCTGGAAGAAATGGATGCATTCCTAGAGATGTATCAACTACCAAAACGGAACCAGGATGAAATAGAAAACCTGAACAGACCTATAACCACTAAGGAAATTGAAGCAGTCATCAAAAATTTCCCAAAAAACAAAAGCCCAGGGCCAGATAGCTTCCCAGGGGAATTCTACCAAACATTTCAAGAAGAATTAATACCTATTCTTCTGAAACTGTTCCAAAAAATAGAAATGGAAGGAAAACTTCCAAACTCATTTTATGAGGCCACCATTACCTTGATCCCAAAACCAAACACCCTATTAAAAAGGAGAATTAAAGACCAATATCCTTGATGAACATGGATGCAAAAATTCTCACCAAAATACTAGGCGATAGGATACAACAGTGCATTAAAAGGATTATTCACCACGACCAAGTGGATTTATCCCTGGGCTGCAAGGTTGGTTCAACATCTGCAAATCAATCAATGTGATACAATACATTAATAAAAGAAAGAACAAGAATCATATGATCCTTTCAATAGATGCAGAAAAAGCATTTGACAAAGTAAAGCATCCTTTCTTGATCAAAACTCTTTAGAGTATAGGGACAGAGGGTACATACCTCAATATCATGAAAACCATCTATGAAAAACCCACAGCAAATATCATTCTCAATGGGGAAAAACTGAGAACTCTCCCCCTAAGGTCAGGAACACGGCAGGGATGTCCACTATCACCACTGCTATTCAACATAGTATTAGAAGTCCTAGCCACAGCAATCAGACAACAGAAAGAAATCAAAGGCATCTGAATCGGCAAGGAAGAAGTCAAACTCTCACTCTTTGCAGATGATAAGATATTTTATGTGGAAAACCCAAAAGACTCCACCCCAAAACTGCTAGGACTCATACAGGAATTCAGTCAAGTGGCAAGATATAAAATCAATGCACAGAAATCAGTGGCATTCCTATACACCAACAAGACATAAGAAAGAGAAATTAAGGAGTCGATCCCATTTACAATTGCACCCAAAACCGTAAGATACCTAGGAATAAATCTGACCAAATAGGCAAAGATTCTGTACTCAGAAAACTACAGAATACTCATGAAAGAAATTGAGGACTACACAAAGAAATGGAAAAACGTTCCATGCTCATGGATTGGAAGAACAAATATTGTGAAGATGTCAATGCTACCTAGAGCAATCTACACATTCAATGCAATCCCCATCAAAATACCATCCACTTTTTTCAAAGAAATGGAACAAATAATCCTAAAATTTGTGTGGAACCAGAAAAGACCCCAAATAGCCAGAGGAATGTTGAAAAAGAAAAGCAAAGCTGGCGGCATCACAGTTCCGGACTTCCAGCTCTATTACAAAGCTGTCATCATCAAGACAGTATGGTATTGGCACAAAAACAGACACATAGTTCAATGGAACCCAATAGAGAGCCCAGAAATGGATCCTCAACTCTATGGTCAACTCATCTTTGACAAAGCAGGAAAGAATGTCCAATGGAAAAAAGACAGTCTCTTCAACAAATGGTGCTGGGAAAATTGGACAGCCACATGCAGAAGAAGGAAACTGGACCATTTCCTTACACCACACACAAAGATAGACTCAAAATGGTTGCAAGACCTCAATGTGAGACAGGAGTCCATCAAAATCCTAAAGGAGAACAAAGGCAGCAACCTCTTCGACCTCAGCCGAAGCAACTTCTTCCTAGAAATATCGCCAAAGGCGAGGGAAGGGCAAAAATGAATTATTGGGACTTCATCAAGATAAAAAGCTTTTGCACAGCAAAGGAAACAGTCAACAAAACCAAAGACAACCAACAGAATGGTAGAAGATATTTGCAAATGACATATTAGATAAAGGGCTAGTATCCAAAATCTATAAAGAACTTATCAAACTCAACACCAAAGAACAAATGATCCAATCAAGAAATGGGCAGAAGACACGAACAGACATTTTCCCAAAGAAGACATCCAAATGGCCAACAGACACATGAAATAGTGCTCAACATCGCTTGGCATGAGGGAAATCGAAATCAAAATCTCAATGAGATACCACCTCACACCAGTCAGAATGGCTAAAATTAACAAGTCAGGAAACGACAGATGTTGGCGGAGATGCGGAGAAAGGGGAACCCTCCTACACTGTTGGTGGGAATGCAAGCTAGTGCAGCCACTCTGGGAAACAGTATGGAGGTTCCTCAAAAAGTTGAAAATAGAGCTACCCTACAACCCAGCAATTGCACTACTGGGTATTTAGTGATACAAAAGTAGGGATCCGAAGGGGTACGTGCACCCCGATGTTTATAGCAGCAATGTCCACAATAGCCAGACTGTGGAAAGAGCCAAGATGTCCAACGACAGATGAATGGATAAAGAAGAAGTGGTATATATATACAATGGAATATTATGCAGCCATCAAAAGGAATGAGATCTTGCCATTTGCAATGATGTGGATGGAACTGGAGGGTGTTATGCTGAGCGAAATGAGTCAATCAGAGAAAGACATGAATCATATGACCTCACCGATATGAGGAATTCTTAATCTCAGGAAACAAACTGAGGGCTGCTGGAGTGGTGGGGGGCGGGAGGGATGGGTGGCTGGGTGATAGACATTGGGGAGGGTATGTGCTATGGTGAGCGCTATGAATTGTGTAAGACTGTTGAATCATAGACCTGTACCTCTGAAACAAATAATACATTATATGTTAAAAAAAAAAAAAAGAAGAAGAAGAAGATAGCAGGAGGGGAAGAATGAAGGGGAGGAAATTGGAGGGGGAGACGAAATATGAGAGACTGTGGACTCTGAAAAACAAACTGAGGGTTCTAGAGGGGGTGGGGTGGGGGGATGGGTTAGTCTGGTGATGGGTATTAAAGAGGGCATGTTCTGCATAGAGCACTGGGTGTTATATGCAAACAATGAATCATGGAATGCTCCATCAAAAACTAATAATGTAATGTATGGTGATTAACATAACATAATTATATTAATTTAAAAAAATGAACTGACACAAACAAATCTATCACCAATAATGACAGATTTCAATATATCTCTTTCAGAGATTAATGATCAAGCAGACAAAATTCCTGAGACTTGAACAGCAGAACTGACATGTTGAATTGATCTTAAATAAACAGCAGTGATGTCTAGCAAGATGGCAGAACAGAAAATCCCCAGCTTGTGTCTCCCTACACAATGATCTAGCAGCCAACCATGGAAAAAGTGCTTTTGTAGGAGCTTTGGGATCCAGGTAGAAGGCTTCAAAACCTGGGTGAACCCCAAGACCAAGGGGCTCCTCTTTGAAAAGACAGGCCAGCACTCTGGTTGCAAGCTCACCCAATGTGACCTGTCCTACAATCCACAAGTAGTCCCAACTCTCTAGGGACTCAGCTCCAGGCCTACTTGGTCCTACTCCTGCAACCAGTCCCATGTGCCAAGAAACTCAGGAAGAGCCACACTGTACACACCCCAGTAACAGGCCTGCCAGCCTTGCACCAGACTATGGATCCCAGTGAAGCTCTGTGTCCAAGCTCTAGCCATGCCCTTAGTCCTGCTCACTCAGGAACCCTGCACTCCCCATCCATGCCTCTGGTATTAGGCCTGCCAATGTCAGTGTCAGCTACGGACCCTTAAGCGGCCCGGAGATTTGGTTTCAGCCTCTCTCTGCCAGTCTAGGGGAAGCCCAGGGAACCAGGAGGAGACACACCTATCCAAGAGCTGGGAGGCAGACCTGCTCACCTTAGTCCCAGCTGTGGACCCTGAAGCAGAACTGTGATCCAGCTCCAGCCTTGCTTGGATGTGCTCCTAAAGGGAGTCGCATCTACCTGGGGAACCACATCTGTCTGCAGAAAGTATTAACCATAAAGAAAATGACTGATAAATTACGCCACATTTAAACTAAGAACTTCTTGGTTTATCAGGAGAAACTCATAAATAGAAAAAGTTATCTGTAACAGATATAAGGGATTAGCATCTAGGAGATATAAAGAATTTAAGACATATAAAGAAATCACAGGAACAATTAAGAAAAACATAACACAACAGGGAAATGGGCGAAAGGATATCAGGAGGCACTTCTCAAAGGAAATACAAACAGCACACAGACATGCAAAGACAGTCAATCTCATTACTATTCAGGAAATAAAAATTTTAACTACAATTGCGATATTATTTTGCATATACTAGTTTGGCTTTTTTTTTTTTTTTTTAGTTTCAGAGGTAGAGTTTAGTGATTCATCAGTTGCATAAAACACCCAGTGCTGATTACATCAAGTGCCCTCCTTAATGCCCATCACCCAGTTACCCCATCCCCCCCACCCCCTCCCCTCCAGCTACCCTCAGTTTGTTTCCTAGAGTTAAGAGTCTCTTATGGTTTGTCTCCCTCTCTGATTTTGTCTTATTTTATTTTTCCCTCCCTTCCCCTATGATCCTCTGTTTTGCTTCTTAAATTCCACATGTAATTGACTTTCTCTGACTGACTTATTTCAGTTAGTATAATACCCTCTACTTCCATCCATATCATCGCAAATGGTAAGATTTCGTTCTTTTTTTTTTTTTAAAGATTTTATTTATTTGTGAGAGAGAATGAGAGACAGAGAGCACGAGAGGGAGGAGGGTCAGAGGGAGAAGCAGACTCCCCGCCGAGCAGGGAGCCCGATGCGGGACTCGATCCCGGGACTCCAGGATCACGACCTGAGCCGAAGGCAGTCGCTTAACTGACTGAGCCACCCAGGCGCCCGGTAAGATTTCATTCTTTTTGATGGCTGCATAATATTCCATTGTGTGTGGGGGGGGGGTATATACCACATCTTCTTTATCCATTCACCTGTAGATGGACTTCTGGGCTCTTTCCATACTTTGGCAATTGTGGACATTGCTGCTATAAACATTGGGGTGCATGTGCCCCTTCAAATCACTATGTTTGTATCCTTTGGATAAATACCTAGTAGTGCAACTGCTGGGTCATAGCTCTATTTTTCACTTTTTGAGGAATATCCATACTATTTTCCAGAGTGCCTGCACCAGCTTGCATTCTAGGTTGGCAAAAATTTTAAAGACACACATTATCAAGTGTTGGAGAAGTCAATGAGTAATATTAGAAGCCCCATACTGCTGAAGGGAGTGTAAATAACGCATTAGTATCTACTAAAGTTGAACACACCCAAACCCACCCACCCGGCAATCCACCCCAGGTGTTTACCCTGGAGCAGGCATTCTCAGCCTTAGCACTGGTACCTGGAGCTCAACAATTCTTTAGTGTGCGAGAGGGGTGGAGGACATGGGGAAGGCTGTCCTGCACGTCACAGAATGTTTAGCAGCAGGGGTGGACTGTACCCGTTAGATACAGTAGCTCCCCACTTGCCAGGCAGGACAACCAAAAGTGTCTCCCTGTCTCCTCCACACCCATTTTGCCCCTCCCCATGCCACCCCACCCTATTAGATCACCACTGCTCTAATGGACCTACCGTACCTGTGCACCAGAAGACCAGAACGAGAATGCCCACTCCAACACTGTTTATTTACGATAGCAGAAACCGGAGACAGCCCCAATGGCCAACACTGGAACGGATGCAGTACCATGCGACAGAAAAAGTGAATGAAGAACTTCAGCCACACACCCCACTGAATGAATCGCAAAAATATACTGAGCAAAACACCCCAGAAAGCTTGCCACATGCTTCATTTTACAAGGACCAAAAAGTTAAAACAAAACATATATATATAATCTGCAAACACACACACGGTAAAACTATAAAGAAAAGCAAGGAAATGATTAAAAGGAACTGCAGGATAGTGGTTACCTCTGAAGAGAAAAGATGCAATTGGAGCAGACACACAGAGGATTTCTAAGGTTTTAGTAAAGTTCTATTTCTTAAACTGAGTGGGAGAGTCAGAGTTGTTTCATTATCCCGGCTCATACGCATTTTATATGTATTTTTGCACACTCACACATGCACACACAAAGGCAAATACTACTGGGGCGACCTGCTCAGTGCCCCTCAGGTGGGCAGCGGTCTGCAGCGATGAGGGAGTGGCAAGCAGAAAGTGTTCATCTGGGGTGTTTCAGAACACATGTATCTTGCACAGCAGGCGGAAGAAGATTAGAAAACAGTCATGTCCCCACTCTACAGTCTCACGAAGACTCTCCTTACAGAACCCTTATTTCTCCAGTCCCAGCCTGCCCACACCACAGCTCGTCTCTGACCGCCTCACCTCCTCCTCTGCTCTCCTTGACGCTGCATGTAACTTCCCCTACAGCTTTTGAGAAAAGCTCGCTGCCCAACCAGACCACAAGATGCAGCATCCTGGAAACGAGTCTCCACGGGCCCTCGGGGAATCTGAGTACGTGACCATGACCTCTTTGGGTCTCCCACCTCCCTTCCCTGCAGACCTTCCTGGGCACTCAGGCAGGCTGGCTGTGGATGCTAGGTGTCTAAAGAGTGGGAGAAAGACCTGGTCCTTCAAACTCTCCCCACTTCCCATTCACAAGTCAGCAGCCTGGTAAGAATGTAGACGACAGAGCCACCAGTGGTGAGCTCTGTGACCACAGGCAAGTCACTGACCTTGTCTCACCTATAAAATGGGATCTTCAAGGTACCAATCCTAGTAGGGTTGCTGTGAGGACAAGAGTCAGTGCATGTGAAGCTCTATAAGCATTAGCTATCATTTCAGATCCACAACCCCTCACCCACAATTCTCACAAGTCAAAAATGCTGGGAAAACTGAACATTTCTTCAAACTTTAGCAACAAACTCTGGCAGCAAAATCTAAAATGATGGGAGGCTCTTTGCAATGTCTATTTCTATTCCTAACTGTAGATATCCATACATTTTGCTACAGAAATTCTGTGTTTGATTAGGGGTGCTTTAGTATGACTTCGATAAAAATAAAAAAACAAACACGTCTGGCTGGTTTGGGGTCAGAGAGTGTGACCTCCTGTGCTACCACTTCCGCCGGGCCCACCTCAGCAGCTCACCTCATCACCCTTTTCTCTGTTGTGCCCCAGGCCCTCCTCTTCCATTCACCAGCACTCAGTGACAGCCCCCACCCAGTCATTGTGACATGGGCCCATCCTTACACCCAGCTGAGAACCTCTCAGGTCACAATTGCAAGGGTCCTGGAATTAGGTCAAGGCCACCAACCAGCCTGGTCCCCAGGGCCCCCCACCCAGCCCTGCCTCGGCTTGTCCTTCTTCAAGTCAAGGGTTCCTCTCATACAGCTTCTACCAGCTTTCACCTTGATTACCACATGCTGACCTCACCATGTGCCCCATGGCCAGGCAGGTGCAGAATTTATTCACCCTTATATCCCCAGAAGCCAACACAGCTCCTCGCATGCCCCCAGTGAATACTTGCTGAACTGAACAACTCACACCACAGAGCAAATGACTGTAGTTCAGGGAACCCAATCCACCTCCTCCTCCAACAGGCCTTCATTTCCATTTCACCTACAGACTCTGAGCCAGCTATTTAGAATAGAACTAGGAACTACTGATATATGCTTGACCCTAACCAAAATATATTTGTAAAGATTCTCTGAAACCATGCACAGGAAATGGAGAGTAGGAGAGAGTCTGTCAATGAAGTCAGTTAACACAGTGGATTCAACCAGGACGGAAAGGGAAGCTAAGCAGTAAGAACAGCAGAAGCTACTTCTCCCTTTCAATGCTCCTCTGGCTGTTCTCTCTAGGTTCTCCATCCCCGCCTGTGTGGCTCCCTCTCGCCCTGCCTGACAGCACCAACAGAGAAATGGAACAAGAGTACGCCGTGCCCCTATATGCTAAGCAAATTCCCAACAACAATAACGTTCAGGTAGAGGCTGTTAAGCAACCGTATTAAGTACCCCAACACTTCCTCATTCATTTGGAAAACATCAAAAGTGTGTACCAGGTGCTAAGCATGTATGTGTAAAATTGCCACTTTAACAGGGCTACCAAGGAGAGATGGTGGTAGAGATTAGGATCTGCAAAACAGGACCTGGACCTAGTTAGGGAGGTCACAGAGAACTTCCCTAAGGAAAACATGACTAGATGGAGATCTGCAAGAAGAGTTAAGAATTCCCTGAGTAGAGAGGGAACAGAATCCCGGCAGGGGAAACAGCAAACAAGGAGAGAAGCAAAGCCAGTCAGAGCAGAGCAGGGAACCTGAGGGAGAGGATACAAGAAGAGGCTGGACCAGCCATTTCAGGGCTTTGAGGGCACCATTAAGAAGACTTACCTTTGTCCTACAGCACAGGGAACTTTTATTTATTTATTTTTGCATCTTTAATTTTAAGTTTTTATTTTTTTTAAAGATTTTATTTATTCATTTGAGACACAGAGATAGAGAGCCAGTGAGCATGAGCAGGGAGAGAGAGAGGCAGAGGGAGAGGGAGAAGCAGGTTCCCCGCTGAGCCAGGAGCCTGATGTGAGGCTCGATCCCAGGACCCTGGGATCATGACCTGAGCCGAAGGCAGACGCTTAACCGTCTGAACCACCCAGGCGCCCCTTAAGTTTTTATTTTAATCCTAGTCAACATACAGTGTTATATTAGTTTCACGTATAGAGTGATTCAATAATTCTATGTATCACCTGATGCTCATCACAAGTGCTCTCCTTAATCGCCATCACCCATTTAACCCATGCCCCCACTCCCATCCCCTCCAGTAACCATCAGTTTGTTCTCTATAGTTAACGGTCTGTATCTTAATCTATCTTTTTTTTTTAGTAAAGGGAAATTTTAAAAGATTACAGACAGTATGACACAATCACTTGTCCATTTTAATAAGCTTAGTCTGACTGTGGTGTGGACAACTGAGTGAGGGCACCAAAGCGAGCACAGGGAGACAAAAGGCAGGACGGTGGCTCCCCTGGAGAAAAGTGGGGCAGCCCAGGGAGGGTTCAAAAAGGAAACCAAGTCTGGAGGGACTAGGGGTAGGGAAAGAGCTCATCAGGGAGGCCTTCCGCAGGAGTGGCTGAGTGGCTAGGGTAGGGCGGTATCATTCACAGACTCTGAGGGCACCAGCAGAGGACCAGATGTGCGTGAGCTGAGATATACTCATACTGAGACAGAAATGCTCCTGAGATAGCCCATGAAGGTACCGTGTCCGCCACAGGCTACGTGAGTCCGGAACAGAGCAGTAGCCTGGGCTGGAATCATCAACGATGAGTTTCCTGAGCATCCGTGGTTTGCTCAAAGCCGCAAGAATCCTTGAGGCCAGGGGAGATCACCCAGGGAAACTACCCAGACTGCAAGAGAAGGTGGCCGAGGAGCGCATCTTCCGAGGTATCAGGACAGGAGACGGCAGGCCTGAGCAGCAGGAGGAGAACCAGGGGAGGCTGACCGGCTAGGACGAGATGGGTCAAGGCACAGAGGGAGACCACGAGCGCCAAAGCCGCCCGAGGCCCTGCTGGACATCGGTGGGCCTGGCACAGAGCAAGACCCTCTGATTTGAGACCTGGCGCTTCCAAGGCCACGCTGAAGGATCTGGGGGTGGGGGTGGGCGTGGGGGGCGGTGAGAGGGCCTCCACTGTTTAGAATGTAAATTTTTCCAATGCGACAGACAACTAAATGCAACTAAGTCCTGACTTGGATCCCATCCCACAGAAGGGAAATGGGTGAGAGGAGCAGCACAATCCGAATAACACCGTAGATACAGTGCCCTAGCTTTCCTGTTCTGTTAACATTTGGGGAGTCTAAGGGAATAAAAGGTGAGAATACGGGCGCCTGGGTGGCTCAGTTGGTTAAGCGACTGCCTTCGGCTCAGGTCATGATCCTGGAGTCCCGGGATCGAGTCCCGCATCGGGCTCCCTGCTCGGCGGGGGGTCTGCTTCTCCCTCTGACCCTCCTCCCTCTCGTGCTCTCTGTCTCTCATTCTCTCTGTCTCAAATAAATAAATAAAATCTTTAAAAAAAAAAAAAGGTGAGAATACTTTGTATTAATTTTAATTTTTAACTTTAATTAAAAAAATTAAACATTTTTTAATTCTGAAATTATTTCAAGAAGAATAAAAAAAAAAAAGACATTGTATAAACGTAAACGCCTCAAAGTTGAGCCACGTGCAAAACGGCTCCGGAAAAGCCTTTGCGAGACAGCGGCCCCCCGCCCCCGCCCCGGTCACAACACCACCCGGGAAAAGGGAGCCGAAGACAAAAGCCACCCCGCAACCGCAGGGGCAGGCGGAAGCGACGGAAGCGCCCGCGCGTCGCAGGGCCACCCCTTCCCTGACGGCGCGTGGCACGCGCCCCGCGCCCCCCCGGCCCCCCCCGCAGCCCCGGCCCCGCCCTCGGGTCCCGGCCACCGTTCCCCAGGGCGTCCTGCGTCAGAGCACCCTGGCCGCCACAGGCTCTCCGGCAGCCGGGCCCGGCCCGCGCAGCTCGGCGCCCAGGAGCCCATTGTCCCCGAAGCAGTCCCTCCCGCCCACCCTCCGCGCGCGGCACCGAGGGCCCCGCCTCGGGCACCGTTGAGAAAACGCAACGCCGGGCCCTGCCTCTCACACACGCAACCCAGCGCGCGCCAGCGACTCGGGCGGGCCGACGCCTACCTCCGCGCTCCGGGCGGCCGAAGTCTCGCCGAGCTGCGCGGGACGCCGCGCGACGCAACGACCCCCGAGCGCCCGGCCGCGCCGGCTGGGGCGTCGCGGCCGCGCAACGTCCGGCACGAGAGCGCTCGCGGCGCCGGGGCTCGCCTTCTGTGTCCCGCCCCGGCCACGCCCCCGGCCACGCCCCCGACCGAGCCACCACCGAGACGCCCGGGCCTCCGCGGAGCCTAGAGCGGACTGGAAAGCGCCTCCGCGGGCCGGGGAGAGCGGCCGCAGCGGCCGCGGACGTGCCCGCCGGCTCCGCGCGCCCCGCTGGCCGCCGAGGGAGCGTGGACGCGTTTGCGGCTCCTGCTCGCGAGGGCGCGACGCCGTCTCTCTCTCTCTCTCGGCGGGTGGTTCTGTGAACGGGAAGAGGGAAAAGACGTCTCTGGGAAAAGACGTCTTCGCTTTCTCCGCATAAGAAAAGTCATTCCGGGCCCCCGGCCGTCGCGCCAGAGAGCGTGAGAGCCGACGGCGGACACACGGTCGTGAGGGCACGGCAAGCCCGCGGCGGACTCCCGGGGCCGAGCCGGCGCGCACGCCTCCCGCTACCTTTGCAGGACCTGAACCGCTCGGAGCACCCGGGTACAGCACCGCGTGGAGCCCCGAACGGGCGCGGCCGGCCGCGCTGCCGTCGGGTTTGGCCCGGACCCGGTCGGCTCAGGGCGACTTCCACCCCCGCCGTTTCGGATTCCCCTCGGGAAGACCGCGTCGGGAATGTGCTCCCCCAGCTTGGAACTTGCCCGGTCCTGTTCGGAGGAGGAGACGCTGCTTGGGGAAGGACCCGCTTTTCTCTTCTTTTCCTGTGTCTGGCTCCACACCCACCAGAAGCGGACGCAGTTTTGGGTAACAGTTCTCCGGGGCGGCCCCGGACCAACAGCTGCCTCCCCTGGGAACTTGATAAGCAAGCGCATCCTGGGGCGACGGCGCACGAGAAACCGAGGGCGGGCCCCCCAGTCCGCGCCTGTGTCCCTTGAGGTGATCCCGATGCGCACTAGGCTTTGAAAACCGCTGTCCCGGGACGAGATTTCTTAACCTCCGCGGTCGGGACGTGCTGGCCTGGGTCATTCTTTGTGACGGGGCCTGTCCTGTGCATTAGGGGTAGAGTCACCAGGTGAAGTGCATGGTGAGCTGTTAACTTTGGTTTTCAGGTAAACAACAGTGTTAATTTAAGATTCACAGTTAATTGAGAGTTCTGCATTTTATTTGGAGACACTACCCCTTGTGCATTTTTTTTTTTTAAGATTTTATTTATTTGAGAGAGAGAGAGAATGAGAGACAGAGAGCATGAGAGGGAGGAGGGTCAGAGGGAGAAGCAGACGCCCCGCCGAGCAGGGAGCCCGACGCGGGACTCGATCCCGGGACTCGATCCCGGGACTCCAGGATCATGACCTGAGCCGAAGGCAGTCGCTTAACCAACTGAGCCACCCAGGCGCCCCCCCTTGTGTATTTTATTTGCTAAATCTGGCAGGTTTTTTTTTTTTAAGATTTTATTTATTTATTCATGAGAGAGAGAGAGGCAGAGGGAGAAGCAGACCCCCTGCCGAGCAGGGAGCCCGATGCGGGACTCGATCCCGGGACTCCAGGATCACGACCTGAGCCGAAGGCAGTCGCTTAACCAACTGAGCCACCCAGGCGCCCCACCTTGTGTATTTTATTTGCTAAATCTGGCAGTTTTAATTGTAGACTCTTTGAACATCCCCGGCCTCTACCTATTAGGCGTCAGTAGCGCGACACCCTTGTCCCTCCAGTTACGACAACCAAAAATGTCTCCAGTGTCTTCGATGTTAAATAAAAAATTCAACTGAGTAAATTTTAAAGATCTAATTGGCTTTATTAAATAATGCACAAAACAGGCAGCATCCCATCTAGCAAACAGAAGAATGCTATGAGGAATTACACAAAATGGAAAGTTTTTGTAGAAGGAAGGTGGGACGAGAAAGCTATTAGCAAAAGAAAAGGATTGTTCCCACTCGTGGGGAAAGGCAAGGAGTCTTATCTGCAGTTGACCTCCTCTGCCTTTGGGGGATGGAGAGGGCCCATGGGGAAGACTGGCACTGATCAAAAAACATTCTTTACTGGTAAAGACTACATTTCGGGTGGAGGTTGAAACTGCAAATATTATTTTTTTATGTATTTTTTGTTTACAATTTCTTTTTTTTTTCTTTTTTTAAAAGATCGTATTTTTTAAAGTAATTTCCACACCCAACATAGGGCTTGAACCCTCAACCCTAATATCAAGAATCGCATTCTCTATTGAGTTAGCCAGGTGCCCCTAAACTGCAATTAGATTAGTATTAATCCTCAATTTAGGAATTCAACCTAAGTGACACCATTTTGGGCCTGTGGTTTTCTTTGTAACATTGGGGAAGCAAAATCCCCCCTTCACCTCAACCCACCCTTACCTTCACACCTTGAGGATCACTGCTTTATAAGATACATGGGGCAGTGTACTTGAGAGAAAAGGGTGACTTAGCTTCAAAGAGTTTGTCTGTTGGGTATTAAGGAGGGCACGTACTGCATGGAGCACTGGGTGTTATACGAAAACAATGAACCATGGAACACTACATCAAAAACTAATGATGTGGGCGCCTGGGTGGCTCAGTTGGTTAAGCAACTGCCTTCAGCTCAGGTCATGATCCTGGAGTCCCAGGATCGAGTCCTGCATCGGGCTCCCTGCTCAGCGGGGAGTCTGCTTCTCCCTCTGATCCTCCCCCTCTCATGCTGTCTGTCTCCCATTCTCTCTCTCAGATAAATAAATAAAATCTTAAAAAACAAACAAACAAAAAAAAAACTAATGATGTATGGTGACTAACATAACAATAAAATTAAAAAGCAAAAACAAACAAAAACAGTTTGTCTAATAAACACAAATACTCTTGGGAACAAACTATGCTAAACATCCAAGAAAGCCAAGTAGAAGAGGTTTTGCATTTGCTTTTCTCCACAAGGTGTTTGTTTTTTGTTTTTATCGTTGTTAAAAAGAAAATCACAGGCTCAAAATGGTGTCACTTACGTTACGGCCTCGAATCAGTAAAGCAATGCTTAATGCCTAACCTAACTGCAGTTTCAACCATACAGAAACATAGCCTTCAACCAGTCAACATGGGGATTTCCTGGTCAGCACTAGGAAGTACACTGATGGATCCCTTCAGTTCTCCTTAGAAGGACAACTTTGCTTAAAACAATGGGTTCGGGGCTAATAATTTCCTTTTTTCCCACTCCCTCATATCTTTAAAAACATTTCCTTTTGTGTAGCCCTTTGGAGCTCCCCACTACTTGCCAGATGGGATGCTGCCTGATTCATAAATCAATTAATAAAGCCAATTAGAGGGCGCCTGGGTGACTCAGTTGGTTAAGCGACTGCCTTCAGCTCAGGTCACGATCCTGGAGTCCCGGGATCGAGTCCCGCATCAGGCTCTCTGCTCAGTGGGGAGTCTGCTTCTCCCTCTGACCCTCCCCCCTCTCATGCTCTCTCTATCTCATTCTCTCAAATAAATAAAATCTTTAAAAAAAATAAAATAAAGCCAATTAGATTTTTAAAATTTACTTAAGTTTTTGTTATTTAACAGATTTGGTAGCAGTGGTGGGATTCGAAGCAAGCTTCTGGCAGCTTTCAGGGACAATAAGAAAAATGGGCATGCTCTCTATGATCCCTTTGATGTCACTGTCTTTCTCACATGTAGGTGAGCCCTCACAAGGGCTGTAGGTAAGTTCTTCTGAGTTCTGAGTTCCACTCCTTTTGCGTTTGAGCTCCCAATCTAATTGGCATTCTTTTATAGGGCACATCAACTTGAGCTGCTAGACAGTCATTCCCAGAGCCAACTGAGCTTGTATATTTGCCTGGAGCACAACTGAGTGGCAGAGGGTCAGCCCAGGGCCAAGCGCCTAGCCTTTCAGACCACAGTTCCCTGGATGGACAATCACAGCAAGTTCCATGGGAATTGGCAATGGTGTGCACACAAGGCCTTCTTGTGACCAGGATGCGCTAACATCTCTTGGTTACTGCCAATACACTGAGGTGCACTTGTGTGTTTGTCTTGTTTGATGTAGATAAGGGCTTTTGCTAGTGGGGATCTGAGAAGCCAAAAAGCTACAAAAATTGGTGGGCATAGGTCGAGCACTTAAAGGCTATTAGAGCACTTGCCACTTCAAGAAGACTCCTGGGATAGGATAGGTGGGTCATGGAATGGGTTAGATTGATACTAGGTCACCCACCAACATCAAGAAAACTTCTATGCAACAAGGTACACTGTAAAACATGCACAAACATCAACCCTGTGGCCCATCCCTTCCAGGTATTAGTTCAGGTCTGAGAACCCAAAGGCTTAGCTAATGGGATCCTTAAATTCTAGAGTCAAGCATGCCACCTTCCAGCACATCTGCTTATTTTATGTTCAAGAACTATAGTCCTGAAAGTTGCAAATATCTAGCAAAAACAACAAAATCTTACTAAGCTTGTTTTGTGTCCTGAGGAATTTGGGTTGATAACCATCAGGTTGGGAGCCCCCGAATAAGGCAGGACATAAAAGTGAGTTGCAGGGCGCCTGGGTGGCTCAGTTGGTTAAGCGAACCTCCTATAGTGAGTCTCACAGGGTTTGTCTCCCTCTCTGATTTCTTCCCATTCAAGTTCCCCTCCCTTCCCCTATTGTCCTCCACGCTATTCCTTATGTCCCACATATGAGTGAAACCATATGATAATTGACTTTCTCTGACTTATTTCACTTAGCATAATTTCCTCCTGTTCCATCCATGTCAGTGCAAATGGTGGGTATTCATCCTTTCTGATGGCTGAGTAATATTCCATTGTATATATGAACCACATCTTTTTTTTTTAAGATTTTATTTATTTATTTGAGAGAGAAAGAGAGAGAGACAGCATGAGAGTAGGGAGGGTCAGAGGGAGAAGCAGATTCCCTGCTGAGCAGTGAACTGGATGCAGGACCCGATCCTGGGACTCCAGGATCATGACCTGAGCCAAAGGCAGTCGCTTAACCAACTGAGCCACCCAGGTGCCTCTGAACCACATCTTCTTTATCCATTCATCTGTTGAAGGGCATCTCGGCTCTTTCTGCAGTTTGGCTCTTGCGGACATTGCTGCTATGAACGTTGGGGTGCATGTGCCCCTTCTTTTCACTACATCTGTGTCTTTGGGGTAAATACCCAGTAGTGCAATCGCTGGGTCATAGGGTAGCTCTATTTTTAACATCTTGAGGAACCTCCATACTGTTTCCCAGAGTCACTGTACCAACTTGCATTCCCACCAACAGTGTAAGAGGGTTCCCCTTTCTCCACATCCTGGCCAACATTTGTTGTTCCCTGTCTTGTTAATTTTAGTCATTCTAACTGGTTTAAGATGGTATCTCATTGTGGTTTTGATTTGTATTTCCCTGATGGCTAGGGATGTGGAACATTGTTTCATGTGTCTGTTAGCCATTTGTATGTCTTTGGAGAAGTGTCTGTTCATGTCTTCTGCCCATTTCTTGACTGGATTCTTTCTTTTTGGGGTGTTAAGTTTGGTAAGTTCTTTATAGATCTTGGATACCAGCCCTTTATCTGATATGTCATTTGCAAATATCTTCTCCCATTCTGTGGGTTGCCTTTTAGTTTTATTGACTCTTTCCTTTGCTGTGCAGAAGCTTTTTATCTTGATGCAGTCCCAAAAGTTCGTTTTTGCTTTTGTTTCCCTTGCCTTTGGAGATGTGTCTTGCAAGAAGTTGCTGTGGCCAATGTGGAAGAGGTTACTGACTATGTTCTTCTCTAGGATTTTGACAGATTCCTGTCTCACATTTAGCATTATCATGAGAGCAAAAAGGCAACATACAGGAAGGGGGATATATTTTCAAATCATATATCTCAGTATCTATATTTCCAGAATAAATTAAAAAACTTATAAAAAATAACGCAATTTAAAAATTGGTGAAGGAATGGAAATTTTGAATCAGTATATTGTACACCTGAAGCTAATACTACACTGTATGTTAAAAAATCATATTTATTTATTTATTTTTAAAGATTTGATTTATTTATTTGAGAGAAGGAGATAGTCAAAGAGAGCATGAGTGGGGGGTGGGGAGAGGGAGAAGCAGACTCCCCACTGATCAGTGAGCCAGATGCAAGGCTTGATCCCAGGAACCTGGGATTCATGACCTGAGCCAAAGGCAGACAGTTAACTGACTGAGCCACCCAGGCACCCTTAATAACCATAATTTAAATAAAAACTTTTTAAAAAATGGGCAAAGGACTTGAGCAGACATTTCTCCAAAGACGATGTACAAATGGCCAATAAGCATGTGAAAAGATGCTCAACACCACTAATCATTAGGGAAATGAAAATCAAAAACACAATGAGATACCACTTCCCACCTTTAAGAGTGGCTGTAATAAACCAACAAACCAATAAAAAATGGAGAATAGTAAGTGTTGGTGAGGAACTGGAGAAACTGGAAAATATATATCTGTTGGGAAGGTGAAATGCCTAAGCTGCTGTGGAAAATAGCAGTCTCAAAATGTTAAACATAAAATTACTATATGAGGGCGCCTGGGTGGCTCAGTCGTAAGCATCTGCCTTCGGCTCAGGTCATGATCCCAGAGTCCTGGGATCGAGTCCCGCATCGGGCTCCCTGCTCAGCAGGGAGCCTGCTTCTCCCTCTGCCTCTCTCTCTCTCTTATGAATAAATAAAATGTTTTTAAAAAATTTCTATATGATCCAGCGATTCCACTCTTAGGTATATACCCAATAGAACTGAGAACAGGGGCTCAAACAAATACTTGTACACAAATATTCATAGCAGCACTATTTACAATAGCCTGAATGTAGAAACAATTCAAAGGTTAATTAATGGTTGAATTGATGAACATATGGTTGTGTGTATGTGTGTGTGTGTGTGTGTGTGTGTGAAAAATATTAGTTAGCCATGAAAAGGAATGAAATAGTGATACATATTATCACTGATACATTTGGAAACATTATGTCAAGTGAAAGAAGTCAAATACAAAAAGGCCAAGTATTCTATGATTCCATTTATATGCAATATGCAGAGAAATAGAATGCGTATTGGTGGCGACCAAAGCCAAGGGCATGGGGTGGGGGCAGGAGCTGGAAATAAGGAGAAACTGCTTAATATGGGGTTTTACTTTGGAGTGGTGGGAATGTTTTGAAATTAGATAGAGGTGGGGGTTGCAGGTTGCAGTTGTAAATGTACTGAATGCCACTGAATTGTTCGCTTTAAAATGAATGATTTTATGTAATGTGGACTTCACCTTAACAAAATTTGTAGAAACAAATAAAATATGTGGTATGTTAATCATAAGTCTGCTAGGAAGATGGGAGAGGACTTCAATTTAAAATAAAGGGGACTAATGTAACACTGTATGTTAGCAACTGGAATGAAAATTTTAAAAAGTATTAATACATGAATAAATAAATAAATATGTATTTATCTGAAATTCAAATTTAATTGTGAGCCCTACAACTCATAGTAGGTACCACCCTTATCTTTAGTAAAGACGTGAAGGAGATGAGGTTTGCAGCTGCTGTATTGGCAGGTAGACAAAGGGGGGCACAGCAGATGTAGGGAGAGAAGGTGGGAGGCTGGGAGACTACTGAGTTTTCTAGACAGGAGATGAAGTTGAGTGGGACCAGAGTGGGAGCAATGAAGTTGCTACAAAATGGTGGGTTATATTTGAAGGTGGAGTGGATGGAACTTGGTAATGTGAGTGCAAGAGAGGAGTCTGGGCTGACCCACCCCCCTCCCAGGTTTTGTGTTGAGCTGCTGTAAGTGTGGAAGGGCCACTAGTTAAGATCAGAAATATGGCAGTGAGAGGAGGGGGTTGGGCCTGGGGTGGGCAGAGATCAGGAGTTCAGTTTGACCTGTTCCATGTCAGGTGCCTATCACACATCTGCAGTTCAAGGAGGAACTCCCAGATGGAGAGAGAAAGTGGCTAGAGAGTATGAATGGTATGTAACGCTACAAGTCACTGGGTGTTATATACAACACAACTAATGAATCATTGAACTTTACATCAAAAACTAGCAATGTACTATATGTTGGCTAATTGAATATAAATAAAAATAAATAAATAAAGCTACAGGTCTGAGTGAAAACATCAGGCGTGAGAGTGAGTGAATGGGGATGCTGGGTAGAAGCAGGGCACCTTCCAGGCCATCTGACCTGACCAGGGAAACTGAGCCGGGTAAGCTTGGGTCCCTAAGCCAGTCTCAATGCTTGCCCATGCATGAAGGCAAGATCTCCACTGCCGAGGTGGAAAGGAAAGGACACTGGCCCCCCAGACCCAGTTAGGAAGCCAAGGCGATTTAAATAATTCCCAAGGAAGGAGCATAGATTTCTGTATTCAACTCAAGTTTCAGTTATGTGGAGATAAAACAGAAATTTTGGGCTGAACTCTTCCTGAAATATATTTATCTGCTCACAGTATGGTGACCATCACTAAGTGACTCTCAAATCATTCACTTTATTCTTACTTCAAATCATTCACTTTAAATAAAACAGGGCCACTGAACTTGGACTTCTCCAGTGCAAGTGGAAGCCAGGATGTCCCAGGCTGCAGTTCCCGAATCCCTAAGAGAACCCATTTCCTTATAGTTTAACTACCTCTCATCTAAAACAATATCAGAAAAGCAGTTCTCCAATTAAATGAGGGTTCCAATTAATGGGGTTCTGAAAAAAAGAACGTTGACTTTGTTTCTCCTGGTCCACCAAAGGCACACAGGAACCTCTCCCCACTTTTGTCCCCATGCTCCTGCCTCTCCCTCAGCTGCTTTCTGAGTCATCACTCAGTCACAATGTCCTCAAAAGGCAGCCTTGCCACAAGCTCACTCCCTTGAGCAGCGGACCCCTCACTGCTCACACCCATGCCCTCACCACCCCTGTGTGTGTCCAGACCTCTTGGGGATCCTCAAGACCACCCTCAGTTTCAATAGAAGGATTTATAGAACTGAGAAAAGCTGTTATATTCATGGTTGTGGTTTATTCAGTGAAAGAATAACATTAAAATTGGCAAAGATAGAACATACAGGGTCCAGGAAAGACCAGATGCAGGCTTCCAGTTATCCTCTTCTGGTAGAGTCATAGAGACAGTGCTTAGTTCTCCTAGCAATGGTAGATGACAGCACATACAGAGTACTGTCAACCAGAGAAGCTTACCTGAGCCTTGGTGTCCAGGGTTTTTATTGAGAGTTAGTCCCGTAGATATGATTGCCTGCCTGGGTGGCTGACCTGTCTCTAGCCCCTGCAAAGGTCAACTGATACCACCTGGCTCAAGGCCCCCAACATAAGTCAAGTTGTTGGCACAGACTATCTTGGATGGCCCAAGCCCCAGTTAAACAAAGACACTTTTATCAGGCAGGATATTCCAAGGGCTTATGGATTACCTTCCAGGAGCCACACAAGGCCTTCTTTGGAATGTACAAGGTTTAGATACTTCTGAGTCAACTCTTTGCTGCAAAGACCACACAAAGAGTTTTCATTTTATTGGACTTTGCCTAGAAAAGTACAAATTAGCTATATAGACTTTGGTTACAAGGGACTGGACTTTTCTTTGAAACATTTTTAAAAAGTATCTTAAACCATTTTCTTGTGACTCTCCATTGAAGTATGTACTTCTTATCGAATAAAAGAGATAACAAATCATTGAATCCAACATCTGCAAAATTTGCACGGGAAAGTTCAAAAAGTGTAACCCATATTCCACAGTCATAATTAAAGATTTTCTCAAAAATGCCTGCAGCTTAACCAGGACACTCTGTCCTTACCTCTGGGTCCCGCTGCTATCTAGTCCTGTGGTTAAGACATAGAGGAGAGGATCCCGTGGGCATCCCTCAAGCAAATGGACTACAGGCAGGGTTTTCCCACTCTTTTTTTTTTTTAAAGATTTTATTTTATTTATTTGAGAGAGAGAGAATGAAAGACAGAGAGCATGAGAGGGAGGAGGGTCAGAGGGAGAAGCAGACTCCCTGCCGAGCAGGGAGCCCGATGCGGGACTCGATCCCGGGACTCCAGGATCATGACCTGAGCCGAAGGCAGTCACTTAACCAACTGAGCCACCCAGGCGCCCCATGCATGAGACTTCCTTCCTTCCTTCCTTCCTTCCTTCCTTCCTTCCTTCCTTCCTTCCTTCCTTCCTTCCTTCCTTCCTTCCTTCCCTCCTTCCTTCCAGACAGAGAGCACATGAGAGTGGGGAGGGTCAGAGGGAGAAGCAGACTCCCCGCTGAGCAGGGAGTCCAATGCGGGACTTGATCCCGGGACTCCAGGATCATGACCTGAGCTGAAGGCAGTCGCCCAACCAACTGAGCCACCCAGGTGCCCCGTTTTCCCACTCTTTATAGAAGCATTAATGAAATTGGCAAAGTCCAGCATTTTAGAAAATGAAATAGAAGACAAAATTTCAGAGCATCACACCTGGTAGAGAGAAATTCTACATAAATTTTATTTCAGTTATGGCTGAGTGTGTATAAGTGTGAGTGTGACTGTATTTGTGTGAGAGTCTGTGGTTTGCATGTGGTGTGTGTGTGCATGAGTGGACTGGGTCCGTTCACAACATGGATTATTCCTTGGCCCTTAGGCTAGCTGCACACAGTAGGTAAAGGGTCACACTTGAGGACCTGGAGGCCCGAACTTGCATCGTGGCCCTGCCTCTTAGAAGCTTAGGAACCTTGGATGAATTTCTTGGTCACATTGGATCTCAATTTTTTTTTATCCAAGAATTAGGGACATAATGACAGTACCTACTTCATGATGTCATAAGAATTAAATGAAAAATACCAAATGTAAAACATTTAGACAGAGACTAAGTGCACATGCCAATCACATGCAATACAAGATTCTGGCTGGACACTAGTGAAAAAGCCTGTGAAATGTGAATAAGGCCAATAGTTTAGTTAGCTTCCTGGTTTTGACAACAGCGCTATGCTTACATAAAATATTAGCATTAGGAGAAGCTATCCTCTTTTGACTATTCTTGTAATTTTTCTGTAAGTCTAAAATACTTTTTAAATAAATATAAACGTGTATGTTGTATATACATACACATGTATATATGCACATAAACATATATAAATATGATCTATATTGACTGTATTGGCGACCGGAAGCCACCGCGTTTTACCCTCCCGAGATTTTTTGATTAGCCTGCTCTTTGAAAAATTATGATTCTTCCACTATAGTTCCCTATTGATTGCCTTCATTATCACAGAAAAGTAAGCATTGTTTTCTTAAAAAGTTTCCTACTGAACACTCCAGGGAAGATCCCAAGTGGCAATGGTTAATGAGGATTTATTATGATGATCCTTTGGCTTCTGCCAGCACTCCTTTTCCCCAAAAGGCCAGGCTTGGGCCACACAGACACACATGCGGCCTCCCTCTTGGGGAAGCAAGGAAGCAAGTGGTAAGAGTCCAGTATGGGATTGCAGGGAGCTGGGATTTTTTTTAACTCTATAAATATACTTCCCCAACATGGAAATCAAACCCTCCAAACACCATCTCCCGTCCCAACCACTTAGGAAGACATTTTTCCTCTTCAGTTGTACCATTTGTTCAATACCTGAGTCTGTAATTTGAATAAAAGAAGATCAACCTCGGAGCAAAAATTATTCCTAAAGGAGTCCTGACAGTAACAAATCCCTTGGTACCAAATCAAAAATCACCCTCATTTCTTAGCACAAAAGAGTAATTAGTCGCTAAGGTGAGAGCTCATTTCAGTGATCACATTAGTGTTAATATAAACAACACTCTTTCTATTAAGAGAAGTACACTCAACTATAAGCAGTGATATTAATAGTAATAATTCATACATGCCTATTATTGACAATTCTATCCTCTATCTTTATGCTAATAAAATAAGCATCCCTCAAGAAACCTGACATATAGCAGCCACTAAGAAGTCTGTCTTCATTACTTTGCCAGTTTGGATGGGAAGCAAGTTGGTGCAAACTGGAGGTGAATTGGGCACCTGGGTGGCTCAGTCAGTTGAGCGACTGCCTTCGGCTCAGGTCAGGATCCCAGGGTCCTAGGATCGAGTCCCACATCGGGCTCCCTGCTCTGCGGGGAGCCTGCTTCTCCCTCTCCCACTCCCCCTGCTTGTGTTCCCTCTCTCGCTGTGTCTCTCTCTGTCAAATAAATAAATAAAATCTTAAAAAAAACACAAAAAACTGGAGGTGAATTCAGCAAGTCCTTTAGCAACAATAGTTTGCACAAAATGCATTAAGGCAGATTATTAAAGGGACATATTGTACATTGAAGTGCACATACAGGATAGGAAAGGTTGTCAGGAAGAGATCTATCTCCAAGGTAGGCTAAGAACAGAAGCTTGGGTGGAGAGTGTAGAAGAATGCAGCGGAGTAGGAGGACCCTAGGCTCATCTTGTCCCAGAAACTAGATAACTATCAAATCATTCTAAATACCCCAGAAATCGATCTGAAGACTGACAGAAAAACTCCACAACTACAGGGAAAGAAGAGGCCACATCAAAGAAGGTAGAAAGTGGGGAGACATGGTTTAGGGGAGAGGTCATAAGTGCCCTGTTTCTCCAAAACCATTGGCTGGGAAGGGCTGATTTTTGTTGGGGCTTAAGTCTGGAGTTTTAAAGGTCTGTGAGCTTGACTGGGATAGAACCCTAAAGGGCACTGCCCTGCTCTAGAGAGAAGGCAGGTAAACAACCCAGAGATAGACAGCATGATTGGAAGAACACCTGGGGCACACAGCAGGGAGCTTCTTGGAACACATCCCTGAGAGGCAGCATCCACAAGAAATGCTTCTCCAGGAACAAAGGAGCTGGCCAGCACCTTTTACTCTGCCACCCCTCAGCATGAACACAGAGCCATCTGCAGGAAGCAGCACAATACCCAAATGGCTACATAACTTTGCAGGATCCCCAGGGTCACAGAAAGAACAAGGTGCCTGAGTGTGGCAGATTTCCCAAGCATTAGTGAACAGGAAAATTACCCAGAGCAGGCCTGGGCCGGCAGGGTCCCCAAAACGGGAAGTTACTAACAATGGCTAGAGATAACCAGAAGCCCCGCTGGGAGCAAGAGGTAACCAGCGGATTCTGCTTCTGTGAACAGGCTTCCCACCACAAGCTCCCCGTCTGCTCTAACCGCTGTTCCCGCATAAAGCATCCCCCTCCCCCAGTTTAAACCCACCTATCAGCAGTCAGCACAGGCCTTGTAACCTGATCCCCTGCACTCCCCTATAAAAAGCTCTATAACCCCGCTGCCCGGGGCCCAGAATTTTGAGCGTGAGGTCCTCTGGGTCTGTTGGCATAAAATAAACCCAAGTTCTACTTCTCTGAGTGTCACTTGGTTTCTCACCGGTCTGATTTTTATTTTTCCACAGCATTGGAGCAGGGAAACCAGTTACAGCCTGTGAGCCTGGGAGGGGGCTCTCAGTTGAATTCGCCCATAAACTGCAAACCCTGCCCAATCCAGTGACAGCTCTCCGTGCATGTGATGTGGTTTTTAGAGTGTAGCTGAGGTTCAGTGGGGTGAGGTCCAGAGCTGACGACCAAGAATGAATTCTTGAGAGGTCTTTGGTGCAAAACGGTGGTTTTATTCAAGCATGGGGACAGGACCCGTGGGCAGAAAGAACACTGCACTGGGGTCTTGAGGAGTGATTATATACTTGGGAGTTGGGGGAAGTAAGGAAAAGGGAGGTTTCAAAAGAATTTTCATATGTTAAAGAGGACTGACCTACAAGATACCTACAAGATACTGGAGCCTTGTCATTGTCAAGTTAAGGTTGTTTTCCCCTCTAGCAAGCTATTAACATTAAGGTCGATGGGAGCTTCCTTGGAAGAATGTCACACATGTCCCACCGAGGGGTAGGTTACAGGGTGTCAGCTTAGGCTTTGTCTTCAGCTAGCCTTCTGCACCCTCATCACATTGTGTGTTGGGGGTGGGGGGGCGCCTTGCAAAGGACAGGAAAGTGGCGGCCCTCTGCCTTCCCCAGGTAGGGACATTGTGGGTGCGGGCATGACCAGATGACCGCTTTCCTTGGGGGTCCTGCAAAGGATAGAAATGCAGAGACCCTCTGCCTTCCCCCAGCAGACACACACATGACCTGGTAACTTCTGTGGTGGGGGGAGGGGGGCTGCAAAGAACAGAAATGCACAACCTCCGCCTTTCCCCACAAGGAGTCTGCAGAGTGTGGCACACACAAAAGTAAAAACTCAGTATCCCTGAATTTTACTGAAGAGTGGGGACCGTGATCTTTCAGTTCCGGGGATGGAGATCTGGGTCGGCCATTTTTATTTTCATCCTCTAAAGAGTTCCAGAAAGCCTTCAGGGAACAAACGCCACATAGAAAAACCAAAGACAACTTACACTGAGCGCAGCCCTCTGGCGAGGGGTGATACAACTCCACCCAGACAAAGACACCTGAGAAGAAATGCAGGAGGCCCCTCCCCCAGAAGATCAGCTGCAAGAACAGGGAACACCAAGTTTACTGAACACACAGCACTGCAAAACTCTAGCTCTAGGGGAAAATAGTTTATAGAACTCAAGATTTTTTTCTCATGATTCATTTATATTTCCTTTTCTCCATAAGATACCTAGTAATAAACCTAACAAATAGGTAAAGGATCGGTACTCACAAAACTATAGAACACTTAATGAAAGAAAATGAGGGAGACACAAAGAAATGCAAAAACATTCCATGCTCAGGGATTGAAAGAATAAATATTGTTAAAATGTTTATGCTACCTAGAGCAATCTACACATTCAATGCAATCCCTATCAAAATACCATTGGACATTTTTCACAGAGCTAGAACAAACAATCCTAAAATTTGTATGGAACCAGAAAACCCCGAATGGCCAAAGGAATGTTGAAAAAGAAAAGCAAAGCTGGTGGCATCACAAGGCCAGACTCCAAGCTATATTACAAAGTTGTCATCATCAAGACAGTATGGTACTGGCACAAAAACAGACACATAGATCAATGGAACAGAATAGAGAGCCCAGAAATGGACCCTCAACTGTATTGTCAACTAATCTTCAACTTCGCAGGAAAGAATATCTAATGGAAAACGGACAGGCTTTTCAACAAATGGTGTTGGGAAAATTGGACAGCCACATGCAGAAGAATGAAACTGGACCATTTCCTTACACACATAAAAATAGACTCAAAATGGATGAAAGATCTCAATTTGAGACAGGAATCCATCAAAATCCTTGAGGAAAACACAGGCAGCAACCTCTTCAACCTCGGCTGCAGCAAATTCTTGCTAGATATGTCTCCAAAGGCAAGGGAAACAAAACCAAAAATGAACCATTGGGACTTCATCAAGATAAAAAGCTTCTGCACAGCGAAGGAAACAGTCAACAAAACTAAGAGGCAATCCATGGAATGGGAGAAGATATTTGCAAATGACGTTACAGATAAAGGGCTGGTATCCAGGATCTATAAAGAACTTACAAACTCAACATCCAAAAAACAAATAATCCAGTCAAGAAATGGGCAGAAGACATGAACAGGCATTTCTCCAAAAAAGACATACAAATGGCCAACAGACACATGAAAAAATCCGAAGGAGCACCTGCACCCCAATGTTCATAACAGCAATGTTGACAATAGCCAAACTGTGGAAAGAGCCAAGATGTCCATCAACAGATGAATGGATAAAGATGTGGTTTATTTTTACAATGGAATATTACTCAGCCATCAGAATAGATGAATATTTACCATTTACATCGATGTGGTTGGAACTGGAGGGTATTATGCTGAACAAAATAAGTCAGATAGAGAATGACAATTATCATATAGTTTCAGTCATATGTGGAAAGAAGAAATAATGCAGAGGTTCATAGGGGAGGGGAAGGAAAACTGAATGGAAGTCATGAGTGGGATACAAACCATGAGAGATTCTTACAGGAAACAAACAGGTTGCTGGAGGGGAGATGGGTGGGGGGATGGGGTAATTGGGTGATGGGAATTAAGGAGGGCACATGATGTGATAATTCCTGGGTGTTACATGAAACTGATAAATTACTGAACACTACATCTGAAACTAATGATATACTATATGTTAGCTAATTGAATTTAAATACAGATTTTTTAAAAAATGAATTATTGGGACTTCATCAAGATAAAAAACGTCTACACAGCAAAGGAAACAATCAAGAAAACTAAAAGGTAACCTTCAGGATGGGAGAACATATTTACAAATGACATATCTGATAAAGGGCTAGTTTCCAAAATCTAGAAAGAACTTATCACGCTCAATACCCAAAAAACAAAATAATCCAGTTAAGTAATGGGCAGCAGACATGAATAGATATCTATATCTATATCTATAGATATATATATACATGTGTGTATATATAAATATGTGTGTATATATAAATGTGTATATATATTATTATAAATTTGTATATACATTATTATATATGTGTATATATAAAGTATATGTATTATTATATATATCTATTCTATATCTATTTTATATATATGGATAAAGCATAAAGAAGATGTGGTATGTTTATATATCAGATATGGAAATATGTATATTCTTATTGTTATTATTTATCATTTTATTTTATGTGTGTGTGTATATAATGGAATATTACCCAGCCGTCAAAAAGAACGAAATCTTGCTATATGCAGTGACATGGATGGAACTAGAGAGTATTATGCTAAATAAAATGAGTCAATTCTAATTGTATGGAACCAGGAATGACTCCAAATAGCCAAAGTAATGTTGAAAAGGAAAACCAAAGTTGGAGGCATCACAGTTCCAGACTTCAAGCTCTATTACAAAGCCATAATCATCAAGATGTTATGGTACTGACACAAAAACAGACACATATTTCAATGGAATAGAATAGAGAGCCCAGAACTATATGGTCAACTAATCTTCGACAAAGCAGGAAAGAATATCTAATGGAAAAAAAGCAATCTCTCCAATATATGTTGTTGGGAAAACGGGACAGTAACATGCAGAAGAATGAAACTGGACCACTTTCTTACACCATACACAAAAATAAATCCAAAACGGCTGAAAGACCTAAATGTGAGACCAGAATCCATCAGAATCCTAGAGGAGAACACAGGCAGCAACCTCTTTTACCTTGGCTGCAGCAACTTCTTACTAGACATATCTATGGAGGCAAGGGAAACAAAAGCAAAAATGAATTATTGGGAATTCATTAAAATAAAAAGCTTCTACAAAGTGAAGGAAACAATCAACAAAACTAAAAGTCAGCCTATGGAATGGGAGAAGATATTTGCAAATGGCATATCAGATAAGGGTTAATGTCCAAAATCTATAAAGAACTTATCAAACTCAACACCCAAAAAACAAATAATCCAGTTAAAAAATGGGCAGAAGACATGAATAGACATTCTTCCAAAGAAGACATCCAGATGGCTAACAGACACATGGAAAGATGCTCAACATCACTCATCATGGAAATACAAATCAAAACCATGATGAGATACCACCTCACACTTGTCAGAATCACTAAAATTAACAACACAAGAAACAACAGGTGTTAGCAAGGATGCAGAGAAAGGGGAACCCTCTTGCACTGTTGGTGGGAATGCAAACTGGCACAGCCACTCTGGAAACAGTATGGAGGTTCCTCCAAAAATGAAAAATAGAATTACCTTATGACCCATCAATTGCACTACTAGGTATTTCTCCAAAGGATACAAACAGTGATTTGAAGGGGCACATGCACCCCAGTGTTTATAGCAGCAACGTCCACAATAGCCAAACTATGGGAAGAGCCCAGATGTCGGTTGATATAGATAAATGGATAAAGAAGATGTGGTATATATATATACAATGGAATGTTACTCAGCCATCAAAAAAAAAAAAAAAATATATATATATATATATGAAATCTTGCCATTTGCAATGACAAGGATGGAGCTAGAAGGTGTTATGCTAAGTGAAAACAAAGTCAGTCAGACAAAGACAAATACCACATGATCTCACTCATATGTGGAATTTGAGAAACAAGTGTTGAACATACGACAGGGAGAGAAAAAGAGAGGGAAACAAATCATGAGGTTTTAACTACAGAGAAAAAAACAACGTTGTTGGAGGGGGGGGTGGGATAGATGGGTGACAGGTATTAAGGAGAGCACTTGTTATGATGAGTGCTGGATGTCATTTGTAAGTGACGGATCACTGATTCTTTTCCCAAAACCAAACCTAAAATTTAAATAATAAAAAAATAATAAAAAAATGTTACAGACAAAAGTGCAAAGGAGGCTAGATACTATTCTCCCCTAGAGCTGAAGCTTCGCAGCCCTCTATGATCAGTAAACTTGGTGGGAGGGAGTTGTTCGCGGGGCCTTTGGGGGAGGGGCCAGTTGCCCTGATTCTCGGGTGGACTCGCCCCAGTGGAAATGCGCCTCCAGGACGCAATGAGGCAGGGCTTGGGGTGCGGCGCTCCGGACTGCCCTGGGCCGCGCCGTTTTGCTCCCTGAAGGCTTTCAGCGCTGCTGGGTGGTAAGACGACGGCAGCGCCCTGCTCTCTAGCCCCCGAGCTGAAAATTCACGCTCCCCGCACTGTCTTCAGTGAGCCTTCACCGAAAAGCACTCAATCACTCTTGTCTTCCCGGTTTCCATCAGAATCCTGTGTCTACCCTGCCTGAGCCTGAGCGTTTTTGTCCCAGGTGGGCGACCGAGTTTCAAAACCCCCAATTTTAGGGAAGCCCATGGCCTGTACCCACGCTGTTGCTCCCAGGGAGAGCGTCGCCAGGCCTCTGCCGTTTGCTGGGCCATCCTGGAAAAGCGGTCACAGGGCCGCGCAGCGGTCCCCAGTTTATGTCCACACGGAGCAGAGAGCCGGCTCCTCGACCCACTGCTCCCAGCTGGCTTCCAGGCTCCTGTGCCCGGGAACAGTCCAGCTGGTTGGCACCACCCGTCCTTCTTGTGACCCAGGGGATCCTCAGACCACGCTGTCCCACCTGGGATTCTGCCCGGCTTCCCCACCTGAGCACCCTTAGGCCAGGCGCATCCCCCGCTGTAGCGGACTTCCCAAAGGTCAGATTTTGCCCTCTGCCGCTTAGTACTTTGTGGTACCCTCTGTAAGCAGGCTCCCTCCCCGCCCCCACATCCACGGCTATATCTCCCCAAATTCAAGTCTCCGCACCTCCTACCTCCCAAAAGGTGGTCCAACGTTTTTACTTGTAGACTTGCAGTTTTTGTTCTCTTAGACCTCCGACTGGCTACTCAGGTGTTCCGAATAATTGGACATCTAGCAGTATCCAAGGGAGGAGACTAATCCTCTGCGGGCTTCACTCCCACATCTGCATTTCTTTATAGCTTTATCACCCAAAGAACATCCCTGGACATGATGATTAAGTCTCATCCTTCATGCTTTTCACAATTCAAAAGGTCTTAAGTCTCTTTTAATCTGCAAGTTCCTCCTCTACGTCTTCTTTCCTTTATAATTTATCTGCTAAAAGGTCCGGGTCATGGGACCTGCAGTTTGTACTCGTGTGGATATTGCCGTTTGTCTATTCATTGTGCTGTTGAGCTTGCTTCTCTGTCCTCAGAGTTTCCTGCAAACGGGTTCAGAGGCTTGATCAAATCCAAATTTGGTTACTTTGACAGAAATATGGACGGTAGTGTTGTGTTCCTTCATCAGGAGGCACCTCATGCCTAATTTGTCTTTTGTGATATTAGCAGCATGCTCAATGCTTAAATCCATTAAATCCACTGTTTTATTGGAGGTTAAAAGTATGAGTTTCTAAAAACTATTCTTTTTTTTTAGCCAGAATACTTTTATGAAGACCATTTCTCCTTCTTTACTTTTTGTTTTCCCATTGTTTTAAATCACACAAGAAAGGCAAGGTAAATGCCTGATTTTTCTCTTTTACTAGTTTTCAAGATGATAAATCTGTCCTATATTATTTTCCAAATGTAGTCAGTTAATTTTTTGTATCATTCTGAAATTTATTTTTAAGCATATATGATGGGTTTTGATCAATTGCAATGATTATCCTCACTGAAATTCAAATTGTCCCATCCTTGGCCAGTGGATATCCTTTCAAGTTGACCCTTGAGTCCTTTAGTCATGAACCTAATAGTTATGCTATATTCCTGGCTATCTGGTATGGTAAGTTCCAGGCTCATCTTGTACATTTTTTGTGTCAACCTGGAGTTAGCCATTTATCCAAGTGTCCTTGCTTTTTTTTTTTTTTTTTAACAAGGAAATGGCATTTAAAAACCTAAGCTGTTCTGGGGACTAGGGATACTCAATACTATTAGGTTGGTTATTATTTTTAAGCCTTTTCAGTAGACAAAACTGAAACATTAAACACTTCATGAATTCTTTCTTTCGTTAGTTTTTACTCTTATTCCACTTAGTTAACATACAATGTTACATTAATTTCAGGTGTATAATATAGTAATTCAACAATTCCATACATCACGCTGTGCTCATCACAAAAAGTTCCCTCCTTAATCCCCATCAGCCATTTAACCCACCTCCCCACCCACCTCCGCTCTGGTAACCATCAGTTTGTTCTCCGTAACTAAGAGTCTGTTTCTTGATTACTTCTTTATCTCTTTTTCCCCTTTGCTTGTTTGTTTTGTTTCCTAAATTCCACATAAGAGTGAAGTCAGATGATATTTGTCTTTCTCTGACTGACTTATTTTACTTACCATTATACTCTCTAGCTCCATCCATGTCATTGCAAATGGCAAGATTTCACTCTTCTTTTTTTTTTTTTTGGCTGAATATATTCCATTGTATATACTACATCCTCTTTATCCATCCATCCACCAATGGACATGTGTTGCTTCTTGGCTATTGTAAATAATCCTGCTATAAACATAGGGGTGCATCTTTGAATTAGTGTTTTTGTATTCTTTTGGTAAAGACCCAGTAGTGCAATTGCTGGATCATAAGGTAATTCTATTTTTAACTAACCGAAGAACCTCCATACTGTTTTACACAGTGGCTGCACCAGTTTGCTTTCCACAAACAGTGCAAGAGGGTTCCTGTTGCTCCATATCTTATCCAACACCTGTTGTTTCTTGTGTTGTTGGTTTTAGCTATTCTGACAGGTGTGAGCTGATATCTCTCTTTTCAAAGTTTTATTTATTTTTTATACTTTTTTAATTTAAAAATTAAAAAATAAATAGAATTAAAAGTTTTATTTAAATTTTAGTTATTTAACATATAGGGAGTGAGGAAGAAGGGGGCAGGAAGGTAGGGAGGATGCTCACAAGCCCTGAGTGCCACCCAGGAAGGCACAGGGTAACAAAACGGCCCTCTATTGTCTGAGGCCTGGAGATAAGCAGCACTGACCAAACAAGAAATCAGTGAAGCTACAGAAGGGTCGAGCCAAGGAACACACAGCTGCTAGAATTGTCAGGGTTTGGGAGCTTCTGCTGATGTAGCCTCATGAGTAAACTTGTTAGTACCCCAGCTCTCCACCTCTCCAGGTCCTCTGTCTTTCACCTCCTTCTTCCTGCAGAACCAAGGTAATCCCAGAAACTCCTTGACTGGCAACCACTCACCCTGAAGAGTTTCTGGAAACCTCAATGCAAGCATTATTGTGCTTGTCTGCCCAGTTGTGGAAAGATTAGTCGGATGCCCATTAAAGGGATTTCTAGCAGGGGAAAGAAAATGTACAGGGCATTTAGGAACCCTACATATGCTTGACTGGTGGAATTGTGGTGCGCCCTGAGCACTCTGGCTGTCTCTGGGCCGTGGGCCATCTCCTCCTTCACACACTCCCACTCCTGCAGGGAGTCAAAGACACAGAGTGACCAGGAGCCAGGCTCTGCTGTTTCCACCATTTCTAGATGTGTGGTGCGATCTTTCAAGTTACTTAGCATCTTTGAGTCTTGCTTTCATACACCGTAAAATGAGGCAATAGGGCTGCACTGTTAAATGAATTACCATGTGTAAGGTACAGAACATGGCTCAGAAGAAGGGCTCAACCACTGTGACTGTTGTACCCTGGGGACACCATGGCCCTGGACAAACAGAGCCAGAGAGTGACTCAGTCCGCTTGTTTCCTGCACAGCTGTGAGCTGGGACTCTGCCTTCTCTTCTCCCTTCCTCTACCACCCAGCACCACCCCCCCCGCCCCGCCCCCAGCAGCTAAGCCTGCTGCTGCAGGTTCTGCCCCCAACCCCAGGCTCTCAGCACACATAAGGGCAATGAGCTTACCCCCAAGCAGAACTGGAGGGGAGAAAGTTATTATGGACTAAATGTTGTCCATTCTCTCCCGAATTCATATATTGAAGCCCCAATTCCCAAAGTGATGGTGTTTGGAGATGGGGCCTTTTGGAGGCAGTTGGATTTAAATGGAAATGGGAGGTGGGGGTGGGTGAGATGGGTGAAGGGGGTTAAGAGGTACAAACTTCCAATTATAAAATAAATAAGTCTTTTGCCTTTTGCAATGACATGGGTGGAGGTAGAGGGTATTATGCTAAGCGAAAGAAGTCAGGCAGAGAAAGACAAATACCATATGATGTCATTCATATGTGGAATTTAAGAAATAATACAGATGAACATATGAGAGGGGGGAAAAGGAGACAGGGAAACAAATCATAAGAGACTCATAACTACAGAGAACAAACTGAGGGTTGATCAGGGAGGTGGGGGGGAAGGGCTAAATGGGTGATGGGTATTAAGGAGGGCACTTGTTATGAGCACAGAGTATTGTATGTAAGTGATGAATCACTAAATTCTACTCCAGAAACCAATATTGCACCATATGTTAACTAACTAGAATTTAAATAATAAATAAATAAATAAGTCATGGGGATTTAATATATAACATGGTAACTTGTTAATAATGCAATACAATATACAATAGTATATTTGAAAGTTACTAAAGAGTAGATCTTAAAAGTTCTCATCACAAGAAAAAAATTGTAACTCTGTGAGGTGATGGATATGAATTAGATTTATTGTGGTGATCATTTTGCAATGTATACATATATCAAATCATTATTTTGTACACCTGAAACTAATACAATGTTCTATACCAATTATATCTCAATCTAAAAAAAACACAAAACATTATGAGTTGTGTCTGTGAGAGTGTTTCTGGATGAGACAAATTAAATAATTTAATTAAATTAATAAAATAAAATAAATGGAACATCATGACCCTTCAAATTGATTTCAGAACTGAATGGTATTGTTGAAATGTTTTACAAGTGTCAGTCTAAATTCACGCCTGGGTGCCTCAGCCGTTAAGCATCTGCCTTCAGCTCAGGTCCTGATCCCACAGTCTTGGGAGGTCTTGGGATCAAGCCCTGCATCGGGCTCTCTTTCTGCTGTTCCCCCTACTTGTGCACTCTCTCTCTCTGTCAAATAAATAAATAATATCTTTTAAAATAAATAAATGAATAAACAAATAATTTTGTCCAAGAGACAATAAACAAATTATGTAGTTTTCACCTTTGTATATCAATTTTAAGTATAATATACCTGCATGCTACATGATGAGAGAGAGGGGCAGTGGGTGAGAGACTCTCCTCCTTTGCCTCCAGTTCTCTGTGGACCAGGGGATGATTTCTGGAGCTCTGGGCACATACAGCAGAATTCAGTGGACACTTCCCACACATGTGTACACATGTGTATGTTGCATCACCCATATACAGACTGAGAGATTAAAGGAAGGCATGGGCTATGAGGTGTAAGCTCCATATAATCACCTCCACAGCGGTTCCACAAATGCACATACACACCCTCACACAGACAGATGGCTGCGTGTACCTGCCATCTCTCTATTCAACACAAAATAGATGCTAATTACCTCCAGTAATGTCGATTACATCCACACCAAGCACGCAATGCTACCCTTGCTCACCCCAGAGATCTATGTAATCACCCACCACACCCTCTCCTCGCCACCCACATTTAGCCAAACCAAGCTGCTGATCAAGAACCAGAGGTACTCTGGTGACCTGGGCCTGAGGATGGAGCTCTGAGATGGGGAAGGAGGACCTTGCAGGCTGAATTCCTTGTGTTCTGCGAATTCCAGGAAGGTACTAGAAGCCTGGCCGGAGATGGAGCAATTACAGTACAACCTCCTTCTGGAGGAGAGTCCCTGTGCTCTGCAGGTATTCAGGCATATTTCAGAGTAACTAAATGAAGAGGTTTGAATGAGGACTGATCGAGTGGTTGGGTTGTTATTAAGTACAGCTATTTACTTATGCAAATAGGCAGTTCTTTTTTTTTTTTAAAGATTTTATTTTTAAGATTTTGACACAGAGAGAGAGAGAGTGAGAGAGAGAGCACAAGCAGGGGGAGCAGCAGGCAGAGGGAGAGGGAGAAGCAGGCTCCCCGCTGAGCAAGGACCCTGGGATCATGACCTGGGCCGAAGGCGGCGGCTTAACCAACTGAGCCACCCAGGCGGGAGGCGCCCCGCAAATAGGAAGTTCTTGAAGGCAGGGACTTTTTCTTCTTCTTCTTTTTTTTTTTAAAGATTTTATTTATTTATTTGACAGGAGAGACACAGCGAGAGAGGGAACACAAGCAGGGGGAGTGGGAGAGGGAGAAGCAGGCTCCCTGCGGAGCAGGGAGCCCGATGTGGGGTTCGATCCCAGGACCCTGGGATCATGACCTGAGCCGAAGGCAGACGCTTACGGACTGAGCCACCCAGGCGTCCCCCATTTTACATTCTGACCAGCAATGAATAAATGAATAAATAAATTTCTCTTTATCCTCACTAGCATTTGGTGTTATCACTACTTTTTATTTTAGCCATTCTGCAAAGAGAGTGGGGGTATCTCATGATTTTAATTTGTACTTCAATAAAATAAACATTAATGTCTTTTCATGCCTTTGGCTTATTTTTTTCAATTGGATTGTTTTACTTTTTTACCATTGTTTTGAGAGTTCTCTGTGTATCCTATGTATGAGTCCTTTGTCTGATATGTGGTTTACAAATATTTTTTTCTATCTATTCCTTGTCTTATCATCCTTTTAAGGTCTTCTGCAGAATAAATTTAATTTTTACAAGGTCTGATTTAATAATGTTTTATGGATTATACTTTTGTTGTTATCTAAGAACTCTTCACTAAGCCCTAAGTCCTGAGGATTTTCTTTTATATTTTCTCCTAAAAATTTTATAGTTTTATATGTAATATTTAAATCTGTGATTGATTTTGAGCTGATTTTTGTGTAAAATGTAAGCAGTTTTTCAAATAAAGTGTATTCATCTACTAATAAATTTTACATACCCATGGTAGAAAAATTAGCATATGCATAACATTACAACAAAGAAAATTAAGAATTTTCATAATCCTACCACTTACAGAAAATCCTAAAAAATCATAAAGGTTACATTTAGATGTTTGTCCTTTCAACTTTCTTTTTCCTTTGTTCTTATATATGTTTGGATCCCTTCCAATTCCTTTTGAAGATGAGGGAAGTTTTCAAAATTAAACTTAGAGGTTAGATAGAATTTCATTCTCTTTCTTCTTCATCCTTTAACCAGTTTTACTAGTTAGAAAACTAAGTTTTAGAGAGGATAAGCAACTTGCTTTCAGTTGGAAAGGCACAGTCAGGACTTAACACATCTCAAGCTGACCACTTACCTAGCCATCCATCATTCATTGTGCCTTGCTCCATAGTGGGCTAAATTACAACAAACAAAAAACAACAAAAGCAATTGCTAGAACACAGTAGAGCAGAAGTAAAATTCTTTGTGCAAGATTTGGAGCTGTCTGGGAAACAAGGTTCTGAATAATAAGGAAATAGAGTGTACCCTAGGGCAGCCCTGGCCTGGAGGTCTAGAAAACGTGTCCAAAGAGAAATTAATACTTTGAAAAACAATAAATTAGGCATAGAGGCTCAGAACATTATACAAATGTTAAGAAGACAGAATTTAAATGTGATTTAACTGTTTTTATTATTACAATATATTATTTTCCACAGGCATGACAATAGAAAGTGAAAATTCCTAGAATAAAGAACTTTAAAAAGAAGCTGTAAAAGATACTTTGGGAACAATTGGGAGAAATTTGACTGTGAACTGGCATATGATGATATGTTAATGTTGAACAGTGTAATGATGTCTGCAACTTTCACATGGGTGGCAAGCTGGGGATGCAAGAAAGGAAGAGAGAAATGCAGCAAAATATTAACCAAGGTCGTATCTAGGTAGAGAGAACACCTGCCTGCATCCTGGGTATACGACAATGCCAGACACACAGCCAGCGCTATTAATCGTATAGTACCGTTCACTTAGTTACTTTCTGCAAAAACAGAAACTTACCAGATACAGTTTGAGGTTTTGTAGCGGAAGGAAAAAGCTCATTCCCTGACCGGGAATCGAACCCGGGCCGCGGCGGTGAGAGCGCCGAATCCTAACCACTAGACCACCAGGGACGACTTGGTGTCGGTTCTTCTAGTAAGCTAGACAAAATATGTGGTGTATGACACAAATTGGGAGCGCGAACGCGATTGGCTACATTTTAGCGGCCTAAACCGCCTCCGCCACTGCAGATCCGGAAAGAGAGGTAATGGAGGACCGCGGCGACGTTAAAGTCTGAGAATGGCTGCCTTCTCGGAAAAAAAAGGAACCGCCAGCAGCCACTGGATGGCTTTGGGATCCTTTAGGGGAAGGGAAAAAAAGGGTGTGTGTCAGAAGTGGGATTCGAACCCACGCCTCTATTCAGAGACCAGAACACCCGCAGGGAAGGTGAGCACCTTGAGTCTGGCGCCTTAGACCACTCGGCCATCCTGACACCCGGCGGGGCAGGCGGCTGTACAGAACCCGCTTCCTGTGGGGCTCGCCGCGCCGCCTCGCCGCGCCGCCCCCCGCGCCGCGCGGGCCCCGCCCCCTGCCGCCCCACCGTCCCGCCGCGCCCCCCGCCGCGCGGGCCCCGCCCCTGCCGCCCCCCCGCCCCGCCGCGCCCCCCGCCGCGCGGGCCCCGCCCCCCGCCGCCCCCCCGCCCCCCCGCCGCGCGGGCCCCGCCCCCCGCCGCCCCGCCGCGCCCCCCGCCGCCCCGCCGCGCCCCCCGCCGCGCGGGCCGCGCCCCCCCGCCGCGGGCCCCGCCCCCCGCCGCCCCGCCCCGCCCCGCCCCGCGCCGCGCTTCCTCCGCCGCCCGCCTCCCATTCTGAAGAATGCGGGGTCTGTTGTGCACCCGGAACCGTCCAACGTTGTCTTCCCGGCAGGAAACTGAACTAGTCAAACGAGAGGCAGGCGCAAACCCCTCGGAAAACTAGAAGGATTGGTGGCCACTGCGCAGGCGTCGGACTCAGCGAAGGCCGAAACTAGAGTGGCCGAGGCGGGAAAGCCTGGCAGCCGGACGCCGGGCGCCGCCGCCCATCCCCGGGCCTCGTTGGTGAAACTCTGGCCACTTAATACACGGAGAGCGCGTGGAAATACGCTGGCCACAGAGTAAGTGGCAGGCAGTTGCTGCTGTGGTTGTTTTCATTATTATTAGGTATTTCTGCCTCGCTGCCCCCGGCACACCCGCCCGTCCATCCTTCAAGATCCGCCCCTCCTCCTCTGCCAAGTAGCTCAGCCGTGATTGGAGATAATGGGGAAACGGTTAAAGAAAACGGCTATCCTAACTATTAAGGAAAAAATTATTCACTCATGACGCTTGTTAAAGTACCGTAAGGAAGACTTTATTTAAGGGCGGCTATGGGGATAGGTGTAGGGACCACTGCGGTGGGGTCTTGCAGTGGGGGGAGAGAGATTGGACTCAATTCGGAATACAACAAAGAAAAGTGAAGTTTTATAGCTGAGGGTCCAGATTGGGGGGTCAGTGAATGGAAAATTAGTAAGAGAAAACATCATCAAGGGTAAGGGGGGGAATCCTATCTCAAACGGCCTGACAGGATTCTTGGGGATGGTGGAGGGTGAGGAACCCCGTTAGATACCCAGGTTGATCGGAGATCAAGGATGGGAGATCCTGGCTGACCTTATTGGGCAGGAATCTTGCTAAAACTGAACGATGCAGAGACAAACATGGAAGTCCAAAAGTCAGGCCTAGTAGAAAAAGAATTTAGGGGAACAGTTAACATAAGAGTGCAGAGACCGCTAGTCTGCTTCAGCAACCAGTGGGAAGGCCCAACTCCTCTGCTCCAGACTCTCACTCATTCATTCATTCACTGAGTACTGAGGCTCCACTGAAAACACAGCAATGAACAAACAGACGCTCCCTCTCCCCGCCCCGCCCCCTCCCCACCCCCCGGGAAAACTGACTGCTAGTGAGGGAAACAATCTGCACAAACAATATACGGGCTGTAGGAACAAAAGCAGGGCAGTGAGATAGCAAGTTGTATTTTTAGACTGGGGTGGTCAAGTAAGGCCTGCTGAGGTGACATTTGCTAAAATAATTTTTAAAAAGTAAAACACATGACTCATGCAAGTATTTGATGGATACGTGTCAAGATTTTATTCAGTTCATTAATGAGGGGCACTATATGATATAACCAATTCAAAGGAGATTTTGAAGAGATTTTTTTTTTTAAATAATCAGCGCAATGTTGAAAAAAGATTGCTAACAGATGGAAGGGAGGTTATTATCCTAAGGATAGGTAATAAACTATGGTGCTTAAAGTTATGATTTCTACTTTGGGGTATAAATATTTTTTTTACCAGAAAGAAATCAGGGGCATCTCTTGACAAATTTTATTTGTATTGCTATAAACAGGAATCTCTGGCCTTGCTCTCAAACAGAAACCTTTTGCATTGCTATCACTTTTCTACAAGTTAACCTCTGTACCTGCAAAATTATAAAATAGCCAAGTCAATCAAAGGTGCCCATGAAATCCCCAAAAGGTCTGCTAGACAAGGCTAAGCACTCCACTGTTAGGACACCTAGCATGCAAGAGGACAAGAGCTGGACAGTAGTTAAGTGGTAAAAACAGATTTTATTCAGGAACTATTGCAGTAGGGGATATGAAACCTCATATAGAACTGGGCTCAGTTCTAAATATAGCAAGGACAAGCAAGGATTTATAGTCAAGGAGCAGGATAAGGATCAGTGGATGGAAAATGAGAAGAGACAAGAGTAGAGAGATTCTTGCTAATAGGATTTCTGCTAAAGGCAGGCCAGTCATGAGATATTACCTGGGCATGGTGGGGGATGAGGAATTTGATTAGATATGGAGAGTGATTAGATATCAAGGGGGGAGGGATTCTGGATACTGACCTGTCAGGATTATTAACATTAGGATTATTAAAATTAGACTATCAGTTTATTATTATTATTATTATTATTATTATTATTATTAGGATTATTAAAATTAGACTCCAAGGCTGTAGGCAACTAAGGTTCTGTGGCCCCAGGAAACTGTTCCCCACCCAGTCTGTACAACCAGGACAGCTCTGATTCTTTCACCAGTCCCAGAGTAAAACTGCTACCCACTTCTGTAGAGGAGAGCACAGTGAAGAAGGAAGATACAGTCCAGGGCAAGAAACAGAAAACCAGAACCATATTCTCTTGGACCCAGCTATATGTACTCAATGACAGATTTCAGAGACAGAAATACCTCAGTTTCCAGCAGATGTGAGAACTTTCTAACTTTCTGAACCTTAGCTATAAGCAGGTTAAGACCTGTTTCCAGAACCAGAGAATGAAATATAAGAGGTAGCAGGAAAACAACTGGCCAAAGAATTGCAACAGTGTCACTCAGAATAGCTCAGCAACTACAGAATATCCAGGCTTCTATTCTTATCACCAGGGATTCCTGATGAACACTTCTGGAAACCTTCCAATATGGAGCAGCCAGACCTGGAATAACCCAAAGTGGAGCAACTAGACCTGGAAAAGCCAGTCTTGGAGCAACCAGACCTGAACAGTCAGCTCCACAGCTGTGGAGAGGAATCCCTGCAGCCCCAGATCCAGTTCCAGCAAAATTCTGTCAACAATTTGATCTTCGAAACTGCCGGGGAAAGCCATAGTGTAAAAAGGCAAACTGCCCAGTATTTTAGTACCCAGCAAATGATGGGTTTTTTTCCCCAAAGTACTCTGTGAACATACAGCCTGAAGATGTGTGGCAATGAGCATATTATTCAATCTCAATTTGGGCAGTGGCTGTATTACTTCTCCTAGGATTTGTCTTTTAGGGTCCTGTATCTCTGCCTTGTTACTGTTTCTCTTTATGCTTATCATATCAGTTGAGGGGATTTGATTGGAGTCTAATCAAAAAGGTTTCGGTAGCATTGACTGCTATGGACAACATGATAAAAGATGTTCCTTGCTAGAGATAACTAGATGTAATACTAGCTTGAATATTTTTAGGTTCTAGAATCTAACCTCAAGAATAGGAAGTGATGGATCACTAAATTCCACTCCTGAAACCAATACTACACTATATGTTAACTAACTTAAATTAAAAAAAATAAAATAGGAAGTAAAAACACAGAGATGTGTGATGAAGGATTACCCGTATTTTCTAAGACTGAGAGGCTTTACTTGTTGACAACCTCAGTTGTTATGAAGAGTTAAGCTATAATGTGCTTCTTTGATTTCCTCTGCCCCTTGTGCTGTTTTACTACAGTTCCTAATTTGTTCATTATTCTAGTATTTGTAGAAAGAGGTTTTGTATTTTTTTTTTAAGATTTTATTTATTTGTTTGAAAGAGAGAGAGAGAGTGTGAGAGAGAGCATGAGCAGGGGGTAGGGGCAGAGGGAGAGGCAGTCTCCCTGCCAAGCAGGGAGCAGGTAGCCTGATCCAGGGTCCGATCCCCGGACCCCATCCCTGGATCCTGGGATCATGACCTGAGCCGAAGGCAGATGCTTAACTGACTGAGCCACCCAGGTGCCCTGAGGTTTTGTATTTTAATGCACCATGATAATAGTACCAGTTTGACTGGTAGGTTTGTAGGTTTAAGTACAAATAAATAAAATACCCACTTTACCTTTGTTTCTTTTTTTTTTTTAATTTAAATTCAATTAGCCAACGTATAGTACATCATTAGTTTTTGGTGTAGGGTTCAATGATTCATTAGTTGCGTATAACACCCAGTGCTCATCACATCACATGCCCTCCTTAATGCCCATCATCCAGTTACCCCATCCCTCCACCCACCTCCCTTTCCTCAACCCTCTGTTTGTTTCCTATAGGTAAGAGTCTCTTATGGTTTGTTTCCCTCTCTGATTTCTTCCCCTTCAGTCTTCCCTTCCTTCCCCTGTGGTCCTCCACGCTATTCCTTATGTTCCACATAGGAGTGAAACCATATGATAATTGTCTTTCTCTGACTTATTTCACTTAGCATAATCCCCTTCAGTTCCATCCATATTGATGCAAAAGGTAAGTATTCATCCTTTCTGATGGCTGAGTAATATTCCATTGTATATATGGACTGCATCTTCTTTATCCATTCATCTGTTGAAGGGCATCTCGGCTCCTTCCACAGTTTGGCTATTGTGGACATTGCTGCTATGAACATCGGGGTGCACGTAGCCCTTCGGATCCCTACATCTGTATCTTTGGGGTAAACACCACTTTACCTTTAAAAAAAAGTTAGACTCTGCAAGGATGGACATGGAAGCCCAAGGTCGAGGCCTAGTTGAAAAAAGGGCTCAAAGTGTTATTGAATCAAAATGGGCCTGCTCCTCGTGAGTTACAGACAGAGATTTTACCAGGTGGAGTTGCTGTACAAATAAACCATCTTTATTTGTACAAATAAGGAGATCACAGGGAATAATTTCCAAAGCTGTGTCTCCCCAAAGGAAGAAACACAGGCTCCTTTAGGGCATGGGTGAATATTCAGAAGGGGATTTTAACATTATAATGAGGCGGAAGTCACTGTTGGTCACTCCTGGCACTTTCTGATTCATCTGGGCAGGCTCTCCCTCAAATGTTTCTTTTTCTGGTCCAGTAGTTTGTTAGCTTGTTTCTAAAAGGTAAGACTGATAGCTAGACAAAAGCTTCAAGGAGTTTAGTTTCTACAAGAAAGATTGACAGTTAAGCAGAAGCTTCTACTAGAAATGTGCTGAGTTCGGGGGTCAGGCCAGTGACAAGAGGAGCCTAAGTATAGTTGAGTCAGGGAGAGTGTTTGTCACTAGTTATCTATATTGTCTATTTACAACTTTTGGATAATTGTTTCTTATCATATTGAGCCCCTGACTGAAGGGAGGACATGAGCATCTGGAGACAAGGAATGGGGTTTTCTATAATGCTTATGATAATATCCAACTTCTCTGTTAGCCTACTTGGCCTTCATGACCTTTTGGCCAGCTTGACCCCACTTCATACTCTCCCATGTGCCCCAGTGAGCTAGCTGCCTTTCCTCAACATGCTTAATCTGTCTTCACTCCCACTGCCATGCCCAGAGAAAGCCCTCCTCTACCTGAGCTGCTGGATGCAGCAGAGAAAAAAACAAAGTATCCGTTCTTAAGAAGCTTACATTGCAGTAGAGAAAGACCTAGAATAAACAAAATTATTATATGTTGGGAGTGATAAGTACTGTGACAAAAAATAAAGCAGAGAAAGAAAGGTAGAAAGAGATGCAGGTGATGAGGAAGGCCTCTCAGGATGTGCCTTTTGAGCAGAAATTTGCAGAGAGGGAGCAACCAGGTAAAATATCTGGGGCCAGAGGGCTTCAGGGAGAGGGAAGAGCAAATACAAAGGCCAAAGGAAAGTCAAAAAACAGTATGGCTGGAACTGAGTGAGAGGGACTAATGCCAGTGTGCAGAATGACCCCAGTGAAGAGGACGGTGTTGGGCTGAGGTGTGGTAAGATACGGCCTGCTATCCGAGGATGCCCTGGCTGTCCTATGGAGAGTTGACATTAGAGTGCAAGAGCGAAGCAGAGAGAACAGTTGAGAGGCCACAACAAGGCCCCTTGACTAAACTGGGTGGCAGCAAGCCAAGTAGTGAGAGCGAGTTGAATTCTGGATACATTTTGAAGGTGGAGCCAACAGGATTCATTGTTGTCAACAAACCTTGTAGAATTTCTTTAAAAAAAGAAAGAAAGAAAGAAAAAAGGAAGAGGGATGCCTAGGTGGCTCAGTTGGTTATGTGTCTGCCTTCCGCTTAGGTCATGATCTCAGGGTCCTGGGTTTGAGTCCTGCATCGGGTTCCTTGCTCAGCAGGGAGCCTGCTTCTCCCTCTGCCTGTTGCTCTCCCTGCTTGTGCTCTCTCTCTCCTCGTCTCTCTCTCTGACAAATAAATAAAACCTTTAACAAAAAAAAAAAAAAAAAAAAGGGAAGAGACTTTTATTTGAGCCCAAGGACTGGAATTGTATCAGGATACATAATCTTCACAAAGAAGAGAGTGCTCCAGGCAGGGCTATATATGTTTTAACACAGAGTTACAAATCAGGAGCTTGGGACTATGGCAGAGTAGGAGGACCCTGAGCTCACCCCATCCCACGTTTACAACTAGAGATCTTCCACATCCAAGTCAATAAACCAGGAAGTGATCCAAAGACTGACCAGACAAACTCCACGACTAAATATGGAGAAGAAGCTGCATCTCATAGGTTAGGAAGGTCGGAAAGGTGGAGGGAGACTGTCCCCAGGAGGGCACACATGGAGAGGACAGAAAAATGGGCCTTCCCGTCAGGGAGCTCACACGGGTAATACTAAACCCCATAAAACTTGGCTTTAAAAAGCAGAGGGGCTGAAATCCATGAGTTTGTAAAAACAGTTGGGACTTGGAGGCTGGAGCTTTAAAAATCTGCTGACAGGGTCGGCCAGGAGTGTGAGTGATAGCTGGGTTGCACCCCTTAAAGAGATAGCAGTCCACATGGAAGGCAACGTAAGAATGGCAGTTCACACGGTGCCAGGGGGCAAATGGGAGACAGACCTATTTGTAATGATTTTGGAGCATGTTGGGGGACTTCTCTGAAAACAAGGGAGCTGGCAGGTGTCGTTTTCCTCCCCCATCCCCCACCATAAACACAGGGACTCTGCGGAAGGATTTAACAGACCTATGTAGAACATTCCATCCTAAAAGAGCAAAAATGAACATTTAGGATGTCACCAAGATAAAAAGCTTCTGCACAGCAAAGGAAACAGTCATCAAAACTAAGAGGCAACCCACGGAATGGGAGAAGATATTTGCAAATGACACTACAGATAAAGGGCTGGTATCCAAGATGTATAAAGAAATTATCAAACTCAACACCCAAAAAGCAAAGAAGCAAAGTGATCCAGTCAAGAAATGGGCAGAATACATGAACAGACACTTCTCCAAAGAAGACACCCAAACGTGGTGCTGGGAAAATTGGACAGCCACATGCAGAAGAATGAAACTGGATCACTTTCTTACACCATACACAAAAATAAGCTCAAAATGGATGGAAGACCTAAATGTGAGACAGGAAACCCTCAGAATCCTGGAGAACACTGGGAACACCTCTTTGACCTAAGCAGTAGCAACTTCTTAGTAGACACGTTTCCAGAGGCAAGGGAAACAACAGTAAAAATAAACTATTGGGGCTTTATCAAGATAAAAAGCTTCCGCACAGTGAAGGAAACAATCAACAAAACTAAAAGGCAGCCTGTGGAATGGGAGAAGATAATTGCAAATGATATATCAGATAAAGGGTTACTGTCCAAAATATATAAAGAACTTATTAAACTCAACACCCAAAAAACAAATAATCCAGTTAAGTAATAGGCAGAAGACATGAATAGACATTTTTCTAAAGAAGACATCCAGATGGCTAACAGACACATGGAAAGATGTTCAACATCATTCATCACCAGGGAAATACAAATCAAAATCATGATGAGATACCACCTCACACTGCTGTAATGGCAAAAATTAACAACACAAGAAACAAGAGATGTTGGTGAGGATGTGGAGAAAGGGGAACTTCTTTCACTGTTGGTGGGAATGCAAGCTGGTGCAGCCACTCTGGAAAACAGTATGGAAGTTCCTCAAATAGTAAAAATAGTAATACCCTACGATCCAGCAATTGCACTACTGGGTGTTTACTCAAAGGATACAAAAATACTGATTTGAAGGGGTTCATGCGCCCCGATGTTTATAGCAGCAATGTCCACTGTAGTCAAATTATGGAAAGAGACCAAATGTTCATGTGTTCAACTACTAATGAAGGGATAAAATGAATAAAGAAAATGTGATATATGTATCTATATATAGATATTACTCCGCCATCAAAAAGAATGAAATCTTGCCATTTGCAACAACAGGATGGAGCTAGAGTATATTATGCTAAGTGAAATAAATCAGTCAGAGAAAGACAAATCTCATCACATCATTTCCCTCATATGTTGAATTTAAGAAACCTAACAGGTAGGGAGAAGAAAAAAAGAAAAGGAGTGAGGAAGAACAGACTCTTTTCTTTTAGAGGGAGCAAGAGAGAGCACAAGCAGGGTGAAGGGCAGAGGGAGAAGCACACTCCCCGCTGAGCAGGGAGCCTGATGTGGGACTCCACCCGGGGAGACCGGGATCATGACCCCAGCCGAGGGCAGATGCCCAACCAACTGAGCCACCCAGGCGTCCAGACTCTTTTTCAAAAAAAATTTACTTATTTATTTGAGAGAGAGCAAGCACACACGAGCGGGGGGAGGGCAGAGGGAGAAGTAGACTCCCCACTGAGCAGTGAGCCCCAGGGTTTGGGGGGCTCCATCCCAGGACCCCGTGATCATGACCGGAGCCTCCCAGGAGCCACAAAGCTAACTGCTAACTATAGAGAACAAACTGAGCGTTGCTGGAGGGTAGTTGGGTGTGGGGGATGGGTTAAGTAAGTGATGGGTATGAAGCAGGGCACAGGTTGTGACGAGCACTGGGTATTATATGTAAGTGAGAAATCACTAAATCCTACACCTGAAACCAATATTACTCTGTATGTTCACTAACTGTAAGTTACATAAAAACCTGGAAGAAAAAAAAAAAAATCCATGGGGACAATTAGATCACTCGAGAAGAGATAAAAGAGAGTATTTGGTCTTGATTCCAATCCATGGGGACTCTATATTTTTGGGGTACAGTGGTTGAGGTTCCAACAAAGGAAAGGAGGAGCGAATGAGGAAGAGTATGGAGAGAAAGATCTACATTGTCAGATGTTGCTCTGAAGGCCAAGAGGTCGCAGCAAATGACTTTGAGAAGCACCATTCCAGGGGCTTGACGGAGAGGAGAGCTCCTCTGGAGTCATTTGAAGAGAGCATGGGAAGTGAAGAAGAGTTTCCGAAGACTTTTGATGCCTCAGAGGGAAGCGTCCACAGCTGGATGGTTCTAGAGGCGTCTAGGTGGTTTTTGAGGTGGCTGATTCTGCACACGTGTTTGCACGTCGGTGGCAACTGAGAGGGAGAAATTGCTGGTGAAGTACACACCAGGGCCCGTTGTGGAGGCGACACCCCTGAGCAGGCTGGAGGGGCTGGGGTTGGCACACGTACATTGCCCCATCAAGCGCAGGGACTCGCGAACACACGCCACCGCCCCCGGCTTCCCCGCAGCTCCGCGACACGCGGGGGCGATTCCTGCGGGAACTACGCCTCCCGGCAGGCGGTGCGCTCGGCGGCCAGTGCGCAGGCGCGCGCCGCCAGCCTCGGCCTGTCCCTTCCCAGCCGCCGGGGCCCCTGCTCCCGGCTGGAGCCACCGAGGCGGAGGGGGACGGGTTCCTCTTAAAAGAGAAACGGCCGCGGAGCGCGCGAGGTGGGCCCCCGTCCTCCCGCCGCTCTCCGGGCCTGCGCGCGAGGCGGGAGGGGGCGCAGGCGCAGTCGGGCTGGGGGCGGGTGGGGGCTCGCAGGTAAGGCCGGGTGGGGGTGGGCCGCGGCGGGCGCTCCGGGCGGCCTGGGGGCTGCCCTTGGAATTGGCCTGACCGACGCACAGTGAGCGTTAAGTGGGGCGGCCCGAGACGGGGTGGGGGCGCCCTCCAGGCCCCGGTCCCACCCGCATTCACCCCGCTATGAAAAGCGCCCCCAGTAGACCGCAGCTCCCCTTCCCCCGTCAACCAGTAAAGGCACTAAAGGCCTCGCTCTCTTCAAGGTGGAACTGTTACCCACCCCTCGCCCAGCCCCGGTTGAAATTTCTCCGTGAGAGCCTCACGCCCCTTCCCCACAGCTCGCGCTTCTGCACTTCAGTATGCTCGGGTCGGGCCACTGTTCTGACTTTGACCCTGTCTCCCTGCCTCCCCCTCCACCGCGCTGCTGCCCGGTAACGTAAGCTGGGGTGGTTCGGGCCCAGGGGCAGCGGATGCTGCTGAAATGACTTAGTCTTGCTCCCAGGTCACGGATGGCGGAAACTGAGGCCGCAGCGGCGGGTGGAGTCGGGGTCCCGGGCCCGAGACGAGGTCCGCCCAGACGCGTGTCTCCTCCACCCTGCAGGTCCTGGTGCCCATGGCTTCCTCCCCGGTGGACGCATCTCGCAGGCGGCAGGAGAAGCGGCGGCAGCTGGACGCGCGTCGCAGCAAGTGCCGCATCCGCCTGGGCGGCCACATGGAGCAGTGGTGCCTCCTCAAGGAGCGGCTGGGCTTCTCCCTGCACTCGCAGCTCGCTAAGTTCCTGTTGGACCGGTTAGGGGCCGGGGCGGGGCGCTGGGGGAGGGCACCCCCAGGTTGCAGCACCCAGTCCCCTCCCTGGGTCAGGTGCGGGCCCCCTGACCCAGGGGTGTCTCATTTCAGCAGAACAGCCTGTGTGATTTGTGGCCTCTCCGGGTCCCTTGCCCTCCCCTTGGTCTCCAGCGAATAGGGGGTCCGAAAGTGTGTGCGTGCTGAGAGCCGAGGGCCGTTGGCCAGGCTCCCTACCTAAACTGCCTCCCCTCTCCCCCACCCCCTTTCCCCTCGCAGATACACTTCTTCAGGCTGTGTGCTCTGTGCAGGTAGGTAGGAAATAACTAGAGGTTGGGGGTCAGGAGCCAGGGAGGGAAGAGGGGCATCAGGGAGTCATGTGGCCCAGAAGCACCCTCTTGAAGGGGATTGGATCAGAGGGGACCCTGAGTGAGTTTGGAAAAAGGTGGGGTATAGTTGGGGAGCCCAAGGTAGTTTGATGGGGGCAGCCTGTGGACAAGAGAGCAATGTCTCAGGACCTTGGGGGTTCTGGGCTCTGAAGAATGGTAAACTGAACTAGGGACTGGCCTTGCCCAGGGGGTTGGGGGACAGGGCTGTGAGGCCATGAGGCCGTGGTCCCAGGGTGAGAGTAGGAGGCTTCCCAGCTTGCCCTGACTGTTGCCTTCACCACTTCAGGTCCTGAGCCTTTGCCCCCCAAGGGTCTGCAGTATCTGGTGCTCCTGTCTCATGCCCACAGCCGAGAGTGCAGCCTGGTGCCGGGGCTTCGGGGGCCCGGGGGCCAAGATGGGGGGCTTGTGTGGGAGTGCTCTGCAGGCCACACCTTCTCCTGGGGCCCCTCTTCAGGCTCCATATCTCCAGAGGAGCCCAAGCCAGTGTCCTGTCCGAATACTGCCCGGAGAAGCTGGTGCCCGGAGGCCAGGAGCAGGTCGGAGCCTGCAGGTAGGCTGCAGGAAAGAAGAGTTGTGAAGAAAAGCGAGGGAAAGTGGCTCCCTCTCTGTAGCTTAGAACTCCATTTTCTAAAAATTATCCTCAAATATATATATATATATATTTTTTCCCTCAAATATATTTTTAGGCATAAGAAGCAAAATACAGAATAAGATGTATGTTGTGTTACCATTGGTGGAAAAATAAGGAGAGAAAGAATATATATATACACACACATATATATATTTATTTATGAATGTATAAAATATCTCTGGAAGGGCATGTAGGAAACCAGGTTCTCTGTGGGAAGAACTAGGTGATTGGGGGACAGTATTGGAAAAGAGACTTTTCAAAGTGTACCTTTTTATACTTTTGTTTTTTGAACCATGTGAATGTATCATCTCTAAAGTAAAATACCCCTTCCCATCCCAGTAGGATCTGCACCCTCTTCCTTCTTCCCCAGAGTCCTCCCACCACTTCAGACCTTAGAAGTATACCTGTCCTCATCCCCCAAGCCCAGAGTTCCTTCCCCTTTGACCCTACCTGTGCCAACAGGTTTGGAATCTGAGCATGATGAGAGGACTCAGGAGGCCAGGTTGCCCAGGTGAGGTTGGGGGTGGGAGGGAAAGGATAGACTTGGGTGAACAGTGCAGGTGAGGGAGCAGAGCCTGAGGCTTCCCTTCCTTGGTCCAGCAGGGAAGTGGGACCCCTACTGGAGACCTTCCCAACCCCAGGAGAAGAGGGGGAGGAGGAAGATGAGGATGAAGAGGAGATGCTCAGTGATGCCAGCCCATGGACCTACAGCTCCTCCCCAGATGAGCAAGTTGGGGTTGTGGGAAGATGTTGAACAGAGCAGGAGGAGGGAGCAGCTGGTCAGGGATCCCGAGCTTTCCAGACTCAAGGGAAAGGCGTATTGGTGGGGAAGGCAGAAAGAATTGGAGGCTTTCAATTGGGGAAAGGGGATGAAGTTAGGCTTAGGGGAGAATGAAAGCTGAAAGCAGGTGTGAACAGAGATCCTGGGGTATGGGTAGGGTTGTTCTGAGTTTGGGATTCTTCACAATTTAGGGGCTGGGGTTGGGTTGAAGGCTAGCTGAGAGCCCAGGGAGATAATGCCCTCCTCTTTCTTCTCTTTTCAGCAGTGATCCAGATGCCCCCAGAGTACTTCCTTCCCCTGTCACCCATGCACTTGAAGGGGAGACACCCCCGGCCCCAGCAGCTCCCCTCAATCCTCTTGCTGTACCATCCTCATCAACGTCATCATTGGGTTCTGGAGCTCTTCTGTCTACGGAAGTTGGGGTACAGCCGGAACTCAGAGGGACCCCTCAAGCAGCCCAGCAGACTGAGCCCCTGGCCAGGTAACCTGATGGCTGAGACAGAGGGCAGGGGCATCCCGGGACATGGCCCTCCCTCGAGGCCCTCTGCTCCCTCTTTGCTGCCCGTAGCCCTGGGAGTCAGGCCCAGTCTGCTCTGACCTTGGCCTGGGAGGAGGACACGGCACAGATCGGCCCCAAGAGAATTAGGTAGGCCTGGGGGAGGGGGGGCCTTGGGGAGGGGAGTGAGAGGAGGGGGCTGAGGAGAGCCTGTGGGAGTTCTTATGTTCCTGCCTATCCTCCTCCCCCAGGAAAGCTGCCAAAAGAGAGCTGCTACCTTGTGACTTCCCTGGCTGTGGAAGGATCTTCTCCAACCGGCAGTATTTGAATGTGAGGACGTGAGGGGCATAGATTGGGTTCTGTGTGGCCTCAGAGGTATATATGAGAAGGGCTTAAGGAGATGCTGAGGTGAAGGAGAAGCTGAAGCAAAGAAGCTTGGGGTGTGGGTGGATTTGGAGATAGGAAGAGAAGCGTTGGGGTGGACCTGCAGAGCTTACCTGCAGTTAAGAATCACTAAGCCAGACAACTGGTAGATAAGGCAGAAAAACAAGCCTCAGGTGCACAGCTGCTGTCCACCCCTGCTGGTTGCATGGGCCCTCCAAGGGTCATATGGGGATAACGATGGCATTCCTCAGGCTCTTGGAATGCTAGCAACTGTTCTAAGCACCTGATGTGGGTCAAGTCTTTTGATCTTCAAAACATCCCTCGGGAGTAGGTGCTGGTACTGTTCCTTCTGCAGATGAGGCAACTGAGGCACACAGAAGGCTAGTGGGTGGTAGTGCTGGGGTTCCAGAGTTCACCCTCCGCCGCCTGGCCCTGCTGGCAGGAGTGGGTAGTTCTAGAGCCAGAGGACCAGAAGATGCAGCCTCACTGCAGGAGAGGTTTGGGGCACAAAGAGGGAAGGGCCACGGCCCCCACACTTATCCAGAGCCCTCCCAGACCACGTCCTGAAGTTGAGGGAGAGCCCAGGCCAAAGGGATGGTGAAGCAAGGGTGTATGGGATTTGGGAGAGCAAACGGGTAGGAAAGCTCTGGGATGAGAACTTTAGTGGGGCTAGGCAAACACACAGGAGCCTGTTAATGAAGAAGACTGAAGCAGCCTCAAGCAGCAGTTTAACTATGGGAAAGTGGGATTATAGAAAAGGGGAAAGCCCATGCAGCTTATGGAGCCAGGATGTAAAATTAGGTCAGACAGGAGAACTATTTCCCAGACATACTCAGGGAGTGAAAGAACAGATTACCCCTAAAAGTGTTCCGGGTTGAGAGCATGCATGTGTGTCTGTGTATGTGTGTGTGTGTGTTTCCAAAGCAGATTTAGGAAAACGTCATATAATATGTACCCGTGATGAGCTATTAATAAAGTAGGCAATCTGGGCAATATTATTGTACATTGATATTGAAGAGGGTAATCATACCTACCCAAATTGTGTTCTCATTCCCAGCAGACAGCAGCTCCATGGTTAGGGAACCAGGAGTGTCACCAGAATGGCACTTTGTTCAGGGAACTGGGCTTTGTAAGGAAGGTTGTGGCAAAAATGTGAGATAATGCAAATCAAGGACAGAATAGGATGAGGGCAGAGGTTGGTGTCGGGATAGGAGGGGGTGCTTGCCTTCGGATGAGGACTGGCCAGGAGGATGTGAGCTGGTGGTGAGAGAACTGTTGTGGGGAAAGCGGGGGCAGAGGAGTCTGCCTGCTGGGCCAGCTCTGGTGGTTTCCCTGACACCACCTGTTTCCTTTCCTAGCACCACAAAAAGTACCAGCACATCCACCAAAAGTCCTTTTCCTGCCCAGAGCCAGCCTGTGGGAAGTCCTTCAACTTTAAGAAACACCTGAAGGAGCATGTTAAACTGCACAGTGGTGAGTGGTAGAGACGCCTCCTCATTTCCCTCCTGTGCGTGCTGTCACCTCCACCTATGGGTGCCCTCACTTCTCCATGTGGGTCCTGTCAGCTCCCCCTGGGGGTCCCTTCACCTCGCCTGTGGGATGACTCTCACCTCAGGTCTCTGTGTGGTGAGCACCTGCCTGCTTGAGACTGTTCTAGGTGCTGAGATACCACAGGGAACAGAGGGCAATCCCTACTTCATACGGCATCCACTCTAGTGATAACAGGGATATAGACATGTGAAAGCCCAGAAGGGGAAGGAGAGCATGAGGGAAGAGTCTCTGTGGTAGAAAGGGAAGGTCTCTAAGCAAAGACCTAAGTGAAGGGAGGAATGGAGCCTTGTCCACGTCTATGGGCAGCACTGGAAAGGCCCTGAGCTGGTGTCCGCGTGGCATGTTCCAGGAAGGGAGGGAGAGGAGGCCTGGAAGTTAGAAAGGGAGGAAAAGAGGTCAGACAGTGGTGGGGGCCTCCAAGACTACCATCAGCGTGGCTTGGCTTCTGGCCAGACGAGATGGGCAGCGACATAACTGACTTTAAAAGGAGCAAAGTGACTGCCATATGGACAAATGGGACTGTAGGAGCGTGCAGCGTGCGGGGAGAGCAGCCTTGACATGCTGGTCCAGTCGAGTTGGTCGGGGGGAGTGGCTAGAGGCTGATGTGAGCATGAAGGAGGAGGCAGGAGGCTGCTGTGAGGACAGACTGGCCACAGGTGGGTGGACAGGAGGGCGTCGAGGCTGACTTGAAGGATTCCAGCCTGAGCACCTGGGCAGAGGTGATGAGATTTCCTGAAAAGGGGGGAGAGGCGGGCTTTAGGAAAGGGACATTTTATTGGGACATGCTCATTTAGGTATCCCAGAAGATGTGACTCTGGAGTTCAGAGATGTTTGGGGGGAAAGAAATGTGTTCATCACAAGCACACGGGTGGTATTTGGAGTGAAGGTGGAAGCAGCTACATGGAGTGAGCGTAGGTAGAAAGGAGTTCTGAGCAGGGCAGGCGGGAAGGGCAGTGCCCACGCGGCCAGTGAGGCAGATGAAGACGTGGAGAGAGTGCTCTAGGGGGAGGGGAGGGTGGGTTGTGACAGTGCAACGAGACTGAGCAACATGAGGACAGGCTGCTGGACGTGGTGGGAAGCCACCTTTGACTAGATGACAAGGGAGGACAGCCAGAATGGAGTGAGTTCAAGGCAGGGAGGAGCTGGGGCAGTAGAGTGAGTATGGGCCCCTCTCTGGAGTGTTGCTGTGAAGACAAGTAGGGAAAGGGGGTCTTAGCTGGAGGGCTGTGGGTTTGGGGGTACAGATGGGAATGATCCCACTGAGAGAAGAGGCTTCCTGATGCCTAGGTTGGGGGTGGGGGGAACCTCCGGTGGGGGGGAAGCAGTGTATCTCTGCACAGCTGGAGGGGACTGCAGTGGAGCAAGGAATAGTCTCACACACGGGCACGGAAGCAAGTTGGCTGAGGGCTTGGGTGGGGGGACGACGTGGTTATTCTCCCCTGGCTTCTCTCCTTGGTGACTTGAAAAATGAGGTCCCTGCTGATGAGCTAGCAGAGAGAGGAGGTGGTGTGGAAAATGGCCTTCTGGGCTCCTGAGAGTGGCAGAGTGAACTGACCGAGAAAATGCAGAGGCTTATGGTGGGCCCTTGGGACCTGTGGTTGTGGATGAAAGGAGAGGCCGAGGCGTAGATGAACAATCCGTGGGTTGTGTTTCTGCTCCCCTTGCCACACCTCTGTATTCCTGGAGCAGGCCAAGAGTTGTGTTTACTTTGAGTTGGATTTTAACCGAACAGGTACAGCTAAGGGAGAGAGCGGCCAGTGAATTCGTGGTGTGAGCGAAGGCAGGCTACAAAGATGCCCTGGAAAGGGATCTGGGAGAGGAGTGTGGAGGGGGCAGTGGGAAGGCAGCGGGCTGCTGGGCTGGCAGCGTGGAGTCCCAGGCTTATCGTGGCAGGACACAGGAGGAGGCCCCTGCTGAAACTGCAGTTTCAAGGAGGTGCAGTGATGGGGCATGACCTGGGAGTGGTGGCTGAGAAGGGTGGGAGACCAGGTCAGTGAAGGTCAGGGAACAGCAATGTGGAGTGCTGGACGTGTAGGAAACAAAGCAGTGGCATGAGTAATGGCCGAGGAGAGGGCCTGGAGTCAGAGGTTTGGGGAATGTGGTGGTGTGGAGGTGGGCTCCCAAGGGGTGGTGAGACAGATGTCTCAAGGACGCCACGAGCCGCAGGGATGCCCCGTGTATGGGCTGCCCTGAGACTTGGGGGTAGAGGAGAGAGCCCATAGCAGGCCTGTGGCAGCTGCGGGGGAAGCGCAGAGGGCAGGTGGTTAGTGCTGGTAGGGAGGCAGGTCAGGGAACATGGAGCAGATTGACAGCCAGAGGGCACGGCTCGGGGCTGGGAGGGGTGGGATAAGCAGGTTGAGTCGGGGACAGTACTCCTGTGAGGGTTGACAGGTGGGCTGGGCTGAGGAGGGGCCGCGGCCTGCGGATGGATGCTGGGGTGACCCCTGTGAACCCGCAGACACCCGGGACTACATCTGTGAGTTCTGTGCCCGGTCTTTCCGCACCAGCAGCAACCTCGTCATCCACCGGCGCATCCACACTGGAGAGAAACCCCTGCAGTGAGTGTGGGGGCGCATGGTGGGAAGGTAGGGCTGCCAGGGGGACCAGCAAGACACAGCTGAAGGAGGGGGAGCCCCTGGGGAGGCTGAGGTGGGCTGAAGCCCTGCCCTTCCCCCCACTGTCCCTGGCTCAGGTGTGAGATCTGTGGGTTCACCTGCCGCCAGAAGGCCTCCCTGAACTGGCATCGGCGCAAGCATGCCGAGACAGCCGCGGCTCTGCGCTTCCCCTGTGAGCTTTGCGGCAAGCGTTTTGAGAAGCCAGACAGTGTTGCAGCTCACTGCAGCAAAAGCCACCCAGCCCTGCTCCCAGCCCCACAAGAGTCACCCGGCCCACTGGAGCCCTGTCCCAGCATCTCTGCCTCTGTGACCCCGAGGTCCGGTGAGGAGTCCAGGCCCTCTGTGGTTCCTCAGGCTCTGACTGTGCTCCCTCAGCAGTGAGCATTCCTGAGCTCTGAGGAGCCAGACCCTGGAGACTGAAGAGGAGGGAGGAAGAGAAGTGCCAGGTGCCTGGTCCCCAGAAACCAGGGTGACAGGGAGTGCAGGGTGGGGGCACAACACAAGCCAGGCTACTTTAGTCTTCCTCAAGGACAGAATAAACCCAGTATTTTACATGGACGTGTGTGGGCAGAGTGAGTATTTTGGCACCTGAAGCTCAGGAATCCTGATTCCTTCGGAAGCAGGCTCTGCTGGAATATGCCTGAGTGCACCATAGGTGTGGGCCGCGGTCCTCTCTCTGCAGGCCCCTACCTCAAGGACCCAGCTTTCTTTCCCAGTTTGCTTTGGCACTTTGCAGTCCTCCTCTGCGGACTGTCCTACCTATTCTTGCACTCGAGAAGGGCAGGCTGTGACATATGGGGAGCGCTGGGTCATTCCGGAGGGATTAGCTGGAACAGGAATGGTGGTATGTGAGCCTGAGCCACATTCGTACTCTGCATTGACCAAGAGAACCAAATGTATAGGCTGGAAGAGTCTTGCCTCCCAGTGCAAAATCAAGGGGGCTGTACATGCAAGATCACTGAGCTACCTTGGGAGGGGACATCTTAGAGCTTCAAAAGGGCCTGACTCTTGGATCACTCCTCAAGTCTGCAAAGACAGCAGCCTCTGCTTTGACAAAGGAGGCTCTTGGCGTCTGGAACCCAAACAAACAAGCTTTATTTCACCAGTCATAAGCAAAAAAAAAATCGCTGGCCAATTTCAGATTTTCTGCCCTGCACTATTGACTCTGTGGAGCTCAATTTCCGCATGGCTCCAAGCTTGATTTGGAAATAACATTCTGATGCTCCACTTGGCAATACTCTGCTTTATAGACCCCATGTGGTCTCTGTCTAGGGCCCGAAGTTAATGCCCCTCCCCCCCACCCGCCCCAACTGGAGAATATTGCCCTGAGAGGCACTTTGATCTGGACACCATCAGGTCTGTCCATGGGACAGGTGGGTGCTTTGCTGAGGGCTCCTGCCCAGCTTCACTCTGGGTGGGCCTTCCCTGCCAGGGAGCAGGCCGGTTGCTTCTGGCATGATGTCTTTCACTGAAATGAGCTGTCCCATGATCTCTCTGCCTACACATTTCCCAATATCCCTGAGCCCAGGGGGAAAGCAGCAGAGACTCAAGTAGAACCAAGGGGCAAGAAGCCCACAGGCGGCTGGTTGTCCCTGTGGCCACATCTGTGATCATTACCTGAAGATGCAGGACAACAGAAGTAGGCGGGAAGGAGAGCTAGAGGAGACTCAGGCTGGAAAGGGGGATGGGACGAGGGCAGATAGAACACAGGTCGGAAAACAGGAAAACCTCTGAGGGCGCAGCAGCAGCGACGGGAACACACCAACACCTGGGCTCTCTTCCCTGTCTAGGAGGTCTCCCTGACTCCCTGCACCTACGCCCCAGGGGGAGGGCAGGGAGGACGGCGGACGGGAAGAGCCGACCAGGGAAGTAGATGCAGGGGCGCGGCAGCAGTCCAGGTGACGGGCTACCGTCGGAGACGTGGAAAGGCGACCGGCAGCCACGCTGTCTACACAGCCCTCCGTCCCCGTGGCAGCGTATCCGCGCTTGCCTAGCCCACGACAGACGAGCTGCTCGGCAAGTGTCCCTCAACTAGGACACAGAGAGTCCGGCTTCTCCTGTCCTGCCTGCCCGGCAAAGATGAGCGCAGCCCCCGCCGTGGCCTGGGCGGCCTGGGCGGCCTGGGCGGCGGCCCGAGCGCGCGCGTGCGCCCGCTGGTGCTGCGAGAGCGAGCGGCTGTGGCTGAAGCACTTGCCGCACTCGGCGCACCGCGCCGGCCGCTCGCCCAGGTGGGTCTTGCGGTGCAGCGCCAGCTTGGAGCCCACGCCGAAGGCCTTGCCGCACTCGGGGCACTTGTGCGGCTTGAGCCCCGCGTGGTTGCGCCGGTGCACGTTGAGGTTGGACACGCACGTGAAGCGTCGGCCGCACAGCTCACAGCCGTAGGGCTTCTCGCCCGTGTGCGTGCGCAGGTGCTTGGTGAGGTCGGAGCGGTCGCTGAAGCGGCGGCCGCACTCGGCGCACGGGAAGGGCCTCTCGCCCGTGTGAATGCGCTGGTGCACCACGAGGTCGGAGCGCTGCCCGAAGGCCTTGCCACACGTGGCGCACGCGTGCGGCCGCTCTCCCTGGTGGCTGCGCCGGTGGCGCAGCAGGGTGGAGCTTTCGCTGAAGCGGCGCCCACAGTCGCCGCACGCATAGGGCTTCTCCCCCGTGTGCGTCCGCTGATGGCGCACCAGCGTGGCGCTCTCCGGGAAGCCCTTTCCGCACTGCGGGCACTTGAAAGGCTTCTCGCCCGAGTGCGTCTGCAGGTGTCGCGTCAGCGTGGAGCTCTTGCCAAAGCTCTTCCCGCACACGCCGCACCGGTGTGTACCCGGAGCGCGGGGCTGAGCAGCCGTGGCGCCACCGGGGCTCCGGGCCGCGTGGACGCGTGCGGGGCTCCGCAGGCCTGCGTGGCTGCGGAAGGCCCGCGGGCACTGGGCGCAGCGGCGCGGCGGCTCGAGGGGCGGGAGGGGGGCCCCCCACCGGTGCGCCCGCGCCTGGTGGAAGCGCAGCGCGCTCTGACGGAAGGCGCGGGCGCACAGCGGGCAGCGGCGGGGCCGCTCGGGCGGGTGCCGGCGGCGGCGGTGAAGCAGCAGAGCCGACAGGTGTGGGAAGCTGCGGCCGCAGGCGCGGCAGGGGCAGGAGCGGCTGCGCGGCCTGTGCGCGCTCTGGTGCAGGTCAAGGCGGCCACTGTGGCGGAAGCTCTGGCCGCACTCGCTGCAGATGTAGAGCGTCTGGCCGGCGTGGGCGCGTCGGTGTGCGCGGAGGTCGGCGGCCAGGGCGTAGCGCTCGCCGCAGTCGAGGCAGCGGTAGCGGCTGTCGCCGCCGTGGGCGCGCTCGTGCCGCAGCAGCACCGAACTGTAGCGGAAGCTCTTGCCACACTCACTGCACACGTAAGGCCTTCCCGCCGCCGCCGCCGCCTCTGACGCGGCGAGCATGGTGAGGGCTAGGCCGGCGGGCGCTCGGGGTCCAGGCCGGGGTCTGCCGCCTCAAGCTGCGCGTTGCTCTCAGTTTCCCGAAGGCCTACCAAGGGAGTAGCAGAGGGAAGAGGGGGAGGCCTGGAAAACGGGTCTGCAGGTCCAGGTTCCTTCTTTTGTGGGGGGGCTCTGCAGCTTTTTCTGGAGTGGGCTGCAGCCAGGTTCACCCTGAGCCCTGAGCCCTACAGGGGGAAGGTCACCGTAAGCCACGGGAACAGCTGCAACAGCTACACCTTGGGGAATGGAGTGGCAAGCACAGGGTCCCTGTTTCTTGTAACCCCCAGCTAGGCCATCTCCGAGTCCATTCTCCAAGAGGAGGCAAAGCCATAAACTCCTAGAAATATTGGCGGGTGGGGGGTGGGTGGGGGTGGGGTGGTCCTCGTGCCACCAGGAAGGGCAGGAGGGATTCAGAGAGGGAGTTTGCTTCCAAAACTCTGCTTGGCAGGGGATGAGGAGTACCCAGCCTGTTTTCTGTCCTTAGATCAGAGGTCTTGGCCTGGAGATGCACTAGGCAACACCCAGGAGGGATGGGCAATGAGAAGGCCCCCCGGGCCTAAACCACATCAACACCTTCCTCTGAGGCCCTGGTTTCCTAAGTCCCCAACGTGAACCCAGCCAGATCTGAGCTGGAAGGACAAGGAGGGCAATGGGATGAAGCATAAACCTGAACAGAAGCAGCAGTCTGGGCAAAAGTCTCAGAAAGGGCTGGGGCCTGGGCAAGGGAGGGTTATCTAAGAGACCCCAAAGTATTGCACCTTGGCTTTGGACAGTACCTGATAATCACTCCGCACCAGTACACAGCCTCAAAGTTCCCCGGCCTAGCCTTGAGAAAGCAATTCAGGACCCAGGAAAGGGACAAAAAGGAACATGAACAATCCACAAAGAATAATATTAAAAGTTAATGGCATTATCCTAGAAGTGCTTTTCACATTTTCAGGAACCCTGCGGAGAAGGAAGAAGCATTCCTTCTTAATTCTCAGGTCATCCAAGTTCTTCGCAAATATTCTGCAGACTTTTCTCATTGCCCTATCTCCAGGGATCTGAGAACCCAGAGTAGTAGAGAAGCCCCTTTATGGGAATGGGATCTGATCTGCTATCCTCTTTATCTCAAATGTTATCCCTGAATCCTCTTGACAAGTTGGTCCAGGTAGCGGTCTGGGAGCAGGATCAGCCTTTCTGTATAGAACCTCCTGTGGGCCTCATCACTGAGTACTCTCCTCAAGGCTACTGGACTGGTCCCAGCTAAATTCAGTGGAGATTAGATATAGTTGCTAAGAGTTATAGGCTGTGTCACTCAACAGGTCAGGGAGAGGGAGCAAACGAAATGGTCAGCAGTAGTTTTCTTATTGGTATATGGAAACATCATAAATACCCAGAGCTCTGGTTAAAACACGCCATAAATGGGATCCATTGAAAAAAAGCCTTGAAAGCCACAAACCTTCAGGGGTGGGCTCTGGAGTTTTGCTCCTCTCCACACTGGGCAGGAGTGGCCAATACAGGATGTTCTCTTCTCATGCCTTTGGAGCAGGATGTTCTGTACCCTGCAGGGATGAAATGAGAGGGAAAACATGAATTTACATTGAGCAAAGGGGACAGAGGCAGGGAGAGAAAGAAGAGGGGACTATTTTCTGGAGGAGGGTATTGTTTTAATGGACATTTTCAAATATGAAAAACTAAAGAATAATATCACAAATCACTCCCTCATCTTTAGCATCTAGCTACATTTTGCTATTCTGTTTCATCTATCACACTCCTCTCCCACACACTTTCTCTTTCTCCTTTTTTTTTTTTTTTTGGTCTTCAGTATTTTAAATCCCAGACATCTCATTCACAGAGAATGAGTTTAAGCAAAAGCTGCAAGCAGGGGCAGGAGCCCCTCTGCAGACCTGAAAGCAGTCTTTAGAGAGAATCTCTCAGTTCTTCCAGAGGGAACTTTCAGCCCACATACTTGGCTGTCTATTCTGGGTTGTCAGTTCAAAAGAATGTTTGCTCTCATGTGAGTCAAACCTTCCCTCAGGACTCAATGTTTGATCCAAATGCCAAAGAGAGCAATGCACATGCTGGTGAGGGTTCCACCTCACGTGAGGGACTCCAGGGACCATGGCACCTCTCAGGCCAGGTTTCTGGGAACCCACCCCCTGCCTCCCAGGGCACAGGCCCAAGGAAGGTGAGACAAATGCACAAACACAAACATGCATACATAAATGGCATATAAGCAAAGATACAATTTCTCCCCATTACAGATGTGGTGACAGACCCTGATCTAGGGGGCAGGTTTGGTAACTGAGTGCCAGAGTACACCCCTCAAGTCTCTCTTCTGCACCTCACCCCATGCTGGAGTTTGCCCTGGAAGCATAGGGGTCTATGCCTGGGAAGAAATCTGAAAGAAAAAAAATAATAAAATATTACTGTAAAAAAAAAAAAAAGGAATAATTTCTAGACTATCCTAACCACTTTCCCAATTGAGAGTTTTCAAGTTGTATACTACCAAGTTCATTTTAAGTAAAAAAGTAAGTACAGGAGGAAAAAAAAAATAAGTACAGGAGGGCTTGGAAAGAGGGAAGGAGGTAATTATGTGTGAGTTGGTGAAAAGTCTTAATTGTTCAATACTTTAAAATATTTTAGAAAAAAATAGTACTTTTCAAGCATTTAATACTTACAAATATTTACAAATACTATATATGTAATTAAAAACAGGTACTAAGTAAGATAAGCTAATGAAAAATTAACATTCATAATTGATAAACTATAAAAATAAACTTCTGAGTTTTATATATCACTTTATTTTTGTTTCTTAATAAAGAGATTGCAGGTATTTCATACCACATCTAACCATATCTAACATATTACAGATCAAGAGTATGGTAATTGATCAGGATTTAGTACATCAACAATCTATCATGAGAGCAGTTTAGTTCTTTTTCTTTTTTTTTAATTAAAAAAATTATTTATTTATTTATTTGAGAGAGAGAGAGAGAGAGAGAGAGAGAGAAACAGCATGAGAGGGGATAGGGTCAGAGGGAGAAGCAGGCTCCCCGCCGAGCCGGGAGCCCGATGCGGGACTCGATCCTAGGACCCCGGGATCATGACCTGAGCCGAAGGCAGTCGCTTAACCAACTGAGCCACCCAGGCGCCCCCCCTTTTTTTTTTTTTCAAGGTGTCAGTGTAATTTTACAGTTTACATCAACTTTGGATTCAGCTAATACACGCCATCACATCATTGACCTCTTTTTCTTCTGAGTTGTGTCCTTCAGTTAGTACAAAGATTTTCTTCCCTGGTTATCTGTTCTGCCAGGCCAGTACTTCTGGGGCAGGATGAAGAGACAAGTGATCATCGTGCAATTCCTCCATCGTGAAGCCACAGCTGGGTGAAAGTGGTGCAGGAGTGGGGCTGAGGGCTGTCCCAGATGCACTGTGCACGACAGTGGCCCTGAGGCATACGTGACTGAGCACTTGACATGTGGCTGGTCCAAACTGAGGTATGCTGGAAGGGTCAAATACACTCCTAATTTCAAAGATTTAGTACGAAGAAAAGAACGCAAAACATCTCATTAATAATGTTTAATGTTGATTATATGTTGAAATGGTAGTATTTTGGATATATTGCGTTAAATGAAATGTATTATTCAAATTAATTGCCTACTTTGGGGCCTTTCCATTTATAGTTCCACCTGTAAAGTCCCTTCCCCTCTTCTTTCGGGGCTCTGCTCCAGTAACCCCCTCCTCAGAGAAGCTCTGCTGAGCACCTTCCCACTCCACAGCCCCATCCCCTTACTTGGCTTTATTCTGAATAATCAATGAAAGTAACAGGGAATAGTAGTCCCATCCATTCTAGGAAGGCTTCAGCCCCTTTTCTAGGTAAGGATGGAGTGTGGAATCTAGAACACCAGAATGGCTACTCCTGACCTAACAGAAACAAGATCCAGTACTTCAAAAGAAGTTGCCCGTTTGAGCTTCAGAGCTAGGCTGGCATGTGTAAAGAACTGCTGGAAATAGGAATGACAGCTGCTTTCCATCCCAGATGCCCAAGCCTGATCATGATCCAAGTACACTCTTTTGGAAGTTTCGCCTTCACAAAGATTTTACTGTGAACTGGGAAGTGTGGAGAAGATAGGGATGTTGGCAGGGAGAGAACATATGTAGTAGGATAGTTTATTTTCTATGTTCCTTTGACACGTGGGCAAAACTGCAACCCAAAGGGGGCAGAGCACCCCAGAACTGGGATGTGGGAAGGGACAACACATGGTGCTTTGCACCTTCCCTGGGCCTAGCAAGACGTTGGGCACACAGAGGGCACTCAATGCTTTTTAAAAATGATGTATTAATCTGGAATACAATTCTTTCAAATGTTAGGTTACTGGAGGAGGAGGCCTCTCTCCAGTCATCTTATCCTCCATAGCTCTATCTACTGCATATACTGCAAATACTCTGCTTTGGCTTATTGAAATGGAACTGTAACATCCGCACGGGAAGCACGGAGGCAAGTGTCCAAATTCTGGTTCTTCCATTACTAGCTGTGTGACCTTGGACAGGGGACGTCAGGTATCTGGCACTCCTGCCTGGGAAAACTCAGTAAAGGAAGCTATTACGACGTTTCATATGAAAAGAAGGTTAGAATATGTGTAAGTCTGAGAACTGTGGTTGCTGAGTCTAGGTTTTACCCTCTTCAGGACAGTTCCTCTGAAGAGGGATCCCGAATACAGGGTCTGACTCCTACTCTACCTTAAGGATCCTAAACGTTCTGCAAATTTTTTAAGTCCTTCCCCGACCCCCAAAGAACCCTTCTTCACATGATGAGAGCAGCGTGGGCATTCTGTAGCCCCACGCCACACCCCGGGAGCTCTCGGAGTAATCAGGGAGCCTGGTTACTCGGTTTAAGGCTCGTTACCTGGTACTGAACGGGAAAGGGCGCACACCTGAGTAGGTCGCAGCGCAGCCAATCCCGGGCGCCTCAGCCAACTGTCGTCACGAGTTGCTAGGCAGATTCTCCTTGGGCGCAACTTCCCACCCGCGGTCCCACCCCAGCTCCTCGCCCTTGGCGCCCGCACACCAAAAACGTAGTGAGCAGTCGGGGGCGATTAACGCCACGGAGCCCGACACCGCCCTTTTTAAGCCGTCTTAGCCTGGCGATGTCTGCGTCGTGGGGCCGCCGGCCCCGAAGGTCACCGGGGGAAGCCGGGGGAGGACAGGCAGCGGGCAAGGCCCGGGAGGAGCAGGCCGCCCGGCGGCCGCGAGCGTGACCGACCAATCGCACGTCCCGCCGTGCCTCCGCGTCACTTGTCGCCGGGGCGGCGCTCCCGACAGCCGCAGACGCTAGCCGCCAGGAGCGGAGGGGAGAAGGCGGGCGACAGTTGGGGACCGCCGCCCCGCGCCAACCCTGCCCTCCCAGCCCTCAGTCCCCTCACCGGTCGCCGACTGGCTCCTTGTACGCCACGCGGTTCCCACTCGGCTGGCTCGCCGACCCCCGCCTCCGGACTTCGGGACTAGGGCGTTGAAGGGAGGAAGGGGCTGGCGGAGCGCGCGGCCGCCGAGTGGGGGGAGCTGGGAGGCGCCTCGGGGTAGGGAGCCCCGCTCCAGGCCCGCTCTCCGCGGCTGGCCAGTGGTCGGCCTCGTGCAGGCCGCGTCACCGGTTGCTGGGATGACCAGACGGCGTAGTAACGGCCCCGCCTGTTCAGCGCCGCCAGCCCCCGCCCGAGACGCGGCAAGGGGGCAGGGCCACCACTGGGAGCCAAAGCCCGCCTCCCTCCCGGACGAGGCCCCGCCTTCTTCCCGTGCTTCACCCGTCTCTGCCTTCCCTTTTGTCCGCCGCCCGCCCCCGGCCGGTCCCGCCCAATCAGGGGAAAGGGCGCTGCGCTCGGTCGCAGGCTGCTGTGGCGGAGTTCCGCGTGCCCAGTGGTCTCCCCGCTGCTCGCGCGCGCCCGCGGGGACGCGGACGCGAGTTCTCGCCGCCGCTGCTGCTGCCGCCGCCTCCCGGCTAACGGGTTCCTGGCGTGGAGCGACCGCGGGGGCCGCCCTCCCCAGTCGTCCCAGTAGTAAGTCACTGAGGCCACGCTTGGGGCCCGGCACCGCGCTTAATCCTCCCCACAGCTCTGCCACGGAGGTTCTCGCAAATTCATGACCCGCGCAAGGGCGCACTGCCAGGGTTGGGGATGCTCCTGGTCTGCTTTCCAGCCGCCTCTTCAGGAGCTGCTAGGCAGAGCTCCTTGTCCAAGTGTTGAGGCTTCGGTGTGTTCCACCGAGAGGTGGAAGTGCAGCTGGGAGCGTAACAGCCCCTTCTTCAAGGCTGCGGATCATCCAGAACAGACTCTCCAGGATGGCTCTCGGGATCCTTCTTTACCTGCTCTGATCTTCCTCTGGAGAACACTGAGTACCGCTCATCCTGCTACACATCCAGAGCTTCTGTCCCTCTGCTCTGCTCAGGAGCCCCCTTGAATCACTGTGCGTTTAGACTCCTCATGCCCTAGCCCCTGGTTCAGCCTGGAATGCTCTTCTGCGTTTAATTCCAACCATTTTTAAAAGTTTAGTCAAATGGGCGCCTGGGTGGCTCAGTTGGTTAAGCGACTGCCTTCGGCTCAGGTCATGATCCTGGAGTCCCGGGATCGAGTCCCACGTCGGGCTCCCTGCTCGGCGGGGGGTCTGCTTCTCCCTCTGACCCTCCTCCCTCTCGTGCTCTCTGTCTCTCATTCTCTCTCTCTCAAATAAATAAATAAAAAATCTTTAAAAAAAAAAGTTTAGTCAAATGCTGTCTCCATTAACCTATATGCTGGAATGCCGCTTTCCACCCTCAGTCGTGGGTGTGCATCCATGCACGCAACCTCTACGTGTTGGCATAGTCCGATGACGGCTGCCACCTCTGTAGTAAAAGGACAGGCCTTGTCTTACTCGGAAGCGAAGCCCTGCACATCACAGGTGCTCAATGAGTGTTTGCTGACTCACACGTGACGGTATTGTGTAAGGAGTGCAGGGATGGCAGCCGCCGGCAAGGAAGCAAAAAACGGACACAGGATGCAGGCCTGGGGTTGATGAGGGCCTGAACCAGGAAGGGATGGAGGTGGGAGAAGTAGAAAAGGAAAATGTGCTTGCTGCAAAGTGCCGTATGCAGATAAGGTAATGTTATGCAGAAGGTGACTAGTTAAGAATGATTACAAAGCCTTTCAGGCCTGAGAAACGGATTAATTAGGACATTTCTGGACTCACTGTTCAGTACGGATGACATGTGTTTACGGGACACTGACACACACAGTTGGCCAATTTCGAGGAGTGACTAGGATAGTGATAAATACATTACATAATCGAAGGGGCTGGGGATATTTAACCTGCAAAGGAGAAACATGTTCATGACAATGACGATCCTGGAGTCCCAGGATCGAGTCCCGCATCGAGTCCCGCATCGAGTCCCGCATCGGGCTCCCTGCTCGACAGGGAGTCTGCTTCTCCCTCTGACCCTCCTCCCTCTCATGCTCTCTGTCTCTCATTCTCTCAAATAAATAAATAAAATCTTTAAAAAAAAATTTGTTTCATTGTTAGTCAGCATACAGTACATCATTAGTTTTTGATGTAGTGTTCCACGATTCATTGTTTGTGTATAACACCCAGTGCTCCATGCAGTACGTGCCCTCCTTAATACCCGTCATTGGGCTAACCAATCCCCCCTCCCCCCTCCCCTCTAGAACCCTGTTTGTTTCTCAGGTCCATAGTCTCTCATGGTTCATCTCTCCCTCCAGTCCCCCCCCCCTCATTTTTCCCTTCCTTCTCCTAATGTCCTCCGTTCTATTCCTTGTGTTCCACAAATAAGTGAAACCATATGACAATTGACTTTCTCTGCTTGACTTATTTCACTTAGCATAATCTCCTCCAGTCCCATCCATGTTGATGTAAAAGTTGGGGATTCATCCTTTCTGATGGCTGAGTAATATTCCATTGTATATATGGATCACTTCTTCTTTATCCATTCATCTGTTGAAGGGCATCTCGGCTCTTTCCACAGTTTGGCTATTGCGGACATTGCCGCTATGAACACTGGGGTGCATATGGCCCTTTTAAAAAAAAAGATTTATTTATTTGAGAGAGAGAGAGAGAGCGTGCCTGTAGAGGGAGAGAATCCCAAGCACACTCTGCCTTGAACACAGAGCGTAACACGGGGCTCGATCCCAGACCCCTGAGATCACGACCTGAGCTGAAACCCAGACTGAGCCACACAGGCACCCCAAGACAGGGTGAGGTTTTGGATCCCATGTGAGGAAATGGTCAGTGCCCAATGCTTGCATAAGTCCAGTAATGCCATGGCAACATCAGTCCATTGGGTTTGACCAGAGGACACTGTTATTGGTTTAAGAGAGAGACAGAAAAGGGGAGTAAAAGTACTGAATATTTATTCACTGTGGGCATGCGGCACATAGTACATGCTTTACATTGCAGTTGAGGGGAAAATGAAAGGTAAGTAAGCAGAGTTAAGGGTATAGACCACTATTTCAATCCATTATTTGAAAGGTGAGCCTGATCAAATAAAATTTGGAAGGCTTGCTGTTACAGTGTTATAAAGACCGAGAACAGTTTCAATTTCATTTAGTTCCTGTATTACTAAATACAATGTTTCTATTCTTCAAGTATTCCAATTTCAGTCCCATTTGCAATAAAAACATTGGCCTCTAGAACATGATAGCTCCTATTGCTTCCCAAATAACTCCACAGATATCAACTGACAGTTTTCCAATAGTAGAAAGAGCCAAGTACAGAAAAGTGAAATCTAACAATCTAGAATGAGAACAGGAAAGAATAGACAACAAACTTCTGAATTGCAGATTTTATTTTTTTAAGCAATGAGGATTTTTATTAATTTCAAGTTGCAAACATATTCTAAGGCCAAATCAAAATGGTTTTCAGAATATAAGAAAAAAACTACTTACAAATTGCATCAATAACACACAATGATGTGACACGGAGGATTAAATGTCTTTTAAATATATTTTCTCAAGTTTTTTATTTAAATGCCAGTTAACATATAGCATAATATTGGTTTCAGGAGTAGAATTTAGTGATTCATCACTTACATATAATACCCAGTGCTTGTCATTACAAGTGCCTTCCTTAATACCCAACATCCATTTAGCCCCCCGCCCCCATCCCTCCATCATCAGTTTGTTCTCTATAGTTGAGTCTCTTATGGTTTGTTTCCCTCTCTCTTTTTTTTCCTCCTTCCCCTTGTTCATCTGTTTTGTTTCTTAAATTCCACGAGTGAAATCATATGGTATTTGTCTTTCTGTAACTGACTTGTTTCACTTAGCATCATACACTCTAGTTCCATCCTTCTCATTGCAAATGGCAAGATTTCATTCCTTCTGATGGCTGAGTAAGATTCTATTTTGTGTGTGTACACCACATCTTCTTTATCCATTCATCAGTTGATGGACATTTGGGCTTTTTCCATATTTTGGTTATTGTGGATAGTGCTGCTATAAAGATTGGGGGTGCATGTGCCCCTTTGAGTCTGTGTTTTTATATCCTTTGGGTAAATACCTAGTAGTGCAATTGCTGGGTCATAGGGTAGCTCTATTTTTAACTTTTTGAGGAACCTCCATACTGTTTTCCAGAGCAGCTGTACCAATTTGCAGTACAAGAGGGTTCCCCTTTCTCTGCATCCTTGTCAATCTGTTGTTTCCTGTGTTGTCAAATGATATCTCATCATGGTTTTGATTTGTATTTCCCTGATGATTAGTGTTGTTGAGCATCTTCTCATGTGCCTGTTAGTCATCTGGATGTCTTTGGAAAAATGTCTAGTCATGTCTTCTGCCCATTTCTTAACTGGATTATTTGGTTTTGGGGTATTGAGTTTGTTAAGTTCTTTCTAGATTTTGGATCCTAATGCTTTATCAGATATGTCATTTGTTTCTTTACTGTTTCCTTCACTGTGCAGAAGCTTTTTACCTTGGTGAAGTCCTGATAGTCCATTTTTGCTTTTGTTTCCCTTGCCTCCAGAGACATGTCTAGTAAGAAGTTGTGGGGGTGCCTGGGTGGCTCAATTAAGCGTCTGCCTTTGGCTCAGGTCATGATCTCAGGGTCCTGGGATCGAGCCCCACATCGGGCTCCCTGCTCGCAGAAAACCTGCTTCTCGTTCTCTTCCCTGCTTGTGCTCTCTCTATCTCTGTTTCTCTCTCTCAAATAAATAAAATCTTAAAAAATAGTAAGAAGTTGCTATGGCTCAGGTCAAAGAGATTGCTGCCTATGTTCTCCTCTAGGATTCTGATGTTTCCTCATTTAAATCTTTCATCCATTTTGGATTTATTTTTGTGTAAGAAAGTGGTCCAGTTTTCCCAACACCATTTGTTGAAGAGGTTGTCTTTTTTCCATTGGATATTGTTTTCTGCTTTGTCTAAGATTAGTTGACCATACAGTTGTGGGTCCATTTCTGGGTTTTCTATTCTGTTGCATTGATCTATGTGTGTGTTTTTGTGCTAGTACTATAATTTCTTGACGACTACAGCTTTATAATATAGCTTGAAGTCTGGAATGGCCATGCATTCAGCTTTGCTTTCCTTTTTCAAGATTGCTTTGGTATTTGGGGTGTTTTCTGGTTTCATACAAATTTTAGGATTGTTTGTTCTAGCTTTGTGAAAAATGCTGGTAGTATTTTGAGAGGAATTGCTTTAAATGTGTAGTTTGCTTTGGGTAGTAGAGACTAAATCTCTTTTAATTTAAACAGCACTCCGAGGGATGCAAACCATAGGAGAGTCTTTTTTTTTTTTTTTTTAAAGATTTTATTTATTTATTTGACAGAGAAAGACACAGCGAGAGAGGGAACACAAACGGGGAGTGGGAGAGGGAGAAGCAGACTCCCTGCCAAGCAGGGAGCCCGATGCGGGACTCGATCCCGGGACTCCAGGATCATGACCTGAGCCGAAGGCAGTCGCTTAACCAACTGAGCCACCCAGGCGCCCAGAAAGTCTTAACTATAGAGAACAAACTGAGGGTTGATGGAGTGGAGGGAGGCTGGGGATGGACTAAATGAATGATGGGTTTTAAGGAGGGCCCTTGTGTTGAGTATTTGGTGTTTATATGTAAGTGATGAACCACTGAATTCTACTCCTGAAACCAGTATTACAGTCTATTTTAGCTAACTAGAATTTAAATACAAAATTGAAAAATAGAAACAGCCCTCTTAATAGGAAATGATTGGAAGTTGTACAGCTTAAATTTTGCAGCCAACTTAAAGTCTCGGGCACTGATTCAATCAAAGACTGCTACTTATTGTTACATTTATGTAGGTAAACTAATTGTGGAAAGCTCTAGTAAACTAGATACAGATGAACTGGATAAACTTGGTGCAGCACAAAACTAGAATATTTGTTGAGGGATAAAGATCACCTACGTTTAAAATACAAGCTTTTTCCTAATCTTTAATGATGTCTTAGTCCTTAGTGATGAAATTTCTTAGTCTTTTTTTTTCTCACCCCCTGAAATTTCTTAGTCCTTAATGCTTTTATTTTTTTTTAAAGTTATGCCAAACACATGAAAAAATGCTCAACATCACTCAGCATTAGGGAAATACAAATCTAAACCACAATGATACCACCTCACACCAGCCAGAATGGCTAAAATTAACAATTCAGCAAATAACAGATGTTGATGAGGATGTGGAGAAAGGGGAACCCTCTTACACTGTTGGTGGGAATGCAAACTGGTGCAGCCACTCTGGAAAATGGTATGGAGGTTCTTTAAAAGTTAAAAATAGAGCTACCCTATGGCCAAGCAATTGCACTACTAGGTATTTATCCAAAGGATACATAGTGTTTCAAGGGGGCACATGCACCCCAATATTTATAGCAGCAGTGTTGACTGTAGCTAAAATATGGGCCCAGATGTCCATCGACAGATGAATGGATAAAGATGTGGTCTATATACATAGTGGAATATTACTTAGCCATCAAAAAGGAATGAAATCTTGCCATTTGCAACAACATGGATGGAACTAGAGGGTATTATGCTAAGCGAGATAAGGCAGTCCGAGAAAGACAAATAGCATATGATTTCACTCATGTGAAATTTAAGAAACAAAACAGATGAACATAGGGGAAGGGAAGGAAAAATAAGACAAAAATAGGGAGGCAAACCATAAGAGATGCTGAACTCTAGGAAACAAACAGGGTTGCTGGAGGGTGGTGGTGGGGGGGAAGGGGTAACTGGGTGATGGGCATTATGGAGGGCACTTGAGGTAATGAGCACTGGGTGTTATATGCAATTGATGAATCACTAAATTCTACCCTTGAAACTATTAATACAGTATATGTTAAATTGAATTTAAATAAATTAAAAAAGTGATGTCAGATAAAAATTATATTCAAAACTCATATGTAGGAATCACTGGTTCACAAAATAAGGTTTGGAAAATGAGCTTAAAATTATGAGGCATAAGTTTTAGGGGAAATTAAAGGAAAATACATGATAAGGATAAAATCAGGTTTTATGACTGAAACCACTTGCAGTCGTGTAAATAATACTAATATCACACGCAAACTTGTAGCATCTTTAGAAAATCCTTTGATTTCGGTTCCTTTCACAGATTTTGAGGCATTTAAAATTTAAGTAGGTACATTTAAACTTAACATGTGTTACTAAAAATATTTTATTATTTTTTAAGATTTTATTTATTTATCTGACAGAGACAGAGAGAGAAAGCACAAGCAGGGGGAGCAGCAGAGGGAGAGGGAGAAGCAGGCTCCCCGCTGAGTGGGGAGCCCGACGTGGGGCTTGATCCCAGGAGCCTGGGATCATGACCTGAGCCGAAGGCAGATGCTTAACTGACTGAGCCACCCAGGCTCCCCTAAAAATATTTTAAATAATGTTAAATACTTTTCTGTGTAAAGCTTAATTGAGGCAGTATATTATTGTGCCTAAGGGCCTGGACTGTCTGAGCTCAAAAGACTGGTGCCATGACTTACCAGCAGTATGATCTTGGGCAAGTTATTTAACCTCTAGTCCTTATATTTTCTCAATTTAAAAATGGAGGTACAGGGGCGCCTGGGTGGCTCAGTCGTTAAGCGTCTGCCTTCGGCTCAGGTCATGATCCCGGGGTCCTGGGATCGAGCCCCACATCGGGCTCCCTGCTTGGTGGGAAGTCTGCTTCTCCCTCTCCCACTACCCCTGCTTGCGCTCCCTCTCTCGCTGTGTCTCCATCAAATAAATAAATAAAATCTTTTTTTTTTTTTTTTAAAAGAAGGTACAATATACTTCAGTTAGTTGTCATGAGGAACAAGGATATAAACCCACTCAGAACAGTACCTGGTAGAGGGTTAACACTGCATGTGTGGTGGCTGTTTTTATTATTTAATGAGATGACAAGCTAAGGGAAAAATTATTTCTCAAAAACTCAGCAGGTTTAACAAGGGTACATATAATTCAGGGATTTTAGTAATATAGGCTGTCCCTTTAATTAACATTTATTAGCAAATTTTACATTATGTATTTCTCAGAGCAAGTTTCCAACCAAATTTTTTAAAAAAGCTTTATTGGAATATAATAGACACAAAATCTCACATACTGAAATGTACAATTTGAACAGGTGCCTGGTAGCTCACGGTGATCCTACAGTGGTTAGTACTCTGCGCTGTGAAATGTACAATTTGAAAAGTCCTGACATGTATATACAAATCATATTCTCACTACAATCAAGATAGAGAACACATCCACTACCCACAAGTTTCTGTGTACCAGCTTGTACCCCCTCGTTTCTCTCCGCTAGGCAACCACTGATCTGCCTTCTGTCACTCTACATTAGTAAACTATTATGTTTCATTAGGAGATGGTGGTATGTATCACACCTTTAACTCAAGGTGGAGAAAAAAATCAAAGAACATAGAAAGGTAGTTAACCACAAAAAAAGTTTTTAAAGATGAAGGTAATTTAGAGTATTTCTGTGAAGAAATTAAAAAAATAAAAGTTACCAATGAAAGCCTGATGGGGTGCCTGGGTGGCTGTCAGTTAAGCGTCCTACTCTTGATTTCAGCTCAGGTCATGATCTCAGGATAGTGAGGCTGAGCCCTGCATCAGGCTCCACACTGGGTGTGGAGTCTGCTTAAGATTCTCTCCCTCTCCCTTTGCCCCTCCCCACCCCCACCACCCCCACTCACAGTCTCTGTTTCTAAAAAAAAATAAAAACAAAAGCTTGAGAAAATTTTACTTCACTGATAAAGAGTTGACTTGTGATACTATCTAGAAACTGATGGTGTTACTGACATCTTTATGTGGCTTTCATATTTTTACATTTCATTCAGTAACAATCTACAAGGGTTGATTGTTTATCTGCATCAGGGACTGGAAGGGGGCACACTTGTGGGCAGGGAGATCACGTAGACCTGTGCTATCCAATACATTAGCCACTAGCCACATACGGCTACTTACTTAGTGATTTTTAAAGATTTTATTTTTAAGTAATCTCTACACCCAACATGGGGCTTGAACTCACAACCCTGAGATTAAGAGTTGCATGCTCCACTGACTGAGCTAAAATTTTAGTTCAGTTGCACTAGCCACATTTTAAAGTTTCCAGAGTCCTACACATGGCTAGTGAACACCGTACTAGACAGTGCAGATACAGAAATTTCTATCACTGTTGAAAGTTCTATTGGACAGAGTTAATCTTAAGAAGATTCTTGAGGTACATTATCTACAATGGAGGTGGGGAAGGTCTAAACTGAAGCAATGGCAATCAAATGGAGAGGAGGGATCTCTAATGATACTTAATGTACTGCAGAGTGAAGACAGGTGGATTCATTTAGGATGTCTTCTATCTTTCTCCCTAGGTAAATGGGTGGATGGTAGAACCATTCAGCAACAAAATACAGAAGCAGGATTTGGGAAAGGGGATGAAATAATATTTGTACTCAGTGAGAGGTAACCCTTGCAAAGGCCAGTGGTCGTAGAAGCTGCGGGATCTCAGAATGTGATCTGTGGGGAGTCTGGGTGGAGATAGTGTTCCAAGAAAGGAATAGTAGCCATGGGTAGGGGCCATGCAAGGGGTCTCAGAGAAAGCAGGCTGCATGATGCATGAGATGGTCATAGACTAGCATCAGAGCCTGAAAAGTCCTGGCATGCAGGGTAAGGTTTTCAAACATGAGTGGGTCATGAAATCAGTGACATAGATCTCCACCAGCATTAAAAAAAAGAAAAGAAAAAAAGAAAAAAAAGAGTATAGAAAATATTAATATACTTTGCATGTAATTTGAGTAAAGATTGTTTCCTGAAACTTTTGTTATATTTACACAAATATACGTATATTGGGTTACAAGGTAAAACATATTTTTGGGTTGTGGTCCAATTAGTTTGACTGTCACCGATTTATAAAATGAGTACCACAGACTATAAGCTACATGCAAACTGGAATAGGTGTCTTTTTCCTCATTACCTAAAATCCTGGCACATAGTAGACACTCAGTGAAGACATAATATGTGAAGGAATAAATCAACAGGCCAGAGAAGTAAGGGGAAACCCAGGACAAGGGTGACTCGGAAGCTAAAGAAGGATGAGAGAGAATAAATAACCTAGTATCAGATGTCAGTGATTTGGTGATATTCAGAGCATGGATGATGACCTTATGTCTGCAATTTCTGTGGACTGACAGAAGCAGAAGCTAGACTGCAGAAGTAAATGGGAGAGGAGTGGAGACAAATGACAATGGAGAGACCTTTGTTTTGTATTGAAGATGTGAAAGCTGAGTATGTGTCTGGAAGAGATATGGGAAAGGCATGCTCTAGAACTAATGATGCCATCCATTAGCCATATGTGGTTGCTATTTAAATTAGAATTATTTTTTTTTAAACTTTCTATCATGAGTTAAAATGTCACCTTTATTTTTTAAGTTTATTTATTTATTTGTCAGAGAGAGAGAGAGCACAAGCAGGGAGAACAGCAGGCAGAGTAGCAGAGGGAGCAGACTTCCTGCCGAGCAGGGAGCCCGATGCAGGACTCGATCCCAGGACCCTGGATCATGACCTGAGCCGAAGGCAGCCGCCCAACGAACTGAGCCACCCAGGCGCCTCTCCTAGAATTAAATTTTAAAATGCTGTTCCTTAATAATACTAGCTCCACTTCAGGTGCTCTACGGCCACATGTGGCTAGTGGCTACCATATTGCTCAGAGCTGACACAGGATATTTCTATCATTGCAGTAAGTCTGCTGAGTGCTGTTCTAGAAAAAAGTTTTAATTCATCATGTCTGTGCTGGCCTCCGTAAAACAAGCCAGTGTGCACTGCTCCCAAACTCCTCCTACTTGAAACATTATCCAAATCCAGCAAACAAACAAAACAAAACAAAAACTGCTAGAGAAATTACAATCAACGATATTACATTCGGTCTCAGTGGGAGTTAACCCTAGGAAATGCAGGTGGGGGTATCAGGGAGGCTGGTGAACTTCAGGATGTGATCTAAGAGTAGTCTGCAAAGTACGTGTGTTCATGATGTTATCCCACCCAATGCAACAAAAATATGTGACAGCTAGAGGCAGCTCAGCATTGCTCATGACTGAATGCACAGGGAGAAGGACCCGCAGGACAAGGTGTAAGGATGACAGATACTGCAGCAGTGCTGGACGGGAAAGGCTGGGAGAATTCAGGCTAGGTCAGACAGAGGATGGTGGGTCAAGCGGGGTCATTACAGTGACATTCCAGTTTTAAAAAATTAAAGTTACTAGCAGAGAACAAATAAATACATTGTTCCTGATTTCTGTATGTAATTTTCCTGGCTACCTTAATAACAAAAAGGAATGTGACAGAAGACAGGGATTACTGTCCACAAGATCCGTCTACTTAGACGCTTTAACTCCGTTTCCCGCTGACTCACTGGAGAAGTTACTTCTAGAACTTACAAAATAAAACTGCCAACTTCGTGGAAAAAATCTTTTCAATCATTTATTTATTTTTTAGAAGATTTTATCTATTTATTTGAGAGAGGGACACGACAGAGACAGCGAGAGCGAGCAGGAACGGGAGGAAGGAGAAGCAGGCTTCCCGCAGAGCAGGGAGCCCGACGCGGGGCTCGATCCCGGGACCCCGAGATCACGACCCCAGCCAAAGACAGACGCGTAACTGACTGAGCCCCCCAGACGCCCTTAAATCACTTTTTTTTTTTAATTTGCGAGAGAGAATGAGAGAGAGAGCACATGAGCTGGGGGAGGGTCAGAGGGAGAAGCAGACTCCCCGCCGAGCAGGGAGCCCGATGCGGGACTCGATCCCGGGACCCCGGGATCATGACCCGAGCCGAAGGCAGTCGCTCAACCAACTGAGCCACCCAGGCGCCCCACCTTGTGTATTTTATTTGCTAAATCTGGCAGTTTTTTTTTTTTTTTAAGATTTTACTTATTTATTCATGAGAGAGAGAGAGAGGCAGAGGGAGAAGCAGGCTCCCGCAGAGCAGGGAGCCCGATGCGGGACTCGATCCCGGGACCCCGAGATCACGACCCCAGCCAAAGACAGACGCGTAACCGACTGAGCCCCCCAGGCGCCCTCAAATCACTTTTAAATGACGATATTCGGCTCTACTTCTTACATTTCTTTGGACGCGGTTTTTCACGCGGTGAGGGAAGGGCGGGAGGAGATCCCAAGGAAGCAAAGGCGACTCCGTCCCTTCGCCTGCTCCACTGCAGCGCAGCTCCTGAGGTGGCTCCTGCAAAAATTAAACCCGAGGCCTCAAGCCTTCCCGTAAGGCTCGCCCGGCAATACCAAGAAGTGACCACGGGCCGTTCGGGTCCTTTCACTGATGCACAAGGCAGGACCACAAGGTCCTCGCGGGCTTTTGAGCACCGAGGTCAGGCGGCCTAGGCTTCTCACCGCTGTTCGCCGGGCAGACGACGCGCTGTGGGCGCCTCGCCGAGGGGCTGGCTCACCGCGACGGCCGGAGGCCCCCAGGAGACACATTGCCTGTCAGAGCCGTCCGCTGAGCCACCGTCGCTGGGGCATCGCTGACTTCCCGGAGGGAGCAGTCACTGCTGAAGACGACCTCCCGTCCTAAGCGCGGAGCAGGCTGGTCTCAAGACTCGACCCGCCGCACCGCCTCCGCGTCGGGAGCCAACAGGCTCACTTCCGGCGCCGCTTCCGACCTCCCGGGCGCGGCCGGAAGTGGCTTTCCGGAAGCCTGCGCGCGGCGCGTAAAGCAAGATGTCAGCGCTCCCTCCGAAGCGATTGTCCCGTCTTCGTTTTATTTCTACCACTTCCCTATCCGCCAGGGAATCTCGACTTCCCTCGCCGATCCAGTGTTTCTCAGCAAACACGCTCATGTTTCAGTTTCATTCTGCTGGGGTGGAAGATGGGCTGGAGGCGATGTACGGCGACGACCCTGAGCGCCGTAGGGCACCATTTTGTACGGAAACCAAAGGCCGGGCGGGGACGAGGTAGTCGGGAACCCAGACGTGGCCCCGCGGACCAGAGAGCGTGTGGGGAGGGGCGAAGGGCAGGGGGGCGGTGTTAGCGGATGATGTATTTCCGCTTCCTCTCGGCAGAGTCGCGTTTGGTTGGACGGGCTTGTTGCGGGGAGGGAGGGGGGAGATTGTTTGCGGTGGAGGAGCTCAGTGTACGGGAGGGTAAACTGAGGTAAGGTTCTGCGTCGCGGGGGGTGGAGGCTTTGCGCCCGGCTGTGTAGGAGGACTGGGGGCAGGGTCTTGGGGGTTGAGGGAGAGCGTGGGGTTGGAGGAGGGAGGCTCAGACGGTCCGCAGGTTTGGAGCGAGGTGGGGCGGGGCTGGGGGCTGCTAGGTGAGCTGCAGAGCTGGGGTCGGGGGTGGGGTGGAGTGGGGGCGCGCGGAAGGAGGGGGAGGGTGGAGAGAGGGCCGGAGCGCGGAGGCAGGTCTGGAAGCGCTGGTCGGGGAGGGGCTGGGACGCGGGAGGTGTAGGACCTGCAGTTCTTGAGGGCTGGGGGAGTAGTGGCGGTGGGTGTGCTCGGAATGTGCGAGTCCGGAAGGCCGAGGGTTTGGAAGCGTCTGGTGGCCCCGGTATGTTCTGATGCTGCCCGTGTACTTGGCCTTTGTCGCCCGTGCAGCTCCCCGGAGACTGTCGCCCCGCAGCCTCGGTTCGGGCCCAGCCGTCCTCTCCAGCTGCCACCACAGCCTGGAGGCGCCTGCCTCCGCCCTCCCGAATGGTGCTACTCCTCGCAGGCCTCGGCCCGGGATCCCAGCCCCCTTTGCCCCCCGCCTCGGAGCGCTTGCTCCGGGTCGCCCCTGGTGGACTCCCCGTGACGGGCAGGGAAGGACTTCTCCACAGACGAGGCTGTAGCTCCAGGAGCCCCGCCGACGACTTGAATCTTGGCCTCTAATCCAGTGTGAGGTTATTCCTCTGCCCCTTTCCACCCGCCGAGAAGAGAAACCCTTCTTCCTGCTCCCAGAGCCCGGGAAGCCCCAAGCTGGGGCCCTGGTCCCAGCATGTCAGTCCTCTCTTGTGCATAGGGCTGTGCCCTCTCCCCGTTGGCATGGCTGAGTTCAGGCCGGTTCCGGGGGCGCGGGAGACCCCGCAGGGGGAGCTGCGCTCTGCGGTGGTGGAGGATGAAGTCCCTCGGAGCCCAGTCGCAGAGGAGCCCGGAGGAGGCGGGAGCAACAGCAGTGAGGCCAAATTGTCTCCGAGAGAAGAGGAGGAACTGGATCCTCGGATACAGGTGAGAAGACTGAGGGGGAGGGAGAGCCCCGGAGCCCAGATGCCGGTTTTCCTGAAGAGCCGCAGATAAATGAAGGGACTGGGGCAGGCAAGGAAAGCGCCTTGTCAGCAAATCGCGGCAGTGTGGTGGGACGAGTGCTGAGAGAGCTGCGTGCGACGCCAGAGCAGAGAAGGGCCGCCTGGGTGCCCGGGCTGGGCTCCCGAAGGCTGAGCTGACAGTGAAGCAACAGATTGGCATCAGACGCGGGGCCTCATTTAGTTCAGTGGGGAGTACAGCTGTTGTACTCCTTTCCGAGTAAGTGAAGGGGCTGTTGGCCCAGGGGTGCGATGTGAGAGGGGTGATTTTGAGATTGGGAGGCAGTTTAAAATCCTCCCCGCCCCCCCCCCCATCAGTGCCTCCTGGGGATGTTCACATCTGTAAAGGGTGACATGTTTCCTGTCTTATAACGGCTCAACAGATGGAGGCCTACAAGGAAATCCGCTGTGTTTCGGGAGTTGTATCCGCCATGGTCAGTCCTTACTAATACAGATTCCCAGTTCTGAGGATGCTGGTTGTATCCAATGAACGGAAAAGCTGGTTGATTACCTTGGAGTATTTACAGGCTAGTAGTTGTTAGGATGGGCAGGTCTTTGAAGGAGACCTCAGGGCACTGGGTGAAGAGGACAGACACCATTGCGGATGAGATGCATGGTCGGCCAAGGTGGGATTGTAGTGTTTCCGGGCAGTGACCGGGGAAACTACTTGGGCGGGTGAGGGCAGGAAGTTCTTGTGTGTTGGGGGCTGAGTCTGCTGTAAGGTCTGGCAGCATCTCTAAGATTTTGATGTGTAGGTGACTCACACCCCTGTAGGTGAGCAAGAGCATCTCAGGGCTTGCATTCCTGGGCTCCTCTGCCAACAAACCTTTATTAGATTGTTTCTGTGAGTCAAGAAGAAATCAAATCTGATCCTAGTATCCTCCTGCCCTCTTGGTGGGGGTTCCATGGACATTGGGGCAGGGAAACTGTGTCCATGCTTTCGTTGGAGCTGTGGTGAGCCATTCGTTTACTGGCGTGGGTCAATAATTTATTTCTGCCACGTCTCATGGGTGTTGCATTGAAAACAGCTCAGTTTCTCCTGCTAATTCTACAGATTTGTTGTCTGCCGAGGAAGTAAGTTGTAGTGAAAACCACGTTGGCTGAGACTGAAGCAACCTCCAGCCCCATGATTTGTGATTTTCATGCAAGTTATGTAATCTCTGAGCCTCACCTTCATCTGTACAGTGAGGGATTGGTCCAGCTGATTTGCACAGCTCGTCGCTCTGCTCAGACATAGTCCTGATTCTTTTCTGTCGCAACTCTTCTGCTTATCTCTTGGTGAAAGTTTGTAGGTAGTACTTTGGGAAAGAGACCCCTATGTGTTCTGCGGGGAGGAGGGCTGTGTGATGCACTTCATACATCTCCTTCCAACGTTCCTTGCTCTGCTCCAGGGGAAAATCTACTGTGGGTGGATTCTTCGCTCAGTCTCTCCTGCTCCTGTGTGTTTTTCCAGTGTGCCCACACAGGCAAAGGCCGCAGTGTGAAGAATCACTCTTATGTTGTGCTGTTCAATAGAGTAGCTGTTAGCCGCATGTGGCTATTTAAGTAAAATCAATTAAAATTAAATAAAAAATAAAAATGCAGTTCTCAGCTGCTGTTGGTGTTGCAGAAGTAGAACCTTTCCATCATCAGAGTTCTATAGGATGAGCTCTGTGGGGGTCGGAGAGTACCAAGCAGGCATAAGATTTGCCTTGGATCCAGGGACCTTGCAGTGTTACTGGAGTGAGAGGGACAGGCAGACCCTAGTCTCTTGCTAGACTGGGAGGCACACAGTGGAATGGTATGGGTTATGTAGGGAGGGAAGGTCTTGTTGTAGAGGCCTCCACCTTTGACGGCATCCTCGTGGCTGGGCCAGTGCCCTGTCCTTAGCAGGGCCTTTGCATCTTCTTGCCATGTGGGAGAGGTAGCCCGGTGTGAGGGGCACCTCTCACAGAGAAAGCTGGTAGCATTCAACCTTCTGCGTTGGGAAGAGGTTGGGGCATGTGTCATCTGAGCTCCCTCCTGGTGTTGACAGTGCACAAGGCCATGTTATTCTGGTAACTGTGTTTCAGTGCTTTAAGTGGATTCTCAGTGTATTTTGTGGGTCTCCACCAACAGATCTGTCATCCACCAGCAGGTTTTAAAAACACCCATTCCTGAGCCATACCAAGACATGTGAATTCTGGTCTTGGTGGGGTGCGAAGTGGATCCAACATGCAGCCGACACGTCTCTACTGAGCCAGGGATACCCCAAAGGCTAGGGACTCCATTCACGTATTTTCTGAAACTCCCAGAAATGGTTGCTCTTAAGGCAAGGCTCTTACTCATGTGGGAAATAGGGTTTCTCGGCAGGCAGTTCGTGTCCCTGTTGTCTGGTGGGATGCCTCTGGAAGTTGGAGGGAAGCCAGCTGGAGGCCAGCTCTGGGCCTTCCCCCCCAGGGAAGGCCACTGGCTTAGTCTCCATGCCTTGACCTCAGCATAGTTCTCTGAGGCCTTCAGGCTGGTCCTCAGCTTTCCGAGAGGGTCCCAGTGGAGGGAAAAAATGAGGGAGGGTGGTGCTAGGATGGGTCTGCGTCTCTTCCCCTGTGACTTTCTCAGTTCCTCTTGTGATGGGCGCATTCATCCTCAGGTGAGTGGTATAGTCACTTACCTCCGCCGTAGACTCTTCAGAGTGACTTGGCAATCTCTTCATCCTCATCCAAAGTATCAGGTTATCTCTCACAGGACAGTCATAGTTCCCATATTTCTCAGTCCTTGGGCCATGGATCACCCTGGCCCTGCATCACCATGGGCTTGTGTCTTTTAATGGCCTGCACAAGGTGGGCAGGAGCATCTGGGCTGAGCATCCATGCCTTTGACTCAGTGGCCTGGCATCTTTGGAATGCGCCCGGTGTGCCCCGGGAAGGTCCCCCTCCCTGCTGGTTGCAGGCTCACTGATGGATGATGCGTGCTGACTCAGACTTCATGGTGTTCAAATTCTGTTTCAGCCGAGTGCCTGGAGTCCCTGGTGGAGCAGGCCAAACGGAATGTGTTGCCAACTTCCCAAAACAGAGCCCTGAGTGCTCATTGGCTTCCCGCTCAGCCTTCCCTGGGTCTGCCCCAGCCTGGTTGTCCACCCTGCCCTCTAGCCTGTTCTGTTCCCCGGTCTCCTGGTCCTGTTAGTAAGAGCTTTGCGACTGGGTGGTGGACCTCATCATCAAGAGATTTTAGTTGCTGGAAGTGCTGTGTGGGCGCAAGTTCCCTTACAGAAAGATGAGCCCGCTCCTGCCCTTTGCCGATAGCCGGAGCCCTTCACATCCTTTTTCCAGTGGGGATGATTTATGTAGAGCCATTCATTGCTGTGATGACCTTGTTAGGATCCGGGAGCACTTTGGGCCGTGGAACTGAGTGGGATCCAGTCTTGGACCTTGGTTTGCCCATGGGAATGTTGCAGGATGGCCTTTACTGACCTCCTCTCCTCTAGAATCAGTTTGTTGCCTCCTGAGGCATGCATGTCTTTTTCCTACCAGGACTGTGGTTTTTCTAGGTGATTGTACTCCTGTCTTCTTGAGACATCCATCCAAGATGTCCTTAGTCCTAGGATGGTGGTCACAATAGCAGGAAAGCCAGATTCCTCCTCAGGTCCCAGATCCAGTTTCAGTTCTGCCCCTAATTCCCCGCTTCATTGTTTCTTACCTAGCGAATTTGAATGAGCTGAGAGAGAATATTCTTGCAGGAGCTGCTGAAAGCACCGTTACCTCTTCTCCCAGATAGTCTGAAACCCGCTGCGGTCTAATCAAGCCAGAGGAGACTAGGCTTACAGTGGGAGAGGTTACCTCTCATCCTGACAGGAACTGCCTTTTTTGAGGGCCCTTGGGGAGATTCCATCAACTGAGGGTGATGTCTTGGGTAGGAAGGCTCTGTGAAACCTAGAGCTTCGTGTGTCTGGTGGTGCTGGCTCTGCCCCTGGGCCTCTTCTGGGGTCCTTTGAGCCATGTCATCTGCTTATGGTTCCACAGTGTTTTGTTGTGATCTTATGGTCACTGGGTTGTGTGACTAATGTGCACCAGCTTCTAGACCCCCAGGGTCCAGTGTGGGAGCCACATGCCGTTGGTCAGGTTGAGATGTGCCCTAAGGGTCAAATGCACAAGGATTTCAAAGGCATATGTTAAAAAGAATGTAAAAATGTTTTATAATTTATGTTGTTAACATGTTAAAATTATAATATTTTGGATATTTGGGTTAAATGGAATGTATTGTTAACAATTTAACCTGTTTGCTTTTGCATTTTTTTAAATGGTTGCCAGAAAACTAAAAATTCAATGTGGGGCTCACATATTTTTGTTGGACTGTTCTGCTCTGTAAAATTTAGAGCCAAATTTATGGCCTTCTTAGAGGCAGGGTCTGCATTGTTGTAGGCGCGCATATTTCCGTATCCTTGTTCCTGGTTCTGTTATATGTTTCTTCCTTTCGCTGTAATTTGGGCACAGAGTTTGGTTTCCTGGATTCTTATTTGTTGACTCAAACCTTTTGGGGCTTGAGGAAAGGCACAGAAATAAAAAGACTAAAGGAGGGTCATGTCCTGGATTGTTGGAAGGGCCAGATGAGGTGTGTGGGAGCACTGAGGACAGCATCGCTCACTGCCAGGTGCAGGTCAGGTCTGGGTCATGGGCAGCAAGCAGACAGAGGCTGGGTTCCACTGCCCTGCCCAGGGGTTGCAAGGCCCCTGGGAGAGAATCCCATAGCTGAGTGTCCGGTAGTTCACCGGGCATTGCTCCTCCTCAGGAGTGTCCTTGGCAGGGTGGACTCAGGACTTCTCCCTGAAGTTCTCCCTCGCTGCCACAGAATCTGTGTGTGAGGACCTGGGGTCTTGTCAGCCCACTGCCGAAGCAGGCCCAGGGGTCTCTTGAGCCATGTGGTCTTCCCTAGTCTTGACCTTAATTGTCTGTCAGACCCTCATGAGTCTATGTCCTGCATTTGTCCAGTATCTGCCCTGTCCTCTCCCTCCTGGAATATTGCAGCCTCCACTTTTGTCTCCCGGCCCTTGTAAACTTCCCTCATATTGCTCAGATCTGCCTTCCTAAACCACAGACCAGGTGGTGCCACGCTCTGGGAGGCTTCCCCTGCCATTGGGAAAAGTTGCGGTATCCTTTCTCTGTGCCCCAGGCTTTCTGGCTTCTTACCTGACAAGCTGCGCACCTGCTCTCCTTCTGATTCTTGGCCCCTCTCCGTCCCTGGTGCTTTTCTATGTATCCATCAACGCCCTGCCTAGGAGCAAGTACTCTGAGCGTCCTGCCCAGGCAGGTGACCCTGCTGCCCACACCGTGCCCGCCTCTTACAGCTGCTTACACTGACGAGGCCCTGCTGCTACTTACAGGGCTGTGAGCTGCCACCTCTTTGTGTTCTAAATTCTGGGGTCTCATGATGCTGAGCTGTGATGAGTATGTAGTAAACGTGTGATGAGTGAGTAGTGTTCTCTGCCAGGAACAGAGACTGTTAGCTCCGAGGAGACTCCTTCTGGCTGGAGTACAAAGAGAAGGTGGCACGGTCTGATGAAGAGGGCAGGCTTGCTGCCACTTTGCTGACAGCATATGTGTCTTCCATTTTCTGAATGTCAATTTCCTCATTGTTACAGTGGGGGTTTAATGACCTGTTGCAGAGGTGGAGTTGTGCGGATTGCAGGAGCCATCCCGCAGAGCCTCCTGCATCTCTTCCCTTCTCTAGTCGTCGGACTTTCCCTCCTTGCATTGCACTCCCACTCCACATGGTTCACATGAGGCTACTTTCCACTGCTGTAATTTTTTGCCCATCTCTGGCAGGAAGAGCTAGAGCACCTGAACCAGGCCAGCGAGGAGATCAACCAGGTGGAGCTGCAGCTGGATGTGAGTGTTCCTCCTTTTCCTCACACCCTTGGGCTGGTCTCGGAGGTGTCTCCTTCTCTCCCTGTTCAATATGGTGGCAGGGGAGGGGGCATGTATGAAAAACAAGAGGGGCTGGGACCCACCCATATGCCTTCCCTCTGCCCTATGTCCCTGTCCCTTTTCCAGGAGGCCAGGACCACCTATCGGAGGATCCTGCAGGAGTCAGCAAGGAAGCTCAACACGCAGGGTTCCCACTTGGGGAGCTGCATCGAGAAGGCCCGGCCTTACTATGAGGCTCGACGTCTTGCTAAGGAGGTATGGCCAGCTGACATGCATTGCAGAATGGCCGCATGCAGAGCCTGGCCCTGGACTCTTCTGTCTCTGTGTGGAGTGGAAGACAGAACACTTTCTCATTTCCTTTTTCTTTTATGTCTCTTCCCTTTGGTTCATGTCTCTTTTCTTTGCTCATCCCTTCATTCCTTTACCCTTTTCCTCCCCTCTCTTTTTTTTAAAGCACAGATACTGTGGGTTCATTATTGGGAGACTGTAATGTAACTAGCTATAAAACAAGAAAAAAACCAAAATGACCGCAAATCCTACCATGTGCGTGTTTCATGTTTTTTGTACCTAGGGTTTGTTTTCGTCAAGTATGGTTAGGTGGCAGACACAGAGACAGCTGCCTTGAAAGAAGAGTTTATTACTTAACATTTCCAAGAAGAAAGGGCATGCCAAACCACGTAGGGGTCAGAAGGCACGTGAGGAGAGCTTGGCTCAGAGCCTTTATTGTGCTTATAATGAATGGGAAGGAATGGGTAAGGCAGGGTAGGCAACATTGAGCAAATTCAGAATTAGAGAGCTTGAATAAATGCGGGCTCTGGGCCATAGCGGTGGTCTCTGTGTTTTGGTACCTGGTCCAGGGGTAACATAGGGCAGGGGAGACATTGGCATGGGGTGTGAGAGTTAGATAAAGGGAGTGGTGGGATTTGGATTGGTTGGTGTGCATTCGACAAGTGTGCTCATAGAGGAGTTTACTGTGTTTAGGACTTAGCCCTAGGAGGGCCGCAAGGCCCCCGAGATGTCAGAGCACCATAAAATATAGAAAATAAAAAACATAGTTAATACAGCACGGATAACCCCTTAATTTTTTTGGTATATATTTTGCCAAAATGAGATGACCTGGTATGTGTTATTTTTATTCCTTTATTTTATTTATATTATGACATGGTTCCATGTCAATGAATATACATCCATGCTGTCATTTTTAAGACCTGCCTAATATTTCCTTACATTATTATTATTATTCATTTAATCAGTCCCCTCTAACTGAAAACTTGGGTTGGTTTCCATTGTTTTGTTTGGTAAGCATGGCTGTGACGAGTATCTCTGAGCACTTGTCTTCCTTCAGCTTACCTGCTGGACTGGAGTTGATGAAATCAGGGGCGTGCTTTCTGTGAGACGTGGTCCCTGTCGCTCACCACCTTGCAGCTAAAGTGGTGGGGATTTTTCTTTGTTCTCCCTAGGGTAAAAAAGGCCAGTGGCCTTTGTAAGTGCTGATTTCACACACTCACCCTCTAGTGTATCGTTTTCCAGTCTTTGTTTCTACGTTTATTTCTTTTAAGTCCTATCCTTACAAAATATTCTTTATAGAATTTTTTTTTTTTTTTGCACTTACGCTCAGTGCCGTTTGGGCAGTGAAGCTGACCTTGCACTGGGCCTTCCTCCTCCTCTTGTCCTCGTCCTCCTAAGATGGGTCTCCCCGGGCGGGCAGGGGTCCATGGGGCCCCCCGCCCTGATGGCCCGCTCTTCCCAGGCCCAGCAGGAGACCCAGAAGGCAGCGCTGCGGTACGAGCGGGCGGTGAGCATGCACAACGCCGCCCGGGAGATGGTGTTTGTGGCTGAGCAGGGAGTCATGGCCGACAAGAACCGGCTGGACCCCACGTGGCAAGAGATGCTCAACCACGCCACCTGCAAGGTGAGCCAGGCGGTGCCAGCAGGTCTTCTCGGGTTCGGCTGCTTCCTTTGCTCTCCTTTCATCCCATCACCCTCCTGCCTCATCTCTCTTCTCCACTCCAGCCTTTCCTCAGCTTCGATTCTGTTTCAGGCGAAACCTCTTCCTTGCTCTCTGCCCTGTTTGGGCTTTGCTAGTGTATCTTGTGAATTGTAGTTTGTGTATCATTTCTCAGCTACTCAAAGGAGAGTGGGGAGTGGGAGGACCCTGCTATCAGCTGCAGTCTGCCACCTTCACCTTGTATAGACGTTAGTCCATTGGGGTCGTTACAACAAAATAATGTAGACTGGGTGGCTTAACAGCAGTTTATTTCTCACAGTTGTGCAGGCTAGGAAGTCCAAGCTCAGGTGCAGGCCGGTTTGGTATCTGGTGGCGAGGGCCTGCTTCCTGCTTCCTAGACAGCTGGCGGTCTTTTCACCGTGTCCTCATGAGGTAGAAGGGGGTGCGTGGGAGCTCTGCAGGACCTTTTACGAGGGCGCTTATCCCATTGAGACTGCCCCCCCCCATAACCTGATCACCTCTCAGAGGGCCCACATCCAATGCCATCACCTTAGGGGTTAGGATTTCAAATAGGAATTTTGGGGGGATACAAACATTTAGTCTCTAGCAGCAAATGCCAGCTCCTGAAGGATGGTCATGTCTCGAGGGGCAGAAGCGTGGGTCCTCAGTGAGTGATGTGTGTCTTCTGCCCCGTCTGGGCCAGGTGAACGAAGCGGAGGAGGAGCGGCTTCGTGGTGAGCGGGAGCATCAGCGGGTGACTCGGCTGTGCCAGCAGGCTGAAGCTCGGGTCCAAGCCCTGCAGAAGACGCTCCGGCGGGCCATTGGAAAGAGCCGCCCCTACTTTGAGCTCAAGGCCCAGTTCAGCCAGATTCTGGAGGTAGGGGAGTAGTGGGAGAGGGGGACGGTATGTGAACCAGGCAGGAGGGGGGCAGGGATGGAGAGTGAAGGCAGTTCAAGGGATGCCTCTCTGGGCCATCTGCCAAACCAGTGTGGTGGGACAGGTGCTTGGAATGACCCACAGGAGTGGGAGTTGGGCTTGGAGAATAGGTACTGGCGGAGAATGGAATTGAAAGGAGGGAAATGAGAAGAAGTGGGAATCGGGAAACCAGGGAGAATGGGGACAAGGAACTGGCCAGCCAGGGGAAGGGAACAGTGGGGAGAGGAGGAGTGGGTGGGAATGAAGACCTGGGGGGAAGGTCTTAGAGGTCAGGCTTAGGTGAGGAGCAGGGCAGGATGGCTGGGGAAGAGGAATCAAAGAGGAGGAGTGAAGGGGGGGCTGGGCTGGGCGGGGTGGAGCCCCGCGGGTTTGGGTTGGCTGGTCTGCGAAAGGAGGCACTGTGCAGAGTGCTGGTGAGGTTGAAGGGACTTGGCTCCAGGAGCCATGGAGCTGCCCGTTGGATCGCCTCACTCTGTTCCTCTCTCTGCAGGAGCACAAGGCCAAGGTGACAGAGCTGGAGCAGCAGGTGGCCCAGGCCAAGACCCGCTATTCAGTTGCCCTGCGCAACCTGGAGCAGATCAGCGAGCAGATTCATGCCCGGCGCCGGGGCCAGCCCCCTCATGGCCCAGGCCAGCGGCGCTCCTCCCCCGTGGGGGCAGAGGCTGGGCCTGATGGTGGGGAGGACGGGGACAGTGGGATCATTGAGGGGGCTGAAGGCGGGGGCCTGGAGGAGGGCAGTAGCCTGGGGCCTGGGCCTGCCCCGGACACAGACACACTTAGCCTGCTGAGCCTGCGCACGGTGGCCTCGGACCTGCAGAAGTGTGACTCGGTGGAGCACCTGCGGGGCCTCTCAGACCACACCAGTCTGGACGGCCAGGAGCTGGGCTCCCGGGGCGGGGGCCGGGGGGGCCGCCACCAGCGAAGCATCAGCCTGTAGTCCACGCTCAGGGTGGCTCGTTCTCTTCAGCACCACTGGCCCGTGTAGGGCCAGACAGGCTCCAAGCTACCTCTCCTCAGGTCCTCGCTTCCCTTGGAGAGGTCAGGTTGGCCCTTGTCTCTGGTGGATTTCTCCCTGTCCCTGCCCTCCCAGTTCCCTCCTTGCAGGTGGCAGCTCTCTTTGCCTTACCCCTTCAGAAGGCTTCTCTCTGGCTCTCACGTTTGCCCTCTCCCTGCTAGCTCCTCATGGCCTGATGCCGTTTGCTGCCCCCTTTCTGCTTTCCTTCCATCTGTCTGGCTTTCCCCTCAGGGAACTTGGTCTAGAAGGCACAGGGAAGCCCGTCAGAGATGCTGGGTCCTGGCCTCTTGGCCCCCTAGCTCGAGGAAATAGGTGTCCCTTCCACCTCCCCATGTCCCGAGGGGGTCTAGGGATGCTACAGAGCTCTTCTGGCAGCCCTGTGCCCTAGGCCTCTGTCCCAGCCTGCCCATCTGGAACCTGTAAAATGCACTGTAGGACTGTGTGCCTCTGGAAAACACTACTGATCCCTACAGTGCTCCCTCCTCATGATCGAAGCCACTTTGCTGTGTCCCGCAAAGCAGGACTGGAAGGGTACCAGTGTCAGAGAAGGTGAAACGCAACCGCACTGTCAGCAAAGAGGACCCCACGCATTCCAAATAGGCTCCCATGTGCATGGTGTTTCCCCCAGCCGGGCTGGGCCGTTAACATTGCTAAGGTGCTCGTGGGTCTCTAACAGGGTCCATGTTGGGAGTTGGACATGTAATGAGGTCCTGATGGTTGAGGCCCTCGCCATTCCTGCTGCAGAGTTGGGTTTACTTTTTCTGGGTAGAGGATGTTGAGCTGAATCTCAGCACCCTCCTGCAGGGTGGAGTTAGGGAATTTGGTGCTCAGTTGCTCTCCCTCTCTCTTTCCCAAACCAAACGATACCTACTCCAGGATCCCTAGGGGGAAGTGCTCAAGTTTGGCTGCAGAGCCTTCTCTGATGCAGGGAGGGGTTGCCCTGGGTGAGGGGACCCACCCTCCATGGGGAGCAGCTCTGGGGGTTTGGTGGTGCTCTGGGCTATTTGGGGGGAAGGGTGGGGAAGCCACGCCAGATCTGGGTGCCTTGGGAGAACTGGTCCTTCCTGCCTTCCCACCCTGAGAGGCCTGAGAGCTGGACTCCGGGCAGGATTGCTTGTGCCTAGGGCACTGTGCTGCTCTGGTCAACTGGGAGGAGTGGGCTTCCACGTGGAGGGTGTCTCCCTCTGCCAAGGTGGTCACTATGAGAACCACTGGGTTTGAGGTGGCCATGGTGGAGGGAAGAAAGGGAGGGAGGACGTGGGCCTGTGTGTGTGCGTGTGCTGGGGGAGTGCGTGTGTGAGTGTGAGTGTGCGAGAGAGAGAAGGGTATGCCCCTGATTTTATTTAAATAAAATAGTTTATGTAACAGTAATGTTTGCTGTGCCTGTCGGGAGGGAGGAAGAGAAGGGCAGAGTGTGTGTGGGGGGCTCTTTTGCTGGGGGAGTCAGGGCAGGGGAGATGTCCCCTCCTCCCACCTGCCAGGCAAGGAGGGGTCTGCAGGGTGGGGAGGACATTGTCAGCCACTGGTGGTCTAGGAAAGATGGGGGTGCCAATCCTGGGTGTGTCGACGTAGGCGTGAAGGAAGGGGAGGGACGAGAGTAGGGTTGTAAGAGACTTAAACTTCAGGTAGAATTTTTGCCTCCTGCAATGTTGGGACGTACTTATACTAAGTTTTTTTTTGTTGTCTATCTAAAATTTAATATAGATGAAAGGTGACACTCAAATCACGACTTAACCTGTTGTGGGGTGCAAAGGATTTGAGTGTGTTTGGACCCACAGCCTGTGAAATATCTAGTGGAATCAGGTCGGGGAGGGATGAGAACTTCAGGAGCCGTGGACGTGTAGAGTGAAAGCTTTGGATTGAGCACCGTCAGCCTCAGCCCCAGAGGTGCGCCTACATTTCGAGCCAGGTGAGGAGGGGGTCAGCCAAGGGTTGGAGAAGGCACTGCAGGGAGGAGGGCAGGAGACCCACCGGAAACTTGATGGGGAATGGGTGTCCTGAAGGCCCTTGGGCAGAGCGGAGGCCAGAAGTTGGGATGGAAGGGCAGAGCAGTGACCCCGGTGATCTCAGATGGCAGATGGGCCATCGGGAGCCGCTGTGTCCTGAACATGCACTGCAGGTACGGTCCAGGTGTGACACTGCCTTTCCCAGCCTGGCCTTTTTTTTTTAACCAATTTATTTTTCTCACACTTCCAGAGGATAAGTCCAAGGTCAAGCTGTCAGTAGGACTCGTGCCTTCTGAGGGTTGTAAGGGAAGGATCGGTTCCAGGTCTCTCTCCTTGCAGATGTGTCTTCTCCCAGTGCCTTCATCTGTATCTTCCCTGTGTACGTGTCTGTGTTCACATTTCTCTCTTACAAGGATACCAGTCCTATAGGATCAGGGTTCACCCAAATGACCTCATTTTACCTTAGTCACCTCTGCAAGGACCCTATCTCCAACTACAGTCATGTTCTGACTACGTTACAACTTCAGCATATGAATTCCGAGGGAGACACAGTTCAGTTCATAACAGCAAAAAAGACAGTCATCCCTCTAAACAATGTAAATGGTATCTGATCCTGTTCTTCCCATTGCAACATCACTGGACTTAATCTACCATTTTGCTTATCAGAATGCCCTTCAACTGACCTCTCTTCCCAATTGAGAAATAAAGTGTGGTAAGGCAGATGGGTGCCAAAATATTCCCTTTATTACTGGAAAAGTTGTTAATGAGAATGCATGGTCTGTGTCCTTGGACAAGTAGGCTTTCTGAGATGACACCCCAGGGTCATCCTTCCCTGCCCAGTCCTGCAAGTCTCTTGGTGTGAAGGAGCCCCAGAAAAGAAGGGCTGGCTGTGCCCACCCAGTTCTCACCAAATCACCTACGAGATAAGAGTGGAGAGCTGGCAGGACAGTTGAGCTAATGGTGCTGCTTCCATGTGGAAGAAAACAGCCACGGCAAATATGCCCCCCCCATCCTAACAATAGTGTCTTGTACTTACCCAGTGTGTCTTGTGCCAGGCATGTGAATTTACCCGTTCCCACGACAGCCTTATGAGGTAGGTAGCACGATGACTGTTTTCACAGATGAGAATACAGGCATTGTGGGGATGCCTAGTTTGCCCCCAGCCTTGTAGAAGTGAATGGAGACATTTGGACTTGAGTCCACAGGGACCAGAGGTGAGAAAGTGGCGTGGGCGTAGTCACCCTTAGGAAGTTTTACTGGGGAGGGGAGCTGAGAAATATCAGGAGGCTCAAGGAATTTTGTTTTAAAATGAACAAGAGATGGTCAAATTGGGGGGCGGGGTGTCTCATTTTCCCCATTCCTGTATGATGTCGTAACACTGAGTAGTAAGTTCTTCTGAACTATGTCCTCTCCAAGTGAGCAGTTGGGCCTCAGTCTCCCCAGCACTTAATACATGCCCGACACTTAAATATTCAGTAAACATGCTTTTGCATCTCCCTCCTCCCCCCAGTCCAAATCTGTGCCAGGTTACTTTGTTAGACCCTGGTTGGGAGGTCAGCATCTGTATCCACAGCCCTATGATCACATCTCCACATCTCCAGGGGACTGTTCTCAAATTTCTCTAACCTCCAATTTTACCACCTCTAGGTGCGCCTACCACTACGCCAGGTCAGGGGGTGTTAGCCACAGTGAGCCGTATTAGTGGCTTCCAGATGCGGTGAGCTTCAATTAGGAGGCCTCCTTCTGTCTAGTGTTAGGGAAGGAGGCCTTTTTATAAAGGTCCCAGTGAGGTTTGGGGGAGTCACCCTTTGCCTCCGTGTGCGGAGCGAAGGCGGGCTTCTCAGGATGTCACGGTCCTGCCTTGTCGGCAGAGGGCAGCAGGCACCAGAACGGCGATGGAGAGCAATCTGAGTCGGCTGGGTCTTGGTCCTGATTTTCCTGCAAGCCTGTGAGGTTTGCCTCCTTCACACTTGGCAGGTGGTCCTGGGAGCCTGGGGTGGAGGGGGGGGGTAGGAAATGGGGTGTATGCATCAGAGTCCAACCCTGCCTGTCCCCACCTGGGCTTCTTGCATCGCTCATGTGCTCGGGATGGTCTGTCGTGTGTGAAAACTGCTTCAGGTGTGGGGGGGCACCAGGGTCATTTGAGGCCAGATGTTCTGCGCTTTTTTTTTTTTTTAAGATTTTCTTTATTTATTTGACAGAGAAGAGTTATTGAGAGCAGGAACACAAGCAGGGGGAGAGGGAGAGGGAGAAGCAGGCTTCCCGCCAAGCAGGGAGCCCGATACGGGGCTTGATCCCAGGACCCTGGAATCATGACGTGAGCCGAGGGCAGATGCTTAACGGCTGAGCCACCCAGGCGCCCCATGTTCTGTGCTTCTTGATGCCCTATTCTCCTCAGAACTCACCTCCTTCCTTGTCCTCCTTAGTGCCCTGTCCCTCTACCCTGCCTCAGCCTCCTTGCACATTGCCCTCTTGGGAAGTCCCTTTGGCTGCCCTCTACCACCACTTCTGAGCCTTGGTTTTCCACTCTGTCCACCATCCCTGGGCCCTAGGCTGTGACACTGCACTGTACCCTTAATTAAGGGAACCAGGGGACCATTTCGCTGGCTGGCAGAAGGAGGTGTAGTTTGTTAAATATTTAGCAGGATCCTAGAGTTGCAAACACTGTGGTAGGACTTGTTACGAATACCAGAAAGTATAATAATCGTGGGTTGGACATCGAGTTAAGGAACACAGGTGGATAAAGGTAACAGGTGATACAGGGCAGTAAACATGTTTATTTTTTAAAAAAGATTTATTTATTTGAGAGAGAGCAGGGGGTAGGGGCAGAGGGAGAGAGAGAATCTAGGCAGAGTCCCCACTGAGCATGGAGCCTGACTTGGGGCTCTAATCTCACAACCCTGAGATCATGACCTGAGCTGAAACCAAGAGTTGGACACTTAACTGACTGAGCCACCCTGGTGCCCCAGACAAATCGATGTTTAAGAGGGCTGCAGTCAAGGAGAGGTCTGGGAGGTTAGGAAACAGAACCGAGGGCTTTGAGCAGGGAACTGCTCTCTGAAGCTCTGGACCAGTCCCTGTCCTCAGGCTGGAGAGTAGTGGTAAGAATCTTCCTCTTACACTCCCTTCTACCAGTCCTCTTGCCCCCATGCCTTACTCTTCTGAAATTGTCCCAAGCTTCTCTGGTCAGGGCCTGTGGCCCACCTGTCTTGGTATTCTCAGGGTGAGGCACAGGGCACTTTTCACCAGACATCTGTCCATTGACTTGCTTATACTTGTCCTACTCTTGGCACAACTTTTCTCCCTGCTTAACCTGCTAGACTTCTGCCTGTGGTTTGAGGCCCAGCTCATGTGGCCTTGGGCCAAATCCCCAGGGTTCCAGTGACTTCTTGTAGGACTGGCTCAGTGTCACTCCTGGTGTCATCCCTGACTCCACCTCACTCAACAGCTAACCTGGTACAATAGATGTTCTACAAAATAGAGTGACCATACATCATGTATGGTCTAAACTGGGACACTTGAGTGTGAAAGGGGGCAGATGCAACCCAGGACTGACCATGCTGTCCTGAGAGAGCCGTCATTGGCCTGCCTCTGCCACGCAGGGCTGTGTGCATATGGATGAGGCACTTAGCTCCTCTGGGCTTTGGTGTTCCAGTCTTCAAGAAGGGGGTTCCAGACTGGGTAAATAACATCTTAGCTTATCAAAAGCACTAAAATGATATGGCTGGTGGAGGAGGTTGGGGCCTGTGAGAGGTGTTTTGGTGAAGGCTGTGAGATGGTGGATGTGTTTGTAGAAAGTTATGGGGTCAGAGCACGAGAACTCCAAATCCAGGGTTGGTTAGGGCCCAGACTGGAGGCAGTAAAGAGCTGCTAGACATTTCTGCTTTGGACATGGGGTGATGTCGAAGAACTTGGGCAGTGATGTTTCCTTCCTCAGAGTGGGCAGGTGGTTATCACCCATAGTGGAGATACACCAGCTGACTTATTCATCAACACCGTTGGGAGGAGGGGTATAAAAATAAGTTTCTTCCCCATTTGAGACAAGAACATTTTGATCTAGGATGGAATGGAAATTAGTACTGTGAAGTTTGTAAAGAGCAGACCGTTCATCCTTTCCCAGCCGCTGTGGTGTCCTTCTTGGGCACCTTGTCCTTTTTCCTCTCTCCTTGTGATTTCTGCAATAACATGCTAAATAGGGTCTTCTCCACACCCAACAGGGCCTGTCCTCCTGCGGTGAGGCAGGAACTCTTACAGGGGTTGGGAGACTGAGAGAGGAGTGGAGGAAATAGTAGAAGTTGAGGGTTTCCTGGTATGAGGCTCCTTGAGCTGCAGGACTCTCAGAGGTTGCTGCTGGTTAGGGGAGAATGAGCATCTCTCATTTAAAGTAACCCCTTCCTTCTAACCTCAGTGGTACTGTTGTGGTTTCAGCCTCCCACTCTCCTTGGAGAGGGAGGCCAGAAGCGCACCTGCCTGTGCACCACAGGGTGGAAGTATGAAGTTTCTGTTCTCCCATTTGGGCTTTCTCCAGCTGATCTTTACCCAACCACTTGGCCTTCCTCCAGCTAATCTTTACCCAACCACCAATTCCACTTTGGACATGATTTTCTAAGCCCCTCGATCACAAACTCTTCCTTCTTTTTCAAACAGTTGGCATTTAATGGACGAGACTGTATAAAGCTACCCAGTTGGAAGGGGGGCCTGCCAATAACAAGAGAGGACATGAGGCCTTAGTATGGTTTCCTTTAGAGAGGGGAAGCTATGTCTTCATGGCACCAACAAAAACAAATGCAAAGTTTAAAAAAAAATGCAACCAGGTATATTCATGTGCCACTTCGGATCTGCTCTTTATTTATTTATTTATTTCTGAATTGAATTAGTTTTTCTTATATTTCTTATATTTTTTAAAAGACACATCCAGGGAGAAAGTGACAAGACAAGAAGGCGGAATCTTGAAGATAGGCAAATTGATCTGGAAGCATAAAAAGGTGGGGGAGGGATGAGAGAAAACACTCTGTAACTAGAGGAGCCACAAGAATTGGAGAAAGTGAAAGAAGTGGAGAAGAGAGGAAGAGAGACATGAAGATATATGTAGTCATCTGGAGGGAAGGACCTGAGATAGGAAGAGGAAAATCCAGGTCACTGAGCTAGTAGCAGAAATGGTGTTCAGAGGTACCTGGGCATTGATAGAGTCCAGGTCAAATTTTATAGCTCTCCCTTATCTTGACCTATCTCAAGGTTGCTAGGTGTGGGCCTCACATGTGTCAGAATAGCTAAAATTAACAACACAGGAGATAACAGACTTTGGTGAGGATGCAGAGAAAGGGGAAGCATCTTACACTGTTTGTGGGAATGCAAACTGGAGCAGCCACTCAGGGAAACAATATGGAGGTTCCTCAAAAGGTGAAAAATATAACTACCCTACAATTCAGGATTTACACTACTAGGTATTTATCCAAAGGACACAAGCATACTGATTTGAAGGGGCACATGCATCCCAATGTTTATAGCAGCGATGTCCACAATAGCCAAACTATGGAAAGAGCCAAGATGTCCATCGACAGATGAATGGATAAAGAAGATGTGGCATACATATATAATGGAATATTACTCAGCCACCAAAAAGAATGAAATTTTGCCATTTGCAATGATGTGAATGGAGCTAAAGAGTATTATGCTAAGCAAAATAAGAGAAAGACAAATACCATATGATTTCATTCATATGTGGAATTCAAGGGGCGCCTGGGTGGCTCAGTTGGTTGAGCGACTGCCTTCAGCTCAAGTCATGATCCCAGGGTCCTGGGATTGAGCCCCACATCGGGCTCTCTGCTCGGCGAGGAGCCTGCTTCTCCCTCTCCCACTCCCCCTGCTTGTGTTCCCTCTCTCGCTGTCTTTCTCTCTGTCAAATAAATAAAATCTTAAAAAAACCCACAAAAAACAGATGAACATATGAGAGGGGGAAAAGAAATGAGAAGGAGGCAAACCATAAGAGATTCTTAACTACAGAGAACAAAAAAGGGTTGAGGAGGGAGGTGGGTGGGGATGGGCTAAATGGGTGATGGGTATTAAGGAGGCACTTGGGATGAACAGTGGGTGTTTTATGTAAGTGGTGAATCACTACCCCTGAAACCAATATTATACTATATGTTAATTGACTAGAATTTAAATAAAAACGTGAAACAACCCCCCCACCACAACAAACAAACAAAAAAAGATTGCTAGGTGTGGGGCTATTCCTGGAGTTGCTGAATTCTGCAGCTGACTGCCAGCTAGAGGTTTATGGCTCTGATGTCAGGGAAAAATCACTGATAAATCTTGTTTCAGACATGCCCCACCCTCTGTTGGCTCCAACAGTGTTTGTTATCTAATAATAAGAACCCATATCCTGTGAGCTGTTAAGAAATGAAATTCAGCTGTGTAAAGTTTAAAGACCTTATTGGCTTTACTCAATGATTCATGAATGGGGCAGTATTCCAACTGGCAGATAGAAAGGAGCTCTGAGGAACTGTACAAAATGAAAGAATTTTATAGAGCAGGACAAGGAAGCTATACTAACAAAAAATGGATTGGTTGTGGCAACGTCACCTTCTTTAGGGGATGGCAGGGATCTGTCCTGAGGATTACCTCCCTAGTGCTGAACAGGTAATTCCTGATTGGCCTGGTTTAAGATTCCATTCTTGGGAGAGGCTGAAAGTGCTCTTTTAAAAAAAAAAATTTTTTTTTATTCTTATGTTAATCCCCATACATTACATCATTAGTTTTAGATGAAGTGTTCCATGATTCATTGTTTGTGCATAACACCCAGTGCTCAATGCAGAATGTGCCCTCCTCAGTACCCACCACCAGGCTAACCCATTCTCCCACCCCCCTCCCCTCTAGAACCCTGTTTGTTTTTCAGAGTCCATCCTCTCTCATGGTTCGTCTACCCCTCCAATTTCCCCCGCTTCATTCTTCCCCTCCCGCTACCTTCTTCTTCTTCTTCTTCTTTTTTTTTTCTTAACATATATTGCATTATTTGTTTCAGAGGTACAGATCTGAGATTCAACAGTCTTGCACAATTCACAGCGCTTACCAGAGCACATACCCTCCCCAGTGTCTATCACCCAGTCATCCCATCCCTCCCACCCCACCCCCCACTCCAGCAACCCTCAGTTTGTTTCCTGCGATTAAGAATTCCTCATATCAGTGAGGTCATATGATACATGTCTTTCTCTGTTTGACTTATTTCGCTCAACATAATACCCTCCAGTTCCATCCACATCGTTGCAAATGGCAAGATCTCATTCCTTTTGGTGGCTGCATAATATTCCATTGTATATATATACCACATCTTCTTTATCCATTCATCTGTCGATGGACATCTTGGCTCTTTCCACAGTTTGGCTATTGTGGGCATTGCTGCTATAAACATCGGGGTGCACGTACCCCTTCAGATCCCTACTTTTGTATCTTTGGGGTAAATACTCAGTAGTGCAATTGATGGATCATATGGTAGCTCTATTTTCAACTTTTTGAGGAACCTCCATACAGTTTTCCAGAGTGGCTGCACCAGCTTGCATTCCCACCAACAGTGTAGGAGGGTTCCCCTTTCTCCAAATCCCCGCCAACATCTGTCGTTTCCTGACTTGTTAATTTTAGCCATTCTGACTGGTGTGAGGTGGTATCTCATTGAGGTTTTGATTTCAATTTCCCTGATGCCAAGTGGTGTTGAGCACTATTTCATGTGTCTGTTGGCCATTTGGATGTCTTCTTTGCAGAAATGTCTGTTCATGTCTTCTGCCCATTTCTTGATTGGATTTTTTGTTCTTTGGGTGTTGAGTTTGATGAGTTCTTTATATATTTTGGATACTAGCCCTTTATCTGATATGTCATTTGCAAATATCTTCTCCCATTCTGTCGGTTGTCTTTCGGTTTTGTTGACTGTTTCCTTTGCTTTGCAAAAGCTTTTTATCTTGATGAAGTCCCAATAGTTCATTTTTGCCCTTGCTTCCCTTGCCTTTGGCGATGTTTCTAGGAAGAAGTTGCTTCGGCTGAGGTCAAAGAGGTTGCTGCCTGTGTTCTCCTTTAGGATTTTGATGGACTCCTATCTCACATTGAGGTCTTTCAACCATTTGGAGTCTATTTTTGTGTGTGGTTAAGGAAATGGTCCAGTTTCATTCTTCTGCATGTGGCTATCCAATTTTCCCAACACCATTTGTTGAAGAGACTGTCTTTGTTCCATTGGACATTCTTTCCTGCTTTGTCAAAGATGAGTTGACCATAGAGTTGAGGGTCCATTTCTGGGCTCTCCATTCTGTTGCATTGATCTATGTGTCTGTTTTTGTGCCAGTACCATGCTGTCTTGATGATGACAGCTTTGTAATAGAGCTGCAAGTCCGGAATTGTGATGCCGCCGGCTTTGCTTTTCTTTTTCAACATTCCTCTGGCTCTTTGGGGTCTTTTCTGGTTCCATACAAATTTTAGGATTATTTGTTCCATTTCTTTGAAAAAAGTGGATGGTATTTTGATGGGGATTGCATTGAATGTGTAGATTGCTCTAGGTAGCATTGACATCTTCACAATATTTGTTCTTCCAATCCATGAGCATGGAACGTTTTTCCATTTCTTTTTGTCTTCCTCTATTTCTTTCATGAGTATTTTATAGTTTTCTGAGTAAAAATCCTTTGTCTCTTTGGTTAGATTTATTCTTAGGTATCTTATGGTTTTGGGTGCAATTGTAAATGGGATCGACTCCTTAATTTCTCTTTCTTCTGTCTTGTTGTTGGTGTATAGGAATGCCACTGACTTCTGTGCATTGATTTTATATCCTGCCACTTGACTGAATTCCTGTATGAGTTCTAGCAGTTTTGGGCTGGAGTCTTTGGAGTTTTCCACATAAAGTATCATATCATCTGCAAAGAGTGAGAGTTTGACTTCTTCTTTGCCAATTTGGATGCCTTTGAATTCTTTTTGTTGTCTGATTGCTGTGGCTAGGACTTCCAATACTATGTTGAATAGCCGTGGTGATAGTGGACATCCCTGCCGCGTTCCTGACCTTAGGGGGAAAGCTCTCAGTTTTTCCCCATTGAGAATGATATTCGCTGTAGGTTTTTCATAGATCGCTTTTATGATATTGAGGTATGTACCCTCGATCCCTATACTCTGAAGAGTTTTGATCAAGAAATGATGCTGTACTTTGTCAAAAGCTTTTTCTGCATCTATTGAGAGGATCATATGATTCTTGTTCTTTCTTTTGTTAATGTATTGTATCACATTGATTGATTTCCGGATGTTGAACCAACGTTGCAGCCCAGGGATAAATCCCACTTGGTCGTGGTGAATAATCCTTTTAATGTACTGTTGGATCCTATTGGCTAGTATTTTGGTGAGAATTTTTGCATCCCTGTTCATCAGGGATGTTGGTCTGTAATTCTCCTTTTTGATGGGGTCTTTGTCTGGTTTTGGGATCAAGGTAATGGTGGCCTCATAAAATGAGTTTGGAAGTTTTCCTTCCATTTCTATTTTTTGGAATAGTTTCAGAAGAATAGGTTTTAATTCTTCTTGAAATGTTTGGTAGAATTCCCCTGGGAAGCCATCTGGCCCTGGGCTTTTGTTTTTTGGGAGATTTGTGATGACTGCTTCAATTTCCTTAGTGGTTATAGGTCTGTTCACGTTCTATTTCATCCTGGTTCAGTTTTGGTAGTTGATACATCTCTAGGAATGCCTCCATTTTTTCCAGGTTATCTAATTTGCTGGCATAGAGTTGCTCATAATATGTTCTTATAATTGTTTGTATTTCTTTGGTGTTGGTTGTGATCTCTCCTCTTTCATTCATGATTTTGTTGATTTGGGTCATTTCTCTTCTCTTTTTGATAAGTCTGGCCAGGGGTTTATCAATCTTCTTAATTCTTTCAAAGAACCAGCTGCTAGTTTTGTTGATCTGTTCTACTATTCTTTTAGTTTCTATTTCATTGATTTCTGCTCTGATCTTTATTATTTCTCTTCTCCTGCTGGGTTTAGGCTTTATTTGCTGTTCTTTCTCCAGCTCCTTTAGGTGTAGGGTTAGGTTGTGTACTTGAGACCTGAAAGTGCTCTTAAGTAGTGAGTTTCACTTTGCTAATATGGGGACTAACATAAGTGACTATTTTGGGTGTCTTATTTTATTTTTAACAATTACCCCCTTAACTGAGAGATGTGATCAAAATTTAAGGCCTTAGTGCCACTCCCAGCTACTTTGCTGAAGTTCTCACAGTTTTTGCTGATCCTCTCTGTTCTGTATTCATAGGCCTTGACTTCTTTTTGCTGAATCTCTGTGGTGTTCATAGGTCACGATTTCAGGTTAACATTTTTAAAATCAGTCATTTTCTTCATTCATTTTCTGACATTCCAGCTTTAGAGAGATCATTTGTTTGGTGGCTAGTGGTGGTGAACATGAGTATAAAGCTTTTGAGAGAATACAATGTGCCAGGGAGACTATATGATTATTATAAGCAGGATAATTCCCAATGCCTGGGGTGCACTTTAGAGCCCTGGTCCCCAGGACTCGAATTAAGATCAATTAAGTCAAAGAAAGACCCCACTGAAGGAGTCACTTTCTTAAGCCAAGTGACCTTATGTAGCTAAGTTTTAACTTCCCAGAAGCATTCATTTGGCTGCAGCTGGTGGTGGTGGCACCTTCTTGCTCAACTCAAAGATAGTCAGGAACTGTCCTATCATCAGGAACTGTTTTGGCCAGAGTCTAAGGAATTTGGTTGGGCAGTGATTGCTTTAACGGTATCTGCAGTGATAACATAAATTGAGGAGAAGTTACCAATGAGGTGTCTCAGTTTGATTGTGGACAGTTAGTGGCACAATTAATTAACCTAAAAGGCATTGCCCAGTTATGTGCCAGTCAACGAGGTGTTCATAGGCCAAAGGAGAATGAAAACCACCCAAGACAAGGATAAATCCTGTTGGGAACAAACCATTCCCACTGAGGTGGCACTATTAATAGATTTGTTCACAACAGATATGGTCATTAAAGCCAGGAGTTAGTTACTTTTCAGCACATGCCTGGGAGTGCGAATTTACTATAATTTGTGTGGGTATTTGGGTCTAACTGGTCAAGTACAACAGTTATAGTTGGAGAAATGTAATACCGAAGCACTGGGGGCCCTGGCCATAAAAGTCAAGTCCTGTAAGTGACTTATAAGAGGGGTTGACTGTAGTTTATGGTGACATTGAGGGTAGAAGAAAAATTGGTCACAGGGAGGACCAGGGGATCTCTAGCATCACAGACAGATCTCAGGTGGTTTTTGTTTGCTTTTAATTGAAGTGTAATTAACATATAGTGTTATATTAGTTTCAGGTGTACAATATCAGTATATTGTACAGTTCTATACATTTCTCAGTGCTCATCAAGATAAGTGTACATTTTTTTTTTTTTAAGATTTTTATTTGTCAGAAAGAAAGCGAGAGAACAGAAGCAGGGGGAGTGGCAGGCAGCGGGAGAAGCAGGCCCTGCTGAACAAGGAGCCTGATGCAGGACTCGATCCCAGGACCCTGGGATCATGACCTGAGCTGAAAGCAGACACTTAACTGACTGAACCACCTAGGTGTCCCAAGGTAAGTGTACTCTTAGTTCCCTTGATCTATTTCACCCATTCTCTCATCCACTTCCCCTCTGACAGCCACAAGTTTGTTCTCTGTATTTAACAGTCTGTTTTTTTGTTTGTCTTGTTTTCCTTTGTTCATTTGTTTCATTTCTTAAATTCTACATATGAGTGAAATCATATGGTATTTGTCTTTCTCTGACTTATTGTACTTAGCATTATACTGCTAGGTCTATCCATGTTGCTGCAAATGGCAAGATTTCATTCTTTTTATGGCTGAGTAATATTCCATTGTATTTATGTGTGTGTGTGTGTATAAAAACCACACTCCACATCTTTATCCATTCATCTATGGGCTGCTTCCATACCCTGGTTATTGTAAATAATGTTGCAAAAACATAGGGGTACATATAGACAGATTGGAATTTTTGATGACAAATCCAGCAGCCTGAAAAGTTACCATCTTTAGCAGGCCTGGGAGATATGCACAATGGCATTATCATTCCAAGCCAGAGTGGAATGTCAGAGTAAAGGAAAGGAAGAAAAGAAGAAAGGATGTCATGATTTTTTTTGTTTGTTTATTTGTTTTTATTGAGAGAGAGAAAAAGCGTGAAAGTGGGGAGGAGCAGAGGGAGAGGGAGAGAGAGAACCTAAAGCAGATTCCATGCTGAGTGTGGAGCTTGACATGCGGCTCAAACTCACAACTCAGATCATGACTTGAGCTAAAATCAAGAGTTGGACACATCGGGGTGCATGTATCCCTTTGAATCTGTATTTTTGTATCCTTTGGGTAAATACCTTGTAGTGCAATTGCTGAATCACACATAGGGTAGTTTTATTTTTAACTTTTTGAGGAACCCCCATACTGTTTTCCAGAGTGGCTGCACCCATTTGCACTCCCACCAACAGTGTAAGAGGGCTCCCCTTTTTCTGTATCCTTGCCAACATCTGTTGTTTCCTGTGTTATTAACCTTAGCCATTCTGAAAGGTGTGAAATGACATCTCATTTTGGTTTCAATTTGTATTTCCCTGATGAGGGATGTGGAGCATTTTTTCATGTGTCTATTAGCCATCTGGATGTCTTCTTTGGAAAAGTGTCTATTCGTGTCTTCTGTCCATTTCTTAACTGAATTATTTGTTTTTTGGGTGTTGAGTTTGATAAGTTCTTTATAGATTTTGGATGCTATCCCTTTAAATATTCTATTTTTTAAAAATAAATTTTATTTGAGAGAGAGTGAAAGCGAGAGAGATCACAGAGGGAGAGGGAGAAGCAGACTAGCCACTGAGTGGAGAATCCAATGCGGGGCTCGATCCCAGGACTCTGAGATCATGACTTGAGCTGAAGGCAGACGCTTAACTGATTGAGCCACCCAGGTGCCCCATTGGATACTAACTCTTTATCTGATATGTCATTTGCAAATATCTTCTCCCATTCTGTAGACTTCCTTTTAGTTTGTTGATTGTTTCCTTCAGTGTGCAGAAGTTTTTTTATCTTGATAAAGTCCTAATAGTTCATTTTTGATTTGTTTCCCTTGCCTTTGGAGACGTGTCTAGCAAGAGGTTGCTGTGGCCGAGGTTGAAGAGGTTGCTGCCTCTGTTCTCCTCTAGAATTTTGATGGAGTCCTGTCTCACATTTAGGTCTTTCATCCATTTTCAATTTTTGTGTATGGTGTAAGAAAGTGGTCCAGTTTCATTCTTCTGCATGTTGCTGTCCTGGTTTCTGAACACCATTTGTTGAAGAGATTGTCTTTTATCCACTGGATATTCTTTCCTACCTTGTCAAGATTAATTGACCATATAGTTGTGGGTCCATTTCTGGGCTCTCTGTTCTGTTCCATTGTTCCATGTGTCTGTTTTTGTGCCAGTGCCATACTGTCTTGATGATTGTACCTTTGTAATACAGCTTGAAGCCCAGCATTATGATGCCTCCAGCTTTGGTTTTCTTTTTCCTTATTACTTTGGCTATTTGGGGTATTTTGTGGTTCCATACAAATTTTAGGATTGTTTGCTCTAGCTCTGTGAAAAATGCTGGTGGTACTTTGGTAAGGATTTTATGAAATGTGTACATTGCTTTGGGTAGTATAGACATTTTCACAATATTCTTCTAATCCATGAGCATGGAATGTTTTTCTATTTCTTTGTGTCCTTTTCAATTTCTTACATAGGTGTTCTATAGTTTTCAGAGTACAGATCCATTACCTCTTTGGTTAGGTTTATTTCTAGGTATGTTATGGTTTTTGGTGCAGTTGTATCCAGGATTGATTCCTTGATTTGTCTTTCTGCTGCTTCATTATTGGTGTATGGAAATGCAACAGATTTCTGTATCTTGATTTTATATCTTACGACTTTGCTGAATTTGTGTATCAGTTATAATAATTTTCTGGTGGCATCTTTTGGGTTTTCTACATAGAGTATTATGTCGTCTGCAAATAGTGAAAGTTTCACTTCTTCCATGCCAATTTGGATGCCTTTTATTTCTTCTTGTCTGATTGCTGAGACTAGGACTTCTAGTGCTGTGTTAAATAACATTGTGAGAGTGGACATCCCTGTCTTGTTCCTGACTCTGGAGGAAAAGCTCTCAGTTTGTCCCCGTTGAAGATGATTTTAGCTGTGTGTCTTTCATATATTGCCTTTCATTTTTTTTTAAAGATTTTATTTATTTATTTAATTGACAGAGAGACAGTGAGAGAGGGAACACAAGCAGGGGGAGTGGGAGAGGGAGAAGCAGGCTCCCTGCCGAGCAGGGAGCCCGATGTGGGGCTCAATCCCAGGACCCTGCGATCATGACCTGAGCTGAAGGCAGTTGCTTAACCAACTGAGGCACCCAGGCGCCCCCCATATATTGACTTTCTGATGTTGAGCTATGTTTATCTATCCCGACTTTGTGGATTTGTTTGTTTGTTTGTTTCAAGAATGGATGCTGTACTTTGTCAGATGCTTTTTCTGTATCTATTGAGAGGCTCATATGGTTCTTATCCTTTCTTTTATTAATGTGGTGTATCATGTTGATTGATTTGTGAATATTGAACCACCCTTGCAGCCCAGGAATAAATCCCATTTGATCATGGTGAATGATTCTTTTAATGTACTGTTGGATTTGATTTGCTAGTATCTTATTGAGAATTTTTGCATCCATGTTCATGTAAGTCTCCTTTTCAGTGGGGTCTTTGGTTTTGGAATCAAGGTTATGCTGGCTTTATGGAATGAGTTTGGAAGTTTTCTTACATTTCTATTTTTTCAGAACAGTTTGAGAAGAATAGGTATTAACTGTTCTTGAAATGTCTGGTAGAATTTCCGTTGGAACCCATCTGGTCCTGGAATTTCATTTGTTGGGAGATTTTTGATTACTGATTCAATTTCTTTCCTGGTTAATGGATCTGTTTAAATTTTCTATTTCTTCCTGTTTGTCAATTTCTAGGAATTTGTCCATTTCTTCCAGATTGTCCAGTTTGTTGGCAAATAATTTTTCATAGTATTCTCTTATAATTGTTTGTATTTCTGTGGTGTTCTCTCTTCTTTCATTCCTCATCTTATCTGTTTGGGTCCTTTCTCCTTTTGATAAGTCTGGCTCAGTGTGTATCAATTTTATTAATTCTTTCGAAGAAACAGCTCTTAGTTTCATTGGTTTTTTGATTCCTATATCATTTATTTCTTCTGTAATCTTTATTTTTCCCCTTCTTCTGCTGGCTTTAGGCTTTATTTGCTATTCCTTTTCTAGGTCTTTTAGGTGTAAGGTTAGGTTGTGTATTTGAGACTTTTCTTGCCTCTTGAGGAAAGCATGTATTTCTATGTACTTTCATCTTAGGAATGGCTTTGCTGCATCCCAAAGGTTTTGAACTGTCATGTTTTCAGTTTCATTTGCTTCCCTGTATGTTCTTTTTTTACAATTTTATTTTTGCATTTATTTATTCATTCATTCATTCATTCATTCATTCATTCATTCATTCATTCAATTAGCCAACATATAGTACATCATTAGTTTTTGGTGTATTATTCAATGATTCATTAGTTGCATATAACACCCAGTGCTCATCATATCACGTGCCCTCCTTAATGCCCATCACCTAGTTACCCCATCCCCCTACCCACCTCCCTTTCCGCAACCCTCAGTTTGTTTCCCAGAGTCAAGAGTCTCTCATGATTTGTCTCCCTCTTTGATTTCTTCCCATTCAGTTTTCCCTCTCTTCTCCTATGATCCTCTGCACTATTCCTTATATTCCACATATGAGTGAAACCATATGATAATTGTGTTTCTCTGATTGACTTATTTCTTTTTTTTTAAGATTTTATTTATTTGACAGAGAGAGAGACAGAGAGAGCAGGAACACAAGCAGGGGGAGTGGGAGAGGGAGAAGCAGGCCTCCCGCCAAGCAGGGAGCCCGATGCGGTACTCGATCCCAGGACCCTGGGATCATGACCTGAGCCGAAGGCAGATGCTCAATGACTGAGCCACCCAGGCGCCCTCTGATTGACTTATTTCACTTAGCATAATACCCTCCAGTTCTACCCATGTTGATGTAAATGGTAGGTATTCATTTCTGATGGCTGAGTAATATTCCATTGTATATATGAACCACTTCTTCTTTATCCATTCATCTGTTGAAGGACATCTTGGCTCCTTCCACAGTTTGGCTGTTGGCTTCCATGTACTTTTTAAGTTTCTTCCTTAATTTCCTGGTTGACCCATTCATTCTTTAGTAGGATGTTCTTTAGCCTCCATGTATGTGTGGTCTTTCCAGATTTTTTCTTCTGGTTGACTTCTAGTTTCATAGAGTTGTGGTCTGAAAATATGCATGGTATAATCTCAGTCTTTTTGTGCTTGTTGATGACTGATTTGTGACCCAGTATGTGATCTATTTTGGAGAATGTTCTGTGTGCACTTGAAAAGAATGTGTATTCTGCTGCTTTAGGATGAAATGTTCTGAATATATCTGCTAAGTCCATCTGGTTCAGTGTGTCATTCAAATCCATTGTTTCCTTGTTGATTTTCTGCTTAGATGATCCAGAGTGATTATTGATAGTTATGAATTTAGTCCCATTGTATTACCTGTGAAGTCATTGTTTCTGGAGATTTTCTCTGTTCCTTTCTATTTTTTGTCACTTTTGGTCCTTTCCCACTCAAAGTGTCTACTTTAATATTTCTTGCAGGGCTGGTTTAGTGATCAGGAACTCGTTTAGTTTTTGTCTAGGAATCTCTTTATCTCTCCCTCTATATCTGTTGTGTGTGTTTGTGTGTGTGTGTGTGAGTTCCTTGACTGATTTTTTACAGAAATATTCATTTTTACTGTTTTTGTGTTTCCTATCTTTACACTGTCACTTTTGGTCTCTCATTTCTACCAAAAAAGTCCCCTTTAATATTATTTGCAAAGCTGGTTAATGGTGACAAACTCCTTTATTTTTTAAATTTTTTTATTTTTTTGGTCTGGGAAACTATCTCCTATTCTGAATTACAGCCTTGCTGGATAGAGTATTCTTGGCTGTAGATTTTTCCTATACAGAACTTTGATTATATCATGTCATTCCCTTTAAGCTTGCAAAATTTCTTTTGTCTTTTTAATTTAAATTCAATTAGCCAAGGTATAGTACATCATTGGTTTTTGAAATAATGTTCAGTGATTCATCAGTTCAGAATAACACCCATTGCTCATCACATCACATGCCCTTATTAATGCCCATCACCCAGTTACCCCATCCCCCCACCTCCCAGCTCCCTTTCCACAACCCTCAGAGTCAAGAGTCTGATATCATTTGTCTCCTCCTCTTAATTCTTCCCATTCAGATTCCTCCCCCACTCCTATTGCCCTCTGCACTATTCCTTATGTTCCACATATGAGTGAAACCATATGATAATTATCCTTCTCTGATTGATTTATTTCACTTAGCATAATACCCTCCAGTTCCATCCGTGTTGATATAGATGGTAGGTGTTCATCCTTTCTGATGGCTGAGTAATATTCCATTATATACATGTACCACATCTTCTTTATCCATTCATCTGTTGAAGGGCATCTTGGTTCCTTCCACAGTTTGGCTATTGTGGAAGGAACCGAGATGCCTATGAACATTGGGGTACACGTGCTCCTTCTTTTTACTACATCTGTATCTTTGGGGTAAATACCCAGGAGTGCAATTGCTGGGTCCTAGAGTAGCTCTATTTTTAACATTTTGAGGAACCTCTATACTGTTCTCCAGAGTCACTATACCAGCTTGCATTCCCACCAGCAATGTCTGAGGGTTCCTCTTTCTCAACGTCCTTGCCAACATTTGTTGTTTCCTGTCTTTTTCATTTTAGCCATTCTGACTGGTGAAAGGTAGTAACTCATTGTGGTTTTGATTTGTATTTCCCTGATAGCAAGTGATGTGGAATATTTTTTCATGTGTCTGTTGGCCATTTGTATATCTTCTTTGGAGAAATGTCTGTTCATGTCTTCTGCCCATTTCTTGACTGGATTCTTTCTTTTTTGGGTTGAGTTTGAGAAGTTCTTTATAGATCTTAGATACCAGCCCTTTATCTGCAGTGTCCTTTGCAAATATCTTCTCCCATTCTGTGGGTTGCCTTTTAGTTTTGTTCACTGTTTCCTTTACTGTGCAGAAGCTTTTTATCTTGATGAAGTTCCAATAGTTCATTTTTGCTTTTGTTTCTCTTGCCTTTAGAGATGTATCTTGCAAGAAGTTGCTTTGTCCGGGGTCGAAGAGGTTGCTGTCTCTGTTCTCCTCTAGGATTTGGATGGATTCCTGTCTCACATTGAGGTCTTTCATCCATTTTCAGTTTATCTTTATGTATGGTGTAAGAAAATGGTCCAGTTTTCATTTTTCTGCATGTGGCTATCCAAGTTTCCCAACACTATTTGTTGAAGAGACTGTCTTTATTACATTGGATATTCATTGCTGCTTTGTCAAAGATTATTTGACCATAGAGTTGAGGGTCCATTTCTGGGCTCTCTATTCTGTTCCATTGATCTATGCATCTGTTTTTGTACCAGTACCATGGTGTCTTGATAATCACAACTTTGTAATATAGCTTGAAGTCAGGCACTGTGATGCTCCCAGCTTTGGTTTTCTTTTTCAACATTTCCTGGTGATTCAGGGCCTTTTCTGGTTCCATACAAATTTTAGGATTGTTTGTTCCAACTCTGTGAAAAATGTCGATGGTATTTTGATAGGGATTGCATTGAAAGTGTAGATTGTTCTGGGCAGCATAGGCATTTTCACAGTGTTTATTCTTCCAATCCCATTTCTACATCTCTTTGTTTCTTCCTCAATTTCTTTCATAAGTGTTCTGTAGTTTTTAGAGTAAGATCTTTTTCCTCTTTGGTTAGGTTTATTCCTAGGTATCTAATGGTTTTTGGTGCAATTGTAAATGGGATCAATTCCTGAATTTCTCTTTCTTCAGTCACATTATTAGTGCATAGAAATGCAAGTGATGTCTATGCATTGATTTTATATCCTGCTACGCTGCTGAATTGCTGTATGAGTTCTAGCAATTTTGGGGTGGTCCTTTGGGTTTTCCACATAAAGTATCATGTCATCTGTGAAAAGGGAGAGTTAGACTTCTTTGACAATTTGAATGCCTTTTATTTCTTTTATTGTCTGATTGCTGAGGCTAGGACTTCTAGTACTATGTTGAACAGCATTGGTGAGAGTGGGCATCCTTGTCATATTCATGATCTTAGGGGAAAAATTCTCAGTTTTTCCCTGTGGGCTCTTCATTGATGGCTTTTATGATATTGAGTTATGTTCCCTCTATCCCAACATGGTGGAGAGTTTTAATCAAGAAAGGATGTTGTATTTTGTCAGATGATTGTTCTGCATTAATTGAGAGGATCATGTGGTTCTTGTCCCTTCTTTTATTAATTTGACCTATCACATTGATTGATTTGTAAATGTTGAACCACCCTTGCATCCCAGGAATAAATCCCAATTGGTCGTGGTGAGTAATCCTTTTAAAGTACTGTTGGATCCTATTGGCTAGTATCTTGATGGGTATTTTGGCATCCATGTTCATCAGGGATATTGGTCTGTAATTCTCCTTTGTGATGGGGCCCTTGTGTGGTTTTGGGATCAAGGTAATGCTGGCCTCATAGAACGAGTTTGGAAGTTTTCCTTCCATTTCTATTTTTTGAAACAGCTTCAGTAGAATAGGTATGATTTCTTCTTTAAATATTTGGTAGAATTCCTCTGGGAAGGATCTGGCCCCAGACTGTTGTTTTTTGGGAGGTTTTTGATGACTGCTTCAATTTCCTTGCTGGTTATGGGTCTGTTCTGATTTTCTACCTCTTCCTGTTTCAGTTTTGGTAGTTTTAAATATACAGGAATGCATCCATTTCTTCCAAATTGCCTAATTTAGGTACTCATAATATATTCTTACAGTTGTCTGTATTTCCTTGGTGTTGGTCATGATCTCTTCTGTTTCATTCATGATTTTATTAGTTTGGGTCCTGTCTCTTTTCTTTTGAATAAATCTGGCCACAGGTTCATTGATCTTATTAATTCTTTCAAAGAACCAGCTTCTAGTTTCATTGATTTGTTCTACCATTCTTCTGGTTTCCATTTCATTGATTTCTGCTCTAATCTTGATTATTTCTCTCCTCCTGCTTGGTTTAGGCTTTATTTGTTGTTTTCTCTCCAGCTCCTTTAAGTTTAGGTTAGCTTGTGTATTTGAAAATTTTCTAATTTTTTAAAAAAGATTTTATTTATTTATTTGCCAGAGAGAGAAACAGCGAGAGAGGGAACACAAGCAGGGGCAGAGGGAGAGGGAGAAGCAGGCTTCCCATGGAGCAGGGAGCCCAATGTAAGGCTCGATCCCAGGACCCTGGGATCATGACCCTGCAGATGCTTAATGACTGAGCCACCCAGGCACCCCTGAGATTTTTCTAATTTTTTGAGAGTGACTTGTATTGCAATGTACTTCCCTCTTATGACTGCCTTTGCTGTTTCCCAAAGGTTTTGAACAGTTGTGTTTTCATTTTCATTAGTTTCCATGACTTTTAAAAAATTCTTTAATTTCCTGGTTGCCCCATTCATTCTTTTGTAGGATGCTCTCCAACCTCCAAGTGTTTGTGTTCTTTCCAAATTTCCTCTTGTGATTGAGTTCAAGTTTCAAAGCACTGTGGTCTGGAAATATGCAGGGAAAATCCCAGTCTTTTGGTATCGGTTGAGACCTGTTTTGTGACCCAGTATGTAATCTATTTTGGAGAGAGTTACATGTGCACTCGAGTAGAATGTGTATTCTTTTACTTTATGATTGAATGCTCTGTATATATCTGTGAAGTCCATCTGTCCAGCATGTCATTCAAAGGGCTTATTTCCATGTTGATCTGCTTAGATGATCTGTCCATTGCTGAGTGGGGTGTTGAAGTCCCCTACTGTTACTGTATTATTATCAATGTGTTTCTTTAATTTGGTTTCTAATTGGTTGATGTAATTGGCTGCTCCCAAATTAGGAGCATAAATATTTGTAGTTGTTAGATATTCTTATTGCATAGACCCTTTAAGTATGATAGAGTGCACCTCTTCATCCCTTACTACAGTCTTTGGCTTAAAATCTAATTTGTCTGATATGAGGATCGTGACCCAGCTTTCTTTTGAGTCCATTAGCATGATAAATGGTTCTACACCCCTTCACTTTCAGTCTAGAGGAGTCTTTAGGTCTAAAGTGAGTCTCTTGTAGATAGCATATGGATGGGTCTTGCTTTTTTTATCCAATCTGATACCCTATGTCTTTTGATTGGAGCATTTAGCCCATTTACATTCAGAGGAACTATTGAAAAATACGAATGTAGTGCCATTGTATTACCTGTAAAGTCCTTGTTTCTGTAGATTGTCTCCGTTTCTTTCCGGTTTATGTTAGTCTTGGGCTCTCTCTTTGCTTGCAGGATCCTTTTAATATTTCTTGCAGGGCTAGCTTGGTTGTCACATATTCTTTCAGTTTCTGTCTGTCCTGGAACCTCTTTACCTCTCCTTCCATTCTGAATGACAGCCTTGCTGGATAAAATATTCTTGGCTGCATGTTTTTTTCATTTAGAACCCTAAATATATCATGCCAGCACTTTCTGGCCTGCCAGTTCTCTGTGGATGGGTCTGCTACCAGACTAATGTCCTTACTTCTGTAGGTTAGGAACCTCTTGTCTCGAGCTGCTTTTAGGATTTTCTCATTATCTCTGAAATTTGCAAGCTTCACTCTTATATGTCAGGGTGTTGATCTATGTTTATAGATTTTGGGTCCTCTCTACCTCTTGGACTTGAATGCCTTTTTCCTTCCCAAGATTATGGAAGTTCTCAGCTATGATTTGCTGTAATATATCTTCTGGCTCTCTCTCTCATTCTTCTCCCTCAGGTACCCCAATAGCTCTAATATTGTTTCTTTTTATGGCCTTGCTGATTTCCTGAAGCCTCCCCTCATGGTCCATTAGTTGTTTTTCTGACTTCTCCTTAGCTTCCTTCATTTCCATCAACTTGTCTTCTATGTCACTTACTCTCTCTTCTGCCTCATTTACCCTAGCTGTTAAGAGCATTAAATTCAGGGGCGCCTGGTTGGCTCAGTTGTTAAGCGTCTGCCTTCGGCTCAGGTCATGATCCCAGGGTCCTGGGATCGAGCCCCACATTGGGCTCCCTGCTCGGCAGGAAGCCTGCTTCTCCCTCTCCCACTACCCCTGCTTGTGTTCCTGCTCTCACTATCTCTGTCAAATAAATAAATAAAATCTTAAAAAAAAAAAGCATTCAATCCAGACTGCATCTCAGAGCATTTTTAATTTCAGCCTGATTAGATCTCATTTTTGTACTAAGAGATTCTCTAGTGTCTTTTATGCTTTTATCAAGCCCAGCTATTAACTTTATAATTATTATCCTGAATCTCTAACATCTTATATCCATACCAATTAGATCTGTGGCAGAGAGCATTACCTCTGGTTCTTTCTTTTGTTGTGAATTCCTCCTTCTAGTCATTTTGCTCAGAGATGAATTGATGAATGAGTGAATGGAATAAAAAATATCAACCATGACCCAAGCAAACTACCCAGTAGACAAATCCAAAGAGGTCAGAAACCAGTAAGAAAGGAAAAAAGAAAAGAGAAGAAGAAAAAAAATGGTGGGTTAGAAAGAATATAATCTCACAGGGTGACAAAACAAGGGGATCTACTTGGTCCTGAGTGTACTTTGGTCTGTGTTTTAGAAGACACTAAATCCCAAAATTGTAAAGAAAGCAAAACTTATATATATATATACAAAAATAAAACTGAATAGTGTGAAAGGAAGTCTAAAATGAAGAATATATCTATAAAATGTAAATGTAAAAAATGAAAGTTAAAAAAAGACTTAAAATCAGAGCTCATAAAATAAGAAACTAGTTGAAAAGGAAAAAAAAAGAAAAAACAAGAAGGAAAATTTTAAACTGAAATATAAACAAATCATGAGAAAAAAACCTCAAATTCTATATACTATTTTCCCCTAGACCTGGAGTTTTGCAGTGCTGTGTGCTCTGCAAATTTGATGTTCCCTGTTCTTCTAGATGGTCTTCTGGGGGAGAGGACTGCTCCATTGATCCTCAGGTGTCTTCCTCTGTCTGGAGTTGCACCGCCCCTTGCCAGGGGGCTGGGCTCAGTGTAAGCTGTTTCTGGTTTTTCTATGTGGCTATATTCCCTGAAGGCTTTCCGGGCCTCTTTAGAGGATGAGAATAAAAATGGCCATGCCCCCATCTCTAGCCCTGGAGCTGAAAGATTGCAGTCCCCTCTCTTTGGTAAACTCTCAGGGATAAGTGGTCTTCACACTTTTGTGTGTGCCGTACTGTGCAGACTCCTGTGGTGTGCACCTGCACTGCTCCTCCTGGGGGAAGGCCGATGGTCTCTGTATTTCTGTCTTTTGCAGGACCCCTCAAGGAGACTGGTTGCCAGGTCATGGCCACTCCAGCCCCACCCCTCCCCTCTAGGTGGAAGCCTACCACTTTTTTGTCCTTTGCAAGCTCTCCCCCCCACCCCGCCCCCCCAGACCTGTTGCTGCATCATGCAGGGTTTTTGTTTATGGTGAACCGAGCTAAGAGCCCACTCCTGGGCTCACAGACCATAAACAGTTTCCCTGCTCCAATGCTTGGGAATTCTGCTGGCTCAGGTACCCCTGTTCTCTCTGTGACCCTGGGGATCCTGAGACCACACTGTCCCATCTAGGATTCTGCCACACTTCACCACTGAGCACCTTTCAGTCTCTCACTGGAGCAGATTTCTAAAAGTTCCGATTTTGTGCTCTAGGGCTATATCACTTTCTGGTAGCCAGCTTTTGGAGGCTCCCTCCTGCCCCATTTATCTTCCAATATATCCCCTCAGTTTCACTTCTCCACACTCCTTCCTTCCAAAAAGTGTTCGGTTTTCTATTTGTAGAATTCCAGCAATTCTTTTCTTACATCTCAGGTTAAATTCATAGGTGTTCAGAGTGATTTGATAGTTATATAGCTAAATTCAGGTGAAAAGAGGTCCCATGCTCTTCTGCCATCTTGCCTCCCTCCCAGCTTGCAAAATTTCTGTGGAGAAGTCTCCTGCTAGCCTCATGGGGCTCCTTTGTAAGTTGCTGACTTCTTTTGTCTTGCTGCTTTTAAGATATTTTTCTTTGATTTAATTACAATATGTCTTGGTATGGGTCTGCTTTTTTTAATTTTGATGGGATTTCTCTGTGCTTCCTGAATTTGGATATCTGTTTCATTCCCCAGATTAGGGAAGTTTTCAGCTGTTATTTCTTCAAATACATTTTCTGCCCTTTTTTCTCTCTCTTCTTTTGGGCCTCCTATAATAGGAACGTTATTACATTTGATGAAATCACTCAGTTCCCTAAGTCTATTCTCATTTTGTGCTTCTCCCCCTCTTTTTTGTTCAGCTTGATTTCTTTCCATTACTCTGTCTTCTAGGTCTTCATTCATTTCTCTGCTTTTTCTATCCTGCTGTTCATTCCATCAGGCATGTTTCTCATTTCATTTATTGAGCTTTTTATGTCTGCCATTATATTCCTTATCTCTGTATCAAGGGTCTCACTCATGTCTTTCACTCTTTTCTCAAGTTCAGTGAGTATCCTTATGATCATTGCTTTAAATTCTGTTTCAAGCATGTTATTTATATCTGTTTTGCTTAGATCTCTGTCTGTGGCCTTGTCCTATTGTTTCATTTGGAATAAATTTCTCTGTCTCTTTATTTTGTCTGCCTCTCTGTGTGTTTCTCTGTGTTAATAAAGTCAGTTGTCTTCTGCTCTTGAGTGTAGTGATTTTATGAAAAGGAGATCGTGGAGTGCCCTGCAGTGCAATGTCTACTGTTCAACAGAACCTGGCACTTCAGGAGAGTATCCTATGTATGTTGCTTGCACCCTGCTCTTGTGTATGAGTCCCTTTTCCTTTCACTGTAGTCATCTGCACTGCCTCTCTGCCCATTGTGGGCTGTGCTTATTCTCTGTGGTGTCAGTGGGATCCAGGCAGGCCAGATGTGTGGGGGCATTCCCTTCAGGGAACTTGGGAGTGGGTCAGTATTGTTAACCAAATTTTTGGGCCGGTGGTCCTATGTTGGGTCCCTAGAAGCACTGCAGTGGCTGGGGCCTGCATGCCAGGGCAGTTGGGGTTGTGAGTCTGCAAGCAGGGATGGCTAGGTGCAGCTGTGTGTGGCATGGTGGCAGCTGCGCACCCCACATCTGGGCATGGCATGCTGTGGAGGCTGGGGTATGTTCACCTGGTTGCTGCACTGAGGTTGAGCTGAGTATGAAGTGGCAGCAGGGCACCCAACTGCGGGATGGTGTGTGTGTGCAGCTTTAACAAAATTTACTTTGAACTCTGGGGTGAGGCTACAAGTGCAGCTCCACCTCCTGCAGGTGGCTTTGTGTTTATGCTGAGGTTGGGATAGGAAAATGGCCCCTGCCAACTCCCTCATTTTCAAAGATGTCCCTCGACACACTCCAAAATCAGTATTAACAGACCTGTCTCCCATTTGCCCCTGACATTGTGTAAACTGACACTTTTGGCTTTTATGTTGCTTCTCCATGCAGGCTGCTGTCTCTTTAGGGGCAGAGACCCAGCTATCACTCACCCTCCCAGCTTGCCCAGGGTTGAGTCAGCAGATTTTTAAAGCTCCATGCTCTAAGTTCCACTGGTTTTACAAACCCATGGATTTCAGCCTCTCTGATGTTTGAAGCCAAATGTTATGGGGATTAGTCTTCCCCATTTGAGCTCCCTGGTGTAAAGGCCCATTTCTCTGCTCTCTCAGTGTGTGCAACTCCCTCCCTTTGTGGGCAGCCACCCTCTGTCTTTCTGGCCTTCCTTACCTTTCAGATGCATCTTTCTCTCCATATTTAGTTGTGGAGTTTGTTCTGCCAGTCTTCAGATTGTTCTCCAGTTTACTGACTTGGATGTAGATGATATTTCATAAACATGGGATGGTGTGAGCTCAGGGTCCTCCTATTCAGCCATCTTGCCCCATAATCTCGGATGTATTGACTTTATATCATAATATTTAAGTATTGTTAATGTTATATCATAGTGTTTAACTTATGAAATATCAAGAAGAAGAAGAGTAAACATCACCCAAGGACTTTGCCTTCTCTTCTGGGGAAAGGCCTCTATGTTTTCAGTTGTATGTGGAATACTTGAATCATTTCAGGTAGAATTATGACCTTGTTATTGCTTTATTTGGAGATTTAGAATGATTTAAAGAGTGTTCAAGTTGACAGGGGTAGAAATGTGATAGTAAATTTTGTGTCAACTTGTCCAGGCCATGGTATATAGATATTTGGTCAAATATTCTAGTTGTTTGTGTGAAGGTATTTTTTAGGATTGGTAAACTGAGTAAAGCAGATTACTCTCCATAATGTAGGTGGGTCTCATCCAATTAACTGAAGACCTTATAGAAGGAAGACCAACCTGCCAGGAGTATGAGGAAGTTCTGACAGCAGATCACCTTTGGACTTGAACTGCAACTCTTCCCTGGGTCTTTGGTTGGTGACCTGCTCTGCAGATTTGGAATTGTGGAGTCCCTGCAATCTCATAAGCCACATATTTGAAATATATCTCTATCAATATATATGCAATCTGTTTGTTATGCTTCTCTGGAGAACCCTAACACACTATTCATACAGACAGTTTCTATTACCTGCTTTTTCTGTAGTGTATGGGTTATATTTTCTTGTTTCTTTGCATGTCTCCCAATTTTTGTTGGAAACTGCATTTTAGATAATATATGGTAGCAAGTGTGGGTAGTCCTCCCTTCACCCTGGGGCTTATTATTTGCCTGCTTACTTATGTAATAATTGACTGGCTTACTTTTATGATATCTATTATTCAACCACCCCCCCACTCCCCACTATTCTTCCCAACCTCTGCAGGGGGAAGCCTCAAATGATTATGCTCAGAGGACTTTATGTATATGCCCCTTGTGTATTCCCACAGTGCCCCTGGGATGACAGTGGTTTGGCAGGTCTTTATTTACTAACTCTTTCCCTGACTATACCCAGCTATAGCAGTCTGCTTACTCTATTTTTTCAACATTCCCTGGGCTTAAATTGACCTATAGACTCATCCAACCAAATTCAGACTCCTTTTGTGAAGGAACAGAGAAGGGGGTGGAGAGAAGGGTGAAGATGCCAGTACCTTCACTTGTATAGTGAGGAGCTCAAGGATATGGTCTACAGTTTGTGGAAAGATTTAAGTGTGTTAATTATTGTTGCAGTTACATATAATTAAAAATACAACTAAAATATTGATATAAATATATTGAGAGGTGGTGGTAGTGGCAAAGGGACTTAATCTACCATAATAGGAAACTTATCTATCACAATAGGAACATAAACAGTGTCTAAAGTTAATCAAGAAATAGTGATTAAACTTTACCAAAAGATGTAGAGGTGACCATAGAATTAAAATCATAGCCTGTTATATGTGTTACCTCTGAGGAGCAAGTCTAGAGGTGGGGAGGTCATTTAGAGGTCTTCCTCCCTCCCTCTCTCTGTTCTTCCCTCCTTTCCTTTCTCCCTTTTTTCCTACATCCCCTCCCTCTTTTTCTTACTCTCATCAGACTTTTTATGCTATTTTATGTGTTAAATATGTGCATTTATTACTTTCATTAAAATTTAAAATATTTAGAGGTTTGCTAAATAAGTAAGCAGAAATTAGGTTACTCAAAAGAATGAGTTTATTTTGAGTACTTCAATTGTTTTTTAAAATTTATTTTTTATTTATTTTTTAAAGTTTTAAATTTTAATTCCAGTCTAGTTAACAAACAGTGTTATATTAGTTTCAGGTGTACAACATAGTGATTCAACAATTCTATGCATTACTCAATGCTCATCAGGGTAAGTGTACTCTTTAATCCCTATCACCTATTTAACCTATCTACCCACCTACCTCCCCTGTGGTAACCATCAGTTTGTTCTCTATAATTAAGTCTGTTTCTTGGTTTCTCTCTCTTTTCTTTGCAGGTTCTTTGTTTTGTTTCTTAAACTCCACATATGAGTGAAATCATATGGTATTTGTCTTTCTCTGACTGACTTTTTTCACTCAGCATTATACCCTCTAGATCCATTCATGTTGTTGCAAATGGCAAGATTTCATTCTTTTTTATGGATAAATTATATTTACATATCTATCTATATCTTTATATATTTCACTTCTTCATCCATTCATCTATCAATGGACACTTGGACTGTTTCCATAGTTTGGCTTTTATAAATAATGCTGCAATAAACAGGGGTGCATGTATCTCCTTGAATTAGTGTTTTTTTGTATTTTGGGGGTAAATACCCAGTAGTGTAATTACTGGGTCATAGGGTAGTTTTACTTTAACTTTTGAGTTAAAAGTAGAAAACACTGTCTGCACCAGTTGGTACTGCCACCAACAGTGCACAGAGTTCCTATTTCTCCACATGCTTGCCAACATTTATTGTTTCTTATGTTGTTGATTTTAGTCATTCTGACTGTTGCAAGGTAGTATTTCATTGTAGTTTTGATTTGTATTTCCCTGATGATGAGTGATGTTGAACATCTTTTCATGTGTCTGTTGTCTATCCAGATGCCTTCTTTGGAGAAATGTCTATTCATGTCTTCTGCCCATTTTTAACTGGATTATTTATTTTTTGGGGTGTTGAGTTGTGTAAGTTCTTTATACATTTTGGATACTAACGCTTTTTTTTTAAATTTTATTTTATTATGTTATGTTAGTCACCATATAATACATCATTAGTTTTTGATGTGGTGATCCATGATTCATTGTTTTCGTATAACACCCAGTGCTCCATGTAGTACCTGCCCTCCTTAATACCCGTCATTGGGCTAACCCATCCCCCTACCCCTCTCCCCTCTAAAACCCTCAGTTTGTTTCTCAGAGTCCACAGTCTCTCATGGTTCATCTCTCCTTCCGATTTCCCCCCCTTCATTTTTCCCTTCCTTCTCCTAATGTCCTTATGTTCCACAAATAAGTGAAGTCATATGATAATTGACTTTCTCTGCTTGACTTCTTTCACTTAGCATAATCTCCTCCAGTCCTATCCATGTTGATGTAAAAGTTGGGTATTCATCCTTTCTGATGGCTGAGTAATAGTCCATTGTATGTATGGACGACATCTTCTTTATCCATTCATCTCTTGAAGGGCATCTCAGCTCTTTCCGCAGTTTGGCTATTGCGGACATTGCTGCTATGAACATTGGGGTGCATATGGCCCTTCTTTTCACTACATCTGTGTCTTTGGGGTAAATACCCAGGAGTGCAATGGCTGGGTCATAGGGTAGCTCTATTTTTAATTTTTTGAGGCACCTCCACACTGTTTTCCAAAGTGGCTGTCCCAACTTGCATTCCCACCAACAGTGTAAGAGAGTTCCCCTTTCTCCACAACCTCTCCAACATTTGTTTTTTGTGCTGTCCATTTTTGCCATTCTAACTGGTGTAAGGTGGTATCTCAATGTGGTTTTGATTTGAATTTCCCTGATGGCTAATGATGATGAACATTTTTTCATGTGTCTGTTAGCCATTTGTATGTCATCTTCAGAGAAGTGTCTGTTCATGTCTTCTGCCCATTTTTTGAATTGCTTATTCATTTTTGGGTATTGAGTTTGAGAAGTTCTTTATAGATCTTGGAGTCATTTGCAAATATCCTCTTCCATTCTGTGGGTTGCCTCCTTGTTTTGTTGACTGTTTCCTTTGCTGTGCAGAAGCCTTTTATCTTGATGAAGTCCCAAAAGTTCATTTTTGCTTTTGTTTCACTAGCTTTTGGAGATGTATCTTGAAAGAAGTTGCTGTGGCCTATGTCAGAGGTTATTGCCTATGTTCTCCTCTAGGATTTTGATGGATTCCTGTCTCACGTTGAGGTCTTTCATCCATTTTGAGTTTACCTTTGTGTGTGGTATTAGAGAATGGTCGAGTTTCATTCTTCTGCATGTGGCTGTCCAATTTTCCCAGCACCATTTATTGAAGAGATGGTCTTTTTTCCATTGCATGTTTTTTACTGCTTTGTCAAGATTATTTGACCATAGAGTTGGGCTCTCTATTCTGTTCCATTGGTCTGTATGTCTGTTTTTGTGCCAGTACCATGCTGTCTTGGTGATCACTACTTTGTAATATAGCTTGAGATCAGGCAATGTGATGCCCCCAGCTTTATTTTTCTTTTTCAACATTTCCTTGGTGATTCAGGGTCTTTTCTGATTCCATACAATTTTAGGACTGTTTGTTCCAGCACTTTGAAAAATTGTCATTGGAATTTTGATTGGGATGGCATTGAAGGTATAGATTGCTCTGAGTAGCATAGACATTTTAAAAATGTTTATTCTTCCAATACATGAGCATGGTATGTTTTTCCATATTTTTGTGTCTTCTTCAATTTCTTTCATGAGTGTTCTGTTGGATACTAACCCTTTATCAGATATGTCATGTGCAAATATTTTCTCCCATTTTGTAGGTTGCCTTTTAGTTTTGTTGGTTGTTTCCTTTTCTGTGCAGCAGCTTATTTGATGAAGTTCCAATAGTTTATTTTTGTTTTTGTTTCCTCTGCCTCAGGCTACATATCTAGAAAAAAAGTTGCTATATCCTATTTTAGAGAAATTACTGCCTGTGATCTCTTCTAGGATTTTTGTAGTTTTAGGTCTCACATTTTAGGGCCTTAATCCATTTTTATTTTTATTTTTTTATTTTATTTTATTTTATTTTAAAGATTTTATTTATTTATTTGACAGAGAGATAGAGAGCACAAGTAGGCAGAGAGGCAGGCAGAGGGAGAGGGAGAAGCAGGCTCTCTGCTGAGCAGGGAGCCTGATGCGGGGCTCGATCCCAGGACCCTGGGATCATGACTTGAGCCAAAGGCAGCTGTTTAACCGACTGAGCCACCCAGGCGCCCCCCATTTTTATTTTTGTGTGATGTAAACCAGTGGTCCAGTTTCATTCTTTTGCATGTAGCTGTCTAGTTCTCCCAACACCATTTGTTGAAGAGACTATCTTTTTCCCATTGCATATTTTTTCCTCCTTTGTCAAAGATTAATTGACCATATAAATGGTGGGTTTATTTCTGGGCTATTTTTTTCATTGATCTATGGAGGGCCACTCAATTCTCAATAACTGATAGGTGAGTTAAACATCATTCTTATCTATTTATTACATCATGTCTCCATGTACCTAGACTTAGGATGTTATTTGTGTTAGTCATTATTTATCATTCTGTGCCTTTGGAAATTCTGAAACTGCATTATTTGAGAAGATCTCCCCTCAATCTCTGGCCCCCAAACAAACTAAATTCAGGCTCCTTTGAAGGAATAAGTCTTTTTTTTTTTTTAAGATTTTATTTATTTATTTGACAGAGGGAGACACAGCGAGAGAGTGAACACAAGCAGGGGGAGTGGGAGAGGGAGAAGCAGGCCTCCTGCAGAGCAGGGAGCCCGATGCGGGGCTCGATCCCAGGGCCCTGGGATCATGACCTGAGCCAAAGGCAGACGCTTAACGACTGAGCCACCCAGGTGCCCCGAAGGAATAAGTCTTAAAGTTAGTGTTTGAAATTTGTTCTGAGGAACAGGAAGATTCTTGGCTCTCTGTTTTCCTGTTTGTCTCTGGCAAGCTAACTGGCCTAAAGTTTAGCTTGTATCACCAATGAATCCATCAATTGATTCCCAACTGCCTTTCACCACAACCTTCACTGTTCTTAGAGCTCTTTTACATTTGACTATTTTTTATAGTATGTTGCAAATAAAGTAATTTCCTTTGGAGAGAAATTTGGAACTCTGTGTTCTATGGTCTGCTTCTCCCACTGAGAAAAATGTGTGAGCCATGGCTCTGGTGCTGATTTCTGTCTCTTCCAGGAAGATAGCCCTCTGACTAGAGGCAGGAGTGAGAAGGAGCCCTGTGTTCTTGGCTGTACCAGTCAGGAGTGTAATTTCCAACTTGCTGAGCTAGGATAGGGACAAGGCATGGATCTTGGTTCAAATAATGTTGGAACTGTTTTTACTAAATATAGTAGATTTTTCTGAATACCCTTAGGATGACTTGTAGTGTTAAACATTTTTTTCCCCCATGACTGTACTGGTCTACCGAGTTTTTCATACTAATGTGCTAAAAGTGGAACTTTCACTAGGATGACACTTTAATTTGGTCTCAGGAGTCCCCAAATCTTGTTGGAGCCAGGACATGCTGATTACATTTAAGTTCAGAATTAAACCACCACGTTTCCATTACAATTATATATGTGGGAAAGGATGGTGTGTAGGGAGAAAGGGCCTTCCAGATACAGAAGATGGCAGGTGACTCTCACACATACACAGTCTCCTCCTCAGCCACTGACACATTCATGATGGCCTGTCTCCCCACCCTAACTTAACTCATGGCACTCTCACCCTAGTCTGTCACCTAAGTCCAGTTCTAATTGTCATCATACACATCAGTTCTATGTTGATCATAGTAAGCACAATCAAGTATAAGAGGTTGCAGTGAGGAGCCCAGCCCTGGACTCCAGGAGAGGTGTGAGTTCACTGTGCCTCCTCATTCTCCATCTTGAGTCTCTCTGCCCACCCCTGGCTGGATAGGGGCATGGAAAAGGTTCCAGGTTCCAGAGATCATCTATGCCTATGGCCCATCATACTGGCTGCTAGCAGAGTAGAGGGGAACCAGGCCTTCCCATCTCCCAGGAAGGAGACTTCTGTGGATATAAAGATCTTTGAGTGGTCAGAAATGGATCATGCAGTCTCTTTGAGCATGGATGTCCTTCTACCCCTGACACTAGATGGTGGGCAGGGACCAAACCTCCTTTGTTCATTTCTGCCCAGAGAACCCAGTCTGAGTCTTACATCATCTCCCAGTTTCACTTGAAAATTCTCCCCTTACAGTACACAGATCCTGAGTCAGGAACAGCTGTTAACACTGTCCTCAGACTACTGGAAATCCCCACATCCTGTTCAGCTCCACATATAGATAGCTTTATGACAGAAATGTGTCAGGGCCATAATGGGTGACAGAAAAAGTCAGGTTGTGGAAGCATAAGCTCCTTCCAATCTTTCCTTCCCAAGTTTATGGTTGTGGGCACCCAATGAGGTCTGTTTATTTATCTTGAAAAGAAAATGAATGGATAAGATGATTTCAAAGATCTTATTCAGATAGAAAAGCTTATTATTCTTTTCAGTATGTATTTGCCTAATGCCTGTTTTGCCCAGGCACTGTGGCAACAGCAGTAGATAAGACAGGTAAGAAACCCACATTATAGAGCTCACCATTCCCAGGGGAAATGGACACTTAGTTCCTCATCTTTTTCCTTCTGCCTGTGCCTGCCCAGCAGTCCCTCTTCCCATACCCCGAATCTAGGCCATACCTCAGTTAATAGCCACCCATTTGCAGCTGCATCAGGTCGTCCATGGGCTATAAGTTACAGGTGCATATTCTCCAGTCAGATGACTGCACCTGTTGATTGCTCCCTTCCAGGAATACCAACTTGCTCCCCAAGAGGGCTGGTCTGACTCCAGTCCTGATGGTTGGAGCCCTTCTCATTCTACCTCCCACCCACTCCATGATCCAGAGTAGAGTAAGGATGCCTTGAGCCCATGTAGGCCACCTCCTCCAGAAGTTCTTTACCTAGGTTCTACAGACTCCCAGTCTATGAACAACATTCAAGGGTCATAATATGGATGGGAAAAAGTATTTATTTCCTCCAGAACTTACAAGAATCATAGCTTTCTCTTCCATGATGAATGGAGCCAACCAAAGAGAAGGATGAGAAAGACCTATGGATTTGTTGCCAAGAGAAACCACAGGTCATATCATGCCACAGTTATTACAAACAACTCAAAATTTTATTTATGTATACTCACCACCACCTGAAAATAGCTGTGGTTATTAGACCTTCAGTTAGGCTAATGCTTTAATAAATTAATAAAGAAGTACACATACTATTATAAGATTTTTAAAATTTTGCTATCATTATTACTGTATTTTAATATAATTTATCTCCTTTGTGAGACTATATACCTTATATTATACATTTACAAACATATTTCTGAAAAGAAGTCTTTATCTACAAAATTGCCAGAGGAGTCCATGCTCAAAAGTGTTAAGAAGGCCTATTCAAAATTCTCCAGAATAGATTACATATTAGCCTACAAAACCTGCCTCAACAAATTCAAGATCAAAGGCATACCATGCATCCTTTTTTTTTTTTTAAAGATTTTATTGTTAAGGAATCTCTACACCTAATGGGGGCTTGAACATACAGTCCCAAGATCAAGAGTCCCATGTTCCACTGACTGAGCAAGCCAAGTTCCCCCCACCCCCGTGCATCTCTTCTGACCAAAACGCTATGAAACTAGAAGTCAACCACAAGAAAAAATCTGGAAAGACCATTAAATACATAGAGGTTAAATAACATGCTACTAAACAATGAATGCATCAACCAAGAAATAAAAGAAGAAATTAAAAAGTAAAAAAAAAAAAAAGTACATGGAAACAAATGAAAATGAAAACACAACAGTACAAAAACCCTTGGAATACAGCAAAAGTGGTTTGAAGAGGGAAGTTTATAGCAATACAGATCCAGCTCAAAAAGCAAGAAAAATCTCAAACTAACCTTACACCTAAATACGCTAGGAAAAAAAAAACAACCTTAAAACCAGCAGAAGGAAGGAAATAATAAAAATTAGAGCACAAACAAATGATATAAAAACTAAAAATAACAATAGAACACATCAGTGAAACCAAGAGCTGGTTCTTTGAACAAATAAATTAAATTGATAAGCCTCTCACAAGATTCATCAAAAAAATAAAGAGAAAGAACTAAAAAAAAAGTCACAAATGAGAGAGGAAAAATAACAACCAACACCACAGAAATACAAACTATTGTAAGAGAATATTAAGAAAAACTATATGCCAACAAATTGGACAACCTGGAAAAAATGGATAAATTCCTAGAAACATATAAACTACAAAAAAGAAACAGGAAGAAATAGAACATTTGAAGAGAATGATAACCAGCAAAGAAATTGAAACAGTACTCAAAACCCTCACAACAAACAAAAGTATGGGGGGGGGGGAGGGAAGATGGCAGAGGAGTAGGGGACCCTATTTCAACTGGTCCTGGAATTGAGCTGGATATCTACCAGACCACTCTGAGCACCCACAAAACCAGCCTGAGATGTAAGAAGATCTGGATCTCTACAAACAGAATATCGCAGGCGGTTGGTTTTGAGGTGCAAAGTGGGGAGCCCTGATTCCAGGGGCAGATATCAGAGGATAAACAGCAGTGGGAGGGTGACTGGCCGTGGGGATCCTACACTGCCAGTGAGTGATAGCCTTGTGCACTGCAGACGGGGCACAGCCTCTCAGACCGGTAGCGACAGGGAAAGGACTTTAGGGAAGCCCCTGGGACGGAAACCCAGAGTGGCAGGGTCGCGCGAGCGAACTGGGAGTGGCTGATGGTTCTAGAAGCACAAAGGGCAGACACGTGCCCTGACCTGGAGGCAGGACTGGGAGCGCTGTGGAGGGGCATACAACCCAGGATGCCGCAGTTTATAGCAGCATGGACAGAAACAGAGATGGTGTGGCCTGGAGAGCTCACTGAAGAACAGACTGTGATCTCTCTGCTCTGAGGCAGAGGGTTGGAAATGGTCTTTTCTGCTCTGACTTGTGGAAGAGACGCAGAAAGCTGCCAGGGAAAGCCGCCAGAGAACAAAAGCCCCAAAGACTGATTCCCACTGAGCCCATCCCTGCCACAGGGGAACAGGGCAACACCACCCAAACAGGGTTGCCTGAGTAACAGCGTGGCAGACCCCTCCCACAGAAGACCGGCTAGGAAAACAAGAGACCAGCAACCCTGAGGTCCCAAGAAAACAGGTGCATCTTGCTTGTGTTGTGGTCAATAATTTGGACTCTATACATTCCCTCAACTACCCATCAACAGAATGACTAGGAGGAGGAGCCCCCTAAATAGAAAAGACTCAGATATCATGACTTATGCTGCAGATTTACAAATGGATGCAGATATAACCAAGATGTCGGAGATGGAATTCAGGCTAGCATTTGTGAAGACAATGGCTAGAATGGAGAAATCGATTAATGGCAACATAGAGTCCCTAAGGGCAGAAATGAAAGCTGAATTGGCAGAACTTAAAAATGCTATCAATGAGACCCAATCTAATCTAGATAATCTAACAGCTAGGGTAAGTGAGGCAGAAAAACGAATAAGTGACCTGGAAGACAATATAATAGATAAAAAGGGGAAAGAGGAGGCCAGGGAAAAACAACTCAGAATCCATGAAAATAGAATCAGAGAAATAAGTGACACTATGAGGCATTCCAATGTCAGAATCATTGGAATCCCGGAGGGAGTGGAGAGAGAGGGCTAGAAGATGTATTTGAGCAAATCGTAGCTGAGAACTTCCCTAATCTGGGGAATGAAACAAACATTCGTGTCTTAGAGGCAGAGAGGACCCCTCCTAAGATCAAGGAAAACAGGCCAACACCCCGGCATGTAATAGTAAAACTCGCAAATCTTAGAACCAAGGAAACCATCTTAAGGGCAGTTAGGGGGAAGAGATTCCTTACATACTGAGGGAGGAACATCAGAATAACGTCAGACCTATCCACAGAGACCTGGCAAGCCAGAAAGGCCTGGCAAGACATATTCAGGGTCCTAAATGAGGAGAACATGCAGCCAAGAATATTTTATCCGGAAAGGCTGTCATTTACAATGGATGGAGAGATGCAGAGCTTCCATGACGAGTAGAAACTGAAAGAATATGTGACCACTAAGCCGGCCCTGCAAGAAATATTAAGTGGGGTTCTATAAAACGAGAAAGTCCCCAAGAGTGAGATACAACAGAAATTTACAGGGACAATCTATAAAAACAATGTCTTCACAGGCAACATGATGACAATTAATTCATATCTTTCAATAATCACTCTCAACGTGAATGGTCTAAATGCTCCCATAAAATGGCACAGGGTTGCAGATTGGATAAAAAGACAGGACCCATCCATATGCTGCCTACAAGAGACTTGTTTTGAACCTAAAGATACATCCAGACTGAAAGTGAAGGGATGGAGATTCATTTTCCATGCCAGTGGACCTCAAAAGAAAGCTGGGGTAGCAACTCTTAGACAAATTAGATTTTAAACTAAAGTCTGTAATTAGAGACACAGAAGGACACTATATCATTCTTAAAGGGTCTATCCAACAAGAAGATCTAACAATTGTAAATATGTATGCCCCCAACATGGGAGCAGCCATTTACAAAAGCCAACTGTTAACCAAAAGAAAGAGTCATATTGATAATACGTTAATTGTAGGAGACCTCAGTACTCCACTTTCAGCAATGCACAGATCATCTAAGTAAAAAATCAACAATGAAACAAGAGCTTTGAATAATACATTGGACCAGATGGACCTCATAGATATTTACAGAACATTCCACCCTAAAACAACAGAATACTCATTCTTCTCAAGCGCACATGGAACTTTCTCCAGAATAGACCACATACTGGGTCACAAATCAGGTCTCAATCAATACCAAAAGATTGAGATTATTCCCTGCATATTCTCAGACCACAATGCTCTAAAACTGGAACTCAATCACAAGAAAAATCTGGCAGAATTTCAAACACTTGGAAGCTAAAGACCACTCTGCTCAAGAATGTTTGGGTCAACCAGGAAATCAAAGAAGAACTTAAACAATTCATGGAAATCAATGAGAACGAAAACACATCAGTCCAAAGCCTATGGGATACTGCAAAGGTGGTCCATCCAAGCCTCACTCAAAAAAATAGAAAAATCCCGAATTCACCAACTAACTCTACACCTTAAAGAAGTAGAGAAATAGCAACAGACGATGCCTAAGCCACACATTAGAAGACAAATAATTAAAATTAGACAGGAGATCAATGAATTAGAAACCAGAAACACAGTAGATCAGATCAACGAAACTAGAAGTTGGTTCTTTGAAACAATAAGATAGATAAACCACTGGCCAGACTTACCCAAAAGAAAAGAGAAAAAACCCAAATTAAGAAAATAATGAGTGAAAGGGGAAAGAACACAACTAACACCAAGGAAAGAGAAACAATTATTAGAAATTATTATCAACAACTATATGCGAATAAACTGAGCAATCTGGATGAAATGGAGGCCTTCCTGGAAACCTATAAGCTGCCAAGACTGAAACAAAAAGAAACTGACAACCTGAATAGGCCAATAACCAGTAACGAGATGGAAGCAGTGATCCAAAACCTTCCAAAAAACAAGAGTCCAGGGCCTGATGGATTCCCTGGGGAATTCTACCAAACATTCAAAGAAGAAATAATACCTATTCTACTGAAGCTGTTTCAAAAAATAGAAACAGAAGGAAAACTTCCAAACTCATTCTATGAGGCCAGCATTACCTTAATCCCCAAACCAGGCAAAGACCCCATCAAAAAGGAGAATTTCAGACCGATATCCCTGATGAATATGGATTCCAAAATCCTCAACAAAATCCTAGCTAATAGGATCCAACAATACATTAAAAGGATCATCCACCACGACCAAGTGGGATTTATCCCTGGGATGCAAGGGTGGTTCAACATTCGCAAATCAATCAATGTGATAGAACACATTAATAAGAGGAGGGAGAAGAACCATATGGTCCTCTCAATGGATGCAGAAAAAGCATTTGACAAAATACAACATCCTTTCCTGATTAAAACTCTTCAGAGTATAGATAGAGGGAACATTCCTCAAGTTCATAAAATCCATGTATGAAAAACCCACAGCGAATATCATCCTCAATGGGGAAAAGCTGAGAGCCTTTCCCTTAAGATCAGGAACATGTCAAGGATGCCCACTCTCGCCAGTATTGTTCAACATAGTACTAGAAGTCCTAGCAACAGCAATCAGACAACAAAAAGAAATAAAAGGTATTCAAATTGACAAAGAAGAAGTCAAACTCTCTCTTTTCACAGACGACATGATACTTTATGTGGAAAACCCAGAAGACTCCACCCCCAAATTACTAGAACTCATACAGCAATTCAGTAATGTGGCAGGATACAGAATCAATGCACAGAAATCAGTTGCTTTCTTATACACTAACAACGCAACTGTAGAAAGAGAAATTAGAGAAACGATTCCATTTACAATAGCACCAAAACCCATAAGATACATCAGAATAAACCTAACCAAAGAGGTAAAGGATCTATACTCTAGGAACTACAGAATACTCATGAAAGAAATTGAAGAAGACACAAAAAGATGGAAAAATATTCCATTATCATGGATTGGAAGAATAAACATTGTTAAAATGTCTATGCTACCCAGAGCAATCTATACCGTCAATGCCATCCCGATCAAAATTCCAATGACATTTTTCAAAGTGCTGGAACAAACAATCCTAAAATTTGTATGGAATCAGAAAAGACCCTGAATCGCCAAGGAAATGTTGAAAAAGAAAAACAAAGCTGGGGGCATCAGGTTGCCTGATTTCAAGCTATATTACAAAGCTGTGATCACCAAGACAGCATGGTACTGGCACAAAACAGACATATCGACCAATGGAATAGAATAGAGAGCCCAGATAGAGACCCTCAACTCTATGGTCAAATAAAGTTGGAGAAAGCAGGAAAAAACATGCAATGAAAAAAAGACCATCTCTTCAATAAATGTGTTCTGCCAGAAAATAATGAGTGAAAAGGGAAAGAACACAACTAACACCAAGGAAAGAGAAACAATTATTAGAAATTATCAACAACTATATGCGAATAAACTGAGCAATCTGGATGAAATGGAGGCCTTCCTGGAAACCTATAAGCTGCCAAGACTGAAACAAAAAGAAACTGACAACCTGAATAGGCCATTAACCTGCTTTTTCTCTACTTCTTTAAGGTGTAGAGTTAGTTGGTCACATATTCTTTCAGTTTCTGCTGGTCTTGGAAGCTCTGCATCTCTCCATCCATTGTGAATGACAGCCTTGATGAATAAAGTATTTTTAGCTGCCTGTTATTCTCATTTAGTACCCTGAATATATCTTGCTAGGCCTTTCTGGCTCCCCGGGTGTCTGTGGATAGGTCTGATGTTATTCTGATGTTCCTCCCTCTGTACGTAAGGAATCTCTTCCCCCTGACTGCCCTTAAGATGGTTTCCTTGGTTCTAAGATTTGCAAGTTTTACTATTACATGCCGGGGTGTTGGCCTGTTTTCCTTGATCTTGGGAGGGGTCCTCTCTGCCTCTAGGACACTAATGTTTGTTTCATTCCCCAGATTAGGGAAGTTCTCAGCTACGATTTGCTCAAATACATCTTCTAGTCCTCTCTCTCCCTCCCTCTGGGATTCCAATTATTCTGACATTGGAACTCTTCATGGTGTCACTTATTTCTCTGATTCTATTTTCATGGATTCTGAGTTGTTTTTCCCTGGCCTCCTCTTTTCCCTTTTTATCTATTAAATGGTCTTCCAGGTCACTAATTCGTTCTTCTGCCTCACTTACCCTAGCTGTTAGATTATCTAGATTAGATAGCATTTTTAAAAAACGTTTTATTTATTTATTTGAGAGAGAGAATGAGATAGAGAGAGCATGAGACGGGGGAGGGTCAGAGGGAGAAGCAGACTCCCTGCTAAGCAGGGAGCCCAATGCAGGACTTGATCCTCGGACTCCAGGATCATGACCTGAGCTGAAGGCAGTCACTTAACCAACTGAGCCACCCAGGCACCCCTCATTGATAGCATTTTTAAGTTCTGCCAATTCAGCTTTCATTTCTGCCCTTAGGGACTCTATGTCGCCATTAATCGATTTCTCCATTCTAGCTATTGTCTTCACAATTGCTAGCCTGAATTCCATCTCCGACATCTTGGTTATATCTGCATCCATTTGTAAATCTGCAGCATAAGTCATAATCTCTGAGTCTTTTCTATTTTGGGCATTCCTCCTCCTGGTCATTCTGTTGATGGGTGTTTGAGGGAAGGTATGGAGTCCAAATTATTGACCACAACCCAAGCAAGATACACCTGTTTTCTAGGGACCTTAGGGTTGCTGGCCTCCTGTTTTCCCAGCCTGTCTTCTGGGGGAGGGCCCTGCCACATTGTTACTCAGGCAACCCTGTTTGGGCAGAGTTGCCTTGCCCCCTGTGGTAGTGGGTGGGCTCATTGAAACCGGTTTTGGGGGGCTTTTGTTCTCTGGCGGCTCTCCCTAGTGGCTTTCTGCCTCTCTTCTGAGAGTCAGAGCCAGAAGAGATTGTTTCCAACCCTCTGCCTCAGAGCAGAGAGATCGCACTCTGTTCTTCAGTGACCTCTCAGGCCACACTATCTCCGTTTCTGTCTGTGCTGCTATAAAATGCAGAGTTCTGGGTTGTGCGCCCCTCCGCAGCACTCCCAGTCCTCGCCTCCAGGTCGGGGCATGTCTCTGCCCTTTGTGCTTCTAAAACTGCCAGCCACCCCCAGTTCCCATGCATGGCCCCGCTGCTTGGGGTTTCCATCTGGGGGGCTGCCCTAAATTCCTTTCCCTGTTGCTACTGGTCTGCTAGTAGTGCCCGGTCCCCAGCATGGGAGGCTATCTGCTCACTGGTGGTGTAGGATCCCCACAGCCAGGCTCCTTCCTCCTTCTTTTTATTCTCTGATATCTGCTTATGTAATCATGGCTCCCTGCTTCATACCCTGAAACCAACTGCCTGCGATATTCTGTTTGTAGAGATCCAGATCTATCTTCTTACATCTCAGGCTGATTTCGTGGGTGTTCAGAGTGGTCTGGTAGATATCCAGTTCAATTCTGGGGACCAGTTGGAATAGGGTCCCCTACTCTTCCGCCATCTTTTCCTTACCATAATAAATGTCTTATATGAAAAACCCTCAGTGAACATCAGCCTCAGTGGGAAAAAACAGAGCTTTCCCCCTAAGGTCAGGAACAAGACAAAGATGTCCACTCTTACCACTTCTATTCAACATAGTACTGGAAGTCTTAGCCACAGCAATCAGACAACAAAGAGAAACAAAAGGCATCCAGATTAGCAAAGATGAAGTAAAACTTTTACTATATGCAGATGACAAAATAGCACATATAGAAAACCTTAACTACTCCCTCAAAAAACTACTAGAACTGATTCATGATTTCAGTAAAGTTACACGATACAGAACTAATATGCAGAAATCTGTTGCATTTCTATACACTAATAATGAAACAGCAGAAAGACAAATTAATAAAATAATTCCATTTACAATCAAAACAAAAATAATAAAATACTCAGGAATAGACTTAACCAAAGAGGTAAAAGACCTATACTATGAAAACTATAAAAAATTGATGAAAGATGAAGATGACACAGGGGCGCCTGGGTGGCTCAGTTGTTAAGTGTCTGCCTTCGGCTCAGGTCATGATCCCAGGGTCCTGGGATCGAGCCCTGCATCAGGATCCCTGCTCTGCAGGAAACCTGCTTCTCCCTCTCCCACTCCCCCTGCTTGTGTTCCCTCTCTCACTGTCTCTCTGTCAAATAAATAAATAAAATCTTTTTTTTTAAAAAAAAGATGAAGATGACACAATTAGAAAGACATTCCATGCTCATGGATTGGAAAACCAAATATTTTTAAAATCTCTATGCTACCCAAAGCAATCCACACATTTTATACAATCCCTATCAAAATATCACCAGAATTTTTCACCTAACTGGAACAAATAATCCTATAATTTTTATGGAAACAAAAAATGCCCTGAATAACCAAAGCAATCTTGAAAAAGAAAAAAAACAGGAGGTAACACATTCCAAATTTCAAGTTATATTAAAAAACTGTAGTAATTCAGACAGTATACTATTAGCACAAAATAGATACATAGATCAGTATAACAGAATAGAAAACTGAGAAATCCACAATTATATGGTCAACTAATCTTTGACAAAGCAGGAAAGAATATGCAATGGGAAAAAGTCTCTTCAAAAGTGGTGTTGGGAAACTGGACAGCTCCTTGCAAAACAATGAAACTAGACCACTTTCTTACACAGTACACAAAATAAACTCAAAATAGATCAAAGACCTAAATGTGAGACCTGAAGTTATTAAAGTTCTAGAAGAGAGCACAGGGAGCGATTTCTGAGACATTGCTGTAGCAACATTTTTCTAGATATGTCCCCTGAGGTAAGGTAAAGAAAAGCAAAAATAAACTATTGGGATGCAGTAAAGGTGGTCCTAAGAGAGAAGTATATAGCAATACAGGCCTTTGTCAAGAAACAAGAAAAGTCTCAAATACACAACCTAACCTTACATCTAAAGGAGCTGGAAAAAGAGCAGCAAATGAAGTCTAAATCCAGCAGGAAAAGAAAAATAATAAAGATTAGAGCAGAAATCAATGACATAGAAATAAAAACGGAAGAAATCAACAAAACTAGAAGCTGGTTCTTTGAAAGAAATAATAAGATCGATAAATCCCTAACCAGACTTAAAAAGAAAAGAGAAAGGACCCAAAGAAATAAAGTCATGAATGAAAGAGAGATAAGAGATTATGAGCAATTATATGCAAACAAATTTGGCAATCTGGGAGAAATGGATGTATTCCCAGAATCATATAAACTACTAAAACTGAAACAGGAACAAAGAGACAATCTGAACAGACCACTAACCAGCAAAGAAATTGAAGCAGTAATCAAAAATCTCCCAACAGGGATGCCTGGGTGGCTCAGTCAGTTAAATGTCTGCCTTTGGGGGTGCCTGGGTGGCTCAGTTGTTAAGCGCCTGCCTTCAGCTCAGGTCATGATCCCAGGGTCCTGGGATCGAGCCCTGCATTGGGCTCCCTGCTCATCGGAGAACCTGCTTCTCCCTCTCCCTCTGCCTGCCACTCTGCCTACTTGTGCTATCTATCTCTCTGTCAAATAAATAAATAAAATCTTAAAAAAAAATGTCTGCCTTTGGCTCAGGTCATGACCCCAGGATCCTGGGATCGAGTCCCGCATTGGTCTCCCTGCTCATTGGGGAGTCTGCTTCTCCCTTTGCTTATCACTCCCCCTGCTTGTCTTCTCTCTCTCTGACAAATAAATAAATAAAATCTTAAAAAAAAAATCTCCCAACAAACAAGAGTCCAGGACCAGATGGCCTCCTAGTGGAATTCTACCAAACACTTAAAGAAGAATTAATACCTATTCTTCTGAAATTGTTCCAAAAAACAGAAGTGGAAGGAAAACTTTCAAACTCATTCTATGAGGCTGCATTACCTTGATCCCAAAACCAGAGAAAGATCCCACCAAAAAGGAGAATTACAGACCAATATCCCTGATGAATATGGATGCAAAAATTCTTAACAAGATACTAGCTAATCAGATCCAATAGTGCATTAAAAGGATTATTCACTATGACTAAGTGGGATTTATTCCTGGGCTACTAGGGTGGCTCAATATCTGAAAATCAGTGTGATACATGACATTAATAAAAGAAAGAACAAGAATCATATGATCCCTCTCAATAGATGCAAAAAAATCATTTGACAAAATACAGCATCCTTTCTTTCTTTTTAAAGATTTTATTTATTTAAGAGAGAGAGAGTGAGAGAGAGCATGAGAGCAGGATGAGGGGCCGAGGGAAAAGCAGACTGCCCACTGAGCAATGAGGGGCTCGATCCCAGGACTCCAGGATCATGACCTGAGCCAAAGACAGAGGCTTAACCAACTGAGCCACCCAGGTGCCCCTACAGCATCCTTTATTGATTAAAACTCTCCACAGTGTAGGGATAGAAGAAACATACCTTAATATCATAAAACCTTGTTGACCTTAGCTGCAGCAATTTCTTTCTAGACACATCTCTGGAGGCAAGGGAAACAAAAGCAAAAATGGACTATTGGGACTTCATCAAGATAAAAAGGTCTTGCACAGCAAAGGAAACAGTCAACAAAACTAAAAGGCAACCTATGGAATGGGAGAAGATATTTGCAAATGTCTTATCAAATAAAGGGCTAGTATCCAAATTCTATAAAGAATTTACGAAACTCAACACCAAAAAAACCCCCCAAAAATTCAGTCAAGGAATGGGCAGAAGACATGAACAGACATTTCTCCAAAGAAGACATACAAATGGCCAACACACACATGAAAAAATATTCCACATCACTTGTCATCAGGGAACTACAAATCAAAACTGCAATGAAATACCACCTCACAGTGGTCAGAATGGCTAAAATTAACAACACAGGAAACAACAGATGTTGGTGAGGATGTGGAGAAAGGGGAAGCCTTTCACATTGTTGGTGAGAATGCAAACTGTTGTATCCACTGTGGAAATCAGTATGGAGGTTCCTCAAAAAGTTAAAACCATCCTATGACCCAGCAGTTGCACTACCAGGTATTTATCCAAAGGAATACAAATATAGTGATTCAAAGGGGTACATGCACCCCAACGTTTATAGCGGCAATGCCCACGATAGCAAAAATATGGAAAAAGCCCAGGTGTCCATCGACAGATGAATAGATAAAGAAGAAATGGTATATATACATACATACACACACACACACACACACACAGAAGAATATTACTCAGCCATATAAAAGAATGAAACCTTGCCATTTGCAGTGATGTGGATGGGACTACAGGGTATTATGCTAAGCAAAATAAGTCAGTCAGAGAAAGACAGATACCAAATGATTTCACTGATATGTGGAATTTAAGAAAACAGATGAACGTAGGGGAAGGGAAGGAAAAATAAAATAAGACAAAAATTGAGAGGAATGCAAACCATGGGAGCCTCTTAACTATAGGAAACAAATAGGTTGCTGGAGGGGAGGTGGGTGAGGGAATGGAGTAAATGGGTGATGGGCATAAGGAGGGCACTTGATGTAACAAAGCGATACATCACCCCTAAGTTCATAGCAGCATTATTTATAATAACCAAACTATGGAAGCAGCCCATGTGTCCATTGGCAGATGAATGTATAAAGAAATGGTTTATATGTATGTGTATATATATGTATATACACATACATACAATGGAATATTATTTCACCATAAAAAGAGAGTGAAGTCTTGTCATTTGCAAAACGATGGGTGGAGCTAGAGAGTATTATATTAAATGAAATAATTCAGACAGAGAAAGGAAAATACTATATTATTTCACTCATATGTGGAATTTAAGAAATAAAACAAATGAGCAGAGGGAAAAAAGAGAGGCAAACCAAGGTAACTGATAGTTAAGGCAAAGTCTTAACTGTAAGAAAAAACTGATGGTCACTCGAGCGTAGGTGGGCTGGGGGATGTGTTAAATAGGTGACGGGAATTAAAGAGTACACTTATGATGAGCGCTGTGTAATGTGTAACTGTTGCATCACTATTTGTACACCTGAAAGTAATATACTGTATGTTAACAATACTGGAATTAAAATAAAAAGCTTAGTAAAAAAAGAAATAAATATGTTAAAAAAAACTTACCTAGATGATTTCAATTCATAATGAGGACTGATACCTACAGCTGTGGCCTCTCACAATTAATTCCTAAAAACTTCTACTTACATCTGGGTGCCAGGGACATGTCTTAGAACTATCTGGATCCTGCAAGCACCCAGCCTCAATAACCTGATCATTCTAACATGAGAGGAGTGAAGGTTGCTCAGAGATTATAGCTAAAGTTTGATGACTAAAACAGACCTTGTACCTGGATGTTCTTCAACACCAAGGGGCCCACCCAGTGCGAATACCCTTTATTGATCCTCTCCACACCCTGCCCAGTGGGAGGCCCTGCTGCTACTCAGTCCTTGGAATTGACAGAGATTCCCAGAGCATATCACACATTCCCTTTTTGCCTTACCCTTGCTTATGCTGCCATCCATAACTTGTAGCCCACAGAATATTAATCAAGACACTTAGCCAAGCCATTCATTTTTCTTGGGGATTTCTCTGTGTCTGTCAAAGTATGAATGTTTGCTCAGGACAACACCTGCAAATAATGTGTTTAATAAGAACATATTCATCAGTGGTATTTACAGTTCTGATATTTTTCTTGTTCTGCTTTTTAGTTTAAAAACACACCCTGAACTTCCCAGTTCAGCTAAACATCTGGCCACAGTAACCTGGAGGACAGTTATGCCCACCCCCACTTGCTTCTCCTATTTGGAATTTTCCTGTCACCCCCCCACCCCATCCCACACCTGAGCAACCTGTTATACCTCCTACTTCCTCAGGCCACTCTCCTGTTCTAAAACTGAACACTGATCAATGTTAAGTTGATTTTCTCTTAATTTAATTTAATACTAATAATATATTGTCATGGCAATGATTGATGTTACTGTTATCACACTCCTTAGTTTTGTGATCTTGGGGCTAAATTTCTTTCTTTTTCTTTGAAAATATTTTCATGCCCTGCCTTCCATTTTTAAAAAAAAATTTTAAATTTTTTTATTTTTTTCCTGCCTTCCATTTTAAGTACCATCTTGATGGATCATTACAAAGAATACATGTTTGTTGCAAAAAACCCCACAGAATGTAGAAGTACATAAACACAAAGTGGAAGGTACCTGCCTTCCAGTGGCTTCTGTATCCTGGGGTTGGTTTCTGAATGAGAATGTTCCAGGGTGTAGGCTTCCTGAGGCAACAACTGCTCCTATAAACTATAGTGAGGTAGTTCTGGGATGTGGGTTTATGGATGAACATAAGATCCATCCCTATCTGAGTTCAAATCCCTACCCCTTCTGCTACTAGTTCTTCCAAATTGGATATTTCAGCTTTCCATGCCTGTTTCTTTAAAGTACAAGATGATCATGGTAGTGGTCTCTATATCCTAGAGTTGCTGTGAGAATTAAATGATTTCACACACATGGTAAGTTGTGACTACTACTATTATTTTGTATCTTCCTGCCTATTGCAGGTCTTTGGGCCAAGGAACAATGAGATATTACAAGTTCAAGAATGTGAATTAACCAACGAAAAGACCAATAAGGATAATGGCACAACTCAGAGGTATGGATGGAACACTTAAAAATAATTTAAAAATTAATTTTTCCAGTTTTATTGAGATATAAATGACATGTGATATTGCAAGTTTAAGGTATATAACATAATAGTTTTTAAAAAATATTTTTTATTTTAAATTCCAGTATAGTTAATGTACAGTGTACAACATAATAATTTGATATATGTATATACTGTGAAATGATTACAATAAATTTAATTAACATCCATCACCTCGTATGGTTACAAAATTTTTTTCTTGTCATGTGCACTTTTAAGATCTACACTCTTATCAACTTTCAAATATATAATACAGTATTGTTATCTATAGTCACCATGCTGTGCATTATATCACCAGAACTTATTTATCTTGTAATTGGAAGTTTGTCTCTTTTGACTATCTTCATCCATTTTCCTCACCCTCTACCCCCACCTCTGGTAAGCACTAATCTGTTCTCTGTTTCTATGAGTTTATTTTCTTGGATTCCACAGATAAGTGAGGTTATACAGTATTTGTCGTTTTCTGTCTGACTTTTTTTTTTTTAAGATTTTATTTATTTATTCATGAGAGACAGAGAGAGAGAGAGAGGCAGAGGGAGAAGCAGGCTCCCAAGGAGCAGGGAGCCCAATGCGGGACTGATCCCAGGACCCTAGGATCATGACCTGAGCCGAAGGCAGACGCTTAACCATCTGAGCCACCCAGGCGCCCTGTCGTTTTCTGTCTGACTTATTTTATTTAGCATATTTCCCCCAGTGTCCATCCATGTTGTCATAAATGGCAAGATTTCTTTTTTTATGGCTAAATAGTATTCCATTGTATATATATAGTACACTTCCTTCCTCCATTCATCTGTTGATAGACACTTAGGTTGTTGCCATGTGTTAGCTACTGTGAATAATGCTGCAGTGAACATGGGGGGTGTGGATATATTCAGGGTAGTGATTTTATTTCATTCGGTTATATAACCCAGAAGTAGATCTATTTTTAATTTCTTGAGGACCCTTCATACTGTTTTCCATACTGGCTGTACCAGTTTACACTCTCAGATGGAGCACTTTCATACAGTAAAGAGTGTCCCTGAGGAGAGGAGTGCTGGCTGCTTGGATGGACACTTGAGAGGACGAAGTTAGAGGGATACGGGTAGTGGGAATGGAGCAATTAGTGTGGGGAATAGAGGGGCTTCTGTTCCTGTTACGACTTTGTGTCCTCCAGAAAAGATGTGTTGAAGTCCTAACCCCTGGATACCCAAGAATGTGATCTTATTTGGAAATAGGGTCATCGCTGATGTTATTAGTTAAGATGAGGTCATACTGGAGTAAGGTGGGCCCTAACCTAGCATGAGTAGTGTCCTTATTCCTATAAAAAGAGGAGAGAGACACACAGGAGAACTCTGTATGAAGATGGAGACAGAGATTGGAGTGATACATCTACAAGCCAGAGTGACAAAGATTGTTGCAGCCACCAGAAGCCAGGAGAAAGGCATGGGATAGTATCTTCCCTAGAGCCTCCTGAGGGAGCCAACCCTGCCAGTACCATGGTTTCAGACTTTTAGGCTCCACAACTGTGAGAGTACACATTTTTGTTGTCTAAGCCACCTAGTTGGTGGCATTTTGTTATGGCAGCTCTAGGAAACTCTAAGACAGTTACCTTCATAGTTTGAACCCAAAATGCCTCCCTTGCTGCATGCCTTCACACACCCACCACCCCGTCCAAACTGGTTCATTCAAAGCCCTCATGTGGAATTTTTATTTTTAGACTTCTAGGCTTATTCTGTTATCTGGAAAACTTCCACATCTCCATCCTAACTCTTTTTCAAGTCACAATTCACATCCCTTCACCCTTATATGTTCTGCCCATTACATGTTCATATGGGGTTAGAAAATACTTTCTGGTCCTGTGAATTAGTGAGTGGGGAAGAGTGGTTTGAAACTGGTAGTGAGAAGTAGTTAGGGTGACATTTTCTCTCTTCTAGTAATTTCCTTTCATCCCCCCATGGCAGCTGGATCTGGAGTCTTGACTCCCACTGAGCAATGGTCTCAGAGAAGCATCTCAATGCTGGGCCCAGATTCCCACCCAGACCTGCACCATAACCTTGGCCTCCCCTGGATTACTGGAAAATCGCTGTGAGTATCATGAAGTTGTGCACAATGCCCTGCACATCAGGCCCTGCAGCCCTGCTTCTTGTTACCAGATCATCTGCCAGTACATCCTTACTCTGACTTGCCCACTTCTCAGATGAACAGTGGTGGGCCTCAGGATGACACCTCACTCCTGGCTCTCCAAACTATGGCTTTTGATGAGTTCCATCTCTACCTCTTGAACTAAACCAAAAGCTGAGACTTGGGGTTGGGATCCTCATTCTGGGTCTGGTGATTTCTCCACATGACAACTGCCTCCTCATTTCCCCTCTAGGCCTCAGGGAGTGGGACTTCCACAGGCCAAGGGCCTGTGCACTTATCTGAATCTCATTTATCTTCCAAGCCCCAGATTCAGAAAAATGCTATATATCGATGCTTCTGAAGTATGAGCTCTATAAAAAGTGATGAGTGAGAGCCTTATAACAGCAGCTATAGCTAAACCTTATTCAGACCTAGTCATGCGGGCACTGTTCTAGGTGCTTTGAGCCTAGGCACTCTGGCTCCAGAGTCCAGGTAAGAAAAATGTAAACTTTTATACATCCCTCATGCCCAGGTTCTTACAAGGGACATAATAGACATTGGTGGGTGCACCATGGGCCAGAAACTGAGGGAGAGCTGCACAATTAGTTGTCTTTCTCCAGGGTGGTCTCACCATTGGACACCACCTATGCTCAACCCAACTCTATCACCTCCAGACCCTTCTCTGCCTCTGCAAACTTTGACCCAAGTCATTTTACATGTTCAGGAAGAGTGGGATTTCGATGAGTTGGACATCTGCCAGGTATATAAGTGAATGCCATAAAGAGGGATTGAGTGTGTTTATGGAACCTTTATTTCCTCCTCCACCTATGCATGACACAGGTCTGTCCTTGAAAGAAGTACAAACACCATCTGTTACTTGTCAATGAAGGGCAGAGGCCTTGGTCACTCAAAGAACCTGTTCTCTTGGGTGACAGACAACCAGGGATTGTACAAGTGCTGGGTGGTTTCAGGCTGGGGCTGGACAACTTGACACCATCACATCTGTTTGGTCTGTGTCTACCCACATGTTATCAGGGATAGATAGCAATAAAAATTCCTTGCCTGAAATGATAGTCAGTGATTAAGGAACTTATTTCCCCTCTGCCCTGGCTTTCTTCATCCTGACCTTTCCCTTTAGAATGAGAAAATTGGCTGTGACACCCTGTTCAAAGACTCACTTCTGAGGAAAATTCTTTCTCAACAACCCAGAAGATCAGGCCATTTGAGCATGCCCCATGCCAATGAAAGCACATGTTTCGTTGTATATATTGTCCCTTGCTTTCAGCTGTTTTTGTTCCTGGTCTGCATTCTGCATCTTGAGGTTTTAGAAGGTAGAAACTCTTTCGTCTACTTAGTTACAAGTCAGATGCTACTGCATGGAAACTTCATGGTTTTTAGCCCCAGTGTGTACAGCAAGTTGGAGATGACAGCCGTGTGTTATCCTGGGCATCTGCCAGAAGAGGCTAAGTACTGCTGCTATAACAAGTGACTCCAAGGTGTCAGAAGCTACCACATTAAAGATTTATTTCTTGCTCACACTATCTGGGTCAGCTGCCTGTCTGCTCCAAGTCATATTAACTTGAGGGACTCAAGCTGATGGAGAAGATGCTATCTGAAGAATTGCTGGTTCTCATGGTGGAGGGAAAAGAGAGCATGGAGATTAACACCACTGAACTGTGCAATTAAAAATGGTTAAGATAGTAAATTTTTACTTTATATGTATTGTACCACAATAAAAAAAAGGAAGAAAAAGAGAGAGAGAGAGAGAGAGAGAGAGAGAAGAACCATACACCAACTACACATGAGCTTCTGCTGAAAAGTAGGACAGACATTTCTGCTTACATTTTATTATTTGGAGAAAGTCATATGACCAAGTCTATTGTCAGTGAGACAAGGAAGTATAATCTATCCCAACAGAGTGTCAGTGAATCTCTGGAGATATTAATACATTCTCCCAGACCCCAGTTAGTTCCAAGAGCAAGCCCTTGGCTATCCCTCTAAGAACTGAGGAGGTGAGGGTAGCAACAGGTAGAGCTAGCCTTGTGGTTCTTCTGATGTTGAGGACAATTGGTGGTAGGGCAATAGGCACTAGGGGGAATTAGGAGATGCAGATCAGCTCTCATTCAACGTTAGCCAAGTTTTGCATCTTCTCTGAGCCTCAGATTCCTCATCTTAAAAGATTAGATCAGACAACTGCTGATGTTCATGCCAGCTGGAGCTGATTACAAATATGTGGAGAGCCCAGATCCATCAGGGAAATGACTAATGGTGCATCCCTAGCTAGCAGAGAACAAAAATGAATTACTAGGAGGAACTTTTCTCCATGCCCTCACCAGCGCATGGCCCCGAAATTTGTACCCATTTCCATACTTTGGCTTATTTTCCCCCAGCTTGCTGTTCCCTCCTCTTTCTTCTCTCCTTCCTCAAAACCTGTTAAGAATTCCTTAGAGGATTCTACTTTCCTATGGCAGGGAGAGTGTCTCATAGTTTTCTGGTTCACACATTCATGTCTTATCTTCCAACCATCTATAAACTTCTTGAAAGTTGGCATCTATGTCTCCCACTTTTTTTTTTGAGCCTCCTACTACTCTGCTTCTTCCTCACTTCCTACCATATCTTACACAAAGCTGGAGTCAAATACAGTTTTTAAAGCACCAACTACAATTTGCAGACACTACCTCATTTGGTTCTCATGCCATTACATAAGGAAGATATTATTTCTCTCACAATAGCATCTTCCTCAAAGCTCTTCTCTCAATCCAGTGAAATGTGAAACATTTTGTGCCTTGCCTGGCCCAAAGTAAATGATTAATAAGTAGCAGGTGCTATGATTATTATTACTATTACTGATAAAGAAACTGAGGTTCAGAAGGGCCAAGTAATGGCACATATTGCAGTAAGTGCAGACTGAGTTTGAATTCAGGCTTTTCTGATTCCAGAGCCCAGTATGGTAGTCTGTGGAGCCACTAACTAAATATATCTGTTTCTGGCTCTCCTGGGTGTATGTTGGATTGCCCTTCCCAACTCTCTATGTGCAGTAGTATGACCATATTATTGCTTTGGTAAGAAGTGACATTTGTCACTTGAAGGTGGAAGCTTTAGAAACCAAATGTTCCCCATACTTGCTTCTTACCACAGCTGTGTAAGTGAGCTCAATGTTAAGATGAAGCCTCTGTCAGGCCTGGTTGCTGAGTTGTAAAGATGAGCAGAGTGCTTTTGTCAATGCATTCCAGATATGAAACATGAGGGAGGAATAAACATTGGTTGTGTCAGTCCACTGGGATGTAGAGGTTGTTTGGTACTGCAACATAACTTAATTCAAGTGACTGATATACTCAGGAAGAAATGCTTATACAAATACTGACGTATCCTTTTGGAGATATATGATATTGATGCCCCTCCTACCCACTAATCAGAGCTGATAGCTGCTTTCTTGTTATTCCAATCAATATTTATCCTTTCATTAACAAAACTTTTAGTGGTAGGCCAGTGATTCTAAATAGGAAGGTACCAACCCCTGAAGAGTGTTTTGGGGGATTTATAGAGGTGTTTTAGAATTGTTACAGTTATTATTAGTGGTGGTGGTAGTACATGACATTTAGTGGGCAATAGAGATGCTGGACATCTTCAATTTTGGGGACAGTCTCCGAAACATCCCTGATGACTCTAGAATGTCCAGCAGGACACTCATGTTAGTCAGAAGCTTATAATTATTTAAGATCCAACTCAGTTTTATATATAAATACAAAGCATTTGGGGGCATGGTTTTTGGACTGAATTTTCCAAGCATGCAATTATCATATAAAGAGGACTAAACATTTTGCTCAGAACTTTACTGAGATCCATTCACTTTGGAAAGCTCCATCATCCATAGCAACAGCATTCATGGTAATTTGAAGGGCTGAAACATTACATATACCTGCCCCAGTTGGACTTTGTTGCTCTGGAATTCATTATGGTTCTATGCATATCTAGCCTTTATTTAAAAATGTGAAAATATAATATCTCTCCTAAATCCAATTTCTTAAATCCAGTGATCTGGCTTCTTTCTTATATCTTCTACTCTAGTTGTGCTCAAGCATTTCCACATTGAAACATTCATTATTTTATTATAAATGACCTTTCTATTGTTGGTCCATTATATAAAACTTCAGGACATTAATCTGTTTAAAAAGATAAAGTTTGTAGATGTGTGAATTTATCCATGAGTTGCATTTCCAGACAGTAATGGAGTATTGCACAGTATCTATTAATGACAGGCTTTGGGCCTGAGTGAATTATTAACTTTTAGGCTAGGTCCTTGTTATTCCATAGGCTTCTCCTGAAGTCTACTAGACACAGAGGAAAGAAAGGTACCACTTCTGGGTAGGTGCTAATATTCTTTTATTTGCAGAGGAAACAGAAACCCAGAGAGGCATTATGTGTCAGCACTGGGCAGCACAATGAGTGCTCCTCTACTCAGCATCCTTCCTATGCTGCGCCCCCAAAAGCATGCACATTGTAGTTCTGAGAGTCAAATGAGAAAGCATTAGTAATAAGCACATTGCAGGACTCAAGTAACACGATGAGCACTTTGATGTATGTGCATTTATCATTTCAGAAAGCTTTTCCATCCATTCAACACTGGGAGTCTCTTATCATCACCATCACAGGTCACATGCTAAACTGTTCCTTCTGCTTCCATGTCTCTGGCTCTCTATGGTTCATAAAGTACTTTGATAGACATGTTGTGTCTCTTTGCTCTGCACAAGCCACCTACAAAGGGCAAGGTGCTCCCTGCACAGCGTTGCTGGGTGCTGCTGCCTGGCAGGGTGAGAGACTGTGTTGCAGACTATGGTCAGGGAGTGATGCCAAGAATGGGGACTCTCTGTCTCTCAAGGCTTGGGCTGCCTGGTGCATCTATGTGTCTATCTCACAGATTATTGCTATGTGCTGGCTTGGATCACTCTCTTCTGGAGGCAAGAATGGTGAGGCCCTCCTTTCTGAAAACCCCCAAGCTGGAAGTCCACAGTGACAGATAAAACCTCACCTTGAACAAGTACAATGTCATTGGTTCTAGGAGCTCAGTGCCTCTGTGAATGCAGATCTCAAATTTCTTTCAAATTTTTCCCAGGAACAGTTTGGGTGGAAGAGACGGGGTGAAAAGCTTCCATGGTAGGGGACCCCATTTAGGTGCAGCCAGTGTGGAGGACCCTATTTGGGTGCTGGCTATGGGACAGGCTGTTTGACTCCACAATGACACCCCTTCCGGTGTAGCCTTCTTTCAGTGATGGGTGTATGAAATCATTTCACCTGGTTAGAACACAGCAGATGGTCACTGTGGACACTGCTGTCCTCACCCTGATCTACAAGGCTGGAGGCTCTGGCAGGTTACATGGACACCCACTCTTCAGTGAGCATGACTCAAGGGAAGTAACTAACCAGCATTAGGGTTGTCTAAGTCTGGGCTCATACCTGAAGTGTGAGGCCGAGAGGGAAGCAGAAATAGAGGGGTGAAGCTGCCACAGAGTAGATGTGGAAGCCTAGAAAAGGGCAGACATGCACTGGCCCTCTATGGCTCTGGAAAGGAGACTCTTTAATCTTCTTCCCTCATAAAGAGATAAACATCAACAGAAATTAAAACTGTGGGCCAGTGACCTAGCTTAGGTCTGTGTATGCCCCAATTAAGAGGCACAAAGGATTAGTAGGAGAGGGAAAAATTAAAGATGACTCCCTGGCTTCTGGCATGGCTGACTGGCTGGAGGATTATGGTACCATTACCTATAATGGGAACGGGGATAGAAGAATAAGGTTTGAGAGGTAAAGTAGGGGAGGGGTTGAGTTTAGCTGGAGTGGTATTGAGTTTCACTTCCCCATCAATATCCTTGTGGAGGTAGAGATACCAGAATGACACTCAGGAGAGAGAGGTCTGGGATGGAGGCACAGACCTGTGGAAGGGGTAACCTTGAGTCCCCTTCAATGGGGTGGGGGTTCTTTATCTTTGGTTCTTCAGTAATTATTTATTAAAGTTTGCTTTGAAAACATCTCACAGCTTACTGGAAACCATATTTGGAACACCATATTTGAAAGGGGCTGCCCTAGGAGAAGTCTCAGTTTTCTGGGCTGGATGTGTGTGTTTGTGTGATGTTGATTTTTTTCCAGGTTATAGATGTTAAAACCCAGCTGAGAGCAATCCTATCCCAAAAGTAGTTGAAAGGACTGGTTCCCCATCCTCCTTGCCTCTGGCTATACCTCCCCACTGAGGAAGAAACATTTCAACCCGGGTTCCATACATAGCCTGATCACAGGGTTGTTGCCAGGAATTCTCTGGAATCCTTTCATATGCTGGGGTCTTGATTTTCACACAGTAACTCCATTATAAATGTACAAGGAAATGCAATTAATGGTTACTTGCTTCTTTGCCTGGTCTTAGCCTTCAGTGTAAGTGGATGACACCCATATAGAAATGGGAAGAGAAGGAGGAGTTGGAGGGCACCTGGTGCACTTTCTAAGATCACCAGAGTGGCCTGAGACCTTTGCCAAGAGTGGACAATGCACGTGTCAGGATCACTGTAGGATGTTCCAGGGACCCAAGCTGGGCCTGCCCAAAGTGTGCAGGAGTCAGACCTGTGGTAGAGGCAGGGTGTGGCTGTGGTCTGAGGGGTGGTTTGGAGTTAGAAGTCTTGATGTTGACTCCTAGCTCTGCCCCTTCACAGCTATGGATTCTGGAGGCTTCTCTTCTTTAGAGGGTTAGCTTCACCCCTTTTTGGGTCTGAGGAAATATCCATATTTTTCACAGTATGTTTTCAGTGGTATTCTTGACTATGTAGGAAAGGCCATGATATCTTAGATTTACTATAAGGAGATGTAGCCACAGCTGGAGACACTACCCGGAATAGAGATGGAGGAGGAATTAATCTGGCTTTTCCCCTCATCCAACCTCCATTATCCCACTTCTTTGGGTTTGCCTCCTTAGGAGGCTTCTACTGACTGAACCTAGTTGGAAGCCTGTGGGCAAAAGATCCTGGGAAATGTGGTTTGTAGGAAAAGCCTATTTCAGAACAGAAGGGCAGAATGGATCTATGAGGAAGCAGGCTGTAGATGATGAGCTTAAACATATGGTAGATTAGGGTGATGAATTTCCAAAAAGATCTGTTGGAATTAGAACTAGTAACTGGGTAAGGATGACCCCATGCATACAGGAGATCCAGAGGCTTCTCCCTGAGGATAGACCATAGCCACTCAGGGCTGACAGTTTGGAAAGTTTGAAGCCAGGAGTTTTGGTCAACATGATACTGGAAGGCCATGGAGAGACTCATCCTGAATCTTGCCATTAATCCTAGACTCTCAGAATTCTCTTTCCACAAACATCTAGAGAATTTTGAGAGTTTTAAGAGAACTAAAAGGAACTGTACTTCCACATATGGTGTGATGATTTGTTTTCATGTCTCTGAATCTTTTGTTAAACTGCCAGCCCCTTAAGATTAAGGCCTATGCATCCTTATCCTGTAAAATTTTAGAACCTGTGTACCCAACCCTCCCTATCCCACCACCTGTAGCAGGAATTGGAAGGGACATGGCTCTCTATAGTTCACAAAGCACTTGATGGACATATGGTGTCTCTGCTGGGAAAATTGGGACAATGACCTCATTTTATATAGAGTCTGAAGTCCAGAGAGTATGAGTGGGGAGGCCAAGGCCACACAGTGAGTCAGAGTCCTAGTGTGGAGACAAATGCCCGTCTAACATTTTCCAGAGTGCCCATAAATTCTGGAGTGTGATCTACAGTCAGGCCTTGAGTCCAGGGTAAATGACGTGACATGGTGGAGAATAGCCAGGGCTTCCTCATACCAGATCTCAGTGTGGGAGATGGAAGACTGACCCTGAATGAAGGGGTGGAAGTGGGCAGGAGGCACCCTTCACTTCCAGGCATTAAAGAGATAAAAGCATAGAGAGATGAAGAGGAATTCTCAGTCTGGGCTCTCTGCAGCTAGGACCAGAAGTCAGCCTGGCTGGTGCCTTTGCTGCCCTCCACCCATGCTGTTTGAGAAATTGCCAAGTGGGGATTGGAGTGAGGGGTGCAGAGGAGGGGCAGCATCCAGGCCTGTGAATCTCTCCCTACTTGCTCTGCCTAGAGAAACAGAAAACAGTGCTCCACCCTCCTGTCTCACTCCAGGAAGAGGTGATAAGCATTCTGGGCCTCTCTCCTCTGCTCAACCACATAAGCCATTGCCTGGCATGGGGCTAAGCACAGATAAGCTTCTCCTCCCCTCAGAACTTAGGAAACTCCCTTTGTTCTAGATTCTCTCTCTCTTCCGGAGAAGGAAAAAGTAGAGTATCACACTTCATACCTCCTAGAATTCATCATCAGAATGAATTCTCTAATGCCTGAAGCCCAACACACACTATTTAATCTTATGCTATCAGATAACTAGCCTCTTTAACATAGTAAACAATGGGCAATCCCCTAAATACCTGCATATCGGTTTACCAAATTGTATTTCCCCGAATGTATAAACATCAACTGTAAAATGAACAAAGCACCTCTAGATATTGAACCAGAATCAAAGCCTGATGTATCAGTTTCTCATGAAATACTTTAATCCCTTTAGGGCCCTGAGAAGGCACGCACAGCTTTACAGGATTACAAAGCTCTCCAGCAGGGAGACAGCACCACTTCTGACTGCTCTAAAGCAAGTGATTGATAATTGTTTACTTTTTCTTAGGGTTTGCCTCCCTCAGGTCTCAGGAATTCACCGTTCCTACTCTTCCCCATGGTGCTGTTAATCTTACCAGATCTTTTAAAGCAGAAACAGCATCCTGCTAGCCACGGTCCTGGGGTCATTTTCTTTTTTCTTAAAAGATTTTATTTATTTATTTATTTGACACAGAGAGAGAGAGCACAAGCAGGGGGACTGAAAGCAGAGGGAGAAGCAGACTCCCTGCTGAGCAGGGAGCCCGATGCGGGACTCGATCCCAGGACCGAGATAATGACCTGAGCCGAGGGCAGACACTCAACTGACTGAGCCACCCAGGCACCCCTGGGGTCATTTTGTTTAGGTGATATCCACTAGACACATTTCAGTAAGACTTTAAAATCCACACTGTTCTCATTGTTTGTTTACAACACAATGTCCTTCCCCCAGTTGTGTTCCCTTTGCACTGCACTTGGCCAGCACTGTGTATCCAGGGGCCTGATCAATATGATATGAAGACCTGACCTGTTAGCAGAGTTAAATGCCCAGAAAATGTTAGAAGGGCATTTCTCTCCACATTAGGACTTTGACTCAGTAATTTGTTACAATTTGTGAGGGCCCTGAATTTGACTCCCAGGAGGTAGGGATGTCAAAATTAAAGAAAGCTGGACGTGAGTTAAAGTGAAACGACAAATTTCAATTAGTAATATTCTATTGCAATAGGGAAGAGAGCCCAGTGTGAACTGAACTCAACTTCGATTTGTATAGAGGTGACTGGACATTTTAAAAGCAGAATAAAGGAATAGGGAGGGGAAATGGAGGGCTTGAACAAAGTCAGGGAAGTGAAAAATTACAAAAATAGGGAAGAGTGTATTTGTCCATGTTAAACCCATCTGGGTTTGCTAACTGGTGCTTGTGGAAGTTAGGCTTCTCCCACAGAGGCTGGGAGACAGGGGCCCTATCTTCAGGTGTTGACTGGAACAAACAGTAAATTCCTTTGGCAGCATTGTTTTTTCAGGCAGGCATTTTAAGAGAGTTAGGGTCATTCTAGCAATACAAGCTTGAATTTATAGGGATTATTTTGGTGTTTTGGTTAAGTCTATAGGCCAGGGCTAAGGTCTAGTCAAGAAGAGGGCTCAGAGTAGTGTGGCTAGAGTTTGCTCAGCAAGAGAATCTTTGCAGGATGGCCCTGTTTGGTCCCTATCCTTTCTGATTGTGTTGAGGCACCCTTCTTTCTGGAAAGAAAGTGAGAGCATTTCAGCAGACCCCTTCTCCTCTGGCAACAGGCTCCCAAATCCTTATCTCTGGCCCTAATTGACAGAAGAAGGAAATCTTGACATCAACATATCCCCTTTTATGTTATCATAGGAGCAAGTTATTTTTTATGGATTCATCTTCTCCATTCCAGAGCAGACTCCTTGCAGGCAAGCACTAAGATAGAGCAGTTCCTAAGGTGTCCTGGTGAGCAGTGGATCAGAGAAAGGGGGATTCTCATCCTCAGAGAAATGCAAATAAAAACTACAATGAGATACAACCTCATACCAGTCATAATGGCTAAAATTAATGACACAGGAAACAACAGATGTTGTCAAGGATGTAGAGAAAGGGGAACCCTCTTGCACTGTTGGTGGGAATGCAAACTGGTGCAGCCACTCTGGAAAACAGTATGGAGCTTCCTTTAAAAGTGAAAAATAGAACTACCTTATGACCTAGCAATTGTACTACTAGGTGTTTACCCAAAGGATAAAAAAATACTGATTCAAAGGGGCACATGTACCCCCATGTTTATAGCAGTATTATCAGTGATAGCCAAATCATGGAAAGAGCCCAAATGTCCATTGGCTGATGAATGAAAAAAGATGTGATATATATATACATTACATATATAATATGTATTATATATACATCCCATATCCTATATATTATATCCTATATATAGGATTCTATATAATATATACAAACATATAATATATTATCTTACATATGATATATATATGTGAATATTACTCAGCTATCAAAAAGAATAATATCTTGCCATTTGCAGTGATGTGGATGGAGGTAGAGTGTATTATGCTAAGGAAAACCAGTCAGTCAGAGAAAGACAAATACTATATGATTTCACTCATATGTGAGATTTAAGAAAAAAAGCAGAAAAAAGGGAAAGAAAAAAAGGGAGAGAAGGAAGCAAACCATAAAAGAGACTCTTAAATATAGAGAACAAACTAAAGGTTGCTGGAGGGGAAGTGAGTGGGGGGATGGAGAAAGTGGGTGATGGACATTAAGGAGGTCACTTGTGATGAACACTGAGTGTTATATGTAAATGATGAACCACTTAATTTACTCCTGAAATTAATATTATAGTATATGTTAACTATAATTTAAATAAAAACTTAAAACATTTTTTAAAAAAGGAGAGAAGTATCCCATTGTATATATATACCACATCTTTTTCCATTCATCAGTTGATGGACATTGATGAATGAATAAGGAGTAGGTGATATATATATAAGAATACTACTCAGCCAACAAAAAGAATGAAATCTTACAATTTGCAGTGTTGTGGATGGAGCTAGACTGTATTATGTTAAGTGAAATAAGTCAATCAGAGAAAGACAAATATGATTTCCCTCATATGTGGAATTTAAGAAACAAAACAGATGAACATTTGAGAGGTTGAAAAAAGAGAGGGAAACAAATCAAGAGAGACTCTTAACTATAGAGAACAAACTGAGGGTTGATGAAGGGAAGTGGGTGGGGGATGAGATAGATGGTGATGGGTATTAAGGAGGGCACTTGTTAAGATCACTGGAGTGATGGTGAAGGACCTACGGAGGTCTCCCCAGAAACAGCCACTCTTGAGCCCCCTTCTTCTGATGCAGTCTCCCTGGGGACAGAGGAACCTGGACACTCATAAATATGTGGAAATTAAACAACACATTTCTAAATAGCTGTGGTTAATTTCATGTGTCAACTTGGCTAGGCCATGCTACTAGAGATTTGGCCAAATATTATTCTAGATGTTTCTGTAAAAGTATTGTTTAGATGAAGTTAACACTTAAATCAGCAGATTACTCTTCATATTGTGGGTGGGCCTCATCCAATTAGTTGAAGGCCTTAAACAGGAAAAAAAATGACCCTCTGAAGAAGAGGGAATTCTGACAGCAGACTGCTTTGGACTGGAGCTGCCAGCAATGACTCTTCCCTAGGCACCTACCTGCTTGCCTACCCACATTTTGGATTTGCCAGGCTCCACAATTCTGTGAGCCAATCAATTCCTTAAAATCTCTCTCCCTCTTTCTCCCTATAAGAGAGTCAATTTCTTTGCAAAGAGAGAGAATACTATGAATAATAGTATACCAACAAATTGGTTAACCTAGATAAAGTATATAAGTTCCTAGAAACACACAAACTACTGAAACCAATGCAAGAAGAAACAGGAAATATGAATAGACCTATAATAGGTAAAGAGATTGAATCAGCAATCTAAAAACTTCCAGCAAATGGGGTGCCTGGGTGGCACAGTTGGTTAAGCATCTGACTCATAGTTTCAGTTCAGGTCATGGGATTGAGCCCTCTCCCTCTGCCCCTCCTGCTCATGTGCACACACACTCTCTCTCTCGCTCTAAAATAATAAGTAAATCTTTAACAGATAATAAAAATAAAAACTTCCAACAAAGAAGAGCCCAAGACAAGATGACTTCACTAATGAATTCTACCAAATCTTTAAAGAATGAACACCAATCCTTCTCAAACTCTCTCAAAACATAGAAAAAGAAGAAATACCTTTGAATGTATTCTATGAGGCAATATTACCCTGATACCATGGCCAAAGACATCACAAGGGAAAACAAAACTACAGGTCAATGTTGCTTATGAATATAAATGGAAAAACCTTCAACAAAATAGTAGAAAACTGTTATTTGGCAGCATGTTAAAAGACTTACAGACCATGACCAAGCAGGATAAGAAAATCATCTATGTCATACACCATAATGACATGAACATCCACACGCAGAAAAATGAACCTAGACATAGACCTTATACCCTTAAAAAAATAACTCAAAATGAATCTTAGGCCTAAGTGTAAAAGGCAAAATGATAAAACTCCTAGAAAATAACATAAGAAAAAAATTTAGAAGACTCTGGGTTTAGGTGTGACTTTTTAGATACAACACCAAAGGCACAGCCCATGAAGGAAAAAATGGATAAGTTGGACTTCATTGAAATTAAAAAGCTATGCTCTGCAAATGACAATGTAAAGATTAAAGACAAGCCACATACTGGGAGAAAATATTTGCAAAAAGATATATCTGATAAAAGACTATTATCCAAAATATACAAGGAATTTTTTTAAATTTTATTATGTTATGTTAGTCACCATACAATACATCATTAGTTTTTGATGTGGTGATCCACGATCCATTGTTTTCATATAACACTCAGTGCTCCATGCAGTATGTGCCCTCCTTAATACCCATCACCAGGCTAAACCATCCTCCCTCCCACCTCCCCTCTAAAACCCTGTTTGTTTCTCAGGTCCATAGTCTCTCATGGTTCATCTCTCCCTCCAGTTCCCCCTCCCCCTCATTTTTCCCTTCCTTCTCCTAATGTCCTCCATGCTATTCCTTATGTTCCACAAATAAGTGAAACCATATGATAATTGACTTTCTCTGCTTGACTTATTTCACTAGCATAATCTCCTCCAGTCCCAACCATGTTTTTTTTTTTAAAGATTTTATTTATTTATTCATGATAGACAGAGAGAGAGAGAGAGAAACAGAGGGAGAAGCAGGCTCCCAAGGAGCAGGGAGCCTGATGTGGGACTTGATCCCAGGACCCTGAGATCATGACCTGAGCCAAGGCAGACGCTTAACCATCTGAGCCACCCAGGTGCCCCAGTCCCAACCATGTGGATGTAAAAGTTGGGTATTCATCCTTTCTGATGGCTGAGTAATATTCTATTGTATATATGGACCACATCTTCTTTATCCATTCATCTGTTGAAGGGCATCTCAGCTCTTTCTGCAGTTTGGCTATTGCGGACATTGCTGCTATGAACATTGGGGTGCATATGGCCCTTCTTTTTCACTACATCTGTGTCTTTGGGATAAATACCCAGTAGTGCAATTGCTGGGTCATAGGGTAGCTCTATTTTTAATTTTTTGAGGCACATCCACACTGTTTTCCAAAGTGGCTGTACCAGCTTGCATTCCCACCAACAGTGTAAGAGGGTTCCCCTCTCTCCACAACCTCTCCAACATTTGTTGTTTCTTTCCATGTCCATTTTTGCCATTCTAACTGGTGTAAGGTGGTATCTCAATGTGATTTTGATTTTGATTTCCCTGATGACTAATGATGATGAACATTTTTTCATGTGTCTGTTAGGCATTTGTATGTCTTCTTCAGAGAAGTGTCTTTTCATATCTTCTGCCCACTTTTTGACTTGATTATTTGTTTTTTGGGTGTTGAATTTGAGACATTCTTTATAGATCTTGGATACCAGCCCTTTATCTGTAGTGTCATTTGCAAATAGCTTCTCCCATTCTGTGGGTTGCCTCTATGTTTTGTTGACTGTTTCCTTTGCTGTGCAGAAGCTTTTTATCTTGATGAAGTCCCAAAAGTTCATTTTTGCTTTTGTTTCACTAGGTTTTGGAGATGTATCTTGAAAGAAGCTGCTGTGGCCGATGTCAAAGAGGTTACTGCCTATGTACTCCTCTAGGATTTGGATGGATTCCTGTCTCACATTGAGGTCTTTCATCCACTTTGAGTTTATCTTTGTGAATGGTGTTAGAGAATGGTCGAGTTTCATTCTTCTGCATGTGGCTGTCCAATTTTCCCAACACCATTTATTGAAGAGACTGTCTTTTTTCCATTGCATGTTTTTTCCTGCTTTCTCAAAGATTATTTGACCATAGAGTTGAGGGTCCATACCTGGGTTCTCTATTCTGTTCCATTGGTCTATATGTCTGTTTTTGTGCCAGTACCATGCTGTCTTGGTGATCACAGCTTTGTAATACAGCTTGAAATTGGGCAATGTGATGCCCCCAGCTTTGTTTTTCTTTTTCAACATTTCCTTGGTGATTCGGGGTCTTTTCTGATTCCATACAAATTTTAGGATTGTTTGTTCCAGCACTTTGAAAAATGTCATTGGAATTTTGATCGGGATGGCATTGAAGGTATAGATTGCTCTGGGTAGCATAGACATTTTAACAATGTTTATTCTTCCGATCCATGAGCATGGAATATTTTTCCATCTTTTTGTGTCTTCTTCAATTTCTTTCATGAGTGTTCTGTAGTTCTTGGAGTATAGATCCTTTACCTCTTTGGTTAGGATTATTCCGAGGTATCTTATGGTTTTGGTGCTATTGTAAATGGAATCGTTTCTGTAATTTCTCTTTCTACAGTTGCGTTGTTAGTGTATAAGAAAGCAAATGATTTCTGTGCATTGATTTTGTATCCTGCCACATTACTAAATTGCTATATGAGTTCTAGTAATTTGGGGGTGGAGTCTTTTGGGTTTTCCACATAAAGTATCATGTCGTCTGCGAAAAGAGAGAGTTTGACTTCTTCTTTGCCAATTTGAATACCTTTTATTTCTTTTTGTTGTCTGATCGCTGTTGCTAGGACTTCTAGTACTATGTTGAACAATAGTGGCAAGAGTGGGCATCCTTGACGTGTTCCTGATCTTAAGGGAAAGGCTCTCAGCTTTTCCCCATTGAGGATGATATTCGCTGTGGGTTTTTCATAGATGGATTTTATGAACTTGAGGAAAGTTCCCTCTATCCCTGTACTCTGAAGAGTTTTAATCAGGAAAGGATGTTGTATTTTGTCAAATGCTTTTTCTGCATCCATTGAGAGGACCATATGGTTCTTCTCCCTCCTCTTATTAATGTGTTCTATCACATTGATTGATTTGCGAATGTTGAACCACCCTTGCATCCCAGGGATAAATCCCACTTGGTCGTGGTGGATGATCCTTTTAATGTATTGTTGGATCCTATTAGCTAGGATTTTGTTGAGGATTTTGGAATCCATATTCATCAGGGATATCGGTCTGAAATTCTCCATTTTGATGGGGTCTTTGCCTGGCTTGGGGATTAAGGTAATGCTGGCCTCATAGAATGAGTTTGGAAGTTTTCCTTCTGTTTCTATTTTTTGAACCAGCTTCAGGAGAATAGGTATTATTTCTTCTTTGAATGTTTGGTAGAATTCCCCAGGGAATCCATCAGGCCTTGGACTCTTGTTTTTTGGGAGGTTTTTGATCACTGCTTCCATCTTGTTACTGGTTATTGGCCTATTCAGGTTGTCAATTTCTTCCTGTTTCAGTCTTGGCAGCTTATAGATTTCCAGAAGGCCTCCATTTCATCCAGACTGCTCAGTTTATTGGCATATAGTTGTTGATAATAATTTCTAATAATTGTTTCTATTTCCTTGGTGTTAGTCATGATCTCTCCCCTTTCATTCATAATTTCATTAATTTGGGTCCTTTCTCTTTTCTTTTGGATTAGTCTGGCCAGTGGTTTATTGATCTTATTAATTCTTTCAAAGAACCAACTTCCAGTTTTGTTGATCTGATCTATTGTGTTTCTGGTTTCTAATTCATTGATCTCTGCTCTAATTTTAATTATTTCTCTTGTAGTGTGTGGCTTAGGCATCGTTTGTTGCTTTTTCTCTACTTCTTTAAGGTGTAATGTTAGTTGATGAATTCGGGATTTTTTATTTTTTTGAGTGAGGCTTGGATGGCTATGTATTTCCCCCTTAGGACCAAAACCCATAGGTTTTGGACTGATGTGTTTTCGTTCTCATTGATTTCCATGAATTGTTTAAGTTCTTCTTTGATTTCCTGGTTGACCCAAACATTCTTGAGCAGAGTGGTCTTTAGCTTCCAAGTGTTTGAATTTTTGCCAATTTTTTTCTTGTGATTAAGTTCCAGTTTTAAAGCTTTGTGATCTGAGAACATGCAGGGAATAATCTTAATCTTTTGTTATCACTTGAGACCTGATTTGTGACCCAGTATGTGGTCTATTCTGGAGAAAGTTCCATGTGCGCTCGAGAAGAATGAGTATTCTGTTGTTTTAGGGTGGAATGTTCTGTGAATATCTATGAGGTCCATCTGGTCCAATGTATCATTCAAAGCTCTTGTTTCCTTGTTGATTTTCTGCTTAGATGATCTGTCCATTGCTGAGAGTGGAGTATTGAGGTCTCCTACAAATAACATATTGTTATCGATATGACTCTTTATTTTGGTTAACAGTTGGCTTATGTAGATGGCTGCTCCCATGTTGGGGGTGTAGGATATTTACAATTGTTAGATCTTCTTGTTGGATAGACCTTTTAAGAATGATATAGTGTCCTTCTGTGTCTCTAATTCCAGACTTTAGTTTAAAATCTAATTTGTCTGATATAAGAATTGTTACCCCAGCTTTCTTTTGAGGTCCGCTGGCATGGAAAATGGATCTCCATCCCTTCACTTTCAGTCTGGATGTATCTTTAGGTTCAAAACGAGTCTCTTGTAGGCAGCATATGGATGGGTCCTGTCTTTTTATCCAGTCTGCAACCCTGTGCCATTTTATGGGAGCATTTAGGCCATTCATGTTGAGAGTGATTATTGAACAATATGAATTTATTGTCATAATGTTGCCTGTAAAGACATTGTTTTTATCGATTGTGCCTGTAAATTTCTGTTGTAGATCACTCTTGGGGTCTTTCTCCTTTTATAGAACCCCCCTTAATATTTCTTGCAGGGCCAGCTTAGTGGTCACATATTCTTTCAGTTTCTGCTGGTTGTGGAAGCTCTGCATCTCTCCATCCATTGTAAATGACAGCCTTGCCAGATAAAGTATTCTTGGCTGCATGTTCTTCTCATTTAGTACCCTGAATATGTCTTGCCAGGCCTTTCTGGCTTGCTAGGTCTCATTGGATAGGTCTGACGTTATTCTGATGTTCCTCCCTCAGTACATAAGGAATCTCTCCCCCTAACTGCCCTTAAGATGGTTTCCTTGGTTCTAAGATTTGCGAGTTTTACTATTACATGCCGGGGTGTTGGCCTGTTTTCCTTGATCTTGGGAGGGGTCCTCTCTGCCTCTAAGACACGAATGTTTGTTTCATTCCCCAGATTAGGGAAGTTCTCAGCTACGATTTGCTCAAATACATCTTCTAGCCCTCTCTCTCTCTCCACTCCCTCCGGGATTCCGATGATTCTGACATTGGAACGCCTAATAGTGTCACTTATTTCTCTGATTCTATTTTCATGGATTCTGAGTTGTTTTTCCCTGGCCTCCTCTTTTCCCTTTTTATCTATTAAATAGTCTTCCAGGTCACTAATTCATTCTTCTGCCTCGTTTACCCTAGCTGTTAGATTATCTAGATTGGATTGGATCTCATTGATAGCCTTTTTAAGTTCTGCCCATTCAGCTTTCATTTCTGCCCTTAGACACTTTATGTTGCCATTATTTGATTTCTCCATTCTAGCTATTGTCTTCATAATTGCTAGCCTGAATTTCATCTCTCACATCTTGTTTATATCTGAATCCATTTGTAAATCTGTGGCATAAGTCATAATCTCTGAATCTTTCCTATTTTGGGGGTTCCTCCTCCTAGTCCTTCTGTTGATGGGTATTTGAGGGAATGTATAGAGTCCAAAATATTGACCACAACCCAAGCAAGATGCACCTGTTTTCTAGGGACCTTAGGGTTGCTGGCCTCTTGTTTTCCCCGCCTGGCTTCCGGGGGAGGGGACTGGCACGCTGTTACTCAGGCAACCCTGTTTGGGCAGAGTTGCCCTGCCCCCTGTATCGGGGGATGGGCTCAGTGAAAACCATTTTTTTTAGGCATTTGTTCTCTGGTAGCTTTCCGCACCTTTTCCGAGAGTCAGAGCAGAAGAGACTGTTTCCCGCCCTCTGCCTCAGAGCAGAGAGATCACAGTCTGTTCTTCAGTGAGCTCTCCAGGCCACACTATCTCTGTTTCTGTCTGTGTTGTTATAAACGTCCTGGGTTTTGTGCCCCTCAGTAGTGCTCCCAGTCCTTGCCTCCAGGTCCGGGCATATCTCTGCTGTTTGGGCTTCTAAAACTGCCAGCCATTCCCAGTTCACACTCATGGCCCTGCTGCTCCAGGTTTCCATCTGGGGGCTACCCCAAAGTCCTTTCCCCATGCTACTGGTCTGTGAGTCTGTGCCTGGTCCCCAGCGTGGGAAGCTATCACTCAATGGCTATTTCGGATCCCCACAGCCAGGCTCCCTCCAGCTGCCATTTATCATCTGATATCTGCCTGCAGAATCAAGGCTCCCCGCTTTGTACCTTGAAACCAACCACCTGCAATATTCTGTTTGTAGAGATCCAGATCTTCTTACATCTCAGGCTGATTTTGTGCTCAGAGTGGTCTGGTAGGTATCCAGCTCAATTCCAGGGATGAGTTGGAATAGGGTCCCCTACTCCTCCATCATCTTTACCCCCCTCCTGGATAAAGTCTTCTTGGCTGCATGTTCTTTTCATTTAATACTCTGAATATGTCCTGCCAGCCCTTTCTGACCTGCCAGGTTTCCGTGGACAGGTCTGATGTTATTCTATGTTCCTCCCTCTGTACGTAAGAAATCTCTTCCCCCTAGCTGCTCTCAGGAGAGCTTCCTTGGCTGTAAGATTTGCAAGCGTCACTATTATATGTTGGGGTGTTACTGTATTTTTATTGATTTGGGGAGGGGTTCTCTCTGCCTCTTGGACTTGAATGCTTGTTACCTTCCCCAGATTAGGGAAGTTCTCATCCATGATTTGTTCAAATATACCTTCTAGTCCTGTCTCTCTCTCAAACCCCTCAGCAACCTCAATGATTCTGACACTGGAACGTTTCATGGTGTCCTTGATCTCTCTAAGTCTATTTTCATGGACTACTAGCTGCCTATCCCTATCTTCTTCACCTCCCTTCTTTCTCTCAGCTGATCTTCTAGATCACTAATAAATTCTGCTTCATTTACCCTGACTGTTAGAGTATCCAGTTTAGACTGCATCTCGTTCATAGCATTTTTAAGTTTGGCCTGATGAGATCTCATTTCTGCCCTTAGAGATTCTATATTATCACTAATGCTTTTTTCAAGCCTAGATATTGACTTCATGATTGCTATCCTGAAGTCTATCTCTGACATCTTGCTTATATCCATATCCATTAATTCTGTGGCAGAGGACATTATCTCTGGTTCTTTTCTTTGTTGGGAGTTCCTCCTTATACTCATTCTGTTGAGGGATGGTTGAGCGAATGGACAGAGTCCAAAATATCAATCACAACCCAAGCTAGATGCACCCTAGCAATATCCAGAGTGGTCAGATGCCACCACCAAAAAAACAATGCCAAAATGAAACACAAGAATAAAAATGAAAAATTGAAGAAAATAAAAAAAATTGACAATTTTTAAAAAATAAAAAAGGGTGGGAAATGCAGCTATAATCTCTCCGTGTGGACAAAGCAGGGTGTTTCAGTTGTTCCTAGGTGTATTTTGGTCTGTGTGTTAGAGGATACTATGTCCCAAAATTACTAGGAAAGTAAAACTTGCATATATAAAAAGGTAAAACTGAGGGGCGGAGCAAGATGGCAGAGGAGTAGGAGACTTGGATTTCGTCTCCTCTCAGGAATTCAGCTGGATAGGGATCAAACCATTCTGAACACCTACAAACTCAACAGGAGATCGAAGAAAAGAAGAGCAACAACTCTCTCATCAGAAAAGCGACCACTTTCTGGAAGGTAGGACGTGCGGAGAAGTGAATCCGAGGCGATATTCGGGAGGATAGACAGCGGGGGAGGGGCCTCCGTCACCCGCTTCTGGCAAGTGATAGAATCACGGAGCACAAAATCGGAACTTTTAAAAGTCTGCTCCGCCGAGGGACGTCACTCTGGTGGCTAAGCGGGGGGTGGAACCCTCCGGGACAGTGTGGTCTCAGGACCCTCGGGGTCACAGAAAGACTGGGGGTGCCTGAGTGTGGCAGAGCTCCCAGGTAATGGAGCAGGGAAGCCGGCTGCAGAGGCGGAGCTCAGGCGCGGGCTCTCAGCTTGGGGTTGCCATAAACCGTGATCCACAGCACAATCGGGGCACTGCTCCTCCAGCAGGGACCCAACAAGTGGCAGATCCAGGGAGACTCACCTTTCTCCCCCAGGAGGAGCCGCGCGGGAGTGCACCGCAGGGATCTGCTGGGTTTGGAGACTCCACCCCGGGTTGGGTGCCAGAGAGAGAAACGCGCGGTCACAGGCCGGGTGAGCACGGAGTGCAGCCGGCGACCAGGGAGACAGGAGTGACTGACGGCTTTTCTTTGGGGCTCACTGAGGAGCAGGGCCCCAAGTTCTCGGCTCCTCCGGGGTGGAGATTGGGAGACCGCCATTCTCACTCTCTGCCTCTAAAGCTGTATGGAAAGCTCGCAGGGAACAAAAGCTCCAGAGAGCAAACCCGAGCAGATTACTTAGCTCGGAGGGGGCAAGGGTGGGGCAATTGTGCCTCCGGCAGAGACATTTGGAAACCACGGCAACAGGCCCCTTCCCAGAAGATCAGCGAGAACAGCCAGCCAAGACCAAGTTTACCCATCAATGAGAACGGCAGAACTCCAGCACTAGGGGAATACTGCACATAGAATTCATGGCTTTTTTACCATGATTCTTTAGTCTTTCAAAGTTAATTTTTTTTAACTGTCTTTTTTTCTTTTTGAATTTTTCTTTTTCCCTTTTTCAACCAATATCTTATCAATCCCTTTTTTTAAAAAAAAAAAACACTTTTATTTTTCATTTTTAGAGTCATATTCTATCCCTTCATAGTAGGTACCCGTATTTTTGGCTTATATATATATATATATATATATATATATATATATATATATATATATATATATATAAGTTGTTCTCTATTTAAAAAAATTTTTTTTAAAAGATTTTATTTATTTGACAGAGAGAGACACAGCGAAAGAGGGAACACAGGCAAGGGGAGTGGGAGAGGGAGGAGCAGGCTTCCCGCCGAGCAGGGAGCCCAATGCGGGGCTCGATCCCAGAACCCTGGGATCATGACCTGAGCCAAAGGCAGACACTTAACGACTGAGCCACCCAGGTGCACCCTCTCTTTAAAATTTTGAGATAGTTTCTTCTAACAGATTAAAATATACCCTAAATCTCTAGTATATGGTGCTTTCTATTCCCCTGCCTGATCACATCCGCTCCCCTTTTTTTTTTCTTTTTTCTTTTTTTAAATCCTCTTCTTTTTTTTTCAAACTTCTTATCAATTCCTTTTATAAAATTTTGTATAATTTCCATCTTTACATTCATATTCCATCCCTTCATCATATCAACCCTTATTTTTGTACATATATAAGTTTTTCTTTCTTTAAAATTTTGGGAGGCACTTTCTTCTAAAAGACCAAAATATACCCCAAATCTACTGTGTGGCACTGATCTATATACCAGCCTGATCATATTTGATCACATTCTGGTTTGTTGTTGTTGTTGTTGTTGTATCGTTTTGTTTGTTTTTGTTTTTATCTTTATCTTTTTCTTTTTTTTCTTTTTCTTTTTTCTCTCTTCCCCTTTCTTTTCCCACTGCTTCAGGTCTTTTCTGATTTGTTTAGAGTATATTTTCTGGGACATTGTTACTCTGCTATCATTCTGTTCTCTCATTAATCTGTTCTCCTCTGCACAAAATGACAAGATGGAAAAAATCACCTCAACAAAAAGAAAAAGAGGTAGTACCGACTGCCAGGGACCTACTCAATACGGACATTGGTACGATGTCAGATCTAGAGTTCAGAATCATCACTTTAAAGATACTAGCTGGGCTTGAAAAAAATATGGAAGTTATTAGAGAAACCTTTCTGGAGAAGTAAAAGAACTAAAATCCAACCAAGTAGAAATCAAAAAGGCTATTAATGAGGTGCAATCAAAAATGGGGGCGCTAACTGCTAGAATAAATGAGGCAGAAGAGAGAATCAGTAATATAGAAGATGAAATGATGGAAAATAAAGAAGCTGAGAAAAAGAGAGATAAACAACTACTGGATCATGAGGGCAGAATTCGAGAGATAAGTGATACCATAAGACGAAACAACATTAGAATAATTGGGATCCCAGAAGAAGAAGAAAGAGAGGGGCAGAAGGTATAATGGAGCAAATTATAGCAGAGAACTTCCCTAATTTGGGGAAGGAAACAGGCATGAAAATCCAGGAAGCACAGAGAACCCCTCTCAAAATCAATAAAAATAGGTCAACACCCCGACATCTAATAGTAAAACTTACAAGTCTCAGAGACAAAGAGAAAATCCTGAAAGCAGCTCAGGAGAAGAGATATGTAACCTACAAGGGTAGAAACATTAGATTGGCAACAGACTTATCCACAGAGACCTGGCAGGCCAGAAAGGACTGGCAGGATATATTCAGAGCACTAAATGAGAAAAATATGCAGCCAAGAATACTCTATCCAGCTAGGCTGTCATTGAAAATTGAAGGAGAGATAAAAAGCTTCCAGGACAAACAAAAACTAAAGGAATTTGCAAACACAAAACCAGCCCTACAGGAAATATTGAAAGGGGTCCTCTAAGCAAAGAGAGAGCCTAAAAGCAACATAGACCAGAAAGGAACACAGACAATATACGATAACAATCACCTTACAGGCAATACAATGGCACTAAATTCCTATCTTTCAATAGTTACCCTGAATGTAAATGGGCTAAATGCCCGAATCAAAAGACACAGGCTATCAGACTGGATTAAAAAACAAGACCCATCGATATGCTGTCTGCAAGAGACTCATTTTAGAACCAAAGACACCCCCAGATTGAAAGTGAGGGGGTGGAAAACCATTTACCATGCTAATGGACACCAAAGGAAAGCTGGGGTGGCAATCCTTATATCAGACAAATTAGATTTTAAACCAAAGACTATAATAAGAGATGAGGAAGGTCATTATATCCTACTTAAAGGATCTATCCAACAAGAAGATCTAACAATTGTAAATATCTATGCCCCTAACATGGGAGCAGCCAATTATATAAGGCAATTAATAACAAAAGCAAAGAAACACATCGACAACAATACAATAATAGTAGGGGACTTTAACACCCCCCTCACTGAAATGGACAGATCGTCTAAGCAAAAGATCAACAAGGAAATAAAGACTTTAAATGACACATTGGACCAAATGGACTTCACAGACATATTCAGAACATTCCACCCCAAAGCAACGGATACACATTCTTCTCTAGTGCCCATGGAACATTCTCCAGAATAGATCACATCCTAGGTCATAAATCAGGTCTCAACCGGTACCAAAAGATTGGGATCATTTCCTGCCCTTTTTCAGACCACAATGCTTTGAAACTAGAACTCAATCACAAGAGGAAAGTCAGAAAGAACTCAAATACATGGAGGCTGAAGAGCATCCTACTGAAGAATGAATGGGTCAGCCAGGAAATTAAAGAATTAAAAAAATACAAGGAAACCAATGAAAATGAAAACACAACTATTCAAAATCTTTGGGATGCAGCAAAGGCAGTCCTAAGAGGAAAGTATATAGCAATACAAGCCTTTCTCAAGAAACAAGAAAGGTCTCAAGTACACAACCTAACCCTACACCTAAAGGAGCTGGAGAAAAAACAGCAAATAAAGCCTAAACCCAGCAGGAGAAGAGAAATCATAAAGATCCGAGCAGAAATCAATGAAATAGAAACTAAAAGAACAGTAGAACAGATCAACGAAACTAGGAGGTGGTTCTTTGAAAGAATTAACAAGATTGATAAACCCCTGGCCAGACTTATCAAAAAGAGAAGAGAAATGACCCAAATCAACAAAATCATGAATGAGAGAGGAGAGGTCACAACCAATACTAAAGAAATACAAACAATTCTAAGAACATATTATGAGCAACTCTAGGCCAGCAAATTAGATAATCTCGAAGAAATGGATGCATTCCTAGAGATGTATCAACTACCAAAACTGAACCAGGATGAAATAGAAAACCTGAACAGACCTATAACCACTAAGGAAATTGAAGCAGTCATCACAACTCTCCCAACAAACAAAAGCCCAGGGCCAGATGGCTTCCCAGGGGAATTCTACCACACATTTAAAGAAGAATTAATACCTATTCTTCTGAAACTGTTGCAAAAAATAGAAATGGAAGGAAAACTTCCAAATTCATTTTATGAGGCCAGCATTACCTTGATCCCAAAACCAGACAAAGACCCCATCAAAGAGGAGAATTACAGACCAATATCCCTGGTGAACACGGATGCAAAAATTCTCACCAAAATACTAGCCAATAGGATCCAACAGTACATTAAAAGGATTATCACCATGACCAAGTGGGATTTATCCCTGGGCTGCAAGGTTGGTTCAACATCCACAAATCAATCAATGTGATACAATACATTAACAAAAGAAAGAACAAGAGTCATATGATCCTCTCAATAGATGCAGAAAAAGCTTTTGACAAAGTATAGCATCCTTTCTCGATGAAAACTCTTCAGAGTATAGGAATCGAGGGTACATACCTCAATATCATAAAAGCCATCCATGAAAAACCTACAACGAATATCATTGTCAATGGGGAAAAACTGAGAGCTTTCCCCCTAAGGTCAGGAACGCGGCAGGGATGTCCACTATCACCACTGCTATTCAACATAGTATTGGAAGTCCTAGCCACAGCAATCAGACAACAAAAAGAAATCAAGGGCATCCAAATTGGCAAAGAAGAAGTCAAACTCTCACTCTTTGCAGATAATATGATACTTTATGTGGAAAACCCCAAAGACTCCACCCCAAAACTGCTAGAACTCATACAGGAATTCAGTCAAGTGGCAGGATATAAAATCAATGCACAGAAGTCATTGGCATTCCTATACACCAAGAACAAGACAGAAGAAACAGAAATTAAGGAGTCGATCCCAGTTACAATTGCACCCAAAACCATAAGATACCTAGGAATCAATCTAACCAAAGAGACAAAGGATCTGTACTCAGAAAACTATGAAATACTCATGAAAGAAATTGAGGAAGACACAAAGAGATGGAAAAACGTTCCATGCTCATGGATTGGAAGAACAAATATTGTGAAGATGTCAATGCTACCTAGAGCAATCTACACATTCAATGCAATCCCCATCAAAATACCATCCACTTTTTTCAAAGAAATGGAACAAATAATCCTAAAATTTGTATGGAACCAGAAAAGACCCCGCATAGCCAAAGGAATGTTGAAAAAGAAAAGCAAAGCCGGCGGCATCACAATTCCGGACTTCCAGCTCTATTACCAAGCTGTCATCATCAAGACAGCTTGGTACTGGCAGAAAAACAGACACATAGATCAATGGAACAGAATAGAGAGCCCAGAAATGGACCCTCAACTCTATGGTCCACTCATCTTTGACAAAGCAGGAAAGAATGTCCAATGGAACAAAGACAGTCTCTTCAACAAATGGTGTTGGGAAAATTGGATATCCACATGCAGAAGAATAAAACTGGACCATTTCCTTACACCACACACATAGACTCCAAATGGTTGAAAGACCTCAATGTGAGACAGGAGTCCATACGAATCCTAAAGGAGAACACAGGCAGCAACCTCTTTGACCTCAGCCGAAGCAACTTCTTTCTAGAAACATCGCCAAAGGCAAGGGAAGCAAGGGCAGAATGAACTATTGGGACTTCATCAAGATAAAAAGCTTTTGCAAAGCAAAGGAAACAGTCAACAAAACCAAAAGACAACCGACAGAATGGGAGAAGATATTTGCAAATGACATATCAGATAAAGGGCTAGTATCCAAAATATATAAAGAACTTATCAAACTCAACACCCAAAGAACAAAGAATCCAATGAAGAAATGGGCAGAAGACATGAACAGACATTTTTCCAAAGAAGACATCCAAATGGCCAACAGACACATGAAAAAGTGCTCAATATCGCTCGGCATCAGGGAAATCCAAATCAGAACCTCAATGAGATACCACCTCACATCAGTCAGAATGGCTAAAATTAACAAGTCAGGAAATGACATATGTTGGTGGGGATGTGGAGAAAGGGGAACCCTCCTACACTGTTGGTGGGAATGGAAGCTGGTGCAGCCACTCTGGAAAACAGTATGGAGGTTCCTCAAAAAGTTGAAAATAGAGCTACCATAGGATCCAGCAATTGCACTACTGGGTATTTACCTCAAAGATAGAAAAGTAGGGATCTGAAGGGGTACGTGCACCCCGATGTTTATAGCAGCAATGTCCACAATAGCCAAACTGTGGAAAGAGCCAAGATGTCCATCAACAGATGAATGGATAAAGAAGAAGTGGTATATATATACAATGGAATATTAGGCAGCCATCAAAAGGAATGAGATCTTACCATTTGCAACGACGTGGCTGGAACTGGAGGGTATTATGTTGAATGAAATAAGTCAAACAGAGAAAGACATGTATCATATGATCTCACTGATATGAGGAATTCTTAATCTCAGGAAACAAACTGAGGGTTGCTGGAGTGGGGGGTGGGGTGGGAAGGATGGGGTGACTGGGTGATAGACACTGGGGAGGGTATGTGCTCTGGTAAGCGCTGTGAATTGTGCAAGACTGTTGAATCTCAGATCTGTACCTCTGAAACAAATAGTGCAATATATGTTAAGAAGAAAAAAAGAATAAGAAGAACGTAGTGGGAGGGGAAGAATGAAGCGGGGGAAATTGGAGGGGTAGATGAACCATGAGAGACGATGAACTCTGAAAAACAAACAGGGTTCTAGAGGGGAGGGGGTTGGGAGGATGGGTTAGCCTGGTGGTGGGTATTGAGGAAGGCACATTCTGCATGGAGCACTGGGTGTTATGCACAAACAATGAATCATGGAACACTTCATCTAAAACTAATGATGTAATGTATGGGGATTAACATAAGAATAAAAATAAATAAATAAAAAATAAAAAGGTAAAACTGAGTGGAGTGAAACAGGGCTAAAATAAAGCATATATCTATAAAATATACGTGTGTAAAAATACAAGTTCAAAACGCAAGTATAAAAAATAGTTCGTATAATAGACATCTTGTTGAAATGAGGAGTAGGTATAAACAAAAACATGGCAGGGGAAAACGGCATAAGAAAAGGAAAAAGAGAGAGAAAAGGAGAAGTATATCTGTAAAATAAACAAGTCGTGAGGCCACACCTGGAGCTCAATATAAATTTCCCCTGGTGTTAGGATTTTACAGGCTTATAGGATCCAAAGGATTTTCATCCACCTGTTCTTCCAGCCTGTCTTCTGGGGGAGGGGCCTGCTGAACTGTTTCTTAGATAACCCTGCCTGTGAGAAGTTGCCCCACCCCCTGTCAGGGGGATGGGCTCAGTGGAAACCGGTCTTCTGAGACTTTTTTGTTCCCTGCGGCTTTTCTGTACCTCTTCAGGGGATCAGAGGAAAATAGCAGCAACCAAACCTCTGGCCCACAGCAGAAAATACGCAGTCTGCCAGCTTTAATAAACTCTCCAAGATAGTCTCCACCTCTGCTTGTGCTGCTGAAAACTGCAGCCTCCTGTGGTGCACACCCACAGCTACTCTCTCAGAAGTGTTTTCAGGGGCCCTGGGAGAGCCTCTACCCTTTGTGCTTCTAAGACCATGAGTGACTGTGGGCTCACATGCACACCCGAAGCTCCGGGATCAGGTATGGGTTCTGCTCTAAAGCCTTTTCCTGGCACTATTGGTCTGTGAATTTTTGCCTGGTCATGGGAACAGGTTCCAGATTTTTTCAGGCTGTTGGAGGAAAAAGCAGATATCGACCCGCCCAGTTCACAGTTTCTGGCGATCCAAGCTGAGAGTCCTTTCCTGGGCTCACTGATCCTAACCTGCTTCGTGGCTCCAATGCTTGGGCCCTCTACCATTTCAGGAATCTCCTTTTGTTCTGTAGTCCCTCATAATCTGAGACCACAATGGCTTACCTAGAATTCTGCCTTTTCATTTCCAAAGCCCCCTTCAGAGAGGGTTGTCTCTTACTAGAGCAGATTTGTAAGGGTTCTAATTTTGTGCTCCAGTGTTATATCACATTCCAGGTGCCACTTTATGGTGACTCCATCTCCCTTCTGTTTATCTTCTGACATCTCCCCACAGATTCACGACTCCACATGTCCTACCTTGCTGAAAGCAGTCACTTTTCTGCTTGAAATAATTTTCTACAGAAATCATTTGCATTTCTATACACTAACAATGTGACTGAAGAAAGAGAAATTGAGGAATCGATCCCATTTACAATTGCACCCAAAACCATAAGAGACCTGGGCATAAACCAAACCAAAGAGGTAAAGGATCTGTACTCTAGAAACTAAAGAACACTGATGAAAGAAATTGAGGAAGACAAAAAGAGATGGAAAAACATCCCATGCTCATGGATTGAAAGAATCAACATTGTAAAATTGTCTATGCTGCCCAGAGCAATCTACAAATTCAATGCAATCCATATCCAAATATCATTGACATTTTTCACAGAGCTGGAACAAACAATCCTAAAATTTTATGGAACCAGAAGAGACCTCAAATAGCCAGGGGAATGTTGAAAAAGAAAACCAAAGCTGGGGGCATCACATTTCTTGACTTCAAGCTCTATTACAAAGCTGTGATCATCAAGACAGCATGTTATTGGCACAAAAACAGACACAAAGATCAGTGGAACAGAATAGAAAACCCAGAAATGGACCCTAATCTTTGACAAAGCAAGAAAGAATATCCAGTTGAAAAAGACAGTCTCTTCAATAAATGGTGCTGAGAACATTGTACAGCCACATGCAGAAGAATGAACCTGGACCATTCTCTTACCCAATACACAAAGATAAACTCAAACTCAAAATGGATGAAAGACCTAATGTGTGACAGGAATCCATCAAAATCCTAGAGGAGAACACAGGCAGTGTGTTCAACCTCAGCCACAGCAACTTCCTGCAAGATACATCTCTAAAGGCAAGGGAAACAAAAGCAAAAATGAACTATTGGAACTTCATCAAGATAAAAAGCTCCTGCGCAGCAAAGGAAATAATCAGTAAATCTAAAAGGCAGCCTACGGAATGAGAGGATATATTTGCATATGACACTACAGATAAAGGGTTGGTATTCAAGATCTATAAAGAACTTATCACAGTCAACACCCAAAAAGCAAATAATCCAGTCAAGGAATGGGCAGAAGATATGAATAGACATTTTACCAAAGAAGACACAGATGACTAACCGACTCATGAAAAGATGCTCAATGTCACTCATCATTGCATCAGAGAAATGCAAATAAAAACTACAATGAGATAGCACCTCATACGAGTCATAATGGCTAAAATTAACAACACAGGGAACAACAGATGTTGGCAAGGATGTGGAGAAGGGGAACCCTCTTGCACTGTTGGTGAGAATGCAAGCTGGTACAGTCACTTTGGAAAACAGTATGGAGTTTCCTCTGGATGTTAAAAATAGAGCTACCCTATGACCCAGTGATTGCACTACTGGGTATTTACCCAAAAGATACTGATATAGTGAAAAGAAGGAGACCTGTACCCCAATATTCATAGCAGCAATGTCCACAACAGCCAAACTGTGGAAGGAGCCAAAATGTTCTTCAACGGATGAATGGATAAAGAAGATGTGGTTAATACAGACAATGGAATATTACTCAGCCATCATAAAGGTTGAATATCTACCATTTATATCAACATGGATGGAACTGGAGAGTATTAAGCTAAGTGAAATAAGTCAATCTGAGAAACACATTTATCATATGGTTTCACTTATACGTGGAACATAAGGAATATTGCAGAGGATTATAGGGGTGGTGGGGAACTGAATTGTGAGAAATCAGAGGGAGACAAACCATGAGAGACTTTTTTTTAAAAAACATTATTTTTAAAGATTTTATTTATTTATTTGAGAGAGAGTGAGAGTGAGAGAGAGAGCATAAGTGGGTGAAGGGCAGAGGGAGAAGCAGGCTCCCTGCTGAGTAGGGAGCCTGACACGGGGCTCGATCCCAGGACTCTGGGATCATGATCTGAGCTGAAGGCAGATGCTTAATCAACTGAGCCACCCATGCCCCCCAGGATGAGAGACTCTTGACTCTGGGAAACAAACTGAGGGTTGTGTAAAGGGAGGTGGGTGGGGGGATCAGGTAACTGGGTAATTGTCATTAAAGAGGGCACATGATATGATGAGCACTATGTGATATATTCAAGTAATGAATCTTTGAACATTATATCAAAAACTAATGATGTTCTATGCCTTGGCTAATTGAATTTAAATAAAAAAAAAAATAAATGGAGGAGGGGAGGAGCAAGATGGCAGAGGAGTAGGAGACCTAAATTTCGTCTAGTCCCAGGAGTTCAGCTAGAGAGCTATCAAACCATTCTGAACACCTATGAACTCAAGAGATCGAAGAAAAGAATAGCAGCAACTCTGAACAGAAAAGCAACCACATTCTGGAAGGTAGGACCTACAGAGAAGTGAATCTGAGGTGATATTCGAGTAGATAGATGGCGGGGGGTGGGGGGGGGAGGAAACCTCTGTGAGGCGGCTACCGGCAAGTGATAGAGCAGTGGAGCACAAAATCAGAACTTCTAGAAGTCGGCTCCACTGAGGGACGTTGCTCCAGTGGCTAAGCAGGAGGTGGAACCCTCACTGGGACAGGGTGGTCTTGGGACCCTTGGGGTCACAGAAAGACCGGGGGTGGCTGGGTGTGACAGACCTCCCAGGGATCAGAGCGGGGAAGCCAGCTGCAAAGACAGGGCCAAGGAGTGGGCTCTCAGCTTGGGGTTGCCATAAACTGTGATCCACAGAACAGTAGGGCCACTGCTCTTCCAGCAGGGACCCAACAAGCGGCAGATCCAGGGAGACTTCCCTTCCTCCCCTGGGAGGAGTGGCGCGGGAGTGCACTGCAGGAATTGGCTGGGTTTGGAGATTCCAAACAGGATGCCAGAGATAGAAATGCTCGGTTACAGGCCAGGTGAGCACGGAGTGTGGCCAGAGACCAGGGATTCAGGAGTGATTGACTGCTTTTCTCTGGGGCCCCACTGAGGAGAAGGGCCCCAAGTTCTCGGCTCCTCTGGGGCTGAGATTGGGAGGCTGCCATTTTCACTCTCATCCTCCAAAGTTGTACAGAAAGCTTGCAGGGAACAAAAGCTACCCAGAGCAAACCTGAGCAGATTGCTTGGCAAGGGCGGAGCAATTCCGCCTCCGGCAAAGACATTTGAGAATCACTGCAATAGGCCCCTCCCCCAGAAGATCAGCAAGAACAGCCAGCCAAGACCAAGTTACCAATGAGTGAGAATGGCAGAACTTCAGCACTAGGGGAATATAGCACATAGAAGTCATGGCTTTTTCCCCATGATTCTTTAGTCTTTCAAAATTAATTTTTAAAATTTTTAAATTTTTCTATTTTTTGTGCATTTTTCTTTTTCCCTTTTTTAACCAACATCTTGTCAATCCCTTTTTAAAAAAAATCTTTTTTATTTTTCATTTTTAGAGTCATATTCTATCCCTTCATAGTAGTTAACCTTATTTTTGGTATATATACAAGTTGTTCTCTCTTTAAAGTTTTGAGATACAGTTTCTTCTAACAGACCAAAATATACCCTAAATCTCTAGTGTATGGCTTTGTTCTAGTCTCCTGCCTGATCACATTCTCTCCCTTTTTTTTAAAATTTCCCTTCTTTCTTTATTCAACCAACTTCTTATCAAATACTTTTATAAAATCTTTTATAATTTTCATCTTTACAGTCATATTCCATCCCTTCATTGTACTTACCCTTATTTTTGTACATATATAAGTTTTTCTTTCTTTAAAATTTTGGGAGGCACTTTCTTCTAACAGACCAAAATACCCTTAATATCTAGTTTGTGGCACTGATCTATTCACCAGCCTGATCATATTTGATCATATTCTTTTTTTTTCTTTTTTCTTTCTTTCCTTTTCTTCCCCCCTCCCCGTCCACCCCACCCCAGTTTCAAGTCTCTTCTTATGTGTTTAGTGTATATTTTTCTAGGGGTCGTTGTTACCCTGTTAGCATTTTGTTCTCTCATTAATCTATTCTCCTCTGAACAAAATGACAAGATGGAAAAACTCACCTCAAAAAAAAAAAAAAAAAAAAAAAGAAAAGAACGAGAGTCAGGACTGACTGCCAGGGACCTAATCAATACAGACATTAGTAAGATGTCAGAACTAGAGTTCAGAATGATGATTATAAAAATACTAGCTGGGCTTGAAAAAAGCATGGAAGGTACTACAGAATCCCTTTCTGGAGAAATAAAAGAACTAAAATCTAACCAAGTCGAAATCAAAAAGGCTATTAATGAGGTGCAATCAAAAATGGAGCCTCTAACTGCTAGGATAAATGAGACAGAAGAGAGAATTAGTGATATAGAAGACCAAATGATGGAGAATAAAGAAGCTGAGAAAAAGAGAGATAAACAATTACTGGATCATGAGTGCAGAATTTGAGAGATAAGTGATACCATAAGATGAAACAATATTAGAATAATTGGGATCCCAGAAGAAGAAGAAAGAGAAGGGCAGAAGGTATATTGGAGCAAATTATAGCAGAGAACTTCCCTAATTTGGGGAAGGAAACAGGCATCAAAATCCAGGAGGCACAGAGAACCCCCTTCAAAATCGATAAAAATAGGTCAACACCCTGACATCTAATAGTAAAACTTACAAGTCTCAGAGACAAAGAGAAAATCCTGAAAGCAGCTCGGAAGACGAGATCTGTAACCTACAATGGTAGAAACATTAGATTGGCAACAGACCTATCCACAGAGACCTGGCAGGCCAGAAAGGACTGGGGTGTATCTTCAGAGCACTAAATGAGAAAAAATGCAGCCAAAAATACTATATCCAGCTAGGCTATCATTGAAAATAGAAGGAGAGATAAAAAGCTTCCAGGACAAACAAAAACTAAAGGAATTTGCAAACACCAAACCAGCCCTACAAGAAATATTGAAAGGAGTCCTCTAAGCAAAGAGAGAGCCTAAAAGTAACATAGACCATAAAGGAACAGAGACAATATAAAGTAACAGTCACCTTACAGGCAATACAATGTCACTAAGTTCATATCTTTCAATAGTTCCTTTGAATGTAAATGGGCTCAGGTCCCAATCAAAAGACACAGGGTTTCAGATTGGATAAAAAAACAAGACCCATTGATTTGCTTTCTGAAAGAGATTCATTTTAGACCCAAAGACACCTCCAGATTGAAAGTGAGGGCATGGAAAACCATTTACCATGCTAATGGACATCAAAAAAAGCTAGGGTGGGAATCCTTATATCAGACAAATTAGATTTTAAACCAAAGACTATAATAAGAGATGAGGAAGGACACTATATCCTACTTAAAGGGTCTATCCAACAAGAAGCTCTAACAATTGTAAATATCTATGCCCCTAACATGGGCGTAGCCAACTATATAGCCAATTAATAACAAAATCGAAGAAACACATTGACAACAATACAATAATAGTAGGGGACATTAACACCCCCCCAATGAAATGGACAGATCATCTAAGCAGAAGATCAACAAGGAAATAAAGACTTTAAATGACACACTGGACCAAATGGACTTCACAGATCTATTCAGAACATTCCATCCCAAAGCAACAGAGTACACATTCTTCTCTAGTGCCCATGGAACATTCTCCAGAATAGATCACATCTTATGTCACAAATCAGGTCTCAACCAGTACCAAATGATTGGGATCATTCCCTGCATTTTCAGACCACAATGCTTTGAAACTAGAACTCAGTCACAAGAGGAAAGTCAGAGAGAACTCAAATACATGGAGGCTAAAGAGCATCCTAACTAAAGAATGAATGGGTCAACCAGGAAATTGCAGAAGAATTTGAAAAGTTCATGGAAACCAATGAAAATGAAAACACAACTATTCAAAATCTTTGGGATACAGCAAAGGCAGTCCTAAGAGGGAAGTGTATAGCAATACAAGGCTTTCTCAAGAAACAAGAAAGGTCTCAAATACACAACCTAACCCTACACTTAAAGGGATGGAAAAAGTACAGCAAATAAAGCCTAAACCCAGCAGAAGAGAAATAATAAAGATCAGAACAGAAATCAATGAAATGGAAACCAAACGAACAGTAGAGCAGATCAACAAAAATAGGAGCTTGTTCTTTGGAAGAATTCATAAGATTGATAAACCCCTGGCCAGAAAGTCAAAAAGAAAAGAGAGGGGTGTCTGGGTGGCTCAATCATTAAGTGTCTGCCTCCAGTTCAGGTTATGATCCTGGTTTCCTGGGATCGAGCCCTGTATCAGGCTCCTTGCTTGGTGGGAAGCCTGCTTCTCCCTCTCCCACTCCCCTTGCTTGTGTTCCTGCTCTTGCTATCACTCTCTCTGCCAATAAATAAAATCTTTAAAAAAAAAAAGAGAGAAACAACCCAAATAAATAAAATCATGAATGAAAGAGGCGAGATCACAACCAACACCAAAGAAATACAAACAATTATAAGAATATATTATGAGCAATTCTATGCCAGCAAGTTAGATAATCTGGAAGAAATGGATGCATTCCTAGAGATGTATCAACTATCAAAACTGAAGCAGGAAGAAATAGAAAACCTGAACAGGCCTATAACCACTAAGGAAATTGAAGCAGTCATCAAAAATCTCCCAAAAAACAAGTGCCCAGGGCCAGATGGCTTCCCAGGGGAATTCTACCAAACATTTCAAGAAGAATTAATACCTATTCTTCTGAAACTGTTCCAAAAAATAGAAATGGAAGGAAAACTTCCAAACTCATTTTTTGTGGCCACGATTACCTTGATCCCCAAACCAGACAAAGACCCCATCAAAAAGGAGAATTACAGACCAATATCCTTGATGAACATGGATGCAGAAATTCTCACCAAAATACTAGCCAATAGGATCCAACAGTACATTGAAAGGATCATTCACCACAACCAAGTGGGATTTATCCCTGGGCTGCAAATTGGTTCAACATCCACAAATCAATCCATGTGATACAATACATTAATAAAAGAAACAACAAGAACCATATAATCCTCTCAATAAATGCAGAAAAGCATTTGAAATAGTACAGCATCCTTTTTTTGATCAAAACTCTTCAGAGTATAGGGATAGAGGGTACATACCTCAATATCATAAAAGCCACCTATGAAAAACCCACAGCAAATATCATTCTCAATGGGGGAAAAACTGAGAGCTTTCCCACTAAGGTCAGGAACACGGCAAGGATGTCCACTATCACCACTGCTATTCAACATAGTACTAGAAGTCCTAGCCACAGCAATCAGACAACAAAAAGAAATCAAAGGCATCTGAATCGGCAAAGAAGTCAAACTCTCACTCTTTGCAGATGATATGATACTTTATGTGGAAAACCCAAAAGACTCCACCCCAAAACTGCTAGAACTCATACAGGAATTCAGTAAAGTGACAGGATATAAAATCAATGCACAGTGGCATTCCTATACACCAACAACAAGACAGAAGAAAGAGAAATTAAGGAGTCAGTCCCATTTAAAATCACACCCAAAACCATAAGATACCTAGGAATAAATCTAATCAAAGGGGCAATGAATCTGTATTCAGAAAACTATAAAATACTCATGAAGGAAATTGAGGAAGACACAAAGAAATGGAAAAACGTTCCATGCTCATGGATTGGAAGAACAAATATTGTGAAGATGTCAATGCTACCTAGAGCAACCTACACATTCAATGCAATCCCCATCAAAATACCATCCACTTTTTTCAAAGAAATGGAACAAATAATCCTAAAATTTGTATGGAACCAGAAAAGACCCCGCATAGCCAGAGGAATGTTGAAAAAGAAAAGTAAAGCTGGCGGCATCACAATTCCTGACTTCAAGCTCTTTTACAAAGCTGTCATCATCAAGACAGTATGGTACTGGCAGAAAAACAGACACATAGATCAATGGAACAGAATAGAGAGCCCAGAAATGGACCCTTAACTCTATGGTCCACTCATCTTCGACAAAGCAAGAAAGAATGTCCAGCAGAAAAGAGACAGTCTCTTCAACAAATGGTGTTGGAAAAATTGGACAGCCACATGCAGAAGAATAAAACTGGACCATTTCCTTACACCACATACAAAAATAGACTCAAAATGGTTGAAAGATCTAAATGTGAGACAGGAATCCATCAACATCCTAGATGAGAACACAGCATCCTCTTCAACCTCAGCCCGGGCAACTTCTTCCTAGAAACATCGCCAAAGGCAAGGGAAGCAAGGGCAAAAATGAACTACTGGGACTTCATCAAGATAAAAAGCTTTTGCACAGCAAAAGAAACAGTCAACAAAACAGAGAGGCAACCCACAGAATGGGAGAAGATATTTGCAAATGACATATCAGATAAAGGGCTAGTATCCAAAATCTATAAAGAACTTATCAAATTCAACACCCAAAGAACAAATAATCCAACCAAGAAATGGGCAGAAGACATGAACAGACATTTTTCCAAAGAAGACATCCAAATGGCCAACAGAAACATGAAAAAGTGCTCAGCATCGCTCGGCATCAGGGAAACCCAAATCAAAACCTCAGTGAGATACCACCTCTCACCAGTCAGAATGGCTAAAATTAACAAGTCAGGAAACGACAGATGTTGGCGAGGATGCAGAGAAAGGGGAACCCTCCTACACTGTTGGTGGAAATGCAAGCTGGTGCAGCCACTCTGGAAAACAGTATGGAGGTTCCTGAAAACATTGAAAATAGAGCTACCCTATGACCCAGCAATTGCACTACTGGGTATTTACCCCAAAGATACAAATGTAGTGATCCGAAGGGGCATGTGCACTCCAATGTTTATAGCAGGAATTTCCACAGTAGCCAAACTATATCCATCAGGCTGCATATTTTTCTCATTTAGTGCTCTGAATATATCCTGCCAGTCCTTTCTTGCCTGCCAGGTCTCTGTGGATAGGTCTGTTGCCAATCTAATGTTTCTACCATTGTAGGTTACAGATCTCGTCTTCCGAGCTGCTTTCAGGATTTTCTCTTTGTCTCTGAGGCTTGTAAGTTTTACTATTAGATGTTGGGATGTTCACCAATTTTTATTGATTTTGAGGGGGTTCTCCTGGATTTTGATACCTGTTCCCTTTCCCGAATTAGGGAAGTGCTCTGCTATAATTTGCTCCAATATACCTATGTCCTCCTCTCTCTTTTTCTTCTGGGATCCCAGTTATTCTAATACTGTTTCATCTTATGGTATCACTTATCTCTCAAATTCTGCACTCATGATCCAGTAATTGTTTATCTCTCTTTTTCTCAGCTTCTTTATTCTCCATCATTTGGTCTTCTATATCACTAATTCTCTCTTCTGTCTCATTTATCCTAGCAGTTAGAGGCTCCATTTTTGATTGCACCTCATTAATAGCCTTTTTGATTTTGACTTGGTTAGATTTTAGTTCCTTTATTTCTCCAGAAAGGGATTCTCTGGTATCTTCCATGCTTTTTTCAAGCCCAGCTAGTATTTTTATAATCATCATTCTGAACTCTAGTTCTGACATCTTACTAATGTCCATATTGATTAGGTCCCTGGCAGTTGGTACTTCTTCTTGTTCTTTTTTTTGAGGTGAGTTTCCATCTTGTCATTTTGTCCAGAGGAGAATAGATGAATGAGAGAACAAAATGCTAACCGGGTAATGACGACCCCAGAAAAATATACACTTCTAGAAAATGTTCGCTTTTCTGTTCATAGAGTTGCTGCTATTCCTTTCTTCGATCTCCTGTTTGAGTTTTTACGTGTTCAGAATGGTTTGATACCTATCTAGCTGAATTACTGGGACCAGACGAAATTTAGGTCTCCTGCTCCACCATCTTGCCACTCTGCATCTGTGTTTATCAGAGATATTGGCCTATAATTCTCCTTTTAGTGGAGTCTTTGTCTGGTTTTGGAATCAAGGTAATGCTGGCTTTGTAGAATAGTTTGGACATTTTCCCTCCTTTTCTATTTTTTGGAACAGTTTGAGAATAGGTATTATTTCTTCTTTAAATGTTTGGTTGAATGCCCCTGGGAAGCCATCTGGCCTTGGACTTTTGTTTGTTGGGAGATTTTTGATTCCTGCTGAAATTTCTTTGCTGATTATGGGTGTGTTCAAATTTTCTATTTTTTTCTGTTTTGGTAGTTTATATTTTCTTGGAATTTATCCATTTCTTTCACATTTCCCCATTTGTTGGCATATCGTTTTTCATAACATTCTTTTATGATTGTTTGTATTTCTGTGATGTTGTTTGTAATCTCTCTCATTCTTGATTTTGTGTCCTTTTTCTTTTTTTTTGAAGATTTTATTTATTTATTTGACAGAGAGACAGTGAGAGAGGGAACACAAGCACGGGCAGAGACAGAGGGAGAAGCAGGCTTTCTGCTGAGCAGGGAGCCTGATGTGGGGCTCAATCCTAGAGTCCTGGGATCACAAGCTGAGCCGAAGGCAGATGCTTAATGACTGAGCCACCCAGGCACCCCATCCTTTTTATTTTCTCTTTGATAAATTTGACTAGTGGTTTATTAATTTTATTAATTCTTCCAAATATCCAGTTCCTAATTTATTGATCTGTTCTACTGTTTGTTTTTTGGTTGTTTGTTTCTATGTCATTTATTTCTGATCTAATCTTTATTGTTTCCCTTCTTCTGCTGGCTTTAGTCTTCATTTGTTGTTCTTTTTCTAGCTCCTTTAGGTATAAGGTTAGTTTGTGTATTTGAGATTTTTCTTGTTTCTTGAGGTAGGCTGGTATATGGGCCTATATACTTCCCTCTTATGACTGCTTCTCTGAATCCCAAAGGTTTTGGACTGTCGTGTATTCATTTTCATTTGTTTCCATGTATTTTTAAAAATTTCTTCTTTAATTTTCTGGTTGACTCATTCATTCTTTAGTAGGATGTTCTTTAACCTCCATGTATTTGTGGTCTTTCCAAATTTTTTCTTGTGGTTGACTTCAAGTTTCATTAAGTTGTGGTCTGAAAAAAATGCATGTTATGATCTCAATCTTTTTTTATTTGTTGAAGCCTGATTTGTGACCCAGTATGTGATCTATTCTGGAGGATATTCAATGTGCACTTGAATAGGATGTGTATTCCACTGCTTTAGGAAGAAATATTGTGAATGTATGCCTTAAGTCCATCTGGTCCAGTGTGTCACTCAAAACATTTGTTTCCTTGTTGATTTCATGCTTAGATGATCCATCCATTGCTGTAAGTGGGGTGTTAAAGTCTCCTACTATTATTGTATTATTATCCATGAGTTTATTTTTAACTGATTTATATATTTGGATGCTCTGAATTTGGGGCCATAAATATGTACAATTGTAGATCTTCTTGATGGATAGACTCTTAATTATGATATAATGCCCTTCTTAATCTCTTGTTACAGTCTGGTTTAAAATATGGTTTGTCTGATATAAGTATGGCTACTCTGGCTTTTTTTGGTGTCCATTAGCATGATTGATAGTTCTCCATCCTGTTGCTTTCAATCTGCAAGTATCTTTAGGTCTAAAATGAGTCTCTTGTAGGCAGCATATAGATGGGTATTATTATTATTTTTTAATCCATTCTGATAGCCTTTTGATCGGAGAACTTAGTCTTTTTATTTCAGGGTAATTATTGATAGATATGAATTTAGTGCCTTTGTATTACCTGTAAAGTCATTGTTTCTGGAGATTTTTCTGTTTCTTTCTAGTCTTTGTCACTATTTTTTTTTTTTCCCACTGAAAGAGTCTGCTTTCATATTTGTTGTAGGGCTAGTTTGTGGTCACGAACTCCTTAGGTTTTGTTTGTCTGGGAAACTCTTTATCTCTCATATTCTGAATGACAGCCTTGCTGGATAAAGTATTCTTTACTGATTTTTCCCATTCAGCACATTAAATATATCATGCCACTTTTTTCTGCTCTGCCAAGTTTCTGTGGAGAAGTCTACTGCTAACTTTATTTGTCTTCCCTCATAAGTTAGGGACTTTTTTGTTTTGCTGCTTGTAGGATTTTTTCTTTATGTCTATATTTTCCAAATTTCACTATGATATGTCTTGGTGTTGGCCTGCTTTTGTTAATTTTGATGGGAGTTCTCTGTGCATGCTGGATTTGGATGTCTGTTTCCTTCCACAGTGTGATGGGTATTGAGGAGGGCATGTGTTGTGATGAGCACTGAGTGTTATATGCAACTAATGAATTGTTGAACACTACATCAAAACTAATGATGTACTGTATGTTGGTAAATTGAACATGAAAAAAAAAAGAATGTTTTCAGCTATAATTTGTTCAGATAAACTTTCTGCTCCATTTCCTCTCTTTTCTTCTGTTGAGAATTCCATGATACAAATATTATTATGCTTTATGGGGTCACTCAGTTCCTTAACTCTAGATTCATGATCCAAAATTTTTCTCTCCTTCTATGTTTCAGCTTCATTATTTTCCACAATTTTATTTTCTATATCACTTATCTGTTCCTTTACTTCTTCCATCCATGTGGTCATTACATGCAGTTGGTTTTGCATCTTGGTTATAGCATTTTTTAAATTTCAGCCTGACTAGTATTCAGGTCTTTTATCTCTGCAGTAAAGGACTTCCTCGTGTCTTCTATGCTTTTCTCAAGCCTAGCTAGTACCCTTATGATTTTTGTTTTAAAATCTGGATCAGGCATATTACTTATATCTGCTTTGATTAGATCCCTGGCTGTGGCCTTTTCTTGTTCTTCCTTTGGGATGAATTCTTCCCTCTTGGCATTTTGTCTAAGTATGCCTAATCTGCGTTAGGAAAGCCTGTTATGTTTCCTGCTACTGAGGCTTTATTAAGAAGAGGTCATACCAGCAATTCCACTGCTAGGTATTTACCCAAAGAATACAAAATTCCTGATTCGAAGGGGCACATGAACCCTGATGTTTCTAGTAGCATTATCAACAATAGCCAAATTATGGAAAGAGCCTAAATGTCCATCTACTGATGAATGGATAAAGAAGAGGTGGGGAATATACACACACACACACACACATATATAATGGAATATTACTCAACCATCAAAGAGAATAAAATCTTGCCATTTGCAACAGCATGGATGGAGCTAGAGTGTATTATGCTAAGCGAAATAAATCTGTCAGAGAAAGAAAAACCCCATATGACTTCACTCATATGTGGAATATAAGAAACAAAATAAATGAACATGGGGGAGAGAAAAAAAAAAGAGAAAGGGAAGCAAACCATAAGAGACTGTTAATGATAGAGAACAAACTGAGGCAGGTAGGCTTGGGATGGGCTAAATGGTGATGGGTATTAAGGAGGGTACTTGTGATGACCCCTAGGTGTTATACGTAAGTGATGAATCAGTAAATTCTACTTCTGAAACCAATATTACCCTATATGTTAACAAACTGGTATTTAAATAGAAACTTGAGGGGTGCCTGGGTGACTCAGTCAGTTAAGTGTCTGCCTTCAGCTCAGGTCATGATCTCAGGGTTCTGGGATCAAGTCCCATGTCTTGTCTTGGGCTTCCTGCTTAGCAGGGAGTCTGCTTCTCCCTCTCCCTCTACCCCCTCAGTTTATGCATTCTCTCTCTCTCTCTCAAATAAGTAAATAAAATCTTTAAAAAAAATAGAACCTTGAAACAAAACAAAATAAGACCAAAAAAAAAAAAAAAGAAGAAGAAGGGCATTTCATGAAGTGTTTCTGGTGTATGCTGTGTGCACTGTACTGTTGTGTTTTGGCTGCTGTTTCCCTCAGATCAGTCCTCTGCAGAGTTTCTCCTTGCCTGCAATGGGGAGTGCTTGGACCTTGGTCAGTGTGTGGCAAGTTTTAACTAGGTGTGCTTTGGTATGCTCATTAAAAGAGACGTGATCCTATTTCCACTAGAACTGAAGATTTGCAGCACTGTATGGTCAGTAGACTTGGTGTGTGGGGGGCGGGTTGTGCTGGTCTTCTTGGCGAGGGACTTGCTTCTCTGGTTCTCAGGCATACTTGCCCTAGTAAAGAAGCATCTGCAGAGCATAGGTGGTTGGGACTTGGTGTAGGCAGCTCAGGCCTCCCCTGTGGGTGCTGTGCTGCTCACTGAAGTCAGTCAGTGCTGATGGGTGGGGGAGATAAATGGTACCCGCCCTTTCCCTTGTTCCTGGAAAGGGGAGTTCACACCTGCCACTGTCTGGGAAGCCCTCACAGAAGAGCAAACAGTTTCCCTTTGTGTGTCCCAGTGTCCCTCAGATCCCGCCTTCACCCTGTTTGTATCCAGGCCATCTGCCTGCCCCACACCCCAGTGCCCCTGTGTTTTATATCAGGCACACTGGCTGAGTTTCAAAACTCCAAACTTTAGGGCCTGGGAGAGGCATGGACATATGCTGATTCTCTGGGGGAGGGTCTCACCATGCTGGGACTGGTGCTGGTTTGTCCCAGAAGGGAAGTTGCATTAACATGCAGGAGCTTGGAGTTTAGAGTAAAGTGCAGCAAACAGCTGGTGTCCAGGTTAGCTGCCTTCAGCAGGTGTCTCTGTCCTATGCTAAAGAGCTGGGCAGCACAATGGCACTTGGGGCTCTTTTGTCCTTTGAGAGGTGGTGCCACCTCTCCCAGATGCACTCCAAGGAGGGGGAAACTTGTCTCCCCATGTGTCTCAGGGGATCCTCAGATTGCTCCATCTGCTCTTGGGTCTCTGTTCTCTTTCTCCAAAGGAGCACCACTGCACCTGCTGGGCTCCAAGCTGGCCATGGTGCAGACTGCTGAAACTTCAGTCTTTGACCTCTGGTGGTTGTAAAATCTCATGATAATTAGCCCATCTTGTTTTCCTAGTGAATGGGTTTGGAAAAGTGTTTTTCTTGTGTGATCTCCTGTGCACTGCTTGCTCTGTGGCTCTCTCTCTCTCCCCCTCCTCTCTTTGTGAACCTCCTCAGCACCCATGATTCTTTTCTCCCCCAAGTCATGTCTCCACACCTCCTACCTTCATGGTGTGGCCTCTTCGCTCCCTCTAGTCATGTGCAGTTTGGTCTCTCAGTCCGCAGATCGATTTCTTGGGTTTCAGAATGTTTTGATAAATATCTAGCTGTTTTTGAGAGACAAGGCTATCTTAGGGTCCCTCTACTACTCTGCTATCTTAACTCCTCCCCCTTGCCTAATCTTGATGACCATGTTTTGGACTCAGAAAAGAGACTTTAACTCTGGGGACTGGAGCCCCAGAGCAGTTAGCCCTGTTGGAATTACACGCTTGAAACTAGATTGAATTCTGCACTTACAATGCCTTTCCTGGGGTACAAAGGGAGAAGGACATGGGTCAAAATCACACAGCTCATGAAAACCAGAAATAGAAACCAGCTCCATATTCTATATACTCTTATTGTCACCAACATCAATATAGACCCTTCCCTATTTCACCCTTTAATAACTCATTTAATATGTCTGAAATGGCATTATATTCCTAAATGAAAATTCCATTTGAATGAGTCACAAAGACATGGAAATCCTGTCCTTATACCCATGAGCCAATAGACACAGCCTTGGAAGCAACCTACAGGAAATAGTCTCATGAGTTGTCTGTTTTCAGCTGCCTTCTCTTGTTTTTTCTTCCTTTAGGTCTGACAATCTTTCTTAACTCTTCCCCATTCTAGCTGCTGTCTTTAGAACAAACAGAATAAAAGAATGAGGTCTATGCCCTAGGGGTTCCCAAGCTCCCATAGGGTTTCCATAGGTTTTCTTTAGAACAAACAGAATAAAAGAATGAGGTCTATGCCCTAGGGGTTCCCAAACTTCCATAGGGTTTCCAGATTTTATTTTGAAAAATATAGTAAAAGAAAAGCTAAAACAAACAAACAGACAAACAAACAACAAACAAAAAAACCAAAACAACCCAGCACTACCATTTGTCATCACCATCAAAGTGATTGGAAATTGTTTGTTACACCTTACTCAAGCAGGCCAGTCTTGCCTGCTGGTGGAAGAACATTCAGTCACAGGTTGGTAGGATGCAGCAGATAGCTACATCCAGAAAGAGCCTGAGTCAACTCACTTTTGTCCTGGGTCTCACAGAGGAAGCAGGAGGGAAGGAAGGTCCTGAAGGATCCTTCTTTCTTCTGCATCTATCCCCCCAATTCTCCCTAATTCCCGTCCTTCTGTCTCTTTTTATGAAGCCTCCACTCTTGTGTCTACTCTACCTCCTTCCCATTCCCCAGGGAAACTCAACTCCATTGCATCCCAAGGGACACAGAGCCTCATCATTTGTTTCCTTCTGGGGTCTCCCCAGTACCATCACTTTGGGCTCTGGCCATCTGCTAATGGAGGCTGTTTTCTGTCCAGGGTTTCTGGTTCTGATAAATGGAAGGATGAGCAGGGAGGTAGGTAAACAGATCCAATTCAGACTCCTCAATAGTGGAAATACCTGCAGTAGTTACCTCAGTCATTACTCGGAAGGCAAAAGTGAGTGTTAATATTCTTCCCAAGACAGTGTAATTCATTTATATCAAGAAAGTACATCTTCCCATCAACATGACTTTGACTCTGCTCCACTCCACATGGACATAATAACCTTGGCATGGTGTTTAAGGGATACTGCTTAGTCTGGCTCCCCTACCACACTCATTGGAAATGATGTAGCCAGTGGAAAATTGATTATTTCTCATGTTTTGTAGACAAGGGGCAGGAAATCACAACCGACTTCCCTCTAGGTATATATTACCTATTTTACCATCTTATAGATAAGAAAATTGTGACTCATGGAGAAAAGTTAACACATAGCTAGTAAATTGCACCCATCTGCCAACAAGCCCAGTGCTCTTTGCACCTCATCTAAGCTGCTTGTGAGAAGAACCAACATAAAATGTTGAAATGAGCTGAGGAGGGTGTGAATACAGACCTTTTGATTCTTCCATAAACTGGTGTTCCTTTGCTCAGTCCCTTAAGCAAGGCATATTTTTCTTCACCAATGAGCCTTTTTTGCTCATGCTTTTTGCCCTCTTCAGGGAGCCATCTGACCTCCTTTCCTTTTCTGGTCCCTTTTCAACTCTCAGAGAGGTCTCCCTGCCTCAACCCTATTCTTTCCTGCCTCAGCTACCATTTTGTTTCCATCACAACTCTTCAATTTGCAATTATCTTTATTTGTTTACCTTGTGTTCTTAAAATGTTTCCTTGTTTATTTGTAGCTGTTATCAGCTTAAAAATCTTAGGGAGGACAAGGAAATAATCTGTCTCATTAACTTTGTAACCCCACTATCCAGTGCTTAGTATAAAGGCAGTAACACATATTTGTTGAATAAATGAGGACATTTAGGTCTTTATTATCAGAGAAAGTATGAGGGTAAAGGGGCAGTCATTTTCATTGAGTGCTTTTTGTGTGTCAGCCACTGTGTGAGTCAGCATCTGTGTGAAATAACATTGCTCTCCTTTTGTTTTGATGGAGATGCTGAGAATCTTAAACAAGGTTACAGAGCTAATAACTGGTGTAGCCAGATGTCAAGCCAGGCCTGCTGTCTGTTGGTTTTTGTTTTTCCTCACCAGTCCAGGGGAGGTCCACCATAGTAGATCATGAAAACAAACTGGTTTTATAATGTTGGATGCAATAATTCTTCAAATAGGTTTTGTATTTAGAGCCTGGGGTTTTTAGGTAAATTGTTATATTGAAAATTTCCTGAGGTGATTATTGATTTAGTGCTAGACATGTTGCCTGCCACAAAGGAAGCCCAGGTAAACTGCCAGTGACTGAGTTAATTGGTAATAATGGCCAAATTTTCTTTTTTTTTCTTTTTATAAAGATTTTATTTATTTATTTGAGAGAGAATGAGAGAGAGCACATGAGAGGGGGGAGGGTCAGAGGGAGAAGCAGACCCCCTGCTGAGCAAGGAGCCCGATATGGGACTCGATCCCGGGACTCCAGGATCATGACCTGAGCCGAAGGCAGTCGCTTAACCAACTGAGCCACCCAGGCGCCCAATGGCCAAATTTTCTTAGGCTAAATTTATAATAGTGTATGCATTGTGCAAAGAGCATCATAGGTTTCCTCTCAATCTTTATGATTTCAGATGAGGAAACCAAGACTCAGAGAACAAGTAACTAGCTGTTTAAGCTCCATCAATTGGTAGGTGGCAGACGTGCACTCTTTTTTTCCCCTCAATTATGTTATTTTAATAACATAAATTAATTGTAGGTTTAATGGCTGTTTCTTCCTTCTACTGAGTTCACAGCTGGAACTCTCCCCCATCTGTTCATCCCTCCTGAAGCAAGAATGCTTCACCTTAGCCCCTGCCCTACATGGCTTTGTGTATTCCCCCAGGCTATGGTGTCACTGGTGTAAGCTCAGAGTGGCAGCAGTGGAAACCATTGTTTTTGGACCCCTTACAACATGATAGGTACATACTAAATGTCTGCCTGAGTGCTCTCTTCTAACCCTCAGAACAACTCTTAAGAAGTGGGTGGCATTGTTTTTTCCATTTGGCAGCTGGGGAACCCAAGACTCAGAGGATCATTATCTGGCACAGGGCCTGGACTGTTAGCAGGCTTATCTCTCAGAGCACTCACATTTCCCTGAGTGCTTTCTGCAGGTCAGGAATATGGGGAACAGTATGTTTAGTTTGCTTTCACATTTCCAAGCTGGAGGAATAAGCCAGTCAAAGAAAGCTCCTGCAAGTAAACACAGAGAGCAGGGGGAACATGGGTAGAAGTTCTCAATTGGAACACTTAGCTGAGTTTTTGGCTTGCACCCCTCTTGGAGTTTCTGCTCTGGCTGTCCTGCCTCAACCCTGCTCACCTCCATGTATTTATTCCAAAATGGAGTGGACTCCTCTGAGAGCTCACTTCCAAGCTTTGCTGATGGTTTAGGGAAACTCAGGAGAAGCTCATTTCCCACATGGATTTGAGGTTCACACCCCAGAAAGACTGTGCAATATCTGGGTGAGTTTTAGCTCTCCCCTGCTGAATGGTCATGGAGACAGCCAGCCTAGTTGTCTTATAAGGGGCTAATACAGCCACAGTGCCTGAAATGTGCTAAGTATCCTTAGTTAAGAGCAAAATTTAGACAGTGTGTTGAGACCTTGCTTCTCTTGGGTCCCTGGACTTCTTGGCTCATCAGAAAGAGGGTCTGCTTTAGGGGGTAGTTTTTTTATAATGCCTTATGACTGATCCCAGCCTTCTGGCTCTGATAGTCCCATGCTGACTACAGAGAGGAACAGGGAGGAGGAAAGTGGGTCAATATTCCCAACCCTGTGAGCAGAGACTGGCCCCACATGCCTTGTGCTGGAGTGGAAAGAATGTTGGCCCAGGTGTCTTAAGGCCTAGAGGAGAGGACTCTCTGGGGCTCAGCCTCCTCATCTGTCAAGGGGGGTTTATGATACCCATCTGCACACTATCTAGACCTCAGGATGGGCAAATCCAGGACTGCTGTGAGTGGTTGTGTGCAGCCTAGCTCAGGAACTGCAACCACATCACACGTGATCCATCAACCCTCATTGTTGTTACATGACATTAGAAAAAACACAGTGGGACGGGGTGAGGACTCCAGGAGGAAATAAATAACCAGCAACCATTTCTTCAGGGTCTGATGTTCCCATTTTACAGATGGGGAGCTCAGGCCCAGTGGGCCAGGTCAATAAATAACTTATTTATCAGGGACAAAAACTGGATTCAGGAAGCCGTTGGCCCATTTGCCTGGGTACCTGGGGCCTTCTGCAAAGGATTAATGTAGATTAGCCTGATTCTCCTCTCACTTCTCAGTGTGTTAGCAGAGTGGCCCCTGTAGCTGTTATTGTGTTTTTCAAGTCCTCCATCTTTGGCTGGGGAAAGCCCAGTGCACAGGGCCTTTCTCTCATCCACCTCCTATTGGCGGCTCCTGCTACCACCTCCCCCATCAATCTTGTCTGTGTGGTGTGGGGTGTGTGTGTGTGTGTGTGTGTGTGGTTTATGATGTGTGTGATTTGAGTGTGCATGAATGCCAGGGTGTGCATTAGTGTGTGTGAGTGTGTGTCTGAGGTGGCAGGGACAGCAGAAAGATGAAAAGTGCAGAGAACTCCAGTTTACACTCAATGCCAAGGGAACGCATGGCTCAGTGTGAAGGTGCTGGAAGGGGCTGACCTAGGCTCTCGCCAACAGTGGCTTCCCAGGCAGCTAGGCTGGTTGAAGTGCCTAGAGTGTTGGAGGTGGCCGCAGCGTTGGTTGTAGGTGGGCCCCTCACTTTGGTGTGTAGAGTATGCTGCAAGGGAGCATGGCCCCTTTACCCTGTGAGACTGTATCATGGGTTTACCCTCATCTTTGTTGGACTTAGAGAGGTTAAGACAGTGGCCCCAGAGGACCTGACCCCCATTTCCTGCGCTGCATGTGGCCTGATTATGAGTTCTGACTCTGCATGAGCTGTGTGACCTTGGGCAAGTCTCTTACATTTCTCTTTTGTGCCTTGGTTTCTTCATTTGTAAATGGCCTTATCAGGCTGGTATAAAGTGATGCTGTGATTTATTAACAGATACTGAAATACATTCAGTGGGCCAACATGAGACAATGTCAGGGACACACCTTGCTCTCTTGCATATTATGCCAAAGTCAGGCCTTAACCAAAGTTACACCCAATTTCTGGAGGCCTAAGAGAGTTGACCAACTGCACAGCTGCCAAAGGGTTAAGCCGCCTGTGGCCCTATGGCCTTTAGAGGCCAGTCTGACACAGAAGCCCCTCCCTGCAAGCAGTTTTGCTTTCTGATTGTTCAGTCACCTGCTATATAAGGCCCTTCACACACCTACTGTAATTCTGTGCTAGGATCCACTTTCTGCAGGGCGGTCTCCAGGCCAGACTCTGAAGGTAAGGGGCTGAAGCCAAGTTGTGTGTATGTGTGTGTGTGTGGAGGCGGGGGGCAGCTTGGGAGAAGCTGAAACCAAGAGAAGGGCATTGAGGGATGGCTGGGGTCCAGGTATTCTCATTGCTCTTGTTCCTTTAGCAGTGCTCAGGAGAAGGAAGGCTGGAGAGGAGAGGTGTGTGGGCTGGGGTTTGTTCTCTGCGTTGTGCTGGGTCCTTTTCTGAACTTGCCTGTGTATAAAAATGAAATCAGTTGTGGTAGGATTCTCTCAGAAAATATCCAATGATAGATGAGTGGTAAGGATTTTGCAAAGTGGTTTTTCAGATGCTACTTGTTCTCATTTTCCGTATGAGGCTTCCTGCCCCAACTGCCACCTCACTGGTTTCTCTTCTCAGAGGTGGAGAGCAGGGCCCACGGTCTTGCCACTTCTAGGCTCTGACTCTCTGTGCCGGATCCTGATCTCTGTGATCTAAAGCCTCCTTTATTTCCCTCTGAAAATGAGGCTAATTATCAGGTTTACACCATAAGGAGAAGTGATTTATGTTTCTGACATGTAGCTGTGGCCTCATTACCTTCATCTCTTTCCTTCCCTCTCCCTTCTCCACACTCACAAGGCTTGAGAGGCCCTTCCCAGGAGCTTTGGCCTCTGAACCTCTCTCCCTACTGGGGTTTCAGGCGTAGAGGGTGATCAGGCATTGGGGCATGCAGGATACAAGGCATGGAATATCTGCCACAAGTTCCAAACCAGATGTACTTAATTTTTCTCCTTGGGTTTCTATATGATGTGGTCCTTAGATAACAGATGGGCCCCTCTGCCTCCCCTGATTGAACTAGTTTCAAACTCTTCCTTTTCACCAACCCTTAATAAGTCAACTAAGAGGTATATGTGGTGTGTATGTGTGTGTGGTGTGTGTGTGGTGTGCTGAGGTGAGAGGTGGGAGGGAGGCTGGCTGCAAGTTCTAGGTGAAGGCCAGTTCTCCCTTGGTAAGTAGTAGCTGTCAGGGTGCAACTCAGTCTTGGAGCTGGAAGGATGCTGAATGAAGTCCCAGTCACCCAACCTAACAGGCTGGGTGAATTTGGACAGCTTTCCTTATCTCTCCATTGGCAGGTTTCTCACCTGCCAAGTGGGGCAATAAGCCACACTGTGCACTGGGACTTTCTGTAGTGAAGGGAATGTTCCAAAGTTGTGCTGGCCAATAAGTAGTCCCTAGCCAGGTGACTGAGAAACAAAATGTTTTGTTTTGTTTTTTTCTTTCATTCCTTCAATGAATCTAAATTTAAGTAGCCACATGAAGTTTGTGGCTGCCATTTATAGGATAAATGAGCTAACTCATTTAGGAGTTAGGACTCAACACAGTTAGGAGAAGGACTCAACACAGAGCCAGATACTGCCCCTCTTTGCTGCTTTGATACACGGGCAAGTTGAAATTCTGGGAGCTCTGATTCAGGATCCTAATGAATCCAGGTAACCTTTAGCTAATCAATGATTGGCGGACATCAGTCGGAGGTGTGCCGGGGCCTCTGGTTCCTTCCTGCAGCTCGAGGGTGTCCAGGCCTGGGGCCCTGGGAGTCACATCTGTTGGAGGCAGTGTGGGTGGTGGTTAGGGGCCTGGGCCAACCCCAACTCTAACACCTCCCAGGATTGTGACCTTGACTTGGAGTGGTTTATTTGATCTCTCTGGGACTTGATTTCCCCTATGAAATGAGGGTGATGCTAATAATAGTCCCTGACTGCTAGGGTGAAGGCATTACATGAATTAATGAACATAAAGTGCTCAGAATAGAGTAAGTGCTCAATAGGTGTCTGCCTATTGGGGTGGTGATGGCAGTGACAGAGCCCCTAAGTGACTTATGTGAATGTGGCAAGATATTAGCCAGAGGACTACATTATGCTCTGGGAGAGAAGAGCCCAGCTTTCTTCTTGGACCCCATTCCCAGTGGGGCTAGCAATCTTCTGCCTGCCCATGTTGTATCTGAAATGGCTATAGGAAATGCCCAAGCTGTGTTCTGTGTCTGTGTGTAGATTCTTCTGCAGGTATCCAGGACTGGGGAAAGCCTAGACCAGCACATGTATAAGGGCAGCATAGAAACTGCATCACAGCTCTCTGCTCCCAGCTGAGAATGCTGATTCCTTCTGCCACAAGGATGGGTTGTGTGCTGTGTGGAAGTATGACTGCAAGCCCAGGGGATGGTGTGCCCTGGCAGCCTTGCAAGCTCCCTGACTGTCTTCTCTGTGTCTCTTCAGGCATAAGGTTCTGCACCACAGTCCTCATCCTCGGGAGACACCAGGTCCTGCACCATGAAGGGTATCCTTGTTGCTGCCATCATTACAGCATTTGTGGTTGCAGCTGTAGGTGAGGGAACCCACTGACACCCTTTGGGAATGAAGACCTCTTTTTATACCTCATCGAAGTCTTCTCACTCTTGGTGTTCTGGGGTCCTGTCCCATGGCCTCTCATGTCAGGGTGTGGTCAGTGGAGAATATGAGACCCCTCTGTGCATACTGCCCTCAGAGGAGCCGCTCTGTGCTATGGGTCTTCCACTGGGAAATGGTGCACGGTGGGGGAAAGTAATGGGGGTGGCTCCATCTCACAGTCTCAGATTTGGGGGGTCCCAGAGGGAAAGGATGCCATCCAGACTATTCTTTTGCCCTGAGATGGATGTGGTGCTTTGTCCAGAGTACAGTCTATAAGTGTCTCCTGAATGTTGACAGTTCTGTCCATCGTGTCTCCCCAGAATCCCTACGTTGTGTGCAGTGTAATTCATTGACAAACTCCTGTGACAACAGCACCATCACTGAGTGTCCCTTATATGCCAGTGCCAGCTGTAACAGTTTCGTGACCAACTCTTCTTTAGGTGAGCCTGGGAAGCCATAACCCCCATTTCTGGGATTTGCATGGGGCAGGGGCTGGAGAGAGTGGCCAGGGAGGAAAGGAAGGCTGAGGGTGGGCTAGGTTGTGCAAGGAGAGAGATGGGGTCATGAAGACGCCTTCCAGAAGAAGCAACACACAGGAGTCAGATGAGAATGCAGGGGCAAGCAGACAAGCCCTTGTGGAATTGCTGCCCTTGACTGAAACCTCATTCTAGACCTATATTGGTGGATGTGAGAAGCAGGGGCAGCTCTTGGTTAAGTTGCAAAGCAGGCAATTTGCTCTGGGTACTTGCGTTCTTCCATCTTTCTGCCCCCCTTTCCTCCCCTCAGTACTCCTTCCTCTTCCAGATCCAACACGCTTTCACCCAGGGTGATTTGCTGGCAAGATTGTTACCTCTCTCCTGGAGCACTTAGATTTCTTATTAACTTTTTATTGTGGACATTTTCAAATATGCACAAAAGCAGGAAGAAGTGTATAATGAATTGCCATGTAACCACTATCCTGTGTCAAAAATTATCAACATTTTGCTTTTTTTTTGCGATGGTATTTTATTTATTTTTTATTTTTAGATTTTATTTATTTATTTGACAGAGAGAGACACAGCGAGAGAGGGAACATAAGCAGGGGGAATGGGAGAAGGAGAAGCAGGCTTCCCGCAGAGCAGGAAGCCCAATGCGGGGCTCAATTGCAGGACCCTGGGATCATGACCTGAGCCTAAGGCAGACGCTTAATGACTGAGCCACCCAGGCACCCCTTATTTTATTTATTTATTTGAAAGAGAGAGAGAGAGAGCGAGCACAAGTGGGAGGGAGGGGCGGAGGAAGAGGGAGAGGGACAATCAGACTCCCTGCTGAGCTAGGAGCCCCACACAGGGTGATCCTAGGATCTGGAGATCACTACCTGAGCTGAAGTCAGACAGTCAGAAGCTCAACCAACTGAGGCACCCAGGCGCCCCTGCAGTGGTATTTTATTTTATTTTATTTTATTTTATTTTATTTTATTTTATTTTAAGATTTTACTTATTTATTTGACAGAGAGAGACACAGCGAAAGAGGGAGCACAAGCAGGGGGAGTGGGAGAGGGAGAAGCAGGCTTCCTGCTGAGCAGGGAGCCCGACGTGGGGCTCGATCCCAGGACCCTGGGACCATGACCTGAGCCGAAGGCATACGCTTAACAACTGAGCCACCCAGTGCCCCAACAGTGGTATTTTAAAGCAAACTTTGATATCATGTAATTTCCCCTAAAAATACTTCATTATTTATCTCTGATAAGGACTTTTTTTTTCCTTTTTACATAACTACCATATCACTATATACCTAAGAACATTAACTGTAATTCTTTAATTTCCTCTATTAGAAGGCCATCTTAGAAATGTCCCAATTGTTTCAGATGTTGTGTTATAGTTGATGTGTTAGAATTCGGATACAAACAAAATCCCCACACAGCATTTTGCTGTTAGGTCTATTACATCTAATTTGTTTTATAATAACTACCATCACTTTTTGTTGTTGTTGTTCAATACCATTGATTTGTTGGAGCAACTGGAACATTTGTCTTATAGTTGTCCCATATTCTGGCTTTGGTTGATTGCTTCCTTGTGGTGTCACTTCTTTGTTCCCCTATTCCTGGTATTTTCCTGTAAATTGGACCCCTGCTGCTTGGTAGGACTGTCTTCAATAATGGAAATGTTTATATCCATGTTGTCCTATACAGTAGCCATACATGAGCTACTGGCCACTTGAAATATGGTTATATGACAGAAGAGCTGAATTTTAAATAGCCACATGTAGCTACTGGCTACCATTATCAATTGCTCTGGTCTGGAAACTTGACTGTATCCAGGTTTAACATCATATTGCACGTAGGACCATCATGTCTGCTTGGCTGTTTTTAGAGATGCTAAGACTGATCAGGGGGTTTGGAAAGTCAGCCTGAACCACCATTTCCAAGCCCCCATCAGTTTTTTTTTTTTTTAACTCAGTTGTCACTTTATTTATTTATTTATTTTTATTGACATATAATGTATTATTTGTTTCACAGGTACAGGTCTGTGATTCAACAGTCTTACACAATTCACAGAGCTCACCACAGCACGTACCCTCCCCAGTGCCCATCATCCAGCCTCCCCATCCCTCCTACCCCCTCCACTCCAGCAACCCTCAGTCTCCATCAGTCTTTGATCTGAAGTTTAGCCTGCATCTTTGCTCATCTCCAGCTAAAGGAAGGAACTACTTCACGGGGAAGGATTTTTCTGTGTGCCAGGAAACCCTCTCCAGTGTCTCTGAAATCACATTGACCTGAGGGTGTGTTTTCTGCTGTTGCCTGAAGCAGTCACTATTCAGGGTCTCTGCCCTTTCTGAAGCCTCCTACCCAGGGCTGACAGTCTGTGTTTCTCTTTGTGTAGGGGCAGCCAACATATACCAGGATAAAGCCTGCTCTGCGGAGAACTGCAGTGAAGGGAGAGACATGGTTGAAGCCTTCACTGTCCATGTGTCTGATAACGAATACTTCCATTTTATAAGCCAGTGCTGCCAAGGAAAGGACTGTAACACCACTGATGCTCTGGGTGGGTGCTGGCAACGTGCCTTCCTTCCTGTGTCCTCCCAACTCTCTCCCTTCCTTTGCCACCTGTGCTCCTCACTTTCTGGTGGACATCTCAAGTCCAAGCACTTCATTGCATATCTGGGTAACATCAACAGCTGACTTACAACAACGCTTGAAAAACAAATGGGAAAGTCAGCACTACTTTCATGCTTTCCTCTTTTCTCAGTACAGACAGAAATAATGGAAACTCCAAGTTGTATGGAATTAGATGCTTATTAGTATTTCTCAAACTTTGTGGTCTCAGGCCCTCTTTTAAGACTCCAAATCTTCAAAATTATTGAGGACTCTATAGAAATTTGATTTATGTGAATCATACTATCAATATTTACAGTATTAGAAATCTTAAAAATTCAAAGAATTTCTAAAAAATTTTAAAAATCTTTAGTTTTAGTTCACCAAGAAATAATAAACCCATTACATGTTAACATTAATAACATTTTTATATAGAAATAACTCTATCTTCCAAAACAAAAAAATACTTAGTGAGAAGAGTGGCATTTATTACATATTTTCTCAAAGCTCTTTAGTTTCTGGCTTAATAGAAAACAACTGAGTTCTCAGATTTGCTTGTGCATTTAGTCTGTTGCAATCTCTCATGCCATGTAGCCTCTCAAAAACTCCATTGAACATTCATGAAAGAAAGAGAGTGGAAGAGGCAAGGAACATCTTAGTATTATCATGAAAATAGTTTTGAATTTGTGGACTGCCCGAAAATGTTCTTGGAGATAACCCAGGAGTTCTTGGACTACAATTTGAGAACCGTTGGTCTATACCAAAGCTCTCTTTTTTTGACGAGAAGAAAACATGGCCAAAAGGACAAAGTTAAATTGCCTTAGTTCTAGAGTCCTGGTCATTAATAGCAGAGCTGGGTCTCAATATCATTTTGTATTAAATGCTAAATAATGGTGTATGTTCATTTATTCAGAGAAAGATTTAGTAATAGCTACACACCTATTGGCTGATATTCAGAATAGCAGGCTAATGTTGACATTGGTTGGTTTTATTTTTTATTCATTTTTTTTATTATGTTATGTTAGTCACCATACAGTACTTCAATAGTTTCTGATGTAGTGTTCCATGATTCATTGTGTATAACACCCTGTGCTCATTGCAGTATGTGCCCTTCTTAATATCCATCACTGGACATTGGTTGGTTTTAGATCAAAAGCTTACCTCTCCCTTCTCAGCCCAACACACCCACTGACCACAGTTCTTGAAGACTGGATGGTTTGTAAGGGGAGGTCTGTGCGGTTGTGTGCTGTAACTATATTGGTGGGATATGAGGTTAGGATCACTGGTGTCTTCGTGCATTTGTCTCATTCTCAAGATCTCTCTGGCCAGCAGCTTTGCTTGCTTGTCCCCTTCAGTACAAGGCAGTACCATGTTCTATGTTATAACTCTGTTCTAAATTAATGATTCTTATTCTACCAGCTCCTCCCCTGAAAGATGTGTCCAGCAACACAGAGTGTCGTGCCTGTCATGGATCTAATGAAAGTTCCTGTAATGTGCAACACAGGAAATGTTATAAAGAAGAACGGTGTGTCAATCTAGTTGCAGAATTTAAGACTGGTACGTCTTGGGGTTTAAATTCCGTTATGGGACTTGAGTTGAAAACATATTAAACCTTGGGCAATAAGTTCTGGGTTAGCAATAGAAGCCTGGGGGAGGTTAGTAGGATAAAAGAATAAAGTCAGAATGCCTTTGAGATAATGAGGCTGTTAATGTAGCCTTGCGCTGGTTGCTATTTCTGCCTCCTTAGTCCAGAACCATTCCTCCTGAGCTGTCCATCTCTTGAACCCTGTTCTCCTGTGGCTTATAATCAAGCCAGGCTCATTTAGTGCCTCATGTCATTCCCGGCATTTACTTTACTAGGTTGCATTGTTCTGTGGGTGTGTGTGGGTTTGACTTTTATTTCCTTTTATCCCTACATTTTTTTCTCTACCTGTCACTGAGAGGTGCTGGCTTATGACAACTTGGGTCACCTGACTGAAAGAGTCGGATTGGGCTTTAATATTCAACCAGTTGTTCTTTTCTACAGAAATAATTTGATATAAGCCATTATGAAATACAAATTAACTGGTATAAAATATAAAACTAATACATATATTATTCTTTAAATAGGCATATTTAAAGAATAATGTATTTATTAGTTAGGGTAAGTTCATTACTGTTAAAGAGCAACCTCTAAATCCTCTTCCTCAATGTAACAAATGTTTATTTCTTGCTCATATGGCAGTTTTTTGCAGGGTCCTGGGGCCTGTGTTCTTTCCATCTGGAAGCTCTGGCCCCCACCCACCCAGGACTTGGCCCCTCCCTGCTGTATTCTTTGCCTCTCACCAGCAGATGGGGGAAGATGGGGAGTGGAGGAAGGCAGGAAGGTTTTTACAGGCAAAGCCTGGAAGCACGTGCATCACTCTCTCTCACATTCCGTTGGCCAGGACCAAAACTTCACTGGAGGGTGGAAATGCAGTCTAATGGGGTTTAGTAGAGGTCCAGCAGGAAAGGAAGACACATGAAGCTAAAATGAACAGCTAGCCAGTCTCTGCCACAATATGGCTCAGAATAATAACAGTTTAAGAGCACCAACACCCAGGTACAATTTGATTTCAACGTTTATTAATGGCAATTGTAGTACTAGAAATCCATGCTTAACTGTAATTGCAGGTTTCTCAGTGGGGCCAAACACTTCAAGTATCTTGCACCTTTTTCAACTTAAAAAAAATAATGAAATTTATTTTTAGAACAGTTTTAATAAGTTCACAGCAGAATTGAGAGGAAGGTAGAGAGATTTCCCACATACCCCTGTCCCAACACATACATACCTCCCCCCCGTCAACATTCCCCACTAAAATGGTACCTACATGAATCCATGAACCTACATTGATGCATCATTATCATCCCGAGTCCAAGGTTTACAATAGGGTTACTGTTTATGTTGCATATTCTATGGGTTTTGACACTTGTAGAGTGAGTATAATCTACCATTACACAGAGTAACTTCACGTCCTAAAAATCCTCTGTGCTCTATTAATCTCTAACCCCTGGCAACCTCTGATCTTTGTATTCTCTCCATAATTTTGCTTTTATCAGAATATCATATATTTGGAATCAGATAGTCCGTAGCCTTTTCACTAGATTTACTGAACTTAATAATATGCATTTCAAGATTTTAAAAAAAATTTTAAACTCCCTAGGATGTCTACCCAGCTCTAAAGTTTAATTCTTAAGCTATGTCTGAGGATATGTGGGGAGGGGGTGCAGAGGGAGAAGCAGACTCCCTGCTGAGCCGGGAGCCAGATGTGGAGCTCCATCCCAGGACCCCGGGATCATGACCTGACTGAAGGCAGTTACTTAACCGATTGAGCCACCCAGGGACCCCAAGAGTTAAAGATATTTTTAAAACAAATAAACCAAGTGGTAGGATTTTTTTAAACTTTTTTTTAAAAGATTTTATTTATTCATTTGAGACACAGAGGTACAGAGAGAGAGAGCGAGCGTGAGCAGGGAGAGAGGCAGAGGGAGAGGGAGAAGCAGGCTTCCCGCTGAGCAGGGAGCCCGATGCGGGGCTCGATCCCAGGACCCTGGGATCACGACCTGAACTGAAGGCAGACACTTAATGACTGAGCCACCCAGACATCCCTATTGTATCTATTTTGTTGTTTTGTTTTGTTTTGTTAAGATTTTATTTATTTATTGGAGCACAAGTTGTGGCAGAGGGAGAGGGAGAAACAGACTTCCCGCTAAGCAGGGAGCCCGATGCAGGGCTGGATCCCAGGACCCTGGGATCATGACCTGAGCTGAAGGCAGACGCTTAACACTGAGCCACCCAGGCGCCCCATGCAGGGTTTGTTTCTTTGTTTATTTTTGCCCAAGGTCACTTTTTTTTTCACTACTCTAGATATGTGCCATGCAGCACGTTTTTCTAGCTCACTGTAATTCAATCTCCAGCACTGCTATTTGCTATAAAAAAGGAATTAATCGTTTTCTTCAAAGGGATTTGGAGGTTTCTCGTTCCTTCTCAGAACAAGTTTGTAGCCCTTCTGATAAGTAGCCAGTCCCCCCCTCCAGTGCCTTTCTCCCCCATGAACCTCCTGTTCTCCAGGCCTGTTTCAGTTGTAGCCAACAGAACACTGCTGACGCATAGTAGGAGCTCAAAACAGGTAGCTGCAGTCACAACCACATTTTGTTTGCAAATTCCCTTGGCCTTTTCCTAGGATCTGCACCTTAAAACAGTGTTAAACACAATATAATTCAGACTTAGAATTAAGATCACCTCCAGCTATTTTTCCCTTCTCAGAGAAAACTCAGGCAGAGAGAACTCAGGTCCAGAGAAGAGTGGGGGCGGAAAGCAGAACCTGGAGGAGGGGAGCCTGGGAGGAGTCCTTCCTGGATTGAGAGCACAGGGCCCCAGGGTGTCTGAGCCCATCCCTAGGTTTTATCACCTGCCGGCTCCTCAGGAAAACATTGGAGACTTGAGTCCCAGGCCCATTTCTGACCTTCATCTGTGAGGTCAGACCTGCATCCACCTTCTGGAGCCTCAGTTTCTTTTGGTTTTAGGTGGGGGAGGGCGTCTGGGCTCTGACCTTCATGGTTCCTCTGCCATTACCGTTTGGTGTTCTTGACCCTGGGCTCCTTCCTCCAGGCCCCTGTTAGGACCAGACCTAGAACAGGTTGCTGGGAGGCCTGTGGAGGGAGGAAGGGCGAGAGGGCTATGAAGTCCTTATTGTCTCCACAGCGTTGACAGAGACTAGGAAGCTCGTGCTGAGAGGCTGTTCCAACATCAGTAATTCCACCTGTCGGTTCCTGTCTGCTGAGAACCGGACAGTTGGAGGAGTCATCTTCCGGAAGTTTGAGTGTGTGGACAGCGCTAACTCCTCCTCGACTGCCCCCCCGCCCACCCCTCCTGCTAGCAGCTCCAGCGCCTCCTCAGCGCCCCCCTCCAACGAGCTCACCACCCCGGACACGGGCTCCAAAGCCTCCTTCACCCCTGCGGCCTTTGTCAGCCTCCTCCTGCTGGGGCTGCTCTTCTGAGATCCATCCTGCCCTCCACTGTTTCACCTCTCTCTCCCCTGTTAACCGTTCAGTAACTAGCAGCCATAGCCCTCAGCAAAGCCCTGCGACAGCCGCGTTTTCCTCCATTACTGCAGCTCTGTTCACGGGCTGGCCAAGTCTGTCCTCACAGGTTCCTTTGAGCTGCTACCCAGCATCACCTCCCAGTTCCTTGCATTTGAAGTCTGTGCACCTTAGTGTGTGGGCTCCCAGGACCTCCCAAATCCCTGCCCAACTTGCTTCTGAGAAACAGACCCTTTCACCCTGTTGGCATTTTCTGCCTACAGCCCTGCACTTCTGGGGACTGACCTGCCACTGTCCCCACCCACACACTGAGGGGTGCCATGCCTGTAATGCCCTGAGTTGACCCTAGCACTGTATCTGCGCCTTCAGTGATTGTCCTGGCTCTGGTCACAGGCCCACAGTGACATGGTCCACAAGACCCAAACAGGGGTGCAGAGGGGCTGCCGACTCCCCTGCCTAGCCTCCTAGGCAGAGACATAATGCCGTTGGTGCTCAGGCTGACCAGATATCGCATAGCCTTGTACAGAATGGAACATAGCTACAGAGCCCCAGTCCCCCTTCTCAGAGAACCTACAATCAAAGGCAGAGTTTTGACTCCATATCAGATACCCAGGGAGCAAGAAAGCTATTTAATACAATACGTACAGAAGTCCAGGTTTGACAAATAAAGTGGGCCTTGACCTGGACTTGGAAGAATGGCATTTTCTGTAATAAAAAATTTTAAAGGTGTAAACCAGTGTGTGTCTTTATTGTCCAGACTTGCTAACAATGCATCAAGAGCAAAGCCGCCAGACAGACAACCTGGAGGTAGCTCATCACCACATCCACGTTAACATGCGGTGTATTATTAGTTACAGGGGTAGAGTTTAGTGATTCATCAGTTGCATATAACACCCAGTGCTCAATATATCAAGTGCCTCCTTAATGCCCATCACCCAGTTACCAAACCAATCCCCCCATCCACCTCCCCTCCAGCAACCCTCAGTTTGTTTCCTACAGTTAAGAGCCTCTTACGGTTTGTCTCCATCTCTGATTTTGTCTCATTTTATTCTTGTTTATGTATTTATTTTATCTTTTTATTTCAAGATAATTTTAGACTTAACAAAAAATTGCAAAAATAGCACAGAGAATTCTAGAACCCCCTCATGCACCTTCGTCTCATGTTTGCATCTAACATAACACACTACAATTACTGAAACCAAGAAATTAGCCTTAACACAATATTATTAACTAATAGGTCTTCACATTTCACCAACTTTTACTAATGTCCTTTTTCTGGTCCAGGATCCAATTCTTTGCATTTAATTGCTATGTTTCCTTAGGCTTCTACAATCTGTGACAGTTCTGGGGTTTTTCCTTTACTGGCCAGTTATTTTTCAGAATGTCCTTCAATTTGAGCTTGCCTCAAGTTTTGTCATAGTAAGACTGAGGTTATGCATTTTTGGCAAGAATCCCACAGAAATATTGTGTCTTTCTCAGTGGGTCTTATCAGGAGGTATATGATGTTGATGTGTTGTATCGCTCCTGGTATGAACGTTGCTTGTTTGGTTGAAGTGGTATCTGCCAGATTTCTCTACTGTAAAGTTATTATTTTTCCCCTTTGTCATTAATAATAGACTAAGTTGTGCTGCTGTAACAACTAGGTCTTAGTCAAAAAATCTTTTTAATACAAGCAAAGGAATTTAATACAACGATAGTTCATTTCTCAGTTACTTAAACGTGTACAGATGTTCCTGACTGGGTGACTGTCCTTAGAAGCCATCCTCCGAGAGCGAGAAGGAAACCAGGCTCCTTTTATCCCATGGTTCCCCCACGCCACGGAACTCCTTGGGCTCTCAGTCAAGTGTTCTGCATCCAGCTGGCTGACAAGTGGAGAGACAGGGAGAGCCTAGAGGGCTGCACAGCATGCTCTAGGGCCAGCCCTGGCAGAGGCATCCATCACTTATGCTCATATCATTGGTAGAACTGAACTACATGGCCTAGGAGGAAGTAGTTTATCCACAGCCGCTTCTAAGACTTTGCCTCAGAGGCAATATGGTTCAATGGTCTAGAGCCAGGGAGTATGGCTTCGAATTTCAGCCCTGGAACATTGGGCAACATATGTCACCTTACTGTGCCTCAGTTTCCCACCTGCAGTGCAGGGATAGTGCTAATGCCTGTCACATGGGTCTGTGAGAGCTGCCAACATAGTTCTTCTGGGCAATGAGTAGATACCAGCCATTAGTAAATGACTCCAGTTTGAAAGTGGCTCCCCACATGCTTCAGGGAGAGGGGAACAATGTGGAAGGCACATACCTGGCCCACTCCCCTCAAACCATGCTGATCTCACTGCTTTCATGTCCCAGGATTCCCTCTCTCATCTCACCCCTCCCTATACACTTCATGGCTCGTGCCATCATGACCCTATAGACCATACCAAGGCTCATCTGCACCCCCACATGGCTGTCTACTCCAGTCAGCCAGGAGCATCACCGGAGCTGATCTGTTCCTAAAGCCTCCTGGAATCCCCCAAGCTCAGCATTGATGTGAGGAAGCAGTGGTAATTTTGGTCAACTGCAAAGAGTCACATAGGAATGGAAACCAGGATACTGAGAACTGGGATGGCAGTTGGAGGGTGAGCAGGGCCAGATCCCGGGAGGTCTCTGCATGTTGCAAGGACTCTGGCTTTAGACTGAGAGATGAGCAGAGCTGCAGCATGAGCATATGAGTAGGAGTGGGGTTAGGTTTCCATTCTGGGGGAGTGGGGTTAGGTTTCCATTCTGGGATGCTCTCCCAGACTGCAGGGTGCAGGTGGAAAGACAGCTGAATGATAGGACAAGGAGGAAGTTTAAACAGAGAAGTAGTGGAGACCTGCCCAGGCAGATGCTCTGTTATCCTGCTATAATCAAGAGTAATTCATATCCTAGAAATGCACTTCTATTTGCACTGATGGCTCCTGACTCCTCACCCAGAGTAAGGAAGAGGACTAAGCACCATTTGTGCTTAATGTCTACCTTAGTTCCCCTAGTTGTCCATGCTTAATTCCAGACTCTTGTCCTCTGGTACCAGGTCTTGGGCTTCCCACTGAGATAAGGCCCTTTGCTGCCAATTCTTCCTTACTTGATCGATTTTAGTGAGAAAGAGCGCATGCAAAAGGGGGGAGGGGTAGAGGAAGAGAGAGAGAGGAATTCTCAAGCAGACTCCTCTCTGAGAGTGGAGCCTGATGTGGGGCTCGATCTCATGACCCTGAGATCATGATCTGAGTTGAACGCTTAACTGACTGAGCCACCCAGGTGACCCAAAAGTGGGTTTTAAAGCAGTATAAAGTGTGGGGGGCTTCCATGCCCCTTGAACATCAACCCTTAAGCAGGAGGTGGGTTCTGACCCCTTATTGGGGATGCTGCCTGGACGGAGGGCTCATGAGAAAGCTAAACCAGAAGGTGGGTGAGAAAACTAGGAAGAATCTGTGAGGGAGAAAGATAAGGAGGCTGAATCAGGGGGTTGAGGACCCCTAAGACACATCAATGAGCCATGCCCTTCAGGCACATGTGCAGATCCAGACCCAGGCCCCCTCTGTGTGATTTGGAGTTAACCCAATAGCAGAACTAACAATTATGGTAACAGTGGTGATGATATAGAAGTTAATGCTCCCTCTGAACAGCTGGCTCTGTGCCACACTTTATTCTCAAGGAGGTAGGTAGTACCTGGTTGTCCCCGTGAGGAAAACTTGCAGAGGTCAGGTACCTTAGCACACATGTATGTTCTAGGATCAGATCCCATTCTCCCTGACTACGAAATGGAGGAAGAGCCAAGGAGTGTGTTTGCCCCTCTGTGTGAGCAGCTGGGTCTTTGAGTGAGTTGGCTTCCCTGGCTTCAGGAGCCCTCAGATTCCTCCCTGTCTGTGTCCCTTCAGAACCTTGTAGTCACAAGGAGGACTTGGGCTCAGGCATTATCCTCTGCAGGTTTCAAGGCAGATACGTAGTGGGTAATATAGAACTTGGGAGTACTTGGGGTCTCAAGTAAGCACAGTAACCTGGGTGGGGGGCTGGAGATGGCCAAGCTTCTTCCTCAACTGAGGGAGGGGCTTGGCATCCCAGTGCTCCTGCATTAGGGTACTTAGTTTTCATGTCAGCTTGAGGTGGACTCAGCTCTTCATCTCACTTTTCTCTTTGGAGTTTACTGCCTCATTTGTGTTCCCCAAGCTCAGCTGATCTACTTCCATTTTCTCTTCCCTTATGAACTGTACACAGTATAGAAACTAAAGTTTTTCTTTTTTCACTTCTTACATTGAATAATTTCTGTTGTTTCTCTGTAAATTAGTCGATTTTTGCCTGGATGAACCAAGTTTTTATTTGTTTGCTTGTTTACTTATTTATTTTCTTCCTGAGGGTCAGGGACCTTCTTGGCAAAAGGATTCTCTGTTCCCCAACTTCTCCCCATCCTCTCTCTCTGTTCCCCTCACTCTCACCATTTTTGAGACCCAAGCACCCTAGGGAGCTTGGAAAAGGTCCAGGCTGAGCTGCAGAGGATTGTATTCAGCCTGAGGGCCTACCATCCAGGACTTCCTTCTAGAAGGAGCCTGTCTACACTTTGGTGAGGAACAGTCCCCTCCAGCAAAGGACCTCCTGTGGGACTGAGACCTCTCTTGGACCTGATTGTTGTCCCGGTCACTCTGTCTAGTCATCTTGGCTTTGAGACATCAACAAGTTAAGAACAGCCAGCACAGGGTAGCTTATTGTAGATAGCTTTCCACAACTTTGCTTTTCTCTTCACAGTACATTTTGGAAATCTTTTGGCATTCATTCATGGTGTCTCCTCATTCTGCTCTAGGGCTGCTCAAGGCTCCAGGGTGTGGCTTTGCAACCTCTCCACACTGTAAGGGTGTTTAGGTTATTCTAATATTTTGCAATCAGAAAAAATGCCCCAACGAATACCTCAGGGCATACGTATGTCAAATTGCTAGAGGTATGTCTTCAGGGTAGATTCCTAGAATTGAGTCAAAGAAACGTTAAGTGCATATGTAGTTTAGTTAAGTTTGTCAAATTCCCCTCTTGAAGGGCTATGCTGATCTGCATTCCACCAGCAGTTTATGTGGGGCTTGTTTCCCCACAGCCTGGCCAAAGAATGTGTCATTTTACATTGTAATGTTTTGCTAGTCTGATAGGTGGGAAATTGTATCACTGTGGTGTTTTCATTTGTATTTCTCTAGTTATGGAGTATGAATATTTTCCATATGTTTAAAGGCTACAAGGATTTTATGTAGATCTTACATATTTTGTCTTTTAATGCCTTTTCCCTATTATTCTGTTGAATTTCAGTTCTTTGTCCTTCAATTTTTTTTTTCATTTTGATTTAATAGGTGCAGAAACAAATACTATAATCATCTCAGTAGTGTGTCTTTTAAATTTACAAAAGTATAACACACTCAAGTTGGGAAAACTGGACAGCAACATGCAGAAGAATGAAACTGGACCATTTTCTTACACCGTACACAAAATAAATCCAAAACAGATGAAAGATCTAAATGTGAGACAGGAATCCATCAAAATCCTAGAGGACAACACAAGCAGAAACCTCTTTGACCTGGACCACAGCAACTTCCTACTAGACATGTCTCTGGAGGCAAGGGAAACAAAAGCAAAAATGAATTATTGGGATTTCATCAATATAAAGAGCAGTGAAGGAAACAATCAACAAAACCAAAAGAAAAAAAAAAAACAAAACACCAAACCAAACCCACTAAAAGGCACTGTATGGAATGGGAGAAGACATTTGCAAATGACATATCTGATAAAGGGTTAGTATCCAAAATCTGTAAAGAACACCCAAAAAACAAATAATCCAGTTAAGTAATGGGCAGAAGACATGAATAGACATTCTTCCAAAGAAGACATCCAGATGACCAACAGACTCATGAAAAGATGCTCAACATCACTCATCATCAGGGAAATACAAATCAAAACCATGATGAGATACCACCTCACACCTGTCAGAATGGCTAAAATTAACAACACAAGAAACAGCAGGTGTTAGTGAGGATGTGAAGATAGGGGAACCCTCTTGCACTGTTGGTGGGAATGCAAACTGGTGCAGCCACTCTGGAAAACAGTACGGAGGTTCCTCAAAAAGTTAAAAATAGAGCTACCTTACAACCCAGCAATTGTACTACTAGGGATTTACCCAAAGGATAGAAATGTTCTTATTTGAAGGGCCACCTGCACCCCAATGTTTATAGCAGTAATGCCCACAATAGTCAAACTACGGAAAGAGCTCTGATGTCCAATGACAGATGAATGGATAAAGAATATGTCGCACACACACAAACACACACACACATACACACACATACTGGAATATTAGCCATCAGAAAGGATGAATATTTACCATTTACATTGACGTGGATGGAACTGGAGGGTATTATGCTGAGTGAAATAAGTCAATCAGAGAAAGACAATTATCATATGGTTTCACTCATATGTGGAACTTAAACAAAACAAAGGATCATAGGGGAAAGGAGGGAAGAATAAAATAAGATGAAATCCCAGAGAGGGAGACAAACCCTAAGAGACTATTAACTATAAAAAACAAACAGGGTTGCTGGAGGGGTAGTGGGTGGGGGGATGGAGTAACTGGGTGATGGTCGTTAAGGAAAGTATGTGATGTTAAACGCAACTGATGAATTATTGAACACTACATCTGAAACTAATGATGTAATATATGTTGGCTAATTGAATTTAAATAAGAATAATAATAAAAAAAGAGCTCTGGGTGTAATATGCAACCTGATGAATAACTGAACTCTACATCCGACACTATATGTTAATTAATTGAATTTAAATAAAATAAGATAAATTTTAAAAAAGAAAAAAAGCCATTGCAAATCTAAAGTCATGAAGATTTATTTCTGTTTTCTTTACCTTTGGGTAAATCCCTAATAGTGCAATTGCTGGGTCATAGGGTAGCTCTATTTTCAACTTCTGGCTTTTGATCAATAGTCAACACACTTTTGGACTGTTCTGCCCCAGATTTCTTCTGGGACAAGTCTATTGGATATGACAATTTTATGATCAAGGGTCTGCTTATGTGAGCATTGTTTCTTTCTAGGTAACTTTGCATTTTCACCCTTTCTGAGCCACCTACCATGTTACCTTATTGTTAGCAAGTCAGTCACCTTTGGCACATGCTCAGGGTCACTGTGTAGGAAACACTGATTGCTCAATAACTTACCTCATCTCATACAATTGGCAAAAGTCAGGAGGACATTTGGCTGGAGTCTGAGCTTTCAGTTGCATTGTTCTCCTTCCTGGTAGAGGAGGGTCTGGCCAAGAAGGAGGTTCCTGCCTCACATCCCATCTGTGAAGGGCTTACAGCAGCTGCTGTGGTGGAGGGATGGGGGATGAGAAAGAGCAGGGAGTGGAGAAGTCTGCCCTCCTTGCCCTCCTCCTGTACATTTTGTATCCTTTCTTCTACCACACTATAAGTGGTCCAAGGGATTTGGGACTAATCATGGAAAAAGATATGACCATGAAAGGTAGCTTTTTTATTGATAGGACATGGATAAAGCTACATGACTGGGAAGTCTTTCCCAGAATGGGGAGAGACTATTTAGAAGGGGAAAATGGCAAGGGAACTCCCTGGGGAGAGGGGATCAGAGGAGGGCTTACACATTTGAGTGATGACACTCAACAACATGATGGGGAGTCTCTAGGTCAGAGAACACTGAAGGGGCTTAACAAATTGGGGCCTTACAACTGCAAGGCCCTATCTAAATGCTGTTGGGTGAGGTTTCATGGTAGTATACAAAAGCAGTCTCTAAATGGCTACCATTTTGCTTGTTTGGGCTATTTTAAAAATAATTAAATTTTGAGTTTGGTGATGGCAGGCTTTTGAGCTAAAGGTCTCAGCTTGCCATGAAGAAATAAATAACCTATGAGCCAATACAATACACAGAGGCCATTTATAGCTCATTTATATAACACATAACCAACACTCAGGTGCTCTCACTTGATGCTTTTGCCTTCGGGGATGTTGTTCAGTGAGCCATAAAAAGATACAGTCATTGCCTTTCTGCAGAGTTACCTTAGAAACTTTTGATTCCAGGACTAGTGAAGGCTGAGAGACAGAGGCCAAGAAAAGAGATGGGACCCACAAATGGAGAGAAAGTTCTCAGATTTTTAGTTATAAAGACAAAGAAAGAAAACTTGGGGAGAGAGTTATAAGGAAAAATAGAGTGAAGCTCTGGTGCCAGACCCTCAAGTCCATTACTGTGGGCTCCCCACTTTATATGCAGCTGTCTATCTGAGGGCTCAGCAGACTCATCCCACATAGTCAAAGTTAGCTGGAAGTTCTGGGAACTTTATGTGGGACTAGCCTCCATCAGCATGGGATGAAAGCTGGTAGATAGGTGCCCCTTGGTAGGCCTAACTCTGAAGTGAGTTCTACAGAGTGTTAGCTGGCTCAATAACTCACCTTTTACCAGCTTTTCCTGCATCTTTACTTTTCCTTTCCCTGCATCCCTCCTGTCCTCCCCTACTGGTGTTTCCTAATGAATGCACCTCAGGGTCTGCTTGTGCCCACCTCTTAGAAATTCTACCATGTACTAGCTTTGCAACCTTGTAACTTCCTGAGCCTCAGTTTCCTCCAGTAGAATGAGAGTCACTGTAGAACCCACCTAATAGTGTTGCTGTGAGGATTAAAGAAGTTAATACATGGAATAGTTTTGAATAGCATCTGGCATATAAGAAATGCTCAGTAAATATTAGCTTTGAGGATTTGCCAACTTTTTATTTTGCCAACTGAGGACATTAAAAAAAAAAGCATCTACCATCTACCATTGCCATATCGTCTCATACTTCTTGCCTCCTGCAATCCATTTGGCACAGACCAGACAGATCCTTCTAAAACCCATGGTGGCGGGGTGCCTGGGTGGCTCAGTCATTAAGCATCTCTTTTCGGCTCGGGTCATGTTCTTAGGGTCCTGGGATCGAGCCCCACATTGGGCTCTCTGCTCAGCAGGAAGCCTGCTTCTCCCTCTCCCACTCCCCCTGCTTGTGTTCCCTCTCTCACTGTCTCTCTCTCTCTGTGTCAAATAAATAAATAAATAAATAAAATCTTAAAAAAAAAAAATACAAACCATGGTGGTTAGGGACACTCTCTTACTTCAAGTGTCCCCAAGTTTCCAAAAAATCCATAGCTCCTTCTATGGCCCTTGTGGCTCTGCATTGCAGCCCATAGGTCTCTCTTAGATACCATCTCCCCAGTTCTGCCCTCAGTCTCCCAACCTGCTCCAGAAACACACCCCACTCACTCTCTGCTCAGAGCCTCTGTGATCACAGGGCCTCTGCTAGAACATTCTTCTCCACATGTCTGTGGGGCTCACCACTCCATTTCTGCAGGTTCGTTCAAATGTCCTTTTCAGAGAGGTCTTTAGGAAGAGGACTGTCTAAGGGACTGCTTTCCCCCACTCCACTCATTCAATTTCTCTCCCCTGCACTGGCAACCTTTGGCATATGTTGTATGCATTTGATACAGTGTTAGCCTGAGCTCCACTACCCCTGGGGTGTGTTTCTCTCAAACCGGTGAGAGGAATGAATGTTGAATGAATGGACACCTAGAAGAAAGACAAACATTTTAACCCCCTGATTTGCAGATTAAAGTATAGAATTGAAATGGAATTTTTTGTTTCTTCCTGGAGTGGTAACAGTGGATATCAGAAAACCCTGCTATTGTCACTGCTCAAGGGAGAGGCTGGTTGAAGCTAAGCCCCTCCTTTTGAAAGAAGGCATCTATGTACTCTCAAAGCAAAAACTGCACCAAAGTTAAACAGGCAAGGAAGACTTTATTCCAGGCTACTGCAGTAGGGGAGAGGCCAAAACTCAGTCTGAACTCAACTCCACTGAGAGAAGAGGATTTTTAAGGACTGGGGTGAGCTAATGGGAAAATAACATTAGAAGGAAGTCAGAGTTGGGGGCGGAGCAAGATGGCGGAGGAGTAGGAGACCTGGATTTCTTCTGGTCCCAGGAATTCAGCTGGATAGGGATCAAAACCATTCTGAACACCTACGAACTCAACAGGAGATTGAAGAAAAGAATAGCAGCAACTCTGAACAGAAAAGCGACCACTTTCTGGAAGGTAGGACGTGCAGAGAAGTGAATCTGAGGCGATATTTGGGAGGATAGACAGGGGAGGGGGCCTCCGTCGGCTGCTTCTGGCAAGTGATAGAGCCACGGAGCACAAAATTGGAACTTCTAGAAGTCGGCTCCACTGAGGGACGTCACTCCTGTGGCTAAGCGGGGGGTGGAACCCTCGCTGGGACAGTGTGGTCTCAGGACCCTTGGGGTCACAGAAAGACCAGGGGTGCCTGAGTGTGACAGAGGTCCCAGGTATTGGAGTGGGGAAGCCGGCTGCAGAGATGGAGCCGAGGCACAGGCTCTCAGCTTGGGGTTGCCATAAACCATGAACTGCGGCACAGTCAGGCCACTGCTCCTCCAGCAGGGACCCAACAAGCGACAGATCCGGGGAGACTCCCCTTCCTCCCCGTGGAGGAGCGGAGCGGGAACGAACTGCAGGGATCTGCTGGGTTTGGAGACTTCACATGGGGTCGTGTGCCAGAGATAGAAACGCTTGGTCACAGGCCGGGTGAGCATGGAGTGCGGCCAGAGACTGGGGAGACGGGAGTGATTGACTGCTTTTCTCTGGGGGCGCACTGAGGAGCAGGGCCCACTGAAGAGTGGGTCCCCGAGTTCTCGGCTCCTCCAGGGCGGAGATTGGGAGGACGCCATTTTCACTCTCGGCCTCCAAGGCTGTACGGAAAGCTTGCAGGGAACAAAAGCTCCCGAGAGCAAACCCGAGCAGATTACTTAGCCCAGCCCTGGCAAGGGCAGGGCAATTCCACCTCCGGCAAAGACATTTAGGAACCACGGCAACAGGACCCTCCCCGAGAAGATCAGCAAGAACAGCCAGCCAAGACCAAGTTTCCGATCAATGAGAACGGCAGAACTCCAGCACTAGGGGAATAATGCACATAAAATCCATGGCTTTTTTACCATGATTCCTTAGTCTTTCAAAATTAATTATTTTTTTAACTTTTTTTCCTGAATTTTTCTTTTTCCCTTTTTCAACCAACATCTTATCAATCCCTTTTTTTAAAAAAACATTTTTATTTTTCATTTTTAGAGTCGTATTCTATCCTTTCATAGTAGTTACCCTTATTTTTGGCTTATATATATAAGCTGTTCTCTCTTTAAAATTTTGAGATACAGTTTCTTCTAACAGATCAAAATATACCCTAAATCTCTAGTGTATGGCTTTGTTCTAGTCTCCTGCCTGATCACATTCTCTCCCTTTTTTTTTCTTTTCTTTTTTTTTTTTTTAAGATTTTATTTATTTATTTGACACACAGAGAGAGAGGAATCACAAGTAGGCACAATGGCAGGGAGTGGCAGAGGGAGAAGCAGGCTCCCCGCTGAGCAAGGAGGCCGATGTGGGACTCGATCCCAAGACCCTGGGATCGTGACCTGAGCCGAAGGCAGTCGCTTAATGACTGAGCCACCCAGGTGCCCCTTCTTTTTTTTTTTTTTTTAAATCCTCTTCTTTCTTTTTTCAAACAACTTATGTATCAATTCCTTCTATAAATTTTTTTTAAATTTTCATCTTTGCAGTAATATTCCATCCCTTCATTGTATTAACCCTTATTTTTGTACATATATGTTTTTCTTTCTTTAAAATTTTGTGAGGCACTTTCTTCTAACAGACCAAAATACATGCAAAATCTAATGTGTGGCACTGATCAATGCACCAGCCTGATCATATTTGATCATATTCTGTTTTTTTGTTTTGTTTTGTTCTGTTTTGGTTTTTATCTTTTTCTTTTTTTTTTTCTTTTTCTTTTTTCTTTCTTTCCCTTTCTTTCCCCCAGTTTCAGGTCGTTTCTGATTTGTTTAGAGTATATTTTCTGGGGACGTTGTTACCCTGTTAGCATTTTGTTCTCTCATTCATCTATTCTCCTCTGGACAAAATGACAAGATGGAAAAAATCACCTCAACGAAAAGAACAGGAGGCAGTACCGACTGCCAGGGACCTGCTCAATATGGACATGGGGGCAGTAACTGCTAGGATAAATGAGACAGAAGAGAGAATTAGTGATATAGAAGACCAAATGATGGAAAATAAAGAAGCTGAGAAAAAGAGATATAAACAACTACTGGATCACGAGGCCAGAATTCGAGAGATAAGTGATACCATAAGATGAAACAACATTAGAATAATTGGGATCCCAGAAGAAGAAGAAAGAGACAGAGGGGCAGAAGGTATATTGGGCAAATAATAGCAGAGAACTTCCCTAATTCGGGGAAGGAAACAGGCAGCAAAATCCAGGAGGCACAAAGAACCCCTCTCAAAATCAATAAAGACAGGTCAACACCCCGACATCTAATAGTAAAACTTACAAGTCTCAGAGACAAAGAGAAAATCCTGAAAGCAGCTCGGAAGATGAGATCTGTAACCTACAATGGTAGAAACATTAGATTGGCAACAGACCTATCCACAGAGACCTGGCAGGCCAGAAAGGACTGGCATGATATATCAAAGCACTAAATGAGAAAAATATGCAGCCAAGAATACTATATCCAACTAGGCTGTCATTGAAAATAGAAGGAGAGATAAAAAGCTTCCAGGACAAACAAAAACTAAAGGAATTTGCAAACACAAAACCAGCCCTACAAGAAATATTGAAAGGGGTCCTCTAAGCAAAGAGAGAGCCTAAAAGCAACATAGACCAGAAAGGAACACAGACAATATGCAGTAACAGTCACCCTACAGGCAATACAATGGCACTAAATTCCTATCTTTCAATAGTTACCCTGAATGTAAATGGGCTAAATGCCCCAATCAAAAGACACAGGCTATCAGACTGGATTAAAAAACAAGACCCATCGATATGCTGTCTGCAAGAGGCTCATTTTAGAACCAAAGACACCCCCAGATTGAAAGTGAGGGGGTGGAAAACCATTTACCATGCTAATGGACACCAAAAGAAAGCTGGGGTGGCAATCCTTATATCAGACAAATTAGATTTTAAACCAAAGACTATAATAAGAGATGAGGAAGGACACTAAATTCTACTTAAAGGGTCTATCCAACTGAAGATCTAACAATTGTAAATATCTATGTCCCTAACATGGGAGCAGCTGATTATATAAGCCAATTAATAACAAAAGCAAAGAAACACATCAACAATAATACAATAATAGTAGGGGACTTTAACACCCCCTTTACTGAAATGGACAGATCATCTAAGCAAAAGATCAACAAGGAAATAAAGATTTTAAATGACACACTGGACCAAATGGACTTCATAGATCTATTCAGAACATTCCATCCCAAAACAACAGAATATACATTCTTCTCTAGTGCCCATGGAACATTCTCCAGAATAGATCACATCCTAGGTCACAAATCAGGTCTCAACTGGTGCCAAAAGATTGGGATCATTCCCTGCATATTTTCAGACCACAATGCTTTGAAACTACAACTCAATCACTACAGGAAAGTCAGAAAGAACTCAAGTACATGGAGGCTAAAGAGCATCATACTAAAGAATGAATGGGTCAACAAGGAAATTAAAGAAGAATTAAAAACATTCATGGAAACAAATGAAAATGAAAACACAACTGTTCAAAATCTTTGGGATATAGCAAAGACAGTCCTAAGAGGAAAGTATATAGCAATACAAGCCTTTCTTAAGAAACAAGAAAGGTCTCAAATACACAACCTTACCCTACACCTAAAGGAGCTGGAGAAAGAACAGCAAATAAAGCCTAAACCCAGCAGGAGAAGAGAAATAATAAAGATCAGAGCAGAAATCAATGAAATAGAAACCAAAAGAACAGTAGAACAGATCAATGAAACTAGGAGCTGGTTCTTTCAATGAATTCACAAGATTGATAAACCCCTGGCCAGACTTATCAAAAAGAGAAGAGAAATGACCCAAATCAACAAAATCATGAATGAGAGGAGAGATCACAACCAACACGAAAGAAATACAGACAATTCTAAGAACATATTATGAGCAACTCTATGCCAGCAAATTAGATAACCTGGAAGAGATGGATGCATTCCTAGAGATGTATCAACTACCAAAACTGAACCAGGAAGAAATAGAAAACCTGAACAGACCTATAACCACTAAGGAAATTGAAGCAGTCATCAAAAATCTCCCAACAAACAGCCCAGGGCCAGATGGCTTCCCAGGGGAATTCTACCAAACATTTCAAGAAGAATTAATACCTATTCTGAAACTGTTCCAAAAAACAGAAATGGAAGGAAAACTTCCAAACTTATTCTATGAGGCAACATTACCTTGATCCCAAAATCAGACAAAGACCCCATCAAAAAGGAGAACTACAGACCAATATCCTTGATGAACATGGATGCAAAAATTCTCACCAAAATACTAGTCAGTAGGATCCAACAGTACATTAAAAGGATTATTCACCATGACTAAGTGGGCTGCAAGGTTGGTTCAACATCCGCAAATCAATCAACGTGATACAATACATTAACAAAAGAGAACAAGAACCATATGATTCTCTCAGATGCAGAAAAGCATTTGACAGAGTACAGCATCCTTTCTTGATCAAAACTCTTCAGAGTATAGGGATCGAGGGTACATACCTCAATATCATAAAAGCCATCTATGAAAAACTCACAGCAAATATCATTCTCAATGGGGAAAAACTGAGAGCTGTCCCCTTAAGGTCAGGAACATGGCAGGGATGTCCACTATCACCACAGCTATTCAACATAGTATTGGAAGTCCTAGCCACAGCAATCAGACAACAAAAGAAATCAAAGGCATCCAAATCATCAAGGAAGAAATCAAACTCTCACTTTGCAGATGATATGATACTTTATGTGGAAAACCCTAAAGACTCCACCCCAAAACTGCTAAGACTCATACAGGAATTCAATCAAGTGGCAGAATATAAAATCAATGCACAGGAATCAGTGGCATTCCTATACACCAACAACAAGACAGAAGAAAGAGAAATTAAGGAGTCAATCCCATTTAAAACTGCACCCAAAACCATATGATACCTAGGAGTAAATCTGACCAAACAGGCAAAGGATCTGTACTCAGAAAACTATAAAATACTCATGAAAGAAATTGAGAAAGACACAAAGAAATGGAAAAACGTTCCATGCTCATGGATCGGGAGAACAAATATTGTGAAGATGTCAATGCTACCTAGAGCAATCTACACATTCAATGCAATCCCCATCAAAATACCATCCACTTTTTTCAAAGAAATGGAGCAAATAATCCTAAAATTTGTATGGAAACAGAAAAGACCCTGTATAGCCAGAGGAAGTTGAAAAAGAAAAGCAAAGCTGGCAGCATCACAATTCCGGACTTGCAGCTCTATTACAAAGCTGTCATCATCAAGACAGTGTGGTACTGGCACAAAAACAGACACATAGATTGATGGAACAGAATAGAGAGACCAGAAATGGACCCTCAAACTCTATGGTCAAGTCATCTTTGACACAGCAGGAAAGAATGTCCAATGGAAGAAAGACCATGTCTTCAACAAATAGTGTTGTGAAAATTGGACAGCCACATGCAGAAGAAGGAAACTGGACAATTTCCTTACACCACACACAAAAATAGATTCAAAATGGTTGAAAGACCCCAATGTGAGACAGGAGTCCATCAAAATCCTAAAGGAGAACACAGGCAACAACCTCTTTGACCTCAGCTGCAGCAACTTCTTCCTAGAAACATCGCCAAAGGCAAGGGAAGCAAGGGGAAAAATGAACTATTTGGACTTCATCAAGGTAAAAAGCTTTTGCACAGCAAAAGAGACAGTCAACAAAACCAAAAGACAACTGACAGAATGGGAGAAGATATTTGCAAATGACATATCACATAAAGGGCTAGTATCCAAAATCTATAAAGAACTTATCAAACTCAACACCCAAAGAACAAATGATCCAATGAAGAAATGGGCAGAAGACATGAACAGACATTTTTCCAAAAAAGACATCCAAATGGCCAAGAGACACATGAAAAAGTGTTTAACATTGCTCGCCATCAGGGAAATCCAAATGAAAACCTCAATGAGATACCACCTCACACCAGTCAGAATGGCTAAAATTAACAAGTCAGGAAACGACAGATGTTGGCGGGGATGAGGAGAAAGGGGAACCCTCCCGCACTGTTGGTGGGAATGCAAGCTGGTGCAGCCACTCTGGAAAACAGTATGGAGGTTCCTCAAAAAGTTGAAAATAGAGCTACCTTACGACCCAGCAATTGCACTGCTGGGTATTTACCCCAAAGATACAAATGTCGGGATCCAAAGGGATAAGTGCACCCCGATGTTTATAGCAGCAATGTCCACAATAGCCAAACTGTGGAAAGAGCCAAGATGTCCATCGACAGATGAATGGATAAAGAAGAGGTGGTATATATATACAATGGAATATTATGCAGCCATCAAAAGGAATGAATTCTTGCCATTTGCAATGATGTGGATGGAACTGGAGGGTGTTATGCTGAGTGAAATAAGTCAATCAGAGAAAGACATGTATCATATGTCCTGAGTGATATGAAGAATTCTTAATCTCAGGAAACAAACGGAGGGTTGCTGGAGTGGTGGGGCGTTGGAGGGATAGGGTGACTGGGTGATAGACATTGGGGAAGGTATGTGCTCTGGTGAGTGCTGTAAATTGTGCAAGACTGTCAAATCACAGACCTGTCCCTCTGAAACAAATAATACAATATATGTTAAAAAAAAAAAAAGAAGATAGCAGGAGGGGAAGAATGAAGGGGGGAAAATTGGAGGGGGCGACAAACCATGAGAGAGGATGGACTCTGAAAAACAGTGTTCTAGAGGGGAGGGAGGTGGGAGGATGGGTTAGCCTGGTGATGGGTGTTAAAGAGGGCACGTTCTGCATGGAGCACTGGGTGTTATATGCAAACAATGAATCATGGAACACTACATCAAAAACTAATGATGTAATGTATGGTGATTAACATAACAATAAAATTTTTTTTTAAAAAAGAAGGAAGTCAGAGTCATTTGTATTCACTAATTGGCTTAATCCAGGAAAAGTAGTTTCACCTTTATGTCAGGAAGTAGTTTTGCAATTTGGAGCAAGGCACCCATCAGAGAGTTTGGGAAATGGAGGCACCATGTCCCTTGATGATTACAGTTCAGAGTAATGGTGCCTAGGTCCTTGAGAAAAACTTTCCTGGGTTGTAAAATTGGCAAGAGGCTTTCAGAAACATGTACATCTCATGGGGCACCTGGGTGGTTCAGTTGTTTAAGCGTCTGACTCTTGATTTTGGCTCAGTTCGTGAGATCAAGCCCCACATCAGGCTCCATGCTGGGCATGAATCTTGCTAGAGATTCTCTCTCCCTTTCCTTCTGCCTTTCCCTGTGCTCTCTCTCTCTCTCTAAACAACAACAAACCCATATATCTCTTTTAAAGGGAAATGATTTACAATTACAGGTTTACTAAAGTAAACACTCTAGGAAAAGGGAAGTTAGGGGCTTAGAGTCTGGAGGCTGTCTTACGTTTAGTCAAGGTGAGGGGGACGGCAAGGTCATCTAGTGTAGCATCTAATTTCACATATACAATTATATAAGCACAGGGAATTCAAAGGCTCCTGAGCTCATTCCCAGACCAAGAAGAGGAGACCATGATTTTGGAGGTGGAAGTGATTTGGGGGCAGCTGCGTCTGCATGGCTGAGACAGGAAGAAGGAAGAGGAGAGGCTAGAGAGGAAAACAGAAGTGCAGACAGAAGCTATGAGAATGTGGAGAGGGGGAAGCAGCATCCCAAACACACAGAGTGGGGGAGGTCCACAATGGAGACCCACAGTGGCAGGAGGGGCCTTGGTGGGGACATGGGGCATGTGTGGACTTTTGTCTCTTGAGTCCTGGGTGGGGGTCATGGGAAGGGTGCCCTGTGGACTCTTGAAGAGCAAGTTTTCTATATTTTTTTCAAACCACTTTATTAAGGTATAACTTAGATGTAAAAAGCTGTATGTATTTAATGTATATAACTTGGCGACTTAAAGGGTAAGTATATATTCAGGAAACCATTACTACCATCAAGTCTAGAAACGTGTCTATCACCATCTAAAATTTCCTTCTTCTCCCTATATTATTATTATTATTAGTAGTAGTAGTAGTAGTAGTCATAGTGGTAGTATATGTGTTTGGTAAGGACACTTAACATAAGATCTACTCTCTTAGTCAATTTTAGGTATACAGTGCAGTATTGTTACCTACAGGCACTTTGAACTGGTTTTCTGACAAGAGTGATAAAGGGGGTAGGAGAGGGGAGGACACTATACAGAAGCCTGCTACAGCTCACAGATGCCTGGTTTGGTCACACATTTGCCTCTTGCTTCCTTTCTCCTCTTCTTGCTTGCATCCTAGCCTGGCACCTGCACCCTCCCAGACTGGGTGGGGTCCCTGCTCCTCTGTCCTTCCCACCTGTCCACTGGCTCTCTACGCAGCTGTCTTGGATCTGCTTTCACATCTGCTCCAATTCAGGCCACTTCCTTGCACTCCCACTGGAGGCATCTGCTCAGGGCTGCCTTGTGTGCTCTGGGGTGGTCATCAGATCCAGGTCTCTGTGCTGGCCTCTGCCCCTCTCTCCCATCCCCTGTGCAAATGCTCTTCCTGGCCATGCCATGTATGTGGTTAAGCCATTGTTACCTTGGGGCAGAGACTTACCCTGTCTCTTCATCTCTGAATCCAGGTCTCTTCATCTCCCAATCTCCACTGAACTTCAAGTTTCCCTTATAATAACCACCATGATGCAAAATGAGGACATTCTGTGCCCAGGAGTCTCTGCCCTGGGCATGTATAGGTGGTCCGGGCATGCCCCCTAGCCAACCACTCTGGAGTGTACATCTACATTTGTTATCACCAGGAATGCTTCCTTTGTAATAGCTGTTACTTTAAAAATCATGCATTATTTAAAAATATTTTCAAAATGACTCTGAGAAACAAACTGAGGGTTCTAGAGGGGAGGAGGGTGAGAGGATGGGTCAGCCTGGTGATGGGTATTAAAGAGGGCACGTTCTGCATGGAGCACTGGGTGTTATATGCAAACAATGAATCATAGAACACTGCATCAAAAACTAAGATATGATGTATGGTGATTAACATAACATAATAAAAATAAATAAAATATTTTCAAAATGAGTTGCTTTATTCAGATTATGTAAGTACAGCAAACTTCTTTTAAACTTCAAAAACATGCATAAAGACAAAGAAGAAAATACTATAACTCATCTAATGAGATAATCACTCATAAAATTTAAGTGTATTTCTTTACATTCTTCTACTTACTTCCAAGTCAATTGGTATCACTTTTTACATTTATAGGATTTGGTGTCCTGATTTCTAACCCCAATAATGCCCCCATGAGCCCCAATAGCACCTCCTCAGGATTGTATTAATTCCATCACATGGGTGTGCTGTAGTTTATTCACCATCCTCTTCTGTTTGGGCATGGAGGTTGCTTCTAACTACTGGACACGATGGGGGATGCTTGCTAGAGTGGACTCTAGACAGGTCTGGGAGCCAGCCTCCTGGGGAATACAACTCCCTTTGCCTGAAGTAGGTCCTCAAAACCAGGCTGGGTGATTTGGCACCAGGTGTTTGCACCTGGCTAGGAGGCAGGGAAATGACTTCATTTTCCAAAACCTCTTTTCCCACTTGGATCTATATTTCATGTGGTTTATGTGCTCTGGGAATCCTGGAATGGGGACCTCCACCTGAGCTTAGGTGGTCTCAGCTCCTCCTTCATGAGACTTTCCCCAGACATCCCGCTACCTTTACCATTAAGGAGACTGCATCTTCCCACCATGGCTGTGGCTTCCCTGCTGTACTCCTCAGGGTCTTGAGTGACAACCATGCGGTGCTGAGGTGAACAGTTATGTGCAAACTTTCTCACATAGGATGTGTCCTTGGGTAGATTCCCTCAAGTGGAATTTTTTAAATATAATATAGAAATCTTTCAGGGCTTTCCAGGCCTTTGCTGCATTGGGCATAAGTATTTTCACCTGGTTCACCCACCCCCGCACCTGTTTCTTGTTCTGCTTTTCTCTTGGCCCCTATTGATGATTTTGTGCTTTTTTTAATATGTTTCTTTTGCACGTTCACATTTCCCACTATTTGTCTATTTATCTGTGTGCTATTTCTACCCATAAACTCTTGACATACTGATTTCAGATTCAAATTTTCTAATCTAATGGCTCTTTTACTCCCAATGTCCTAGGACTTCCAACCTCCTTTACTTCTTTAAGTCTTGGTTTTGTATATAAATATATATATTCAAGACATTTAAATTAGGTTTTATTAATAAAACATACCAAAAATATGTAAGTCTTTACATAGATTCTAGATGAAGCTGAAAAACAATGTCTATTTTTTGCTATCTTTTTAAAAATCTTTATAGAAGATGAAAAAAATAACAAAAGAAAAAAAATTTAAAAATATTTAAATTATCAGGCACCTGGGTGGCTCAGATGGTTGAGCGTCTGCCTTTGGCTCAGGTCTTGATCTCAGGGTCCTGGGATCGAATCCCGCATCGGGCTCCCTGCTCCTTGGGAGCCTGCTTCTCCCTCTGCCTCTCTCTCTCTCTCTCTGTCTCTCATGAATAAATAAATAAAATCTTTAAAAAAAATAAAAATAAATAAAAATATTTAAATGATCTTTTAAATTCCAGTATAATTAACATACCATGTAAGTTTCAGGTGTACAATATAGTGATACAGCAATTCCATACATCACACAGTGCTAATCACAAGCACCCTCCTTAATCCCTATCACCTTTTTCACCCACCCTCCCACCTCCCCTCTGGTAGCCATCACTTTGTTCCTAATAGTTAGGAGTCTGTTTCTTGGCTTCTCTTTCTCTTTTATCTTTTGTTCATTTTTTTTTAGTTTCTTAAATTCCACATGAGTGAAATCATATGGTATTTATTTTTCTCTGACTGATTTTGCTTAGTATAATACTCTAAGTCCATCCATTTTGCTGCAAATGGCAAGATTTCATTCTTTTTTATGGTTGAATAATATTCCATTGAATATTTTCTTTATCCATTCATCTATCAGTGGACACCTGGACTGCTTTGGCTATTGTAAATAATGCTTCTATAAACATAGGGGTGCATGTATTCTTTTGAATTAGTGTTTTTGTATTTTGGGGGGTAAATTCCCAGTAATGCAATTACTGGATTGTACAGTAGTTCTATTTTTAACTCTTTGAGAAACCTCCATACCATTTTCCACAGTGGCTGCACCAGTTTTCATTCCTACCAACAGTAAAAGAGGGTCTCCCCTTCTCCACATCTTGACCAACACCTGTTGTTTCTTGGGTTTTTGATTTTAGCCATTTTGACAGGAATGAGGTGATATCTCATTGTAGTTTTGATTTGCATTTCTCTGATAATGATGAGTGATGTTGAGTATCTTTTCATGTATCTGTTGGCCATTTCTATAAGTCTTTTTTGGAGAAATGTCTATTCATGTTTTCTGCCCATTTTTAAATTGGATTATTTGGTTTTTAGGTGTTGAGTTGCATCAGTTCTTTGTATATTTTGGATACCAACCCTTTACCAGATATGTTATTTGCAAATATCTTCTCCCATTCAGTAGGTTGCCTTTCAGTTTTGTTAATAGTTTCCTTTGCTGTGCAGAAGATTTTTATTTTGATATAACTCCAATTGTTTATTTTTTATTTTATTTCTCTTGCTTCAAGAGACATACCTAGAAATTGTCAGAGACATTACTACCTGTGTTCTCTTCTAGGATTTTTATGGTTTCAGGTCTCACATTTAAGTCTTTGATCCATTTTGAGTTTATGTTTGTGTATGGTGTAAGAAGGTGGTCCATTTTCATTCTTTTGCATGTTGCTGGCTAGTTTTCCCAACACTGTTGAAGAGACTGTCTTTTTTTCCCATTGGATATTCTTTCCTGCTTTGTCAAAGATTAATTGATCATATAATTGTGGGTTTATTTCTGACTTTTCTATTCTGTTCTATTGATCTACGTGTTTATTTTTGTGCTAGTACAATACTAGCATTGTTTTGATTACTACAGCTTTGTAATATAATTTAAAGTCTGGATTTGTGATACCTCCAGCTTTGCTTTTCTTTTTCAGGATTGCTTTGGCTATTAGGGATTTTTTCTGGTTCCATACAAATTTTAGGATTGTATGTTCTAATTCTGTGAAAAATGCTGGTGGTATTTTGATAGGGATTGCATGAAATGTATACATTGCTTTGGGTAGTGTAGATATTTTAACAATATTTGTTCTTTCAGTCCCTGAGCATGGAATATTTTTCCATTTCTTTGTGTCATCTTTAAATTTTTTCATCAGCATTTTATAGTTTTCAGAGTACAGGTCCTTCCCCTCTTTGGTTAGGTTTATTTTTACATTCTTATTATTTTCAGCAGTCCTACTATGACTTTTGATTAGAGCATTTAGTCCATTTATAGTCAAAGTAATTATTGATAAGTATGTAGTTATTTGCCATTTCGTTACTTGTTTTAAGGTTGTTTTTGTAGTTCTTCTCTTTGCCCTCTTGCTCTCTTCTCTTGTGGTTTAATCGTTTTCTTTAGTGGTATGCTTGGATTCCTTTCTTTTTATTTTTTGCATATCTATTACAGGTTGTGGTTTGTGATTAGCATTAGGTTTGTATATAATATCTTATGCACATAGCAGTGTATATTAAGTTGATAGTTAAGTTTGAACCCATTCTAAAAGCACTGATTTTTTACGCACCCTCCATTTTAAGTGTATGGTGTCATACTTCACGTCCTTTCATTTTGTGAATCCATTGATTGGCTTTTACAGATATAATTTATTTTACTGCTTTTGTACCTGTACTGGTTTTATAAGTGATTAATCTTCTAGTTTTAGTATGCATATAGTACCTGGGAAATTTTTTCCTTTCCTACTTTTCTTCTGCTTATGGTCTTTCTTTCCCACTCAAAGAATCCCCCTTAACATTTCTTGTACAGCTCGTTTAGCAGTGATAAATTCCTTTAACTTTCATTTGTTTGGCAAACTCTCTCTCTCTCCTTCTATTCTGAATGATACCCTTGCTGGATAGAGCATTCTTGGTTACAAGTTTTTTTTTCCTTTTAGCACTTTGAATATATCATGCCACTCTTTTGTGGCCCACAAAGTTTCTGCTGAAAATTCAGCTGACAGCCTTATTGGGTTTGCCTTGTATGTAACTGTTTTCTCTTGCTGCTTTTAAAATTCTCTTTTTTACATCAATTGGATGATGGGCATTAAGGAGGACACTTGATGTAATGAGCACTGGTTTTATGCATATAACACTGATGAATCACTAAATTCTATCCCTGAAACTAATAATACAGTATATGCTAAAAAGTTGAATTTAAATAAATTTTTTAAATCCTCTTTTTTTAGCTCATTACTTTTATTTTTTTAATATATAGTAGGATTATGTCCTTCTGTTGATTTTTTCACAGTAGCTTCCAAATAATATTCTTATCATTTTACTATCTACTTTATGTTTACTTTATTTATTATTTAAATTTAGGTAGTTAACATATAGTGCATTATTGGTTTCTGGAGTAGAATTCAGTAATTCATTACTTATATACCACACTCAGTGTTCATCATGACAAGTGCTCTCCTTCATACTCATCACTTATCTAGCCCATCCCCCCTACCTCCCTCCATCAACCCTCAGTTTGTTCTCTATTGTTAAGAGTCTCTCATGATTTATTCCCCCCTTTTTTCCCCTCCCTATGTTCATCTGTTTTATTTCTTAAATTCCACATATGAGTGAGATCATATGGTATTTGTCTTTCTCTGGCTGATTTATTTCACTTAGCATAATACACTCTAGCTCCATTCATGTTGTTACAAATGGCAAGATTTCATTTTTTGATGGCTGAGTAATATTCCATTGTATTTATATACCATATCTTTTTTATCCATTCATCAATTGATGGACATCTGGGCTCTCTCCATAGTGATCCAGTAATTGCATTACCAGGTAGTTACCCAAAGGGTACAAAAATACAGATTTGAAGGGATACATGCATCCCAATGTTTATAGCAGCATTAAAGTTCTCTATTTTTAGTTTTGTCATTTTAATTATTATGTGTCTTGGTGTGGACCTACTTGGGCTGATTTTGTTGGCAGTTATCTGTGATTCCTGGATCTGGATATCTGTTTCCTTCTCCAGATTAGGGAAATTTTCAGCTATTATTTCTTCAAATATACTTTCATCCCCACTTCTCCTTTTGGGATCCCTATAATGTGATTGTTATTACACTTTATGATGTCACTGAGTTCCCTTAACCTATTCTTATTACTTAGAATATTTTTTTTCTTTTTTCTGTTTCATTTGGATGCTTTCTATTACTTTGTCTTCTGGCTCACTAATTCATTCTTCTGTTTCCCCTAGGTTTTTTTTTTTTTTAATTTCTTCTAGTGTATTTTAAATTTCAGTTATTATTTCATCTGATTTTTTTTTCCATTTCTTTGTTGTAGGTCTCACAAAGATCCTCCACTCTTACCTCAAGTCCAGGAAGTAACTTTATGGTCATTATTTGGAATTCTCTATCAGGCACATTACTTATCTTCATTTTGTTTAGCTCTTTTCCTGTGATTTTGTCCTATTCTTTTATCCGGCACATACTTTTCTGTCTCTTCATCTTGTCTAACTCTTCATGTTTGTTTTTATGTGTTAGAAAAGTCACCTATGTCTCTACTCTTAAAAGTTGTGGCTTTATGAAGAAGAGGTCCTGTAGTGCCATGTAGTGCAATCTCCCTGCATTGTACCCTGAGAGGCTTTTCTTTCGTGGGCGGGCCTATAGTCAGACCAACTGTCTGCCCTCAGTCTGTCTTTTGGGGTTGCAGTGACTCCAAAAATACTGAGCTCTCTTTTTGTACTGCTCCTTGTGAAATTTTTGTTGATGGGTGGGGTTGGAAGTTAAATCTGATGTCTGCTCCCAGCCCAGTACTTGGGGCTGCAGTCAAACTTTGGCAGGGGTCACTTTTGAATTGTGCTGGCCACTGTTGGAGCTGCTTGTATGATGCCATGCTTGTGGCACTGCTTTGGATGAACTCCTACCAAGTTAAGTGGGTTGGATGGGGCAGTCTACAGGAGAACATAAAGGCAGGGCACCTGATTTTATTAAGGTTTGTGCAGGTCTGCCTGAGGGATGTGACCTGGAGCCATTCTGGGGGGACTTTGTCAAGTGGGGCCTGTTGGATGAGGCAGTCTGTAGGAGAGTGTGGAGTAAAGGCATGATTTTAGCAAGATATGTACTTGTCTGCTTACATGAGGAGACCTGGAGCCACTTTGCAGGAACTCCTGCTAAGTGGGGTTGGTTGGATGGGAGGATCCACAGGAGAATGTGGGGACAGGGTACATGCTGTTAGTAACTTTGTTCCTGCAGATGTCCACATATCAAGGCTGGTGAGGGGCTGAGGGAGAGAAAAGTTCACCTGCCAGCACTCTTGTTCTTGGAGAAATCTCCTGAAGATCCCTGTTCTTCTCTCACATGTTCTGGGATTTATAAATAAATATTCCCTTATACACCAGGTGCTTTTCAAACTGCCACTTCTATTTTGTATCTCAGCAGGGTTGCTTGTTATGCCGTCTCTTTAAGGGCAGAGATTATTTCCTCTTGCCCTCTGGTTCTCCCAGAGCTGAGCCTATAATTTTTAAATTTCCCAGTGTTAAGCCCCACTGGTTGTAAAAACTCAAATTCAAGCCACTCTGTTTTTCAAAGTCATATGTTATGGGGATTCATCTTTCCAGTGCAGGTCCACTGTACCTGGGGTGCCTGATGTGGGGTCTGCTCTTCTCCCTTCTCCATGCTTGTACTGTCTCTCCCTTTTGTGGTTAGTCTCATAGATCAGTTTGGTTCTGACCATGTCTCTGCTCTTCCTACCAATTTCAATGTGACCTCCTTTCTGATTAACTGTGGGGAGCCTGTTCTGCCAACCTTTGGGTCATTTTCTGAGTTAGTTTACACTGATGTGCTTGTTATCTAGGTTTATCTGTGGGATGGGTTGAGCTTAGGATCCTCCTACTCTTCCATCTTCTCCAGAAGTAACAATGTCTGCTTTTTAAAATGAATGCATCCAGGGGTGCCTGGGTGGCTCAGTTGGTTAGGCGACTGCCTTCAGCTCAGGTCATGATCCTGGAGTCCCGGGATCGAGTCCCGCATCAGGCTCCCTGCTTGGCAGGGTGTTTGCTTCTCCCTCTGACCCTCCCCCCTCTCATGTGCTCTCTCTCAAAAAAATAAATAAAAAAAAATAATAAAATAAAATAAAATGAATGCATCCAGGGGTGCCTAGGTGGCTCAGTAGGTTAAGCTCTGACTTTTGATTTCTGCTCAGGTTATGATCTCAGGTTTGTGAGATTGAGCCCTGTGTCATGCAGAGCATGCTTAAGATTCTCTCTCCCTCTCCTTCTGCTTCTCCCCTGCTCACTCTTTCTTCCTTCCTCCCTTCCTTCCTTCCTTCCTTCCTCTTTCTTTCTTCTTTCTTTCTTTCTTTCTTTCTTCTTTCTTTCTTTCTCTTTCTTTTTTCTTTTTCTTTCTTTCTTTCTTCTCTTTCTCTTTCTTTCTTTCTTCTTCTTTTCTTTCTTTCTTTCTCTATCTCTAAAATAAGTAAGTAATTTAAAAAAATAAATACATCCAATGCTAGGGCTTTGGTCTATAGCCAAATTGATGGGGATTGCTCCACTTCTTCCCATTTACAATGTACAAAGACTGTAATCAAGGATCGGACACAGAAGAATATGACCATCTTATTTATGCTTAGTGTCCATGGTAGGCATTTCCAGTGGAAGGGCATTTTGCATTGTTTCATCTTTGCTACATTTCAGCTCTTTTTTGGCCTCAATTCTAGGCATTAGCACTGACTTTTAAAATGCATTCTATTATTTCTCAAAAAAATTTTATTGTGGTAAAATATACATAACATGGAATTTACCATTTTAACAATTTTGGAGTGTACAATTCAATGGCAATCGACTATATTAACAAAGTTGTGCAACCATCACCACTACCCATCTCTGGAATTTTTTCATCATCTCAAACTGAAACTCTATTACCACTAAATCACTCCCTTGTTTCTTATGCTTGATTTCACTCAAATGCATTCTTAAGTCTCTGGATACTTATTTATTTTTTTATATTTATTTTCTTATAAAATACATTATCAAAAGAAAGAGCTACTTGGGTTTGCTTTACTGTTCAAGTTTACTTGCTTTCTTTTCCCAGTGTTTCTTCCACTGCCCTAAATATAGTTAGTCTTCTTTTATTTATTTTTATTTTTTGTCTGCAGTTATTAATTTTATTTTTTTAATTTTATTTTATTATGTTAGTCACCATACAATACATCATTAGCTTTTGATGTAGTGATCCACGCTTCATTATTTTTGTATAACACCCAGTGCTCCATGCAGTATGTGCCCTCCTTAATACCCATCACCAAGCTAACCCATTCCCCCACCCCCTCCCCTCTAACACCCTCAGTTTGTTTCTCAGAGTCCATAGCCTCTCATGGTTCATCTCTCCCTCAGATTTCCCCCCCTTCATTTTTCCCTTCCTTCTCCTAATGTCCTCCATGCTATTCCTTATGTTCCACAAATAAATGAAACCATATGATAACTGACTTTCTCTGCTTGACTTATTTCACTTAGCATAATCTCCCCCAGTCCCATCCATGTTGATATAAAAGTTGGGTATTCATCCTTTCTGATGGCTGAGTAATATTCCATTGTATATATGGGCCACATCTTCTTTATCCATTCATCTGTTGAAGGCCATCTCGGCTCTTTCCACAGTTTGGCTATTGCAGACATTGCTGCTATGAACATTGGGATGCATATGGCCCTTCTTTTCACTACATCTGTGTCTTTGGGGTAAATACCCAGGAGTGCAATTGCCGGTTAATAGGGTAGCTCTATTTTTAATTTTTTGAGGCACCTTCACACTGTTTTCCAAAGTGGCTGTACCAACTTGCATTCCCACCAACAGTGTAAGAGGGTTCCCCTTTCTCCACAACCTCTCCAATATTTATTGTTTCTTGCCTTGTCAATTTTTGGCATTCTAACTGGTGTAAGGTGGTATCTCAGTGTGGTTTTGATTTGAATTTCCCTGATGGTTAATGATGATGAACATTTTTTAATGTGTCTGTTAGCCATTTGTATGTCTTCTTTGGAGAAGTGTCTGTTCATGTCTTCTGCCCATTTTTTTGACTTATTTGTTTTTTGGTGTTGAGTTTAAGAAGTTCTTTATAGATCTTTGATACCAGCCCTTTATCTGTAATGTCATTTGCAAATATCTTCTCCCATTCTCTAGTCTTCTTTTAAAAATATATATGATATTGCAACAAATTCAGTTTTAAAAATTGATTGCCCAAACAGGAAATCTTTTAAAATTCTCTCCAAAAAGGGCTGTGGGTACTGTTTCTGTTGCTGGCTTTGAAACTGTGTGTTTCTGTAATCTCTTGTGGAAGTTCTATAGGGCACCTGACAACTAAAGCAAGCTCAACTTGCTACTCTCTTGGTAAACTGGTCTGTCTTTTGCTTATACTTCCCTCAAGAAGATGCAAAACTATATTTTGTCACCCATTGCAAAACTGAGTATCCGTATGACCTAAATACATATTCTTCTCATGTTTTCTGCTTTTCACTGTGTAGTGTTTATAAACCTTCACAGAACACTGCACTTCTGAGTGCAAAGAATAGTATTAGTAGAGTTATTTGAGATATTGTTTCATTTCATTATTGATGTGTTATTTTAGGGTATTACTTTCTTAGATAAAGCTTGAAAAGGACATGATTGTGCTTAACTCCTAAAAAAAAAAAATAGAAAATTAGTTAACAAAATACTATTACATTCTCTGACGAATGTGTACACATGACTAATAAGCCATGAAAAGATACTCAACATCATTAGCCACCAGAGAAATGCAAATCAAAACCACAATGAGATACCACTTCACATGCATTGGGATGGCTATAATAAAAAAGACAGATGTAACAAGTGGTGGTGAGAGTGTGGAAAAATTCTAACCCTCATACACTGCTGGTAGGAATATAAAATGGTAATAGCCACATTGGAAAATAGTATGCTATTTCAGAAACAGTTAAACAGAGATTCCATATGACCCAACAATTAAGTTCCTAGGTATATAATCAAGAGATCAAAAAACATAGGCTCACCAAAAAAAGAAACTTACTCACGAATGTTCATAACAGCATAACAACATAATATTCATAATATGACATCATAACAACATTTATAATTTTCTAAAAGTGGAGAAAATTCAACCATCTGTAAACTGATGGATAAATGAAGTGTGGTCTATCCATACAGTGAAGTAGTATTCAGTCATAAAAAGAGATAAAGTATTGATATGTGCCAAACATGGATGAATTCTGAAACACTATGCTAAGTGGAAAAAGCCAGACACAAAGGATCACATATTGTAAAATTTCATTTTATATGAAATGTCCAGAATAGGCAAATCTATAGAGACATAAAGTAGATTAGTGTTTGTCTAAAGCTGGCCATGGGGGTGGAAGGACTGGGTGGTGATAGCTAAGGGGTGCCTGGTTTTTTTCTGGGGTAGTGAAAATGTTCTAAAATTGATTGTGGTGATTATTGTACAACTCTGAGAACATACTAAAACCCCCAGAATTATATATTTTAAATGGGTGAATTATATGATGTATGATTCATATTTCAAAACTCTTTAAAAAATGACAACTACATTATACATCTAGAGATAATAGGAAAATAACAGAAGAAACAAAGTCTGCTAAAGCAGAATTCCAAAGTTCTGCATAGTAAGTTAAGCACTGGGAGCATTTCACTACGGACTGTACAAATGCTGCAAGCCTTTTCATCCCCATCAGTACACCTTAGATACTGGCTTTACAGAATGGAGGCATTTTCAGAATTTGCCTCTGACTGACTTATTTCACTTAGCATAATATCTCTATGTCACTGCAAATGGCAATATTTCATTTTTTTTATGGAGAGGTAATATTTCATTGTACATATGTATACCACATCTTCTTAGTCCAGTCATCCATCAATGGACACTTAGAATATTTCTATAATTAAGCTATTATAGGCAATCCTTCTATAAACACTGGGGGGCATGTATCTTTTTTAATTAGTATTTGTATTTTTGGGTAAATACCTAGCAGTGTAATTATTGGATCATAAGGTTGTTCTATTTTTTAACCTTTGAGGAAACTTCATATTGTTTTCCACAGTGGCTGTACCAATTTGCATTCCCACCAGCAGTATAAGAGGGTTCCCCTTTCTCTGCATCCTCATAAACACCTCTTGATTCCTGTGTTGTTAATTTTAGTCATTCTGACAGGTGTGAGGTGGTATCTCATTTTGTATTTCCCTGATGATGAGTGATGTTGAGCATTTTTCATACGTCTATTAGTCATCTGGATGCCTTGTTTCCAAAGACGACAACCACTTGGTTAATAAATACATGGCTTCTGCCCATTTCTTAACTGGATTATTTGTTTTTTGGGTGTTGAGTTTGAGAAGTTCTTTACAGATTTTGGATACTAGCCCTTTATCAGATATGTCATTTGCAAACATCTTCTCCCATTCCATTGGCTGCCTTTTAGATTGTTGATTGATTCCTTCACTGCGCAGAAACTTTTTATCCTGATGGAAGTCCCATTTTTGTGTTTGTTTCTCTTGGCTCCAGAGACGTGTCTAGTAAGAAGTTGCCAAGGCCAAGGTCAAAGAGGTTTCTGTATGTGTTCTCCTCTAGGATTTTGATGGATTCCTGTCACATTTAGCTCTTTCATCCATTATGAGTTTATTTTTGTGCATGGTGTAAGAAAGTGGTCAAGCTTCATTCTTCTCTATGTGGCTGTCCAGTTCTCCCAACACCATTTGTTGAAGAGACTGTCTTTTTTCCATTGGATATTCTGTCCTGATTTTTGAAGATTAGTTGACTATACAGTTGAGGATCCATTTCTGGGTTCTCTAGTCTATTCCATTGACTTGTGTGTTGGTTTTTGTGCCAGTACCATACTGTCTTCATGACTACAGCTTTGTAATATAGCTTGAGGTCTGGAATCGTGATGCCTCTAGATTAGCTTTTCTTTTTCAAGGTTGTTTTGACTATTCGGGGTCTTTTTTCATTCCATATAAATTTTAGGATTGTTCTAGCTCTGTGAAAAATGCTGGTGGTATTTTGAGAGGGATTGCATTAAACATGTAGATTGCTTTGGGTAGTATAGACATTTTCACAATTCCATGAGCATGGAATGCTTTTCTATCTCTTTGTGTCCTCTTCAATTTCTTCTATAAGTGTTCTATAGTTTTCAGAGTACAGATGTTTTACTTCTTTGGTTAGGTTTATTCCTAGGTATCTTATGGTTTTTTGTGCAATTGTAAATGGGATAAATTCCTTGATTTCTCTTTCTGCTGCTTCATTATTGGTGTATAGAAATGCAACAGATTTCTGTACAATGATTTTATATCTGGCAACTTTGCAGAATTCATGTATTATTTCTAGCAATTTTGGGGTGGAGTCTTTTGGGTTTTGTACATAGAGTATCATATTGTCTGCAAATAGTGAATGTTTGAGTTCTTTGCCAATTTGGACACATTTTATTTGTCTTTGTTGTCTGTTGCTGAGGCCAAGGCTTCCAATACTATATTGAATAGAAGTGGTGAAAGTGGACATCCCTGTTGTGTTCCTAACCTTAAGGGAAAAGCTCTCAGTTTTTCCTCATTGAAGATAATATTAGCTGTGGGTCATTCGTATATGGTCATTATGATGTTGAGGTATATTCCACCTATTCCCACTTTTTTGAGGGTTTTTATCAAGAATGGAGGCTGCATTTTGTCAAATGTTATTTTTAATTTTTAAATTTGAATTCAGTTAGCCAACATATAGTACATCATTAGTTTCAGATGTAGAGTTAGATAATTCATCAGTTGCATATAACATCTAGTGCTCATCACATCACATGCCTTCCTTAATGCCCATTACCCAGTTACCTCATCCCCCTACCCATCTCCCCTCCAGCAACCCTCAATTTGTCCCTATAGTTAAGTCTGTCATGGTTTTTCTCCCTTTCTGATTTCTTCCCTTTCAATTTTCCCTCCCTTCCTCTATGATCCTCTGTGCTGTTATTCACCACAGTACTGAGCACCTTGAAATTGTCCATCAGTGATGCTGCACATTCAAGTCCACTTCCATTTTTCTATTTCCTTCAGCATTCTGGAACTACAAGTTCAGGTTAAAATAAATTATGTGATTGTGTGGACCAGAAATTTCAAAGCCATCTAAGATTTTTGGGTTACTCTCCTGAAGGGCACCTGGGTTATTGTCACCTGTAACATGCTCCTGGCTACAATAACCTCAGGTGTTTTAGTACATTTTATTTAGGATTCATGAGACCTAAAAATTGATTTGGTGTTTTTAGACCATTAGCATATTATCTGATTGGACCCATTTGTTCAGTGAGCAATTCTAAGCTTTGGTGGAAATTGTACTCATGTTTTCAGCCAAGCATTTTCCATTTCCCCAGTCTCCTTGCTGGTGATGTAGTCAAGAATTATGGCTGGGTGAGGCTGGTGCTCCTGATGTCTCCTTCCTTCCTTCTGTTCCCACACCCCTTGCTCTCTACTCTCTGTCCCCATGCCCCATCTCACCTTATTTCCTATATATTTTTTAAAAAGTCATTTCTATATCTCATTATTGCTTTTGGTTTTCTCTTATTTCATGAAGTTTTCTTATTTCATAGGGTTCATTTGCCCTGACTTCCTTAAGTACTTCCCTCTATTTCATCTTCTGAGTGCAAGTGTGTGAATGTGAGTGTATATGCATATGGAATAGTGTGTTGCCTCTGCTTGCTTGTGTCTGTGGAGGGAGGTCTTTCTATGCAGTATACCTGAAGTCTTTTGGGTTCTGTCAGAAATTTAGTGGCACCTGCCTGTTTAGATTTTATAGACTCTAAAGAAAAGAAAGAGAAGATTTTATATTTGTATTTTCTTTGCCATATGAGAAACCTAGCTGTCAGAGGTGTTCAAAGGTGTTTATCAAGGGCGTTTAAGCTGGAGATGGTCATGGAGTACTTTATTTGGAACTGAACAGCTCTGTGTTTATGATGCTGTCAGGGTAGCTGGAGTCCTGGGTCACTTCTACAGTGGATACAGCTGAGGTTCTGCTTACAAAGTCAAAATCTTTAGGAAAAACCTTATGTCAAAAAGGTAACAGCTCCTTTGATTTAAGACACCGATTGAACTTTATTTATTTTTTTTAAGATTTTATTTATTTGACAGAGAGATACACAGCGAAAGAGGGAACACAAGCAGGGGGAGTGGGAGAGGGAGAAGCAGGCTTCCCTGCTGAGCAGGGAGCCCGATGTGGGGCTCGATCCCGGGACCCTGGGATCAGGACCCAAGCTGAAGGCAGACGCTTAACGACTGAACCACACAGGTGCTCCCGATTGTACTTTATACTCCTTTTAGAGAAATACCAAAATATATTAATGGAAGAAAAAGGCTAAACTCAAGAAATGTGGCCTGTAGGGTGAAATCTATCATCACATGTTGTTTCCCATATGTTTTTTTAAATTTTATTATGTTATGTTAATCACCATACATTACATCATTAGTTTTAGATGTAGTGTTCCATGATACATTGTTTGCATATAACACCCAGTGCTCCATTCAGTAAATGCCCTCTTTAATACCCATCACAGGGCTAACCCATCCCCCCACCCCTCTCCCCTCTAGAACCCTCAGTTTGTTTCTCAGAATCCACAGTCTCTCATGGTTCGTCTCCCCCTCCCATTCCCCCCTTCATTCTTCCCTTCCTGCTATCTTCTTCTTCTTCTTCTTCTTCTTCTTCTTCTTCTTCTTCTTCTTCTTCTTCTTCTTCTTCTTCTTCTTCTTCTTCTTCTTCTTCTTCTTCTTCTTTTTAAATATATAATGTATTATTTGTTTCAGAGGTACAGGTCTGTGATTCAACAGTCTTACACAATTCACATCGCTCACCATAGCACATACCCTCCCCAATGTCTATCACCCAGCCACCCCATTCCTCCCAACCCCCACCACTCCAGCAACCTTCAATTGGTTTCCTGAGATTAAGAATTCCTCCTATCAGTGAGATCATATGATACATGTATTTCTCTGATTGACTTATTTCACTCAGCATAATACCCTCCAGTTCCATCCATGTCATTGCCAATGACAAGATTTCATTCCTTTTGATGGCTGCATAATATTCCATTGTATGTATATACCACCTCTTCTTTATCCATTCATCTGTCGATGGACATCGTGGGTCTTTCCATACTTTGGCTATTGTGGACATTGCTGCTATAAACATCAGGGTGCACTTATCCCTTTGGATCCCTATATTTGTATCTTTGGGGTAAATACCCAATAGTGCAATTGCTGGGTCATAGGGTAGCTCTATTTTCAACTTTTTGAGGAAACTCCATACTGTTTACCAGAGTGGCTGCACCAGCTTGCATTCTCACCAACAGTGCACTTATCCCTTTGGATCCCTATATTTGTATCTTTGGGGTAAATACCCAGTAGTGCAATTGCTGGGTCATAGGGTAGCTCTATTTTCAACTTTTTGAGGAACCTCCATGCTGTTTTCCAGAGTGGCTGCACCAGCTTGCATTCTCACCAACAGTGCAGGAGGGTTCCCCTTTCTCCGCATCCCCGCCAACATCTGTCGTTTCCTGACTTGTTAATTTTAGCCATTCTGACTGGTGTGAGGTGGTATCTCATTGAGGTTTTGATTTGGATTTCCCTGATGCCGAGCAATGTAAGCACTTTTTCATGTTTCTGTTGGCCATTTGGATGTCTTCTTTGGAAAAATGTCTGTTCATGTCTTCTGCCCATTTCTTCATTGGATCATTTGTTCTTTGGGTGTTGAGTTTGATAAGTTCTTTATAGATTTTGGATACTAGCCCTTTATGTGATATGTCATTTGCAAATATCTTCTCCCATTCTGTCAGTTTTTTGGTTTTGTTGACTGTTTCTTTTGCTGTGCAAAAGCTTTTTATCTTGATAAAGTCCAAATACTTCATTTTTGCCCTGCTTCCCTTGCCTTTGGCGATGTTTCTAGGGAGAAGTTGCTGCGGCTGAGGTCGAAGAGGTTGCTGCCTGCGTTCTCCTTTTGGATTTTGATGGACTCCTGTCTCACATTGAGGTCTTTCAACCATTTGGAGTCTATTTTTGTGTGTGGTGTAAGGAAATGGTCCAGTTTCATTCTTCTGCATGTGACTCTCCAATTATCCTAACACCACTTGTTGAAGAGACTGTCTCTTTTCCATTGGACATTCTTTCCTGTTTTGTCAAAGATGAGTTGATCATAGAGTTTGAGGGTCCATTTCTGGGCTCTCTATTCTGTTCCATTGATCTATGTGCCTGTGTTTATGCCAATACCATACTGTCTTGATAATGACAGCTCTGTAATAGAGCTTGAAGTCTGGAATTGTGATGCCACCAGCTTTGATTTCTTTTTCAATATTCCTCTGACTATTCAGGTCCTTTTTGTTTCCATACAGATTTTAGGATTATTTATTCCATTTCTTTGAAAAAAGTGGATGGTATTTTGATAGGGATTGCATTGAATGTGTAGATTGCTCTAGGTAGCATTGACATCTTCACAATATTTGTTCTTCCAATCCATGAGCATGGAATGTTTTTCCATTTTTTTGTGTCTTCCTCAATTTCTTTCATGAGTATTTTATAGTTTTCTGAGTACAGATCCTTTGCCTCTTTGGTTAGATTGATTCCTAGGTATCTGATGGTGTTGGGTGCAATTGTAAATGGGATGGACTCCTGAATTTCTCTTTCTTCTGTCTTGTTGTTGGTGTATAGGAATGCCACTGATTTCTGTGCATTGATTTTACATCCTGCCACTTGACTGAATTCCTGTATGAGTCCTAGCAGTTTTGGGGTGGAGTCTTTAGGGTTTTCCACATAAAGTATCATATCATCTGCAAAGAGTGAGAGTTTGACTCCCTCTTTGCTGATTCGGATGCCTTTTATTCCTTTTTGTTGTCTGATTGCTGTGGCTAGGACTTCTAATACTATGGTGAATAGCAGTGGTGATAGTGGACATCCCTGCCGTTTTCCTGACCCTAGGGGGAGAGTTCTCAGTTTTTCCCCATTGAGAATGATATTTGCTGTGGGTTTTTCATAGATGGCTTTTATGATATTGAGGTATGTACCCTCTATCCCTATACTCTGAAGAGCTTAGATCAAGAAAGAATGCTGTACTTTTTCAAATGCTTTTCTGCATCTATTGAGAGGATGCTATGGTTCTTGTTCTTTCTTTTATTAACGTATTGTATCACAGTGATTGATTTGCAGATGTTGAACCACAGTTGCAGCCCAGGGATAAATTCCACTTGGTTGTGGTGAATAATCCTTTTAATGTACTGTTGGATCCTATTGGCTAGTATTTTGGTGAGAATTTTTGCATCCATGTTCATCAAAGATATTGGTCTGTAATTCTCCTTTTTCATGGGGTCTTTGTCTGGTTTGGGGATCAAGGTAATTGTTGCTTCATAGAAAGAGTTTGGAAGTTTTCCTTCCATTTCTATTTATTGGAACAGTTTCGGAAGAATAGGTATTAATTCTTCTTGAAATGTTTGGTAGAATTCCCCCTGGGAAGCCATCTGGCCCTGGGCTTTTGTTTGTTGGGAGATTTGTGATGACTGCTTCAATTTCCTTAGTGGTTATAGGTTTGTTCAGGTTTTCTATTTCTTCCTGGTTCAGTTTTGGTAGTTGATACATCTCTAGGAATGCATCCATTTCTTCCAGATTATTTAATTTGCTGATATAGAGTTGCTTATAATATGTTCTTAGAATTGTTTGTATTTCTTTGGTGTTGGTTGTGATCTCTCCTCTTTCATTAATGATTTTATTTATTTGGGTCATTTCTCTTTTCTTTTTGATAAGTCTAGCCAGGTGTTATTCTTATTAATTCTTTGTTAATTCTTGTTAATTCTTTCAGAGAACCAGCTCCTAGTTTTGTTGATCTGTTCTACTGTTCTTTTAGTTTCTATTTCATTGATTTCTGCTCTGATCTTTATTATTTCTCTTCTCCTGCTGGGTTTAGGCTTTATTTGTTGTACTTTCTCCAGCTCCTTTAGGTGTAGGGTTAGGTTGTGTGTTTGAGAACTTTCTTGTTTCTTGAGAAAGGCTTGTATTGCTATATACTTTCCTCTTAGGACTGCCTTTGCTGCATCCCAAAGATTTTGAGCAGTTGTGTTTTCATTTTCATTGGTTTCCATGAATTTTAAAAATTCTTCTTTAATTTCAAGGTTGACCCATTCATTCTTTAGTCAGATGCTCTTTAGCCTCCATGTATTTGAGTTCATTCCAACTTTCTTCTTGTGATTGAGTTGTAGTTTCAAAGCATTGTGGTCTGAAAATAAGCAGGGAATGATCCCAATCTTTTGGTACTTTGAGACCTGATTTGCGACCTAGGATGTGATCTATTCTGGAGAATGTTCCATGGGCACTAGAGAAGAATGTGCATTCTGTTGCTTTGGGGTGGAATGTTCTGAATAGATCTGTGAAGTCCATTTGGTCCAGTGTGACATTTAAAGTCTTTATTTCCTTGTTGATCTTTTGCTTAGATGATCTGTCGATTTCAGTGAGGGGGGTGTTAAGTCCCCCACTATTATTGTATTGTTGTCAATGTGTTTCTTTGCTTTTGTTATTAATTGGCTTATATAATTGGTTGCTCCCATATTAGGGGCATAGATATTTACAATTGTTGGATAGGCCTTTAAGTAGGATATAGTGTCCTTCCTCATCTCTTATTATAGTCTTTGGTTTAAAATCGAATTTGTCTGATATAAGGATTGCCACCCCAGCTTTCTTTTGGTGTCCATTAGCATGGTAAATAGTTTTCCACGCCCTCACTTTCAATCTGTGGGTGTCTTTGGTTCTAAAATGAGTCTCTTGCAGACAGCATATTGATGGGTCTTGTTTTTTAATCCAATCTGATAGCCTGTGTCTTTTGATTGGGGCATTTAGCCCACTTACATTCAGGGTAACTATTGAAAGATAGGAATTTAGTGCCATTGTATTGCCTGTAAGGTGATTGTTACTGTATATTGTCTGTCTTCCTTTCTGGCCTATGTTGCTTTTAGGCTCTCTCTTTGCTTAAGGACCCCTTTCAAGATTTCTTGTAGGGCTGGTTTTGTGTTTGCAAATTCCTTTAGTTTTTGTTTCTCCTGGAAGCTTTGTATCTCTCCTATTTTCAGTGACAACCTATCTGGATATAGTATTCTTGGCTGCATATTTTTCTCATTTAGTGCTCTGAAGATATCACCCCTGTTCTTTCTGGCCTGAGAGATCTCTGTGGATAAGTCTGTTGCCAATCTAATGTTTCTACCATTGTAGGTTACAGATGTCTTATCCCAGGCTGCTTTCAGGATTTTCCGTTTGTCTCTGAGACTCGTCAGTTTTACTATTAGATGTTGGTGTGTTGACCTAATTTTATTGATTTTGAGTGGGGTTCTCTGTGCTTCCTGGATTTTGATGCCTGTTTCCTTCCCCAAATTAGGGAAGTTCTCTGCTATAATTTGCTCCAGTATACCTTTGCCCCTCTCTCTCTTTCTTCTTCTGGGAATCCCAATTATTGTAGTATTGTTTCATCTTATGGTATCACTTATGTCTCGAATTCTTCCCTCATGATCCAGTACTTGTTCATCTCTCTTTTTCTCAGCTTCTTTATTTTCCATCATTTCATCTTCTATATCACTAATTCCTCTGCCTTATTTATCCTAGCAGTTAGAGCCTCCATTTTTGATTGCACCTCATTAATAGCCTTTTTGATTTCAACTTGGTTAGATTTTAGTTCTTTTATTTCTCCAGAAATGGCTTCTCTAATATCTTCCATGCTTTTTTCAAGCCCAGCTAGTATATTAAAATCGTCATTCTGAACTCTAGTTCCAACATCTTACTAATGTCCATATTGATTAGGTCCCTGGCTGTCGGTACTGCCTCGTGTTCTTTTTGTTGAGGTGATTTTTTCCATCTTGTCATTTTGTCCGGAGGACAATAGATGAATGAGAGAATAAAATGCTAACAGGGTAACAACGACTCCAGAAAAATATACACTAAACAAATCAGAAGAGACCTGAAACCGGGGGAAATGAAAGGGAAAGAAAGAAAAAAAAAAAGGAAAAAGATAAAGATAACAAACAAACAAACAAACAAAACCAGAAATGATCAAATATGATCAAGCTGGTGCATAGATCAGTGCCACACACTAGATTTTGGGCATATTTTGTTCTGTTAGAACAAAGTGCCTCCCAAAATTTTAAAGAAAGAAAAACTTATATATGTACAAAAATAAGGGTAAATATGATGAAGGGATGGAATATGATTGTAAAGATGAAAATTATAATAGATTTTATAAAAGGAATTGATAAGATAAAAAGTTGGTTGAAAAAAGAAAGGAGAGGATTAAAAAAAAAGAAAGGGAGAGAATGTGATCAGGCAGGAGACTAGAACAAAGTCATACAGTAGAGATTTAGGGTATATTTTGGTCTGTTAGAAGAAACTGTATCCCCAAAGTTTAAAGAGAGAAAAACTTATATATATATACACCAAAAATAAGGTTAACTACTATGAAGGGATAGAATATGACTCTAAAAATGAAAAATAAAAAATAAATAAAATTAAAAATTTAAAAATAAAGAAGTTTTTTAAAAAAGGGATTGATAAGATGTTAGTTGAAAAGGGAAAAAAATTCAAAACAAACAAAAAAAAGTATGTTAAAAAATTTAACTTTGAAAGACTAAAGAATCATGGTAAAAAAGCCATGAATTTTATGTTCAGTATTCCCCTAGTTCTGGAGTTCTACCATTCTCAGTGATTGGTAAACTCGGTCTTGGCTGGCTGTTCTTGCTGATCTTCTGGGGTAGGGGCCTGCTGCTGTGGTTTCCAAATGCCTTTGCCGGAGGCAGAATTGCTGGCCCTTGCTGGGTTTGGGCTACGTAATCTGCTCAGGTTTGCTCTCGGGAGCTTTTGTTCCCTGCAAGCTTTCCATACAGCTTTGGAGGATGAGAGTGAAAATGGTGGCCTCCCAATCTCCAGCCTGGAGGAGCCAAGAACTCAGGGCCCCACTCCTTAGTGAGCCCCCAGAGAAAAGCAGTCAGTCACTCCCGTCTCCCTGGTCTCCGGCCGCACTCTGTGCTCACCCGGCCTGTGACCAAGCATTTCTATCTCTGGCACCTGACCCCGTGTGGAGTCTCCAAACCCAGCAGATTCCTGTGGTGTGCTCCCATGCTACTCTTCCCAGGGGGAGGAAGTGGAGGTGTCCCTGGATCTGCCACTTCTTGGGTCCCTGCTGTAAGAGTAGTGGCCTGACTGTGCTGCAGATCACAGTTTATGGCAATCCCAAGCTGAGAGACCACTCTTTGGCTCTGTCTCTGCAGCCAGCTTCCCTGCTCCCATACCTGGGAGCTCTGCTGCACTCAGGCATCCCTGGTCTTTCTGTGACTCCGAGGGTCCTGAGACCACACTGTTCCAGTGAGGGTTCCACCCCCTGCTTAGCCACTGGAGTGATGTCCCTCAGCAGAGCCGACTTCTAAAGTTTCCAATTTTGTGCTCTGCTGCTCTATCACTTGCTAAGAGCAGCTGATGGAGGCCCCATCCCTTGCCGTCTATCTCCCCAAATATCGTCTTGGGGAGACACTTCTCCGCATGTCCTACCTTCCAGAAAGTGGTCGCTTTTCTGTTCAGAGAGTTGCTGCTATTCTTTTCTTCGATATCCTGTTGAGTTCATAGGTGTTCAGAATGGTTTGATCCCTATCTAGCTGAATTCTTGGGACCAGACGAAATTTAGGTCTCCTACTTCTCCGCCATCTTTCCTGTTTCCCATATGTTTTAAAAGCTAAATAAGAAGCAGCAAACAATTGTTTAAAAAATGGTGTTCTTACAGTGAATATCATTCTCATTGGGGAAAAATTGAAAGTTTTTCCCTTAAGGTCAGGAACATGGCAGGGGTGCCCACTCTACCACTATTGTTCAACATAGTACTAGAAGTCCTAGCCTCAGCAATCAGACAACAAAAAGAAATAAAAGGCATTCAAATTGGCAAAGAAGTGAACCTCTCCCTTTTCACAGATGACATGATATTTTACATGAAAAACCCAAAAGACTCCACCCCCAAATTGTTAGAACACATATAGCAATTCAGCAATGTGGCAGGATACAAAATCAATGCACAGAAATCAGTTGCATTTCTATATACTCACAATGTGACTGAAGAAAGGGAAATTAAGGAATTGATCCCACTTACAATTGCACCAAAACCATAAGATACCTAGGAATAAACCTAACTAAAGAGGCAAAGGATCTGTACTCTAAAAACTACAGAACACTGATGAAAAAAATTGAGGAAGACACAAAGAGATGGAAAAAACATTCTTTGCTCATGGATTGGAAGAATAAACATTGTGAAAATGTCTAATGCCCAGAACAATTTACACTTTCAATGCCATCCCTATCAAAGTACCATGGACATTTTTCATTGAGCTGGAACAAACAATCCTACAATTTGTATGGAACCAGAAAAGATCTTGAATCGCCAGGGGAATGTTGAAAAAGAAAACCAAAGCTGGGGACATCACAATGTCTGACCTCAAGCTATATAACAAAGCTGTGATTATGAAGACAGCATGATACTGGCACAAAAACAGACACAGAGATCAACGAACAGAACAGAGACCCAAGAAATGGACCCTCAACTCTATGGCCAACTAATCTTCAAACAAGCAGGAAAGAATATCTAATGGAAAAAAGACAGTCTCTTCAATAAATGGTGTGGGAAAATTGGACAGCCACATGCAGAAGGATGAAACTGGACCATTCCCTTACCCCATACACAAAGATAAACTCAAAATGGATGAAAGACCTAAATGTTTGACAGGAATCCATCAAAATCCTAGAGGAAAACACGGGCAGTAACCTCTTTGACCTTGGCTACAGCAACCTCTTGCAAGACATATCTTTAAAGGCAAGGGAAACGAAAGCAAAAATGAACTATTGGGACTTCATCAAGATAAAAAGTTTTTGCACAGTAAAGGAAACAATCAACAAAACTAAAAGGTAACCTATGGAATGAGAGAAGATATTTGCAAATGACATATCAGATAAAGGGCTGGTATCCAAGATCTATAAAGAACTTCTCAAACTCAACACCCAAAAAACAAATAATCCAGTCAAGAAATGGTGAGAAGACATGAACAGACACTTCTCCAAAGAAGACATACAAATGGCCAACACACAAATGAAAAAATGCTCCACATCACTTGCTATTAGGGAAATACATATCAAAACCACAATAAGATACAATCTTACACCAGTTAGAATGGCTAAAATTAATAAGATAGGGAACAACAAATGTTGGCAAGGATGTGGAGAAAGGGGAACCCTCTTACACTGTTGGTGGGAATGCAAGCTGGTACAGCTATTCTGGACAACAGGATGGAGGTTCTTCAAAAAGTTAAAAATAGAGCTGTCTTATGACCCAGGAATTGTACTACTGGGAATTTACCCCCAAAATACAGATGTAGTGAAAAGAAGGGGCACATGCACTCCAATATCCATAGCAGCAATGCCCACAATAGCCAAATTGTGGAAGGACCTGAGATGCCCTTCAACAGATGAATGGATAAAGAAGAGGTGGTTAATATATACAATGGAATATTACTCAGCCATCAGAAAGGATGAATACCTACCATTTACATCAATGTGGATGGAACTGGAGGGTATTATGCTAAGTGAAATAAGTCAATCAGAGAAAGATAATTATCATGTTTTCACTCATATGTGGAATATAAGAAATAATGCAGAGGACCACAGGGGAAGGGAGGGAAAACTGAATGGGAAGAAATCAGAGAGGGAGTCAAACCATGAGAGACTCCTGACTCTGGGAAATAAACTGAGAGCTAAAGAAGGGGTGGTGGGTGAGTGGATGGTGTAACTGGGTGATTGGCATTAACTAGGGCACGTGATGTGATGAGCACTGGGTTTTATATGCAACTGATGAATTATTGAACACTACCCTTGAAGTGTTGTAATATATGATATAATATATATTGGCTATTTGAATTTAAATTAAAAAAACAAAAACAAAAATACAAGAAAATAGTGTTCCTATGAACATCAAAGATAGTAGGAGTGATCATTTACCACTATTACCAAGCACAAACTATTAGATATTAGCATTAAAGGTGTTGAGAGTGCAAAAGCAAACAAAGTAGATGGAAATCCCACCCCATGGAGCTTGCAGAAAGGGAATTACAAGATTTGTCCACATAACAATTAAAAACATTTTCGTGAGAAAAAAAATTCTCTCAAATTGAATGTTGAACAACCTTGAACCATGTAACAGTAATTTGAAATAAAGATTGACATCTTTATGTATGAATTATACATATGTCATAAACTGTTAGGAAAAATACCAAAATGTTAATGATTTACATGATTAAAGGATTTGAACAAAGTGAAATATATCGAAATGTTAATATTTACATGATCAAGGGTTTTGAACAAAGTGAACAAAAGTGAAACACTTCAGCACCTGCTCTTTGCCTTGACCTGCATGTGATTTACTGATACTTGACTTTCAGTTTCTGAGCAGTTGAGGCCACTGTTTCGAATCTGCAGGTGAAAATTCATATGCCTTGGTCATAAAAGGGGAGAGCAAAAATGGTAGTTGAGGGAGGACAGTGGAGATGGGGCAAAGCCTTCTTCAGACCACACTGTCCCCAGGATGTCCCACCTGAGTCTGGCTCTGCTGTCTGTACCCTCTCAGATCTTGCATGTGTCCCAGAGGGACCTCCACCCATGAAAGTCCCCACCCTAACCATTTTATCCAGATGAGGAAGTCATTGATCTGCATTCTGAATGGTGAAGTTGACACTGTCCCCTCCTGGGTCAGCTCTGGCCTCCCCCAGAGGCTGCCTGAGCCCAGTGGTGCCTGCATCTCATCCTGGCCTCTGGACATCCTTGGGCTCACACACAGTGGACAGCAGCTATCCCTCGTTGCCCTCCTGACTCCCTTATTATAGAGAGGCTCATTGGGCTTCATGGGCCCCAGGTAAGGCCCACTGTTCCTCCCACCTGTGGGAGATTGGCAGTTTCTGACTTGGAGGCCTGTGTGCACATGCTTTCCACTGGTCCTTTCTCTGGAACATGCCACCTGAAAGAATGAATCTGACTGGTCCAGTTGGATTCTTGCCTCTCTTTTTTCACAGAATGCACGAAGCTTAGCCAACCATGTGCAATGCTTGGGATGGGTGAGAATTCTCCTTATCTCTAGGGGGCCTCTTCACCTGTTCCTTATTCTTTTTCTCTTTCATCTTCCCTCTTTGAAAATAAGGTCTGTGTCCATTCACTGTGTGCCTAGCCATGTAGGCACACAGTGGGTATTCAATAAATGATGACAACAATAGCAGCAACTCTTGGTGATAGCTTCCTTGAGCCAGGTGCTGTTTGCTCTAAGTGCTGTATACATGTTAATTCATGCAAAACTTCACAACCACTCCATGAGATTACTCCTATCTTATCCTTATTTTGTAACTGAGGAAACTGAGCAAGAGATGTTGAGTCACTAGATGAGGGTCACACAGCAGAATGAGGATGAAAACCCAGGTTGTCTGGACCTGGAAACTTTTAGGTCAGGAAGCAAGGTGGTGTCTGACCTCTCAGTAAAGTAGACTCAGGGAGCACTGAGGGGTGAGTTACATTTGTGCTTGGGCCTCCGACTCCTACCCTGCTCATGACCAGGTTTGTGTCCGGGAAATGAGCATTATAACATCATGGCCAGTAGGCAGAGGTAGGGATCATAAGGACAAACCTCTTGGCACCAAAAGCAACATAAGTGACAAAGCACCCTGGATGACTCCAGAAAGTATGAAGTCAGACATGCCACAAGTGGTAGTCCCAGAACTCTGTCTGTCCTCCACTCTTTGGCTGGAATGTTGACTGTGTGGAAACTTTCACCTGATTTCGCTGCAGGTGCCAGCTGATCTACAAGACTGGCCTCCTCTCTGAGCCCTTAATGCATTCACTTTGACGTTTTTTTACCAAAATAGCAGATGGCACCTTGGACGTCCCTGAAAACTGAAAAAGGAGAAGCCAGAGAACAAAGAATGAGAGTGAAGGTAGTAAAGGTGAAAAAGGGCAGGCCAGTGAGGAGTTCATTCAGGGCCTGAGCTTGTGTTTACATCTCATTTGACCATGACAATGCCATTCTGTGTATGGGTAATGGATCCTACCTAGTGCCATTTGCCCAGTGGCTCCCACCAAGTGACTGAATGATAAGCCTAAAGGGCAGTGGTCGTTTGTCCTCACTCCTGTGCCCACACCATGCCCATACTGCTTGGCCAAATACAGTAGTTAGGGAGGGAAGTAGGACTGGGCCCAGAAGTAATTCTCCAGAGGGTCACCCACTGCAACAAATAAGCCTCTGAGATACCACATGCTAAAATAGGACCAAGAGAGAAGATGAGGAGACACCCAGTGTCCTAAACCTTCTGGTTACACCCATTGTTCTCAAGTAGTGCAGAGCACCTAGAAGCCAGGAGCACATATAAGATGTTGGCTTTGTCCTAAATTTGTTCCTCCTGAAACAATGCCCACTCATTCTGCCTGTACCTTCTGTTGTCAAAACCCCATCCCTCTGTTGCTTCTGTCTCCACCTGTCCAGGTAATTTCTGGCCCAAATCTCAAAGTTCTAACCAGGGGCTGGGTACTAGTCCATGGCTGAACACAAAGGATGGCGTTGGGCCCAAATGAAGATAGAGGGTCTCCCCATCTTGGTCAGCTGCTCTGACTGGACTGGTCCCCATTGCTCTTTCTTCTTCTACTACCTTTCAGCCCTCTAATAAGGTCCATGTCCATAGGAATGAGTCATGGTCACTGTGCCCATTCCCTTCCTGAGTGCTCAGACTTGTAAGGGAAGCCAGATTCCCACTATGAATTCTTCATGAACATTGGCACTTCACCCAGTCATCATGGGGCTCAGCCCTGGCTTCCTGGCATATCAGATGTTTCCTGGGATGGGGCACAGCACTCCCCTCAATTTGACTCAACTCACTGAAGACTCGTGGATCAGGTGTCAGATTCCTCTGACCAGAGGAAGTCTCATAAGAGGAGGAGTACTCCCTCCCAGGAAGACTTCTTGGGGTTCACCCAAGCTTCCCATCTAGCCTAAGCCTCTCTCAGGACATAGGACAAGACTACAGTATGTCTAGAGAAAGGGGCTGCCACCTTCTCCTGACTGGCCTTGTGAGAGGCTGCCCTATAGCCCATATCCAGCTGGTCTGGGTGTAGAGTCTTTGTCTGATCCCTGGACAGTCCAGGAGCTTAGTCAGAAAGCAAATGTTCTATAAGAAATGCCACTAATCTTTGAAAGTAAAGACATGAACATGGAAATTCTAGTTGGTGCTGGTGTCAAGAGCTATTTTCAGAGTACAGGCAGACTCATGTTATCTCACATAAAATGAAGTTAAGAAGTGTGGTCAGATCTTATCCCTACTCTACAGAGGGGGAATGGACAGCTCGAGAGGCAGGTGAGTGGTTCCCAGGTGTGTGTCTTTAACCACAGTCCTCTCTATTTCCCTCCCATTGTCCCCCTGGGAATGTCAGGGAGAAAAGAAGTGTGGGTCCCTCTTAGAACTATGCCCAGGAGTTGGGTTGACGGGATGGGGATAATTCCACATGACATGGTTTTTATTTCGGACATAGTAAAGAATGTTGTTTCTTGTCACAAGAATAAGCTAAACTGATCTAAACAGTGGGATCTCTGCAAGGGGTTCTGTGGGGGAAATTCTGAAGGTGAGGGGCGGGTAGGGGGGCGCACAACTCAAAACAATGAACATCTTAGACACTCCCATGCCTTAGGTATTCCCACCATTTCTCTTTTTCCCCAGGAATGGTGGCCTCTGGGTGGGCCTCTGGCAGCCTCCCCCCAGTAACCAGAACCCTGAAGGGTGCACTGAGGACCTGCCCTGAGAAGCAGAAGTTGGCAGAGTTGGGCAGTCCCAGGCCCTACGTAATGTTCTATTCTCCATGGAGTTGAGTGATGGAGTCACATCTCTCCATCAGTGAAGACAAAACTGGCTCATTCCACCTGACCATCCTTCCTTTCCTGCGCCTGGCCTATGCTTCAAGATCCAGACCATACTGTGAGTCAGGTGGGGGTGGATGACTAGTGTCAGTAGATGACAACAGATAGTTGGATTTAGTTAGAGAACATCTTGACCAAGTCCACATGTAAGTTTGTCCTCCTGACCTCATACTTCTGCCAGAAACCATCTTTATCTCCAGCCATGTCAGCTGGTCAGGAGTTTATGGGCAAGTAGTACTAGGAGAAAGGGAAAGGTTTAATGGGCTAAGAACTATAAAATGTATAATCTTGGGCACACTTCCCTCGTGGACATGGAGACAGAGCTCTGTTTGGGAGGGAGATAGTGCTTCTGCTATTTCCAGAAGTGGGATGGCAAACCTGGGTCCCAAGACATGTTGGTGGACCCCTTCTCATAAAAAAAATCAAACCTCATAAAATTACAGTTATATTGAATACAGTTTAAAAACTCTTCTAATGTATGGAATAGTAACAGGTTGGATTCACCAGGCTCCTGCAGGGGGCTGATAAGGACATAAATATGGAAGTAGTTGATGAGGGCAAAGAATACTTTCTGTCTGCAGATGTCACATGATAGGAGAAACTCAATGATTTCTAAGGATTGGTGATTTTGCTGTGGTTTGTGGACTCCATTTATGGAAAGAAAGGCTACATTTCAGTTACAGGATAGGGAAAGAAAGATGTAATCTTTCTTCCTATCCAAGCATGACAGGACCCTGTGTTGCACCTCCCAGACCCAGAGTCTAAACCTCTGGGGGCTTTTGTGTGTCTGGTTACCTGTCAGATGTCTCCTGGTGAGATGGCAGAGGGAAAAGCAAGGCATGCACTTATCTTATAATTTAGATCCCAGACGTTCATATCCATATTGACATATACACAGCATTTAAACAAGATCCACTGCCTCTTGTTCTGCCAGAAGCAAACAGTTGCCCATTTTTGCTTACATGTTTCTGATGTGGATAGGGGCAAAGTCCATTGTGCTTACACTGTGATGGGCATTTCACACTCTCCTTAAACCTTCACTTCCACCCTACAAAGCAGGCATCACTCTTTCCCTGCACAGAGTAGGAAACTGAGCCTCTGAATAGTGGAAACCTGTGTCCAGGTTCACACAGCACTTAACCCCAGAGCTGGGAAATGCCTTGCTCCAAAGCCTGTGGTCACTGTGTTAGGCTAGATTCTCCGTGCAAAATAGCCCTTTTCCTTTCTTTAAAGAAAGCAATGTAGCAACATACAACATTTTTATCTGTCATTTTGAGGTTGTGACATAAGCTGAGCAAGAGAAACTTAGAATTAAGTTGGAGGTGATTCTTGGATAGGCATCATATATATATATGTTTTTGTCTCTGAGACTGTTTGGGTTAGTTCATGGTTACTTATGGAAAATGAGACCTGGAATTCAGAGTGTGAAATTAGGTTTTGTCATCTCCTGAAAACTTGCTTTCAGGAAGGAAAATGTGGGTGACCTCCAACCACTCCCTAATCTTTAAATTGTGATCTCGCAGGCTTTTCCTCAGCCTCCTGGGAGGATAAATTTTAAGGTAGGTGGGGTGTGGGACAGGAAAGTTGGATTTCCTTCCTAAATTGGCAAAATTCAAATGGGCTTTTGGAAGGGAGCATTGATTAGAGGTTAGAAAGAATGCCAGATCTGTCTAGCAAATCCTGGCTTCATCATTTTGTTAAAGAACCAATGTGTCATGGATCAGGCTCTTTATGAGAAGGTGACTTTGGAATCAAGAAAACAGAGTTTTGGGCTAAGGGGTTATTTGCCTGAGAATATGGCAAGCTCAGAACTCTCTAGGACATGGAGAGCAGCCATCTGTTCCCCAGAATAGTGATTTCTGCATCTTGGCCAAATCATCCTATTTCAGCTTTGGAAGGAGCTCCAAAACCTTCCATATCCATGTGAAAAAGAAATCCTCTATGAATTCTTCCTAGGGAAGGAAGGCCCTTCTCCTCAGGCCCTTTAACGGCAATGATAGCTTCTTTTTCATCTTCGCATTCCCAAAAAGAGGCATATCTGGCATAAAAACAGGGTTTGACAAATTCTGCCTTGCCAAATGAATGAGTGGATAAATTAATGGGCAACCCTGTCCAGGACTTGGGTTGCTAGACAAGAGACCTGGGCCCCATGATCCTGACCCTTCTCCTCTCACTTAAGCCTTCTGCAGGTCCACCATGCCTTCATCTTCAGCCCTAAAGAGTCTCTTTACCTTCTGTGTCCTTGGTGTTTTGGTTTCCAGCACTGTAGGTAAGAATGAACAAATGGCCTCTTTTTCCCCAAAATTGGAAGAGTAAGGTGGACAATACAGAAGAGAAATGCCTACTTGGGAGAGACTAGGTCCTGCTTCAAGAACAGGGCTAAACTCTGCAGGGTTGATTAAATATCTCGGGCAGTGGGCAGCTGAAAGGGACTGAGCCTGAGCACTGAATGGGGCCTGATGTGGCCGTCAGGGAGCAACTGTGGACCGAGTGGGTCCATTCAGCCCTACAGGGAGTGGGTTTCATGGTATCTTGACTCTCAGGGATGTTTGGCTATTGGAAGCATTATCTATGATTCCTGATGGTTTTCATTCCTGAATTAGTTCTTAAACATTTTTTTAAAGATTTTTTTAAAAAATTGACTTGAGAGAGAGAGAGAGAGAACAAGCAGGAGGAACGGCAAAAGGAGAGGGGGAAGCAGACTCCCTGCTGAGCAGGGATGTGGGGCTCAGTCCCAGGACCCTGAGATCATGACCTGAGTGGAAGGCAGAGGCTTAACTGAGTGAGCCACCCAGGTTCCCATTTTTTAAACAATTTTTATTTCCTTTCCATAGAGAGTTATAAATGTACAAGCTGCTCTCTTAATGCATGTAGTGCTGACATGCAAACAACTTTTGAAGCCTCTCAAAGCTGCTTTGGATATCAGCAAGAATTAAGGACATCAGGTATGCTGTGTGAGGCCCCTCCCCAGGCTTTTGGTCATGCAGGACAGACAGAAAAGGTGCTTAGCTTGAGGGAGGTTGCTGTTTAGCAACTTGATGGAATTCCTTACTTTCCTGTGCATCTTCTATTTTACCCTGCTTTCTTATGTAGCATTCTAGCCAGATGGGGCTGCGAGTATGGGGTGGTGGGAGGAGGCAGGGTGGGAGACACTGGGAAAACGGCTGGACAATCCTTGAAGTATGACACTCCCATTCCAAGTGGAAAGACTAAAGACAAAAGGATTTGAGGCACAGAATCCTTTAATACTGGCAGCCCATTTGGGCATCACTCTCCCTAGGGTTCAAAGGGGAAATTCCTTCTGGGGTTTGGTTCTTTGCAGGGAAGCTCTTACAATATGTTGGGGAGAAAGGTTGTTCTTCAAGCAAGTGTGTCCCAAGGATCTTCTCAGCAACACTGAGGGATAATCAAACATTTGGGTACAACCACCAATGCTGCCAAGATGAGCTCTGCAACCAAGGGGACTTACAAGGTGAGTGCCAACACATCTCTGCTCTCCCTCCCTTCACATCCTCTTTCCGAATCCATTGCCTTAAGTCTCTGTCTTCTAAGTACCTTCCTATGACCTGTTCCTGCTTCTGAACTGTCTATTGATTTTGCTCACTGAGAGTCTTTCCTTCCTGTGAAGGGATAAGCACAAGCCCTTTTTTTTACATGGAAGACTGAATGACAGCTGGGTGGCTGGGATGGGTCCTCGGGATTCACTCTGAGTCTGTAGGTTTAAATTTATTTTCCTTCCCATTCCAGTTGAAAAGTTGTTTGTCCTTGCCTATTTAATTTCTCACTCTCTTAACAGTATTTTTTTATTGAAGTATAATTAACATAAAGTTTAAATTAGTTTCAGGTGTACGATATAGTGATTCAACACTTCTATACATTGCTCAGTGCTTTCAAGATAAGTGTATCCCGTCACAAATTTCACCCATCCCCCACTGACTTACCCTCTGGCAACCACCAGTTATTCTATTTAAGAGTCTGTTTTTTGTTTGTCTTGCTGTTTTTTTAACCTTTGTTCATTTGTTTTATTTCTTTTTTTAACTTTTGTTCATTTGTTTTATTTCTTAAATTCTACATATGAGTGAAATCATATATTTGTCTTTCTCTGACTGACTTTTTCACTTAGCATTTATGCTCTAGATCCATCCATGTTGTTCCAAATGGCAAGCTCTCACTCTTTTTTATGCCTAATAACCCCTTGTGTATATATCTATATATACACACACACACACACACACACCACATTTTCTTTATCCATTCATCAATCCATGGACACTTGGGTTGTTTCCATATATTGGCTATTGCAAATAATGCTACAGTAAACATAGGGGTGCATATATCTTTTCAAATTAGTGTTTTTCATTTTCTTTGGGTAAATACCTAGTAATGAAATTACTGGATCATACAGAATTTCCATTTTTAATTTTTTGAGGAACCTCCATACTGTTTTCCACAGTGACTGTACCAATTTGCATTCCCACCAACAGTGCATGAAGGTTTCTTTTTCTCAGCATCCTCACAAATACTCATTATTTCTTGTGTTTTTTAAATTTTAGCCATTCTGACAGGTATAAAGGGATATCTCATTATAGTTTTAATCTGCATTTTCCTGATGATTAGTGATGCTGAGCGTCTTTTTTATGTGTCTGCTGGCCATCTCTATATCTTTTTTGGAACAATGTCTATTCAGGTCCCCTGCCCATTTTTAATTAGATTATTTGTGGGATTTTTTGGTATTGAGTTGTGTAAGTTCTTTATACATTTTGAATATTAACCCCTTATTTGATATATAAATTGCAAATATCTTCCCTCATTCAGTAGGTTGCCTTTTTATTTTGTTGATGGTTTTCTTTCCTATGCAAAAGCTTTTTATTTTGGTGTAGTCCCAGTAGTTTATTTTTGCTTTTGTTTCCTTTGCTTAAGGAGACATATAAAGAAAAATGTGTCTATAGCTGATGTGAAAGAACTTACTTCCAATGTTTGCTCATGGACTGGAAGAACCAATATTATGAAATTGTCCAAACTACCCAAAGCAATCTACAGATATGCAACCCCTATCAAAATACAACATTTTTTTTTTACAGAACTGAAGCAAATACTAAAATTTGTACCACAAAAGACTTTGAGTAGCCAAAGCAATCTTGAGAAAGAATAAAGCTCAAAGTATCACAATCCCAGATTTCAAGATACACTACAAAGCTGCAGTGATCAAAACAGTATGGTACTGGCACAAAAAATAGATAGATCAATGGAACAGAATAGAGAACCCAGAAGTAAACCCACACTTATATGGTCAATTAATCTATGACAAAGGAGACAACAATATACAATGGGGAAAAGGCAGTCTCCAAAAAAATGTGCTGGGAAAACTAGGCAGTCATACAAAAGAATGAAACCAGACCACTTTTTTTTTTATCATACACCAAAATGAACTAAAAATGTATTAAAGACTTAAATGTGAAACCTGAAACCATAAAATTCCTTAACAGTGTTTTATAAAACCACAAATTATCTTCTATCATCTATGCATTTTTCTCCAGCCAGGGCAGAGAGGGTCAATTCATGAAAGAAGCAAATAAACCAAATTCCTATAAGATCTTTGGTTATATCTTTCCACTTAACACCTACTTCCCCCCACACCCTCCATACCACCCCAATTTTAAATAATTTTGATTTTGGGTGGAGGAATCCTGGAATAACTATGATCTTGCATGGGGGATAATAATGCTCTGAGCTTCTTTCATGGTTCATTCCTTAAGATGAAATTTTTCTTTCTTCGTTCAGTGCCTCAGAAGTCCTCAGTACCCAATGGCATTAAGTGTCCTGCCTGCTTCAATGTGTATGACATTTCCTGTGACCCAATTCTCCTCGCCTGCACTGGTACAGACACAAAGTGTATGGAAGTTATTGGCATAAGTATGGATATTTCCACAAGCTTTGGTGTTCATTTTCTCAAAATGTATAGCTGTGTCAGTTACCTTTGCTGTGTAATCATTATTCCAAAACATGGCAATTTAAAACAATGAACATTTACTATTTCATGGTGTCTGTGGGTCAGGAGTCTGGGAGTGGCTTAGCTGAGTGCTTCTGGCTGCGTCTTGAAGTTTTAATCTAGCTGTCAGCAGAACTTGTGGTCATTTGAGCAAAAGACCTGCTTCCATGTGGTTGTCAGGCTTGGTTCCTCCCCATATGGGTCTCTGTGTGGGCTGCCTGGATGTCCTCATAATGTAGTGGCTAGCTTCCCCCAGAGCAAGTGATGAGAGAGAGAAAGAGAGGGAGAAAGAGAAAGAGAGAGAGAGAAATGAGAGATGGAGGGAGGGAGGGAAGGAGGAAGGAAGAGCACTAACTGGCATTTCTCAGGGCAAGTGATGACAGAGAGACGAAGAGGTGGAGGAGAGGAAGGAAGAAGATACATCAGTTTTAAAGTAATTGAATATGAGAGGGGGGAAAAGATGGTGGAGGAGTAGGGGACTCTATTCTAACTGGTCCCCAGAATTGAGCTGGATATCTACCAGCTGAACACCCATAAAATCAGCCTGAGATGTAAGAAGATAGACCTGGATCTCTACATACAGAATATCGCAGGCAGTTGGTTTCAAGGTACAAAGTGGGGAGCCATAATTCCGGGGGAGATATCAGAGGATAAACAGCAGCAGGAGGGAGCCTGGCCATGGGGATCCTACACCGCCAGTGAGCAATAGCCTCCCGCTCTGGGGACGGGGCACAGACTCACAGACCGGTAGTAGCGGGGAAAGGACTTTAGGGCAGCCCCCCAGATGGAAACCTGGAGTGGTGAGGTCACGCATGTGAACTGGGGGTGGCTGGTGGTTTTAGAAGCACAAAGGTTAGAGATGTGCCCCCATGCCCTGACCTGGAGGCAAGGACTGGGAGCTCTGCCGAGGGGCGAACAACCCAGGATGCTGCAATTTATAGCAGCACAGACAGAAATGGAGACAGTGTGGCCTGGAGAGCTCACTGAAGAACAGACTCTGAGGCAGAGGGTTGGAAATGGTCTCTTTTGCTCTGACTCTTGGAAGAGATGTGGAAAGCCACCAGGGAAAGCCACCAGAGAACAAAAGTCCCCGAAAAACCGTTTTCACTGAGCCCATCCCCTGCCACAGGGTTGCCTGAAAAACAGCGCGGCAGGCCCCTCCCCCAGAAGACAGGCTGGGAGAACAAGAGGCCAGCAACCCTAAGGTCCCTAGAAAACAGGTGCACCTTGCTTGGGTTCTGGTCAATAATTTGGACTCTAAACATTCCCTCAACTACCCATCAACAGAATGACTAGGAGGAGGAACCCCCAAAATAGGAAAGACTCAGAGATTATGACTTATGCAGCAGATTTACAAATGGATGCAGATATAACCAAGATGTCGGAGATGGAATTCAGGCTAGCAATTGTGAAGACAATAGCTAGAATGGAGAAACCAATTAATGAAAACATAGAGTCTCTAAGGGCAGAAATGAAAGCTGAATTGGCAGAACTTAAAAATGCTATCAATGAGGGCGCCTGGGTGGCTCAGTTGGTTAAGCGACTGCCTTCGGCTCAGGTCATGATCCTGGAGTCCCGGGATCGAGTCCCGTATCGGGCTCCCTGCTCGGCAGGGAGTCTGCTTCTCCCTCTGACCCTCCTCCCTTTCATGCTCTCTGTCTCTCATTCTCTCTCTCTCAAATAAATAAATAAAAAATCTTAAAAAAAAATGCTATCAATGAGATCCAAGCTAATCTAGATAATCTAACACCTAGGGTAAGTGAGGCAGAAGAACAAATCAGTGACCTGGAAGACAATTTAATAGATAAAAAGGGAAAAGAGGAGGCCAGGGAAAAACAACTCAGAATCCATGAAAATAGAATCAGAGAAATAAGTGACACCATGAGGCGTTCCAATGTCAGAATTATTGGAATCCCGGAGGGAATGGAGAGAGAGAGAGAGAGGACTAAAAGATATATTTGAGCAAATTGTAGCTGAGAACTTCCCTAATCTGGGGAATGAAACAAACATTCTTGTCCTAGAGGCAGAGAGGACACCTCCCAAGATCAAGGAAAACAGGCCAACACCCCGGCATGTAATAGTAAAACTCGCAAATCTTAGAACCAAGGAAACCATCTTAAGGGCAGTTAGGGGGAAGAGATTCCTTATGTACAGAGGGAGGAACAGTAAAGTAAACAAGTACCACAGTGACTTTTTAGCTGATACTCGAGTTCTGATCGCAGGCTTTTTTCTCTCTTCCAACTCTCTCTCCCCTAGCCAGGATGCAGGGGCTCCAGTCTCAGCCATGCATCTGAGACAGCAGGGGCCCTTTGGGATCCCTCCTAAACTGAGATGTTGGGCCCAAAGGGAACTAAGTCTTGGAAACTGAACAGAGATGGAGTTGTGGTTGTTGCTTCTTTCATGGAAGACAGAGGGGGATTCTGGGGCACTCTTCCCCTAGGGAGGCAGATAGGATAAGATGTGGGTGAATAGAGGAGACAATATGAGAGAGACTAACTCTTGGATTTTTCTTTTGTCAGATGGCCCTATATTTATGATTTTTGCCATGGGTTGTGCTACTGAAACTGCCTGCAACTCGAAGAATATAACTATATTGAATAACATAAAAATCTGTACCTACTGTAGATAACAAAGCAGTGGAGATCCCCATTGATGTTCATCACCTCATCAATCCTGACTGGTCCCTTCATGCTCAAAGTCTTGCTTTGGAGTTTCCAGCACTACCAAGCTCATAATCCTACAAACCTGAAAAAGTTGGAGTCCTCAGATGACTCCCTCCCCAACATTCCTCCAGATATTGCAGAATTAAATTGCTGATATTTCCTTAAGTATGTGTGTAATCATTTGTTAGTACTTTAGGTTAAAAAAAACTTATTCATTCTCCTAATGGGTTCTTTCTTCACCCCAAGTAGCAAGTAAGGAAATCTGAGACAGCATCTCTAAGAATTGCTGTAATCTCATTTCTGTCACTTAACCATATACTCACACTTGCCCCAGGACACATTACTTTCCTATTGTTCTCAGTTTCTACTGCTAATCCGTAACTGCCCATTGCCAAGGAGAAAGCTTTCAAATGAACAATTCAGGCTCAGAAAGTTCCTTTCCCACAGTTTGTAAAGTCTTAGGTATAACATAATCTCTCCTACCTGGGAAACATGACATGTACTCAGGTTGGATGTGCCAGGGATAAAGGACACAGACAGAAGTGACCTGTGAAGTTCATTCTAAATGCCAAGGAAGAGGAAGGAGCAGCCTCTCCATCTCAGGAGGGAGCCCTGTGAGGTCAGGGTCCCTGAAAGAACAGATTTGTCCCTTTCTTCAAGATACCAAATAGGGAGATGTGGTAAGATGGTGGAATAGGAGGGCCCTGGGCTTGCCTTGTCCCTTGAACACAGCTCGATAAATATCAAATCATTCTGAACACCCAAGAAATCAATCTGAGGACTAACAGAAGAAATTGCACAACTAGAGGGAGAGAAGAGGCCACACCATGAAAGGTAGGAGGTGTAGAGATGTGATTTGGGGGAGAAAAGAGTAATGGGTACTGCAGAGGGGAGGGAGCCCTGGTCATGGACAGAGGCTAGCGAGAGAGAGAGGAATGAACAAGGGATCGCAGAAGGAAAACACTTCCTTAAAACCACTGACTAGGAAAATGAGAGGGACTGACTTCCATGAGTTTTACAACCAGTTGGCTTCAAAGACTGGAGTTTTAGAGGTCTGCTCTGTGGCTGGTCGGGAGACCTGGGGGCACTGCAGTGCTCCTGTGGAGAAGGAAGACAGCCTGGGGAAAGACAAATAACTTGCTGGAAATATATAAACTATGAAAACTGAAACAGAAAGAAATAGAAAATTTGAACAGACCCATAACTAGCAAAGAAATTGAAAGACTAATAAAAAATTTCCCAACAAACAAAAGTCCAAGTTTGATGGCTTCCCAGGAGAATTCTGCCAGATATTTATTTATTTATTTATTATTTATTTATTGAAGATTTTATTTATTTATTTGACAGAGAGAGAGCAGGAGAGCACAAGCATTGGGAGCAGCAGAGGGAGAGGGATAAGCAGGCCCCCTGTGGATCAGGGAGCCTGATGCAGGACTCGATCCCTGGACCCTGGGATCATGACCTGAACCGAAGGAAGTTGCTTAACCAAGTGAGCCACCCAGGCGCCCCTCTACCAGATATTTAAAGAAGTTAATACCTATTCTTTTCAAAGTGTTCAAAAAAATAGAAATAGAAGAAAAACTTCTAAACTCCTCTACAAGGCCAACATTACCTTAATTCCAAACCAGACAAAGACCCCACTAAAAAAGACATTACAGGCAAATATCTCTGATGAATATTGATGCACAAATTCTCAACAAGATACCAGATAACAAATTCAACATTACATTAAAAGAATTATTCACCATGATCAAGTGGGATTTATTCCTGGGCTGCAGGGGTGGTTCAATATCTGCAAATCAATCAACGTGATACACCACATTAATAAAAGAAAGGGTAAGAACTATGTGATCTTCTCAATAGATGCAAAGAAAGCATTTGACAAAATATAGCATCTATTCTTGATAAAAACCCTCAACAAAGTAGGAATAGATGGAATATACCTCAACATCATAAGGGCCATTTATGAAAGACTCAAAGCTAATATCCTCAATGGGGAAAAACTGAGAACTTTTCTTCTATGGTCAAGAAGAAGACAAGGATATCCACTCTCACCACTATTATTTAACACAGTACTGGAAATCCAAACCTCAGCAATCAGACAACAAAGTGAAATAAAAGGCATCCAAATCAGCAAGGAATAAGTCAAACTTTCATTATTTTCAGATGACCTGATACCCTATGTAGAAAACCCAAGGACTCTACCCAAAAATTGCTAGAAATAATACATCAATTCAGCAATGTTGCAGGATATAAAAATCAATGTACAGAAATCTGTTGTATTTTTATACACCAATAATGAAGCAGCAGAAAAAGAAATAAAGGAATTAATCCCATTTGCAATAAGATTCCTAGGAACCATCTGTATTCTGAAAATTAGAACACTTACGAAAGAAATTGAAGAGAACACAAAGATATGGAAAAACATTCTATGCTTATGGATTGGAAGAACACATATTGTGAAAATGCCTATACTACCCAAAGCAATCTACATATTTAATGCAATCCCTATCAAAATACCACCAGCATTTTTCACAGAGGTAGTACAAATAATCCTAAAATTTGTATGGAATCACAAAGGACTCTGAATAGACAAAGTGATCTTGAAAAAAAAAAGCTGGAGCCATCATGATTGCAGATTTCAAGCTGTATTACACAGCTGTAAACATCAAGACAGTATGGTATTGGCACAAAAACAGACACATAGACCAATGGAACAGAATAGAGAGCCCAGAAATAGACCCTGAACTCTATGGGCAACTAATCTTCATCAAAGCAGAAAAGAATATCCAATGGAAAAAAGACAGTCTCTTCAACAAATGGTGCTGGGAAAACTGGACAGCAACATGCAGAAGAATGAAACTGAACCACTTTCTTATACCATACACAAAATTAAATTCAAAATGGATGAAACACCTAAATGTGAGACAGGAAACCATTAAAATCGTAGAGGAGAACACAGAGAGCGACCACTTTGACCTTGGCCTTAGCAACTTCTTACTAGACACGTCTCTGGAGGCAAGGGAAACAAAAGAAAAAATGAACTATTGGGACGTCATCAAAATAAAAAGGTTCTGCACAGTGAAGGAAATCATCAACAAAACTAAAAGGTAACCTACGGAATGGGAGAAGATATTTACAAAAGACATACCTGATAAAGGGTTAGTATTGAAATCTACAAAAGACTTATCAAACTCACCCCCCTCCCCAAATTAAATAATCCAGTTAAGAAATGGATAGAAGACATTGAATAGATACTTTCCCAAAGACTTCCAGGTGGCCAACAACACATGAGAAGATCCTCAACAGCACTCATCATCAGGGAAATATAAATCAAAACCACAATGAAATAGCACCTCACACCTGTCCACATGGCTAAAATCAACAACACAAGAAACAACAGCTGTTGGCAAGGATGTGGAGAAAGGGGAATCCTCTTACACTGTTGGTGGGAATGCAAACTGGTACAGCCACTCTGGAAAACAGTATGAAGCTTCCTCAAAAAGTTAAAAATAAAAACCCTATGATCCACCAACTGCACTAGTAGGTATTTAGCAAAAGGATACAAAAATACTGATTCAAAGGGACACATGCACCCTGATGTTTATAGCAGCAATGTCCACAACAGCCAAAAAATGGAAAGCCTAAATGTCCATCAACAGACAAATGGATAAAAAAGTGGTATATACAGTGGAATATTACATCGCCGTCAAACAGAAGGGAAAAGTGGGCATAAATTTATATTAAAAAATGTCTCCATTTTGTGGTCATTCTGTTGTAACTGCTAATTAAGTCAAGTTTTATCTTCATTTGTTCATCTCTCCATCTTTGCGTGCATTTATCCACAAACCTAACTGACATTCTCCAGTGTAATGTGGCAGGCACTGTTCTAGGTACTGGGATAGAGTAGTGAACAAAATTCCCTGCCTTATGGAACTTCCATTCTGGTTAGAGTTTACATGGGTGGTGATTAAACAACTATAATGTGTGATATGTTAAGTCAGAAAAATAGGGGTGGGGATATCAAAAGCTGTTGGGGGCGGGAGTTAGCATTTTCAACAGGGTGACTTTTAGTAAGGTCTCAGTGAGGAGGAGACTTTGGAGGAAAGGCCTGAGGAAAGGGAAAGAGGGACCCCCTGGATGTGTGGGGAAAGAACCATCCAGGAAGAGGGAACAGTCAGTTCAAAGGCTTTGAGTGGAAGACTGGTGCTCAAGGAGGGTGAAAAGACTGGGGCTGGAGTGTGGTGAGCAGGGAGGTGAGTGAGGAGGTGAACATCTAGAAGAGCTAAGAGGAAAAACAGGAGGTGAGAAAGGAAGTAAGCCACACGAGGAAGAAGAGCAGGTCTGGATCATACAGGCTTTGGCGTTGAGTGAGGTAATACAGGATTTTGAACACGGAAAGGATAACATATGACATGCTAACTCTGGCTACTAAGTTAGAGTAGGCTCTAGGGAATCAAGACTGGTTAGGGCTACTGAAATTCTACAGGTGAGAAATGAAGCAGGCTTGGATCAGGGCTATGGGGATGGTAAAAATGGTAATATTCTAGATATATTCTGGAAGGAGATTCAACAGGGTTTTTGCAGTGTAAGTGCCTGAAATTCAGCTTTTGATTGCTGAGGCATACATTTCATAGATATCCATCTTGAATAAACATATTGACAGCTGTATGACACAGCTACTGGTAAAACAACTAGATAAGGAACCAGGCTGTTCCATCTGTGAGTTTCCCTTTTAGAAAGTCCTGGGCAACTGAGAGAATTGGCCACTTGAGGGACCCTGTTATTTCCCTTTTTGTGCCCTATTCCTGCTCTCATGTTTTTACATTTGTGAGTAAAGAGTAAACCCAAGAAACCGGAGGTACCCTACCCTCAACCTCAATAAAGCCAGAACCCCAGGTCTGCACTATCTAACATCTTGGGCATGCCATATACCATCTAGGATCTGTAGTAAATTTCTTTTTTCAAAGTCCCCTGATGGTTGTTGCTGAGAGGCATCTTCCAATAATAATAAAAACCACAAGAGCCAGGCCAGCCACAGTATTGGCTCTATTTGGGGAAATGTCTGTGGGGACTTGCCATAAGTACTGGGGGCCCAGGTGAGTGTCTTAGGCATTCCAAGCCAATAACATCACTATCAATAGGCTGAGACTGACACAGAACAAAAGTGTCAAGGGAAAAGGAAAATACAGGAGGATGAATTTTTTTTCCACATGCATTCCATGTATTATGTAAAATTAAGCTAAGAATTTACAATTCTACTCCAGAAACTTTTAAGTAGTCTTAATTATATATAAAACACAACAGTGATTGTATAGCCCCTCAAAAGTTAAAAGTTAAATTTATATGAGATTGTTAGTTAACAGCTCAATTAAGAATTGGTAGAGGAGAGGAAGATGGCAGTGTAGCAGGAGGATCCTAGACTAGTCTCATCCCACAAACACAACTAGATAACTATCAAATCATCCTAAAACCCCATAAATCTACCTGAAGACTGACAGAACAAACTCCATAATTAAAGGGAGAGAAGAGGCCACACCCAGGCAGGTAGGAAGTGTGGAGATGTGGTTTAGGGGAGAACTGATTATAGGTGCTGCTGAGGGGATGAGTCATGGTCATGGAGAAAGGTGAGAGGGTGAGAGAGAGAGAGAGAGAGAGAGAGAGGAGCACACAGGGGAATGAATAAGGATAATATTTCCCCAAAGTTCAGAATGGGCCCAGAGTCCCCCAAAACCCCCAGCAGGCCTCCACTCACTCCTCTGAGTATAGAGAACATCCTGACCCATGAGCACCACTGTGTGGCTGTGGTCAGTGCCAGCTTTGACCGTTTGGTGGACAAGACCTCACATACCAGGCCTGCAGTTATACTGGAGAGAGAGGCACCAGACACCAGTGGCCATACCAAGATCTATGAGCTGGTGGCACTGGGCACAGGCAGCAGCAGCTGTGCACCTGGCTGGAGTTCTCCAGTCGGCAGCTCCACAACTGCCATGGGTTGGTTGTCATCTGCCAGGCCCTGCTCAGGTTCTTGTTCCGGCAGCTCCTTCTGGTGACACAGGGTGGCCCCAAAGGCAAGGAATGGTTGGTACTGGTCCCCCAGCCTGGGCCTGGGCCCCCCTTTGTCCTCAAACCTCAAATATTCCTGTACCTCTACATCAGCAACACCCCCAAGAGAGCTTCATGACATCTACCTCTTACATCCTCTAAGGTCAGCCTCCTGCTCTGCCCACTCTCCTGCCTGTAGATCAGTGGGCTTAGCTGGGATAGAGCCTGGAGGGCACTGCCTTACTCCTGGAGAGAAGGCAGGCAAACAACCCAGGGGCAGATAGTGTGGAAATAGCAATTTGAAGAATGCCTGGGGCACACAATGGGGAGATTATTTGCTCATCTCAGAGCTAATTCAGAGAGGCAGTATTCAGAGAGACACCTCTCCAGGAACAGAGCAGCTGACTGGTGCCATTTCCATCCCCTACCTTTTAGCATAAACCTGTGGGAAGCAGCACAGCATCCACATTAGCTGCCTAACTTGCTTACAAAAAGCCCTATAACCATGCACTCTGGTAGGATTGTCCTCAGTCAAGCTTGCCTCAATCCCACTGTGGCAGGCCCCTCTGTCAGAAGACAAGCAAAAATCCCTGTCCATACCATATCTGACCAGAGAGTTCTGCAGGCCTCAGTTCCAGTGCAAGCAGTGTCAGGTCTCATTTCACAAGCAGACCAGAGCAAACTAGGTAAAACACACCACATTCAGGGCAGGGAGCAAACACTGCCCATAGCAGACAAGGAAAGCCTCTGCAGACAACTGGCCTGAGGACAGAGCAGCCAAAACACAACAGCAGACCACGCGGCTCACACCAGAGACACTAGCTGTAGTGCCAGGCCCTGGACACTATGTGAACTCTTCTTCATAAGGTCATTACTTATAGAAGCAGGACACATAACTGAGTTTTCTAACACACAGAAGAACACAGAGACTTAGAAAAATGCCAAGACCAAGGAATTTATCCCAGATGAAAGAACAAGATAAGGCCATGGCCAGAGATCTAGCCAAAATAGATATAAGTAACATGTCTGATGGAGACTTTAAAGCAACAATCACCAGGATACTCACTGGGCTTGGGAAAAGAGTATAAGGCACTAGTGAGATCATTACCACATAGATAAAAGAGTTTAAAAAAGTATCAATTAGAGATAAAGTGTGCAATAAATGAGACTGGAAACAGGCTTGATGCAATGAACAGCAGGCTAGAAGTAGAGGAATGAATTAGTGATATAGAAGACAAAGTAATGGAAAAGAATGCAGCTGAACAAAAGAGAGGAAAAAGAAATATGCAACACAAGAATAGACTTAGGGAACTCAGTGACTCCATGAAATGTAGTAACATTCAAATGATAGGAGTCAAAGAAGTAGAATAGAGAGAAAAGAGGGCAGAAAATTTATTTGAAGAAATAATAGCTGAAAAATTTCCTAATCTGGTGAAGGAAACAGATATCCAGACCCAGGAAGCCCAGAAAACACCCATCAAAATCAACAAAAGCAGGCCAACAAGACATTTTGCAATTAAATTTGCAAAATATACTGATAAAAAAAATCTTTAAAACAGCAAAACAAAAGAAGTCTTTACTTACTAGGGAAGACCCATAAGGCTAGCTGGGGATTTCTCAACAGATACTTGGCAAGTCAGAAGAGACTGGCATGATATACTCAAAGTGCTGAATGGATAAAATCTGCAGCCAAAAACACTCTATCCAGGAAGGACATCATTCAGAATAGAAGGAGAGATAAGGAATTTCTGGACAAAAACTAAAGGAGTTCATGACTACTAAACAGCCCTTCAAGAAACATTAAAGGGTACTCCTTAAGTGGAAAGGAAAGACCAAAAGTGACAGACAAGAAAGGATCAGAGAAATCTCCAGAAACAAATGGCAATTAATACATATCTATCAATAATTACTTTGAAAGTAAATGGACTAAACACTCAAAATACACAGGGTGTCAGAATGGATAAAAAACAACAAACAAACAAAAACAAGACCCAACTATATAGCACCTACAAGATACTTATTTGAGATGTGAAGATACCTGCACATTGAAAGTGGGGAGATGCAGAAATATTTATCACACAAATGGATGTCAAAAGAAAGCTGGAGTAGCAATACTTATATCAGACAAACTAAACTTTAAAACAAAGACTAACAAGAGACAAAGAAGGACCCTATATCATAATAAAGGGGACAATCCAACAAGATCTAACACTGTAGATACTTATGCCCCCAACATGGGAGCAACCAAATATATAAAACACTTAATAACAAATATAAAGGAACTAATTGACAATAATACAATAATAGTAGGGGACTTTAACACCTCACTTACATCAATGGACAGGTCACCTAAACAGAACATCAACAGATTGTATTACAGATTACATCAATCTGTAATCTGTATAGCTTTAAATGATATGCTGGACTTGGCAGATATATTCAGAATATTCCATCCTAAAACAGCACAATACACATTCTTTTCAAGGTTATGTGGGATAATCTCCAGAATAGATCACATATTAGGCCTCAAGAAGTACAAAAAGATTGAAATCATACCATGCATCTTTTCTGACCACAACACTATGAAACAAGAAGTCAATCACAAGAAAAATTTGGAAAGACCACAAATACATGGAGGTTAAACCACATGTTACTAAATTGGGTCAACCAGGAAATCAAACAGCA